>NW_027223755.1:27401186-30395827 GCF_028538775.1 Myotis yumanensis
CATACAAATTCATTGCTTAACTACCTTAACTTTTCATGGATGTTTAGTTAATTCCTACAGATCCACAGCACACTATGGCTACCACTAACAGTCATGCTAATAGTGGTGACAAATGCGAGGCCCTGTGCTCACTGTGTTATGAACACTGTGGTTGATCTAAGCTGGGCTTGGACATAGCTTGGCTGCTGTCCAGTCTGGATGACTCAGGAGGAGTGCAGGTGAACTAGGCTCCTGGCCTACAGGCTGCTAAGAGCCTGAGCTCACAGGCACGCTTTATGTCCTGTGGTTCATTTCTTTGTGAGACATACGGTGTGATTCCCAGCTGTGACCAGGAGAGAAGTTACTCAATTGGGGTAAGCTACTTAACCTCTCTGTCCCTCAGTTTCTTTATCCTCAAAATGGGACAATAACACTTACATGCATGCTATTGGGAGGGTTAAATAAATTCAAATGCACAATACTATTTTATCAGCATATTTTAAGTGCTAGATAAATATTAATTTTCTTCTAAGTAGTAATAATGTAGTGGTTAATCATTAAATCCTGTAATGCTTGTCCTAAAAGATCTATGTTAAAATGCACATAGAAGAAAACATAAAATAGGGAGACAAATGGTCACATACCTGGATTTATGTTCCATCAGTCATCATGGAGGTTCCTGCTCAGACTGAAGGGGCAGTGAGGGCAGGAAGCTGACCAACTTGGATACCATGCGATACTGTGGATAAAGTCAAACATGCTGCACAGTGTCTGTCCCCAATAGAAAACCAATCCAAGACCCAAGATGTGTTTTGTTAACCTTTTATAAATTATGTAAAAACTTAGAAAGAGTGTCTAGTCTTTTGAATGATTGTTTCCTCCACGACCTGTCATGAAGCATTAAAACACCCCTGGCCACCATACTTGGGATGCTGTCAATAAGCCATCCCAAAGGCTCTCGGGAACCCGGGTTTGCTGTGACAGTGTTTGAAGGCAGAGCTGACTAGTTCTGAGTAAACATGGAGTCTTTTCTGTTGCTAAGCTGGGTTTCCAATCCATTTGACAGCTGAGGACAGAATGTGTTTTAGTTTTAGAATTTGGAAACTATGGATGCTGTGATAACAAAAATTAAAATAGCAGTGTTTATGTCACAGCCTCCTCTGTGGTTCCTCAGCATATTCTACTGTAGTAAGTCACTCAGCATGCACCCACTGTCCTTGGTGTCCAAATAGGTTTTTAGAAACACTTAACTTGTTTAATATTGACAATTAGACTATAACTGTCGATGAGAATGGTGTGTTTTAAATTAACATGCCATATAAACAGCTTATGCAATATTTAAACAGGTTCATATGTAAGTAGTTATTGGTTAAATTTCATGTTGTAATGCACACTTTTAATAAAATTGGATATGCCCAGCTGAAAAGGAATGGCTAGATTTTTATAATTAACTATTTACTAAAAACTGTTGCATGTTCAAATGATCAATAAGAAATCTCATATTGTAGAGTGTAAATCATGTGAGATTTTCTTCTGTTCACTTTCAGAAATTTAATAAATGCTGAGCAGCCAGATGATGAACACCCAGAATAATGCCACGATGAAATAAAACATCGTCTTTTTTTGTCCTAATAATGTCAACATCTATTTTAGAATTCATATCAAGATTTAAAAGAATGTTTCTAACCAAGTCATGATGAATTCGTTGAATTAAAAAATACCAGAATAGGCAACCAATTGCCAAAGCAAATTGGATAGTTTTTGGAAAGAACCATTCAAACTTCTATTTGAATTTGTGGGATTAGAAAAATAATGCCGACTGTGAAGGGTTCCAACAGCTGGGTTTGCCAAAGCCCTTCTTGAGCCTTAGCCATGATTATTCCAGGAAATCAGGGCCCATGTGTCTTTGAATCGAAGTCCAACAAAGATGGGTTCCTGATCCAGAGACTTGTTCCCAGGAAGAGGAAGTTGGATATATCTCATTCACATTTCAAGTCATATGGATAAAGCATTGCTTAGTAGTTGTCCCGCCTATCACATGTCAATCATCTACTTCAGCTGTTTTATGAACTTGGATCACTGATACCCCATGATTGGAACAATAAAAGAATAAGAATTAGTTTAAATTCATTTGGATGGGAAAAATATTTTACTCAACAACTTTTTTCTCCCAAGGTAGTACAAATACATATATACATAATACATAATACATACATACGTACACACATACATAAACTATCCACATGTGAGTTTTTCTCTGGTGTCCAAAATAGATAAATATCAGTATATAATTTTCCTACATCTTTCTGTAAGAAAAATAGGTATCATACTTTCCAAATAAACCTTGCTTTCATCTTTAAGTCTAAAATAATATTTTTATATTTTTAATTTATAAGAATCCATTATTTTTTAAAGTAAGCATTTAAGTGTTTTTTTTTCCAGAATTCATTGTTAGCTTTTTCCTCTTATGTTAGTGTTGTTACTTATATCTTCTTTCTATATATATATCTAATATGTAAAAATGTGTAGCTTAAGGTGCCTGTCTGGCAGTTTATTTCCTTTTCCTTTGCAATTAAGTTAAATTAATTTACTTCTAAATCTATATTGTCTTCCTCATGTGTAGTCTCTCAAACTATTGACTAGAAAATGGCAAACAAAATCTGGCTTACACTGAGGTTTCAATACATCAATCAATAGTGAGCATTTCTGAAATTCAAGGTGGATGCCAGTATGGTAAAAACCATCTCAATGGTAGAGCAACAGATACCAGCAGATGTGCTCCTGAAGGCTAGGCCTTTATTGCAGAATATGTACTCCAGTGGTTTACCTTTCAAAGCCATGCCAACAGCCCTTAGTGTGCAAGGCCCAGTGCTCCCACTGGAAATGCTAGGGTGACAGATGTCTCACAGAGAAGGGTCAGCTCTGTAGCCTGTTCTCACATTATGTTTAAGGTTAACAGAAGTGATAAATGCATATAATTAAATTTGCCTGGAAACATAATTAAGAGACATTGCTTGAGAACTGTTCAGTAAAGATAGTCTTTTAATTGCTATCTTGCTAGGAGAGACCAGAGTGAATGAGGTTGTCACAATTTCTCAGTCAGTCTTATACTGTTCCATTTTTGTAATTGCTCTAGAAAGGTTGTGGATTGAATTCAGGAGCCTGCTTTCTTGTCCAATCACAGGACAAGTCTTATTCCCTCTTGTCCTCCAGTTTGAGTGTGCAGTTCCCTCTGGCATACCCTCTTGTTACCCTAGCGTCATTACAATTGTTCTACCTCACTTGTGTCCATACCATGGAAACTGACCTACAGGGAACCTGACCAGTCAGAATCACCAATGATTACATTCCTTCTGTCATAATTTTTTTCCTTTGATGTTGTTTGTGCCAATTTGAGATTTGGAATAAAATTTGTTATAGCTAGGGATCACCATCATGGATTATTTTATACAAATGGAGGATTTGAGCACAGTTTTGTCCAATTCTCAAAATCTGTGCCCTAGTCTACTGGTCAGCCAACTATAGTGCACAGGTCAAATTTGGCCCAATACTTGTTTCTTTAAGGCCCTGGAGGTAAGAATATTTTTTTACATTTTTTAAAATTGATTGAACAAATTTTTTAAAAAAGATTTTTATATAAAGTTAAACTGCCAGTGTCCATAAGTAAAGCTTTATTGGAACACAGTAATACCCTTTCATTTACATATTGTGTGTGACTGCTTTGTACTCTACATACAGAGTTGAGTAGTAGCAACAGAGGTCACACAGCCCGCAATGCCTAAAACATCAGCTGGTCCCTATAGAAAAAGTTTGCCAAATATAAACATTTACAAAGTTGGGTGAAAGGCCAGTGTAGTCCAACGGGTCATGATAGGGACTACAGTGGTCTGGAGAGCCAATGACCCAGCTCAGTCTACTCCAGCCAATGGTCACCATGTGGGAAGGCTGGATTGCCAAGTTTTCAGGATAAGAAAGAAAATATAATTTTTCTGTGATTAAAAAAAATTAAACACCATGTAAGGGAAACCCAATGTACTAGTATCTGTAGGTCAATGTAGACATGCCAATTAACTGAATATTCATATCTTTGGGATGTGAGAGAAAACAGGAGCACCAGGAGAAAACCCATGCAGACATGGGAGAATGTGCAAACTCCACATACATGGTGGCTCTGGCTGGGAATCAAACATTTTTTCTCAACATTATAATTAAGCAATTATAGGAGGACCTTCTGTATTACATAAATATACATAAAGTATACATTTTGTTAGCACTCAATAAAAAGTTGATGAATAAATGAGTGTTGAATAAATATAAATGGATCTATAAGTACACATACATATAAATCTTTCTATACATATATTTCATATATTTATCTGTTATATGTCTGTCATATGTATTTATATGTCAGATAGAGAGATAGATAGATGATAGATAGATGATAGATAGATAGATGATAGATAGATAGATAGATAGATAGATAGATAGATAATAGATAATGCAAGGCCCTTTGCTTTCATCTAGATGTTCAGAGAGATTCCTATTTAGTCTACCATTCCACTTGTAATTATGATACACCTCCAAGGTGTCAGGCCTGTGCTAGGAGTTGCTGATTTATCCAGTAAAATGATCATATTACAGGAACACATCAGAGAAAAAATGTGTAACCCATCACTGGGGACTTCCCCTGGCTGAGCCCAGTCCCTTGGCCCTGCCTCACTGTGGAGACTGGACCACAGTGAGTATTAAGTAAACATGACCCATCAGTACTATTTACCAATTAAGTGTGAAATGGAGGATCTAAGAGACACCCTGGTTTCTGCTTTGCTTGCTTGGGAAGGTGTGGTGTCACTCAGTAAAATAGAGACAATAAGGCAAGGCAGAAAAACACTTGGAGAGAGAGGTGAACTGAATTTGTTGCGTGATGTCCAGCTTGAGTTACAATGTGAGTATCCAAGTCAAAGTTCTCCAATAGAGAGGTGTTTACCAGCTTCTGATCAGTAGCAAAAAAAATGTGGGCCAGAGGCAGACAGCTGCATGTCAGTGCATGAAGGTGAGTGCTGAAGTCAGGGAAGTGGACGAGATGCCTGGGGTCAAGGGGCGAAGGCAGGAGGCTCAGAGTGAACTCTGGACAATATCTGCATTTAAGGCAGGGTCAGAGAGGAGTTTCTGGCAAAGGTCATGAGGGGAAAACAGGGCCAAGTAATACCATAGCAACGAAAAGGCAGGGTCAAGTACCCATTCAATGCATGTCCTGAGATGTAACTTTTGACAAGAGAGTAGCTTCTGGGGAATCAGGAGGATGGCAGCTGGTTCTTTAAGAGAGGAAATGAATACAGATAAAAAGAGATCTATTTTCCCCCCAGAAGTTTGGCTATGAAGGAAAGGAGAAATACAGCGCAAAGTTCCAAACGGTGTGCATGTGTGAGTGTGTGTGCATGCACGTGCTCACTCAGATGCTCACTTGTTCAATGTTTAGTTGGTGAACAAGTTGGAAAGGGCGGGTCCCCACATATAACTTGCTTTCACAATACCTGTGTGCTCTCATATATAACTGACCAAAGGCCGAGCCATCCATGAGACTATAGTGTCTGGAGACATCGCCCCAGTCCTGAAGCCACTAGCAGCCAGATGTTTAACCTGGAAGACTTCTGAACCACTCTGGACACAGAGATTCTATCAGTCATACAAACATGGTGGAATAAATGTTATTAAAGAATTTCCATGGTTCCCTGACCTTGTATTTTACTGTTGGGGATCAGTTTCCAGTACCTATGCATGGACTGAACACACATATTTTTCAAGTTGACCACATGGAGATGGTTCCATGGCCATCAGGATAGGCAGCCAAGTGGAGGGCAGAGTCATCCCTCCCAGTACTTCTGCCCTTTCCAGCTCCAATGCTGGGAGTATCAGAACTCCGGGACCCTCCTGCCCAAAAGAAGCTTGGCTCAGAACTCTTGTGATGTCCAGGCTGTCTTCTCGGTTGTTCTCACTCTGCCCTGACACGTGATCTTTGCATTTTGCTTCAGACAGCTCATCTTTTGCATTTTGCTCCAATAACTTTCCTTAAACAGCATAAAACCTCTAGATAATGATAAAGAAAGACAACATCTTGTTCTTGTTTTCAGTGAGGCCTACCAGCATCGCAAGGACTAAGTTTATTTTTATTTCCATATAACAGGATAGGAAACAGAGACATGAGAAAACTCCTCACATATCTCTCTCTGTGTGTACACATGGTGTGTGTATATGTGTGCAACCAATGTTAACTTTGGAACCTTTTCAAACGTTTGTTTAGAGACAGAGACATACGAAGCAGATCTTTCTGTATTTACTGTCAGGGTCCTTGTGTGTTTTAAGGAGGGCTGCCTCTCAAGCATGAGTTATATTATTTGACAGTTGGTTCTGAGATTTCATCTTGGTTTTTCTGAAGCAACTCAGATCATATTACCCTTAACATGAAGTCAAAGTGTTTAAAAACACCCAACATATTAGTATTTTAAAGTTTTCAATAATTCCTGAGTATATCAAGGTCCCCATCCCCAGAGCAGTAGACACCAGCTTTTAAAGGAATCATCACAGATGTACAAGGCTTAGATGTCCTGTCACTGTGGTGCCGATCTGCTCATCCTTTCTTTTTTGCATATGCCCAAAGCTCCTTTGTGCATTGCCCCATATGCTTTCAAGCTTCAAAACACTGCTTCTTTCTATGAGCTGCAACCCAAACAAATCACCATGTCAGTCATTCACTGGGTGCTGGCCCAGCATTAAAAAAAAACAACAACCCTATAGTCCCCCTACCACTAATTACCATGTGGCTGGCACCAGTTCCCAGCCCAGGTTGGGGTTTACCCTGGGTTCTGATGGAATGTGTTCTCTCTTTATCTTCTAAAATTGATCTCCTTAGGTCATGGATATTTTTTAAAACCAACTTTATTCAGGTATAATTTAAGAACAATAAAAGCATACATATGAAGTATACATTTTAATGAGATGTGAAAAATGTGTGCGAGAGTGAAATCACCACCCCATTTGTGATGTGGAAAACTTCCATTACCCACAAAGGTTCCCCAGGGACCCTTCCCAGTCAATCCTCACCCTTTATCTCTACTCCAAAGCAATCACTGTCTATCAACTATCAATCAAATTTTTATTTCCTTGTATGTTATATAAGTAGAATTACACTTTTGTGCCTGACATCGCTTGCTCAGAATAGTGCTTTTAATATTCACCCATGTTTTTGTGTGTATCCGTCAATTTTTTTCTTTTAACAGCTGAGCAGTGGTCCATTGTTTGGAGGTACCAGGATATGATTCACCTGTTAATTAATGTTTGGGTTGTTTCTAGTTTGGGGTAATTGCGATCAAAGTTGTCATGAACATTTATGTGCAAGACTTTGGGTAGATTCCTAGGAGCAGAATTGCTGGATAACATGGGAAGTGAGTGTTTAGCTTTATAAGAAACTACCAAATTGTTTAACAAAATGATTGTACCACTTCCCACTCTTACCAGCTATGTGGTTGCTCCAGCCTCATACAAACGTAATATTGTCAGTCTTTTCTAATTTCAGTCACTCTAATGGGTATGGAGTGCAATTGGGTGGTTTCTTCTCAACTTAACCATGCACTTGCCACATGAGCCACAATTCCACTCGTGGGTATTTATGCAGAGAAATAAAAATTTATGTTCACATGAAAACCTGGGCACAAATATATGTGGCAACTTCATGTGTAGTAGCCACACAGTGGAAAAAGTCCAAGGGTCCTTTTCCAGGGAATAGATCATAGGCTGTGGGACAGCCACTGTGTGGAACACAACTCAAAAGTAATAAGGGATGTGCTTCTGATACATACAACTACTGAGTGTCTCTCCAAGACATTGTGCTGAGTGAAAGAGGCTGGTCTCAAAGTTTACACACTGTATCGCCTCATTCATAGCTCTATGGCACTTTCAAGCAGGTAAAACCACAATGGAGAATAGATCAGCATTGCTAAGAGTCAGAGTAAAGAGAAAGATGTAACTACGGAGGGGTGGACAGAGAGCAGAGGCAATTCCTGATGTGATGTCATGTTCTGGATCATAACTGTGATAATGTTGACACAAATCTACACATATGTATACCACTGCACACCAAAAAGGCAATCTTATTCTGTGATAATTTAAAAAGAAACTCAAGGGAAAAAAACAAATGGCCAGTAATAGCAGAAGGGCTAGGTAAATTATGATAATGTCACTTGCTAAAATATTAATGATTGCAACAACATGAAAAAGCAAATTTGTAATAATATGAAGTAAAACAGGTTACACTGCAAAATTGTGAATTATATTTAATCTGCATGGTAAAAATAAAAGGGAATAGACAAAGTGATAAAAATGTTTTGCAGAATTATGGGTGATTTTTCTCTCTTGTCCGCCCCCCCCCCCCCCCACCACCACCATTGTTATAATGATGGTATATAATTTTGTAATGTTAAAAATAATTTGACAAATACAAATTATTAAATTTGCTATTATGATAGAATACATATAAATCTCATATAGAAATGCATAAAGTTATAAAGTGAGTCCTATATTAAGTAAATAATCAGCTTGAATGTTTTTATTTTCCGGCCTTTGTTTTACCTCTTGGGATGTGATTTTATAACTTTTTCCACTCACAGTGATGGAGTTCAGAAATTATCAGTGTAGTGGCAAGTGCTTGGCTTGGCACAAAAATGAATAAATTTGTGCAAGGTGAGATATTGTGTGTGAATTAAAAATTTTACAGTAAGCACTTTTAACATATAATGTTAAAATTAATAATAAAATTAATAATATCAGGAGAAACTGAAGTTTTTCCTAATCTAAGGATTATGTGACATAAGCAAACCTTTTAAAAAATAGATAGAAAGTGGACTAAAATGTCTTTATTCCATTGGTTGCTTATTTTTTCTGGTGAAGACAAAGACATAAGGGTAAGTTAGAGTCAGCCTTCAATCATTTATCAATTCAGCTTACACAGGGTCTCAAAATGTCAAGTAGTCAAGAATTTCCCACTCTCAGGCGTTGGCAGAGGTTGCATTTAGTACTAGTCAAAATGCACTTGGGGAGCCCAGGGGCAGACCTGCGAATAAAATGTGTAAGCCACAGAAGCAGCGCTGGCCACAGGGCTTACGTCTTATTAGAGGAATAAACAATCCTGGCCAGTGTTCTTGCAGTTGTGAATGAAGAGGTGTGTGTGGGTGCCTGAGTATGGTCTCTCTTTCTCTCTCTCTCTCTCTCTCTTATACACACACACACACACACACACACACACACACACACAAGACACAACACTCACAGAGAGCAATTGCACTGTCTCTTCCATTGCCCAGTTATTACAGATACAGGCTGGGGACTGAGACACAGAAATAGAAATTAATTCAGATCAGCGGGATCAAAGAAAGCCTAGAAAAGCATCTGTTTGGGCTAGAGGCTAAGTCCCTAAAAACAAAACCAACAAACCCCACTAACAAACCAACACCGCCTAAACGTGACCCCCACCCCCACTCAGGAGCCCCAGTACAGAGTCCGAGGGGGGCCATTTGGCAGCTTTGAGGTTCCGTCCTTCTTTTTTGCCAGTGTCTCCAACAGAGCGGTGTTGTGACCCATAATTGCAGCAGATCCACAGCAGGTTTTGAGGGGCTTTCTGAGCTGCAGTGCCCAAGCCGCCTCCATCTGCCGCCGCCTCCTGTGCCTCCCATGGGGGGCCCTGGCTAATTTTTCAGTCAATTAGCAGAGGGCTGCTTTTGTTCTGTGGGCGCAGCCCTGGGCTCTGCTTACACACGAGCTGGCCTTCAGATGGGGTGGGCTTGCAGAAGCATATTGTGTTGGTTTTTTCCATGACCTTGTGACACCGTTGGGCAAACGTTATCTCAGTAATCGCAGTGATTTGCTGGAAAGCCGGCCAAGCTTCCCCTCCCTGTTGTGTCTGAGTGTGTGTGTTGGGGGTGGGCATGAATGAGGTGTTTTAAATAAACCTCATATTTGTATTTTGTGACCCTGTATGTCTCATCTTAAGTGTATTTATTAGTTTTTTAAATCAGTCACCTTATCTAGAACAAGACAAGAGTTGAATGGAGGTGGAAAGAGATTTATTGGGTGAAGCATAGTTTATTCCAATGAGCCCTGCCAGAGGTGGCTTAGCTCCCATCAGCCTCAGAGGGGTTGCTGGTGCAGCTTAAGGAGTTCTGGACAAGAGACACCCTCGTCTGTCAAGTCCTCTTAGTTCACGCACCTCAGTCACCTCTGGATTCAGTTTCCCTGTGCAAGATGGAAGAGAAGGTGAGGGGGGTGTGGGCAGGTTTGCCTATAGGAGCCCACGGGGTCCAGACTGTTGCTGGGAGGAGATGTCAGTCTTGGTCCCCTCTCCCTCTCAGAGCCTCAAATGTGGGGACCCCAGCATATAGCCCCTGCTTCTCCTCCTGAGGCAGCCAGTGGTCCCACCTGCCCTCAGCTAGGAAAACACAGCCGGTTCCCACGTATGCTCTCTCTACGCACCCAAATCAGCTGACAGGTAGGGAATCTGCAGGGTTTGTATTTGGGGATGTTTGCATTTTGTGATCCCTTCTGTGATTATCACTTATAGCAGCAGCTATTGGGTCTGTGACTCTAAGTCATGCTTGGTTTTTCACTTTCTTCCAAAATAAAAACTGTCCTTTCTATTATGATTTAAAATGTTCGAAGTGCTACATTCAGCTTTCCTTTTTTCAAAGCAAGTGTTTATAAAGAAAAGCCAGCCCCTAGTGTGTCTCCCTCTATTCCTGGAAGGACCTGGCTCTTCCACCACAAGCCCCTGGTGATGCTAATTGCCCTAAGTAGCCTTTAATTAGAGGGTGGCTGGGAGGACCTGGGGAACCCTCCTGAGAAGCGTCCCTCCGCCTGCCGCCCTGCTGTTTTCAGCCCCAAGTGTGAGCTTCCAGGAGGCCCCTCTCTCCCGCCCTGCTCACAGACCTCCTGCATTTCTCCTGCATGGCGGCCCTGCAAGTTCACTGTCCCTCACTTTCCATCTGCCCAGGTTCTCAGCTATATCTTCCTGTAGTTAAAAAATATACTTTTTCTCAGTGTTAAGCAATAAAATATTCACCAGGTCTGAGCTGGGGTTAACAGATTTCTGAAAATTTCATTGCGTGACAGCCTGTCCTGCATAATCCCCTCAGCTGCCTCATGTTCTGGGGCAGAAATGATCTTAGGTGTCACTCTAATAGCCTAGAATTACACTTGTATCACTGTCGCCGGCATATGGAGTGGTGTATACCCCTAGGCCCAGCTCCCTCTCTTTCACGGATTTTCAAATGATAACATTTGGCAAAGCCAGCTCGGGCGGAAAGTGCACTCTCTTCCACCACGGTGACAAAAGGGGCCACCAGAGGCATGACCGGAGCGGCCAATCCTGGCGCTCTTTATGGGGTAATGAGAGGGTCTCTCTCATCTTAATAACGCCTGAGGCCTGGGAGGCCAGGAGCAAGTCTCCACTTAATTATACAGTCTTCGTCTTAAGTGTCCTGTTCAAGGGAGGGCTTCAGCTGCATAGGCCTTCGGGGGTGGGGGGTCCCCTCCTCCCACAAACATATTGATCGCTGGACAGTGGATGGGCTGGAAGACTTGGGCCGATAATGCAGAGGGAGACGGGAGAGAACATCAGCGGGGCCCTGAGCACCTTTCCCTGCCAAAAGCCATTTATACTAATGGGGACTTGGGGGCGGTGATAATAAAGAAAGCGAGGGGAATAGACAAGAGTACTGGTAGCCCACACAATTAAGGGGAAAACGAACCAGTGCAGAGGAATCAGAACCCAGGCCAGGTCTGCCCACGTCTAGTTCTGGGGGAAGGAGAACATGTTGTGAGCTCTGTCCAGCACTTGTTGCTGGAAAGGGCCGTGCACGCTGTATGGCCATGAACTGCTGTCGCTGCAGCCCAGCTGCCACAGTTTAGGTTAAGGAGTGATGGCTGGGCTGTGTGGGCACCGAGTGAGCTCTGTCCTCCCCACCTTTCCTCACACTCCATGCTGCCTACCTGTGTGGTGCAAGGCCACCTCTTTGGGGGTCACCTCTGTGCTCCTATCTAGGGAAGGCTGGGTCCTGCCAAAATTCACTGTCCCATATACCTGTCCTTCTGAGTGAGCCCACAGAAATTGTGCCATTTATTCTAACATGTCAGGAAGGCAGCAGTTGTCCAGGACTCAGAGCCCTGAGAGTGGCCATGCACTGACTGCCCTCCCTCTGAGCCTTAGGACAGACCACCCCTCTGCAGTGACTGTCTGCAGAATCAAGAACCAACTTCCAGTTATTCACCAGTGTCAGCATGGCCTTTCTTTGCAAGAAGTGATCATGTTTCACATTATTGCTCATTGCATTGTCTTCTGCCAGCTGCATCTGTGAAGTTATAGTTCAACACCTTCTGTCATGCTTACTTTTCTGTCTTATCCTTGGCTCATTCTGCTCATGGAGGTTTCTACTCTATGAGAAGAAGTGAAGTGTCCATGTCTGTGTACATGTGTGTGCATGTGTGTGCACATGTGTGCATGGCACTGTACAGTAACTCCTGGCCCACAATGACAGCAATACCAGAGCTTGCTAAGATTGGGTGTATAATCTGAACATTGATGGAAATCACTGCTATGGATTGAATTGTGCCACCCCCCAAATTCATGTTGAAGCCCTAACTCTCCATGGAGATGGGGTCTTTAAGGTTAAGTGAGGTCCTAAGTGTGGAAGGCTGAGCCTCTGGATCATTCTTATAAAGGAGGGGGAGACACCAGAGCTCAATCTCTCTACCACGTGAGGACACAGAAGATGGTCATCAGCCAGCCAAGAAGAAAGGTCTCAGCAGGAACCAAACTCTGCCAGAACCTTGAACTTGGACTTTCCAGACTCCAGAACTGTGAGAAAGTAAATGTAGTTTATACCACCCAGTCTGTGGTACTTTGTTATAGCAGCTCCAAAACCCCCAGCCTTGGGGAGACATGATGGTTACAGCAGCTGCCATCAATGGACCAAGGTATGCTCCCACAAAGATTTGGTCTAACTTCACCTGCAAGTAAAATTTCACCTGCACTTCAGAAGCAGCCAGCTTCATTTATGTGTAGCTCTGAGGACAACGCATTATGTAATTACACGTTCCAGGCAACACTCTTACTTCCTGGACCAAGTTTCACATGTAGAACCCAATGTCTTAGCATGTGCCCTGTTGGTGTTAACACAGGACAACTCAACACTAAGCTTGTTCTTCCCATTCCTACATTGTGAACAGAGGGTAACCGTCTGAAAAAAAATAAGTGTGTGTTGCTTGTATGACAGCAAAGTGCAGTCTGTGGTGGGTATAAGCAGCCAATGTGTGCAGGTCCCATGAGAAACCCTTTCCCTGTTATTTTAATGTTGAGTGAGTACATTTAACCACAATGAAATGCCACAGCACACATCTCCTGGGTTGGAAGAGGAAAATTACAGAAGTATTTGATTCCTAATAAATGTAGCTTAAGTGAATAGAAACCCTCCCAGAGATTAATTCTAGCGTGGCATCCTTGTTCTAATAGATGAAGTACCTGCAGCAGAGCATAACTGAATGCACTGTCTCCTGTGCCAGTGAGTCAGTGAGGAGGGGAGACATGGGGCTTTGATAGAATCTTTGCACCTGATAAGGCTTTGCAAACGTGGGTTACCCAACCTCTGCCCTACAGACTTGCTGTGGCCCCTTCTAAACTACTATCCACCCACCAGCTCATCGACATCAGCTATCTGAAATTGGGAAGTTGTGCCCTTGTTGAATGTATTCAAATTCTGATTAAACTGATTGTCTTTGCTACCTAATGATCAATTTCTAGCCAAGAATGGACTTGGCTGCCTAGGAGCAACATGGGCATATGAGGACCAGTTTAAACAAAGCTATGGGGTCAGGATGGAAACGTCTTGTGAGAAGTGGGAAGAGGATGGTTGACTGAAGAGCTATTGTAGTGGGAGATGAGGTTCAATTGTGAGACTGTGACCTGGTGAATGAGGAATGCGGCCCTTGCGAATGGTTGGGGCTAACCAGGTCCTCAGTCAGGCAGTGCTGTGATGAAATGATTGTTCATTTGGCAGAAGCATGTTGTACAATAAAGGAAAGGGTTTAAAGAAGAGTGAGACGAAATACAGAAGGCTGGGTCAGAAACTTTGCATAAGTTGAAGGATATCTGGAGTAGAGCTGTGGCCAACAGTGCAGGGACACAGGGAAATGTGTAACTGATTAAACTAACAATTATCTGATAGATTCAGGGAATCTGGATTTAGGAAGGAAAAGAAGTACAGATGGTACCAAGTGTTCACAATTTGCACAATAACGCATCCAGGGAAATGAAGGATGCTGAGAGGAGAACGAGCTCCCAGGGGACCTGGTGACAATTTGGTTTTATCATCTGGACTGGATTAGGTATGGGGACATTTGACAGGAGTCCTGTGTTCAGATGAAAGACATGGAGGACATGTGGAAATGCATGGGGCCACCTCACAGGGAGGGTTGAAATTCTCAGAGTAAGTGAGAATAGTAGCAGCATAGGAATAAGTTATTTCCCACTAGAGAGCATGAGTAAGACGTGTTCTCCCTTTTCTAGGGCACTGAGGCATCACCCACAGGGATTTGTTAAATATTTCAGAGCTCACTTTGAGGAATAGCTTCTGCTTTAGGAAAAGTAGTAACAAGAGAGGAAGCAGCAGCTCAGTACACATGGTCACTCTGGTTAGGGTTTGCACCATCCACTTAAGCACACAATCACTTTTAATTTAAAAACAAACGTGTGGTTGGTATAATTACTCCCATTTTACAGATGAGAAATCTGATGCTCACAGAGGCAGAAATTGTTTCTAATACCTTGTAGGCGGTAACAAGAGAAGGAACCGATTTATCCCAAAGTAATGCATTCCCCAAATGATTCCTGTGAGAACGGGCTCCTCGTGCAATAGGGTGACCTAACCGTCCAGTGTCTGTGCCATTTCATAAAGCTCCACTTGCGTGAAGTATTGCATATTTTTAAAAGAGGAATGGTGCGCAGTGGGGAAGGAGAACGGGCCTCTGAGGAGCCACAGGATCCACCATCACCATTTTGAGCATTAAGGCAGATGGGAATGACCAAAGCAGGACATGGCAGAGTGATCAACTAGTGATCTGGTTTTACTTTGAATCACAGTAGACTGTTTGCACACACACACAAACACACACACATGCACATTCACGCACACATAAACACACACACATACTACACATAATTACCAACTGTGGTTCCCAGGAGCATGACCCCAAACAACCAATGGTTTTCACAGACACAACCTTCATATTGCTGTCCAGAAATACTGAAGAGTTGATACTCTGGTTTGTAGAAAATTCTACGCATAAGCATACTCAAATAAGGAAAGACCTGTGGGGGTACAAAAGCCCATGTGAAAATTGTTGGTACATTTTCAATCTGTTACATAGAAGGTGGAGCTAGGGGTGTGCCTTTACAATCACAAAAATGTATACGTATCAAATCTCAGGATATAATACCTGAAGGCTACCTGTGCTACTTGGATCTTAAGATCATGAAAACGTAGTGTACACGTAGCATTGTTAACCTGAAAATAAAGGCCAACGTGAGAGGCAACAAGCATTTATTTGAGATCAACACACAAAAAAATAGCTATTTGGGAAGCACTAATTCAGGCCAAAACCCAAATAGTGTCCTGATTAGGAGACAAAGGCAAAGGATATTTTTATAAAGGGAAAGGGAACAATTATATCATTAGAAGGAAGACATTTCTTCTGCAGAAAAGCTAAGATAGTGATGCTAATTCTAAACAACGCTTTTATTTTTCAGTCTGGGAGTCATACTAACTGCTTTCTTTTTATCTTTGCAAATAGTTCTTTGAAATATAACATTGCCCTGGGCCCAGTCCAAAAGTACTTTGCCCACTTTTAACATTCCAAAGGTTTGAGGAGTAAAATGTGCAAGGCAGTTCCTCTGGGATGGCAGCTCTCTCTCCACCTTAGTATCTCTGTAGGTGTCTGTTTGTTTTTAGCACTGCTATCTTGCTAAGTGATTTCAAGATTTCCAAGGAAAGAAGAGTTTAAGTAGGAACAAACACTTCTTTGGGAAACAAACTAGAGTGATAGACAGAAATAGACTGTTCTAAACAAAGTGCCCATTAGCCATTCTTATAGCTACCGCATATTAAAAATATTTTCTAGAAAGTCAAGGAAGTCATTTTTAGTCCTGAGATCTGAAGCCATGAAAAGACCTTGAGTGCAGGTAATGTTCATTATGAATCAAATGTTTGTGGGTTTTAAAAATTAAATTAGTAGCCACATAAGACAAGGTAAAATGAGAGTCTGTGAAAATTGACATTGACTCCTTGTTTTTATTTTTAAAAGAAAGCATAATACTTTAGAACATGAAACCATTCTTAGGAGTAATAAATCACTGGGAATTGCTAATTAATTTAAGTCTTCATTATATGAACATTTTAGAAGAATTGCATAAAATATTTAACCTTGGGGCTATTTTGCACAGTCAAAATGACAATGAAATAAGGTTAAAGGGAAAAAAATAAGTCAACTTTATTAGTCGTATATTGAAAGCTGCACAGACCCTTTCCAAAGTGTTCAAAATAAACTGCCACTCAGGCACACGGTACTCAAGAAAAAAACACAATTTGTATTCTGTTTCCAGTTACGCAAATCTGGATTTTTTTGTGTGTGTGTATTTGTTCACTGTCCCTATGAAGTAAAGGGACTGATGTGTCTAGTAGCTGACAAAATTAAGGATTACTAAAAAATAAAACACTTTTATAGAAAGCTTTTCTAATTAAAAAATCTACTCCCAAAACATACTGAAAATTTAAATGAACTGATCAGATCTAAATATCCATGTAATACCAATGTAATGCCCTATGTTTGCACTTCCACAAGGCCAAGTCCTGAGTGTGTGTGCTGTGGTGGGTTGAAGGAGAGCTGTGCTTTCTTTTTTATGGTGTTAACATAGAGCAATAGGCAGAAAAAAAAATGATGGAAACATGGGTGGACTTTTCAGAGAACCTGGAGCCAACACTTAGCAGGTTGAGATTCACAGTAAATTATTTCTTGTAGGCATATACCACTCATATGTGTGACACCGATAAATCAAGCTTGGAAGACAACACTGTTAAAG
Organism: Myotis yumanensis; assembly: GCF_028538775.1. Classification (NCBI taxonomy): domain Eukaryota; kingdom Metazoa; phylum Chordata; class Mammalia; order Chiroptera; family Vespertilionidae; genus Myotis; species Myotis yumanensis. Next base: position 27,418,342 of record NW_027223755.1, read on the forward strand.
GTCTCATCAGGCTTGTGTGATGTGCTCAGTGATGACCCCTCAGGCATCTCTGTGTCCCGTGGGTCCCATGGCATTAGTAACAGACCCATTGCTAAAAGCAGAATGCCTCTAAAGAAAAAAGGTTGTGAAGAGATGAATCGGAAGAATAGGTGAGTCAAAAGATTGTGGTTTGTTGTTGTGTTCTACTGGAATTTAAAAAGAGAAGAATTGCCGAAACTGGTTTGGCTCAGTGGATAGAGCCTCGGCCTGTGGACTGAAAGGTCCCAGGTTCGATTCTGGTCAAGGGCATGTACCTTGGTTGTGGGCACATCCCCAGTGGGGAGTGTGCAGGAGGCGGCTGATCGATGTTTCCAACTCTCTATCTCTCTCCCTTCCTCTCTGTAAAAAATTAATAAAAAATATATTTAAAGAAAATAAAAAGAGAAGAAAATAAGGTAGTTAGCTTTGGCATCGACTATTTGGTTTTCATTGTTGAAAATGCAAGTTTCCCGAAGTCACTTTCATCCACCCTTTCTCAACTTTTGTTTGCTAAACTCTGAAATTCAGCCAAATGGATAGATGTAGGGTGAGCACAGAGGGAGTGCTGAGATTTTTTATTATAATTGCATTGCCTATATTAAATTTCATTAGTTTAGGAAGAATTGACATCTAAAACAATTGAGACTTCCAATTCAAGAACATGGTATATCTCTCCACGTATTTAAATGTTCTTTCACTTCTCATCAATGTTTTATAGTACATACATATGGAGGTATTCCATATACTTTGTTAGGTTTATTCCTAAACATTTGATAATGTTTTTCATATTATATTCTTATTTTAATTTCCAGTTGTTTGTTGCTAGTTAAGTTTCATAGATGTTATTACATGGATTTATGGTTCAGATGGGCCTTAGAAGACTGGCCAGCTTTATCTTGGCCCTACTGGACCATCTAAGTTACATTACCTAGATTATGGCAGGTGTGAGCCAACCCATACTGTCTTCTCATTCTGTGATAGCTCTCAACCTCTTTGTCCTCAATGGGTACTCTTGTTGGAGATGGTTGTGACCTTGCTTACCCTGATCTGATATATTCTTCATCCCCCAAGAGCTCTGGTGTGTTCTTAAAATGAATGTATTAGCACAAGCCAAGGCCATTTGGTAGAGTTAGGTGACAAGTATTTATTCATTCATCAGACATTAACTTCCCAAACATCAGCCTTGTACTGAGAGTAGATCTGGGAAGCCAACCAACCTGTGAAATCAGCAGAAGATGTTTGAGTTTGGCTTCCTCTGGGAGACAAGCAATAATTCTGATTTTATTTAATTGAAAATGTAAAGAGAATAATGGGATAATGTTTTATTTGCACAAGCACTACTTTTCAAACCCATTATGTATGTATAATTCACTTAAGATCCTTGCCATGTTTTACCTATTATTTCTTTTTTTCTTCCTTCCTGGAAAGTTACACAATTCATTTTTATAACATTTTAATGTAAAACTAACACCATATTGTAAGCAAGACTTCATGGTTTACATAATTTCCTTAGATTTATTGCTTGTGGTTCTATGTATAAATCATAGCAATACCACAAATTAGAAATTGCTTCTCTACCTTGTCCATTATATTTACAGATAGGGTCATAATTACTAAAGTATTCATTTTCAAAAGTCTCTTGGTTTGACTTCAATCTCATTCATTATGATTGCATTATTTCTGTAATGCTGTTTATTAGTTGGTGCCAGTCAATATTATAATACATTCACTGTGCTGCAGCCAAGTCATACAATAGATCATAGTTCTGTGAGTCACATTCGGTATAGGATAGACAGTTGTCTGTGAATGAAACTAATTGATGAGCCTTTCATATGTATTTTATAATGCATATATTTACTTTGGCATGAAAGGAGAATTAGCTCAGAGATTAGATGTATAAGAGAATATTATTGACATCTACTGGGCCTCATTTTCCTAATTTCTAAAAAAAATGTACCTTGGAGGTGACTTGAGGGGAAGTCTCAGCGAATCTGGGACCTCCCTACATGCCAATAAGAGTGGCTGTACTTTTGTAAGCTCTTTGCCTGTGGTTCCTAATATGTGCTGGTACCTGAGGGATAAGAATGAAGGGAAGGGGCCTTGTTAAGTGAAAAAAATTCCCCATAATGCATTCACTGAGACTTGCTTTCTGGGGAAACAAAAGATACCGAGGCAATGTTTCCCATCTCAACAATCTCATATTTTACAGAGGACAGATATGAGGAAACCAAGGCTATGAGGCCAGGCAGGTAGAAGTAAGCAGCAGGTGGTGTGGGAACACAGAGGAAGGCTCCTGACTCAATGGGTCCATGGAGCTGGGGTCAGAGGAAGATGCAGCATCATTTCTTTTATCCAGAAGTTTCAATTAATGCTTCGTGAAAGATTCTGAGGGAATGATACCCAAGAGATACACATGAAAGAAGGGGAGGTGATGGGAATGGGCTGATGGGAACTAGCACACTTGAAAAGATTTTTCTGAAAAGCTTGAGTTCCCATAGGAAACACTGGCCAAAGTCTATACACACCTACCTGGACAGATTTTAGAAAGGTAAATTTCCTTTGCTGTGAGGTCTGGGTGTGTCCAGACAGGTCAAGATTTCCACCTAAGTCTTGAAGCTAATTTTGTGCTTCTGTGTGTTCAGTTAATCTGAATTGAATGATTAAGACAGTGATCCAGACAATTCTGGTGAAGGTATGAGGTCTGCTCATTGAAACTGCTGATAGTGACCTTTCCCCAGGGCCACCACAGACTCTCAGGAGCATGTGCACATAGCACATGACAGAAGTAGGGACTCCTGGAGCTGGCAGGATGGCAGCCCTGTGCTTTCCTAACATCCATCCATCTCCCAGTTGTTTGTTACTCATCTCTATCTAAATTGCCCAATAGCAATCAACAGACAACATTTTCCACATCAGGCATGCCATCCTCTCCCCTGCTCCCACCCCTTGACCTTCTGCCCCCTCCTATCATCTTAACTGAGTGGTACTGCTGTCCCCTTCATCACCATCTTTATATTTGCCTTTGTCAGTGCCCAACCATAGACAGTTATAGCACCAATTGCTACATTCTTTTTCTGTATGTATGGTGGTGTGTGTGTGTGGTGTGTGTTGCTTTTGGTTCCAGTGTTGGCATCCTCCATTCTCAAGATCTCTCAAGTCCTCTCACACTGAGGAAGTTCTATGACTGGTCCCTTACAGCCCATGGCCTCTCCTCCTTCAGACAGAGAGTTTGGTAGAAGAATATCAGCAAAGTTCACTTTTTAGAGCTCACGCTGGATTGTGGACTCCATCCTTTTAGCTCCCAGTACATATAAGATATAATAATGACTTCTCAGTTTAGGGTGCGCTGTTTCATTTTAAGATCTCAAATGACCACAAGCTGAACTCCTTATTACTTCTGTCTAGGAACTCCATGCTTCAGTTCCTAAAGACCATGCATGTTTCCCAGAATTTCTCAACTCTTTTTCCTCCGTGATTTGTTTCAGTTTTTGTACTTCAGCCTGGAATGCCTATTCTTCCACCTCTGCATATCTACCTTCTCACCATCAATCCCACTATACCGGGCACTGTTCCCAAAGGGCTTCTCCGCAGACAGTCCCAAGACACCTGCCACCCACACACTCAGCCCCCATATATGGAGAGTTCTATTCCCCTTTTCATTCTGAAAACACAGCCAATGGACTTGCCTTTCCTCTCGAGGCTGAGAACATACACAGTCAGACTAATCACCATGTGTCAGAGGCCAAATCTACCCAAAGCTTTTCCAGCTTCTGCAGAATCCTGCCTTATCTCTTAGGCAAATAGCAAAATGAAGATAAAGATATTGGCATTTTAGCATTGCAGCAGCAGAATGAGCACATGCTCTGTCAAGGAGTTGTGTTTATGTTGTATTTATTTGAGGTCTGTCTTTTGTTGCAGAGGAAACAGGTCTTTCCAAAGGTCCTCAACTGCCAACCTTGCCCCTCAAGCATGTGCTGACCACATGATGTGTAGTTATTTCACACAATGCCTGCATTTGCAGGAAGTGGGATTTGTTTACCTATGTTGTATATGAACTCACCAACCTTGTGTTAACTGACCCAACCTATATAATGAAAGCCTAATATGCTAAGTGTCCAACTGTTCCTTTGACCATTTGATCAGTCGCTATGACACACACTGACCATCAAGGGGCAGACACTCCAATTGGTAGGTTAGCTTGCTACTGGGGTCCAGCCCCTAGGGACTGGGCTAGATGGGCAGTACACACCCTGGAGCCCTCCTGCGGTCCCTCCACGGCCCCAGTCGTGCACCAGTGGGGTCCCTCAGCCTGGCCTGTGCCCTCTCGCAATCCGGCATCTCTCGGGGGATGTCAGAGAGCTGGTTTCAGTCCAATCCCCACAGGCCAGGTTGAGGGACCTTACCAGTGTTCGAATCTGTGCACCTGTCCTCTAGTTTCTATATAATAGATAGATATATTTATATATAACATGTTTTCTGGATTCCTCTGTGAGTCTGAAATCTTGAAACTTGGTTACCTCTCCCAGTGGAGGCATGCTTTACATGAAGGTATAATTCTAGCAGTTTCAAAACTGAAATCTGTGTTTCCTCCCAACATTTACTCTAGACTGAAAATCAGAATAGAATGAAGTTAAACTTTTTTTTCCTAGCTTATTAGCCCTAACAATAATCCAAATTCCTCTTGGGCATGTTTTCCATTTCTTTAGTAAATTTCATTATTTTTTTTCTAACCAGTCTCTTTACATTTGGATCATTCACAGTGAAGTCCCTTTCTGGTTTTACTTTCAGTAGCAGCATTCCTGACCCCACTTCCCATCGCCTTTGCTCTGGTGGTGGTGTGGGTGATGGTCTTCTGTTAGTTCTGTTTCCCACTTGTTTTTTAATTTAAACTTTCTAGGGCTATTCTTTAGACTGTTCCCTATGTTTTCCTCCATGGGGATCATCTGTAGTAAGGTCTGTTTGTTCAGTGATTGTTGAGTGTCCTTGTCTCATCCACCCTGGATACCTCTCAAGAATGCTTCTCATAAACAGTGGCCACCTAGTAGCCATCATTAGGGTGAATAAACTAGAAAATATGGTTTGTGGTCTGCAGACACATGGCATTTACCCTATATTTCAAAATTACATGTGTTAACTTAGGAACTGTATTTTATGTGAGATGGGGTGGTCTGGTGAGTTGTCTGGCATATCCTTGTTATCTAAGGGAACACTTCTCACCCTTGGCACTATTGACATCTGGGGCTGATAATTCATTGTTTTGGGTGATTGTCCTGTTCACTGTAGGACGTTTCACACCATCCTCGGCATCTACCCACCTGATGCCAGAAGCACCTATCGCTCCTGAGTGTGACAAACCAAAAGGTCTCTAGACATTGCCACATGTCCCCATGGGAGGTTAGCAAATCCTCTCCAGTAGAGAACCGCTGAGCTGAGATGAGGTACTAATTAAAGACAATTGTCCATTGCCAACATATAGAAAAAAGAACACACAGAAATGAAAGAAATTTTGAGTCCAGCATGTTGATAACTGTTACAATACATTAAATACATCACATTATTTCAATGCAAAACATTTCTTTTGAGTGATTTTGGTATGTGTCTGCATAACAGCAGTTTCAAAGGAAAAGATTTTTGCTTGAAGTGAGAATTTATCCAAAGGTGAAATAAGAGGATCACATCCCACATTTGCCCTGGAAAGATTCAGAATTCTTTTTCTCTTGACAGTAGAGGATGTTTTTTTTTCCCTTCCTTTAAATTTTTTTTCCCACTTTTGGTCCACCAGGAATATCTCAGACTCAGAATAAGGTATTGATATTCCACAAAAGACAAGTAAAAAGGACTAATGCTCAAGCTCTCCGTTGCAAATGTTGTGCAGAGATGTCCCAGAGTGCCAAGAGGAGAAAATTCTTTCTTTTCAGCAAAAAAAGTGCAAAACCCTCAGTTAACTTGCAGAAATAAAAGGAATAGAGGGACCTGCCTGTCACTCAAAAACAGTTGCAAGAAATCAGGGATCTATCACCAGAATGGGTTTTAAATAACTCATTCTGCTCCACTTTTATGGGACACGTTTCCCTGAACATAGAAACCTCACCAGGTCTTTAGTGACAGTTAGGGAAGGATGGTGCCTGGCTCTCCACAAAGGCGTTGGCAGGGCCTCCCATAGAGCCTATGGTGAGCATCACGGGGCACTGCTCAAACCCACACTGTCTCCGTGCCTTCAATCTTTCTGCTCATTGATGGTGCCTTCCTTTTAATCCAATACAGGAGACTGAGAACTTATTCTAAGATCCAGGTGAAGAAAAGACCCCTGCACACACAGCTCAGTGACATGGAATGGAATTATCTGGATCTTGAAAGCTGGCAGAGTTCTGTCTGCGGTGATGGCCCTATGCAGCCCATTTCTACCATCTGTAAATAACATTCCCACCATCTCTGTCCCCAAACCACTGCCTTTAGCCTCCAGCCGAATTGATAACATGAAGCTTTTTCTGCTTAAAGAAATCTGTATTCACCACTTAAAGAGGAGCACAACCCAGAGCTAAGCAAACATCTCTCAGTTCAATCACATGCCCAGCATTTTATTGGTACTTCTCCCACTTTTGAATGTTAATTACATGGTCCTAGGCACTAAGAGATTTCTAACCACAGCATGAAGCCTCACCCACCTGTGACAGAGCTTGTGCCATTCTGGAACCCGCCTCTATGTGGACATGCTGGTTTCACTCGCAATGTTCTAGACTCTGACCCCAGGGGGGCTGCCTGGAGCCTGCAGTCTCAAGTAACATCTCTGGTTCTTTTAAGCCCCTCATACCAGGCACACAGTGCAGGGAGCCAAGCTTTCCCTCTAATTTGCCCACCCTTGTCTGGGAGCCTTGAGCAAGACTGCCTCTGGCCTTTTGCCCATGCAGTGTGGGAAATTGGGGGTCTTCCTCACACAGATGTGCATAGTAATGACCAAACTGGCATAGGAAAGGCAGCTCTGAGCCACAGCAACTTCCACAAAAATAACTATCCGTATCGATACATCAATACTAGTATTCAATTCCGGAAAAGCAAATCTGGAAACTTGGACCAAAGTTGGGCACCCAGTGGTCATAGGAGAGTGTGTTCAGGGCTGAGCCTGGCTTGCCTTTGTTCACACATTATTCAGCAAATATTTACTGACTGCTATGATGTGTGCTGTGAAAACTTTGGGGAACAAAAGATTAAAAAGACACTGTTATCAAGATGCTCGGGGAGATTGCTAAGTGACCCTAACCAAACATTTGCAGGGATCATAGCCTACATTTCACTAAGGCCCATGGCAAACCCAAGCCAGCTTGCCGGGAGACATAAAGGAGAGAACTAACCCAATTGGGAAGGAGAAGTCCAAGATGGAAGAGTCAAGGAAGGTTGGTGGAGGAAGTGAGGTCGAATTGACTGTCATTTGCTGACTGGTCATTTTCCAAGGATTTTAAATCCTGACAATTCTATTTGAATTCCCTGTGCTAGGCTTGCCCAGGAGGGGCTGGAACGTGGCAGCCCCACTGCTGTCAGTGTCACAGGCAATCAGAGGGGTGAATTCTGCCTGTGGGCAATGGGGGTCTTTTGGCAGGAGCCCCTGACTGATGTGTCCTGGACGTGAGGCAGGTGTTCACAGCAGGGACCAGCACCTGCATCTGTGCTGCCTCAGAGCAGTTGAAGATCTGTGAGAAGCACCCAGCAGAAGCCTATGCACCTTTCTCCTTCATCAACTCTTGGCTCCCCTCCAGTACCCACCTGACCAGGCTTAGACCTTCCTGATGGATACCTTCCTTCCACAATCTCACCTGTGAAGTAGACCTAATTCCCTTTTTGAGAATATTCTTCTTTATACATGAAATGTGATATTTTTTGCCAATATGGAGTCCATTTACTGAAAGTCATGCTATTCCCTTCAGCTCCCACAGGTACCTAGCAGACGCAGTCCATCATATCCCTATGCCATTCCTGCTGCCCTCTCACCATGTGTTGTTGGAACACCACATTCTGACTTCCCATAAAACCATGTATTCTTCAAAGCTTCTAAGAATTCTCTTCCTGATCACTTCCTGGGGTTCCTGGGGAGTTCTCCAAACACCCGCCTGCAGGCCTTTCCCATCACACCTAGGCCTGACAGGTAACCCCCATTTCTGGGGTCAGATGAGATGGCATGCCAGGCTGTGGCTCCTCTCCCACCTGAGAATAAAGATTGTGTTTTCAGCCATAGCTCTTCTTGCTATGCAGCCTTTTGAAAGCACACTGTTTTTTATTCTCCAAATACCCTGAGACATGGGTCACTATCATTGACCAAGGTCATGGAGGGATTTGCCAGGCGATGGGAGCTGAAAGGACTTACCCCAAATCACCAGTGTATGTGTAGACGCCATAGTAGCAGCCTTCCCCCTGCACTGCATCGTGCTCCAAGAATAAGCATTTCTGTTGAGTTTTCTTGCCTTCCTACTCCTCACCTGGGGCTGGCTCTTCTCCAGCCTATAAGGCTCTTTCTCCTCTGCCCTGCTGTTCATCCTTCTGTAATAAACAAAAAAAGAATAAAACAGGAACTGGCTGCGCGCATGCCTTGGTGTAGCTTTGCTTGTAGTCTTATTTTATAACATCTTTGCTGTGGGCGCTGTAATTGAAGAGGCACTTACTACCTCCCATTTATAACTATTATTAATTTAAGATCTACATGCTAAGTGTGAGCAAGGAATGGCCCAGATCATTATCAATATTCTAACACCCACAGAAAAATTAGTCAGGCACCTCCAGCTATCAATCTTCGGCTCGGGGAGATATTTGTTGCTGGCAAAGATGATCCTGATGTAATGGAAGCATTTAATGTAGAAAATGTTGTTCTATTTCTCTTCCTGATAGTGCCAGACAACCAGGGAGTCCAGGTGGGAGAGAGGCGCTCCAGGAGAAGGCTGCCCAAGGAAAGCAATCTGTTTGTGAGGCTGATCAATATGAAGACTAACTTAACCAGGTAGAAGACTTATCAATCTTCTTATTGATCAGTTCAGCAAACATATTACTGTGCTGGTGTGGCCTTCCAGGACTGCCGGGCGGCGCTTCATCAGGTCCACGGCGGATGAGCTATCTCTGACATCGGCCCTGGGACCTCTTGCTTACAGTCCATGTACCCCTGGAAAAGGTCACCTCTCTCCTCTTCCTGTGCATGGCTGTCCCCAGAGAAGGGGCTCTATGGAGACATTGAAGTGGGATTACATAGGTGGCCACGGCGAGCTGAATGCAGACTTAATCAACAAGCTCTTGTTTGTTAAGCATTCCTGTGACTCTTCATTTGAAAAGTAAAAGCCAAAAGCATAGCACAAGCTTTTGTTTGTTGGACATTTAGTGAAAGCTCAAAGAACATGATTCTAAGGCTCCCCATTAGTGGGAGACCCGGCTGCGGTCATTGAATGGCCCTCACACCTGAGTGCCGAGAGCAGGTTAATGCTCAGCTCAGAATCTGCGCAAACACGTTCAGGTTTCATCTTTTAGCAAAAGCTGGGCTTTGAAATTTTTTGGACAAGTGTCAAATACTTTATTTGGAATCACTGGCATGAAGTAATAGAGAGGTTTTGAAGTGATATTTATGTAACTTTAAAGCATTTTATTTATTCACTCAGTAAATATTTATTGCATGTACAATTCAGTGCTGACCTCAGACCTGTCTGTTCAGTGCTGACCCCTTGGGGGGAGGAGGATGGGAAGAATCAGGTGACATCATCGCCAGGAGCTCTGTTCTAACTGGGGCACTAAGGAAATGGCAAATCCTGAGCTTAATTATTCACAATTAATATTATCTGCAACTTGAGCAATTTTATTATAAAACTAAATTCCCTTCCTAGCTAATTCCATAATTGTTCACCTCATTGCATAAAGGATGACTACTTGGCCCGAGATCAGTTGCCTCTCACTTCCCTTCAGAACCTTTGGAGCTGAAGTTCCGTTCCAGGGGGACTCAGACACACTCACCTCTTAATGTATTAGGACAGGATAAAGGCACAGCGGCTCTTTCAGAGCAAAACGTGCTGAGCCATGAGGGAAAAAGAAACGTGGTCGATTTCTCAGAGGAGCTCTTGTGTGGTCCTTCAGGAATTCCTGTGAGGATCCTGGAGAGAAGAGTAAAGTGCCAGAGGATGTGATGCTGAGGAGGGGACCCCAGTGGGGACAGTACAGCAATGTGTAATAATTACTTTTAGATCTCCTGTAATTTTATAGGCTTATGCAAATGAGCAGATCATCTATTGGTTAATTCCTTCAAAGTATTTCTGAAAAGCTTCACATTTTGCCAAGAATTGGGTTTAAAAGATGAAACTACATGTTCTCTGCCTTCAAGGAATGCAGCGTCTAGACAGAGAGTAGGCAGGTGCTGCCATGCCCATGGAGGAACTGCATTTCCAGTGTGTGGCCGCTCCTCTGCCTGGGTAGGTGTAGGGACTGTAAAACCCTTACCCTGTAGCACGTTTCCTTCTGGGGAATATGACTTCAGTGGCTTCCTTTCTTTCTTCCCTCCTTCCCTCACTCACTGTTTGCTGAGCAAAATGGAAATGCTAGAGAGGAAGCAAACACAGGGAGATGAATCCGGAGGGACCAGGTTTCTGGGAGAGCTTGATCTGCTGGGCTAGGGAGTCAATATTTAGGAGCCAAACAGTGGTGATTGAAAAGCAGAGCAGCAACACCCTTCTTCTAGAGAAAGGGAAATGCAGGCTGATAACTCATGTCGGACTTAGGAAGATCTACCTTGTGAAGTGCACAGCTCCGTAGGGAGATGGAGTTGGGGCAGGCAAATTAAGCTTGGGTTGGCACACTGAAAGGAGTGACCTTTATGGTTCTTTCTGAACCTGAGAGATTATGAGACTGTTAAATGATGGATGGGAAAAGTCAAATGTTACCCAAAAGCCAGTTTATATTGTGGGTACCAGCAATGTCGTGAAGATCAAAAGTTTAGAAATACCATCTCCAAGCTGCTTCTCACTGAGATACGGAACTTAACAAAATGTTTGTCTAGAACTCAGGAGATGTATTTCTGTCTTTTCTAGGGAGGGAGACACCTCCCACTGCAGACACCACCCACGTGCTGTCAGTACTTTTCTGAGCTGTGATGGTGTCGTGCACTGAACCCTCCCTCCTCCTCCCCTCTCATCCCCTTTGGGGTCAACCTCACACATTGATTGAATACCTAACTGCGCTGAAGGGGTAGCTCCTGACCATGGAACAGGGTTTCTCTCTTTGCTCAGAGTTAATTGGCCATAAGGGGCCCAGGTCTCTATCCTGGTCTCATTAGCAGCAAGTTTTAACTAAATGGCCTAACTGACCCACATCCAGAGCCACCATCCTCATCAAATGGGCAGATGAAAGGCACCTACCCATTCATCGTTCATTAACATTTACGTCATGATGGCCAGAACTCTGGGGGCCGCTGATCTGAGGGGAAGGGGCTGGGAAGCTTCCAGTTCCCGCCGATCTGGCACCTGCATCTGTGTGATGAGCCCATGGTGCTCCAGGAGGGAATTTACAGGGCAAGTAAAAACCAAACAATGGAAAGCCACTTGGCTGACACAGTGCCATGGGTGAAAGACAGGGCGCAACCCCACAAACATTAACTGAGAGGAAACAATGAAGGCTGACTCACAGGGCCTGTCAGGACACAGGACGCTCTCTTCCGGAGCATGTGTGGGTGACGGGGAGGGGCCGAACAGCACGTGCCCCATTGAGGAGGAGCCGGATTTGCATCAATGGGACAAGAGTTCCTCCCTCCCTCCCTTCCCTCCCTCCCTCCCTCCCCTCCCTCCCTCCCTCCCTCCCTCCCTCCCTCCCTCCCTCCCTCCCTTCCTTCCTTCCTTCCTTCCTTCCTTCCTTCCTTCCTTCCTTCCCTCCTTCCCTCACTCACCATTTGCTGAGCACAATGGAAGTGCTAGAGAGGAAGCAAACACAGGGAGATGAAGCCAGAGGGACCAGGTTTCTGGGAAAGCCTGATCTGCTGGGCTAGGGAGTCAATATTTAGGAACCGAGTTTGGTTGCTTTGGTTTCCTGCACAATGTGTCTGTATGTTCTCAACAGTTCTGTCTGCATTGAGTCACGAGTTTCTCATGCCTCCCCAGCTGTGTACTGAGAATGCGGACCTAAGGATGCATCCTGAAAAAAAGCAGATAATTATCATATACCTGAAAGAGCCAAGGAATGTGAAATAAGTTGTTCTTATTTATATGTCCCTCACCTAGGGGGAAAAAAGGTAAAATTACAAACACCCACAAGTGGTAAGGAACCTGAGGGACTGCCTCAGACTACCCCAAAGGGGGAGTTGTGTGTGGTGCTGGCTGGGGAGAGCTGGGAAGAGGCATTGGTGGGGAGGTGAGGAGGTGAGGAGGTGAGGAGGCAGGCCTGTGCAGGGAGAAGACAGTCTGCATGTGGTTGAGCTGAGGTATCAGCTGGTTCTGGAGCAGGTGGATACACAGAGCTGTCCAAGGGGCTGGTGGTGGTCTTCTGTCAGGGCCAAGTTACTGCCACCCCTTGGAAGGGGTGTGAACCAGGGTAAGGTGACTCTCTGGGCTTTTAGCAGGTGACATTCCTATCACCCTGAGGGGAGGGGTGCTTGAGCCTTAAAGAGGGCATCCAGGTGGAGGATCACAGGACCCACGGTAGAAATCACTTAGTCCAATATCCAAACCCATGAAGGAGACCCCTGCACCACACCTCCGACAGATGCTATCCCGACTTCTGTTAGAGATTTTCCAGTCCCCATGGCAAGTCAGTTTATGCTGGTTAGCCTAGTTGTGGAACTTTCAGACATGTCTTCCCTTTATTCAGCAAAATATGTCCTTCTAGAACTCTCACCTATTACTGATATAGGCGCAAGGGAAGGGGGCAGTAACAATCACCTGATGGTCCTATCTCTGTCACAGAATAAGACTATTTCTTCTTTCCAGTCACAGCTCTTGGAATAACCAGTGAGAGTTATCATGTCATTTTATGAACCGACTTTTCCTCAATTGAGTACATAGCTACAGCATCGACAGAGCATAACCACAGGAATGATTAAAGACAAAAAGAGAAAAGATCTTTAGAGAAATCCTGAAAATCATCTAATCCAGGAAATGGAAAGGTTAGGGGCTTTGAGGAGAAAGAGAAAGTGTTGGTCAGAAGAGGGCTTCAGTCCAGCAGGCGGTCCTTTTATCGGGGTGCTAAGTTTCTGACCCAAATGATGCCTGCTTGGTGTGAGGGTGGGCCACATCCTGCCCCGGATCTACACTAGGTTCACCTTGCAGATGCTTTCCAGATGCTACTTTGATGGAATTTTAGTCCCACCTGCATCACCCTTTCGTCATGTTTATATCATTCCCTTTTGTGGTACCCAAAGGCAACTGGACTCAACAATACTACTTCTGGGAGATTGTGTGCTGTCACACTACAAAGCAGATATTCTGGATGGACAAAAGCCTGTGACCTTCCAAAAACCTAAAAACTCAAACAAACAAACAAACAAAATCTTGGTCCTCCCTCTCCCTCACCACTGACTTTCATGCTTTCTTTCTATCATGTTGTTGCCTCTATAAGTCAAGGCACCATCTTTTCTTTTAAATCATGAGAACAACCCCTTAACTATACTTTTTGTTTTCATACCAATCCCGGATCTCCTCTGCACACTTAAAAACATGTGTCTGACCATGGTGCCCTCCTGCTTATGTCTTTGCTGCCTTCTTATTCCAAAACTGGATAAAGTCTATTTTCCTGCTGTGGCAGTCAGAGCATGTGAGGCTTGATCACTGCTCCCACTGCAGCTGTGACACTCTGGTCCCCCCGTTATATTCTGGAAAAGCTGTGCCCCACCTCACCAGCAATGCCTATTCTTCCCACCTTGTGCCACAGAGAACTCCTTCCCAACTCCAGCATTGACCTCTGGCGAAGCTTCCTGGAGCTGCTCTCTAGACCATCTCCTTCTCCCACTGCCACACCCCATCCATGTCATCCTTGGCACTCAACACAGGGCCCTTGTGTCTTGGTTGGTTACTTCTTGTGTGTGTTCTCTAGCTCTCTCACTAGGATCTAAATTTCCCAGGGGCAGAGTTTGCCTGTTTTAACTATTAAATATTCAATGATCTGCACGGTGAATGGAACCTACCAGATAATTAGAAACTTTACTAAAAAAATGTTCAAACATGCAAAGTAAGCGCACAATTATAATGACAAGTGCAATGAAAGCGCCTGAGCGTATCAGAAAGTGTGTCAAGCCCTAACTGGTTTGGCTCAGTGGACGGAGCATCGGCCCGCGGCCTCAGGGGTCCCAGGTTCGATTCCGGTCAGGGGCATGTACCTTGGTTGTGGGCACATCCCCAGTGGGGAGTTTGCCGGGGGCAGCTGATCGGTGTTTCTCTCTCATAGATGTTTCCAGCTCTCTATCCCTCTCCCTTCCTCTCTGTAAAAAATCAGTAAAATATATATTAAAAAAAAAAAGAAAGTGTGTCAAACATGCTTAAATTCTTGAAGTTAGCTGCTTACTTACATATGCTAAAAAAAAAGTCCATTTTTCAACATGCTAACCCAAGCCTTTGGCAACATATTTTCCATATTTCCCAGAAACCCTTGCAAACTTTGTTCATGTTTTTTCCTCCTTAAGAAGGTAAACTTGCCTTTGTTCTCATCTATCTGCTCCCCTTATACTGTCAATAAGCTGCTTGACAAAGACTCATGAGAACAATCACACCTTCATTCTGCAATCCTCTCTCGAGCCATTGCTAACACAACCAATCTAAAGAACTCTTGTATATTTTCTGAGGAGCTAACAGAGTGTTACAGGTGTATGACTCTCCAACACCCTCAGGGACTCTGGTTCCCTCAACAGAGTCTCCAGAGATAAAATGTTCCTGGTGGAGCAATCACATCAGGTGGGGGAGGTCCCTGGAGAGAGTGATCCACCCACAGGACCTGCACAACTGAGGAGGTTGTCAAAAATTTGCCTTTCACTTTGGCTAAGACAACAAATGAGTTGCAACTCTTCAGCCCAAGTAATTAGGGATAATATCACAGTCTTGAGATTTATTTTAGCCAATTAAGGGGTAATTTAAGCCCTTGCTACTGCTTCATGCTGCCCCTGGATTAACTTCACAATCCCCTCCTCATTTTAGTATTTTAATATCTGATGAATTCTTCCATACAGTTTCTGCTCTGCCAGATAATTCAGCAAATGTTTCAAAGACCAAAACAGGGTAAAACCATGCCGATGAGTATGTAAACTGAAACCCAGGCAATCCCGAATGAAACATCATCTGCAAGAAAAGTCAACAACAGCGGTGGGAGTCTGGATGGTTCTGGGTGGCATCTTCTGCAGTGTTGACTGGGAACAATCAAATGGAGAGGCTGACAACACAAGAGGAAATCCTTCCAGCACACCAGGAGAAAGGGGTCCCTTTGTAGCGCGGGGCACAGGAGTGCTGTCACCCCAGGTACACCATTCCTCAAACGTCCCCGGATCCTGCTTATACCCTGGAATCAAGCAGTGATGCCTTGGCACTGAGCACATGCTTCTAAAAGCCAAAAGACCAGTAGCAACTCCTTATTTCTAAATTCAGGGTGTCCCAAAATAATGTATACACACACTTTGAATAATTATAAAGGTGGTGTTTATTAAAATACATTTCATTTTCAAAATGGACCTATCAGCTGTTAAAGTGTGAATGCGTGTTTTGGGGCACCCAGGGAAGAGCCTAACACTAATAAACTGGCCTCTGAGGACCAGCCCAGTCATTGGACGACTCCTCCCTGCGGCCTCTGTCAGTATGTACCCTGAGCCCCACACTAAGAAGAGGACAGTCAGCTTTGCTTAGGGGACCTGTGTTTGAGAGGCACGTCTCCCTTGCTTAAGTAAGTAATGCTGAGGCTTTCTGTTCTAGCTACTGAGGGGGTCTTTCCCTTCACAGCCAGATCCCAGGGCAGGTCTGCTGACTCTTATCTCCTCAGAGAACAAAAACTGTTGTAAATCTGTGAACAAAGGAGGTAAGAAAAGAGAACAGAAATCAGGAAAACAATAAGATAATGATTACACTACAACTCAGTTACTTAAGTATGCTCTATGTTGACCTAGCATGAAATTTATCAATCATTTCTAGTGAACACATTAGGGAAATAAAAGTCCTTACTGTATATTTGTACAGAGTATTATTAGAAAGTCTTGAAAAAATGTATAACATTTGTTATTTCCCATCCTAAACCTAAGAACCTAATGGTCAGTTAACTATACCAAAGTTGAATTTGGCTTTGGACAAATTTTCATTATTTACATAATCTTAAAGAAATAGGACTTAAATTTGCACTTCCTTTTTGAGTGACTGAGCAGACTTGTTTCGTTCCTTGAGATCTCAGAGCACCAGGCTGGAAGGGGTGTGAACAGGGCCTAGATTTGCTGACCATAGTCAGTGGGAAGACGTTTTAAAACAATTTTCAGGATATTCTTTGTGCTGTGCACCTAATGGATGCATCAGAAAATATCTGATTGGGGCTGCTTCATCTTCCTCTGTGTTCTAGCGAAATGTTCTAGCGAAATACTTTGTTATAAGTATGGGTAATGTTTTAGAGTTTGCAACTGTGGATGCATTTAAAATGTAAGACATAATTCTACGCAGAATGGATTTTTTAGTTCCTTATACTAGTAATAGTACAACTGATTGAGTGATTTATTTGAGTTAATTGTGTTAACAATTTTTTTTAGTGAAGAGAAAAAAAAATTACAGAAATATAATGATTTTCCAATCGATGTGATTCTCCCAGTGATTAGATCTTCCCGCATTGTTCCCTTTGATGACCTTTAGTATCAGCCTTGAATTCCTCTGTGCTACAAAAATGATTTTGTGAGTTCAAAATTATAGAGTATGGCTATCAATGTGGAAAATAAAATACAATGAGAAAAGCAATAAACATCTCACAGCTTAAGGAAGGCAGAAACTTTTCTTTATATTTTCAAATCAAATATGATATAAAGTATACCCTTGTCATCATTTATGTCTTATGAAAAGTTTCATCATCTTCCAATTAAGTTTATCCCAGGAATGACAGAATTCCTGACTGGAAGAATAGATGGAGCTGGAATGGGAAGGATCAGGGGGGTTTGAAGAACACCGAGTCACTTAAGTGGTCTTTGCTGAGCGCCAGCTGTGTACAAATTTATCCACGTGGAACTTTTGTTTTGTCAGTGGGACATGCACACTGGGAGCTGGGGAGCCTGCGGTGTTGGCTAAGGCAGGAAGGTGCAAGCATGTCTGAATCTCAGAGCAGTGGACCAAAGGGGCACCATGACACACATAGGGGACAGCGGGAGGAAGCCAAAAAGGACAAGTGTCATGCTGAAGTGTGGGCCTATCCATGACATAGCCCTGGGGGTGACCCGGGGATCATGCAATCTCTCCCTCACTAAACAGGAGAGGGCAGGGGACTGGGTCTAGGAATAGAGTGTTCATGGCTCCCAAGTTGCTGGGGTCCAACCCCAGCGGGTCCAGGGGTCCCCAAAGGTGTGGACGGAGTCGGCGAAGAATGAATGACATGGAAACTGGTTTCAGTTCATCAGCATAGCGAGGTTCTCCCTCCAGGATCTCCAGTGAAGTTCTGGTCTCCAGCGAAGTTCTGGTTAGGATCCAGCCAAGTTCTGGTCAGGATCTCCAGCCAGGTTCTGTAGCCATGTTCTCTTGCTAGGTTCTCCATCCAGCTTCTCCAGCCAGGTTCTCCAGCCAGGTTCGGTCGCCATGTTCTGTCTAGGTTCTCCAGCCAAGATCTGTAGCCAGGTTCTGTCCAGGATCTTTTGCCATGTTCTCTGGCTAGGTTCTGGTGAGGATCTGATGATGATCTGATGAGGATGTGATGAGGATCTGATGATTATTGTCTTGTTACATCCGTATTTATACCAGCCGATTTTAATCCTGTCAATTTCTATTACAAAGGTTAGGGCGTTTCTTATCTCCATTCCAGGGAGTAAAGATTATGTAGCTTAACTACCCGCCTGGCACTTAATTAAGGGGTTGTATCCCCTCCCTAACCTCAGGGAAAAATCCCCACCTTGGGAAACAACCTTTCTTGGAGAGGTGACCTTGGTTAAAACACATAGCGCCAAGAAGGTGAGCAAACATATTAAGAACAGTATGCCATATATGCCAGGTCCCTTGAAACAGCAAGGATGGGCCGGCTCCCAGCACCAAGTAGGGTCACTGGAGTCTAGTCCCTGGGCCCCTCAGGGATTTGTGTCTCTCAGAACAGCTTCCCCATCTCTCCTGCCTCTTCAGTGCTTGCAGCCTCACCTGAGGCCAGTCTCACATGAAGAGAAAGCAGAGCCTTTGTTTCAGAAGGTGCTGCAGAGCCCTCTACTTGCCTCACTTGCACTGCTATGCGCCCAGGTCCACTGGGGACACCCCTCTACAGCTGCACCACCTGCCAGACAACAGATTACTTGGCAAACCATTATGCTAAAATGCATTCATATTGATCAGAGATATCTAAGACTCCTAGAAGAAAACACAGGGAAAAAGAGCTTTGACCTGGGTCTCGGCATGACTTCTTAAAGAGCACATCAAAAGCACAGGCAACCAAAACAAAAGTAAACACGTGGGACTCCATGAAACTAAAGAGCTTCTCTGCACAGCAAAGAAAACATTCAATAAATTGAAAGGGCAACCAGAAGAATCAGAGAACATACTTGCTAACCATGTATCTGCTGCATGGTTAATATCCAAAACATATAAAGAAGTCATACAACTTGATAGCAGAAAAAGAAAAATAATATAATTAAAAATGGGCAAAAGACCTGTATGTACATTTTTACAAAGAAGACATGCAAATGGCCAAAAAGTACATGAAAAGAAGCTCAACATCACTAATCAGGTAAATGCAAATCAAAATCATCATGAGATAATAGCCTCACACCTGTCAGAAAGGCTGTTATCAAACAGAGATAACAAATGTTGGCAAGAATGTGGAGATAAGGGAACACCTACATTCTTGGTGAAACTGCAAAATGGCGCAGCCTTTATAGAAAATAGCATAGAGGTTCCTCAAAAATGAAAAATTGAACTGCATATGAGCTAGCAATTCTATTTTTGTGTTTATAGCCAAAGGACTTAAAAACAGTATCTTGAAGAGATACCTGCACATTCATGTTCATTGTAAAAATATTTACAATAGCCAAGATATAGCAACAACCTTGAACATCAACAGATGACTAGATAAAGAAGATGTGGTATATATATGAAATATTATTCAGCCATATGTATAAAGGAAATCCTGCCATTTGCAACAACATGGGTGAGACTTGAGGACATTATGCTAAGTCAGACATAAAAAGACAAGTACTATACGATCTCTCTTATATATAAAATCTAAAAATAGTAAGACTAATAAAAACAGAGACTTGGAATGGAGGTTACCAGGGCAGGGAGGTGGGGGGAATGATAGATGTTTAAGGGTAGAAACTTGAAACTAGTAGATAAATAAATCCTGGAGTTCTAATGTATAGCTTAGTGACTATAGTCATTGATACTGTATTATAAACTTCCAAGTTGCTAAGAGATTTAATTATTTTCACCAAACTATGAAATAATAATTATATGACAGGATAGAAGAATTAGTTAAAGCTACAGTGGTCATCATATTGCAATGTATAAAAGTATCAAATCAATACCCTGTACACCTTAAACTTACAGTGTTATGTTTCAATAAAAATACATAAATAAATAAAATGCATTAAGAAATAACTTATAAATGCGATAATATGTGTGGAGAATATATATGTTCAATTTTAAAGCCCTAGGAAAATGCTAACTCTTAAGGATACATTCATCCACAGTCCAGGCTGGAAGGCTGTTTCCAGTTCTGGGCTCATCTTTTCTCTGTTCAATAAATATCCCTGACTTCATCCATTTACCACAGCTCTGGGGAAATAGGAACTTTGCTTATTACTTGAAGAAAAGAGCTTTCTTCAAAGTATTTAAAATACTATTGGTAGTAGGAGGGTGTAAATGGTGCTAATTAGGTTGTCACAAGTGGGAACTCTTTATTCAGACTTATATTTGCCTGCTCTCAACACTGATGGTAACAATGCCTGGAATCTGGGTTCTGATGATGGTAGATACATATGTAAAAGCAAACATATGTTTGTACAGCTCTAAAGGTGGGTGGGCATCCATATTTATTCATACTCAGCAAGAAAGAAATAGTAACAAGGAAATATAGAGAAAATGGATATAGAGAAAAGTTAATGTCAGATGGAGGAATTTGGTGCAAGAGTGACCCGTGTTTGCCTGGTGGGAAAGCTACCAAACCACGTCTGAGAGGGCCAGACACAGAGGTTTGCCCTTGAACCAGGCAATTAATAAAAGAAGACCGCACACATATTGATTACATAAAGGTTATATAATTCTAAGGTGCCCTGCATTTATAATATGTTTGTTGGTGTCTTTTAAATCGCTTAACAGGGAAGGAATGCAATGTGGGAATATGCAAAGAACACAGATAAAGTGGTAAAGATGCAACTGGCACGTGCCCACTAAGACAGAGCACCCCAGCTGGGCCCTGTGTTGGCCTCCTTGCCTCAGAAGGCCCTGCCTTTTCTGTTCTTCTTGGAAACCTAGTCTGGAGAAGCCTGGACAGGTAATGTCACATTGTGCAAACGTGGTTAGCACATTCATAAGAGATACCCTGACCCTGCTTAATGTGCAATAAAATACTCCAAAATTAGAGCAGTATTTCTATCTTTGCATTGATTTTCTCCAGGCATGTTTAAAATTATGTTGCCTGTTAGCTTGTTTGTACAAATAGACAAAGAAAATCCCCCAATCAGGCCACGTGGTCGAGGATTTATGGAACAGGAGGCCTTGGATAAATATTTCCTGTTTTAAAAAAAAATCAGGCAACTTATAAATTGCCATTACAATGCACTAAGGCAGTTGAACTCAATTTAGCAACTAAGTCAATGTTTAGCCAAGCCGTCAGGCGACTGCCTTATTAAAATCCCGTGGCTCTGTAGTGTCTGAGGTGGGAAAAAGGTTAAACTGCGTCTCCACTACTGAAGGCGCTGAAGGATGTGGAGCCCAATTAAACCTTCAACGCTGCTCTGGCTCATAAACACTCGCTACTGACTCCCCCTGGACCACCCGCCGGGCAGCCGAGAGGGGACCCGGCAAGAACCTTTCATGCCATGTCCCAGCCCGGGGTCCGGCTGAGCCCTTCTGGGTGAGAGGCGACTCGCTCCTTGTCTATTAATCATCATCTCGCTCCCAACACCTGGGACTGACTTCAACTCCCCTGACTGCTATATTGACAATATTCCCTGTTGATTTCCTCATTTTCTCAGCCCCGGCTAGACTGACCTCTTTAAAATTCTTTATAAACGTCAGTAATTGCTGCATCCAACTTCAATTCATTACTTTCCTGGGCCTCATGTATTTTGATGATATGAAAGTTGACCACATTTACATGCAAATTGAAGTTTTATATTAATAAGGGCCAGTGAAAGGAGATCGCACGGTAATGCTCCATGATGACTTTTAAATACATTTGCCCGTGTCTCGGCCGGCATTAGCATGATCAGACCAGGAGGAAGTCATGTTGGTCTGATTGCAATTTTGTTTTCCAATTGAAAGTACAATTTCATCAGGTTTCCCTGTCATTTCTAATAATGACTTAAGTTTGCTTGCTAAATTGCAGAATTTCTCCAGCCTTCAGATCGGCTGGGAACAGGTGAGACATCAGCTGCGGCTGCGCAATGTGGTACATTCTGGGCCCGGGCACCCGTCAGCCCCCACCGACTGCTTTCATGATGGAAGCGGGCCATCAGAGGCTCCATACAGAAAAGACTATGATCTTAAGCACAGAAACCTTTATCCGAAAACTGTGAGAGCCCAACAGCACCACATTTGCTAATACACCTCAGTATCATGGTCAGTGGGCAGCACCGCTCCACAGGCAAGTGGGAGGTTTCTGTCAGGTACATGGACTGCATTTGTGTTCTGGAGCACTGAGGGACCAGGTTTCTTTTCTTCCCTCAAAGTGGATTATGTGTATAAATCCAGGATAAAGTTATGCATCCATGTCATGAATAAGACTATATGATCTAGGACCCCACTGGAAATAGACCTTAAATGGGAACAAATTTATGACACCACCACCCCCGCCCACCCCCCTTTAAATTGCATGTGGATTATATGCCGGCAACAAACCCAGATCAGTCAAGATGCTGAAGGGAAGTTACTGATAAAATCCTCACACAGCAGCACAAGGAAGGTACCTGACAAGATGTCTAGAAAGAGCTGATCTGCAGCGATCCCTTGTGACTGTGGAACATCATTCAGCTTCCCCGTGACTCAGTTTACACCATTGTGAGTTGTGAGAGTGTAACTTCCCTTCACCTCTGAACTTCCCTTGGTTCCCCCCTTTACCAGGAAGCCAGCTTCTGCTTCTTGTGAATGATGATGTTGGCATCTGATGATATTTTGGGTAAAAATGCACCTTTGTCATCATAGATATGTCCTCTGTTAAGTAGGCTCCGTTCATGTCACCTGATTTAGATAAGACAATAACCTGTTAGTCAACAAGTTTTCAGTGCATTCAACTTTTATCTGGTTTGTTTTATCTCTGACTGGGTAAGACGCTGATGGCAGATAGAGGCTGAGAAAGACCACAGGGTGTATAATAGGATTCTATTGTCTCTGACCAGTGCAGCATTTACCTAGAGAATTGTCCAAATCAACACGGTCAGTTCTCAATTACTAGCTTTGGCAGCTTAAAGACAAGCCTTGTGCATTGTATACATAAGTTCGGGGTTCACAAAGAACCAATGACAAGAACAAACAATGACTATTTATGTAAAAACAGAGACAAAGTTGCTTGTCAGTTGGCTGGTTTCTGGTTTCAAAGTCAGGTTAATCAATATGTATAGTGTTTTTTTTTTTTGTGTTTTTTTTTTAAATCTTAGTAATTACAAGAAAGTTCCAAGGAAACTGTGAGATAGGTTGTACTATGGCTACTACACTTGATCTGGGAAAAGATGAGCCCTTTCCTGTGTCCAGGACAGAGGGTAAGCTTGGACACTGATTTGCTCTGACAAATGATGTTTGATTGATGACAAATGCTTGATAATTAAAACAATAAGTGTGTGGAAGAAGTCCACCCTGCCGCTGTGTGGACAGGTGTCTTTTGTGCCATTGCTCAAATAGTGGTTCTAACCTTTGCTTTGGCCCACTAACTTTGTTCATCTGCTGAAAGCTATGGATTCCCTCTCCAGGAAAAAAAAAAAAAAAACATAAACCAAAACAAAAACATCCAAACCTACAAATATGGTGATTTTTGCGTACAGTTCCAAGATTGTGTGCGGCAGAATAATGGCCCACCATAAAATTTCTACCTCCTCATCCACACACCTGTGACTATATTTGGTACATGGAAAAGGAGAGTAAAGGTTGCAGATTGAATTAAGGTGATTAATCAGATGTAGCGATTATCTCAGATCTTGAGATAAGATAGTCCTAGATTTTCCCAATGACTCCAATGTCTCCAATGTCTTCACAAGAGTCCTTAAAAGTGGAAGAGAATGCAAAGAAGAGAGTTAGAGAAACAGATGTGAGAAAGAAGCAAGTTAGAGTAATGCAATTTGAGGAAGAATGTGGCTGACCTTGACTACAGAGGAAGGGGCCACCAGCCAACGAATGTTGGTGGGTAGCATCTAGGATCTGAAAAAGGCTTGACTTTATTCCAGATCATTTGGAAAACAGTACAATCCCACTGACACCTCAATTTTAATCCATTGAGACCTGTGTTGGATTTCTAACTTACGAACCTGGAAGATAATAAGTTAGTGTTAATTTAAGGCACTAAATTTGTGGTAATTTGTTGCATAGAAAACTAATACAACTCATTGAAGCCCATCCAATAAACATTTTCTGGAAGCCTTGATAAAGCATATATGTGGTGACTCTTTATAAATATACAACAGAGTGTAATAAGTAAAATCAGTCATTTCTAAGAGCACCAAGAATTTTCAGTGTAAGCCAGCACAGTGTGCTTACTGCAGACAGATTATTTTAATGCCCAACCTGAGCCTGAATCTACATAGAAGAAGTGGGCTTCCTCTGTAGTAGACTGAGTTAGAAAAATCTCACTCAACATCACATAATTAGTGACCAGAGTAGCTGGGGATGGACAGAAAGCAGTTTACTCCCTTGTTTGCTTCCCAGCACAACAACCCTCAATTTCATATGATGGCAACACTGCTCCTTCTCGGTTCTGTTTTCTAGCCACCTTCTCTCTTAGTGGTATCTAAATACTGGAAGAACCAAAGCCTGGGGTCAGGCCTTTTTCTCTATGCAATTATTTCTGCCCTTGGGATCTGACCCATGCCATGGTTCCATTACCATCTATGAGTTGCACTCAAGGCCAACTGGTCTCTTGTCTCAATTTGGGCACTAGAAGGATGACTTGAGTGGAGCCCCTGACTCACATCTCAACCCAAAATCTGTCCCTTCCCTGGAATCCCCCACTGCAGTGAAGTCCACTGCCTCTCACCAATTGTTTATTTCAAAAGCCTGGAGATAGCCTAGATTTTTCCCATTATTTTTACCCTCACTCTAGCTCATCACAAATCCTTCAAACTCTATCTTCAGAGATTATTTCAGTACCTATCCCTGTCCACCATCTCCTTTGTCAACTCTTGTCTAGATCAGAGCACTTTCTCACCGAACACGTAGAATTCCATTCGTACAGCCATCGTGTCCATTCTCTACTCATCATCTAAAGTGGTTATCTGAAAAAAGAAGAAAAATCATATCATTCTTCTGCTAAAACCCTCCAAAGACAAAACTAGAAGTCACACCTCTGCTCTTTGTCCACCCCCCCATGATCTCTTAACCTTCTCTTAGGTTGTGTTTGTTTTCCTTGGCACCCACCTACCTTCACCTCCAGTAGACCTACGTACTCCCACTCAGGTCTACTGCCTGACAATCCCTTCTCCTTGGTTCTGGTCTTCCTGTCTCTTTTCCTGTGGAGAAGGTGTCCCTGGTTCCAAATAGCCCCACCTACTGAATCACTTTCCCTGCTATTACTTGACTTGTTCTTCCCCCAGTTGCACAGATGTAACCAGGTCACCTCATTTCTTTATTTACCTCCTTGTTTATTTCCAGTTGGCTCCACCATTTTGCTAATTCCTTGAGGAAGAGACTTGGTTAACTTCTCACTGCTTTGTCTCCAAAGCCTAGTTCACTACAAGGACTCAATATTGTACATTGTTGTTGAGCTATGATAACACATGTACACATCCGGCTTTTGGCAGCATCATGATCCCCTGGAAGAGTGTATGGTGTTGGTGGGGGTACAACAAAAGAGGGTTCCATAGGAGTGTGTGAAAGTGTTGAAATGTGGTGCTTAGGAATAAAAAAAAGATCAGTCATTGTCTCTGTGTCTTTATGTTCTTCCTTTATTTGAACACCCCTCCCATCTGTCTGCAAATGTTCTATTCTTGGCCAATCTGAGTCCACTGTCCAAATGGCTTCTCCTGCTTCTTTCTGGTAGCAATTGATTCTGCTGTTGAATTCCAAGACTTGCAGATCCAGAGGGCCTTAGGGGCTCTTAAGTCCTCTTTACCTGGCTTGGTAGTTATTCTAGACATCAAATCCTGCATGATAACTTATAACAGGGACACCCTGAGGATGAATTAGCACCCAAGAGTTGGTCACTAAATATTTAGGAGACGAGTTGATGAGTCATTGAAGATGACATACAGCCACCAGACTCAGAGGGTGACTATGACCCTCAGAAATGTCCAGTTTTAGCGATGATTGTGGCCCAGCCCAGGAAATCCTCTTGGTCTGGGGTAAACCAGAACTGTTGGTCACTTTAAATACACATCACTGTAATAAAACCAGCTGTTTAGAAAAGGTTTCAATAATTGTTCCATCATTTAGGAAGATTCAGAAATAGGATGTTCTGCATATTTCAAGTGATGTGCTAACTGATGATCAATTTTTCCCAGAAATGGAAATGGTATTCCTTCTTAGAAAAATAATATTTTACCCCTTCCAGGTCTGAATAAGCCACCAACAGTGAATTGTACTTTGTAGTAAGTGAGATAACAGAAAAGTCACTCTAAGAATGGTTCAGCTTATTTTAGTTATTTAAGTTTGTGCTGGAGATGAGAGGGGAGACTTGGCCTCACATAAAGAGAATTTCAGCTCCTGTTTGGTTTATTTCAGGAACTTTAATTCTCCTCTTTTAGTCATGGTCAGGTGCTTGGAAGATGACTTTTTTTAGTGAGCACAGAAGCAAACAACTGGCACTAGTGGAACAATTACCATCTGAATCTCCCTTTCTGCCTTTTTCCCTTAAAGCAATATAAACCTTTATTATTTTTTTAATGTCTTAATCAGAAGCCCAATATATAAAACAAAAACCAGCATCTGTGATTAAAGCTGAGGAGGTGAGATGAGCCAGAACTGCAACACTGTACCCCTCACTAATGCTCCCTGGTGGATGTGGAGAGGAAGGAGCTCAGGTTCAAGTCTGAAGACACTAGTCCAATCTCACCCCTAATAGGGTCAATAACCTGGGGGGAAACAGTGGGGTGAGGAAAATAAGGATCTTTCTGGCATCAAAATTGCATGTGCTTTCTTCATCAGATGGCAGCATCAAGGGCACTAAGAGCAGAAACATCTGCATGGGGTAGCAGCGTTTCTACCGTGTCTTTGTGTCTATCCCATTACCATTAACCCCACAACACCCACACAGAGAAAGCTAAAACTTATCTCATGGGCTAAAAGCACCCTGGGGAAGAGCAATTGTCTGATAGAACACCGTTAGCTTAGTCCTCCCAATACACTTACATTTTTCTGTATTGTTAGGATAATTTAGGAGATAGAAAGACACTCCAGACAGCCATTTTCTTAGACCAGATATATTATTTAGTAATAAAATTAATAACCAACTGTGCTTTATTTTTAGGTGTTTTTTATGTCCATTATCTCATTTTACTTTTACAACACCCAGGGTAGCAGTGCTGTAATTAGCCTCATTTCTTTCTTTCTTTTTTTTTTTACACGAGGCAGTTAAGGGTAGCAACTGGCAGTGACAGGATTGAAAGCGTGGATTTTGGGTTTATTGCTATTTCTATTCCAGCACAAAGTGAGCAACTGCAGGTCTGGCATTGCTTCATCTTTGGCTCTACCATCCATGTAAGTCTGGGTCTCCCCACTTGACGTCCTACTCTATAGACCAAAGGAGAAAGCCAAACTTTGACTTCTGGGTTTTAACTTTGACTTCTACCCTCTGACATTGACCCCGGCACCTGGAGAGTCTGGTTAGCTCTCTGCACCCTTGCCAGTGTGGGAGTAGCAGCTGGTACAAATCTATTATTTGAATCAGATAAGTCAACATATTCAAAATCCTTCAATTCTATGAGAAAATAAAACAAAATATTCTAACCAGTTGTTAGAAAAACAACTGAAAAAAATACCTCCTGTAAGATTCCACACAACTATGATGTATCCCTCCTGCAGACCACACCCTCTACATACTTGGCCACTTTTGGGTACAAGGAAGTGGCATTGCTGCACCACAGGGTAGTTCTAGGGTTAGGCTTTGGAGGAACAGCCATATTGCTTTTCATATTGCTGGACCAATCTATATTCTCACCAACAGTACATAAGAATTCCAATTTCTTCACATCCTCACCAATACTTTGTCTTTTGTTTTTAATAATAGCCATTTTAAAGAGTGTGAACCCACTGCAGTTTTATATGCATCTCCCCACTGACTAATGTTGTTGAACATCATTTCATGTGCTATTGGTGATTTATATCTTTGGAGAAGTGTCTATTCAAGTCCTTTGCCTGTTTGTTTTTTAAAAAATTGGTTTGTTTTTGTTATTACTTGTAGAAGTTCTTCATGTATTTTGGAATTAATTCCTTTTTAGATATATGATTTACAAATATTTCCTTCCACTCTGTGAGTTGTCTTTCACTCTGTTGATTGTATTCTTAGATGCACAAGTTTTTTGTTTGTTTGTGGGGTTTTTTTGATGACTGAGTTTCTGAAGTCCAATTTATCTATTTTTTCTTTTGTTACTTGTACTTCTATTGTCATGTCCAAGAATAATTACCTTGTTCAGAATCATTTAACCATTTGTACAGGGTTTTATTTCTAGGCTATCTATTCTAGTCCATTGGTTTATATGTCTATCTTTATATCAGTACCACAATGTTTTCATTACTGTAGCTTTGTACATTTTAAGGTGTGAGACTTCCAACTTTGTCCTTTTTAAAGATTATTTCAGCTGTTAATGGTCCCTTGATATTGCATATGAGTTTTAGGGTACATTTTTTAAATTCTGCAAAAAATGTTGTATGGATTTTGTTAGGAATTCCAGTGGATCTTTAGGTCATTCTGGGTGGTATTAGCTCCTTAATATTAAGTCTTCCAATCCATTAAAAACAGGAGGTCTTTCCATTTATATCTTTAATTTTTTTCAGCAACATTTTATAGTTTTCAATGTACAAGTTTTTTTATCTCCTTGGTTAGGTTATTTTTTTAAGCATTTTATTTTTTAGATACTATCTTAAATTAAATGTCTTCTTAATTTTCTTTCAACTTGTCATTGATTTTTGTATGTGGATTTTATATTCTGCAACTTTGCTGAATTCACTTATTGGTTCGACAGTTTTAAAAAAATATTTTGAGTTTTCTCCATATAGAATCATGTCATCTGTGAGAAAGTCTATTCTTAGAGTTCTGAACAATTACACGTGTTTTTTGAAAGTAATCTTCAGCCTGTTTTGAACTAAGTGAAGGGGCACGAACACACCATTGTGTGGCCCAGCTCCTGGGTGGGGAGAAGTCACCATCTTTGAGACCTCCTCCACCTTAATAGTAACTGAGGTCCTTTTTGAACATTTTTCTATGATTTAATTGATAGGTTCATTTCATTCATGATTTATATTTGTGTTTATTTTTCTTTAAAAAAAATGACAGCTGTGTGTCCATAAATGTATTTAAGCCATTTGAAATCAGCTGAATGATCCTCTGGCCAGATGACCAGCTTTGCGAGCCCACGGCCCCTGCTCTGCTCACACAATTGGAATTACTTTTATTGACTCTGTCTGCTCTCTCCTTTCCCTCTTGGAAATGACAACTAACTCTGTGCCTTCGACAATGGCTTCTGTATTCACAGCTCCCCTCTGAGACAGGGGCTGTAACATCAAAGGTCTGCAGTGTGCTGCCCTTCCTATAATATTTCAATTTAAACACTGCCTCACTGCAGTGGTGTCACGTCTCATTTACACTGTGGCCTTTGTAGGAGACAGGGATCATTACGGAGTGAACACTGAGAGAAAACACATTAGAGCCTGGCCAGGTAACGGAACGGAAGGAGACACAGCAGAGGAGCAGCCAGGGGCAGGTAGGGTCTCCCTGGGAAATGGAAGGGCCGTGGGTGGAGAGGCGCCCCCAGCCACTGCTCCCTGTGGCCAGGCTGCAGCCCAGTGACATCGCTGCCAACACCTCAGGCTGCACTACGTTGCTCTCAAATGCTGCTTCTCCGTTTCTCTCCGGATGTTGTAGTAAAAGCTATTCCTCTGTGCACCCAAGGCCTAGATTATTCTCTTTTATATAGATTTCCCCTTTTCCTTGATTATTTTTAGTCTGTTGTACCCAGTGGGCTGGGCCTCGCTGCTTGTTGTGTGGACTGCTGCTTCCCGGGCCCTGCCCTGAAATTGCATTCATTGGTTTGGACAGACCGTCCAGCAAGGAAATAAAAATCATCTTTTATTTATTTGTTTTACTTGCTCTCCAGCCTCTGCAATTCACAGTCTAATCATTTCATTCTAAAAGGAACAACTGTCACGAAGGTTTGCTCTATTTACTATTAAACAGAAATAACAAAACATTTAATCTCCAGCTAGATACAGCTTCCTTCCTTTTTTCCTATGTTCTTTCCTTCTCTCGTTTATCTCTATTTTTCTTCCCTTCCTTCTCTCCCTTTTTGTTCCTCCAGATGCTGAAAGGTCACGAGAAGATGGCTCAATCCCTTTAGGTCCAGAAATTTGTTCCACAGGATTTTGTGCTAGTTTTTCTTCAGAGAACTAGAGCGATGTCCAGACATAAGTACATTTCTACGGTTACCGGGGTGGATGAAATGATAGATATGTGAACATACAGTTTATTTCTGCAGCACTGTTAATAGTGAAGGGGGAAGAAAGTCACCTGTGACCCACACTGTTCCACCAGAGGTACACATGTAAAATGTTGCATCACACTGCACAATCCACTTGCCGACCATGTTTTTATTTTTTTTCTACCCATACATTGCAGGTGACTGGGGCTATGGAGCTGGTGTCCTCTGTGGGACAGGGAAGCTGGCCTCTATGCTGGTGACTGGGGCTAGGAAGCCGGCCTCTGTGCCCCGGAGCTGGGGTTTCTCACCAGACCCTGGGGCTGGAATCCATCTCTTTCATTCACTGGTTCGTTAAGCTTTCAGGATTTGCATGGCTATCTGTACATCAGGTTTCTCATGGGCAACCAGGAAACTCCTTCTCTCAACCCTTGATCAGTCCATGATAAGTACAGGGGTTACTTTGAATCACTTGTATCGAATCTTTTCCTTTAAAGAGTCCTTGGGGAGCTTCTGGGTATTCTTGTAGCTCTGATTGATAGAGCTGCTGGAGAAAATCTGCACATTGAACTGTACTCTGCAGCACGTGCTTGTGGGACCCTCAATGTACAGTCATCATGTGACCCTATCACTTATCCACAGCTGTCCTCCCTTGCCCACCCCTCTTGGTCCCTCTGTGCTTCCTCTAGTGGATAGCCAACGCTTCCACATTCCTCAGGAGTTCCTGACACCATGGTGAGAGTGGCTATTGTAGCCTCCTTCTCATGCCAGCTCCCTCTGACTCCATTGCCTGCAGCTCCATTCCTTCCTTCTCTGAGAGTGTCTGGAGAAAACCTGCAGACATTCAATGGAGATCACTAGGGTCATGAACTTAGTTCTTTCTGTGTTTGGAGACATGTGTTTCCTCAGTTTCTCTTCTCTGAGCATCCTCCCCTCCTCCACTTGGTTTATCCTTCCCATCGCCCCTCCTTCCAGAAGCCTGTGATCTTGGTTTCTCTCCTGGAACTTTTAAGAGATGGGTGTGCTTGATGTTCAAAACACACACCAATGATATTATCTCTCTCTCTCTCTCTCTCTCTCTCTCTCTCTCTCTCACACACACACATTGGTGTGGAGGAAGTAGTCATGGAAGCTGCTATCCTCTTTCAAGAGAACATGAACATGGAGAACTAAAAGTAATAACCAAGTACAGGTCAAAAACCCAAAGACTTCCACATAAGGCATGGGAATGTCTGAAATGGCATGAATTATCTGCAGAGCTGCCCCAACCCCACCTCTTTGCTAAGGTAGATGTGGCCAGAAATCATGCCAACACTCGGAGTTCTGGCCATGGCAGTAGACACTAGAGCAGTTCCCATTAGTAAGAAGCTTGGCAACTGTGGACTCTTACCATAGACTGGAATGCAAATTTAAAGAAAAGAATCAGTAAATAGAGAGAACACTGGCCTGGGACTTGAGAGGCGAGTTCTAGGTTCATGGTTGTTTTAGTCCTCATAGCTTCACAAATTATTTAATCTTTCTGGGCCTCATTTATCTGTTAATGTAAAAGGGTTGACTTATCTTTATCATCCTAACTAGATCTAAAATTTTTTATTCCAACTTAAGCATCTGAGTCAATATTAAAATATCCCCCACCTTCTTTTCCTCCACAATATGATGCACACATGACAAAAGGAGGAGGGCCCACCTGGTGAGGATGTGCTAGTCTCCTGGGGCTGCCAGAACAGTGCCACACACCCAGTGGCTTAAACAATAGACATTTACTCTCTCACAATTTGGAGTCGGGACTTCCAAGACCAAGGTGTCCACAGGGCCATGCTCTCTTTGAGATCAATAGAGTGGGATCTGACTCAGCCCTCTTTCTCTATGGCTTCTTCTCTGGATGAAATGATGATATTTAGGGTGTGGGAAGAATGGGAGATATGAAGCTCGTTTACAAAGGATTTGGGGTTCAGAATAGATGATAAGGGGTAAAGACAGACTCAAGAGTGCTGGCTGGGAGGGGAAACCTCAATCAAAGGGGACATCCTGCTAGATAGGCCAGCAGGGGCAGGAGAAACAGCAGGATGTGGAGACAGCTCCACTGAGGAGACCCCAGGGCTCTGGGCAGGTTTGTTCTGAGGGACCCTCAGAGTACCTTCACTCTGAGCAACTTCACTGAAAATTTGGGGCCAGGCTCTTGGGGAAAATGTCTCACAAGGACAACACATCATTTTCCTCCAATTATTTTTTGGCAGAGGTCAATGTGATTGCTTTAAAAAGCACTGGTTTTATTACCCAGTAGAAAATACATTAGCCTTTGTAGATGACAACAGATACGGGACATTTAAAATGCTAGAATATTGGAATGTGTTCGGGCTTCAGTAGAGACTATATGAATCAGATCCCATGAACCACCTCTATAAACAGGGGACATAAATTTCTCATGCATAGCCTACATTATAAACAAGCTGTTGTTGAAACGCCCTGTGTTCTTGATTAAGTTCTAAGACCTTGGGCAATTGTCTTTATTATGAGAATCATGTGCAAATCCCTGCACATGAAATGTTTAGACTTTCATTTTTAATTATTCATGAAATGTGCAGAAACATGGTCCAATGCACATTTGAGTAGAAATCGCTAATGCCGCTGAACAAATCATAAACACCTCACCGGGGGGCGCAGGATGCAAACCTCTTTTCCAATAGGTGCGTGATAATAACCTGCTAGTGCAGGGCCAACAGTGAGCCCATGTGACAGGCCTCAGCACCCAGACCCAGGGCCAGCTCAGCTGGGACGTCTCCCATCTCAGCCTAAGGGGAATTACTTTCAGCAGGCCTCTCAGACTCAAGTCTAACACTAATTCGTCTGTGCTGAAGAAGCAACATAGTATAGTGTATACTTCAGCGCCAGGGCATGGATGAAACTTTGCTTCTGATATGACCCCATGTATAACCTGGCTTTACTGTGGGTCTATCTGAACAGAAGCAGAGGTAACCATTAGAGAGACCCCAGCTCTTATGGGATGGAATTAAACAAGTATACTAACAATGATGGTCTGAGACATTTCTCTAGAGCAGTGGTTCTCAACCTTCCTAGTGCCGAGACCCTTTAATACAGTTCCTCATGTTGTGGTGACCCCCAATTCCATTGTTACAAATTGAACATAATTAAAGCATAGTGATTAATCACAAAAACAATATGTAATTATATATGTATTTTCTGATGGTCTTAGGGGACCCCTGTGAAAGGTCGTTCGACCCCCAAATGGGTCACAACCCACAGATTGAGAACCGCTGCTCTAGAGGGTGCTTCAGATCATGTGAGAATATATATATATATATATATATATATATATATATACACACACACATATATATGGCCATATTATTATGACCACCTGACGTTTGTAGGCAAATTAGCTATAATTTTGCGCTAAAGTTGCTAGAGTGCCAGACCATTATAAACAGGGAAGCAGGTTGTTTACCACAGCAGCAGAAGTGATTTTTTTCTGAAGATATGGGTAAACAACGTGATTTAATAGCCTTTGAACATGGGATATATATATATATATATATATATATATGGACACAAATATGATCTGGTTGCTCACACAACAGAAAAATAGAAAATATTCAAACTTATTAACAAAGAGACATAAATTACAACAGTGCTAAGTCCATTACTTTGGAAGATATTTATCAGCACTAATTGCTGTCATTGCTCATCCTGTCATTTATCTGAGGATGCAAAGATAAATCAGACAGGTGTCTGGCCTCCTAAGGGTTATATCCGAGTGGAGAGAGATGGACAAACAAACAAACCACAGTACATCAGAGGATAGTAAGAACGATGGAGAAAAAACAGAGAGAAGTAGAAGGAAGTGGAGGCCAGCTCTCCATTCTACGTGACACAGGAAGTCATGTCAATGGGATCGCACACTGTAGTTAAAATCTGGATGTATTTTAAAGGTAAGTGTGACAGTTTTTCTTGAGTTGTACATGGAATAAGAGAGAGTGAGTGAGAGCGACAGACAGACTGCCGCTCATGTGGCTCAGAATGGCCAAAAATGCAACACACAGAACGAGGAAGGAAGCATCATGCAGAAACTAATGTCCAAACCTAAGTACTTGGAAATAAAAGATAGACACTCAAGTTATATTCTTTGAAAAAATATTCTTCTAATAGATTAAAGGATTGATACAATTCATTTTATTTATCTAATCTGAAGAATACCACATTCTTGGCACATTTAGTAAAGAAAGAGCTCTAAGGTGATGGCATCAACAACACTCTAACTGGGGAAAAAAGATATAAGCCATGTGTTAGATTATTAATATAATCCTTCGTACATAATTTCTACTAAATATCAATGACCCAAAACATGAGCATGGAAATATAAGATAAAACAAAAATATCCAGTAAAGTTATGAAATTGTAACCTGACATTATTGCATCAGATAAAATGTAAATTAACACAGCTTTGCTGCTCCATTAATATCCAGCAGGCCCACCATGCCCTGAGCCACTTCTCCCAGAGTGTTGGCTGGATTTTGAATTTGGCACCAATTCTCTGTGGAGCATTTTGACCCTATGGATAAGTGTTTTAGCGTGTCTACATAGTTTGGTCCAGCAGTCCCACTGAAGGAATGTCTCCTTAGGAAGGTGTCAGGATGCAGCCAGTGATCTCAGTGGAGATCATGGTCTCTACAGAGTGTGTGGCCACAGAGAAACTTAAGCCTGAGGAGGTGTATCAGAGAAAGGTAGGTGCATACAACAATTGCGATTCGGATGTGCTCACAAGACATGTAGGCATTAAAGAGAATAAAAAGAAGTGTTTCAAACAGTAATCATGTGTATCTCTGACAGATGACCCTCCATTTTGCAAGATAACATAACAGCTCTTAATTAAATAAACATTATTATATCTCCAATTAACTTAAAATATATACATTGTGACCCTTTGAAGCCAGACCTATGAGTACATTTGGAGAGAAGGAGGGAGCTAAGCACCCAGTAGTTGAAACTGAACAGGCTCAGTCTCAGTAAAAGCCATGATGGAAGGGTGCCCCTCTAGGATGTCCTCTCCCAGAAGGCAGGTAGATGCCCAGTTGCCTCCCAGAACAGCCAATGCCTCCTCCCGGGCCTCTTCCCTGAACCTCTGCTGTAAACACAAGAGAAAGAGGCAGGATTTACTACAGGACTGCATTCTTCCTGTGTTGCCTCCTTAGCAGATGCACCTTTGGGGCAGGAGACATCAATTAAAGATCAGGGGCCGAGCAAAAGGCTGGGGTTGCCCTGCAGTTGGCTGACCTTGCCCACTGCTCCAAAGAGTCCTGTTTCCATCTTTATTGATTAATCTCTATTAATAAGCCTGCAGGATTGACAGGCATGTCACAAGGCTGAGAGACTGTGACCTAGGTGTTAGGGAAACAGCCAGCATCCCTGACTGAGGCTCCAAGCCATTACAAAAGAGCCCGTGGCGTGTTTTGCAACTGAGGGGCTGGGACCACTGCTTACTTGAGATGGGTAATTATTGAACTGACCCTTGCAATTTTCAAAAGACTATCACTTCCTTTCTAAGATCTGACCTTTGCCTGCCTCTCCTTGGAGCAATTTCCCACCTCAGGGAAGTCTTGTTGTGGAGTCTGAGTCCGAGGAACCCCCTACACACAAGAGAAAGAAAAGACAAGGCTGTGAAGTAGAGTCAAATTAAACTTCTCTGCCCCTGCCTGCAGGTGAGCAGGACCTGCAGCCACCAGGATCCTGAGAGCATGTGAGAGTGCCATGAGGCAGCATAAAAAGCAGCATGCAATGGCTAAGTCAGAGCATCACACTCAGATACCCACATGGGAAACTGTCCCATAATCTGCAATGCACTGACAAGTGACTGTGGCAAATCTGTTTGTCTAGTTAAAGCAACAATATGCAAATGAAGAAGTGAAAATCCAGGGTCACATAAATATAGGTGTGGAAATAGAAGGTGGAGCAAACACATTTGATCTGCATAGATGCCAATGAGGGGGTAGATTGGGACATGTCCTTAAGTGAAGGGATTTGAGGTCTCAAAGTGAGTGCCTGTTCATATCTCACATCACAGAGCATTAAAAATGTTGACTTGCCTTTTCACCTCAGACTTTTTTGTCCTTTCATTCTTCACTTATAAAACAATTCCTCAATCAGCTACTGTCTAGAGCAGGGGTAGGTAACCCCTGGCACGCGTGCCAAACATGGCAAGCCAGTAACTTTTGCTGGCACGCGAAACCCTCTCTTATAATCTTCCATTTACAATATTTTTCTTAATATAGACTTTTTTATTTTTCAGATAAATTCAGTGTAGGTGCATCTTCGATAAATAAATAATTTTACATAACAAGTTATCTTAAAGACCATAGACATGGATTGACGAGAGGGGAAGAGCAATTTCTATGCCTCTGCCTTAACTCTCCCTGCCTTCCTAGATCCGACCAGTGTTTTGGTTTCATCCACATACGCTTATGAATCTTTGTTCTCAGTGATGAATTTTGTTAAGTCTCATAATAGGAGTGAGTAGCCTGACGGATGAAAGTAGTAGCTCGTGCATATCTCTCTGAAGGTCATGAAATATAAACCTGATGTAAAATCTCTGTCATCAGTGATGCAGCAGCAAAAGTCCCACTGATAATATCAAACGGAGTCATAAAGTTTTCTGTTGGACTATCAGTGTACATGTATACATTAAAAAATAAATGTATTTTTCATCATCATATACTGTGTTTTTGTCACTCGAATGAATTTTATTATTTATTCAAGGTTCTTCACATACGTACACCTTAAGAGATATCAAGTAGGCGTAACATGTTCTCAAAAAATTAGGGTTGGCATGCAGAAGAATTTTGAGTCAGAGATTTTGCTGGTTTTTGGCACGCACTCACAAAAAGGTTGCCCACCCCTGGTCTAGAGAGAAGACTGACCAGGTCAGGATCCAAGCAGCCTATTGGGATTCTCAAACTGCAGCAAAGTAACCTGGGAGTTTGTTAACATGCAGATTCTGGGGCCCTGGTGCAGCCTTCCTTACTAACTCACTATCTCTAGTTGTGGGATGTGAGAATTAGGACTTTTATCTGGATTCGTGGATGACTATCACTGATAACAGATCATAACATACTTAGATTTGTTATACTAAATGATAGCAATTTTAATATTTGTAAAATTTATGTAACCATTTATTTAATTTATTTGCAAAAACTGGATAATTAAAATAGTATTAAAGTAAACATCATAAATCTCTGTCTGTATATACATATAGAAGTGACCAAGCACCAAATTTACGGTGATGAAATATATTTAGCCTCATTTCATGAACCTTCTAGCAGCTGCTCACCTCTCATCTATGTGATCTTTCTACACGGGGCTATTGGAAAAGATCAATAAGTTTGTAGATGAATGTGAAGTGTCAAGAATAATGTCGGGTACCAAGTAATACTCAATAAATTAGCTTTAAGGGAAAAGCTCTGAAGTAATAGCAAGAATATAAAGCTGGAATTAGACATGTATGCATGCAATTACATGAGGCAATGTGAGTGCTTTTCAATATTTGCATGAAATAGGTGGTCGATATTGCAATACCCTAATCATTATTATCCTGTTACTCTTATAATTCTTCTTTTCTATTCCCACTGTTACCAGCCAATTTAAAGTATTACCATCTCTCACTTGGTCCCTTGCTATACCTCCTGACTTGCTCCCACCTGCCTGCTATATCTCTCTAGTTAGAGTTTTGCACGTGTTCAACTAGGGGGTTTATGCAAAAGACTAAGCTAACTTCAACTCTCCCTATGACATTTGTCATAATTCCCACTGGCTCTACTATACTTCACATCTCCCCATTGTTGTGCACAGGATAAACACCAATCATTGTAATAAAAATTCTGGACTTTTGAATATCCACACACCTGACCTTCAGCTTCAGACATTTGTCCCCTGATAGTGTTGTCTTTCAGTTGCAAGTTTGGATCACACAGCCTTGACCTTTAAAAGAAACACCTATATTCTTTTCTAGATCTCCCATTCTTTAAAGTCTTTCTGACTGATCTTCCCCTAAAACCATTATAGGATCAAACCATCCTTGCCTTCTCTCTTTATTGGATAATAATTTGTAATGAATTTCCATGGCAAAGACATTTTATTGTTTAAGGGAACTCTTCTCTCTTACATACCTCTCCTGGTACCTTTCTACTTCTGTCCCCTGTCTGTGACAACATGGCCTGCCTTGTTCTTTTACATTTTCTATATAAACTGTGCTAGAGCCTGACACATGGTAGGTGCTTAACACGTAATACTGTTAATGTTTACAATAATTCATTCTATTCTTGGAACTAAAATGCACACCAAACCTTATGAGCTGGGAGTTTATTATTATTATTACCATTTTACAGATGAAAAAACTAAGTTATGAACAATTTAAGTGGTAGTTAGTCCAAAGTCTCAAAGCAATAAAGCACTGATGCTGGGGTTCTAAGTTGGGTGTTTGACTATGCAGCTTGGTGTTTAGTCTTCTTATGTTCATCAAATCATCAATCACCTTGAGTTGATGTATGAAATTTTAATTTGTGTATGTGTCATATGTGCATCAAATCCTCTTTTTGCTGTGAGAAGAGCACATGAGTAGCCCAACCTCAGGAGAGCATGTATTGGAGGTTTCCCTGTAGTACTGACCCACTATGGTCCTGCTCCCTTGTAGCCTACAGCATGTCTCTTGTGCCTGGGTAGGAGTGAGCTTCCCTCTATGATACTGGCATAAAA
Source organism: Myotis yumanensis (assembly GCF_028538775.1). Classification (NCBI taxonomy): domain Eukaryota; kingdom Metazoa; phylum Chordata; class Mammalia; order Chiroptera; family Vespertilionidae; genus Myotis; species Myotis yumanensis. The sequence continues at coordinate 27,457,250 of NW_027223755.1, forward strand.
CAAAGCACTAGGACAAATGCAGGTCTGGGTCCCATTAGCACAACATTATTGAGTTAATACATGTAAAGCATTTAGAGCAAACTGTGAAGGTGAGAAGATCAAACCTGTCACTTTTAGGAGACTCTCTTTTCCACCTTCCTGCTGCACACAAATGCACACACTTCCGTAAATCTACAGAGGTCAGAAGTTTCTATGAGTTTCTCACCCATGATTCACCAAAGTGCTTAGTTCAATGCCTTAAATATGGACTTAATTAAATATGTAGACATATGTATTATTTCTATGAGGATATAATCTTTCTACAAGAAATAACCTGGTGTAAATTTATATAGATAAGATCTGAATAAAAGTTGAGAGCCAAAACAGTGATCTAGATTGTTCATATCACCTCATACCCCACTGACAAAAAGCTTTTTTGTTTAGAATATTTTCTCTTATTCTTTGCACATCAATCAGAAATGCATTTGTGAGCCTGCAGTGGACACAGAAATGTATAGAGTAAGATGTATAGATATAAATTGAGACTCATTTACCCTTATAAGCACTGCATTTGTTGCCATAATTTTGGCAAATAGTATGGTTAATAGTTAACCAGCCTGGTTTTAACAAGGACCATGACATTCTCTTACCTTTACAATGGAGACCTGTATGGTGTTGGTTTCACCCCACCCCCATCTTCTAATCCTATTTTAAAACAAAGCACCATGTATTTTATTTTTGCCTCCCAATTTTTCTTGGTCTTCCCTAGATGGTAAATATCCCTTAGTGATAACATTAAAAAATACTCTAATCAGGGAGATGCAGGGTGTTCTGTAGATGGGTGGATTGCATTGCTTTTACATATTCAGAAATGAATGCTGATAATCCTAATTACTATGAATTTTTGGTCTGTATTTATTTTAAAAATGCAGCATGATAACAGTAAACTAGAAAATAAGCAAGTATATACATAACTGCACAAACCTTTTCCTCTAAATAGATGATTACTTACATTTTCATTTTCATATTCTAATTTTGATTTTTTCCTTACTGGTATGTGATTAAAATATTTATATGTTCAGATGGCTCATTATAAGTTTCTGGATAATTAGAAAACGGGTTGCTAGAACTATTACTTTCCAACAGAACCGTGACAACACGCAGGCACTCCCTGGTGTTCTTCACCATAAAAGCCCGTTTGAGCACTTGTTCATATTTTTACATTAGTTCCAAAATATTTGGCAAGATGAAAAGTCACTATTTCTAATATTATGTAATCTTTTATTTTATAATTATTATTTATCAAAAACAACTTAGATCAGGTAGAGACAGAGAAAAAAAATACATAGTAATTAATTAATTTTTTTCCAAGCAGCCTCCTGGATAGAGCCAGCGCAGGCAAAATGCCAGTTAACAGGGAATCTTCCGCAACTGACAGCACAAATGTATTTGAAATACAAAAGCACTTCACTCTCTCTATTCAGATGGCCATCAGTGGTGCTGGCATCTGGGCCATAAGTTACTCTTAATCAGAATTAACTCGGATGGGAACCTACCAGCTGGCTCATTCCCTCTAACTGATTGTTGGTTAATCACATCGCTTCCCCAACTAGGATTCTTTAACTTGTTTTTTTTCTTTGTTTCTAACTTGTTTGCTCTCACTAATTGAAGAAATGTGCCATGTTTGAAAACAAACAAAAAATAAATTGGCTATGCTGGTAGGAATACCGCCCCGAAGATCGTGCCAGAAACATGTGGGTGATTCAAAACAAGCGGTTCCCTTCCTTTTTTTTTCTTTTCTTTTCTTTTTTTTTTTTTTTCATTTCAAGAGCTATTTTAGGTCGCATGCTGAATAAGCATAACTTGGCAGAGCTGCTGAGAATAGGCATCCACCCGTCCCTGGAAATGCAGGCCAGGCCGGCTCCAAGTGCCTGGCTCTCCTGGGCCTTCTCAAAGGTTGATCTAAGGGGAGCGCTGTCAGTTACGACTCAACTTGCATTCTACCCTGTCTGCAGTTAGCAGCCGAGAAAGTTTAATTCTGAGCTGTGAAAAGATTCAATAAGTCACCACAAATCACCCCGACTAAAGCCCAAACTGAGTAATTTACACAGCACTTTGTGATCTTCAAACAGTTTGCAGTGGGCGATTATTCATGCCCGACATGGGGCCGCTGGGTCCAAGCTCCCTGTTTGTTCTAAGGCCGAGGAGAGGTGTTTGAAAACCGCAAGAGACGACCAGGGGCCCCCAGATCATGGCTAATGTGACACCCCCAGGCCTAATCTTCTTAGAGCACTGGGATAAAATAAGTATCCATTACAAAATCAGCCTTCATCCTGCCCCCTTCTGAGCCCGGCCACTCTGATAGCCAGCTCGGAGACAATTGTGCGATTCGAGACTTAGGCAGGTATTAGGAGCCGGGGCAGGAGGAGAAGGGGCTAATCTCCACATTTAGTCCATCTGTACTTGTGGGCCTGGCTGGCCTGCCCCTGATAGATCAAAAGGAATTGGCAAAAATCAGATTAGGGCTGGAGAAAAGGGGGGAGGTCCAAACCCTGTAACAGCCACATTTTTTCTCCCGGCCTTGGATGTGTATACATTTATTAAGACCATGCGGTTAATCCCATGAGCTTTCAGTGCATTGTGCTTGCCTTTCCCCCGCCCCCCCCCTTCTTTCAACAACAACAACAAAAAACCATTAAAATGAAATATTGTATTAATTATAAAAATAAGAGCTATGCCCATCGAGGGCTAGCAGGGTTGTGCACATTTAGAAAAATCCAGCAATTTAGTTGTGCATTGCAACCCACAACTGGCCCGCCCACCCGGGAAGGGCACAGGCAGGCCTTTTCTGGGACTGAGACACACGACGGAGCAGTGTGAAGTCAGCGGAAGAGAAGATGCTAATTATTAATACAGGCTGCCACCGAGTCAGGCTGCTGGTGGGGCAGGTGTAAGAGCAGCTCGGTGACATCTGATCTCCTGGCGTCACTACCGCACTGAGGAGCTCAGTGATGGAGCAGGAAGAACATATGGGATCCACCAATTAAACCAACTCTTGTTTCCTCCTTGAAAACATGCTGCCGTGTGAGGCACAAGGAGGTTATTTCATTCCCTGCTCAGGCGTTTGCTTTTGTCCGTGGTCCCAGCTTGCCTCTGGCTCTAGCCTCTGCATGGACACACGGGCGCTTACACCTTGAGATGCGTGGACAGATTGGGAAGAAGGGGGCGAGAGGGATTCGCAGTCTTGCTGCTGTTGGCCATCACCTGCTGTTTGTAAACAGTGGCATGTGGCCACCAGCCGTGTCCTTCAAGCTAGGAGAAACATGTGTGCCGATGAGTTAAATGTGCAGGCGGCCACCTTGAGTGGTACCCACCCAATGGCGGGCACAGCATACACAGCTCTGTGGGGCCCGGGCAAGGATGGGGACAACTTGCTGGTGGGGAAGAAACTTTGTTAAAGGAGCACTGGCACCTCTCCTGGAAGGCTGACAAAGTCCCTTCTTTTTCGGTTTCTTATAAACCCCCACACGGTGCCAGAAGAGAGCCGGGTGGCCGCTGGGTTTTGGCAGTTGAGCTCATCTCATTAGAGTGGATTAAGTCATGATGCTGAGAAGGATAAAAGGTGAAAAGCAAAGAGCTGGGGACGGTGGCTGCAGACAGCTCCCAGTGTCATCTGTGTGTGGACGCCATTATTGACTGGAGCCCATGTGGTTCACACTTTTCAATTACCGTCTGCTGGAAAGGTGGCCGTAATTGCAGAGGCTGAGGCTCTGATGTCAAGGGGCCGCTCAGCCCTCGTCACCTTCTCTGATGCTCGACTCCAGGATGTTCAAAGGCAAAGGTCCTGAGCCTGCAAATGTCCCCAAGGACCCAGGGAGGTGGGCAATGCCATTAAAAAAAATTAACAAATAAGAAACACACCCACACTTGCAAGGTGGTGATGAAATTAGCCACCATGATTTGAATGGGGCCGGGGAACCAGTGTTTTGCCTCGAGTAGCACTGAGTGCCAATCTTTGATACTCCCTCCCAAGACTTAAAAATAATGAAACAAGAATATAAATTCAGGTGTTCCGTGGCAATGCACCTTTGCTGTGTGTGTTTCTGCAAGTGTGGCTTTGTGGACTGGGGCCGCATGTGTGTCTCTCCCTGTTCCCTGTCAATCGGACATGTGTTACTTTGGCTCAGATCATAAAAAATAAGGACAATCAACTTCAGGTTCAAGTGATGTTATGAGCAAGGAGTTAGGAAGTTCTCCTAGATCAGAGGTGGGCAAACTTTTTGACTCGAGGGCCACAATGGGTTCTTAAACTGGACCGGAGGGCCGGAACAAAAGCATGGATGGAGTGTTTGTGTGAACTAATATAAATTCAAAGTAAACATCATTACATAAAAGGGTACGGCCTTTTTTTTTTTTAGTTTTATTCATTTCAAATGGGCCGGATCCGGCCCGCGGGCAGTAGTTTGCCCACGGCTGTCCTAGATTGTTGGGGAGACAAGATTGTATCTAGTGGAGCTCATCTACATCCAGGAAGGAAGAAATGAATGGGAATGATGTAGATCAGATAAACAGATGGAATAAAAAGAAGGAATTCTTGGACAATGCACCTGACTTGCTCATACTTCCCTTTAACCAGCTGTAATGGGGATTTTTGTTTTAAAACTGGGGGTTGGGACTTAGAGTTCTTGAAAAGATTACTGAGAAATCCCTGTCTTCTGAGCAGCAGGCAGGAGGGTGGGTGTGTAGCTATGTTGGGTCATCGTTTGGGGTGTTAGGATATGCAGAGGGCACTCTGAACACACCAGATCTTGTGACTTCCTCCTCCAAACTGCAAAAACCTGGGGCAAGCCTGGCGAATATCGTGTTGCTGGGTGAAGGGAGAACTTTCTTGAGAAGTGAAGCATGCCAGTGCACTTTGGTAAAAAATAAATGAGGTTTAGCCTGGTCAGTGTGGCTCAGCAGTTGAGGGTTAACCAGGAACCAAGAGGTTGCTGGTTCTATTCCCTATCAGGGCACATGCCCGAGTTGCAGGCTCTTTCCCCAGTAGGGGGCATGCAGGAGGCAGCTGATCAACAATGTTTCTCTCTCTTTGATGGTTCTATCTCTCTATCCCTCTCCCTTCCTCTCTCTCTAAAAATTAAAAAAACAAACAAACATATTTTTTAAAATGTATTAAAATAAATGAGATTTTGGTATGGATTGAAATGTTATGCATCATTGGGAGTTTGACTTGAACAGCCAAAATAGAGAATTTCAACTTAAAAGAAGCACCCTTCTGAATTATCAGCAAAGGTGAGCTCAGAGAGCTGGCTCTCCTTGTGTTTAGTGTGTGTGTGTGTGTGTGTGTGTGTGTGTGTGTAAGTGTGTAAGGGGCCACCCATCCTCCTTCAGGAACAATAAGCCTTTCAGCGATGATTCTGGAATGCACATCCTCTGACCAAAGTGAACACATGGTGTCTCCAGGGCCTCGTGCCTAGTGTTGCCACTATCCCTGGGCCACTCCGCCCTCTTGTTCAGAACCAGTTCCAAAGGCTCAACCCCCAACCAGTGAAGACAGCATTGGAGAAGAAGCTGACCCCAGGAAAGGGAGGCAGCCAGCAATCTCAGGCTAGAAAAGGAACCCTGAGAACATGAAACCAAAATGTGTGGGTGGCTGGCTGGGGGCATCTGGCTCACTGGGTAGAGCAGCTGTAATAGAAATGACACTTCCACTCCTGAAGTCTGGAGATCCAGGAGACCAGGGAGCTGACACGTGACCGTTTACCTTTCACACCTGTTCTAATATGGAAGATGGGGTCCAGCTCTTCAAATATCTCTGAGTAATTGCCAGGTGGCTCCAGCAAATGCAAACTTCTAGACATCAAGCCAACTTGACACAGATGCAGGGTCCCCCCCCTCAGTTTTTTTGTGATGAAGTCAGCTCTGTACTCTGGGTCTCACTCTGAGTCACTTTCGATGTCTTTCTTCCATGTCCTTGGAGATGGGCAGCTACGGAGAGGGTAGAGATTTTAACACCATTTTTATTCCATCATCTTATCATCTTGATTGTGTGGCATATCCTGTGCCTTAAGCCCAAGGATGCTGCTAATGATATGACACCAGAAAGGCCCAGAAGGGAAGGCTATCCTCAGCTGTCTGTGATTTGCCTTCTGAGAGAAGGGCATTGGACTGGATGCCCTTTGGTCCAGCAGGTCCATGTGTCTCCAGTCTATGGTTGCTCAGCTCACACCTCCTTCTTCAGGGCAAGTGCTGCAGACCTCCTGACGGACACAGATGACCAGCAGCCTGCTCTGAGTGCAGATCAATGGTAGGTCCAGAAGCGCTGGCACTTTGTTGTATTAACACCTGTCCCTGAGTCCTATGCAGAAATAGTGCCCTGCACCTTAATCTGACCATGACATCAGAGGGGATCTTCTGGTGAGTACAAATAAATTTCATATGAGCACAAACACCAATCAACTACCGGTTTTACTTTTTAATAGAATCAATTTAAAAGATTTAGTAATAATTTTCAAGTACATAACAGTGTGATAAGTGTGAATATATAGTTTTCTCTGTATAATGAAGGTAATTATATAAATCAAAGGAAGATGTAATGTAACAATGTGAACTATAAGAATGTGTAGAAACAGGCATATGTTAATATACTGAAACTGAGTATTTATTAAATGAGCTCATTATTCCTATTCAGGGAATTTGGAACACTTTATCAGTTTTGTGTTTCCAGATCACAGTATTAGAAACAGATTGAGGAAATGATTACAGTTGTGCTGGATGATTAATTATTCCTGTCCAGACCACGAATTCTTTGTGGCTGGTCCTGGCCTGCGAGCTGTCATCACCATTACCGTCCTAGATACCTGTGGTGTCCACGCAGTAGGCCTGAGCATGCCGTCCACATAAATAAGCCAAGGTGCACCAGGGCCCAGGAGGTTGTGCACATACTGCAGGCCCATTGCTATTCTTTTGGGAAGAAATAGTGGGGAGGAGCCAGTTTTTCAGACCGGAGGGTCAGAGAGTTGAATGCAAGAGGGGCATAAAGCTCAGGCCTATGCCAACTGTGGACCTGAAGAGGACACATGAGTCAGAAAGCCCACCTCTGACACCAATCAATTGTCCAGCACTGGGCCTCGCCTTGGATCAAAGTAAACACTCAACAAATAAAACAGTACTTAACCAAAATTATCTAAAAAATTATATGGATTACTGTTCTCTTGTGCAAGCACATTCATCTGATAAAGAAGAGTGCCCTAGGCCTCTGTCATCATGGAAAGTCTCATCTCTCACTTGCAGTCCTGAGAAGTCTTATCTCTGTGCTCTCAATGTCTCTGAGTCCTGCTGTATCCCCACTGGCAACCCACATCTCCTGTGCCACATCGTCCAGTGAATGCTTGTTGAATGACTCTATCTGATGATCTTCATCACCTTTCTCAAACCTTACTTTCTCCAGATGAGATCGGACAAGTCAGAGGCCCTAATGAAGCCACAGAGAAAAAACTCTCCATTGAGTCAAAGCATTTGTTACACCAGCCAACCAATAGCTAATTAAGAAATTTTTTCTTATTGATTTCTATCATATTTATTTTTTTTGAAAGCAGAATAGAACCCAAGAAAATAATATTTCTGAACTAAGTTGTTTTTAAAATAATGATCCAACTCCTACCTGACCAAATCCTGTACCCACAGGAAATTGTGGGGTCCGGTGGATGGAAGACAGAAAGTGATGGGACCCAGAGTCCCTGTAAGTAGGGAGTGTCCATATATCCTTCGGCTTCAGACCATCCCTCTGCCTTCTGTTCAACAGAACTATGCCAAATGGTGCATGCACTAGGGTCCCTGGAAGAATATCTTCTTTTGAAGAAAACATATTCTTTTTTTTCAGTGTTAATGGAGTTCATTCACACATCAAAACAATGGAACAGCAGTGAAAAGTTACTCCACTCCTTAGTTACTAATTAGCCACTTCCCATAGGTTTACTGAATGAGACAAGCCAAATAAAAAACACCAAAATAAAAATCAACAAGCCCCTAAGCCCTTCATGAGGATTCCCTGTGGCTTGGGGTTACACCCATGAGGTGCAGCTGGTCCTCTGGGTTCCATATTGTTTGTGAGCACTAGCCCCCACTGTAAAGTCAGGACAGCAATGACTCAGAACCCACAGGGTTAGGATTAAATGAGATGATGTGTGGTGTGCTTAGCACAGGTGACTTGAACTTTATAGAAACTCATTAAATGAAACCCATGGGTAGCAAAAGTAATATTAGTAATAATATTATTAACAACAATAATTTATCTGTGTTATTCAGACACATTACAGCAGAGTGATAATGTCAGATTCACCCACAGGGCATGTCGCCACCTTCCCCAGGGGAAAATCCACTCCAGCCTTGTAAGGTTTCAGGGTCCTGGCTGAGTATCCCCATCAAGGCAGTGTGACCATCTAGAGCACCTCCCTCCTGGCCCAGCGTAAGAAACATGAATTCCTCAGCCTCACTCAGGAGCAAACACTTTCATCATTTAATGCCATGAGAAGGTTCTCATCCCTTTGCTACTCACCATCTCAGATCTTTAAGGATAAGCTGCACAGTTAAGGCCATCTGATCCCGATTTTCCCGTTAGACAAGCCCCCTTCCCAGCGCCTCCAGGAGCTCCCCATGCCACCGCATCTGGGTGTTTATTGCGTTCACCTTCCATGTGCACGGGGCTGTAGATGGGTTGTCATGAAAAAAGGCTCCTTTGCATGCGGGACCTTCTAGCACTTCTAGAAACTGAAGCCACGCCCTTAAGGGAGGACTGTGTGTGCTTGATTGTGAGAAATCCACACGTCCTGCTTGTCCTGATGGGCCAGTGGCACCGATGCCCCCTTGGTTCCACATTAAATGCAGTTTTACTCCCTGCGGGGATACTACTGGTGGTCCCATCACACGTCCATCTCTAAAATGCAGCCATCATCTTCATTCATAGAAACATTTTATGAGAACACAACAATGACACAAACTCCCCCTTTCATTTCTAGCAAGGCCGGGCCAGCTCTTGGACGAGGCAGTTTGTGCGTTGACATCCTCGGAGAGCCTTCCACACTGGAGGACGACTTTGTGAGAAGGTCACAGACGTGCATGCATTAGCGAGGCTGGCGTGGTGCGGTGGCCCCGGTCCCCCCAGTCTCCAGCAGCAGCTGCGTATTAGATGACGCCCCCATTCAACTGCTAAGTGCTGCTGTGGCCGCTTTATCGGCCAGTCGCCAGCGGGCTCAGGGGAGAAGCGCTATCTCCTATGGCCATGAAAATTGATATTGAACATGGGAGGGAAAATCTCACAAGCTGATAGCAATTAGCTAAAAAGGATTTGCGACTCCATGATTCATCACGCCAGGGGACCGAAGTCATTTGCAGACGCTGTTTTGAGATTCCCTGTGTGCGGCTCCGAGCTCTGCCTCTGTTTATCTCTCACACTGGGCTGTGACATTTCCGGCTCTCAGAGCCCTTTCTAGAACAGAGAATCCTTGGCGGACAATTCTCTCTAAGATGCTGCAGTTAGGAGGTGCTGGAGGTGGGCTCAGATTCCAGCTTACATCTCAGATATCCATGTAGGAAAATGGAAGACAGATTCTTTCAGAGTTTGCTGTGCTGTTTTTGTTTAAGAAATTAATTTGTGCTCTATCCGGTTTGGCTCAATGGATAGAGCATCAGACTGCGACTGAAGGGTCCCGGGTTCAATTCGGGTCAAGGGCACAAGCCCAGTTTGCGGGCTTGATCCCCAGTAGGGGGCGTGCAAGAGGCAGCCAATCAATGATTCTCTCTCATCACTGATGTTTCAGTCTTTCCCTCTCCCTTCCTCTCTCTGAAATCAATAAAAATATATTTTAAAAAAAGAAATTAATTTGTGACTCTGGGTCAGAAAGAAAATCATACCTAAATTAATTAATCAAAATAATAATGCTAAGGTATCTGAAGGACCTAGAGATTATTTTTTTAAAAAAGCAATGCTGGGCCCAGGTAGCTGCCTCTTTATACCTCATGGCCAAGTTACACCAGCTTCTTGGCCCAATGGCCGCCTCCTGGGGGTATCCCTTCCCTGTGGCAGGTTCCCCATCTCCTGGTGCACCGCTGTAGCAACTGAGCCTTCCACTGTAATGATAGAGCATTATTTTTCTATTTCTTAAATAGATGGAGTTTGTGCTCGTTTTGTTACAAACGATGCAGAAAATTACCCATTAAGTTTCCTTGGGTAGAATTGGGATCCAGACTTGCATGTGACGGGGAAACTTACATGTCTTCACGACCCCTGAGAAGGGAAGGAGCACTTAATCTAGTTGCATACAGCATACACCTCAAAGGAAAGGTTTATAAGTTTATACTATTGATATATGTGAAAGGAGTATTTATATACTATCTACTTTAATTTTTAATATATTTGTGAATATATGCTCATTGAAATTAAAAGATTTTCTATAAGAAAAATTACCATAAACAGACACCTCCCCCCGCCCAAAAAAAGCCACAGGTAACCTCATCACCAATTAGGAAATGAGATTCAAGCAGCAATGCCCTCTCGTGCCTCACCATGTGGCTGGAGCATAACATATCCCTTCACAGAAAGGGTTGGCCAGAACAATGGGGTGATGGCAGTGCTCTGGCAGCCTCCAGGGAGAGCCAACCTGAGGAGCCGGGTTACCCAGGGTCAGGCCTCCCCTCCACCTTCATCTGCTCCAGCAGCCTGTGGGCACCTGGACTGCAACCTGTGGGCACCTGGACTTTGGGGCCCTTCACAGCCAGACCACTGTGTATTGGTTAGGGACAGGCGGTCCCCAATGCCACCATAAGTTCTGGCTTTCTCTCCCTGCCCACAGAGCCGCCCTTGTTTCACTAGCGTACATTTTATCTTGGATCCCCTGTGTAGTCAGACGTGCCTTAGCAGTAATTTTATGGCCAGCAGGAAACCGTCCATGAAAGAGCGTGGAAAATGAGAAGGAAGGAATGCAGACATACCGAAGCACTTGAGGAAATGTAGGTGTCCCTGGGGAAGGTAGGATGGGGAGAGAACAGGCAGGTGGTCAGGGTTGCTGGGTTCACGCTCCAGGGGAGACACGAGGATTCTGGGAAGTGGATTGTTTGGTCACAGGCAATGCCCATGGGAAGACCTCAGAGACCCCGCTTTCCCTGCTTCTGAGGAGAAACAGTGAGGGGCTCAGGAGGACCAGTTTCTGTAGCATCTATTTGGCAAACCCAGAAATGGTCCTTCCTTTGGGTTGTTTAAGGAGAGGTGGGGGTGAAACATTGGTGGAGGGCTTTCTTTCCCAGGTTTACACAGGGATTTTCCATGGGCAGTAACGTGATATCAACACACAGTGGACTTGAGCAGGATTCAGGGGCTGCTTCAGTGTGTGTTCACAGAGCCCCTGGCAAGTCTACTAGGTATGTAATCAATTACAGTCAACCCATGTCTAACGTGGTGACAGTATTCCTTACTTAAAAATCAGTTGCACTCACCACCTTTATAAGTGCTAGAAATCAGGGAAGCATGGCAGTAAAAATCTCAGGGTTTCTGAAATTCATCTAGCAAATTCTGTAACCTGGGACGCAAGTATTCTGGGAGCACGCTTCGTTCTTCCCACTTTCCTCTCGCTCTTCTTGTCCTCTTTCCCCAGAGGTCGTACCTCTTTGCTTGACGGTCTCCAATGCATGAGCTCCTGTTAATTATTTCAGAAATGATCCCTGCTGCCCGCTCCTCGAAGTTCCGACCTTGGGAACCTGGAAATACCCTCAGCTCCCTGAACCGCTGCCTCCTCTTTTCTTGCTCAGTTTTCCCCTCTGGATAGATGTTGTGCTGGCTCAGGAGTCCCAGAGTTATTTGGGCTTGAGAAGCACCTCCTACCCTGTGCTGAGGATGAGCCACGAGCTCGGGACAACTGGTGTCCTTATCAGATGTGCTCCAATTAAAGTGCCGAGGAATCCTGTGCGTCCTCCACTCTGAGACTGAAAAATGCTACCCTTCCCAGCGCAGGGCCAGAGTAGGTTATGTTACAGGCGCTGCATTAGAAGTGAGCTAAGTATCTCGGTGTATCCTTTACACCATGTTCTAATGTGGACACGAGTCCTGCTTAGTACAACAACTGCTCAGCAAGCCGCGCTCAGGACTGCTGAGGGCGCAGAACCCTGGCGGGAGATGCGAAAACAGGTAAATGTATCTGCTCTTGGAAACAAGATCTCATGACCTTGAGTCTTGGAATGTCAAAAAGTAAAATGGAAACAACTATGCAAGTGCAGAAGAGCCCTTTTGGGACACATTTGGAGAAGGAGAAAGCCTGGCTTGGCGAGTGCCAACAGGAAATATACCCTCAGTGTTCTGGCCTCTGAGGTCCCAGGCACTGTTCCCAGTCCAACTGCTTTAACCTTGAGAAGGCCAGCTCCCCACCATCACTGATCTGTTTTTCAGTCTAAGAACCTAAGTTGGTAATGTATGGGCTGAGGTCAGCTGGCACCCAGGCTGCAGGAGGATTTGGCAGTGCAGGGGAGATGCCCCAGGTGAGTCTTTACGCATTCTGAGCCCTGCAAGAACACTTTTCCTGATGGATACCTGTGTTCTTCTTGGATGAGACTCAAAATGTGCCTTTACTGCTCCCACCCTTTCCCCAATTACCCATCTGCTCCTGTTGGCATTCTATTTCTTTTTCATCAACACTTACCATTTCCTTTCCTTCCAGGTACATCTGTCTGCTAATCACCAACCTCTAACATACTTAAGGAGTAATGGTCCAGTGTAGGGACTGCGAGTGTGGCTCTGAGCCAGGTGGCCTGGGTTTGCACCCTTGCTCCAATGCTGGTCTGCTGAGTGGCCTTGGGCATGTCCCCTCTGTTCTCAGGCTTCTTACCATAAACCAACCTTAGTACCATACCCCTGTGTTGGGGTCTTATTATGAATGACTTAACTATATTTGGCAAAGTACTTAGAACGGTGACAAATATAGTAGATCCCCTTTTAACATTGTCCATAGGTTCTACAACTTTCAGAGATGTATAAAGAAACCAATTTTACCTTAGGCTAATCGATACAAACAAAAGTTAAGTTTCTATGGCATCTCATCAATGTTATAACAAAATGATGTTGAACAAAACATTATTCAAGGACTGGCTGTACACACTTGTGCACATGCTTACAAGTTACTTATTAGTAAGAATGGAGCTAAGCCTTTTTCGTGTCCTTGTGGTCCCAGTGCCAAGCATGGTGATATACCACAAACTAGAAGCACCAGAGTATGCCCTGGCCCTTCACCCTCTGCCCAGCTCCTGACCAGGTTCAATGGGCTGAGCAGCCTGGAGAAGCTTCAGGGTGGCCCACCAGGTTGTCACCTGGTCCTTCAGGAAGGCTGTGTGCCTGTCAACTCTTGTTTCCTCTAGTTCTTGACCTCCAATAAGCAAGACCTCAGTCTAACCTTGTGGCCTGGAGCTGCCTATGCTCCCAGCAACTGAGAGGCATTCATCTCCCATGGAAGGGCATTGGCCAATGAGGGGCAGGCTGAATGGATACACCCTTCCCCTGCACCCACTTCCTTCAGACCATCCAGGACCAGGTCATAAGGCTCCTTGCAGGAGGATCCCACTGGGTAGACATGTTTATCTCACATAGAGGTGACCTACTTCACAAGACATCCACATGCTGTCCCTCCTGGTCCCCACAAGTGACCTCTCTGCCTCAACTCTGTTCTCTGGGCAAACAAAGCCTTAACCTGACTGGTGCTTCCCTCTGAAGTCAAGCAATCTCAAAGCAAATGGTTCTTAAAAATGACAAACATAGGCCACAGACACACAATATTTTCTCATTTTCTTTGGCATCAGTTTGGTTTATTATTCAAAGGACAGTCATGGTTGTTGTCTTATTTTTCTGGCATTGATGTAACAAAGTAATACAAACTGAGTAGCTTAAAACCAGGGAAATGTATTGCATCACTGTTCTGGAGGACGGAAGTTTGAAATCAAGGTATCCATATGGTCACTTTTATTCAGTGGCTCCAATCGAAAATCCTTTCTTTTGTCTTCCAGCTTCTGGTGCTCCAGGCATTCCTTGGCTTATGGCCAAGTCACTCTACTCTCTACCGCCATCATCATATGATCTGTTCTTCCATCTGTGTCTTTTCTGCTGTGTGCTTCTATATCTCATATTTACCTCATTGTATTCAGGGACCACCTTGATAATCTAGGACTATCTTCTTTCTAGATCCTTAATCCTATCTGCAAAGTTCCCCCCCCCCCCCACACACACACAAACACACTTTTTAAAAATAAGGTCTCATTCATGTGTCCTTCTGGTTAAGGCTTGGGCACATCCTTTTAGGAGGTGTCATGTCATCCACTAGAGATGTCTTTGGTGACATTTATGAAATAGTTAATTAGAGCAAATTGTCTGAGTGACAAGTAACTTATCCCCTTTGACTCTAGAAAGCACAATATTAGGAGCCATAGAACCATGAGGAAAGAAGGAGGCAGATTAATTCTTCACAAAGCTTTTCATGATTTATTTAATTTTTGTACAAAATCCCATTGTGTATTTTACCAAGCCTGATTTTTTATTTTTGTGAGTATGATGTAGACTTAGCATAAATCATGGTGAATACGAACATAATTTGCTGATTTTGCAATGCCGTTGAGCCTTATGCTCACAGAATTTTGATTGTTTTGGAACTACATTTATTTCAAGACTTTAGTAAGAGAAAAACAGAAAAAGCCAAGTCCCAGCATCAGGCTGTGTGTGTATATATCCATGGCTGGAAGAGAAGTTGTCTTCCCTGCATCCTAGCTTAGCCCTTGGGTTGCTGCTCCAGGACCTGGGATCTGGTGGGCCCCACATTTGCTGAATGACTTCTTGTGGCCAATGAGTACAAAGCAGGACTTGGGGGTTGGAAGAAAGTGGTGGGAAATATGGTTGTAAAGTAGGGTGCTTTAGCTTTAGAGGCCTCCAGCAGGCAGTTTTTATTTCACTCCCTGGAAAATGAAGAACTTTGGAAAGTTCTAAAGCAGAGAAGAATCAGAATATGGACAAGGAAAAACAAGACATTTCAGTACTGGGGTATCTTCTGATTTGCATTGTGTCTCCCCAAATTCATGTGTTGAAGTCCTCCTTGGAAACAGGGTGGTTACAGATTTAATTAGTTAAGATGAGGTCATACTGGAGTAGAGTGGGATTGGATGCTAAAAATATGAAATGCAGACGAGAGAAATCACAATCTACATAAATGGAAGATAATTCATCTTCAAAGGTTGATGTCAAGCTCTTTGCAAATTGATATAAGTTTAAGAATTTTTTGTGAATATAGACAATTTTTTTCCAAAATTTACATGAAAGTTCAAGGTATTAGAATAGGTAAAATATTCCAAGAAATAAAAACAGGCGCACAATCACTTCAGCACATTTGTTGTAAAGGCCGTCCTTCTTCCACTGATTGTTTTTGCACCTTTATCAAAAATCAGTCGGCTGAGCTTATGTGGGGCAATTTTTGGGACCTCTTATTTTATTTTATAAATCTATGTTTCTATCCCTCCACCAATATCACACTCTAGATATAGTCTTGAGAAAGAGAGAGACAGAGGCACAGAGAGGTAGAGAGAGACAGAAAGAGAACAGTTAAAGCTGTTTCTAGATAGTGGATAAGAAACCATCTTTCCCAAAACCAACCTGCGGAAGGCTGTGAGAGCTTTAGAGGCAACAAATGCAGAAAAGTCAGAGCTCAGAGCCTGCTGATTTAACTGTACTTTGCTTTGAGATTGAATGATAGATTTCTGATTCAATCAGAAGAGGCCAGTGTGGAGATTGTGTGGGTTCAGTAAGAGAAAAACAGAGGGCACATATCCCTCTGCAGGCTGCAACTCCTGGTGACAAGTTAACAGGGGGACAGAGCTTTTTCACTGGGCCGTTGGGTTCAGGGTAGTAATTCTAGAGTCAATTGTGAGGCATGAGGCAATGTGGGGCAGGAGGAACAGCTGGGGCCTCGGCCTCCGCTGCCCATGAGAAAACCCTGCCGGTGTGTGACCTGTTATCAGGTCACTTTGTCCTTCTGTCTTCACTCTTGGGTTTGAATTTGGGGGGATCAAAGTGGAGGGGCTCCTTTAAGCAAACTCTACTGGTATCAGCCAAGGGG
This sequence comes from Myotis yumanensis, assembly GCF_028538775.1. Lineage (NCBI taxonomy): Eukaryota > Metazoa > Chordata > Mammalia > Chiroptera > Vespertilionidae > Myotis > Myotis yumanensis. The sequence continues at coordinate 27,473,362 of NW_027223755.1, forward strand.
CCATTTGTGATACACATACAATGCTTCACTGTTCCCCTGAGCAGAGAGAACCTACCTGTACTTTGTCCCTCCAAAGAGTTTCATATCCATGAAATTGGGAGGTCCATGGTAAATAAGTTGGCTGATAGTGTATGACCAGCCGGCTTCCTACATGCTACTTCATTTTCCCATAGTTATGAATTATTGACCATGATGAAAATGATATTTTGATCATCTCAGCTTTTATATTTATAAAACTGGAGAGTTAAGAATCTGGTCGAATATGTGGCCAATATATAGGTTTATAAGCCACACACATTCTGGTAAATTCTGCTGTACTGAAGTCGCTCACAAAAGTCCCGTAGAAACATTTGGCTCTCTGACTCAGGTTTTGTCTGATTTAACAAAGCAAAATTCAGTTACAATGCAATTCAGATCATCCACACCCCAAAAGTCTCATCTGAAAGAGTCAGATAATTGAAGCAACATTTGTTGACTCTAGCTTACAGTAGCGAGGTAATTAATTCTGCTTTCCATTTGCCCTTGCTAATGTAATGTGACCTCAATGTTATTTTCTAAGTAAATTGATTAGGAGATTTGGCTTGCATATGCAACTCTTGCAAGTGGTTAAATTATTGCAGCAAACAAACCTTTTTACTCTGTGTAACTCCTAATCTTAGTGTCACTTTCAAATATTTGGTTCTTATTACTTGTCGTTTAAAAGGCATTTACAGGTCTAATTAATTTCTTCCTCAGCTATCTGAAAATCAATGCATCCAACCCCATGGACTGAATATATAAAATGATGCATAGGGCCAAAATTAGCATTCACTTAAATATTAAGTCAAGTCAATGTCATAGCTAAACTCTACTATATGCATTTTAGGTGATATGTCCATTAGACCTTTCAAACCACCTCTCAGAGTGTGGCCCAGTGATCACTATTTATCAGTTACAGATTTCCATAGTCATTGGTTGCTCAATCATGCTGTTCCAAAGGATCTCAGGTCCATATCTTGTGATTTTCCATATAATTACATTGCTTTTTTTTCTGAAAAATAGAAAAACGAAACAAAACAGAAAGGAAGTACAGACCTTAATATTCTTCTTTCTCCTCTCACCAGATTAACTCGCAACTTTCCTGACCAGAATAGTCTGTGAGAAATGTTACTTCTATATAAAACCCTGTCCTTCTGTAACATTGTCCCTACACTGGATATTATTAGTACGACTCGTCTTTGGATGAGAAAAATGCTCAGATTATTAGAAAGCACCTGAAGAAGTATATTCCTAGGTCGCTTTGTCAAAAATCACAAGGCAGACTGGATTTGTTGGGTGGCTTCCAGTTTGCCTGTCATTAGATATGTGCTGTTTAAGCATTTTATGTACAGCCAGAGGCCCTTTTCTGAATTACAGAGCTTTTGCAAACACTGACATAAATACACAGAAATGCTGAAAAAAATTAAAGAAAACATTTCCACCTCCTGCAGTTCACTTGCAATTTGCCGCTGAGCTGAGCTTGACAAGTGTGCAAATAAATAGCCAATTGCAACCACACGGAAAACTTCACAGGGCTAGAGTTTCTTATCACAAGGTGTGCAAAGGATTCTGGGCGGTAGATCCAGCGGTTGTCATTGCCAGGCTGACTTTGCTCCTTTTAGCAGTCATGAATTAGATGTAAATGAGCAAGCCTCTGGGAGAGAACGTGGCTTGGTTTTTACAGCTGGGAGTCTGTGCTTGCGACCCCATGCAGCTGGGGAGCAGTGCCACTTTGTATGTCTTTTTGAGGAACATCCCTCACCGTGAGAGGGAGAGCATGGTGATGTTCAGGGATGCTCTGGACATTGGTTGGGAGTCAGCAAGCAGGTCTTTATGGTTTAGAAAAAGAGGGAGCCTTATTGTCATGGCCACTGGGGGACTTGTTTCCAGCTTGCGAGGAAGGGCATGCTGCGTGGCAGACAACCAGGAAAGAAGCCACAGCAGCAGAAAGGCAGGGCTGCTGAGTGTGCAAGCTGGTCAGCACGATGGCAATCTTAGTATGAGTCTGTCCCTCAGCCGACCCCAAGACAGGGTTTGAGATGTTTTAGGAGGAGCAACAGTAAAGGAATGGGGAAGTGACACAGGGAGGGGAGATGGCCAGCGTGGCATGCACTAATGGACTAGTCAGCAATGTGGGCAACTGGACCTCAATCCCACTGAGGACAGGGACACTGTATGTGCCATTTGAGGAAGTGGGTCCATGTCCACCAACCCCCACTCATCACTGAGGGCCACTCCTGGAAGAATGAACTCTCCTGCCCCTCTAACCCGCCCCACACATGGACCCAGAGTGCTCCCAGACCTCGGCAGAGAGTCACTTTTGTAGTACAAAGCCCTCAAGGTTTATAGAAATGGTGAATGCCGAGGGGGAATCACTGGGATTCCAACAGCATGAGCCACAGTAGCTCCTGGTAAAATTTAACCAGAGTCCTTTCTTCATTCTGCTCTGTAGTGGAATCCTAGAGGGGCAACGAGTGGCCACAATATTTCTGTTACTTAGGACAGAATGGGAATGGAAGCCTCCCCACAGAATAAGTGCTTGACATTGATGGAGCAAAATGGAAGCCACAGAGGCGGCCTCTCAGAGACCTAGGTCTCCAGAAGGGCTAGCGTTCGCCTGTCATGGTAACCACCCAATACCTCCCTCCAGCAGCATGACACCTACCATGGAATAGGCACTGAATGCATATCTACTGAATGAAAAAAAATGCACTGATTAATAAGTAAGAGAATGAAGACATCCTGTGACATGGTGATGTGTAGGAGCGCAGTGAAGGACCTTTCCCATTATGTGCGGGTACACAGTCAAACTCCTTGGGGAGAGTAGAAGAGGGTTTGGAACAAGAGTTTCAGTCATCATGTGGGGTTGTCCTGAGGTCTGTCACCATCCTATGAAGTATCTTCTTCCACTTGGCCCCATGATGAGAAAATCCATGAGAAGCAGGGCTTCTACAGGATGATTAGGAAAACTCATATCAGCCACACTTCTACTTCGCTGGATGACTTTGGAAAGTGCTAGTTTATTTTCTAAAAATTAGAGCATTAGGCTAGATAACCTCTATTACCGTTTTATTTTAGTTAAGATATTATGATTTTGTTTAGAATGGATAAGCATAATCAAAGGCAATTTCAAAAACATATTCCAAAATCTTCCATACACTGAAAAATTTAAGTTAATGATATCATTATTTTGTACTTGACTAGATATTTGCCATTCTTTTTTTTAGTTTTAACTATTTATTTATCTATTTTATTGTCTAAAGTTTAACATATGTCTCCTTTCCCCCCAATTGACCTCCCCCCCCATCCATTCCCATCCCAGGCAAGCCCCCACCGTCCCAGTGTCTGTCTTGATGCTGTTTATTTTTCCTCTAGACATGAATTACCATATAGAAACATTTCAATTCAGCCTGGAGAATATTTTTAAGCATTTCTTGTAATTCAGGTCTTCTAGCAACTGAACTTTTATTTACCCCAATTTTTGAAGAATGTTTTTGCTTATAGTTGAATTCTTATTTGCCAGATATATTTTCTTTCTCAGTTTAAATATGTCATTTTGTTCTCCTGGCCTGTAGTATTTCTAATGAGAATTTAGCCATTAGTCCTATCTTTTTTTTTTTTTTTCTATGTGTAATGTTTCTTTTATATTTGGCTGCTTTCAAGATTTTTTTTCTATAATTTAATTTCAACCATGTGACTATGATGTTCCTAGGTGCTGTTTGTTCTGTCTTTATTCTACTTGAGGTTGACAAATTTTCTTGGGTTTTTATACTGATATGTTTTCATCTAATTTGGGCTTTGGAGGCCATTATATTTTCAAGGTTTTTTCTTCCTCATCCTCAAACTTCTTTTTGGGATACCAACTTTAACACATTTGATGTGTCTCAGAAATAAATAAGAGCCTATTCATAATTTCTTTATTTCAGTTCTTCCAATTGAATACATATTTAAGTTATATCCCAGGGGCACATTTTCAACCTGCTGTTAAGCTAATCCAGTGACTATTTCAGATATTTTAATTTTTAATTCTAGATTTATTTGTTTAAAAGTTTATATTCCTCAGCTGAGATTTTCTCTGTTGATTTAGTAAGATCATATTTTCTTTTAAGTCCTGAACATATTTATAGTATCTGATTTAAAAGTCTGTCTCCTAAACCCAACATGTGGACCATCTCAAGGTCTGTTTCTGCAGTTTGATATTTTTTTTCTTGACTGGGTCACATTTTCTTATTTCTTTCTATGACAAGTGAATTTTGATTGAGGATGATACACTGCAAACTTTCTGGAGTATTGAGTGATAAAGACCATACATATAATACAAAGTTAATTGTTGACTGATAATTGTAAAATTTTAGATTTGGTTTTACAATTTGTTAGAAGAGATAGGTGGAAAGGCCAAGGTGTTTACCAAATCTGTTTAACTCGACATGTTTAATCTCTAAATTCTATCTTTTCTGTGAATTGTGTCATGATTCTTACATTTATGTCTTGGCATGTATTGTGCCTTAGCGGGATGTTGGAGTGTTCATGAGGTCTTTTCCCTCTGGCTGATCTGGAACCCAATGTTTCTCAGAACCACTAAACCTTACAGTTCTATTCTACTTTCAACCCCATACTGACATGTGAGGATAAACTTTACATTGTATGCAGCCCAATCTGCAGCTAAACATTCCCCCACAGAGACTTCTAAATTGTGTTATTTCATTACTTGCTGTCTAATGCCTTGGAACTATTCAGTTTCATAGTTTATGGAAGGAGGGCTCATCTGATATCAATTACTTTGACATGGCTAGGAGGAAAGTTTGATCATAATTTTTAAAAAATTAGCTCATGAATTTTAAGTTAACATTTAGATTTCTATATCTGAAAAAGTAAAAAAAGTAATATATATATATATAGATAGATAGATAGATAGATAGATAGATAGATATAGATGTTTTGATTTTCTCAGTTAAATATTCCTTTGTTTATCTGACACACAGGAAGTGAAAGATATGTGGGCAATAGAATGTGCCAGTAATTTGGGGGAGGAGAATACAAGTGTGACTCCTTTCTTAAGAGTGTCATCTTGCTAAACACAATAAAGCCCAAGTTAATGAGAAATTTGAGTCAGAAAAAAAGGTTAAAGTTTACCTCGATACAGACAAAGGAACTAAGGCCCGGAAAGGTTAAATATCCCCATCAGAATTACACGATTTGAGTGCTTGACACAGGAAACAGAGAACAGAAGAATACATACATCTTTATTCAACAAATATTTCTTTGATGTCTTCCAACTGCTGTTTGGTGTAAAGTATTTGAGTTGCAAGGGTGGATAAGATATCAATGATTTTTTTTTTCCTCATGGAGCTCAGAATTTAGTGTTATGGGCAGATGTGGGTTCTTACTCACCCAGTGATTGGAAATCAAACCATGCTGGTAGAATTAAGATAGATAACGACATATACTATAGGAGAGCAGACTGACCTTGAGGGGCTGGTGAGCAGTGCCATTTAAGGGAAACAGGAAGAATAGAAAGAGCTCAGGCAAAGAGTTGGGGGGTATGCCTTGCAGGGTAGAGACTGACCACAAGAAGAGATTTAGCACACACAGGGCTGTATGATTTAAGATCAGAGAGCAAGAGGAAGCAGTCAGTGACTTACTAGTAAGTGAAGAGGTCAGTGTGTTTAATCTCTGCAAGGCCTTTTGGGCCATAATGAAAAAACAAGGCTTTGTCCTCAAAGCCATGGGAATGTGACAGAGCAGGGAAGGGTAGGTAACAAACCAACTCCAAAATCTTGGTACTTGAACATTGTCAACCTGGGAGCCCAACAAGGATCAGAGAATGGGGTCTCTGCTCCACCAGGGCATTCAGGGTGATTGAGGTGCCCATCCTGTACCTGTGACAGATGGAACACTTGCCTCCTAAGCTACTGTAGAAAGGGAATCACATACAGGTTTTGACCTCACCAGTTCCTGCCACCTTTCATTGACAGAATTAGTTGTGTGCCTCATCCAACTGCTCAGGACCTGGGGATCATGGCAGCTCAGGAGATGTCTAGGAAGCACCCTGGTTGTGCCAGGAGATTAATGGAAATAGCTGACAGGCAATATCTGTGTATGGTAATGATTGAATGGGCAGCACACAGCCTACTGAGAAGTTTAGAACCAGCCTTGTGATATTAGATGGGACTGAACATCCATTGTGCTAGATTTCCTGATTTTTTGGAAAGAAAAAATAATCTGAATTTTCATGGGTACTTTCCAAATTTTGATTATTTATTCAAATATTTATGACCACCATTGGATCAAAGAGAGCATATCTTCTAACCAAGTTTCTCCTGGTGGGCTGCCAGTGTGATAAGTCTACACTGAGGTTTTCAACAAAAGGATTGAGGAGATTGGATTTCATCTTGAATGGATCACTTTGGATCAAAATAATGGTCTATTGGGGTCAAACATGCATGTGAAAAAATCAGAGGAGATGATGCTGAGTAGGCTTAGGGTGGTGACAGGATAACAGAAAAGTGACAGACATAAAGTTAGAGGGAGAGTTGATGAACTCAGTAACCTTGAAGGTGGGGGTGAGGAAAGGGAGGACTCCAGGGAGACTTCTGCTACCTACTAAGATTGTGAGGAAGAGGATTTGTGGGTGAAGATTGTGAGAACTGCCCTGGGTATGTTGAGTTCAGCTGATTTTGAGGCATCCATGTGAGGATGCCAGAAGGCCATGTGAGTGTAGACTCAGGATGCTGAGGCTGCAGTTGGTGATGTCACTTATTTCCAATGCACTATGGAGCTCCATGGGGTGGTAGACTGACCCCCAGAGGGGCCCCTCCAATGCATCACGGCCACCTTTCCTTTTGACCATGCCACGAGGCAGACCCAGCTTCTGGTCCCAGGAAGACCCTGCTTATTTGACCAACAAGAGGCCCTATGAGGCTTGTGGGAGGAAGAGGTTTCCCAGGGCCTTCTGGGGTGCATGAAAGTGTCCCCAAGCCTTTACGAAAGTGTCAGGCTGCTGGAAGCCTTCCCAAGTACCCTTGCCAAAGCATGTGTGTTTTATTAGATATCATAGTGAAGTTTAGACCAGAGTGGGTACAAAGCAAGAACTTATAAGGGAACTTACAGAGGGTCTTCATATCCAAATTATGTGGCCGCTGCCGCCAACCCACACAACCATATCCTCTTCATTTATTACAGAACTGGTGCATTTCTACCCCAAGTCTCCCTTCTTTTTTCCTCTCATCCTTGTTCTCCCTTCTAACTGACCTTCTCTCCTTTTTATTTGAAACATAGTTTACTTGTGTAGGATGTTCTAGTCCTACACAAACACCCTAGGCTCTTGCTGTTGCATTAAACCATAGCCCATTCCATACCTTCTGCATTAGTGATTGAGCATGGATGTTCAGATAACCACAGAGCTGTTTCAGGTAGGGCTGAGAGTGGGGTATTATACAGAGATAAAAACATAGTGATTAAGGCATTTCTTAGACTAAGATGACTCTGCTTGAATGAATGCCTTCTCTATGGCACTTACTCAAGTTTTTCCTTAAAGTAATTGTTACATATCTTTTGGACTTTATTGTGGTGACTGAAGATTTTCATACATTTGAAAATGCCTTTCACATTTACTATGTGAATTATTTCCTGATATTTCACTAGCCAGGTCTCTGATTCCACCCACGCTTCGTACACTCCATCAGAAGGAGATCTGGAATGTAGCATCCGAGTGTGTCTTTCCTCCCTGGGGATCCCTGGAGAAGATCATAAATCATGGCTTTATGCTACAAAGAAATCAATACTTTAAAATTCCTTTGGTCAGCTTTCCTGGGGACTTTTAACTTCCATGGTGCCAAAATGCTGATGATGTCATCAATAATATACAATACGGACCCCAGTCTTGCTCAGGGAAGCCCTCAGTGCCCTGGTGTCAGAGGCAGGGCGACAGAGGTCAGCTACATCACCCAGCATACAATGTGGCTCTTTTCATCATTAGGAAGGAAATCTACTGAACTGAGACCAGATCAAAACCTTCCGTCTGTGTGAGTATAGCCAATTTTCAGAGACAGCCTTAGACAATGCACAGATGCCTTTGAACGTTCAATTTGGGGAAGAATGTTCTCAAAGTCACGTCAGGAAAAGCCAATGAAGACACTGGATTCTCTTCTTCTTCACCTAAGCAGCCTGTGTCCCTGCGCCAGCCTCTCCTCTCCTTTCCATCCTCAGAGGAGGATAGGTGAGTGTACCTGAACTCTCCTCCTCACCCCAGCACCAGGGACTCCTTGCTTTCTCCTTCGTTTTCACTGCCCCGCCTCACAGCCTCTGCCCTTCCTGACCTCAAACATCCTCTGTCTTGGAGGATTACTTCCTTAACACCCTAAGTAGGCTCTCTGCTCCATTTTTTTTTTTTTTGTCTCTTAAACCCTGTCTCCTGTCACCCACTATCTGGCTTGCCCTTTCACTATGGATGGAAAATACATTCTAGGATAGTGGGTCTTAAGTTGAGTGCACACCAGAGCCCCCTGAAGGACTTGTTAAAACAGACTGCTGGCCCCACCCCAGCATTTCTCCTTCAGTAGGTTCCTGGGTCACTGTTGGTCTGGGCCCCCATTTGGAGAACTGCTGCTCCAAAAATCTCCTTAACGATGGAGCACAGAGGCCTCTTTGCAGTGTTAGATGTTACTGACCTGTTCCCTGAAACCCATGCTCCAAAGGCACTTGCTTCCTGAAGCCTCACCCCTGCCTGTCCTCATCTGGTTCCTCACCTACCTCTACCCTCTCTAAGGTTGGGTATATTCTCAAAAACTCAGTTTTCACCCTTTGGTCTCTCTTAATGCTTCCTTTTGTAGAAAGAAATTCATTTAGGAAATATTTTCAGCTTTGTCTCAGATCTCTCTGACTTCAGCTTTAAAATATTAGTAGTTTCATGAATTCCAATTGCTGTGTTATAACAATGTCTGCCTTCTTTATTCCTACCTTCTCACTGCCCCGTATTAGTTGCTATTTAAAAGTAAAGAAGCATTTTATACAGTGTTTATCCATATAATCTTTTCAAGGAAACTACATTCTAGGGGCTCAGATTCCAACTCCCGACTGCAGTAATTGTGTCTGCAGCAGGGCTTGTGCTTGAGACTGATAGCAGGGCTAAGTGCTTGACAAATTTCCACCCATCTTCCAATAAGGCCCTGGCCCATTTTCCAATAAAGCTGATGAAACCTGATAAAAAAACGTTAGAAGAATCAAAAGGCCCTCGGGCTAAGTGGAATCATATCTCATGAAATTCCGCATTCAGCATCATCTGTATTGGAAATATTAAAAAATTCATATATAGTGAAATGATAGATACTTATGTCACTATTTTAAAAAGTTATGCTGATAGAGCTGTCCCCAGCTCCTCACTAAATGCGCCTTCCTGAATATATGAAGATGGTGTTATTGACCTGCAGACCTCACTGAGGCGGCTCTGCTCTGAGTGGTGATGGATTTGTCCTGAACCATCTACACCCCCTTGTCTGATCACTGGCTGTCACTAGGCTTGCATGGCATGCAGTCGGGTATCAGTAGGACAGAAGTGAGGCCACAGAGGACATGAGTTGTGAAGTGACATGTCCAGATGTCTGGGAAGCAGGTATAGAGTCAGGTGTCCTCGCTCCTAGCTCAGTGGTGTCCCCAAGATGCTACGTTGTGTCCTTCATACATTTGTTGCTATGAAATCTGCCCGAAATTATTGAAGCCAGTGTGGGAGAGGTTGCAGTTAATATCCTCCCTGAAGTGGAACCTACAACATGTCACCATCATGAGGACCTAGGGCTGGCATCCCGTAAAGTCACCTCATCCAATGGCTCTGGGTGGAGCCTCCCCTTTATTCAATGAGGAAAGTGGGTGAATCTCAAAAAGTCACAACTGTATTCCATCCTGAGTGCCTAAAAGAACTGTCCCAGGCGGAAAGGTTGGTGCTCAGCTAATGGGTCCAGACGAAAGAAGCACTACTGAGCAGACTTTATGTTGATCCAAATGGTGCAGCCCCTGGGTCTCTCACAGGCTAGTCCTTTGGTTCTGTGCTGACCACTGTGCTGGCCACTGTGATCATCCCTCCTCATTCTCTGGTTTTATTGTTCCCATGCAGTTTTCTCTATATAAGGAGGCTAGTAGGAAGGTTCTATTATCCTAGAGGGAGAATGTGTGTGCATGAGCCCAGCCCCACTGGCAGTATTGGTTTGGGTGGGATAGAAAAAAACTATTACTGTCATGTTGAGGACAGTTCTCTGTCTCAGGGAAGGAACCCCATGAGATGTCTATCCTTTAGGCTAGGAGCAGTGCCTCCGCTGGCTTCACTCTGCCCTCACATGGAGAAATGAGATGGAGGACTCCCTCTATTTCCAGTGGGGACCCCAAAACTTAACTTCCTTTCAGGTCTCTCTGTGAAGGATGGAAAATCAGGATGAAGCCAGGCATCCTTCTGAGGGCCAGAGCAATCTGACCTTTGCTCTGGGGTTCCTTTGCTCTTACAGCATGAGTGGACCTCAGTCTTCACAGCCTTCAAACGTGGACTTCTGTTGAGGCATTCTCACTCACATAATCAGTGAAGATCTCCAAATTAAAGCCAGATCCCCGAACTCTACAGCAATGCGTTTTGAAATCACAGACATACATGCATTAGATTTTAGGTCATGTAGTCTATTTCCTGCCAATACAAGATTGCTTTCAACTGCACATTCTTCTGGGTTGTGTCAAACTCTCTTCTGAAGGATTCATGAAACTAGGTCCCGTTTCCTTTGGGACATTATTCTATGGGTAAATAAGCCTTACAGTTAGCCAGTTCTTTTCTTTTTTTTTTCTCCCTTTCACATCAGCTTAGATCACACTTCACAATTTAATACATCCATCTTATTCAATTACTTTTTCCTTTTTTATTCTAACTCGATGGGCATGATTGAGCATACCCTAAGAACTGGGTGTACTAGAGATACCAATCTTAGTTAGTATCTAATGTATTTTTTGTTAAGCACAAAATTTTCAGATATTCTGAAACCAAGATAACCTGTTTCCATAGGGTAGGAGTACCAGGACCTGTATCCACATATTCACACATATGCTTCCAGGTTCCCAGCAGAATCATCCCCAGAAACTAAGGGACCCAAGAATCCCAGGTCTCAATGTGCCCAGAGCACCAGGAGGACTTCCTGCAGAGTGGCATGGGGTTGGTTATGCAGCCTCATTCCCTTTCCCAGGAACATGGAAAAAATTTCATCTTGGTAAATTTCCTCTCTGTGGCTATTGGAGGACAGACCTCTGGGTGCCCACCTGCCAGGGAAGTACCCCAGGAAACAGATCTGTCCTGTGGACTAGATTGCTGAGCTCAGCCAACCCCGCCCTCATGCTCTACTCAGGATGAAGTATGCAGGGCAGGAGGACATCACAGATGGAGGCCCTCACTGAGGTGGAAGCTGTGGGCTTCTTCCTGAGCCCCCTCCTCCTGCTGAGGAACTGCCCCCTTCCACCACCCAACCCCTTCTAGCTGATGAGTTCTCACCCTTCCCAAAACTCCAGACTCTTTATCTTGCCAATACATTCCTATTTGTTTAAGACAGTTTCATTTCTTGCAGCTAAGGACTCCATAATTTGCCAGGGGACCATTCTGTCCAGCAGCTGATGGATCACCCTTAGCTTTCCTTCGGTGGTACCCAGTCCAGGCCCTAGGACGACCTTGCTGAGCATGAGCATCTTCTTCCTCCAGAGACAGATGATGCTCTAGATGCTCCATACTGGGGGCCCCACACCAATGGCTCCATTTGAATGGATATTTGCTGAGTACTGACTACACCCTCAAGGCTCTCTCAACCAATGGAAGAACACTAGTAGCCCAGGTGTCACAGGTGAGAGGGGGTGTTGGCATTCATTGGGGTTGACATGTCCTCACAGTGGAAGTGCTGGACGCTGAGGGAAGACAATAGGTGGGCTGTGGGCAGAGCTCATGCGGAGATGGAGGCAAACCAGGTTTCAAATGTAAGCCTGGACAGGAATGGTGGAGGTGGGAGATGCAGCTGGAAAGGATGGGGAGCCTTGCCCTCAAGGAGTCTGCATCATCCCATCAACACAGGTGGAGAGGAGGCTCTTTCAATTCCCCATAGGGTAGGAGTACCAGGACCCCTATTTCCCTCTCTTGTGACCTCTCCATATTTCTGACTTGCTCTGTGCATTTCTAGCCAGAGATGAGCAAAATGAGCCAGAGGTCCAAGGAGATAACAGCTGATTAATCTTTTCTTCATGAAGAGACGGGGGAAGTGTGGGATGCTGCTTGGAGGACTAGTGAACATGACTTTAAACTGTTCATATTTATGTTTACTTTTCCTTGTGTGGCTGTTTGATGGACTAACAGGTCTTAGCTGTGGAATCTGTGACACCAGGCACCGAAGCACGGCATCTTGTAGAGAGGCCATGCTTGTTCCTTTCATTCTGGTCTGACCGAGGACAGAGTCATGTTCCCAGAAAGTGTGCAACGTGCTCCTAAGACAGGTAGCCAGGTGACAGGTGTTTACTCAATCCCCCATGGGCCAAGGTGGACACAGTGAGCACCCAGCACTGTGCCTGGAACAAAGAGAAGGCCCCTGCCCCTTGGCTGCCTGTTCAAATCCCCTGGTTGCCTCTGGGAAATAAGCACTGCAACCACAGCTGCTGTGCCAAATACTTCCTCTCCTTCAACCACAGTTCCTTGGTCATGTGTTCAGAGTCACGTGTTCCTCCCATCCACACTGCCTCTCATGCCGCACACTTTGGGGGTGGGTTTTTTTTGCAGAGCTGTAGCTGATAGTGGGGGCAGCCTTGAGAGCAGCCATCAGCCTCTTGGTTCCCCTCTGAGTGGACATGACATACACACCTCCAATTAGGAGTCCCAGATATTTCCATTCCATGAGGTCCAGTGAATCCCAGAAAAGGGCAGCAATGACTACAGCAAAAATGAAATGATCAGAAAAGACAGGGCACACCAAAGGGTCACACTGTGGCTGTGCGTAGGCATACCAGAAACAACATCCAAGCAGCCCCTTCCCAGAGCCCACTTTGACTTTACCAGGACACCATCAATGATTTTGATTCACTGTCTTAATGTGTCATGAAGAGGCAAAAATTGTTGTTGTTGTTGTTGTTATTATTATTATTATTATTTTGATTGGGGAAAGATCACTAAATTTTTGATACTGAGAAAACCCATCCTGGGTCAGATCTCTGGTATAAGCGTGAAACTCCTATGGTTTGGATACAGGACTCTGATTTAATTGAGGGTACTGGGGCAAAGTTCCCCACATACTGTGAAGTCAGGGGGTCATTTTCAGCTCCAAGTTTTGTGCAAAGGAAGAAGAAGAGGATTCAACCAGGTTGAAAGAGATGAGACAGAATGCCCTCACCCCAGAGAGACTCAGGTTACTGGTCACATTCATGGAGTGTTCTATTCCACAGGTCTGGAAAATGACTCTCAGGTATTGAGTGCTGGGGTCGTGACCACTCATTCACTGTCTGTGTCGCTGGGCTGTGCTTCCGCAGAGGTGTGCAGCTCTTGCTCTTCATATTGCATGGTGTGTCCATTCCTAATGTCCCAGTTTCATCATTCTGAGGTGCTCATGACCCTCTGTTGCTTCTGTGATGCATGGTGCCTTCCTGGGGATGCCACCCTGGAACAAGCAGATCCACCAGGGGTACCTGAGGATCCTCCATACCCACTCCCATCCTGTCACTGTCAGGAAGTCCACTTTGGAGCACACTCGCCACTCCAGGGCAGTGAAGGTAAATTTCAGCAAGGTCCTGCTGTCCCCAAAGGACTGTCTGATCGCCCACAATTTCATTCATTTGAAGTTAGGTCTCTCCTCAAACATTTGCTTCCGAGTCTCAATGAGAAAGTGAACCTGCTCCCTGGAACAGCTAGACGTCACCTTGCATGGCCCTGAGGAGCTGGGCTCTGGAATTTGGGGAAAGACATATTTGTTTCCTGTGGCTGCTATAACAAATGGCCACAAACTCAGTGTTTGAACACAACACAGACTTATTGTGTTATAGTTCTGGAGGTCGTACATCAGCAATGGATCTCAGTGGGCTACAGGCAAGGTGATAGCTGGGCTATTATTTCAGGATGTAAATGGGTGTGATAGTCAGGTGATGCAGACTTAATCAACCCACTCTCAGCTGTGTCCCCACTGTGTCGCTGGCTCTTCCATCACACCTGGCTTGGGGTGCTCCAACCTGGGCTGAGTTCTGAGATGGCATCCGAAAGCGTATCTCCTTGGAGTAGCAGAGGTGAAGAATGGAGTTCTGCCTGCATCAGGCTCCAGGCCACCATGACTGGCCACTAGGGCTTGAGCCCCCGAAGCTCCATGATTTGGTGATTGTCTATTTTAGAGGCACAGCCGATGCTTTCCACCCTGGAATGGACACGGCCTCACCAAGGGTTGTGGACCCCATAACTGCCAGCAAACATGATTTCACGGGAAACTTTATGAGCTACTTTAGGTAAATGGGATCTACACTCAGCTCCTGGTTTGGAATCTGGAAAAATACATTTCTTACAGATGCTTGAACCATGGACTTGGAACCTGGGCTTCTTTAAAGCCAGAATAACCTAATGCAATTATTTGTGCTTGTTTATTATTTTAACATAATGTACAAATAAATTATTGTTATGGTGGTGCCAAGTAGTCATCTTTCATTAAGCAAATGTAAAAGAAAAGCATAAGTCACTGGTTACAAATATATTTGAAAACAATAGCAGTTGATAATGAGATAAAGTAAATGCTTTAAAAATGTATTCTCATTTTCTTAAAGTTGCAAAATAATTCTTGGGTCAATTTTTAACAAATTTAATTAAACTCAGCAAATTATTACTATATTTTAAAAATATATTAAATTATAATATATACTAGTGGCCCAGTGCACAGATTCGTGCACATTGAAAGGGAAATTATTAGAAGAAATATTTTAATATGGCTATTTGCCCTTTCTCCCTCAGTTCCTGGGAGCGGGGCAGTGGCCTCGCCCCCCACTGCTGGTCGCCATCTGTGGGGCAATCTGCGGGGGGATCGGGCCCCACTTGCCCCTGCCTTGGCCTGGAGCTGCCCACTCATCGGCTCTACAGTCCCGCTCTCATTGGCGCCCATCAGGGCTGGCAGCGCCTCCACTGCCGCCCATTGAAAATGCTGCATCACCGACACCCACCATGTTCTGTGCCGCCCCCTGGTGGTCAGCACACACCATAGCGAGTGGTCAAACTCCCAGTCTGGTCGAACTCCCAGTCAAACCACCACCTGAGGGGACAATGTGCATATTAGGCTTTTATTATATAGGATTATTATATGCATGTTATTTAATTATGTGAATATTAAATATTACATATAATATATTATATTTAAAATTATACTAAATTAAATTATTAAGTACCTGTGTATCTGTGTATTTGATCTGAGAGTAAATATGGTGTTCTGCTAAACAGTATAGGGTTAATATTTAGATATGATATGTACTAGTAGATAGATGCCTATATCATACCTATATAAAGAGAGAGATTATAATATGTAACAGATGATAGCTACTTAGGTGTGTGGATATGACACAGCCACTTGTCCTGGAAGTGTGAGGTCTCATAAGAGAGCCAAGACAGGACCAAAACAACTGTAGTGCCAGGAAAAAAACGGGGTCTTGTGATAATTGGGTGCAAACCATGCATACAGCAGGTTGTCTGCCGAAAGTCCAATTTGAGCTGGGCTTTCAGGCTAACCATGGCCTCAAGAAACAGTGACGGGTGGGGAAGATGTTTTCAGATGGGAGGAACACCAGGCAGGAAGACACAACGGCAGAAAATCTCACTGACATTCAGGAAGGGAGCAGTGAAACTAACTTATTCCTAAGAAGTCATCGCTGGTATTGAAACACCTTCTGTCATCTTGGGGGCTGATATGCCTAGGATAGCTCATATGGCAATTTAACCATTTATCTCTGCTGCCTGCCACATGATGACAGTGCTTATTTATTAAGTGTTCACCTGTTCTTACAATTATATACTGCCACGGTAGAAAATATCTGTCTTCCGGGGCACGTGGAAACATTGTCCTCTAACTGTTGTGAAGTCCGATTTGAACTTTGGCTTTCTATCTTCTTGCCCAGTACTGTTGCATTCGTGATGCTGGTATAAAGCAGCGTGCACTAAATTGAAGTTGAAATAAGCCATGTGCTTAACTTTCCCCAAACAGCATCGTTTGGGTCAGGTGAGCATCAGATGGCGGCACTCGGTGATACAATCACAGCCTCTCAAACACTGACCGCAGGGAAGCATCTGAAAACGCCCCCATTTTATTTCTGTGGATCCACACTTGAGCTACTTTAGGCTACCAAGACATGTCCTAGCAAAACCTTTGTAGTTTCTCCTATAAACTAAGGCTGAATTCCATGGGAGATGACAGATGACTTCATATACCATGCAAGCAGGTCCAGACAATAGCTTTAGCCATGACTGATTGCCTTGCTGTAACCCACTTTATGTTAAATGCATTCTTGCTGTTCAATTCCACCACTGTAATTTTGTTCTTCTGCATTCGCTGGCCCTCTGTGGACTAACCAGGTTCCTTCAGTAATGATTTCTTTTCTATTGTATTGTTTTCTGCATAATCAAGTTGGTAGGTGGGGGTTTGGGTGACACGGCCATCTGTCAAGTTCATTTGCTCTGAAAATGCAAGAAATAATGGCCTTTACAACTTGGGGCTATCCGTTATAAGAGAAGAATATCAGCTTTTACCCTGTGCTATCTTCTCATCTCTTCAAATTGTTTTTCTTCTTTCAATAATATGCACAGACACTTCCTCATACATGATGGGATGTTTACATGTTTTGGTTCTTTTTAGGGGGGAAAAAGTATTTATTCCTCTATCACTTGTCCACCCTGTCTTGCAATTTATGCAGGAAATCCAATTAAGGAGATGTGCTAACATCCAGCCTAATGTGCTTGTCTCAAGACTAAAGATGCTGCCACCACCTGGACCACTCAGGACTCCCTCCTATCAAGCTCCTCTAATAGGCCTGCGTTTCCTCACGTCCGCAAAATACAGGTGCCACTGAGGGGCTGGAAAGTCATTATTCACTTCCCTCCTCAGAAATAAAAAGCTGGTAAACCCTTATTTTATCAAATTTACTGAGGTCGCACACTGATGCCTACCCAGACTGAAAGAGATGAGCGATGGGAAACGGGAAGGATGCTTTTTGGAGATTCCAGCATTTTTCCTATTCAAAAGAACTGGAGCAACTCATGAACCATTATTTGTAAGTTTCTTTTCTAAAAAGGGATGATGTGAATACGATTACAAGCTGATAATGGGAGAGGAAACTCTGAGATAATGAAGTCTTCTGAATTAAAATATTATGCTTGAAGGTTATTGTTAGTAATGGGGAAATTTTTAATATGTTTGGTGACATTTCACTGCCATCCGAATTTCCTCCAGAGATAAGCAGGACTAATAATTACTGGGACGCTCTTTCCATGTAGCTCCCTAGTCTTGAGTTGATGTATGAAAAGTCAATGACCATATCCCAAAGATGTGGGAGTGTGGTCCTTCCTCAGTGCTGAGAGGAAGCCCTGAGATGCCTCCCCCATAGTTTAAGGACTTTGGCCAGCGCCTCTCCTGTGCTGTCAGGTGGCAGTCTATGCTCTATGGAGGGGCCGGCTCATATGTAGCTTCATCGGTGTGCTCTAGGAGGATTATTCAGGGGCTCCAGAGAAAGAGAACCAGGAGAAGATGGCTGTCTATCTCTCTATCTGGCTCAAGGATTATGGAGGTTAGAACATTTGCCATCTGTAAGCCGGAGACTCAAGAGAGCCATTGGTGTAGTTCCAATTCAAGTTTAAGGACCTGAAAACTAAAAGAGCGTATGATAAAGTTTATGTCCACATCCAAAGGTAGGAGAAAACCCAGGGCCAAGCTCCAAGACTGCCAGGCAGAGAGAGAGAATTAAGAATTCTTATCTTACTCTGCCTTCAAGAGATTGAATGAGGGCCATCCACATTGGGAGGACAATCGTTTTTCTTTAGCCCACCAATTGAAATGCCCTTATAGACACCCCCAGAATAATGTTTAATAAAATATCTGGATGCTCCATGGCTCAGTCAAGTTGGCCATCACAGATGACATTGCCTTAGCTGATCTTTGCACAGAATTCCAAGGAGACCTCGGCTTCACTCTTAGAATAAGAGCATTTGGGGGACCCCAACGTGATGTGAGCAGGTTGTTTAGAAATTGTTTTACCTGGATAACTGCTGCTGAGGACAAGGAAGGTGGGGAGAGGGTTTTTGCACATCAGCAAGAGCCCCAGAACTGCCAGCCAGCACCTTTTCGAAGAGGAGGGTCAACTTTCAAGAGAAAGCCCGTCCCTCCTTCAGCTTCTAAGGTGAACTTCCCATCCCCTTCGTGGAGCCAGGTTTACCTGCTCTTCTGTGGGAGCTTAACAAAGAAACCCTGGCAAATCTGTCCGCTTATGCACACTCATGACAAGCCTCTGCTGCTTTAAAAATGCATTCTCATTAAAAATTCAAACTTCAGCTGGAAGCAGTGTTGCTCAGAAGACAATTTTGGCGAATAGTCAATCCTCAAATGGAACATGAAATGGTTTTCCCATGAAGTGGATTTTGTGAAGTGTTTTCTATGCACTTGAAGTAATTCTTGCTGGATTTTAATAGCCCTAATCCTGTGACAATTGAGTTACTAATTTCAATCCCCACTCCCCCACCCCCAAATTGAACATTACTCTGAAAGAGGGCCTATTTTTAGCACTGGTTCTAGGAAGAGCAGTGGGGAAAACAGCTAACGGGATTGACACAAGTCCTAGTGACAGACCCTGATGGAAGTTTGCATCTAAGTCCCAGTACATGTTACACATTACACTGTTGCTCAGGGACTGGCACTGGGGCATTCTAATGTGACAGTGAATGAGCTGCTCTGCTCATTATACCCAGGCTCTTTTAGATATTTTATTGCCCCTAATTTGTGCTAATGATAAACCTTTTTCCCAGGCAGTTAAAGTATTGAGAGATGAGGTCAACTTTATGAATAGACCTGGATGTCTTGCTCTGTAGTGTTGGGAACCGAAAAGAGAGGGAGCCATAAAATCCTCTGAAGCAACAGCTACGTGTTGCACAGACGTTGCCAGACGTCTCCTTGTGTGAGCAGAGGAGCCCTTTGGAGTGACATGTGTTGTCCATCTAGCACATTCCTGCTCTTTCTCGTGGCTGCTCAAAGACCTCTGTTGGATTCCAGCACACTCCTTTGCTCTGGGAAGTGCGCTTATTAATAGTAAAGTATTTACATAAAATACAAAAGGGAACACAAACAGTGATGATTTCCAAATGTCTCTCAACCTGAGGACACGCCTCATCCTTTGCAAAGGGAATGTAGGCTCCAAATTTCTCCGTAATGAGAACTCCTTGGGGAAGGAAAATTGGCCCGCACCAATGAAGTGGTGACTTCTAAGATTCCTAAAACCTCCCCTTTGAGCCTGACAAAATGCACCAGCTGGATAATTTATCAAACTGGATTATTAGTCCCTCCTCCCGACCCCCCGCCTCGATGCTGTGTGTTCTCGAATTTTGGTCTCCTTGCATCTGCTCATGATTGATCGACATGAACATGTGCTTAAGCAACAACACATACTTTGATAGACTTCACTTCCTCTTTATCATTCTGGGAATGCTCTACTCATATCATGATAAATTAGGGAAAATAAGGTCAATTAAGTATCTCTCACCAAAACCCGTCTTCTTTCTCACCCCTGACTACTAGTATTCTCTCACCTGATTCTCCCATTTCCCCTCCCCAGTGCTTCTCCGGGGCATTGCAGGCACTTGTGCAGACACTGTGTAGACTCCAGGTATTAATTAATTACCTAGCACCATTTTTTCTGCCAATTCCAATCACTAATTGCTCTGAGTTTCTCCCAGCCTGAGTTGTTCTCTTGCTCCCAGGAGTTTCCAAGTTCTCTTTTCATTCTCTCCCTTTTTCTTATTCTCTCCCAAGAGACTCTAAATTACTTTTGAAAAGCAGTGTGGGACATGGCCCTGGGCCCCTCTCCAAGGATTCTAAATCCACTGGTTTGGATAACGAGGGTAAGCAGGAGACTCGGTGTGTCTGTAATGTGTGCTGCAACCCTATAGCTAGACCTTGGCCACGCAGACACACAGCATATCTGCTTGCCCTCTGCAAAGAGTCTAGATGCTTCCACAGAGATCCTCAGAACCCTCACCCCCAGTGCTGCTTGGACACCCTGAAGCAGGGGCTCAGGGCTGGAAACAGCTGGAGGTGCCCCCTCCACCTGGGGCCTGGCCTAACTCAGACCGGAAGTAGGGGGGGGGGATGAGCTCAGTGAGCCACGTGCTGACAGCTGCCTCAGAACCACCAGAAGCCAGCTGGCCAGACCCTCTCATTCTGGATGAACAGACAATGCCTGACCCACCCCGGCTTCTCTTTCTCTGTGAGTTTTAGACATTCCCTACTTATCTTCTGCTTAGCAGCAGACACTCATATGCTGAGTACAGGATTTTTTGTCCTGTAATTTATAAATAATTGAAGATAGGACAAAACCTCAGTGGACATTTCTTTCAGGGTTCCCAATGTGCCTGAAATCCACCTTCCTCCATGTCCCCCATGGAGGACACCTTCCCTGTAGAAGAAACATTGAAAAAAATAACTATAAACATGCCCCAGGCATGACAGCATACACACTGCATGTGTGGACTTGGCATATAGGTAGTTGTAGGCATATAGGCATGTAGGTTGGATACTGCCCCCTCCCCAAAAGGTATACCCACAGGAACCTGGAATGTGACCTTACTTGGAAAAAGGTCTATGTGGATGTCACTAGGTTAAGGATCATAAGCTGGTGGGTAATGGCTTCTGTTGCCTGCAGCCCATTGAGAGGGAGAGTTGAGACAAAGACACATAGGGAAGAAAACCACCTGGAGATAGAGACCGGCACTGGAGTGATGCTGGCACAAGCCCAGAGACCTAGGAGCTGGAAGTGGCAGGAAGAATCCTCCCTCAGTACCCCGGAGGGTGTGTGGCCCAGCTGATACCTTGGTTCCTAACCTCTGGCCCAAAGTATGGTGAGAGAATAAATTTTTGTTGTTCAAAGCCACCTAGTGTGTGGTAATTTGTTATGACAGCCACCGGAAGCTAATATAGCATGACTCCATGTAATAAGCTGGGGTACAGTGGTTCAGCCTCAGACTAACTTTTGCCATTAAATATGAAAAATCTGCAAAGATTAAATCCTGTACAGTAAGAACAACTCACAGGCCTATTGACAGTGTTACAGTTTACAGAGCACCGTTTAGGTTTTCCCTTGCAAACTTGACTCAGTAGGTAGATTCCTGGGTAATGACTCAACATTCTGCTCCAAAGGTCCCTTATTCTCTGCCTCTCAGTCTTTCAGAAGTAGCTGGTTGGAGTCACCACTGAGGCAGCAACTAAACTAGGCACTGCTCTTTGCCAGGTTTAGCCCCAGAAACAGGTGGAAGCAAAAACTCCTGAGTTACTGAGTTCTTGCTCTGAGCCATGTGCCATGTGACTGCCCACCACATACACAGTCACACATACCCCCAATGCTCATATCTTGCTTAATACCCCACGTGTTGCTTTTCTGAGTCTGTCCATACTATGCCCCGGAGCCCTAGGACCCTGGTTATTGGTGCGCCTGCCAACCCAGCAGCAGGAAGCTTGCATCACTGAGTCACGGACTTGCTAGAAGAATGGAAATGTACCCTAATAAGAAAAGCATGCTATGGAGACACATGCCCACCTAAAGATGCAAACCTCAACACCTGCACTTGGTGAGGGCTATCACCTCAGCCAGCAGCCCTGTTTACCCAACCCAGGCCAGTACCCACATGGCCTACCCACCCCCTGCCCACAGCAACTCCAGACTGCTCCTGCTCCCAGAGAGCTTTGTCTCTGGAGGAAACAGAGATAATTGAGCCCTTGTTTTCTGCCCCACAAAGCTGTAATTTATTTATAACACTCCGCCAGGTCAACCAAGACGCAGTCCCAGTGGCCAAGTTTGAGCGGAGTCTTTCTTCAGACACATTAACAGGCCAGCTCACTTTGGAGAGAGTGACACATGGCTGCCCTGCTTTTCACACATCAGCCTCACTCAGGGAGGGGAAACCAGCGGAAAGAGAATGGCAAAGGGTGAGAAAATAAAAGTTACTATGAGGACTTTGCACACCCCAGGGGCTCTAGGTTGTACTTTAGATCAGAAGGAAAGAAATTGAAACAGAGGCTTTTCCTTTCAGAGCAAAGACATGGATTTCCAATGAACTGTTAATTGAGGAAGGTTGTCTAGGTAGCTTCAAGCAGGGTCAACTTGATTTATAAACCTGAGATCCTCATCATCGACCTTGAACTTTACGTGGTGCATTTTCAGGGAACCTTATCCAAACATTTTCCTTCCACCTGCTTCTGGAACTAAACCCGACAAATACCAGGTTCATTCACCAACCAGAGCTGAAGCATGAGGGCCCCTGAACTAGGGGACCCTGGAATACAAAGGTTCCCACTAGATTCAGATTCCCTCCCGAGGGGTGAGGCACCCTGGTGAGAGAAAGTAATGTTATCCAAAATTGGGGAAAATTAAGCAGAAAGAAGAGGCAATAGGCTTCAGGGAAGGTGTCTATTCCTCAATTTCATCAGGGACCAGCCATGTGTACTCTCCTCCCTGACCCAGTGCCCAGTCAAACCACAGGGAGATGTGCCATCTCAATAGAAGGGGTCCTGACATCTTGCTTCCATAGTCCACAAGAAAACCTTTGAGACAGAAAACTTATGAAAAGTAATAATTGTCACTAACAGTGCTTAGTGGAATTACAAACTTTAAATAATTGAGTGGTTTAATTCTTGTTGAAATATGTATTTAGAATTATTAGCTTTAGTTTCATGTAGACCTCACACCTTATAACTCTGAGAAGACGTTTGCTAGTAAGGAAACACATGAGTTTTTCATTTATAAAGCTATGGGCATCTCAGCTTGATTTTCCTGTTTATGTGAAACGATGCACTCATTTTATGTGTAACACAGAATGAAGAGGAGATGCTTAGTACTTACTGAGCATTCACTCTTACATGAGGCTGTGACATCACTATTGCATTTGGACCACACAGCCATTGGTTAAATCCACTGATGACCTGTAGTCAGAGACATCAGGGCCTGAGGGTCCCCCAAAAGGAGTCAAAGAGCCTCATGTTAAATGTTCTCACTCCCCGTCTGATTAATGGGGAGTCCCAGTCTAAGCCCTCTGTAATATAAGCACTAGTTGAGGCCAGGTCTGCAAGTGGACTGGAACACAGGGATTTTACCAACAGGGGAACCTGGCAGGCTTGCCCAAGTTTGATAGAATGAAGTTTTATTATTCAGGTATGGCAGACAACCGCTCTTCAATGCCTCATTTCAGACACCGTAGGAACTGGCTTCTGGATGATGGGAGGGACTGTTTCCTCTAATATGAGGGCGAGAGGTGAATCTTCAGGATGAAGACTGGGTCTGCCAAGGGCCATTCCTGATGCAGCTCCTGGTACCTGGCTGTCAAGGGGGTGGTGCTTAGCATCTGACCAACCCAACAGGATCTGTCCTAACTAGTGGGACAGAGATACAAAGTGAGAATAAAGACAGTGAATTTGGAACCATGAAGAGACCCTTTCCAACATGGTGAACAACAGGATGGCATAAGGAAGGTGGTGAACTTGGCCCTCTACCAAAGAGGCTATGGCATTCTCCATACTTGTTGGAAGCTGAGATGTGCTTCCCATGTCTCATATGTTAGAAGAAGAGGTGGGTGATTGCCCGATGTCTCAGTCACTTTCACTAAATCTCCTGGGAAGCCTTACTGAAGGGCACTTCCACAGGCCAATTGGAGTCTTTGATGACACCAAACAGTGATTGTGGGACTCAGGACATGGTTCAGGGTGAGAGACATCTTATATAATAAAAGGCTAATATGTAAATCAACCAAACAGCAGAACGACTGGTCACTATGATGCTCACTGACCACCAGGGGGCAGATGCTCAATGCAGGTGCTGCCACCTGGTGGTCAGTGCGCTCCCACAGGGGGAGCACTGCTCAGCCAGAATCCAGGCTCATGACTGGCAAGCGCAATGGCCATGGCGGGAGCCTCTCCCACCTCCATGGCAGCACTAAGGATGTCTGACTGACAGCTTGGGCCCATTCCACAGGGAGCAGGCTTAAGCCATCAGTCGGACATCCCCCGAGGGCTCCGGGACTGCAAAAGGGCACAGGCTGGGCTGAGGGATCCCCCGAGTGCACAAATTACGTGCATCGGGCCTCTAGTCACTGTATAGGCAGAGACACGAGGGGCTGGTGGTCTGAGTTCATGTGTCCCTCTTGGACAACAGGGGCAGGAGCAGTGCAGTGGCCACATGTCCAGCCCCTGATGGCATTTCGAGATGGGGCAAACAGCTGTTCCTGCTCAGCATAACAATGCCTTGGGTCTGGCCTCACACTCTTCTTGGCAGTAGGTTGTGAAAGTCCAGCACAAAGCTGAGGGTGGGCTTCGGCTCAGGGGCCTCAGAGCTGGGGTTTTGAGTGTATAGAGTGGTATCTTGTGTCAGATCTCTTGAGTGTGCTAGATGATAAACATGCTGTTTTTAATTCATCTATCTTGAAATGAATGGTCTCTCTTGGGGAATCCTTAATGATGTTAGGAGTGGACCCTTTGGGAGAGGACATCCCATCATCTGAGCATCTGTTAAAACAGGCTGGGCAAAGATGCGGGCATGGCAGGTGAGGTTGGCACTCTTGTTTAACCAACAAGAGTTTCCTTTCTTATCATTGTTTTTTGTTGTTGTTGTTGTTGTGTGTCCAGGGACTTGACTCTTTCTGTCTATCATTTCAAAACCTAGTCAAGTCTATAGTGGCACCAACATCCACTGCAGGTAATGGGCACCAGGAAGGCCCAGGAACGCTGGCCACAGCACATTGGGACTTCAGGACCCATTGATCTCATGCTTAAATCCTGCCAACTCAGCAACTTCACAGGGCCCTGCTCAAGGGATGTGTTCTAAGAATAATACAGCCATTTATAAATGGAGGCGCCTTCATTGTTTTTTCCCCACCCTCTCTCTTAAAAGACTGAGCCTCGTGGGGACTGTCCCGGGAAGCTGGAAGGAGCTCCCTAAGGAAACAATGTGGTCATTCATTCAGCCTCCACTCAGCAGTATTTTTAGCCATTTAGAGCAGGGAAAGCTCAGCATTATAACTATACAGTGTCTTCCTCAGAATATTTTGCTAGCACCTAATTTATCCTCAAGAAGTCTCCCTAAGTGTAAGAAGAAAGGGAGCCCTGAAGCTGTGGGGGTGGGGGCTGTCCCACAGAAGATAGGGAAGTACAGAGAGGTCAGGGGACTCCCAACACCTGGGGCTTCACAGCAGGAAATAAAATCTACATTCTGCATTTCAGGTTAGTGGTTAGAGTGTGCCCATGTTCCATGTAGGAAGAAAATAAAAACACTTTATAATTGGTCAACAATTATTACCCTGCACAGAGAAACCATTCCTGGCACTATTAAGGGTGTGTTTCACTGTTGGAGAGTACCTCCCTCCTCTGATGAGGGGTATGGCTCTCTACCCAGGCTGGCCCATGATAGATGCCTAAAAAGCATTTGTTGAATTCAACTTTATTTCACCTTGAGAGCCTACAATGTGTTATACACAGATAACATACCATAGCTGCTTTCTGCCTTTCTAGTAGGACTTATACTGCAGCTGGAAATTTTTAAATGAAAATGCCAGAATTCTACATAAACAGTACAGACCAAGGGCATAGAAAGGCCCAGATGCAGCATGGCCACTGAGGTCTGGACAGGCAGAGGCTACAGGAGCCAATGCACCTAGACCCGAGAAAAGAAAAAGGATGGGATAATGGAAAGAAGTCCAGGCAGTTAAGCTCAGCACCATGGTCCTCCAGGGAAAGCTGGCTTTTCAGAACATGTGGGTTCATCGAATGCATGAGGGTGGAAAAAGACATCAAAGTAGAGAAACTCAGGTGGGCATTGGAGTCGTTGAAGGTATGACCTAGAAGAGGTGTCTTAGAGGAGATGTGTCAGTAGAGGACAGTGTGTTTATGTAAGTAAAGGGATTTAAAAAGACCTGGCCAGTTATTGCCACTGAGCCTTGAGATCATTACATCGGAAAAAGAGGACAAAGGAGAATATCATCTGCATGTGAAATATTTGTAAATGTTCACACATGGATGCAAGAGGAAACTAAAATTTATAAATAGAAATTAGCAAGAAAGCCAGATAATAAATTCTCAAAATCAATGTTCCCCACATATTGTCAACCACAAGTTATTGTGTAATAAGTGAATCTCTTTAAAACAGCAACAAAAATCATAACATAACTAGGCACAAATTCAATACAATGAAAACTCTTAACGGTTTTACCAAAGGATATTTAGAATTTGGGACAAATGGGACAAAGTGCTGTATTCTTGGACAGTCGCCCTGTGGCATGCAGACTAAGCTGGATTCACAGAGGTCTACACATGAAGTGGCCTGGAGAAGGCAGACATTGGTCTTTCCCTGGTAGGACAGTCTCCAGAAGGGAGTGCCCCTGTGCTGGGGCAGCTCTGCTCCACGAGACCATGCAGCCTCCAGGGCCTTCTTGCTGTGTGGGGTGTGTCACTCGACATTCCTGTGGGCTGTGGTTGAGGGTGGCCCACCCTTCTGCCCAGGCCTGTCTGTGAGAAGGGGAGATAAGAGTCAGGGCAGCTTCCACTGGGCAGGTCCAACCTGGGAACTGCCTTTCCACCTCCACTCATATCCCATCATCCCACATGGAGTCTGAGGCCACAGCAGCTGCCAATGACCGGGAAATGGGGTGACCATCTACAAGACAGTGAGCTGGGAGGTTTCTCTCAATGAGGAAGAAGAGGAGAAAAGTTAACAGGAGACAAAATTTAACATTGGAAGAGATCAACTTTCCTCAAAATGCTTACATAGTTAATGCAATGTTAGTTCCGATGCAATTTTTCTAAGAACCTGATGTAATACTTCCAAAGGTTACCTGGAAAATAAACATGCAAGAAAAGCCAAGAAAATGTGTAAAGAGACAATGAGTAAATATTTGCCTTACCAGATATACTGGGTACCAAAATACCAAAAACGATGGTGCTGCAAAGATTAGACAGAATGAAATGGAACAATTTAGGAAGTCTAGACATGGATAGATATCAAGTAAAAAATGTAATAATAGTAATGTAGTTATACACATTCATATGCACATACTCAGAGACAAGAATTGGGAAAACAGAAGTGGAGACAGAGATGAAAAGTAAAAGGGAGGAGTGGAGACAGATCCATTTCCCACTTTTGTCACAAACACAGACACCTGAAAATATAGTTGGATTTAAGCTAAGAAAAGTATGCATTCTTTTATTTCTGTTTCAGGATAAAGAAAGAAACAGAGAGAAGGAAGAGGGAGAGAGAGAAGAGGGGAGAGAGGGGAGGTAAGAGGAATAGAGGGAGGGAAAGGGGGAGAGGGGAAGGGGGGTAAGGGACATGCTGGCCTGGAGACAAGTCCCAGTGTGCTTTGCCATCACCTCCATCACACATCAGCACTGATCACCCGCCTCCCTGTAGGAAGCATCGGGTGTTAGTGATCAGGACTCTGGGAATGACAGCACAGTGGGAACTCACAAGCTAGACATTCCCCAAAGGGACAGCAGAGCAGGACAACGTGGGCATAGTGAGAGGTGGGAGGGAGAAGAGGGGCAGACTCAGGCTCAGGCCCAAGTGCTGGGTAGCAGAGGAGCTGTGGGATGACGACATCACCCACAGTGTCAGGACACAGCTCAGCTGTGCAGCCAGGCTGACACAGGTGCCACCGCTGGGAATGATCCTTGGCCCCTCCTCAGTCTGTTTCCAACCTCCTCTGATGACACTCAGTATCCGTTTGCCAAAGACCATTTTCATTAAATTCTAAACGTGGGTTTTTATGGTAATTTAAGTCATATGTTTCTGATTCACTGACAATGAACTCACTAAAAATGTTGGCAATGGCATTTTGAATGTCCCAACAGATCTCTCAATGTCCTGAAAATATACCATTTATCTCACACACACAACTACAAAAAGCAAAACAGGGAGTTTTTATTGTGGTTTCATGATGAGCAAAGCAAACCTTTATTTCCTGATCTGTCTCTCCGGCAGGGTGACTAGCACTTTCTTGCCCGCCATCTCAGGAGGGCATGGGCCCCTGTTAAGGAGGCACCAGCGTAGGGACCTTACTTTCTGGGTCCCAAGACAACACAGTGAAAATAAGGCAAACGGGCATCTCTCAGGTTGTGTGTTTGGCTATTTGAAGATGTAAGTCGCTGATAATGAAGGGTGTCGGATCCGTAGTAATTACAGCATAACCGACATTAATTCTCATCTCCTCTGCTCTTTGTACCTGGTATGTGGGGAATTCCCTGGTACTTTTTGTTCATTGAATCATGTTGTTTACTTAACTCTTGTTGAAAGTGATCTGGAACAGGATTATGATAACATGCCCACCTGCAACCTCACCTGCCCGACAGCTCCTATTTGAAAATCTGTGCATCACTGGTCCTTCCTAGAACACGCCTCCTCTAATTTTTCCAAATGGTGTTTGCACAAACTTCCCTCTCACTACTGCCTCCTCACCCCTCTCACTCTTCCTGGGCACCGAGCGGCTTTGCTGAGACCCACGCAGGGGTGAAGTGGAGAACAGCCCACACTCTCAATGTGAGGGGAATACAAGTTTCCATTTGCATCTCTAGGTCTTCAATTCAATGCAGCACACATTTGTTGGGTGTCTGCTGTTGGCAGGTCAAGTTCAAGGTGAGAAAGGAGAGAAGTGATTAAGATTGAGTTGCTGGATTTATGGGGGCACGCCCAGCAACACCTACCCAAAGTCACCGGAAGCAGGTCAGGATCAAGGGAGACAGGAGCTAAAGAGGGGACAGCCCTGCCTGGGAGTCTGGGGAAGATGCTAAAGCCAACAAAAGTAGGGCTTTCTCTCTTGTTCTGAAAAGGCCACCAGTCAGGAGTCAGGAGGGGATGCATGGTGTCTGAAGGCAGGTGTGGCTGAGCAGGAACCCTGGATGCCACGCCAAGAACCAGGCAGCAAGGAGCATCATAATCATAAGAGAGAAGAGAGCCTCAGGGAGAAAATTACATCTTTCAGAGGGGAAGGTGCAGGAAGGAGAAGCCAGGAGGACATGGATGTCATTGTGGTTGCCTGCCCCAGGCAGGTGCCAAGAGATGTTAGGAAAGGCCTTGACACACAGTGTGGACAGGGAGGTGCCCAAATTAGTGCTGACCTGGGCAGGCAGAGCAAAGAGGGCCTGAGGCTACCAGCCTTCCCTACCCCCAGGATCCAGCCCACGCTGGGGAAGGGCTCTTCTGTGTCCTCTGTTCCCACCTTCGACCCCGCTACTGGGAGGACTTAAAGGAGAGAGAGCCTTTCCTCCCTCCTCTGCCTGCCCAGCTCCATCCCAGACACAACAGCAGGTCTTAGAGTCAGCCTCACAGGGACTCTCAGGTCCCTCCAGCAAGTTCTCCCAACTCCTCTGGTTCCTCAGTTCTGGGGCCTGAGCCCATTCCAGAGCTGCCTCCAAATAGCTTCTATCCTAGTGTGAGAAAAGGAGAGATCTCGTACCCAAGCCAGGGCTGCTGAGTGAACAAAGAGCAGAGGCATCAGAGTGAGCCACCAGCCAGTGCAAGCCACGGCAGAGCTAGATGGGCCTGGGGACAGGCAGACAGGAGCCTGACTCCTATGTCCCACCAGAGAGAGCAGAGAAGTTTCCTGACCTGCCCAACCTCACACGTGTCCTGTCTTAGCCTGATCCTGAAAAACAGGGGTAAAGTTTTTATCATACTCTAAGGGAATTAGAAAGGGAATTAGTAAGATGGAATCTGCTTTAAAATGTGGAATTTGAAAGGAGATTGGGGTAAGTGCTATCAAACCAATTTACCAGAGTCCCCTTGTTCATCCTCATGGGATGAGAGCCTCTAAGGAAATTGGTCTTTGCATAAAGACAGTCTTGTCCTTGTTATGGTAAACATGTTTGCAAACCCAATGCTGTCCACGTAGGGTTTGGTCCCATCCAAGAAAGAACCTTCTCAATCCAAAGTAGGGGTAACCAACTAAATTCTGCATCCCATTCTCACTCCCCTCCCCCAGCAGCCAGAAGGCCTCTCTGGTTCCTATGATTCAGTACAGTGACTTACTCCACCCCCCACAGACCAGGGGAGTCACGAATGCCATGTTCAGACTTCTGTGGCACACAGGGAGAGAGAACAAATCTTTGAGATTAATAGTCTCCTAGCCATTGGTATCAAGAAAGTTCCCTTTGTGAGCTGTGTGGGGCCCTGGTTAGTCTACTGTGTTCTTAACTCAGGCAAGAATTGGTTCCAACACTGAGAAGAGGCCCAACAAGCCTCAGTGATCACCCAAGGCCCCTCTGCTGGCCACCAGGGTTCTGTGGCTGGCCTCATGTTCTAAGGGGCCAGGTGGAGAGGCAGGAGCTGCCTTAACTAAGCTTCTTTCTTTTGAAAAGTGGCTCTGGTTAGTGAATCTGATGAGCTACTGTTATCTGAGGAGATCCCAAAACCATGATCCCAAAGTGTGCACATTCAGAACAGATTCCAGTGTTAGTCTTGAGTGGAAGACCCAAAGGGACCTTAAGGAAGAAGTAAAGAGGACAAGTAATGCTGAGAAAACACAGGTGAGAGTGAGATGCCACCAAGAAGGAATGGGGACAGGACTGAGAACCGCTGGGGCAGGTCAGTTTTACCCTCAGACACACTCTCCCAGGTGAGGAGGGGAGGCCCACCCTTTCTCAGAGCTGATGGAAAGCCTCTTTGTGGAACCTTTAAATCAATGTGAAATCTTTTAACAGCAGTTTACATTTTGATATTATTTTAAACTTTAAATCTTGAAGGATTTACAATTGACTAATAACTACAATTTTGAGAATCTAGAATGGATCAAAATTAGACCACATGGTCTGTCATCTGTGAGGAATTATTATTATTTTTTTCTACTTATAATCTCAGTTTTATGAAGCAGATCACCCAGAATAATTATTACCGAGTCAAAATTGTTTTTTGTAATTCATCAATCTCACAATTGTGTGCAATAATCACATCTATTTATTTTTTTCTTAAGTAATCATGGTATTTTCATCAAAATTCATTAGAAGCTGCTTCTAGAAGGACATGCTTTTAAAATATTTAAATTTATAGTTAATGTTTTATTAACCATATTTAGCCTATAATTATTTTTCTAATGAAAATTATCCTGACTGCACCATCTGATGTTATGAGGCAAGTAGTTCAAACAAAATTCAGAGAAACATTTATGCACGAAGGCCTGTGTATTAGTCATTTGGAGGAAAGGATTTATGTGCTATATAATTAATTGTTGCCTGAGTTTGACAGTCCATATTTTACTGCAATGCATTATTTACACTGGAGGAGGCTTAGGGGTTCACCTTTCAAGGGGTTAGAAAAATACAAATATGCACATTATGTGAAAAGTGGAAGATTGCATTGGAATGAATAGGAGTGTGTGTGTGTGTGTGTGTGTGTGTGTGTGTGTGTGGTTTGTATATAGAATATTTATATATGCATACAGAATATACATATTCTCTGTACATTATATCATATATATATTAGAGAAATATGCTAATTAACCGGGATGCTGTAACGGGTCGACTGAACAGGAAGAGCAGCATTGGGGGCGGGGCAGCAGGGATCTGCGCTGGGTGTGGGCCTGATCAGCAGTGGCCGCAGCCACGGCTGCTTCAAGGACCTGAGAGCAAGGCAGGGATGGACCAGCGACTTGATGGTGGGCAGCGCCACGCGATTTCGAATTGCACGCTGGGCTTCTAGTATTTTATAAAATACTGTAGTGATTTATATGAGTATATGTATGTAAGTAGTTTGTATATAGAATATGTGTATTCACTCTATAGAATATATATCCTGTATATTATAGAATCCTGCAATGATTGACACATGAGTCTGTATGTGTGCGTGTATGTTTGTACACTCATGTATTAATTACTCTAGTGTTCAATTGGTTGATGTCTTTCAAAGATCAGCAAAATAAATGGGCTGTGAATGCATTGAAACTTTGTTCTTCAACAAATTATAAGCAAAGGCTTATTGGCACCATTAGAAGCCTTTAAGAAGGTGAGATATTTGTGTATGAGAATAGCATTGCTGGGAAGATGTTGATTTGGTTTCAAAGATCAAGTAAAGCAACATTTTTGCTCTATGCATGTGTGTGCATTGTGTGCATGTGTATGCATGTATGAATGTGTGCATGTGAGCTTTTTAAAAAGTTGGTCCTTCAGTCAATTTACAGAATCACCTATGAAATTACAAGCAGAACTGTAATAGGTCCAAGTTCACTATGGTGGTGCCAAGTTGAAGATGGACAGATGAACACATTGGTCTGAAGGGCAGATCTGACCACGAATGACCAGATCTGCCCTTCAGACCAATGGGCAATGTTTCCTGATCTTTGTGCCTGATTGAAGCAAGTGACTTTATTTACACTGATAGTAAATTCCTTTGGGAAGAAAAGCTTTAATGTCTACAGAGTGCATAATCCTGCAGGAGAAATTAGCCAATACCCAATATTACTACTTAAAAAACTTATGATGTCCAGGTACTAGCCTGAGCCAGCTGATGGGAGAGACACTATTGTTCTATAAATGTCTGTGAAACATTCATTACCCTTAGAATGCTACTATAACAGAGGCAGGCAGCAAATGAATTAAACTCTACATCATCACCAACTAATGGGTACTGAGTTCTCATCATGCAGGGGACTCCTTTGGGAATTTCCTGCACAGTGGGGTGCTCTCAGGGGAGATTTAGTGCTTGGGTTTGGCAATGTAAAAATATGTTCCCTGGTGGCTCTCCTGCTTCCCACTCTGAACCTCTCCCCAGTACACCCCATTACATAAAGTTAGCCAGTGTTGTGGGTCAGTATCCCATTATCTGAAGTCCTGGGCAGAAAGTGTACACTATATCTTCACCGTTCAAGAACACACAGTCCGAAAGCAGCTGGATAGATAGAGGTTGTCTAGAGCATGCGCCACCCCATCAAAATGCAGGAGATTGTTATAAACCTGAAGGTGGCACACTGCTTCGGTAGGAGTCTGGGGCTTGGTCTATAGAGGCTATGTCAGTAAGTACAGAGTTTGAGGGGGCACATGGAGAGAATGCAACAGGCTGTGTGAAGGTGACATGGGAAGGAGCAATGACTGGAGCTGGGGTGGGAGTTCCAGGAGCTCAGAGAGCCACAGAGCATGTGTGGGAACCCCAGAGGGCAAGGTAAACACCACCATCCTGGGAGAGTGCCACTCATGTTGCTGTGAACTGTGCCCTGCACATACACAGCCCTGCAATGCTGTGTCACTAGATCAACCAGGGCCAGGGTCACCAGGTAGGGTTAAAGACTCACCTCTTATCAGAATGGGAGATGGAGC
The DNA here is from genome assembly GCF_028538775.1 of Myotis yumanensis. Classification (NCBI taxonomy): domain Eukaryota; kingdom Metazoa; phylum Chordata; class Mammalia; order Chiroptera; family Vespertilionidae; genus Myotis; species Myotis yumanensis. The sequence goes on from NW_027223755.1 coordinate 27,506,922, forward strand.
CAAGGTCCCACAAATCTCTATGAGACATGGGATGTTATCTTCCCACTGGGTGCACAGCCACCTGAACAAGGTCAGGGTTCTGATATGGAGGAAAAAGGAAGATAACATGGAATGGCAGTCAACAACCCTGCTGCCAGGCCCACCTGTGGCAGAGAGGGCAGAAGAGGGCAGTCTGGAGATAACAACCCAAATAGCTTTGCCAGAAAAGGGACAAAAGCCAGAAACAGAGGAGTCTATGAGTTTCCAGGCAAAGATAAGGGCAAGAGCCAAGAGCTGCTTAGGAGGGCCTTTGTGTCATTCAAGATGAAGTGGCACCTAGTGGTGAAGACATCATTTCCCATAGGTTCCTGCCCCATAAGGAGCTAAAGCTCTGATGTGGACAGGGGAATTCAGTGGGGGCCACTGTCCCCATGCCCTGTGCAGTAGCTTAGACAAAAAGGCCTGGAGAGCAGATGACCAAGCACACTAGGAGTCCATGGGTGCTCTCCCCATCTCCCAGCCAGAGTTGGCCAGAGCAGTAATGGTAGGGAAACTTAGGGGAGGATGGGTACTCTCTTAGGCAAGAGATGGCCTGGGTGTTTGGGAGCCAGGCTGTGGAGTTAAACCTAACACTATGTTTCTCCACATTGTAGGTTCAGGCTGATCTTTGCTATAGATCTTTGTGGCACTAGACAAATAGACACTGTTGACACTGCTGTCAGCAGGACTGCTCCATCCCTCCCTGGAAGGGGTTGCCTGCAAGATGTTTAAAGTGTCTTTACAGCCCCCACATGTTGGTCAAAGCCAGGGTTTTTATTTAGCAGATGCAAGGGCAGCCATGGTCAAGACCTGCAGGCAGATGTCCTGGGGGCTGAGGAAGTTCTGACAGGAAAGGAAGCAGGGAGAACAAAGAATTGACAGGAAGGATTGGGGACAAGTTGACTCTGACAGCTCTTACTCTGCCTGGGAGGTGCCTGAGCCAACTCGAGCCAGCACCCTGTCCTTCCTTGTTGCTCCGGAGAAGGTGGTGGTGGTGGTGGGGTTTCTCATTCTTCCAGGACCTCATTATATAAGGGGAGTATCATTATGGAATGGCAGTCTTCTTCTCACAATTAATGAAGGGCCCGGATATCTGCACTCAGTAGTTGTGTGCATGGAGGGGGAACTGTGCTGAGTGCTGTTAGATCATTAGCAGCCCGGTGAGATGCATACTCAGTTTTGTCATTCTCAGATATCGCCAGCCCAGGCACCAGCTACAAACTAAATGTCTGTGTCTCCCCAAATTCATTTGCTGAGGTCCTAACCCCCAGTGGAGCGGTGTGAGGAGGTGATTAGACCCTGAGAGTGAGATAGAGAAGATTTGAGGACAGAAACAGGGATCACAAAGGAGAGAAGATGCCAAAGTGCTGGCTTTGAAGGTGGAGAAGGGGTCACAGGACAAGGAAATGGTCCTCCGGAGCCTGGAAAGGGTAGGGGATAAATTCTCTACTCAGAGCTTTCAGAAGGTATAGCCCTGCCAACAACTTGGCTTGAGCCCTTATGCCTGATTTTGGAATTGTGACCTCCAGAACTGTAAGATAGCACAGTTGTACTGTTGTAAGCCATGGAGTCAGTGGTCACTTGTCACAGCAGCCATAGGAAACTAAGGCAATAATAGCAAAGGCCACACTGGTTAACACATTTGAAGATCTCACTCTGTACCTGATACATTTCTGAGCCAGACAAGTTACTCCTCAGCAACCCTATGGGGTAGGTCCTGCTATGAGCATCTCTGCTTTGCAATGGAAAACCTGAGGTTCCGAGAGAGAAAGTAACGTGCCCCAGGTCGCATCTCTTGTACACAGGGGCCCGACCCCCATGGCCTTCGGAAGATGCAATGACAGTTCACAAGGATCGAGGTTTCTCAGCACAGGATGTGGTGGGGAAGTTGCCCCCCCTCTCCCAGACCAGGACAGACCTGACAGCCTCCACAGAGCAGTCTAGAAAAGGCCACATGTCCACTGTGGCCGGCTTCGGCCCCAGGGTCAGGGACAGAGGCTGGAGGAGATGGACTTGCATCTCTTGGGAACAGACAGAAGGTGCTCCTCTCAGAGCAAAGGTGATTCTGTCTCTTCATTGCGTTTAGGATCATGGTGCCCACATCCCCAATGTGAGAAGGGCTCTCACACTGTGTTAGAATGTATAGAAATTCAATATCACTTTCTGAACTATTTAAGAAAGAACTGCAAAAAGCCTACAACAGTCTGTTTGAGAAACTCAATATATTGACAATCAGTATATTTGTCCCAAACAAAAGGATTACCACATACGGTGCTGGATGTTGCACAAGTGTCAACTCTCTTAAGGAAACCTGGGCTTTCTTTTCCTGAATCAGTGTTATCCAGAGGTGTCTGATAAGAGCTTTTTGTTTATTGTAGGCAATCTTTCACTCACCAAAAATAGGATTTCTCCAAATAAAATTGTACTTGGCTGGAAGATATAAGTAGAAAAGGAAAGCTAATAGGGTGTGTGTCCACTTAACTGTCATCTTTGCTACGACAGGGACTCTGAACCCCCAGTTGTGTTGCTCTCTCCCTCTTCGGAAGTCCTGGAATTCTACTTAACTTGTTACTGTACTGCACACCTCATCAGTACAGGCATGGGACCCCACACCGTGCATGGCTCCGAGCTATCTGGGCACCCATCTTGGTGGGCTTCCTGGCTTGCACCTGCTTTAAAGCAGGGTCTGTGCTTCCTGAAAAGGAACCACCTCAGCATCTCGCTGGCACAGCAGCCAGAGCGGGGGCTCAGGAAGCATTGTTGCTGAGTCAATGAACAAGAAATACAAAATAGTGACACTGGACAGCAATCTGTCACTTAGCTCTGTGGTTGTTGCTGAAGGTTTTTAATCACACATTTTTGATTTTCAGGATCCTTGTCACAGTCCGTGGGGTGGAGATTTTTCTAGGGAACTGCCTGAGATTCTGAGATAAGGTGCTGGTCCGCAGATATCTGCCGTGCGTGTGGTGTCAGCACTAAAGCACCTTCCAGACAGCTGCAAGGACTTCATACAATGCTTACCATGATTTTGGTGAAAAAAGGAGAACAAAGAGAGGGATCAGTCAGCTTGAAATAAGTGACCTGCTGTTTTAATCTCAATTTAAACACAAAACAAAAGCTCCATACACGTTTAGCAAACCTAATGGGAGATGGGCTTCATCTGAGTTTGCATAAGACTGTGAAGAGACACGTTGATGTGAATCGCAGCCAAATCACGTGAGCAAGGCTCTCCCCTGTGATGCAGACGCACGTGAGGGGCACGTGGAGGCCACGGAGCACATGAGCCAGGTCTCTATTCTGGGATTAACGGGAACCACTCCTCATGAGCATTGAGAACCAGCTCACCCACTTCTCTGTCCATCTGACTATTTTCAGTCCTTTACAAAGGATTGTGTTTTTATTACTCTAACAAATGCTCCAATTTACAGAAAATCATAACTCAAATCCATCTGGACCTGGGCCCATTTCTCACAAGGAAAATTAATGGCAAACAGGCCTCGTGACCAGGGTTGTGCAAGAGGAATGACTTCACAGGGAAGCGTGGCCGAGCTCTGAGTCTGCAGCGCAGGAAAGGAATTCACTTACAAATCCTGCCATAAATGCTCTTTACAATAATGTCAAGTGGCCTAAGTGCTCGTTCAGAATGAATTGACTCCAACTAGAAAACTGCCAGTGGGGCGAAACCATATATGTATATATAAATATGGGAAAAGAGGCCTCCACAGCCAGTGTGTTGATAGGAACTGGTGTATGTGTGTGTGTGTGTGTGTGTGTGTGTGTTTCAGAGCGCACACACAAAATAAGATTCTAAATATAAGACCCAATGGGAAACCTGCCTTTAGTTCACTGAGGAAAGTAAATGACTTTGGGACGATCAGCCCTGTCTGGAGCCTCAGTGAGACTGGTGGTTGGGATGGCAGTGAGTCAGGATATGCTGGGTCGGGGCAAGCAGGCAGACTCTATTAAGAAATTCATTCATTTCTCTGGGTTATTGGCATAACCTACCCAAGGAAAGACAGACAGTTGTCACATTATTTTCTTCTCCTCACAGATTTTCTGCAAATTGGTCCTGGACCAAGAAGCCGATGGCCATCTCCCCCACCCACCTACCCACCCAGGAGGGGGTTACACAGACAATGAGAGGGGCGGGTTCTGGAATGTTCCAAAGGGCAGCTGGGGCCCATGGGCTCTCCTCCTGGGAGGTTTCTGCGTGCAGTGAACGAATGTATCATTGTAGCCCAACATACTTGTTAGCTATTTTCCTTTCCTGAATTAAAAAATTGAATTATATACTCAGCCTAGTTTCTGAAGCTGCGAAGTTTATTACAGCGTATCGACCGTGTGTGTACACACGTCAGGACTGAGCTGCAGTCGCCGCTCTCCAGCTGGAACATTGAATTAGGAGGCAGCACCCGGCCGCGCGCGGGGGACTCCAGCAGCGCTACAGGTAGCAGAAGTCTCCTCCAATTAGACATAATCATCACTCACAGTCAATAATTGTGCTAAAGGCTGCTTTCAAATCTGTGAGGATTCGCATTTAATGTACTGATTCAGCTTGTCGGAGCCAAATTCGCTGTGCACTGAAACCAAAGCCATTTCGTTCTTGCCTACGGCCCTTCTGGCAGCTCGTCTAGTGCTCTCGCTGTAAGGACGACGAGATACAATTTAATCTGAGACATCTGTGCACAGACAGGACCTTCTCCTTAACCGAGGAGACGGAGGATGGCTAAGCCCTAGTTTTATGTGAAGAGCCAGGCCTTATCTCACCCCTGAAAAATAAAGCATTTAAGATAGAGTAAAAAGCCAAATAAAAAAAAATGTTTTCTTCCCCGGGTTTATGAAGGTGCACTGCAGCTCCTCACAGCTCCCCTGCTCCGACAGCAGAAAGCACTTGAGCTGTGATCCCAGGATTAACCATTTAAGGATATTACGCTTATCACTAGCTGCAGCTGACGGAGGAGATCTTTATTAAGTATGAAAGGGAAATGGTTCATTCTTTGTGAGTTTGCAGAAATATTGAAATGCCTTTATGTAGCGTTCTGGCCTTGCCGTGGTCCTAAAAAACGGCTATAATTCTTATCGTCCATCTCACGCCTCTTCCAATGGGCCGCGCCCTTTACAGCGTCTGAAAGACAAGACTCTCCTGTTCATCATGCAGCATTGTCCGCAGCACTGGGGCTGTCCAGCCGCTGATGCCCAAGTGGCTCCTCTGCCAGGCGGTTCCCGAGATCTATGACTAAATCCGAAGTTATTCCAAACAGGCCCTGTTGTGGAATCGCCACTCTTGTTAGTGCATGAAGCACTGTTTGTTTTGTTTTCAAGAATGATGTGATCATAGAAACACTTACAATCACACACAATGGCACACTTTGTGTGGCTTTGGAACTTTGTCTACTATTTTTATTAAAGGGAATTTGGACAGATTTTGAAAATTTGGGTCATCCTCGAACTAAAAAGTCTGCAGGACAAAGCAAACAGCAGGCTGCTCAGTAGACAAGCCCGTGCCCTGGGCTGGATCAACAGTATCCTGTGGCTGGAAGGCCTGTGGTCTGAGGACACGGCACTGGCCAGGGCACCTGTGACTGGGAGAGCTGGGAGGACAGGGAGGGGCAGACACTCAGTTTTCTGGTTTTCAGGCGCATCTACACAATCCTAGTTTGCATGATCTAGGGCAAGAGCCTGGCAGAGGATTCCCACTGGCCATTTTTAAACTTGAATTCCTTGTTTCACCCAGCAGGGCATCGACGTGGATGAGCAAAGATACACCTAGCAACAAATTCTCCTGCTGATATGGCAGGAACAACCAACCTGTGTGGAGAACGGTAGTGAGCTGTGGGAGCAGCAGCCCAGTATCCTAAAGGGGCCTGGGCAGGAGGGAGATGGGCAGAGTAGGGGACTTGAGCCCTGCTATATGAAGGAGGTGGTGTGATGGATCCAGTCTCTTCTGGCACCACCCCTACTGTTATCACTAGTAGACATTGTAGTCCTAAGGCTACCCTGCCAGATTCCAGCTGACATTTTCATAGAAACTCCCATGCCTCGACTCATTGACTGTTCCAAACAATATGTAAAGAGTGACAGTCATTGTCCCCAGTTCACAGACTGGTAAACTGAGGCTCGCACAGGTCAGATGGCATCTTCCAGGTGATAAGTGGGTGCATGACTGTATTCAAACCGCAGAGTTCAGTGTGCAGTACGGTGGGATGGAAAGAATCAGCTTTAAGGGACTCCAAGTCCTCTCCTAATGCTCTTGGCAAAAGTACAAAAATGGCAAGCAGTGGCCCTCAATGCACCAGCATTGAGGTGTCCAGTCCCTGGTGCAGCCGAATCCAAGGTTCAAATGTGAAAATGCTTCCACCAACCTGTGACCACCCACCCAGCACATAAAATACACATGCACACACACTGACACACAGTGTCCACACTACCTACACCACACACTGCTCACCTTCTCCACGCGCCCACAACCTCCAGCTACATCCTCCACGAGTGCCGGATCCCGTCCCCCAAGAGGGCGCTGCTTTGCACTCCTTCCCTCCAGCACATGAAGGACCTGGCTGCCCAGGCCTGACTGCCCTTTCCCAGATGCCACCTGCCCCCTGGCCACTGTGGTGCCCCAACCCCCACTGTCTCTGCTCTTGTGTCACCAAAGGAGGGCACCCACCCACTCCAGTCGTGTGCAATCCCTGTGACAAGGGAAGTCCATCCTCCTGAGACAGACAGTCCTACATCTGAGCGCACCCCCTCCTCCCACTCACATCTCATGCCAAACCAACGTTCCACCCCCAGCTCCATAAAGGCCAGCACCAGAAGTGAGAGCCGGCGAATCTGAAGTTCCCAGAAAGTGTGATTTATACCCAGCCAGCCCTGGCCCCGTCACTTACGGGTTTCTGGACTACTAATTTTTATTGCAAGGCTCGTTTTGGTCTTTAGTTGCTCATTTTAAAAGCTAGTGACAGTAGTTGCAAGGCAGCTCATGGAAAGGATCACTCCAACTTCATTATTAACTTCATTTTCCTTAATATGGGTTTTATTAATCCAGCAGTAACGTGCAATCTTCAGACAATTTACTGAGCAGTTAATGAGCAGCTGGGGAAGCTGCGTTCTCTCAAGTAAAGCTAGTGGCCCTGAACACTTCATCCAGCCCCAGATCTTAAACAGCCAGCACACTGAGCAATTCCCACCAAACTCACGGGACGGGTTTCACAATCGTTCCCTTTGCGTTTTCTACATTTCTGACCAATGAAATCATGTCAGTTAAAAGCAAGACAGAAGCAGACTCCTAGAAGAGCCTGAAAACATGTTTGTTTATTTCTTTGTTTTTACTACTCACAACCACCTCTCCACATCTTGCAACTGAGATATTATTTCTTTTCTAAATATGTAGAGGCCTGATGCACAAAATTTGTGCAAGGGGTGGGCCCCCGCCACTGCAGCTTCATCTGGAAGGTCAACCAGAAAGATGTTTGGTCTAATTAGAATATTATGCTTTAATTATTATAGATGAAAGAAATAGAAATGCAGGTTCAAAAATTTGTGCATGTATATCTCCAGGTACTTGCATAGATGCACATAGATATAGACACACTCCCCCAGCTTAGAAAATGCTGGGCTTAGAATTGAGAGCTGAAGATTAAAACAGTGTTGCTCAGTGGTGGAGCATCGACCTATGAACCAGGAGGTCACAGTTTGATTCCCAGTTAGGGCATATGCCCGGGATGCCGCTCAATCCCTAGTAGGGGGCGTGTAGGAGGCAGCGGATCAATGATTCTCTCTCATCATTGATGTTTCTATCTCTCTCTTCCTCTCCCTTCCTCTCTGAAATTAATACAAATATCTTTTTTTAAAAAAAATAAAACAGATCTTTGTGATAGAACAGATAACACCCAATTTCCAGCGATGGCTGAACAACGTGCTGGGTGTGGATGATGATGGCGAAAGCTACCTGCAAAGGGATCTTAGAAAAGGAAGCAAAGCCATTGGGCCATAAGAGTGGGCTGTCCACTCTTCACCAACCTGTTTACCCCTACAGAGACACCTGTGAATGAATGGAACCAAGAGAACAGTCACAACACAATATATCACACTTCAAACATCATAAATTTACTAGTAGGCAGAGTTTCCTGCCAGGCACCCAGCTTTTACAAAAAAAATCTATTTTCCTTGTAGACTCTGCGAAGTGATGAGCAGATGTGTGTCCTCATTACAAAAATAAAGCTTGGGGCCAGCGGGGCCCTGATTGTCTCTTTGTGAGCAGACAGGTTTCGGTCTGCATTGGTCCACTTGATGCCAAAACAACCAAACCAGCTGTGAGACGTTATGTCACCTGGATCTCTTCTCACCCTGGCAGGTGTTTGTGTGCCAGTGGAAAGAGCTTTGGAGTCAGCCCGCCGAGATCGAGGGCCACCCCTGCACCAAGGGCCCGGTGCCCTACACCATGTGCGCCTGCATCCAAAAGGTGAAGGATCCCGGGATGCTGCTGTCCTCTTGGAGGGAGAGAGGCTCCCATGCACTCAGGACATGATAGTCAGCCAGTAAGTGCCAGTCCCCATCCTCTTTATCAGGGAGAGACACAAACTGAGCCTGTCCAACACCAGTCTGTCTGCACAAACGAAACAACTTGACCCCAAACGCAGAAGTTCAAATTTGCAAAATGGTGCCATGAAAGCACCATTGTGTAGAACTGAAGAAATAAAGCCCACGGCTTTGAATTCCTGGGTACATCACCCACCACACAGGGCCAATACAGTCAGAATTAAAACTAACATAAGGACCTCTGACGCCAAGGTCCAAATACAGTGTAAAAATGCCAACTGCTTGACCAGGTCCTCACTTCCTCAGAAAACCTATAGGAACCTCATTTTACTCTGGAAACCAGTGGCAAGCACCTGGAGGCCAGCTGACCCACGGCGGTGCCCACCTTCAAGCCCTGGTCCATGTCTGCCTTTGGCCAGACAGCAGGCCAGCCCATGTTCCTCCAAAGATAGGGTGTCCCATAAAAATGTGTACACACACTTCGAGCAAGTATGAAGTCAGTGTTTATTAAAATACATTTCATATTCAAAATTGAGCTATCAGCCGTTCCAGTGTGTGTACATTTTGGGGGGACACCCTGTATATTAGAGGACTTCCCGCTCAGGAAGAAAAGGAGCATCAATCTCCCCAAAATAGAAAATATTTCCACCTTTCCAAAATCATGTTCACAGGAGCTCCTAGTCCAGGACACACATGTGGTACACGTGTGATAAATTTGGAGTATAAATAAATCAATTCATGCAAGGGTAGATTGATTTTTTTTATACTATTGAGCCCTACACGGTTCTCTTTCTACTTGGAAAAGTTTAAGGACTGGCCCTGTGGCACCCGCCATAGCTTGGCTGGGTGTTGGTGTCAGTGACTGCAGGGCCTCAGAACACAGAACCTCTGGGGCTTCTTGGTGGCCAACAGGCTATCTGAGTGAGCGCATCTCAGTCATTCGGGTGTTTGCTGTGTTTCTCTTATCAAAGGAGCCAAAATCACATTAGCTTTATTTCCATGCATTTTGTTTCAAATCTCTGTTTTCAAGATTAATTTCTTTATTAATAGTTTACTTCGTTTTTTATACGGGAGCCCTCCTGTGGCGAAAATAGTCCCTGTAAGACGGCAGGTGTGAGCTGCACTCTGAGGCCTGCTTGCTATTTCACATGTGAGATGCTAAGATGATTTCTTCAGATAAATTCTTTGAGAGATTTTTTTTTTTCCTGTCAGCATCACAACGTAAATAATATTTGAGTACAGTGTCTTATTGTGGTTGAATTTGCTGACCTAGTATATGAAAGTATTTTGAATACGGCAGTATGGAGGCAACATACTGCTTTCTAGGAAGGAAAATTCTACTTCACTTTTACAGGAATAAAGAATTTGCACCGTTTCCTGTGTAAACATAAGCTTTTAGGGCTAAAGTTATTTCTTCAGTTGGGAATGTGCATAGACATAAAACTTACTAAATCATTGCATTTTTAGGTCTAAGTCTCCATTGTATCCATGTGTCTGTCTTATTTTGAAAACACCATTGCTTGACCACTGTCTACATGTGTAATAAATATTTTTTTCTTTTATATTTTAGGACATTAACTTTGTCTAGAATGTGACTGATAATTTTGAGGATTGTGGTAATTTTTCCATAATATGACATTGCTGGTTTAGTGTGTAGAAAATTTTGACAATAAGGGTTTGAACTGGTTGATAAAAACAGAAAATGAGAAGATAATGAGATAAACATGGACATTTGGAAATCAGAGTCATGTAACAGGAAGCCATTAAAAGACCAAAAGCCATTCTCACCAACATACTCACTTCAAGAAAAATGTTTTAATTAAGGAAATGCATATGAATATTTTATTTAAGTCCTCTAATTGCTACAAAACATTGAAAATTACCATCTAAATGAATAATTTGTTAAGAATAGTGACATCCATTCATATTTATGAAGTGATTAAATGTAGTTTTTCCAACCCAGAAAAAAAAGAATGGCTAGAAGAATTTTGACAAAGTAAAGGGTCACTGTTCACGGCCCAGGTGAAAAGCTGGCTGCAGAATCGCAGTGTGGGGTCAGGAATATCAGTGTAGAAATATTAAGCCTTGTCCTGAGCTGTGTCAATAGCTGCACTATGGTTGCACAGCTAATTTCCGTGACCCCCGAATCAGCACCCGTACATCTCCCATCCCTGGGAGCTGAGAGCACCGACCTTTGGGTTAACTCTAATTGGAGCCTTCTCTAATTAGGGAAAGTATCAGCTGACTTTAATATGCAACAAGATCATTATCATTAGGTCAGCACTAACTAATTGATGTTTGTGTAGCCTAGGATTGTGGATTACAATACATTCAGTTTAGCAAGACAAACTAGGCTGACCTGGGAAACCAAATTGCATCATTTGGGGTGTTGCTGCATGTAATATCAGGGCTTATCTACAGGACTACTGTGGTTGAAGAACCAGCGATGATAGAGCTGAGGTTTTGTAAAGCCAACCTCTGGCATCTGCCATTAGGTAACACTAGATGAGCAACCAGATCTGAGATACACACGCCCATGCTATGAAACATTTGTGTTTTCAGAAAGCTCTCAGGGATGATAACGCTGTTAAGCATGCATCTTGTTCTGATTCTTCAGCACATTTTTGCATGGCAGGTAGCTATGTAATCACTGCTTCAAATCTGAAATTGTCAGATAAAAATTGTTAACTGTGCTCTCTCAGTTGAGGTCAAATTTCTAGCTTGTCATTTATCAACGTTTGAGTGCAACTTGAGTTTCTTTTATTGACATTCAATGTGGAAACCTGTTGAGTCTGTGAAAGAGGAAAAAATATAAGTTTGACCAGGATTACCTTGACACTCCTCTGCCCAGAAGAGGAGAGAGCAATGCTGGTGGGTATGGGAACCAGGGACAATTATTGATTTGGTACTGACACCATCGTGGCAGTTACAAAAAAGAAATAACTGACATTTGGTTGTGTAAGTTTAAGGAGAGGGCTTTGACCTTAGTGGTCCTTCTGCACTGTTGAATTCTCTGCTCCGCTTATCCATCGTGGTTCCTCCATCCCCGGAAGACTCGGAAACATTTTTCAATAAGGTGTTCATTCAGTGTATATTAAGTGGGAGCTTACTATAAATGGGCTGCAGAACCATGGGGGAGATGAAACAGACACTGTCGTGTCCTCCCAGAACTTCAGCCTAAAGGAGATGACAGATATTGCACAAGTCACATGATGGAGTGCAATGATATTAAACTTCAGGAAATTCTGGATCAGTGAGCACAGGAATGTGAGGATATTCCCTCATGGAGAAAGTAGTTGGAGGTCTCACTGAGGAGCAGGTCTTTGAAGTGAAATCTGAAGAGTAGTGGGGAGCCAGCAGAAAGAGAAGGAAAGGTCAATGTGAGGTGGATGTGCTCCAGGATGAGCCCACATTCATTTGCTCAACTCTGATCTCTCCCCAGAGCTTTAGACTTAAAAACCCTGACCTTCATGGACACTTCCACTGGGTTCCTAATGGAATCTCAAAGCTTAGCATGTTCAAAATAGGTCACTGAGTTCTCGTTCCATGAGAGCCTTCCATTTTGCTGATGGGTAAAGCAATGACTGTTGGGATCACCCTTTTCAACTTCTCCCAAATCCAACCCATCAGCAAGTCCTGTCGGCTTTTCCTTCAACATGTGTCACACCCTGTCTCTTCCTTTCTATGGGCCTCTACCCCTGCCCACACCCTGCACCTCTCATCTGGGCTGTTATGAGTTCATCCTGTTGGTCTCCATCATTCATAACAGAGCAGCCAGAATCATCTTTTAAAAGTCAATTAGTTCCTATGACCTCTCCGATAATAATGTCTCCTAGGCCTCCACACACCTTTTAGAATGACAGCCCTGGGTGCTGCAGAGATGTAGAGCCTGGGAGCCCCCATCCATTGCTGGAGAAATGCAAAATGGAGCAGCCACTTTGGAAGACAGTTTGGTGTTTTCCTAAAAAACTAAATATGCTCTTACCATACAATCCAGCAATTGCACTCCTTGGTATTTACCCAAGTTAAGTTGGAAATGTATGACCATGCTAAAACTTGTGCATGGATATTTATAGCACCTTTATCTATAACTAGAGGCCCAGTGCATAGATTTGTGCACTGGTGGGTCCCTCGGGGATTGGGCCAAAACAGGTAGTCCAACGCCCCCTGTTGCTCCTGCCTGCCACTCCCGCTCATCCCAGCCTCACTGCACCTGCTGTGGACTTGGGCCCAGTCAGTCCAAATCAGGAGAGGCTCACACTGCCACAACAGCACTCACCAGCTATGAGCCTTGTGTTTGGCGCCCATCAGTCAGCTGAGCAGTGCTCCCGCTGTAAGAGTGCACTGACCACCTGTGTTGAGCGTCTGCTCCCTGGTGGTCAGTGTGCATCATAGCAACTGGTCATTCAGTTGTTTGGTCATTTAGTCACTTAGGCTTTTATATATATAGAGTCCCACAACTATGGAAGGATGAGATGTCCTTAAATAGGTGAATAGATAAATAAACTGTGGTATATCCATGCAATGGAATATTATTCAGTGATTTAAAAGAACTATGAAGCTATACAAAGACATGAAAGAAGCTTAAACTCATATTGCTAGGTGAAAAAGCCAATCTGAAAAAGCTACATACTGTATGACACTCTGGAAAAGGCAAAATGACAAAGAGATCAGTGGTTGCCACAGGTTGGGGAAAAGGAGGGAGCAATGCATGGATGGAGCACAGGAAATTTCTAGGGTATTTTTAGGGCATTAGAAACTATTTTTCATGATACTACAATGATAGATACATATCATTACACATTTTCCAAACCCATAGACTGTGCAACACAGAATGAACCCTAATGTAAACTATGGAACTTGGTTAATAATATTGGTTCAGCAATAGTAATAAATGTACCACACTAAGACAAGATGTCAGTTGTAGGGAAAACTCTGTGTGTGTGTGTGTGTGTGTGTGTGTGTGTGTTTGTGTGTCTGTGTGATAGAAAATATGATAGCTTGGATCAGGTTGGTTCTCAGGGAACCTATCGAAATTCAAGTTGACTCCTCCTTCAAGCACTGAAGGAGGGCCTCCCAGGGCAATGGCTTCTGGGGTGTGAGGACTAGAGGCTGAGGCCTCTGGAGGTGGACCTCTGCTGGTGGGGAGCTCCCAGCTGTGGCCACTCGCTCCACCCCATGGCTTTCCTAACTGTTCTGTGGGTGAGACTACCTGTCTTTCCAGAGGACAAAGGTCAGCTCACAGGCTTCAGTAGCTCACTTGGGTTCAGACAGCAAGAAAGAGATTGTCAAGTGTGCACACTGGTTTGACAGGTTTTCCAACCTACCTAATTATTTAGAGCTAATTATTTTTCAAGTAAAATAAAAATATATTCTAGGGCTGGTGGATTTGCTTAGAGAGGGAAATGATTGTTCTCACCCACCCCAGTGAAATTATGTTAATAAGACACAGAGTGAGGCTGGTCACTTGTGCCAACTTGTGCTTCTTTGGCCTCAGTTCCTAGAAGCTAAGAGTGAGGTGGAGGGAGAAAACCAAAACAAAACAAAACAAAAAAACTCTGAAACCTTGGAAATGTGGACTGGAGACAAAGAGACAACTGTCTTAATACATGAGTCACCCATTACTAGAGAGACTCACCATGGGAGCTGGTAAAATGTTCTTTTCAAACAGCAATTTAAAAGTAGATGTGAGGTTTGAGTGTGAAATGGGGGTGGGGAGGGGGAGAGACTATGAGAGAGAGAGAGATGTTGAGAGGAGAGTGGGAGATTGACAAAAATGGAGAGAAAAAGAAAGGGAGAGGGAGAGAAACAGGGCAGGGGAGTGGGCTGGGGCAACAGGGCAGTGAGTAACTGGACTCTGATGCCATTTCTGACCTTGTGACTTGTCAGTGGAAATGCCTGACAGCTAGCATCGTCCAGCAAATATGCATTGGTTTGTGTTCAGATGACATCACATTCTCTGATCGATCCCCAATACAGGAAACAGAGCCTTCACTGCAGAACCCTGAGGGGAGCACCCTGATAGAGGGACCCTGGCACCTCATTTCATGTGTTACCCTGAGAGGCGTGTTTCATGGTCACAAGTTCCAAAGACACTACATGTCCACTGGGTAGCACTGGGCCTCAGCAGGGGCCTGGGGACCCTGGGTCATTGTCAGGAGAGTCTAGGTTTCTGAGGAGTCCCCACACGCCCTTGACAATCCATCCAGCAGTCATCTCCGGCCATGGGGCTTTCACAACACAGGGCACCGAAAGGCGGCTTTTTGGTGCAAACACTCTTGCTTGCTGCCTGTTGATGCTTGCCCTTCCCATCAGAAAACATTACTAAATCCGTGCAAAGGTGCAGGACATAAAGGGCTCAATTGTTCTCCTGCCCGCCGACAGCACCACATTGTCTCTGAGCGTGCGTGGGCCTTGCAGGCTCACACTGCCAGGCCATCAAACCATCACCCAGCACTGGCCTGGCGGTGAGTCACCAAAGCCAGGGAGGCCTCCAGACTCAGCCAGTTTTGTTAAGGTCTGTGCTGGGCACTCCCCTTATTGAGTTCGGACTCCTTTATTTGGGGGGTGGGTAGTTTTTACACATGCTCACAGTGATTTACTGTTATTGATGGCAATGTACACTAGGAAAGTTTGCCAAAGGGTGTCAGTGGTTCAGATATGAACATAAAGATGATAAACGAGGCCCTCTCCCCACCAGGTTGTTCCCCGTGTTGATTCTTTCCCCTTGTTTCATTCTGTGCAGAGGAGGAGGTGCGCCATCGCCCCAAGTGATCCCCGCATTCCTGTCTGGTGAGCAGGCGCTCGAGGTGTTCTTAGACAGGTACGCCATGCCAGGCAGTAATCTGGGGGCGATTTACAAAGACCGGGGCTCAGATTTCAAAGAGCAGCACAGACACCCACGCCCAGCATGTTTTGCATTGCTGCATTTTGGGATCAGACAATTCAGCATTTTCTTCTCTTAATGAGTGTCTCCCCTTTTTAACTCACTGTCCTGGGCAAATGAAGCACCAGCTATTGTCTTGACATGATAACACTTCTCTTTTCTTTAGTAATCAACTTCTTGACCCCTTTACTGACGGGACCTGCTCACAGTCGGCTCGACACAGCAGAACAAGTGCACCAGGGGCACCAATGGCAAGGACAGAGGATGCAGCTGCCATACGTGAACAAGGTTGAAACCCTAAGAAAACATAGCTCCTTGCAGCAGAATTGCCCAACGACTTACTTGCAAAAGGGCCTTTCAGCCCAACATGAGGCTTTGAGGCAAACAGAAGCTGAACATGTGCTAATGACACTGTTTGCTTATCTACTGATATTAAGAAGCCAGCCTGTTCCATTTACTCTACATATGATTGCTTAAGTCTGTCCTGCCCGCCCTGCAGAATGACTCAAAGCAGAATTTAACCCTTTAAACCTGGGAGAGGTTGTAAGAGAGACTTGAGTTTTATATTTGGAAGTACATGTAGATATTTCCTCCCAGCCCCCTGGTTCCATGTATAAGGAAACAGACCTAGGGAAGCCAGTGAGTAAATGACAGAACCAGGGAGCAATGACTGCAAGCAGATGTACGTGCCATTCCTCTTTTTTCAGTGACAGGAAAAGCCTCCTTGTGTGTGGAGTGATGGTGACTTTCATTTCCAGAGTTTTGTGTCATTCACATGCTCATCCCCTTGCCTCCTGGAGAAAGGATGGTTCTTCCTCTGCACCTGCCAGTGAGGAGCTGAGGCTTGGAGCGGGGAGTGGCTCATTGGAGGTCTCTCCTCTAGTGGGAAGAGTCTGTTCTCAGCCCCAGGTCTCAGGATGCACCAGAGGAGGTACCCTGCTTCTAAGGAAGCATCACTTCTGTCTTAACAGGGTACTTGTGATTTGTTTGAGTCAGGATGGTAAGACATACAGACACAGGATGACTGCCATGAGGAACACGGTTTTATAGCCACAGATCCCTGCACACAGAAGGTACAGTGAGCCATGTGGGGGTACACAGCGAATCACCAGGTCAGTCCGGAGTCAGAGGCAGAGAGAGGAAAACGTGGGCAAGACCCTTCATGGTGTTTCCATGGGAGGGAACAGAGGAGGCAGGGCGAGCGGGCTGAGAATCAACTGCTATGAGTAATTTCAGGAGCTCTGGGCACAGGGCTGACCTGCTTGTCTCGTACTTGCCCTGGGGTGATTAGGGAGGTAGGACGGTGGCTCCAGACTGGACTCAGAGATCAAGGACAATGGTAGTTGGGTGTGAGCTCTGGATTAATTGGTTTGCATATGACAGGTATACTCACATCAAGGAGAGAGATTTCAGGAGAATTGGTTGACCAATTGGCTGACACCTTGATCCAGCCTTCAGAATCATGAGAAAATAAATATCTGCTGTTTAAGTCACCCCGTCTGTGGGACTTTGCTGTGGCAGCCTGAGCAAACTAATATAAAATATAAGGTGACTTAGTCATGAGAGAGAAATCCCATCATACAGGTTCTGACTGCACTCCAGGGGAGGGATTGTTTGGGGCACATACAGCAGGAAGCACAAATCTCAGGGCCCCCCTGCCTCATCATCCACGTACTGGTGGGCTCTGATATTTGGCCACACCCTCCTGATTCTTCAAAATGTCTATCTTTGTTGATCAAAAGCTTCTCTCCCTTCCCCCTTCCAGCCCTGTGGAAACTTGGCCATCAGCTTCTCGCCCTCAGGATATGCACAGATGTACTAGTATGTCAATGGTCACTGTAACCAATCAGCATTTGAGGCAGAGATTCCAAGAGAATTCTAACATGCATCCCAGTGTTGGAAACAAATGCCTCTGGTGAGTATAGAGATGGACAATGGTGCTCACTGCCTGGAGAGCAAAGTCCAGTGTCTGTGGGGTTTCATAGATTGCAAAATTAAGTATACAATGATTAAGCAACACATTGCAAGGCCATGTAGTCAGGTGGGAAGACTGGAAGAGAGAAGATACAATCTCCATAGTAGCGTGGCTCACACACGGGAGCAGCAGACAGGCACTGTCCCCAGCATTCATCAGCTCAGCAAGCATGCCAGGGGCAGGTGACATTGATGCAGAACATGGTCCCTTCCGCAGCACATACACCAGTGAGTGAGACTCCACACACATCAGAAAGTAGGGAATACCCCACCCATAGCTCTAACCACAACACTCAACGACACCTTCTGTGATGACCAGGTGTCCTTCAACCACACAAATGCCAGATCTGTCTGTGGACTTGTGGGTCATTGAGTAACAACAGGGAGAAAGCCTCTCCTGGAGCAATGACGAGGACTAGCTCCCCTGTTACCCCTCTTGGCACCACAGGGACCCTCAGGTGCCCCCAGACCACAGGGCTACATGGGTGGGTATCAGCTGATGTGTGTCAGAGAAAAGTGTTGCTCTTGACCAATAGTTGTCTGGCCACAAACCAGTGCTCCCCATGGCTAATTTGCCTTCTGGCATCTACTGCAAGGCCCCTAAGCAGCCAATCTGTTCTAAGGCCCAGGGTCAAGGGCTTCTCCAAGTCTATCCTTTGATGGTCCCTAGAGTGATGGCTTTGAAACATCAGTATCTAGATAACCTCTAAGAGGATAACTTGGCCAAGAGATAGAGTCAGTGTGGGCCTCAAAATGAACTGGGGGCGGGGAGCAGACACTGCTTAGGTGGAGCCTCACCTGCAAGAGTGGACAGATCTCTGGACAGCCGGCTCTGCTCCTGGGTCCTGTGCTGAAGCTGGCCATGCCAGGCTCCAGCCAGGACTCTCCACAGGCAGAGCTGAGTGAGCAGGTCCATGTCTTGCCCAGCCCTCAGACACTCAGGAGGCTCCAGGATGATCTACGGCAGCATCGTCCTCCATGGAAACCCAGGGCTCCATGCAGACAGTGAGTTATCGCTGCTGTGGGACCCTCCGGAGCATCCTGATGAGGGAGATTAAGAAACGCCTCTGGTCCCGTGCCACGTACATACATGGTACCGGCTGGTGAGAGAGATAAGCATGAAGATTTATCTCCAGGTGTGGGCACAGCGCATCCACCGGGCACTTGTTCAGTGCACTCAGATACCAGGGAGATAACAGCTCTGGAAGAAGATCCCTATCTCCTCTCCCTGCTGCGAAGCAACAGCAGTTGGGGCTGGGTTTCCTTAGTCCTCCAGCCTGTGGAAGGGCAGGGGCCTGGGGAAGGGCAGGGCCTGGGAAAGGGCAGGGGCAGCCTTGGAGGCTTTCTCAGGCTCAGAGGGGGCTGGGGACGGCAGTGATCTTACTAGAATCAAAGATGACCTTCCCCCACTCCTGCCACCAGAAAGACCTTCCTAAAGGGCTGCCTTCCTTGAGGAAGGTCCCCAAAGCCATCAGTGATACCCAGAAAGCATTTGAGATAAACCCTGTTTCCTGACCCTTCAGTCTCCAACCAGATTCTCCTCTGCAGGAACCTCCACCTATCCCTCTTAAACGCCCTGTGCATGTTCCCAACCCTGGCATCTGAGGTCACTCCTTCTCCTGCCTGAAGAACTCACCACCCACACTCCCAGTCACCCCAAGTCCTGGCTCAGGATCCCGCTCCTCCCAGACCTTCCTCCTGATTCTTCTGCCTGTGAATCCACTGCCGGGTGAGCACAAGCCTGTGTTACGCGTCTCCTCACGTACCTCTGTGGCTTATTTCACTGATTCATTTACTTACATCTTATCTCCTGATCGAAAACAGAAATATCCACTTGAGTTATAAACTGTGTATAATATACCCCGTGTGAACGCTGCTTACATTCCCCCACAATGCTCAATGTAATTCTAACCACAGCGGGTGGTTAATAGGTACCTACCAAATCAGTGCAGTTTTGATAAGACTTAAAAACCTGTCACCCGGTTGGTGGACTCCATTTCCTGGCATGACCCTAAACCCCAAAGAAGATGCTAGAATCAACAGCTGGGCATTAGGTTAGTAGGAGGCAGCCTTTGGAGACTTAGTTTAACAGAGTCTCAAATAATCCAGATTAGTTCCCCTTGATAGAGGCTCCTGGGCAGGTCAGAGATTGTACTCACTATAAATTATTTCTAACAGATACATGGATATATGCCAGAAACTGAGGTGATAGTAAAAGGCATGACTATTGAAGAAAATACTTCACATAGAAACGTGGAGCTTCCTGCTAGCTGTTTCAGACATTTTCCATCCTATTTCTCTCTCACACTGTGCCTTTTACTGAGGGACAATAGATAGGGCCCAAGGGCTGGCATGCTTTCTAAAACATCACCCCAAAGGGTCATGTACGAGAGGCTCACCCTGACCTAATGGGGACAGTGCTTGTTTATGCTTCTAAGTATAGATTTAAATTTAGGTCTGCCTAAACACTCTTTGATCTTTCTACCTCATACTATGTTTTTGGAATTCAGAGTTAAGTGGGACTTGAGTGGATATCCCATAACATCTTTGTTTTATCAAATCCAGAAGTCTCTTTAAAGAGAATTCTGCCTGTGGTGGCATCTGAATTGGCCTCAGGTGTAAACGGTGGTTTCTCTGTCCAACTCAGCATCCCACCCAATCATGCACCCCATGGTCCTCAGCCCACTGTGTGTACTGGAGGCGGTTGGGTGGTTTTGGTTTGTCTTTCCTCTACCCTAGTAGACAGCAAGATAAAGAGCATGTACCACACCATAGTGGGGCCCCCAGCATGAACATGCTTCCTCCAAGGGCTATTTTCCCCGGTTTCCAGTGGTTTCCAGTTTCCCCACATCCTTCTCCAAGTCCATTTTCCATCTGTTGGCACATTCCTGGAGGTCCATGCTTTCTGTCTATGCCAAGTTTCAGTGCCATTGTTGTAACTGTCAGCTCTGGAGACACCTCTCCATTCTGTGTTCTATCTCAAAAATGAAACTGCCCAGGGTAGAGGGTGAAGTCACACAGAAGGACATGGCCAAGCCCTAAAAATATTTATGGATTTTGTGTGCATAGGGAGAATCCATGGAATATAAGATGGTCACCCTTTCCTGTGACATTTTCTGTTATCTCATTACATTTTTAACACAAAACTTAAGGAGTTAGAAGTCTTCTATTTTGATGAAATAATCATGGCAGTGTCTCCCTCTGTCATCGTCATCATTTCCCACGGGCCACATGTAATATGCTTCCTCAACCCAGTATTTCTTCACGATAGTGGAACAATCTAGATGGGGAAACAACCTTAAGAAAGCTGCAGGTAAGGTGGTCCAGGACAGAATCACAATCCTGCCAGTCTGGCTGTCCTTCTCCCCAAATCCCACCCAGATGAAGAAGGCCTATGTAGAGTCCATGGGCCTGGGCTATGGGGGCCGCTGTCCTAGACAGAATAATGCATCTTCTTTCCCACAAGTCACCCATCAAATAATAATGTTAACACCTCCGACCCCCAAATTAATATTACTCAGACCAAAAGACTTTTTAAAAAATGTTAAGTGAAAATAAAGCTAAAAAAACTTTTCAGCTGCCTAAATTACAGTAACAATCAGCTCAGTCTATTGTGGCCCAGAGTACTGTGGCTATTGTTAAAGATCAAAAGAAAAGAAAATGTTATTTAGCTAAATTTACAATAGACCATGGGGTATGTCACCGAGGAAGAAGACCACAGAATATTAATATGCATTCTTTATTTTCTATACATTCCCAGATAGTTTGAATAATTTTCTTTCTACATGAGAAATTGACAACTGCCCCAAATTAAGGCAGATATTTTCTTGGCAGCAACACTGAAGAAGGCAGCCTTTCCCCCCTGGATTGAAATTGAAATGAAGTCACAGTTTGCCATTGTTTTTTGTTTTTTCATTTAAATTCTTTATTGTTTAATGTACTACATAAGTCTTCTTTTCCCCCATTGACCACTCCCCAGCTGCCCCCTCCCCAGCACATGTCATTGTTTTTTATAATTTTATTTATTTCAAGGTTCAAAATATTTCTCAGGGTAAAGAGTGCTGAAGATTTTATTGTCACAACTGCAGTCACTATAGCAGCAAAATATAAAGAAAGGTCATATTTCTAAAGGGCCAAGTTCAAGCAGAAAGTGCTAATTAGGATGGAAACCAGGCTTACCTGACTCCCATGGTAGCTAAGCTATTCTTTTCCTTTCTCACATAGCAGCTGCCATTCGAATAGTCTACCCTCATACTGGCCACACCTTCATTCAGGCGGAAAGGGTCCCCATTATCTTAAATATGTACATTTAAGCCTTAACTGGGGAATTAGAGGAAGAAGGAAGTAGCCTTGCTAACAGTCTTTACTATGTGGTTGTCATCATTTTAACCTTAATGTTTCCTTTTACAGAGAAATTCCATGCACACAGCAGTGTATCTCTGGACCAGTGCTTCCCAATGCTGAAGATCGGTGTTGAGGGTGGTTTCTTCACACACCTCCAAGTTCTCACTCTTCCATGCCAGGCGGAGCTCACGCTGCTGACCTGGGAGCCACAGGATGCAGGGTCTCCAGGCAGAGCCTAGGAAGGAAGATGCCCCACATGAGGAGTCTGGAGATTTTTCCTCAATGATTGCTCTCTATTAGGGCCAGCATCATGCCCATCATGGGTGGGACCTCCCCCTCCCGCAGAATACATGCTTGAGTCCTGACACCCCAGACCTGTGAATGGGACCTTATATGGAAATTGGGTGTTTGCTGATGTAATTAAGATGATGAGATCATGTGGGAATAATTTGGGCTCTGACCCAATGACTGATGTCCTTACAAAGAGAAAAGAGAGACACAGAGGACACAGAGGGAGAAGGTCCTGTGATGACGGAGTGGAGATGGCAGTGATGCAGTTACAGGCTGGCAACCACCAGAGCCCCCCACAGAGCCCCATCCCCTCCTGGGAGCCTCTGCCATGAGGAGGGCTCCCGCAGACACTGGTGGTGGGTAGCACGTACCATCAGTTCCTAAACAACAGCAATAGATCATGGGAAAGACGGAGTTAGTATCCAAGTCCACAGTTCCTCATATTGCAATGTGCTTGTGTGGGAAACATGGTGTGGTGTGTGTTTTAAAGCAGTGTTTGTCAATTTTTTTTTCTTTGCCAGGGGATTGGCCTCTTTACAAAATAATATTTCAGCCTTTTTCAAATTTGCCATCTGTTATTTTCCTCACACTTTTAAAAGGAGATGGGTGCAGAGTCGGGATGGCTTCCCTGGGACACTAACTCACACCAACAAGGGAGGGAAGCGTCCAGGTCCCTCTTCCATGTGGGGACCTTGGGAATGCACTCAGCTTGCTCAGAGGGCAGTGCCATCCTCCATGGAGGGAACAGAGCCAGGACCTTTTGGCCATCTGGGACTTCTATCCACCTGGGTCCCGTCTGAGGATTTATACTTCCGGGACCCCAGGGTCTGCACTGTGTGCCACTCCCTACCTCTGCAGGGACTTGGAGATCCGGGAGCAGGCAGGCTCCTTTCAGCAGCCTCAGGTCAGCAGGGGTGCTAGCAGGGCAGCTGGGGGTCAGGTTGCTCCAGTCAGGGACAGGGGGCAGGGGGCAGGCATATTGTCCCAGAGGGAGCCTTTCTCAGGTCCATCCATCTTCATTCCTGTAATTAGGTTCTCCCACTTGCAAAGACAGTGTTGCTATGACACACATTGGCAAATCAAGGCAAATTTGAGGTCTGGTCATTAAAGTGGTAGGTCTATTGTTCCTGGTGGTGTAACTGGTGATCAAGGAGGCAATAAAACGGCCCGCAGTTAAAGGCCTGTGCATTGAAAGGGCCTGTCCCCAGGCGGGCAGCCCTGCGAGGCTGTAACTTCACCCTCCCGTGAACCAGAGTTTATGGAAAGGCCTGGTGACATGCCTCTTGTTTAACCTCCAGGAGGAGGCAAGCCAAAGAAAAAAGGGGAGGGGGCTAAAACTAAAGAGAATTAATGAGCCTTCACATATTGTCCTGTTTCTTTTGTTATTAAGAAAAAAATCTGGGTGAAACAAAGAAGTGACAGGAGAGCGTCTGGAGCACAAACCATTAATATCAGGTTGTAAATTCCACAAAACATTAACTTCATTACATGGCAATCACTGCGTAATTGGCAGCGGGAAGGTCCTGCCTTCTCATCACTGGCTGGTTGTGCAGGAATCAGCACTGTGCCTCTGGGAGAGGTCATAGCCCAGAGTGGTCTGAGTTCACGAGAGATGGGGAAAGGGCACCTTCCTTTGCCTGTGAGTCCCACCTTCAATGCCCCTCCTCACCCTGGAGTTTCAGACGTGGGCCCATGAGCCCTAGAACTAGGGCCACTAGAACACATCCATAGATGTGCCCCTCACCACTGCCACCCTTCCAGGAAAGGCAACCAGAAGACACAGACCCATTGCTTCAGGGCATAGCCAGAGGCTTGGTGTTCACCTGCAGACATATTTAGGGAAAAGGTGTCCTTAGAATCCAGTACACTGCAACCTGTCCCACAGACTGTGGGCTCTGCACCCTTACTCACCTAGTCTGCATATCAAACGCTGGTCTAGAGGCCAGACCGCAGGGAAGCCAATGAGACTTGGGCCAACGGAGGCACAGAGGACTGGCCAAAACAAGCCCAAAGGAAACAAAATGAACAGAGCACACACACACAAAAGGCCCACAGTGACCACAAGAGTGGCAAATGTTAGAACAATCCTAAAGAAAAGAAAATAAGCATGCCTAAGATCCTCAAAGAGGGAAAATTCCTGAAAGAAAATCAACACAGAATTACCATACAATGCAGCAAGTCCCCTTCTTGGTATAAAGCCCAAAGAGTTGAACACAGGCTCAAATGGATACTTGCACAACCTTGTTCATGACAGTGTTATTTGCAATAGTCAATAGGCAGAAGCAACCTAGTGTCCATTGACAGACGAATGGAGGGGCAGAATATGATATGTGCAATCAATGGAATGTTACACAGCCTTAAAAAGGAAGGGAATTTTGACACATGCTACATGCATGGACCTTGAGGACATAATGCTAAATAAAATAAGCCAGACAGAAAAGAGTAAATATGTATGCTTCTACTTATATAAAATATCTAGAAAAGGCAAATTCATAGAGACAGAAAGTAGATTAGAGATTATCAAGAGCTGGGGGAAGGGGAAAATAGGGAGTTGGTATTTAATGTGTAAGCAAATTCATTTGGGGAAGATAAAAAGTTCTGGAGATGGATGATGGTGATGATTTGCACAATAAACAATGCTGTGAATATAGTCAATACCACAGGACAGTACACTTAAAAGTGATTAGGATAATAAATCTCACATTATGTATATTTTAACACAACAATTTTAATTCTCAAGGAGAAATAATAAAAAAAAATCCATAATAAAATAACATGATACTATGAAAATGTAAGTTTGATTCATCCAAGAAAAGTAATTTTTACACCATAAAAATTAAATGAAGTTGATCTTCATTTTTAGAAATCACCTATGGCCAGTGTCATGACAATGGCAGCTAATATTGATAGAGACTTGAGATGTGCTTAGTGTTTTACATGGGCTACTTTCTAATCACACCAACTCTATGAAGCAGGTGCAGTTATTACTCCCAGTGTACAGATGTGGAAGGTTAGATGAATGCACTGATATCCCTCAGCATTGTGAAACTGAAATTAGAATCAAGGTCATCTAGCATCAAAGCCTTAACTCAAAACAACATGCTGATGGTCATTGTAATAATAATTCATAGTGATGGAGCTTTGCCCTTATTTAAAGAGATTTTATAAATATTTCTTTAACTGAACTGAATAGAGAAGCTTACTAATCTAAACCAGCACACAAGGAAAGACAAAAGTGAGGTGAGTGGGAAGAGTGAGAGAGTGATGTTCTGGACAACAGCATGGGGTATGGGTGCCACAAAGACCTCGGTCAGCTCTGCCAAAAGGAAAGAGCAGCAGCCAGACACCTGCTCCAGGCCCATCACTCAGCTGGGTACTCACAGATGCACCTGAGTTGGGCATAAATACCAAGGCTGCCATTTTGTGATGGAAACATAACTTATTCATGACCAGAAGGCTACCTAAAGTGGCAAGCTAGGAAGACACTACAGATGTTCTGAGCCCTGTAACTATGTTTCCATCAGCACAGATCTATAATCTAAGACAAACCACTGACCAGAAATTTCCAGAACCAGAGGTTCTGAGTCTGTGTGATGGGCTGTTTAAGGTGAATGGACTGCATCCAAGTCTTGGGGCTACTGTAACAAATTAACACACACTGAGGCACTTAACACATCAGAAATTTATGTTTTCACAGTTAAGTCCAAAATCGAGGTATCAGAAAGTCCACACTCCCTCTGAAGTCTCCAGTGGAGGATCTTTCCTTGCTTCTTATGCTTCTGCCTCTCCAATCTCTGCCTCTATAGTCACACGCTCTCCTCATCCTCTCTCATCGTATCCTGTGGTGTCTACATAAATTGGAAACATCATGCAGTTTGGGGAGAGGTCACATTTTGCACCTCACCCATTGGGGCCTGCTGGGACCTGAAGCTAGTTATAGTTCTAGAGGTAAAGAGGAGCAGTAGCTGTAGGTTTGGGGGAAATTGGGAGGACCTTTCAAGGCTACAAACTCCAGGGAAGCCATTAGATTATAATTTCCTAGGCAACTCAGGGTTATCTCCCAGGCAGGGGTTGAGTGGTTGCTTCTACAGACAAAGATGTCTCATCAGAATTAGGGTTCAGTGTCAACAGTTTTGCCAGAGTCTTCTCATATATCCCTATTCCAGTTTTCAGGATCTCATTCATCCCCTATCAACACCCTAACTTTGACAAATGAAAACCTGTGATATTGGAAATTCAAACTGTATTATAATTCAGCCACTTACAGGGTACAACTCTAAATTTGGTTTGCAGAAATCTCAGCCCCACAATTACAAAAGATAAAGATTTCTGCCAGAGAAAGAAGAAACTTTTAGATAGTTTATGCAGAGCTGAGATCATCAACCCCCACCCTGCGACACACACACACACTTTCTCCACATACTTTGATGCAGCTAGTCAATCCCATTATATCACTTAGAATAAAGTATTCTTCAGTGTCATTTATGTGGTCACCCAGTAAACTGCCTCTTAAAAGTATCAATTACCAGTACTCAAAGGTAATGTTTTGCATGTCTCTATTGCCACATCCCACCATGATTAGGAGTGATCTCTTTACTACTAGAAATAGCTTTAACAGTGTCTTTAAATCTAATCAAAGCAGGAAGCCAATTCCAGAAACTCCAGAACCATTTCAGAAAGCTCATCCTTAGGATTCAGTTTCTTTAGAACCACTCCCAGAACCAACATTGCATCATTTGGGACTTCAGCAGAGAAACAGTAAGAGATAATGTAGATGTAGGTGTAGATAAAAATGAAGGTGTTGATGTAAATCTAAGTGCAGATGTAGACATTGGTATATATGTAGTCAAAGGTGTAGACATAGACACAGATGTAGACAAAGTCATAGATGTAGATGTAAATGAACAAATGTAGAATAGATATAGATGAAGGTATAGGTAGATGTAAATACAGATATTTATTGCAAAAATTGGCTCATGCTATTGTGAGGGCTGATGAGGCCAGTCTGAAATCTGTAGGGCCAGCTGGCTGAAACTGTTAGGCTGGAGGTAATGCTGCTGTCCACAGGTGGCATTTCTCTATTTTCCTCAAGGAAACGTCATTTCTGCTTTAAGACCTTTCAACTGATTAAATCAGAATCACCCAGATTATTAAAATAATCTACTTCAAGTCAACTGATTGTATATGTTACCCACATTTACTAATGACAGATCGAGGAGTGTTTCCTTTAACAGGATACTATAACCTAGTCCAGTTGACAAAACTGACCATGGCAGGGACTAATTCAAACATCATATCCATCAAACAACAGTGTCTTTCATAACTAACCATCCTCATGCTGCAGCACCCACCTCCTATAGTCTCTTTTAGATAATCTTATGCTCACTTCTACATACCACACCCCCATGGACACACACTCAAGTACACACATACAAGCACAAATGTGCTCTCTCTTTCTCCTCCCTTTCACCACACTCTCAGGACCTTCTCTCTGCCCATAATTATTATTATTTTGCCTTTTTAGAAGATCCAACTCAAGACTTTTATTTTTTCAGAAGTATCCATAATAATGTGTTACTTGCCCCTTTCATTACTACCTGGCTTGTCATTTGAGGCCAGCACTGATTAAAGAATTAACTGTAGATATATTTTCTCCCCTGGATTCCCATGGCTTTGAAAATCCCATCCAGGCAGTGTGAGGAGTTTGTACTGCCTGTATCACTGATGAGAAGGTACAGATCAAAGAAGAGTGAACAGAGAAGTAAAATTTGGTCACTTGCAGCCAATATAGGCTTTTGAAACTTAAGGAAAAGACTTGAATTTTGAAGGAAAGGGTTTTTTGTTTGTTTGTTTGTTTGTTTTTATAGCAAGAAAACAGGCACAAACATAGATTGTGACGAATAAAAGACCCTAAGACAGAGTAAAAATCCCAAGGGTTTGAAACAATCCAAGGATAATCTAGAACAGTGATGGCAAACCTATGACACGCGTGTCAGAGGTGACACGCAAACTCATTTTTTTGGTTCATTTTTCTTTGTTAAATGGCATTTAAATATATAAAATAAATATCAAAAATATAAGTCTTTGTTTTACTATGGTTGCAAATATCAAAAAATTTCTATATGTGACATGGCACCAGAGTTAAGTTAGGGTTTTTCAAAATGCTGACACGCCGAGCTCAAAAGGTTCGCCATCACTGATCTAGAAAGTTCCTGATGGGTCTTCTGAGGGAGGGGCCTGCATTCTGTCCTTCTGGGTCAAACTCTATAAGGAGGACAATTGGAATAGAAAATGCAAAACAGTTTGGGGCCTCCAAGAATGTGGAACCTCTATGCCCCCCATTTGCTGCTAGCCTTTCTGTATCCCCTCTGGGCCTTCATTGGAACCTCGGCGTGGAGATGACTGCCTGGCACACCTGGACCAAGAGTGATGTGTGTGTTTGTGTGGGAGCAGCCAAGCAGTGTTTCCCTTGTGCCCTCCATGGCTCCATGCAGCATCCGCTTGAGGCCAGAGTCATGAAGGACAAATGAGTACCTAGGGTGAGACTGTCCCCACCTTGAAAAGTACATGGGTCTTCTTAAGTTTTTAAGCTTGGTTCACCCTCAAAGAACTCTTGGCACACCCATATAAGAGAAGATGAAACCAGACAATCACCAAAAATTACCTTGCACTGATGGGTTCAACTTTCTGCACCCCTGGAGGAAGAGAAAGAGCAGAACAGGTTGGGTTTTTGAAGATCTAGTAGTTTTATTGTCAACATATGAGTGTGGGTTGAGATTCCTACCACTGAATTCTTTCCAATCCTTGTATGCATTTGAAGTGCAAGTGTTTGTCTATTTTCTTATTCAACAAATATTAGTTAAGCACCTACTATGTACAAGCATTGTTATAGGCCTAAGGGATAGATCAGTGGAAAAGACAGATTAAAGTTCTTGCATAGAGAAAAAAAAAATCTGGTAGGATTGGTACCTATGACTTAATGTATTGTCACTTTTTTCTTTTTTTTTTTTTCATTATAAATTTTAAATTCCTTCAGATCAGAAACCTTAAAATTTTTTTTGTATGCTACAACTCCAACCATTGGTGGTGGACCTTATTCTTTATGCATGTTATTGATATTTTTAAAAAATGATTTAAAAATGAATGAACAAATTAATGAGCTTTATTGTGTGAGAAAGACTGCATTTATGAAAATGAGCAAAGCTATTAGCCTGAAAATACTGTGGTCATGTCCCCATGCAAGGACTGGATTGAAATAAACATCTACAGGTCACCCAGTTTCTTATTTGAACCACTGATTGGTTTGCCTTAAATCCACTGATGGCTTTTCAAGTGAACATATTTTTATTCCACCAGAATTCTTTTTAACTTTATGTGGATAGACAATTCATTTACTTTCTAAAACAAGCTATTCCAGGATCATAACTCACATCAACTCTCCATCTTGTTTTAGTGCATAAAACCTCCCAGAATGTGGCTCTCGCCTTGACCGTCATAACTGCAGTAAGGGTGCTTACAGCTGGCAATGCAGCCCTCCAGGTGTCCTTGCCTCTTCTAGACTCAGCAGAATGAGAAATAACTTAAAACTCATAGGATTCTTCAGAGTTTGAAGCATTCTTGGCATTTCCCTAATTTATTAAAGTGGCTATCAGTAATTGGCAACTGTGTAATTTTGCAGAAGGAATGTAAAAGAAGAAACACAGTCATACCCCTTAATTGTTTCAGAAGCAGAAATGCTATTCTGAATGGGTGAGTAGTTCAAGTTATGTTCCAAATGGTGCAACATCAGCAGAGTAGCAATTTTTTTTCTGAATTGAAGTAATCTCAAATATTTGAGCACCTAAAACAGTGTCAAATTAAGGTGTTAGTGACAATTGGGCTAAGGTGTTGAAGAAGTTAAGGGTCAGATGTGTGACTATCTTGCTAGTCTTATTTTTCCTACTGTATTTAGGCCAGGAGCTCTGTTCCTATGTATCCTCAGGTGATTCAAGAGAGGAGCACTGTTATGCAGGACCCTGGACCCCAGAGCTGGTCACATGTCCAGCTCCTCCTGACACGGACCAAAAAAACCTGGGCCAGTCATGTCACATGGTATCCTTCCCACGCTGAGATACAGCAGATCAGATAGATTGTATGCGTGGGTGAAAAACTAAGGTGTTGAAATATAACAAGGAGAAATTTTCTTTTCAGGTCTGCCTTGTACATCTCTAACCTATTAGAGAATGCAGTTTCAGACTTCTAGGTTAGCTCTTTATTTAGATTTTCCCTAACAGAAGGCCATTTGAATTAAACTGAGTGGTACTATAACATTGCCTTAAATACTCTCACCAGAATTCTAATTGAATGAGTTGACTACAGAGGTCCTCGTCTCAGATGCCCCTTATACTTCTGAGTGTAGTTTGCTAATGTTTGTTGCATTTGTGGCTCTGTATGTTGAGGGGTTTTACACACACATTGAAGAGAAACCGAAAAGGAGGTGGTAAGAAATATAATATTTCTCTAAATGATCAAGGACACTTGATTACTTTTACCTATTAAATTAATATTTGTTGTTACATTAAGTTATAATATAAATAATAAATTTATATTTTATAACTATAAATATATTATTTTCAATTCATATTTAATGTAACATATATATTTTATATAGAAAACATACAGAAGTTATATAATGATAATATAAATTTATAATATAAAATATACCTTACATTTTAAAAATTATTTAATTTCTTATAAAAGAAAGAAAAATATATAGGCATTTGGCTAATTTTTTAAATTCTTATTTGGTATTTTCTCCTTTCTTGGGATATGTGCCCTCACACAGAAACTCCTATCTTCTGTTTTTCCCAGTGTGGTGCACCAGTAGTCAGAGTGGCCTTTAGAAGAATTACTGGAAAGGGGAATGTTTCCTGAATTTCTTAAATTTCCTGGGATTGATTTTTCATGCTGTTCTGACTAAGAAAGAAAGTGGCATCTGTAGTTAAGCAATTAGAGTTCATTGCAGGTATGATTAAAAAGATATTACAAGGACCAGAAGATAAGAAATGATGCAGGAGACCAAGGTGGGGTGTGTGACAAACAGGTCGGACGCCAGGCCCTCAAGTGTGAGGTGACTCCCACAGATTTTGACAGAAAGGGACCTTCACCATCCTGCTCACTGGGTACCTATCCAGGAGGCCATGAAACTCATGTCACAGGTTTCTCAGATCTTGGAATCAACATCTGTCCCTTATGAGCTGGCCCTTTTTTTATTTTCCTGAATGTCTAGAGATGAAATGAAGACTGGAAACAGTCCTACTCCCCACTTTGTAGGTCATATATAAAACAAGGGGAAAACTCACATAAACATGATATTAAAAATTAGGTTGGGTTGTTAATAAACAGGCACGTGCCATTAGAAAGCTTGGATGCCCTTAATTCCACTGAGAGTAATATTCTTTTCCTCACTGTTCTGGCTGATTTCTGTCTAAATAAAACATACTTCTAGGCAGGCCACCACCGAGAAACAGAATGCTCCGTGAAACATTTCAGATCATCGGAACAGTGCAATCTTGATTTTTATATGTTTTTCTTTTCTTCATCTATGAGAGAAGGTGAATCAAAGCTTACTGAAAAAAGAATTTCTCTAAAGGGAAATTTACTTTTTTCTTGTGAAATCACTTAAAATTCTGAAACTGAAGCCAAAAGTAGGCTGGAGAGTTTATTTTAAAACTTTGGAGAAGTGTGAAAGTGTTAACGATTCTTGGGGTCCTGGGATTAAAAAGAGAAAAAAAAACCTAAACTTTCTTTTTTTAAAATTCTTGTCTGGAGTACTATCTCTAAGCTTTTTCCTTCTAGACAAAGTAGGTATGCATGTGCATGTGTGAGAGTGTGTGCGTGTGTATGTTGACCATGTTTGTGTGTTGCATACATGGAATCATTCAATTCAGACTATTTCACAATTGCTTCTAACAATAATATATTTACTATATTTTCATTCATTAATAAATATTTATAGACTAAACAGCTTATTTTGTTGCCAAATGCCAGTACTAAACCCTTCAGCAAGGGGTCTTGCCTCTACCATGTTTTCACACTTTGTCCCAAAGGTCAAATCCTCTTTTGATACAGTGTAGATACCATCAATCTACTCCTTTGCAGATAAACATAATATGCGAGAATTTTGAGAATGCTGGTGACGTTGAACCTGAATTCACACACCATCCTGGAAGTCTAGACTTTTCAAGCATGAATTTCCATTGATTTTGGTTAAGATGCATTGATTCAATGTAATCCATTGATTTCAGTTAAGATTCCATTGATTTGAGTTGAGGTGGATGGATAGCTGTCTCTTCAGAGACAGTTACACGATGCTCAGTGGTTTTCTCTGCACGGTGGGATTTGGGGAAATTCCGCACTTTTCTTCCAGGGCAGGGATCAGATGGGAACCCATGGGAAATCCTGCCTGGGTGTCCTTCAAGGTCCTGCCAATCATCGGCAGGTTCTCAGGGATCACACATTCTGATGTGGCCTATTTATCACTGAGAACTCAGTCACATCTCACCTCTGTGAGTTCAAAGTAGAGTGCACAACACAGATGTTTTTGTTAGCAACTCTTTTATGCTCTGAGTTCCAATGGGCTGGTGGAGGATGCGTCTTTTTGCCTGGAGAAAGTCAGAGGACTGTCTAGGTCTGTGTCTCTGTGGACTCTGCTCCAGAGTCCCCCCTGGTTCAGACCTGCTGTCACTGGCCAGGACTGTCCCAGGGGGCTCTAGGTGCAGAGGGCTGGGGGCTGGACCAAGGATGAAGCTGAGACTGGATTCTTGAACCCAAATGTGTTATGTGATGATGCTCTGATAACTGTCCATTTGCCCTACCAATCTCTCCACTGGACATAGCTAAATGAGTGTCCTCTCCACCTTTTGAAAGGAAGGTTGTAGATGAGCAAAGGGTTCACCTGAAAATGGTATGGCAATGCAAATCATGCCCAGCAAGGAAAAGCTGAGTGGTATTGGAGCTGCTTCCCTTTCCAGGAATAACTAAATTTTCACTGGAACAGTCCCAAGCCCCTCCTTTATGTTTTCTCTTCCTGACAGGCTTTCTCCCTCTTTGAATGAATGTTACATCTTCACATGCTCCACCAGCCACCCCAGTCAGACAGTCAGAAGTAGGCAAGCTGTCTCCAGGTGTGCCAAGGGAAAGGGATGAACTCTGTGCTGTGTGCCTCTTATCTACTGAGGGTTGATCCTTCTGCTTCTCCTGCCTCTCCTGTACCCTATGCTCCCAAAGTGAAGATTTCCCCATGGCTAACCCTCAGGACCCTGCAGGACCTGGTGAGAGTTGGGTAGATGTTTATGGAATGAACCAACCACAGATGGGCCATCAGCCCCTCCCTGTAGCTGCCTTTCTGGGACACTTGAGCCTGGGAGCGGTGGGTGGAGGAAAACAGAGTTCTTTCATTGGACTGGGCTAGAATCATCTGGAAGCTGCCTAAGCATTACAGTGAACACATTCTACTTTGTAATTTTAACATTTTTTTCCTAGCTCAAAAGTTTCTTTCTTCCCCCACTTCCAATCACAAATGGAGGAAGAGAGAACTGGCTTCTTACATTGCTCTCAGTGAGGTAGTCTCCCCATTTCTTCATCCCTGGAGCTCTACTAGCAACCAAGCCCACTGTGCTCCAAAAGTGCTCAGAGCACACCCATCCCTCCGTCTAATGCTCACCTTTATCTGCAGAGGCACGCTCATGCTTTCACACACAAGAAGCCCTCCGTACGGTTAGAGAAGCTATACAGCCAAGTGAGCACGCGCAGCTCCTGGGGGTGAAGGAGTGAAGGGTTCAACCAACTTAGAACCCCTGAGAGCTAAATGTGCCATTCCTTACCCAGCAATTCCACATCTCCATATAAGTCTGACAGAACTGCCTACACAGATTCACAGAGGACACAGAGAGGACTGTCTATAGCAGCCTTCTTTGTAACAGCCCCAAACTGGACATAATAAAACCATCACAAAGATTCAGTAAATCAGAGGGATGGAATACTACAAAGCAATGAAAATTAATAACCACAGCTACACGCACCCCCGTGGGGAGAAGCTGGACACAAGCATTTGTATAAGAAGTAAGCAGTGCTGGTTGTGGTGATAGAATATGGCACCTTCTGGGGCACAGTGTGTCTGATGACCAGAGGGCTGATGAAGGCTTCTGGGAGCAGGTGAGATTCTTGATTGCTCTGTTTTCTCTCTGCCAAAACTTACTTTGCAGAACACTTACCATTTGGCATCTTTTCTGTATGTATATCCTATTTACTACTAAGTTCACCTTGGTAGGAAAGAAGCTGGGGTGGAAAGCAGGAACTCAGACACAGGCCGACCTTCCTTCCAGCCATGTGCCTCATAGATCCCCGAGCTCATGCTCTGGAACTGTATGATACATTCTCCCAATACATCCCTGTGGATAAGCAAAGGAAAGGAGGAACAGGTCAATAAAATCACCTGCAAGTGTATCTTTCACAGAAAGGAAACAGCCCATACTCTTACCCTGGCCAAAGTCAAGATGGGATTTCTCAGGAAGAAATTGCTGGGAGATACACTCAGAGGGGCAGCCATGGCTTCATGGGTGGATTTGCAAGTTCATTTTCCTAACCTGGACATAAAATGGTGTTGGGCCTGTAGCTTTTAACATCTGTTATTAGTGAACTTCAATAAACATTTAAAAACAGTCTCCATGTTTATTAAATTATCACATGATGGTTTTCCAGAAATCACACATTTTCCAGACTCCGTGTTAAACCCAGAGGTGTTAGAGTTGTGTTTTGTTTTCGGCAAACGTGAGAGAATTTCTTAACCTGTTTTCAGTTATACAAACCAATAAACATACATTTTTTCTAATTCAAAAAACACTTTGGAGGGCTTCTAACAAAATTAGCCAGTTTGAAAACCCCAGCTTGGCACAGAAATGATGTGTGACGCAGAGCCGAGGCTTTGCCGTATTAAAGAGAAGCTCAGAGTTAAGCGCATTTTAATGTTGTTGGATGTCATGTCGAACATGGGAACAGGCAACTCACTGTGCACAGCAGCTGTCTGCAGGCAGCGTCCCCCTAATTAAATGTGAACTCCGTGGGGTCATTACTCCTTACACCAATAATTCTTTCAAACCCCAACCAAACTCCAGCTCCATTGTAAATGTAAAAATAGTCACTTCTCATAAGATTGAAAATTTCATTTTGTAGTGTTTTTTTTTCAACATTTTTTATGTTAAATCAGGAATGTGCTTTGGCTGTGTCTATGGCCCATCAGAATGTCAGAATAAAAGGTGAGAGCTTGGGCCACGGATTAAACATTGTGTTTTCTGGCAACGGGAATGTTTTTATATGTTTATGAATTTAAATGGTTTTATAAGTTTTACATGTATCAGAGTGTGTTAACTGAGATACCCATATTCACAGGAAAGCCTATGACTGAGGCTGCCACCATTTAAACTTATGCTCTTCCAAACCTTTTTGGCTCACAGAGAGAGTAAAGAATGTAAATCGGAATAGCACACAGGTGCTGCAGGTCTCCTATGTGTCCGATGAAGGCCAGGCCTTGCTGCCCATGGTTCTTCCCGCACTGGTGTGCAGTCTGCAAGGATTTGGGAGGGCGATGCTGGCCACAGTACTCAGGTGCTGTTCTGCATGGCCACGGTAGAACACGGTGAACCCTGCTAATGAGCAGGTTCTTCAAGAAATCATGGGCGTGCTCCTGGGAGTGGCTAGTCTTGTTCTGGGACCAGGATCTAAGATAGAAACTTACAGTCACCTGTTAGGTTCTTCTTTAGGTCTCTTGTATCCTTGAATAGTTTCCCATTTTTTCTTTTCTTCATGACATTAAGTTTTTAAAAGATTCTGTGACATTTATATTCTCAAGTGCCCTTCACTGTGTCTGATTGGTTCTTTAGGGGGGTCATGTGACATATCCCTCCATTCCTATATTTCTGGTCAACCAGCAGCATTGCCATCATCCCAGAGTCTGTTAAAAATGGGAATTCATGCCGTAACCGGTTTGGCTCAGTGGATAGAGCATCGGCCTGCGGACTGAAAGGTCCCAGGTTTGATTCCAGTCAAGGGCATGTACCTTGGTTGCAGGCACATCCCCAGTAGGGAGTGTGCA
The DNA here is from genome assembly GCF_028538775.1 of Myotis yumanensis. Taxonomy (NCBI): domain Eukaryota; kingdom Metazoa; phylum Chordata; class Mammalia; order Chiroptera; family Vespertilionidae; genus Myotis; species Myotis yumanensis. The sequence continues at coordinate 27,543,101 of NW_027223755.1, forward strand.
GGAGGCAGCTGATCGATGTTTCTCTCTCATCTATGTTTTTTTAAAAAAAAGGAACTCTTGGGCCCCAAGCAGACCTAAATCCAGAATCTAACTGTGATTCTGTGAAGTCTGGAGGGCACAACTATGATGTTTAAACATGTTGGGGGCTAACTAGGTCAAAGGTGAGGGTGCAACTTCCATTCTATGATGTTAGAAGTCACCCGTCAGGTGTCCCCACTGCAGTGCATATGTCAGCTCCTCGGGCTGAACCAGCATCATACCAGTGTCCCCTAGAGGAGAGGTTGCTTCCTTCTTCTTGGGATGGGTGGTCCTGGGGCACAGCCAATGCTAGTGGGTACAACTCAGTCATGCTGGCATTAATCACAATATGTTGGTCAGTTACTCCCAGCCAGGCACTGTTCTAAAACTGTATCCATAGCTATCACCTTGTTTAGTCTCAACAATGAGCCTCTGAGGTCAGGACTGCGATCACCACCCCAGTTTGCAGACAGGGAGACTAAGGTACAGCAAGGTCAAGTCCATTGTCCCCGGTCACAGATGGTGGGTGGCAGGGTCTAACCCAGAACCTGCACACTGTCCCTTCGCCCCTGACGCTGCCTGTGTGTGCAGACACAACTCCCCTTTGTCCCTTAGGAGGCCCAGGCTGTCTGGGCTCCTGGAAGAACTTCATTGTCCTCTGGTGTTTTGGAAACCTACCTCTAAAGTTCTGGTCCTGTCTCCCTTACAGCGGGGAGTGCCAAGTCTATCTGCTTTCAGCCATGTTCCCCTAGTGGCTGCCCCAGAAGGTTCTCCTCGGCTCTGACACTGGAAACTACCTGGTCAGTGTTGGGCATGTTGATGTCTGTCAACCAAGTAGGGAAACCTCCGCCCCACAGGACCCACCTTTTGTCACCAGATAAGCAGGTGCCTCTGCAGAGGGACAGCCCTGGGCCCTGAATTCTCCACTCAGGCTCATCACTCAGGACACGTGTAAGCTTCAGATGAGCATACAGCTAGTCATGGGCTCAGTTGCCATTTCAAATCCATGAATATGAACCTGTGTGTATTCATGAGGAGGGAACGAGGTGACCCTGCATGTGCAGCTACAAGGTAGACAACAAGCACCCTGAATGGGAGGAAGGTCTTGCTGGAAGGTCCTTCCCCTGTGACACTGACCAACCCCCAGCACTTCCAGTTTCTCTCTCTCAGTCAAAATCCACATGCGAGTTCAGCCCTTGTCAGTCTTCCTGAGAAAACAGGCACAGAGTTTCCTATGTGACCCAAGCCAGGGTGTGCTGGGATTCCCGCAGAGGGGGCGTTGGCCAGCCTCTGTCACAGAGCAAGTGGGTAATTAGGGTTCTCACCATGCAGGAGCACAGCGCACTGGTAATTAAGGACCTTGTCATTGCTTGTCAGACCGCAGGACTATGAGATGATGAAATCTATCGCTGGCTTTGTAGGTTTTCTTTGGGAGAGGCCACGCCTCATTAGAACTCTGTGCCTGGACCAGTGCCTACCTCACCTCACCGAGGTCATCCTTCTCTGCTCTTGCAAATCTGGCTCATTCCATGTGTGTCCATGTGTGTCTGTGTGTATTCATGAGTGTCTATGTGGATATGTATATTAGTGCATTCCATGTGACTGTGTGTCCACATGTTTTTTGTGGACCAGACACCGCCCAGTAGGGTACAGTGGGGTACAGTGGCCTTCTGGGATGGACAGGTCTCTGATGTGAGGAGCCACCAGACCCAATTTGTCACCCAGGACAACCATGCACAGCTCTGCACAGTAGCCTTCTATGGCCCTGATATTCACTGGCCCACACTAGCCTGTTAGAGTACAGTGTGTAGACAGTGACTCTGCGATCCAGCAAAGCCAACCATGTCCTCACTGGCCTAGAGCACATGACCTTCTCTTCATTAATAACATTCATCAGACCAGGTAGGAACCCAACTCATTTGCATCAAAGTCAGCACTATGAAAAGCCACTAGATGTGTGTCCTAGATCTATACCTGAGCAATACATGTTGGCCTCAGGGCTGGACATCTTCATTCACCTGTGGTGTAGGGTGGCCCGTCTAGGTCCCGGTGTGGAAGCTACCACCCAAGTTGCTGCAAAAGTATCTACGGGTCATTTCTTTGAAAACAGGGGTCTGTGAAATACTGGGGCCCATGTGCCACTTGCAGACCAGAGATGTGTGTCAAAGGGGACTTGCGCAGTGGGATAGAGAAGAAGAACCAGGTGCACACTTGAGAGCTAGGCAGAGCTTTTTAGTGCTTCTCAATAATCAACAAAATCAAGGTCAGGGAGAAATAAACCTATAAATCCACCCCCTCCAAAGGTGTGCTTGTGTGTCTATGGATGTGTGGGAGTATGCATTGTGTGTTGTATGTGCACATATGCCATAACCAGATACTGTGTTGGCTAGACAAAAACCACTTGATCTTGGAGATAAATTTTCTGTTCTTTTGAGAATATATGTAACCTCTAAATTTTAGAAATAATCATTAAACGCTGGATCTATGATAAACTTGGGAAAACAACTTAGAATACATTTATAACTTATTTTAAAAAAATAAACAAGCCTTCATTTAGCTTATCGTCTCAAACTTACATTTAGGTAGAGATGCTCACCAAGCTTTAGACATTTGTGACCCCAATGACCTTTGCTTTCCAGCATTTGTGCCCTTGTATGATCCCCTTCCCTTTACCTATCCAACAAACTGGCAGAGGTGCTAGGATGTCCCTTTCTGTGACAAATCTCCAGTAGGAAACTCTCTAGCTAATACACATCTCACTCTAGGGTCTCATCCTTTAGCTAACTTATGAAGAATTTGTGGCCATGTTGGGAGACCCACATGGCACGAAGCTAAGAGTGACCTCTGGTTACTGAGGACAGCTTATGTCCAACACTAGCAAAAAGCTGGGGCCCTCAGATCTTGAACCACAGGAATCAGATTGTGCCGGCACCTGAGTGAACTTGTGAACAGCTTCTTCCTTCCCCAGCCCAGCCTCTGGCCAACACCTTGACTTCAGCCATGCAGAAGGCCCAGCCAAGCAATGCCCTGACACCCGACCCACAGAATCTGTGAGTAATAAAAGCATGTTGTTTTAAGCCACTAGATTTCTGGTAATTTTCATGCAGCAATAGAAAGCAAATATACTGTCATGATGTTAAAATGTTAGAAAAATTGGACCATCAAAGAAATTCTGAGTTACATCTTCTTAGAAACTAAATATCTGCTGACCTCACTATGAATCTATTTTGTTCAAATATTCAGTTTTTAAAGCAAAATGTTATGTTTTATGAGTGATATCTACTGCTCAGGTGGCTCTGAAATGACCTTAGCACTATTATTTATATATCTAAGATGCATACAGAATACAAACCTTTCCTGTTTTATTTATAAAATTTGAGCAGGATATAATTTATTCTTAACTGAACTACACAGTTAGGCTATAAAGAAAATGGACTTGAATATTTTGAACATAGGCATCCTTGCATAATCATGGAAAGGAAGGAGGAAGAAGAAAGGGAAAGAGGAAGGGACGGAGGAAAAAAGGAGACAACTTCTACCCTAGAGCATGCGAGAACTTAACATCAGTATGCATAGGTAATTATGAGCACACAGCAAAGAGAAAAGCCGCATTTAATATTTTAAGCAACTAATTCTTTTCATCTGTTTTAAGTTCAAGAATGGCATGTCTGGAAAATTTTAGCAAAACATATAGCACTCATGAACCATTATGTACCCATGTGTGTCTACCTTCTGCCACATTATCCACATTATCTAACATGAAAACTAAACTAAAAAAAACACACAACTAAATTAAAGTTCATCACGGCTTCATCATGGTGCACAGCATGGCAGACAATATCCCATGCTCTATGCAATTAAATCCTTCAATTACTCTAAGTGTTATTATGCTAATTTAAAAGGCTGGATTATTAGAAAAATGTATAAAGAATTATGCTCAGTTATAGCATTTTATTTATGTAATTTCACGTTAAATTATTTAAGGTATGGAAATTATAAGAGTTATCAGTATGTGACTTCAGCGGATCCCACTGGGGCAGTCAGTAAAGCTGATGGAAAAATTTTCCCATTTTATCCTCCCAGGGGAAACCTCACAACTTGAAGGATGGCCTGCATGCTCCCTGTTAGAGAGCTCATAAGGCATGCAGGGGGCTGTCCCCAGACCCCTGCTCAGCTCCGGAAAGTCACTTGTCCCCAGAGAAGTGCATGTCCCTTTGTTTGGGGTCACCATGGTTTGCATATCCTCCTTAATTTAAAAGAAATGTAAGAATGAGTGAGGATGTGGAGGAGGAACTGAGCACGTGCCCAGAGCCTGCCTGGAGAAACACCTGCCCTCCACAGCCTCTCTTAATGGGACTTTTGTCTTCGTGTAGAAAACTATATCTCAAGCTTAGATAAGAACCGTTGGGCTTTTTAATACTTAGGAGATTTACATCAAATTCCTACCCTTTTATGTCCCTCCTTTTCCTGATTGTTCCCCGTCCTCCCTTTTCTTGACCCACTCTCTCCCACCCAGTGTTCTGCCCTCCCTTCCCTCCCTCCGTCTTTATCTTTCTTTTTGCCTTTCTCACTTCCTTATTATTTTTACTTATCTTTTTCTCACTTCTCTCTCCATCATTTGATTCCAGTATGATACCCTATTTTTCCTCTTTTTTATGACTTTCTTTTTTATTTTTATTGTTGACAGTATTACAGATGTTCCCCATCTACTCCCCCTTTGCTTGTAATCTATTTTGTTAATCTTCCTTTCAGCAATGAATATAATATTGATATTCAAAACTTTTGAAACTTAGGAGAAAACACATATACACACCAGCCACTCCCTAAGAGCTTCATTCATCTCCAGCACCCCAACCTGCACTTCACCTCACCTTCACCTGCACTCAGTCTGAACAGCTGTGCCCGCCCCCCCCCCCCACCCCCGTTGTCCCACCCAGAACTTCCCACAGCACAAGCTGTCCTCTATGCCATCCTCTAGCTCCTCCCAGGAGTCACCCTAGCACCTTGCTCAGCAGCCTCCCCCATTTCAGTGTTTTCACCTGGATCCCCTGCTCCACTGCCCATGCAGTCCCAGGAGGTCAGAGCCCAGTCCCCACAAAAATAGACACATGGGAGCCACCCACCTCCCTCAGTCAGGTCCTTGTGTTTCCCTTCACTCAGTAACTGGACCTGACATGTTTTCAGGACCCAGAGTGCTGGAGGAGGGTCTCCAAGAGGCCAGGTTATCATGTCCATATTGGAGAGAGAAAGGTATCCATGCCCTCGTTCTGCCCCTATTACTGGTGAAAGGAGTGGGGGGTCCCTCATGTTGAAGTCTGAATCCCACTGTTGTGTGGGTGCCAAAGTCTCCTTTCCCAGGCTGCTTCCAGCCTATTATAGGGCATAGTGGTGACACTGAGGTAGACACAATCTTGGGAGACTAGTCAACTGTCTCAAGGACCTACTGAAGGCCTCCTGAACATGTTTAGACCTGGGGACAACTGGGCTGTATCCACCTTCCTTCTGCTCCTCCCTCTTTCACTTGGGGTCAGGCTAGCATCTGGGTTGGATGCCTTGTTCATCTATCTCTGATCCCTCCCGATTTTATTTGCATGAGCATTCCCCTAATAAAATCCCCGCCCATGTCATCCACATCGGCATCTGCTTCTCAGAAGACCTCGTCTAACACACTGTCACCACCCTGGGTGAGCTGACTCTCAAGACCTTTAAGAACTGGGAACTGGGCTAGGTACTTTGAGCTCTCTCTCTCTCTCTCTCTCTCTCTCTCTCTCTCTCTCTCATCTGAGGCCCAATCTTGCAACACTAGGAACAAGATAATATACTTTTCCGGCATGATCTAACAAAGATCTCCATGTAGATTAGCTGGGTGGTTCCTGATTCCACAGTTCACTTCTCTGTGCAAATAGAACAGGTTCTCAGAGAACGTAACGTTCTGCATTTTTGAACTCTTTGGAAATATTGGCTCTGAATTATAAACCTCTCTGGTTAAATAAAATGTTTCTGTAAAGTGGCACTTAATAAGGAACCAGGCTTTAAATGACCACAGTGTGGCCACTGCTCCTATGTTTTAGTCACATGAATATGAGAATGTCCAGAAAGTTAACCCAGCCTCACCCCTGAGTACCTGGACCAGGCAGGAAATGAGTGAGACAGTGAGGGAGGATGGTGAAATCGTGCTTGTCCGAGCACCGCCCGTGTGCCCCTCACTGCATGGAAGGAGTGCCAGTGTCATGGGAAGGACTCCCTGGGCACAAAGTGTGCGTACTTGTGTCTTCATTCCCCAAGACTGTGTTAGAGAACGGGGTGAGGACTGATGACTGGCCAAAGTTACTGCCAACGCAAAACAAGAGAAATGACTGCTTGTTTTCCAAACAACCTCAGAGACAGGTGGCTTCCAGGAACCCAGTGCAGAGACCAGAAAGGTGTGGGACCAGCCATGACGGGGAGGGCAGAGGTTCCCTGCCAGGGCTTGATGAGAAGGGGGACAGGCCAGCTACTGGCCAAGTCCAGAAGGAATGGCTCTCTTGGTCATCCAGCAGGAAGGTTCTGGAGACAATAAAGGTGGGGCCAGCTGAACAGTGGGCATTGCAGGGCAGGGCGAGCGGGTGTTGTAAAGAATGAAGACAGGAGGAAGATGAGCTCCTCTGCTCCCCTCCCCCAACCTCCAGCTCACCTGAAGGCTGAGCTTCAAGGACCAGAGCAGCTTCTAGAACCCACTCACAGCAGGACCCCAGGGGTCCCGATCTCTGGGCCATCTACTTGGCAGGTGACAGGCTCACCAGAGGAAGTAGCCAGGGCCCACTACACCAGCCGCCACTTTGCACCCTTCCTGGGAAGAAGCAGCCCTGTGTCTGCAGGAAGGGCTGGCTGGTCTCTCCACTAAGGAAGGTAGAGAACTTTAAATGTGGAAAGATAGCTGAGTGGATAAAGGGGAAGTGGTGTCAAATGGTATAAGAGAAAATGAATATGTCAGAATAGAGGCAATGGGAAGACTGAACTATTAGTTAAAAAAAAAAATAAGAGAGGATTCTCCTATTAGTGGATTTAGAAAAGCAAAACTAATCCTAGGGACATGGGACACTGTGAAATAATCTCATTTATGGATGTGGCCAAGGAAACTGTCCTTCATTTCATGTTTCCTGAGCTCTAGCTATCTCCCAGGCAGCGAGGGGGTGAAGGATGACAGACACAGATGCTGCCCTCAATGAGGCTACCTTCTGGTGGACAGACCACTGTGTGGTAGCTTTGGGATCTCAAAGCAAAACAGTAATTAGGATATGGAGGAATGCACAGGCTCTGTGGGACACTGGGGGCAGGTCTTAAGCTCTTTGTGGCTTCCAGTAATTTCCCAAGTTGGTTTGGGGCCCGGGGTGTCTGCTTCCATCTGGAAGTTATGGATTGAAAATGGATAACTGCTGTGCCAAAATCCAGAGCTCCTAGCGACTGAGCCACCATCCGCTGAGGCATGTGGGGAAAAAAGCTCTATTGGGGAAAGAAATTTACTTTCCAACTTTTTATTTGGGATTATTTTCAATTATTTGCAAATAAGCAGAAATAGAAGAGAAATAAACTTAAGGGCCACATTTGGATTCTGTTCCATACTCTCTATTTTGAGTGAAGATGACACCTTTGAGTACATGAACCAGTGGTGGTTGATCCAAACATTTAATAACTAGGATTCTATTATGCAGCATGATACACAGTAAAAATAGTCATTTGGTTTCCATTCTGGAAATGAGAAGCTTTTAAGGATGGTGACAAGTGCCTTTGACTGCTGTAGCTGCCGTGTGAAAGGAAACATCCTAGCGCTGGGATTGCAGACTCTGTCCCCATAGAGGGGCTGACCTCAGGGAGTTGTGCTATGAGCTCCCTGCAAATGTAACTTGCCCAGAATGGGAGGGTGGGATGTCCCTTTGGAGGGACAAAGGTCCTCACTGGAGCTGCTAGGTGCCTGTTGGGGATGCCAATGGGTGGTGAGGTTGGGTGAGATGACAACTAGGCTTCTCCCTAAACTTGTAATTTCTGCACCCTATTTTCAGTATATTGACTCCAATGAGATGGTGCCCAATACCTCTTTATGTCACGCTACTCTCTCTAAAAGGACTTACTTTGCAAATCTGAACTAGAACACGGGAAGATACATTTTTTTTCATGACCTAAGTATGAACAACCTAGCCACAGATGTGTGCATTGATAGAAAGACAGAAATTAGCACTTGGGAGCAGTCCATGTTCGTCAAATCTTTCATGAAGGTAAAAGAACTGCATTTTAATTCCTGACAGAAGTGTTGAGTAATGAGTCAATCATTTTGTTTCCTGGGAAGCGTGCCTGCCAGGCGAGCGCTGTCTGCTGCTGGGAGACGAACTGGGTTTGGAGGCGACCAGTGCACGGTGCATAGTCTTCACTGTCAGGACCCAAACTCTGGCTCAGAGGTGCGGCCCATCTGAACGCACTCAACCCCCTGACATTTAGGGGCCATTTAGATCCATGCTGAGCGTAGTTTCATTACTTTCTTTTTAAAGAAGCTGGTTAACTTCATTTGAAGAAATTGGACAAAAACAATATTCTGTGAGGGTTTTGCCAGCACAGGCTGCCCAGAATTCAGCGTGGTCTAGCTTTCCCTATGAGATCTGTGGTCCCCGCTGGACTGGTGGTCCATGTGAGAAGGTCTGATTGCAAGCCCTAATGGAGAGATGACCATGAAAGTGTGCCCCAAAAGGTCATAAATCTGACTGTGAGCTGCAGCCTCAGCAGAAACTCAGCATTGAGAGGGCCTGAGATGTGATTTATCCTCCTGCTAGGAGAACGCTCCACCCATGTGCCACTTTCTGGGCCCAAACTCCAACTGTGTCAACAGCCAAGGCCGCAACCACCCCAGGGAGCGAGACTCCACACAGGAGCCCCATTCCCGTCAAACACTGTAAGTCATGGGGATGCCACACAGCTCACCTACTGAGGGGAAGGTGGGGAGCTGGAGATTCTGTGCAGTTCTCAAAGCTTGTCAGAGTGCAATATGCCCCTGCCTCAAATAAATGGGCTCAGGGGACCCCCACACTGAGCTGCCAGATAAAACACAGGACCCTTGTGGGGTTTGAATTACTGATAATCAACAAATGATTGCTTAGTATAAATATTAGTCTTAATATAAATATAATATAAATATTAGTCCTAAATATTGCATGGGACATGCTTATACTAAAACCGATTCATGGTTGACCTGAATTTGAATCTGAACTGAGAGTTCTATATTTTTGTTTGCCAAATATGAGAATTCTATACTTGAAGTTCTTTTTCCACACTTATCAGTCCTGTCTGCTTTGCCTGTGAACCCACTTCAACTGAAATAGTATCCTAACTTAAGATATATTCCTACTCTATGCACACTAGGTGGCCCAGAGTAGGACGTTGGCAACAATTTATTATATTTGGAAGTTCCTGACCCACTAAAAGATGCACTTACATTTGTGTGGGTAGGTGTGTTCATTTGCTAGGACTGCTATGAGAAATGACAAAATCAGGGTGGCTTAAATGCAGACCTGTATCATCTCACAGGCCTTGAGGCCAGAAGTCCCAGGTCAAGGTTCAGACAGGGCTCATTCCTTCAGAGGCTGTGAGGAGAATCTGGTCCAGGCCTCTCTCCCTCTTCTAGGGACTTACTGTCATCTTTGTGGTTCCTTGGCTTGTAGAAGCATCACCCTAACTTCTGCCTTTCTGTTTCCATGGCATCTCCTGGTGTGGATCTGTGTCCCAATGTCCCCTTTTTATAAGGACACAAGTCAGATTAGGGTTCACCCTAATTACTGCAGTTTAAGTTAATTACATCTGCAAAGATTCTATTTCCAAAGAAGGTCATACTAGAAGTTATAGCTTCAACATATGAATATCTGTCCAACACAGTTCAACCCACAACAGCAGGTTATACATTATTGGGGGCTAGATGGGGGAGCAAAGGCATCAGTAAGGAACCTGAACTCTGAGCTTGTTCTCTCCAGACTCAAAGAGTGGGCATTTTGCTCAAGATGACCTGTTGTCAAATAATCTTTAAAAATAAAAGTGCTTCCTGTGAATGAAGCAGGTGCCTCACTGTTTTGCCCACTGCTGAGCAACTCCGTGTGCTCTAGCTTGACCTTGGAAGGCACTTGAGTTACCAGGAATGCTTGGAGGAAGGGAAGGATCTGGCACAGTGGGCATAGGACTATTCCCTATGCTGTGTTGGCAGCCTCAGAACAGGCCCCTGAGCCCACACAGTAGGCGTTTTGCAGGCTGTGTCCACATTCTGAGACAATTCCTCCCACACCTGTTGCTCACACCAAGTAAGTCCAGGAAGAAAATGACCAAAGCAAGTCTGTTATCTCTGATGAACAGTTCCATCCAGCACGCAATTTAAAAATTGCGTGCCTTGAAGATGATCCTTTGCCAAACAAAACAAAACAAGATAACAGAAAAGGGAAGGATGTTTCTAAAGAAATCCAATCCACTAATTCAGTCTCATTCCTCAAAAACAAATTGGCAATCTACTCAGAAGAGAAATCTAGGTAACTGAGCAGAGGCAGGCCAGTCCTCATTGCACACAATATTACAATTGATGTGACAACCAGCCCTTCAGAGAAACTCAGGAGCCAGTTTCCCTCAGGCCCAGGTAGACCAGATGCACACACAACGTCAATGTACACTTCTCTGGGCCAAGCCCACCTTTGAGCGAGGTAGGCATCCAGCCTTTGAGGGTAGTGCACCTGAGGGTACATTTACGTCTTTGTTGTGAGAAACCAGTATGTTGACATTTGCATGTTTCCCCCACAAAATATGAGCATTTCTGATAGGAACATCAGGAAGAGTCTTTGATCTTGAAATTTAATTTTTAAGTTAATTAAACAAGCAGAGTCAACATCTCAGCAGCTGGTTTGAGTCAGGCAACCTGGCTGGCTGTGGATGCAGCATGAACCTTCTCACCTTCCTCTAAATCGAGGACAGTCTTCCTTCTATTCCTCTAAACTTGCACCAGGTTGGTCTTGAGCTGCCATTCTTTGTGTCTCAAGTATCTGATGCTCTGAGAATGAGTCAAGAATCAGCCAGCCAGAATTCTCCTTGTCTCCCATGAAGGTCATACCTGCCACTGAAGAGCACCAGCTTAGGCTCTGCTCTCGAGCACTATACTTGTACTCAAGAGTCCATAGGAAAAGGGGCCATAGTCCCATCTGTAGATGATCCAAGGGGTGGGCCCTGGATCCACTCTCTGTCTCCAGCTCCTGAGGGAGGGTGAATTCCCAGGCCTGTGACTATCGGCCCTGATCCAAAACCTGGCACTGGGCATTGCAGTCTGGGTGGGTGACTAACACTCCGCCACCAGGAGACTCTTTTAGGGAGACATTGCAGGACATACCTGTCTGTATCACCTGTGCAGTGAGAAGTCACTGCTCCAAACCTCATATGCAGGTCACCTCCTGGACTTTCAGTGATTCTAGTGCTCCTGCTGGGAGCTCATTCATCTGCTCTCACATTGCTCACTTGTAAACTGAAAAGGCTGTGTGACTTTGGGAGAACTGCTCAGCCTCTCTGATACTCAGGACCTTGGTCTGCATGTAAAATAAGACAAATAATTATGCTCTTAACATAGAACTACTGAGTGGACTAAATAAATGGCATATGTGTAGGTGTGTTTATGAAGAGTAATATGCTGTGAGCATTTATTTTGGTTAAATTGTGACAATGATTATTTTTCCTTTTTCCCATTATTATCTTAGATCTAAATAAAAACTGTGGCAAATATCACCTGCAGAAGGCCTGCTGCCTGTGTGAGCAGGTGTGACACTCCTGTCCCACCCTCCCTTTGCGTAAGCTTTTCTGACACACTGCAGAGGGAAGGAAGGCCAGCACCACCTCTAAAAACTAACGTTTGATTCCAAAGGCCAAGTCCATGTAACCCTGATCCTCGGATCGGCTTTTGCAGACTTTCTGGTCATAAAGGACAGTCAGCTCAGCCACGCTCAGCTCAGGGACTACTACCTTCTTCATGGGCTGGTGGTGAAGTGCTTAATGTGACAAAAGCAGCAAGGCCCATGATGCTTTCCCTTGAAACAGAACACCATTATGTAACTGCAAACTACAGAAATTAAATAAAATAAAACCCGTGAGAGAACACAGCCAAAGCAGAGTCGACCCTCTGGGAGGCCTGCCTCCAGCCTCAGTGACAACAGACCCTGCAAAAGCCACACAGCCTTTCCCGTGGACGCCCTCTGACGTCCGTGGCCAGATAGCCAAAGGCGCTGACATTTGAGCAGCGTGTCCTCCATCGGCTCAGCTAGCTGGGCAGTGCACACCAGCGAGGGCTTATCCGTGTTAACATAAACCCTCATTAGAGGGGATTAGGAGAGAAACAGTGACAAACAGGATGGACACTAACCCTCGGAGGGTCCCAGACAGACGCTATGCACTAATTATCCTTTGAAATGACTTGAAAATGCTGAGCGGGAGCTTCAGCGTATGTGCACGGGACGCAAGGGGAATTGTGCTTTACAGACTACAACCTGTTTGTATTTTGCAACAGTTTTATGTTCTGCACCACAGACACACGCACACACATGCACGTGCACACAGCGCTCCCCCAGCCCGGGATGCACAGCTGTCAATGGGACGCTGACTGGGACAGATGCAGGGAGACCCTCTGTCCTCCTCTCTTCAATATGTCATATGGGGACGCCTTCCCAGGTGCATCTTTCCAAGGGTGTGTGGAGTCCACTTCTCAACCCCCTTAGAGAGCACAATGTGCTGGGGCCATGCTGAGGAGGAGGGTTTCTGCAAACTGGATCCTGAGGGGAACCCACTTTCATCTCAATTGTAGGGGAAATGTATTTCCTAAAGCACAGTGGGGTTTTCCAACCTCCTTAAAGCCACTTCAGTGGATTCCAAAGGAAAACTGTGACCTTCCAGGTAAAGAAATGAGTTTTTGATGGTCTCACATGTACCTCCCTGAGCAGGAAGCCCCTCCAGTCTGCACACTCCATGGTGTAGGATGAGAACATTGCCTACAGCAGTTCCTTCTCTCTCCTTGCCACCACCCTCACCCCCCAGAAACATGCCTCCTCCATGGGACCTGTGAGCTGTGCTGACTCTGGGTCCACTTCGGGAGTCCTATCTGGCAGGTCTGGGATGCGCCCCAGAACTCGTGTTTTTAAATCTTCCTTGGGTGGTCTGCCCATCACCTCATGGCCACAGCTACTTCTGCCTGAGGGGGCCTAAGACTGAGGCCTTTGTACTGGCCCAGGATGGACCCTGGGCAGTCTAGGAGCAAACACAGGTGGAAGTGTTCTGTCCAGGACCCTAAGGGTTGGACAGGGGAAGGGAGGAGGTGAAATGTATTCCTAGACTTCCAGATGGGAGTCTTAAAGCCAAGTGTAAACTTCTGAGAAGTGGAAGTGAGCAGAATGGCCAGAGGGTGTGTGTGTGTGTGTGTGTGTGTGTGTGTGTGTGTACATGTAAATGTGTGCACATGACTGTGTGAGTTTGGGGACCCAACTTGTGGACTAGTGACACTCAGATTCTTTTTGGTTTGGGAGGATTTTAAGGCAAACAGTACCACTGTCCAAGTACATGTCACCACTTACATTAGTCAGTTAGCTATCCAAGCTATGAATTCAGGGTGTTCCCCAAACATGGCTGTCAGGTAGACAGCTGCTTGGGCATTTATTTAAATGGATAGTGCATTTGGTCCAAAGAGCTTGAGCACTCAAGCTTCAAGACACTGGGTGCACACAGCTCACGTGGAAAGCAGATAGGTGCATAGAATTAGCTATTGAGGAGAAGGGTGACAACATAGCCTGTGTCATTAGAAAATTACTCTGAGAGCAGTGCTGTTGTCTCCATTTCACCAAAAAGGAAATGAGGCCTTGAGGCGCATGTATATGTCCTCAGTGCAAGAGGGACCAGTCCTGGTGTCTGGTCCTAGAGCATGTGCACTGGGCATGAACCAGGCTCCGTTTTCCTTGTTAGGGCATCCTTGTTGATTCATCGCCAGCAGCAATCCACATCTTCATCACCTATGATACAATTAGGGAATAGAGGCTGACTTTTAGTGAATAGAAATCTATGAATGAACCTATTACATTTGTGAAGAAATAAAAACCAACCACTCCATGGAGCTTTTATGGGTCCAGTTGTCTTCTCTGAATATACATTAGACTCACCCAGCAAGTTTTTGAAAAATCCAGTTTCTGAGATCTACAGCAGACAAGTAATATCAGAACCTGTCTGTGGTCATCTCACAGGTGAACGTCACATCAGTGACACCGAAATCTCACATCCTAATGCAGATGAGGACATCTCCTCCAGGCCTTCACCCTTGCAAGTCCGCAGTGGTGCATGAAGCATGCTTCCCTCTGACTTGGCTCAGCTGTTTAGAGAAACATATGGTTAAAATTACTCCTGCCAGGCTGTGAGAATTGATGCTAATCATTGGAAAAATACCATTGGTACTATTGATTCGTGGATGGTCTTAACACACCATTTAAATTGTTTAGCTCTACTTAACTGCATTTGATGAAGGGAATTATATTCCATAACAATATTTGCAAATTTGGGAATTCACAAAGGCCTTAATATGTATCTGTCATGAATATAGAGTGTGCTACATCTGAAAAGCTACTGTCTCAGAACAGGACCACAGAGACAGAGCTTAAATTGAGAACAAAGAGGTGGTATTATTATAAACCAGAGAGAGAGAGCGCTTCTGGATTTCGCTAATGACCAGGCACAGAGACAGAGAAGTTGCAGAGTCTATTCAACTGGAGTGTGTCCATGGTGGGAGGCTGATCTGGGCTGGGCTTGGACTGGTCTGAAGACCCTCATGTGCATCCCTGCAAAGACATCACTGCTCTGGCTGGAAAACGGAGCAGGGCTGTGACTGGAATGGATGGCCACTGGTTTCCACCATCACTGGTTACCACACAGCACATTTTCAAGGTTATGAATGTTGCATAACATCACAAGAATTGCCTAATATCAATGTGGATAAAATGAGCAAACGTGACTCAAACTGTGACCAGAGTAAGCAACAAACATCACACGAGTACGGATGTGCAATTGTGATGGGGCAATTTTGATCAAGAAAAAAACTGGACTCATTCACCCCTCCAGGCCACCATGGACAAATTCGGTGTTTAGATAATTAGGTGGTGACATTCACTTTCAACCCTGCGATGCCACCACCCCTGCTCCAGGATCAGCTTTCCTGTCCTGGTCCAAACCTCAATTGCACCTCCAACAGAACTTTAAATATATTTCGCATATTTAAACTGCCAATTGCAAAGATGGGTGGCATTTTAGCATTATCATATTGGATATAATTTTTGCCCTAGGAACTGGAAAACGCTCCTTCGCAGGATCAAAGGGTAGTTATGTCGTTTTGCAAGCCCTCCATTAAGTTTCCCATTAAAAATGAATGCTGTTAATAATTTCATTTATATGCATTAGTATTTTGGGGGGAAAAATACCTTCACTGAATTTGCCTTGAAATTCAGAATGCTATCAGGAAGCGCCATGACAAGTCATAATATCATGGTATTTTCCTGATTTATCTCTATTTCTTGATTGTAATATGTTGTTATTATATGACAAAAGCATTGCCTTAGGAAAAGCACACTTTTTTTAAGTTGAGCTCATCTGTTTCTTTTAGTTTCAAGGGGCATTTTTATGTCCACATTACAATGCACACTGCCCTTTAGCAGTTCCTTCCTTGGGTGAGTTATTTATTTAATGCCAACCTAATCTAATTTAGAATTAGGAGAATAACCACTATTGGCTGATACAGTTCTGATACCCTACATTACTTCCTCTCAAGTATATGAGAGCAGCAATGTACATAAACAATGTGCAGGCTCCTAATGCATATATTTACGGATGGTAAAACCCTCATGCCACCCTTCACCGTCATCTAATGCCCCTAAAGGCGTTGCGGGTTAACGGTGATTTAATCCCCTTATGCATGCATAATGTGACAAGCTTTGCATAAATAATAATAAATAATTGGTGCATATAAATAATTTATCATTTATTTTTGCAGTAGAGTCGAATTTTTAGACATATTTTAAACAAAGAGAACTGCGAACATGATCTCAATCAGAAAGGAGGTTAAGTCTTCTTCAAACACAGCTTTCGAAGCTGGTATGCATTCAGGGTATGTTTGTGATTTTGGTGGAGGAAGTTTATTATATCACATCACCAGACTTTGAAGCATAGCACAGTACAGGAAAAAAAACTCTAAAAAATAAATTCTCAACTGGATGGATTGTTTTCAAAATAAGCTGAATAATATCTCTTATTAAGAAAATTATTTTTTCCTATCCAAACCTTCACAGTTAAATACATTATTTGATATGAAGATTCTATATTTGGTAGTGTAAACATTTTAGATTAAACTTGAGCATCTAAATCTAAGATATGACAAAAGTATTTGCAGCTAAAGGACTTAAATGTAAGATGGGAAACCATAAAAATCCTACAAGACTCCATAGGCAGCAAAATAGCAGACATACATCATAGCAATATCTTTACAGACACAGCTCCTAGGGCAATGGAAACTAAGGAGAAAATAAACAAATGGGACTACATCAAAATAAAAAGCTTCTGCACAGCAAAAGAAACCATCAACAAAACAACAAGAAAGCACACTGTATGGGAGAACATATTTGCCAATGATATTTCTGATAAGGGTTTAATCTCCAAAATTTACAGAGAACTCATACAACTTAACAAAAGGAAGATAAACAATCCAGTCAAAAACTGGTCAAAGGATCTAAATAGATACTTTTCAAAAGAGGACATAAGGAAAGCCAAGAGACATATGAAAACATGCTCAAAGTCACTAATCATCCAAGAGATGCAAGTCAAAACAACAATGAGAAACCATCTCACATCTGTCAAAATGGCTATAATCAACAAATCAACAAATGACAAGTGCTGGTGAGGACGGGGAGAAAAAGGAACCCTCCTGCACTGCTGGTGGGAATGCAGACTGGTGTAACCACTGTGAAGAACAGTATGGAGTTTCCTCAAAAAGTTAAAAACGGAGCTCCCATTTGACCCAGTAATCCCACTTCTAAGACTATAACCCAAGAAACCAGAAACACCAATCAGAAAGGATATATGCACCCCTATGTGCACAACAGCAAAATTTACAATAGTTAAGATTTGGAAACAGCCTAAATGCCCATCAGCAGATGAGTGGATTAAAAAACTATGGTACATCTACACAATGGAATACTATGCTGCTATAAAAAAAAGGAACTTTTACCATTTGCAACAGCATGGATGGAACTGGAGAGCATTATGCTAAGTGAAATAAGCCAGTCGGAGAAAGATAAATATCACATGATCTCACTCATATGTGGGGCATAATGATCAACATAATTTGATGAACAAGAATAGATCCAGAGACAAATGGTAGAGGATGGGGTGGGGGGGTTAGAGAGCAACCAAAGGACTTGTATGCATGCATATTAGCATAGTCAATGGACACAGACACTGAGGCAGTGGAGACTTGCCCGGGGTGGGAATGGCTTGCGGCAGGGGCGGGGGGTGTCAATTGGGGAAAAAGAAGACATATGTAACACTTTAGACAATAAAAAAAAATGAATTCCATGAAAAAAAAGCATTTGCAAAAGCTCTGAGAAAAAAATGATCAGATTGAAACTGGTCACTTGTCAGTTTGGGAGATTAGATGAAGTAGATAGGAGAGTGAATTAGCGCACTAATAACAGATTATAATGTGGCTAAATTGCACCGTGTTCAGATACCCGCTGTCCTCCCGAATTGACCAGCAGAGACAAGCTGGTAAGGTTGTACAAGGGATGAGGGGGCCCCTCTCCTCCGACTGAGTGCTCCTGCCACACTTCCTGGCTCTTTTCTAAGCTCGGTCTCCACTTCAGTGGTAGGTACAGAAGTGTCTCCTGGACAATAGCAAAAGGCAGTCACTTACATTCTATTTAAATGTATTTCTGTATGGACCATTTCTTTTGGCCTCAGCTCAAAGCAATTTTTTTTCTGCATTGAATTAATAAACATGCTTTTTGGCCTCAGACTGACTTGATTAGTCCTGACTTTATCCTAGATTAGCCTATGGATTCTGGAGAGATTAGTTTGAGTGGGAATCATACTTCATCATCAGTAAGGAGGGATAGTAGGAATTGCATGGCATTAGATGAATATTGCACATCACATGCCGAGGCCCTGCTGGGTGCCCCATCCATGGCTTCTCTGACGGTCTCATTCACTGAGTTCCCCGAATCTTGTCTTTGGCTGCTCTGACCTGTTTCCATCTCCTGGGCTCCAAACCATGCCACCCAAGGGTTCCTCTCACCAGACGCTCACTCCAATTTGTGTCTTTTCTCTACTCTATTCACCAAGCTCTTCCCTCCCATAGGAAGCTATAGGTCTCTCTGGCTAGCAGAGGCGTTTTCTGAGCACCTTTTCTCTTACATTTACAAGTTTAAAACCATTTTACCAACATGCTCAGATAGAGAAAATAGTTTTGCTTTTGCATATGAAAAAATAGGCACATGAACAAAGTAATAATCATTATAATAGTAATAATAATTACTTACAACTTACTCCTTGTCTCAGCATCCTGAGGGCATGTGTGGCCTTCTCAGTGTCCAGTGGCCAATCGTGGCACTGCTGAGAGAGATGATGGTGAGTACAGGTGGGTGGAGGCCCAGGACAGGCTGGCATGCCCAAGGAAGGAGGAGGTAACTGGGAGGTGGCTGAGTAGAGAAGGAGGAAAAAAGAGTATGCAGTTGGGACCACGGAATATTTGATCAAGGGGCTTAGGGTGAAGGCAGATGCCTGGAAGAGCCTGGATGACATGTTGCTTAGAAAAGGGTTTTTGGAAATCTTGCTTTGAATTGTGCAATTAAACCCTTGTCTTCCCACCACATCTTCCCTCTACTCTCCGAATCCCCTACTGAGAAGATACCCATGTTTGCAAAGGGTGTTTAGAATCTCCTGACCTAGAAAGACCCCTAAATGTGACCTTGGTCCTGCCACTGTGATCACAAGCTCTGGCAACTCTTGAAAACCTGTATTTAGATGTAAATATAGGATGATTCTAGTCGACATATCAGCCCAAAACTCCTGACCTGGATGTCAACTGAGGACAGAGTGAGCCCAGTGTGACAACAGGGAGGCCAAGGAGGCCCGTTTACAGGGACAGAGATATAGCCAGCTCTGGAAAATGCAAAAGGTCCACTCACATACGTACATCAGGGCTTCTGTGGGAAAGATTACCTGCAAGATAAATGAGTAACTTTCCTTCAGTGTATGCTGAGGCTCAAACTGTGTCCCCAGAAAGATATATTGAAGTTCTAACCAGAACCTGTGAATGTGACCTTATTTAGAAATAGGGTCTTTGTATAGGTTAATGAAGTTCAGGTTTATACCAGATTTGAGTGGACCCTACTCTAATCCCCATGGTTAAACTGCAGCCAGGCATGAGGCACAATGCCTGCCTTCCCTAAACTTGATTCTGGTTCACAGGACCAAGGCCACTGGCTTCTGAGTCGTGTGTGTGTTTAAAATCCCGGTGTGGGTTAAGGAGCCTTGATGTTATTGTTCGTTGAACAGATGTTGGCCATGAGCCTTTTTAGATTCCTGGTTGAGAAGTTTTTTTGCAACCAACCATATTTATTTCTTTATTAGGCTCAGTTGCCCTGAGGAGGGAAGAATAGTAGATAGAACTTCAGGAAAGTATGTTTCACGGGAAGAATGAAACAACTAGATTAAACTTCTCATCAAAGTTGAATTTGCCTGTAATGGCTCTCAAAAACCGTGTGACAGCTCTGTGGGAAGATAGGCTGGGCCAGTGACTGCTTTTCAATAAGGCGACAACCCAAGTGAGCTGGACACACATGTGCTAGGGGTCTCTCTCCAGCAAGTTCTCTTTGTGTGGACACTTAAAGGATCCAATCCAATCACCGATGTCCTTTCTGACCCCACACATGGAATCAGAGCCTCTTAGAGAACCCACTTTTGACCAATCAAGGCCAGTCCTTCAACAGTAGTTCCAGGAGATATTCATTTTGGCAGGGGTCACTGGCTCACAACACCCATCATCACTAACTTATTAGATCTTCAGTCAATTAGCTAAAAACAAACAGAGGAGACAAGCCTGGTATTGAAACAGAGAAACCAGAAGCAAACCGCCCATTGCACCCCATTCTTTCCAAGCTGCCTCAAAGGTGGGCAGTTTCATGGAGAAGAAAGGAGCACATTGTTTTCACAGAAGGTCTCTGCAGTAGATGCCTTTCCGCAGCATTTTCCTACTGATTTGGTTACACTTGCGCATCCATGAAATAATGGGTTGGTGCAAAGCACTTTTCAATCCCCACCTAAGCTCAGCGTGCCATGCGAAGCATGATTACCAAGGATTAAAAATCCAATTAGACTCGCCCTTAACATGAGAAATCAGACGAGGAATTTTAAGAAATGCATTGAAAACCACTTCTTAATATGATTGAGTGTGATAACGCTCACTAAGTAGAAAACTGATATCCTGGGGACCCCTGACTCTTCAGAACAATTTAACTTTCAACATCTTCAATAATAACATGCATTCCTTGCTATTAATTATATTGATTGAGGACAGTGGATGTGTTTCAATACATTTCTGTGAAAATGCTGTGATTTGTTCTTTATAACTGAAAACCCACTCATGTCAGGGGGCACACAGCTCTGAGCAAGTGCATGTTGTGGTTTGATTCTGAAGTGTTTGAAAATATTATATAGAAAAACATGGTAAAAATCTTAGAAGGAAAGGTATTAATTCACTGTTTGCCCATGTAGTTTTCTTGGTGAAGTGGGGTGGCCACGGTAAATATTATGCTACCTAATGCGATTTTCTTTTAGTACCATAGGGTAAATATTACAAATTTTGTGGGGCAAGAAAGTCTGATTTTTTTATCACTAAAAAATCTAAGTGGAAATATTTTGAATAATTATGTTCATCATATCTGCTTGGCTTACCTTCTCCCTTTTTTCCATTCATCTGCTATTTAATGCACAATTATATTTACACAGATACATATCACTCAATTGATTTCTTGTGTCAATCATCTTTTTCACTCAGAATAAAATGCTTAATTATTTGACCTGCATAGAGCATTCTGTGCAAACTAGACATTTTAAGACTATGCAACCATGGAATTGTGATTCATGAAAACACTCTTATTTCTAATACAGAATTTGTGGCATTCACTTGGCAAATAAAATCCAAACGCATATTTTAATTCAAAAAGTGAAAATGCACTTTCTACCAAGACAGACCGGAGTTGTATCAGAACCAACCCTTTTTCTTCCTACTTTGCATTATGTGTATTAGACTGTTGTCTACAACTGGCTTTTCGGTAAACTCTCCTGAAAAAGAACAGTGATCACTTATTTGTTTTCTCCTCTTTTAATTAGGCTTCTGAGTTCCTCCTCATGGTCATCAGATGTCTAATGGAAATGACTGAGCTGAGTTAGAAAGAACAAATTAATCACCACCAGGCAATGAGCTCAAATCTACTGGAACACAGTGCTGTGGGCTGTTGCCTGCAAAGCTAATATTTGGTAAAAAATTATTTCCCACAAGAGGTTTCAAGTTGTTTGTGTGCCCTAGGGATCTGATTTCAAGGCATGATGTGCTGATTTATCTCCAGCGTTGGTTCAGCAGCCACAGAGCCTTCATTCAGGAGAATGGACACAAGTCTTTCAAATTGGATGAGCAGCTGCCCATGGCGCTGTCAGTGCTGGGTAACAGCTGTTAGACCACCAGGACTCAGACATCTCTGTCCAGGAGAAAGCTCTCCATTCTGTCTTTGCAGAGAGAAGGTCTGCCTTGCTGAGCTACTACCAAAGAGCCAACCTTGCCATGTGTTCTCATCACTGTTTTAATACTCAAGTTTGACAAAAATGAAAGGGAATGTCTGAAGATCGGATTTTATGCCAGGTAGATGGGCTCAAGCCATCTCATTCTCTTTTATTCCTGAAAGATTGCAATTAATTCTAAGGACAAGGGTTTTCTTTTTCTGCAGTCAGTGTTGTATTTCAATTAATAGTGTAGGTAGCTACTTAAAAAATAAAATATGTTTTTGTTCTTTCATAGATGAGCAAGACATGTTTTATAAATATATACATTCTCCAGAAGAAGCACTTCCAAGGCATAGAGAGAATGACTCTGAGAGAAAAAGAGACACTCATGTGTATCCAGGGGATGAGCTTGTGTTGTCAACAATAATCATCATGAACTGTTGGCCTATTCAATTTATCTAGGTTCAGCTCCATGGCCTAAACAAGACAAATAGCCTTTAACATCAGCTGTCATCCAATTGCTTGGTAAACCATTTGATTATTTAGATAAAGATACTCAGAGCCTTCACATTTGATTTCACTGTTATCTACCAAATCAAAAGAGACATTTAAGTTTTAATGCTAACAGGTGTCATTTTAAGAAACTTAAAGACAAGCAGACAACTTGGTCTTCACCCTGCTTCTGCCATTGGCTCGCTGCTCTGTTACCTCTCACCTACCTTGACTTTGATTTGCTTGTCCATGAAACTAAGACAGGTTGACAAATTAATCACCACCAGGAAATGAGCTAAAAGAGTAGCTTTGAGGACACCCCACAATTTGGCATATCCCCTGAGCCATGCTGTCCAGGGGTTTTCCTAGGAAGTGTCATGCTCCCCACTGCTGTCTGAACTTCTTGGTTGCTCAGGTCTCAAAGCTAATGCTTCATGGCCTTGAAGGAACCTCCAGGGATCTACCAATGGTGCCTAAGAAGGAACATGGTACACTGTTTATTAATATCAGACTCTATGGCCAGGTGATGGGAACAAGGACCAAAACTTTTTTGGAGTCACAAACCCTGACACTCTTCTGCCTGCCCAAAGTAGCTTCTGGGCAGCTAGAGGAATTCATTACCACCATCCTATTTCTTAATATTTCTGGGACCATGGGTGCTCCCCCAGCTGCATGATTATAAATTGAGGCTGGATGGATGGGATGCTAGCCTGAAGTGACAGGGAAGGTGGAAAAAGGTGCATTCCAGTGCATTCTACATCTGCAGCCCCAAAACACCCACACCAGATGTCTGCAGGACTTGTAGGAGGTGCATGATGTTCTATTCTCTACCTTCCCTACTTCTCACCTCTCTACTCCCAGGGAGTAAATGAAAATATAGACATCTTACCTCCTCCAGCAAAAGAAGTGGCTACCAGCCCTTATGTTGGCAAGTTTCCATGTTTTGTACAGAAATTAATGTAAATGACTGCACTCTAACCAACACTGAGAAGAGAACAACCCAGACCCTGTACCATGAACTTCCCAGCTGGAGTGCTGGGAAGACTGACCAGGCAGGTGAACAAGAGCCAGACTCACCTGTCAGAATCCCCTGGGCAGATCCTGTACTGCTGGCAGAAGAGGGTCCTCTGTGCTTGATGGCTTCCATGTCCAACTGGACCAGGGTATCCGATAATTACTGACCCAACCTTTAAATCAAGCAATCTTGACTTGCAGGTGGATTTAGTATGTGAGACAGCCTACACATTAGAACAAAGCACAGGTCATGGTCAACACTGCATGCATTTAACTAGTTACTATCAGTAATAGATTTTGTTTTGAAAAGTGGAGGTGGGGTGGCCATTGACGAGAAGAAAGCCTCACCATTGGAATGAGGCCAATGGGAGTATGTCCTGGTGGTCACTGCATATGTGTCACAAGTGGGAAAGAGAAGGTTTTCCTAGCAAAATGATGATAACAGACAAGGAAGCTGTTACTTGGGGTGGCGGGTTAGCCTCCAGCCATCACCCTCTTAAGTATGTGCAGCCTCACAGAAGCAGCCAGCTAAAGAGAGTAAACATGTGTTAGAATTTTTTATTTGTAGTAAGTGGCCTAAACAGTAGAGTTGACCTCTGTTCCCATCAGTCTAGATGACTTCAGAAGGCACTGACCCTGGGGAATTCCTTACCTAGAAAACTTCAGCACCTTGTTGGCCTGCCCTGGTTGGTGGATGTTTTCAACATCAGACACAGGTAAGACTGATACATCCAAAGTGGACATCAGAACCAATCCTGGAAAGCACTCACCTTCCTTGTCCCAAGTAGCTGCTGGAAGTTAAGGCCTGAACCCAGTTCTCCCTCATTCATCATGGCAGCACTTGACACCCTTTGATGACTTTGTCTCACCCCCATCAAGTCCTCTGAAGTTTTGGGGCCCTGAGCTGCATTTACTCCAAGGTCTCAGACTGGAGATGAGTTGGGGAAGCACACAGGTCTTAGCCCAGTGGGAAACCCTGTTCCTATCGTTTTTTCAGGATAAGAACACACTTACATATGACTTTGATTCAACTAATCCTCCATATAAGTTTTAACAACTTACCCAGAATTTTCCTTTAGGCAACTGTGAAATTAGCTGAACACACTGAACCCAAAATCAGTCTGCTTACATCAGTAGGTGGCAGTGTCAGAAATAACTTTCCAAACTGGGGAGATTTGCATTTCATGAGAAAGAAAGGGAGCTTAAAAAATTTTAAAAAAAGAACAGAACAGGAAAGGAAAGGAAAGGAAAGGAAAGGAAAGGAAAGGAAAGGAAAGGAGCTTAAAGTGATCATATTTTTACCCTATTCACCCATCAAGAGACGATCTTCCCCTCCTCTCAAAATTACCGATGGGTCTAGTCCACATCTAGCCCCTTGCCCAGCAGTGGGGGTCCATGACCATCTGTGTTAATGGTGGGACCTCCTTCACAAATTGCCTCCCTCCCTTCAATATCAATCATTATCACGTGTAAATTGGGGTCTTATTTTAACTTGTAGACAATAGGATTTTAAAAGGTCTGGGAATAGGATTAACATATTGTTATGTTGTGTTCTGATTTACACAAAGTTGTGTTCTTGGGAGAGTTCCTCGTGAAACACCTATTTTATATGTGGAGCAAACCCCAACTGAGATTTCACCAAAAAACAACTTGACATGACTCAAACAGTATTTTCTTATTAACCAACAAGAACAATTAGGAAATGTTTCAAGTAAGCTCAGTCTCTGTGCTTGAATACACATTGTTCATTGTCCTATGTCAACAAGTATAGGCTGCTGTTTTAGAGCAATTTCCATATGTTAATTTACTGAGTTGCCTTTCTGAAAGACTATAGTTTCCTGACTGTTAATTTCAGTTGACAGGAAATGGTTTTGCTTTTCATTCTCTGCAAAATAATGCATTGTTGCAAAGTGATTTATAATAAACAGTATCTAGGAAAGAACTACAATACTGATTGGTTTTGACAACCAAAAATGCATTATTAATGAAATAATAACGTTGGCAGCATCTTGGACGCAAGCGGCTTGAGTGGAGTTTATTTTTCTGTTCAGAGTCTGGATCCTCGCTCTCCATTTGGAGCTTCTTGGAGACTGATGATCATTGCTGAGCATGTGGGGGCACACATGTGCTATGCCGAGTTCAAGTGCATCTGCCCTGAAAAGTGATTATTTTTGCATTAAACTGTGGCTAATACTGTATTTCATTAACATTATATTTCAGTTCTACTTAACTCAATACACCTTTATTATCCTAAATCAGAAGTCCCTCGCATCACACAATCTATAACTAATAAAGATATTTTTAATATCTGTTATTTCTAGAATCATAAATGGCAGTATAAGGAGTAGTCGATACATAATGCACTGTACTCCATCCATAGCTAGCTCCAAATCACAGCAAACAGAAAAATGAAATAATATAACAAAACCTGAAGCAAAACTTTGCATTATATTAATTTGTATGATTCAAGTAGGGAAGAGCAATAATTTATCCCAACAAAACCCACAGCTCTGTGATGCACCTTCAGTTGTGCAGAGCTACAGAAAGCTCCTCTGATTGGATTAGGTAGTAATCTATTCCGCATTTTAAGCTTACTAATTGTAGCAAACACAATATTTTATTTTATCTATTCACTCCCATTTCTGTTACTTAATTCCCTGAAATATTTGTGCTTCCAGTCGAATTACGATGCTCTGTATAAAGTGCTGGCCTCCATTGTTGTTGGCTCCTACATTAATTGTGGTATGAACTTTATTGAATTTACTGAAGTGCTTTGTTGGATTGTCTCCAAACACTAACAGGCAAATGAAATTAAATAAAAAGGGTCAGCTATATTTAAGAGCATCATGTAAGTGCTTTAGAGACCAGCTATAATGAAAGAGGCTGTAAACTAAAACGCAAGTGCAAATGTCACTCTCACCTGAGCGTGCCCACAATTCAAGCAGAATTCATCACGGAGCAGGGCATCTGCCACAGAATGGAAGGGTGTTTGATGGAGGTGGGTTTGCCCACAGCCAGCAGAACTCTGGGTGTGTGTGTAAAGACTGTAGAGTGAGTCCGACTCTTCCCACAGGAGCTAAGCCTCTAGCACTGAGTCTAGCTAGACACAGGAGTGTCCAGTGACCTGAGCCATGTGTGAACGTGTTGTCCAAGGATTCCTCCTGATGGTGCCTTGTTCAGTACAATATCAGGTGCTGAAACCACTGCAAATGCACTCTTTAAGATATCTGTTGTGTCCAAATGCTATGCCTAGGGAACTGCATTTCTGCCATGTTCATCTAGGTCCTGACCTCTTAACAACTGCTTTGAACTTAGTGAACATTGAAAAACCTAGTACATAGGTGAATGAGAAAAATAAATAAAGAGCTAAGAAGCCACAAGAAAAAAATCATTTTTATAAAATGGAAAATCTTTTGGTGATTTAAAAATTACCCTCATATTCCTATCCATGAGACATTTTTGATGACTTGCAAGAAACCACTGAACCTACAATCTTCCCTCTCTGTTCACACATGCTTCCTTGTCTGAACATCACCCATCTGTCTGACAGCACCACCTATTCTAGACAAGGAGAATGCCTAGAATAAAATGCCAATAATGTATCTCATTTACATATACAAGCAAATATATATAATATATTTTCATAGATAAAATCTATGTTAGATATATTATTACATATAACAATATACATAATATGCATTTACAAAATATTTACATTAATATACAATAATATATCTCATTTGCACATGTTTAACTGGTTAAAAATTGTACAAGCAGTTTTCTTCTATAAGATATCGCGTTAGTCCAAAAAATACTGTTGCCCACTAATACAATCATCTTAGTAAAGAACAAGACCAGATTGTATGAAGATAAAACAACATGTCTCCCTAAGAAGTACTTGGAAGCAAAGCCCCCATTGGCCTAATTCTAAGGAGGCTGGGGGATAAAGAGAGGTAAGAGACAATATGAGAGGAGGCCAGAGAATAGCACCCAGGTCCAGAGTCTAAAATCCCAAACCTCTAAGAAACTCTGGGCACTTAAGGAGATGGTTGGATTCCATTTCCATGCTCCTTGAGGCTCAGCCTTATATGTCAACATGAGTCCAGTTCCTATCCAGGCCCTGACTGATCATGGGGATCAAAGTGCAGTGGCCTAGCTCTGTGCTTAGCCAGGACGCCAACATCAAACACATCGTGAAAGCAGCTTAGACTCATGCTGACCAGGTACACCCAGAAGTCCATCGTTTCTTTATAGTTTTGTATGTCACATGGCATTCTTGTATATAATTTGTACAATTTGATGATTTTTTTATGTCCTCATGTACATCAAAATTGATATTACAAAACTATTCACAGAAAATTTGTAGAATGACAATAAAATGTGCATTCCACTGGTTGATCCATGTCTTATTATTTGGATGGTTTTCTCATGTCATTTCCTTGAAAATAAAAAATAAATAAAATTAAGTATTAGTGAATGTAGTTCATCAACTCCAAGTTCAGTTCTGATAGGTGCACATTTTCCAATATTCCCTACCACCCCAGTGGTGAACTCTACCGTGGATGCAGCCTCGTAGTCCCCAGAGCTGAAATCGCAGCACATCCAGAATGACATGAGGCAACAAGCACCTTGGAAGAGGCCCAGCATGTGCTGTGTAGAGAGAGGAATCGCTGCAGGAGAACAGGTATATAAATCCTGCTTTTCATGAATAGAGAGGGGCTCACAGGTCACAGGTGCTCCAGAAGAAATAAATAAGACACGGAGCTTAGGGAGGAGCTTTTCCACTTTGGCTTTACATCCTTTGTATTTAAACTTTCACCAACAGCATTTATTAACGCCCCTCAAAAAAAATTAAAGTTAGCCAATAAAAAATAAATAAATAAATAACTTATTCTATAGTTGCTACCTCACAATAAATAAAGTTTGCTGGCTTTGGAGTCTCACCTCCCAATTCACTTGGAAAACATGGACTACGGCACCCTCTTTGCCCCTGAAACCCTAGTCCTTCACCACCTAGTCCCTGAATTTTACATAATCCGTGGCCCAATTTCTCTTCTTGACCCTCCGGTGAACCAGGAGATGGCATATGACTTGAGGCCCTTTGACGAATGAACTACCTAGTATTCTGTGTTATTCAAATAACATGAACAGGGAGGGAAGTTGGTCTAACTTCACTCTCTCAATAGATTTCAACCATCTTATTAATTCAGGGATTGCTGTCATGGCTTCCTTCAGGCAGTTCTGGTGGTGCTGGTGACTTGTTGGACATGAAATCATGTTCAGTGGGAGAAACTTTGGGGACAGATCTCTCAAAAGCAGGTGTGGTATAGCCGAGGTGTCACCTTCACCTATATCCTGGGAAACAGGTGACATGATGCTGAGAACACATTATTAGTCTATCTCCTCTACTAAGAATTACCAACACTGATTTGAATTTGTTTCCACACTGCTCTGCGGACACCCTCTCTGAAGTGGTATAAACAATAAGTATGTGTGACTGTGGTTAGTGTAGTAAAAATTTTTACTTTCCTTCCCCTGGAATGAGGATTGCTTTTGAGTTATGTTACCATTTATTACAAGACCCATGGCGTACAATCTCCCCTTCTTCTCCTGGCTCCAAAGTGTGTGTATTTAGCATAGATGGTGCAGAGCATTTGTAATTCTGCACTTTCAAATTCTGCACCTTGTGCATGCACACACGTGGACACACAACTCTGGACAATGCCTGGTAATCAAGGCTACGAGATTGAGAAGGACTCAATGTCGCTAGATCAAATGTATTTTGCCATCGACCTATTTGGAGGAAAGAGGAATTATTGAGCAGCATTGGACTCCATCAATGGGTTAATAATTTGATGTGCTATTCTTTTTGAAAAGGCTTATTTAAATGTTTATCAGTTGTGCAGAGCGAACTGCGCTGGCGATTCGCTGGGGACGGCTCATCATTGCCTATGCATGGGAGCGTTGTCGGAAGATTAAAATAACATTGAGTATATTCTGTAAATGAAGGGGAGAACTAACAGAAGCCTCTAGAGTCCATTATAAATTTTAATAATACATCAAGGTAATGTAACTGAATAACCGATCTCTAAGGGAAGAAACACAACATTTGGCTAATATTACAATTTAAATTATGAAAACAAAAAGAGCTTTTAGTTAATCTTGTCTTTCTGCTTTTATTCTTCAGGCTCTTTTTTATTTTCCCTGAATCCAAGACACCATGTAAACAAATAAAAGTACGGGAGAAAATAAACAGTTTGGCATCTCAGTAGATTAATTAATGCGCTTCAGCCTTGGCACCAGTAGGCGAAAATTATGTGCATAAATAATATCACTAATTAAAAAGATGCAGATTAACATGCAAATAATGTTAATGAGGATCTGCCATTCCAGAGTGGATTCGCATAACATCAACAATTTAATGGGTTGGAAGGCTTGTGTTTGCATTACATTAATAAATTTCAAAGACCTTGCATAAAAAAGTTCTGTTGGAGCCGCTGTGTCCCACTTGTGACTTGTAAATTCTGTGGGCAGTAGCGAGCACTCGTAGGCAGATGCCAAAGTCATTATCTAAAAGACTGTTGAGAGGGTGCCACGTGCCAGCGTGACCAGCTGTTGGGAACTGGGCAGTAGGCACTATCCCGTGCCAATTATTCATATTATTTGGGTAGTCTTGATATTTATTTAAACTGATTAATATTTTGTGCTCTGCATCTTGATCTGGAGGGAAATCACTTTAAGCAAGCAAAGTTAAAAACAACAACAAAAAAAACCCTTATCAGCTTTTGATGTGTCCTGGAAGTTGAATACATAATGGAACTGATTAAGTAGACATGACTCTGAACCACAGACAGAAGCAGCATAAAGTGTCTTTAATGATGTCACAGAATGCTGCAACAAAGCATCACGGCATCAAATGCTGAGCGGGTCACAATGCATGGAGCTCTGTCTGCAAAGGAAAAGACCCGTGTGTTCCTTGGTGCAGGACGGTGCTTCTGTGGTGGATTTTTAGGACAAAAAGCAAAGACTGAGGGAGGCCCCAATGAGTGCCTTCCTGAAACACCACATTATCTCCCTCTGTCTCCTCGGGTGGTCCTTGTCCTCCCCTGATCCCAAGCTGGGGCCTTGAGGACTGATTGTGAAGCAATTGGTGTGTGAGGACAGTACAGGTGGCAGTTGGCCATGTGAGTCAACAAAACCTCCATCTCCCGCTGATGAGCTGTCCACACTCTCACTCTCCAGGGAGAAGCTAGCTGTGAGCATTCCAGGAGGCATGGTCTACATGGGCCAGACTCAGACAAGCTAGGACACATGTCTCCCAAGTCTCAAAGATGTTCTGACCCCCAAATACCCACTCTTTCCTCCAGGCCACCCAGCCTGCCATGATATGGCTCTTGGTATTAAAATCAGGAGGGTTAGAATCAAAGGAAAGAATATCATGCATGCCAACTCCAGGCCAATGTTTCCATCATGGGACACTAATTGAGCCATACAGAGTCAGCTGTTCCCTAAACTTATTTGTTCTAAGGCAGGTGCTCGTGTATCTCTCAAGCCCCTCCAAACATGGTCAACCTGGATTTACAACTTCACACCTGATGTAGAGAAAATGGTGTGCTTTTCATCACTGATTTCCAGATTGGCTACCATGAACATACACATATACATATACATAAATGAATGACAATTATGAGTTATGTGTTTCAAATACACAGATTACATATTGGCAGAAAGGCCACTATTGACATCTTTACCAACTCTGTTTAAAGTCTATGATTTTAATTGTTTAGGGCTTCCCTTTGCACATAGCAAAAATGTAAAGGATGAATGTTTGGGGCATTGTATGGCCATGTGAAAGACTGGATAAAGAGTGCCATTCTGAAGTGGTATATCCACCCATACACTCAAGCAGGCTTCTGACGCATCTCATGAGTGTCTGGGTAGATGGCACAAAGCATGGGATCTTCACTGAAATTTCAGGAATATCTTCTTTGCATGGGGAGAGAGGACAGAATTGGAGAGTACAGGAAACTACAGAGAAAATGGGCAAGGGGGATGGAACACTATCCAAGGAGCCCCACACCAGCACAGGTCACAGTGGGATGCATGTTTGTTGAATAAATGCAAGTTAACCCCTCTCTCTGGCCCCAGCATTTCAGCACTTTATCATTGTATGGAATTATTTGATTAGATGGGTATCCCCCACCCCAACCCAGCCCACTCTGAGGTTGTTGAGGGCTATTTTGTCCCAGTACCTGATGCAACAGGTTAGAAAAGTAGAAGAAGATGAATAAGGGAATGCTGCCCCAGCCAAGGTATCCTTGCAATGTCTTTCAAACCCTGGCCACTTGACACTCAGCCTGCCCACCCTCCCAGCTGAATGCGGCTGAGATTCCCACTTCACAGGTGCTGTACCTAGAATTTATACAAACAGGTGCAGGATAAGTCAGTCACCAGAGCTCCCCACCTTCAGGTCCTCTTGGGCTATTCCTCCAGGTGTCTACTCCTTTCCTAGGTAAACAATTCATGTCCAGTGTGAGCATGACACTCAGATGAGACTCTTAGTAGAATTAGTCACTGAAATTTTCTTAGGCACCTGAAAAGGTCCCTCACCTTTCACACTATCTGGAGCAAGGCTCCCTGTAACTGGAGACATAGCCTCTCCTTTTCCCAGATGCTTCCCCGGGAACCTAGCGTGTGTGGCCCACTGCAGAGGTGACTCGGCTATGAAATTGGCTGCACCATCTCAGATTTTTCTTAAAAAGTTCAGGAACCATCTCATCAAACCTTCAGACTTGGTGTATAGAAAGCTTTCCTGTTTCCTTGTTAATCTTATGTGTTTTGAAACAAAAGTGTCTTGTTTTAATCCAGCAAACTTAACCATCTGCAGCAGCCCTCACAGGAACAAAGGAATGGACACTTGGGAATGTGTTCACCTTTAAGTGGGAAGAAGTAAAACAAATTCCCTTCTTCTTCAACAGCAGGTGGGTGTGAGGAGGTTCTAACTGATTACTCTTTTATCTTAAGTGGGTTTCTGTCCATGAAATCTACTCTTCAGGCTGCTGCAGAAATGCCACCTCCTTTGAGAGGCCCACCATGACTGCCCTTCCCTGGACCAAACGGGCCCCTCTGTGGCTGCCTGTCCTTGGCACACTTCCTACCTGTGCCATCCCAGGGATTGGAGGAACGACTTCCAAAACAGTGCCATGAAATCCCTTGCCATTTTCCTAAGGCAAATCTCTTCTACTCCCTTTTCTAAAAATAAGGACAGAAAAATAAACCCTCAAAATATAAATATTCTATTTTAAATTTTGTCTATCTTTTGTTGTTGTGGTTACCTTGCTCTATGTCTGCAGTGGAAAACAAAGTTAAAAATTGTTTGCTGGACTTGAACATAATGCGATTCAATCTAATTAAGGACCAAAATTTCCCTTAAAGATTTAAATTATCTCAGTTGGCCATCAACATGTCCCAAGTTAGCTAGATGATTCTCAACACTTCATTTCACTAACTGCCCTCCAATAGGGCTTAATGGGTTTGCAGCACTGCAAAAACCGAGCATGCCTGCGATGCCAACCACCAGGCAGTGTTTCTGGGCACCGGGCTCTGTGCTCCTACAGTGCCAGTCCCCCTGCCCTGCACTCCTGGGCACCACCCACATGAGGAGAACTGTGGCCAACATCCACTGCTTCCCGCAGGCAGGGAACTCATGGACAAAGAGGTCTCCTCCGTGCAGCTCCCTTGATGTTCGCTTTCCGGGAGACCATTTCCACTCAGAGAGAATGATTGATGGTCAGTTGCTCACTTTCTCAGTGCTCTATCAGTTAAGCTGAATATATTTTGCTACCTCCTGCTGTTGCCAGGAGCAACTGAAACACTGGAGGTCCTGGAAGCCTGTGCAGCATCCAAATTCAATGATGCTCCTGCGTGGCAGGTTGGTATAAGTCACTCTTGAAGTTAATATTTCTAATGCTAACAGATAACAGCCACCACACATTCGTGTTTTCTATGTCCCAAACAGTCCTCTGAGCATCATGCACCATTGACAACTAATCTGTGAGAGCGGTGGGCCCACTGCATTTTAGAGAGGAGCAAACACATGGCACCAAGTGCCCCTAATGGCAGAGCTACCGTGCGGGAGAGCTGGTGGTGGAAGTGACCTCTGAAGCACCCAGAGACCCTGTCACAGCACTGTGTGAGGCTGTCTGTTCATCTCAAACATTTCTGGAACCAGTGTGTTTGGGGGCTTCCACAGAGAACCAGGAGGCAGGGAGGATGGAGAGAGAAGGCATCAGGACCCTTGTGTCAGCAGGAGGAGAGGACCACAGTGTGGGCCACGCTGCCCGGGATGGCCTGCCTGGAGGCAGAGCTGGTTCTGCTCTGCTTTCTCCAAGTCTCTGCTCACAGCATTCACTCCATCTGATGCTCCCTTGCCCCAGTTCCTTCTGTCAAAATCTTTTCAAGCTTTGGTGGACTGTCATCAAAGGCAAACTCTCCCATGAAGTCTTGAACACAGCTAGACAGGACCTGGTCTACTCGAAGTCATAGAGCACTTGCCATCACCCCAGGCCACCCTTGCCCTGCTGCCTTATGTTGTAATTATTGGTTAGCAGTTCAATTCAGGTCAATAGATACATGCTGGGCACTGCTGTGTGCTGGCACTGGCCGTGCAGAGTGGAGGAAGAAGTAGGCATGCTGTCCCGGGGCCTCATCTGTCAGGTGTCTCAGAGACAGGGAGCTCTGGAACCCTGGAACAGGGAGGCACAGTGGCCTCACCTGCTGGGAAGTCCTGCAGCAGGTCATCCAGGTGAGTGATGGGCAGGGCTTCCCAGGAGAGCAAGCAGTGAGCTGGGCAAATGAGGGTGGTGAGAGATGCCACGGGACCTTGGGGGCTCCTGCTAAGCTCCCTATTTGCCCTACAGGTGATAAAGGTCATGGAGGACTTCCGGGTGCAGCTCCAAAATCCGGTTTCCATGGCAGTGGATCTCTGGTGAGGATGGAGGAGGAGACCGAGGGGAACAAGATGTCAATGGGCACTGCGGTTTGGCCAGGATTCTGCTTCCCCACTAACCTGAGGTCACATGCTCTCTGTGCCTCCGTCTCTCCACCTGGTCACCAGTATTTACATCCCTCTCTTCTTGTGGGTCCCACTCAAAGCTGGCAGCCTCTGAGACAAATGGGTCAGACAATTCCCCATGTGTGGAATATGCTGCCTCCAGAATTTGAAGAGTCCTACCAGACACAGTGCTTCCTTCTTCCTGGTGAGAAGTTAAGATGCCCTAATTTTTCTTTACTCTGAAGGGGATGCCCGAACACACTCCACATACCCAGACCCTAAAACAGGGGTGGGAAACCTTTTTTCTGCCCAGGGCCATTTGAATATAACATCATTCACGGGCCATACAAAATTATCAACTTAAAAATTAGCCTGCTATATTTGGTCAAACATTTAATTAACTCACTCCTAATGCCTTGGCAGGGCCTAACCAAATGATTTTGCGGGCCTTAAACATCACCCCTGTCCTAAAACATCACCCCAATGTGGCAGACTCTTAATCTGTGTTGTGATTACCTCCCATCCTCTGAAGCACATGAAGCCCTTGCTTCATTGTGCTTATCTGGTTTATTAACATAATGTCACTGATGGCATAGATCACTGATATGTCCTACAGAGTGACCAGTTCATCCAGGCCTCTTCATACTATATCATAATAGAGGGTGAGGGTGGACGTAGCCCTGGAGCAAAACCAAAATTGTGCATTGCTGCCCATTTCACATAATGCAGCCTGCTTCAGGTCCCCCTTTTTGATAAGGATACACAATAATGCATTTCCAGATCAGTGGCCACATGCCATGTGCCTGAGCCCATTTGCATCTGCTCCAGCGGAGACACCCCGTCCAGTACTACACTGGCAATCAGGCTTCTCCCTGGTGGAGCTGGCAGCATCCTCTGCAATATGACTGAATTTTGTGGAAGCCAGGCTGTGAATTAATTGGGGACACCTTGGGACCACCACTGCCTATGCTTTGGTCTTCTAGGGCCAGTAATCTCTGCTGTTCTCCACCGACCCCAGCTCAGTTTGCTGTGTTGCTTTTAATTTACTGTTCTGGCTCAAGTAAGGCTTCCTCTTGGTCTTCCCCACTATGACAGCTGATAATGCAGGTCAAGCAACCAGAGTGCATCCAGTTATTCATTTGGGGCCTGGGGAACCTATCACTGGAGAACCCATGGACACAAAAGCCTATCTTGAGCTGACTCTGACCTGGACTCTGTTTAATACATGTCTCCACTCTCACAGGGAAGCCATAGTGATGCTTCAGGTCTCTGGCTGTCAGCATCCACTCAAGCTCTATAACAAGAGTCCTCAAAATGCTCGGGATCTCCCTTCCTCAGTGTGCAGTTGCCTAAGGAAAGCCCTATGGGTCTGCCTTGGCAAGGCCTCAGAAGCTGCCAGGCACGTCCAGGTGGTGTTGCAGGCAAATGTACATGGGGACACAGACTCTTCTTTAGTCAACGTCTTCTGGGTCTAAAAACAGCTTCTGGCCCAGAATCAGAGCCAGGGATTGCGACTTTGTATTGGGGCAGTTGCTCACAACCCTCAGATTACTCTGTCTTGCTTTTTGTGCATAGACTGATTGATTCCCTTGTTGGCCACCCTGCCTTCTTGCCCTGGTCCACCGGGTTTTCTTGACCATCTCCATAGCTCCTTGCCAATGTACCCCTTCTAGCTCTCACTCCAACCTCCCCTGGCCTGATGTTAAGTGCACCCACCATGCATCAGACAAGTAAGCACCATCACCTGTCTCTCTCATCCTGGGGCTACCAGGGCCCCAGCAATGTGACAACATCTAAAAGCAACATGGTATGGAGAGGATAGCCACTTCTGTGCATCTCCTTGGGGAACACAGAAGCCTGGCAGGTTTTCTGACTGCACTTAGCATATCTACTCCAATATGCACATCCTCTGAGCCTTTTGATCCCCACTCCACCATCTGCCCTGGAGACGGTTATTTCTATTCCACTTAGTATGGGCCATTGCCTTTTCCAAGCTTTCCACAGCCCATATGGCAGCATATTAGCACTGTCTCGTGGGGGTCTTTGCCAGGGTGTTCAATGCTACTTTGTGGGACAAGGGCCCTATTTAGATGAAACCACCCTTATCTAAGTTCATATTCCCTGCTCCTGATGAGCCCCCTCGGGCCCAGCCCAGGCTCAGGCCAGCTCCCTGCTGAGGGGTCCTGTCCTCCCCTTGCAGGCTTAGCTAGCCCCTGGGTAGGTTAGAGAAGGTAAGGGGGGCACCTAAGTATGTATGCATTTGGGTGTGAGCATGTGTGTGCATGCACATGCCTGTGGGTCTCTCAGAGAAACCTTTACATGATCCTTAATCAGGGTGAGGGTGCTGGCTTTTAATAGGAGGAATAGGCTGCTTCTGAGAGACCAGGAGATGTGAAATTTTCAAGTATATTGATGCAAATGTCCTCACCTGAGTCTTGTGTCCCATTTCTTACTGATTAGGATGGGGTCTGCCCTTGTCCAGCAGGCCTGCTAGAGCTGAGAGTTCAACCTGTTCTAGAACTCTGTTATCCTTCCAAGTCCTGGAGTTGAATGACCATTTCTCTGCCCACCACATGCAGCTGAGCAGGGGCCCTTTGTGTGTGCCAGAGGAGCCTAGCTGGCTTTCACACTTTGCTTTCGAGTAGGGACCACACAGCCCCAGCCTTTGCTAGCCTTCTCCAGGGTGCTGCTGGCTTCTGCATCTGCCATCCAGGCCCCAGGTCTTGGTCTCACAGTCGGTTTTGGTGGAGTCCACTCTGTCCTCCTCCACTGCTCACTATTTGTGAGGACACAGCATGGACTACATCAGACTTAAGTGTTAAAAGGATGGATGAATGACAATAAATGGAGGACAAAGAGACATCTCCGGCTTAAAGGTGAATTTCAGAGTGAATCTATCTGCCACAGACAGATGCTTGTCGGTTCCTTTTGCCTGATGACTTCCTTGATTCTCATTACACCAGAGATCATCTAGACCAGCGGTGGCCAGATGGTCCATGAGGTCCAAAAGGTTGGCAACCACTGGTTTAAGGAAACCTAGACCTTGTCTTCTCTGGGCCTTTATAAAGATTGCCAAAAGTTTTCATGGGCTTCTCTGAGGTGGGTAGACAATCACTTTTCTCTTTATGTCAAAAGACTGGCCCCATATTTTTTTAAAATATATTTTTATTGACTTTTTACAGAGAGGAAGGGAGAGGGATAGAGAGTTAGAAACATCGATGAGAGAGAAACATCGATCAGCTGCCTCCTGCACACTCCCCACTGGGGATGTGCCCACAACCAAGGTATATGCCCTTGACCGGAATCGAACCTGGGACCCTTGAGTCCACATGCCGATGCTCTATCCACTGAGCCAAACCAGTTAGAGCTGGCCCCATATTTTTTTAAATAACACTTTTCTCAACTCTACTCTCATTTTGGAACAAATAAGGGAAATACAATTGGCTACAGAAGGCCCTTGTACATGTTCATTAGTTCATTAGTTTTAAATTATGTAAACTTAATGCTTTTTGTTTTCTGTTTTTAACAACACTTAGCTGCCCCCACCCAAGCCCAAATGAAGATGCCTGGAATAAATATTTTATGTACCCCTCCCTCCCCCAAGCCTTTTAGATCCTCTGGCACATTGCTCACTGCGAGGCATCAGTGAAGTGTTTTCTGAATCTGTGATGTCGGAGCTACCTTTCTTTTTTTCAACATTAGAGCCCTTTCCACCTTGATCCTGAGTAGAATCGCCTTTCTATCTTTAAATGACAAAATACACCATTTAAAATAACAGTAATAATTTCAGCAAAACTATACTAGATCTTACCATCCCTTTGGTATTACATTAAATGATATGGTAAACATATCAACCCATTTAATAAATATGTTGTTTGGGGCCCCAGATCAATAGCCTTACAAGGTTCATAAGTCATCTGAACTCAATTAAATATTAGAATGGGTCAGGGGTCCCTGAGCCTTAAAGAGATTCTGGTCAAGAACACCTGGTTTTCTTTCCCTTGGCCGCACACTCACCACATTCATCTACTTACCTGGCTGAACATGAACCATTTGGAGTCAGAGATTATTTAAAATGGTAAAGTTGGGTCACATGTTAAACTTAAATGTATGATATGTCGAAGGTACTATGACATCAAGGGGTGGTGTCAGGGAAGTGGCTTTGCTGCACAGTTGGTCTTGGTCTAACTGTGAGAACTCTCAGAGGCCTGGGTCTGGAATCCCCTGTCAGCACGCGGGTAAAGTCTTTCCTGCCCCTCTCGCCAAGGATATGAGTGCTAGACACACCTTCAACAGCCACTGGCAGGTCCAGGAACAATGGAATTAGGCAGGTGGTCCTCATGGAAGAATTGAAAAGCAACAGGATCATGGAGAACATTCCAAGGTAGTTCTCTACCAAAGGCACAACATTCTCTACTTTAATTCAGTTCTGAGACAAATTTGCATCTTTCTGTTGCCTAGGAGAAGACACTGTCTCCAAGTCTTTTGCTTATAAGGATATATCATACTGGACACCTTTTCACAGCCTGTGCAGAATTTCAAAGTTCTGTTATGAAGCTTTTCTAAGAACAATGACTCCATACATAGGATCCAGAAGACCTGCAAGCTCTCCAACAAAGGATATAAGTTGGAAAAGAAAGTTTCTCAGGGCAGCACTGCACAGGCAAACAAAAATTAATAATAAAATTAATAACCATTTAAAACGACAGTAAACATTAAAAGTATACTTAAAGCCAAGCTTGCTGGATCCAAGTAGAGACAGCCCTGAAAAAGCAGGAATTCTAATTTCCAGTCTTCATGCTTGTAATGACCAGCTTGTGACTTCCTGCAAGCCAAGTTTGCCATTGGATGCATAAATTTAAAAATAAATAAAATTTACTCATCCATTTACTTGCATTTCATAAATTACATATTTGGAAAAGTTTCCATAACACTCAAGATTTTTTTCCTTCATTCCATTTTTAAAAATGATATTCTATGTTCATCATCTTTCTAATTTATTCTAATCCCCAATTTTATTTGAAAAATGGATAACGTGATCTAAAACACGGCAAAATTGGATTTTTTCCCTTTGAAAATAGATTAATGCTCAGACTTATTTTCTATCAAACTGAGTTACACACAACACTGTATGTATGTAAAACTCAATGACCAGGGGATATTCCCATTTCAGGAACAATAAGGACTGCAGGGAACATGGGTGGACAGCTGTGCATTCTGCAGGAGGCTTCAACCTGCCAGGGGCACCAGGCCCCACAGAGGCCCAGTCACTAATGAATGGGGACCCTCATTGCTTTCCAGGAGTCAGGGACATAAAGGGAGATCTATGTGGAGGATTGTTTGTAAGTGTAGGGTGTCATTGGGGATGGCCACGGGCATTCAAAGAGCAGTCATTTTCGGGCGCAGGTGCTTTATAACTCTACCTTTGCTCTACACTTCTGATAAGATAGCAACCAAGCCAGATGACCCCTAGATCAGCAGGTGGCCCTGGCCCAGTAGATGATTCGTGGCACAGTAAATGGCCTCCTGGTGCATAAATGATCTTGGTCCAGTATATGACCCCTTGGTATAGATGACCCTAGCATGGTAGATGACCCCCTGGACCAGTAGATGACCCCTGGCACAGTAGATAACTCCCTGGTGCAGATGACCCCCTGGTGTAATTGATGACCTCTGATACAGTAGAGAACTCCTGGACCAATAGATGACCAAGGCTAGGCTGGAAGTGAATGATACCTCAATCCTGAGTCCATACTAATGCTGGGAGGTTCCCAAGCTCTTGTCCTGGCCAAGCCTAGGGTCATATGGTATGTGCCTTTACTAGTAACTTGCATGGTTGCTGCCTAGGTGGACCCTCCTTGGCCCTTGTGCTTCATGTGTGGGTGCTCAGAGGGAAGAAGGCCCTGCATGGAGAAATGTGAAACTCTGGGCTGTGAGTTAGTCCTCCCAGATGAATGGCTGTCATGCTTCCTCCTTCCTCCTCCTCACGCCAACATGCTGAGATTTTTTTTAAAGATCCCCTTTTAAAAAATTATTCTAGGGCTAAAAGTAATAAACTCAAAAATTGCTTACAATATTCTATCATGCATACCCCTGAAGAAAGGGGTTTAATGTGCAAAACCGAATGAACCCTGAGCTGCCATGGCATTATAATTTAAACCACGTGGGATTTTATTTTAAAACAAAAAACATTCAAGTGTGTTTTCCCCTTATAACATGAAACTTAATAACCTTCTGTTGGGAATACATAGCAAGCTCCTGTATTGCTTACAATTTCCTTAAACCTTGTTTTACCCAGGGTTCTCCTGTGTCGGGATGGTCTCAGAACAACACCTGCTAGAAAGGTTAGGAGCAGAGAAGCAGGGAATGCTTTGGGGGATGCTGAGCCTGTATTATGCTTGACTGAAAATGCACAAGGGCTGTAGATGCAGCCAGAAGAAGCACAATGACCTCTTCAGTCGGACACCTCGGCAGCTGGTCAAGAACTTACACGGGGATTTGCTCCGTGCTCTCCAGCGTCCTGGGGATTGAGTAGACAACACACAAAAGTATGACGGGAAGATGATGGATGATGGGTCATAAGTCTCATTTCAGCCATACCAAGAAAACATCGTGCTTGTGTGTTATGATGGTCCACTGGGCGGACGGAATGGGCAGATGTGGGTTGCAGTCTAGGAAATGCTGCACACATACCCAGAACTCAGAGCTCTGTGCAGACAGTATTTGAAAAGCTATCACTAGATGTGTGTAGGATGGACCTCAAGGCACAGAATCTGTGACATTGGTAGATGATCTGGTTTTGGTGTAATAATATCACTTTGTTGAAAGCAAGTTCTACAACAGGAAAAAGAAAGTATTTCTTTTAGTTTATAATGAAGGGCAATGTTTTTTCTTTTCTTTTCCAAGCTTGTCAAATAAGTTTGTGGTTGGTCCTTCTTAAAAATAAAAATATAATATGCAATACATCATAAAAAGACATCAATGAAATATCCATGAATGGCTGAGTGTTATTCTCGGTGGAAAACAGTAGATGTACAAGGTGTGGAGTAAGAAGAAACTTGATGGTACAGCTCATATTTTTGAGATTCCTAAATACTAGAAAAAACATTTTTAGAGAGTGTTTTTGGTGATATTTTTCTTTGTTTATTCATCCAATAAATAATTAAGTATCCACATGTTGGACCTTGAGCTGAGAATTTGAGACACAATGATGGGTGAGTCAAGCTTAGT
Organism: Myotis yumanensis; assembly: GCF_028538775.1. NCBI lineage: Eukaryota > Metazoa > Chordata > Mammalia > Chiroptera > Vespertilionidae > Myotis > Myotis yumanensis. The sequence continues at coordinate 27,584,742 of NW_027223755.1, forward strand.
TCTGTCTTTGTGAGCATCCAAGCTAGTGATGAAGACCTGTCTGAGCCTATGTAACTTTAAGAATCACATAAAAAGTATAAATGACAGCTGTGATTAAAGTATTATTAGAAGGGATTGTCCTGGTCTGGAAATTGGGGACAGCATAGTGATGGAGGAAAGATGACAGAAGCTGAGGTCTGAATAAGACTTGAGAAGGTAAAGCTGGAGGACACAGCCTTTGGGAAGAGGAAGCAGAAAGTACAAATGGGGTAATTAAAGAACTCAAAGCCAAATGAGTGACTACATGACTCACCCAAAGAGAAGGTTGGTAGGGACCAGGGATTGAAAGAGCTGTGGCATTGGGCCTTTATGAAAAGTTTTTAAATGGGGGTAATTTGACCCACTGTGTTAATCACCTGACTGCAGAATGATCAAGCATGAAGGGTCATCCATTAGGAGGCCTGGGCCATTGCCCAGGTGAGAGACAAATCAGCACCAACTAAGGTGAGGGCCGGGGAGGTGTCAAAAAGGAAATGGATCCGCAGATATTGAGGAGGCAAAGCTACATGCCCAATGCTGGACTCTGTGCAAGGTGATGGAGAGGGACAAGTCCAGGAGAACTCTCAGGTTTCAGCTCAAGGAACAGCATAGAGACACCATTCTCCACATAATGAAGATTGGGGGAAAGAAGATAATGGATCATTTTGAGAAGTGAATGCCTTGAGCTGGAAAGAAGCCTCCCTGTCATATTCCAGCAAGCCATTTGACTGACCCTTATTGGATGAACCATTGCCATGGGGATGGAAAACCTATCTGGCCACACCTGGGTTCCTTGACCTCAGATGACTCTTAAGAGGCAGTACCAGCCCCAAGGACTGAGAGTGGGGAGGAGGCCCAGAGCCCTCCACCCCTCCCCCCCCCCCCCCAACACACACACACACGCAATGCCTGAGATTCTGTTACAGATAATTGGGGAAAAGTGCCCAATTCACTCCTCTCTATCTCCATGTCCCATTGGATACTGTATAGTGACAGAAACACCCACAAAGTCCACCTAAGTGAATATCTATAAAAATGTTGGGCAGTGAAACTCTACAGATTCTTCAGACTCTTCAGTTCAGGTAGAACTGTTGGAAAAGAGATTATTGCAGCTCAATATTGTTTTCCATTGCCAGCAGCAGAGACTAGAAAAAAAATGGTGCTTGAAGAGATAGATGTGGTCTGGGTCTGACATGAGTTAATTCATAGGCAACTTTCCAGAAGCCCAGGAACATCTACCCTTATATCTGATTGGCTACATCATGCTGCAAAGGAGCCTGGGAAGTGTAGTCTTTTATCTTTTGGCCTTGCCTCCCAGAACAGAAACAATGTTCCATTACTAAAAGAGAAGAGAATGTTATTTAGGAGCAACCAGCAGTCTCAACTCACCAGCTCTGTTACCTGATGATCAGAATTATCTCACAGTTTTTAAAACATATCATCTCTATGTTGATGACTTAGAAACAGAATGCTTTTCCTCCAATGGTTGGTTACTAGTTTTAGAAACTTATTCCAAATGGAATCATGTAATGAGCAACTATTCCAAGTTAGCTTTGATTACATATAATAATCCTTAAGACCTGTTTATCTGCCTATGAAGTCAGAAACAGGCATGTAATTACCACAGTCATTCTGTTATATGTACATCACTTCACTTTCAAATGTTAGATTATGTGTACAAAACCAGGGAGACATGTGTGGATAGCTACAAGTTCAGAGCCAGGAGGCTGAGGGACAGGAGAAACCAGGATTGGTTTCCAGTGGCCTGTCAGGAGTTAGAAACAGAAGTCAGAGACTGAGCATGGATTGCTGAGGTTGTGGTTCATGGAAAACATTCAATGATGGATAACACAGCCCAGAGCATAGAGGCCAGGGGATAGTCTGGGCTGGGCAGGGAGGGTAGGGGCAGCCTGAGTAACCACCAGGATATGACTGTAGGCACATACCATGCTCGCACCTGCACAGGCTGGGACAACCCTGTGCAGCCTTCCTTGTTTTCTACTACCCACAAGAGAGCTCAGATGGGGAGGCCAAGGCCCAGTGTTAACAAGTAACAGGTCTGAGGGCCTGCAGCTCTGAGGGGGTCTCCTTTTTGGCTCATCAGAGGGGTGAGAAGTTTCCAGATCTGAGGGGTGTGATGTCAGTTAAGCCTATTACTATTTTGACCAGCTAGTGCCCTAGGGCTGTGATGGTCCATGCATGAGTCAACTTGACTGGGCCAGGGGTCACCCAGATTATTTGGCTAAATGTTATCATGGATTGTCTGTGGGGTGTTTCCAGATGAGATTAGCATTTGAATTGGTGGAGTCGGTAAAGCAGATGGCCCTCCCCAATGTGGGCATTATCTTCCAATCCCCTGAGCATCTGAAAAGAACAAGGGACAGAAGGAGAGAGAATCTGCCCTTTCTTCTGCATGACTGCTGAGCTAGGATGCAGTTCTTCTCCTGCCCATAGTCTTAGACTAGAACCGCATCACCAGCCCCTGGGTCTGCAGCCTGCCAGTCACTGATTGTGGGACATTTCATCATTATGTAAGGCAATTCCTCATAATGAACAAGTACATAAATATAATATATATTACAGATATAATATATATTAACAATTAGGTTTGAGAGTCACTACTCAAAAATCACCTTGTGCTGAGAGCCTGTTTTTGTCAGTAAGAGGAAGATAGTAAGCCTGTGTGTTTGGTGGAGTGAGCTTGCAAAAGGCCCCTGCTTTCCTCATACAACACTGAGGAAAAGGGTACTAGCTTAAGTGCCTGTACCCTCCTCTTCCTTGAATGGGTAGCATAGTCAGCTGAATGGTGTTGCTCCAAAGCTCATGTCCACCCAGAACCTCAGAGGTGACTTTATTTGGAAATATGATCTTTGCAGATATAATTAGCTATGTTTACCTGAGGTTGTCTTGATTCAAGTGGGTCTTAACTCAATGACTGGTAAGGGAAATTTGGGCACAGATACAGGTGAGAGCACAGCGTGAGGATGAAGGTAGACACTGGAATGATGTGTCAAGCCAAAGATCACCAGAATTACAACAGGTGCCAGGTGCTGGGGGAGGCTGGAAGAACCTTCCTCTAGAGCCTTTGGAGAGTGTGGCCTTTTGACACCTTGATTTCAGACTTCTGGTACCCAGAGCTATGAGAGTAAATTTCTACTGTTTGAGCTGCCCAGTTTTGGCACTTTATCACGGCAGCCCCAAACCACCATTCCTGAGGTGTGCTGGGTGCATGGCATAAGGGCCAGGGCCAAAGGCACTGCTGGAATGGGATGGGAAGGCTGCAGTTTTGCTGTCTGCATTTAAAATGTTTTACTCCAGGTTCAAATAGATGCCTTACCTGGGCAGGTGACTGTGTGGCCCCTGCTGTTGATCAGGTGAGTCGATCAGGTGCCATGGTGGTTCATGGAAGAGGTACCTTTAGCACTTGTGAGAATGGAGCCCCACAGCAGCTTCAGGCACAGCGAGGTGGCATGGGTGAGGCCAGATCCTGGAGGGGACAGGAAGGAAAGCCAGCCCTGCTGTGCTGGACGAGGTCCACAGGTTCTCCTCCCCAGCTCTTCAGGCCACTACATGAGTCATTTATAGATGATGAGCTCACTCACAAAGAACCCCCTAGGTCTCTGCAGCCTCACCCTGCTGATTCCAGAGGCCCAGACACACTCTGCCTTCCAGTCAGCGGGAGGTAGAGCTGGCCCTGTTCACCTCTCCAGTGAGATCCTTAGGGCCTCTCCAGGGGATTAGCAGGAGTGCATCATGTTAAATATCTTCGTTTCATCTGCAACGCACTTGTAAAATGATCCAGAGTCAATTGTGCATCATCACTTTCAAAAGCTAAAACACTGATTTTTCAAAAAAAAATATTTTATTTATTTTTTAAATCCAGTAATTTTTTTAGGATCCTCAATCTAATATTAAATCACATGCTAAGTTTTCTATGTCCTTGGTGATACATTCAGCATCATAAAAGACAGGAAATACTTCTTCCAGGCCCAAACTGGATTCGGCTTTAAGAAAACAGCATGATAATTCTAGTCAGAACATGGGGTGGCTATTATGGGAGTTTCTGGGTTATTTTAACAAGCATATTTCATATGCAACAGTGATAACACACAGAGTTGTTTATTCCACATCAAATTAAAACGTTGTTTTAAAACGTTGTTTCTTTTGCCTGTTAGGGTTTGTTTTTGAAAGAATAGTCATACATAAATCACAGTATTAGGGATTTTAAATCAGTACATTAAAACTAAATTGCATTTCATAGGCTTTAAAAGATGAAGCTCTGTTACTGAAGCCATAATTATTAAAAATCCAACCTGCACCCCAAATCATGTGTTCCCATAGAGATGTAATATTTCTCCTTGATTTTTACTTTTAACCGCAGGTCACTCATACTATGGGAATCAAGTCCAAAGCCATTTAGGTTTCTTTGTCTCACAGTTGACACTATATCGTCATCAAAATCACACTGGTTTTAAAAAAAGTGATGATTAAACATCTTCATGTACAAGTGTTACATAATGTCACGTATCTATTACTAAGAAGGCCTATTTCCTGTGACCAAAGAGAATAACCTAATTTGAACTAAAAGAACAGAATAGGATTGTTAAACAATCCTTTGCATTTTAAGCAACATTTAATTAGAAACACACTTTAACCACCAAAATGATAAAAATCCAAGAGATTAAAATTTGAGTGTCAATTATCATAAAATTCATCATTGTAATTCTTATTAAAACTCAGTGTTTAGATAGGTAATGATTTTATAATATGCCAATTTGCATGAGGAGCCCGGAGATGGCTTATTATTTCGATTCCACACAATTACAATTCCAGCTCCATACATCAGAGCTCTTAGCAATGTAAAATCACTGCGCTAATTAATAAGCCATTTACTGACTGCAGCTAGTTATGGTGGTCCTGCAGCTGACCTCGCGGAGAACGAGCCATCTCTGAAGTGCCTGTGTGTAGCTACAAACATAATGATGTGCCAGGAGGGAATCATTAAAAATAATTTACACAAGCCTTCATTTACAAGATCTTTTGATAGCATGCTTCCCCCGGAGTTTAGATCCACAGTGCAACCCCTACCATTTGGAAAGTGCCAAGCAGGGGAGTGAAGGAGGATACCTAAGTGGTTAATTAAGAGCCATTCGGACGCCACAAGAGCCTCCTGAAAAATCCCTCTGATGTCTGCTGTGTCAAATGTCTCTCACAGGAAAAGCCACAAGAGGCAGCAGCCATCACAGGCTAATTACTGGGGACGAGGAGCAGCTGAGAATGGTCAGCCACAGAGCCCGAGCCGCCAGTACCCAAGCTCAAGATTGAGCAGAGCAATCTTTTGTGTTGCTGGACTGGAGAGGCAGTGTGATGAGCAAGTGCAGCATGATGAGCAAGTGTAGGTGATGGAGCTGTTACAGGATGGGCCCTAGAAAGACAATGGCCAGGCATGATAACAGTACTTTCAACTTTTGAATTTCCCCCTAATTGTTTCAGAAAAGAAGTCCAAGGAAATAAGTCTTAAGATCAGGGACTTCTTTAGATTCATTCTTAAGGAAATCAAGCAGACACATAGCAAGTATTTCACAAAAGCCATTGAGATAACCAGAGGCATAGCTTCAGTGATATGTGTGTGTGTGTGTACACATATGTACATGTATACGATACAGCAGAACAAAACATACAGCAAAGTTCTAAAGACCTGAGTCAGACAAAATGCATACTGGTTGATGTGCAAAATAACTGCAGCATCGCTGTGACTCAATATGGTCAAGCGACAGGAAGCTGGTTGCACAAGGGGCAGAGGGCTGTCGGAGGAGACAGTATGTGAATGTGGGTGTCAGAGGGGAAGGGACATGGGCAAAAGGAAGCCTGAAGTTAGCACTCTTACCATAAAAAAAATGAAACTGTTTCTTTCAAAGCCCAAAGATGTGAACGGAGATCTGACTGGTTAGGAGGAAGATGCCCTCAATGCACAGTGACCAGTGACAGGTGATGGGGTCCAGTAGTGTGCATCTGATGGGACAAGTTATTCCAACACGTAAATCATTACGTGTTCATGCTTAGCTTTCAGCCCTTCATCCATGTAATGGCAAGAACTTTGAAAGCACTCACCCCTGAAAAATTTTGTTCAGAAATTGGTCAACCACTTGCATCTGATTCAGGAAGAATGCGGATCCAGGGTGTGAGTCTGGATGTGAAGCTAATAAGTAAGCATGGTGCTCATTGTTCACGATGGACCTCCATCTGTATTAACTGTTTATTTCAGAAGCAACACACTGTCAGGACCAGGGACCCTAGGCCTCTGGAGGCATTTAGGGTACGGAAATAAAAGCACGTTATGCTAGTCGTTAAATAACGTGTGTGGGTTTCCCAGGCTAAACTCTAAAAGCACTTCGCCTTGAAAATGCTGATAGGTTTATGTATGTCATTAACTGTTGTGAAGTTCGTGTGAAGACGAGCTCAGGCATTTAACTGCAGAATTTTCATTGTAATCCCAGTCTTTTAACACTGGCTTTTGCCATGGAGAAGAGATTCAAATTTAAAGCATCCTTTGAAGTCCAGGCAGTCATCTCCAAGACAAAAAGAAACAAGACAAAAATCAGCCCATGGCCTGGGTGGAATTAAGGCCCAGCTCCACAGCAGGGGGACTGCACATGACAGCCCTTGCGTCTCGTCAAGCCCTGCTGGACGTGCAGAGACACAAGCACATTTAACCAATTAATTCATGTACTTATCCTTCTAGATTATTGTAAGGTGGCTGCATACCTACCTGAAGCAACTGAGAATTATTCGGATGCAATAATCCAGCTGGGTTTGGTATGGATTTTGTAATAAAAGAGGAGGAATAACACATGGAGATAGTGTGCACCTAATCCATGTCATCTTCCATTGGCCGGGGGATGCCTGGGAAACAAGACTGCAGCAGGCAGGCATGAGCCCTGATGTTCAGAGCTAAAATCCAGCTGCCCGATCCCTCCTGACCTCTTTCCCACATAACTTTCTAAGCCAGAAGAGCAAAAATAAGGATCCCTCAGAGAGAAAATGCCAAATAAACAGGTGGTTGAGAGTAAGTGTCACTTTCTATGTGGATTGGTTAGATCCAGCCGAGGAAGTAAATAGAAACAATTCACCCGTAACCCCAACGAAAAGAAAAGAAAAGCCAAAACATCAGAAATTTTTGGCAGCCAATATAAATAATTTTAATTAAGATAATTCCCTAACCAGTGGAACCCTTAAGCCATGTGTCTGCTGAGAATATGTTCACACTTTTAAAAATTACATACCACTTTGCTTCAAAAGGCAAATAAAATATTCAACACATTAAGGCTTCTATCATAATCTTAGCCACCACCTCGCCACATTTGTGATTGAAACTGTATTTCCCAGTTTTCTGGGTTACAGTGTTTGACGGCTCTTACAGGTCAGATTACCGCTAGCTTTATGCAATTACTTTGATATTCCTAGCAGATATGTGCAGACCCACACTGTAATGTACTTTCAATTACATGAAGAAATAAATTAGTTCATATAAATATCAATTTGATCTATGAAATTAAGAGAAAAGTTAAGTGATACTGGTGAGTCTCTTAGTTTGTATTTGGAGTAATTATTAGCCATTAAGTCTGTCTATAATCAATATAGAGAAGATGGGCTGAAAAATGTTTAAACATTTAGTTTTTGTTTGTGTTTGCTTTATTTATGTAGCCCAGAAAGGAAATTCAGTGTGGACTGTTACCGGTAATGTGGGCTCTTGATTCCTGAGTTCGGCAAAGAAAGAATTCAGAGCCAAGAACTTTAACCAAGAGGAAGTTTATTTAACATGCCAAACCAAAGTAGGCTCAAAGAGAAAACTCAAGTGGGCTGCTCAGAATGCTGCCTTGGTCTTTTAGAGAGAAAGTCACAGACTCAGAAGAAGTGAGCCAGCTGGGCTGTGTGGACTCAGGAAACAAGTTACAGAAGCAAAAGAAGGGCCCTTAGAGGTTAGGAGAAAGAAAACAAAGATACACAACTGAAGAAGGAAGGCCTGGGCATGCTCTAGAGAGAGACCAGGCATTGGGTCCTTTGTCTTAAGCATTTTTATCTGTTTTCTAAAGGCAGAAATTTGGGGGGCAGTTCTCAGATGGGAATCTCAATAAAATATTCATCAGCTTTCAAGGTGTGTCCTTTAATATGCTGATTGTCAAAATGAGCATATAGGGTCAGGGTTAGGGTCTTTACTGATTGGTTGACACTAGGGTAGTAGGTCATTGGTCATTGCATCTGGTCCTGATGCCAGCCATGGTGTAGTTTTATCTGGTTTTGCTACTTTATTAGGCCTAAAGCTGAAACACAACAGAGGCCTAGATATTATCTCTAATTTACCAAAGCTCTGTCTCTGTATTCAAAAGACCCTAGGCTTTGTTCCTAAGATTATTTAATGGTGATCAGAACCTCATTGTCATGAGGGCTTAATGCTTAAAGGAGTGGTTGTGCCGGGGAGAAGGAAAAAGGTGAGCCAGGTGCTAGATGAGGCCAGTTTGAATCAGCTGACTTGATTTCCTCATTCCACTTGTCAAGGAATTTTCCTAGATTCTTACTGTCTTACTTCAGGATAAGTTGGGAAGATGGATACTTGGAACAAATTTCACTGACATACTACTTAGCAGGAACAAAGAAAGGCCAGCCATCAGGGGTAGGGGACCGTTCACTGAGAAGAAAATGTACAGGCCAGTCAGCATGGCTCAGTGGTTGAGCATCGACCTATGAACCAGGAGGTCATGGTTAGATTCCTGGTCAGGCCATATGCCCTGGTTGAGGGCTTGACCCCCATTGTGGAGCATGAAGGAGGTAGCCGATCAATGATTCTCTCTCATCATTGATGTTCCTATCTCTTTCTCCTTCTCCCTTCCTCTCTGAAATCAATAAAATATATTTTTAAATGTTAAAAAAATAACAAGAGAAGTGATAAGAAAAGAAAAGATAAGATAAGAAAGAAAAGAAAAGGGAAGGAAAGAGAGAAAAGAAGAGAAAAGAAAAGAAAAGAAAAGAAAAGAAAAGAAAAGAAAAGAAAAGAAAAGAAAAGAAAAGAAAAGAGATATAAATCCCCCACCTGAACAGTACAGCCATCATCTCACCTTCTGATTCTCTCCCACAATGAAGGGCACTAAATACTTTCCAATTATTTTGTTGGTATTTCTAACCAAGTTCATCTTGAATTGTGTGGTTTTCAAAAGCTGCTGTTTTGGTCTTAAAAAATGTCCTTTTCCCCCTGAAGCAGCCCCAAGCCCATTGCCAGGCTTTTTCCAAAGTTCAGTCTTCTGCAGGGGAGACTTGGAAGTAGCTGGTCCCAGGAGAAACCAAGCAAGCCCTCCAGGAGGGGTCGTGGCACTGCTCCCCAGAGAATGGCTCTCAGCTGACCCCCTGCTTCCCAGTGAGATCAGGACCACCTGAATCGTGCCTGAGACCCAGGATCCGCCGTCCTCCAGGGGTGCAGACAGACTTCAAAAAGTTGCAATTAAATGGGAGCAGCAGAGATTACAGGGCGATATTAACTATCATTAAGTGATTCTGTGTGAATGAGCCAAGCATGCCTTCCCACGTCTAGCTGAAAAGGCCCCTCAAACCTGCAAGTTTAAAGGTAATTTGGTAAATACCTGTACTTGTTGGGGTATTTGTCTGACAGACAGACCGCATGTATCACCTTCACAAAGACATCCATGTGGCTAAAAACTCAGCGCTCCCATTGCCAAGGGACAAGCGCCAGCCTGTCACGCGAAACCACACGGATCATCCCGAGAAGGGAGGCGGCGCCTGTCTGCCCTGCTTTAAAGAAATTAGCTCAGTTTTCTTAAAATAATAAACAGAGGTTTCTGGACTTGAGAGACCCGCTCACTGACATTGCATGTAAGCTTTTGATCTTTTGTTTTCAGTTTGAGCATGACACGATATTGGCAACAGAAGGAAGCTGCTCCCAGGGAAGGGAAGGCTCAGCAGAGGGCACTGCGCAAGGCCATGGCCACGGTGCCTCTGCACCGGCAGGCTCAGGGCTGCTTGCTGGCGATGCCTGCACGTCCTGGCTGCAGCTGCCCTCAGTGGACCCCAGCATTGCTACCCTGACCTCTGGCCTCTGACCTTCCCTGGAAGCTGACGCAGGGGGAGTCCTCTCAGGGACAGCAGCCAGGACGCAACCCAGACTGAAGTCTGGATACTGGGACGCAGATGTGGGGCTGGGAGAGACGTTCGACGTTGCTTATCATGTGCACTGACTTTAAAAGTCACTTGAAATTATTTGAATGTACTTTTGAGAGGAAGTCAGTCTGTTTTCAGAGCCACAGAGTTGAGAACTGCAAACATTTAAAGATTTAACTTGCCAACTTGAACACTGGCAACACACACACTATTAAAAATGTATTACAAAGCAGTCTCACAAATGAGGTCTTCTGACAACGGGTCTGCTATGGAAACCACCGCCCATCTTTTCCTAACGCCGTTTACACCTGATCCAGGTTAATTATTAAACACATTTCATTAAATACATACTATGTTTATGAATGCAGCCCTAGTGATGTTGGTTTAATTGGAAGACATGGGGAAGCCATTTTTATTTCCTTCCACTTTTATAATTAGCATTCAATTCATGCCCTCTTAATGAGATGAAAATGAAAGTTTCCACATTTAATACCGTGTTTTCATGCTTGCCACGCTTCAGAAGTTTTCCTGAATAAACACCGGTATCAATGAGCCGCCAGAAAGGGCTTCCGTCAGGGGCAGGGGATTCGTGTGCAAAGCTCCCAGGCTGCCCGTCTTGGGAAATGGGAGGAAAGGGACGGCCACTGGGAGAGGTGCCCTCGCAGCCCCACTGCCTCCTGAAGAGAAGCCAGAGCGACCCTCAGATCATGTCACTGCCCGCGTGTACCTCTTTTCCAAGACACTATTTCCTTTTGCTACTTTCAGTGAAAATTAATGAAGTATTTTCAGTCCATTAATAATTGGGCTTTCACTAACAAAGAAGGGAAAAAAAGAGCTCAAACCCAGAATTAGCACATCACTCTGTAAATTCATAATGATTTTCACAGAAAACATTGCCCTTCTTTGGTTTTGGATCCCCACTACATAGACTGGTCTCAGTGTCAAGGTCACTGGGCTCATGGAGAAACAGCGTCCCTTCCCACATGTGCCCATCCCACACCCTGAAAGCTATAGTTCTTACCATTCTGTCATTACACACAACCAACTTCAAAACTATGTTCTCCCTTATTAAGTCTACCTAAAATTTTTACATGATTGGAAAAAAAACAAAAACAGCACTGTCTATCAGCTTAAATTCAGAGAAGAATCAAGATACTTTCGGTTTGTTTGTTTTTTTCTTTTTCATTTTATGGCAAAAAACCCTGATGACCCACTATCGGGCCTGAACTGCAGAAAGATGGACTGGAGGACAAAGTGCAGTGCGTGGTTGGACTTCTTTTTTTTTAATGGAAAAAAAATGCAGTTATTTTTAGGACGGCAGCCACTTGCCTCTGGGCCCAATGGCTGCCCAGGAACATCCCCGCACAACACTGGCTTTTCCACTTTCCCCCTAAGTTTGCCCCCAGGTTGAAAAAAACCAAGAGATCTATAGCCAATTATTTTTAATTTGTTTCTAATATTTCATCAGGACATCAAATAATAATCACAATAATAGCACTTTACCATCCTCTGTGTGGGAAAGAAGATATTGGGGGGGGGGGGCAGAGAAAAAAAAGAATGCCCTTTTCTCTTTTCCAAATCACCATGCAAATAATTTCTGTGGTGAATTGCATTGGCCACCGTGCCATGACAGTAAAATCAGGAGGGACACCAAGATGACTGCGGCTCCAGGTGACAATTTTGCTGAAGACAAGTGTCTCCCCTCATTTAAGTTATGAAAATAGATCCAGCAAGTTCCCTTATGAGGGCTTAACGATATTCAGGGTACAATTGTTAATGCCAAATGTAGCATCTTGTGGTCATCCAGTTATAAGGAAACAGGTACTATTGATTGGGGTCAAGAGCTGGTTAGAAAATTAATACAATGATACTTTTCTAAACAACTGTTTTCAGTCCTAGCATCATATGTGAGCATGTTTTCAAAGTCTTTCTTGTGATTAGTAGCTTAAGAAAAGACACCTCGATTCTTAATGCACACAAATAGCCGTTTCCTTCTCAGGCACATGCGCAAGTTAACTGCAGCGATGAGGGACGTGTGAGAAGGTAAAGGCAGTTTATCTTGTCGAAAGGTGAATAAATTCTGTGGGAACATCAGTCTAATTAATTCCTTGGCATCACATGCACAAAATGACAGCACTTTTTATTTTCAAGCAATTAAGAAGTCACTATGTAGAAAAAAAAAAGTGAAAATTTAAATCTGCCTTTTTATTCATTTACTTAACACATCTCTTCGGAGAGTATCACCACACACACATTCTACTGTGCTAGGTGTTGAGTGAGACACAAATTTGGACAAGCTATGCTTCTTCCCCTGTAAGAGAGGAAAACTGTACACACACACACACAAGCACACACGCAGCGCACACACAGAACCATGTGTATATACCACATGAGACGACACCTGAAATTGCTGGCAGTGGTTATTTCGGAGTTGAGTATTACAGGTGGTTTTCATTTTCTTCATTTTGCTTTTTTTTACTGTATTATTTTCTACAAAGCATTAGTAATGCTTTCTCTACTGGAAGATAGAAGGATAACAAGTACTGTTTTTAAGAGTGTGGTTCTGTGAACATGCAGGAGGAGTGACAATGAGGAGGGCAATGTCCTGGGGTGGGGGGCAGGGACCTGCACGAGTACACGTCCAGTGCTCAGTGCCACTGGAAATCGTACAGGAGAGGGGGCAGATAGAAACTGTGTGTCTGTGGGGAGGGTCTGAGGCTAAGCCAAGGAAGTGAGGTGCCTCATATAAGTCAGCGAACCGTGAATAGAGTACACAAGGGCAATTCCTTCTCAGAATCATATTTTTCCTCCATTATTTGTGATTTAATAGATGGTCACTTTCCTTAAGGTATTAAGTCCCAAAAGGAATGATGTCTACTAACCTCAAAGTAAAATAAAAACTAAAATTCCAAATCTAAATTAAACTTGTCAGCAAACTCTGGCTGGGTGGCTCAGTTGGTTGGAGAGTAGTCCTGTGTACCACAGGGTTATGGGTTCGATTCCCAGTCAGGCACATACCTGGGTTGCGGGTTTGATCTCCAGTCAGAGTGCATACAGGAGGCAACAGATCATGTTTTTTTTTTCTCACATTGATGTTTCTCTCTCTCCTTTACTCTCTCTCTAAAATCAATAAAAACATATCCTTGGGTGAGGATTTAAAAAATAATAACAAAATAAAACAATCAGCAAAAAATGATCTGAACAAATTTATTGTCCTTTCTCACATTTAAGTGTATTCTTAATGCACATGAACTTAATATACTTATATTTAAATGTATTCTTTTTAAAAAATATATTTTTGTTGATTTCAGAGAGGAAGGAAGGGGGGTAGAGAGATAGAAACATTGATGATGAGAGAGAATCATTGATCAGCTGCCTCCTGCATGCCCCACACTAGGGATCGAGCCCCAAACCCTTGCATGTGCCCTGATCAGGAATCAAACCATGACCTCCTGGTTCATAGATCAACGCTCAACCACTGAGCCATGGCAGCAGAACTTTAAATGTACTAGTATTGTTAGTTTTCGTTTTTATATTTAAAATAACTCTGTGTGTGTGTGTGTGTGTGTGTGTGTGTGTGTTTCTGTCTCTGTTTCTCTCTCCTGTTTTTTCCTCTCCTCTCCTCTTCTCCCTCTTCCCTTTCTATTTCTCTACTGACTTTGACTTTGGAAGGAAAAATAAGCTATCTGAAGTAAAAGACCTGATATTTTAATTGTTCACAAACACTCTTAATAAATGTTGCCCAGAAATTACAATTGCATCCATTCTGACCTAGCCCAATACTGAAAGGATCTATACATGACAGGAGTCAAATGATTGTCTTGGAGACACACATTCACATAAATCGTGATGGCATCCTTAACTTATGAGTGCTCTCTCCTCCAATGCCAGCATTATGACTGAATTTCAGTAGTTTCCTAAACAATTGTTGGGATAAACTGAAATCAAATTCATCTGAAGGGATGAGCAGATGAGCAGCACTCGGGGGTGGGAGGGTTGGGGAGGGACTAGGGGAGATTACAGTTTAAGAGAAAAGTAAACAAGAGCCTAGATGAGGGTGACATTAGATGCTTTCAATTATTGAGTTTAATAAAAATAAAAGCTCAATTATTTTTTATTCCAAGAAAGTATCTAGGGCACACCTGCTGATGGCAGCTTTACCTAGATTCCATGTACAAGGGGAAGAGATTACTGTTTCTCAAGTAGAAAATCAAGGGACTGCCGAGGTATCTGTCCCACTCTCCCCTGGGACCTGACCCAGCAGCAGGTCTGTACGGAAATTCCAGGGGACCAGCTTGCTTAATTCAGTCGCCATCCATGGCTTTCCTCCACTGACATCATTACCAATCTAATCAAAGGTCTCTAATCCCATTGACTTCTCGGGGTTTGGGAGACAATCATATATTTATACAGGTTTTATATAGCTTTAAATCTCAATACGTCAAGCACGTTAGAATGAGTAAGTTGCAATTTTCGTAAGAATAACCTGGAAGACTTACAGAGAATTTAAATATTGAGATTCAATTTGAAGGTATAGTGTCTTTTACCTGTAAGCTCCTTTAAATCATATAATGAATGCGGTCATGGAAAGTAGAATCCCGATATGCGCTGCCGTGCCTCTTTTAATCTACACGTGCTTTTAAATAGTATTTCCTGAGAATCTGTTATTTGGTGAAACTTGTTTTGGGCTCAAGAATAAGTATCCTCCAGGATCCGTTGTCACGACATCAGACATGTTTCTCATTAGAAAAGGATTTATCAGCCCCATCTCCCTCCATTGTTGCAGACTATATAGATAATAATAAAATAATAATAATTATGATGATACAGGCATAGATCGTGCTAATAACATGTGCAACATTTCCCATCCCAACATGAAACACTGATTGTCCATGAGAAAGAGAATAATTAAAAATACAGAAGCAAAGTGAGGTCACGTGAATAAGGAAACATGTTTCTGGCAGTTAGCAGTGAGATAAAATCTTTCCCTTCTACATTTGGTTCTTAGTATCACTATGTTAGCCTCCTAATCCTGGAAAACCAGGGATTATAATGTGAGTATTTTAAAACGGGGAAACTAGCAAGCTTTCAGGGGCATAGTGACTTGTCTCGCCACACCCCACTAGAAACAAAGCCACATGATACCATATTTATTCATTTGTTTATTCCACAGCATTAAGTGAACACCTATTATGTTCACACATTTTGACAGACACTGTGGAAAATGGAAGCGGTCCCTCTTCGATGAGCATAAAGTAAGATATACATGCATTTATCAAATAATGAACCCCAAAGGATGTACTAGTATCTGACAATCAAGTTACACAACGTTTAACGTCTTTATTCACGGACAAAGGAAGCCGAGCAATTGGGTGATAAATGTACGGTACAACAATTTAGAAAAATTAAGTGGTGGGAATATTCTCTCTAATTTTTTTAAATTTTCCTTTTCATTTAAGTACACATAGCAATAAGTCATTCAGAAAGGACTGTCTCCTCTTCATCTTGAAAGAGTAAATAATTTTCTTTTGACGATTGGACTTGACTCACCAGCCTCAGAAAGAATGTCACCGTTGTCTCATGGGCTCCGTGCTGAACACGGGCATCCCGGGCACCCGGAACATCCTGTGAGGCGGCCACAGGTGGCCTCCCCGCCAGCTGCAGCGCATGGGCATGTTGGGCGCTTGCAGCAGTGCCGGGTGCACAGAAACTCTGTGCAGAGGCCACTCCCCGCACCTCCTCAGTTGTGCTTCCTCAGAGTGGTTACTGGTGACATCAAAGCCTCTTTAGAGAAGAAACAGAGTAAACACTTCAGATCACCCTGTGACTCGAACATGCAAGGTTTTCAGTGCTAACTGCACACCAGTCTGATGTGTCCAGTGAGGTTAAGGTTTTGCTTTTTGTTTATTTTTTATTTTAAAAATGTTAGGGACTAGGGTGGGTGGGCCCCTGGGTAACTTGGCCGATGGATTGTGCATCAATAACAAAACCTCTGTCCACCTCCTCCATGTCCCTGCCCAACACAAAAGACAGAGGTAGAGGCGAGACGGCACAACCTGGGATCAATTCCATAGGCTTGAGAAGAGGGGAAGAAAATAAAAGTTTGACAGGAATTTATAAATACAGCCTTGGTTAAGTATATCATCACTCATAACACCATTAAATCTATTTCAATAAACAAAAACATGCTTTACTTATTCCAGGAATTCTTTGTGAAAGGAAAACATTATGTGAAAAATAAAGTGTTATTGCAAACACAGTTAAAATCTGGAGTGAGGTTCTGAATAAACAAATGAAATCGCAATGGAATATAGTGTGCCTTAGAGCCATTTCTTGACAAAACAGTCATCTTATTTACACGCTTCACAATACCCCACCATGGATGTCGACGGAAAAAAATAAGGAGAAAAATAATTAGCATATTAATCTTTTTTATGCCGCCATCTTTCAGATCCAGAAGACCATGGTGTAATTTAAATCTAAACGCTTTCCTGGCATTAGAATTCATTTTAGATGGGTCAATTGTTCCATAATAAAGGGATAGAAGGTGTACTTCATGCAAGAGATTTATGTTTGCCATTTGTTCATATTCATGTGCGACTGAATACCCTCAATTCAAATGGTGATGGCTGTTCATATCAGTCGGGCGCCAGCCACACAGATCACTAACCGGCAGCAATGAATTTCATTTGCAGGACAAAAAATACGGCGAAATTAACTCCAACAGTTTATTGATTTTTGCTTAACAGAAGCCAGTATAACAGCTCTATTGCCCTCATAATGATTAGTGACAAAAGTTTAATTAAGCAATTATGAAGCCAATAATAGAGTTGTCTGGCCCGCGCAGCTCCAGCCGCTCAGGACTTATCTCCCTCCTGCACATCAGAGCAGCCGGAATGTGCTTGAGGAGATTAATGCCGAGAACACAGATGCCTACTTTAATTCTGCTTCACCATGCCGTTTGAATGGAGCCGGGAACACAAGCTCCCTTTATCAAATTACAAGTCCGCTTTTCATGAATATGTAGTTTCAAAAAAAATCTAGTTGTGGCTTCAAGGTGTAATTATAAAGACATACAACAAAAATGACACACAATTCTGTCTTCGTAATCCCTGCTATGAAATATGCATGATAATGTATTACTGAATAAAGACTTAACAACGTTCTAAGAGGCTTTGCCATTGTACCGTTATCCAAACAATTGGCAGCCTTTTCCAAATGTTATGTGAGATATTGTCTGACCTTACATCTTTGTTTTTTCTTCCTCTTAAATGTATTGTTTCAAGCTTATTGTATTGTTATTTGTCCGTAATGCCATTAAAGCCGTCTTATCTGTTTGTAAGAATTCCCAATTTATTATGTATGCTTAAATATGGTAATGTGAAAATGTGAGCTCCTTCCCCGCATTAATCATTTCATAAAATATACACCGTGTCCCGGAACCTGCAAACCTGCAGAGACGGAGGCATCTGGGCTGCTCTCCCCATCCTGACAGTTCCGCACGCACTGCCTTGCAAGAAGCTTGCTTCGTGCACGTTCGAAATACCTTCACTCTCGAGAAAGAATCTGGGTGTGTTTTTTCTGCCTCTGATGAAGCAAAGGATCTTGACCAATTTGCTGGCCCTTTTCTCTTCCTCCAGAAAAAGAAAAGGCTGCAGCGTCTCCCTAAAGAAAGAAATCGTTTATCCTCCTACCACCCCGCAGAAACTCATTTGAGAGGAGGACATAAAACAGCAATACGTATGTAGGTAAATACATAGGTCCAGAAATCCTATTTTCAAACTTAGTATGTGACAACCTGAATTGCTACATTTCATTTAATAAAACATAAAGCAAATTCACCCGTGGGTTTTTGTCACTAATAAAATGTGCCTTATCTAAATGATTGCCATTTATTTTATCAAAATCCCCTGAAAACACATTTGTCTTCTTGGAACTGCATAGAACAGCTGTTTCCGTATAACAAGCAGCAGCTGGGAAAAGTCAGCGAAAGGTTTCTGGGCCGCCTTGTGACTGCCCACTGCCTATTCCTTCCCCAGCCGCCAACCGAGACAACCTGTGTCTCACTGGTGACAAGCACGGTCCTCGTGGGCAGAACGCCTCAGCATGGCCCAAGTCTTGCCCACCGTCCCTGTGTGGTCCCCGCACAGAGGATAGGTGCTCACCCACCAGCTGTACGAGGGAGGAAGGTGTCCCTTGGAGCATTGGAATGAATTTATCCTCAGCTTTTTCTTAATATCAGAATGTGTCTGTTTTATCTTTAGCAATTATCCAGGTGACCTCGGAGGGCTCCATCAAGGTGTGAATGGGACCGGATGTGCTGATGGGCAGGGGTGGGGCTGTGGCAGGACACGCTCCCCTAGCCCTCATCAGTGGCATATCCGGCAGCACAGGCTAAGTCTCAGGGTATTTAAACCTCCAGGAATTAAAGTTAAAGCAAAGTTTCACAACAACAGGGCTCCTGCCTCTGAACTCCGTCTTCAGAGACAACTGTCCTGGTTATTCCTCCAAGTTGAGAGATCAGGGCAAAAGTGGGCGAAATCAAGGACTTTATTTTTCACCTCTTCTCAGTTATTAATGAGAGGGGGTTTCCTCCGATTCCACCCCAACGGGTATCCACAGAGATGGTTTTAGCAGGTCGCCAAAGCTTGCCCACTCCACCCTCCAAGACAGGAATACCAAGACTTAATAGACCAAAAGTTGTTGTGTTGTTGTTTTTTTAACTATTCCTTTTGAATTCATTAAGGATCATTCAACCTGTAAAGAACTGAAAGGAAATTCTAGGATATTAGAAAGATAAAATGTTTTTTTTGTGAGGTTAACTGCCAGAATTTTCAAAATCTGCCAATAATGCTGAGCTTCTGAAAGCCCAGCAGCACTCTCTCCTAACGGACAAGAAGGAACGAGGGTCCGTGTGCCCGTGCTGTCCACAGGGAGTACCTCCCCCTGGGAAAATCAATAATAGTAACTTACACGGATGAATTTTAGGGACAGAGATTAAATTAGAATGAGCTTTAAAAGACTGCCTAGTCAAAGTAATCGTGGCTACGTTTTTATCTTTCTCAAAAATCTGAATGTCAAGAACGAATGGTCATTCAATGTCTGTAAGTTTCTCACAGCTTCCAAAGGCCTACTTCATTTGATTGTTAGATTTTGAAAGATAAAGTCCTGAAGCCTGTCAGTCTGTGGAGAGCAGGCTACACTCCCCATCCGTTCTGAAGGTTGGGTTAGCCACTCTTTCCACAAAGCCAGTTTGCAGGGAACAGCTCTAATAGGCCTGCTGGAGTAAATGTTTAACCATTTAATAATTAGCTCAGCCATACCTGTGACAAGTTGTGAATTGTTCAACTAGAGAATGCCATCCTAATTATTCTTTCTCGAGATAATTTACTTGTTCTCGAGACACAAAAGAACGTCAGTAATTAAGGAAAGCAAGATCTCACAGGAGCATATTATTTTGACAACAATATAGAAAATAGCCGGTGCCTGTGATGCAGAATTTGCTGGTGGCATTTTATTCACTAGCGCAGCGTCCTGCACACAATGGTGCAGCAGTGCAGCCGTTCGCAAAACGCGACTGTGTGCACACTCCGTTAGTTATCAGAGCGCTGGTAGCACAATTAAAAACCCAGGCGCATCCATTTCAAAATGGAATTGCCTGTCATGTGATAAAACTGTGCTTTCTTCCTGACGCATCTGTTTCTCTCTGATTTAGGAAATATCGGGGAGGCTTTTATCTCAGAGCTGAAATTAACAAAGAGCTCATTTTAGCATTCTGGGTGTGGGCAGGACATCTATCCGTGACCCTGTCCTGTGCCTGAAGACTGCCTGCGTGCTTTTCATCCTCACTGCATCTTTTCACATGTATTTTTGTCTGCATTTTTTTTTATTGCCAAGTGGTAATTAATGGCAATTTGCTCTTATTAGCAAAGGGTTCTAAAAGCATAATGGCGATTATAATTTTACATATTCAGTCCACCACTTTCCTAGATGAATGCAAAGCCATTCACCTTTTGCATATTCACTGGATTTTGTGCTGTGCGGTTCGAATGGTAAGATGAGCTTTAAATCTGCAAATTAAATATTAGGTGCCCCCTATAGTAATACATTAAGCATGATTGGCTTCGGTAATGTGGTGAGGATGTGACAGAAATTATATCAATCCAATATACTTGTTCTCGGGTTTGCCCTCCCATATTTTACTGTGAAGAGTAGCAGATGAAAAATACAACTGTTTGCTAATAGGACTCGCGTCTTGTTACGGGTGCCGATCTCCCGTTTTCCGTAACTCGCCATGATTACTTTTTTAGAGGCTTTCACTTTCCCCCAGCTGATCCTCCTCTAGTTAGGCAGCATTAATGACACTTCAGTCATCCCGGCTTTCAAGCCGAGTCCTTCCACAGCGAACAGAGAGTTGACATTTCCTGACATTTTCCCAACTAATTACAGGACAAATAATTAAGCATGTTCTCCTATGTAACAAATGAAGGCAAAAGCCGTCTGTCAGGGCTGGTGATTGATGACACTCCGGGAGACTTTATCTGATGGGTCCTGCCAGGCGATGGAGGGGAAGCAAATTTATTAGAATGAACAATGCAAATTCTGAGTCATCTTATCCAGTTATGCGCCAAAGCAATATCCATGTCAAGGTGAATGTGACAATGAAAGCAAAATATTTGCATTTTGTGGAGCAGGTTGAAGGGGAAATCAGAGCGAGAAGATGACAGGCCTAATTATTTTGGCTCATACAGGCTAGGACAGCTGTTTCTGGTGTCCTGAACAAGGCTGTCACACAGGTAACTAAATAGGTCTGCATATAAGTCTGTATCCAACACTACTGAGATGTCTACCACTAATGACCAACGCTAATGTTACTGCCATCCCTGGAAAACAGAAAATGTGTCACTGTGCACCTTCTGTGTGGCAGTCAACATTTCGCTACATAATTACTTGTTAGTGAATTAATTCCTATCTGTCAGTATCTATGCCAGTGTCATTTTTAGACCATTACAAAATTATGCCATCACTATAGCAACTGCAAGCACAGTTAAAAGGCAAAGAGTTCAGATACCCAGGAAAAGTGCCTAGTTAGGCAGGAGATAATAATGTAGAATCGAGTCGCCATGGCCATGCCTACCTTCCCAATTTTCTTTATTTGGATTACGTGTTTGATCAATGATGATTAAACGAGAATTTCAGGTTTCCCATTTTAATCCACGATGACGATTTCCTGTAATGAAAACCAGTCTGCAATAGCGTCCCTGTGAGAGAGGGACTCCCCCTGCCCTGTCAAGTCAATTAAGTGGGTGCTCAAAAGTGACCTGCCCTGTGCACGTCCCAGCCTGGAGCCTGGATGCAGATGGCATGCAGTTGGAAGCTTCCTGCCTCCTTCCCTCTCCTGCTTTTTGCACAAGGAATTTCTGTTGAGTCTGTATTCAGGTTCCTCCCTGTTTCCTTCTGCCTTCCTTTGTGCACGTTTCTTTTGCTCCTAAGCGCTGCCACACGGAGCTTTCAGCTTCGTTCCCACTTAGCAATTCAAGATGCCATCACACAGTCCAATCACTCCTTGCTTTATTCAAATCAGCATGCCACAGGACTCAGATCCTGTCTGCATTAAGAACGACCCGCAACCTTTTGGACCCTAAATGCCCTTGGAGAAATACATTTTTTAGATGAGGAAGGGGGGAGGGGGGTGATATGAGTTACCAAAAAATTAAAAGTAAAAAAAAATCCTTTGAATGTTAAATAGGAAAGTAGAAAATGTAAACTATCCTACAGAAAACTGAATCTATTCTCATTGATTTTTCTTCTTTTAATTAATTAAAATGTTACCAGGCAGGGGATAAAGAGCTTCACTAAGCTACCCACATAAATTCATCATGTTTGTCTGTAAAACAAGGTCACTTTTGTTAAGTGCAAATATTTTACTGGTATATATGAAATGATGTTTGGCAGACATATGACTCAAAATGGCATCTTTGGGCCCTAGCGTTTCAGTGAAAAGGTTATATAGAGAAGGGAGAATTTGAAAACAAAGATACTAATAAGGTAGGAAGTTCCTCAGAAACACCATCATTTTATTAATTGCCATCTTAATTTTTGTCTCCTACTGGCTTATGGTTAATACTCCATAAAGCAATGGGGAGGCAGGAATACCTGGAATGTGTTTAGATGTGTGTTATTTGGTGGTCTGTTACTAATACAGACAGGGAGAGGTGGGGAAATATAAGGATTGCGTTAAAATTTCAAGTGACAAAGGTGACTCTCCAAACAAATAAAGATGGAAGTAAAGATGCTTATTCCTTAGGGAGATTGCATGTAAGCTGGCATCTGATCAGGATGAAGAAATAAGACATGTTCTAGTTTGGGGGAATCTCTGAAAGCCCCAATATGTCAAAGCATAGTACTCATTTCAGTTCATGGATGTCATTTAAGAAGAATGCCGCATTGCTGTGCCACCTGTAACATTTCAGGCAGATCACTAGAACTAAGGTAGCAAGTCTAAGCCAGGAGAGAGCCCAACTTTCAAGGCAGGCTCTCCTAACATGAAAGTGGTGAGACATTTAATCTGGGTTCTGCTTAGCAAGGTTAAGCCCGCAGTGCCTCTGGTTACCTCGGAATCCCAAATGGGAAGAAATCAATCATTTCCCTGGAAGGGCCTCTGAGAGCACTCCCTCTGACAGTGCCATTGACCGTTGTTAACACAAAGGCAACAAAGAACAGTGAGGTCTATTTTAAAGTCATACCCAATTTTGCACATTTTTGTGGTTCCCGGGCACCCCATGTACTATCTGAATGCTCATAGCAACACCATGCCTTCTTAGGCACAGGTCAGTGAGCGCTGAACCTGGGAATACAGTCTTTTATTTGTTTGAAATTTATTTTGCTTAAATTCCACACATAATAACTAATCCCAAACCAATCAATTTTAAGCAAAAAAAAAATAAAATAAAATACCTCCTATTTGTAATTTGTGGAGAAATAGCTGGCAATGAGCATTAAAGGAACTGCCTAAGTTCACTCTGATTGAGAGGCAGGTGTTTAGCCGTGTAAATAATGCGATATCTTGATAGAGATTGTATACAAATTTGATACAAGGAACCAATGAGATAGTTTCTGTCTAATGATCCTAGTCAATGTAATTAATGTATTCTGCTACATTACATTTTAAGAAGTGACCATTGTGTAATACACTTTGAAATATGCACAAGCTAATGGGATAAGATACAAAAATTATTATGCTGACAGTAAATCATATTACATTCCTAATAAGCATTAAGTAGATAACTAGGTCAAAGCAGTATTATCTTAATTGATTTTTCAAAAGAAACCTGACAGAAAAATGTCAATGCTCGAATATTTCTTCATGCATCATTAAAACAAGATTGGCTTTTAACAAAAGAAGAACCCTTCACAGAATTGATTCTTGCTTTGGGCTGCCTGCAAGTGAGTGTATTACATAAAAATCTATACAGGATATTAAAACAACACCGCTCTGCAAGACAGTTACAATTAAAAGCTGACACCCCCCGACGTGTTGGCCACAGTGGCTTGCCAGAAAATATATAGGAAACGCTTTCTATCCAGGGCGACCAGTGCAGGAAAACTAGACACATCTACTGTTGGGGACAAAGATGCTGATTAGAGGAATTTCTAATTAAATTGCAACACCCTTTATTTATCTGTTTTGAAACCGCATAGTTATAAGCCAGTCCCACAGGATTATTGGGGAAATCCTACTCGCATTACCTGGGGTTTTTCATCAGAGTGTGTGTCCTGCGAATTTCCCACAGAGCTGTGGACAGGGAGATGTTACAGCCATCTCCTGCATGTCACTTTACACAGGGTCATGATGGTCCGAGCCCACCCTCACCGAGAGAAGGCATGTTGGTTCTAAGTGCAAATGAGGCATCTCCCAATATTTGCTTGCAACTCATGGTGAAATTTAGTCATGGTTAGAAGGGGCTGATTGGGTGCAACTCTGGGGTGGTTCCTTGCACCAACATTGGAAGTGCTTAGCAGATATCTGCTCCTGGCTGGACATCAAACTGACCCTCTTCCTGAGGGCATCCACCTCTCAGTCTCTGTGCTCTGTTTTCTCAAATGAGGAACTGGGGCATTGGTTCAATTTGTCTAAAGTGAGTCCATGAAGCAAGATGAGCACTGAGTCTGTTATTAACCCCAAAAGATGCCCCAGAGGGGCCAGTCCCACCGCGGAGCCTGGCCAGACCTCTCCTGAGGGCACAGGCAGCAAGAAGTGCTTCCTCTGAAAGGGACTCTGTTACAGATGAGGCTCCACTATGGGAGAATTTTAGGCACTGGCGAGAGGTTTCCTGGTCATCCCTGGTGAAAAGTTTCAGCACTGCGAGGAGAAAACAAAGGCGAAAATGGATATCGTTTCCGTTTTAACTCCAGACAGAAGGTAGCTAGAGCGTAACACACACTTCCTCAAACCATTCTTTCTTCCCTTCTCTGCTCCCCAAGATCCAAATCCCTTCTGTTGAGGGGACTTACCCTTGGGCACTGAGGAAGCTTGATGTTCTGGGTGTGCTCACATGTACCTTCATGTGAGGAACAAGAGGGTTGGGTGGCTTTGAACAAAGGCTGGAGACATCTGCATAACTCACATTCTGGGATCGAGAGCTGGCTTTATTCAAAGAGCCACCCATGTCAATAATCGGCCAAATGGTAAGCAGTGAAGAGCTCCATCCCTGACTATGAAGAAGGAATCTGTGTTCGTCAGGCAAACCTTGTTGGGGTGCTTGGGGGCTTGAGATGGTTTTGGATAATTCACCTTATTTCCTAAAAGGTCGTCTAAGGAGTTTCATGAACAGGAAGCACTCTGCTCATGCGCTGCCTGTGACCTAGACAAGCACTGAACTCTCCTGAGCCTGGGGTTTGCATGAAGACCGTGCTGGGTCAAGGCTCATGTGGGCAGAGACTCAGTTCAGGTGCAGAGGCAAATGTGCTCGAGCATCAGCAAATACTGGCTGCTCCCCGCTCACCCTAGTCAGCGGTCATGGCAGTTTCTGCCAGAAATAATTGTATAGAGATCTTCTAACATGTCTTGTGTGGCTCCTTGCTAAGGGACCTGTACACCCCCGTGCCACATGTTGAACTTGTACAACTTGGCCTACTAAGTGCCAAGCCCTGGGGAAGGGACCATGAGTGCAGCCTTAGGGCAGGAAGCACCAGGCACTGGGGGAGGCCCCTGGACAGTGCCCACCGAGCCACAAGGGCCAGGAAGTCCTGTAAGTCCACTAGGGTGGCCAGGTAGCTTCATTCGTGCCCAGGAAGCAAACTATGAGGGAGCCACAGTGAGGCCCATATTTGAATGAGGAAACTGAGGCCCTTATGGCCAGAAGGCCACAGTCTGAACATGGACTTGGTGCTGAGCCTCTCATGTGCAATCGCTTATTGTGGTTGAGGGAAGGCAGGAATGGCTCTTTTCTGTCTCCATGCCTTGCCAGGGAAGAGAGATGGAATGAGGGAGCCTCAGGCACTCTTCTGTCACCACCCCTCCCATGCTAGGACCTTCTGAGCCCTGTCTAAACCCTTCCTATCTCAGGCTCCCTTCTCACAGTCTGGAGGAAGAGTGTGGTTCGACAATGACCCAGGACTTGAAGCCAGACAGATCTGAGCTGGGACCTCATCTTTTTCT
This sequence comes from Myotis yumanensis, assembly GCF_028538775.1. Lineage (NCBI taxonomy): Eukaryota > Metazoa > Chordata > Mammalia > Chiroptera > Vespertilionidae > Myotis > Myotis yumanensis. The sequence continues at coordinate 27,610,588 of NW_027223755.1, forward strand.
TTTTTTAATCCTCACCCAAGAATATGCTTAATGATGTTAATGATATTAGAGAGAGGGGAAGGGAGTGAGGGAAAAGGGGAGAGAGAGATGAAAAGAGAGAGAGAAACATCAATTGGTGGATCAACCCGAAACCTAGGTATGAGTTCTGACCAGAATCCAACCCACAACCCATTCTGTTATACTGGTCGAGGCTCCAATCAACTGAGCAACACCTGCCAGCAACACTTGGATCTCATCTTAAACAAGGCTTTGCCTCCCTAAGAACCTGTTTTCCCATCTTTAACATGAACGAAGGGAGGCTTAGTTGTCAGGATTGTTGGGGGGGTGTATATCATGTAGAGAGAACTTCACCATAAGGTGAGACCAGTCCATGATGCTCTAGATCAGTGGTTCTCAACCTTCTGGCCCTTTAAATACAGTTCCTCATGTTGTGATCCAACCATAAAATTATTTTTGTTGCTACTTCATAACTGTAATGTTGCTACTGTTATGAATCGTAATGTAAATATCTGATATGCAGGATGGTCTTAGGCAAACCCTGTGAAAGGGTCATTAGACCGCCAAAGCGGTCGCGACCCAGAGGTTGAGAACCGCTGCTCTAGATGCTTCACAGCCTGGTGCAGTGATTCTCCACTGGAGCCCCACCACCCCTTCCACAGTTCAAAACCTCCCTCACTCTTACTGTCTGCAGATTAGATTCATCTGCCTATTTCATGACTTAGAACCACCTCTCTCCTAAGAGAAAATTTTCAAGCTGTCACCATGAATGAGTGGGTACAAGTTTAGAATTTGCACAATACTTGTACAAGATTCCCAGACTGATAAAGTAAAAACTTATTTCCATTCTGCTAAAGTTTTTGAAACCCTAGATCCGTGGTCGGCAAACTGCGGCTCGCGAGCCACATGCGGCTCTTTGGCCCCTTGAGTGTGGCTCTTCCTAAGCCTTAGGAGTACCCTAATTAAGTTAATAACAATGTACCTATCTATATAGTTTAAGTTTAAAAAATTTGGCTCTCAACAGAAATTTCAATCGTTGTACTGTTGATATTTGGCTCTGTTGACTAATGAGTTTGCCGACCTCTGCCCTAGATGAACACACCAATATCCCACAAGAATATTTTCATACTTTAAGGTGTCTGTAATTAACACAGGAAAAAGCTTCCACTGATGAAGATGAAGATAAACTCAGAATAAAAATTACCAAAAAAAAAAGGGCTGAAAATCAAAACATACATCAAAGTAATTAGAAGTGTCAAATAAATAGTTTAAGAGAGAAAATAAAGTAAATATACTTTAAATTATTATAGTTATGAGAAGGACTAAAACAATATTTTTTTTTATAAAAAGGATGCTAAGGAGAATCAAACAGTTTGAAATGAAACAAATAGATCTTCTACAAGTGAAGATATAATTGTTAGTAAAAACACAATGAACAGCAACCCAAATATAAGTTAGAACCTGAATAAACAAAGGTGATCAGTCCTCAGTCTCTCTTCCTACCAAGGGAAAGAGTAAATACTCTTTTAATGAAAAGTAACATCATTTAGACCCTCTATAATGTTTTAGTCACAATATCTGGTATTTACTCAAGTATTGCCAAATATTATAATCAAAATCCATGAGAAAAAAAAAATTATACTACTAATAGACCAAGCATGTCAAACTCGCAGCCCGCAGGCTGCATGCAGCACACAACGAATATTTTTGCAGCCCAGCCAATATAACAGTATGTAAGACACGTTTTAATAAAAATTCCTTAACTTAATTTTTACAATATCCTGCTATACATAATCTATATATATAAAAGCCTAATATGTTAAGTGTCTGACCAAGCAGTCAACCAGCTGGTTGCTATAACATGCACTGTCCACCAGGGGGCAGATGCTCCAACCATTAGGTTAGCTTGCTGCTGGGGTCTGGTTGATCGGGACTGGGCGAGATGGGGCCGGACATGCCCTGGAGCCCTCCTTCAGTCCCTCCCGTGGTCCCTCCCCAGTCACCAGCCCCTATTGGCCCTGGTCAGCCCCGATTGCAGGCCAGGTGGAGGCACCCTACCCATGCACAAATTTAGTACACCGGGCCTCTAGTTATTAATAACAAACCACAACATTCTCTAATGACTGATTACTATAATCGTGTTGCATTCATTTCCCTTATGCACCTTATGCACAGGCACACCATTTCTCTCCACTAATACTAGCAGCGAATATTTTAGCAGCTGATTGGCACATCATTAATCTTATATTGACTTGTTTGTTGTGCACAACAGGAAATATTTCACTTTCAGAGAACAAGAAAAATAGGTTTATTTGCGTTATGCTTATTAATTTGTGCAGTTATTCAGTGTCTGGTAAGTTAATGTTCAAGAAAAATATTAATTTTTATTAAAGTGTTCTATCATTTTATTTTAATTATTACTCATTTATTTCAGCCCTTTGTATTCAGCATGTCTCTATTGAAATAAAACTACATTTCTATGAAAATTTGAAGCTTTTGTTTTTTTGCAGCCCACATAAACTTAAACCTTGTTTATTTGGCCCATGTTAGCCTTTGAATTTGACATGCTTTCAGTAGACTCACAAATTATTAAGACCTTGGAGTTGTCAGGTAAGGACTACAAAATAACTACGAATACTATATTAAAGAAAAGTTTAAGAGATAATAAATAAGATCAATAAATGAAAATTTTCACTAGAAGATTGGGATTTGTAAAAAAAATAAGAAAAGAAAAAATTAGAGAAGAAATTACAACTAAGAACACAATATCACAAACTAAAAACTCAATTGATGAATTTTATAGCAGATCAAATAAAGGGGAGAAAAGAGTGTTAAACATTGAAAAATAGGTAAATGGGAATACCTGCTTAAAACAGAGAGAAAGAGGGATTTGAAATAATAGAGAAAAGAATAAAAACACAAATTAGAGTGTTAAAGACTAACTTACATGTAATTGGAAATTTGGAAAAAGAAAAGAGAAATGTGGCAGAAAAAATATTTATAGAAATAATGGCTAAACATTTTTCAAACTTATGAAAAATATAAACCTATGAATTTAAAATCTTGCCGAAACCGGTTTGGCTCAGTGGATAGAGCGTCCGCCTGCAGACTGAAGGGTCCCAGGTTCGATTCTGGTCAAGGGCATGTACCTGGGTTGCGGGCACATCCCCAGTAGGAGATGTGCAGGAGGCAGCTGGTCGATGTTTCTCTCTCATCGATGTTTCTAACTCTCTATCTCTCTCCCTTCCTCTCTGTAAAAAATCAATAAAATATATTTAAAAAAATAAAAAATAAAAATAAAATAAAATAAAATCTTTAAGGACCACGGACAGGATAAATACAAAGAAATCCATACCTGGGAAAAGCATAGGAACACTGTTTTAAAGAATTCAAAGGAAAAAATCTTGGTACCCAATCAATCCAATCTGACAGCTAACTGTTTAACAGTAATTATGGAATAGAGATAACTATGGAGTTGCAGATTTAAATATGCTGGAAGAAAATAACTGCATAATTAAAATTCTATAAACAGCCAAAATATGTGAGCACACCTACTTTGCAGAAAAATTAGGCAACATATTATAAAGTAAAAAATGACTATAACCTGTTACTTAGCAATTATATTTCTAGAAATACAACCTAGTGTAATAGTTTTCAATTCAACCTTTGGCTGTTGTTGGGTTCCCATTAAAAACATTGTCAAATCATATATGCAGATTTATACCTGTTTATTATGTGTTTACATAAATGTAAAATTGTTTCTATTATATTATAAATATTAAATTTAAAAAATAAAATTGTTGCACTCATTTTTCAATGTCTAATGATATTTAAATGCCATGATACATACCGTCATCTATAATCAGATAGGTGAATAAGTTCTCTGTCTCTCAGAAATGTTTATTGCATTAATAATATCCTATTATTCTGAATTTATTCTATTCCTTTTTCCCAAAGAAATTTATAGTAATAAATTATTTATCTAGATATCAATCACACCATCATATGGTTCTTCAAAATTTATAAATTTTACAAATTTTAAATATTTTGTGCTTTGTAGGGATCTAGATGACAAATTTATAGTATCCCATAATCTTTTGACAAAATAAGACAATGTCCATTAAAATAGAAAATACTTACTTCCAATATATGATCCTGGCATTAATTTGTAAGAAAAGAACATGGAAACTTTATTTCCTCTTTCTTGATATTATAGAGAACTAGAGGCCCAGTGCACGGATTCATGTCCCAGTGAGTCCCTTGGCCTGGCCTGTGGGGATCAGGCCGAAACCAGCTCTCTAACATCCCCTGAGGGGTCCCAGATTGTGAGAGGGCACAGGCCAGGCCAAGGGACCCCACTGGTTCACGATTGGGGCCAGGGAGGGACCTAAGGAGGGTTCCAGGGCATGTCTGGCCTGCCTCACCCAGTCCCAATCGGCCAGACCCCAGCAGCAAGCTAACCGACTGGTTGGAGCATCTACCCGCTGGTGGTCAGTGTGCATCATAGCAACTGGTTGAACAATCAAGCAAACAGTTGGACACTTAGCATATTAGGCTTTTATTATATAGGATGTTGAGACATACATCAAGATGTTGGAAACTGATCAAGCTGATTTTCATTGCCAAGAATGAAGAAAATGATGGGAAATAACTCTGAAATATTGATTTTTAAGAGCATTCATTATAGAAATTATAATACTAAACTAAATAGGGAGAAATAAGGATTGATAGAGACAGAGAGACACAGACGATAAACAGAAATAGAGCTAAAGAAATTTTAAAACCTTACTATGTGTTTTTTGCTATGATGAATTAGGGTTTCACATCCTTTAATAGTTTTTATTGACATCATTGGCTGTTTTCACAGGAAGGTCCCATCAGCATCAGTATGGATATAGAATAGGCAAGATCATTTAATATTGATCATCATGCCTGCTGTCTCTCTCTTTCGGGAAACTCCAACACATACCCTTTCTGATTTAATCCTTGGCATAAGACAGTGAAGTACACTAGTATTTCAAAGTTACCCTTTATTTCTTTTCTTAGAGGATTTTAAATTTCTGATAAATAAACCATAGTAAGATTGAGGATGGGAATGAGCTAAGCTTTGGACACTTCAAATCTGTGATGCTGCTGTGGGACAGCTAAGAAGAGGGGGCGGAGGAACAGCTGGCTCGGTAAGTTTGGAGTTCAATAAGAGATACACCCTGGTGGTAGAGGCCCTGGGTCCTCATGGACAATGTCAGCACCATGAAGGGGGCAACACTACAAGGAGCGTCCAGGGGCCATGAGGACTGGGCAGACTGTCTGGCTCAATGCCACATAACTGGGAAACTACCTTCTCTGTGATGGGACCAACTCTTCTTTTCTGTATTCTCTGACCTGTGATGAGTTTGGAAAATTGTTCCATGGGCTTATAGGATATGTGGGAGTAGTAGGTGTTCTTCCACAGCAGTAGCCAAAGGGTCTTCCCATGTGACCAACAGGTGATCTCTGTAAGATGCCGTGGCCTACGTAAGTCTGTGAAGAAAATGTTCATGTTTGCCTCCTGATTCCTGGCCATGCTCTCTAGGTGACTTTGTTTGTGGCTTGAGTTTCCAATAAGTGAAATTTAATTGCAATATTTCTATATCTTAGGAGAAATGGGTAAAAAGGAGAGGTGGGCATAGCTTCAGAGTTTAAGAACTTCCCTGAGTGTTAGCATGATTGATGGAAGAATATCATTCATAGAGGACTCTTGTATCTAAAGTTATCTGAAGTCATTCTTTCTCTGGCAAATGGCAATTGACTCGAACCAAGACCATAACTATTTATTGAATAGTTTCTGTTCTCATCTCTCTGGCTGCTGCTCAGGAGACTAGAGTCACATGTCCAATGACATCTATAAAAGATAAGAAATCTATCCATCACCTTGTCTGTAATCCTCCGCATATATTGAGTGAAGGCAAGGTTGTGTTCCATAAGATAAATCTCAAAATATAGAAAAAATATGTCATCAAAAGCCTAGCTTCTGAAACCCTCACTTTTGAAAATGTGGTCCTATCAACTCTGCATTAATATACTCATTCTGTGTTTAGAGGGCACATACACAAACATACACACAGTATCTAGCAGCTTCTTTATTCCAAATATTATGCCTTTTTAATTATTGTTATTATCTTTATCATAGCTAATATTTTTCAGGTTATGCTGTGCCAGATTTATGAAATGCCTATTGGACTTTGTCTTGTGTAACAGTCATAAATACTTTTGATGTGGGTGTGCACATTTCAAAAATAAGAAAGAGCTCAGGACTCAGAGTCACATCAATTTCCCCATGAGTGACAGAACAGTGAGCATTTCAACTTTGAAGCATCATGAGTTTCTCAAACTCAGACTATCTCAAACCAACCTCATTACCCTCCTCAGAGGAAATGAAAGGCCCATACCCCTGACTTCCTTATTTATGTGCTAGACGTCCCTATACCCTTAGCCAGAAAGGAAAGCACTGACACCAACCAGAATAAGCAGACCTTTCTGGATCCCAGCAAGTCCCAAACTGGGTCCAGTGGACAATCTACAGTAGCCTCTGAATTCCATGACTCTGACAAGACTGAATATTTGGAACCCATCACTCTCCAAGTTACATGAAATGGTATAGGCAGAGCTGCCAGCCTATTAAGTCCATTCTGTGTCTCATACACACTTGCTTCTTTCTGCCAAAGCAGCCCTTGATTGAGCAGCATCAGTGGAAAGAGAAGCTAAACCTAATTCGGAACCTGAGGAAAGATCATAACCTCCTCTTCCTCTTCCTTTTCATCTTCCTAATACAAAAAAACATGTTAGTTACAGGCTGCCCACTAGGGCCAAATTCCATGAGGAGCTGGTTACAATTCAGACTACACATCAGTAGGTCTAAGCTCGATCTGCCTTTCTAACCAGCTGGTCTGCAGACCACACATTACAGGTTCCCCAGACCACTGGTGGCCTGGTGTGGCTGGGCCCTGAGCACAGGTATTTCTCTCCCAGAATAAATTCGTCTTAGGCCTAGCGAGACATGAAGAAAGACTGCTCTGAGAACATGGCACCATCGGAGCCTGGCTCCTGGGCTTTGGATGAGTGAGACACCAGCACAAGGAACATGATGTGAAGAATTCAGGACACACCGAGCAGCTGCTGGCCCACAAGATGATGCTGAGACCACACCCTGGGGTCTCACTAAGTGATTACTCTCAGGTGGTGTCCCCATAGGAGTACGTGGACTAAAATACTACCACAGCCCTTAGGTTTTTTTGATGGCATTGGCCAATTTTGAGAAGAAAATACATGAACTGAAGTAATTACTACTTAAATGTGCTCACAAATAAGAGAGCAGAGGCTGAGATAAGTGATAAAGACAGATATTACTGAAAAGAGGCTGCCTAGAGCTATGCTGGTTTCAAGTGTTTCCTATGGCTATACTTCCTCTGAATTTACTTGAGCTAAACCATATATGGTTTTGTTTTGCCAAACCGTTTTTCATCTGTGGAAGTCTAAGGCAACAGCACACAGCTTGGGGCTCAAGACACTCATATTTTGGTGTTTGAAGTTGCCTGTGGCCACACAGGGAGAGGACGTGTGCTGGAAGCTGCGGGATGCCACCTTCCCCAGCACCTTTTTCCGGCCAGGGACCCGCTCCCTCATTCTAGAATTTCGGTTTCCTGAATGGATTTGGGCTCTGGGAACTTGAAGCTGGACCACAGATGAAAAACAGAAGCAGTAAATATTACCAGGGACCTCAAAGCGCAAAGTCTCTGCATTGATTTGCTCCAGTAAAAAGACATAATTTGACTTCTAACAAAAGTAAAGTGAATTCTAGAGAATTGTGTGATGAAACACCAAAAGAAATGAAATGGATTTTCTCTGAAATTTTACATGACATTAACAGATTCTTCAGAGAGAAGTGAGGTCCACATCTAAATAAAGGAATATTGATTAATAAAAATAAAATTAAAAAAGTCTATATGAAAGTAGACAAGAAATGAAAATAACTCACCACAACAATACTGTTGACATCATTTAATAGGGCAAGAAACTATTTAATTTAAAAATGCATGCACCATGTAATCCCATATAATCAGACCTATTTGTTCCACCCACAAGCTCAAGATCTGATCTATATTCAATTTTGGTCCAACTTTCCTTAAACATTAAATTGAGGCTGCACCATGTTTTCAAACTAAGATAAATACCACTAACAAAAATTATATAAGCTTTGAAGCTCAGTTAAAAATTTAGATGATCTATTTTATAACGTTATAGTTAAATTGTCTAAAAATACCATTATTCTTATGTAGAAAGATGGAAAACAGTACTGACTCTTAAGGATTACATTATTTTATTTTGAAAGAGATCAAAGTAATTTCTGAGCTACCAAATGAAATAAAGGCATTCATGTTGAGTCACCATGGAATGGCCCAGTGGTTATGAGAAAAAGATTAATAATGTTGCGTGTGTGTGTGTGTGCGTGTGTATGTGTGTGTTGAACATATTTAACACATTTTCATGCTTCTGCACATGAAATCTCTGCCTTGCATTATATTCTATTAATTGGAAAATAATTCTTAATGTCCTAATCTGATTCAAAAACCTTGAATCGCCTTAGCTGGCTTGGCTCAGTGGATAGAGGGTCCCAGGTTCGATTCCGGCCAAGGGCACGTGCCTGGGTTTCGGGCTCAATCCCCAGTGGGGGCGTGCAGGAGACAGCCGATCAGTGATTCTCTGTCATCATTGATGTTTCTATCTCTCTCTCCTTCTCCCTTCCTCTCTGAAAGCAATAAAGAAATATATTTTTTAAAAAAACCTTGGATCAACAATTACACCCATCTTATTTCCAAGTTTGATGTCATGTTGTTCCCACTTTGTGAATTTACTTCTATACACAACAAGAACAATATCTAAGTGTAATTGAGAAGGCTACAATCATGGACAAGTCAAGGCCAAGTTCTCCTTGAGCCACAATCACTAACTAGAAAATCTCTGATTGCCAGTTAGCATTCATTGTCAACTGCCCACTTCAGCAGCAAAAAGACAGACAGAACATAGACCTACATGATAATGCACTGTGCTAGGCATCTTGGAATGGAGAAGGTCAGATATCAAGGCTCTCTTCTATAGAAGCCCCCAGCCCCTCCAAAACAGCTGTATCATGAAGCAGTCAGAAGGGATATACTTGCCATAGCACTATCTCAGCAAAAATGCATTGACCTCCTGGGGCAGAGGTCAATGCTGTTGGAACTCCCTGCTCTCCTGTCCGCGGTCAGCTGGGCAGATGGTGCTGTCAGCCCTGCCCTGTTTATCCCATCAGGCGTGTGGAAGCACCTTTTAAACTGCACCAGCTCATATATTATCTATGGGGCTAAGCACAGGCCACACACCCAGCTCTATCAGAGGAGCTAAACTTCTGTCAACAACCAGAGCGGTTGTGTAAATGCCATTTTCTTGACATAAATAACAGAAACATATGGCCCAAGACAGGAAGTGGAGGCTACCTGGATAGATTGATATCCTGCTCGACAAGTGACGATATTTATGACATGATTCGGCCTGACAAGGAAAGAGGAGGGGGCAGCCAGCTAATGACTTTTTCATGAACTGTGTGACAACACACGCTGAGCACTGGAAACCTTCACTCTGGGGCCGGACCTACTCGCCTGTTGCTAAACCTGGTTGTGATTGAGGAAGAAAACGTTTTTTTCCAAGGGCAAAAATGTGTGTCTCTGTTCTAAAGCAACAGTAAGGCCCCATAAATCCTCACACAGAATCGGTTGTCAAGGTTACACTTCTCACTCAAGCTTTCCCCAGGAAAACTATTCATTCTTTAACAGTTCTTGCCACCCACACAGTTTGTTGTTGGGTGAGTGTATGTTTACATCATATCTCAAGTCCAAAAGTATACATGTACCGATCATACAGCTCGAGGGAGTCAGTCATACTCACACCCTGTCATGGCACTACACGGCCATCTAAAGTCACTGCCTGCCAAGTTCCCCACACACGTGCTTAGCTCTGAGCTGCCCTCTGACTCACACTGGCCCAGGTCCCAATGCTGCTGTCCTCTCACTAACAGATGCTGTCTGTACCATGCATGCTTGTTCTGATGCCCAACCTTGAAGAGCAGTGTTTTTTGAATTGAGCTTAGTTTCACAATTATTTGTTAACTGGTGTACGTGAAATTCTGCAATGGATTCTGAGCTCAGTAAAGTCAAGGTGTGCCATTAAATGTGGACACATTAAGCATACACCAGTAATCTTGACAGAGAGCGAATGTAACAGATATTCTGCTTCCCTCTTTTTTCCTCTGTAGGATTGCTTCCATCAACCTAGACACATACTGTTTTCCTCAACCTAAAAATAATAAATGAGTAAAACACATGAAATGGGTAAAGTGGGTCAAAGGTCCACACTTCTAGTTAAGAGATCAGCAAGTCATAGAATGAAATATACATTGTGGTTAGTGACTATATATATATAAAAGTCAAATATGCAAATTGTCCCCTTGGGAGTTCAACCTTGAGACCGGGAGTTCGATCACTCACTATGATGTGCACTGACCACCAGGGGGCGGCGCAGAACAAAGGAAGGCCCTGGTTGGCCACCAGAAGGCCCCGATTGGCCCTGATCGCTGGCCAGGCCTAGGGACCCTACCCATGCACGAGTTCCGTGCACCAGGCCTCTAGTAGTTAATAATATGGTATTGCATATTTGAAAGTTACTAAGAGAGTAGGTCTTAAAAGTTCTTATCACACGCAAAAAAATTTGTAACTGTGTGTGATGATGGATGTCAACTAAACTTATTGTGGTGATCATTTTGCATTTTACACAAATATTGAATCATATTGTATATCTGAAACTAATATAATGTTGTATGTCAATTACATGTCAGTAAAAAAATGTAAAAATAATAAAAATCAGAACAAAACCAAAACCATAGTTGTCCCAAGACAACAGAAATAAAATAGCTGATCTTTAACATATTAACCACATTAAATGGAGATGTTCTAATCACACCAATTAAAAGACACAGATTTAAAAAAAAAGACACAGGTTGGTGGAGTGGAATATAAAAAATGATCCAATTTTATATCAACGAGAAACTCATTTGAATTGTAACAATATAAGCAGGTTAAACAAAAAAAAATGAAAAAACATAAATCATGAAAAAATAATCAAAAGAAAGCTAAAGTGGTGGCTATATTAAAAGACTTCAGAATTAACAAAATTAAGAGAGAAAGAGGGGTAACATATAATAATGAAAGGATTACTACATCAAGAAGACTTATCAATATTAAATGTATATATGTTCCAAACAGCAGAGCTACAAAATATGTGAATCAAAAACTGACAAATAAAAGGTGAAATATAGAGAAATTGAGAATAATTATAGTTGGAGAATTTAAGACCCCTCTTCAGCAATTGATAAAATAACTAAAAGTCAATTACTACAGAAGTCAGGAAGGTTGTAGAATAACTCAAAAGCATTACCAACCAACAGAATTTAGTTAACATTTATAGAATACTCCATCCAGCAACAGCAAAATACACATTCTTTCCTAGTGCTCATAGAACATGTACCATTATGGGCCATATTGTATTAAGATAGCTTCTATTAAAAAAAAAAAAAAAAAAAGACAATAACAAGTGTTGGTGAAGATGTGGAGATTGGAACCCTTGGTGGAAATGTAAAATGACAAAAATGATGTAGCCACTGTGGAAAACAGTATGGAAGTTCCTCAAAAAATTAAAAATAGAATTGCCATGTGATCCACAAATTCCACTTTTGGGGGTCTCAAAAGATTAAATATAGGTTCTCAAAAAGATATTTGTACACCCATGTTCATTGCAATAGCCTAAAAGTGGAAGCAACTCACATGTCCATCAACAGAGGAAGAGACAAACAAAATGTGATATATGCAGGGCGGGGCAAATGTAGGTTTATAGTTGTAAGTATGTAAAACAGTATATTCTTGTATTATTATTTAATAATTACTGTATTTTCCATATGAACAACTGTAAACCTACCTTTGCCCCACCCTGTACATGGAATGAAATCTTATTCAGCCTTAAAAAAGAAGAAAATTCTGTAATACACCACAATATGAATGCCCCTTGAGGGTATTATGCTGAGTGAAATAAACCAGTCACAAGAAGATAAATATTGTGGGATTACACTTATTTGAGGGACCTAGAGTTATCAAATTCATAGAGACAGAAGGTAGAAGGGTGGGTGCCAGGGACTGGGGGAGCGGAGGGTAGTTAGTGTTTAATAGGGACAGAGAACTGTGCAAGATAAAAAGTAGTTCTGAAAATAGAAGTGGTGATGGTTGCACAATACTGTGAATGCATTTAACACTGCTCATCTATACACTTTTAAATGGTTAAAACGGCAAATTTGATGTTACATGTATTTTACCACGATTAAAAAGAAAAGCAATAGTAAAAATGTTAAGGTTATTTTTAAAAAGAGTCATAAGAGGTGCAAATGGTGTTGTAAGTGGTGGGAACTTGACTCATGATATAGTCACATAATCCAATTACAATCCCAAACACCAGATGTTTGTAGAGTAGAATTTGCTAAAATTCATGAAAGCCCTTATGTGTTCTTTACCCACACGAATCTTAAGTTCTCCTTTGATCGGTGTTTCATGCAGTAACTTAATATTGATTTTCCTAGCCGCCTCTGTTTATAATATAACATAAGTAAATTAAGTACCTCCAGTGACATTTGAAATACTCTTTACCCTTAAGAGTAGAAAGAGCACTTTAAAACCATTAGCAAACAGGCTGGGGCTCCTCCAGTGGCCTGGGCGTGGCCCCAATGCCTAATGGGGCCACAGGTGGACATGATTAGCCCCAGCCTGGGGAAATAAACACCCCAATGTCCAGCCACATGCAGACCCCAAAGGTGAAGCACCCACTGGGGTTGGCCTCGAGCACCTTCAGGCGCAAAGCTGCGGGCTTGGGAAGCGTTGGGCCGCATGTCTCTGGGACAAAAGGACAAAGATGATGACTGAGGAAGTTGATGTGCTGTCCCACCTGTGTTAGGCAGTGTTGATAGAAGAGGCAGGTCCTTCGGAATGTGCTGGAAAGTCTCCGGCAGGCCTCACTCAGCTTCCCCTCTCAGCATACAGGGCCCAGCCAGGCCGGCAGAACAATATGGCCTTCTCTGGGCAATGCCCAATGGGCTGATCCATGTCAGGTTATGTTATGTTTTCATGGAAGACGCTTCAATGCCGGTTTTGTGAGCAGCTGTAGCAGAACCAAAGCGCTAAACAAACACAGAGCCCCCTGGGGCCCTCCATTTATCAACCAGTCCTGACAGGGGCCCTGCCCAGGCCTGCCCAGCAGAACCACCCGCCCCTTGTCCACATCCTCTCCTTTATTATTTTAAAGTATCTCCTTAGTCGCCTTCCTTTCCAAACAAATGTGGTTTTCCCCAACATTCACAAAGTCATCTCGGGTCATCAAAGTGAGAAGAGGAGTGACAAGACAGTTCCAGGAATTCCCGGCACATCTTGGTAACGTCTTTAACATGGAAACAATGTGTTCTTATAAACACAGCAGAACCAACCTCATCGCGAAGGATTTACGGCTCATACAGGGTATGAACTTCCAAGCTGTTAAATTTAGAGACATTCAAATACAGCAGTAAGAAAAATATGTATAAGGGATAAGCCCTCATGATTACTAAGAGTTCAGCATAGACTATCCAAAAGGATGACACTTAAAAAGTGTGTGTGTGTGTGTGTGTGCGTGTGTGTGTAAAGTGTGCATGTGTGTATGGAGCATTTGTGTGCACAGTGTATGTAAACATTGGCGTAGGTGGAGGGACCTGTGTGGTCAATGCCTCCAAGCAGACTAATCATGATGGAATTCCACAGCAGTACATCTCATCCCAGGGAATTTTGTACTCCTTGGATACGTTTTTGGTTGTCACACCTGGGGGTAGGGAGTTCTGCTGGCATCTAGTGGATGGAGGTCAGGGACAGCTCCCAAGACAAAGAATGATTCAGTCCAATGTGAGTAGTTCTGAGACTGACAAGACTTCTCTGGATGGAGTCTGAGATTTTAGTTTTAAGCAGCAATGAGCCTGGCCATCATGTTTATCTCCTTTGTATTCAATCACCAATCATAACAAAACTTAAAAAAAATTTTTTTTTTTTTTTTTACCTAGAAAGCAGTAAAACTCTCAATAAGTAGCAAAGAGCTTATTCAAACTTCTGAAAATGTTCAAACTAGCCCAATTTCATATGTTGTTGCAAAGGAAATATCATAGCTTTTGCATTCAACACATTCAAAAACCTGGTTCCATCTAGACCCAGACATTAGGGAAACAGCTCCTGTAGTGGAGCTGACACCAGGAGAGACAAAAGTGGCACAAAGTGGCACACAAATAATGAATAAATACAACTGTGCACTGCACCCCAAGGAAGGTGAGCAAGAGGGGCCCTCACCTGAGCTGGGCTGTAAGGGCTTGATATTCAAACGGAGACCTGAAAAATGAGAAGCAACCCTGAGGGGAAGTGAGGGTATAGTGGTCACTCCAGAGACAGGGGAGGCCTGTGTGAAGACCCTGAAGCACATGGACACATATCCACACAGATCTCCTGCTTTCCCTGCAAAGACCATCCACCTAAAATATATAAAAATATACCTAAATATACATATATGCATATATATATATATATATATATATATACAATATATACATATTGTATATACATATATATATATATATATATATATATATATATACACTCATTTAAATTTATTCATTGAAAACATATTTATGAGCATCTACTATGTGCAGACAATTTTCTAGAGATACAGTAGGGAGCAAACCCAGCCCTGTAGCCCTGTCTACATGGAGCTCATACTCAAATGGGAAGAAAGAAAGTACTTAAAAACACATCTAACACATTCAGAAGTTGAGATTGGAACCAGTATGGAATAGGAGAACCTAGACAGTACTGGATGAACCACTGGAGACTCAGCATGGATGGTCTGGGAGATGAATGCTCTGGGAGTGGAGGCGCTCAGTCATAGGAGAACCCACACTTCTGTGAACTTGACCTCTTGAGAGGTTAGTCCTCAGATCAGAGAAACATGCCTTGAGCTCTGAGCTCCCAGCAGGGGGTGCAGAAAAGTGCCATTTTGACATATGCCTAGAATATTCTATTTTTAATAAGACTTGCCCCCAAAATAAATGGTCTTACAGCCCTGCCGGTTTGGCTCAGTGGATAGAGTGTTAGCCTGCCGAACGAAGGGCCCTGGGTTCAATTCTAGTCAAGGGAATGTCCCTCGGTTGCACACTCCCCGCCCTGCCCACTCCGGTCCCTGGTCAGGGCACATGCAGGAGGCAACCAATCAATTTGTTTCTCTCACATCGATATTTCTCTCTGTCTTTCCCTCTCTCTTCCTCTCTCTCTAAAATCAATGGAAAAAATACCCTCAGGTGAAGATTTTTTTAAAAAATGGTCTTACAGACACCATTGTGCTGGGATTTTATCAGAGTCCAACCTACCTGAGAAGAAAGGATACATCCAATCCCAGTCAACCAACCACCTTGTCCCACTTATGGGGAAAACAAAACAAAAGGACACTGAGAAGCTAATTGGAGATCCTGGCCCAGGCCTCAGGCAGAAGAGGGGTTGTAGCAGGTGGTGAGGCATGCTTGGGGAGGGGAGATGCTAGCAGAGGAGGGACCAAGGGTCCTGACCCTGATTTCTCCCTAAGAGCACTGTGCCTTGGGCTCCCCACACCCCATGCCCTATGTCTGATCTGACAAGCAGGCAGAACACAGGAGCAGCATGGAGCCTTCCAGCCTGGCTCTTTGTGCAGCCACTCTGAACATGGCTTTTCTGTTGAGGGCATGGCACTGTCCCATGTCACCACAATAAGCTTTCTCCATTTTCTTTCTTCTTGATTTTGAAACCCATGGTATTTCCACTATGTTATTTATTCTCAACAAACATTTATTGAGTGTCAACTATGTATCAGGTGCAGGAGCCAATGGTTCTGCCCAATTGAACCATACACCCAGTGGCAGAGATTGATAGATGACCCAAATTCAGTCTCATCTTCTTTTTGCACTCATAGTTAGACTACATTTCCCAGTTTCCTTTGCAGCTAGGTCTCCAACCTGCTGAATGTGAGTGGAAATTATGAGTGACTCTTCCAGGCCTGCCCATAAAACCTCCCTCACATGTTTCTCTATGCTGAGTGACTAGTGCAACCTTGGAAGCCATGTGTGGAAAATGTCAAAGCTGCCTCCGCTGATGAGGAACATATGATTTGGTCAGTTACATAATCAAGAAATCAATTTATGGAGAAACCAAGATGGCAGCATAGATAAACACCTGAAATTGCTGCCTCGCACAACCACTTCAAAATACAACTAAAAGACAAAACAAACATCATCCAGAACCACAGGAAGACTGGCTGAGTGGAAATTCTACAACTAGAACGAAAGAGAAAAGCACACTGAGACTCAAAGGAAGTGCGGAAGTAAAGTGCAGAGGTACAGAGGCGCACACGGAAAGGTCTGGCAACTGAGGACGCGGTTGTGGGAGGGAGACAGAAGCTCCCGATGGCTCTGAACTTCAGTTCCGGGTGAGTCTCTAGGGATTCAGACTCATACAGGGAGAAACTGGACTGTCTGGCATTGGGTGTAACTCGAGGGCAACTTTCTCTCAGAGGTACTTGCAGCAATTACCGCAGGACACTGAGACTAGGGCCTCTTAGGGCAGGGCTGAGGATCAGCCATAGCTGTTTGCTCTGCCCTGTTGATTCCCTGAGACCCCGCCCCACCCAAGCTGTGCGCAGAGGCTTTTGCATATGAATGGCCTGGCCCTTTGCAATCTAAAATTACCTAACAAACTGCAGCTGGTTCAGAGAGACCCAGAACATCCAAAAGAAAGCCCAAGGCCCCACAGCAGCTTGCATTGCTTCACAGCTGGGACTCATCTGGGCACCTCCAAACCCCAAACAAAGAAGAGAAATCTGCAGATCTCTCCATAGCTCCTGCTGGGTAGCCTCAGGCAGAGGCTAAATTAGCACCTCCTTCGAGATCCAAGTGCCAGTGTACCCAGTGGTCAGAGTGGGACCATCCAGATTACAACTCCTCAGATCCATAAGGGACACACTCAGGGGGCAGACTCAGTGAGCACCAAAGCCCCACTGAAGCAAGTCTTGTCCCATAAGGGTGTCTCCAGCACAGAAGTTCTCCCACCCTAGACACAGCTGATTCTCACAGTCAATTGGCCTGGAGGTCAATTCCTCCCAGTGATACCTACAATAATCAAGGCTTAACTACAAGACTTGCACAAAGGGGTGCACCAAGAGTGTCCACCTCAAGCAACTGGGGAGGCTGAGCCACTGGGCCCTATAGGACACCTAGCACAGAAAGCCACTCTATCAACACAGGGAAGCAGTCAAAATGTGGAGACAAAGAAACAGGTCACAAATGACAGAAATGGAGGAAAGCAAACTATTGAATATAGAGTTCAAAACCACGGTTATAAGGTTTTTCAAGAATTTTCTAGAAACCACCAATAAACTTAGTGAGACCCTAGATAAATCTAGTGAGACCTTCGAGGATATGAAAAAAGAACAACTAGAAATTAAGCATACACTGACTGAAATAAAGAATATTATACAGAGATCCAACAGCAGACTAGAGGATCGCAAGAATCAAGTCAAAGATTTGAAATATGAAGAAGCAAAAAACACCCAACCAGAAAAGCAAAATGAAAAAAGAATCCAAAAATATGAAGATAGTGTAAGGAGCCTCTGGGACAGCTTCAAGCGTACCAACATCTGAATTATAGGGGTGCCAGAAGAAGAGAGAGAGCAAGATATTGAAAACCTATTTGAAGAAATAATGACAGAAAACTTCCCTTACCTGGTAAAAGAAATAGACTTACAATTCCAGGAAGTGCAGAGAACCCCAAACGAAAGGAATCCAAAGAGGACCACACCAAGACACATCATAATTAAAATGCCAAAAGCAAAAGACAAAGAGAGAGTCTTAAAAGCAGCAAGAGAAAAACAGTTAGTTACCTACAGGGAGTACCCATAAGATTGTCAGCTGATTTCTCAATAGAAACTATGCAGGCCAGAAGGAAGTGGCAAGAAATATTCAAAGTGATGAATAGCAAGAACCTACAACCAAGATTACTTTACCCAGCAAAGCTATCATTCAGAATTGAAGGTCAGATAAAGAGCTTCACAGATAAGAAAAAGCTAAAGGAGCTCATCACCACCAAACCAGTATTATATGAAATGCTGGAGGGTATCCTTTAAGAAGAGGAAGAAGAAGAAAAAGGTAAAGATAAAATTATGAACAACAAATACATATCTATCAACAAGTGAATCTAAAAATCAAGTGAATAAAAAATCTGATGAACAGAATAAACTGGTGAATAGAATAGAATCAGGGGCATCGAAAGGGAGTGGACTGACAATTCTCGGGGGGGAAAGGAGTGTGGGGAGTGTGGGAAGAGACTGGAAAAAAATCGTACACCTATGGATGAGGACAGTCGGGGGGAGTAAGGGCAGAGGGTGGGGTGGGAACCAGGTGGAGGGGAGTTATGGGGGGAAGGGAGGAACAACTGTAATAATCTGAACAATAAAGATTTAATTTAAAAAAAAGAAATCAATTTATATTGTGTTGGAGACATTACATATTTAGTAGTTTATTTTTTATAGCACTAACTATATCTTAATTAAAATATACTCCTATATGAATACTATCTAGAATGGTTTACTGTCTACCAAAAGAATTAGAGATAAACTTTCCTCCTTATTAAACTAAACTACTTTCTAGAGACAACTTTGAAAATCTAGTGGTATTATATGGAAAACAGACACCTGCTGGCTGGAAGGGGCTTCTGTTGGCTGAATGGACAACATCAGGGACTCATGTGAGAAAGCCTATCTTGGTCTAGCACTGCCTACAACTGAGGGGATTGGTTCTGTAAGACTTCTCCCTTGATTAGCAGCAAATTGGAAAGCAAGGGAAGAGAGCTTCAATCACTGTACAGTAGGCCCAGTTAAAGCCAGACTCTGAGACTTACAAAATAACAGTTCTGCCTAATTAGGACTTTCTAGGGCTTAAGACTTATCCAGAATCTCATGACACAAGGGAGGGTGGAAAACCTCAGTGAAATGAAATGAAAACATATGCAGCATGAGTTAGGCCTTGAGTCCCTTTCACAAGACTGAATTTTGTACCCTGCTTGATGAACAAGCACGTGAAGCCATTAAGTAGGCTGATGGAACACACCATGATTCAGTAGCAATGGTTTAGCCATGATAACACTGAACTTCCAATAACAACACTGGTCTGCAAGCATCTGATGGCTTGTGTCACCAAAATTTTAATGAATCCTTAGAATTAATGTCTTCTGAACCACAGTGTCTTCTTCTTGCAGCCTCTTCCTCTTCTATTTCAGTCTGTGGCAACTTTACAGCCCAAGAATCAAGAGTTACCAAGGGAAAAAAACAACATTGAGTTGTCAAATTATTAGCTTCAATGTCAAAGTAGTAGTTTTACTAAATGTTTCTCAACTTCTCCCCATACAGAACCATGGTGGCTCTGGCAGCTCTTTTCCCCATGACGTAGAAGCCACATTGCTACTGTGTTTGGATGGTCATGGTTCAGGACACACTTTTCTTCAATTTCAAGAGCAGGAGGTGATTCATTTACAAAATGTCAGAGAGAAAAATGTTGGGATTCTTTTTTTCCCCAGTCAACTGCCGATGGCTAGGTTTTTGTCACTAACATGTAGGAACTACTCTTCCTTCTGCCATAGGCCACCTCCCCATAGTGAGGAGGAGACATGACACAGTGTGAGTGAGTCTTCATATCTAATAAATAGAACACATTTGTTCTATTTGCTCTTAAGTGTCTGACTGGCTGGATTTTGGGAGCCATGATCAAGAAGTTTCTAGGGTCAAAGGGCCAAGGAATTGTCCCAGGTGCTCTGCATGTGGGTCTACCAGACAGAAGACTAAATGAGGTGATAATGGATTGTGGTTAGACAGAGTGTGGGAATGTGAAGACCCCTTTCTCGGCCACAAAGGACCACAGGCAGAAAATTAAAATGGAAAAGGAGATTTGGTCTTAACTTGGAAATGATTTGTTTCTGTCTTTTACTGACACTTGCAACTATGTATGCACTATCACAATCTCTATGGGAAGCAGAATGATGTTGGCCAGGTCAAGAGTCCTTGATGCTGTCTGAATATCAGAGTCACTCCAGGTGACTTTGTTTCTTGTACTCCAATTCAAAAGGTCTGGGGTGAAGTCTGGTGTGAGCATTGTGTTGCCAAGTTGCACAAATGAATGTGATGTGCAGTTCTCAAGTTTACAGAAGGTGCTGTGCATATTAAGGGAGGCCTCCTTAAGGGAGTCTCGTCCTGGTAAAACTGGATTTCAGCAGCCTTTGGCTCTGCTCCAAACCTACCACCAGATCCAGCTCCTGCAGCTACTACTAGAGTGCCTGTATCTGCAGGTCAACCAGAAGGCCCAATGCATTCTGAGATGGTTCATTCAGTCTCTTCCAATATTATAAGGAATTTATCCCATCCCACCCCAGATACCAGGAAGATAGCAAGATGGCAGGCTCACTTCATGTGCTTCCTCAAGTTTTCTGTTTGAGAAGCTTAATGCATGTTTACACATATACTTAAAATATTAATATTTAAAATGTAATTAAAAGATTTAAACTCATTTTAATACTAAAGGAAGACAAACATTAATGCTCATCTGAGTCACTCAAGTTAAGAAAATTGTTTGTTGGTATAATTCATTAATATTGAGAGAAATCTTCATGTGCCTCATTTTCTTGGTGACACCCAATGGGGCAATGCTATAAAGTAAGGGACAGGGCTTAGCACACATTTGGCACTCTCAAGCATGCTCAGAACTAGAGATGTAGATAGCGGAGTAGGTGGGTCCACCTCAGGTGAGAGCTCATGGAAAACAATACCTACAGTGCCTGTCTCAGTGTGAAGCCCCAGGGAAAGGCCTGGATTCTGCTGGGGAAGTCTCTGGGGATAGAGTCTTACTTACTTTTTGTCCCCATGGCAGGTTCCCATCTGAGACAGTATTTCTAAGCATTGGCACTGTTGACATCTGGGGCCAGACATTTCTTTGTTTGGGAGATATCCTGTGCTTTGTAGGATGTTTAGAAACATCCCTGGGTTCTACCCACTAGATCCCAGGAGTGGCCCCCTCCCCAGTTGTAACTGAAATGTATGCAGATGTTGCTAGTGTCCTATAGATGTCAAAATCACCTCCAGTTAAGAACCATGGACCCCAGAAGACATTGAAACCACTGCTGTGCCTTTAGCACCTGCCTGACAAGTTGGTAAGGTAAGAGATTGGAGTGCTTCCCTTTCTGTAGGATATTACAAATAGCCAAACTTCCCCATATGGTTGAAGGAGAGCAGAATTCTCACCCCAAAATATATCATTTTGGCATGAAGATAACTTTGAGCTACAGCCAATCAAAACCCAGTAGGTTCAGGAAAAGCTCTTTACTCCCCCTCAACTGCCTAAATTTCCATCAGGAAGGGAGCCTGTATTCGGAAGAGAGCTATTATCTCAGACCCTTTTCACCTACGAGACTTATCTGCAACCTTTGTCTTCCAGTATCCTTCACCTTTCTGTGCATAGTCTTCCTCCCCTTTATGTCCCCAGACCCCACTTCTTTGCTTAGATCAGAATGTTATATAAGTCTCAATTACCTGGTTGCCTTTTGGGTCCCATATCTTGGGGGCTCCCATATGTACAAAAGTAGTTTTTCTCTTGTTAATCTGTCTTATGACAACTTGATTATTAGACCAGCTAAAGAAAGTTAGAAGAATGGAACATTTTTTCTCCCCAACATGACACATCAACAGTCCTAAACAAAAGTAATTTCTGACTTTTATGTTCAAAAGAAAATAGATATTATTTACCCATGAAGGAAGATAAACATTTGTCTAATTTTGGCTTTCTTATATTCTTCCTGCCAGGAAATACTAACCTCATTCAATCTTTATAGACACTGTCACAGAATAGGAAGGTTACAATGGTATATTTTAATGCAAATATCAATCTCAGAAAAATAAATTATTCCAATTATATCTCCAAGTGAGTTCTAAGTGGATATAACTGAATGTATGTACATGTTGGCTCATAAAAGTAAAATGTTCAGGAACATCCAACACACATGTTATCAGTGAAAGACAGTATTGAGAGAAACAGACCCAAAATGGAGTCACTTGTGCTAAGCCCCACATCAGCAAACCAAAACTTAATACCTGATCTAACTACAGTTTCAGCCTCTCCCAGAAATGTAATGTTTAACCAGTCAATCTGGAATTTCATGCTCAACACCAGGGAATTAATCGCCTGGTAGACCTCTTTCTTCCCCTAAGGTGATCTTGCCTCAATTTAATCTTTCAACTTCCTTTCCCCTTCTTTCTGACTTTAAAAGCCTTCCACTTTGTACAGCTCTCAGATCTCCTGTCTGTTTGGTAGATGCGATGCTACCTGCTTCATGAATCCTTGAAAAAAGCCAATGAGATTCTCAAATTTGCTCAGGTGAATATCATTTTCTAATAGATTTGGTGGTAACAGTGGAATCTGAAGTGAATTGCTGATAACTTTTGGGGACAATGAGAAACATAGGCTTTGGGTTTTCTATGTCTTTCTTGCCATTTCTGAGAGTTGTGGGTAAGTTCCTTCTGGCTCTGATCTAATTGGCTTCCTAGTCCTAATTCCCTTTTTGTCAGCAAACTCAGTCCAGGCCACAATTCTCTTTTTTGGGGGTCTGCAGGTTCTGTCTTTTCCCCCGTCCCAACTTCTACATTGGGAATTGCTGGAGGTATGTAGTCTGAGGTCATGTCTAAACCCTAACCTTTGTTTCTGTCCCCAGATACCACACTGGTGCAGCTGTATTTCCCCATTTGTTTGTAATCCTTCTGCAATCCCCACTCCTTGGGATCTGCTGGTTCAATCCATTCCCCAGTGCCTAATTTGCAGGTTACTGTTGATATGTTAATAGGCACATGCAATAAAGGCTATTGCCAGCAGGGATCTCAGAAAGCAAAAAGCCACAAAAATTGGTGGGCATCAGGGAAGCATTTAAAAGCTATTAGAGTACCCAGACTCTGTTAGGATAACTTGGTCACAGAATGGGTTAGCTTGACACCAAGTGGCCTGTCAACCTCATGAAAATGAGATAGACTGTAAAATATCACACAATTCACAATCCAGTGGTACTTCTCTTTTAGGTATTATTTTGGCTCTGAAAGACCCAAAGGCTTAGCTAATAATAATAATAATAGGTTCTTTAAAATCCAAAAAGTGAAGCATACCATTTTCTGGCAAACCTGCTTATTTTATGTGTATGAGATTTGGTCCCAGAAGCTATACATATCTATAAAAATTGTTTGTTTGCTAAAAACAAACTTAAATGGCTATTATGGGGAATGTTGCAATTAGAGAAGATTGTTCACCTAAAAAGTGTGCTTGAAGGTAAGAGATCCTGCCCAGCTGATGTGGGTCAATGCTCAACCAGGAGATCAGGGTTCCATTCCAGGTCAGGGTGCATGCCAGGGTTGCGGGTTCAATCCTCAGTAGGGGGCTTGCAGGATGCAGTTCATTGATGATGTTCCTCTCATGTTTCTCTCTATATATTTCTCTCTTTTCCTCTCTAAAAATCAATGGAATATATATATACACACATATATATATTTAATAACAGTTTGGTTTAGGTATCTAAACCAAATAGATACCTATTTTTATTGGTATACAGAAGCTTCCAAAGTGCTTCAAAATTTCAAAATAGCTTCATTAAAACATTGATTGCAAAAGACTAATGAAAATTTAAAGATACAAGATTGTAAACAAAAGTTCAGCAAAACTTTACCCTTACAGATACAACAGTTCCAAGGCCAGAGACTTAAATAACACCTGGGTCTCCACCTGGCATCCTTCTGGGGGTCCATCATTAACCACTGGCCCAGGGGTCGATGTCTCAGTTGTAATCAATTGGGACACTAGAAAAGAGATTTCCCAAAAAGCCTATGCAAATTTTCAACACTGTTTTGAATGCCCACATGTCTACTCCCAAAGGAGGACTCCTGTATGGCCCTCTCTCAGAGTTGACAAAACTTTGAGGAATTTTTTGGTAAACTTCTATATTATTTTCCTTAAACAGCCAGGGGAACTAAAATTATTCAAAACTGTATAGGACATTTTCCATTCTGCTCCCCTAAGGTAAAGTGAAACCATGTTGAGGGTTAGGGGTGGGAACCTTCTGAAGCCTTTGTGAAAAGGTTTGCTAAAACATCCCAAAGGCAAAGAGCTCTAAATCTAGAACATAGAAACCTTTTGATTGCCATCTTAGCTGGAAATCTTCTCCCTGATATAAAAAAGCAAATTGAAGGTAATGTAGTTGGGTGAGTAGATCAACCTATGATGTCACTTAGGCTGCAACCCAATTCCTTGAGGAACTGAGAGCAGCTGTCCTTATCTGACACGTTTTTGCACAACTAGAAATGCGGCTCTAGAGGCCTTTCAAAATCCACCCATGGCCTTAAGAAAACAGTCTTCCTTAGAGGAACTCACTTTATTTCCCTGTGCCTTTGAGATGTAAATGTTAGCTCTTATCTAGTCCATCTCTTTAAAGTACCAACTTCAGGGAGGTAATTCTTATCAGAAAAAAAGAACAAAAGTGGGAAAGGTCATTGGAAACTTAGGTGAAAGAAAAATTATTTGCCTTCTCCACAAATATTAGTAAAAAGCTTTAGCCATCTGAGCAGGTAATTTTAACTTATTCCATCTACAAGAAAAACAATGTAGAGCCAACTTCTGTTATAACTAGTGAGTTTTGTGATATTGTACCTGATTCATGGCAGTAATTTTAAAAACAGAAGCTATAAGTTCTCTGTGTCTTTCTGTATGTTTATGTGCATCTACATATCTGTGCTGTATATGTATGGTATTATTTCTACCTATGGATGATAATGCCAAAATTAATTTGTAAAAGAGCTCTATTTAATTGACTTAAAGAAAATTAAGTGCTTATATAAATTACATTTCACAGAAATATAATCGAAACTAACCCAAATGAATACAAGGCTCACACAATGAAGGAAGTCTTTGGTATCAAACCCAGTTTACACCCTAGATGGTTTGGCTAGTGGATAGAGCATCAGCCTATGGACTGAAGGGTCCCAGGTTCAATTGCGGTCAAGGGCAGGTACCTTGGTTGCCGGTAACCTGGCCCTGGTTGGGGTAAATGCAGGAGGTAACCAATCGATGTGTCTCTCTCACATCTATGTTTCTCTCCATCTTTCCCTCTCCCTTCCATTCTCTAAAAATCAATGAAAAAATATCCTCAGATGAGGATCAACAAAAACAACAAAAGTTTATGTTTGATAGCATAATTAAAACAGGCATGTTTTTAGAGTTATCAGCCTTAAATATAATAATTTTATTCTACCTGGTCTACTAAAGGTCAGATAAGTTCATGTTATCCTTACAAAATTTGTCAGCAAGAAAAATAGCTTGGGATAATGGCTGACTTTGGTTAATGTCTAAACATAGTCATAAATTGCCAATCTATAGAATGCTGGTGCAACAGACAGTTCACAATTGTTTACTTTTTCATTTTTGCTAGAAATTAAGATTTTTAGCGTTCAATTTTTAATATATGTAACTAAAGCCACTAGACATAATAAGGAAAAGATGTCCTTGTGCAAGGAAAATAGGAGATGTGGTTTAGATTTTTTTTAAAAGGTATGAAGGATGGAGATACTATCCACGAACACTTTTGTGAAAACATCAGAGTAAAACCACAACTTTTGGTAAGTGACAAATAAATATAAAATGCACATTATTAAAAATCTGATGAGAATTCATTATAATAAAAAACATATATTTATATACTAGAGGCCTAGTGCATGAAATTCGTGCATGGGTAGGGTCCCTAGGCCTGGCTGGTGATCAGGGCTGGTCAGGTTCCCCGCCTCCCCCCTTCTCCTTCCCTCTCTCCCTCAGCGCCCTTCCCCAGCCACCGCCACTGGTTGCTGCCATGTTCCGTGCTGCCCCCTCGTGGTCAGCGCACGTCATAGTGAGCGATTGAACTCCTGTTCTCCCAATTGAACTCCTGAGGGGACACTTTGCATATTAGCCTTTTATATAGAGAGATATTTATAATAAAAATGTGGACCCTTTCCTACCTGGTTAGTGGCGTATTCATTTGATACAATGTTTCCCAGGGAGAATTTGGTAATAGCTAATGCAGTTTAATTCTACCAACTCGCAGGTAGTGTAATGCTACTGTTAGAAATTTGCCCTAAAATCATGCAAAAAGGCCACCCGGCCACTGCAGCCATCACTGCCACCATGAGGCCGAAACAGAAAAAACAGACTAGGCTGCAGCCGCCACCCCAAATGCCCGAGTGGGAGGAGGCTGAGGACGAAGGTGACGGGCGGCCTGCAGGACCACCCAGCCTTCTGGGCCCTCCCCCCATGGCCAATGGAAAGCCTGGTGACCACAAGTCAACCCTAACTGGAACCCACCCCCATCTCCACCATCAGTAGAATGGATAAATAAGTTGTGTGTGTGCACTCAATGGGATACTACACTGCAATGAAAACAAGCAAACTCCTGCTATAGGCAACCTGGGTGAATCTCACAAACATGATGTTGAGCAAAAGGAGTCAGACACAAAAGAATAGACTCTCTTTGCAGAGGTCTGCCCAGGATCAAGGGGACTGATGATTCCATCACTGCTGAGTCTCCCACCTCCTCCCCAGGGCAGAGGCCCAATTTGGGGAGGCTTAGGCCCCAGGTCTGGCCCACATGGTCATGGCTGGTGGGGGGTCAGTGCTGAGCCTCCTTTTCCTGGGCCAGACCAGGTAGTCCCCACCAGGGAGGCTTTCACAAAGAACAGAGACACCCTCAAAGGCTCAAAAGCTGTTCACGTGTCAAGAATACCTGCCCTCCCCGAGGATGAACCCCAGGTTATGGAAGACAAATCTAACCGCCCAGTCTGCTGACACTTTGCTAAAAAAGGCCTCTGTCGATATGAGGACCTCTGTGCCTTCTATGACCCACATATCAATGGACCTCCTCTGTGAGACTGTGCCTTCCCAGTTGAGCTGGAGGGAGCCCTTGTGACTACAGTGAAGCTGTTCCACCGCCCTCAGTCAGTAACACCTTCCCCCGTCCATCACTTCCCCTATTTGGGGTTCAGAGTTGTGTTTCACCACTGGGGTGAAGTGTGCACTCTTTCTGCTGATCCAGCCTCCAGAGACTCGCCTTTAGGACGCCATCTTTGCTCCCTCAACTGCCTCCTGGGTCCTCTTCCCCCTGGCCACTGACTGCTGAGCAGGAGACGTATTTGGTGTTGCTTCTTGTGCATCTGTCCACCCAGCCCCCAATACTGCCCTTGATTCCTGAGCCTGGAGCAGTCTCCTACCGCTCCCTTCTTTTGGCTGCTTGTTTCAAGTTCTCTCATGTGCTAACCCCTGTCCCCCCACCCCCCACACCATGTTGGCAGCTGCTCTGTGGAACCTCCAGGTTGTCTGACCTGGGGTCAAGTTTGGATGACTGGGACAGAGTCCCTTCCTGAAAAGCCATTCCCTGCTCTTAGATTCCATAGTTTCACCGTTAGTAGCATGGTCCCCACTGCTGTGGCCTGTGATCGCTGTGCTTGGTAAACATGTATCCCCTTGAAGCCTTTCTCGGCGTCTGTGGCATTTCTGTAGCTTTCCCACACTAGAGTATTTCTGTAAAATGAGTGAGGCTCTTGGTGCCCTCTAGGCTCTCTCCACTCCCAACACGGGAGCACTGGGAACTTCCTGCGAGTCACCCCCATTCTTCTGCTGTCGCTTTTTCTGGGTTTGACATGGGCCCATGAGATGTGCTCTAAAGCCTCTGGTGGGCCTACCCTATTTCCTCTATAGCCCGTTTTCCTTAGACTATGTCACTGGGAGGCCACAGGCCTTCCATTTGAATTCTGTGAATCGCCATGTGGGCAGTCTTGCCGCCCTCTCCCAACCTCTGTCACTGTGTTACTGCCACTGGTTGTTTTCTGTGAAAACAGTAATGAGCAGACTCAGTCTTGAACTGGCCCTGAGGACATGGGTCAGGAATTGTATGGGCAAGAGGGAGGAGAATGAGAGCCATTGGAGAACTGAAAATGATTTTTTTTTCTTTTTAACATTTTTTTATATTAATAATAAATGCAGTGGAAACAAACAAACAAAAAATCATGCAAATAAAAAATAAAAACATTTTATTTTTAAAAAATCTTTATTGTTGAGAGTAATACAGATGTTCCCATTATCCCTCCATTACCCCCCTCCACCTGGTTCTCACCCCACCCCAGGCCTTCACCACCCTATTGTTTGTGTCCATATGTAATCCATATATTCATATGTTCTTTGGTTAATCTCTTCCCCACCCCCCACCTTACCTCTGAGATTTGTCAGTCTGTTCCATGTTTCCGTGCCTCTGGTTTTATTTTCTCATCAATTAATTTTATTCATTAGATTCTTTGTTCTTTTATTTTGATTTTTAGATTCAATTGTTGATACATATGAATTGTTCATATTTTTTAGTTTTTTTTCTCTCCTCCGTCTCCTCTTCCTCCTCCTTCTTCCTCTTTCTCTTCCTCTTCTTAAAGAATACCCTTCAACATTTCATGTAATACTGGTTTGATGGTGATGAACTCCTTTAGCTTTTTATTGTCCATGAAGCTCTTTATCTGACCTTCAATTCTAAATGATAGCTTTGCTGGGTAAAATAATCTTGGTTATAAGTCCTTGCTATTCCTCATTTTGAATATTTCTTGTGACTCTCTTCTGGCCTGCAAAATTTCTGTTGAGAAATCAGCTGACAGTCGTATGGGTGCACCCTTGTAGGTAACTAACTGCTTTTCTCTTACTTTTAAGATTCTCTCTTTGTCTTTCTTTAATCTTTGGCATTTTAATTATGATGTGTCTTGATGTGGCCCTCTTTGAGTTCCCCTTGTTTGGGACTCTCTGCACTTTCTGGACTTGTAAGTCTACTTCTTTCACCAGGTAGGGGAAGTTTTCTGTCATTATTTCTTCAAATAGGTTTTTTTTTTAATTTCTTTATTGATTAAGGTATTTCATATGTGTCCTTATCCCCCCCATTGCTCCCCACCCCCCACTCATGCCCTCACCCCCCTGTTGTCTGTGTCCATTGGTTAGGCTTATATGCATTCATACAAGTCCTTTAGTTGATTTCTCCCCCTTACCCCCACCCTCCCCTACCTTTCCTCTGAGGTTAGATGATCTGATCGATGCTTCTCTGTTTCTAGATCTGTTTTTGTTCATCAGTTTATGTCATTCATTATATTCCACAAATGAGTGAGATCATGTGATATTTATCTTTCTCTGACTGGCTTATTTCACTTAGCATAATGCTCTCCAGTTCCATCCATGCTGCTGCAAATGGTAAGAATTCCTTCTTTTTTACTGCAGCATAGTATTCCATTGTGTAGATGTACCACAGTTTTTTAATCCACTCATCTGCTGATGGGCACTTAGGCTGTTTCCAAATCTTAGCTATGGTGAGTTGTGCTGCTATGAACATAGGGGTGCATATATCCTTTCTGATTGGTGTTTCTAGTTTCTTGGGATATATTCCTAGAAGTGGGATCACTAAATCCAACACCCTTTCTTGGTAAAAACTCTCAGCAAGGTGGGAATAGAAGGATCATACCTCAACATAACAAAAGCCATATATGACAAACCCACAGCCAACATCATACTCAATGGGAAAAAACTAAAACCATTTCCCCTAAGAACAGGAACAAGACAGGGATGTCCACTTTCAAATAGGTTTTTAATATCTTGCTCTCTCTCTTCTCTGGCACCCCCATGATGTGAATGTTGGTACACTTGAAGTTGTCCCAGAGGCTCCTTACACAATCTTCATTTTTTGGATTCTTTTTTTCTTTTTGCTCTTCTGATTGGGTGTTTTGGGTTTTTTGTTTGTTTGTTTGTTTGTTTGTTTGTTTTGTGGGGTATTTTTTGTTTGTTTCCTCACATTCCAAATTGCTGATTTGATTCTGAGCATCCTCTACTCTACTGTTGATTCTCTGTAAGTTATTCTTCATTTTATTTAGTGTATCCTTCATATCTGATTGGTCCTTTTTCATGTCTTTGATGTTCTCACTACTTTCCTTAAACTTCTCACTAAGAGCTCTCATTAAGATACTTGAACATTCTGATAACCATTGATTTGAACTCTGTATCTAGTAGTTTGTTTTTTTCCATTTCATTTAGGGGTTTTTTGTTTGTTTGCTTGCTTGCTTGTTTCTTTCTGGAGATTTCTTCCATTTGTGACTTGTTTCTTTGTCTCCACATTTCGGCTGCTCCCTGTGTTTGTTCTTATGTATTAGGTAGAGCTGCTATGTCTTCTGGAATTGGTAGAGTGGCCTGGTATAGTAGATGTCCTATAGGACTCAGTGGCTCAGCTGGCCATTCCAGCTGTGCCTCTGTGTGGTCTGTATGCACTGTCTTGTTGTAGTTGAGCCTCAATTGCTGTTAGTGTCACTGGGAAAAATTGACCTCCAGGCCAATTGACTGTGAGGACCAGCTGAGACTAAAGTGGAAGGGCTGCTGTGCAGGAGACACCCCTATGGAGCAGGACTTGCTTCAGTGGGGCTTTGGTGCTCACTGAATCTGCCCTTTGAGTGTGTCACTCATGGATATGTAGAGTTGTAATCTGGAGTGCTGAACCATTTTAATTTGATCTTGTGGATTTGTTTCCCTTATTTTAAAAATGAAATAATTAGAAATGGCACATCAAACCAACTAAATAAGAAAGAGGACCGATGGGTCAGTGTTTCTCAAAGTGGTTCCACAGGGAATACCAATTGTGCAGACAAAGGAAGTGTACTGCTCCAGGAGGATCAAGATGAGAAGTTTGGCATGTCCTGCCAGGGGCCAGCAGCATGGGACATGTTACTCTCCCATTCCCAGCAATGCCTGAACCCCAGACTATGTCTAAGGATGAAGAAAAACAGTCCCAGTGTTTTGTGTCATCCATTGGTATGATACAGTTACTCCTGGAAAGGTATTATCACTGCTCATCTTCTGTAAGTGCAAAAGCCTGGCAACTATACCATTATTTAATGACTAGGGGCCCAGTGCATGAATTTGTGCACCTTGAAAGGAACTGTGGGCCGCGAGGCTGCAGTAGGCACAGGGATGGATCTCAGCCCATCCTCCATGCCCCTGCTCAGCCCCTCCTGCTGAGGCCCCGGTCCCCTGTTTTCCGGCAGCCCTGCTCCCACTGCCCATGCTTGCACCCGCTGACAGCGACTGGGGCTGGTGCCAGCAGCGGGTGCAAGTGGGACTGGTGCCCCAATCACCCTCAGGAGCAGAGAGAGGTAGAGAAGCCCTTAGGGGTGATCAGAGCTGGCAGCCGCCGCTCGCACCTGCTGATGGCACCGAGCGATTAGGACTGGCCCCGGACACCAGAAGTGGGTGCGAGTAGTGGCTCCAGCTCTGGTTGCAGGTGCAAGCAGGGCCGACGCTGGCAGCATGTGTGAGCACCAGGCAAGAACCCGGCATGCAGGAGTAAAGAATTTTCAGTAACCATCAAAGGCTTGCACCGATGACAGCGACTGGCAACCCACCTTGGTCTGGCACCCCCACTCACCTGCTCCACCATCCCACCGTGGCCGACACCCAGCATGTTCTGCACATGCCTCCTGGTGGTCAGTGCAAGTCATAGCTACCAGTTGTTCAGTTGTTCCGCCATTTGGTCTTATTGCATATTAGCCTTTTATTGTATAGGATGTTACCTAAAAAAAATGCCTTTGCAAAGGTCAAAGCTCCTCATGGTCTAGTCCACACCTTGGGATCCTACAGATCTGGGTAGAAATCTATGCTTTCCATACTCAGAGCTGGCTGTTCCCTATCACATTAAACATGGTATTTCTATAAAGCACCTAATTGTTGTTTTTGTGAGAAACATGGGGCCTGCTGCCACTGAACTGGAGAGCTAGGGTGCTTCTGTTCTTCCATGTGAAATTAACTTTACGTTACTTATTGATTCCAGTCCTATGAAATTTAGCAAACACTGCATTGCATTTAAATAAATTATAATAATTAAGCCACAGTGTTTGAATTAAAGCTTTTTATTGCATGATTTGACTGAATACTGTAAAAACCTCATTAATTTGTATGCCACTAATTTGTAACTTGTGATAAAGCAGAAGCATGGGGGTTGGGAAAGAAGGGAGGACCCTGACTGAAGTTTTTCTTTGCACTGCAAATCTTGTTCATGAAAGTGCAAATCAGTACTGTAAACAAGGTTGCAGGGGGTCTGATTTGAAATAAGTAAGAAAACAAACTTTTCAAATACCTTTTAGAAGCATCATTTACATGCATACAATTTATATGCTAATTACAAATCATTCCCTCTATTCACTGGCATTATTCCCTTGAGAACCTCAACTGGGCTTTTTCTTTTTTCCTCTCTCTCTCTCTCTCTCTCTCTCAGCGGGTTAAGTTACTATTGTACTTGAAAGTTATTAAACATGTGTCCCCAACATGCTTTATAATTTGAATAGACTTTGCCTAATTAATTTAAAATAGTAAAATTTCACTGCAGTTTCTGTCACTTTTACTTTTTATCTTGCATTCTAATGTAATTCCAAAATACATAGAAAGTGCTCCCTAAAACAGAATTCTTACTCCAGGTGGGGGGGTTAGCTTGACAGAGCAGGGGCAGGGTAGGGACCGGTTCAGACTCTAGTGCTTTGGTCATATTCTAGAACTGGAGTTAGATTTAATGAGAATTAGTTGCATTGAGGTGTGTGTGTGTGTGTGTGTGTGTGTGTTGAGGGGTAGAGGCTACCTGGTCCTAAGAATGTGCGCAGAAAAGAGTAATTAATCACCCTCATCTCTAAATTGAGGAGGCCCAATAATCTTGATAAATATGAATATATATTTTATCCAATTAACAAACATGTAATCCTGGTGCTGGTTTTAAATTTTCAAACTCTTTACCATCAGAAGTTACAATTGACTTTCAAATCAAGATTTTTCCTGCAATTCAGGACTATGATGGTCTCTATGCTAGGGAAAAAAAAAAGGGAATCAAATATTTAGGTCATAATTGCACACACAGATAGATTTTTTTTGAGTAGCAACAGAACAATAAGAATGTAGGTCCTGGGATCCCCCCCCCCCCCCCGCCCCCGCCCGTCCCGAACACACACTGTGCTAAACGCTGGTGCTCTGAGAGACTGCAGGAATTTGTGTGGGAAGGTGATGGCCAAAGGGAGCCTTGGAAGCCACATGATCGGCTGGCTTAGCCATGTAGATAGTCCTGATGCAAAACGAACTGATAAGCTCCTCTTTTCCCAATGTATTTACTTTACTAATTGGGTTACAAAATAAAATGAACATCAACAACAAACACCCTCCTTCCAGCCATGTAAATTACAGATCGCTTATCTCCAAATAGAGCAGAACTTTATAGGTGGGAATGTAATTAAGCCTAGAAACGCTGCTTACGCCAGAAAGACTGGCGTTCACACGATCTAGCAAATGCCTTGGAATTTCAGTCTTACACAACATAATTATTCTTATGTGAAATATAATTAATGAAGAAAATGCCTCAGATGTGTGGGCTAGGAAGGCAAATATAGCTACCCTTTATTGTGCCTTCAAGGTTAGAATTATTATAGCACTTACAATTTTATTATAATTACCCATAATGAGACTCCACACATGTGATGTAGTTGACATGCTTTTGACAATAGAAGTTTTCAGAATGCCTCATTAAGTATTTTAGTATATATTTATGTGACGTTCGCTCCGCCTCCTAGTTTTGGTGGCAACACAGCCCCTATAAAGGCATATGTACATATTTTAATAAAAAATACTACCATTAAAGATCATAAAATGATTACAATGAATAGATATTAAGATGTCACAGCTGTAGAAGCCATTCCTTTTATGTACTCCCATGCTGGATTGTTTTATGACCTATCATAAACCTATTAAACTACTGGTAATAAAGGATTGTAATTAGTGATAAAACCTTGTTGCTTAGTGAGCCAAGACAGTTATCCTTACTTTGAATTTTATTGAAAGTAATCAAGACAAAACC
The DNA here is from genome assembly GCF_028538775.1 of Myotis yumanensis. Taxonomy (NCBI): domain Eukaryota; kingdom Metazoa; phylum Chordata; class Mammalia; order Chiroptera; family Vespertilionidae; genus Myotis; species Myotis yumanensis. The sequence continues at coordinate 27,644,772 of NW_027223755.1, forward strand.
TTCAGCAATGTCAAATACAGGTTGAGAGCAAGGTTGCATTTTTGCTAAGGACCGATGACATTCAACCTTTCCTGAGTTGTCTTCTCCCTCTTTATTGTGCTGGTTCAAGGAGGAGTTTTTGTTTTGTTTTGTTTTTCTTTTGACCTGTTTGGCCTCCTGTTGTTTTGTTTTGTTTGTAAACATGAGATACGGGAGGGTACATTCCAAGCCAAAGACAAGCTAGCTACTGAACCCACCGGTGCTCAGAACACTTGGTCCTGCTGTGCTGGCTCCTGGGAGTCCCAGGTGGAGCAGGCAGGACGCAGCCCTTGGGTGGGTTCCTTTCCTGCCCAGGATCACTGCGCAGAAACCATCCTCAGAAGGGCTGCGGGAGGGGCAGCTGGCCCAAAGAACTGAACAAACATGTGACCTTCTCGGCTATCAAGTCAAATTAACTTTTCCCCTTGTCATCCTGGGTTGAATGTGAACATTGCTTCCAGTGGCACAAAAGCCCCCTCTCTAATCTGCGTGGCAAAACCAGTCCCTTCTGTCTGTGCGCCCCCAAATACATTAGTTGTGCCAGAGCCCGCAGAAGGATGCTCCTTGATGTACTCTGGGGGAAAATGACATTTCCAGCTCCCTCCTGTAAATTCCCCATATCTTAACTTCAACATTCCGGGGGGATCAATTTCATCAGTGGGATAAGAGCCTGGCAGGGTCTGCAAAGCATCGGAAAGGGAGAGTGCACTTTTGTGCCCAGTAACAAAAAGCACGCTCACCTCCCAGGACACAGGGCTGCCAAGGAGGGCATCTCCCCAAGCCCGGAGCTCTGGCCACACCAAAGTAGCTCTGCAAAGGATGGCATGTCTCAGAGGCTTCCGCCTAACTTCCACAGTAAACTGGAGACCCCAAGGTTAAGTGGCAAACAATGGCCCAGCCCGCCACTGTGTTCTAACAAACCCAATAGCGAAGATCAAGCAGAGGGTCTCGATGGTCACAGTGTGTCCTAACTGGACTTACAGGCCCTGGGCTTGGCTTTCACAGCACTGAACCGAGAACTAGGAAACCACAGCAAGCAATACTTGGCTTCAGGTCAATGGACAGTCTGTATCCTGGTGGATAACAGGTAAAGATCAGGCAATAATAGTAGTAATAATAATAACCCTAAAAACTGGTGGCGGACCATGGGGAGGGGTCAGGACGCTCCACAGGGTGGCTGACCCTGCACCAGATCTAACCTCTAACCTTGTTCTGAGGAGCTCTAGGGTCCTGCACACAGAGGCCAGGAGCAAGTGAGGCAGGCCTGTTGAGTAGGTTTGAATCAGAGATGCATGGTAATCAATCCAACGTTACATAGAAGAATAGAAATTAAATAGGAGGATTCAGCTGAGTGCCAGGCAGGCAACATTTCATGACAAATATGTCCAAATCGGTGTGTGGACCTGAGAAGAACAGCAGAGATCTCTGTATTATTTATATGCTCCCAGTGCTAGCTCCACCTTGTCACGAAACATGGTTGCTTTCTCATTTGCACTGTACCACCAGAGGAGTGTGTAAGTGTAGTCTCTGGGAAATTATAACGTGGGATTAAGACGCCGCCAGGTCCCCTGAATGTCGGCATGGCCATGTCATCAGTCATCGCCCATCACTTGAGATCTATGTGGAATCGGGGCATAGAAGGCTGATGGCTTTTGCTAGTGAATCAGAAAGACTGTTCTACTTTTTTTTTTTTTAATCTTAAATGTATCCAGAGTTGTACAGACAAATACGTAAGCTGTAGCAGTTGGTCAGGTTTTAAGCTACTAGAAGAAAGTTAAGCTTCTGCGTCGGCTGGCTGAGATACCAGCCATAAGCTGACAAGTAATTAAACTGGCGTATCTATAACAACTGTCATCTCTTATTTCTGTGAAACTGGGATGTAAACCAAAGGCAAGAAAGCGAGAGAGAGAGAGAGAGAGAGAGAGAGAGAGAGAGAGAGAGAGAGAGAGATGAGAGCCCTGTTTGTAGAGGTTCACTGCTAGGCTGTCCTGCTGCACAGTTTAGGGGACCTGGGCATTTGGAGGCCTGCAGCCCAGATCAAAAGGGTCAGTGCTCCTTTACCAATGAACAGCAGGGAGACCATGCATCCAGCAAGGTGTAAATTTGAGCTCTGCGGTTTTGAGGAAACCTATTGTGAAATGCATTCTAACACCCCAAGTGGCCAGGATTTGATTGCCTCCCTGATGTCACTGTTGCATTTCAAAAATGCTGGGGGCCCTGGGGTGTCACGCAGCACCCTGCCATAGCCCACCACTAGGGACCCTCCCTCCCACTGCCAGCCATCTCCTAGGGGCTGATGCTTCATTTCTTGAGGTCTAAACAAAACCTCCTTCTCCCCCTCCTCTGCCGCTCTCTTTCCACTGAACACACAGCCACACTTGAAGAGCTCTCTCTGTGGGGATGTCTTGTATCCTTTCTCCAGATAGAAGAGCAGGCCTGGAGCTCCCGGTTCTCAGTGACCCGAAAACAAGTGGAGTGGTGACCGGCCCATCTTTCTGGGTTCGAGGCTAAAATGAGAGCAGCACTCTGGAGTCTGACCTCATTGGTTCCGTGTGTTTAAAAATAATGCTGTGGGAACCATAAACACGAAACTGAGATGGCTCCAAGGGTTCCAAGATAAGCAGGCAATTTGGTCCCCGAGTCTTCCGGCCTAGTGATGACGCGACAACTAGCTTAGGTCAAGAGTCTGTCTTTCTCAGGGTAAGGACCTGAGCGTGGGTCCCATTCACAAACACACAACGACACCCTTCACAGGCATTACTGTGGTGCTGTAGGCCACTATAAGGCACTGTTAGAGTGAAAAAGAGAAAAGCATAATGGAGTTCTCCCAACATCCAGATATTCCTGCTTGCAGAAAGATTTGAGATTTCTAAATGAACATTTTAAACATTTAAGATGAGCTATTTACTCTCAAGACCCTTGTCAGCCCCCCAAAAATATGGAGGAAGGAGCAGCTTGTTAGAAATCTAACTGCAAAAGCGCCTGAGGTTTTCCTTTTAAAACCTCCTAATACTTTCGCAGTCTTTCCCATTCAAATGGACTCTGGGCTTTGTTAATTTCTTAGTCATCAGACTCGAGGAGTTGCTTGACCATCTTGGAAACACAGACCCCCCCATCCAAGGCCCAGCCACACATTCTGTTTATTTTCCCCCTAATGAAAAGTGTGACAAGCAAATAATTAAACTGAAAAGTGAGCATAAATTAGAGTCCACAGCCACAGAGCAGAGCGCCTTTTGAAGACTGCATTTTAAATGTGGGCTTCGGAGAGCGCTCACCCCGGTCATTGAAATGATCTGGCTTACACTGTCTGTGGTTCCCCTGTACGGAGGGTTTATCCCGTTTCATCACGTAGAATGTTTGATGTGCCTTGGCATAGCAAATTATTTGTGTTGGATTTATTTCAGTGAATTCCCCTTTTCCTTCTGGTTTCAAGAGAGTAAGCCCTGGGCTTCGACACATTATGAAAACAACCAGATCTGAGAGACATTATATCCACAACAAAGGGAAACCAGTGACCAGCCCAGTTACATTGTCTTTTGAACAACAAGTCAATGCAGACAGAAGTAAATGACAGTTAATTACAAATTACATTCTGGTTGGGGCTGAGAAGGCCTCTCGCCTTGAATAATGATCGGGCCCTCGGGCGCTCACCTGCCTGCCAGCGGCCATAGGAGACCCAGGCTGGGGTGCTGTACAAGTTTCAAAACAAGCTGCTAAACACAGAAGCTTATTGGATTACAGAGATTTAGGAAAAAGCATTCAGATCTCTCGCGGCAACTGCAGGACGAGGATGGAGGGGCTCCTAGGGGACTGTGGCCGCTCACTGTTTGCTTGTGAATGCTGGTCTCAGTGTCCCAGAAGGAAACCGGCCCCTTTTGCCAACGTTGGGAACTTGTCCCAGCACGGGGATGGCGGGGATGCGGCAGGTCAACTCACCCAGAGAAGTAGATAATATTGCTGAGATTTTCAACTCCTCATCAAAGGAATAATTCAATAGTGCACTTAGATTGTGTATTTTTTTTAATCAGAAGAGGATTTTCATACCACCTGCAGACACTTTGATTTATTGATACTGTTTTTTAAAGTTTAAACAGTAAATGAATTTATTAAATTTTAAGTCAAATTTTTTTTAAGTTACGGCATTTGCAAAAATAAGACAATGTTAAGAATAATTAATGTCAGCGTTTCTGCATTGAAAGGACCTTGGCTTTTGTAATTCACTAAAGCAATTTCTATTCATTTAGTTGAGCTAAATGCTTATTGTTAAAGACAAAAGCCCCATCAGTTTGACATTGAGCTCATTATGTATGTTAGGAACACTCTGGAATCCAAGGCCACACGGCAGGCAACAAAGCCGGGGAGGAGGGGGGGTGTGTGTGGAGGGGGGGGGCAGGATTTAAATGCAGACCACGACGTTTCTCCTCAATAACTTCCCATTTAGACCTGATTAAAACTTCAAAACAAAGCTCGTTGGAAACAGGAGACGGATTTTTGTTGTCAGTAAGTGATGGGGTGATCAGTAAACTCTAGGAAGTTTAAAAGTCCTTCTCAGAGACAGCTCAGCTGATTCTCAAAATTGTTAACCATTTTAAAGAAAGTATAAATACATGCAGAAAGGTTTAGGAGAGGCACAGAGAGGCTTACGAGACAAATATACATTCTTTTCTTGCACAGACAAAGCATGAAAATGATCATTCAACTTTCTCTGTGTTATAACAGTAATGTCTGATATTAGCAACTTCTGCTCCAGGAGGACTTCCTCTATGCACTGTTTGCATGGCATCCGTAGCCTCACCATCCTTACCCTGCACGTTTTCATGCAGGGAATCGGACGTCATGATTAAGCTCCAACTTTGGGAAATTAGGACCCTGTTTCTTGCCTGAGCAGAAAGCTTCCCAGATGAGACACATCATTTGCACATGAGCTCCTGCAAGATAAAAGTTAGGCTAGGTCCCGCTGAGATGGCTTTAAGTGTTTTTCCTGCTCATTCAAAAAACAACAGGACAGTTTTAATTATGAGACAAAACAAATGAAGCAGCTGCAGGAGCCCGTCCGGAATGCACGTGTGGGAGCCTGGCTTAGATCCTGTGAAAAGCCTAACAAGGCCACACTCTTTAAGATTTTACCTTCATGCTGCAAAATTTATTCAAAAGCTACTTTTTTAGAAATGTTGGCATTTTTCCCTCCAAAAGGACAAATGGCATATACCCAATTCGAAGAAATACGGGTCTGTCCCAGTGTGACATCTCCAACCCCGCTCGGAAGGACACTTGCACGAGCTGGTCCCCTAAAACCAGGGAGAAAAATAGCTGCCTTGCCTGCGTGGAGGAGAGCGTCCGTCTTATCGGTGGCAGAGTGACGCTGACTGTACCGATAGTGACACGGGTAATCCATCATGTCATCAGCAAAGTGAGGGACGCTGCCGGCACCTCCGCCAGCCCGGGATGCCAGCCAAGAGGCAGGGACACTTAACCCCTGAGAGCCCCTCATTCCTGCTACACTCCACACAACCTCTGTCAGGTCTGAGGTGGCTGCAGAATGACAGTAAATCTATACGGGCCCACAATCTACCCTCGTGACAAGCGCACACCGGGCCGCCTCATAACACGATTAAACTGTATCATGACGGGAGTGCAAGACAAGGCCTTTATTATGTGCCTTGTTGAACCATTTAAGAGGTCTTTGCCAAGACTGGCTGCTCTCACTAGGCCGGCCGGGAAGGTAGGGCTGACGTCTATCTGGCCCTGGGCAGGAGCACTCGGATTTCTAAACCAGCATCTGTTTATGGGGTGATGGCTCTCCTGGCATCTGCAGTCAGCACACATGGACTAGACATTCATTTTATGCTGTTTTGACACATGAAGGTGTTGACCAATTTCTTTTAGATTTAAAAAAAATCCTTAATAGATAAATGATGAGACAGCAGGGTTGGGATATGCTATTGAACACCATGTATCATTTTATCTTGTCATCTAGAAAATCCTAGATCATGTAAATGGCAGTGGTAATAAAACGTGGAAATGACATTTAGGATGATATTTTGAACTCCTAGGATTTCAGGTGCCAGGTGTGATTCCATTGACACACACACAAAAGTGGCATTTCTTAGGTCACTGTGTTACATGTGTGTTTATGGCATGAAATAAACAAGTTTTCCCCCTAATTTTCTCTGGATTGTATTTTTAAATTATTATTTGTGTCTTTCTTTTTGTTAAAAGACAGTGAGATTTTCTTGGGTTAAAGAGAGAGAAATCTAGTTGAATAGTAATATGATTCTTTCATGTATATGCAAGAAAAAGATCTTTTCACACCTTGATGAAATTAGCATATATTTAAATACTAATGACTTGCCAGGGACTAGGTAGGAATACCAAGAGCTACCTGCACACACAATTAAAGTCCCTAGGACACAGACCTGATCCTGGAAGCATTGGACATGATTGATATTGGATTTTATTTTGCAAGACATTAATACGAGGTCCCAAACAGTGTGAAGGTGGCAAGAAGTTATAAGTGTGTCACACACACAAAAATAGTTGCCTCAGAATGGAAAAATTGTGGTCAAATAAAAATAAAAACCAGTCGCAGGCTTGAGGTGCCTTGGCTGCTCCGTGGGATTGTGGAACTTTTTCCACAACCAATTTATTTACCATGGACCTGTTTGATGCAGGACTGGATTAATGAATTCTTTCATGGATATCTCATAGCGTGGAAAGTTAATTAAGTTTAATTTAAAGACACACTTTAAGGAAGAATATTTTTTAATGTTCTGCTATCCTATGGCATTGGAAATAATTTTATGTTCTTTCAGGTAAATGTTGTATATCAACAAGCAGTCACATCATCAGTTTTGATCTAATGTCTCAGTGTGAGTCTTGACTCCTCTTGGGCCCTGGACAAGCAGAGGGAGCTGTGTGGACCTCATGTCTCCACCTGCCAATGAAGAGCACTGTCATGACAAAGTCTACCCAGCCATAACTTTCCTGGTGCCCTTTACCTCATTCCCTTTCTGAGTTGCCATTTTCATGCCACTCAGAGTAATCATCAACTTCTGTTATTTTTAAGTTTAAAAAGTTGATGAATTCTAAAGTGTGTGGAAATATTACAAGTCCAGGAAAAGTATTTTAAAATCCACAATTGCTAGAAGAAAATAAAATTAGACCAAACTTCATAAAAAATAGGTACTTTTTGAAAAAATGAGAGTAACCAACATCAAAGAATATTGTAATTATTTTCTAGTTTGTGCTTTCAAATGTTTTTTAAACCACAATCTATGGCTTGCAATGAGTTTTCATGTGCTCACTTACTTCTTTAAAGTTTATACAAACCTACAATAAAACCACATGTGCACGGATACAAGGGTATAATAAAATGGTAAAAGGGATTGAAATACTTTCTTCAATGGTTAAAAACTTGAATAAATTATAAAATATGCCTCGGGGAACCTTGGGTAATGCATGGTGTACATGCCCCTCAAGGGCATTGTTCAAACATCATTTGATTTACTCAGATTTTAGCTAGAAGTGACATCACAGACATAGGATTGAGTGCTTAGGCGAGTGTCGGAAGTGCAGATTTTTAAAGTTGTTCATTAAAGAGCAATCCTGAGCCATCAGCGATGAGGTTGACATTACCCTAAGCAATTTCAGAGTGGGGTCACCAGTGCTCCTTAAAAAGAATCTAGGCCACCTTGGTGGGGAGGGAGCAGGTAAGCAAAAGTGAGGATCTAATTCAGCCAACACATGGTCAGTTGGATGCTTCCCTACTTTTTCCTTATTGGAAATTTTTGGTACTTGTTTAAATGAAGAGGCAACTGAGTAATAGTGTTGGAGGGAAAAGTGTGTTCTGGAAATTCAATATTTAATATGAGGTACCAGTTAAGGGTAGCGAAGAGGGGGGGCCAACCACTGTGCTGGTCTCAACTTACAAGAACCAAAGGATGACTTAGAGTTGAGCAGAACTCTATTTTGACCCCTAGCAAGACCTTTAACCTCTACCTCCCCCCCCCCCCCCCCCCCCCCCCCCGCCACACTCTCCTTCTGATGGTAAGCCTGATGAGGGGAACCCTGGGAGCTGTTCTGGACTCTATGTCCATCCAGGCTCTGTGCTGGGCCTTCCAAGGCTGGACCAGCCTTCCCAGAGGTTACAAGTGTCTAGTCATGACAAATATAAGGAGTAAGAAAAATGACTACCTTTAAAAACACTTAAGGATCAGCTGCAACCTCAGCATTAGCATTGTCAGTTTTGTAACAGAGGAGCCATGTACATGGGGTTAGAAGGCACATGCAGAATGACTATCAGCGAGGACTATGGTTCACTTTTACAGTGAGAACAGCTTACAACGCATCCTTTATGGAAAGTCTACATTATTCTACATGCAAATGGAAATAAGATTGGGCTACATTACACTGGGTTTACTTAATAACAGAATATGGTTTTCACTGATCTTAGATCACAACCAACACTTGTTATTTCCCATCTAAAAAACCAAACATGTCTTTTATTCTATATGCAATCATATTGTACAGCAAAGCTAGACTATACAAAATGTAAAATCAAGCTATTTCTAAATAATCGAACTGTTCCAGAGTGTGTTTCCCCCAAAACAAAGGAGTTAAAGAGCAGGAAAAGCTGAAGTCAGCACCTGCAGTTCATGACACCCTCAAGGTTCTAACATCATGTTTTAGGAGTGTTTTTCAGGTAGACGTGTCTTTTCATTTTAGCACACTACTGAATGTCTGTTCAGAGCGTGCACCACACATGCTCAGGGGTGAATGCTTCCTCCAATAACTGGGTATTGATGGGCTTCTTTCTTGTTTCTGACTCTTCCTCTCCAGGCCTTACACCAAATGCTGACCACACAATGTGGAGCTGTCAACTGTTAAGTGAAATGTATGGCGTTGGTCACTTCTCAGGACAAAAGGTCAGAGCAAAAATATTCAAAGAAATCGAAGCTGGGACCTATAGACAGATAAAGCTTTTTATCTGGTAGGACTAATACTTCCTCTATTTTGAAAATCTGGTTAATTTTTAAAATGTGTGTACACCCACTTAAATGATCTGCACAAGACTCTTCCCAAGCACAATGAGTAAAATTTATTTGAAAGGGTGAAACTCTGACCTTAAACATATGTGACTATAATTGGGTGAGACTCCAACCAACCAAGTCACCTGGCTGGGGCCTTTTTATTGTTATTTAAAAAGTGCAATAGGAGAAGGTGTGCCCTGCTCACTGTAAATCTTCCTCAGGTGCATCCTCAAGATGTTCTAATTCAGGGTGTGGAGTCAGTATGTTGACTTGCATGTATAGAGTCAGATGGTATGTGCTAAGTGACAGGGAGTGACAGTCCCAGTTCGCATGAGGAAATCCCCCTGAGATACAGAGAGTCAAGGGTAATTAACAATAAGAGTTATTGTAATAATGATAATGTTAACAACATAGATAACAGCATGCACTACCCACCACAATCTAGTGACTACCTGCTGTGGGCCAGGCATCCTGCTCCACGCTATATGCATTCTGTCAGGTACCATTCACCTGGCAGGTAGGGGTTAGCTGGACTCTGTCCTTGGTGCTTGTGTTAATAGGTAGGGAGGGCTTACCAAGTGCCAGCCTTGCAAGGAGACTCTGACACATTTTGGCTCCTGGAGAGAATAGGCAATGACACCTCAGTGAAGATGAGACCGGAGCGGGGGGGGGGGGGCGGGGGGGGGGTGCATGTCAGCAAGCAGGAAAGGGTGCCTATGTGCAGAAGTCAGCTGTTCCTGGGAGGACTCTGTTTTACCTCTGCCAGCCAATCTTGAAAAAAAGTACTTCACTTTTGTGATCCATAGTCCAGTTTTCTAAGACATTTTGATGTTGTTTGGAGTTTCTGCAATCTATGATTTGAATGTTCTTCCAACCATGTACAATGAAACTCGATTAGAAACTAACCCATTTTATTGAGATGTTTTGGTCAATTATGTGTGAGTAGGAATGTTTTAAGGGGCCTTGTCTACATATGGCTGATGCCCAGCTCTGCCCAGACCCCAACACTGGCCATGAAAGTCTTACTCCATTTCCTGACTTCAAGCCCATAAGCACCTACCCTTAAAGATCAACAAGCATAAGCTGCATGGAATCATGGGGAAAGAAATGGCAGGGATGGGATGAACTAATGATGAGGTAAAGCACACGTAAAGAGCACACTCTTCCTCAGGTCATCACTGGGAATTCCCCACTCAGACATTTAGCCTCCCAGGAGGATTGTATTTTGCAGAATGTTTCCGTAAATCCTCATAATCATAAGTTGTAAAATTTCATCAAAACATATGGCTTCTTCAAGTGCTAAGTACTTAATTTATGATTTAAAGTCCAAAGAACTGAGCTAAACAAGAGATAAGAACTGTCATGGTCATTGAGAAGATAGACACTAAGCCCAGGTTTAGATAAAATCAGGCTTTATTGTGTTCTTCAGCATCTGCCATCTGTTACTTCATTCAGAACATAGACTATTGTAGAAGATGGTCTACCTAGGGAATCTTTAATAGAGGCAGGGGAGGTGTCTCTCCGCCAGGAAGTGATGGTGGTGATGTCTTTGCATCCAGTGCAAAGGTACTGGGCTTGGAATGAACTGAATTAGACCTTTGTAGGCCAGCAGAGGCCAGCGTGACTGGGACAGAGGGAGATGTCAGAGAGGGCAAGGCCAGATTCCAAAAACCTTACAGGCCTAAGTGGGAATTTGGATCCCAATACTATGAGGAACTTCTGAGGACTCCCAGGAGCAATGGAGAGACATGATGTGGTGGATATTTTCAAGATTCCTCTGGCTGATGTGTGAAATGGGTAATGGAGATGAGAGTAGGAGCAGAAAGGTGGGTGTGGACTAGAGTTGGAGGGTGTGGTAGCTGCAGAGCTCGTGAAATGGCTCAGATTCTGAAGACCTTTTGGAAGTGAGTCCAACAGGAGTTTCTGAAGTGGATTGGATGGGGCTGGGCAGACAGTGAAGGCAAGTGAGAATTGAGGCTGGTTCCTAAACTGGGGGCCTAAATGGATGCCTTGGGATATGGTTGTTCATATCCACCAGGGACTCCAAGGGGGATGAATCTATAAATTAGTCATAGTGATAATTAGCAGATGGGATGGAAGTCAGTCTCTGATAAAGAGACACGCCTTCTCAATTTTAATTTGAAGGGAATGAAATGCATGTTAGAGGCCAGAGTGAGAAAGGTGGCTTCTGCAAAATAAAAAATTAAACACCAGGACTACAGATTCAGCTTCCTGCTCTCCCTTCACACTCCTGGAACTGTGTGGCATTCCCACATAACTTCAGGGGTGGACAGGTGATGTCTTTGACCTCCAATTTCATTTTGGAGCATCTGTATGAACAATGGGAAGGTGAATATGGACAGGAGCTTTCCTTTGCACCTGTTTTTTGTCTCAAAAACCTGGAGATGCTTGTATATCAGTTGTACCTGGTGTCAAAGTCACATGCCCCACTGAATTCCATGTCCCAAAAGTTCCTGCTGTATAAAGAGGGGAGGCAAATGTCTGGGGCTTTGTGAAGCCAAGATAAACTGCCAAGAACATCATACACCATTAGGAACTGTGAGAAACCCAATGTCAAAGCCCCATCCAGACTCCAAGATTCAACCTAGGATGTGTGGAAGTTTTACCCTCCACTGTGGAGGCAATAAGAAGATGGTCTTGGAGGCAGAAACTGTGAAGAGGGTCCAAGTGCGACTCCCTGCCCAATCTAAAGCTCTACCATTGTATGAATAACCATAGGCGTGTCTATAATTGTGATCACCACCAAAACCAAAATCCAGTTAAACCAAGAATTTTCAGAGCTAAACACTGGAGACTATGTGCTGCACAGAGGGCCCGTGATGCCTTGCCCACCCTGCTGAAATGTCACCTCCCCCAGGCCTCAGTTGAATTTGAAGAAGGGGAGCTGATACTGATTCACAGGTAGGGTGTGGAGAGGGGATGAAGGCAGCTGGAGAAAGGAAACTGCACTTGGAAGACTGTGCTTGTCATCGAAGATTTGTGGTAAGGGGACCTCATTGTCAATAACTGTACCCTGCAAATTTGTTAAATGCCAAAACCAGGCCCTACGATAATCAGATGAGCACATCGTGCCTGTACCACAGCCAATCCTATGACAGGAGAGGCTTTGAATTAGATTTTCCAGGCAGCGTTTCATGGCCCGTTTGCCCCTGTATGGCTTTGAGTCCTGTACACCTGTTCCATGGTGTGAGTTCAACTGCCGGATGCACTTGGCTCTAACAGACCACCAAGGGGAAGGACAGGATGGGTGAGTTTTCAGGACCACAGAGTCCTGGCCAGAGACTGATGTAACAGTAATGGTGTTTACGGTATTTTGGTTGTTGTTATTTACGGAGCTATTTTCACATTAAGGTGAAGCACACAATTGTTTGAATGAGGAGCTGATTCATCATTCAGAAAGTAGTCTTCATAGGGGCACATTTAGGTGATAGAAATCAACGGTGAGGCTGGTAAATTGCCTGGGAGGGTTCAAAACAGATTCAAGATAAAGGAAGGAGAGATTAAGTCAAGACAGCATCTAATGCGTTTGCCAAACACTCCATCCTCCCGCAGTGGAGGCTGATCTAATGGCCAGCCACTTAATTTCCAGAGCCCAGTGCCAATCTTTTGTCACCTCTGTTGCCCCATATCAAACTTTCAGGAAACAAGACCCACTAAAGCAGATAATCAATAATGAGATCAGGAGATGTTATCCTGAGAGAAGCAGGGCTGCCTGCTTTGTTTGTGGAAGGTTGTTTCGCCTAGGCTGCTTGTCAGTCCTTGACTGTGATGTGCACAGCAGGATTGAGTGTGCGGAGATAAAGCCACAGGAGGGAGGGCTGGGAAGCAGGCACAAACACTCAGGGGTGAACTGCAGCCCTGAGGCCACGGCACCCTCCCATCCCCGCAGAGGCACCTGGAGTCGCCACCGCTTTAAGATGGTGTGCATTGCTTGGGTGTCTTTCCCTGGACACTTCATGGGGAGATTGTGATGCAGAGGCAAATTGAGGTGCCAATGGAGGGAGAGTATGGGGCTCTTCAGGGGACTGGACTCACACCTTTTCCTTATGATGTAGGCACCCACTCCTCTCCCATGTGATAATGGCTGCATCCACATGTGACTATGTCAGATTGGGGACACCCACATATCCTCTTATGAGATAGTAGGCACATTCTCTGTATGACAATGCAGCCACCCACAATCTGCTATGAATAACAGGCACACCCACACACATTCAATGTGGTAATGGGGACACTCACTCTTCCTCTGTAGGATGCTAAGCACCCATTCCTCTGATATGTGACAGTAGGCATGCCCACATCTCTTATACTATGTGACATTAGGTGTGTGTGAATAATGGGCACACACACACACACACACACACACATCTCTGTGATGGCAGTGCACACATGCCCTCTACATGATGTGGAACATGCACACCTGTGCGATGTGATGCTAGTTGCCTACTCCTCTTCTATGCAATGTTAGGGGAACGCACCTCTCCTATATGATAATGGGCTCACCCATAACTCCCCTGCAGGAAAATGGCCACAACCTCCTCTAGGTGAGTGGATACACCCACATCTCCTAGCTAGAACGTAGGCACCCAGTTCTCTTCTGTGAGACAATAGACATACCCACACCTGTAGTCAGTACCTGGTACAGGTACACACAATGGGGCCTTTCTAAGGAGGCAATTGCATGAGATTCAGAAGCATTGCCTCATTTTTTTTTGTCTAAAATAATGTAGTAAGAAAAGTGATTAAAGAACATAGGTGTATGTTTTAAGAGGCTTTGGGACACAAGAAATAAAATAGTCCTGTTACCACCACAATTGATCTCAAAATTAAAATACTTTTCACTTTTCCCAAAATAGTAAGAGATAACACAAAATAATTGCTCAGAGGATAAAGCCATGTGGTGAATACATATTTTTTTCTGTTAAAAATATTGTACCCAATTAGACATCTGTATGTTTTCAAAACAAATTTCTATCAAATGAGAGTAGTCACATGAATTCGCTGTTGACATTTTACTACACTGCAATAGAAATAAACTGACACTTAGGGACGGCATTTTATTTTAGTTTTGAAATAACCGTGAAGTTTGGTCCCTGAAGGCTTTATTCCTAAAATAAGCCAAGTACCCTGTGTTTTAATCACTGACAAATCACATTGCAGATACTGTGACGAGAGGGGTTTCCTTTTGAGCCCACACAGGTCTCCTGGCCACACTGCCTTCTTGGTCTAGGTTCTGCCCACACTCCTGTTGGGCAGATGGGTTTTTTGCTTTGTGTGACCATGAAATTGCAGTTTCTTATATAAGCACCAGAGTAAGATGCCGATAATTGAAAGGCTGTTTTTCAGAGGGGGTCCGGCTGAAGCCTCAGCCCAGGGAGAGTTGGGAAAGCAGGAGGTCAGGAGGAGGAGGGGAGGAGGACAGCGGGGCAGAGGGAGATGGGAGGTGGGGAGGGCTGGGGGGCAGGGTGCTATGAAGCCTTCCTCCCCCAGGTTCCCCTTTCCCAGGCCATCTTAGTGATGGCTTCCACGGAGGGGAACCCTCAGTTCATTCCCCAGCCTCTCAAATGTCTCTTTTTGAGGACTGTGTAGTTATTCTAAGCTCCAGGCTGATTTAAGAAGAATGAGTGCCTCGGGGAAAGGCCCCTCTGGCCTTTTAGTCCATTACAATTCCAAAGGCAATCACAAAAGGAGATGGGCTGCCGGAGTTAATGAGATTCCTCGCCAAAAACACTAATCTGGGTTAAAACTAAAAGAATGCTGATAAGGATATTACAGCTCACACTGAGAACAAGAAAGGTGCTTCCCTCAGATCAACAGTGCATATTAGGAGGGAGCCTTTAATAGTGTTTTAAAAAAATCTGAGAAAATGGATGTTGGAGACAAAGCCTCTTAGATGAGGAGCGGCTGAAATGGAATAAAACATCCCACTTCCACTTTTTTTTATAACGTTCCAGGTATAAATAGTAGCAGAAGTTTAACATCACTTTAAAAGAGAGTGACTGACCCACTGAGAAAGTACATAATAAAATGTGTAGCAATCCACTGATTAGCCCTGTTTCCCCTCCGGCAAATACCTGAGCGTGTGCACTGGAACATTTTGTTTTATTACCTTGTGAGATAAGTGGGGAAAAAAGCCTCCCGTGCCTGGGGAATTCACATATTCAGCTTTGTCGTAGCAGGGCCCGAGCTCAATTTCATGCAGGGCGCATAATTATAGCAGTGTTTAAAGGGAGCCCAGAAGGAAGATGGGTTCAAGTGCAAATTAATTTCAGATTATCACAACAAAGGCAATCATATCTCAACAAGCTTGCCAGCAAAACACTTAGCAAAGGTCCCTCGGTCCCTCCCCTCCCCAACTTACAACAAAGACCTTTCAGCTCAAATTAAGCTAATGATCTCAATGATTACCTTTGCCTACCTTTTTGGTTTTGACTATTTGCACAGTAGAATGTGGTTCACTTGCAAAGGGACAAAAAGGGGGGTGGGGTGGGGACCGAGCTGAGGGAATGGGGTGGTGGAGAGGAGGTAGCCGGAAAGGTCAGGGCTCCTATCCATCAAGTGACAAAACAAACAGTCAACGGCTGGATGGGGCCTGCACATCGTCAAATTCTCTATTCGGCGGAGACAATCCGAGGGCGACGAGGGTGCTGAGACAGGCCTGTGTGTATCTGGACTTCTCCTCCGAGAGGCCTCCTAGCCCAGCAGCACTCCCCCCCTCCCCCCCCCCGCCCCCCACCTCCCGCGACTCGGCAGGGCTTTTCTGAAAGCCCAGCCTGTGGGAACCTGCCGGGAGGGAAGCAGGGATGGGGCTGGGACGCTCAGGTCAAGCCTCGTTACTTCCTCATTACCTTGGCAGAAGTGGAGGGAGAGGGTTTTCATCTGGGAGCAGGCTGGATGTCGCTGTGACTTCTGTCTGGTTACTGCACAGCCGACCGTGGCGCAAGGCCACGCTGGGAGCCAGGGTTCTTCCCGGACCTGGCCCGCAATGATGCACTCATTAGGGCTTTAAGGCAAATTACAGCGCTCCCCACTGTGCCAGGCAGGGCTGCTCCCAGCTCCCCGCCCCGCGGATGGGGCAGATGAAGGAAACACCTTTCCTAGCTTGCTCCCTTTTTCTCTATTAAAGGCCTTTCTCTGTTTTTAGTCAGCTCTACCCCAAAGGCACATGCGTTTGCCACAAACACAAACACAGACACAGACGTGAAAAGCAGCGTTGAGGTCAGCACACCTCAGCCCTCCACTGTGGTCTCTTGTTTGCCTTCTGACTCGAAGAGTTTTCCTGTGGAGTCGCTTTCCTTTGGCCTTTAGTGTGTCCTCTTAGAAGCTGGTGGTGAGAGCCCACCCCACCTCTCCGGGGACAGCCAGGCCTTCCAGGATTGCATTTAGAGTGCATCCCGGTCAGGGATGGAGGGGGATCAATCTCACATACAAAAGCAGCTCCCAACACGGGCTCCTGAGGGTGCAGAACCTGAGGAGCCACCTGAGACCCTGTGCTGCTTAGACATGTGAACAGTTCTTGGGACAGTTAAGCTAAGAAAATGCAGCAGTTACTTCTTTCAGCCCTTTCCCACTCCTGCCCGCTTCCACCCTAGCTTTGCTGAAACTTGGCCTCCAACTCTCCCCTCCCTCCTCTTCTCCTTTTAAAGCGTATATATCTTTCACACCAAATATTAATCTACGTAGGATTTGAGGAGGAGGTCTGTTTGCCCAGATGCATCTCTCTCCCCAACCTCACTCAGAGGGCTTCAGGCCCACTGTCTTAAACTTCTAGACCTCCTCCGTGATTGCCCCTACTGTTCCAGATGGAAACGGAGGGAGGCAGCACAATGGAAGAGGAAAGGGAGAAACACATCCATCGTCCGAGGCCGCACTTCCCAGGAGTAGGCAAAAGCCAGGGTTGACTAGCATTTCCAGGACAGTGGTCCAAAATAAACACCAAGATGTCCCCAATAGGGCAGGAGGGGATGGGCTTCAGGAGCAGGTGCTGGAGGAGGGGCTGGGACTCCAGGAGAGGCAGGCACCTCCGGTTATCAGGGACAGGTTTTCCCAGGGGAGCTAAGTTGTTTGGATTTGGTTCTGTGGTCAGAGCACTTCACCAGCAGCTTAGAGGTTGGGTCCTTTTTCTCTTGGTTACTGCAGGACCCTGGCATTTGGGGGCTGGGGTTTAGGGGCTGGGGGTAGGGGCAGAAGGCTTGGCCCTGGGGTCTTTGGAAACTGGGGCAGGGCCACTGGGGATAGTAAAAATGAAAATGCTTTCTAAGAGAAAGGGAGCAAACAAGTGTAAATTGACATCCTTAGGGGTCTGGGAAGGCCTGGAAGTCACATTCCTAATCCTTAGGGAGGAGCCTGCCGCTCTTCCTCAGGGGCAGGCTCCCCAGTTCACATGTGAATGGTTAGATCAAGCGAAGTCCAGGCCCTCCCAGTTGGAGGTGGCTGTGTGACTCAAAAGCACCTTTTTCACCCTTTGGAGACCTCGTGGGGGTGCATTGTCAAGGGGTGGTGGGGGAGGAGGAAGGGGAAGAAGGGTTAGCATCAGGTACCTGGGGCCTGGGGCTGCTCCAGCCTTACTTGCCCTCTCTGCATGCCCTACCCCCTTGTTGTCAGCAAGCAGATCTTGGGCACCCAACACCTTGTGGGCCCTGCTGGGGCCTTTGCCTGCACCATAAGAGCCAGGATGGGTTGACAAGACGTGTGACTGTGTTTATATACCTTTGTTTTATCCTAAGAAATTCTTTGCTGAGAGCAACAATTACCTTTACCACCCAGGACAGCAGAGGCACAATGATGAGGGGTGGGTAGCAGAAAGGTGGGAAGCCCCAGGCCCTCACCAAGAGGCACCCACAGCCTGTTCCCTGGTCTCCCATTCACTTCTCTGTGCCTTCCCAACAGCCCACAGAGGGAAGGCCCAGGCTCTCCACAGAAATCAGCCAGCCAGCTATCTCTCTACTTACTCAGAAATACTCAGAGTGAGAGAGGGAGAGAGGAAAGGAAGGAAAATGGGGGAGAGAGAGAGAAGAAGAAGAAGAAAAAGAAACTGGAGGAGGAGGAGAAGGAGGAGGAGGAGGAGGAAGAGGAGGAGGAGAAGGAGGAGGAGGAGAAGGATGGTGGCAGGAAAGAGAGAGAACAAGACATCTAGCAAGCTGAATGGTACTACAGCACTCAATGTCACAGAGATTCTCCTGTATAACAGAGAGTTCATCTTCAGCACTGGAAAACTACCAAAGTTTCAAATTTCAAAGCTCTATTTTAAACCTATATTTTTTCTTATCTTTTGGGTAATCAGTGGGGGAATCTTCATTACATCTTGCCCTAGCCACCCACAGAGACTTTCATAATCACATTCCTACAGACTCCACAGCAGGGCCTTATTGGCTGGCAATGACCTCCCCAGGTCTGACATTCATCTCCAGATCCTGTAAGCAAGCAGGTGAATTGAAAGGATGGCTTTATAATAACACCTGCAATGCCTAGAAACAGAGCGGCAGCCAAGTTTAATCTGGGTAGACACTGCACCTTTGAAACCCCAATCGAAATGTAGACATCGCTATCTTCATCCAGAACTCCAAGGCACTGGAGACATGAGCTCCACCCTGGGGACACCTGCGGAGTGCTGTTCGTGTGCTTATTAATCAGGATCGGTCAAGACGAAAAGTATATATTTTGACTTTGTGTGCTTTATCTAATCATTTTATTACACTTACTGTGAGATAGATGATGTGTCTTACAGTCATTTTGATTAATCATTAACATAATTTAAAGATTAATGACAATTGTCTGCTCACTGTGCACATAGTCATTAACCAGCATTTAGTTTGTATGCCTTTTCAAGTGTTTTTAGTTTACGGAAAATGTTTATTCTGAACTTTCAGAAATAAATATTTAAACATATACCTCTTAATATTCTATCATGGTTGATTTGTCAGAAGAGAATGTGAGTTTTATGTGAGATCAACAGGACTAGGAGCCTAGTCCAGCAAATTTTCATAGTTTCCTGTGAAAAATACAACAGTCCTGAAGCCCACCATCTGTGAGGTAAAAACCTCAGCAACATGTAGGATATCAGTCTTTATGCTTCAGAAATATTATATTAATTTGAAAGAAATTCCAGGGCAATCATTTTAGGATAAGGGTATATATTTGAAAAATACACATAAATATCTCAAGTATTAAAACTGAGTAATTTTAGAGAAAACAAACAGAGATGGTCAATGACCCAGATATGGGTCTCATTTGACAAATGCATGTGACATTTCTTCATGGTTTATCACATTTTATGTTGCAGTATAAAAATGACTTCTGCTTACTTTGGGCCAAGATAGGAGGGGACTCTGGTCCAGGGTTACAATGGTACCACTGCCCAGGGCTCTGAAGGCTGCCTGTCTGGGGACCTGGGCAGATGCAAACAGGAAATCACAACCCCAAAGAAGGTGCTCAGCCTAGGTCCAAGAAGTGAAGTCAAGAAGGCCATGGTGGTAGAGCAGCAGAGCGGGCATCTGGGAAGATTCATGTTGGCTCCCAAGAGATGGGACAGGATGAAGCCAGAAAGACACCGGTATCGGGAGAAGCCAACCTGTGCCACTCTTTCCTCTATAAGATAATTAAAATAAGCATGCTGAAATGGAGGCACAAGTATGCTGTCTGTTATCATGAGAACCATCCTATACAATAAAAGCCTAATAATATGCTAAGTGTTCAACTGTTCAACCAGTAGCTATGATGTGCACTGACCACTAGGGGAAGATGCTCCAACCAGTAGATAAGCTTGCTGCTGGTGTCCGGCCAATTGGGACTGGGTGAATTGGGCCAGATACACCCTGGAGCCCTTGCACCAGTGGGGTCCCTCAGCCTGGCCTGCACCCTCTCACAATCCGGGACCCCTCGGGGGATGTCAGAGAGCTGGTTTTGGCCTGATCCCCGCAGGCCAGGCTGAAGGATCCCACCGGTTCACAAATCTGTGCACCAGGCTTCTAGTTACAAATAAAATCAAACCAGGTTTCCATTAATAAATATGATATTTAACTCTCTAGGGCAGCGATTCTCAACCTGTGGGTCGCGACCCCTTTGGGGGTCGAACAACCCTTTCACAGGGGTCGCCTAAGACCATCGGAAAACACATATATAATTACATATTGTTTTTGTGATTAATCACTATGTTTTAATTATGTTCAATTTGTAACAATGAAATTGGGGGTCACCACAACATGAGGAACTGTATTAAAGGGTCGCAGCATTAGGAAGGTTGAGAACCACTGCTCTGGGGATTCTGATAAATGTTTCCTATATCAACTACTCAATGTGGCTTTGTTTTTTGAGGTTTCAGAAACACTATGCTTTATTTATTTATTTATTTATTTATTCATTTTGTGTAAATGAAGAGTTTATTGAGGAAGACACAAGGCCAAGCTTCCCCATCCTGTGCCCTCCCCAAGAAGAGATCCCAACAACAAAGGAATGATAAGCATTCTTAGGGCAATATTCTCCCCTCCCCCTGCCCAGTTTATCTCCAGAGGCACAGCACAGCACACCCACCAGGCTTTCAAAGTATTTCCCTAATGAAAATACTTGATATTATTCCAAGATTAAAAAAAGACAACATATGATTACATAAAACACAACTTATTAGAGCTAAGTAACAAGTGGAACCTTGATGGAGAAACAGCAGAGTCCTATCACATGGGCAGAGATGACCCGTGCTGTCAGATGGCCACAGAGACCCAGCTGAGGTGCTCAAGAAAACTCCCGTGTCCTCATGCCACTGCAGGTATCATTGCCTCAAGGCTAAGGGTCAGGAATGAAACACACATGTTTTATAGAAAACCAAGGACTGGAAACCAACAATTCATTCCAGGAGAACCATCTGCAAGGAACCCTGACCCTGAATGAATCTCCAGGCGATCGTCTTTTTCAAGTGAAGTGAGGAGCGATTTCAAAATGCACCCCAGTCACTGCTTTTCAAGGAAGAGGAAAAGGCTTGCAAACCTGCTGACCATCTGATCCTCTGGAGCCCAGGGTGGCATCTGGCAGAGACCCCTGGAGCACAGGAGAGTGGAGAAGGAGCCAGTCAGTAAGGGGAAGGAGGATCACAGAGCCACAGATGAGAAGATCTCATCCTCAGAAGGAGAGGAGGCTCCAGAAGGAAGCTGTTGTCAGGAGCAGCCTGTTGAGGGCATTGCAATGGCTGGCAGGCAGCCAGGAGGATAGGTCCCACTGTGCACTGGAATGTGCTGGCCTCTCAGGCTGCAAGCATTCGGAAGAATGCTGTGTTATCACCTCACCAAAGTCAAGTGTGAACACCTGGCTCTCAGCCCGTCAACCATGACTCCATCATGTTCATGCATTTGAACCGAAGAGGGGAGTGTGGCAGTCACATGGCCTTCCAACACTTGGCTTCTCAAGGAGAATTCAGCACAAGGCCTGGCATGTATGTCCCTGCACAGGGATTGTGGCATCCAGCTTTTCTCTCGCAGGGAAGTTCTGCTATGTCCAGCGGACGCTTCTCATGTGGATGTCCCTTGTCCCTCCTGCCCAAGCTGGAGACTTTGAGGCCCACATGACAGCATCTCTGACTTTGTTGAGAGTGTCCCATAGGGTACTCTGTGCTGCCAGTTTGTGGCAACCAGTTTAATGTTGCATCTCTAACCCAAAGCTCTTCACACCTAGGCTTTACCAATTTTATGCAGTTGGCAGCTCTCAAAATTTGAATGCATTCTCTTAAGAATTCAACAGAAGAAAAGCAGCTGATAATGGGAAAATATGCATTTTGAGATAGATAACTCAAGGTTAATTTTATGCGACAGCAGATTGTTATTGAAGTATCAATCACTTGGAGGAAGTTGATAGCTGCCAATTGAGCCTATGGAAACTGCCATTGAGGGACATTATTATAGGGATTTTCTGTTGTTCATGGGATGTTTGACACACCTAAAGTCAACAGTTTCTGTGAAAATGTTTTTGACTTGCGTGAATTCCCTGGGGACATCAAATTTGAGTGAAATAATCAGGCCTGTCCAGTTTCCGGACATCACCCTGCCTTTTCTAACAAGCACTGAGGTCTGACGAAAGCTGCTTCCCAAGAACTCGGTGCCTCTGTGCACCCGCAACCCCTGGAAGCGCCTCTCTACCTACTGTGCACACAGACAGCAACTCTCAGGAAGCAATTTGGTGAGAAATTTCAGGAGACAATGACATTTATATGTATCTCAACTTAATATCTCTCATGTACTCTTGAAATCCTGGATTGTAACTTTAAATCTAGAAAAGTTTTCGCATAGAGTTGTTCGCAGGAGCACTAAGTACCATCACTATGTTTTACATAGCCAACCATTGGAGAATGCCTTTATACATTTTGTTGCAGTTAGATGAATAAACATTTTGCAAGTGATGAAAATGTTGGAAAATGCTTGTATGGCATAAAGTTAAATGAAAAAGAAAAACACACACAACTTGTGAAAACAGAAATTTAGGCCAATATTATTCTAATTATTTAAAATATGTAACTAGTAGGTAAAAAAGAAAATTCAAACTATTAATGTTGATTGCTGGATGTGAGATTAAAGGGTATATTTTTTCTTTATACTTTTCAATATTTTCTAAATTATATTTAAAATGATAGGTAGAAATGGATATAGATATATGTATAGATGATATAGATATAGACATACAGATTGGTGTAGGTATAGAGGATTTCGATAGAGATATGGGCATAATCTGAGGCAATAAGTAAAACAGATGGGGAGGAAGAGAGACCAGAGTGGAAGAAGAGCCCTTGAAAATCATCGGGCTGGAATGAGTTATGTTGACCTCCATGCATTCTGGGTGACTCGTGTCTCTGTTTTCCAAGCCATCTCTTGTCCTAAGTATCACCATCCAAACTCCATGGGAGTTCACAGGTGAAATGCACCCTCACGGGTCAATGACATTCACATAGGTGATGGATGTGCTCATACCAGTGGCCTGGAGCCCAATTCGGCCAGATTTCTGTTGAAGGCTGGCATCACCTCACTTTGCTGAGGCTTAGGACTGAGCTGGGCTTTGAAGAAGCCCTCCCTCTCAGTAGAGGCCAATCTCCCCCAGGTCAGCTTTCAACAATGTTTCCATTTCCAGATGACACCCTGTTCCGTGTCCATGTAGCCCAGCCCTGGAACCCCAATCCCTGGTTCCTCTACAGGGGGTAGCGGCTCTCCCAATGTTTGGGGTCAGGTCTTCCACTTGTGAAAGTGTAATGAGATGCAATTTTCAAGAGATTAAACAAAAACAAAAAGAGTGATTGCAACTTCAAATATATATTATGTGTGATGTAATTTGCAATCAGACTTCCTTGAGTTTTCTGACAGTAGACATTAACTTGTCTACTTTCAGAAAAGTCTGCCAACTCATTTTCTTCTTGATTTGATATAAAAATCCTCAAAGTGAGTCTTGAATATTGTACTGAATCTCACACTTAGTTGCCAATTTTAAATTCTATTCTCCTACTTTCCATCTTCCCGCCCTCCTGCACACACACATCACACACACTCACCTGCCTTTCACGCCTGCAGAGGAGACAAACAGAGGCTCATGGGCACACTGGGATGTGGCTACAGAGGAGCGTGATTCAGTGAGAGAAATGAATAGCTTGTCAACAGAAAAGGTTGCTGTGACCTCTCCCTGCCCACCTGTCCCAAAAATGGGTGAAACAAAGCTTGGGGAGGACCCAAGGACCGGGAGGACCACTGTCTTTGGAAGCTGAGTGGAGCCACAGTGGGTGCAGGGAAGGGAGACTGGGGCAAGAGGGCCCTGGCTTCTCTGCTGACCCTCGCAGGGAAATGAGAATGAAACCAGCTCCAGAACAGCCTTCCTACAGCCCCATGACCCTATCACTATTGTCCACTGGGCATTGGGGCTCCAGGGATTTTAGGCCAAAGCACTAAGTAGAGTGTCCTTGGCTCAGTGACCAGGTAGGGCTGGGACTTCAGGAACCCGAGGCCCATCCATCTCACCACCCTAAAGGCTGGCATCACATCATAGAACCCAGTGCCCCTGTGGCTTCTGCCATGATCTGCACTCCTCTGCAGTAGCTTCCCAAGTGGGAATATTTTCCACAAACAGAAATATTTTCCTCTTCCCTCAGCCATGTTTCTGCCAGTTGCCTGCTGTGTGCAAACACTGTCAGGGTGCACCTCACCAGGGCATGTTCATGGCCAGAGGGTCAACCTGCTGCCCCCGCTCCATCAACAATCACCTGGGACACCCCCCCCCCCCCCCATGGTGCAAAACCAGAGGCCACAGATAGAACCCAGTAACAGGGACCCTATCAGCACACCTGGGAGTTGGGGGTGAACAGCACATTGCATCAGTCTGCGTGGCTAACTGGCCTTCAGGACCTGGATTGGTATACCGCAAAACCTATAGGGAGGCCACTTTCCTTTGCTTCCTTATGGCATTTGAGACAATGAGCAAAGCCGGCTTTTGCCTCCTAACTAACATTTTGGAAAAGTAAGGCAGGGTATTTTTTCCTGGGAGGTCGTAGCTGGGTTCAGCCTAATGAGCAGGGGGCATGGCCTCCAGCCTTTTCAAACCTGTTGTCCCCATGGTAGAAGGACAGATCTTTCCTTTTTTTGTTCCTGTTCCTTTGAACTTACATCATAAAATGATCTCTTCTGCTGTTTTCTGTATTTTAATGAATGTCATTTCATTTGTACTTATACCCTCAGGCTGTTTTAGCAATAAACTATAATTTTACAAATTGGGGCAAAAGTTCTCTTTCACAGTGTGCATTTGGAAGCAGAGTATTTTATTTCCATAGAATTATTCAATGTTTAAAAATTCAAAGCCTTCCAAATATGTCAACTCTCAACACTGGTTTCCCCAATGTCAGGCAGGTCCCGGGAGGTGATGTGAAATTCTTGTGTCTAGGAAGATCCACGTGGCCTGGGCTGCTCTGACCAGATGGAAACTCTATCCCTGCCCCCTCTGTGCGATCAGACCCACCTCTTCCTGCTCCATTGGGAAACCCAGCCCTGCAACTGACGCGCTGTCAGAGGTTGCTGTCCGCAGCCAGTGAGCAGCACTTCCTCACTTCACACTTTGCCCCCAGTCGGCTTCTTCCAGATAACCCAAGTGTGATGTTGTGAGCGCTGATAACCAGAGGAAGCCACAAGCCTTCCTAAAATAGATGGACTCCTGAGCCCTCAGCCACAGCGTCCCTTTAGGCAAAATCCAGTGCAAAAGTGGATAATCTCTCTTGCCACCTGACCTGTCAAAGATTATGGAGAAAGTTGAGCCCACTTGCTCCAGAAATACTGCTCAGCTAAAGATGTCTACAGAAGAATAGTCGGTTGCTTGTAGTAAGGAAACCACAGGACTTTGAAGTTGCACCTCCACAAAACAAGCCTTAGAATGTGGGTGCGTATATTAGATTTGGGGAGTTGGCCACTGCCTCTGTTCAGCCGGCAGGAATAGGAACCAGGAAGGTGGAGGGTCTGACCGACCTGGCTTTCCTCGCAGACTGAGGTCCATACTGATGGGCTGGCCAGGCCATGGGTGGCTTCTTAGAGACCAAAGTCACCAAAGCAAATCTTGACCATTCCTGTCTTTTTTTTGGGCGGGGGGGTGGGGGGGGGCGGGACGGGGGAAAAAGGGGTGGGGGTGTCTTTCCTTTTTCAAAACATCTATAATTTCGGAGACCTGAAGCTGGAGCCTCAGCATCTTGTCACAAACAGCCCTACAAACTCAATAATCCAGCTTCACTCAAAAGTGTCACCTTGTCTGGGCAGGTGCCACTGCACCCCCGGTTCTGGTGAGAGAGAACAAAGTATTGAGAGGGTCTGGGTTGGGATTAAATGCAGAATTCCCTGCATTATCAATTGCTGTTTTTAAAACCATTAAGGAACTATTGCCACTCAGCTTCTCTCTTTCCAAACTTTCCAAACAGCATCCAGACAAGCTGAGATTTTTTATCACATTGAAGAGTCTCCTTTATAAACTGGGGTGTAAATAAGAACAGTGACAGGTCTCACAGGACGAACCACTTTGGTCACATCCAAGCACACTTCAGCACATCCTTCCCCTCACAGGCCCTTGCACTGGAATGCTGTTTCTGACTTATGAACACATTATAGGAATCTTTCTCTTCACTCTTCCAGCATGTCAGGTTTTTTCCTCTCATCCTCCAGTAATTTGGAGATCAAGCTCTTACATCCACTTATAACAAGATAAATAGGGAAGTTAACCTTCGGACTTATGGCTATTTTATAACATTGAAAAATCTGCTATATAATTGCAATAATTTTTTAAAATGTGTACTTGATCTTTTCTGATTGAGGGAGGGAAGGAGGGAGGGAGGAAAGGAGGGAGGGAGGGAGGCCTGTATCACATGATAAGCAACCTATGTCACATCAATACCCCTGACAGCAAGAGAGTGTAATAAATATTTCCTAAAGTGGTTCCTTCCTGCTAAGAATGACCTTTTGAATAAAGCCATGTGGCTAGAAAGCTCTTTTGAGAAATAAACAATAAATGATGAGTTTTAGAGGTGAAAAGAAGAAAATTCAATTTTTGGACATCTAGCACTCTGAGGAAGGAAGACAGAGACCAGTTGGGCAGTCATGGAAGTTTCTGGGGACCAGGCCTTTTACCTAGACATACAATTTCAGACTTGTTTTACTAGGTGAAAAGCCTGCTACATATAATCTACTCTGCCTTCTCCTGATAAAGACCAATCTAATCTATTTCCTAAAGAGGACAGTGGTGGGGAATTAGAAGAGTCATGGAGAGAGGGTCCAGTAAGAACACTGGCAAATGAGGCAAATCTAGGGTAGATCCAAGAATGAAACCTATAAACAATTTGGCTTATGGGAGATCTTCCCAGGCAAATGGAAAGGCCAGAAGTTATAATTTTAAAAATGAATATAATTAACTATAGGAAAGTAATGTAAAGCTTTTGTATAGCAAAAGTCACCATAAACAAATTCAATAGTGGTTTCAATCAAGATGAGCCAAATCATCCTGTAGTAGCTATCAACAATCAAATCTCTGTGGTTTTAGACAACAAAGGTTTACTTCTCAATTACAGTGCATGCCCATGTGAGGTTGCTTGGAGGTGTCCCCACCTAGTCTATCACTGATCATATGGTCTAGGAAGAAAACATAGCCAACCATTCATCAGATTTTAAAGGCTCCTTAAAAGGCTATCTCAAAGGGACATAGATGGCTTCTGCTCAAATTTCATTGGCCAAGCTAATCATATGCCTGACTTAGAGAGGATAGGAACCCACAATTCTACCATGAGCGAAGAGGGGAAGGAGAAATATTGGCAAACAGCAGTACAGAACACATACTATGCCCTTCTGCTTACCAGATGTTTGATTAGTTTTCCTCCTACACAAAATATGTTTATCCTCAAATCCAGTCATGGCATCAAGCTGCAGATAAGTGGCAGCCTCTGTCCCAGGTCCTGAGAGATTTAATCTAAAGAGAAAGTTATGATGACTCTTCACATTCTGATCAACCCTCTCCCGCGCCCTCCCTGCCCCCCCCCCACACCCCCCGACATGCCCAATGGGACAGGGAGAGGATAGTGACAATACACACTTCCATTTGGAAAAGGGGAGGCTGGGAGGTACACAGTCAGTATTGGACCTTGGGAATTTTGAAATCTCCTCTAGACAGATACTTTGAGACTTTCCTATCCTTAGAGTGAAGGATTTTCCTTGATAAGATCCTGATTCTGTTCCTTAGTAGTAGCTTCCTACATATTTTTCCCCCTGTGACCCTAGGCACCATTCCTTGGAATATTTATCTTTTTTCATTTTCATCCTTGACCACTTTCTTGGAAGCTGAACATCTTCTCATCCCACTTGTTGCCCATAACCAGCCAGAGTAAAGGATTCTTCTAAATCTCAGTCCAAACTGGTATGATTTTTTTAAACGGCGGAATTGTCTCACAGACTTTGTTGATTTCTCCTTTATCTAGGTCAGATTCCAGTCAGTTCCATGTGCCAAGAGCCACACTCAGGGTTCCTGTTGACACAATTTTCACATTTGCTTTCTCTTCTCTATGCCTCATCCCTAAGGAAATTTTAGGTGCCTGATGCCTATCAGGCTTGAAGAAAGGCCCACACCTTTGGTCTCTTTTCTACTTTTGTTACCTGTTCCAATTTAATGTATTTATCGGATACCACACCCTCAATTGTTCCACTACTCTGAAACCCCTTAATTGATTCAGAACATTCTAGAATGTGCAAAATAACCATATTATGGTTTTGATCCTTGCCACAAAGCTAAGTTCCAGTTGACCTTGATGACCCAAGAGTTTCTTAATTTTATTTCTATGGTGTATATACTCTTGTTAATATGCTGTCGAATTATGTTTCCTAACATTTTGCATTAATATACATAAAGGATATTGGTCTATAGTTTTCTTAAAGTGTCTGTGTCTGGTTTTGTTAATGACCTCATAGAATACACTTAGAAATGATCCCTCTTCATTTTTGGGAAGAGTTTGTAGAGAATCAGTTTTAGTTCTTTAAATATTGATAAAATTCACCAGTGAAGTCTGATAGTACTGGGCTTTTCTTTGTTGAGATGTTTTATATTAATTCAATCTCCTTGTTAGTTAGGAATCTGTTTAGATTTTCTATATTTTCATGATTTGGTTTTGGTTTGTTTGACTCAGCTAAGTTGTGTGTTTCTAGAAATTGACCCATTTCATCTAGGTTTTCTAATATGTTTGGGTATAATTGTTCATAGTATTCTCTTATAATTTTCTTATTTCTGTAAAATCAGTTGCAATGCCCCCTCTTTAATTTCTGACTTCAGTTATTTGAAGATTCTTTCTCTTTTTTTCTTGGATAATCTAGCAAAAGTTTTGTCCGTTTTATTGACCTTTTCAAAGAACCAACTCTTGCTTTTGATGATTTTATCTATTGTTTTACATCCTCTATTTGTTAAATCTGCTCTAATCTTTATTAAACCAATTTCTTTTATATTTGGATTAAGGGATTTCAGCTTAGTGAGACAATTGAGGGTGTGGCAGCCAGCAAATACTTCAAATTGGGAAGAGTACCAGAAGTAGAGAAGAGATGAAAAGTGTGGGACTTTCTCAAGTCTAGTAGGCATTAGGCACCTCAAATTTCTTTAAGGATGACGTATGAGAGACAACAATTCTTCTCTGAGATTGTCTTTCTTTTCATAATCTGCCAACGTCAAAAATAAAAACCAGGATACATGAAAACATTCTGATTTTCTGTTTTGTTTCCCTAGAGCTACAAAACTGTTACTACCTCACAAGTTTCCACAGGCAACAGTTTTCCAATTATTTTATCCCCCTTAAAATCATCTTTCCTGACACTAATAATTGCATAGTCATTACACACTAATCAGTCTCAGAATCAATGAGGAGTTTGTATCTCTATCTCCATCTCTATCTCTATCTCTATCTCTATCTCTATCTCTATCTCTATCTCTATCTCTATCTCTATATCTCTATCTATACATCTACACACACACACACACACACATATATACATATATTTCTTTTCTTGCTCTCACTCTTGTTCATGTTCTCTCTCTCTCTCTCTCTCTCTCTCTTTTTTTTTTTTTTTTTTTGAGTAACAGCTCAAGTCTATACAATTTCTGTATTTGTCAGGATGAACTAGTATAATGCAATAAGTGACAGTACCCAAATCTCAGTGCTTGAGAACAACACATATTTATATGTTGCTAACATTCAATGTCCATCCCGGGTTACTGTTGGTGGGCAGTCTGTTCTCCAGTACAAAAGCAATAAACATGATGGCCTCTATTGACCCATGTCACACATGCTTACAAATTTATCTTATTTCCAAACTCTCATCATACACTATTCTTTTCCTAAAATTTTCAGAATTTAAAATCTGATTGATTTATTTCTGATATAATTGCTCTGATTTTATATTATTACTTAAATTGGAGGGCAGACAGGGCTGTAGGGCTTACAATCTATTTTTTAAAATTAAGATTTTATTTATTTATTATTATTTTTTATTAAAAATATATCTTTATTGAATTCAGAGAGG
The DNA here is from genome assembly GCF_028538775.1 of Myotis yumanensis. Taxonomy (NCBI): domain Eukaryota; kingdom Metazoa; phylum Chordata; class Mammalia; order Chiroptera; family Vespertilionidae; genus Myotis; species Myotis yumanensis. Next base: position 27,674,875 of record NW_027223755.1, read on the forward strand.
AAAGGAGAGGGAAAGAGAGATAAAGACATCAATGATGAGAGAGAATCATTGATTAGCTGCCTCCTGCACGCCCCCTACTGGGGATTGAGCCTACAACCCAGGCATGTGCCTGTGACCAGAATCAAACCCAGGACCCTTCAGTCCATAGGCTGACACTCTATCCAGTGAGCCAAACCAGCTAGGGCTTTGTTTTATTTATTTTTAAAGAGAGAGGAAGGGAGAGGGGTGAGAGAGAGTGGAACATTGATCAGCTGCCTCCAACATACTCCCTCCTGGGGATGGAACCTGTAACCAGGACATGTGCCCTGACCAGGAATGGAACCAGCAACTTTTCAGTGCATGGGATGACACCCAACCAACTGAACCACACTGGCCAGGCAACTTATGACCTATTTTTAAGGTGGGATTCCCAGAGCCAAGACAGAATGGCCACTCTGGTTATTTTAAATGGAGCTACGTTGGCACTAGGCTCCAGTGGCAGGAGCAGTTACTGCTCAGCTGACTCCATCAATGAGTGTGTCATCGATCCGCCATTCAACAACACTGAATCAATTGTTCTATGGTCAATTGAGGCCACACAGCTTGGATTACATGCTTGTCAGTCACATAGACATGGATTAAGTCCACTTAGATTTGTATGTCTATTGAGATACCTATTATTTAAATAATGCTGAGCAATATTCATATCCTTTCACATGGAGTAAGTATATACTGCTTGGCTTGTCAATACATAACTGAATTATGATTTCATTCTATGTAGTAAACCATCTTTCCAGGTGCTGGAGATGCAGGGAGGGATAATTCATAACAGTGGCCCAGAGGTGCAGAGCCATACATTAATGGCCTGTGACAAAAATCAGACACCTGCCGAACCCCTGGCAGAAGAAGAAGCCCTTGTTCTTCACCTGTGTAACTGCATCTGGAAGTTATTTTTTTCCCCAAGCATGCCTATCCTGGAGCTTGAAAAGAAACACTAAGGCTCATGTGGCAAAAGCAGTCAATTTGTTTTACTTAAATTTTCATTTCATGACAAATTCAGGCAAGATCCATCTTTACTGTAGCAGCAGGTGGTATAATGAACAGGGAACATTGGAAACAGACACACTGGATGCCAGCCCAGCTCTTCCCTTTCCCAGAGGAGGGTCATGGAAGGTCATTGAACCTCCCTAAGCAACAGAATCCTTATCTGCAAACATGGGTAAATTGGTAGGTAGGTAGGTAGGTAGGTAGGTGGATGGGTGGATGGATATATGAATGGATAGATAGGCAGATAAATGATAGATCAATAATAGGCAGATGATAGTTTATGGAGTAGAGACAGAAGGATAGATAGGTAGACAATAGATAGATAAATAGATAGATAGATAGATAGATAGATAGATAGATAGATAGAGAAATAGAAATCCAACCCCTGTGTAAAACAGAAGAGAGACTGCCCTCCCTGGCTCAGTGGTCCTAGACCAGCCACCTTGAAGGGCAGATGCTGGGGTCTGACCCCAACAGGTCCAGGGGTCCCCAAAGGTGTGGACGGAGTCGGTGCAGACAAGTTGGTGTGGAAGTACAGAGGGGGAAGATCCCTCAGGGTGAACACTGGCCAATGAGAGCCGGAGTCAGGAATGCTAGCCGGTGAATTCTTCTCCTCAGTATAGGCTATTTTGGCATGGCAGCTTTACCGCACCACCCAGAGAGGCTCCTCATGATGAATCAATTGGCTTTTTCTTATGAGGCCAGCCAGCTTAGGGAAGTGGTACATTCCCCTCCTCCTTACCCCTCTGTCTGTTGCCCCCTCTGTTTATCCCCCTGTGTGACACTCACCAATCTGTTTGCCCACAAGTTTAATGTCAGCATTAATCCACTGTGGAGGGTTAATGAACAAACAACCCAAACATCCCCTTGCTGGGAAGAAAGGGCAGCTCCTCTCTGCAGCCTGTGACACACTGGGCATCACCTGCTACAGGAGACGTGTGTCTTCAATTCAGTCATTGGATATAGACCAGCGAGATCTCCCTTCCAGATTCTGTCCCATGGGTACTTCTCACAGCTGCTGTCCCAGCTCCCTCCTCACACCTCATCCCAGGCTCTCCTCTCCAGGCTTCTTCAGCAATTCCTCAGCAATGCTCTCCTCTTATGCTTCCTTAGCCCTCCTTGGTGCAAACCAGCCACGTGGACTTCCTGTGCCATTCTACCTGCATGTTCTGGAATATTCTCAGTCTCTCCATGCTATTTTAGGCAGGAGGTCGATGAACTGAAATGGCATGAGGGGTCTTTGTGCGTGGATGGCCCCACCTGGTTGGATTCCACTGTTATAGGCTTTGCTTCAGGACTATCTGGTGCTTGTTTGCATCGGGAGGGGGAGGAAGGAAGGGCCCAGCATACCAAGAATAAGATGACGTCTTTAAGAAAGTAGGGTGGACAGAAGCACCAGGACACATTTTCCTCAAGGATAAGGCCCTTAGGTAACAGTCCTCTGAAAATATAACTTCCCAAAAGGCTTTACATCAGGAAATAATGTGAATTTTTATCAAATTTTTCTCACCAAAATTCTCTCACACCCCTTATCCCACAGCACAGACTTTCCCTCTGGCCTTGTTGGCAGGACTGGTGTCCAGTCCTAACCGTAGCTCCAGGTTGATGAAAGATGACTGAGGGGTTCCAGGAACGGAGCCTGGTCAGGGATGGTCACCAAACCTCGGACAAGGTGCTACATTTCCTTCATCTACAAAACAAATAGGTCACAGTGGGACCTACAGGATGCGGGGAAACATTTCCTTTGAGTGCTTTGTTAGTCCATCTTAGGTCAGTCCAGGCTAAAAGATGCCATTTTAGGCAGAGGTCTCAGACCAGCAGCGTGTGGCTGATTCCATCTTAGGATTTTGGGGGCTGGGAGTCTGTACAGTGTTTTTAGAAATCAAGTTGTTACTATTTTTTCTGAGAAATTTGAAAACCAAAATGTGGATTCCAGGCTACCTTGACAAGAGTAAAAGTTATGCATGGGGCCCCCAATCTCTGAGAGGCAAGACCTGAAGGAGGAGCCAGGATTCTGCTTCTAGGATATGGTTCTCTCTCTTTGCCACAGTCCCCACTGCTCCTCATTGCCCCTACCTGTCCCCCTGCCCCCTATAAGTCCATTGTCTGCACTCAAGCATAGCCAACCTGGTTCTGCACTCAATCCTTCTCTATTCCTCATCTCCAGCCCATGAAGTGCTGCCCCGGGAGGTCCTCTAGCAGAGCGAGACCAAGCATGGGGACCCCACCAGCAGCATGGAGTTTGGAGTCATGTTATCTATAGACAGATTAATATGATTGTAGCTTTTTGTCCAACTTATTACTTTACATGCTTGGGAATAAAATGTTGTTAATTAGTAAAGCTAAGTAAATTTTTTATTTTTCAGAAAATACATTGGACAGTGACCTTGGTAGTCCCCAGTCAAGGCACATTGTTATTACTGACTTTCATAGAGAGGAAGAAGTTTTCCTCAACTCTCTTAAGTCCCTGGCTGGATCTGAAAATGAAACCAACAAAGACAGATGAGCAAGACAGAAGCATACAGGTTTATGTAATATCAGGTTTATGTGACATGCGAGTCTTCATAAGGAAATGAAGTCCTGAAGAAATGGTTAAAGCTGAGCAGTTTTATACCAGAGCCACGAAGAGTGGAAAATCATGGGAAAACGGTAAGACAAAGGGAGTTTGAACTCAGGGTAATATGCTGGGGAAGTTCAGCGAGGTCAGTGTGTTCAGAACTTGGGGGTAAGGAAGTCCTTTCCTTCAGGTGTGGAGGGGGAGGGTCATGGTTCACATGAATCATGTCACCTGCTTCCAGGAAGAAGGGCTGGGAGGGTAGAGAGTCCTTTCTGCACTTTTCTCAGATTCTTTCAACTCCCAATGTTAAAACATGCTGAGGCGCCCTGGTTTGGGTCTTCAAAATCAGTCTTTAAAGCCGTAATAAAAGAGCATAGGTTGCCAGTAATAAATAGAAAATAATGCTTTATAGTGCTGGAAACTAAGCAAAATAGAATTTCAAAACTTGAATAATGCTTTAGAAATATTTTTTAAATTCTTAAAAAAAAATTAAGTAAAGACAATAAATGGAAACTCCAGGTGGATACTTGGAAGTCTTTAGTTTTATCTTTCATTTTGCAATTTCTAAGTTTAGTTCAGAGATTAATAAACTGGTGACTAATAACAGTAACAACAGCATTGATGACACTGATTGCCTCATTTATGCTAGGATGGGCAGTCTAAGCTCACTACAGGCATTTTCTCACTCAGTCCTTACAACACGCTTAAGGACACTCTCCACTGCTCTTCTTCTTGTCCGCTAAGGTGGCTGATGAGAAAGAGCTCTACGTGCCTGACAAGCACTGGTTGAAGGTGTCATGAGGGATGCTGTTGGAGGAAACAGATGCGCAGTTTCCCACAGTGCCCACTGGGGGGTGTGGTCTTCCCAAGACAGTTTGGTTGTCATCTATACTGGGTGAGATGGGGTGGGGTGGGGTCAAAACAACTAAAAATGGATGACTGGTGGAATAGGTTGCTAGTGGTTTATGTCTAGATATTGTAATATGAGATGGTCCTAAATTGGATGGTTAGGAAGTATCTGTAGTTCTCATTGGCTTTTATGTAGATTATGCCTCATAATGTGTGAAGATAAACATTTATTCACAGAGGAGAACCTCTGATTTAAAATAGTGCCTGAATGGGGCAATTCCAAATGTAAACACTTACACTTTCACCATCAGTAAGGGATTTGAGTGCATAAAAAATAGGCCAAGGACAATGTAGGCACCTTCCTATTGACAATGAATGCTTATTTCTCAAGGTTTAATAAACATACTAAATGGGGTTTATGAAAATAAATATGAAAAACCTATGAAAATGATTTATTACAGAAACTAGAATTAAAAAATAAAAATAAATGCATGCTTGTAATAATCTCTAGGAAGCTATCACCTCTATGAAAGAACAGAAAGTCAGAACAAAAACACACATTCTAAGATTAAGAATAAAAATGATAATTGACACCTGTATAGAGGTTACCATATACCAAACACTGGAGTTTATGTACATTAACTTATTCAAGCTCTGCAACGATTATGTAAATTAAGAACCAATATGATCTTCGTTTCTCATATGATAACATGACGGCTCAGAAAGTCAGTGGCATTGTTGTTTGCAGAGCCCATGCTTTCAACACCACAGTTCTGCTCAGTATGCAGTTGGGTGAAGGTCAGCACCCCTTCTAAGATCTCCAGCCAAAGACTTGGTTCCTGGTCCAGCCCAAGTCTCTATGAAAAGCTGTGAGATCCAGGATGCATTGGTATGAAGAGCTTTAAGTCACAGTCTCCTCCCTACCTACAAGTCTATAGAGATTTTCTTGAGGAGACAATGTTGCTTAGACATGACTAGCGCTTGGCACGATGTGCAATTTCTTTTTAGATACAGAGGCTGTCACTGTCTGAAGAAGTGGGATTTGAACAGTCAGAGTGAGGCATCCAGAGTTGTGATTATTGTGGACCCTGTGTTTCCCAATCATGGGATAGAGAGTACAAGATGCTCAAACAGTTCTTCAGCCCTAGCTGGTTTGGCTCAGTGGATAGATCATTGGCCTGCAAACTCAAGGGTCCTAGGTTCAGTTCCGGTCAAGGGCACCTGCTAAGGTTGTGGGCTCGATCCCCAGTAGCCAACCGATGATTCTCTCTCATCACTGATGTTTCTATCTCTCCCTCTCTTTTCCTCTCTGAAATCAATAAAAATATATTTCAAACAAACAAAAAAACAGTTCTTCATCATTTTCAACTTGCTTCTGTGACATGAAGCAACACATATTTTTCATGTAATTTGTATTTTTATTCAGTTTGGATATCTATTTTTTGCTTTTTAAAATGCTTTACCTTTATTGTCATGAAATAAAATATACACATGTATATAATAAGAGTTGAGGGTCATAAAATGTGTTCTTGCTTAACTTTTGGAGATGATAAGATTCAGTACCTTTCTATCTTGAATCTAAAGGAAACACTGCATGTTTCCGTGTAGGCACCAGCAGCTGGGAGGGTATATCAATGTACAAAATTAGTTTCTCACTGCTTTTATTCCAAAAATTCAATTAAAAGATCTCTTGAAATATTTTCTAAATAATAAAATTCATGACTTAAAGCATACTGTCTCTCATTTAGAAAAATCTTCCTGAGCACCCCAGGATTTTGGTGTCATTTTAGATACATGTACGATGAAATGACGTGATATATGGCAATTATTTCTCAATAAAATGGAAACAACATAAAATACCCATTAAAATAATAAATGCCTAATTTGAGAGCAATACATGTTGTACTTTATTAAAAAACAACAACAACAAAGGAACAGAAAACCTTTAGGGTCCAAGTAATGGGAACAAACCAAGAGAATTAATCAGGTGGACAACTTCCCAAACCACAGGCCCTCCGGGCAAAGGGCTTCAGAGAGTTCTAGAGGAAGATGCTCGACACTGAATGCTTATTTTGCTAGGCCTCACATTGACTTTATTATATGATTGTGTATTAACAGGGTGACCTTGATTCATAAATTGGGAGTAAAGAGGCGTTCTCTCTGACATTAGCAGGGATTGGCATCTTCAAGGTCGTCTTGTGTGGTTATCACAAAAAACTGTATCCCCAAGTTTCTTCATTCTTCTTCTATTAGCCCAATACAAGATGCATTCACCCGAGCTTTCCAAAGTAATTTGAAGCAGATTGTTACTTGAAGGTTATGTAAGGTTCTCTGTAACTTCAACATTCCATTTTCTGGTGTCCCCTTGATTGCTCAGACGTCCTGGGGGCTCTATGACTTTTCACATGTGTTTAGGATGCAGAGGGCAGACAGAGGAGGCTGTATGGGCTGGGACACCTGCCAGGTCCATTGTCCAGTCAGCAATCCATTGTCAGAGTAAAACCTTCATTTAAGAAGCCTAGAATATTGTTTCCTGGAAGTTGTGGGTAAGTAAATGATGAACAGCTACATCTGACATTCACAGTCCATTTGCTTTTCTGAACTGTTCAACCATGAGTACAGTTGAGGTCTGGGACAGACATTGCAAGGTTTGACGTGATAACTCAGAAGCCAGAAGACCTGACATAAAGGAAGGGCATGTACTTATAATTCAGCGATTCCCAGTGGGGAGGGTGTGCAAGAGTGCACGGGAGTTGTCAGCCACTTGTGGAGGGAGCTCTCCCTACAGCGTTTGCTCTCCTTGACATTCTCCTACACCTGCTGTGGGGCACCCTCGGGTGGGAAAAGGTAAGAGCCAGCGATATGATCTCTGACCTGGGACTCCAGGATAGACATACCAGAAAAAAATTTATCCCACGTTCACCTAATTTGTCAAAAATTTTGCTTTTAAGTAAATTTAACAATTATTTTTCTGTGTAAATAGACAGGTTTTGTTAGAGAGATGGTACTCACAGAAGATATATATTTTCCTCCTATGTGTAGAATATCACAAATATGTAGAATAAATGAAGCTTAAAAGCAGGTAAAATTTTAAACTGATTTACTAGAGCCTGGGTTTTGTAGCTCTGCCCAGGAAATAGCTCTGCTGTTTCCATGTCCCACTTGTAGCCATGGTGAATGGTGACTTCCCTGTGACTCCATTTCCTCATCTGTAAACTGCGGAAAGTCAAACTTACCTGCAAAATGGTGTTGCACATGCCGACTATGTGCACAGTGGCCACCATGCTATTTACTATAATTATTGTACATTTATAACACTAGATGCAGAAGTGCCCTATGAATTTAAGCCCTAACCAAAATCACATTCAAGTGCTTAAGGAATTCAGTCAAAACCGAAGGAAGAGAGTCGTGTCCTGAGAGCCTAGTGGTCCTACAGCATCCCCCAGAACTTGACAACTACTTTCAAGTCCAACTTCACCTCACTTTATCCTTGATAGATGGAAAATAAAACCAAGCACAGCACACAGACCCTCAAATGTGAAGAAATAGCTAGCAGATGGAACAATGCCAAAATCCATCTAAAACATCCACACAACATTTGACACCCCATCTGTTCATGTTGAGGGCAGAGCCTTAGACCCTGGGAAGTGCACTCTGGGGAGTTTACAGAATCTTCTGGAATAAAACTTTGGTCTGCATGTTAACTTATCATCCACTGAATGTACAACCATCCTGACGGAGCCATTCTCAGTGACTCAAGGAGCAGTGGTGAAGCTACCCCCATAGAGGGCAAGGTACACAGGGGACTCCCCATCAAAATCTGAGTAGGGATGGGCCCTACTCTTACTGCCAATGGGAAAATTTTTATTAAGACATTTATTCAAAGTACTGGTTTAAAGCTGCATTTTGATTGATAGATGTATTGAATACACCTAGCAATTGTGAGCAAAGCGCATTGTCTTTCTTTACAGATACAATGAGAGACATCTCTCTTATTGTAGGCAGATCCCAACAGTTGTGACATGTATAGACAGACCAATCAGGTTAGGCTGCTCAGGCTGCCCTAAGGAAGTACCACAGAGTAGGTGGATTAAATCACAAAAATTTATTTTCTCCCAGTCTGTAGGCCAGAAGTCCAAAATCAAAGTCTGAAACAGGCTGCTTCTGGTGAAAGTCCTCTTCCAGATTTGCAGATGGTCACCTTCTCACTATGTCCTCACAGGGCCTTAGTATGCATGTGCACACCAGGGAGGGAAGAAGCGGGTGGAGAGGGGAGAGAGAGAGAGAGAGAAAAAGAGAGAGAGAGAGAGCATTTTGGTATCTCTTCTTATAAGGAAACTAATATCACTTGATCAGGTCCCACCTTTATGACATCATTTAACCTTAATTGCTTCCTTACTACAAAAACAGCCACATTGAGAGTTAGGGCTTTGACATATGAATTTTGGGTAGACACAAATTTGTCAGTCCATTAACACCATCTTAGATGCCTCCATCATGCTAGTAAGTATTTACAGGTCATTAAAGTATGGGAATAAACATGTATTTTCAAAAACATCAATATTAGTAAAGAATAAAAACCAATTTAAAGTGAACCCCTCTATGGTCCACACAGGAAGTTAACAGTAGATTCCTCTGACCCTGTTCATTTCCTTGAGAAGTACAAGTCAGACACAGTATTCTACGATGCAACAAGTAGTCATAAAAAAATGTCTTCTGTGGAGTAAAAGACCCTTGGCTGCATTTGCCATCACTGGGCAGACTGTCAACATCTCCACACGTGTACTCAACAGGACAAGTGCTTGAGGTCAATTATGGATATTTTCCTTGCACTCAGGACATCTTCAATCTTCAAATCCTTACACCTATTAGCTTGATGGTATCCTTGACACCATGCTCCCTCAGGGCCCTCCGCACAGAAAGACAGGACTGGGAAACTTATTCCAAGTTCTTGCGGGCAGACTGCTTGAACTTGAGCTCCTGCCGTGGTGGCTAAATGCTCCCCAGCAGGCCTGGAGGTCGGGCTCTGGAATGCGATGGTCCTCTTTTCTCCAGCAGCAGGCTCAGAGCCCAGGATTTGAAATGCCTATCTCCTGCTGACAAGTGGCTTCTGGTCCCAACCTGGAAAGAGAAAGGACATTATAGCAGTATTGGGTCAGCATGTTATTGGACACGTACACTAAACAGCAGGGGTGAACAGCTCACCAACTAATTCTGGACTGTGTCTAGTAGCCATATAGTATTGGGAAGATTTTAAAACAATTTTAAGGCAAAAGGTAGTATAATATTTATACTCAAATGTAGGGAAGAAATTCTAAAACTTCCAGGTTCATGCGGTGAATGTGCTGCTCTTAAGTCCACAGATGGGGAAGAAATGGGATCTAAACAAACTGTCATTGGAAAATGATGATGACAATGTTGTTCAACAAGATGCCTTTGAGTTAAAAAATTGAAATGTCCGTCCTCCATTAAGATGCAAGAAACAATATTCAAGTAAACATTTATGGAAAAAATAATGCCTACTTGAATATTCTTCTATTGAAAAATTTTTAATAGAACTTTTAATTTGCTAACATAAATGTTAAAAAGTGATTCAAAACTTGAGGACTGTGAGTTGGCTAGTTCTATAACGTCTCCCATGTTGTTTTTCTCTAAGATCTACAATTCAATATGCACAGGTATGGTTTTATAATCCCGACATCTGTGGTAACATATAGAATGACTGGAAAACTGATAGCCGGATTGAGAGTCCATTTAGTTCAATTTATTCATGCGACTCTCACCCAGGGCCTGTGGTCAGGATCACTGGGAGCAGCTCTTGCTAGCTTAGGCAAGGAAGGAATGTGGGAGGAGCAGATAGGGCGCTCAAAAGTGGGTGAACTGGAGGACCAGGGAGAAACATGAGTAGGCAAAGGGAGGAAGGAGCAGCAGTTCCTGACAAGGGTATACATGAAACCCTTGCTGTTGGCCATCCCTTGGTCCCTGTGGGAAAGCCCCAAAGGGCCACGCAGTTTTTGAGCTATTTCTCAAAAATGTAAGGTCTTGGGTGAGAGGGAAACATGCCAAACCTCTGGCTTCCAGGAAGCAGTGGAAGAAAAATGTCCCCATTTGGCTTCCATTATTGGAAGCATGGGAATCTGTCCCTTAACATTTTACAAAACAAGGAATTCCATGCAAAGGGAAAAGAGGTATGTTTGATGGGTGACAGGAAATAGAAAGAGACAAACATTCCTGGAAGAATTTCATTACAGAGATCTTTGAAAATACTTTAATAGAAAGGATTGGCAGAGAGAAAGAAAATCTTCATAGAAAACTGCATTATGAACAGTCTATGTATTATGTAACTTAGATGTTCAGTGCCTATGATGATATTCAGTTACAATGCCAGGAAATGCGTGGTATACCAGATGCCTCCTTGGCAAGTGCGCTGAACACAGATTGAAAGCTGGAAGGTAGTAGAAGCTCTAATAGGGTCTTAAAGCTGGGAAAGAGCTTGATGTGGGCTTGTGGGGATAGCTGTTGAAGGAAGGCAGTCTCCTAGGGAGAGGTGGCAAAGATTGATACCTGACAAATAAAAGATTTAAAAAACAAAATAGCACAGACTCTAACCCAGGCTTAAAAACCATGTGCTTGTGTGATGAGTGTGCTTCATGCAAACTAAGCAAGACAAGGTGGAGGGGAGGGGGGGACAATTCCTTTGGGAGACGGCTGACAGGTATGTAGAGGGACTGCAAGGCCCACACACTTGACAAAGGCCCCTCCCCTAGCAGAGCCCAATGTGTGGACTGAAGACTGCAGTGGAGAATAGCCCAGCCTAGAAATAGGAGATGATGTTGATATTCTCATGCCAGGAAGGACCAGGAGCAGGCTCTAGTAGGGCTGAGCACTCCACCACAATACTGAAGGAATGTTGAAACTTTTTTGGACACAGTTCCAGGGTGATGGAATTCCCACTTTACCTGCTTTTTAAAGGTTGATCTTTGCAGATAGAAATGAGTTTTGTTGTCATTTAAAGATTTAAACAGATAATCTAGTGTATAAAACTCATCTAGTGTATAAAACTCATCTAACAAAGTGTCTGGCACATAGGAAGTGCCAAAAACTATTAGCATTCAATATAGTCATTATTGTTATTTAAAAGATTCACATTCCATTGTGCTTCTATTTCATTGGTTTTAAATGTTGTCAATAATTCTTATCATCAGCCACCTGTCTATTAACCTATCATGACTAGGATTGGAATTTATGGAAATTAAATAGAGATTATATGGTACTATTTACAAAGTGATTTGAAAGAGAGATAAAGATTAAAGATAACAAATGATGTCATTTTTTGGGGTAAATATTCAGAACCTGGTCTCACTTTATGCATAATCTCCAGGAAATCAAATTTGCTCAGGTGGTCAGTTAACAGCCAGCAGTGCTGTGGGTTGAGTTTTATCATGAAAACTTCAAATAATACCTTTTATTATTGTATATATGTGTGTTTTCCCTTTTTCATTCCAGAATTGTTATACCTGTATGTTTTTTATTCAGTTTTTTAGCAATTTTATCATTCTGTTTCTTATAAATAAAAAAGCTAGAATGGGTCCTCTTCTTAATTCTAGCATGAGTGTGACTATTGTCCCTTCAAGACTTAGAGTGTTTGGGGATCAACAAAAGTGTGGTGCCCAAACAGGGAACATCAAAGGCATTTAGGTTGGAGCTAAATGGAAACCTATTTGAAAATATTTTGCACTCTGCCCCCAAAATAAATGAAGCTTCTGATATTAGCCTTATGTAAATTCTCATGGCCCTGGATTATATTGGAACAAGTTTGACAGTGTATAATTCCTGGGTATTATTATGAATAATCCTATATAATAAAGAGGCAATATGCAAATTAACCCTTACACCGTAACACCATCACAAGATGGTGGCACACACAGCGGGGCTGGGGCTGGCCTTTCTGTGCGTCTGCCACCGCAGTTCCCTCCTCCCTGCTGCGGGGTGGGTCCTGGCTGCTGCTCCACTTGGCTTCCCCAGAGTTTCTTCAGCCCCGCCAGGGGGTGGGTCCCTACTGCTGTTCCACGCACCTGCCACCACGGTTCCTGAGGCCCCACGGGGCGGAGGGCGGGAGGCCCGGTGGTCTCTCTGTGTGCCTGCCACCAGAGTTCCCTCAGCCCTGCCAGGGGGTGGGTTCTTGCTACTGCTCCATGTAGCTTCCCTGGACTTCCCTCAGCCCCGCCAGGGGGCGGGTCCTGGCTGCTGCTCCGTGTGGCTTCCACCAGGGTGATCAGGCCAGCAGGGGAGGGAAGTTGGGGGTGATCGGGCCAGCAGGGGAGCAGTTAGGGGGCAATCAGGCAGGCAGGCAAGCAGTTAGGAGCTAGCAGTCCCATATTGTGAGAGGGATGTCTGACTGCCGGTTTAGGCCCGATCCCTGTGGGACATCCCCTGAGAGGTCCCAGATTGGAGACGGTGCAGGCTGGGCTGAGGGACACATCCCCCCAGTGCATGAATTTCATGCACTGGGCCTCTAGTTACAGATAAAAGTTATAAATCAAAGCTGAGGCTGTGCAGAGCTCAGGTGAAGTAAGAAACAACTGCAGGTGCATTGTTTTCCCAGGTCAGCTGAAGCTGACAGTGTGCCTGGCACTGACCTTGGGTTATTGTCTGTATGCTCCTCTACTGTCGCCACAGGTTTCCATATGCAATTAATACCTTTCTATGCTAAGATCAACAAAAATAAACTTCACTACTCCTTCATTAGAAAAGCAAAGAAGATAATTGACTAATCAAGTTGTTAAATAATAATTGAAATTGGGTGATTATCTCTTCATGGATAATTTGCTCCTGTGTGTGTGTTTTTTAAACTTAAAAACAAAATTGTTTTAAAATTGATTTTGGAGAGAGAGAGACAGAGAGAAAAACATTGATGTGAGAGAGAAACATCCATTGGCTGCTCTTGCACATGCCCTGACCTGGGATTGAACCCCACAACCTGGATATGTGCTCTGACTGGGGACTCGAACCCGCAACCACTTGTGTACAGGATCACACTCCAACCAACCGAGCCACATTGGCCAAGGCTGTTCCCTTGTTTTTAAAAAGCTCTATCTCTAGGCATAGATGCAGACATAACTGGACCTGTCCTTCCAGTCTCTGACTCCCAGGCTATCTTTCAGCGAAATGCTAACCAGATGGAGAGTTGGCATTCAGCTCCTCCCCAGCCTCACTCAACCCTTTAGCAGCCAGAGCCTGAAGATGAGAGGAAGGGTGGATTCTGAGTACTGATGACCCCAATTGTCCCTGTCTGTGTCTGGAGACTGACAGAGACCCCTCCAGGACCAAACATCACTCAGGCTCTGGGGCCTCTCCTCCACCAGGCCTCCTAGGGACCCTGTCTTCAATCTGCATCACCAGTCTGGCAGGAATCCTGCTAAGTCAGTTTAGCGAGAACCCTACCCCGATGTCTGATCACCTGGCTGCCCTCAGCAACAACCTGTCAAGTTGCTTAGTAAGAACCCCCAGAACTTCACTCCACTGACCACCATCCTGCTCCTTGGCTGTAAGTCCCCACTTGTCCTGTGGCACTGGGAGTTGAGCCCAGTTCTATACTGGGGTGTCTCTTTTATTTTATCGCAATAGTTTCTGAAGAAGACCTGGTTTTACTGCTCTGACTACTGTTTGGCTCTGATTCCCTTTAACAAGACCAGGCCCAAGTACCCAGCCAATAGCCAGCATCTCTGACCTCGCCCCCTCCTTCTGCCTTCTACTATTGAATTGTAATAGCCAAATCCTGTCAGCACCCCTAGGACACACAGTTCCAGGGGGTATGTTTCCTGTCTTCTGGGAGCATTACCTACCCTTCTCCCCCCCGCCCTCCCAGACTGGACATGTGGACTTGGAGTTGCAGTTCAGGAATATTGCTAGTGCTGCCATTGCTTTTGTCTCTGTTGTGTTTTGTCTTCTGTTAGTGACAATAATAGTGAAAGGAGAATAAAAATTCGGCTCACACTCTCCCTTACTGGATTTACATGGTTGTTATACACAAAGGTAACCCAGGAGGCTTCTTAAACACCTTCACGAGCAGCATTTCCACTGTGACCGGAAACCCAAATAGAATACACTGGTCACAAGGTCCTTTAGTTCTACCGCATCAATATACAGCAGCCTCACCCAGTTTGTAACTGGCTCAGGCTCCTAACTCTCGCAGGAGTAAAGCCCTACCCTCCTGCTTCCTGACCATCCACATCATCGGTCATTCTCCTCAGATTCCTGGCTTGCTGGACCTCCTCATTCTAGAATGCCTTTCTCACCTGTCTGTCCATTCATCTTAGTACCTGGATGTGGGGATGTCTATTATGACAGGCATTTTTGAAAATTGATTTTTTCAGAAAACCTCCATGAACTGATGAGCAGTCTGATAAATAGAATTCTACTGTTTCTTTGTGTTTTGTTTTTTTTTTATATTCCACTTGTTATTTTGAACTAGTATTAGACCTACAGGGAAGTTATGAAAATTGTATGGTGAGTCCTGTAGACTTCTCACCTAGCTTCCCCTGATCAAACATCTCATAGAACCACAGCACAGTTATCAAAGCCAGGATGTCGCAGTGAATGATTTTTGGGGTGAGTTTCTGGAGATGGAGTTATTGCCAGGTATGCAAATCATTAAGTCTTTGAAAAAATGTTGTCAAATTACTCTCCAGAAAGTTTTTGCCAATTGTTGTAGTCACCAAGTATCTGAACATGTTTTTCTTCTTATCCCTTTCACCATAATATATAAGAGCATTTATAAAAGAAAAAAAGAGTATTTCTTAAACCTTCACTAAACTGGTAGGTGAAAACATGCCATCTCTGTTTAAATGCAAAAGTGTAAGTGTAATCTTGAACACATAGGCATTTCTTCATATGCTTCAGGGGAGTTTGCATTTCCTCCTTGGAGATTATCTGCATACGGTCTTTGTCTATTTTCCTGTAGAACATTTGCTTTTTCTTCTTTATTCTTTTTATTTTAATATATTGAGGATATTAACTCTGAGTGTCATATGGTTTGCAAATTCATCTCATTTTTCTGGTTTGTCAAATGAGCTGAGTCAGCCAGACATTTCCAGTTCAGGTACGTGTGAGTTGTGTTTAGTTCCAGTAAATCATGTTGAAAACAGGTGATAAACTAAGCAGCTACCCCAACTCTGTGGGGGTGTCCAGAACAGAAGGACCACATATGGGCTGGGGTTTTAGATAGAAAGAGCCACAGTCTGGAGGCTGAAGACACAGGTTCCAAAGCTGGCTGGGGCCTCTCATTTCTCACACATGGGGGTGCAAATAGTGTCCCAATTCTGAAAATCAATGTAATTCCCTCAGCTCCTCTCACGCACGGGTCTTGGCCAGAACTGTCCCCTTCAGCTTCTAAACAGGACTGGGGGTCTGCAATCTACAAACCATTAACAGGAGTTTCCTTCTCCCACTTCAGTTAAGAACAGTAAAACTAAGCTGTAAAAAAACAGACGAAGAAGCACAAGATTCGGTCAAATCTGGTCATTCTGCTCATATCGTAGCAGGAAGTAGGCCAAAAAAATGCCTTTTTTTTTTAATGCTATGGAATGCTTCTCCCAGAGACCCCAGGGGTGGACTTTCAGGCCAGTTTCCTGACAAGGTGGCCCAGGAGGCATAAGATGACCTTCATCCCAGAGAGTCTTGAGGACTAAGGTGGATCCCTAAAATGGAAGATGCCGGGAGGAGGCTGGGTCCCCCTGCCACAGCGTCCAGGCTGGGCCCCAGTGCAGACATGCCGACAGCTGTACATTTCCTGCCGAAGCAGAGCCCGGCGCTGCCCTGGGACACTGGGGACCCCGATGTAAAAGTCTGCATGCTAATTGTCAGAGAAAGGAAACAGGACTCTCGCTGTTCAAAACCAAAGAGCCATGGAGAATTTGACGTTAGAATGTGATCAAAAAAGACTTTCTTTAGGACGGAGTGTGTTTCCTCAAAGTAATAAAAGTGTGGAATCCCCAGTGTCTCAGCAGTCTAGACTGAAGGATGCCCATGTCCGCTGGATATCACCGTGTCCCTGTGTGTAGGTGTCACTTTGCATTATTATTCAAACCCTGTCGATGAGCCCAAGTCCTCACTGTGAGACAGGGCCTGTGTGTGTGGGAGCCCTGGTCTCCTGCTGGCTCCTGCAGGGCCTCTGAGCTCCTGGCTCCCTTCACCTCCCCTCAGGAGCCGGCCAGGTGACAGCCTGACCGTGATCCCTGGCCTTCTCATATATCCCCCAACATCCATGATCAGGGTTTTCAAATATGAAATTATTTGAAAATCTATGAAATTATAATGTGTTTCCCTGATCAGTGAAATTCAGTATCTTTTATTATTGCATTTTTGGCAATTTGAATGTACTTTTCCCCACGTTTCTTGGGTTGATTGTCAGGATGCTGATACAACAGGACTGCATGTCCTTCCCCATCAGAGTCTGGGCATTCTGAGCCTAGTGTCCCAGGTGTCTGATCAGCTTTTTTATCAGTCACTCCCCTAAAGAGGGTGCTGGATTTGTAGCCCTGTGGGTAAAGTCATTGTTGGTTGTATGGCTGCACTTTCAGAACATTCCAGGTGCAACAGGAGAAGCCTGACACAGACAGGCTGTTCTTGGCTGGCTCTGCTGAGCTGTCCAAAGTGGCCTCCGTGCAGGAGTCTCCCTCTGCTTGTCCATGGGTGAGAATCCTGGCCTGGTCCTGCCTGGAGCACTGTCTTACAGATGTGGTGGTTTGGGTGGAGAAGGTTACACCTAGGCCAAGAGCCCCCACTCAGGGCTCAGATGGTCACTCCAGGCCCGACCTTTAGAGTCATGCATTTCACCAGAGAGAGCAGACGAAGGGCAGCTATTGTACTAGCGCCCAGACACCTGAGCATTTCTCACTCCTGCTCACCAGGGCCATCCCAATCAGAAGGAAATAGTGGAGGATCACTGCAGGTGCTGCCTGATGAGAGAAAGTAAGGGACTCGACCCTGCCTAGTGCAGAAGGAAGGGGCCAGAGAAGGACCCCAGAACATGACTGTGCAGATCCTAAGTCAGGTGGAAAGATGAGCTTTGCCTCCTCCCTGCTTTGTTTCCCCTGGGCCTGGTGGAGCAGTGATGATATCCCATGTTCCACTTCAAAGTCCATTTTCTATGGTTGTGCAAGTGAGTTCTGCTCTTTAGGGGGCTTTGTCTACTGCACTTCTGCTCATACTCCCCAGCACCTTGCTTCACCATTGCTCAGGTGGTCTCTGGCCTCCCCTGGTCATCAGAGTCCTTCTTGGGAACACCACTTCCCACTGGGTCCAGGTATTGGGGATTTCATACTTTATAACTGTTTGTATAGCTGTAAAAATATACATAATAGTAAGGTGCTTACCTTGGTAGCCACACTTATTAAAATGTTCACGGGTTATAAAGAGCATATGCCCAAAGGCTACAATCTAAAGTCACCACATTGGTTTACCAAGGTGGAGAATGACCACTGGCACTGACTCTTGCAGAGCTCTTGACTCAACACTTCACTAGGAAACACCAGGAGGTACCCCGCCCCCCCAAAGCAAAGGGCAGAAAACAACAATTGGTATAGAAGAGAAAGCAGTACCTCTGCAGGCCCATGGTATAAGTTCTTGTGTCACCCATTAGTCTACTGCAAACATTGTTTTGATGACATGAAAGCAATTAAACAGAGTATGGTCCCAACATTTTCATTTTGAAGCCATCATCCTCTCAGGCAACTCTTCTGAGTTAGAGCCAGTCTGTTTGCCGTCCATTGGCCTGACTCAATTTGTAAGCCATTGTCAACTTAGACAAAGTAACTAAAAGGGGGGGCACCCCTATTGTGTGTGCCCCTCTGGGTTCCCCGTGCCAAATCTTCTCCAGATCCAACCTGTCAGAGGGAGGCTTGCTTGAGCAAGTTTCCCAGGCATGAGTGGTCCTCCGATAGGGCAATGAAAAGACATTTCCTGTGTTGTGTGCTGTAATAAGAGCTACAGATTTTACTGGAGCCATGAGCTGCAAGAGAGGAAATTGGAATGCCCAGAGACAGCCCGCAGTAATTAATCATTGTAGGACGCAGCCTGTCAAGGCCCTTTCTGGGGCTGATACTGCTGTCAATTACAGCCAGCCCCGCACCATCTGCAATTGTTTAAAATATCACCCGGCCGGGATCCACGTTTTTAACACTTATGCTTCATTTACACCTCCCAAGGAACACTGTAAAATACACCACTTGGCCAGGAGAATGAGGCCGCACTGACCTCTAAACAAAATGTTTCTGGCTGATGTCAACATTCGACAAAACCCTGGAGCTGTGAAGAAAAATTTCCATCACATTCCCTCCATTTGGAGTCCACACTCCAGCAGCAGGACTCAACTCTGGTCAAGAGTTAACCGGAAGTAAGAGCAGGTTGTTGCATTTCAGTGAGGGATTGCAAATTAAAACAAGCATTTCAGGACAAAAAGGGCTTTCCCATACTTAAAAAAAAAAATACTCCCCACTGAAAACACTATAATCAGTCATGTTCACTCTAAGTGATGCCAATCTGCTTTTCTTTCAGAAATATGATGTCTGAGTGCTGCATGCGCCTTTGTGCTGAGTAGAGCATTGATGAAGAAATGCAAGCAGGAGCTCATTTATGTGAAAAGTAGCTTATGCATTAGCACTAAAGATGTAGGTTTTTGTAACCTTTTCTAAGTATACATGTAGAAGGGACTTCATTTATTTTATTGATCTATGAAATATATAGAGATTTTCTTATCTAGAATACATCTCCTAGTGTTTTAAAAGGCAGGGGGGACAAAACTTCATAGAGTAATTCCAAACAATACATGTAGATATTCTACTCTCTAGGAAATGGACCTAACTCTCCCCTCCCCCAGCATGGCCCCCCTGACACTCTGAGGAAGTGTTGGACTGTGGACTCGAGTCCAGACAACAGACTGGGAAGAAAACACAGCATCTACAGTGCAGAAATCTGGAGACACCTGCTGAGCCAGGTGATGGTGTGGATATTATCTATGGTGTCCTATGGATTCCTGATACCTGATGTGCTGGTGACTCATCTCTGAGGTCTTCCTCCACAAAACCTACAGCGCCAGCCTAATCATGACAAAACCTCACACAAATTCAAATTGAGGAACATTCTACAAAATGCCTGACCAACTTTCTTTGAACTGTCAAAGTCATGTCAAATAAGGAAAGCCTTAGAAACTGCCCCAGGTTACAGGAGCCCAAGGAGAGAAGAGAAATAATGAAACGGGGGTTCCAGGACTGGATCCTGAATTGGAGAAAGGTCATTAGTGGAGACACCGGTGACATCCACACAAAGTCGGTGTTTAGCTAACAGTGTTGCCCTAGTGTTAATTTCTTAGTTTTGGCAAATGTATCCTGGTTATTTCAGATGCTAACGTCTGGGGAAGCTGGGGGAAAGGAGCTCTCTCAACTATCTTTGAAACTTTTAAAATTATTCTAAAATAAAGAAGGTTAAAAGATCAAATAAACAAGAATCTTCTAGAAGCCTGAGTCACTATAAATGACAGGGCATGGGATGTGCTTCATGTCTGTTTGCTTCTGTACAGTGGTGGTGATGGTTGGAAAGGCTTCACCACTTTGCTCCTGGAATGCAGACATGTGACATTGAAACATGTGACATTTCAGCTCACCAAAATATTTCTTTCCCTTCTAGAGAATATTTTGGATTCCATGTCATTTGCTACTAGTAATGATCTGTGGAAATGTAAGTCCACTCTACAAGTGCAGAAGGGAACATCCAAATATAATGGGTAGTGAAAACTACACTGAGTCTACTTTCCCTGTTGGAAAGCTACACAATAATTTAAAAATATTTTATTTAAATTAATTTCTTTATTATTTTTTAAAAAAATATATATAAAGGACTATGGAATCCTCAGTGAGAAGCCCTGCTATAGCTTAAATAGCCACAAACTGTGTGAGTCAGTTGAACGCATTTGGTGCAAAGTGCTTAGACTTTTGCTTAATTTAATTTTGTGTAGATGGGAGCAGAGGTTGGAGTCAACCATGTAAGCCCTTTGATGTTGTTTCCTTCATGGCCACACAGGTGTGGTGCTTACATCCTAAGCATCATTACAGTTGCACATTGATGGTGTTTGTCAGTGGGCAGCTTCATGTGTGGTAGGTCAGTTCACTTTCCCTGCAGCTGTCCAAAGTCTGTGAGGTGTTGAGAGTTTCTACATAGCCAGATTCTTCCTTTGAGTCTACTATCTTGGGTCCTCCCCAAATTAATATAGAAAAGCTAAATGCCTTGAACTTATTCCAGACCATCGAGAGCCAAATTCTTCAACCCAGAAAAAAAAAGAAGGCTTCCAAGGAGAACACAGCTCACATGGGGGTCAAGACATGACTTCTAGACTCAGCTTCCATGCGTATCTTTCCTAAAACCAATCTGGCAGAGACCTGCCTGCTGTGTGCCTTTCCCTCCCTTTCTGATTGCTCTTTCCCCACTCCTCAAAAGGGAGGAGCCCTGCCATGGAGAACCTAACTGTGGCACCTTGCCCCCTCCTAGGAATGCCAGGGCACTGGACAAGAGATCGAGGTGGAGAAGGTAAGTGGGTACAAAGTCTTCTTCAAGTCTGGTGGTGTCCACCTTGTAGTGACCAAATGCAGAGGAAGAATGAATTGTGTGGTCAGGTGGTCATTAAGAATAATTCTTCATCATTGGTCACTAAGCGAAGGTTGGCTTATAACTCAGGATTTTAGAGAACTGAGGACTATTTTAACCCAAAACTTATTCTAGTCCCCTAGAACTACTTATGTGTGCTTTCAATAACCACCACAACAAAATAAATACATTTGAACCATATTTAATTCTAGCAAAAATAATATTATAATTGTACATCCACTTACTTTAGAGATTCATCACTCATAATTTGTTTATGCTTAATAACTTTTAAAAGTACAATGTGTTCTTATTTTTGCTCTATTTTTAGCAGACAATATTCCCAATGATAACTCAGTGTAAAAGAAAAGCCTGTACTAAAGTGCTGTAAGAAGATAAATTTTCAACTTCATGTATACTTCCATTACAAAGAAGAAGGAGTGACTGATCAATACAAGACCTAAGAGCTACAGTATATACTTGGAGGTACAATAGGGTTGTAGATACAATGGAACTAGAAGTCTTTGACAGTGAAGACAAGCACTCTTCTCTGGTGTTAAAGCAGAGGTTGCTGCTGTGCTCTTGCACAGAGGAGGTGGTGCTGATTTAGCCCTGCACTGACGTTTCAGGATGGCTCCTTGGTTTTTACATAGATGTTGGTGAGTAACCCAATGAAGCAAAAGAATAACATGACAATTTCATTTGAAGATATTAACATTTATAATTCACCAAAAAATTGCATACTTTGCAACTACTTAAATAAGATAAAACATTTTAAATGTCAACATAAAGATGTGGGAGGGAAAGCGAGATTATGAAATGTGATTTTAGGAGGCAGGGGTCAGGAGAGTTTGGGGACCATACTCCTGAGTAACCACTGCTGGTGTGAGAATAGGGTCTTCCCGGGGTCCTGAGCCTCTCTCACTTCACATTTCCTCTCTCTCCCTGGCTCTCAGGAAGGCTGTGTCAAGCTTGGCAGGACAAGGCTTCCTGTTGGGACAGTGGTCCAACCAAGTCCTTGTCTCTAGTCCTTCTGTGTCCACTGTGGAGGGCTAGGACCTGTGCCCGGGGGGCAGGCTGGTTAGTTAGCTTTCTCCAGAGCATGTTACAGAGACACTATTGTGCAGGCACTGTTAAGACAACAATGGCCTTGCCAACAGTTACTGTGAAAACATGCCACCGCCTCCCCCCACACCAAATCACCACTTTAACAATGTATTTGAGAGCTTGTTTGGAAGTTCTAGCAGGAGAGCGCAGCTACCAGTATGCCCTACCAACAATGTATTTGAAATCAAGGCTTTAAATAACTCTAAACTCATTGTCTTATTACTTTCTTCTTCAGTCCCATGAGCATCATATGTGTTCTAGAAACTGTCAGAAATGCAGGTTTTGAAAACTTTTCAGTTTGCTTCCATTATTATATTCCCATGGCTCTTCATCAAGCCCTATCAATTTCACTCAGCTTCTACATAAAGCGTGTGGAAGATGATTTTCCCTATTCTCACAAGTTCCCTTCTCCTCTGTTTTTATAGAGTAACTTTTATTTTATTGTCATCATTACTAATAATATTGTTTGGCTACTTGGTAAGAGTCTAGTATTCTGGGAAGAGGTGACACTAGAAACCAGAGCTCAGGTGCTTTAGTCTCCGGTCCCCTGTCCCAAGGGAGGGGCATGCAGCAAGAGCCCCACATGAAGAACATCTACTCGAACAACGGGCATCCCGTGCCCACCATGCCTTAAGTGTTGCATCGACTATGGGATGCATCAGTTATTGCTATTTCCACCTGACAGGTGAGGATGTGGAGTTTGAGTGCCTGGTGGACTAGAGGCCCTAACAGAGCTATCTTGAAATCTTGGTTATAAATCTGGAAGTCTGCTGTGTGTCCCGCTGGGCTTCCCTCTTCTTGTCCTGATCCCACTTCTTGAGTCAGATGGGCTACAGGTGTCCCTACACAATTCGAAGTTCTAAAGGTGGTGGCATTGGGAGAAAGAACTTGATCGTACTAACAATTTCTCATCATAAACCAAGGAGCCTGCCTATCAGGGTGTCTGTGTTGGCACCGGTATTCAGGAAGACATTTGAGGAGTGAGGTAGAAGCCAGGCAGTTTTTTTTTGAAGGGGTGTGGGAATAAAGGCACAGCTCTACAGGCAAAGTCTGAGTCATGGAGGTGACTCTGGGTGCCTCCTAAGGCCGAGCAGCCAGCACTCCAGGGAAGGTCTCCATCTGGAGCAGCATAAGGACCTGAGCTCCTGAAGCAATGTGGCTGCCTGTGGAGTCATGCACCCAGACCTGAACATGGCCCCGCACCAGTGTTCCCATTCAGGGAGGGTCTAGAGTGCCCAGAACCCTGACTCTCTGCCCAGTCTTCTGCAAACCCTGAATCCCACCACACAGCCTGAACAAAGCAAGTTTTCCAAGTCTGACACATGAACACCATCTGGTGAGAACTGCCCTGGGATAATTGAATGTGATATTATAATTTTGGTGCTTTTATCCCAGCATTGAGGACCCCCAAGGTTCCAGCTGCACTTCACACAGTCGTTCTGGGCTGTAGCCTTTCGGACAGCTTTTATAAACATGCGCTGGACAGGCAGGGCCGTTCACAGGAACACATGCCTGTGGGCTGCTTATAATTGATCATCAAGATCGATTGTTTCCCCAGCATTCCAAGAATTTCCTACAGCAGATGAAAAGCACTCTCTTAAACATGGCCAGACGTAGAATATAACTCAATTTTATATTTAGTTTTTAATTGACAGGGAACCTCTCTCTGTTCCTAATAAGAACAGCAGGTACTTACTCATCAGTAAAAAAAATAATAATAATAATCATGGAATATTCACTCTTGAGTTATTTGGAAATGGAGCAAACTAAAAAATGTGCAAACTAGTAACAAGCAAAGGGGGCGTTTATAATGTGGCCTCTCTGAATATGTGTAGGTTCACAGCTCTCAATAATGCATTTTTGGATATCACACGATAAAAAGTATTAATCTGGCTTCTCATTTGCATGACACATATTGCACCCAGTGGTTTTTGTCCCAGTTGTCACTGTTGCTCCTCACTCTAATATTCTGTGCTCAGTCCTACCTCCTGTAGGAGGGGTGTTAAGACCTCCGGGGGCAGACACCTGGGCCTCGAGCTCCAGAGCCCCCTGGAGAAGACTTTCTCTCTTTGAGCTCAGCCTCTCTCGTTTCTTGCAATCCCACCAGACGGGCGTGGTGATGAGGTGGCTTCTCTGGACACATATTACACCAGCCCCTCGGACATCCAACACTAGCATGCACATGTATGTGAGTTTGTGTGTGTTTTAGGTTATAAACAGCATATGGACAAATTCCTTAAATTAAAACAACATAATACAGTGCAATCATTTAAAGAACAACACAACACTGTCTAAAAGTGGAGATGGTTCAAGATAACAAATACTATTCATACACATTTGCTCCTAACATTGTAAAAATACATACATTGCTCGTGAGCATGTGGCTAGCCCCCTAGAGACCTAAGGAGGGGCTGTGTAGAGGCCAGCCTTCAGGGAGCTGGCTCCTCTCTGGAGTGTGGTGGTGGCTTCCTGCTCTCCTCGCCCACCGAGGGACGTTCACAGAGAACAGTTGTTAGGAGCAAGACACACGCCTGCCTGGTGATTTCACACAGCTCAGAAGATGTGATGAAGGAAAGTGTGCGGGTGGCACCGAGCAGGTCCTGGGAATGCAAGAACCTAGTTCTGACTTCTCTGCAGATTGGCGTGTGACTGCGGGTGAGGCAGGGGTGGTGGCAGCTCCTGCCTGGCACTCCTGTGGTGGAGGACCACCGCCTTCCGCTGACCCATCTCACAGGAATGAACCTCGAGGATGAACACAGGAAGGTTCGGCAGCCTTTTGATCTTCATGGAAGATGGTTGCCAGATGGGGAGACGGAGCACCATTTGAATATAACGAATATACACTTAAAATCATCTTCATCTTGTTCAACTTTTCCCTGCAACTCTCTATTAGAGGAGAAATTTATCATAGCTGTGATGTGGGGAGAAAGCTTTTAAAGGAAGGAGCATACCTTTGGAGATGTCAGAGGCAGGCGGGCGTGCAATTTAAGACTCTTGTCACTCAGTCAAGAGGACTCGCTTATACCAGGGAGCAATAAAACACATAAGGAACAAATTTATGAAAAATATTCACCGATTGATCCATTATTACTCAGATATGGAGAAAGGGGAGAAAAAGGTTTTGACAATCTTCCTCCCACATTTCTCAGCTTTGCCACGCCGCCCCCTGCACAAACCTTTCTTCTCTCAATCTGCTGTGAGTCCAAAGCGAGTTCTGAGATGTACATGATGATAAGAAAAATACATTAAAATGATATGTTTTTAAATTTTCCACCCCACAGTGGAATTTTTATGTCTAGAGGTAAAGATGAAGGTCTATATATCCATGTATTTGTGCAAAGTAGACATAATTAAAACAATACATGCTTATATGTGCCCTGATCGGTAACATATAAACTTACTCAAAAAGAAACTTCACGACCTTTTGATCCAATGTATTAATTTTTCAATGAAAGC
Source organism: Myotis yumanensis (assembly GCF_028538775.1). NCBI lineage: Eukaryota > Metazoa > Chordata > Mammalia > Chiroptera > Vespertilionidae > Myotis > Myotis yumanensis. The sequence goes on from NW_027223755.1 coordinate 27,700,505, forward strand.
TTTTAGGCAAAACTTCTAAGTATGTATTGAAACATCTCCCATGAAGAATTTATTCCAACATTAACAAGCAGTATGTTTGCAATTTGTTTTTTGGAGGGCAAACTATTTTTCGGGGTCCAAAACAATGGAATCTGATGAGCCTGCTCTAACGACAAAGCCACGTTTACACTTCCCTGTCGCACTGAAAACCCCCCAGCAATTTGCCAGTTATGTGCATTTTTCTGGCATGACATACAGTGCTGACATGTACATTTCTGAATTCTGCAAAGGGTTTCTGTTAGGATCAATGCCCCTGATTTGGACACATTGAAAATCCTGCACTTTAGGGTGTGCTAAAAATAGAGCCCACACGTGCTGGGCAGACAGGACCAAGTTTCCAGGACATCTGCCTGGCCCACCCCAGGTGCCACCACATTCCCATCCTCCACCCAACGGGAACCCAGGGCTCCTGAGTCAGAAATCAGTACTTTTCTCCCAATTTGGAATGAGAACAAAAATAAGAATAATTCATGGGGAGTCCTAACTTAGACTGTTTAAGCAAAAATTAGGCAAGAAGTTAACTCCATGTCACCATTGTCAGAGCTGATTTAAAGAAAATCTGAGTTGTGAATGTGCAAGAAATTGCCATCGTGAGGAGCAGCTGGGAGTCTGATTTCTGGTTTCAATATCCGCACCAATAATTCTTAATAGGTGACACACACACATTTATATGACTTATGGATCAAAGTAGCTTGCTGGGTATTAACATTTTGTATTATGACCAAAACAATAGTTGGCCACTAATCTGCATTAATGCGTTCACTGGACCTTTTGGGGGAGCAGCAATGAAACTGATTGCTAAAGTCCCAAAATTGAGATAAAAGGTATTATTCATAAAACATAAAAGTCAGCCTTGAAGGCAGCCCCTGTTCTCCTCACCTTTGTCTAGGTTTTAGTGGTCACGTCTGGGTCTTAAGATCAGAAACAAATCCTCTGTGAAGGACACCACAGACCACTATCAGAGCAGCCACAGACCTGCTCAGCCACACTCACACCCTCTTCGGCTCCAGGCCACCGGAGGGTCTACCACCCCCCAGGGGTGGCCCTATGCAGGCCAGGCTGTCTCTGCCACATAAGGACCTGCCCTCACCTGGAGCCTGGTCTTACGCAAGAGCTGTGCAGCTCCCCAGGGGTGGAGTGCCCCAGTGGTGGGGCAGAAACTTTCCCCTCCAGGTGACTGCCACCCTCGTGAACTTCACAGAGGTAAGGTGCTCAGGCAGAAAGAAAGCTCTTTCTTCCCTGAGCACCTGCAGCACCGGAGCAATCGGCTTCCCGGCTGAGTGCTTCTCTCCTGCCACAGGGAAGCAGAGAGAGGGGAGAACACTGACCTCTGGCATCCTTTGCTCAGGTCTCTGCCAGAGAGAGAGAAAGGGCCCTGAGGAGGCCAGGGCATCTCAGCCACCTCGATGCTGTCCTTCCTTGAAGGGGCCACAGCCTCAGGTTGGCACGGATTGTCGTACCTGCCTGGACCACTGGCCTCTGCAATGGTGGCTGATGCTTGCATGCCCCTCACGTTCTGTGGCCAGGGAGGCAGCTGTGCCCCTGATAAGTATCCAGAATCCAGAAGCAGGTGCTCCTCAGCTGCCTATCCCAAACCTGCCAACAGTCCAGGTGGTGAAAAATGAGACAGCGTCCCAACACAAGAGGGAGCTTTCTTTTTTGCCAACTATAAACTAAATCTTACTGTTGAAATTAATGCCATTTAAGACCTGAATGCCAGAGGCTCTGTAAAGCTGAAACACATTGATGCTGCTCCTTTGACAAACACCATTGGAGGGACACAGGTTCCCGGTGCTGTCCTCACAGTGGCTACGCAAGAACCCCTTCCAGGTGGGGACAGTCCCCTCATCATCTTCTCCAGCTGAGCAAACTGCTCGTGCACTCAAGGAGCCCATCAGGACCAGAGGTGCCCACCTTGCTCTTCTTCCATTGTTCCTCGACCCCTTTCACATCTTCACTCATGCACACGAGAGCCACCTGTGCCACCCACGGATGGGGAGGCCTCTCCACACCAAGAGCAGATGCCAAGCTAACTGGGACAATGTGTACAAGAATGCAGCATCCTCCCTCGGGCCTCACAGAGCCTGGGTGAGCGTCAGTTCCTCACTGACCCCAGGTTGGCCCAGGATAGATGTTGGTGGGCTCTGAGAAGGGTCAGGGTTTGGTTTGGGTGACCTAGACATTAGCTAACTGAATGTCCCAAACCACCATCCTGTAGTTTAAAACATGTCTTCATATTAAGTATCTGTGTATAGTGCAGGAAAGAAAACAGAGAGGTGATTAAAACACAATTTCTGCAAAGGGGTGGGTGCTCAGAAAAGGACAGAAGGAGGAGAGCCACCTTGTGTGGAGAATAATGCAGAGGGAGGCATGACGATGTCCGTACACGTGTGAGAGAGACAGGGAAGGGAAAAATACACATGGAGGAGAATCTCCCATAAGCAAAACAAAGGTTGCGGGTGCATTTCATCCTGTTGTTATAGGATACCACTAAAATACTTTCATGAAATAAGCAACTGGCATACATGCGATAAATCTGAAAAAATGTTTAAAAATATTAAATGGAATCACAGTTAAGGCTATTAAATAGTGTCACTGATGCATGAAAACCATAAATGTTCTTTCTTTGCATCTTCCTATGACTATGAATTCATTTAGGTGTAATGGCAAAGCAGTGCATGTGAATATATATTGAATATGCCTCTCTGTAAGAATAGATGTTGGTGTGTGTGTGTGTGTGTGTGTGTGTGTGTGTGCCCACGCACACATGTGCACGCATCCGCTGGGATGTGAAGCCAGTGAAAGATTGTCTAACCTTGTGACCCATTCCAGTCCCAAGGATTCCTATGAAAACTGTGCCTGCCTGATAATTATTATTCCAACCCTATTAGCATAATGATAGCCTACTTCCCTGGTGCTGCATTTTTTATCCACAATCTCCCAGAGGTCTTTAAGCTTGTTAATAATCATTATAGATAGCCAATGAAGAGAATCACGGCTAAAATGAACTCACCTGAACTAAAGAGATTAACCCTACTCAAGCCTGAAGTGCCCCATAAGTATTCATCAACAGTTTCTTCCTATCAGCAAATAAATAATAAAGAGAGTTACAGGGAAATTACCCCGTGTGGGAACACATATTCTTGCTTCAGTGAGTGATTCCTTCCAAGTGGTTCCATCTTTAATTAACAGCACCAGACACATTTTAGGCATTTTCAGCATGCACTGTCCCTGCAGATGTGGTGGGAAGTTTCATGGTGCCTCAGCATTTTATAAGATGCTAAGATATGTCAGCCGGTATGACGCTACATAAAACAGATATTCCAGCAATAGGTCATCAAAAAAAGAAAACTAAACTATTCTGAGGATGCAGCATAATCAATTTTCTTCCTCTCCTAGTTTCCCCTTTTATTATCCTAAATCAGACCTTGCTCAGGGACATGTAATACTGCTTCTCATTCTTTCCCCCTAAGATGTTCTCTGGCCTGGGCGGGCTCTTGGACAGTCTGAGCTTTCCATCATGCAGAGGTGAGTGGACATGGCTGCCTGTCAAAGGTGCATGATCAACAGGGAAGCATCTGTGACCAGGTCCAGGAGCAGAAACCATAGTGGCTCTAACATTTGTCCTAAGAACTTCCAACTTCCTGTCACTTTAACCAACTGGTGATCCTTCCTGTTTAGGTCAGTCTGTCAAGAATAACACTTTCAAAGTCTGCTCCAGTTCTATTTTGTTTCTCAAGCTTTCATATGAAGAACTAATCAGAGGTACCTCTCCTCCATCTCTGACCAACCTGGTGATCTTCAAGGACTCATGGTTTTGGTTCTATCTATCTTATTCTGACATCCCCCAAACATAGTCCAAGGCCCTACCACTGAATGGACTCACAGCAACTGTAATTGTTCCTGATGCCCTCAGTCACCAGTGACTCCCAATTCTACAGTGCCCAGAGCAACTCCTCGTGGCATGTTGTTCTCTGAGCACTGGCCACTTTATTGCTCAAGCAAGAAGGTTGGGGTATTAAGTTGTTCTTCCCTCGAAACCCACATCCAGATGGTGCCTAGACACAGCCATAGGACCTTCAGTTGAAAATCCATATATAACTTCTGACACTGCAAAATGTCCCTACTGATAGCCTACTGATAACGAAGCCTTACTGATAACATAAACAGTTGAATAACACATTTATATTCTGTATTCTTACAATAAAGTAAGCTAGAGAAAAGAAAATATTAAGGAAATCATTAGGTTTGTCTGTGAGTTTATTCAAATAATTGCAAATCTGCAAAAATGTTTTTAAAACTTTTATTGAAAAATACCTGTGTATAAGTGGACCCATGAAGTTTAAACCTGTGTTGTTCAAGGGTTAACTATAGATAGATAGATAGATAGAGGCATTTATTTATTTACTTATTTATATTTTTATTTATTTCAGAGAGGAAGGGAGAAGAGAGAGATAGAAACATCATTGATGAGAGAGAATCATTGATCGGCTGCCTCCTGCATGCCCTCCACCCAGGATTGAGCCCACAACCTGGGCATGTGCCCTGACTGGGAATCGAACCATGACCTCCTGGTTCATGGGTCAATGATCAACCACTGAGCAACACTAGCCAGGCTAGATAGAGATTTTTAGAGATTTATTTAAGGAATCAGCTTTGGCCATCATGGGGGCTGCAAAGTCTGAAATCCACAGGGCAGGCCAGCAGAAGGGCAGGGTGGAATATTCTGGGCAGGAGCTGATGCTACAGTCTTGAGGCAGAATCTTTTCTTTCTGGAGGAACCCTCACTTTGCATGTAAGGCCTTTCAGCTGATTGAACAAAGCCCACCCACATCATGAGGGCATCTCCTGCACTTAAAGCTCACTGATTCCAGGTATCAACACACCTTCAAGCAGCTTCACAACCACACTTGGCCTGGTGCCTGATTGAATCGGCATTGCCAAGGTGACACACAAGGCCAACCATCACAGGAGTCAGTAAACTGTGAGACCCCAGGAGTCATGGGTGGAGTTCTTGGGGTACCATGAGGAAAAGAATTTCCTGAGGCCGCCCCCAGCCCCCAGGAGGATGAGGTTTTGTGGAAAGCTTTATTAATGATGTAAAATTAAGAGGGTTCCCCTCCAAGGTCCCTTCTCTGTCCATCTTGCCATGGAAGAAGTCCAACCATGTCTTCAGCAGGGCCAAGTTTAAGGCTATTCCTATAGTTTTTGTTCCATATTAAAGCACAGTCCAGTCCAGAATTTAACTACTTTAGCTTGTGTTTCCAGCAGCAGTCCATTGCATGTGGGGTCACATGGCTATGGCCATGGGGCTGCTTAAGGCCACAAGGCTATGGAGAGAGAACAGGCAAATGCTCGGGTGAGTGTGGGTCACAGAGCAAGAGAAAGAGAAAGAGAGAGAGCACACAAGTGAACAAGAGTGAGAGAATTCTTTGTCTGAGGATTTAACCAGGAGTTTAGATTTCACAAGCTTCTGATACGGACCACCCCCTAGCCCATCCCTTGTTTCCCAGGCTAGACTGACAGGCACGCACCTCCCCTACATCACCCTGACTTCACTATGCATGCACCCATCTCCCCCTCTGTTCAATTACCTCCCCTCCCCCACACCCCGATCTGCAGGGAATGGGCTGGCAGTTCCCTGGGAAGTGTAAAGCTGTAGCTTCCTGGTGAAATCTGCCCAGATGACCATGCTTATAATTTCTGGCCTCTCTTTTGCTTTCTATCCTTTTATTAAATTAACTAGCTAATCACAGCAATAACACAGGCACATATATCTTTCCATGTTTCGAAAGGCCCCACCCATAATTTGTCAAATGGGCAACCCTCCCAGATCTGACACCCTGCAGGGAAGGCCCCACCTGCACAGCGATGGACCCAGGCCCAGCAAGTTTTCCACCCTGACCGGAATCAGTAGGGAATCCGAAGGGCTGAAATATATCATAAGCACTTTTAATAGTCATTTTGAAATAAGATTTTATTTTAAAAAAGCAAAACATTAAGTGATCCAGAGTTTATAGAAAGATGTCAGAGTGGCTGAGAACTGACATCTGACATTCCAGGTTGTAGAAGGCATCCTGAGCCTTGGAATGTGGCTGAGCAAGTTTCCTCCAAAACAGGGTGTGGACTTAACACGACCTAGTGCCATCACTGACTGTTCTGGAAAGCCTGGCCGGCACCCAGGGTAAATCCCAGGTTTGTAAAACCTAACAGGTGAATGAGGAAGAGATGTTGTGGTTAGAAGATCCACAGCTTTAACAAACGCCATTTTATCAAAGGCCGTTTTATCTATTTGAGCATGACATTAGTACTTTAAAGCGTCTCATACATTCACTCAGAGCACATTTATTGTGTCCCCACCAAGCTGCATCCCTCTCCTGCACGATTTGGGTTCTGAGTCCAGCATCCTCTCTCTGAGCTGCAAGTGGGGACCAAGTCTATGCCTCTCAAAGCCTTGCACTTTGAGTTGAAAGGTCACAGCAGTCCCACCTCGCTGTCTATGTGGCCATCGCATATTCTCCATCTGAAACTGTCAGGCACATTTCTCAGAAATTATTCTGATCTCGTTAGTGAATGCACACTGGTTTGTGATTAAGAGGCCACACAGACACATTGACAAACATCTTCTTGGTTGGCAAATGGGACGTGCACAGTGGTAAGGATGCTGTCCTCAGAAGGCCAGATGTGGCCTGGGAGAGGGGCTGCTCGTCTCTGCAGTGCGCCTGTTCTCCTCAGCCCGTCACAGGTTCAAGCCACAGTGAGAGCCCCAGGGTATCCTTCTGGGTGGGTGGGGAGCAGTTTGAAAAGTGCACTTAACCAAGCTCTAATGTTTCCCTGCCTCTTTAAGAGGGGTCTGGGTGTGCATTCCTTAGGGGCCTCTGTGACCAGGGACACCATGAAGTGGATTCCTTCTTCAAATGTGCAAGGTGCTAATAATTGATGGAAGAGAGATCCAGATGGCCCACCAGTTAAACAGCGCTGTTTAATATAATAGGAGAAACCTTTGAGCCAGTGAAGAGATGTGCTGAACGTGGTCTGCAATGAGACAGCTCTGGTGGCAGCCCCTTCGTAGCTGGAAGAGGCCAGGAGGGCCAGGCTGCGGTGGGCCTGCTGTAGCCTTCCAACCTGGCAAGTGTCAGCTCCAGTTACAACAGTAACACAGGCACTACAACCCATGAACATAGCAAGAAACAGTGCCGTGATGCCTTTTGTTAAGATTTACTATGCAAAATCAATTTGAAGATGGCAGTAAAAAAATTTTTATTTCAATGCACAATGTACTGACGGAGCCAAACTGTTGAAATGGGGGAATGAGAACAGCAATTCCTGGCAGGCGCACGTGTGCTGAAGTGTATGATGAGCCACCGCCATCCATGCTGTGTCCACTCTCAATGTCCAATTATTTCCTCCATTTTCTTCAGCACCACTTACAAGAGACATTAGTTGATAAAACTGAATATTTATTTTGCCCTGACTATGGAAAGCTAAAAACAAATGCTTTTCTAGCCCCGTCTGCACCCCAAAGAAAAGGGAGTGTAGGAAATGCAAATTCATGGCACAGGGTGGATTCAGTCAGAGCTCCATTCTTTACACATAAATTATAGCCAAACACCTCTGGCAAGAGGAGCCACCAAGCTAAAGTGTAGGATTGCCACTGTGTGCCCAATTAAAAGGGTGTGAAGTATCACAGTCACAGCACACAGCACAGCTCTGCTCCACCAGTCTGACAGGGGATGATTAACAGCTGAAGAATTTGGAAGCCAAAGCAAATTCAAGTGCAAAACTTGGGGTCTTGACTTCCTGGGAAGAAAATAAGCCAAATCCATCTTAAAATTACTCAAACAAATTTCCAAAATATTACCTTCACTCCTTCCGTGACTGCTCATGCACTTAGGTGCCAAACACAAATAGGAAAGTACTTTGAGGATAAAATGCTTAAATGAATTTAGATTAATATAAAAATGAGTCTCTGGTTTTGTCCAAATTTCAAAGATCAAAGAGAAGCCTGAAGAATCCCAATTTCTCTTAAGAAAACTGAAGATGTTTCATTGTTTCTGTCTTGATCTAAACCAGACCAGAGGTTGAGCCTGAAACCTCTCCAGCCTACTTCCTACACGAGGGCTGCCCTCTCGTCACAGGACCCATGGAGATGTCCATGACCCTAATGTCTGGAGGCAGCAACATTAAAGACAAAGACTATTTTTTTTAGTGTATTTGAGGTTCACAGGAGAATTGGGTGTAAAGCACAGAGAGCTCTGAAATACTCACTACCCTCTCTCAAGCACAGCTGCGCCCCTCTCCCCATATACATCTTCCATCTGTGTGAGACACTTGTTAAAAATCAATGAGCCTACAGGAACACATCATCATCACCAAGAGTTCACACCTCACACTAGGGCTCATCTTGGTGTTGTACAATCTGTGGGTTTGGACTGTCAACCAGTGGCCATAGGTGCTAATTCAACAATGAGAACCCCCAATTTGGGGTGTGGTGCAGGAGGAAAGATTTTTTCAGTTGAGATACTGCATGCTATGGACCAGCAGGGCTGTGAGGCGGCCCTGGGGCAAGCACATCCTGGTCAGGCTTCTCTCTGTCTAGACAGCTCTGCCCCACACCATTCTGCTCCACTCTGTTCTGGTGAGACTTCTTCTGTGTTTCAGTCCCAGCCAGGGAAACATGGTCCTCAGTCTTCATTGGAAAGGGGAAGTGCACTCCTCTATCCAGAAGGCAGCTGACTTAGATGAAAGTCCCCACCCCTAGTCCCTGACCACAAGCAAATAAGGACTCCAAATTCTCTAGTTTGATTCATCGCTCCCCTCCTGCCCCCCAAAAAATACTATTCTGATTAGTCAGAATGGAGATGCTCTGATTGGTTGGTGAAAATGTTGATGGAAATATAGCTGCACAGCTCTGATTGGATGAGGAAACGCTCAGCCCTATTGGTTGAATTAGGATTTTAGAAAAACCTCTGTAAGGGCTGGCTTAGGAACACAGTGCAGGAAAGCTGTTCAGCATAGGAGGCAGAAAGTTCAGTACAGGCTTCTTCTTGAAGTGCATTTTGGGTGAGAAGCTCCTGTGGAGAAATGGCTGCTAGTTGTTTTTTTTAAATTTTAGCCCAGTTAGCCACCAGGAACCCTTCTTAGTAGATATCTTCTTTCTCAGGGTCCACAAGACAAATGTGTAATGAATGACATGTACCCACCATTGTAGAGTCTTTTCACTACCCTAAACATTCTCTGTGGTCCACCCATTCATCTTTCCCTCTCACCTAACTCCCAGAAACTACTGATCTATTTTCTATCTTCATACCTTTGCCTTTTTCAGAATGTCACACAGTGGTGTATTAGCCAGTGCTCTCCAAAGAAGCAGAACCAATAGGATGTGTGTGTGGAAGATATTTATTTTTTTTTATTTTTTTTTTTTTTAAATTTTTTTTTTTTTTTTTTTTTTTTTTTTTTTTTTTTTTTAGATATATTTTATTGATTTTTTACAGAGAGGAAGGGAGAGAGATACAGAGTTAGAAACATCGATGAGAGAGAAACATCGATCAGCTGCCTCCTACACATCTCCTACTGGGGATGTGCCCGCAACCCAAGTACATGCCCTTGACCGGAATCGAACCTAGGACCCTTCAGTCCGCAGGCCAACGCTCTATCCACTGAGCCAAACCGGTTTCGGCAAGGAAGATATTTATTTATACACTATAGGCCCAGTGCATGAAAATTCATGCACTGGAGGGGGAGTTCCTCAGCCTGGCCAGCCCCCTCTCACAGTCTGGGAGCCCTCAGGGGTGGGAGGTGACCTGGTTATCAGGGGAAGGTGATGCCCCATCACACCTCCGCTGCTGCCACTGCTGGCAGCGCAAGCCTTGGCCAGCCCTGGTTACCTGCTTCTCAGGCCGGCCCTGGGCGGCTGGGGGGGCAAGGGGACTGGGCACCTCCATCTTGTGGCTGTGGGTGCTGCCATCTTTGAGGGTGGGGCAGTCAATTAGCATATTCCCTCCTTATTGGCTGTGGGCACCACCATCTTTGTGATGGCATGAGGGTCAATTAGCATATTCCCTCTTTATTAGATAGGATTATATTATATATTTATTTATTATAAAAAATTGGCTCATGTGATTATGGAGGCTGAAAAGTCCCAAGATCTGCCATCTACAAGCTGAAGACGGATTATCCATAGTGTGGTTCCACTCTGAATGTTAGCAGGCTTGAGACCCAGGAAAAACAGATGTTTCTGTTTGAGTCTAAAGGCCAGAAAAAGACTAATGTCCCACATCAAAGCAATTAGGCAGGAGGAGTTTCCTCTTACTCAGCCTTTTTGTTCCTATCAGGCCTCAACTGATTGGATGGGGTCCACCCACACTGGGGAGGAGGCTTTACTCAGTATACCCATTCAAATGTCAGTGTCATCCAGAACACTCTCACAGACACACCTGAATGTTTGACCAAGTGTCTGAGCATCTAATTGTCCAGTCACATTGACACTTAAAATGAACTATCAGAGTTAACATCATACTGCATGTAACTTGTTTAGATTGGCTTCTTTCATTTAGTAATATGCATTTAAGATTCCTCCACGTCTTTTCATGGCTTGATAGTTCATTTCTTTTTAGTGCTGAATAATATTCCATTGTCTGGATGGACCACAGTTTATTTATCCATCCACCTACTAAAGGATATCTCGGTTGTTTCTAAGTTTGGCCATTATGAATAAAGCTGCTATAAACATCCATGTGCAGGTTTTCATGTGGACATAATTTATAATTTGTTTGGGTAAATATCAAGGAGTGTGATTGCCAGATTGTACAGTAAGAGTATCTTTAGTTCTGTAAGAAACTACTAAACTGACTTCCAAAGTGGCTGTATCATTTTGCTTTCTCACCAGCAGACAGCAATATTTTAGAAAATAATTTCTCATGAACTTGGCCACATTCTTCCTTGGAGTCTTATTGGTTGGATTACCTCTTAACATCTCCTCTACTGCTCTGTCCACACATTGTTTTCGTCTTTGAATCCTGCACTGGCCAGCCTCAGGTCTCCTTTCATCTTCCACACACCTTATAAATTCCTGTACAATCATTAGTGGGTGAACCATCCTTGGTCAGAGAACCTATCATAAACTCTAGGTGTCTGGGTTTCATGTGCCCCATCCACACAATATATGGAGAGTCCCATTCTCCCACACCCCTTCTAACAATCATAGTTATGGATCCTGTCCCCCTGCTCTGGGCTGCTCCCAGCCTCCACTTCCCCTAAAGAAATATCTGCCCACACTCTCAGGTCCTAAGGATAGGTAGGAGCTGACCCCTTCCCATGGTGGCCCTCAGAAGATGAGCAAGTCTTCTCACCCTATTCTCCCCTCTTCCTCCAATGCTGTCCTATGTTCCCAAGGCTCTGGGGACATTGGAAGCAGCTAAGCACATCACAGTTTTTCATGAGGAGCAGTCAGGAGCACATAACTCGGAGAAGGGTGACCCATCTGGTGTCTGTTTTGCTGCCTACAAGACAGGACTTCTCAGAGGAAGGACGACCCCTTCCCTCGTGAGAGAGCCTGAGGTTGGGGGGGGGGGGGGGAGACATGTTCCAGAGCTTCACTCCATGGATGATTGCATGTTTTGTTTAAAGTTTTGATTTATGATTGTAAATTTATGGTAGGAATTTATATAATGTTTTGAAATTCTCCATTAGACTTTTCATCCACTTTATCATTTTCTTATCAGGGTAAGGCAGCTATTATTTGTCACAAGAATCTGAGACAATAAGAGGTGATGAATTCCATAAACTCACTCCAGAAAATAAAACCCAGAAGCCAGGCATTGAGTGCAGTCCTGATGTTTCTCTTCTGAATTACTCATTGTCCCCTGATGACACGGCATACATGTCACCTCCCAGAAAGAACCACTGCCCCCATTCCCCAGGTGCAGGTCACCTTCCAGTCACAGTTACAGCTCTCTGCTCTTCCTCTTGTTCTGATCTACCCACCTCTCCAGCTGCCTCTGTCTGTACTAGTACTGCCATCGACAATCACTGCAGCCACCTGACGGGAAGGTACTGTCACTGTCCCATTTTACAGGTGAGGAGCTGAGGCACTGACAGGTAAACAGAACACGTCCAGATGAGGAACAGGGCTAGGATCCAAACTCGGGCCATCTGGCCTCAGAACCACAACACTGAAGCATTTAGGATTCAGGCTCTCCCCCAGGTATGAGACCAGCTCCACTAGGATGCTCCTGGGGCATTCACCCATCTCCCCACCCAGCCACCCACCAGGACATAGTGGAAGGGGGCACACAGGGGCCATGAATTCTCACTTGGAGTGAAAGGCAACTCCACTCCCCAGGAGTCGACAGAGCCCAACAGTGGTAATGGGACAGCACATGGAAGCTGCTTTGGGATGACTGAAAAGGCATGTGTCACCAGGGATGGATCTGCTAAGAGCCTTTTCTCTGTAGTGCACAGAAAAAATGTTCCCTGTAACCGAAGAGTCATTCTCCTGGAGCGAGGACTATGCAAATATACCTATTAGAGCATCTAAAATCTTCCTTTCCCGAGAACTCCATGTGCTCAGTGGTCACAAAAATGAAATGCTTGTGTCATCCTTCAGGACACCCACTGGATGGTGCCAAGCCTGGCCTGTGCCCTATATCACCTTCAGCCCCTGTGTGTGTTTGGCGCCCACAGGGAACAGGTGTGGGTGACATTTGAGAGGATTTGTTTTCTGATTCCCTGCCTTACAGCTCTGACAGATAAGGACTTGTGTCCGATGTCAATTATTTGCCGACTGCCACTTCAGGGACATTTTTTCCAGGGCTGGCGCTCATCTCCACTCGGAGCCCTAGCAGGAGCCCTACCTTGCACTTCAGAGAAGAGCACAAAGGCCCCATGTGAGGTGCAAAGTGGAGTTGCAGACAAGGAAGGTGTGCCACTGCCACAGCCTTTCATGCCTGCAATGAAAAGGGTTTTAAATGAGATGTAGGTATAAAGGGCAGAAGGGGAGCAAGACCCTGCTGACAACACCCAGGTGTTGGGAGGAGATGCCTCCATACACTAGGACAACTCAAGAAGTGGGACCTCTTTTGCACACATATGCCATTCTGTATAGGAGGCTGGTGACTTCCTTCTCCACCCTGGGTCCCTGGTGGAGCCAACCTGACACCCGGCCTAGAGCCTGTCCCATGCAAACTCCAGCCTGAGAAGCACCAACTTTGTCCACTGGGATGCAGGGTGGGAGGGCTGGGGGGCATCAGTGATGACCCTGACTACCCCAGGCACCTACGCATGGCCTGACTACCATGAGCAGCCTACGATGATGGATCCAAGAGCCCTGCATGCACTGGCTTCAATTTGGGCTTCCCTGAAAAGCCAGCCTTTTCCATTACTAAACTCTTACATCTTTAAAGTATTCCTGGAAAATCCTACTTGTTCCTCATTGACTAACCTTAAATAGAGAAAGAAAAACGTTTATTCACAACCCATTTGAGGTGGCTCACTTGTGAAAGTGTGGGTGAAACCTGCACTAACATTTGTGCAACAACGTTTTCCAAGCACAGGGGTGCTGGCTCATTGAAGCGGGCACAGGAGGGTTTGTTGTTGTTTAGTTTTTATTTCATTATCATAAATTTAACTCTGCAATTCAGCTAGACTTGGAAGGGGCAAGGAAATATGAACCCAATGAACTGTGGCAAGAGCACTAAGGTGATAAATAGAACATTCCAAGCAATGGGGGTGAAGAGGTGTTCTCCTGAGGGACAAAGGGAATGATCTAGTAGGTAGAATAAAGCACAAGTCACATTTATTAGCATTGTCCACAGTCAGCATTGGTGATCTTCTAGCTCAGTGGTTCTCAACCTTCTTAATGCCGAGACCCTTTAATATAGTTCCTCATGTTGTGGTGACTCCCAATTTCATTGTTACAAATTGAACATAATTAAAGCATAGTGATTAATCACAAAAACAATATGTAATTATATATGTGTTTCCCGATGGTCTTAGGCGACCCCTGTGAAAGGGTCGTTCGATCCCCAAAGGGGTTGCGACTCACAGGTTGAGAACCGCTGTTCCAGCTGGTCCTGCCATCCTGGACCCAAAGCACTCTGTGACTGCCACAATATCCATGCTGCCACTCACCTGGCCGAAGGCCATATGCTTGCCATCCAACCTCTTAGGCTTGGCAGTGCCGATGAGAAACTGGGAGCCGTTTGTCTTGGGTCCAGCATTTGCTGTGGCAAGATGCCACGACCCATATGCTTCAGGATGAAATTCTCATCATCAAACTTCTCCCCATAGATGGACTTGCCACCTGTGCCATTATGGCGCTTAAAGTCACCACCCTGGCACATAAATCCCAGAATAATTCTGTGAAAGCAGGAAACTTTATAACCAAATCCTTTCTCTCCAGTGCTCAGAGCACAAAACAGCTCAAAGGAGACATGGCCCAAGGACTTGCCGTCTATGATGATGTTGAAGAACACGGTGGGGTTCACCATGGCTGGGCATGGGTGGCTTCTGGGCTGTGGCGTCTGCAGGGCCAGAATGGATGGTTTTTAAATGGAGTGACCCATCATGTGTTGCAAAAGCAACATGATTAAACTGCTTCTTAAATTCCATGCGAGCTGAGAATTTCCTTAAAGCAGGCCTCTCCTAGGACACTGGTACCTGAATAGATAGGAGTGGGGGTGTTGAAGTCCTTAAGGTGTATCTGTTTCTAAGTTGCCTTCCCCTGCCAGCAGCTCCAGCAGCTCCTCCTGGAATCTCACCTCACAGTACATCCACATCAGCCCTGGGTCCCCCGAGGCCCTGGTTCTCACACTGGTCTTTAAGGTGAAAGCTGACCCGGCAGGGCTGAGGGAGGTGCCCTTTGGTTCTCTGTCAGGAAAGTCATCACTGCTGTAATAATTTGCTCCTGGCTGTGGCCTAGCAGCTGTCTAAATTTACAAGGTCAATCCTCAACCTGCCTAAACCCAACTTTTTGGGGGCCCTGGGGTCAGGTTTCAAATAAGTGCACATTCCTTCTCTAACCCAAAGCAGCCCGAGGGGCTCAGCACACTTTAAAGATGGATGTTCGTCACTTCTCACATTGGGGACTTCAAAGGGTGGTTTGGGGCCAGCTGACGGGGAGCTTCCTGAAACTTCCCGAGCATAGGCGAGCTCTCCGGGGCTGGGTGTTGCAAACTCTGGTTATCGCCAGGCTGTCTGGCAAGCCCAATGCAGCCCTGCCCTGCCCTCCCCTTTCCCTTGCACTTGTTAAAAGTAATTAGTGTTTGCACCCATATCTGAACTTTGATTTGTTTCCAGGATGGAGATGTTGATACTCCTTCTGATGGCTGCATAAATCACACATTATTAAGTTACCTCCCATTACACTGTGTTAAAGGGTTGGCAGCTCCTGGCTTTACAGAGGGGCTTTTATAAACACAGCAAGCTTGGGTTGCAGCAGCAGGAGCCGCCATGGACAAAGCCTCGCACGCAGATATTACCCCTTCTCCTCCCACCTCCCTATGCCCAGACTCTGTCTCAGTCACCAGGGAGGAAGCCCTGGCAGTGATTAATTTACAGTGTTCAAGTAGGATTCCTGGACTGGGCTCCCTGAGCTGCATAGCCCCTGGAGGAGAGACCATTGTCATCATTCTCATTTCACAGAGGAAGAAACTGAGTCAGGAGAGGCTTGGCGGCTTACACCACCTCACCTAACTGGGAGCTGTGGACAGGGCCTTGGATAGATCCCAATCTTCTGCCCGTGGAGCCAGGGAATACCACAGGATTGCATGCTACCCTTACAGGGTCATGGATAGGTGGGCTTTTCCCTGCTGGGAATACCTGGCAGAGCTGCTGATTTCACTGGTCGGGGCTCACTGCTCCAGACACCAGTTCCTGGCCCATGAGGCTCACCCACTCACCAAGAAGTTCCCTGCATGGACCAGGCATAGGACAGTTCTGGCTACACTGGCTATTTACTTGGAAATGGGCTGGGACCAAATCAGAACCAACCAAGGAGGAAAATTAGTGGGCTCCTCGGGGGAGCTCTGGCTGTGTCCTCATCTCCGAACCAGTGATGGGAGGTTCTACATCTTCTTCCCAAGGCACAGAGCCTGAGTGAGGACACAGTGCAAACTGCGGTGAGAGAGGCAGAGAATCTCATTGACAAGATTACTGGGGGTACAAATACCCGTGCTGGTGCCATGCCTACTGCAAGCTCACACATTGATTTTTGCAGCAGCCAAGTGGTCCAGGGGTCTGTCCTGCCCAATTAGCATATTACTTTTCAGAAGCTTTGCAAAGGTGAATGAGAATCTACCTCAAGTTCAAAACTATCTTTATAGTCTAAGTCCACATCTACCTCGAGTATTAAGCACTTCTTCCAGTGATTTGAGATCTATTGGGTTTCTCTCCTTAAGAGATGGCTGATATATATATATTAGAAGCCGGCCAGGGGGAGGGACCATGGGAGGTTGGCCAGTGGCCCTGATTGGGGCTGATTGGGGCTGACCAGTGCGGGGGAGGAGCCATGAGAGGTTGGCTGTGGGAGCGCACTGACCACCATGGGGCAGCTCCTGCGTTGAGCGTCTGCTCCCTGGTGGTCAGTGCATGTCATGCCAACCAGTCATTCGGTCACTATATTTAGAATCACATGAATAGACAAAAGGGATAAAGGCGGAGGAAAATACATAAAGTAGATAAAAGAAATAAATAAAAAAATAAAGTCTACTACTTAGGTCAGATCAAGAAAATAATGTTAATTTTTTTTCTGGATTAGTTTATCGCACTACTTACTAATACTGTTGCTAAGTTTTGTGGTTGCAGATGTATGTATATAAATATTGATAGAAATATGAGACTGGCTGGCATAATTGGGCAGCTTTAGCTCTGTTTGAGCTGAGACACATCGAGGTCAGTACTCTGTGGTCCCATAGAGAAATGCTTCTAGGAAGGTGCAGGTAGAAGCCAGGAGACCAGGAAGAGGCTGTCACAGAGGAGACAAATGACATGGCCAGGATTTGGAGCAATGATGGCAGAAAGTGAGGAGATGGACCCACAGATACTCATTTGCATGCACAGCTCTTGGCTCATATAAATACTATTTGTGGATTATTTTCACAGTGTGTGCCTAAAGCTAGGTGGTATATTCATATGGACGGCTGGTACCTTATCCTGAACACCAAACAGAAAGTATATTTAAACTTACCTTTGCATTAATGCCAGACATTCTTTTCAAACACAGAAGTGTGGACTCTCAGAGTTAACATCTATCTACTGGAAAAAGAGAGAATCCACATTTAAATAAGTCTGCCCAGATGCATAATTAGAATTCTGGTAAGATTTTGAGTGTTTTCACTAAAAACAGCATCAATGATCCGCTGTCCTTCTCTGCAGTTTTGATATTGTCTGCGTTGCCAAAGGAAGAAAGGAAGGATGGGTGAGGTCATTCCTAGTAACTCAATACCTCCAAGTGGTTTATGCTGAAGTGGCTGGGTTTCTTTGCAGGGATTTACCTAAATGATATCATCCCAGGGAGTCTGGTTTAGATCAAGCCAGGTTAAAGATCAGGACTGTCAAAGATGATGTCATTAGATCTCATTACTAATGAAGTCAGGGTCATTGTGAGTCCAGAAGCAGTTTCAAATTCAGGGTCCGTTGACCTTAAGATCTGTACCCAACTCAAAACCCCAAGTGGTATAGACATGGGGAACTGACTGAGACATAATAGTTTAGAGACTGCTAGTGTTGCCTTCGAGTAATCCAATTTGCAATGACTGATTATTTTCTCTGTATTTTACATCACAGACTTACACATGAGTCAGAAGTGGCTTTATTTCTGTTACGGATATGTTCATTAATAACTTGCATTTTTCTGGGTAAAATAGTTCATCAAAAATGTAAATCAAACTTGGAGCTGATCTCTGGGAGGCCTGGTGCTTTCTCACTAATGGCTGGTAATCCTGGAAAGCCAATCTTCAGTGTTACACATGGCTGTAACATAAGCAGCATAAAATGAGGTTTCCTTAACCCTATTCCACCAGTTCCTATCAGAAGCAAAGAGTGAAATAAATGTTCCCATATTTCTGCACAAGTATGTACAGTGGGCTGAATAATGGTGGTCCCTTGTCCAAACCAGTAATATTCGCTTATATGGCAAAGATGCGATTAAGTTAAGGATTTCGAAATTAGAATCCTATCCTGGATCATTCAGATGGGCTCTCAATGTCATTGCTAGTGTTTTAATATAAAAGAGACAGAGGAGACAGACACACCCAGAGGAGAAGGCCAGGTGTAGAGAAGCACGGGGGGATGTGGCTATGAGCCAAAGAATGCTTGCAGCCCACAGAAGCTGGAAGAGGCGTGAAAAGGATCCCAGAGAAGGGCATCCCTGCAGACGCCCGGGGTTCAGACTTCTGACCTCCAGGAGAGAGAATGCATTTCTGCTGTCTTAAGCCACCCAGGGACTGTCTGCTGTGCAGTGACCATTACAGGTCAGGGATTGCCTGGTGTACCCTGATGGTTCCAGATCAGATACCTTGCCTGTGCAACCCCACAGCTCCCTGTGTTGGCTTGCCTCTGTGAAATGTGAATGATCCTATCCACCCGCCTCTGGCTTCATTAAGCTATGTCCTATGTTATGAGGCTATTTTATAATAGTTTAAAACTCCTTTAGCATTTTAATAATGCAATCTTTGATTATAACTACAGAGAAAGATATAATCTAGTACTGTGTAATTAAAAGACAGCATATTTCAGAATATTTAAGCAAAATGCTTAATGTGTTAAACACTCTCATGTGAGAGTTAATAAAAATGTTTTTTAAATGAAACCTCCTCCTCTATGTGTCCTGAATATGCCCCTCCATCCCCAAGGAGAATAGCCTACTTAGAAAAAGTGATTTAATTCAAATATAGAAAGAATATGATGTTGCCAGTGAGAGCAAATAAAGATGGAATAAGGTATATTACTGGGGAACTGTTTGCATAACACACTGAAATTAATATACTATGTGCAGTAGTTGACACAGTTCATTCTAAACCAGATAAATCATTCATAGGAAAAATAAACACCAACTAAAAACACAGATCACCAGTTGAGCCATACATATCAAGAACAAAATCAGATGTGCTCCTTACCTGTTGACACAACATGACTTTTCTGCTGATTCAGGCAGTTAATCTACGAAATCAGAGTGAACACCCACTGAGCCAGACACACCGCCTAGTTAAACACATCACTGCAACTGCATGCATTTGCTCAGCTTATATAAATTTCCAGCAAATTAGGGATGCACGGTATCTCAGAGCTCATGTTTACTGAGCCAGAAGCATTAAGAAGTGAATGTGCTAGTTAGTAAAACATATACATCAATTTCCTTTTAAAAAAAAAACAACTCAATTCACGTTTTTTTCTTTCTTTCTGTCTTTCTTTCCCTTTTTTAAGAGCAACAGGGATTTATTGTCTCACAGCTTTGGAGGTCAAAGCTGTGAGGTCTAAAACCAAGGTGTTGCTAGGGCCGTGCTCCCTCTGAAGGCACCAGGGAAGGACCTGCTGCAGGCCTCCAGCTTTGGCAGTTCCTTGGCTGGTGGCAGTGCAACTCCTCATGTGATCTTTCTAAAAACACCCACTGGGATGGACTAACTTCCAGGTGGTCCAGTGACCCCTGTCCTGGTGCAGATTATCTTCCCTCGAGTGCGGGCAGGACTGGGACTTGCTCCTAACCATAGAATACAGCAATGGCTGTGGGTGTCACTTCCAGGAGGACATGACGACACGAGAAGCTCATCTTGCTGACAGACTCACTCTAGAGTCTCTGTCTCTCTTCCTGGCTTTGAATAAGTAAGCTGCCATGAATCCTTATTCTAAAACAATTAAACCCGTGTGGTTTAAATTACAGAGGTCTGACCAGTTACGGGCATGGGGAGGCTGATGCCATTGAGGGAAGATTTTTATTACTTATGCTTTTGGAGAGAAGAGTGAATGCCATGCCATGCCACACAGACCACGGGCAGACAGCAGGGTCGTCAGGAGGAAGAAGCAGGAGTGAGGGGAGGCCTAGGCCAGAGCCTTTATGGGGGTTTCTGCAGGAAAGGCAGGGCAGGCAAAGTATACTTTTGAGGATTGGCTAGTTTGAATAATTCTGGTGGGCCTTGGTGCTGGCATGGGTGCTGTCCCTAGTGGTTGCTATCTGGTCCTGGGTTGCTTGACAGTAGGGGAAATATTGTCTGTGTGTGAGACGTAGATGAAGGAGAAGGTTAAGGCTCAAGATCTGCTGGTTTGCACATGGAAAGTATTCTCCTGGACAAGTTGTCATTATCTTTAGGAATCAGCTAGCTCTGGGGGCAGCAGAGAGGGGGTCTCTATTGGGCCCTCTAAAGCCTCTAAATGCCAGCATATCACGAATTTAGAAAAAACAGTAAATATAATTGTCCCTATGATGAATAGGTATCAAACAGATAAATACAGAATTTAAAACACACACACACACACACACACACACACACACACAGCAATTCTATAGCTACAGGGAAATGGATTGTGATGATAAGCCAAGGGAGTGCGGAAGCAGAGTTTGCCACAGAGGGGCCTCTAATGGGAGTCTGACACCCCGATTGTAGGGTGACACCTTGTTTGTGGGACTCTGAGCAAAAGACCTCACTAAGCCAGGCCCTGACCCCTGATCCCCAGAAATTGAGGGAGACTAAACATATTTTATTCATTTAGTAGCAACAGAAAACTAAAGCACTTATCAAAATAACCACAGAAACTGTCATGAAATATCTATACTAAAAAAAGAGTAATATGCTAATTAGACCGGGAGACCTTCTGGAGACCTTCTGGACAAAGCCTGGGGCTTGGCCGGCCTGCAAACCATCCCCAAATGGCCCTCAGCCCCTCGGCCAGGCTGGCCATGCCCCCCAGCGGGGACCCTCACCCCAATGGGGGCGTGGTCAGCCTGCAAATGGCCCTCAGCCCCTCACCCAGGCTGGCCACGCTCCTCAGCGGGGACCCTCACCCTGATGGAGGTGTGGTCAGCCTGCAAATGGCCATCAGCCTCTCTCCCAGGCCGGCCACACCCCCCTCAGGGACCCTTACCTGATCAGGCCAGCAGGAGGGGCAGTTGGGGGCAAGCATGCTGGCAGGAGGGCAGTTGGGGGTGATCAGGCCAATGAGGGGGCAGTTGGGGGCAAGAGGACGGGTAGAGGGGCAGTTGGAGGTGAGCAGGCCAGCAGGCAGAGTGGTTTGGGGTGATCAAGCAGGCAGGCAGGTGAACGGTTAGGAGCCAGTGGTCCCAGATTGTGAGAGGGATGTCCCACAGGGATCAGGCCTAAACTGGCCTTTGGACATCCCCTGAGGGGTCCCAGATTGAAGAGGGTGCAGGCCAGGCTGAGGGACATCTCCCCCCCATGCACAGATTTTGTGAACTGGGCCATTAGTTTAATATAAAAATATAGACAATACCAACTTTATTGTCATTGATGATGTAGAGTAATCTGATTTAGAAATCTAGACATTAAATATTTTCAAGTTTGCAATTATTGGGCATTAGAGATGAATAACATCAAGACCAACCTTAGTCTGCAGCCGGACCGGTCAGACTGGGAGGACTGGGACCTTCCACCCAGACACCAGCAGCAGGAACAAGGCAAAGGGGGCCATAAGCAAAGGTGCAAAGGAGCTGGGCAGTGGCTGCGGAAGAGGCTCAGGCACAGAGGGCAGCCCACGGCAGTGTCACTGGGCTTCAGAGAAAGAGTCGAGTCCTGCAGCCAACTGCAGAGGTCTGAGGCCCAGACTCACAACAAGAATCAAAACTGAGGCTTGCCTATTGGAGGAGAGAGGATCCAGGTAAAGAGAATCCAGCTACCAAAACCAATGGTACAAGGTCAAGGAGAAATAGAATCACTGCTTTTATGAGCCTCTTCCTTCTCTCAGCCTCAGTTTCCATGTCTGTGAAGAGAGGCCATGACACCAGCCTCTCCATGAGAGATGAGGCATCCATAGTCAATCTCCCTTAAGACACCCAGAGCACCTGTGACCCAGGCTGACTAAGTATATTAGACTCAGTGCAGCCTGGGTGAGCTCCAGAGTAGATTACAGGGGTCCAGGGTCCTGAGCCAGGTGACTGAGAGGCAAGTCTTGCATTGAAAGGAGCTGGTTGAAGTGGGCACAGCATGTGACAGAAATAGTTTGGGGTTGATCAGTACAGCGAGGTGAGTGTCTTGAAGAGCAAGTGTCTTGATAAGTCTTGATAAGCCTGATAAATCAGTTATTTTAATTGGTTAATGGTCTTATCTTCCAGGAGCAGGAATTTCCTAGCATAAACAGCTAAGTGATTTATGTCTGGTCCCAATATTCTTAGCACAGAAAGAGGAAATAGTGTAGCTCCAGAGGGAAGAGCATGTTTGCAAAGGATTACATTACATAGTGTGTAAAATCTCTGAACTTAATTCCTCATACACAGTAGGTGCTCAATAAACATGGCTGTCCACCTCAGCAGCAGTGAGGCTGGCTCATTGTGGCTCCTTTTCCCCTCAGCCTGCGAATCTTTCAATTCCATTGAACTAGAAGAAGGTTTATGACTGAACCTGGGGAGTGGTGGAGGGGGTTGAAACTTTAGGGTCTGAATGGGTGCAGGACAGGCAGTGGGCATGCCATTGGAAAGACTACATTTTCATAAATAAGGAATGTACAAAACTTGCTCAACTCTATTCTAGCTTCATGTCAATGAACAGAATATATTTCTCTATATCATCATCATTATGATTCCTTTTGACCCCTGGAAATTTGAGTTAGCATTCTTGTGTGTTCATCATTCCTTACAAATGCCTAAGCCCCTTTCCTGACAGGAGCTGAGGTGCTGCCCTCCGGACTGGGCCCCAGGGCTGCAGAGCTGAAGACAAGGCTGGGTTCTGACTCGGGGCTTGCAATCTGCCCCCAATAGCTCAGTGCCATCCCGGCCATCCTCAGGGATGTTGGCACTGGACAGCTACACTTTTCAACTTGGAACTGACAGATGTGACTAAACTAACATGCAGGAAAACTTGTCAGGTTAGCATGGTTCCCTCTGAAAAGTGATAGTGTTGGTATAGGAGACAGTAGCTCTTTATGCAGATCAAGCTTAATAAAATAATAGTTTAAACACACTTAGGACATCTCATCAGAGTCGTTTTAGTAACATGTGTAATTAATTTATTCAATGTCTTCCAAAGGTTGACAAGATGTGTTATATTGGACCAAGGTAGTAAACACTGCAGTATATAACTCCAGTTCTAGGTGTATGTGTGTATGCGTGTGCATGCACAGGGCAGTCTTTTTCCTGAAAAAAAATCCACAGAATTTAAGCAGGTAAAAAATGCATGCATATATTAGACAGATTAAATATACAAAATAGCCAACATTTGTTGCATAAGGCACCGTGGTAACCTTTATATACCATTTGTTTTAGTTCTTTATTTCTCTCATATCAAGTTACCACAAACTTAGTGCCTTAAAACAATACATGAGGTGATGGGTTGATGTTTCTATAAGGCAAGAAATGCCAAAGATGGTCAGAAACCAGTAGGAGCTGGAGAGGCACAGAAAGATTCTCTTCACAGCCTCAGAAGGAACCAACCCTGCCTACACCTTGACCTTGGAGTGTTAGCCTCAAGACCTCTGAGACAGTAAAGTTCTGTTGTCTAAGCCGCCCACCTGTGGTGCTTTGTTATGGTAGCCCCAGGGCCTAGATTGGGCCCACCTGAATACCCAGGGTTGGCTCCCTGTGGTAAGGTCCATGACCTAAGTGACATGTCCAGAGCTCCCTCACCGCACAGTCACAGAGGCCATTTTTCATCCTGCGGTGTTATGCCTCAATTACTTTACTCCTCTGACACAGGGATGATCTTATTTTCACTTTCCAGATGTGAAAACTGAGGCAACAGAGGCTGGGACTACTACCCCTGAATTAATGGGGTAACCAGGCAGCTGCTGATGCCAAGGTGCCCGCTCAGCAACCAGGTCTTGATGAGTGTGTAGGCACCATGGAATCCCAAGGATTCTCACTCTCCAAGTGCAAATGGAGCTGCCTCCTTCCCTAAGCTACCTCTACAGCCTTTCAAGAAAGTTCTCTAAACTAGCTGATTCTAAAACCTAAGAAGGTTGTGGCCTTAAATCACATACAAATCAACTCAGAAAGAATGAGCCACACTTCAAACCGCAGCTTCCATCCTCACTGTGAAGGGTCAGGCTGGTCTGTGCATCCCTGAGAAGGGTTAGCACTTACAGGTCTCAGTCAGCCCTAGCACAGCCCCATGGACCAGTCAACTTTCACTTGCCATCCCCCTGGGGAACATAAGGACAGAAGACATACCTCCTGTCCTGGAGGGGCTCACATTCTGGTTTTAAAGTGAAGCATAGATTAAAAATAAAAGCATACACAAGTATCCAAGGAAGTCCATACAAGGAAGCTAAGCCATAAGTGCTAAGCAGCCCAGAAGTGAGGGTGCCAAGTTGTGTGAGCTTGGTCCAAAGAGAACCAATGGAGAGGGTAGATTTTTATATTTGTTTATGGAGAATGAAATATTTAGAACTCAGAGAAAAAATTGTCTCTAACCACCACACACCCCCAAGAAACCATTCTATTACTTACCTAGAACTTATTTGATGTTGACAAAGACTAAAATGAGCTTAACCAAATCTGTCAATTGTTTTTCTCTCTGCAACCAGCTTTGGGGGCCTATTGCTCTGTCTTTATTCAGAAACATACATTTAAAGTCTCCAAACAGAAACATCTGGAAGGTTTCCTTGTGTCATTAAAATTTCCAAATCAATGAATCACCACAAACACTATTCCACCTTATCTTCACTCTCTGCTTCTCCCATTTCCTATAATGGATCTCAACACCCCAGCTTGCTTCAAGCCTCCAAGGCCTTTTCATCAGCAGCATTCATAAGCCAATCATGTGTTTTCAGGTCCCATTCTTTGAGGCCATCATGTTTGTAGGCCACTGGAGTTAGAACCATCCAACTTCAAAATGATATGGGTCTCGCTGTATTCTGGCCTCCATGAGGTGTGTCTTCTGAAACTAAGCTAATAGTTGTTACCAATAACAGTTCCAGAATATGAAATTAGGGTTTTAAAAATGCATTTATCATTCAAAAAAGTTTCTTTGCAATAACATGATCAGATATGCAAGACAAGTTAGAGAGTATATATTTGGCTCACAGTACCCAATCAACTCTGATTTGGTGCATGTGTGGGCTGCTAATGAAGTCTTGTGTTGGCAGTTCCTGGTGTGCAAGAAGAGGTGACAACCCCAACCTCTTCCTCTCCCTCCAGCATGCTGAGTACTGAATGAAATCATGTCTGTGTCTGTGGGTCATTTTCAAGTTTTTGGAATAGTCACTCCATAAATGCCAAGCTCTGTATTATGATGAGTTAATCCAGTTTCTTGGAAACGCCCGAGTCCTTCATTATGTTGGCAGGTCTTTATGACTAGATTAGCTAGTTCAGCCACAGGTGAGTTTATCCCCTTAATCGCTGCCATGTAAGTGGTGCATTGTCAAAGGGCTGAGATGGTCCTTCCTCGTTCTGATGGAGAGCAGCAGGCTCTGGGTCTCTGACTCCTCATGGCAAGTTGCTTGCTGTCCACTGTGTGTTAGCCTCTTTATATGTGAGGAGCAGATAATAGGGCTCATAGGATGATAATAAGTTTCTAGTGTGAGGCTTGCTCCCTGCGCAGCTTACTGCCTCCATCTCTGTGTATGTTTGTACTAGAGAACAAGATGACCTTCTGCACCTGGACACAGGCTGATGGCAAGTGTTCTGTGAAGCACAGGTATTCTGCAGCTATAGTTGCATGGTGACGTAATGGTGGCACCCTCCATCTCATGCTTTGCATGTGGGTGACAGCTATGGAGGTAGTGCCTCCTGGAAGACCCTTGGGTCCATGGCTCACCTACCTACTTCCACCAGTGTCTGGGACTCTTATGCGGAGCCTTTATTTTGTCCTAAAAGTGTTTTGTTTGTTTGTTTAATATACTTTTGCTTTTACTACAGTTTCAATGCAAGAAAACCATGAACCCCAAAATATTTTTAAATTGGTGAAGAATATAAGCAAAAAGAAAAGTGCACATAATTTCTTTTTATCACATTACATTTTATATGCAAACTGTATACACTTACTTTGGAACTGTTGCTTATTATCTATATAGGCTCATGCTTATTGTTCAATTTATGGGTTGTTGTTTTGTTTTGTTTTTCTTTAGGAAAGTTGTTTGAATCACCTGATTTGAGCTGAGACACATCATCATTTATCTCATTGAAATTAATTGGAAACTGTTTTTCATAAATTGGCTCTTCCCTTAAGGGCAGAGTTTTCAGGAATAAACTAAACTTTCTTAGTCAAGTGAGAGGTAAGTATATTAACCCAGGTGTTTCAAACCCTCTAATTTATTTCATTTTGGGGCCCTTTGCCACCGTAGCAATAATTGTGGAGGTTGAGAAATTTCAAGTACACAGCTTGAGGGAAGGATATGCAGATGAATAAAAGGCACCAGTTCCTGGCGTTTGAGCTCCAAAGTAAATGAGATTCATGACAAGGATAGTAGCTGTGAAAGAAGACTTTCTGAATTGCTGGAGCTTTCCAGTGTATCAGCCTCAATCCTCAATAACTGGGTGTGGGTGTGGGTGTGGGTCACAGACGAGCAGTTTGCTCGTCCCTAGACTGGAAGGGCATGGTGGGGGAGGCTGAGCATCCCTCCCATTGGACTGGGTGGAGGGAGAAGATGGAAACCCCATATGGGCTCTGGGATCTGAGAGAACAGGAAACTTGGCCCCATCCCAGTGGTGGCAAACTGGAGGTTAGATGTCAGAGTTCACCCTGTGCCACATCAGAAGGCAGGGAAAGGGCACAAAATCACGTGCTGCTGGACTGAGGAGTCTAGCGCAGCACCAATGAAAGCACCCAACACTCTCCACATCTTCTGAGAGGGATATGGAGATTGATGGAAAGGACGGGTCCTCTGGAGACCCCTTTGGTCTGCATGGGTCCTTGCAGGGGGTGCTGTGCTGACACTGACTGCAGCCGCTGGAATCCAGTTGAGATTGATGCTGGGGGAGCTGGGATTTAGGGATGGTGAGCCAGGTGCCTGCCTGATGCCTCCACATTTCAAGGTCTTGGAGCTGTGATCCTCTACCAGGATAAGAGGGCAGGCAGGAAACCCTGAACTAAATTGAAGAGTTTGTCCTGAATTGAATAGGCATCCATTTCTCTTCTGAAATTAAATGGAAATTTGAGGTAGAAAGTTATCTAACTTTGTGGTAGACAGAAAAGGGTGAATTCATGTGGTGGTTACTGCTGCTTATAGTCCTGGGAGCTGAAGCCCTCTTAATCCAGGAAGCTCTCAAATGTCACCAGAAGCCCAGCCACTGGTTTAGGCCACGTGCTGAACCAGAGGGAACTGACAAGCTGGCCATGGTGGAGCTCACCGATAGCATGGTGTGGTCTGGGGCCTGATCTGATGCGCCTGGCAGTCTGGATCCATTGAGCCCCTCTCCTCTCTCCATGATCCCACCCTGGGGCAATTTGGGATGGTTCTATCTGGGGGTGAGTTGTTTTCTTTAATCTTTATTGTTGAAAGTGTTACATATGTCCCCTTCTGGGGGTGAGTTTTAAATATTGTCTGACAACAATAACAAAGGAATGTATCCATCAAATTCAAACTTGTAAGGTCATAGTGATTTTAGTAGTAAAATAAACAACTTAATTTAGAAAAATTAATTCATTCACCTTTATTTATATTCTTAAACATTACTACATATTATTAAAACAAATTTCCAAAAAACACTTTTTTTTATGAACTAAAATGAATAAATAATCATCACCAAATGTTCTCTAATTCAGTGGTGTCACGACAATGCAGATTGTCTTGCTTTCCTAGGCTAAAAGAATGAAGCTTAATGGTTTACATGCACTCACAAATATTAAGCAAATGTCAGCTTAGAAGCACATGGGTTAATAGATCTACTGGTGACCCCCTTTAAATTCATTAGTATAGATATATTGTGATTGATGTCATTAGCTAATCACTTGGGATGAAATGTGTAAAACAAGGATTTTTTTAGGATCCCAAGTCCTGTCTGCAAACACCATGCAGGAAGCTCTGAGCAGGAAGCAGCTGCCTGAGAAGCTCATTCCTGACGTTGTCTCTGAGCAAATGCATTTTTCTCCTTCTGGTTGATTGACTTTGAGGAAATCTGTTGAATTTATTCAATCTCAGTTGTCATTTCAGCAATTCATTTTCCCCCCAGTGTGTGAAGAGTTTATTTCATGATTCATTTCGTGGCTTATAAATGATAAACATCTAACACCTTTTAATAATTTGCATACATATTCTGGCTCTCCTTCCACAGACACACCTGTTCAATACTCACCCTGCAGTACTGTCTGCCAGTCTGCATTGTTAGCACCGTCTCCCCTGACATGGCCCTTCCCAACAGCAACTGAGATGCTCCCGTGTCCACTCTCTCCTCTGTCTTAAAATTACAAACCTTGTGAAATCGCACATTGGGGGAAGTTGATGACACCCATGGGGTGAAGAATGAAATCTTGCAACATAAAGAGGCCAGAAATAAATGAGCAAGGACCAGATACATGAGAAAATCAATTTCTGGACTGCGGGTAACGAGATAGCATTTCAGCAAAGAGCACTCTTGGAAACACCTTCTCTTGCCACGTCCAAAAAGTCAAACTCTGATTTATCTTAAAATTAATGTGCTTTCTTAGCCTAGAGCAGTTGGTTCGGTTTTTGAATTAATGCTTTTGTTTTACTGTCTGACATTATTTCAAATAATTAATCTTCTCACAAAAACAAGATCTCCTTGGGGTTTTCTTCAAAATGGCCCTACCTTCCAGATAAAGCACACTATTATCACTTCCTAACACTGGAGCCCATGCCTCCAAGACTTGCACCAAGGCTGTCCTGCCAATGTCATCAACATCATAAACCCTTCAGTATTGTATTTGAAAGATTCCCCCAGGAGCAGCACTCCCTTTAAGGAAACATCTTTATTAAATACTGGAGGCCCTATGCATGAAATTTGTGCAAGGGGCTCAGCCCCATCTTCATCCGGAAGTTTGTCCTGAAGAATGTCCAGAAGGTCATTTGGCTGTCCAGTCTAATTAGCATATTATGCTTTTATTATTATAGATTTGTCGGGTTGGAAGCACAGTGAAAATTACTCCTTTGTTTACAGTTAAAAAAATAAATGGATATATTTAACTAAGCCCTTAGTTGAATCTGTATCTCACTTGTGAGGATTAGGAAGGGTTAAGTGATTCCTACCCCTGATGCCCCTATCATCATCTTTTCCACCCTCCTCATCATCTCTGTGTCCAGGGATTCTGTCAGTTCTCCAGGAATTGCTCTTCTGGACACTACAGGATATGCAGCTATGTAGGGAGAAGGCTAAATAACAAGGGAAAATGAAAAACTATATAGATTTGGGAGTATGATTACAAAAGAGAGTTTTACACTCCTCTGGAAGAATTTTGGGAGATGTTTGTTACCACAGCTGCATTTAGCATAACCTGACTGGTCTATCTTCCTGAAACAAAATGTGACCCTGCCATTTTCCAACCTGAAGACTGTCAGCTCTTCCCATACAAAGTAATAAGTCAGGGCCTACATCCTTCCAGACTCCCTATCACTGCACATCCTTACCTTATCTGAATTGCTCCTCCACACGATCTAGGGCCTTATTCCATGACCCTGTGGACATCTGCACTTGAGTCTCTAAGATGGACTGGTGGAAGCAGAATTGCGGGGCAGGTCCTAGGCTTCTTAACTCTGGGAGGCTCTGCAAATTTGGGAATGAGGTTCTTATATATCTTATGTTATATCCTAAAGATGATAGAAGGAAAAATAGAAATAATGCAGACACGAAAGAAACATCATTTTTAAAAAGTCATAAAAGGCCATTTTCACACCTGCTTCTCTTTCCTTGCTTCACCAAACTAGTAAAACAGAGGTAAGTGGCTAACATAATAATAATAGTAACCAAAATGTATTGAGTGTTTACTCTGTGCTAGACACCATGCAAAGCACTTTACATGTGTTATTTCACTCGCACTTTATAGAAATTCTAGTAGAAAGATATTATTATCCCATTTAGGGTCATAGGAAGAGTAAGAACAAAGAGTTTCAGTAATTTGTCCAGTGTTAGCACTCTCATTGGGGCCCACAGCTCATTCTCTAATTTGCATTTTTAAATCTCTGTGATGTTCCTTAAATATGGGTGTCCTGAAAAAGAACAGGAGGCAGTGTGGTCCTCAGCACTCCATTCTCAGAATGGGACTGAAGACTAGTCAGGGCCTCACGGTAACTATACAACACACACACACACACACACACACACACACACACACTGACACAGTCCTGGGGGCACAGTCACCCACATGGATGTTCGTGCATACAGATGAACCAAGCAATCCTTGGCACACTTCCTCTCCTATGTTATTTTGGTCATCAGGATTCAGACTGACATAACTTCTCCGACCACTAGGATTTTGAGTAGCCCAGGACTTCAGGGAAATCTTAGAAGGCTATGCACAATCTTGCTCAGATGCAGAGTAAAGCAGAGCAAATGAATCTATGACAGGGCAACACCCAGCGTGTCCCAGATGAGTGAAGTCCGTTTGAGGTGGTATGAACCGCACAGATGGTCTGCTAAGACAATCGCCTCCATGGGGTTAGATCAGCACAGAAAACTCCTGCAAGACTCAAGCAGCATTGTCCCACGAGGGAGGCCAGGCTGACACACCAGGAGTGGGGGCGAATCCATTTCTGACCTTGTGCCGACAAGGAAAATCTATAGGCCCTCCTGGCCAAATCCCGTGATGAGCACAGTCAGCAGATTGGCCAGCTTTCACAGCGAAGAGATTTTTGCTTGCATGGAACAAACAAAACACCACACAACTTGTTTAAATGGATGTTTGGAGGTGTGAGAGAAATACCTAATGATTCCATTATCCAAAAGCCCTGAACAGACAACACACTTGCAGCTTAAAGGTAAAGAACCACATTTAAGTGGCTCCAGGGCACGCTGTGCTCCTGACTTCTGGGCACCTTTTCAGACGACATAGGACCTCACCTTCACATGTAACAAGAGGATAAGCTGTCTAGGCTTTATTCTGGTTATAAGGTGTTTTAAACATAACTCTCAGATGAGCTGAGGGCAAAACTGGCAGAATTGACACCTTGGTGACAATGAAAACTTTCCCCACTCTTTGAGTCAGTTTTGATAGTATCACTTCTTTAAAGGCACCCTCTGTCTTTCTTCTTTTGGCTGAAGTGCCCCAGGTTGGGTGACTGGCTCACCAGCCTCACCTTTACCCTCACCCTCACCTGTTTCTGATCTCCAGATTCCACAGAAGGTAACCACAGACTCACACTCTCCCTTGTCTACAGAGATGTAGAGAATACAGATTTCAGATTTTAAAAGGTACACTATTTTGAGCTTTAAAAATGAAGACACAGCCATAATTTTGACATACCAATCACCACTAAAAAAAGCAGTTTCCATGGGCTGCCAAGAAGGGGCATCTCAGCCATGTGCTGATTTGGGGCATCTAAATACTTATTCTTTTGGACCATTTCAGCAGATTTGAATTAGAACACATACATGATATCATAATCATTACCGAGTGCCTAAGAACATATTCTACATGAAGCAAGGCTTTTATAATTTTAGTATTTGAGAACTTTGATTTTCTCAAGTCCTACGTAAAATTTAATAGACAGTAACTGCTAGCGGATCCGTGCCTCTGTCCTCCAGTTCAAACCTATCCCACTTGCCTCCACATTGTGTGGGAGGCTCTCAGTCACTGTATTTTCATTCATGGCCACTGTGCGATCAGTGAACACCATGTCCTTTAAGGAGCTCACCTACGCACTGCATCCCAGGTTTGTCCAAATGACTCGGCGATGGCCCTCACACACGCCCGCTTCTCCCCTCCCTGCCTGTCTCTGCAGAGCAGGCCCAAGCTCAGGGCTCACATTGCTTTCAAAAGAAGCTCTAGGCATGTGGCTCAGCCAGGACAAAGGCAGTGCAGAGTCAGACTCAAGAGGTCTAGTTCCATAAAATTTGCTTCACTCAGATCAAATGCCTGTGGAATGCTAAGTCAAAGATGTTCAATAGTTGGGCTGAATTTGAGACTGGGGTAGTGAGTGTGTGGCCATAGCTGCCATCTCTTTTGCAAACCCAGGGCCTAATATTAGTGGAATACAAGATTATCTGTGAAAGATCTGATCAAAACCTCCAGACACACAGATGTGTGCCCTGAGGTTAGCAGGATCTGTGTGTGTGCACCTGAGTGTGTATGTGTGTGTGTGTGTGTGTGTGTATGTGTGTATGTGCAGGAGGCAGGGGAGGGGAGGGAACATTACAAGAAAGTTTAAAGGAAGAATATTAAAAAGGTAGAGAGAAATTAGATCTGCATTTCTTTTAATGTACCCCCAGTCACTCTGATCGAGCTGGAAGTGCATTGTCAAATATTTAAAAAGAAAATAATGAACCTTGGATTCTAGCTTCACGAAATAAAGAGGATTAAAATTGCTGAGCGGACAGAAAGGAGCATGCAGAAAAAAGAAACCATCCTAATTAGTTAATACAAAATAGGCTGAATCCAATTAGGAGAACCTTACGATCCGGGGCTGGTGTTCCTCCTGAACAGATGAGGACAAATATGTCCTTAAATCAATACAGCATCGTAGTGCGTCCAAGCTCGGCCCGTGCTGCCTGTGGTTGGAAAGGGACATTAGAGGGAGCCCACCAGGAAAGTGCTGACCCCATCTCTGGGAGGGGCTTTGCATTGTAATTTACTCAAACCCCCAGGAGACTGGTGAAGAAATCGGAGTCTTTCGTTAGCATAAGACTGGCTAAAATCTATTGATTTTGAACTCCATTGAATATTCTGTTTTCATTACGATCTGCTGAGTTATATCTACGATTGTTCCAGGGCGTCCTCACCCTGGTTAACCGTGAGTCTACAGTATAATGAGAGTACACCTTGAAGAAAACACGAGAACTCGACTTTGCTGTCAGCTATTGTCACAATATTCTGGGAATATTCCTCCTGAATTCTAGCTTATTATTTTTAGAAAGTAGCAGAGTATTTAACTCTTAATAATTAGACTTTCCCCGAAAGGACAAACTCATGTGTGTGACTGTCAATTTAGCCCACTCTTCAACTGTTGTACTCAGTGTTCTATAGCAATGCTTTACACGACATAGTAGGAATGAGGCAAAATTAAGATAAAAATGTCAAACCTGTCTTCGAATCTCAGAGGGCTGCTCTAAATTTAGAAAATGCAGTTATATGCAGGAAAGTGGGTACATACTCGGTCAATCTTTTCGCAGTATTAAGATTGTGAAGGATCTGAACCAGGTGAAGGAGTCTGTTACAAAGAATGTGGCCGAGGCCAACTTACTGACCTGGCTACCCAGGGCTCAAGTGTAAAATATCCACCAACTTTTTGTCCTGACATGTGATGAGAGTTTTTGGGAGGGAGGACTAAGAACATGCCATGTCCTTGTCATTTCTGACTTTTTTTTTTTTTTTTTTTTTTTTTTTTTTTTTAAATATTTTATTGATTTTCTACAGAGAGGAAGGGAGAGGGATAGAGAGCTAGAAACATCAATGCGAGAGAAACATTGATCGCTGCCTCTTGCACACTCCCTACTGGGGATGTGCCCGCAACCAAGGTACATGCCCTTGACCGGAATCGAACCCGGGACCCTTGAGTCCGTAGGCTGATGCTCTATCCACTGAGCCAAACCGGTTAGGGCCATTTCTGACTTTTCCTCACCATTCCTTTGAGGTCCAAGGATCGGTCTTGTGTTATTCTCAGCAATGGGTATCGGTTTCTACACACACACACACACACACACACACATGTGTACATGCACATACTCAGGCTCACACACTCTTTAATACACACTGGCTTGTGTATTTAGCCAATAAAGGTTTTTGCAAAAATAAAAAAGGTCAGTGCAGTTCTCTACAATGTGGTAAATTGAGGGTCTGTGGGTGGGCACACCGTCTCTGGGGAGACCCTGGGACCTTTCCCCATGTTATCTGTCGGCATCTGTACACATTTGCCTCACCTGTCCCTCTCAGGAACCACACCATTGATGCAGTGTTGCTTTCCAAAGTATGCAGGACCCAGGGATTACCTCTCTCAGAGCAGGTTTTCCTGATCTTGGGAACTCCATGCACCTGGGATTTCGTGTCCAGGATGTTGGAAAAGCATCCTGCAGCACATCTCCTCTTGGAAGACTGGGACGCTATTCAACAAGAGCAAAGTCACTGAGGAGTCATTACACCAGTTAACATGAATCTGACTCAGGTTCCCAAGTTTATGTGTCCCAGGAGTCCCTCGTGCCCCCCACCCTGCCCTCATAGCCCTGTTATCCACATGCTAGTGTTAACACTGCCAGGGGAAATTTGAAGAGGTGTGCTGTGTTTTGGAGAGTTGGAGATGCTTGCATCCCAGGTAGGTCCTGCCCGCAAGGTCCAGCTCCTCATTCAGAAGTGGTGCTAGGCCCAGGCTCTGCAGGGCTGGTGGTGGCCCACATCATCATGACCAAAGAGTGGCTTATGGTTGGCCTTGTCCTGGTGTGTCAGTGCCCAGGTTCTTCTGGTTGTGAAGTTTTTCCGATACTAACCGTGGAATAACGGAGAGCTGCATCCATCCAACTCCTCACAGCAATTCCTGATGAGAGTTCTCATGGGACTGGCTATCATTTTTCTATCATGGGAGGGATTGCCTCAGTGTCTGTCCACCATCTGCACTGCTCCTCTGATTCATCAGCTATCCTCCTCAGTTTTGAATTGGTCACTAATGATTGTGTCTTCAGGAGAATCAGAGATAATAATAGGCATAAAAGAGATTTTAAACTCTAAACCCTCTTAAAATTTCCAGTTATTAGCAGGAATAATACAAACACAAAGGCAGCCCTAGCCAGATGGCTCAGTTGGTTGGGGCATTGTCCCCTACACCAAAAATTGTGGGTTCGATTCCAGATCAGGGCACATACCTAGGTTGCAGGTTTGATTCCCAGTCAAGGTGAGTATGAGAGGCAACTGATCTATTTTTCTCCCTCACATTGATGTTTCTCTCTCTCTCTCTCTCTCTAAAAATCAGTAAAAATAAATCCTTCTGGGAAACTCACCTTCATAAGTTGTACCTATTAGAAATGATTACTTCTTCAAATGGACTTCTAGTAATGACAGGGCTCATCAAGTTTCCTATACTGTGGTCCAGCACGATGAGAGGTCAGGTCTTCATCATCCGCCATATCAGAATGACTAAACATCAGGTACAGGGATAGGATGCTTCCTGTGAAAAACTGAAATTATCTCTTTAGCTTTCTCTGAAGAAGATGGAATAAGAACAGGTGACAATGAAAAAGGGAAGGGTGTGAGAGATAATTTTCTCTTTCAGCTCCATGTTTTCATAAACTCTATCATCTGGACTCCTGTAGAAAATAAAGACACCTGAAGGAAAGGTCTTTGTAGGGTAACAGAAGGACAGAGAAAACTCAGCAGCAGCAGAAAATTTCATGGGGAGGAAATTGGATGCTAAACCTGATGATCAAAGCTTGTTAGAGACCAGGTGATAGACGAAGATCTGGAGCTGAGGAAAACCACAAGACCCAAAGAGTGGACAGAGTAGGTCAGAGAAGAGCATGGTTCTCCAAAAAGAAAGAGATCAGAATTGGTCTGGACAAAGCTTTGCCTGTGGATGATGTGCTTAGGAAGGGCCTGCAGGTGACTGGGTTTGCCCGGAAGTCCATGTCTTGGGAACCCCTTCCCTACAGGAGATCAGGATGACTATGCCCTCGTCCTTTCCTTATTGAGAAGAACTCTGACTGATCAGGACCCCTAAGGGTCCTGTTTCCTCCAGGTTCACAATGTCTACTACTGTATTTAAGGGAATAGCATGTGGTTCATTGTGCTAGGGTGAACAGAGTCCCCCAAATTCATGTCCACTTAGAACCCCAGAATGTGACCTTTGCTGATATAACTAGTTAAATAAGATGTCATACTGGATTAGGGTGGCCCTAATCCAATGAGTGATGTCCTTATAAGAAGAGAAAAAAGAGAGACAGAGGGAGAAGGCCATATGATGATGAAGGCAGAGGTTCAAGTGATGCCTCCACAGGCAAAGGAATGCTAAAGATTGCCAGCACACACCACAAGCTGGAGAGACAAGGAGGAATTATTCTCTAGGGCCTTAATAGTGAACTTGGTACTGAGACCACCTTGATTTCAGACTTGTAGGCTCCAGAACTGAGAGAGAATACATTTCTGTTGTTTTAAGCCAACAGATGGTGGTAATTTGTTACCATAGCCACATGCAACTAATATAAGACTCACTTTTCCTAGAGACCTGAATCAGACAAACCCAGAGAAGCACACCTAACCAAGGCCATCTGGAAAGAGACACTTGTCCTTTGGTTAACCCTTAGTCCATCCTATGTGTAGGCATCTCTAATGTACCATATTGGAGGAGAGAGACATGGCCAGAGCCTTCTGGAAGCTATCAAGGGGCATCCTGTATGGCTATGAGGATGGAAGGACTGTTCAGTGCTCCACTTACACTTACGTCCTTGCAGAACTTTGTTCAATATAAAATATTTGGTAAACTTCCCTGCTGATATGAAGTATGGACAAACTTTGCCTCCACTTCTCTACAGACATCTGGCCAAGTCCTGATCCACCAGCAGGGCGTCTACAAGGTTCTAAGTGGTGCTTCCCACTGTAATTGGTGAGGGCCCATCTGAGAACAGTGAGTCCTTACGTTCTGCTCCTCACCTCGGGCTCCTCTCTTTTGCCTGGGAAAAAATCTTGGCCTTGGATGATGTATCTAGAGAAATAGAACCAATAATTGGTAGATATAGATATAAACATATATAGACATACAGATATATTCTTTCTATATATTCTAAGTAAATTTATATAAAAGCATATCAATAACATCTCTATATAGATATCTTTATAATATCTCTACATATAATGTTATAAAAAAATTATTTTAAGGAATTGGCTCAGATAATTGGGGGCCGAGTCTGAAATCCAGAAGGGAGGCTGGCAGGCTGAAATGCAGGCAGAAGTTAATGCTTCTCTCTTGAGGTAGAATTTCTTCCTCTCCAGGAAGCCTCAGTAAAATCTGAGAAGACACAGTCATTTGATCCTGAGTCATCCCATCAGGAACTTCACATGACAGGAAACCCTTTACAATAGACTCTGTGACAGTGACCCACGTCTGAATAAGGACCTGGATAAAATTCTCATTTATTTCTTCCGGCTCTCTTGGGATCAATCCGTTCAAAACTCAACTCTTTAAACCATAAAAGGATGAAGGCCAACTAGTAAGTGACCTGCCCAGGTTCAGCCTGTGTAAATAACCGAGGCCATCTACATGGGGAGGCTCTGTTGACTTAATGAAGGAGCGCTCTGAGAGTGTGTGATGGGTAAAGTTCAGCGGTGATGCCGAGGAAGCAGTGGCTCCTACAGCTTCAGCACGTTGTCCAGCAACCTGAGAGAAGAAGCTCTCAGGGCTCACAATTGAGAAGCGGCTGTGGCTCCTAATGCACGGCTTGTTCAGACCTTGGGATGGCCGAGTGCGTATTTGCATAGTTCCAAGCTTGAGGTGCTCGGCCGTAGCCCAGGCCGCCTTTTATCTTTATGTGTTCGCTCCATGGCCTGTCCAGGCATTGGGAAGCCCCAGAGTTGTTGGTTTTATCTGAGTAAACAGTGATTTCCATTATGAATCCACTTAAACTCTTTTGAAACCTTGGAAAAAGCACACACAAAATATATTTTGATATTTGTGACTGCCGTGAGCAAGAAACAGGAGCTTCTGGTAACAAAGTAATCCTGAGTAGCTACTGAAAAATTTTCACTTACTTGTCAGAGGGACGGTAATAGGGATATTAATACAGTTATAGGTGATATATAGATATAGCTGCACAGATTTAGATACATATATACAGCAGCGAGTATCAACAGGTGTGCTGCAATTAAAACATGCAACATTAAAATATGCAATACCTGACTATTTAGTCAGAGGCACTGACCTCTTTTCCCTTAGATTGCCAAATTAAAAAGTGACAACGGCCAACACAACAATAGTTGTTTAGCGTGAATGAATCAAAATCATACCTATTTTTTGGTCAGATTTACAAAAAATATAATATTTATTGGAGTGGTGCAGAATTTTAGTAATTCGTTTATGTGTGCCATGAGATGGAAATAGTTGAAAATCATTGCTACAGAGAATGCAGGAGGGAGAGATAGAGAGATGTAAAGTTAAAGTTTATTTTATAAAGTAAACACACTAGGGCCATTTTGAATCTTAAACTTTTCCTATGTTATTTTATTGAAATCAAATTTAGTAAAAGATATCTATTTTTATCATAAAATATACATGTGTTACGTATTCATACAGGTCTGTTATATCTATTTTTATCAATGTCCAAATCACAAGAAACCTATAAAAAGCAAAAATTAAGAGAAGTGAACAGCGGTTCCCTTTGTTTTAACAGAAGTTCAGCATCCCTACTGTTAACTCAATATTTATGATAATTGGGGGCTAAGTCAAAAATATTCATTGTAGGGTACAGAAATTAGAATTTCATTCTAATGCAAATGTAATGTGAATTGTTCTATGCTTATCAGAAGAGTCAAGCTACATAAAAACCAAATGTGTTCACTTCCTCATTTTGAAATTAAATTGTTGCTTGTTGAATCAAACTGGAATAGGTAGGTAGATAGGCATGAGCAGAGTAGGAACGTTAGGCCAGGTGCAGAGGGTCACCAGGGCAGAGAGCTCCCGGTGCCTAGCAACAGGCAAAACTATAAGCTCTTGCATGACCTTGCCCTTAAGCATTAACCCCGGGAGATGACATCTAGGCTTCAGCTGTGTTTTAGCTCCAGGCCCAGAGAAGCAGCAATGCCATGGCAGACATCAGGACCAACTTATATGACCCCTGCCCTGGTGTCAGTCAGTGGAGACCATGACTCTGAGGGGGCACAATTTGAAAGCTGATGATTATTCTATTGAGATCCTCCCCTAAGACCTCCAGATAAAAGCGCCCCCCCCCCGCCCCCCCCGTCCCCCCCCCCCCCCCTCCAAGGGCCCTTCTTTTGCCTCTGTAACTCGTTTCCCAAGCCCATTTCTTCTACGGCTCATTTCTTCTACCTCTGTGACTTTCTAAATAAACTTTCCCTTATAGTTTGAGTGTTTCTCTTATAGTCTGAATTCTTTCTTAGCCAGGACTCAAGTAGCGAGGTTGCTGAACGGAGGCCTAACACCTGGTGTGGTTTTGCCACCAATAGAACTGCTCATTTTTGTGGGTAGCTTCTTGTTTATGGTGGGGTCTGTGGACATACACTTGCTGCAGGCACAGTTCATGGCAGTGGTACAGCTTTCCATGTGATGACTGTCTGCTTTTCAAGGGCA
This sequence comes from Myotis yumanensis, assembly GCF_028538775.1. Lineage (NCBI taxonomy): Eukaryota > Metazoa > Chordata > Mammalia > Chiroptera > Vespertilionidae > Myotis > Myotis yumanensis. The sequence continues at coordinate 27,740,033 of NW_027223755.1, forward strand.
CTCCAACCTGGTGCTGCACTTACTTCTCCTATATTTTGAAGGGATTAATTGTTATATTCAATATTCTAAAGAAAATAAAGTATTCAATACTTAATGAAAAAATATAGCCCTCCTTTTTGTTTCAATAAGCCATACATGGTTTATCTTTTAATTGCCCAAAATGTGAGTACAATTTTATTCTACATAAAGCCAATATTTGTTCTGTTATAAATATTACCCAGGGATGTTTCAGGCAATCTATAATGCACAGGAGTGTTGCTTCAAGGACGATTAGTACAAGTGTATTTGAAACCCAGCCATGGACGCCTCTGGATTGGGTCTCATTTTTCTTTGCATCTTGCCCTAAAGAATAATGATCCTTACCCTTCAATAGCAGTACATTGCCAGAAAATCTGATGTACCGATAGAAAGTCATCTGTTCCAGGAATACTAATTTGCAAAGGTGGTACATTTGGCAAGACAGTCTTAATGTCTGATATTATGTGGGTAAACATGAATCTTTGAAAGAAGCTCATTTAAACGCATTTTAAAAAGCATCATGTTAGCTCATTTTCTTTGCTGTCCCTCCTCGCTTCATAAAAGTAATTTAGGCAAAATTAATGATCACTTTGAGTACCTCTCCTAGAGGCATCACTTTGCAAGGCAAGGCAGAATTCAAAGAGATATGGTGGCAAATGGAAGAATTGTCCAGAATATCTCATTGGCACATTTAGGTCATACTAGATATTCTTGCCCCAAACCACTTATGTATAAAACTAGTGTCCTGGTGCATGAAATTCATGCACAAAGGGGGGTTTCCTCAGCCCAGCCTGCACCCTCTCCAATTGGGGACCCCTTGGGGGTCATTAGACAGATCAGAATGTTAACACAAAGACACAAATGTCAGCTCTTTGAAATCTCAGAGCACATCCAGATGTCCTAGATGCATTTTCTCAAACTCAAAAATCTATTCATGAGCAAACATTTCTACATACATGAAATGTACTCTCACCCAGTTATTGTCTAACAGGGTAGACTCCACCACACAATTGATTGGGCCAAGAACCTGTATCATCATATTTTGATAAATGGACACATGAGTATATCCTTTCAACATTTATGATAATGTTTGTGCACCAAAGTTTATTTAATATGGTTCTAAAGTGCACAAAAGGTAGGTATGCATACAAATAATTAGAAAGAAATAGATGATCTAAAATTTAAAAATTCTTGGATTTTAAAAATCACTGGGTTGTGAATATCATTTAATAAATGTCATAGCCCATTGGGGTGCATTGTCTAGCTGCCAGACTACAAGTGAGTACAGTTTAGGAGCATTTGCTCAAGGTGAGATGGAACTCACTTCACAGAGAAAATAAAATAAATGTGAGTGTAAATGTGGCCAATATGACAGCAATTTGGTTATTAGAACAAAGCACGTTCCCAAATGGGTACTCGATAAATGTCCATTAAGGAATAGAGGCAAAATGGAAAGAAGGAAAGAAGGGAGTTAGGGGGCAGGAAGGAGGAAAGGAGGCAGACAGACAGACACAAGAAGAGAAGGCAGCCAGCCATGAATCAAGTAAACTGCTGTTTTAGTTCCCTTGCATTCTTGGTCAGGAAAATATAAAATTATTCTAAAGAATTATCCAATAGGTAGCAGATTATAACCATCATTCTTGCAAGGGGCTTTAAGCTATAGATGAACTAAAGACATAAGTGAGGGACAGTAAACCCGTAGAGGCCATGAGGGAAATGAGGATATTTGGTCTATGCCTGTCTTGTTGAAGTGCAAAATCTGGAGAAACAGCCATGCCCTATGTCCTGTGTCCTTTGCTTCCCTTCTCAAACTACTGGTAGGCCAAATGGCCAAGTCTTGTGACTGCAGAATGGTTATGGAGCCTCAGTATTCTTGGGCCACCGTGGGCTTCATAGTTCTCCTCTGTTGTCCTTACTGGGATGTGACCAGTGAGGATAGCTAGAACCCTACATTCTTCATCTCCCTTTTGGTGTCTTTTAAAACAGCTCTAGAATCTGGTCCCCAGATCTTGGTTGGGGGCCAGTCTCTCTCATTGTTTCTCTCTCCATGCTCTCAGTTGATCCTCATGTCCTGTGGCTCCAGGGACCACCTTCCCCTTGTTCTTCCACAAGCTTAGGTTCAGGATTTGCTCAACTTCCCTTGACTTTCTAACTTTCCCTCTGCAGAGAATTCCCTCCACTTGTCAACTCTTCCTTTTACTTTGATGGTTTTGGCTGCTATTGCAAAAATATTTTTCTGGGAGGCTGGAGATTAAGGAGATGCAGCCTTATGCATCACTTCAGGGCCCCTCAACTAGAGTTTTCAACTCTGGGACTTGGGGGCTGGGATATATGAATGGTTCAGCAGGGTGGGAATGAGATGACTGCTCCCATGGTGAGTTAGTTGAAGGGCCAGGGCAGCTGCCCAGAGTTCCAAAGGGAGGCCACTAAAATGGCATGTCTGGATCAGGAGGGACTACTGACATTCAAGGCTAGAGCTGAGACAGTCAATGAGAACCTCTCCAGTGTGGGCCCTTCCTTAGGCACTGGGGGATGTACCCTCAGTGTGTGCCCATCACATGTTTTTTAATAAAATGTCCAAAAGTAACACATCTTTGTGTTTTTCTCTTGAAGAAATGTCCCCAAATTGTCAAAACTCTCACAAGCTGGACCTGCCCCTTGTAGAAGGGTTGATCCTGGGTTGTGAGCTGATTTAGCAGGTTAATCCCTTACCTCCTCCCCGCTCCCCCTTGCTCCAGCCTCTGTGTCCAGGCCATGGGTGTATTCCTAGCACCTGCACCAGATGTGCTCCGTAGTGTGTGCACAGCGTCAATGAGCACTAAGAATTTGTCCAGAGGAGGAATTCACATCACAGAAATAAAATACTGCAATTATGCAAGTCCTTGGGATGGACCTTCAGCCCTGGCAAGTGGAGGCAGAGAGGGTCTGGACACTAGGAGGCAGGTGGGACCAGTGACCTTTCTCCATCTGATTTCATTCTGCTTTGCATCAGAGTGGGAGAATAGAAGTGTCCAGAAAGCCCACTTTGCTTTTTTCAAAGTAATGAAATTCTATTTGGGCCTTCACAATTCTAAGGAGAGTAAATGGATCTTTGATGAAAGCTTATGGACTAGAAAAGCAAAGTTCTTTAAACCTTGGTCCCCTGATACCTACCCCTTCTCTCTTTCTCTCTCAATCTACTTACCACAAAGACATGTAGTGTTTTTGTTTTGTTTTGTTTTTTAAAAAATAAGAAAAGAAAAAAGGCAGTATATACAACAAATATTTTGATTGTGGAGACATGGACTTGCAAAGGATAAAATATTTTTATTGTGGAGACATGGACTTGCAAAGGATAAAATAAAACAATAAAGAAAAGAAAAACCAAGTAAATATTTAAAAGCTTAATTCAATGGTCAATCCGTATACATGTTATTGTCTCACATTTTCTACTTGAGAAGATACAATTCATTTTCTTGATTGCCGCAGTCTTGTTTAAAAGTGTACTGCAAGTTTAATTCTCATGTCCAAAACAATGTATGGGGTGAATAGTGTGTCCCTCAAATCTATGTCCACCTGGAACTTTCGGATGTGACCTTATTTGGAAATAGGTTCTCTGCAAATGTAATTAGTTAAGTTGAGCCCATAGTGGAAAAGGTGAGCCCAAATCCAATGACTGGTGTCCTTGTAAGAAGGTCATGAGAAGACATGTACACACAGCAAGAGGACGACGGCCGTGTGAAGATGGACAGAGACAGAGATTAGAGTGATGCAGCCACAAGGCAAGGGATGCAGCAGCCACCAGAATCCAGAAGAGGCAGAAAGGACCTCCCCCAGAGCCTTCAGAGAGAGTGCAGCCCTGCCCACACCTTGATGTTTTACTTTAGGCCTCCAGACAGAGAGAATAACTGTCTATTGCTTTAAGCAACCTGGTCTGTGGTCATTTGCTACAGCAGCCTCAGGGAACTGACCTAACCCCGAGGCCAATCACACAGCAGCTGGCTCCTTGGCTGAGAAGCATATATATGTAAGACCTACAAAGAACAGACAGCCTCTTTAACACACTCAATGAACAGGGCCATGGGGAGAATGGCCCAAGAGTTAGAACCCTTAGAATGGAGCATGCAGATTCAGAGCCATTGGGGAAACCAACCTGGGTTTGGGTGCTCAGCTATGGTCCAGCAGAGAAGCCCAATCAAGGACCTGAGAGCTCATGGGGCTCTCTTATGCTCTCTGTGCTGTGGGAGGTGAGGCCCCAGGGTCTGGGCACAAGCAGGCTTTTGCTGACCACCATAAAATGAGGACAGCAGGGGCCCACCTCATTATGGCCCAGCTGTGGAGATTCAATGAGGCAAGACCCCAAAGGGTCAGAAGGGTGTAGGCACGTAGACACACACGAGGCCCATAGTAGTTGCTGTGGTCATTGTACAGAGGACCCGCAGAGCTCGGAGGACTGAGCTGGACTGGAGGCCGATGGGCTGTTTGCTGCCCAGTGCTACATTCATTTGCAAGTTCAATTATGAGGCTCAGGGACTTGAAAAAGAGATTTCTGTAGACAGGCTGATTGGACTAAGTCTTTTTTTCTTTTTCTTGTTAAGACCTAAGGCAGAAGGAGGATTGGCATTGCATCTTTCTCTTTGCAGCTTCCCCTAGGGTTGTAATTTGCTTAATGCTCTTAGTACTGACCTGAAATAGCTGGAGGGAATGACTTAGTAGGCTAGGCCAACTCTGTATGTCAAGAGCAGGCTTCCTGGGGCAGCTGGGTAGATTCTGTGGGTCACAGCAGTTACTTGTGAGGAAATTCTGGGTTCAGAGTGTGGGGCTCTTGTAGAGGAGGCCCCTGCAGACAGCAGCCCCAGTGACACAGAGGCTGCAGGAATAGCCTTCGAATGTCAGGAAGCCTGGAATGCCCAGCTCTGGGCTGTGAAGCTGCCAAAGGTCTGCAAAGACTGTGCAGAATGTTGTGGAAGAGTCTAGAAATGCTCAGTGGTCGGCAAACTCATTAGTCAACAGAGCCAAATATCAACAGTACAACGATTGAAATTTCTTTTGAGAGCCAAATTTTTTAAACTGAAACTATATAGGTAGGTACATTGCTATTAACTTAATTAGGGTACTCCTAAGGCTTATGAAGAGCCACACTCAAGGAGCCAAAGAGCCGCATGTGTCTCGCAAGCCGCAGTTTGCCGACCACTGCTCTAGGCAAATATCGGAGCTTGTTAAGGAGGCTTTATTTTGCCTGACATAATTGTAAAAAAACAGGTATCTAAAATATTACATTTTAGCAACAAAAACACATAAATTCTCCTTCCTTAGGTAGGTAGCCTCCTCTGCCTTAATCACCATGGTAGATACACACCACGTGTCTTTTAGTTTAACTTAATTCATCTTCCCACAACCGCAGAAGTTAAATGATCTTTCAAGGCCATATCATGACCATCACAACTATTCTTTTATTACTTATGTTCAGAATCAGAAGCAAAGACATTTAAAATTTTTGTGGATAAAAAGAAAGCGAAGAAGTAAAACTGAACTCTCCTTAAACATGTTTGAACCTATCAGACAACTTAGCTAACATTTTTAATGTTTCCAAGGATAATTTGTTAAGCTGAGGGCTGGAACTAGGGTGGAGGTGACTAAGAAACTAATCTCGGATGCAAAATTTAAGGAGGGACCAAATAGAGTAGTCAAGATAAATAATATCATAATGCAACATTTTAAAAAGTAAACTTAACGCACCCAAAATGGTCATGAACAGAAGATCTCCACTTCAAATAAAATATAGGATGAGTAGAACCTCATTATGGCTCTGATTCTAGCCAGGAGTGAAGAATTCTGTAAATTGATAATTTGACCAAAGTCAGAGGGTTGAAATATATCCCAAGTCAGACTTCCCCACTGGGGTTGACTTTCCCTTCAGAGAGAGAAGCAAGGAATACAGAGGCCATACATTGAGCAATAAAATGACAAAGTGTAATATTAAAATTAGTTTCTTCTGGTGAGCTGGACCTCCAGCATTTGGGCAGGGTGATCATGCCTTGTTGGAGGTTTTTCACTTATCTTCCATGCAGAACCTGGTGCTATCCTGTACAAACAGAAGCATGGCTTAATTTTCCTGCTCTCCTGCCCTCCAGACTTGAGTTCTCCAGCCTTGATCATGCTTGTGAACCTGCCCACCATTTTGTGCTTTTGTGGGAACCACACACAAGAACATCAAAAAAGAAAACAGAAGAGAATGGGAAGGAAAGAATGGAGGAAAGTCAGGCAAGGGCGATCTTACCAACTATTTTCAAACCAACAGCTTCTGAAGGATCCAAACTTAAAGGTATCAAGGAAGAGACAGAATGCAGCTCTCCAGGGATCAGTGTCTTTCCCTTGACCTCGAAATTCTATAAACAAATAGTAAGTGATAATTGACAACTCATATCATCAGTTATTCTTTACTCTAGAAAGCGGTTACTAGGCTCATTCTTGGTAGTTTCTTCTCAAGATAACAATATGGTGAGTTTACATTAGTAGTATCTTTAATATCCATTGTCCCTATGGAGTACATTCCTGAAAGAGATCCCTAAACATGAATCCTCATAGAGGATTTGTCACAAACAACTGGATGACATAGACCTGTAGCCAAAATTTTATAACAGTGTTTTAAAATGGAATCACAGCCATTAAAAATATTTATTCAGAAATTATGGAGAAAACAGATGACTAGAAGAAGCACAACACAGGAGATGTTAGAAGAGTTAAATGGAGGAGAATGGATAATATCTGTTCTCCAAACTAGCTGAAGATTAGGCTTTTCTTCCTCCTACTCCTTATAATGAAAGAGCTGAAGAGAAATAGGATTCTTGCCTCAAAATTCTGGGGCAAGAAATAGTTCTTGGCATAGACAAAAATTTGATTCATAAAACTTCACCATGGTAATATTTTCACTGTTTTTAGGAAATAATATTCAAATTATGAAAGCAAATGTGTGTGTGTGTGTGTGTGTGTGTGGCCTTAACTATACTAGGTTCATGAGTTGTTCCATTACTATCACCTTTAGAAAATTAAAAGGAAAAAAAGATAAATTTAATTTACTACTTCATCACAAGTCTTTTTATGTTGAAATATGCCATTTTCTTGGCCTTTTTCAGTGGAGCAGCTGCTTTAATCTCTTTATACTTGTAGAAACATCACTCCATTGCATCAAGCAATCCAGTACTTACTAAAAGCATCATTTTTTTTTTGGTCAGATGATTGACATCCTGTTCACTCCAGATCTTTCTAATATCAGAGTGGAGAGGAACAGTAACAATAAAGAGGAGGCTTTGTACTAGTGTCTTCAAGTCTAACTTAATTACTAGTAAAAGGTCATGATACTAACAAGAAAGAAGTCAGTGCAATGACACAGAAAGACTTATCCATATGGCCAAATATGGAGGCATGTTTATAAGAAAAGTCAGGCAGGCAGGAGGTGCTTCATGTTGAGATGAGAGCATGCCCTCAGGGACATAATGAGCTCAGGTACATAATGGCCAGAAAATTAGACAAATACCAGGTTGTGAAGGGAGATAAATGAAGAATGAATGCTAAGAAGCCTGATCTTTACCCTGTAGGCATCAAGAAGCAGTTGAGTGTTTAAATAAAAGGAGGGTCATTATTAGATTTTGGTATGGAAATATAACTCTGGAAGCACACTAGATTACAAAGTCAAAAAGGATAGTGAGAAAGGTATTCGAACTATCTGGCTAACATGATGAAACTATGACTCAAGGCTGTGGCCATAAAAGGAAAACAGAGGGGAAGGATTACAAAACTATTCAGATAGAGTTAAAAACTTTGTGATGGTTCACATACGAACTTTGAAGGAGATTGCAAACTAGAAATATCTGGGGGATATCTTTAAAAGAAAAGGAATGTCGCTATTACACTAAATTTGTTTTAGAGAACCTTGATAACATAATAAGAAATATTAAATAATTGGCTATGTACTGGAGAATAAAAAATATATTAACTCTATTTATAAATGATACTATTATATATCCAGAAAAAAGGAAACTAATCAAAATTACTAGAATGTATACTACAATTCGGTAATGTGGCTGGACACAAGCTAAATATACAGTCATGGTTTTCCTCTACCCTTTCAGTAACTAGTTTGATATGAATATGGAAACAAATGACTTCATTTTTCTAAACTAACAAAAACTATAAAATACTTAGGAAAAAGCTTAATGAGAAAGATAAAAGGTCTGTACTATAAATCCTATAAAAGAATTTAAAACCGGTCAGGCAGAGATTTAATGACAAATATCATTCCCTGAGTAGGAAAACTTAAATCATAAACAAATTAATTCTTCCAAAATAATATACACATGTGATGTAATTTTAATCAAAAGAAAACTATATTATTATTTTTATTGATTCTTTTTAGAGAGAGAGGATAGGAGAGGTAGAGAGAGAGAGAGAGAGAGAGAGTGAGAGAGATTTTGACATGAGAGCAAAACACCAAGCATCCACCTCTTACACTGCCCACTGGAGGTCGAGCCCGCATCCTGGGAATGTGCCTTGACCAGGAATTTAACCAGCAACCTTTTAGTGCATGGGATGCCCAACCAACTGAGCTACACTGGCCAGAGCAAGAAAACTTTATTTTTAACTGAGTAAAATGGCTTGAGAGATCAGGTGTGAGGCAGAGACAGTCCTGATCACCAAAATTCCATATGCTCACATGCATATTGCAATCTCCTCTATTAGATTAAGACAGGTCTGGCCATGGGATTGTACTTGAGAATGGGTGAGGTTTTTCTATCTGCTTTTCTTTTATAAAGACAAATTCAGAACATGCACTTTAAAACGATGGTGCTGCAAGTTGGAGGACTTGGATTCAGGCTCATCAATTGGAGGAGAGCTGTACTAACCCATCGCCACTGGAAGTTTGCAAGGGCAAGAGACACTCGTGTTGAGTTAAATATTAAAATTTTAAGGTTAATTGTTTTTTCTTTGCCTCATCTAATCTGACTGAAATAACGAAGGACAGTAAATGTCACAGATTATATGATAGATTTTTAAATATCAGAATAGTGATTAGGCACTTGCCTTAACGTATTACAAATGTACATAAGACCATTAACATAAAAAAGAATATTACATTGGCATGACAGAACATAATAGTAAGACTATGTGGAAAGTAGGGGCATAAAAACAATGAATGATAAAAGAGATTATTTCAATTCAGGAGGGATACTTAAATGATGTTGGCATAATTAGGAAAGAACAAAACTAAATCCTTACTTATACTATATACAAAATAAAGATCTGCCTACCCTTTGTTCCAATAGTCTTTCTTTTGGAAACATAAAATAGAAAAATATAGAAGTCAGTAATATATAAGGTTATCTGAATATTATACTGTGTATGGTGGCAAAAATTATGATAAATAGAAGTATCTATTAGTATTAACCAATGAGTGAATAGTTGCATCTATCCATATGCTGAAATATTATATAGCTATAAAAGAATGAGTTATAAGGATTGACTGGGAAGAATGTCTATGATGCAGTATTAGTTATCATATATCTTTGGTATAATCTTTTTTCTGTAAAAGATAAGTGACAACAAAATAATCCTCTCTCTGTGTGCTGTTGAGTTTATACAACCTCTTGGTCATACCAAGGTAAGGACACAGTGCTAATAGAGTTAATGGGTTAAACTCCAAAATAGACTCATGGGTAGTAATAATTAGTATATGTTATTTTTAAAATTAATAAACAGAATGTGACAAGAGGAAACATTGACGATAAGAAAAGTCTATCAGGTTTAAAGAACAGGGTGCTCAGGGACAATGGATATGGTGTCTTTGTCACCTTTAGAAACTGGACAAGCTAGTGTTCTGGAAACACATGTGTCCTTCTTGAAGGAGAAGGAACACAGTCAAGGTAAATGCCACCAAAAGGATGCACATGTTGACAATATTGATATTCCACTTGGTGTTGGAGCATAGCTCTAGGTTGGCTGTGGGACTCTGATGATTAGTAAATGGAGGTAAGATTACTGGTCACAAGATTTTGTAATGTTGATTTATGTTTATTGATGTTTTACCCAATGATTTCTTGGCACAAAACTGATCAAATATATATTCACCGGTAAAAGGAGATAACCTTGCAATTACATTAAACATTCTCTCTGAAACTTTATACTCACATAAATAGGAATGATTATTTTTATGTAATTAAGTAAAATAAAATTATTTTATTAAGTCTAAAATATTAGCCATTGTGACTATATTGTGGTTTCTGTGGTTCTTTTTAGGTAATTATAATACTTTATCATCAGAGGGATTTCTGATGAGGCAGCTTGATATTGCAGAAAGGATTTAGAGAATTCTGTAATTCTGGCTTCACCCTGATTAGCGGTTCACCTCTCTAAGACTCAGTTTCCTCATTTATAAAAACCTCCAGACTTTATAAAGGTTAGAAATAACAGTTGCAAAATTCTTAATAAATGTTAAGTGATCAGTTTGCAATGGTTTTCTTTTTGTAAAAGTTATTTTCTTGGTAATTATACTTTTTCCTGGGAGTACAAATTAAATGAATGGAAATTATTTTATATTGCTTTAGCTTTCAAAATAAATAAAGAAAAACTGCTTTTTTTCAAGTTTTAATTAGGTTATTCATATATATATATATATATATATATATATATTTAAAGAATAGTTTGCTGATTTTTAGAGAGAGTAAGGGAGAAGAGAGAAACATCAATGTGAGTGTGTAACATCGATTGGCTTCCTCCTGCACTCTTCCTACTAGGGACTGAGCCTGTAACCTGGGCATGTGCCTTGATCGGAAATCAAACCAGAAACCTTTTGGTGCACTGAACAATATCCAACCAACTGAGCCACATCGACCAGGGCATAAAATATCTATATTAATACATTTGAAATTATTAAGTTGTTGCTATATCAGTTTAATACTAATAATGGTGATGCTAATTTTATCAATAATACTTTTGATACCATAAAAGAATAGCTAGCAGACAGCTATAGCATACTATTATCTATTAAATTTAATCATACCATAAATTGAGTATATTGATTGATATTATGAATTATCACAACATTTAATTAAAAGGTGATAAAAGTTTGACTCTGAAGAAGGAAAAACAGAGATGTTTTAGAAGAGCAATGATCTACAGAAAAATTTGTGGTTCAAGACAGGTTTTTCAACTGACCTCTTGTTTTATAAACCCTATTCAAACATGAAGGCAAGAAATCACTGTGCATTGGTGTCTAGTGAAATAATTTTTGAGACTATTTCTAGGAAATTTTAACATACTATAAAATTAGAAATAATTTTTACTGTTTTGCTAAAAATTTTTAAAGTCTATATATGTGAATAAAATTAGAATATATTTGTGGCCATGCTGCTACTTATCTGACATTGTCAAATTTTGGCAATGTGCCAAGATCAGATTGATTTATGCTGTAAAATAGAACAGTTACATTCTGGAAGTAGTCACACACATATTAAGTGTCTTCTCACATATGAGGTGGGTGAGTGTTAGAGAGTTAATGAGCTCAGTTAGAAGTGGGCCTGTCTGAGCTATGACCCCTAACGCCCGTGAAAAGGATAAGGGCATAAAACAAAGGGTTACAAAGCAGAGCTTAATAGCAGCTCAGTTTAAAATGAAAGTAGTAAAATAATATCTTAGGCTTGCTTTTTTTTCACAGAGTTCTAGGTGTGTTATGGATTAGCACCCTCCTTTGTTTCTGCTTGAAGCTCTCCTAAGCATTGGAAGGTCAAGAAGCTAAGACAATTGTGTTTCCCAAAGATGTTTTGAACTGACACCTCTAGGTCAGCACTTCCCCAGGTGTGTTTCTGAAAACTAGTTCCTGGGAAGGTAATTCTTCCCACAAAATAGAATCAATGTCAATTATGTTTGTGGAATTCTAGGTTAAATACATATATGCAAGTTTTTTGTTGTTTTGGGTTTTGTTCGTGTTTTACTATTTACTTCTGTAATGCTTTTTATAATTGTTCTTATTCTTTTGAATCTCCATGACATGAGTTGGGTGTCAGGTAGAGCAGGTAGATTTTGATGTAGTTCCCAAAATTCCTAGATAAAGACTTTTTTTTTTAAACATTTCACAGGACAGGAGAACCTTTTGTGCACTTCAGGAATCATGGCCTTTGTTGCTTAATTCACATCCTGGAAGTTAAATGTCACAAGGGTAAAATGTCACTCATTTGTCTCTGTCAATTTAGAATTTGTTATAGATTCAGACCTGACTAAGGATTGTGTTTGTCGGTGCCTTATCCATGGAGAAAGGGTTTGGTAAGCAAATTAATGAAGTAAACCAGAGTTTTCCATACTGCGATCTGAGATATTAATAAGGATTCCATGAAAAAAGGATTTTATGGGTGAATTCAAGAAGTTCCATGTGCAGTCCACCTTGGGAAACCATTAATGCTCATGCAGCACCCCAGGGAATCAGTCTGACTTTGTTCACTATAGGACTCCCCACAAGCATCTAACAATGTAACCAGCCCTGGACTCCATTTTCCTTCTTTCCAGAAAAATAACCTATTGTAATTTGGGAAGTGCTGCAATAAAAAAGCTGAGTGTTGTCTCCAAAGCCATCATGTGGAGTGGACTTTTTTGAGCCACAGCAGGATACAATGAAAAGAAGGAAGTGGTGGAGGAATGGAAGAATTGAGGGGAGGAGATGGGGAGAGACGAGAAATCTGCCTTCTTACCCTTATTCTCCAACCTCAGGGATTTTGCATTGCCTTATCTTTCAAGGGCAATGTGAGTCTCCCTTTCGTCCAGTGTGGAGTCTCTCAGCCCTTCTCTGCTCCTGTCCCCCAACCTGGTTCCAGACCTAAACCTGTAATCACAAGGCTGAGCTAAATACAATCCCATAGTTTCAAGCATTAATCCCTTGCTTATATATTTAAACATTAACCATGTATCACTCTGATCTTTTTATCAAATAAAACTTTTTCTACCTGGAAGTGTTTTCTTAGCCTATTGTATACATTTAAAAGAAAAGATGGTTTAGAGGAGACTGGTTTATGACTCAGATTTTTGTTTGTTCTGATTTGTTTCTGTGGGTGCCATTAGCCCATCTTTGTCAAGCAGGTTCCCACCACCCATGATAACATATTGGGTCTGGACTTAGAATGTCTGAAAAACATGAAAAACAAGAGCGTGCAGTAACTTAATATGTCAGTAAAGAAACAACTGTCAGCATTTAGTTCAGTCCTTGCAAATGTACACAAACTCGCTTTGTAGTGGGAGGTTAACTTTTTCAACTTAATGATTTATTTTTTTGGAAGAAGATTTTATTTCCACAAATACCCAGGCAGAAAAATAATCTATCAAGCACAATGAATAACCAACGTAACATGGGAGTTCAGAAAAAAAAAAAACACCTCTAGTAAATAAACTTATAGACATGAAAGGCTGTGAATTAAATGTTGAAGAATTCAAGATTGCAGATCTGAAAAAAACTCAAGGAGATACAAAAAAACCCAGAAAGGCAACTAAACAAGCTCAGGAATAAAATCAACAAACAAAAGGAGTACTTCACCAAAGAGACTGAAACTATAAAAAAGAACCAAGCAGAAATTCTGCAGCTGAAAAACTCAGTAAATGAGATGAAGAATGAGTTAGAGAGAAAATAAAGCTGACCAGATGGAGGAAAGAATTAGTGATACTAAAGATAGAAATCTAGAAATGATGCAAGTAGAAAAGAGAGAATTGAAACTTTTTTAAAAAAATAAAAAAAAAAATGAAAGAACTTTATGAGAACTACATTACAAAGAGTGATGTAACAACAATGGGTATACCAGAAAAAGAAGAGAGGGAAAAGGGGACAGAGAGCCTATTCAAACAAATAGTTGTTAAGAACTTCCCACACCGCCCTAACTGGTTTGGCTCAGTGGATAGAGTGTCGGCCTGCGGACTCAAGGGTCCCAGGTTCGATTCCGGTCAAGGGCATGTATCTTGGTTGCAGGCACATCCCCAGTAAGGGGCGTGCAGGAGGCAGCTGATCCATGTTTCTCGCTCATCGATGTTTCTAACTCTCTATCCCTCTCCCTTCCTCTCTGTAAAAAATCAATAAAACATATTTAAAAAAAAAGAACTTCCCACACCTATGGAAAGAGCTGGATGAAGTATCCATCTTATATAAAAACTGCTGTTTGAAATTTTAATCCTGATAGTATGGCTTCTGTCTTAAATAATAAGGAAAATAAGACTACTCCCATTCCAGAGAGGCCATAAACTATGCCCCAGACAGAGTTGTCAGTGCTGACACCCAGACAGTTGCCAGGCCTTGAGATATGGTCTCATGGCCCCTTCCCAGTATGCAGGCCTTCTTTCTCAGAAGGCCTGGAAGTCTCATTCCAAATTTGGGAGACAAAGGACTGGAAAAAGTATAAATAAAGAGAGTTTCCTCCATATTGGGGGCCAGAATTTGAAAGACACATTTTTCTCTGGGCCTGCACAGAATTTAATAATAAAATGTAACTCCTGTAGTCGGCACTGCAGTTCAGCCCTTGCTTCGGCAGACTGCTGTAACTGTAGTCACTGGCCAGCTTAATAAAGGCTCCTAAATCTTGATCTGAGTCCCTGGTGGTCGTCTCCGCAGGTCACCCCATTACACTGGACACTGGAATCTAAGAAGCTAACAGAACACCGAATTACCTCAATTCTAAAAAGCCTTCTCCAAGGCACATTTTATTAAAACTGTCAAAAATTAAAGACAATGATAGAATTCTCAAGGTAGCCAGGGAGGTACATTTTACTTGCAAAGTTTCCCTTAGATGCCTAAGTAAAATGTTAGCCATTACTACTGCTTTCATCTACACTAATAAAAGAGAAATATGCAAATTGGTTGTCACTCTGCTGTGCCCCAGCCAATCAGGATGATATGCAAATTAACCCAACAAAGATGGCAATTAATTTGCATGAGCAGGCGCAGAGTGAAGACTGAAGGCTCTGGCTGGAGTGAAGACTGAAGACTGAAGACTGAAGACTGAAGACTGAAGAGGTTTGGCTTCTCTGCTGCTGGACCAAAGGCCTGGGTCCCGGGTGCTGGAGGAAAACCGGTGCCCGCAGCCAGGGGAAGGAAGGCCTATTGTGCGAATCTTTGTGCAACGGGCTTCTAGTATATCAATAAAAAGACTGACACCTGATGGCCCTAAACAAATGCAAGTGATTCAGCCATGCTTTTGGCAAGCTGAAAGCATGCATCAGTGACCAGGTTGCTTTTAAATTAGCCTCTTATGCTTTATGAATATCCACACATCTAGCAGTTGTAGCTCTCAAAACCATGACTAGTATAAAAGCTATCACGCCAGCCTGCTCACCAGCTTCTTTACAGTTTTAACTGATCAACATCAACCTGTTCACACCTCACCATTCATTTAATAATAACTCAGACTGTGCAGTAGCCATGGATAAAGTGATCTTCATCCTAGAGATCAAAGAATTAATCAAGTGAAACAGTAAAGAACGATTTCAGAAATCTTTTGAGAAAGATAAATAACTCAAAGTGATGAATTATTGAATCTTTAGGGTATATTTATTTATCAGGCAATCAAAATTTGCCATTTTAAAGCTCATTCCATTTTTCTTTCATATTAGCTAGTTGTCTTTGAGGTGACATATAACCACCAAAACTGAATATGTAATCAACTTGTGACTTAATACGAAAAAAAACTTGATAAATCTATTCTGTTATGTTTTAAAACAAACCTTCATAGTGTTAAATCTGAAAAAACTCAAATGGTCTATAATGAACAGGAAAATTCTGGCTCCAACCTGACCTAAAGTATTGCAAATAGCTTTAGGATTTAATCACACATCCTTAAAGGAAACATTTGGACTTACTGACTTCAAACTCCCATGCAAAGGAAGTCAACCTTTTCCAACATTCCGAAGAGAATGTTCTCCCAACCTCTTGCTGAATATTGTGCTGCTAAAGCTCTATTGAATGCTATAGCCCATGCCTTGTTCACTGAACTTGCCCCACTGGAGGGTTCAACTCTGGTCTGTAAAGTTAGCAAAACTATCCTCTAATGTCTCCTTCATATGAAAAACTTTAAAATATTTTAATGCCCCAGAATTAATACTCTAATTCTACTTCGTAGGTCAAATATCTCTAGCTCTTAACTATTACTATTCTGATGTTGTCCAAGACCTTTGCCATTTGCTAGGTTCCCCCTGGATATTCTCCTCTTTAGGCTTGTTTTCTAAATGTGACTTCCCAAATTGGGTATATTGTTCCAGGTATAAAAAGACCAGTGTACGGCATAGAAGAAAAACAGCCAAGAAACTCACAAAACATCTCTCATTGGTCCTTTTCTGGTCTCTATACTTGAAACATAGACCCACCTGGAGAGTAAGGATAAATCCACAGCTCCAAAGGAAAAGACAACAGCAGTGCTGCAATTTGCGCCTGTCACACACATTCCCCAGGAGTAAAAGAAAACCAAACTGAAGTAAAGGCCTCTCTTTCCTGGTCCCCTTGAGACATATGTTCTTTTTTTAAAAAAATATATATATTTTATGGATTTTTTTACAGAGAGGAAGGGGGAGGGATAGAGAGTTAGAAACATCGATGAGAGAGAAACATCGATCAGCTGCCTTCTGCACACCCCATACTGGGGATGTACCAGCAACCAAGGTACATGCTCTTGACCAGAATCGAACCTGGGACCCTTGAGTCCACAGGCTGACGCTCTGAGACATATGTTCTTTAATCCAACTGCTAATCCCCAACCTGATAATGAAGAAGCACAAAGAATGTTTTATGCCACCATAAGGCATTTGCACAAACAGAATCTCTGCTGACCAGTCAGTCAAGAAAATCACTGTATGCCTCAAAATGAAAAATAAGAAGCTGCAAAACAGTAAACTCGCTATCTTCTGACTGCCTGGCTAGATACCATATTCATTCATGAGTGACGATGGTGAAGTCAGGATTCAGGAATATGAGAATAATGCATCTCTCAGGGTACTGGGAAATGTTTATCATCTATCAGGTTCAACTCTTGTGTCCACTATTTCCAGTGTCATTCTTTGATGAGAGAAGGAATACTGTTGAGTAATGGGCTGACTGTCTGTGAAATCTTCCCATGCAAATTTCTGAAATTATATCTCCTCATTGATCATTTTTACTGAACTATTTCAAGAGAACATGATAGGGAAATTTGAGAGTGATCATACCTCTTCAAAAAAGTATTCTTCATCTAAATGAATCTTCAAAACAGAGTTCCAAAGTAGCACTTTGATGACAGATTCTTCTTGACGTGTTGACACCCAACTTCCAGACATGTGAAAATAGGCATTTCATCTTTTATTTCATGAAACAAAATGAGATTGGAATAAATTCCCAAATTCCTTCCTCCAAATTGCAGATTATTTGAGTTTCTATGAAACAAAAGTGTTTGTTTACCTAATGAAGCACTAAAACTCTTGGTGTGTTTTTGCAAATTGTGTAGAGTCAGCAAGATACTAAGTCAAGAACTGCTCCATGCTGCCTCCTCACTGAGCCTTTTCCTTTCCAAGAGTGTGGCTCCATCCAGCCATTTTCAGGAAACTCATTGCGGGAGGGCCTCAGCTTTCATGAAAATGCGGGTCAAGTTTGATTCATTGGGAGACTTCGACATAACAATGTCGTAAAAATATGCCAATTAAGTGAATAGTATATACCATTTCTCATCAAGGATGAATTTTCCTTCCTGAGAGCTTAATTCTTGACTAAAATGTCACTCAGAATGAAAGAATTCTAACATAAGAAAGAAAGTATTTGAAAACAATGAGTGAAAGGTTTAGAAATCACATTCTTTTCAAGCTTATTAGTGTGGCTATAAATATGAGAAAGATATACAAATATTTTTTTAAAAAAT
The DNA here is from genome assembly GCF_028538775.1 of Myotis yumanensis. Classification (NCBI taxonomy): domain Eukaryota; kingdom Metazoa; phylum Chordata; class Mammalia; order Chiroptera; family Vespertilionidae; genus Myotis; species Myotis yumanensis. Next base: position 27,757,930 of record NW_027223755.1, read on the forward strand.
AAATTTGAAGCTCAAACTTAACAACTACTGTCCTGCCTTCCTCTTCATTTCTGAGAGTGTATTTATGTAAAAGTCCCATTTGTAGCATACACTTTGGATAAAGGGTTGCCATTGCCCCAGACAAATGTTATGGCTCAGTGAATGCACCATGGTGTGCATGTGGGGCCACATTTTCACATTTAAAAGAAAAACCCATGTACATACGTGTGCACACACACGCACCAGGCCTGCCTTTCATTCCAGTCTATGTAGACCCTTCTGTTTCCAACGCTTACTGCCCCTCAATTGGCCAAGCAAGCGGAACCCCCATTCACTACCCAATGAAGCAACAACTCCCCCATCTGACTAGGAGAGGCCAGGGGCCTTGCCCACTTACACTTGTCTGTCAGCTGGGTTGACAGCATGGGAGGGGGCCTCCCCCACCTTTCCCTGCCTATCAGCTCTGCTGACAGGTGCAAGCAAGCAAGGGACTCCCCCCACCACCCCATTCATGCCCATCAGCACATCTGATGGACACAGGCGGGTAGGAAAGTCCCTAGAGCCCTTGAGCGGAGAGGGCAGGCTCATTTCTACCCTGGGTGGGGCCTGAGCTGCACGCACTCTCACAGTCTCAGTTGATGTGTTGGGGGCAGACATGGGTTCCCAGTTGTCCCACTGTCTGACAGGAAGTCACCGTTTACCCACATTGAATTAGTCACGCCTCTGGCTGTCCATGGATCCTGTCTGGGTCATCTTAGAGGGGATTTAGACAGGCATATGAAAACATGTAGAGAGCAGAGGGCAGAGAGCTAGTGGGGAAGAAGGAACCAGCCTGATAGGCAACTGGAAAGGTCATAGGAGAGCATCCAAGGAGAGGAAATGAGGTCAACATATTTCAAATTGACCACTGACCAAAACTTTGTAAAAAGAAAGTCCTCAGTGGACATTGACGAACACAATGGTTTTTCTTATATATTTTTGTCTTAGAAAATAAGATGTGACACAAGGGGCTAAATGCATGCTGGGGCTACTCTCAATCATACAAGTGAGTATTTAGTGAACATATACTATGTGCCTGATGCTGAATAATATCTCTTCCCCCTGCCATTGAGCCTGCACATGCCCCATAGACACTGTAGACCCTCTCATGTAGACTCTGAATGGAGCAGCCAGAAAGCCCCATAGTGGGCCACCAGAGTTCTTCTGCACTAGTGTGGGCCTCTTTGATGATCTGTTTACACTGTAGTAACACCATATGGAAATTTAATAGAATCATTCATAATTTATGACATTAAACAAGAAATATCATTATTTTATTAGTCTTTAAAACTGGTGTGGTTATTTGCACTAGTGTGGGCCACAGGCACAGTTCTGACCACAAAGATTGAAAATAATCCCAAATACCAAGTTCCTCCCCCCCCCCAAAAAAGCCACCAAAGAAACAAATCAAACAAACAAAAGCTAATGAATTCATAAACTCCAAGTGAAGAATTAAAAAATCATAGGATAAAGAACCCCTTTACTTCAGTTAGCTTTCTCTCAGGTTTTGCTTCAACTTTCCTACTTTAACCTCAGATTTCAATTAAGTAGACAAGAGACTTTCAGCACAAGTGCACAGTAAAAAAAATGTTTTCAGCACACACACAAGTGCCTTTGGCTTCAAACCAACAGGAAAATAATGGCTTTCACAACCACACAAGGAGTTTGTAACTCTAAGGCAGGATGTAGAAAAGCTACAAAAGCAACAACCAAAAGGGTGTCTCAGCCTTCTGCACTCAGTCAGGAAACACTGTCAATTTTAGCTTAATTTTTACATGCAGCAATTTTACCTTCAAAATTTCCACATGATTTGGATCTTTCCTTCCATGAGTTTAGAGCATCGTAGACATTCACAAAGCTCTCCACTTAGCGGAGGGTGGCATCCTTCTGCTCTAGGCTCAGATTGCAGTCAAGGTCTTTGTTAGGCATTCTGGAGATTTCTATCAGCCATGGCCATCTCATTGGCCATGCCTTAGACCTCCATACATACCGGAATGAACAGGAAGCCAGAATTCGTATATTTTCTTCTTTATCTTTTATTGTTAACTTGCATAAGATAGGGATGAACTAAGTGGAAGCAGAGGGAGCTTTTTCAGGCTACACACAGTCAAGACATGCTTTGCCTGACACACTGTACCTTTGAATTTACATGTTCTTTTTTGAGGAATAAATAATACTATTTCAAAATAAGAGTTCAAATACTAAGCCTGTTATAACCAGTTATTATTTGCATTATTGATCTAATTTATTTCATCTAACTTACTTAATCATATTGCAGCTCCTGGAGCTAGACAAGAGCTTTAAAAAAATCACTTGATTTTGCCCCACCTTTGAAGAGAAAAAACACATTTCTTCGTTGACATTTGGATGAGGAAATGAGACTCAGAAAGAGGTGTCTGCAGAAATTTACACAGCTAGTAAAGGGTAATGGGGAAAATTCCAGATCTCCTGCCTCTTGGGCATTTGACAGATGAAATGTGGGTGAGGAAACCAAGGGGCCATCCTGGAAGGGGACCCCATGGTCAGAAAGAAGGGCTGGAGTAACAACCAGGTGTCTTTTACCAAACTATTTTATACTCAACAACTTATAGTTCTGAGTTACAGAACAGTATAGACTCTTCTAAAAAAAAAAAGAAATAGGAGAGAAAGAGATTTTACAGGGTCTATTTATTTCTAAAAGTTAACTTGACTGAATGTTTCAACTCCTATGGCTGGACTTCTTAATTTCTATTTAGAATTGACAATTGTAAGCTTTCATGTAAGCAGAATGAATAATAGACTTCTCAGGTGCAGCAATACCTAAAACTTTCACTTTTAAAATCATAATAAAACATGATTCCATCTGGTAAGACTGCTTTGTAAATGTGGAACATTTCTGACTTGCGTTTAAACTGTCATTGATCTTCACCTAACACAACCTATAAATATCCTTCTGCTCTTGTTGTGAGTTTAAGGTTTCAGTCCATGCTCCAAGTGGACTGTTGAAATTTTCAATTTACATCAAAATGGGCAGATATCCATGGAGCTGGTTGTCTTTCTCACTTCAAAGCTCTGGTCCGAGTCAACCTTGGCTGTGTTAAGTCTTTCATACGCTATTTAATTGTGGATTTTTGTGAAAAAATAAAGGAAACTCAAAGTCATATGGTTTAAACATGTCTAAATGAAAATTGTGAGTTGACTCATAAGAATTACCACAAATGTCTCTTCCATGGAGCCATTGGGCAGAAGACAATGGTCTATTTCCTACTGTGAAAACTCCAAGTGAAGAATTAAAAAATTTTAGAAACCATTTCCCGTAAGAATTCTGCATTCAGACATGTGCCTAACTTATGAATCACTGACAGGAACCCAGGTCTTCCCACTTTGTGCATTTAAAAGTAAAAGTCATTACTTGGGGTGCATTCTGGAAACGTTGTGTGGAGGGCTTATATATTCTTACATTAGAAAGTGTCTCATTGTCCAAGAAGCTTGAGAAATGTAGCTTAACAAAGTTAGACTTATTTACTACAGGAGTTCCCAAGCTCAGTATATTGGCCTGTGCTATGAATCTCTAAGAGAGAAATACTGTATGTTGCACTTCTCAAATTTATTTGCTCATAAAATCTGTGTCCCAGAATATCTCATGACTTCTCGAGTGTATGCCTTGATAAAAAGCTGTGTTTTGTCTTGCTGTGGGTTTGAAGGAACGCGGACCAATATATGATGGGATATGGAAAGAATGTAATCTTACTGAGTAGCTACTAGTTCTATAAACCCAAAAGGAAGTCAATTATCAAATTTAGCATTTGCATAAAAACTTTACTCATTTTTCTGGAGCCACACAGTCTCTTTAGAACAACAGTAATTATTAAAAATCACTGTGAGAATGATCAGATTTACATGAATTTTAAGGTGACATCCAAATACAACTTTATAGTTGGCCACGTTTTGCCAAATTTCAATCTGTATCTGTAACAAAATAAGCCATGTGCATTTTGAGGAAATGAAATTATAGCAAAAAAGGCAAGAGCTCCAATATAAACATTTAAAATATTAATCAAAAATCTTCTTGGACATTCAGAAATTCCCACCACAAGAAAGCTTTCTTTGGAGCTAGGCCACAGCCAGGTTACTGACTGTCCCATTAGCTTACGAAGTTCAATAGAAGACCAGGGTCTGAGCTGGACTCGGTACTGAGCTTGGTAATGATTAGCTTCCTGTGCCCTACTTCCCTCATTTTGACTCCTGTATATTCATTTTTCACAAAGATCTTCCAACCCTCCTTCAGCGGTTCAGTTTCAGAACAGAGGCCATTATATTTGGGAAGCCTTTCTAGGCCTCCCCAGGCATCTATGCCCCCACTGGCCCAGATAACATGTGCAAAGTCGCTGCCCTCTTGCAGGGGACACAGTGAGTTGTCCACACATTTCCTGGTGGGTGAAGGTGGGAGCCAGTGGCTTTACCAGGGTCTCCAGGTCTCAGTAAATGTTCAACTCCTATTTACCCAGCCTTTCTGCTCAACTTCAAACAAGATTGTTTTTCTTTTTCTCCATGGCCTTCTGAGTGTCATTCATGCAAGACCAGGGAGAGGCCCCAGACCTCAACATTCCAGCCTCTCCTCCCTCTCCTACTGACAGGCGTGAAAGTCGTGCCGAGTGCTGCCAGGTTTCCACCATGGAAAGAACTCTCTCTGACCTGGAGACCATTAAAACACATGTGTCATCATGGCATTCATTACTTGGACTCAAGAACCACCCCATCAGAGCACCAGCATTTACACACTTTAATGGAAGAAGTGGGTCTTGTGCCACATGAGTGGGCCCTACTCTCATGTTGGACCACAGGGTGAGGTGCAGATATTCTGGAATGATGGTGAAAGCAAGGTTCAAACACCACATTTAAACTTCAGATTTTAATCTCCCAAGTGCTCTGCTGAGTATCATCTTCCCCAGAAGCTCAATTAGCCCTGTCAGGACTGTAAGGATTTGCCCTGAGGAGACGGGCTATTTCGGCATCCCAACCATGAACACCAGCCTCCACTCGATTACCTTTCTTGGAACTCCCAGTAAGTCAAAAGCTTTGAGCAAAGTGTGTTTCTGATCAAGCCTCTTTCTTTTAAAGAAAATTATGTCTTCTACTGGTGCTGGGAGAGTACCCCACATTATGAGGGAGAGGTACATTCAAAGCCAACTACTAGTATATAGGGATCTTCTCTAGAGATGGAATTCTCCCTTGAGATGCAAGAGATAACCTTGACTATGGGAAAACCTGAAACAAACATGAATGGTAGAGAATGCCATGTGCTCTTTCATGTGTATCCAATCTTCTTCAATGTGTACATCAAGACACAAGAATTAAGTAGCAGTTTTCTCCTACTTCCATCCAGTGCCCTTTTCATCCATCATTGATTACTGGAAACCCCGAGCATTCCTATGTGGAAAACAGAAAAGAAAGAAGCAGACTCTTTGCTACAAAGCATATGTGAAAACGATTATGTAAGGAGGGGCAGCGAGCAGTGCTCCAAGTAACCAGCAATCTACTAAGACATGATTAAGAATCACTGTTTAAGTAGTTGGGGCCAGGAATTCCATGAGCTGGTTCAGCGTGTGCTCAATAATGTCTTTTAGTGGGACCAGCCCTAGATTGGCCCATTGGAACCTAGGAGTTGGAAGTGAGACACTGGAGAGCTGGTCATCCCTTTTCAAGCCTCAGACCTCACTGTGATTTTTGTTAACAGACACAGACTCCATTTCAGAGAAAATGCCAAACCCGAGTTTGTGTCAAGTTGAATTCTGTCCATTTCATGTATTTTGGTATTAACACTGTAGAACAGGCTGAGGCCAAAACACTTTCCAGAGAGTCCAGGAGAGTCAGGCCTGCACCCAGGGCCAAGTCTAGATTTGGAAACTCCCACACTTTGGAGTCTTCAGGCAGGAAACCCTCCCACATGAGAAGTCACTGCTGATGGACAACTGTTCGGGGGCCATGTCCTCAGAAGTGTCAGCCCCAACCCAGGATGCCAGCTGGTCCCAGTGTTCTAGTGACACAGCCCAGACCACAGCATCCATGGTGACAACAGCATCCCCCACCCCTGATCCAGTTCCTCCCTGGAATCTCAGCTGAGGACTAAATATTTTCACAAGGAGGCATTAAAGTCAATACACATCAACCAGCTTTCCTGGCCCAAATCATAAATACTATTCATCAAAAGCCGCTGCCGTTTGCTCACAGAGGATGAAGGCTTGAAAAGAATTATTAGCATTTTATTGGAATTGTGTTGAGAAGAGGTTTCCAGACTCAGGCAGACTCGGGTCTGAGAGTACGTTAAAATGAACTTGAATGTTTCCTTATACTTATGAGCTTACATCTCTGGCAAGTCTACTCTGTAACCTGGCCTGAGGAAAAGGCACAGGGAATGCCTGCCGACCACAGGCTTGGGGGGTGAGGAACTTTGCCCCAGTTAAGCCCTAGGTCTGGATGTTGTCTTCCTCCACTACCCAGTGTCTGTCCGCCTCACTGAAATTTCCCGTCATCTAACTGTTGAAATGTTGCCCAGAGAAAGTTACACCTGAGCCAAATGCAGTATGTACTAGAGGCCACCAAAATGGGCTCGACCATTTTCCATTCCACTCTGCTTTTATAGATTTTCAATATTCAGAAAGGCTTACAAATAAATGAGCTGGAGAGGAAAGTGAAACCTTCCCCATTTGGTCGTTCCCCTTGTCTAACAATAAGGAACCTTAATATTATTTTCCTCCTCCAACACCTCAAGACCTGTCATTGGCGTACTTGGTACCAACAAAAGCAGCATCAGTGGTAGGTTCCCCCTAAAACAAAAATGCTTTCAGTAAAGAGGACTATACCTACCATTTTTCTACTTTATTTACTGAGCTCTGAGTTTCCACAACATTATTCTTTAGTCCTTGAGGAAGTAATACACTCTCGCCCTTAAACGCTGTAAGTAGTCGATAATCCATTATTACAGTAAGCCGTTCACTCTCACAGTAATTATCTAATAACCCCTTATAAAAGACCGTGGCTTCCTAATCTGTTTATAATTATCATTTCAATGATCCCACACATTAATGTCTGACCTTCAGCAACTCTGACCTGATCTTAATTAACTCTAATATCAAATCATCGCTACATAAGAAACTAGCCATGACCAAATGAATGAACCCCAGGTACAGTTAATTTCTGGAGCAATTATCTTTTCATGTAGGGAGATTTAAATGATTATCTGCACAATTTCACACAGTTTTATGTAATTCTGCGACATTATAAATTCTGTTTTAAATCATATTTCAAAGGCAGGACTCCACAGTCTGGCTTTGTCTAGTTTTCTCAAGTACTTGCCTACAACATCACACACTACCCCTGTGCAATGCAGAATGGTTTTGTGTCATTATTTTTAATTATAAACAAATAATGAAAACAGACCTTACAAAGTGATATGTAATAGTTAAATGAATAACTATACCGCTAGGTAATGTAGGAGCAACAGCATCCAGGTTAAATCATTAAAGAAAATACTGCATTATGAAGAAATATTGAACATAGTTGATAATGTAATATATGCTGTAAACAATTAGAGAAGCTGGAGTGTGAGTTAATATGTGTAGGCTGAGAACTGAGCGCCACAGACTGGAAAGCATTTATTGTCTTAGCAAGCCTAGTGGGATGCTGCTCAGGAAAATATTTGAGGCTCCAGTGCAACTTTATTTCAGACCTGAGATGCACGTGACTATTTTTGTGTTTGTAAACATCTAACCTCCCAAGCGAAGCTCTATGTGTACTCTCGCTTCCATTTGTTCAGATGTACAATGGACCTTTAGGGGTAAGTACACAAGCGCATCGGCAATATTGCAGAAATGTTTGAGTGTAAACAAAGAGATGCAATTAGAAAATGTTTGCTCAGCATCGTCTGTGGCATCAGAAATTAGGGGCACACTGATCAAAGTGTGGCATTTCAACAAGACTATTCACTGTTCCCTGCTCTTGACACAACTTCTCCATCTCGAACATTTAGCTTTCCTGGTCAATTCTTGCAACACTTAACAATTCATCCCGGAAACCAAAACATTTGTCCTGCAGCCTTGAGCCATAGACAGCAGCCTGATGAGGGAGACTGATCTGAATGTCACATGGATGGGGAGTGCTGCCTGTTCCTCAGAGATGTCACAGGGAGCTGCGGTAATGGATCACCCCTAACCACCAAGAGGGGCATTCACTTCCTGACCACGTACCTCTGCTCTTCCTCAGAGTAATTATTTGCAGAAATAAGAAGAAAATGACCTACATTTTATATCAACTAGCTTAACAGATGCACGGTGAGTGTACAGTTTCTCTATCAATAACAGAGTACTTGGGATGTTCTAAATTGATAAATATTTTAAATGACTATGTCTATTGAAATTTAAATGTATATTCAAAGACAAAAGGTGACTGTATTAAGAACCCATCCCCAGGTGCTAACACAAGCCTCATCAGTGTTCACAGGCCTGGTGGAAGGAAATTGTCGGCACCTCTGATTCGTCATGGCTTGTCCCCACAATCACCTGCTCCCAGACCCGGGAGCCCCTGGAGACCAAACTCTTCCTGGGTCTGAGCCCTCACACCAGAGACTCAACAGGGTTCAGTTCAAGCCTAGCTGTGGCTGTGACAATGACACCACCAGGACTTTCCCCAGGTGTTTTTCTCAGAGACATCTGTCATCTTGACAGTGCTGTCTATTGGCTTTAAGATGAAAATGTTTTAAATATAATAGAGATAGCAATTATTGCCAGGGTTTAAGCCATTAAATAAATTTCAGATCTTCAAATGGTTATCTTCTGCACACCTGCCAGTTCCAAGATGGGTTTAAAAACCATTGTGTCTACCGTGTGGGAATTGTGCTGTGAATGGTAAATATTGAGCTCTCTGCTCCTTTCTCACCCTTTGGAAAATGGTGTCTTTGTCTCCTTTTTGCTGCTGAGTTGAAAGTTTAAGGGACTTTACGCCATTAGTTCCTCTCATTCAAAGAAAACCCTTGGGCCTACACTTTCTCCTTTGTAATCATTGGAGCTCCTAGAGGAAACTACCCTGTTCTATGTAAGGTTTGACATTTGGTTTTAATATTTTACTTTAAATATCTGATTTAATTACAGCTTCTCTGGTGATGAAGTAAGTAATTTTTAACACAAAAGACCCATCCCACTCACTAATTTTCTCTAAGGCTTGGGGGTGGGGAACCAGACAATGGTTCTTCACCCTGAAGGAGACCCCTACTGGCACATCCACACCCATCCTTAAGGGACAAGATGGGGTAAAAATTTTGCTAAGAAAGTGGTCCCCAACTCACCCTTTCTTGGCTGGTTCTTCTTTGAACAAAACCCTACCACAACAGTATCAATAGCTGTGACAGGATTTACACTCATGTCCTCACAGGTGCTCCCTTTGGAGAGCTTTGGACCAGATAAATGAATGATGCACATAAAGTGTACACAGTAAGAAGAGAGAACAAGATGTGGGTCTGTGTGATGGGGCAGAGCACACGGGGGACTGGCAGTTCCTGCCCATGGGTGTGAGTGATGGCAGTGTTGTTGGCCCAGGAACAGGGTCAACCCTGGCTGGGCACTGACCAGCCCATGGAAAGAGCTCCTCCAGGTCACAACCAGGACTCCTTGCATTCTCCATCCTGCTTCTAGTGGTGGACAGAGAGCATTGCACCTGCAGTATGAGGGTCAACCAGGAACCACCTCCAGTGCTAAGGAGACTGTCTCCTGCCTGATACTAACCAGTGGTGACTTTTTCCTCCGTTTATTTGTGCTTATTTTTATCCTTGCCACTTTCAATTGCACATTTGAGCATTGCATTGTACCATTCAGTGAAAAATATCCCTATTTGGTTAAACAAGTAGCAATTAATTTTTAAACTTTTTATTGTAGAGTTTAATACACACACACACACACACACACACACACTTATGAAACTTAAAGATACAGCTCAAGAAATCCCCAAGTTAAGAAATAGAAGATTGCCAGACTGCCAAGAGCCATTTATTCCTCTTCAAATCATGACCTCTAACAAAGGTGAACACTGTCCTGATTTCTAGTGCTGTAATTTAGGTTGGAAACTCTTTAAACTTTGTATGAATGGAATCAGAATCTCATTATTCCTGGTTCTTTCTTCTACATCACATTTGGGACACTCACTCATTTTGGTTCCTTCAATTCATATGCTTGTAGTATTCTATATGTAAACATACAAAAGTTTCCCCAAAACAAATATATCAATTTACATCCCAACAGCATTCATGAAAGTCCTCATTGCTTTACATCATCTCAATATTTAGCATTGTCTTGTGATTTTTTTCCTTTCAACGTTACTCCTAAGGGCAGAGGTCTGATTCTATTCCATTGTGGTTAAATTTATGTTTTCTGATGAAATTGATATTGAGTACCTTTTTATTTTTAATTTTTAAAATTATTTTGTATCTTTGTTTGTAAAAGGCCTATTCAAGATCTCTTGCTATTTTTTTACTGAGTTCTCTAATTAAAAAAAAATAATAATAATTTGTAAGAGATTGTCCTATATTTTGGATGTGTGTATCCATTACATAAGTTAGAACTATTTCTTAGTCTGAGCTTCTTTTTCAGGTCCTTAATAGTGATTTTAATGCACAGAAGTTCTTAATTTCAATAAGGCAAATTTTCTCCTTTTTTGCTCAGTATATTTTATATCTTACTTTCTACCTTGGAAGCATGAAATATTCTGGTATAGGTGTTTTCTAGGAGTTTAGTAATTTGCCTCTTACATTTAGATAAATAACCCACCTGACATAGATTTTTTTTAATGTTGTGAAGTGTGGATCAAATTGAAATATTTTGTTCTGACACCAATTTTTTAAAACCATCATCATCTCCTTAGTGATCTGTAGTTTCTTCTGTGTCATAAATCAAGTGCTCAGGCCTGATCTGGGTCTCTGTTTTGTTCCTCTTATTCATATTGTAATGATATCTACAGTCTTAATTATTGTCACTTTAAAATGAGTCTTGATATCTGGTTAAATGATTTCTCCCTCTTTGTTATTCTTTGAGATTGGCATCTCTATTTTTGGAGCTTTGCATTTATATACAAATTTTATAATGAATGTTCCAATAATGAGCATAGTATATTTATTATTTATTTAGGCCTTCCTTATGCTCTGTAGGTTTCAGTGTACATATTTAGTTAGATTTATTCTTGTATCTTTAATAATCTTTTACATTTCTTTGCTGTATATAATTTACATATATCTAAAATAAAATTTAATTTTGTATATTAATCTTATTTCTAGCCACATTATGAAGATCATTTCATTAGTTTGATAGTCTTTCTCTTGAATTTCTGGTCCAGGTGGCTAGTAAGAACAAGTATTAGTCTAACCTCAGGGACTAGAATAAGGCAAGATAAATAAGAAAAAGGAATGAAAGAAGGAAAGTAAGAGAAAGAAAGAAAGGAGAGGGGGATGGAGGGAAGGAAAGAAGGGAGAGAGGAAGGAAAAAAGAAAAGAGAAAGAAAGAGGAAGGGAGTGAGGGAAAGAGGGAGAAAGAGAGAGAGAGAGAGAGAGAGAGAGAGAGAGAGAGAGAGAAAGAGACAGAGAGACAAGCTATTTAAAGGTGTGGACAAATGCCCATCTCAAGCTAAGACTTAGGAAGCCAATATCCTGGAAAGAAGAGGAATGCATTGCGGTGGGCCCTAAATTGCCTGTTTCTTTTTCCTCTGGACATTTGCCATTTTGTGGTGTATCTGGTGTTTTTGTTTTTTTTTTTTTTACCACTAGATAGATAACAAATCACCACACACTTAGCACCTAAAACAATATGCATTTCTTACCCCACAGCTTCTGCAGTCAGGGCCTCAGGCACAGCTCAGCTGCCTCCTCTGCTCAGGCTCACAGGGGTCAACAGGCTGTTTGCTCATCTTGGAGCTTGGGAGGCTCCACTGGAGAAGAATCTACTTCAAAGTTCATTCAGACTGCTGGCATAGTGAATTTTCTGGAGGCGCTTTTCTCTCTCTGTGCTGGAGGATGCCCTCAGTTTTCTGATGTGTTTTCTCAATGTGGATATTCAGTTCATCAATTCTTCCAGAAGGATCTCTTACTCTAATCTGCTAGGACAGTAGGGAATTGGAAGAAATTTTAAAGTGCTTAACTAACTCAAAGAAAGTTATGAAAGAAGAGAAAATAAAACACACTAAATGTAAATGAGCAAAATATTACATTTATTTTAAAAGATGAATTTAATAAAAACTAATCATTGGCTGTTATGAAAGACACATATTAAATATAAAGGTTATAGATTGGAAATCAGAATGTTGGAAAAATATAGCCCATGCAACAACTAAGCAAAAGAAAGCTGGTATAAATATTCTAACATCATGCAAAATAGGCTTTAAGACTTGAGGTATAACCAGAAATTAAAGTCTCTTGTTATGATAAAAGTTAATTCAACTGTAAGATTTAATACTTAAATTTTTCTATTATTTACTTTGCTATTCAAGAAATTTGAGGCTATATCATTAGATATATACTAATAGAACTAGCAGAATAAAAATCAATAAGGACTTAGATGATTAGAATGAGTAGATGATTAATAAAATTAGGAGAATGGACACACTACATCCAGGAACAATAGGGTACATACTCTTTTCTAATACACACAAAATTTTTGCTATTTTACAGAACTGAAGTCATGTGGACCATGTATTCTGACCAGGGTAAAGTGAAGCTATAAATAAATTTTAAAAGATAAATAGAAAATCTCCAAATGTTTGGAAATTAAGTAACATATTTCTGAATATTCCATGAATTAAAAATAAAGAAATTACAATTAAAATATTTAAAACTCAATGTTAATAAACTCAAAGAATGCAGCTAAAACAGTACTTAGAAATTCAGAGCCTTAAAAACACATATAAGCAAAAAAAACAATAACTAAAAATTAATGACCTAGCCATTCAGATAAAAAAGCTAATATTGATGGATTATAAGTTAAAGTTTGCATGAACTTCCAAATAAAATGACAAAGTTTTTAAAGTAGTTGTACATTGTGCATTTCTTACTGAAATGCATGAAAGTTCCATTTTCTTCACATCTTTGCAGCATTTGATATTATTATCAGTCTCTTCATACCCATTTTAGTGGAGTGTAATGGTTTCTTATTATGTTTTGAATTTTGATTTTCTAATAACTAATGGTGGTGAATATCTTCATGTGCATATTATTTGTTAAATTCTTTAGTACAATTTATTTTCACATCCTTTTCTTTTTTAAAAAAATTGAGAAATATTCTTATTATTGAGTTGTAAGAGTCCATCATATATCCTAATAAAAGTCCTTTATTGGATATATTATTTTCATAGGATTCCCTATGTGTGGCTTTTATTTTCAACTTTTTAATGGTATAAGTTGAAATAAAAATGTTTTTTTCTTCTTATCTTTGCTGAAGTTCAACTTATCTATTTTGTTTTTCTTTTATTTATTGTCATTTACTGCTGATGAAAACGCATTTCCTAAGTGAAAGGCACAAGGATTATTTCTATGTTTTCTTCTAGATTTATTGTTTTAACTCTTACATTTAGGTTTAATTTTGAGTCATTTTTTTTTATACAATGTGTAGTAGGTTTCCAAGTCCTAAGTTTTTTGTTTGTTTGTTTGTTTTGGGTTGTTTGTTTTCTGCATATCTATATCCAATTATCCCAGCACTATTTATTAAAAAGTCTATACTTTACCCATTGACTTGCCTTGGTTTGTTTGTTTGTTGAAAATTTGTTAACAGCAATGGAATGGTTTATTTCTGGCTTCTCAATCTGTTCCATTGATCTATACATCCTATTCTTAGTTCACTGCTACATTGTCTTGACTGCTATCCCTCTTCAGTCAGTTTGAAATCAGATGGTCAAAGTTTTCCAAATTTTTATTTCACTTTCATGTTATCTCATTTAATCCCATGAAATGAGAATGCTTGTCCTCATTCACAGATGAGTAAACAAAGAAGTGACATGAACTTAAGAAGTAGTAATTGACAGAACTGGATTTTAACTGAAGTCTGTCTGGTCCAACCACTTACTCTCTCAGTGGCATTATCTGCTTCTTTCAGTTACCATTCGAAATTTTCCACACCCACCATGAGGCCTCAAGGCAAGATTGAGAAAGCCAGCACCTCCTGGGACAAACACTTCAGGAGAACAAGTTGTGGTCATGGCAGCTGTGTGGGTTTGTGAGATAATCTTCAAACACAGGTAAACACAAAGCAGCCCTGTTCTCTCCAAGAACCAAGATAAGATCATCCAGTTTGGGTCAAAGTGACTTCTCACACTCATTAAACAAGTACAGAGCTGTCATATGCTCCTTGAACACAAAAATATCCAAATATGACTCTCAAACTAAGAGTTGAGACCTTCTCAACTCTATGGAACAATTTCTCCATCTGTCCTGGTGCCACCACACCAGGTGATCCCTTCTAAAGGGAAGACAATAATCTGGCCACCGCCCTGCCTCCCCCTCGCATTAGCTTGTGCTTTGGCACACTCAGCCTGTGCTCTTAGCTGACTCTCCTTGCCAAATGCTCTTCCTTCATGCCTTACCAGGCTCCACCTGTGATGGAAGTTTCCATTGTCGCATCTGGCATGGCTTAGGTACATTTCCTGTCTGCCCTCTGGACTGCATGTCCTGAGGTTCATGTGTGCCTAAATGAGTCATTGTTTCTCAGAAGGCCTGGCTCAGAGCTCAGATTTGCTGTGCTCTCCCCCCGGGCTTGCAGAATTGAACCTGCATTGTCAATACTGAGCACCTTTTCATTTGAATGGAAACAATGAACAAATACAAATATCACTTAGTGTGAACATCCTGTTCTACATCCATATGTTCATTTCTCCTAACATTACACAATCTCAGGTAGACAGAATTCACTTGTAGAGGGTGAGATAATTTGAGAACAATAGCAGCACTAATTGACATGACTTTCAATAGGACAACACAAGTTTGCTGACAAAGGGTAATCTATACTAAATTTCTATTGCTGACTAAACTTACAAGTCCAAGATGCAAGACATTTCTTAATAGTTTACAACTTGTATCAGTTGATCTTTGCTGTGTAACAAACAGCATCAAAGCTTAGCATTTTAAAACAATCATTGCTCATTAGTTTACAGTTTCATGGATTGACAGTTTGGCCTAGGCTACAGTGAATAACTTTCCTACTGTTTCCCTGTAATTGAACACAGCTAGGGCTGGACATCTAAGATGGTCTCTTCCCACCCTCTATGTCTGTCAGCTGGGTTCTTGATCCTTTCCAGCAGGCAGGCTCAGAATCACGGTGTCAGCTCAGAATGCACATAGAAGAGGAAAACCCAAATGAACCTGCATATTTCATGACTCTGAGGTGCATTTCTTAATGTCCTTTTGTCCCCATTTGTCACAAGGCCAAGCTCTGATTCAAGGGGTGGAGAAGTAGGTGCCAACTCTTGACAGGGGGGCTAAAAACAATACTTTGAAATCTACTGCACACTCATGCAACACTTCTCATCTTCGTCACTCCTCACTGTGCTATTCAAGTAGGTCCTTTCATCTCATCTCCCACAGGATTTGGTTCTTTGTTTTTGCACACTATACTTGGATGATTTATTCATTCATTCAAGAAATATTTACCAAGTACCTACTATGTGCAGGCATAGTTTTAAGTAGTAGAGACATGAAGACAGAGCTCTAAAAGGATTTCAGCGCCATTCAGAGGAAGATCAAGAGAATAATAGTGCAAAAAGTGACCTTAATAAGAAAGGCAGATATTCCATTGAGTTTGTAGAAAGTACACGAAGGAGATGTGACATGGATCTTACAGGATGGAATGGGGTTTTCCAAGGGATGCCTTCAATCAGTATTTACAGGGGCATGAAATAGCTGTTGAGGTCTATGTTTAGAATCACATGTTGGAGAGATTGTTCAGGCTGGAATGTGAGAGATATACTGACGGACATTAAAAAAAATTTTTTTCAATTTTAACTTTAAGGAAGTAAGTGGCTAGATTCAAGAGATGGCAATAGAGAAAAAGAGAGATTTAAGGGATTCAATGAAGATAAAAATCTACAGAAATTGATGGCTGATTGCACATGCTGTGGTAAAGCAGAGGCAGAAAGCAGGAGTGGTGGTGACCATGAGGCCCTGCACAACCAGTGTCCCTCACTCTCTGTCCTAATCATGCCTGCTTTATTTGACACACTGGCTGCATGTGATCCCAGTTGCCAGGCATGGTCCTGTGAGAACCTTGGACTGGCTTTCCCCAGGGTGTCTACCTGGTTCACTTTCTTACCTCCATATCCTGCACAAGAGCCATTTTACTGTGAGGTCTAACTGCACCAACCTACTCTTAGTCCCCTTGTCTTATCTCTCCTTAGATAGCCTTTATAACCTTCTACGATGCTGCATATAATTTACTTATCTACCATAGTCATTGTTTATTAGCTCCTTCCTCCTCTACTAAAAAAATATGATGAAAAGTAAATGTCATCTATTTTTTTTCTCTGATGTATCTCCTCTGCCTAGAAAAGTGCCTGTCACATACCAGATGCCGAATAGTTGCTAGTCAAATGTATCAATGCCAAATGGCCCAGAGCAGAAGGAAGCCATGTTCAGGGTTTTGGCAGCCCAGAGGGCAGCCTCTAAGAATCACTTAATAAATAACACAAATTCTAGAACGAAGGGAGTGGGCTGAGCAGAGAACAGACTAAGGCCATGGTGAAAGAGTAAAGATCATGGGTTGACCAGGAGTGCCTGTAAAAGGAAGTAGACATAGAGATTTGTTGGAAAAAATGTGTAGTTCAGGGAAGGTCTTTGAAAGTAGAGTAAACTCAGCTGTGTTACAGGGTGTGAGGTGAACGTCTTCGAGGAGGGGAAGTAGGAGATAAAGAAGAGATAGATGTTGACTGACAGACAATGACTGAGAAGCAAGAGGAGAGGGGTTCAGTTACAGGAGGAATCTGGCTGTGATAAGACACAGGCCAGAGCACAGCTGGAGAGCAGGAACTGATGCTTCCTCACTGTCCTTTGTTTTCTTGATGAAGCAGGAGACCCACTAACCTTAAGGGAGAGAGGAAGAGATGGGTAGGGGGTCTGATGGAGGAGAAAAGTTGGAATGATGGTCAAGGGCTTGTGGCAAGCAAGACCCAACATGGATACACTGAAGGCCATCTGGCAGCATGGAAGGGTCAACCAGGCTGTCATCCCTTCAAGAGTGCTTCTTCAGTGTCTCCCATGTCGCCTGTCATTGCACAGTGGAGGCAGACTGTGTAGCAGCCAAGACAATGCTTCCCACATCAGACCATCTGGCCACTCCACTTAACCCTCTGTACCTGTAACGGGAGGGTGTCAACAGTGTCCACCTCCGGGTAACATGGGCCTGGACTTGGTAAGCACTCAACAAACATTCTTTCTCATCTTCTCCTGTGGTGCACACAGCTGACATCTACTTCCTGAATGTGCACACTGGAGAAAATACCTGAGAGACAAAATGCTACCAGTCTGTGTATTATGATTAGTAGTGTTTCTGCAAAAATCATTTTCATGAGAGGATAGCTTTCTAACACAGCAACAATAATAATGATGTGGTATTAATTGATTCACAATCAAAATTATGAGATCTGAGCAGGGTGGAAACTAAAAACCTAACTGTCTAATTTCTGATTTCTAGAAGATAAAACTGAGACCCAGGATGGTCAGGATCCTGCCTAAAGCTACCCCACAGCTTGGATCTCTGCTGTCACCTATGTGGTCAAGCAGTCTGTGCTTTGTTTGGAAAACCACAGGAAAGAATTGCAAACAGGAAATCTTAATGAAACAGCCCTGGGGCCCCAGGAAACAAAAGGACCCCCACCTCTGCGTGGTCATTGCCCACAGTAATGATGGCACAGACAGGACATGTAAGAGTCACATTGTACAGCAAAGATTTAAGAGAAGACAATAAACTTTATGTAGCATGAACTTTCTGGAAGACAAGTATTAAGGGCTACAGGATACAGCATTGAGGGCTGAAAATTGTACATTCGATCATACCCACCTTTCCACGTTAAGGTAGGTCATCAGCCAAGAAATAAAGAGGGAACAGAACCATAACCAGCATAACCATGCACGTGGTGTAATGAGTTCCTAGAGGTGCACCCACAGTTCTTCAGGAAAGTAAAACAGTGAGGTAGCTCAGAGCACTGCACGTTTAGGACCATGTGACTAGGATCTAACCTTCTGTGGAGACTCTGTTATGAATTCTTATCTTTATAAACAAAAAATTAACA
The DNA here is from genome assembly GCF_028538775.1 of Myotis yumanensis. NCBI lineage: Eukaryota > Metazoa > Chordata > Mammalia > Chiroptera > Vespertilionidae > Myotis > Myotis yumanensis. The sequence continues at coordinate 27,776,230 of NW_027223755.1, forward strand.
CATATTATTATAAAGCCATCTTTTTTTTAAAAAAAAAGTCCACGGTAATACTTTTATTAAAAAAAGTATTCTAAAGATGTTTCTGGGAGGCTATCTGCTGACCTCCACAATCTAGCAGTAATGAGCTAGGCTATTCTGGGCTCTGCAGATATTAGGTAATTAGATTCATCCCCGAAGAAGTGACAAGACAGAAACCGACATCCTGGATTGGCTCTGTCACTGCCAAGAATTAGGCGAGAAAGCTAGTTATAGAAAAAGTGGGCATTTGGAATCGAACAGGAGTTCCTGGGGAACAGGAGAGAGGACATTCTGCATAAACCACCCCTTGGTTTCTTTCAGAGGCTGCATCACCCAGGGAATTGTTTCCAGTCAAACCACTTCCTCTGGCAGCAATACAGGTACACATGATTTCACATTTGAAGCACAGCATGTATTCGGTCTTCCAGGCTGACTTCAGGTCACTGCCCTGAGGTACTGGAAGCCAAGTGTGCACCTGTTCTCATCCTGTCCAGGTGAAAATGCAATGCAGCCCAGCAGCTGGGAGCCGGAGGTGGCCCAGCTACATTCCTGCCTCTTCTTCCCACTCTCTTACTCATCACCATCCTCTTGGGGCTTTGGTCATAGGTTCCCCAAGTCCAAATATTTACTAGTCTAATCATTAGACTATTTAAATATCAATAAAGTGACCAAAATTTTTAAAATAGTTTTTAGTGAATCTACTCCCTCAGAACAATTCAAAATATATAAAAAATATCCTCTCTGAAGGCTTCAAAAAACTTCATGGAAGACCCATGGTTTTAGGAATATACTCTGTGCCAGTCTCCATTAGGGATGCACATCAGAGAAAAATATGGTAATGAGTGTTCACAGCAATTGAGTGGCCATGTCCCAGCCACACTCACCACATGCTTCCTCTCAATGAAGCAGATGAAGAACTTGAGGCTCAGAGTGATACATTCCACAATATGGTACAACTGAAGAAAAGCCAAGGTGTGAATGGAGGTCTGTTTGCTCAGAAGTGTGAGCTGTGCACCAACTCTCCTGGTGCCATGGAGGTTACGGTCGATAAGTACCATCCACATAGTGGCTGTGGTCATGAGAGGCACACGGGTGAATGGTACCTTCTGTAGCTTCCTTCTAACCGTTCCCTGTGATGGAAATGGCTTCTTGTTGTTGCTGTTGTAATACTTCCTGAATTGACTGACAATTTCATATTTTACATTACTCGAAATATCCTTTAAAATCCTTAAAATGGAAATAGAGGTATAGACTTATAAACATTTAAATTCATTAAATGGGAGCAGGACATGGTGATATAGATTCTGTAAAAATAATCTGCATAAGCCTGGCCAGTGTGGCTCAGTGGTTGAGTGTTGACCTATGAATCAGAAGGTCACAGTGATTCATGAATCATGCCAGTGTTTCAGACTCAATTCCCAGTGTAGGGTGTGCAGGAGGCAGCTAATCAATGATTCTCTCTCTCGCCCTCTCCCTTCCTCTTTGAAATAAAAAATATATATATTTAAAAATAATAATAATCTGCACACACCGAAGTTAAAATGTATACAATGTCTATAATAATTGGTAGTATACTTATTTATATAGGAGGTGATTCCTAAAAATTTATATACATAAAATAGTTATAAAAATAAGATTTAAAAGTGATAAATGGTATTTCTTGATATTAAAGGTTCAACTAAAAATTTTTACTTTCATAATTGTTATCCTATATAATAAAAGCCTAATATGCTAAGTGTCCGGTCATCTGGTTGGCTGTTCAACGAGTCAAAGCATAATATGCTAATTATATGCTTAGGCCGCTCAACTGCTTGCTATGATATGCACTGACCACCAGGGGGCAGATGCTCTGACTGGTAGGTTAGCTTGCCGCTGTGGTCCAGCCGATCAGGACTGAGCAAGACACCCTGGAGCCCTCCTGTGGTCCCTACCCAGCTGGCCAACCTCCTGCATCCCTCCCTGGACCCAATCGTGCACCAGTGGGGTCCCTCGGCTTGGCCTGGGCATTCTCTCAATCCAGGACCCCGCGGGGGATGTTGGAGAGCAGGTTTTGGCCTGATGGCGGAACGACCAGTTGCTATGACATGCACTAACCACCAGGGGGCAGATGCTTAATGCAGGAGCTTCCCCCTGGTGGTCAGAGCGCTCCCACAGGGGGAGTGCCACTCAGCCAGAAGCCAGGATCACAGCTGGCAAGGGACCCCAGACTGTGAGAGGGCACAGGCTGGGCCGAGGCACCCCTTTCTTCCCACCACCCCCCTCCCCCATGCATGAATTTCATGCACTGGGCCTCTAGTGATAAATATAAAAGAGACAAAGAGAGAGAAACCATCTATGAGTGAACAAGTAAAATATAAAGTCTGGCACATTAATATAAGAATAAAAATGAGCCTTTAACCCTGGATGGATCACTGACTTATGAATCAGAAGGTCACAGTGAAATCACTTTATCTGTTAGTACCTCTATTGTTGCCCACATGGAAATTTCCAGGCATAAACACATCCACAGGCATGTGGGAATGTGAAAGGGGTCTTACTAAATGCCAAAAAGTGAAGGGCAGGGCTGGGTTTCCGAGATGGGTGCACCTGCTAGCAGGTCTCAGCAGTGCTCTCCCTAGGTGTCCCTGGGCATCCTGCTCCTGTTTAATTCTGTTGCTGAACCACCTTCTAAAAAACCAAGCCTGGCTTTCCAGTCTGCTTGCTATTGTTGTTGACCAGGGGAAGACAGTATAGATGTAAGAAACCATTCGGATAGATGTCCATCAGCCCCGGGATCCACCCCCAGTTGCACTGTCACCCCGTAACTTTTATTTTAAAGTCAGATTGAATGTAATGCATTGGAAACACTGTTCATTCAGCTGAAAATTCCCCCGTAGCTCTTTACTTCCTTTCAGCATGACTTTTTGAGCCTTTTGATCTCTTGACTGCTTCCTATATTACAGCTCTAATCCTATATTTAAACATACTTCTACATTTCATCAGACAGTCAATTGAAATTTTCCATCACCTCGATGGTCATATTAATCCACTCCCTTCCTCACTACGAGGGCAGGCTATTCATTCCCCTTTTTTAAAAAGAAGAAAGAACAAAAATGTTTAATGAAAATGACAATACCTTTGAAAATGCGCAACAATTTAGCATCACAAAAAGTGAACGTTGAAGGCCCCTGCTTCCAAATGCAACCCTAATTAGAGGGCTGTCCGTTTTCTCGGGCGCTTTTCACATGCAGAAGAGGCCTTATTCAAATGAGGGGGCCTTTCGCAGGGCGGCTCTAATGGGGAGCTTAGCATCTCGGGGCTGCTCGGCCAGGCGCAGGGTGCGGGGAAGTTAGCTTGTGGATGCAGATTATGGTTATCCTCTTCACACACCGCGGCGTTCTTCACGCTCTGGAAATATTTTGCTTATCAGTAAGAAGCAATGATCAACACCTCAGCCCCCAGCCCCAGAGAGACTTGGAAATGAGATCATCAATATTCAGATTGAGCCCGTCCTCATGATGCCGGCTTGGTAATTTGCTTCTAAAGTAAGGGCTTACTGTATACTTCTTAATGTAAACATTTGACGACCACGTATCCAATATCAAATGGAGCGATTAAAAGGCCACTTTCCAGAGAGACACTGACAAACAGCCAGTGTTTAGGGCTCTGAAATTTAAAAACCTCAGAAAGGCCTTTCCTTTAATAATGATAATAATAATAAAGCCACAGTAAACCTATGAATGCATGACAATGGCAGACTGTTTCCTCCTTTTGCTTATTTGTTTCTAGATGTTTGCTGTGACAACCCCAGGAAGTGGCCCCCTGCAGGCCCCTAACTTGAGACCTCTTGCAAATTCCAGGCCATGGAGCTGCAAGTTTGAAGGCCACTGTTATTGCCAGGTTCTGTATTCCTTTCAGCCAGGTTATGTCTGCCCACCCAGAGGAACAAACCTCCCAAACAACTGGGCCTACATTTCAGGTGCACAGCCTGACTGTCAGAGGGTGAGGAATTGGGAGGAGGGGGCCCTCACCAGGTCAGGGAGACATGTCTGTTGTTACCTGCAGGAGCTTTCAGGGTCCAGATTCAGAAGAGGAGGCTGTTGTTGCAGCTGTTGTTTTAAAAGTATGCCTGTGCCTTCTTTGTACGTTGATGTGTGAAGACCTGCTTTGTAGAGACAAACTAAGCCAGAAGTTAACCAATCCAGCAAGAGAGACTAGGCCAACAGGAGGGGTTGGGGGGCTGGGTGATGGGGTGATGGGTGACAGGTGACAGGAGGTGTCTCCAGAGGCCAGTGTCCCCAGGCCAGCAGCACCCTCCACCCTAGACAGGGCATCTCAGAAATCAAGTGGGGCTTGGGGGCAGCTTTTTTGATGTAATAGAACAAGTAGAAAGGAACGGAGTAGAACAAATAGAAACTATCAGAGGCCATCAAACCAGCAAACAGGAGCATATGTACTTTGGATTTTTAAAATTCATTTGCATATATGTATAGTGTGGTGTGTGTGTGTGTGTGTGTGTGTGTGTGTGTGTGCCTATTTTGTGTATGTATATATGTGTATCGTGTATATGGAGTGGGTTCAAATCCAAGGAATTTCAGAGAAATAATTAATAAGACAAATCAACAGCTTGTTGGGAAAATCTGCTTTCACTAATGTATTTGGAATTTTTTTTTAATACTGACAATAGACGTGCATGAAACTTCATATAATCTACGATAGAATGGTAATGAACAGAAACTGATGAGCTAGTATAAGACTTGAATCCTTAGATGAACCTAACAACTTACCCAGCTCATTATCAGATGAACTGGGTGGGTGCCAGAGTGTTTTGGACCTCTTGGTGGGCATGGGCGGCTTCCCCCAGGCCGCCTGTGTAGATACTGTTCTGGCCAACACCCCTGTGCACAGGCAGGAAGCATCGGGGTCTGGATGCTGCCTCAGCAGACAGTCGAGCAGGGGAGCAGATCTGCTCACTGGAGACTGGGCCCGCTTGCTCAGGGCTGCCAACTCTGTGGGGAGGGGTTGGTGCCACCAGTCACCTGAGAATACCAGCAGCCGAGGGCCATGGCACTGAGGTATTTCTGCTACTTGAAATGTTCCTGCAGCATCTCCTGCCCAGGTCCAAGGTTAGAGTCAAGGGCTTCGGATCTCAGCCGACAAAGGGCCCTCATTGGGATGTGGTGGGACTGCCCTCCAAAGCGAAGGCGTGTAGAGCTCCCCAACTTGCCCTACCGCACACCTCCTATGGCTGAGAACCAAGGACACCTATGCCCAAATGTGTACTTACAGCCCTGGCTTTCTTTCACAGGTACTGGCCTGAATGGTAGCACCTACAGGCAGTCATGCTTCTCCTTGACTCGGCCACTTTTATTTCTTAAAGGCGAAGTATAGAACTAGTTTAGTGTTCTGATAAGCTGTTCCTTTTTTACTTCTTTAAAACAAGTTCATAAAGTTTTCACATATACACTTTATTACTATTTCAGCATAGCTTATATTCCCAAACTGTCTGCCAATGAAAGAATTTTGAATGCTCTTGATTAAGATCTGCCCTGGTACCTCGTGGTTTGGTATTCTGATTTTAAGCCATCTGTATCACAATATATATTAAAGCTGTAGGCTAAGTTCATAGCTTCAATCTTTCACTCTTCTTTCTAGCTAATAATCGAGCCTGTTCTGAAATAAAGGAGAGGGGAAACAAATTAAGATTAACTACTTCAAAAATTAGTTCTCTTATCCAGTTACCTAAAGGGAGATTTTGACTAGCTCCCCACAAATAATATGGGAGACTATTAACCTGTCCTGAGTTTGTTTATTCTAAGATATCCTTATCTGAATTAAAGAGAAATAAGAATGTGTTACAAACATGCATGTATCCTAAAAGTGTCTTTGTTTAGAACTCATGACCCTTAAAAGCATGAGCAGTGTCACTTTCAAACACACACTTGATATTTAATTAATATTTTGCATTTGCAATGCAATTCGGACTACAAAGCTGACAACTATAATTTAAAAACAATGGTCACAGTATGAAAATGACATGGAGATGTGCTACCTTAGTATTTTCCAGAAAAGCCAGCCCAGCCTTTGTTGACAAAGGTGCCCTTTGAGTCACGTTTGGGTTGTGTGCACTCATTCGTGCACATGCTACTCTTGGAGATGCGCCTCCATTCTGTTTCCATTTGACTCACAATCTGTGTTTAGTGTAAATCAAGACTCTGAAGAAATTTTGCCTTCACAGTGAAATTGCAAATTTATTCCTTGAAAGCCTCGCCGACTTCAGAGTCTTGGAGTCTGCTTAAGCACAGCCTCATTTTTCTCCTTGGCATAATAAACCTTTCCATCTCAGCACCTAAGTATACAGCAAACACTTTATTCAACACCCAAGAGGAAAAATTCATTTTTAATTGCGGAATTTCAACTTGAAATGGGATCTGAGGACGGGTCTGTGATGTCACAGGAGTTCCTGGTAAGCAGAGACGGGGTCAAAGATTCACCAAGACAAGCATTATGACTGAGTATTAATGGACACACGGGATTCATTTTCAAACAAGAAGGGCGCTCGATGGCTGGCATACCTGGAAAGGTAAGTACTTGGCAGAACTAGGAGATGAACCAATAAATTATTTGTCTGAAAAAGCAAAGTGTTGCCAGAACAAAAAGCACTGTACTCTTCACTCTGACAATTTAGTTTCTTCTTAAATAAAGCATGCAGCAAGGTAAAGTGAGGCTGCACTCTGGGACAGAAATGGTCTTGCCTCTCAGCAGGCTACAGTAGGGACATTGAAACCACCCAACAGTGGGGACACACAGGCAGCCCGCGCCCATGGTGAGAGGCAGCTGCGCAGGGCTCTGCAGGAGCCTTTGCTCAAATCCCCAAATAGCTACAGGGAGCACAGGTCGCATTTCAGTTAATGATGAAAAGGCTTCAAAACAATAATTAATACCTATAAGTACCATATAATAAGTTGAACATTTTTATTACTATTCTGTTTTAAAAAATATTTTATTGATTTTTTTACAGAGAGGAAGAGAGAGGGATAGAGAGTTAGAAACATTGGTGAGAGAGAAACATCTATCAGCTGCTTCCTGCACACCTCCTACTGGGGATGTGCCCGCAACCAAGGTACATGCCCTTGACCCAAATCGAACCTGGGACCCTTGAGTCCTCAGGCTGATGCTCTATCCATTGAGCCAAACCGGTTAGAGCTTACTATTCTTCTTAAGGATTCAACTAATAAACAATGAATAAAAATATAATCACAGAAGTTTAAATGGTCAGTTGTGAAACACAACACAACACTGACATAGTGAACTTAAAGAGGGTTTGCATGTTGAATTATACAGTTTAATACATATAATTCAAAGTTAAGTTAGGGCAGAGAATATATTAGCTGATGTAAAAGAACTATAGTCACTGCTACTCGAGAGTAACTCAGAACACAAATAAGAGTGACCTATGGATAGGTCCTACCACAATGGACAGTGTTGGTGTTTTCCAAGGACCGATATCCCAGTGGACCATCCCGCCTGAAGTCAGCATTCTGATCTATTGATTGGGGAAAGTTATCGTTGGTTGCTGTACTTTCTCTTTTTTAAATTTATTTTTATTGTTGAGGATATCACAGATGACTCCCATTTCCCCCTCTTTGCTCTACTCTGCCTGGCTCCTGCCCCACCCCAGACCTTCACCGCACTATTATCTGTGTCCATGTGCTATATTGTACTTTCAATGTAGCCTTCCTTACTCTATTTTCTTTAGAGGTAGGAATAAAGAAAGGAAAGGTAACAGGGAGGGGAGTAGGGAGGGAAATAAGGGAAAAGAAGAGAAAAGAACTTCCTATGGCTCTCCCCACACACTCCGGAGAGGAAGCAGAAACTAGGTATCCTGAGCATTGGTCCAATTAGTAGAAGCAGGCAGGCAGGCTGGGCACCTGTTACTGAGAAGCCAGTTGACATGGGCTACCCCTGGCTTCCTTCTCCCCTCACAGCCTGCTGGCCAAGGGTCCCCAGGACTGCACACCCCCACAGAAGTCCAGTCTAGATGACAAATGCCTACAGCATTTTCTGAGGAACCTTTTTTGGAGGTGTCCTCCATCTGGCCAGTCAATTCATTTGATGACTCTGAGCCCTGGGTCCAGGTTCCTGCCAAGAATGAGAACCAATTTATATTATGATATACGCTTAATGTTTTTCATAAAATTACATGTTGCACCCATTAAATTTAGTACCTCTACAGGGCTTTGTACTCCAGTAAAACAGTACATCGCCAAGTTGCTTCTAGCATGTCTTTGTACTAATGAATGGAAAAGCAAAATATGGGAAAGAAATCGCGTTCGTGATAGGTAAAGCACTACGTGAACACAAAGAAGTAGTATTATTTGCTTATTTAATACAGATGATTCTTCCTTTTTTAAATTAAAAATTTTTGCTTTGGAAAAAAAGAAAGCACTAGTTGTCTGTAATTTACCATCAATTTAATCAGTGATAAATTTCCAATACCAAAGAACACATTCTGCTAGTGAGCATCACAGAAATGCTGTCCACAAAACAGAACTTGCCAGCTAGCGAACTTTTCCTCTGTTTATCTATCTGACTTTGAATCTGAGTGAAGACCGTGTATGGAGATGCAGTGCACATCAGATCTGACTGTAAAGGAATCCTGTCACACCTGCAGGCAGATGAGAGCAGGCTGACACCCAGTTTAAACAGAGAAAACAGTGACACCTTCTTCCCAATGGGCCGACTGCGGCCAGCAAGGCTGCAGGTTGAGTGGGGTGACATCTGATGAACACCTGCTGGGAAGGGTCAGCGTGGCCATTCTGGTGCCTCAGACAAAAGATGAGCCCAGCATTTGAGTAAGAAAACTGCATGTTGGATTCTGTCTGTTGCAGTTTGGCAACATTATGCTTTTCATCAGAGCCAGAGGAGCATGGTTGGGGTATCAGACCCCAAACCTGGAGACCCCAGCTTCACATTTCCTGGCCAGAGTGCCCCACCCTGCAGAATTCCTTTTTATGCTGATATTTTATCAGGATGGAAACTTACAGAGAAACAAAACACTTGTATTTATTTTGTCAAAACAACAAGTATAGCTTTAGAAGCATGCCTAACTGGAAAGAACAAAGGCACCCAGGAGCAGTGGCATTGGAGGTGGGGACAGAGAGAAAAGGAAATCTAAACTAAAGCTAAGTAGAACTGTTGACTAACCAGTATGGCTGTGTGTTTAAGGGGGAGGTGGTAAACTCTCACAAAATTGCCATGTGGTTGGGGTCAGGAGTGGCTTCTACTAGAAGCAAGGAGAGTCAGGAAAATGACAGAGGATGCAAAGGGAGTCTCCTGAATCAGGGGCCGAAGGGAGAGGCTAGCTAGCATGAGGGAGGATCCAGCAGACGAGGAGTAATCAGGCAAAGGTGAGTGGATTTGGGGATCTCTGCATGGCCCACCTTAAGTCTGAATAACAATATAGGTTTCCCCAAAGCTTTTCTTAGCAGAGCAGTCAGTGCTGGTTGAGTGTGAATCTAAACCTAGACTAATCAAAGGTGAGGCACAAAGGGGGCTCATCAGCCAAAGAATTGGCCATTCTCATTTTCACTCTGAAGAACAGAAGAAACTCCCCATGCCGTGTGTGCAACTGAAGTCTCTGAAGATGAGGTGGGGAGTGCTGCCCAGCTGACCATCAGTCATCCTGCCTTTGAGTTTTTCTCACTCAGGAGACACCCCACAATTCAGTCGTGATCAGAAAGTGAATGGCCATGGTCAGGCCTCCCAGCGACCAGAAGATAGTTTTAGGAGCCTGTCAGGAAATCCTGTGGCCCCAGGCCCAGGGCGACTTTTTATTTCCAAGCCTGCTATTGATTTTGGTATGAAGAAAATAATTTGCTATTGTTGCTTAAGGTGTCATGGAGGGGGAAAAAACCCACCCATGTTTCATTTGCTAAGAGATCTTGGTTGGAATTTGCCTTTGATTACAGGGTTGCTCGAGTGACGAGATGGAGGTGTTTACTACTTAAAGGTACTACCATCTTTATGAGACATGGCACACTAATCGAAAACACAAGTAAACTGGAAATTAAATTTAAAAGCCTATAATTTAGTATCTCCCTGGCCAGGAGTGATGGCTTTCATTTGCGCGGGACTGGAGCTGCTCAGGGTCAGTGTGACGGGCGTGTGCGGGCCTCTTCCCAGGGCTGATGGAGCTGATTAATCTCTTGGAACCAAGCTTTGTCTTCTCCAGCTCACTGAACAACTTCATTTCAGCTGATGAGTTCAACCAGGGGTCAGAACAATCCTCATTTCTGACAATCCCACGAAAAGAGAATTAATTTTATGAGTTAGTGCGGTGGCGCTTAAAACGAAGCAGCAAAGAGAAGTTAACATAAGCAGCAGAGAGAAAATCAGAGTGCAAATGCTCCCCTGGATTCAGACATGGGCTCTGCTGAACGAGACGAGAGGATGGGGGATGAGAAGCTCCAGGGGATCAGAAGCACGACAACGGGCCTCTCCCTTCGATCAATACCAGAAACATTTCATTGAACTTTTGTGCTTAGAATTAAACGTGAAAAAAAAATGCAAAAAGGGGCCAGAAAAGGGCACCTTGGGAGGATTAAATTATTGTGACCTTAGCATTTAAAAAATTAACTTGGGAAAAGCAAGGCAATCACATCAGATACTGGTCAAATATTACAACAATTATGATTGCAACAAAATCAATTTTATAAATTCATACAGACTCAGTCCCCTGGCCTTCCACTTTCTCAGGGAGATACAATCTCATAGTCACAAGTGTGTGTGAAACTCATTATGGGCTGCCTTGTGTTCCCCAATGCCTATGTTGAAGTCTAACCCCTTAGTACCTTAAAATGTGACTGTACTTGAAGACAGGGTCTTTAAAGAGCTGACTAAATTAAATGAGGTCATAAAGCTGGGTTCTAATCCATATGCTTGGTGTCCTTATAAGAAGAGAGAAGATTAAGACGCAGACAGGCACAGAGGGAAGACCATATGTGGACACAGGGACAAGACAGCCATCTACAAGCCTAGAACAAGGCCCTCAGAAGAAATCAACCCTGCTGACTCCTTGACCTTGGGTTTCCAGCCTCCAGAACTGAGAGAAAATAAATGTTTATTGTGTAAGCTGCCCAGTCTGTAGTATTGTATGTCAGCCCAAGAAAATACATGCAGGCTTCTTAGTTATAAACAAGTGCCCTGATTTCCCTCTACCCCAAAGGACCTATTTACCACAGGAAATCGTAATAAAACAATACCACCTCTCTCCAAGTGTATATTGCAAACTCTTATCTCAGAAATCTCCCTCTCTAGGGGTGCCAGCTTCCATCATGAGTACACGGTAAGGAGTGCATTCTTATGTGCTGGCTAATAAGCTGAGGGGTTAAAGGATTCTTTCAAAGCATGGTTTGGGGCCCAATTGAAGGTGCTTTACTTCTAAGTTAGGACACCCCACTTACCTGCTCATTCCTAACGCTGCTCACCTGCCAGTGCCCCTAAGTCACCCTGCCCTCACAATCCACTCCCAGGACTTCCAGGGCTGAATAGCACCCTCTGGGCAATAGACTCCCAAATGAGACAAGGCCACCAGCCTAGAGATGCCAGGCCAGGTCTGGGACCCAGTGTCCTGACTCCCTTCCCAGGCCCAATTCCTCCATCACCTACAATAGGCAGAAGCCTGACTAGATGTCAGGGCAGGCACAGAAAGACTGCAGACAGTAGGTGTGAATCCTCAGTAGCCTTACAAGACAGGTGCAGTGCAGGGGGAGGTCAGGCCCTTCTCAGCCTCCCAGCCTCCATGGGAGAGGAACTTTTCTTCCCCCCAAACTCCAACTCAAAGCTGACTCTTGACAGCAGGACACTCACTCCCTGTGTGAAAAGAGTCACAGCGGCTTACCCAGAAGCCAGGCATGGCAGGTGACTGGTGGAGGCATAGAGGACAGTCTAAGACCCCGTCACTGGGAGCAGGGCAACCTCCTGAGGACACGAAGTCTGCCTCCACTCACCTGTGCAGTAACACAGACCCACCATGTGAGCACGTCTGGCCAACCCAAAGTGGGAAGCAGCACCATTTGAAAAAAGTCGAGCGTTCAGGGTAAGAGTCTTTCTCAATTAGAACATTGCTAAGGAGCTCTTCCATAGTGGGTGGAGATGTTGAGTTTTAAATAATGCGCATGGCCTGTTAGAATGAATGACCCTGCATAAAGAGCTGTCTTGGGGAATCTGCCACATTTGTTTTGGCAGCAAAGAAACAACTCCAACCCTAAGTGGATGAACCACAAGGAAACTTGCCTCAGGCACCAAGTGCAGAGGCAGAGGTGAGCCCGGGTCTTGCAGGATGGCGGCCAATTCATCATGCAAGCTGAGTGGGACCAAGGGACTCACTTCTCTGTCCTGGAGGTGAGACCGCCCTGCATCTACTTGGCCCATGATAGCCTAGCCTTCCCATCCTTCAGGCATGAGTGACAAGGCCGAAGGGATGGTGATAACTGACCTATTATCTGTGGTGAAATCAGCACAGATGGTGATTTCAAGCATGAAACAGAGGTTGGATAGTGGGATTGCCATTCCAGCGAACTAGAATCACAGGGCGGGAATAGCTTGGGTCCTTTTAATAACAAGGAACATACTGTGTGTGCATATGTATATATGTATGTGTGCATAGTGGGTATGTGCATATATTGCATGAGAATGTGTGACATGCATGTGTGCATGCTTCCGTGAGCACATGGGTGCATGATCTCTGACTCACAGCTTCATTGGGATGCAGCTGTAGCTTAAGGATCCAATATAGTAGATATTTTTAAGGCGACATAAACGTCATACCACCCATATTTATGTTTCCATCTGTCTTTTCCCTGAAGGTTTGAACCTTGTGTTTGGTGCACGAAGAACGGTGGGGTAGAAATGTCTTACATTTAGATTTAGCAACCAAATCTGAAAATAAGCTTTGGGAAGCTGAGACCCAGAAACACACTCTGAATTCTATGTTCTGCAATACCCCGCTACTGGATATTAGCTCTCCAAGATCTGCTAAGATAATTTCATTTCGATACCCTCTAATTTACAGGGTCACCACAGCCATCCAAGTAGCCCCACACAGGCATGGAGATACAACACAATGATGTGGCAAGTGTCTGAGTGATACTAGAGCCCATCTCCTTCCGACAGGGTGGGTAGAAGCCGCCAGCTCCTGGAGGGGTGGCACTCACTATAAGATGCCTGGGCACAGCACAGTGGGTCTCTCCCCTCTTCATTTCAGTTCTGAGCCAGTGACACTTGAAGAGGTGGTTGCTGAGGGTCCCGGATCCACTGAGATGTGCAAGACCCGACTGATGTGGTTAGAAAGGTCACACAAAGCTTTCTCCATGAAGGAAAAGCATGCACTGGCCACTTTCCAGCTCAGTTCATTGCATTCCCGTGTGCCACCCGACCTCACTCAGCCTCAATGGGACAGTGTTCCCATGCTCTATTAAGCAGCTTAAACAGCCCTCTCCCACCCCCAAAATGGTTTGATTTCAAGGCAGAGTAAAGTGATTCTTCCAAAGCATATTTCTGCATTGCTGTCCAAGGAATTTGGGGAGACAGGAATAATATAGCACAAAGGCCCCAAGGTTCTCCAAAAGAAAAAGAAAAAAGAATGAAAAAGTAGCACCACAGAAGAAGTAACCAGTTGCTCTTGAATGTTGAGGGTCACCTGAGAAAGTTAGGCTAAATCTGTGAACCCCAAATCCAGATAAATGATATAGGTGTGAAAGAAACGTGGTTAAGAGGAAACGAATTGTAACCAGCACAGAACTGTGACCTGCTGGGGGTGCCAGTGGCCCACTGCCCATCCATGCATACAGCATTGCCACAGGAAAAGTGTTCTGCTTGCTGGTGATCAAAGAAGCTACTCAAATCCTGTTCAGTTGAGGAATGATGGAGACAAGGATGCCAGTTCTCTTTGCTGACTTCTTTTTCATCCATACCAGCTCCTACTTCCTTCGTTCCTTCCATAAGGGACTTCTGTTCTAAGCATCTGTTCCTTTTCATGCTCTTCTTAAAAGAGAGGGAACAGCCACCTTGGCTGGTGTGGCTCAGTTGGTTGGGCATTGTCCCATGCACTGAAGGGTTGCTGGTTCAATTCCTGGTCAGGGCACATGCCTGGGTTGCAGGCTCGGTCCCCTGTAGGGAGTGTGCAGGAGGCAGCCAATATATGTTTTGCTCTCACATTGATGTTTCTCTCTTCCTTCCTCTCCTTTCCTCCCTCTTTAAAAATCAATAAACAATAATCTTAAAAAAAGAGGGGCCAACCTCAACACTGACAGTGCTCAAGGGCCATGTGCACAATGAGCTCCTAGCATAACATGTCACAGATGTGGAAACTGAGGCCCGGTGATTTAGAAGCTTCTCTCATGTGGCAGGTTCAAGATCAAGGAATCTCATTCCAGAATTCGTGTCCTTGGCCACTAAACAATAGTTTTCTGCCCTAAAAAGTGACATTCATTTTTTTAGCTAAAATGGCCATAAGTGTACCTTGATCTCCATTCTCTTTTTATGGGTAGTTTCAAGTCTGATCTCAGTCATGTCCAATGTGTACATTCTTTAATATTTCTGCAGTGCTGGGGGAATAAGGACACACACGCACTTATACACAACACACACAGTCATGCATACTCATACACACAACACACACACTCTCATACACACTCACATGCACACTGTATAATCTCACACACACACACACACACACACACACACACACACACACACACACCACACCAGAGCAACCCAGCGGGCTGGCCAGAGCAAACACTGCCATCGCCATCAAGGGGTTGTGTATAAACTACTGAGGTGCAGAAAGTGTGTCTGGATCCTTCCCAATGTGTTATGTGCACGTAAATCAAGGCCTGATCACCAGCGACTCTCATCCGTCACTAACTGGCTCATGGAACTCCATGGGGAGACAGGAGAGGATTAGTTTACTTTGTTCCCTGCACTCAGAAATCAAGACATTACAATTTCTTGAAAGAGACTCCCTAATTAGTGGTTTTCCCTCTTCACTTTCTTCCTGTGGATCTTAATTAGCAAGCTCTCTGGAGCAGTCACGTCTGTCTCTGGAGAGACTGGCTGTAGGAAGACGAGGGAACCTGTGCCACATCTGCCCTCCTTTTGGACAGGTCTACACCCTGTATGGGGGAGCCAGGGCACCCCTCCTCTCCCTGGGCTCCTGCTGTGTGTCCTTCTACCTTTGGCTTTGGGTCACCCCCAAGGGCAGACTACCCTGTATCCCTGTACCTAGGATCCAAGGTCACCCTCTCAGCCTCTCCCAGCCATTTGTGGGAGCTGATTGCCTCCCTTGCGCATCACTGGAAGTTCCAATCTCCTTCTCTAGACTGGAAACATCCAGAGAGCAGGCCCATGGGCTCATGTCCGCTCCCCCAGGTCCAGCACAGCGATGGAACACTGAAGAGTGACTATGAAGCGTGAATTGAAATCTGGCTCCTCATGAGTAGGAGGGCCTGAGGAGACCAGATCATGCCTCCCAAACCCAGTTGGCCAGTTGGCTCATCCCCTTCGCTGGCCAGGCCCACTCCACTGGGAGGACAGACAAGGGCAGGACAGTGCTATGAGACCCTGGTCAACTGCACAAATTGAAGGCGACACTCATCATCAATATTAGGGAGGTGTGACCTCAGCAAGTTACTCAATTGCTTGTTGCCTCAGTTTCCTCATCTGTAAAATAGGGCCAATACTAGTACCTTGGGGCAGTGAGGGTAACATGGAATACTACCTAAAAAAAAACAAACACTAAAATGGCAAGGGCACTGAGGATGTGTGTTGAACTCCCAGCTCTTGGTGGCATTGCTCATGGGCTCTGCCCCTCCAGGTGCCTCTCAGTTCTGCAGTGAACCACCTGAACCGATGCCTGGCATCACCAGCGGCATTTCTGCTCTCTCCCTCTGCACATGGGGTAAAGGGTGGGTCACCCACCCAGTCCTTGGAGCAGAGCCCCCACTCAAGAAAATCCTGGGAAAGTTCTCAATAATGGCACCTTCATGAATTTTTCATAAAGCAAATGTGTTGCCAGAGATCATGTCCCTTCCTACAGTTTTTGGAGTAACAATGTGCTCTTCCTTTTTACAAACTGTCCATAGTCAATATTCTTTTAAAATAATGTCCTTGCTTACCAAAATAAAAGGATGTCAGTGCCATTTGGGTTGCAGTGTTAATTTTTTTAATGTAATGCAATCCCACGATTTCTTCTGTGGAGATGGTCTTTCAAAATGGGCTTCTGATAGTCAACAGAGAAAGAGAGGGTGAAGCAAGGGAGCTTTTGTAATGGTGGTTGTTTTGGTTTTTTATTTTAAGACTGGAGGAGCCTGAGTGTGGACTCAGGCTGAGTTAGTTGGGGGCTTAGAGATAAGGAAAAGGGGACTGTTGATGAAACCTCTCTAGAACTGACTGGACAAATAAGTTTAGATACAGAAAGATCCACCTTCCAACACGCTATAATCTGGAGCAAAATAAATTATAAACTTTTTTTTTACCCTCACTGGATCTACCTCCCTAAGAGAATACTTACCAGGCCTGAGCCTGGGGCCATTTCTGCCAGTGGGTGACAGTCAAATTATTCTAGCCCTAGGCACATTTTATTTACATAATTGTTCTTTGGGCAAATTCCTCCACTTTTCCCGAAGAAACACTGACTCTTTCACTGACATCATCCTCAAATTCCACTTTGGTTCCATGGTTCATATCCCTGAAAAATGATTATAAGCTTTGATCTATAAGAAATCATTACCCACTGATTTAGATAATGAAATCATATAAACTACAGTGAGAGGCTCTATGATTCTTACACATCTCCTGCTGTCTCTAACATCATTTAATGATTTTTTGATTTTTGTAGTAAAAAAAAAAAAAATCTGCAAATTTGAAACACAGCACAGACATCAGTGCTAGAAAGCAAAGAGGCATTTTATCTTATTTTCTGTATGGTACTGAAGCAAATTTAAAAAGAGGGAAATCTTCAAAGCCAGCCTGCAATCATTGCATGTTTTAATGAGAATAAGGCTGCTTTGTCAAAGCCCATCCGGTTTGCCAAATTGTTCTATCAACTTCTGTTTCATGGAGCCAATCTGATTGTCTTTGGAGAAACCTAACTCATCTATCAATTCCTCTATCTTCCTATAATCAGAATATATGTAAATAAGGACTGAGAACTGGAATTTAGGAGGAGAAAAAAGTAACCATTAAATACCCTTGACAGAGAACTGGCCTTCAGGAGGAGAAAAAAATAACCATTAAATACCCTTGACATTATATAATACTGCATATTTGACGAGTTAACAGTGTTTCTTAAATTTTTAACATTTTTTCTAATACAATCATGTGCTGTATAATAACATTTCTGTCAATGACAGAACACCAATGGTGACCCCATAAGATTAAAATGGAGCTGAAAAATTTCTATCACCTAGTGATGTGATAACTGTCCTAACATAGCCAATGCATTCCTCACATATTTGTGGTGATGCTGGTGTAAACACACCTACCAATCATATAAACATACAGCACATAAAATTATGTACAGTACATAACCCTTGATAATGATAATAAATGACTATATTACTGGTTTGTGTATTTATTACACTATACTTTTTATTATTATTAGAGTGTTCTCTTTCACCTAATAACAAAATGTTTGCCGTAAGAGAGCTTCATACATCTTGTGTTTACTGAGTCTCTCAATTGCATCATTTTCTCTTGTGCTTTATTTAATCTCGTGTTGTTTTGTACAGTAACATGCTGTACAGGTTTGTAGCCTAAGAGCAATAGGCTGTGCTATAGAGCCCAGTGTATATTGAGCTGTTCCATCCAGGTAAGTGCACTCTGTGATGTTCGCACAACCAAATCGCCTAATGACGCCATTTCTCAGAACGTATCCCCACCTGTAAGCAACGCATGATTTTAAAAGTAACTCAGGCTTATTATAAAAAGTCAAATAATTCTGACATGTACAGGAAGAAAGTAAAAAATACCCATTAAACTGTTAGGGGAAAAAGTTTTTTCCTCTACCCCTTTAGGTTCTATAACTTAAAGAAAGCCTGTGAATTTAACTGACAAAAGATTAATAGGAAAAAGGAAATACTAATTTATTAATATTTAATGCACAGGGGAGTTCACAGAAAAAAAAAAAAGTCAAACTCAAAGAAGCAGTTAGACTCAGGGGCTTATACACCATTTTAACAAAGAAAAGAGGTTTGAGACTTCAAGAGACAGTAAATTATGAGAAAATGACCATGAAATATTTGGGGCTTCTAGTGGGAGATAAGGATTATTTAAATCATGTTGTTCCTCCTCTCACCTCCTGCAGACTGTCCTCAGGGGTTGCTCTCCTCTTCCTGTGTGATGAGAAGGACCCCTGCACAAAGGGACACAAGTGTCCTGCTTTTAGGCAGGAACAGAGAGGAAAGAGAATTCTTCTGTTGATTCTCAAATTGACCTTCAACTAAAAAAAAAACAACCAAAAAACAAAAAACAACCCTTGTGCCAAAGTGGCATATTTTTGGGTGACATATTCTGATTCATTGCAATTCCAATTTCATTAGAGAACTTCCTCAAATATCTCTTACAACCAGCATTATTACAGAGATAGTTTCCTGATGGTCCGGGATGAAAGCATTCTTCTTTTTTGTAGAGTATATAATTCAGTTGTTGCTGGTTAACAAATGACTCACAAAAAGTAAAGGTTTAAACAACAGATGTGTATTATTTTCCTTTGGGTCAGCCAAGCTGTTCTTCTTTCAGGCCTGGCCAAGATCTGTGAACATGTCAAGGTGCCTCTGCTTGCAAACCTGGGTGTTCCAGAGAGTGTAAGCTGGGAGGTTAGCCCTGCTTTATAAACACCTTCCCATCCAAGATACTATCCCAGGAATTTTCACAGAGAAGCCATGGGGTTCTGCAAAGCAACCAGAGAGACTAAGCCCCAACCTACAGGCTCATTACAAGCTTCTGCCTGAATCGTTTTAGCTGTTGTCCCATTGATCCAGGCAAGCCCCAAGCCAAAATTATTGTCGGCGGGGACTGAGCAAAGTTATTCTCCTCCCTTTTGTGCTATTTTGTATTATATTTTATAGCTATACTAGAGGCCTGGTGCATTAAATTTGTGCATGGGTAGGGTTTCTAGGCCTGGCCGGCAATCAGGGCTGATCAGGTACCCCCACCTCCTGGCCTCCCCACCTCTTCCTTCCCTCACTCCCTCAGCGCCCCACCGCCACCACTGGTCGCCTGCCATGTTCCACGCCACACCCTGGTGGTCAGCACACATCATAGCGAGTGATTGAACTCCTGGTCTCCTGGTTGAACTCCCAAGGGAACACTTTGCATATTAGCCTTTTATTATATAGGATATGTTACAAATTTCTCAAATTATCGTTATTTGTTTTTGCTTTACACAGTCAATATTATTCTATATGTTTACTCACATATTTACCTTTTCAGGTGCTCATCAACCCTTTCTGAAGTAGCCTGCTTCCATGTAGCATCAGTATTTTTAGCATGAAGAACATTCTGTAATGCTTGTTATGGTGCAAATTTGCTGTAAATAAATTTTAGATTGCCATATTTTCCCAACTCTTTAAGTATCTACTGTTTTCTGGATTCCATAATTTTTGTTTAAAAGTCAGCTATAAGTCTAAATTTTGCTTCTTTGTATGTAATGTTTCTCTTGTCTCTAGCTTCCTTAAGAACATCTTTTTTTAATCTTTGTTTTTTAGGAATTTTACTGATGTGCCTAGGTGTATGTATCTTTTTTAATTGTGTTTTTTTTTTTTTTTATTGCTGTTGAGTTCATTGAGCTTCTAGAATCAGTGGGATGTCTTCTTTTATCCATTTGTAAACTGCCTGATTATTATCTCTTTGAGTATTGCTTTTGCCTAATCCTTCTCCTTTTCTTATGGACTAAAACTGTATTTATATGAGATGATTTGACCATAGCCTATGAGTGTATTTCTATCATCTTCTCTATATCCATCTCCATATCTTTTTCTTTATCTATCTATCATATCTATCATCTATCTATCTATCTATCTATCTATCATCATCCATCTATCTCTCAGACAGGTCCTACTAACCAGTCTTTAAATTCACTAATCCTTTCTTTTGTCATGTTCAGTCTCCTATGGGTGTTTATTGGCAGAATCTAAGTCACACACCTTTGTCTTATTTGCAAGAGAATTTGGACAAGCAATCTGGCATAAAATACAATATACAGAAACCATAGGGAAAAAATTCATATGTTGGGTGGCAAAAATTAATGACAGATATCCATTACATTTAATATAGTATGCTTTTCTGAGGACTATTTACCATACTCTGCAATTTTTATTTGTATTTATTCTAGATTGTTTTTCTTGGCTTGTTTATAAGAGGACTTTATCTTCTATTAATATCGTTATTTTCTCTTCAATTTATTTTCAGAATTCTGCAAATTCACCTTTTCCCCACTCTATGATCATATGGCATCCCTTTTGAATATATATGTTTATTACTTGAGCTCCCTTTTTGGTAGCTGATATTGTCTGTAATTTCTTTGAGACTGTGGTGAACCAGTTGTCTGAACTCTTTAGATATTTTTCCATAGATGTTGTTCATCTACTTTTTGTTTATATTACTTTCCTTTTTAAGTTCCTTGGCCTTTGGGCCAGGGCTCTTTTTGGTTTCTCTGTGATCATTACTCATTTTTATGGTGCCAGATCTCTGCTAGAAAGACCCTAGGGAGAGGCAAGTGGAAATTACTTGGAAAATATGTAGTTATTAATGGGACTTGAGGTCTCAAATAATCTTGAGAAATCTGATAACTATTTTATCTGAGGAATGCATGCCCTTTGATTTCCAGATGTTCCCTGCATAAGCTCTACATAGTGCCATCGGGCCCTTGCTGCTTCGTCTGGCCTCCCTGCCATGCCCCTAGAGTCAACTCTTCTGCAAGGAACCCGTGTTGGCCATGATGGAAATGCTCGTCAGCATAATTTTCTCTTCGGCTTCCTCTCCCCTGACATAATTTGATATTGAACTGAATTTGCTCTTCTGTGGTCCAACCACTGCCCTAGATCTCATTGCACTTGAAAAACATTTTGGCTATGGTTGTCACATATGTATCATTTTTGAGGATTTGGCACATTTTCACACATTTGGCACATGATCTTCCTGGTTTGTAGTTGGTAGTTATGGAAATTCCTCTGTTTAATTGAAGATGGCATTTCTCTCTTTTAAAAAATAATTTTTTCCCTTTGTTTTGCTTCTCATGGGCTTTGATGGAGGGAACTGGCATCTAGTCAGGAAGCCCATACTTCCAGTTTTGCTGCTACAATCTTCAAAACACTGTTCAACACCAGTTCTTAACACAATACACAAACGACTCCAGCAAAGTTCAAGGACACGGCTTTCTATTCTTCTTACTGCTTCCTGGGAGAGATATCAAATCTACAGGTATACAAATTTACATGTTTACTCACACTGACACACTTACTTAAGCACACACACACACACACACACACACACACACACACACACTCTGCAGGATGAAGGAGAAATGGACAGGCAGGGATCCATGGCTCTGGCTTGGACTCCTGGTAGGACCTTTGACAAGTTCAGGAACATGTCTGTGTGTCAGTCTCTTCATCTATAAACTGTGAGTGGTGCACTCCTAACCCAGCTCCTCCCTGGACTGGTGAGTGGGTGGGATGAGCAGACCTCAGCCCAGGTTGCCGCTGTTGTTGGCTGCAATCTGCCCGCTAGTGTCACTGCTCACAGAATCAGACCAATGAACTTACTTGTTTTTGCTTCTTGCAAAATGCTTCTCTGAAACTGGTTCAAATTCCCCCTGAAACTGGCTCAGATTCCCCCTTATTCTGGAACACTGACTCATGGTTTTCATTTGGCAGAACCCCACTAAACAAGCACAAATGTCTGCTGACTTATATCCATCAACCCCATTTTAGCTGTTCAGGGCTCACAGAAGCAAGACTGATTGGTCAAAACAAACTATAGGATCAGGGTCTCTAAAAGCTGCTTACCTGAACAGAAGGCTCCTGCTCAAACCACAGCAGCCCTCCTTGAGAAGGCTGGCTCTGAGCTCATGTGGAGTCACCGGGGGCACACTAGTTTGAGCTCTCTCAGCCCTT
This sequence comes from Myotis yumanensis, assembly GCF_028538775.1. Lineage (NCBI taxonomy): Eukaryota > Metazoa > Chordata > Mammalia > Chiroptera > Vespertilionidae > Myotis > Myotis yumanensis. Next base: position 27,798,405 of record NW_027223755.1, read on the forward strand.
TGCCCACCTTCCACCTTCCCAGTAATTAATATATAATTTCATTGCTCTGGTGGAAGGACCAGAACATGGTCATGGACTCCAGACAGGTGTCTCCTTCAGCGCAGCGACAAACTGCCATTGTCAACACTGACTATGGCACTCAGGGAGGAGGAGCCTGGATGATGGATGGGGTTTCTGCTCAACTTTTTCAGGTTCTGTGACTCAGTGACCTTGAGGAGAGATGGGGGCGGGGAGATGGCAATAAAATGGAATCACCAACTTCTTAGCTCCACATTCAATTTGCCAAAGAACTTAAATTGTCCTACAAAAGACACACAATCCACATTTTACCAAGAACATTTATATATTTCATATCATTGAGATTTTGTATTTACTAGTATCATTTACAGTAATTTCAAAGACAAAAATACAATAATGCTTTATAAATTATATTTTATTGCTACAGGTTAAAATATAAAAACAATAAACCAGTTACTAATTGAGGATAATAAGTATTGAGTATATTTTTACACTGATAAGAGTATGTTTAATGAACACATGTAATGCAAAAATTTCAGTAGTATTAATTGCAAAAAGGCTTATTGTTCTGAATAAAAACATATAATATTAAGAATTCCATCAACCATTTATATTACCTTGCTACTTTTGCCTATCCTTTTGCTATAACAGTAAAATATAAAATAAGCAATTTTATCCTTGGGAAATTTTTATATTGAATTTTTAAAATTTTTATTTACTTTTCTTTAGTTTTATTATTGGCACTATTACAGATGTCCCTATTTCCCCCCCTCCTTGTTCCCTTCCATCCAGCCCCAACCCCTTCCCTCTGGCCATCACCACACTGTTGTCTGTGTCCATGGATTATGTATATAAGCTCTTTGGCTAATCCCCACTGCCAAATGTTTTTTTTCTCTGAGCAGCATCATGTAGCCAGGTATTGGTGAGGGTGTGGACCTAGTGTTTTTTCCAGATGTTCTCCCAAAGGGAAGAACAGAGGAGACTGTGTGGAAATGTTGCATCTCACCTTATAGCCGCAGGACCTGCGTGTAGCCTGTGGGAGAAGCAACAGGTAACGGGTCCAAAAGAAGCCTCCAGGCTCCAGGTGATCCTTTCTCCTGGGGGGAGCTAAGTAGACCATGTTGGACTGCATTTCTACTGGTTGCTATATTTGTGTGCAGTTTCCCACAGGATTAGCTCAGTACCATTAGGGAACACAGAGTGCCAAGTTTAGGGTCTGCTCCAGAGCCCTAGTGCTCGGGTTGGAATCCCAGCTCGGGTCTGCCAACCTTATATATGAATAAACTAGAGAGGCCCGATGCACAAAATTCGTGCAAGAGTAGGCCTTCCTTCCCCTGGCTGCTGTCACTGGCTTCCCTCTGGCACCCAGGACCTAGGCTTCCCTCAAGCCCTGGCTTTGTCCGGAAAGTCATCCGGAAGGACATCTGGTCTAATTAGCATATTATGCTTTTATTATTATAGAAATGTGTGTCAGTCACACTGACAGTGCCACTCCCAGGGAGTGTGTTGTAAACAAATTGATGCTTGAAGCATGTAGGAAGTGCTCAAATAAGTATTAATTATTGTTTCCCAAATGAGAACACAAAAACCTTCATCTGAATGGCTAGTATATTGAGATAAGCTTTTGCATTCAAAGATGAGCAGGGATGATTTCTAAGGGAGTAAATGGCCAGCGATGAAAATTCTCTACCTGTGTTTATTGATATAAGGTGCATTGATATGAAAACCTCTGTGAGGTTCTGCCACAGTAACAGGTGATCCTAATAGCTCAGGGGTACAGAGCGAACAGGTTGATACTCTGTCATAGTATATTGGTCCTGGGTTGACTGCCACTCTCCTCCATATATCTCCTTCCTCCTGGGGTCCAGGAACAGCCCCTTTCTAAGACATGTCATCCTTGGGGTGTGAGGAATGAACACAGGGCTTCTGCCCCCAAATGGACTAATTTCTACCAACATTTCATTGGTCAAAGCCAGTCACATGGCCACTCCTGCTGTGGGGGTACTATAGAGGTATAATCCCCTTACCAGAGTGGGCACCATGTAGCAGAGCAGGTGTCCCAGTGATGAAATCTAGAGCAGACTCATTCTCGCTAATTTCCCACTGGCACCATTGTACCTATGGAGCTACCTTTTGTTTTATTGTTTTACTTTTTAAAAAAATCTTTATTGTTGCCCTAACCGGTTTGGCTCAGTGGATAGAGCATCGGTCTGTGGACTGAAGGGTCCCAGTTTTGATTCTGGTCAAGGGCATGTACCTTGGTTGCGGGCACATCCCCAGTGGGGGGTGTGCAGGAGGCAGATAATTGATGTTTCTTTCTCATCGATGTTTCTGACTCTCTATCCCTCTCCCTTCATCTCTGTAAAAAATCAATAAAATATATTTTTTAAAAAAATTTTTATTGTTGAGAGTATTACAGATGTCCCTCCCCCCCCACCTGGTTCCTGCCCTACCCCAGGTCTTCACCACCCTATTGTCTGTGTCCATAGATAATGCATATATGCATATGTTCTTTGGTTAATCTCTCCCCCCACCATCCCCCTTTCCCTATAAGATTCATCAGTCTGTTCCATGTTTCCATGCCTCTCGTTCTATTTTACTCATCAGTTAATTTTGTTCATTAGATTCCTTGTTCATTTATTTTGATTTTTAGATTAAATCATTGACAGATTTATTGCCATTTTATTGTTCATGGTTCTCCTTCTTCTTCTCCTTCTTCTTCTTCTTCTTCTTCTTCTTCTTCTTCTTCTCCTTCTCCTTCTCCTTCTCCTTCTCCTTCTCCTTCTCCTTCTCCTTCTCCTTCTCCTTCTCCTTCTCCTTCTCCTTCTCCTTCTCCTTCTCCTCCTTCTCCTTCTCCTTCTCCTTCTCCTTCTCCTTCTCCTTCTCCTTCTCCTTCTCCTTCTTCTTCTTCTTCTTCTTCTTCTTCTTCTTCTTCTTCTTCTTCTTCTTCTCCTTCCTTTTCTTAAAGATTACCCTTCAACATTTCATGCAATACTGGTTTAGTGGTATTAACTCCTTTAGTTTTTTCTTGTCTGTGAAGCTCTTTTTCTGATCTTCAATTCTAAATGATAGCTTTGCTGGGTAGAATAATCTTGGTTGTACGTACTTGCTATTCATCACTTTGAATATTTCTTGCCCCTCCCTTCTGGCCTGCAAAGTTTCCATTGAGAAATCAGCTGATAATCATATGGGTGTTTCCTTGTAGCTAACTAACTGCTTTTCTCTTGCTGTTTTTAATATTCTCTCTTTGTCTTTAATATTTGGCATTTTAATCATGGTGTGTCTTGGTGTGGGCCTCTTTGGGTTCCTCTTTTTGGGACTCTGGGAACAGGGCCTCAGAATGCTGTAAGGACGCCTCCAGACCCAAGTTAGAAGTAGCTGGCTCCCTCCACCTCTTAAGGAGAAGAGCTTCCCATGGCACTGAGTAGATATTCATGTGCTGTTATTTAATACGTATATACTCTGGAGTAGTGTGTCTGTTAAACAGATCTAAAACCTGTCACTCCCTTATGGAATCCTATCCAACTAGTGTTCAGTTTGGTTTCATGTTTGTTTATTTTATTTCTACACATTGATCATGAATGACTGTCTTTACCTTCATGTGCACCCACATGGCAACAACAATAATAATAATCATGCCACTTGTGTAAACACTGTGGCCAGCACTTTCCATGCACCTCATTTAACCCCCACCCTGGGAGCAACACTATAGGGAAAGAAGTCATGAACTGCTGAAGACCACATGCTTTGCTCAAGGTTACACAACAGGTAAGCAGTGGCACCAGGGTTTGAACCCACTTCTGCTTAATCCAGACACCAAGAGCTGCATCTTCTCTGGAATTCACCTGGCGTGTCTGGTGCCTGATGGATGAGCAGGCCTGTGTCAGCTCCAGCTCACATATTGGTGATTCCAATGTTCTTGCTGCTGCATAGACTTCAGCACCTGGGAGGAGAATTCATTTATTTTACAATGGGTGATTTTTAATCACTTCCATAAAGTATGGGGAAAGGTTGGCAGAGGTCATGAAGTCCTGCCTCACATAGCAGCCCTGCAGCTCCCTGAGAACATCCCTGGGCTTTATCAATGCAGTGCCTTGCTGGGCGTGCAAAGGAAACCAGAAATCAAATGGAAAAGCGGATGTTTAATTACATCTTTAAAAGAAAACTTAATTGTTACTCAATTGTCCCTTTCTAATGACTTTCTAAAAGACAATTAAAAACATATACTTTCATGAATAAAAAAAGAGCCTATCACTGGAGCACATTATAGTTTGTGTGTTCAAGAATAATTGAATCTCTGTCAATTATGATTTCAGTAAATTATAGGAAAGATCCATTCTTGGCCACCTAAATGGGAGTTTACAGCTGGCATGGTCCGACACTGCACAATTACTTTATCTAATAAATTTATGACCTTATAATAGGCTCTTACCAAAGCATTTTCCCCACTTAATTCATCATTTGGGTTGACCCATTTTCTGGGTACTTGACTTAAGGATTCACGGGAAATATGAATAGAGAATGAAAGGGCACTTCTCCTCCCCTGGACTCCTTGCCAGCTCACCCCAACCTGTCCCTGCCTGGTAGCATTCACATTGCCATCTGCCCACAGCATAGCATCACTTTGTTCTCTGAGGGTTTGGGCTTGTAGAATTTTATTTCAAGAGTCCTTATTCATGCCCAAATCTTTGCACAACTCCAATATTTTCTAGAAACTGTGTAGTCATATATTGACATTTAGGTCTGTAGTCCAACTGAAGTCCACCATTGTGTATGGTGTTAAGAAAGGAAACAGCTCTATTTTTCTTCCCATAGCTAGCCTTTCTTCCAGAACCATCTGCTACATAACAAATTCATTCTCTATTAATTTTTGTGCCACTGTTTTCATATATTAGTATGTGTGTATGCATGGGTCTACCTCTGAGCTCTCTACTCTTCCATTTCCCTCTCTGCCTAGTTTTACATCAATACACATTGTCTTTATTACCATTACTGTATTACTATTTATTTCCTAATGTCTGGGAGGGCAAGCTGCTATCTTTTGTTTTACAAGGTTTACATAGATTGTCATGAATTTTATTATTCTATTAAATTTAAAATTTCCTGTAAATCAAACTAGAATGTTGATTGAGACTTTATTAACTTTTAGGTTAATTTTTGAGGAAATTGACATCTTTAAATGCTAAGCTAGCCCAGCTAAGAGCATAGAAAGTCTCACCCATTTATTCAGATCAGAGTCTATGGCCAATATTAGAACTTTAAATGCTTCTTTATAGCAGTATTGTATGTTCCTGCTAAAATTAATTCCAGATATTTTATAGCTTCTAAGGCTATTATGAATGATTTGTATTTTCTGAATGGCCATTGCTGGTTCAAAGATATGCTATTGATTTTTGTATCTGGCAAACTTTCTGAACTCTTATTGGGTTTAATAGTTTACCTAATAAATCTGTTATTTTTTCTGGGTAAATGATTACATCATCTGTGGAAAAAAATGACACTAGTTTTTCTCTCTGTCTCCCAATACCAAAACTAAGGCAGTTATGACCATCTGCTACACGATCCTCATCACATCTCTGAAACTGGCAGAGGCCCATTCCCTCAGCACCCACCATGCAGATGGGATCAGTCTGCACAACAGCCCTGTGAGGTAGGTATGAGTCCTTCCTTAGGATGACTAGGGCTTACAGACATTTTTTTACTACAACAGTGGATCTGTCTAACCACTCTTCAAATACAGAAAGGTTCCCACTTGTCCCATGTCTCCAACCCAACCCAACACCCTCAGCAACTCACTGCCTCCCTCGAGGGACCCCACCATCCTGTCATGCTCTGATTCACCTTGTTCCCACAGGGCTGAACCTTTGAGACTCTCACTGCCTTTGGAATGCCATACTTCTCATCTTTCACATTTTCTCCACTGCACACATTCTAGACCTGTAATGTTTCTCTTAAAGTGAAACTGTCTTGTTCCCTGGGAGATAAACCTTCTGAAAGAAGACATAGTGAGCACTGTATATTTCCTCTTTGTTTAGTGCCACATTCCCCCAAGGAACCTAAAGGTCCAGTTATGGATTGGAGGGAAGACTCTCACATCACACTTAGTCCCAAGGTGGCGGGCAGCAACACAGAAGATGGCGCACAGAGCTCCAGTGACAGCTTTTGGCCCTACAGCCATTTCCATGGCTCCTGCTTCCTCCATCACCATGCTCAGGAGTCAGCAGTAGCACCTGTAGCAAGTGTGGTCAGAGCCCCTCACCCAGGGCTGTGAGTGACATAATCCCATCATGACACAAATGCTCAAATGTCCTTGAAGACCAGTGAGAAGGATGGAGAGAGGAGAATTCATTCTGTGTCATGTGATTTTCTAAGCCAGGCCAAGCTCAGAGCCCCAGCACAACCTAGTGATGTGTCCTGCTGTCCATGTGTCTTAGTAAAACCTGAGAAAGCTCTAACCCCCTTAGAATTCCATTGTCCTCCGTGAACCTTTCAGGGCGGCTGGTACTAAATGAAGTGTCCTTATTTCCCTGTGAATTCACAGGGGGAATCTTTGGAGAATCGTGGATATTTTTTTTGTGAACTGGACACAAGAGCTTATTCCCACAGGTGACGTGGCTCAGGCACTCCTCACACCTGCTGCTGGAAAGCTGGAGGAGTCTGATCTCATGATTATGTAGCCACACTAGTGAGAAAAGGAAAGTGATCCCAGCATCTCATTCTCTCCGCTCTTCATATCGACAGCATCCCAGCACTGGGCCTGCTAGTCACAGCAGGCCATCTCTCTGTCTGGAGGTTTGTTTATTTTTTCCCTAAACAATAGTCATCATGGGCTTATGTCACTCAAACCTCCAAACACCAAACTGTTAGATTCAAAAGCCCTGATTTCCGAAGGACAGACAAAGGCAGCAAAAAATGCGAGGCAATTCTTGTTCTGCCCACATGTCCCCACCAGGACACCGGGATGTCCCCTGGGAAGATGAACTATAAGAACTCAAGACTCCCATGGACCCACCTCTCCTGAGTGGTGCTCCTAAAAGCTCCCCTGTAGGCTTCTGTCTACACCCTGCACTTACCCTCCTCTCCCAGGTCAGTCCCTCAAAGCCAAAATAGCAGACAGAACAGAGGGACTGTCCCCTGTGCTGAGGACCCTGAAAAAGTGTTCTCGCGGCTCTGCCTCTGGGGTCTCATAAACACTCCAGGTTGCTGTTCTGCACATTGAATGTCCACAGATGTGTTTTTTTGAAACACTTTAGGTTCAGCCTGAAACTATGCATGTTGGTGCAAAAGGCCAGAACTTGCCTCTGAGCCAGGCTGGCAAAGCCAAGCCACTACTATTCTGCAGAGAAAAGTGATCATTCTGTCTTCCACCTACTAGAAGACATTGGATTTTCCAGGACGATCAATTCATTTTGAGGGATTCAGACTCTACAAGCTGTCCCACTGCCTCCCACCCCCTTGAAGGTCCCGTTCCAACGTTCAAGCTTTGCTTCCAGAGAAGAGGACAAGGGTCCATGGAGGGTGGAGGGGTGGGACAACTGTGTGTATGAGAATGTGGGGAAGCACACAAGTGCCACCGAGCCTTTATTTTTTCCCGGGTCCCACCCTCTCATGGCTGCTGACTCCATAACAAACACGATGCCTTTTACAGGCCAACAAAGCTCAGCAAATTGGCTCCTTAGGCTCAGTTATCCCAGCTCTGTCTGGGCTGAGGCTCTGTGAAGAACTGCCCCCTAGGCTTTTGCAGGAAAGCACGGGCTCTGATCTGTCCCCGCAGCCTCTCAATATTCCAGCCTCCTTGGTCCCTGGGCACCGCAGAGAAACCTTCTGCTCCTGTTGCTCTTGAAATAAAAGCAGTGTTCTTTATGAATTTTTAACACTGCATACCCTCCTCCCAGGCCTTGCAGGCGAGTCACGTTGAGATGGGGCCACTCATGTTTGAAGCTCACAGTGGCATCGCTCCTGTTTGTAAACATGTGTGGGCAATGCGGGCACATTAGTGTCATTCCCTGTGCCTTCCTGTTCCACAATTATAGATCCAGCCGCCACGGGCTGGCTGGCAGTGGCACCTGGGAGTACACTATTCACAGGCACTTTGTTCAAAATCTGACATTCTGGACAATTTTCCATTTTGTGCCTCATCAAAGTGTAATGCTGGTGCCAAGGAGCATCTCCCCAGCAGGAGAAGCAGCTCAGTGTGGCAGGGCAGCTGCAGGAGTGGGGCTCAGGCAGGAAGAGAGGTTGACATGGGGGCAATGAGAGGTGCACCTCAAAACTGGCTGATCAAACCCATGCAAGGCCTCTATCTCCAGATAGAATGCTGCCAGAGTAAGTGGCCAGAGGAGGGTGACATTTGGCCTGCAATGGGCCTGCTTTTCTCCTCCTGGCCCATTGGCTCTTAGCTGAGAGGCAACATCACCTGTTTGGTGTCAGAAAGGCTCTGATCATGGTCAGGAGACAGCCTTGTGCCCCATCCTGATGACGGCAGGCTGACCCATCACATAACTCACTGTTGGAGCTGACTCTGTCCTTCTCCTCCACGGGAGTGACCAGCCCAGTGCCCTTTCTCCCTCTCTGCATTTCCAAGATAGCTGATGATAAACAGAGGAGAGGTGGATGAGCCGTGATCAGCTGACAAACTGGCCCATGCCTGTGTTTGTGTCATCACCTTCTGCCTCTGCCCCTCCTTCTCCCCCCCCCCCCACACACCCTTTTGTTTCCTTCTCATTCAACTTTGAGTTTTTCTCATTTACATGGGATAAGAATAGTGCCTTTCTCTTCAGTTGCTGTTAAATTAAATAATCCCACAGACCTCCAAGGACAGTGTATGGCTCACCATAGCACTCATTAATGTTATCTCTGATATACCACCCATGATACGCTTCCATCAAACAGGACGACCTGAAGGACGGCACACAGGTAGTCATGGCTCACTCAGCAGGACAATCATACACAACTTGAGCAGTGTAATTGCAAATAGATGCCCTGAGTAACTTTTGGAAGGTAGGAGGCTATTTGGCTAATACCTTGTCTGTTTTTGGACAAAGGCAAATTAGATCAGGGAAAAGAGGGCCCTCTAGCTTTTGCCAGACTTACTTAATGGTGTTTGTGGAAAGATAATTGAAGCTCATACTAGATTCCTCTCCAGTGGCCAGCTGGAAATCGAGCCTCATTTCCAACCCACTGGAATCACAGACTCCGGGCCTTGACCAAGTTCCCACATTTGGTGACACTCAGTGAGGTGCACCTGCAAATCCCTTATATTGTCATAATTGTTCATACCAGGCACTCCTGAGAGAAAAGAAAGGCCTCGACACAGATTCTTGTATAAATGAGTATTATTGCTGCCCCACCCCCTCACCAATGAAGAAGTGGCACCACCGGCTGCCCTCAGACATATCTGAGCAAAGAGAGAGGAAGTCCCAGAGAAGGGGCCAGAGGCCAATTCCAGGTGGAGGGAAGGGCAAACCATGAAATCCAGAGGTGAGGTGATAGCCACATATTGTCCTTCCTTCTGAGCACTGAGCACAGGAGCCATTGTTCAGAGAGACAGCAGGGCAGAATCATGGTGGCTGGGGCTGGAGCAGAGACCATGGTGGCCATGGTGTTTCATTGTGAGTTTGATGAGAAACCCTAGATGGTTTGAGTTAGGTAGTCACATAATCTACATTAGGTTGTAAGGATGTGATGTTTGCATGACAACCAACAGCTCTGCATCTTGAATGGTTCTCTACATATTGGGTGGCTTTGAGGGCTTCAAACAGCTGGAACTCACCTGCTTAACAAGGCCCAGCTGAGATGTGGCCTCCCTTGGGTTCCAAACTGAGAAACAAAGGGTTTAATCGGCCACTAGCATCAATTATTGTGTGTTTGATTAAATCAGTAGGTCAGCAAGACCACACAAAGGACCCCAATCTCCTGATCCACCTGCAGACGCCAGCACCATGAAGTTGTACTTCTGAGCACAATGGAGTTCATTTCCATGTGGACCATCCTTTGGGGGCAGGTGGCTCTGCCAAGCATGAAGGCATGCAAGAGAAAACCAAGGTCCTAAGCTCCCATGTCTGCCCTTTAGGAAGAAGCACCCATTGCAAGCTGAGGGGCCACTGCTTTCCTGCAGTCTGTGGTCCCTCTGGGAGGACAGGGACAGCCAATGACAAAATAGGAGACTGATTTGGGGTCTTTTTGGTAACCTATATATTTTTTTAAAAAAAGAGAGATTGAGCATTCCCAAAGACACCCCACACAGACATCCAGCATGCCAACAATGGGCTTGATGTGCTGTGAGATGCCCTGAGCAGCTCCTTGAGAGAGAGAGAGAGAGAGAGAGAGAGAGAGATTGAGATGAAAGAAGGATGAGAGGCAGGGAAGAACCCTGCTCCTCATATAAAGATGTATATTCTTATAGGTCACTTGAGGTCAGGATATGTGTATTTTCTAACACACACACACACACACACACACACACACACACACACACACACCCCTAATCTCTATAGCTTATAGTTGCTTAAATAAATTGCAAGTCAACTAGAAAATCCTTATGAAATACTAGCTGCCACAAACATGATCTCTCTCATTATTTGCATTTCTTTTCCTCTGGAGTCTTCACCCTAATATCCCAGAGAACACACTAAATTTTTAATTTTCCCCCTAATACTGCGAAGACTTCCTTGTTGGAAGTGCACAGTGATGGACATGGTTCCCATCCAGAATGTCACTGATGTTTCAGCTTCAGACAGGAACAGAGTTCCTGGTTTGGACATTTATCTAAGCCACAGAGCTCTTACTGATGTCTACACTCTATGAAACATTAATTCATGATTTTCTTAATATCTTATTGATTTCCCCCCTCCAAAGGCCAGAGGTTAAGGAACTCCATAAAAACGTCCTGGCAATTTATTGCTGTCCCTTTAAGACATTACAGTAACCTCACAGCTATTTGCTTTTTCCATTGTCTTTTTCACTTAAGGTTGCAGTTCAAAATGACAAATTTACCTTTTCTATGAACTTCATATGAACTTGTTTTCAAACTTAATATATAGAGAAATACCCAAGCATTGTTCTTGAATGGTTATAGACTCATATTCTCAATAAAACTGGGCCGTGTGGGCAACCTGGCCATGCACGCTTGGTGTGCACAACCAGACAAGTCTCAACGAAGACATCTTTCTGAGATGTTGTCTCATTAATCCTAACAGTATTATTTTTATTAACAAGTGGACTACAAACCATGATCCATATTATGATTATAGGCTTTGTTTGCCTATTTGGTTGATTTTTGTTGCTGTTGTTGTGTTTAGGAATGGAGACACAAAGTTAGCAAGGCTTGAGGTCAATGCCCAAGGCACCTCCAGGCCCAAATCTTGCTCGCCCAGCCTGACTGCTGACCTCTAACTGCATAGTCTGCTAACGTTGTGCCATAGTCTACACTGAACAGGGAAACTGCTATGTCTAAAGAAGCTGAATGTTTCATCCACTTCTCACCTGAAGGAAATTCATTAGAAAGTTGGGAGCAGAATATCATGAACCAGGGGGTTAAAAATGGAAACCATTTTATAATTTCAGGGAAAACATTCGTTACTGTAAATGTTATAATGAGCAGGTGAGAAACTAAATGTCTTTTTAATTACATTATTTAGCTTGAATAGGCACAGACTTGAGAGGTTTAATTAACCAGACTTGGAAGGTAAATAATCTCAAATTATAATTCTGTTCCAGCTTCTCCCTGTGGAAAACTGGGGAGGGTGTGATGGAGCCGTGGCGATCGTGTCAGCAGAGTCCATGGTCCACCAAGGGACATAACCAGTGCAGTTAAAGGTGAGGGATGAGGGCTGGTCAGAGGTAAGTTGGGCTTTTTCTTTTTTCTTCTTTTTAAATCTTTAGCTTAGGCGTTAACTGAGCAAATCTCAAGGGAGCTTAAAATAAGAAAATTGACTATCTAAAAATAGTGTATTTCTGAAGGCTGCATATTTGGGCTAGAATCTCTTCTTCCCTGCTTTAAGTAGATACTTAGGCAGAGTGTTTGCCCTCGAGTTTCAATTTAGATCTATCAATTAGACCATCTGGGGACAAGCTTTGCCCTCTCATTCAGAAATCTAATATTCTAAGATTATTTTTTACTCAGCAAAATGAAGGATGCATACAATGCATTTCCTTCATGCTCCATGCATGTAAGGTCTAGGCCTAGGGTGTGAGCACCACCTCTGTACAAACCCATGAGGGTGCAGTCAGAACCCCTGGAACTGCCCAAGCTTCCTAAATGTGCATGTGTGGTAGCTTATGTTGTTTATTTCGTTGTTCTTTCAGGAGAAATGTTCTGGTACTGGGTGTTATGTGGCTTAGGCATTTGCCACAACCAGTCCCACTAGGAAGAGTATCCAAAAGGCATTGAGATCTAAAATATTCTGTTCTCTGGGGTTTTAGCAATCAAACCAGAATTCCAAATGGAAATTGCTTGCATTCTTGAAGTTTTGGCACATAATTGTGTCTTCTGTTTGCCATATTTGTAATAGCATTGGCATTTTTAATTAGGTGGTAGCAAATTATATTTTCCTTTTTAAAAAACCTGACAAGAATTGAATAGTTTTGGTTTTTATTATTGGTTTATACAAGGACACCCACAGCCTGTTGACATATTTCTTTAAGTCTTCGAACTCCCAGTGTAAGTAGCACTGAACATCTTTCTGATCTATCAATTAAGCACAGCCCTCTGGGCCTGGGGGTCCCACATGGTGTCTCCCTTCTCCGCTGGATGAAATTTGCCAACAGTTGGAAAACTGACAAGCTGAGAAGTGGATGAAAGAAAAGTTAGATCAATGATTTTACATGCATTTCATCGTGTTCTGCATAGCTCTTTCTCTTTTCCCAGCACTGTTACATTATTTTATTTGTCCCTTTTTTCTCTGGAGCTCTGGAAGGGGATGGAAGGTTGTGTTTACAGTTCCTCCATTCCACACACCTTGTGTATTTTTAACTTTAAAAAAAAATGTTTTCATTGATTTTTAAAGAGAGAAGAAGTGAGAGAGAGAGAGAGAGAGAGAGAGAGAGAGAGGAAGAAAAGTCCATGTGAGAGTGAAACATTGATTGGCTGCCTCCTGCATATCCTCTACTGGGGATCAAGCTTGAAACCCAGGCATGTACTCTGACCAGGAATCAAATTGACAACCTTTCAGTGCATGGGATAATGCCCAGCCAACTAAGCCACACCAGCCAGGGCTATTTTTTTTAACTTTTTATAATTAGAATAAACTGATTTATTTCTTGCACATTTAAAACTAATTTAAATTCCAATAGAAACAGTTTGCATCTAGGAGAGATTCTGCTGCAAGAATATATTTTAAAAATGCAGAGGGTTAAGGAATGGCTCCAAATTATAAAAATGACAGAACCACCAAGAGATTCCTGACAGATTTGGTCACTCCGCTCTTAATCGAGTGATGCCACAGCTCCCACCAGGCACCTGGGGCCGACTCAGCAGTCCAGGTCTGGGCCTACCCTTGGGGCGCCTGTCCTTGGGTAAGTGGTTGCATGTACCCCCACTTCTCTTAGGTCTTCCCCAAAACTTCAACAAGGCCCTGGATATGAGCGAGGCACTGCCCGACTGCCATGGAATTCTTGCTTCTCTGGGGCCTCACTCACCTACTTGGTATGAGACCAATTTGTAGGAAATACTCTGCTTTATTTCAGGAAGTCATCATACCACAACTGGGTTCTTCAACCAATGGCAAAGCAACTAAAAATCATGTGGACATTGAAGGGACATCTCTACTTGAGATCAGATTTCTTGAACAAAAAAACAACAACAGTATAATTGAGTTTCAGATCCCAAAGATATTCATATAGAAACTTTGATTAGGGACAGTTTACCTAAAAAAACTTCTACCCAGTAGGATACTATTTTGAATTATTAAAGAAAGAAATTACATATAACAATATATTTTTATTTTAATTGAGTTTCTCTTCCCAAAGAATCCACTTGTGTATATGATTAAATTAATTATACAATTCTGCTCATTTCCTTTTAAGTTTCCAGTCTCAGAAATTATTAACTCTAATTTGGAAAACAATTTAAGAAATAGGAATTATCCATTATGTTGGATTATGTATATCTATTCTAAAATGTTATACTAGAACACATTATAAGGTAATAAATTAACCTTTAAATGAAAGTAGTTCAGCATTTTGAGGTAGGTAAACAAGAATTTGCTTTTTTTGAAAAAGACAATTGAAGGACAGGAAGTCGTTTCAGTGATCTGGAATCACAGAGCTAGAGGAATGCTGAAAATGCCTTTGAGCTGAGCAGCTCCACTCCAGTGGAGCCTGGTCATTCAATGAAGAAGTGCGGAGATGGAGCCCAGTGTTCTTGATTGCCCAGGGAGCATGGGAGCACAAGTCCAAAGTGGCGCTCCTGATCCAACACCTTCCCGGAGAGAGCCCCACAGTGGGTCTCTGTAAAGAGTGGTCAGTAGATGTGAGTGTGCAATTTAGGGTCACATGTGCAACATGTGATGCAGGCCTTCTCTGACTTGGTGAGGGGGTTGGTCCTGCTGTTGGCACAATGTGCTCCATCCTTCAGCACCTGCAAAGCCCCCTTTAGTGGCCCCATCCTCCTCTTCCCCTTTGCAGCACCTGTACCTTCCTCCAGATGTTCAATGGCAATCTCCTTCTCCTCTAGGTACACAGATTTACACTTTTCTTTTTCACTTCCAAGATTATCCTGATGGCATCAGTAGAATTGTGCTCCCTCAAGATGTGTTGAATTCCTAACCCCTGGAACCTGTGATTGTGACCTTATATAGATAAAGGGTCTTTGCAAGTGTAGTCAAGTTAGGATGAGGTCTTTATGTTGGGCTTGAATCCAATATGCTCGGAGTTCTTGTAAGAAGACAGAGACACACCAGGGAAGGGCACTTGACTACAGAGGCAGAGACTGGAGTGGAGGAAGCCAAGGAAAGCAAGGGCCGTCGCCACCACCAGGAACTGAGAGGTAGAGGAGAATTCAACCCTGAGTCTCAGCGGGAGCACTGCCCTGCTCATGCCTTGACCCCAGCCTTCTGCCCTCCAGGAGTGGGCAAAATAAGTATCTGCTGTTTCAAGCCATCAGTTTGTGGTTCTTCATTATGGAAGCCCTAGCAACTTAATATACCAGGGGAGAAAATCACATACATGATTTAAAAATAACCAAAGAAACTCATACTTAACTTTGCAAAGATTTTTCTGAACAAAATAAAATAATTTGGATGTCCATCCTGGAGGCTCTAAGACCCAATTCCTCTCTTCCCATCTCCAATTGGAAATGAAACATGTCAGAGAAGCTTTTTTTTTTTTTTGGAAGCAATGAACCCTCATGCTTTGCATGGCTCTTCTGTGCACAAAATATTAAAAACAGCTCACATACTGCACTCACATATTGTCTTCCTCACAGGAGGTATGGGAAGAGCATCCGATACATGTCACTGTGTATGAATTGGGCCGTGGCATTGTTTCTGTGCTGCTGAATCAGAAAGGCAGAAACCAGAGGTCTCTGCAGGAAAACCACCCCTAACCTAACCTCCTGCCACTCTGCTCAGCCTAGGAAGTTTTAGCCACTGCTCGGTAGCCAGCCTGGCAGCGTCCCTGCTCTGTGCTGGACGTTCCAGGCATCACTGTCCCTCCCAGCAGCTCTGGTCCAGGGAAGAAAGCAGGACCGCGGCCCTCCTGGGGCACAGCTCCAGGTAAATGCCCACTGTAGGGCTCTCGGGCTGTGCAGGCTTTTACTATCTGCGTATTTATTTCACCTCTTAAATGAAATCCAATTTGAAGCTATTAATATTAATGCACTGAGATAATTCTGATGATGAATTAATAAAACACTTGGCCTCTCAATGTGCTGCTTGCTCTTACATTTAATGACGCTCTTAACTGGAAAGAGGGAGAGCCAGGGCCGGCTCCACCTGCAGCCTGGAAATTAGAGACCACTTCATTGTTCTGAGCGCGCTGCCTTAATGACAATCAATAGAATCGATCTGGGGAAGAAGAGTATTTACTCAGCCTCCACCACGTGCTGCTCTGGCTGTTCAGATTTCTGGAGCACCCTCTGAATGCGATGTTTCGTCAAGGCCCTACATTTGCTAATGAATTACATGCTAAATGAATTGCTCATCTCTCCCCGTCCCCCCCCCCCCCCCACACACATGGTTTTAATGCCATAAAATATTGCTTTCTCCTAATAATACAGAATTGTAATCATAACAGACTTGCACGCCAGGGCAGTGAAGGATGGCACTGCTAGGAAGTCCAGAAGGCCTCCCAATTGTAGACTTGCATTTATTTGCAGAACAGATGGTTACCCTTGGTTCATGCTTTCCCCAAAATAATTCCTGACTGTTGGTCTTTTGTGGTTCAAATGAAAACAATTTGCCATTCACACCCTGCTGGATTAGTCATTGAAAAGACAATTTAACTCCAATTAACTTAACTAGATTTAGTATTAAACTTAAACTAAATACACTTTCACTTCAACAGACATTCAACAAATAATGCATTAAAGGCCTCTAATTAGGCTGGTTTCTCAGTTGATTAAAAACAACAATCTGTTGTTGGTATATTCCCCCCCCCCCCCCCCCCCAAACACAAGCCTGTCTTGTCCAGTACGCCCCAGAGATTCTGCCCTGTGAGGAAAAGATCAAACCCATCTTTCCAGGAATGAAAACTATGATCTCAAATTAATATGAAACCAGCTGATGAGAGAAACAAAAAGAAACAGGCGAAATCAAGATTGCAATAAATTTTAAAAACAGCCTCACTGTGTAAGTGAAATGATGGTGAGTAAAAAAAGCATCAGCCAGTCTGTCCTTCAACTTGCAAAAGAGACGTTTTTAAAGCCCACTTAAATTTGAAAAGAACCAGCAGGAGAAGAGAAAATCTACTAGGGCAGACCTGGTTGGCTCACAGTCATTACAAGAAGGTATGTCTTATTTGTTCTTCTAGTAAATGGGAATGAACTGCTACTGGGGCAGAGCCACGGATTTGCTGGTCTCATGGTGTGTGAAGGGCAACCTGCTTCAGACTCAGAAGTCTTGCATGCTTCTCCTCTGTGCAAGATGAAGGGAGCCAGTCTTAAGCAGAAGTGAACACGCAGGTGCAGATGGCAGCAGGCATGGGGACCTGAATTGGCCAGGGAAGCCTAGGTCCAGGAAGAGCTTTGTGAGGTGGCTGGTCTAATACGTGTGTAACTGAGAGCTGAGCCATCATCCAGACGCCAATTTCAAAAGGGCTGGTCATGTGAAAGCGTTAAAACGAACAAATCCAGCATGGTGGTGAAGAACACTAAGAATCTGTTGTGGTAAACACACTGACAATTACCTGGACTAGGAAATGGCTACACACACGCGCACGCACACACACACACACACACACAGATGCATACACATAGATGTGTATATGTACTTGTATATAATACAAAATATGCTTTTTACAACCAGAAAATATAATTACAATGTTTTAAGTCCTATTACTCATTTAACTTCTTTAAAATATGCTTTAATTGTTGCAATATGAGGCTTTTGTCTACTTACAAATGTAGCCATAATGCACATTTAGAAAGTCACACATGATAGGAAACACCAAATAAATCATTTATCACTGGGGTAAAGTGTGTATCTGCTGGAGAGGACCTTGGCTGCAGAGCAACTTATGGAAACAAACAGCCGTGAGGCACAGCCACGGAAGTCACAGTCGGATCTGAACCACCAGCCCGGGGGGTTTCTCACCGGAAAATAGCCAACTCTGGCAACATCAGCTGATTTTTAATTGTGAATTCTAATCATTTCTAGCTCAACCAGAACATTTCAAAGAGTAAAAATGATAATAATTCATTACAGAAACATGCATGGACTTCATGACCAGTATCTCTGGATTGCAAACAAAAGGACAGTCCAACACCAACACTAAGTAAAATGAGGCTTAGGCAGAGCGACTCCACTTTGCTGGCCTCGCACAGTGGCATCTGACGGTCAGAAATCACAGCCCTCAGGCCAGTGGGAGAACCAAAGGAACTATTTCAGTAGTGGCAACTTGGATCCGAGAAGAGCTGTGCCTGGGAGCTCACACACACAGCACAGAGCCACACGGGGCCACAGAGTTTGAAAACCGGCTTCATGGACAGCACAGCAACTCAAGGTCACCTGCACTTGGCGATGCTGGGTGCCGGACCTCCATTCTAATAGCCATTTGTCCATGAAGTCCTTTTGGAAAAGATGTGGCATAAATACATGTATAAATAATAAAATAAAATAAAATATAAAATAAAATAAAATAGAGTAAAATAAAATGAAGGTATTTTCCGCCTCCTTCCTGACACCTTTCACCAGGGCTCTGTGGTTCAGATTTATGCTAGAGGTGGGGAGATAGCAAATAAAAAATGAAAAACAATTTCATATTTTAAATTTATGAGGCTGGGGGATAATATATCACCCTTTCTTCTAGCTCAGTGCAATAAATTGTCTTTAACCTATTTGGTATGTTTTCTGTACCACTCACGCTGGCTCCACTTTAGTTAACGCATTTAGTCTTAGCTAAATGGCTCATTTCAAAAGTGCGACTGCATAGTTAATTACTTAAGGGGAGGTCGTTTGTCCTATTTTTTTCAGACGTAAACAGCATGAAAAGAGAAAAAGGCAGGCAGGAGCGACTTGGTAGCGCTTTCTTCCCTCCGTGTGAGGAGCTGCCTTTCCGGCGCTTTAAGGTGATGAAAAGGACAGGAGCCGGTGTCTAAATCAGCTGAGCTTGATGTGATGCCAACGCCTTTGGCTAAACATAGATTGACTTAATTCTTTCAATAATGACTTTGGTCTGAAGCACTTCTCCACCACAAGAGGGAGAAACCCAACAGAACAGAGAAAATCTCCTCACCAGGGTTATCTTGACTCTGCTCCAGGCAAAACCTAGAAATATTTTTTTAATCGAGATTCTCCACGGCAGCCCTTTCCAAATGCCAGTATCCATCATCGCTGACTGGATCAATAGCTGTGTTTTGGCCCCAGTCTCCTGCGAGAGATGGCATGCCATCAGTGATAGACAAATATCACAGTTAAGCAAAGTATCCAGCCAGACCTAGTAACATTTTTATTGATTTTTGTTGTGCAAATAATGTCTTTTTGGGCTGAATAAATGGCTTTGAGCCAAACAGTCATTGTTTATGATTCCAAAATGCAATAAAGGGACAGGAAATATATTATAGCCAATGTCTCAAGGCACACAACATAATCATCCTTTGGTAGTAAAAAACTACCCATCGGAAGCCAAGAGTGCATATTTATCCATGCTTAAAGGTGCCTGTAGGACTTGCAAATCTTACACAAAATGTCCTGTTAGGAAACAGATGGCGTTGCCCTTTAACCTATCGAATAACTACTAGAAAACCCAGCAAAAAAATAAGCACTGTATTTCTTCAATCAATACAAAGAAAGCAGTTTATTATGCTCCCTTCAAATGAAATATCCAAGTTGCCAAAACAGCATTCATTCACTTCAAAAGAAAACACATCAAAAAACTCCCTGACTTTATCAAACGCTATAAAAATCAGAAAATATTTTAGTAAGTTTTTTTTACTGTACTTATTCAAAATAATTGTGAACTCATTCCATTTGGTAGCTCATCAGAAAGTAGGCCATAAAAAATTTGCCCCTGAACTACAGGAAGGGTTTTGTGTGTGTTAATTTTGGCCTCCAGGTAGTTTGAATTTCCCAAGGGTTTGCTGAGCTGAGCTCAACACTCATTTCTCTATAGAGTGCATAGGTGTCATGTGTTTGTCTTCAGATCCCCCCAAAATGAAGATCATGCAAGTTGTTTTATGCCCATCCACCGGCCAGGTTCTGTGGTTGTGGTCTGTGAAGACATGCTACCCAGAACATACAGATGTGTAGGTTTTTTATCCGAACAATGCCTCCAGGAATCAGCATGATTTGGTGGAATTAGACTTAGCTCTCCTGAGACCTGCAGAACTGAGCACACACTCCACAACCTGCCTGGGACGGCTCCACAATTTCTGTCCTGCTGGGCACAGGCAGCAGAAAAAGATAAATTCGACCTTACTTGTATCTCTCTCATATTCTCTACTTTCTATAGATTTATTCTTGTACTTAATACCATAACTTGATAAACTTTTTCCCCCAGAAATATAAAGATTATTTAAAGAATATAAAATTTAATTATTTATATAGTATTTAAATTTTGTAATTAATGCTGTACTTGTTGAGTGACTGTTTCATCAACTGAAATGTTCTATTTTTTTCAAAGAGCATCTCTTATATTATCAGAATGTGCTCAAGGCAAAAACATGGATGCTCAGAAAACATATCTTTAACTTGCAGTTTGCGCTCACAACATTACAAACATGCTTTTCCTATGTATCTGTTATAATAGCATATGCATATCTTCCATAAAGTTAAGTGTGTGTTATATACTTATGAATTTAACAATATTTTTATGTTTGCATTAAGTGTGGCAATTTTCACTATTGAAAAATGAGGAAATATGCATTCTGATTTTCCAAATTTGAACTATGCAGTTTTCAAAAAAAAGAAGTAGCAAATGTATAGTTAGCCACGAAATCTCCACTCCCTTGAGTGATTGAACTGATCCAAATCTTGTTTCTCTTCTTTATCTCAAATTTTACCCTTGGAAACCTAGTGCCTGAGATATTCCTCTTGCTTTGTAATGTTAGGACTTGTACCTCGTGAGATTTGTTAAGTTCCTGCTTTTTGGTTTCCATCTGCAGTAATACCCAGGAGAAACATCTCCCGGCGATTTTCTCCCTACAGATCTGGTCTCCGGCACTTCACCTCCCTGACCCTGACGGATCAGTGTGACAATCACTGTCCTAGTTGGAGAAATGATGGGACATGTACTGAGAGCAGGATTTCCTCCAATTCAGCAACTGTTGGCTTAAGCAATCGTATGAATTTAGAAGAAAACGTTTTCGCTCTCCTCCTCAACATAGTTTTGTCACCTGTGTTTTTTCACACAGATCTCAGGCTTTATCTGAATTCTTTAAAAATACCAAAGAGGACAGAAAATATGTGGTGATGAATAGGGGGAATTTACAGACTTTGAATCAGTTCTTAAATAGTAATTCCATTAACCCAGTCATATTTAGAAAAAAAAAAGCATACAGAAGTGTTTACACTCCCCAAACACATTGATTTATCTTAAAATACATACAAAAAGTTCTACACATTTATAAGTGCAAACATTAAAGAGATAATACTAGGAATCTTCCCCAAATAAATGAAAACATACACCCAGGCCTATGTACAAATGTTCATGGAGCATTATACTTAAGAGCCCAACAGTGGAAGCTACAAATGCTCATTAACTGACAAGTGGATGAACAGAGTATGGTATATCCATGTAATGAAATATTTTCAGCAATAAAGAAAAATGAAGTACCTATTTACCATGTGGATAAATCAGAAAAGCATCATGCTAAGTGATAGAAGCCAGTCACCAAAGTCATACATATATGCTACCATTCCATTTGTGTGTTTTTTTGTTTTTTGGGGTTTTTAAAAAAATATGTTTTATTGATTTTTTACAGAGGAAGGGATAGAGATAGAGAGTTAGAAACATTGATGAGAGAGAAATATCGATCAGCTGCCTCCTGCACACCTCCCACTGGGGATGTGCCCGCAACCAAGGTACATGCCCTTGACTGGAATCGAACCTGGGACCTTTCAGTCTGCAGGCCGACGCTCTATCCACTGAGCCAAACCGGTTAGGGCACTACCATTCCATTTGTATAAAATGTACATATATGCTACCATTCCATTTGTATAAAATGCCCCCAAAGGGAAAATCTACAGAGAAAGAAAGTGAGTTAGAGTTGCTAGAGGCTGGGGTGGAACCACATGCAGTTACTTGCTTTTTTTTTGGCGGGGGGCAGGGGGAAGCACACAAATGCTTTAACATTAAACTAGACTGCAGTGGCAGTGGTTGCATGACTATAAATGTGCCAAAAATCATTGACCTGTTCACTTGAAATGGGTGAATTTTGTGGTATGTAAATTATACCTTTGTAAAGACACTTTAAAAAGGGATAATCCTTTTTAATTTATGTTTCAACAAATCTCTATGAAGCACTAACCTTTTGAAAAGCTTTATGTCAAGCCGCTTCCCACACCCTCTCTCACTGCGTAAAGGTGGGTAGAAGGAGTGAAGTCAGCAGTCTGAGAAGTGATGGGAGCTTGGTGAATAACCTTGGGCAGTTCACTGCATATTTCTCTGAGCCTCACTCCTTACCTGCAAAAACAGGGATAGTAGCCATGTGTACAGTCTCATATTAGTCTCCAGATGGAAAATAGCAAATGGTGAATCTTGGCACATGGTCAGACTCAGCAACGTCATATTTCAGTTTAGTCTTTTCAGAGTTTCCACTGTGATGCATGGTGGAGAAGGAGTGGGGACTCTGACACGGGCTCCACCGGCTCTGAACCCAGCCATACTATCCAGAATATAGAAACATGAATCTTACCAGGGTTGTATGGGACACAAATATAATAACATAAAAGCACTGGCCACAGATTCTGGTACACAGTAAATGCTCAATAAATGCTGATGTTCTTGATTAGGCTGCCTTCTGTAGTGAGAGAACAAAAAAGGGAAATATTGAACTGATTTTTACCTCAAATATTTAACCAATGATCCCATACTCTGAATGTAGTCATCCAATAGGAAGGACACCAATACATTATTATTGATGCTCTGTGTATGCACGTTCATTACAGCAGATGGTAGATGCTTGGGACAGTCTACATCAGCTAACTGCACCTTTAAATTACCAACACCTCTCACATCTCTCTCTCTCTCTCTCTCTCTCTCTCTCTCTCTCTCTCTCACAAACACACACACACACACACACACACACACACACACACACACACACACCATCACAGGGAGTAAAAGCAATGAAACAAGATGACGAATTTCAGAAGGCTCTATATTCTAGATTCTTTGGGTGGTTGAAAAATCTCTCCCAAGGACATGAAAAAAAATTGATAAAAACAAGTGTATAAACAACAGTGAGTTACCAGTACACATTTATTAAAATGGCCAAAATCCAAAATACTGACAACACCACATGCTGGCGAGAAACGGTCATTCATTGCTGGTGGGAATGCAAGCTGGTACGTCCACTTTGGAAAACAGTTTTGGGGTTTAATACAAAACTAAACATACACTATGCTCTTACCATATGACCCAGCAATCACGATCCCTGGCATTTACCCAAAAGAGTTGAAACATATGTCCACACAAAAAACCTGATGTGGCTATTTATAGCAGCTTTATTTATAATTGCTAAAACTTGGACGCAACCAAGATGTCTTTCAGCAGATGAATGAATGAATGAATAAGCAGTGGTATGTCCAGATAATGGAATATTACTTAGTGCCAAAAGGAAACAAATACCAAGCCATGAACAGACATGGCAGTAGTGCATATTACTAAGTGACAGAAGCCAATCTGAAAAGCCTGAATGATTTCAAATCTATGACATTCTGAAAAAGGCAAAACTACGGAGACAGTAAAACATCAGGGGTTCCTCAGGTTGGTTGGGGGAGATGGGTGAATAGACCAGAGTGCAGAGAATTTGGGGGGCAGTTACCCTACTCTGTATGATACTGTAATGATGGATACATGTCATTGTACAAACCCATAGAATGGACACCAAAGAGTGACCCCTGTTATGCACTATGGACTCTGGATGATGATTACATGTCAATGTAGGTTAATCTATTGTAACAAATGTCCCATCTGGTGGGGATGCTCAGAGTGAGGGAGGCTGTTGTAGGCATAGTGGCTGTTTGGGAAACTCTGTACCTCCCTCTCAATTTTGTTATGAAACTAAAACTGCTCTAAAAAAATAAAATCTTCAAAAACATACAAATAAGTGCTCCCTCACACAGGCCAGTTTGAGGTGGCCTGGTGCTCTCCCATGCTCTTGCCTAGGGCAGAGGTTTTCCATGCCTGCCTGACAGACCGGACCTCAGAAAACTGCGGGAGGGAGTTGCACTCCATCTGGGGAAATCAGCCTGCCTTGCAGGGGCCGCACTATATAAATGCCCATTTCATGCTGCAAAAAATAAGCTTGACAGGCACTCAAGTGTCTATTTCCTCTGCCAGCATTGAACTGGCACACTACCCAAAGCTACTAACTGGTCAATTATTGCAGCAATGTCATATACCTGAATATTTCTATCAGTTATCCTAACTTCCAGACCTAAATCTCCAGCTAAACATTAGCTCCCTGGGTTACACAGCTTGACAGAGAAGTAGGGTAATGAGAAGCATGAGATGCAAGCAGAAATACAACCGGGGGTAAGACCTCCACCCATTTGGCACAGCCACCTGCACTAACCAGAAGGAATTGAGAGTCACCTTGTAAAAGCTTCTCTTGTCTATTGGGGGACTGGTGTGGGGACCACAGAGCCATGATTCTAGGTATCTCTGGCCTCTTTTGCCAGCCTTCCTTGTGAACTTGGACAAGTTCCTTAATCCTCTTTAGTTTCCAGTTGTTCATATTGAAAATAGAAATAATACTAATACAATCCATCCCAAAGGATGTTTATAAGAAATTGAAAGTGGTTGGATACACACCCTGCCTGGAGCAAAAGCGGAGCAATGAACATTCATTCTCTTTTCCCTCTTCCATTTCTTTCCTTCTTTCCAAGATGATCTGTGTTTTAAGGTCCAAGCAGGGAGTCTGGGGCTTCCCAGGACTACCTGACATAATACTGCTACAAGGACTAAATGTCACCTTTAATTTTTTAAACACATGGACTAGCCCTGCATCAAATATTATAGCTTATACTCAGAAACAAGTGACCTGATAAAAGGCAGAATGGGTGAGGGAGTGTGGTGGGCACCCATCCCCAGAGAAATAATGAAATATATTTGGGGAGCAAAACTTCCTGCATAGGGAAATGACCACCATTCCGTTTGCACAACCTCCACTTCCCTCGATGAGCAAGACCTTCCAGGGCCTGGTGCGGAGTCCTGCTTGGGTTGTCACAGTCACCAAGCTTCCCCACCATGAGTCTGCAAAGTTGCAGTGTCAGAACCCAGAGCAGACACCGGGGCAAGGCTTTGGTGTCTAAGTGGGCCAAAACCACCAGCATTGTTTGCAGCTTTAATAAACAAAAACACTAGCTCTGTTATTTTGTTGCTTTGTTTGTTTGTTTCAAAAATTTTTAGAGCTTTCCTGTAGACAATTTTAATCATCTTGTCTGTATATGAGGCCAAGAGGTTGCATTTTCATTAGCCACAACAAGGTCTGTATAAGTAGGTTATTATAATTTTCACTAGAGGCCCAGTGCACAAAATCACGCGAGACCCAGAGCCCCGCCCACGGGACCCATCAATGCACCTCCTGGTGAGTCCGGTCATTGGTCGTTACAGCATCAAGGCATTTCGGCCACAGGCTATATATATATCATATTCTACATCATTTCTCATTGTGAAGCTGGGGTAGAACAAATCAGGATCAGGCTTCTGGCAAAACTGGTCAAGTTCCTGAATACATCCCCCTGAGAAAGACCTAATGATTGTGCACAGAGTGAGGCTGCAGAAAAGCTCAGACACACAAATATACCCCAACGGCCATTGGGATTGCTCTGATATGATGTTATATCCACTCAAGTTCTGGCCTCTTTAAAATAATGGTAGAAAATCATGTTGCATAGTTTAGGGGGAAAGGCTTGGAGTGGCTAATTGCCTCACTGATCAGCATCAGTTGTTCAATAGACTTGAAACTGCAGAGGGACACCCTGCCAGAGCTGCGGGCATGGGGACACACTTTCTTTCCTAAGGTTTGACAGAATAGCCCAAATCTCAGTTGTCTTATGAGTAAGAAAGATCTGTTATCTCTGTGGACGTAAACAGACCGTGAGATCATGAAAAAGGGTGGAAATGAGGGATGTCAGTCATCTTTCCATGTGGATGCCCCAGAGCACCTCCACCCCCTCCCAACTGTCAGGTACCGCTGGACTGTGGACTCTCTTCCCAAACCCCAGGGAAGTGATACCCTGCCTCCAACTACACCACTTCCTGGAGAGAAAGCTGTGTGAGCCTCCTGGAAGTAGCCACTTGTGGAAGGTAGCAGGGGCTCCATGTGGGGAGGAGGGAGCTCCCATCCACCCTTCATCTACAGGGCTGGACATGGCTGGTGCTTCGGCAGCCCTGACCATCTTGTAACGTTGCCTTCAGATTTACCACAGAATGCCAGTTATCCAGGACTGAAAGGGCCACTGGGTGCTGAAGGCAGCCATGCATAGCTCCAGGTCAGCCATCCAGAGTGGGAGCCTAGGCTTTTTCTGAAGGCAGGAGATCCCACTTAGTACATGTCGGGGAGAGGTTGACATGTGATGCTTTTGGACAGCTTTATTGAAATATCATTCACATATTAATCAATTCATTAATATAAGTACACTTCCTTGGAAAAAAATATTTATATTTTCAGATCCTCTCCCCATTTTTAAATTGGGTTATTTGTCTTTTATTATTGAGTATATGAATCCCATATAGATTCCAAATATAAATCTTTTATCAGATATAGGATTTGCAAATGTCTTCTCCCATTCTATTTATTGCCTTCTTACTTTCTTGATATTGTCCTTTGAAGCACAGAAGTTTTTAATTTTGGTGAAGTCCAACTTGTCTACTTTATCTTTTATTGCTCAAGATCATGAAAATTTGCCCCTATGTTTTCTACTAAGGGTTTTATTGTTTTAATTCTTACTTTTAAGTCATTGATCCATTTTGAGCAAATTTTGTAAATGGTGTGAAGTAAGGGTCCAACTTAATTCTTTTGCATGTGGCTATCCAGTTGTCCCAGTACCAATAAAAAGCACACACTCTTCTTTACCCATTGAATGGTGTTGGAACTTCTGTTAAAAATCAGTGGACCATAGATGCATTTAGCAGTGACAGTTTGCAAATGCTTGGTCCCCTGTCTACAACTAGTTAAGAACAGAAAATGAAAGTAAGCCTTAGAAATAGCTTGTGACAGAGCAATGTTGTATCTGTTGAATCTAATAATGTAAAAGTGTATTTATTTTTATGTCATTGTTTATTAATTAACTGTTTGTTTAAAAGTTGCTCTGCTGTGGATTGGGGGTAAAACAAAGTCTGGTCCTTCCTGCCAGATAGTTGGAGAAGCTGAGAAGCTGAAGTAGACCCAGAGAGTGCTCTGCTATGCCAGGAGCTGGTTGGTTCTCATACAAACAATTGATTTTCATTTGTAGAAAAATATAGGCTGATTCAGGCTTGTCAATAACAATTTGCATTTGATTTTATCCATATTAAATGCAAATTCTTTATCTTAGTAAGACTGTACCCCATTTTCCAAAATTAGCTGTGAAACTGAAGTATTTAGACTTGAGGCTTAAACAGAGGCAAGGGGTCATCAAATGGAACTGATAAGGCCGAGCACTTAGTGTGCTTTTAAGTATTTCAATATATTTAAAAGATGCACAAACCAAAATAAATCTCAAAGCTTACATATTGCATATTCAAATAAATCTCAAAGTTGGCTTTTATTTGTCAGTCTTAAAATTGCTGCTGCGTATTTTTAAAAAACGATGAGTGCCTATTATTTTGCAGGAGCATAAAGACTGAAGTCCACATAGGAAACGACAAGAAAGCCTCCTTATCGAATTCTAATAACTGATTCCTCAGGGACTACGATGAGGGGCCTGGGAGTGAGCGGCGAGCAGTCACAGTGAGGCCTTTCCTGGGTTATCTGGCTTTGAAAGGATCATGTTCAAACCCTGAAAAGATAAAAGGCAGCCTCCACAGGCTATGAGCTGGACCGTTAAACATTTCCATATGACAAAGTCCTCTCCTGAGGTCTGACCTGCCGGGAGAGCCCAAGTCTGCAGATCTGAGGAAGCCAGACCCTCTCCTGCCTGCTTCTCAGAGACGAGACTGGTGAGCGAGCTTTTGAAAACTACTTTAAAATGCTTTCTGGGGGGGAAAGTCTTAATGAAAGGGGAACAGACACATAACCGTGTTCAAAACCGAGCTCTTATTTAAATGGATTTTTGAATAAAAAAGAAAACACACAGAATGATAGTAAATCATGAGCAATGAAGTTAATTTCTGTTGGCATCTACTCACTCCTTTTGGGACACTTACTGGATATTATTTGTTTATTATGTTTATGTTTATTTAATCAATTGACAATAGTGATCGCTTTTCTGATGAGGCACTGACAGCTTCTCTTGTCCACCTTCTTAAGATTCTAAAAGCAATCTGTTACTAGATGTGCTTTAAATTGGGAAAATAACCGGGTTTTCTTTTCTACCTTTTCCACTAATTAATTTTAATTTCTCTTGACCTCTTTACTCATTTTTAAATATATGCTGAATCCACATATTGAATAAATTTAATATATTATAAAATATATTGTTTAAACACATCATTTCTGCCCAGTGTTCCATTCATTGTAAGCAATTGATAATTGATTTTCCACTGATTGCAAATGGTCTATTTTTAAAGTATTTGCAAGGCTTTTAGAAATTATTTTTATTTACAAAAAAATAGATTTTTCAAAAAACTTTATATGATTTGCTTAAGTTTTCATGCTTTTGTTTTTGTGTTACTAACATGAGATATTTTTCTGAAGTTATTAAGTATAATTCTATTCAACCAAGTCTTCTCTGTGGTTTGGAGAAAACGTAATGACAGGTTGTGACCCACAGTTGATAGTTTTAACGTATAATCTCCTTGTTAATATATTAGTCTTTGAACATAAGTGGCTTCAAAGAGTGGAGTAGCTGAAAAATGTACGGGTTTGATAGCACATTGTAGATGCTTTAATGTCAGAGGGAGCTAAGGATTGTTTAAATGTAAGAATGTGCTGTGTTCATGAGAAAGGTCCATTTGAGGATGCTATAGCTGAGCTCCACGTAGGACAGGACTCAGCAGCTTCTAAATCAGGGTGGTGTGCACACCTTTGTGGGTATCAATGGACAGGTGCCCTGCTGGGTGATGTGGTCCCTATGTATGTCTCAACTTGATGATTGAGTTCCTCGGGTACTGGCCCTACACACATGTGCTGGTGTCTGGGCTCCCCAGAAAACCCTGCTCCAGGAAGGATTTTATTCCCAGAACCTTAAGACATCAACTTTGCAAGCAATGCATCCCTTTTATCCTTGGAAATTAATAGCACCCTGTTTTTATCATCTCCAGGAGATTGTTGTTTGCCTGCTCGACCTCAGATGGATTGAAGCGGCATGCGCAGCCCAACACGCCCAGGGGGATGACAGAGCCACAGAATAAAGGAAAAATTATGCCTGTTCTCAGTTCAGCTACGTACCAGGCTATGACAGGAGTGCCAACATGTGTACTTAGCAGCCAAAATGCTCAATGAATCCATTGAAATCACCTTCGTTTTTTAAAGAGACTGAATATGTAATAGTTTCTAAAAGTATATTTGAAAGGTCCAGAAAGTTGTATTTTTTAACCAATTGGCCTAAATATAAAATTTAAATAGCTCTTTAGAGAACAGAATTTATTCTGTCCTAAAAGATCCTTTTGAAAATTAGATTAATAAATGCATCAAGTTTTCCAAATGTGAAGCAAATATTTAAGGTTTGGTGGGAATCAATGCAATAGACTGTACTTTTTAACTCCTTGCAGCTCCAATATTGGGCACTCTCGTGTTTATGTTAAGAATTTAAGAGTAGAAAAAAAAGAACTTAAGAGTAGAAATGAAAGAATGTATAGTTGAGTCGGAATCTATATAAAATGCTCCTAGTATTCCAAAGGTAATAGTGCTGACTGGAAATACTGGGAGGAAATAAACAGGATAATTCAATTTCTCTTGGACTAAGTAGCATGAGAAAAGGTGTATAAAGTCTTGAAGTTCTATTTCTTTTCACGGGGATGTGCTTTTTGATCAGCCTACTTATGAATATCACTGAATGAATGAAATCTCTCTCCTAATTTATTTATATCTTCCGTGCATGTAGCTTTATTCACTTGTCAATTTTATGTCAAACGTTTCTATACTAACTAATCCTAACTCAGGTGGCAGTGAGTCCTGACATCAGAGACTTTTAACTCTGAATGCCTCTTACTATTTCCATTCTCGGTGATATGAAAACATTTTCTGTTATGTACATGTGTTAAGCACTTGTGTGGATGCCTTTGAACCTGTCCTGTTGCTTTCGTGAAAAATGACTGTGTGTGTGTTTCTGTGTATACAGGCAAATATCATCAGAGGCACCTCCACTGTGATGGTAACCTTTCCATACACTTTCCAACTTGTCTGCGTTTTCTTGAAGGTCGATTGGGTTTTCAGCTGTGTTATCTGCACACTGTTTGATGGAGTGGTCCAGATAACAGGGGAGAGCAAAGGGAAGAGAATTTTTTGAAGATCAAACATGGCTGTTCATTTTGTTATCTGACCCTATCTGTTGTCATAGTAACAGGTTTCTTTTAACCCCTGTCATGGGATGGTTTGTCTTTATCTGCTCTGAGTTCTCCTTTGACTGGGGAGCAGCTCCTGCAGCATCCAGATGGCCCTGGCCTCTGTGCAGCTCTGCCGAGGGGCCACAAGCACAAATTCCATTTCGGAAAGGATTTAAAGTACATTTTCAATTTAAACCATATCTTAATTTCGGAGGAGATAAAGCCAGCACAGACGCTTTCTCTCTGGTTTTACAATGTGTAAGGAAATGCCATTTAGGAGTGGAATGAGTTAACATGTTCACTTGCTCACATTCAGGCAGGTCTAATATTGCATCACATCTGTGACAGCTGGGAAAGTGACCAAGTGCAGGACAGTGTTTGAGGCAAACTTTTAGTGAAGGGGATAGAATCAAGGCGGATCTAATTTCTGGTGCTGCTCTCTCTGAGCAATGCAGGCTGAGGGGTGAGTGGGCCTCCCCCAGGCCAGGGACCTGCCCATGGCCCCTCTGTTAACTCCCCATTCCACAGCAGAGGGAAGAGGAAAGTCCCTTCTTGATCCCAGAGGCTCCTAGGCCCAGTTGCCCAGCAGGTTTTGTTTCCACATCCCAAGGATTTGGTGTGCGTGGCCTCCGTTAAGCCAAAACGCATATCCTTATAATTTTCCTCTGTAAAAACAGCAACACCCTCTATGCACAAGCACCTTGTATGAAGTTCTAGGGAGAGCTCAGTGCACCAGACACACCACTTAGTTTCCTGATGGACTTGGGAGACCCGGGAAAGCCTTCCCAGCTGCTGGCTCTGCAGGAACCCCTCTGGCACTGCAGAGGGTTCCCTCTGGAACATGGAGGATCTCCCAACAGCCACCTGATGCTGGGAGGCCATCCCCAGACAAAGGCACCCTCACCAGGACAGAGGGCTCCTGCAGCTTCACTCCAGAGACCAGAGTTAGAGTCACATCAATGTCCCTTTGAAACATGGCCCTTGAGCTCTAACTGGTTTGACTCAGTGGATAGAATGTCGGCCTGTGGACTGAAAGGTCCCAGGTTCCATTCCGATCAAGGGCATGTACTTGGGTTGTGGGCACATCCCCAGTAGGAGGCAGCTGTTCAATGTTTCCCTATCATCGATGTTTCTAACTCTCTATCCCTCTCCCTTCCTCTCTGTAAAAAATCAATAAAATATATATATTTTTTTTAAAAAAAACATGGCCCTCGAGCCCACTACCCTGTTGAAATCTCAGTCTCTTCATCTGTAACACAGAGGCAACTGTATCCACCCCACAGGACTGTGCAAGTAAATGAGATGTTTTTCTGAAGAGCTTGACGATAGCCTGACAGGTGGCAAACCTGTGTGTCCCTATTGTTGGTGGCCAAGTAGGGGAGCTGGAAGAGACTTGGGGGCCATACTATTTGGCCTGAGATAAATTGAAAGAGATCTCAACCACCCTGCATATTTGCTCCTGGTTTTGACATTAGTGCTGTGTTACATTTGGAGAATTGTGACCTCTCTATTGATGTCGCAGATGTTTCCAAAAGAGCAAGATGAAAATATTCTATATTTTAGCTTATGTGAGTTGGGATCTTTATGATGATGATTGACAAAGATGTTTCGGCAGGAAAACCTTAAGTTGTCTTCCCCAGAATAAAATAATTTTCAACATCGGTGCTATGCGATCTGTTCACCACAGGGCGATGCTCACCTCCGTTGTGGAGGCGGATTGTAGCAGAGAAGCATGCTGAGTGAGGAGTCTGTCCTCCAGGGTAGCTAAGCCCTGTGTTACATCCAGAACCAGACTCACAGGGCCTGTGCGTAGAAAAGAAGAGGTATTCCTGTGAAGACCACCTGGTCCCACTTTGTAACTTTCCACAATACCATGCCATTCCGAACTAAAATGTTCATTGCATGGCTCAGGCTGGAGATGATTTATTCACATTTTATTTAAGATAATAAGAAACATTTCTCAATGATATCTTTGATTCAAACGTTTTGAAAAGCATACATCCTCTTTCCATTGGCTTCCATTGTAAATTCTTTCCAAAATGAAATTATTTTAGATGAAAGGTGCATGAAGCTAAGGCAGCAATCACAGGGTGAATTTAAACTGGCTTCCATGATAATTATCGTTCTATTTGGGGCCTAGTACACAGGAAACAATGGAACTCCCTACAGGGTTGATTTTTTAAAAATAACAATAAATGCTTAAATTTAACTGGAATATGGAAATTGGTTACATATCAATTTCAAAAAGTCACAATAATTCATACTGTTCATAATAATGAAAATATTATGATACTTTAATGTAAAGATGCTGAAAGAAAATACCAAGAATGGTTTTGGTTTTTGTTCTTGTTTTTGTTTTAGCTCACATAACCATCAGAATTGGTCTTTTCTGAGTCTTAACACTAAATGTTTCCCAATAGCAGCAAGAAAACTTGATTATTCAATGAACATTTTCAAATATTCTTCAGGTTCTATTAGAACAGTGATCAGTTTACAGAAAATATTTAGAGTTATTGTTAAGTAATTTTGCTGGGATTTCTTCTGCAGAAACTAAAACAAATTGACACTTTTAGGAGACTGGATGGAGCTGGACACAGCATGTGCTGGGTGGGTCTCAGCATTGATATGCACTTGCCCTGTGGTCATTGCTTTGCTTCACAGGTGTGGTTCTACCTGAATTCCTCCTAGGTTTCAGGGAAAACTCTTGCCCCTATTTTCAAAATCTACCAGAATCTGTCTTTATAGGGCAACTCCATTTCATCAAACCTACAGAGAAAGAAAAGGCAATAGCCAGCAATCAAGGGCGAGGTTAGACAACAGCTGGATGGGAGTGGGTAGTAGATGAGGGATTCGGGGTAGGAGGGATGAAATGTCACATGACCCAGCAATAGGAATGGGATAAATCATCACCCACTTCATAACCTCCATGGCTGTTCTTCTTGCACTGTCAACACAGCAATAAGAATGAACAGACACCTCATTTTAGGTCCTGTCACCACCGTGGTTCCCACTGGTGCCCACCCAGCACAGCTGCAGAATGGCAGGATGGTGTTTTGGGGGACACACCCCCAGTGGAGCCTCTGGCTGGGGGACTGTGCTAATATATGGTTTGGGGTGATGTATAAACTATTCCACTGAAAGGGATTGATTTTAACACCATCAGAAGGTTGGATTAAGAGGTTGGGCTCACACTCAGTCACTCTTAATGTCCTGCAAATGCCTTCTGCACCAAACTTCTTTCTTTCAGGAAATTTATGTGCTGTTGCACAATGCATAAGAGTACGATATTCCATTTATCAGGTGACTAACTGCCCATGGGAATCAGTCTAGGACTTTCAGATGTCCTCAGAAGTCCTACATGAGAAAGGCTTTTCCATTACTAAAATACTAATCATATGGAAATCTTGGATACTTTGGCATTTTAAGAAAGACATTCTGTTTTAATCATCTAATAGATAGCCTCTTCCTCCTCAGTTCCCAGGGACACCATGAGGCTCCACTCCCAATGCTTGAAACAGCTATGTGCTCTCCTTTGTGATTGTTTTTTAAAAATGCTCAAAAAGGGGAGACCAAGATGGCGGCGTAGGTAAACACCGGAGACCACTGCCGCAAACAACCATTTCAAAAATACAACTAAAAGACTGAACGGACATCACCCAGAACCACAGGAAGGCTGGCTGAAGAGAGACTCTACAACTAGAAGGAAAGAGAACAGCAAATCGAGGCTCAGAGGCGGCGCAGTGTGGAAAATACAAAGGTACCGAGGTGCGCGCGCAAAGCGGGCTGGTGGCTGAGGGCGCGGTTGTCGTTTTCGGTCGGGAGTGAGTCTCAGACTCTGGGCTCCAGATCCGGGCGAGTCTCTAGGGACCCAGACTCAAACGGGAGAAGCGGGATTATCCGGCATCAGTTGGAACCTGAGGGCAGCTTTCTCTCCGAGGTTTGCAGCGGCTGCCGGGGTTCTGAGAAGCAGAGCCTCTGGGAACGGGACTGAGCGTGGCCATAACTGCTCCCTCCGCCCGCCCTGTTGATCCCGCCCCGCCCAAAGCCTGCGCACAGCCATTTGCCGATCGCCTCAGGCAAAGGCTGGACTAGCACCTCCCCAGAAGGCAGACGTTTTCCACACAGCTGATTTCCACAGCCAGTCGACCTGGGGGTCAAATCCCTCTAGTGTTAACTACAACAATTAAGGCTTGGCTAGAACAAGACTGCGCACAGAGACCACAAGGGGGTGCACCAAGAAAGCATAAAAGATGCGGAGACAAAAAAACATGACAGAAATGGAGGATATGGAGCTAAGAATCGCAATTTTGAGGGCTTGCCATAAATTTGTGCAGAGCCTCACGAAAACTAATGAGACCCTCGATGCTACGATAAAGAAATTAGAAAGTAAGCATACACGGACTGAAATAAAGAATATTATACCCAATAGCAGACCAGAGGAGTACAATAATCAAACAAAAGATTCGACAAAAAACACCCAATTGGAAAAGCAAAATGAAAAAAGAATCCGAAAGTGTGAAGATAGTGTAAGGAGCCTCAGGGACAGTTTTAAGCGGTCTAATATCAGAGTCATTGGAGTCCCAGAAGATGAGAGACAGCAAGATATTGAAAACCTATTTCAAGAAATAATGGCAGAAAACTTCCCCCACCTGGTGAAAGAAATGGACTTACAGGTCCAAGAAGCGCAGAGAACCCCAAACAAAAGGAATCCAAAGAGGACCACACCAAGACACATCATCATTAAAATGCCAAGAGCAAAAGACAAAGAGAAAATCTTAAAAGCAGCAAGAGAAAGA
Source organism: Myotis yumanensis (assembly GCF_028538775.1). Classification (NCBI taxonomy): domain Eukaryota; kingdom Metazoa; phylum Chordata; class Mammalia; order Chiroptera; family Vespertilionidae; genus Myotis; species Myotis yumanensis. The sequence continues at coordinate 27,833,669 of NW_027223755.1, forward strand.
GGCTCAATTACCTACAAGGGAATACCCATACGACTGTCAGCTGATTTCTCAACAGAAACTTTGCAGGCCAGAAGGGAATGGCAAGAAATATTCAAAGTGCTGAATACCAAGAACCTACAACCAAGATTACTTTATCCAGCAAAGCTATCATTCAGAATTGAAGGTCAGATAAAGAGCTTCACAGATAAGGAAAAGCTAAAGGAGTTCATCACCGCCAAACCAGTATTATATGAAATGCTGAAAGGTATCCTTTAAGAAGAGGAAGAAGAAGAAAAAGGTAAAGATACAAATTATGAACAACAAACATGCATCTATCAACAAATGAATCTAAGAATCAAGTGAATAAATAACCTGATGTACAGAATGAACTGGTGATTATAATAGAATCAGGGACATCGAAAGGGAATAGACTGACTATTCTTGGGGGAAAAAGGGGTGTGGGAGATGCGGGAAGTGACTGGACAAAAATCATGCACCTATGGATGAACACAGTGGGTGGGGAGTGAGGGTGGAGGGTGGGGTGGGAGCTGGAAGGAGGGGAGTTATGGGGGGAGAAAAGAGGAACAAATGTAATAATCTGAACAATAAAGATTTAATTAAAAAAATAAATAAATAAAAAATAAAAATGCTCAAAAAGTACAAAGATACGCCGAAACCGGTTTGGTTCAGTGGATAGAGCGTCGGCCTGCGGACTGAGAGGTCCCAGGTTCGATTCCGGTCAAGGGCATGTACCTGGGTTGCGGGCACATCCTCCGTGGGAGATGTGCAGGAGGCAACTGATCGATGGTTCTCTCTCATCGATGTTTCTAACTCTCTATCTCTCTCCCTTCCCCTCTGTGAAAAATCAATAAAATACTTTTTAAAAAAAAAGTACAAAGATACAATTAAATGGAAAATACATTCTAACAGAAAATGCAGAAACGCTTTTTTCAGGTAATGGGTATGGATATATTTTATTCACTTTGGAACATTGTCTGAGAAATACATTGCATTTATATAGTATTTTGCAAACAAATAAATATCTTTTTCCCCCTTTATTGGAACTGGATGTACTTGTCCATGAAGAGGGGGGGGGAAGATGTTTCTATGTGGGTAATGCTCATGACATGAGTTTGCAGACCAACAGATATTTGTCTCATGTAGCAACAAGGAGTGCTCCGTGACCAGCTGGAAATCAATGTGACCACATTCCAGTCTTTCTCACTGGACCTTGAACCAGCTCCTTAGTTCTCACTGCCTCATTGTTACTTCCTGTAAGGTAAACAGAGCTCCATTACCTCTTCCAGAGGGCAGATGGGAGTCAATAAATTATCCTAAAGAGAATGTGTGTGTTCTACCTGAAAGTCTTCGAAACAGAAATGCAGAATAGTAAGAAGAAGAAGAAGAAGAAGAAGAAGAAGAAGAAGAAGAAGAAGAAAAAGGGGAGGAGGAGGAGGAGGAGGAGGAGGAGGAGGAGGAGGAGGAGGGGGAGGAGGAGGAGGAGGAGGAGGAAGGGGGAGAAGAAGAAGGAGGAGAAGAAGGAGACACTTATAGTTTTTCTCTTTTTAATATTTCCTTTCAGATAATATTAATAAATAAAAATGCTGTTAACACTGGAAAAGTTCTTAAATATGTCCAAATAGCAGACTGTGCAATAAAAAAGGAAAAATTAAATATATAAAACAAATTGAGTATACCAAATGAAAATGTTTTATTATGCTTAATGTCCATTCTTACATGCAAAGCTTTAATTCCATCCAAGGTATTAGTGACCATAAGTGACAAAACATTTAATTTACTGTGTCAAGTCTATCACTAGCAAAGAAAAACTGTGCTTTCACATCCCGGGCGTAGCGAGGCAGGCAGTGGGTGCTGCCAGATGAATGAGTGAACATCGCTGTGGAAACTAAGGAGCAGAACCAGTCTGGGGAGAACAGCTGGGAAAGGATTCTTTGAAGAGTTAGGCATTATTTAATATTTATATTTAAAATCGAATTAAGGATTGCTTAAAGGATGTTTGCATTAAGAGATTGGATTTGCTTTAATTATTTGGTTATTTGTTGTTCCTATATAGCATTTATTAATCAAATGAAAATCAGCTTTTAATAGATTTCATTTCCATGAAAAAATAGCCCACTAAATTATTAAGTGATAACATCGCCCTTAGATCGTCATTCTAGTGACACTCTCCCAGCCCTGTCCTTGTCTGAGCCACCTTCCTTTGTAGGTTTCTGAGACGTTTTCAGACTTGAAGAACCTCGCTATCAGATTCATTTGTAGCAATGCTTCTATTGATCATTTTATACTTAATTTGATTTTAAATCCTTAAATTTGGCACTGCTCAAGCCTTAGGTTTCTTTACCAGGAGGGTATAAGGCTTTCATTGAGCATCCCTGGTTGGGTCTTTCACCCCTACCCCCAACCCAGGAGGAGCAACGCAGAGACATGAGAACTCCCCGCCAGTACAGCAGCTCAGCCTCCAAATTGCCCCATTCCCAAGCGCACCCATTTCTGGGCCTTAGGCAGCAATATCCAGTCTTGAAAAACATAACTAGAGACCTAAAGACAATTGTAGGGGGAAAAAGCCCAAATGCCCACCATCGCAGCTGATACCTATCTCCCCTGAACCTGGCCTGAGAACTCACCTAATTACAATTCTTTTAAATCCACTCCCCCTAACACCCCACACCAACCCCACCAAGTTTCAGAGAAATCTCCCCTTCCCTCTAAAGATAGCCAGGTGGTGCATGTTGAACCTCAGCATCCCTCCTCTCTGTCCCCACCACAAACTGTGTGGCCTTCTGCCCAAGCCCACTGAGGCCTACCTGTGAGCAGAGACCCCCTGCCTGTCCCAGCAGCCTGCCCCTGGAGCCCTTCCTGCCAGCTGCTCTTCAAAAGGACCCAGGGCCAGAGCTTCAGATGTCACAGGTCAGGGTCCAGGCATCGGTATTCTGTTCCAGCCTCAGCTCCTGAGGGGTTGTGCACAGCCAGGTGAGATCCCCTCTTCCAGGCTGCCTACTTCAGCTCGGAGAAGGGAGGGTGCCAACTCATCACAGCATGTCTCAGGACCAACCTGGAAGGTGCTCTGCCCCTAAAGGATGAGCAAATGTATGAATGGCAAAGGAGTGAACAAACATCCCCAAGGTCGAAGGAACAGATGACGAAATGACCACACACTCCGGGAGCCAGGACCCCATGCCCTCCACCTTCAGCCTACTCTGAAAGCCCCCATTAAGCAGTTTTGTGGCTCTGACTTTCAGGCCCGTCACTAAGCTCCTGAATATGAAACTCCACTGGTTCAAAATAATGACCCAGTAAGCCCAGCCTACACCCCCAATGCCTCCCCTCCCCCTCCCCAGGGTCACCCAACCTTCAGCCACATCAGGCCACACGGGCCAGCACTGCTGTTGTTGGCCTCATGCTTTAGATTTTTTAATAGGATTAAAGTATAAGGTTTTGAGGGAACTGGTTACATCTAAATTTAAGGTGACTGTGTTTTCAGAATAAAAATCTGTTCTTATGAGTTGATTAGTACAAGGAAGCAGTGCAGAATATTAAGGTCTGTGTGATGTCCAAGCATATCTGGGATAAACATTCTGTTAAATGCCACCTCCCTAGCCACATTTGCAGATTTTTTTGTCCAGTTCCAACCAGGACCCTGTCATCTGGTCCTAGAAAGCCACCCTGTCCCTCCAGGTGGCCTACAGGGCTCAGCTCCTCCTTTTCACTCTCCTCAGAGCACAAAGAACCTCTGGATTAGCTTACTTATGCACCAGGGTAACCGACAAGCACATTTTCAAAAAGAATTGTATGTCATTAATTCTTATTGATGTTAAAAGTTTCCTTTTTAGCAAAACAAAAACTGTTGGGTGAGCATCATACTCTACGTCAATAACAGAAGGAAAATAAATGTTAAAACATGCTAAATCATTGCCCCACGGTACTTGTACTAATGACCGCAAACTTCTCCTATGCTAATTTTTCTCTCCACTTTTAATTACGGATCAATAATACTTTGCAGTTGACATTTAAAAATGCTGAACCACATGTAGCAACACAGACTGAGAGAAAAATCTACAATGTGGGACTGAATTTGCCAAATCAATAAACGTTGCCATTTAACAAATAGTAGCATGTAAACAGTCACCAAGATTAGCAAGCGTAAAGGACTCGGCCTGGAGGACTTAATTATTGTTTAATAACACGAGGCTGCATTTCCCTGTCAGGAGCCCTCTGCTGGGAACAGCACGCCAAGCGAATCTCTGGCTCAGCACCCAGACCCACCTCCTCAACCTGAGGAAAACCTGCTTGGAAAACACAGGACTTGATGGTCTGAAGGAAAAGACGTTTTCATGATGGGCGTTCTCCTTACTTAAAAGGAGTTCCTTCATAAAAATCAAAGGGCCTGCTCAATGTATGTAATTGATCGCATCATAAAGTCATTAGATAAAGATATGAGATTTGAAACCATCCTCTGGTGAGTGTATCAATATTATGTCAATTACTCGTTTGGAATTGAGGGACTACATGCAATGAAATACCCATCCACCTTGGAGACTAAAGAAGAGGGAGGCTCAACCTGCCCTCCCCCCCCCCCCCCCCCCCCCCGCCCACACACACACACCAGGAAAATCAATCTCTGTGGTGGCGCATACACAATCTCCATTCTTATTATTATTAGCAATAATAATAAATCTAGACCTCCAGCATCTCAAGCATGTGATTATTGAAATGCCATTATCCGCACGGGAGGTGGGAGTGATTCGTCTTGGCCTCACTGGGCCTCCCATGGGCAGCCGGGCAGTCAGGGTGTGTGCTTGCAAAATGGTCATCAGAAACTGCCTGCGGATCCCATCCACAGCTGCCTAGGAAACGTTGGGGAGTAAAAGCTGAAGGCCACCTGGAAGATGTGAACTCCCCTGTGGCTGCTGGGGGGCCCACCAGCTTTTGTACCCAGTTCATTTCCTCAGTGTATGTTCCTGTTTTCATAGCAGCATCGCACCCACTAAAATGATTGCCTGATTCTCTTTAACATATCAAATCCAAATCTATTTTGATTAAAACAAAATTAGTGCCTGGCGGGCATGGCTCAGTGGTTGAGCGGTCATGATTTGATTCCCAATCAGGTCACATGCCTGGATGGTGGGCTCGATCTCCAGTGGGGGCATGCAGGATGCCTCCCCAGTCATCACTGATGTTTCTATCTCTCTCTCCCTCTCCCTTCCTCTCTGAAATCAATAAAAAATATATACGTGTGTATATATATATTATATAAATAGAAGAACACACTCAGCAGCCAGTGTCCAGCCCTGAACTCTGGTGGTCAGGGGTCTCCTGCAGGTCTTCACCCTGGCATTAGAGTCCAGCAGCTCATAGAGCCCAGGGGGCCTGCCCCACCCAGACTCGCCAACTTCCTTATTTTCCAATGAGCCTTTTCCTTTATAAAGATGCTTGGATAAACCATGCCTGGGCTGACCTCAGCACTTTTCTCCTCTCTAAACAGAACTTCTGTCCCCAAACTGGCTTCGTTGTCAGCTTAGAACATGATTCACTTCTTCTAGTCTTGTGGCTCCATGTCCCAGGAGCGCCCTGACTCTCATGTCCACCAAACCAAACCCTGCATATCCCTTGGAAATTTATTTAAACCAGTTATTGATTCCAAAGTTTTCTTTCCTTGTCCCCTAACCCTGGGGAGATGCCTCCCTCCTCTTGAGCTTGGTGTTCACCTGAACTCAGCTTTCGATGACCTTGGAGAGCAGTGGACTGGAGTCAGGGAGGCTGTGGAATGAGGGTTGGGTGGGAGCTGGGGGCGTTCTGGGAAGCTCCCCGCAGGAGGCTGTGGCCTGAAAGAGCTCCCCTGCAGCAGTGGCCGGCACTGCAATGTTAGGGTCAGGCTTTCTGCCGAGACCAGGAAACCTTTACAGATTCTAATCTCCTGTCTTGTTCATGAGACCGTCCAAAAAGAATCATGATAAATATCTACAGAAATGTAAAAAATAAAAAAATAAAACATCTGGGCAGCTAGTTTCATAACTTCAAGAAACAGGAATGTATTGAGTATTTGAGGAATACATCATTTTGGGTTAAATTTTAAAAATCAAAAAGTTTACACCCACATTTTCAAACAACCAAAGCATCCCTCAAGGTCATGAGACCCCAACTTTATGGACATCATAGCTGACAAGGCATCTTTGCTCAGGTTTTCCAGCTGGAAAGTCATCGCTGGAGTCACTTGGCAGAAATCACTGGGAATATGTAAAAACGAAAATCATTTCCCCCTATTGCTTCCCAGGTTGTTTTAAAATGCACTCAAACAAGGAGGTGAACTACAATTTACAGGGAAGCAATTTTTCAGTGGCCTGAGAAGCAATTGTTAGTAGGAAGTAACAAAGGCAGTTCCTCAGTGAGGCAACCAGGCCTCGGCAGCTCGTGTAGCTTCTGTGACTCTCTTCTCTTAGAATGCACAGACCTTTCAGTCCCTGAAACAGCCTCTTAACACCTCAGTGCTAAAACTACTTTTCCAAAAAATTATATTGAATAGAAAGTTTTTAACGTAGAGGGATCGTGTGATAGAGAGACCCTGGACACGGGGCCACCAGCAGCTGGCAAGAACAGAGGCCCAGCGGTGACCCTAGGTCTGGTTTCTGTGTCACATTTTCAAATAGCAAAATTTTGGTTGACTCATCTTTTTGTTTCCTTTCTGATACCAATAAAGACTGAGAAGTAAAATATAAAATTATAAGCTGTATTTGAAATAGAAAAATGTGAAGATTCAGAAAATTCCTTTAACCAAGTTAGCAGGCACTGCACCCACCAGATGAGGAGGAAGGTTTTGGCGTAGATTCTCAGTCTGCAAGGTGAAATCATGTGCGATCTTTTGTGTAGCCAACAACGAATTAGCTTATATGGACAAGAGTTGGGAAGTTAGCTGGTGATTGGGTAAAGATATATTAAAATAATAAGCAAAGGAAATGTTTCTAAATATTTGAAGAGGTATTCAGAATTACTGAACTTTAGTGTAGAGGCATTGAGACAGTCTAAATGCCCCAGAGCTGCCAACGGTTACTCATCCTCATCCCCAACATCACGTCTCACAGATGGAATTCATCTCATTCAGGACAGACAATTTAGCATCTGGTTGAGATACTAGTGTGGTGGGGGTTTGGAAAGATATCAGCCCTGTCAGTTGTGTGTACATGTACTCACTGCACGTTCCTATGGTTTAGACTCAGTATTCTAAACATCGCTCAATGATAAAAACATTCTAAGTCATGCTTCTTCCAGCCCAACAACAGCCCATTACAGGACCCCTGGCTGGAAGAAATGGTCAGCACCAGCCCCAGGTGCTCTGTGGTTGTCTGAGAAGATCGCTCCCTAGGCTGGAGTTCCAGGTGGAGACCCAGGCACCACAGCTGGAGGCTGACTGCCAGCTGCATTCCTCGGAGCCAAATGGCAGGTTCTTCCTTGAACCCCCTTTCGGGCTGCTTGGCCACAGCTCCCCACAGCCTGGGGCAGCTCCCCAGTGGACCTCTGTATCCACAGGAACTTGGAAGAAGGAGACTGGGACCAACTCCAACCTGCTAATCCTTGTGGCTTGCTGGTGAGAGTGCTAGAGCCTGGTCACCACACCTCCTCAGCTTGAAGTGGCTACACCTGGGCACTCCAGTGGCAAATGGGAGTGAAGAGCGATGCCCTATGCCTACCTTCAATTCTGCACCTGGGCAACCACAGCCCCACATTCTGTGAGCAAGAATCCCCCTGCCAGCAGCCAACTAAAGGAGGCTTTGGAGGAGGTCCCAGGTTGGACAGAAATGGCCATTTGATAGCTGGGAAGAGGTGAGCATGGATGGGTTCGAGGTACTGCAGCCTGTGGTCACTAACTGAACCAAGGCTGATGGGCAGGTTCTTTCCTGGGGTGAGATCTGAGCAGCGCCCCACATGCCTGTCACGTTGCAGAGCAGGGCCGGCAGCTGAATACTGACTCCCAAAGACATCCAGGTCCTCATCCCTGGACTCTGTGAGTGTGACCTGATGTGGAAGAAGGGACTTTGCTGGTATGATTAAGTTAAGGATCTTAAGATGGGAAATGCAAGAAGCCACAGTCTGACTGTGCCCTTCATACCCCGGACAGGTGGGCTTGGGAGGGAGGCCAGGGCACGGATCCAAGTTTTTATCTTTGAGCAATGTTTAGAATACTCTAAGCCATAGGAACGTGCATATCTCTGGCCGACTGGGCCTCCTGGGGTAGATGACACCTGCTTCATCCTCTTTGTTTTCACCTGAAATATGGGACCATTGCTGTTGGTGTCCCCTTCCTCTTTGGGTATTGTTCGATATTATGCAAAACTAGACCCAAAGGCATCTTGGGAAGCTTAAAGAATGTTTCAGCACATTCCTCTCTAAGAACGTTTCATCTGCAAATGTGAACCTGTCCATTGAAACGATCTTCCCACCTGCTGAACCTGCCATTAAAATGGAGTCTTTGGATTCCTGGAAAAACGTTGCCTCGCTCTGGTTTTGTGGTTGTTCTTGGTGTTCTGGTCACTGCCTTGACTAAGCAGGATAACCTCTAACGAACATCATGAAAAGGAAGAGGTTACGTGGTCCAAGGAGACACTCTGAGTAAGTGTTCTGTTGAAGCCACAGAGCATCGTCAGAGCCCGGGAGGACAAGTCCTCGAGCCGAGGACCCTCCGAAGCTCCCATCACCCAGAGCCCTAGAAAAGGAGGAGGGAGGGTGGGGAGGCTTACCATCTGGCAGGAGTCATGGTGCAGGGACATTGCTGCAAACAATTGTTTTCAAAGGTGTCTGCTGGTGTGTGTGGATGTTAAGCCTCATATTACGATTTACTTTTTGTGATACTTAATTTTTCTAATTTCTTAAGCATAGTGTTAGTACCTTTCAAAATAACAAGTATTTATTTAATTGTGTTACAAATAATTCCAAAAACTGTAATCTAAAATGTATTTTGAAAAAGGAAAATGCTATTATAAAAAAAAAAAAATTCTGCAACTAGAAAATCAGCTCGCTTTGCATTCAAATAAATATTCCCAAGTGGACATGCTTACCCAGGGTGCGAGCAGGGTGCTCCATGACATGTAATAAGGTACAGGGACTGAGCCACCCCTCAGACTGACCTGGGATTCCAAGGACCACCAAGGGGGGCCCCAGAGCACCCTAGTCCTGGGCTTCACAATGACTACATCCAGGGGGAAATCACACATCAGCCTCCATTTGGTTCTCATTTCTTCAAGAGCATTTGCACAAAAACAAGGACTAAATTAAGAAGCAGAATGATTTCCCAGGACCTTTGAAAAGCAATCCGTGGTGCACTGGCATTCATGGGCCGCGCCACCTTCGGTGGCAAGTCCGGGCGCTTTCTCTGCATCTGCCAGCCTCATTCTCCTGCAGGCCAACACCGCCAAGTGTTTCGGGAAGTTAATTATTAAATCCTCCCCATTGTTGTTGAGTTGTATGATAGCAAGGGCCCAGGCGCAGTGCCTTATGCTATCTCCCATCTACTGCACATTTAACTACCTTTGATCTTATCACACAGCAGATATAGAACTGAAATAATCACCATTTAAATATATTAGGTTGTTTGACATAGGTACTACACGCAGGAAAATCAATAATGATTATACAATCGCCAGATACAATGTAAACGGCATACCGCAAAGTCTTTACCGGGCGAGATAACATCACAGAAATCCCAACCAGAGTCAATAGCCATTAGTTTTTAAGAGTGGCCACTTGAACTTGTGTGTATGGTTGTGTGCACTGGAGCCAGGTTACCCATGGCTGGAGCGTCTTAAAATAGATGAGGTTCAAAGAAGTAAAGAGAAGCCCCCCTGACTTCTGAAGACTTGCTGAACTTCTGAAAAGCAAAGTATCATGGGTTCCATTTCTGTTAAAGCCAGGAAAAGCCCTTTGCATTTTGTTCAATTTTAAAGAAAATTCTAACAGCTAAAGAGATCATGTACAATTATAATTAAATTCAAGTGTCCCAAACACTTATCACAACACAGAGAACTCAACCTGTGTGCATTGGCATCTAGCAGGACCCCTGAAAGCTGGATTTTGGTCCCAACTCCATCTGCTTCTCTCAACTAGGTGGGAGGAGAAAATCATAGGAACATATCTATTCTGAATCATTTTCTCCAAGGCGGTGGGGTCCTGACATTCTCATAAGTGAATGTTTACCACTGAGTCATTTGGGAAAGAAAATACTTTTCGCTCATGAAAGTATCTGCAAGAGTTCCTGAAGCCCAGAGACGATTGTGGCACCTGGAAGGCATGAACGGCATGGATTCTTGGCCAACATCAAGGACTTAAGCAATGGTTGCAGTGAAATGCAAGCAGTTATCAACTTCCCAGATTGTTCTCGGGCAGAATTGGAGCCACGATGATCAATCTCTTCTGAGTCCTGAAAGCAAGCCTGGAAAGACATGTGCTGATTCCGCTGACATATTGGTCCCTCTTTGCTGTCCAGATGCCATTCCAATAGGCCAACCTTCATGGGCATCAATCAAGGTGGCAGCCAATGTATTCTCCCTCTGCTGAGAGCCATCAAGAGAGAGAGGGAGAGAGAGAGAGAGAGAGAGAGAGAGAGAGAGAGAGGTGGAAAAAGTCAGCATTATTCCTCCATTTACATCCACTCATACCAACAGCTCAGCACGCTAAATCCTAAGCAAATACTACAGGATGAAGAGAAAAGTCCAGCAAAAAATAGAATGACGCCATTCTCGTCCTCTTAGAAAATTAAAAGCTCTTGGAAAGAAAACAGCCATCACTTTATAACCCTTATCCTCTCCCCTCTCCAGCCCAGCTGTCAAATTTACTGTTTAAGCTTTTCTTTGTAATCACACAATTATGCACTTCATCACCTTCCCCACCCCCATCATTCCATCTAATGGTTTTAAAGGCAAAGGAAATTACTTGTCCTCGCAGCCAGCACTTGACACTTTTATGGGTCATTTGTAATGAAGCTATTCTTCGGCTTTAATGGAGACCTTGATTCCGACCACTGTGAATAATTGTCAAAAGGTGATTAATTAAATATTCACCACTCCTCTATAAAATTGATCAACATATTACATTACACTGCTCCAAAAGTTATTTTATTTCTTCATTCGGCTTCAAATTCTATGCATTTAAACAAGCTTTAAAATGGAGCCATATAATTTACTACATATTAATTATACATACATCCTGACTAAAGTAAGAAGAAGTGTTTTACACCTTTTTTAACTCTGTAACACGTGCCACCGTTCCCCACAGCACTGAGAAGTCCCCGATTGGAGTGAAATGTCTTACACTGTGCTTCCTGTCTGTGTACAGTACAGGGACCTTGGTTATTGGGGGTTTTAATTTCTATAAACATGTAGCTCCATGTGAAATAAATCTCCAAGGCAAAAATTGATATTACCCAATTTAAATTGATATATGAAGTATTGGCTTTTAAATTATCATCCTAGGACAAGACACATTGGTAAACTTTGGGGACCCATCGCTGAAAGCAGCAATTGGGGTGAGGATGGAGGATAGGAAAGGGAAATCGCTATACTGGGGATCTTGCTGAAATGCAATAAAGCCATCACTAACAAGCATTTCCAGCTTTGGTTCACTCCAGTTTGGGGCAGTCTGAGTAAATAAGTGCAAGATCTTCCTAGAAAACCAGTCTTTCTTGCTTATATTTCACCACAATGTCTGAGCCACTCTGGTCATGGAGTACCAGATGAGCAGAGATTTACAGAAAAACTAAAACTCCCAACTGCAAACATTAAACTCAATTCCAGAGATGCCCATGAGGCTCAGTAATCACACCAAATTTTATTACCAACGAGGAATAAATGTGACATCGTGAATTGTGTTTTTGTTTAAATCTATGGAAGTAAGTAGAGGGAAATTATGAAAAAAAAAAAAAAAAAGGAATCCAGTTTCTCTATAAAGTGTGTCTGCATTTGACCAGGGGTAACAGATAAGGAATGACATGATACAGTGGTGCCTTGGACAGACACTGAACCGCTCCTACTAGTACATGTTCAACAATAATAGTAAAAGCACGGAGCCACTCAGAAGCTTAAACCCTGCAGGCCTCCAGGATTTTTAGGTGCACCCCACATTCCTGATGCTTGGAAGCACCCAGGACTAAATTCCACACAGCCTGAGACTCGGATCAAAGTCTGCACTGACTCCAATCAGAGCCTTTCTAGAAAGCCTGGGAGGCGGCTCTTTGCATGCTGATTACTGATTTCATTGAAGTAGTCAATCAACTTCCCCTCCCCGCTTTTTTCCAGGCTGCTACAATGTCATTGAGTGAACATTGCAGATAAAAAAAATGATGAGCAAAAATATAATAATATTTCAACTTGAACAAACTTGCTATTTGTAGACTTGATCACATGGATGTGCTGTGGTCAAGATGATTTCAGCAGCGGCTCCAGGAATGAATCCCACAAAGGGACTGAGTTTAATCATCCAATCCCAGACTGTATTGATTTTGGGACTACTTGCAATGACTATATAAATAAGCCATTTCTTTGCAACTGTATCTACAGCCGGTCATGAACCCAAAACCTTCACAACCTGGTCCAAAGTGAATTATGCCCTGCAGAAATAAATTAATAAAACTAACACAGCCAGGCTCCTCCACCAACTTATTTTCATGTTTCAAGAGCTTAAAAATATAAAATCAATAATCATTTAGTCATAAGGGTAAATGAAGCGACATAACATCAAAGTATACCCTTTAGCCATTCAAGTCATCCTAGGTAATTTATCTCATCAAAAGGCAGTGGTAATAATCCTTTCCACTCTGAGACAAGCTGCCACACAGCTGCTGTATTATCCTAGAGTAAACAAGTTGGGAGAAAATATTAAAAATCAATATCTGTTTCCTTCTATCAGACCAGATGGCATCCATCATACACCCACCCCCGTGAAGGTGCCCAGAGTGAGGAAGACAAGGAATTAGCAACACAAAACGGAGCTCGGCTCGATGGGTAATGACAGCTGGAATTTCTTAAAAATGCAGCATTCTACAATTGCAAAATTTTGCTGAAATTATAATTATTGGGGGGAAAATCTATTGTAGCCATAGGACACGACAAGGAAGCAATTACCAGCACTGCAAAATAAAAATGCAAACGGCAGCTTTCCATAGTCCCTGCAAGTTGCACCACTTATGCAATTGATTTATTTGATTATTCACTTATTCACTTATTTATTCTTTTATTCTTTCATTTGTGTAGCCTAGTGGTTTCCAGCTATGAAATTCAGGCATCATTCCCTCCGATAGGAGAATCTATCACATTGGCACACTATTGTCACATGTCACAAACTCCCCCCAGGACACTATGCTTCGACAGGTTCTTTCTGATCACAATGTCTCAAGTAGAAAGAGTAGGATGCTAAGTCCCAAGAGATCTGTTTTCCGGGAGAGGGAAGAGCTGCCTGATCCTGGACACCCTAGCAGGTGGCTTTCCTAGTGGCAAACCCAGAGATGTGAGCAGGAAGCAGCTGAGAAATAAAGCCGCTGAGCCTGACATGGAAAGTGTTGGAGAAAAGGCTGAACGAACCCTTCCTAAGAGCGGACACCCCTCCCTACATTACAGGGTCTCCCTGCTTTAAAGTCTAGCCTGAATGTTATTATATCTGGAAAATGGGATGCCATTGCTGTTCTTAGGGAAGGTTTCACCTCTGTCAGAGACATCAGGACACACACACACACACACACACACACACACACACACACACTGTAATTAAGCACCAGAAACAAACAAACACAAAATCCCTGAAACACAATTGCTTTCCAGGAATGATGGACCCAAGGCTTTGGAACTGAGGTATAATTGTCCTCATCCTCATGAACTATTTCTGTCTTATATCATTCATCATAAGGTGTACTGTGTTTCCCCCAAAATCTGATGTTGAGACGTTAACCCCCGGTAACTTATGAAGTGACTATTGGGAAATAGGGCCGTTATACAGAGGTAATTAAGGTTAAATGAGGTCAGGGAATGGGCCCTAAGAAAAGGAAGAGATACCAAGAATGCCATCTGCAAGCCTAGAAGGGAGGCCTCACCAGAAACCAATCCCACTGGCACCTTCATCTTGGGCTTCCAGCCTCAGAACTGGGAGAAGATGGAATTCTGTGGGTTGAGGCCCCTCAGCTCTGACATTTTGTTACGGCAGTCCCAGGGAACTAATACAGCATTCCTACAGTTACCTATACTGAAAGCTCAGTATGCAGGCTTCCTCAGAATTTTCTCAGTGCATTTTTTATACACCATACTGTTTCATAAAGAAGCTCCTATACACTAGGATAAGTAACCCCTTGAAGAGACCTCAAAATAAATCTCTCTCAGAATAAACCCTACATTATGTCGGATTGTGGGTCAATCCTCATATTTTATTCTATAATACTGTTTTTCTCTTCCTTAGTCCCAGTCACTGAAACATCCCCAGGACCCCTGTTACCACCAGGTACTATGACTAAGAACTGAGATAGCACCAGATCATCACAGATTTACTGGGAAATCATAATTAATAAAAAGACCAAAATCATTTTCACACATATTTTTATTTAGAGATTCATGATTCATCACCTGTCTACCATAGTGAAATTGCTTTTGTTTTAACCTAGGTGCCTGCCCTCATCTTTTGTTTCTAGCAGATGTGATCTTAGGTCCTATTCCTTGCTCTACCCCAAGGAATTCTCTATGTGGATCCTAACTGTGAGAGGGTGAATTTCCTACTATTCCCAGATAAATTTTTCCTGAGAGAGTGGCTGACAAAGCACACAGAGCAGAGGTCTCCAGGAAGCATGAGTGCTTCCTGGAAACATAAACCAGGAGGCAGGGACCTCTTATACACTCCTGTGGGGCATATCCAGAGCTCTGCACCCCTACAGCTGCCGAGGCTGAGGCTCAGAGAAACTGCCGGAGCAGGTGAAGAAACCTCTGCCTCCTATCACAAAAGGAACCTTTATTATTCCAAGAACAATCTGAATTTGAAACAAATTGCAAATCACAGCAGAAGTCTACAACAATGTGTTCACATTAGCCAACCCATTGAGGCTGCTCTTTCGGCTCACTAGATACCTCCATAAAGCATCTTCACTCCTAATTCCCACTCAGGGAATCTCTCACAGTGGGCACTTTTTGTACTAGTGCTGGGAGTCGAATGATCTTTGTCAAATTGCTCCATTTGTTGACTGTAACTTTTTTTTTTTTTATAGAAATGACTAACAGCTCTTGTTATCTGCTTGGTTCAGAACCTAAAGTACAAGCCTTTAGATTGTGAAGAAATATGATGTCAGCTTTCACATGTACTACATACCAAATCATCAAATAGATTACACATGGCACTGACTCAGAGAAAGTCACGTAAAAGTCACCAAATGCCATCCCAGATCCTGACTCATAAGGCAGCTGTGAAGGTAGCACATATATGACGGACACAAAGTGTTACCTTGTGGGGCTGAGCCCATCAATCATGTGAGCCTTCTGAAGAACCCTCAGAAGATGCTCAGTATCTCTCTTTTAGGTAACATTTAATCATCGACGCACTTCTCAATGGGTATTAAAAAGGTGAACTCTTTGAATCTCTGGTTTCCAGGAGACTGAAATTTAACAGTGCAATCTTTATACATCAGATTTGAACATTTTCATGTATTTTTTCCCATGGCAGATGGGATCTTGAGATCTGCCAAGAGGTTTAAAATATGACTTTATAGAGAGAAATTACCCAATTTCATCAATATTAATCCTTTTTTTTCTAGAAAAGAATCTCTGCACGTCTAATTCATTGGTGAACTTCCAGCACAGCACATCAAACATACGCACCTCAGCTATGACAATTACTACTTGTATTTAGTAACTGAATATTTGATCAGGGGCAGATCTATGTACTAGATAATAGTTTCTACTAATGCTTTTCCTGTCTTTCCTGCTTATGTTAGACTAAGCTACTATTATTTCTTAAGCAGATTTGAAAACTTGGATGAAATGGACAAATTACAAGAATAACATCCATTTCTAAAACTGAGGCTAGAAGGAATTAACAAATATGAATAAACCCATAAGCTTTAAAAAAAAATTTGATCCAGTGGTCAAATACTGATCTGCAGCCTCCTTGTCATCGTCACCATCACCTGACTCAGATGGTACATTATGTGGAGTTAAAGAAGCTGTACCTTACAAACCAGGATTTCCACTTAATTGCAATCTATAGAGAAATGTATGCACAAATATCTCATATATGAATGTTAAATTTAGTATTATTTATGGTAGTGCTATGCCTTTCCTCTCCCTAGGCAATCTAGTACGTACTTTATATCAAATACACACATATTATTAGATACAAATGCATGCAGGTTTGGTTGTTTGTGAGGTTTTGGTCATTGATTTATCTTATCTTCAACTTTCTACATTGATCTTTTCTCACTCTGTACCTAGTAAGATCCACTAAAGACCCAAACTGAACTTCTAGAGTAAAAAGTTAATATCTGAAATGAAAAATCACCAGACAGACTTAGCAGATTAAGCGCCAAAGGAAAGCATAGTTTCAAGGGCAGAGGAAAATTGGAGAGGAGAATCAAGCAACCAGGAGAAGGAAAATAATAAAGACTGTATTAAAATAAAGTGTAAGGACTATCACATTAATTATTTTGTGTAAATTTTATACTTCTGTAATCAAATAGACACATTTGAGACAATTTTTGAAAAGCAACATTTGGCAATAATTTTGAAATTAAAAAATACATGTGCCTTCTGAACCAGAAATCACAGACCTGGGGCCATATGGCACAGAAATAAAGTTATAAGAATATATGTACATGAATGTTTGTTTCAGGATCATTATAAAGAGCCAACAACTAGAAACACTATGATACCTTTTATTAGGATTAGGGAAATGGGTGAATCAATTATGGGATGTTACTTTCCTGCCATGGATTATAATGCAACCATTCAAAACAAATGAGATAAAGCTATATACCACAGAGGGAAACACTGGGGAACGTAAAGATATAGCAATATAGCCCAGCTGGTGTGGCTAAATGGTTGAACATCAACCTATGAACCAAGAGGTCATGATTCGATTCTTGGTCAAGACACATGCTTGGGTTTCAGGTTCAATCCCCAGTAGGGGGCATGCAGGAGGCAGTTGATCAATGATTCCCCTTCATCATCGATGTTTCT
Organism: Myotis yumanensis; assembly: GCF_028538775.1. Taxonomy (NCBI): domain Eukaryota; kingdom Metazoa; phylum Chordata; class Mammalia; order Chiroptera; family Vespertilionidae; genus Myotis; species Myotis yumanensis. Next base: position 27,850,852 of record NW_027223755.1, read on the forward strand.
ATCTCTCCCTCTCCCTTCCTCTCTGTAATCAATAAAAATATTTTTTTAAATGATATAGCAATATAGTGTATACAAAAAGAAGCACAGAGAGGGAGAAAAAGACTAAACAAATAAAGACTAGAGCCTCAGTGACCTATGGAAAAATATCAAACAATCTAATATAAATACACTTGGAGTCACTAAAAGAGGGAGAGTGTCAGAAATATATTTGAATAAATAATAATCAAACATTTAAAAATTATTTAAAACTCTGAACACACGATGGAAGAAACTCATCAAAGCCCAATCTGGATAAATGCAAAGAAAACCACACAAGGCAGCTAAAGGTCGGGGGTAGAGGTTCATGATGCAGAGAAACAAAGATAGGAATGACAACAGACCTCTCCTGACAATTAATGAAAGCCAGAAGACAATGAAAAAAATCTATAAAGTGCTCAAATAGGAAAAAGAGTCAACCTATTTATGTGTTCAGAAAAATATTTTTCAAAAATAAGGCAAAATAAATATTTTTGCTGACAAATCAAAGCTGATGCAATTTATCATCAGTAGACATTTACTAAAAGCAATGTTAGCTAAAAATCTTCTTCATGTTAAAGTTAAACAATGATAAGTGAGAACTTGGATCTACAAAAAGAACTAAGGAGCCCCAGAAAGTGTAAATATATAGGCATATAATCAGGTTCGTCTTCTTACTTTTAAATTTTTAAAGGGAAAATTGGTCATTTAAAGCAAAAATGTAACAGTGTATTATGAGGTTTATAGCATATGTTTAAATAAAATGTATGGCATTGGAAAATGGAAGCACACTCTTATACAGGTCCTACATATATATGTGGAGATATATTATCTAAAGGTAGACTTTATTGAATTGCATATTGTAAAAGATAAAAACCAATAAATATATATAATTAAAAGAGTTATAAATGGATAAGCCAATAATAAAGATAAATTGGAATAACATTTTTAAATTATTAATCTAAAAAAGGCAGCAAAAAGATCAATAAAGGGAAAAATGGGACAATTAACTATGATAGACTTAGTCAAACCATAACAATAGTTACATTAAATATAAAAGATTTAAAATCACCAGTTAAAGGCAGAAGTTGTTGCACCTGATAGAAAAGCAAGGCCCAGCTGTATACTATTTATAAGAAATAAGCTTCAAATATAAAAACATAGCTAAGATAAAATAAAAGGATGGAAATGGGTATTTAATGCAAACACTAACATAAGAAAGTTGAAGTGACTATCCTAGTATCAGACAATGTTGACTTTAGGACTAGAAATATTACTATACTAGAGGCCCAATGCACAAGGATTCGTGTTAGAATAGGCCTTCCTTCCCCCGGCTGCCGACACCGGCTTCCCTCTGGCACACAGGACCTGGGCTGCTTTGCTCCGGCTGCTGCCAGGCACCTGGGACCCAGGCTGCTTTGCTCCTGCCACTGCCAGGCACCCAGGACCCGGGCTGCTTTGCTCCAGTTGCCACTGCCACCCACCAACCCAGGCTGAGGTGGTCAATGCCAACTCATGGCAACCGGTCATTTGGTCATTTGGTCATGACGCCTCTTGGCCTTTTATTATTAGGATAAAGAAGAAGATAATTCACAATGATAAATTTGTCTATTAATCAATAAGATATAACAACCCTAAATTCATATGCTCCTAATAATAGGTGTTGAATGATATGAGGCCAAAAATCTGACATAATGGTATTAAATTGGAAAGAAACAATAAGAAAACATATCTTATAGACCCAAGAATTTGGAAAGTGTGCAAAATATGCTTAAATAACCCAGTGAGTTGAGAAAGAGGAAATAAAAACAAAGAAAAATTAGAAATATTTTAAACTAAATAAAAATAAAAACACAGCATATAAAATTTACAGACTACAGCAAAAGCAGTGTTTAGAAGGAAATTCATAGTATTAAATGCTTGTATTAGAAAGGAAGAAAAGTCTAAAAATCAATAGTTTACGACTCCACTCTTAAAAGCATAAAAAAGGTGATAGACTATCAAAGTAAACCCAAAATAAGAGAGGGGAGGAATAAATAAAGATCAGAGTTGAAATCAATGGGATTGGGGAAAGACTAACAGTAGGGAAAATCAATGAAACCAGATGCTCATTTTTAAAAAATATATATTTTTATTGATTTCAGAGAGAAAGGGAGAGGGAGAGAGAAATATCAATGATGAGAGAGCATCATTGATCAGCTGCCTTCTGCACACGCCCTACTGGGGATCAAGCCCACAACCTGGATATGTAGTCTTGACTGGAATTGAACCAGGGACCCCTCAGTCCCCAGGCCGACGCTCTATCCACTGAGCCAAACCAGCCAGGGCCAGATGCTCATTTTTTTAAAAAATTAATAAAATTTATGAATCTCTAGCTGATTGAACATGAAAAAAGAGAAAATATAAATTATCAATATCAAGAATCAAGGAGGGTTGCCCTGACCAGTGTTTTTCAGTGGTTAGAGCATAAGCCCACACACCTAAGGATCTCAGGTTCAATTCCCATACCTGGGTTTTGGGTTTGCTCCTCATCCCTGGTCGGGGAGTGTGTAGAAGGCAACTGGTCAATGTGTCTCTCTCACATCTATGTTTGGTTGTTTTTTTTCTCTCTCCCCCTCCTCTCCATCCTGCAAATCTCTGAAAAACAATGGAAAAAAATATTCTCAAGTTAGGCTTAACAACAACAAAAAAACCAAAGAGGGCACATTACTATATATTCCATAGACACTGAAAATATGATAAGGAAGTATTATAATGAGCTTTATGCCAACACATTCAACCACTTAGATAAAATGGAGACATTTCTTGCCCTAGCTGATTTGGCTCAGTGGATAGAGTGTTGGCTGGCAGACTGAAGGGTCCCAGGTTCAATTCCAGGAAAGTCACATACCTCTGTGACAGGCTCCATCCTGGTCCTGGTCGGGGCGCATGTTGGAGGCAACCAATGGATGTGTCTCTCTCACATCAATATTTCTCTTTCTCTATGTCGCCCATTCCCTCCTGCTTTCTTTAAAAATTAATGGAAAAATATCCTTGGGTGAGGATTAACAAAACATGGAGACCTTTCTTGAAAGGTATCAAATATCTAATCTAATAAAAGAGAAACATGCAAATTGACCGCACCTCCACTACGCCCCAAGCCACGCCCGCCAGCCAATCAGAGCGACTATATGCAAATTAACCCAACCAAGATGGTGGCCGGCAGCCACGGAGCTGGAGCGAGCAGGAGGCTTGGTTGCCCCGGTGATGGAGGAAGCCAAGCTTCCCGCCTGCCCTGGCTGGCTGTGGGCTCTGCTCAAGGCAACAAAGTTCCAATTATAGAAGATAAATAAATCCCAGATACCTGCTTCCAGCCAGCCTCCACTGGAAGCTTGGGTGGCTGGGGACCGTGGCCATCAGCCCCTAACCCAGAATGTCCACACCCTCATGGGGTGAAGGTCCCCGCTGGGTAGCTTGGCCAACCTGCAAACAGCCATCAGCCCCTCACCCAGGCTGGCTACACCCTCATGGGGTGAGGGTCCCTACTGGGGAGCTTGGCGAGCCTTCAAACAGCCATCAACCCCTCACCCAGACTGGCCAGGCACCCCAGCAGGACCCCCCATCCTGAAGGGGGTGTAGTCAGCCTGAAAACAGCCCTCAGCCTCTCACCCAGGCTGGCCAGACACACCAGTGGGGACCCCCACACTGAAGGGGGTGTGGCCAGCCTGTAAACAGCCATCAGCCCCTCACCCAGGCTGGCCAGGCACCCCAGCGGGGACCCCCACCCTGATCCGGGACACCCTTCAGGGCAAACCAGCCAGCCCCCACCCATGCACCAGGCCTCAATCCTATATAGTAAAAGGGTAATATGCAAATTGACCCTAACAGCAGAATGACTGGGAATGACTGGTCACTATGACACACACTGACCACCAGAGGGCAGATGCTCAATGCCCGACCTGCCCCCTGGTGGTCAGTGCGCTCCCACAGGGGGAGCTCTGCTCAGCCACAAGCCAGGCTGATGGCTGTCAGTACAGCGGTGGTGGTGGGAGCCTCTCCCACCTCCTCAGCAGCGCTAAGGATGTCCGACTGCAGCTTAGGCCTGCTCCCTGCTAGCAAGTGGATATCTCCCGAGGGCTCCCGGGCTGCCAGAGGGATGTCTGACTGCCAGCTTAGGCCCAATCCCCCGGGGAGCAGGCCTAAGCCAGCAGGTGGTCATCCCCTGAGGGGTCCCAGACTGCGAGAGGGCACAGGCTGGGCTGAGGGACCCCCCAGAGTGCACAAATTTTTGTGCACCGGGCCTCTAGTCTATAATAATAAAAGTGTAATATGCAAATCAACTGAACAACCGAACAGCGGAACAACCTTCCTGATGTCCTTCTAGATGACCTTCCAGCCGAAGCCAGGGCTGCAGTGGCAGGATCAAGGCAGCTGCCGCATCTGTGAGGGAGAGATCAAGGCAGCCACAACAGCTGTGAAGGCCTACTCATTCATGAATTTCATGCATCAGGCTTCTAGTAAAAAATATTTAAAAATCTGAGTAGGTCTGTATCTGCCTAAAAATTAAATTTAAATTTTAAAACCTTCCTTTAAAGAAAATTCCAGGCCCAAATGACAACAGTGATAAATGTTATCAACATTTTGAAAAATTAATAATAATAATAAAATAATAAACAATAATAGACAAAATCTTTCAGAAAATAGAGGAGGAAAATAGTATGCAATTAATTTTCTGAGACCAGACTACCTTGATATTAAGACACCAAAACCAGACAAAGACATCATAAGAAAAGAAAACTATCAAAATTCATCATGAAAAAAGAGTGCAAATTTTTTTACAAAATATTAGTAAATTAAATCAGAAAAAAGAGAGAAATAAATGAAAATAGATTGTGACCATGTGGCATTCACATTAAAAATTCAAGATTAACCAAAACCGGTTTGGCTCAGTGGATAGAGCGTCGGCCTTCGGACGGAGGGGTCCCGGGTTCGATTCCGGTCAAGGGCATGTACCTGGGTTGTGGACACATCCCCAGTAGGAGATGTGCAGGAGGCGGCTGATCGATGTTTCTCTCTCATCGATGTTTCTGACTCTCTCTCTTCCTTCCTCTCTGTAAAAAAAAAAGTCAATAAAAATATTTTAAAAAATATTAAAAAAAAATTCAAGATTAACTTAACATTTGAAAAACCAAGCACTATTACCTCAATAGATGGAGAAAAACATTTGACAAAATTCAACACTCATTCTTTATTAAAACTCTCAACAAACTAAAGGAAGCTGGAAATATTCCCAAACTAATAAAGACCATCTGAGGTTAACCTACAATTACATCATATTTAACAGGGAAGGACTGCGTGCTTTTCCTTGGAGATCAGGAACAGGCTAGGGTGCCTGTTCCCACCACTCCTAGTCAATTTTGCATAGTTTTTAAAGGAAATAAGGCAAGAGAAAGAAGCAAACTCAATACAGATTGCAAGAGAATAAATAAAAGTGTCTTTGTTTGTGGATAACATAATCTTGTATGCAGTAAATCCTAAGGAATCTACAAAAGTTTCTAGAATTACTAGTAAAAAATGAATTTAGTAAGGTCATATAATGAAAAGTCGATATTCACAATAGTTAATTCTACTTATCTATGCTAGCAATAAGCCATTGAAAAATGAAATCTTTAAAATATCCACTATCAACAGCTTCAAAAACATTATGTAGGAATAAAAATGTCAAAATATATGGGAAACTATGGAATATTGCTGAGGAATATAAACTAAAGAAACCTAAATAAAAGGCAAGATGTATCATATTCATTGATTGGAATAATTGATATTGTTATAGTAGCAATTGTCCTCCAATTAATTGACACATTTATTGCAATACAAATCAAAATCCCAATGGGTTTGTTTTTTTTTTATAGAAAATGACAGGCTGATTCTAAAACTTATATGGAATTATAAAGTGCCTGAAACAGCCAAAACTGTTTTAAAATGTAGCAGAGATGGATGACTTAGTCTAAGTTCCAAGTTTATTACAGTAATAAAGTCCATTTGGTATCAACATTAAAATAGACAAGTAAATCAATGAAACAGAATAAATAATATAGAAATAGATGCACACTCGAGTGGTCCATTGATTTCTTACAAAGATGATAAGGCAAATCAAGGGGGGGGATGACAGTATTTTTAATAAATGGTACTAGGACAACTGGATATGAAATTAAAAATTAAAAACCACACACATGCTAAACACAAAAATTAACTTGATATGGATTATAGATCTACATATAAAACTATAAAAATTCTCAACTAAATAATAGAAAAACTTTGTGACATTGAGGCAGGGAAAGATTTCTTAGGAAGTAAAAGCATACACCCCGTAAAATAAAAACTGAGAAATTGAACTTCCACAAAATTAAAAAGATATCATGGGAAAATATCAAAAACTGAAAAGACATGGCATAAGCTGGGGGAAATATTCATAAGGATTTATATCAAAATTATATAAAAGAACTCCTATAACTCTGGACAACATACATGGACTGTGAGGAGGGAAAATATGGTTGAGGTAGGGATCTGTAATGGCTGAATGGTGTTCCCTTGAAAGATATGCTCATGTCTTAACCCTAGAACCTATGAATGGGACCTTATTTGAAAAAGGGTCTTTGCAGATGTAATTAAGTAAAGGATTTGGAGATGAAGTCTTCCTAAATCCAACGATAACTGCCCTTATACTAGTAAGAGATAAAAGAGAAGACAGAAAAAGTATGGGGGCCAGGTAAAAATTGGAGCATTTCAGCCACAAACTGAGATTGTCCAGGATTGCAAACAATTACCAGACACAAGGAGAGAGAGGGAGGTAAAACAGATCTTCCCTTGGAGCATGGACCTGCTGACACCATGATCTGGGACTTCTGGCCTCCAGAACTATTGTGTTAAACTGCCCGGTTGGTGGTAATTTGTTACAAGCAGCCACAGATATCTTAACTTTATCAATAATCTTGATTTTTAATAGGAACAATGTATTCATGTGTGTAACCAAAATATCAAACCCCATTTCTTTTCGTTTGGACTTGGTTCATCTGGGAAAGTCAGAAAACCAGAGCAGCAGTGGCGGAAGGCAAGTTGGGATATGTTTCAGTCTGCCCCAGCAGGTGTAGGAGGCTCATGGGTTCTTTCATGCACTTTCACCTGTGGACAAAGTATCTCCTCAGTTCCAAACAGGAGAAAGGGACAAGGGACTGAGGCTGTGCCTTCTGTCTCTAAGGGTTGCAGGAAGTCAACCCATCCCTTCTGCTTACATGTTATTGGCCAGTACCCAGTCATGTGACCATACCTAACTGTAATACATTCTGGGGAATGTAGTCTTTATTCCAGGTGACCACGTACTCAGCTAAAATGCAAGGCAGAGGCAACCCAAACACAACCAAGAGGTGCTCTAATGTAGACAGCTTCAGTAAAGCCCTCTAGAACTGAGTGAAAGGACAGGTTCCACCCTCACTGCCAGCCTAAGGGTCAGGGCACTGGGAACAGGGAGTGATAAGGAGCATTTCCTCAGCCAAGGCACAGGGAGGGCCATGCTGTGGGAGATGAGATTTTAGTTTGGCAGCCACAGGGCAGCATGGGGACCCTGGAAATGGAAGGTGGGAGAACAAGGTCATCAGAGATCTTAGAAGAGTAAATATTAGGAAGTCAGAGAAGACCAGAGACCAGCATGCCTGGCTTGCCACCTGCCCCTTCCAGCAGGACTCCCTACCCTGTCCCTTCAGAGAATCAGAGTTGCTTTGTTCTTGATGTGAATGTTTTGTCCATGAGGTTGTGCCTGGGTCTACCTGCCTGGGGGGCATCAGTTCTCCCCAATTTTGGAAAACAGCCAATAACTATTCTCTTCTAGGTTGGTGTATTAATTCTGTATTTAAAATATGTAAATTAAAATCTGTATTTTCTACATATGTAGTTGGTTGAAAAGTGCCCTCCTATGACAACAACAAAAATGATACCTCTATCCAGAACTTGTGAATGTGACCTCATGTAGAACTAAGGGTCTTTGCAGATGTGATTAAGGTAAGGATCGGCCTAGACCAGGGAGGTCTACATCAAAGGATGGGTGACCTTCTAAGAAAAGGAGACACAAGAAGAGGGCAAAGCCATGTGAAGACAGAGGCAGAGACCGGAGAGAGGCAGCAGTGAGCCCAGGGCAGGACACAGGGCCACCAGAAGCTGGAGGAAACAGGAAGGACCCAGCCCTTAGAGCCTCAGGAGGGAGCACAGCCCTTCCAAGAGCTTGACTTCAGACCTCTCCTCCAGGGTTAGAAGACAGTAAATTCCTATTATCTTAAGCCACCCCATTTGTGGTCATTTTTTTTCATCGGCCACTTGAAACAAATACAACAAGAATCCATGTTCTGCTCCCCATGACTTTGGAAATCTGTGCCCACATCTCTCCCTCTATCTGGTTTTTGTTCAAATGTCATCTCCTCAATGTGACCTTCCTTCTCTCATGGCTACTGATAAAATAGACCTCTAATGGCTTGCCCTGTTTCTTGTTCTCCCTAGCTCTTCTCACTACTTAAAAACAAAACAAAATGAAAACCAATATATTATGCAGATTCTCCTGCCAAAGTCATCTTAGATTTGTGTCTTCTTAACACCAAATATTTCTCATGGCCTTGGTTCATCCTGGCCAACATTGACCCTATACCTGCCCCTTCTCTAGCCCATCGCTTACTTGGTCTTTACCTGTCCCTGACATAACAACAAGTGGGACTTTACCACAAAGACAAACCCCAGCTTTGCACTGATTGGATACCAGGACACCCTACACATAGATGTCTCTACATCTGCCAGCAACACCAACAGGAAATTCTTGAGATAGAGACCCAGGTCCTCACGCTGCTCCTCAAGCACAAGCTTGAAAATCCAAATGTGCTAAGAAGGCCAGTGCCCTGAGGTACATGCCCACTGAAATGTTATTTGTTCCAACAGCAAAGGAGATTGAGATACAGGTGAGGAACCATGCTTACGTCATCAGAGAGGAGATTGTGACACTTTCAAAAATAATAGTGATAGCAAACTATAAATTCTAGAAAGATTAACATATTCTTCTGCAGACTTGAAAGATGATGAGAGGAAACCTCGGGGTCATCAGTGATGAGCACTGGAGTATGAAGGCCACTATTCACTCGAATGCACAGAAATGCATCCAGAGAAAGCTGTTTGCTGCACATGATTCTGCATAGACTAGCCAAGTCATTCTGGACAGTGGCTACATATTTGGAACTCTTGTTTTGAAATTCCAACACTCTCTGTATGTAACCTTGTAAAATTCACTTATTAATTCATATCTATATCTGTATCTGTATCTGTATATGTATATGTATATATATGTATATTTATATATACATATATATGTATAGATATAGATATTGCTTTTCTAACTCAGTTGATAGTTGATATTCAGTTGATATCTATATACATATAGATATAGATATAAATATTGCTTTTCTAATATCTACTGAATATTATGTTGCTTAGGTAACCTTTCCAAATTTTGTCTTATTTATTTGTTTGCTTATTATCTTACTAGAGGCCCGGTGCATGGATTTGTGCACTGGTGGGGTCGCTCGGCCTGGCCTGTGCCTTCTCACAATCCAGGACCCCTCAGGGAATGTTGGATAGCCGGTTTCGGCCCAATCCCCACAGGCCTGATCCAGACAGAAGGGAGCCTGATCCTGTGCGTTGAGCATCTGTCCGTTGGTGGTCAGTGCACATCCTAATGACCGGTCAACTGGTTGTTTGGTTGATTGGTCGCTTAGGCTTTTATATATATACTAGAGGTCCATTGCACGAAGATTCGCTCAATAGGCCTTCCTTCCCCTGGCTGCCAGCACCGGTTTTCCTCCAGCACACGGGACCCAGGCCTTTGTTCCAGCCACAGCGGCAAGGCTTGGCTTCTTCACTGCGGCTGCAGCAAGGCTTGGCTTCTCCGCTGCAGCAGCAGCGGAGAAGCCAAGCCTCTTCAGTCTTCAGTCTTCAGTCTTCATTCTTTACTCCGGCAGGAACCTTCAGTCTTCTCTCTGCACCTGTGTATGCAAATTAACTGCCATCTTTGTTTGGTTAATTTGCATAGTCGCTCTGATTGGCTGGTGGGTGTAGTGGAGTGATACAAATTTGCATGTTTCTCTTTTATTAGTGTAGATAGACTAGTGGCTTGGTGCATGAAATTTGTGCAGGAGGGGGGTGTCCCTCAGTCTGGCCTGCACCCTCACCAATCCTGGACCTCTCGGAGGATGTCCAACTGCCAGTTTAGGCCCGATGTCCGACTGCAGGTTTAGGCCCAATCCTGTGGGATCGGGCCTAAACCAGCAGTCGGAAATCCCTCTCACAATCCGGGACCACTGGATCCTAACTGCTCACCTGCCTGCCTGCCTGATTGCCTGCAACTGCTCCCCCTCCATCCGCTGGCCTGATAGCCCCCAACTACCCACAGGTACTCTTGTAGGTAGCAGGTGCTGTTAAGGGGAGGAGGACATGATTGTTTCCTGGGACTGTAGTTGTGGAAGCTTTGCAGAGGGTTCCACAGGCCTTGGAGGGGTGGGCTCTGGCCAGGAGCCCTGTAGTGCTGGTCATCCCTGGAGGCACTGGTGGTAGGGCAGGGAGTTAGGGGGGTGCTAGGGGGGCAGCGAGGCTGAAGGGAGAGTAACTGTCAAACTTTCCTGCTTGGCACCATTTTTTAAATTGTATGTGGCTCTTTTGCAGCTGTACCTGCTCAGGGAGGTGCTCCAATCTCCTGGAGTGGGGTGGGGGCCGGGCCAGGGCAGAGTCAGGTGAGCTAGGAGGGAAGGTTTAGCCACACCCCCAGTGGGCAGACAGCTGCTGCTGTGGCAAGAGGGGTGGGAGGGGAGGGTCTGACCCTGGGGGTGGGGCCACTCAGGCCTGCCTCCACCCAGGTCTGGAGTTGTAGGGAGGAGATGCATGCCCAGCCCCAGTGGAGGGGGCCTGGCAGCGGCGAGCCACAGGCCCCAGGTGCCTCGAGGGCCCTGACAGGTGGTTGCCAGCATTGCTATTGTTGTAGGCGCTCCTGGTGGGGGTGGCAGGGGAAGAGATCAGGAGTCTGAGGTGTAGGCTTCAGCTACCCCAGAGGCTGGTCTTCTCCCCGTCCAGTCAGCCTCCCCATCCCCCCGGGGGTGCGGGGGCTGGGGTAGAGTGTCCATCTGTTCCCTTGGGGGTGTGGGGTCTGGGGTAGGGTGTCTGTGCAGGGGGATTGGAAGAGCTCCTCGTGGCCACTTCCTCTTCTGTGCAGTCTGGGCTCCTGTCAGGCGCTCTCCTCAGAACCCTGGGAACTTGACTCTGGCCGCCTGTCCCCTACTGTTCATGCATCAGTATGGAAATAGGTCATTATGGGGACACTATCATGGACAAATTAGCATATTCCCTCTTTATTATATAGGATTACACTTAATGAGACCTGCAGTACACTATTAGAAAGAAGTGGACACCCTTATCTTGCTTTCTGCCACAGCCTTTTGCAGCAAATGTTCAGGAATCTGGAGAAGGGGCTGCGACATAAACGGATACACTAGACAAGAAATATAAATTTATAAGGCATGGGGGAAAGCCAGGTGGAGATCTCACCCTCTAGTGGAGGGGCTCTCTGAATTTCTGGACCCATGGCTTTTTATTTACTAGAATATACATTTTCCCTTTAGCAAAGCAAACACACATATCAAAGGTAAGGTTTGGTAAACAATAAAAGGATTATCAGGTTAGAGGATTGCCTTCAGCTATTCAGCCAGGCAGCAGGTAATAATATGCAGATTTTTCTGCCCTGCTGAATATCAAAGTCCATCAGCCTTCTGACAGACTTCTCGCATTTGTATGTTAATTACTGTTGGTTTTAGCCTCCAGCAGCTTCTAATCTTAGAAAGAATTTAATTTTTCACAATTAACAATGGCATCAACTTTAAATGTATGCTATGTCCTTTGTCATGTTGGGAAATTTCATTTTACTAATAGTTTTCTGAGTGTTCTTAATAAAGAAGTTGTAAATTTTGTCAAAAGTGTTTCTTGGAAATGATCCTGAGTTTTCTCCTTTACTCTGTTAACATGATGAATTACATTGATTGATTTGTCCAAAATTCACCCATCTTGAATTCCTGGAATAAATCCCATGTGTGTGTGATGTGTTATCCTTGCTGGACTTGATTCACTAATACAGTTGAAGATTTTTGCTTTTATGTCCATGAGACATATAGGCCTGTAAAGTGATAATCTAACCATGACCAAGTGGAGTTAATATCAATAATGCAAGATGGGTTTAGCATTTGAAAATCATTTAATGAAATGCACCATATTGATAAAATTAATAATTTTAAATATTTTTATCTCAATAGATACAGATAAATAATTTCCAAAAATAAGTGCAACCCTCATTCATGATAAAAACTGGTAGCAACTAAACAACGATACCATTTACCACCACTGCAACAACAATAAAAAAAAATATATATCTAGGAATAAACTTAATCAAGGAGGTAAAAGACCTGTATTCGGAAAACTATAGAAGATCGAAAAAAGAAATAGAGGAGATACAAACAAGTGGAAGCATATACCATGTTCATGAGTTGGAAGAATTAACATCATTAAAATGTCCATACTACCCAATACTATCTATAGACGCAATGCAATCCCAATTAAAATACCAATGGCATACTTCATAGAACTAGAACAAATACTCCAAAAATTTATATGGAACCGAAAAAAGACCCCAAGTAGCTGCAACAATCTTGAGAAAGAAGAACAAAGTTGGAGGGATCATAATACCAGATAGCAAACTATACTACAAAGTCTTTGAAGTCAAAACAGTCTGGTCCTGCACAAAAACAGGCATATAGACCAATGGAACAGAACAGAGACCCCAGAAATTGACCCACACCATTATGGTCAGTTAATATTTGACAAAGGAGGCAAAAACACACTAGAGTAAAGACAGTCTCTTCGATAAATGGTGTTGGGAAAACTAGACAGACACATGCAAAAAATGAAACTAGACCACCAACTTACACCATACACAAGAATAAACTCAAAATGGATAAACAACTTAAATGTAAGTCATGAAACCATAAAAATCCTAGAACAAAACATAGGCAGTAAAATCTTGGACTTTTCACATAGTAGAATTTTTGCTGATACATCTCCTAGGGCAAAAGAAACAAAGGAAAAAATAAACAAATGGTACTACATCAAAAGAAAATACTTCTGCACAGCAAAAGAAACCACCACCAAAATGAAAAGGGAACCCACTATATGGGAGAATATATTTGCCAATGATACATCTGATAAAAGGTTAATCTCCAAAATATATAAAGTACTCATACAACTCAAGTAAAGGAAGAGAAACAATCTAATTAAAAAATGGGAAGACCACTTGAATAGACAGTTCTCCAAAGAGGACATACAGATGACCAATAGATATTTTAAAAATTGCTCAAAGTCACTAATTATCAGATAAATGCAAAATAAAATGACAATGAGGTATCACTTCACACCCATCAAAATGGCTATTATTAACAAATCAACAAATAACAAGTGCTGGTGAGGATGTGGAGAAAAATAAACATTAGTTCACTCTTGGTGGGAATGCAGACTGGTGCAGTCACTATGGAAAATAGTATGGAGTTTCCTCAAAAAATTAAAAATGGAACTGCCATTTGACCCTGTGATCCCACTTCTGGAAAAATATTCCCAAATCCCCAAAACACCAATCAGAAAGAATATATGCACACCTATCTTCATAGCAGTGTTATTTACAATAGCTAAGTTTTGAAAAGAGCCTAAACACCCATGAATGCATAAAAAAAAACACACATGGTACATTTACACAATGGAATACTATGCAGCTATAAAAAAGAAGGATCTCTTACCCTTTGAGACAGCATGGATGGACATGGAGATCATTATGCTAAATGAAATATGCCAATCGGAGAAAGATATTCATGATCTCACTTATTTGTGGACTCTAATGAACAAAATGAATTGGCCAACAAAATAAGACCTAAGCCACAGAGTCATGGAACAGGCTGACATATCTGAGTTGGTGGGGGTGGGGGGGACAAAGGAGAAGAGATAAACCAAAGAACTTATATACTTATACTAGAGGCCCGGTGCACAAAATTCATGCATAGGTGGGGTCCCTAGGCCTGGCTGGCGATCAGAGCCAATCAGGGACAGGCCAGAGAGGAGGCAACAGTGTCCGGGCCAGGCGTGGAAGGAACGGACATCAGATGCCAACGCTGCCATTGTCAGTGCCCCACTACTGCGTGGTTCCCCCACTTCCTTCCCTCCTCCTTCCCTTGCCACCATGCTGCCACTGTGGCAGGCAGGTGGTGGGCCAATTGGGGCCTGCCGGCCAGGGGGAGGAACCGCGGGAGGTTGGCCCGCCAGGGAGGTTGGCTGTGGTAGTGCACTGACCACCAGGGGGTAGCTCCTGCATTGAGTGTCTGCCCCCTGGTGGTCAGTGTGTGTCATAGTGACTGGTCATTCCAGTCATTCTGGTTGCTTAGGCTTTAATACAGGGGTCCTCAAACTTTTTAAACAGGGGGCCAGTTCACTGTCTCTCAGACCGTTGGAGGGCCGGACTATAGTTTAAAAAAAACCTATGAACAAATTCCTATGCCCACTGCACATATCTTATTTTGAAGTAAAAAAAAACAAAACGGGAACAAATACAATATTTGTATATGCATGTGGCCCACGGGCCGTAGTTTGAGGACCCCTGCTTTAATATATATAGAAACTTAAGAACTTATATATACTTATAGCCCATGGACACAGACAATAGTGTGGTGAAGGCCTGGGAAGGCTTGGGCTTGGCTGAGGAGGTAATAGGAGACATTTGTAATACTGTCAACAATAATATATATATATATATACTAGAGGCTTGAAATTCATGCAGGGGGGTGGTATCCCTCAGCCCAGCCTATACCCTCTCGCAATCCGGGACCCTTCGAAGGATGTCTGACTGCCGATTTAGGCCCGATCCCTGCGGACATCCCTCTCGCAATCTGGGATTGCTGGCTCCTAATCACTCACCTGCCTGCCTGCCTCATTGCCCCTAACCACTCATCTGCTAGCCTCATTGCTCCTAACCTCTCGCCTGCCTGCCTGATTGCCCCTAACCACTCACCTGCCTTCCTGATCACCCCTAACCACTTGCTTGCCTGCCTGATCACCCCTAACCACCTCTGCCTGCCTGATCACCCCTAACCACCCTGCCTGCCTGATCACCCCTAAATGCTTGCCTGCCTTTCTGATCACCCCTAACCACCTCTGCCTCAGCCACCTCCATGGCAGCTTCATCCGGGAGGACGACTGGAAGTTCGTTTGGCTGTCTGGTCTAATTAGCACATTATGCTTTTATTATTATAGATGTTAGCAACCTAGGAATAGAGGGAAACTTTCTCACCTTGATTAAGGACACTGTCAAAACTTACAACAACATCATACTTAGTGAAGAAAGGTTGCACTTTCTAACTAGAGTCAGGACAAGGCAAAGACACCCTTCCCGCACTTCTATTTCATTTATAGTACTGGAGGTCTAGCAATAGAGATAGGAAATCAAACAGAAGGCAAAAAGAGAGAAAGAAAATTGTTCATTCACAAAAGTTATAATCATTTATGTAGATTTTAAAAACTAATCTATATCCTAATAATAGACAAACATGGTAATTGACCTTACCTTCGCTACACCTCCCATTGGCTAATCAGCGCAATATGCACATTAACCGCCAACAAAGATGGCGGCTAATTTGCATAGTGCAGGCAGGGCAGGCCAGAGTGAGCCACCATCCGGCCCCTGTGTGCTGCCTAAGCCCCGCCCCCAGCCGGGACCCCCGTGTGTGGCCCTGGCGGCAGGACCCTGCGGCCGTGATCGTGATCGTGATTGGAAAGCCGAGCCACAGGCAAGACGGCACCCTGGGACCTAGGAGCCACCTTGCCTGCGGCCCGTGATCGTGATTGGAAAGCTGGGCTACAGGCAAGGCAGCCCCCTGGAACCTAGGAGCCCATCGGTGAGGTCTGCAGTCAAAGCAGTGATCAAGCTATGAGGGAGAGGGTGGGGGGTGAAAGGAGCTACAGGAGCAGCTCTGGCAGGAGACTGAAGACTCCCGCCAGAGGGAGGAGCAAAGACTGAAGGCTCCAGCCACAGTGAAGACTGTGTCCAGAGCGAAGATGGAAGGCGGTAGCCAGAGTGAAGGTCTGGGTCCTGGGTGCCAGAGGAAAACTGGTGCTGGCAGCCAGGGGAAAGAAGGCCTATTGCACGAATCTCTTCATTCAATGGGTCTCTAGTATGTATATAAAAGCCCAGTGACCAGAACGGCAGAACAACCAGAATGACTGGTGGCTATGACGCACACTGAGGCAGCCAACCAGCCTGATCTGAGCCCTGATCATTCCCCCCACCCCCCACACCCGACCAGCCCCGCCCCCAATCAGCCTCCATCACCTCAATCGGGGGCGGGGCCAACTGCCAACTGCCCGTGGCCCCTCCCCCCCCCCCCCCCCCGGCTGCCTGGACCCCACCCATGCAGGAATTTGTGCACCGGGCCTCTAGTATAATTAATAACTGAAGTTAGCAGGATAGCAGAACACATAGTCAATATACAAAAATCACTTGTACTTCCATATACTTATAGTAGACAACTTGAAAATATACTGCAAAAAATTAATTCCAGTAGCTTAAACAAAGAAATAAAATGTGTAGTAATCGCAGCTTTTTAAATGACCACAAGAACTGAACAGACACTTCAAAAAAGATGTATGGGTGGGCAACAAGCGTGTGAAAAGATGGTTATGGTCATTAGTTGTTTTGAAAATTTGAATTAAGCCACAATGAAATACCACTCTGTTCTGAAACATACTTGTGGGATTTTAATTCATGGAGGTGACTGAGTGCCAACTCAGAGGGCTTATGTCATTGAAAGAAGAACGTATTACTCACCTTTCCTGAAAGAAAGAGAGCACGCCATGCAGTTTCTGGTCAGAGGGGAGAAGTAGGAATGGTGAGAGCGCCTAGGCCAGAGTTTTTATTGGCATTTCTGTGGGAGAGCAGGGCTGGGCAGGCCCAACAGTTTAAGACTGGCTCGTTTGAACAATTCTGGTGGGCTTTGGGGCACAGGGGTGATCTCCAGTTGCTTAGGGGTAATTTAGGACCGGGCAACATTAGTTTGGTATGTGAGCCTCAGATAAGAAGATGGGGGCATATACAGGATTGATTAGTTTGCACATACAAGAGTGCTTCTGGCCAAACCTCTGCCCTATGAACTGGCCAGCCCTGGGAGGAGCATCTCTCTGTTAGGCCTTCCTTAAAATAAAAGAACAATGCAGAAATGTTCCCTATTAGAGTTGCCCATGGGTCACTGTGTCTGACTTGAACTTGTTCAGCTTCCTCCTGTTTGTACCGCAGTCCCCTCACAGCACAGACACTGAGGTAGCTCCTGGCTTTGCATCTTCAGAGGATGCATCACTATTGTCTCCTTGTCACATGCCTCTCTTCCTGTGCTCAGAGGGGCATCATAGATCATATATTATGGACCTCACACCTTCTTCAGCCCCCATACCCTATTTATCCTCTGAAAAACACGAGGTCAAGGAACTGAACACTCCCAATTGCACAAGGACCACTCCTGTTGCTTTTTATAAACAAACCCACCTCCCTCTTGTCACCCACAACTCCCCCACCCTTGCCTGTAAGCCCTGACAAGCACAAACTTGTTCTCCATTTCTAAAATTTTAAAAGCATTCTATAAGCAGAATTGTGATATATCCTATCTAATAAAAGACAAAAAGGGTAATTAACCATACTTCTGCTATGCTTCCCATTGGCTAATCAGTGAGATATGCAAATTAACTGCCAACAAAGATGGCGGCTGGCAGCCATGCAGCTGAAGCGAGCAGGAGGCTTGCTTGCTCCAGTGATGGAAGAAGCCAAGGTTCCCCGCCTGCCACGGCCTGCTCTAAAATCCAAAAGCAACAGCTCCGAAAGCAACAAAGTTTCAATTATAGAAGCTAAACAAACCCCAGATACCTGCTTTCAGCCAGCTGCTGCCTCAGAGCTGGAGTGAGCAGGACGGCAACAAAGTTTCAATTATAGAAGGTAAATAAATCCCAGAATAATAAAAAAAAAAAAAAAGAAAGAAAAAGAAAAAAAGGAGAGGCTGGAAGCTTCAGTTGCTGGCCAGTCTGAAAACAGCCCTCAGCCCCTCACCCAAACTGGCCAGGCACCCCAGTGGGGACCCCCACCCTGAAGGGGGTGTGGCCAGCCTGAAAACAGCCATCAGCCCCTCACCCAGGCTGGCCAGGCACCCAAGCGGGACCCCCACCCTGATCCGGGACACCCTTCAGGGCAAACCAGCTGGCCCCCACCCGTGCTCCAGGCCTCTATCCTATATAGTAAAAGGGTAATATGCAAACTGACCCTAACAGCAGAAAGACTGGGAATGACTGGTCACTATGACACACACTGACCACCAGAGGGCAGATGCTCAATGCCGGACCTGCCCTCTGGTGGTCAGTGCACTCCCACATGGGGGAGCTCTGCTCAGCCACAAGCCAGGCTAATGGCTGTCAGTACAGCCGTGGTGGTGGGAGCCTCTCCCACCTCCTCAGCAGCGCTAAGAATGTCTGACTACAGCTTAGGTTTGCTCCCTGCTGCCAAGTGGATATCCCCCGAGGGCTGCCAGGCTGCCAGAGGGATGTCTTATTGCCAGCTTAGGCCCAATCCCCCGGGAAGCAGGCCTAAGCCAGCAGGTGGTCATCCCCTGAGGGGTCCCAGACTGCGAGAGGGTACAGGCCGGGCTGAGGGACCTCTCCAAGCCCTCCGCCCCCCCCCCTGCCCCAGTGCACAAATTTTTGTGCACTGGGCCTCTAATATATATATATATATATATATATATATATATATATATATATAAATATATATATATATATATTTTTTTTTCTTTGGGATTGGTTTTGTCCCTCCACCTCCCTCTCTAGAGAATTATTCAGTTTGTGTGGACCAATAGCTCCCTCCTGGCCCAGTTGAGCAGCAGTTCGACCCTTGGCCCACTAGAGGACATTGAGTTGGGTTCCAGTCTCTGTCTATTACAAAGCTGCTGTGCATGGCTTTGTGTAAACATGTTTCTATTTCTCTGGGACCAATGCCCAAGAACGCAATCGCTAGATTGTGGTTGCAAGTTTTATAAGAAACTGCCAAACAGCTTTCCAGAGTAGATGTACCATTTCATACTCTCACCACCAATGTATGAATGATCTAGTTTCTCTGAATTTTCATCAGCCTTTGATGTAGTCACTATTTTTTGTTTTTATTTTAGCCAATCTGATAGGAGCATATATCTTATTGTGGTTTCAATTTGCATTCCCTTGATGTCTAATGATGTTAAAAATCATTTTATATGCTTATTTACCATCTGTATATCCTCTTTGGTGAAATGGCTTTTTGTGTCTTTTGCCCAAATTCTAATTGGATTGTTTTGGTTGTCTTATTTTGTTGAGTTGTGAGTATTCTTTATATATTCTAGATACTAGTCCTTTGCTGGATACAGGGTTTGCAAATATTTCCTCTCAGTCTGCCACTCTTTTTTTTTTTTTTTTATTCTCTTAGCAGGATCTTTCACAGAACAAAAGTTTTAAATTTGGATGAAATACAATTTATCAAGCTTTCCTTTTATGGACTGTGCTTTTGGTGTCTGGTCTTCAGAATTCTTTGTCTAGGCCTAGATTTTGAAGATTTCCTCCTATATTTTTCTAAAAGTTTTAAATTTTTACATTTAAGTCTGTGACCCATTATTAGTCGATTATCGTCTAAGATGTAAAATTTGGGTTGAGATATTTTTGTTTATTTGTTTGTGGGGTCTTTTTTTTTCTTATGGAAGTCCAATTGTCAAGAAAACTAACTTCCTGGACTCACTTCTGTTCCAATGCTCTACATGTCTGTTTCTGCACCAATACCACACTACACTTTCTTGACTCCTGGAGTCACATAATGTCTTGAAATAGGATAGGAAGATTCCTCAGCCTGACAGTCACTGGCAGAAGCAATAGTGCCCTTCTTTCAGCCTGGCTCTGAATGGGTTAAGGAACAGAATGGCCCACAGGGACCATGTAGTCATGTAATGAGGCCTGGCTGCAGGACTGGGCCTCAAGGCCTCTTCCTCCTATGCAAGGCCTTCAAATAGACTTGTATTTGAAGTTCAGGATTTCTTGGGCTGTTGTGGGGAGGATGAGGGCAGAGAGTGAATTGGTTCTAGAAAGTGCTAAGGGGTCAAAAGACTTGGCCTTTTATTCTGAGAGAGAGCAGGTGTGAGGGGAGTCCTCCTCCTTCACCCCTGCCTCTATTTTCTTTTCCTTTTCAGACTGTGTTCTGCCCCTCTTCTCAGCCTTTTTCCCTCCCTGTCTTTCCACAGGCCCTCTTTTTATCTTGATTTGCATGCATAAAATATGTTTACTGTGATCTAAAGAGAAGGTGCAGAATTCTACACAGAATAAAAGCACATCACCCCCGGCCCAGAGGGGTGCAAGTGGCCCACTGGAGGCCTGGCTACATCCAGCACTGTCCTTCTCTTCCGGGAGCCTCTGGGTATCCTCCATGAAGAGAGCGAGTGACCAGCCCCTGCACCCTGCCCAGGACACTTGTCTCTTCCTGCCATGCTTTGAATAATGGCACAAGGACATGCACACATGTGACCATGAGTTTCAAGGTCTAGACTGCAGATCCAGGATATGTTTATGTTTTTTGAAGGGTGGGGTAACAGAGGGAGGAAGAAAGAGATGAAGAATGCAAACTTTTAAGATTTTTTTTTTAAAGAAAGAACTCCTAAATTAGATTATACCTCTGTCCTAGGACACTCCTTTCAAATGCCAGTACTTATTTCTTGTTTTAATTTTCAAGACAAAATATTTCACACACTAGAAATATGTAGAATGACATAATCCCAAGTAATCATCATTCAAGTTTAATAATCATTACCATTTTTGTCATTTATTTCAGGTATATTTCTCAGAAATTAAATATTAGTAATGAAACTGACAACCCCCCTCCCCACAACCCTCCTCAAGGGCCCTCACTGTGCCCAAAGGGGGAGAAGGTCCTTCTACTTCTGAGGACAGCCCCCTCCCCCGAACCTGTAAATAGCACAGTATTGTTTGTACACCTCCATCATCAACACCATCGGCTCTGCATCCTTCTTTTTCATTATTATTTTTCCCACCCAAATTTACACTCTCAGGACTTATTCGTGTTGATACAAGTGGAGCTACTTCCCTCACTATCCGCCCCAGGGAACATTCTGCTGCATGCAATGTGCCCCATTCTTCACTCAGGCCTCTCCTGATTGCCATTCAGGAGGTGTCCAGTCTTGCACTTTGCACACAATGCTGCAGGCGCCGTGCCTGGCATTTCCTCCGCTGTGGACAATGAGCCCAGGAGTTGCAGGGTGACAGGATGTGGGCATCTCCTGGTCTTTCGTTTCTTGCCACACGTCTTCCCAACTTCTTTATGGCCATTTAAATGAGCGCAGCCGTGGAGAGAGCTGCCTGGCTCTGCACACCCGGGACCGGGACCAGGTTGATGTCATCAAGCGGTGTAGAGTGGCATCTTGCATACTGTCTGGAAATTTCCCCACCACTAGTGAGTGTGCGCAGCTGAGGCAAAGGGTCTGTGCCTGTCGCTGACCCATTTTCCATCTGGGGTCTTGTCTTCACGGACTGTCAGAATTCTCCGGGCTTCTGCCTGGCAGTCTTTGGCATTTATAAGTGTTGCATATGTCTTCTCTCAGAGTCGGTTTCTGTAACTTAGTTTCTGTTCAACTTGAGTTTTTACTTTAAATACGACCAAATTTGTCAAAGTTTTCTTTCTGCCTCCCCTCCAATTTTTTACAAAAGGGAGAAAAAAACCCACACTCTTTCCTTACCTACACAATCCCTGGTGTGACAGAGCGTGCCAGAGAGTTGGGGAAGGGGGCAAGGGCGCTCGACCACATGCTGCAGAACTGGTGGTCTGGGCGACTCAAACCGAATCAGTGTTTGCAGAAGGATGTGAAACGTGGCCTCAGACAAATGCTCCAGAGAGCCTCGCTTGTTTGATAAACGCAATTGTCAAAAGACTGGAGGAAATCTTCCTTCTCCGATGTTTTCTTGCGATCGAGGAGTCCTACCTGCTCCCGCCGCCGGGGCAGAGCGGCCTCCCGCGGCCTCTGGGGCCTCCTGGTCGCGCACACCCGAAAGTCGCCTGGGCCACCTCGGAGGAGCAGCTGCCAGAGGGGCGGGGGACGGAGGTGAGCTAAGTTCTTCCAAAGACTGTCTTGCAGAAACACTTTTTAAAAAAGGAAAAAAAAAAAAAACCCTCACAACTCTTCATCTGTTTCCACTCGCCCGGAATAGCTGCAGCGGCGCCGCGCGGACCTCTCCTGGAAGCGGCGCGCGCCGTGTCTGTCGCTCTGTCGGAGGGTCCGGGACTGCCCAAGTGCTGGGTGTGCAAGTGCAAAGGCTGAGCGCTTCCAACTTTTCTCCTTCCAACCAGCCGCAGACGAAGAGCAGGGCGCTCGGGTCTTCGCTACTGTGGAAACGTGTCTCCCGTGACTCCGATCCCTTAAAAGAACTCCGGCCTGTCCAGACCCGGCCGGCCGGTCCCCCTTTCTCCCTCTCCCGGTGCTCCAGGGCCCCCTCCCAGTCGGGGGCTGCAGACGCCGGCGGGGCCCACGTGGACCCGGAGCTCGGGATCAGGGCACGCGGGTCCAGCGCGGCCGGGAAACTCGGTCAAGGGGCGAGGAGAGGAGCAACGGGAGGAGGAGAAGGACGGAGAAGTGAGAGGATAGAGAGGCAGTCCTGGAGATGCGGAGAAAAGGCGAGATGCGGATTCTCTGGGCGCAGCGGGGAGAGAACCTTCTGGATGCAAGTCGGAGGCGGATCGTCGGAGGAGAGGCTGGGAGGGGAGCTGCCCACTAAAGAAACCGGTAGGGACGAGTCAGCCAGAAAGAGACCTCACAGTGATTAGGAGCTACAGAGCCAGTTAGGTGGGGAGGAGCCCTGGAAGTGAGGACGCTGGTCTTAGAACCTAAAGGACCGCGCCCGGAGTCCAGGGACCCGGCGCCCCGACACTTCCGGGCCTCCCCAACTCTGGGTCCCCTCGAAAGGTCCCCCGGCACTCCCTGAAGGACTCAAGCCTTCCGGCCCCTTTTAAAACCTCTGAGCTGGGTTCCCCTTTGGGGTTCCAGGACAGGAGCGGCGGGGCCTGTTGGGGGGCGGGGACTGTCCCCTCTGAGCAAGTTTTCCAGGCACACGCTGCAGCATCTGAAGACTCTGGGAATACCAGTGTTCGGACCCCTAAAAACATGCGCAAGGAATGGGAAGAGAGAGGAACCCCATGCTTGAAAGAAACTTTTCATTTGGACTTAACTTTTATACAATTTATAACCATGTACTTCTGTTTTCGAGAGAGAGCGAGAGGGAGAGCGAGAGCGAGAGAGAGAGAGAGAGAGAGAGAGGAAAAGGAAATTGCAGAACCACACTTTTCACTCTCCTCGCCTTTTTTCTTGCTGTCACGCCCTCTACAAACAGCTAGGAGGATCTTGGGACCAAAGGGGCCTTCATTGGGAACGCAGTCAATTTGATACACTGAAATTACTCATATTTTAAATATTACCTCACGAAAGGTAACCCATGTGAAATCTATGTATTCATCTTTTTTAAAAAAAATGTTTTTTTAGTGGTGGGGGTGTCAACTGGGGGAAAAGAAGACATATGTAATACTTTAAACAAAAAGAGATGCTTTTATTGATTTTTTTTAAAAGAGAGAGAGGAAGAAAGAGATAGAAACATTGATGGGCTGCCTCCTGCAAGCCAGGTACTGGGGAAGGAGCCTGCAACCCAGGCATGTGCCCTGACCTGGAATCCTACCGGTGACTTCTTGGTGCATGGGTCGACGCTCAACCACTAAGCCATATGGGCTATGTATTAATCTTAATTGACAAAAAAAAACAAAAACAAAAATTACACGCACGCCCTCAAATATTCACCAAACTTACAAAAAGTCCAGCGAAGGTTAGGGCAATAAGACAAAGAGGAAAAGGTCGTATGCGGAGTAAGCTTTATTGCAATGCCTGATATAATTGTTCTTCTTCGCCGAATTAAACCTAAGTGGAAAGGGGTAGGTCGCGCGCCAGGGCAGGGGCGCCCGCCGCCCGTCGGTGGCCTGGAACGTTGCTGGGGCCACTGCAGCAGGGACGAGGCCTCAGCCGCGGGCCACAGCGCCCCCTCGCCGCCCGCGCGCATGACTTCGGGCCCGCGCCGCTCCGGCCTCCCCGCGGCCAGACAGCCGGCAAGGTCCGCGTCTGCAGAGCGCCTGGGCCCGCGACTGCCGCTTTCCCAGTTGGCCCTGAAGTCCTGGCCGCGTTTCTGGCGTTTCTTAGCGCTTGGCCTCGTGGGGAACTCGGCTTCTTGAGACGCGCACGTCCACGCCGCCTTGTCCTAAATGCAGCGGCCACTGTGGGGACAAGAAATAAAAACGTGACCAAGTTAAACTCTTTTTTTAAAATGCATACGCGGGGGAGGGCCCATCCTAAATCTGGAAGTGCACATGGCCCACGCAACTGCCAATGCCGGAGCCGTCAAGGGAGTTCCTAGGTTTGCCTCGCCTGCCTGCCCGATTTCTCCCATTCCAGCTCGGAGGGCAACTGGAAAGAAGCAGTAGCCAAGTACCAGACCGTCCCACGCTCTCCCCACGCCCGACGCCCCTCTGCGCCCACAAGAGATGCGTCCAGGCCCCGGCTCCCTGGGAGCAACGCTCCCCGCAGTGACTGGGCACGCAGTTCGAGCGAATCCAGGCCACCCTCGCAGGTGGCCGTGCCAGGAGCCACTGAGTCTGGCCTCGACACTTGCCGCATGTCTTTTCGATTGATTTTTCAAAGAGAAAGCCAAGCCAACTTTAATCTAAGAAAAGGAAAAGTGATTTTACAAAATCAGGGAGCTTTAAATCGAAACGGAGTTATATATTCCAGTAACAATGCAGACCGTGAGTTTTAATGTCTCTGCCTAGGCATTTTAATTTGCTACAGTCACTACCAATAAAAACGGCATGTAGTGCGATTCGACTGTTTAATAGTGCAAGGTAGACGGTTTTTATTAGTAGCAGGCAGCAGTATGGAAAATTTAGATTTCGGTGGAGGAGTGTAATTGCTGGGGGAAAAATACACTCAGGAAGAGGCTGTCTTTAGAATCAGCAGCACTGAGCAGAGAGGGAGCAGGCAGTGTTCTGGAGACTCACCCTGGGTGACGGAGAAACCCTCCAAAGCCACGTGCACTTGTCTGGTTAGATATTTAATTGATGTCAAAATCGACTGTATTCCCAGCTTAAGCTCCTGCTCCAAACTGGGGATGTTTTTGTACTAATTCGCTGTTTTCTTTTCTGCCCCGAGGCAGAGACGGATTGGGGGAGAAGGGGATGGGTGGGAGGCCCAGTCCCAAATGCTAATGAAACCACAGCAGGAATTGGTCTTTAGAAATGGAAATTCTCAAGGCCAGTCTTTAAGATAAAAAGTTAGACCTGATTTTCTTCACTTAAACTATTTAATTGGAAGCAAATTGAATGGCTGCAATCTGATCTGTTGCTGCCAGTGCTTGTCATCCAAGTGTGTGTGACTCTTTTAAGGCTTCTCCCTGGCTGAATTCCCAAGACCAACAATGTCCTAGATCCAGTCAGTGGCATGCTCCACAAGGTGGCTGGGGCCTCTCTTGGGCTCTCTTTCTCTTTCCCTTTTCACTCTGCAATAATTGATATAAAATAATTGATATTGGCCCTGCACTGGACTCGGAGGTCCTACTTGGGGTGGAAAAATTGTTGGACCGCCCCTGCTGGGTTCTTGCAGTGGCCCGAAGTGCGTGGGAAGTGGTGTGTGTGTGGGAGAATGGGGGGTTGGGGGAGTGCTGTGCTAGAGGGCAAAGTGAAGATCGATGGGTAGAGGGGGCAGGGCTGTAGTTTGTAAGAGTACTGGCGTGGGGAGCAATGGGGGGCCGGGATGCGAGGACCGAAGGACGAATGGGTTGGGGGTTAGCAGGAGAAGAGGCTAATGTAACTGCCTGGACCGCCCCTACAAGCCTGCAGGCCAAGGAAGACAATCTGCAACTGGTTCCCTTGGACCCGATGACGATCAAACTCAGCCTGTGCCTGGAAGGTTCCGGTGGCGACTGGAGCCTATCGATCGTGCGCTGCAGCCTCGCTCTGCGCCCGTGCGACTCGGAGTCCTCTGGATACCGGGATACGATAAAAGAGGCCCCTGTGCGAGCTGCAGAGCCAACAGGGCTAGGGTGGGGGCGGAAGCGGTGTGGGAGGAGGGGAGCTGTAGGCCGGAGCTCCCGCCTAAGGTGTTCTCCCCCTACAGGTCACCCACCCGAGATGGCCCCGAGGAAGAGGCACCTGTTGGGTGGGCGCCGACATTCAGGCCTGCACACACGAGGTTCCCTGTGGAGCCCCTGGGAGTGCCCTACGGTGATTCCTGGCCTCCACTTCTGCGGGACCCTGGTGGGGAAAGGGTATTAGAGGGATGGGGAGTGGGGTTTTTCGGAGACTGCGTCCCTAGCTAAGCCTCTCTCGGGCTCCGAGAGGCTCCTCTGGAGCCGCGAGTTACCTGAGCTACCTGCGCTGCCAACTGCTCCGGAGCCACCAGCTTTCTCCTTCCTGCCCAAGTGACAGCGAGGCTTCATGTCCTCTCAGAGAAGGTCGTCTGTCCAGTGACAGTCATTCCCCTGGGTGTTTTACACCAGGCCGAAAGAGAACTCAAGTTATTAAGACAAAATAAAACCCTTTAGATGGTGAAGCACAGGCAGCGTGTGATAAAACGTTCCCATCCGAAAGTGCTAACACCCAGGGACCTAGTCTTCACCACGGACTTCGGGGCAGAAAGCTCACCTCTAGGCGCTCCTGGCAGGCAGTTCGCAACGAAGGCGCCCCGGATCCGGGTCCTGCGGGGACACGCTGGTCGGCGCGGGGTAGGTGACCAGACTCGAGGCCACGCGGGGCGCCTCCCACAGTGAGGCAGAGTAGACTCAGCAAGGTGGAAGTGAGAGCCGCGCACGCCACCCCCAGGAAGACCCGGGCCGCAGGTGCCACCGTTTAGCGCCCCCCATCACCCCGTAAGCTGTCGGCTGGGACACTGGGGCCCTGAGGGAAGTCACCTGGGTGGGCCTATTCCCGGTGAAGAGGGGGGCTCAGGCCCTTCGTCCCCCGAGCCGACCAGCCTGGACAAAATGCAGGCGGCCTCTAGCCTAATCATTTCGAGCTGATCTGGGGGGCGGGTCAGTGGCTGGATTGGGACAGGATGGCAGGGGTGGGGTAAGAAGGGTGGCTAGGGGGGAGTGGGGCTGGGAGTACGTGCGAGTAGGAGTGGGTGCGCGCCGGGGCGCGCTGCTCGGCCCCGCCAGGTTGCGAGGCCGCGGGCCGCGGGCTGGGGCTGCGCGAGAGGCGACTACGCCACAAAAGCCTTCGCGTCTCTCCCTCCTCCTTTCTCCCCCGCTCCCGCCTCCCTCTTCTCCCCGATCCCCTCTCCTCCCCTCCAGGCTCCCAGCTCCTCCCCCAGCTGCGGCTAGGCAGCTGGAGGAGGCCTAGCAGGCGGAGCTAGGGAGGGGGCGGGCGCCCGAATATGCAGATGAGCGCGTGACGGACAGCTCAGCGTTCCAATGTCCCTCGGAAACTCGAGCGCTCCTTCCTCAACTCCTCACTCCAGACTTCAGATTCCCCCAAACCCCGACCGCCGGCCTGGCGCGCGGCTGCGCCCACCGGCTCCGCGCTGCCGCCGCCTCCGCCGCCGTCCCGCAGCTCCCCCGGCCTGTGGGCCCCGGCTAGTGCCCGGGCCGGCCTACCTCGGCCCGCGGCCCCCGCGCCCGCCGCCGCGCCGCGCCCGGGCCGGGCGTGGATGGAGGGCTCCGTGAGCCCTGCCCGCTGCTCGGCGTGACGCGGGCCCCGCGCCCACCATGTCCTACCCGCAGGGCTACCTGTATCAGGCGCCCGGTTCGCTGGCGCTTTACTCGTGCCCAGCGTACGGCGCGTCGGCACTGGCGGCGCCGCGCAGCGAGGAGCTGGCGCGCTCGGCGTCGGGCTCCGCGTTCAGCCCTTACCCGGGCTCGGCGGCCTTCACGGCGCAGGCGGCCACCGGCTTCGGCAGCCCGCTGCAGTACTCGGCCGACGCCGCCGCCGCCGGCTTCCCGTCCTACATGGTAACCAATCGGGCGGGCGGGGACGCGGGACACCCGGGCTTGGGGACCCAGATCGGAGCGCAGTCGAGCGGGGCCTGGGGATCCGCGAACAGGGGCGCGGGGAACGTGCAGTGGGCGGTGGCTCCGGCGTCACCGACTCGGGCTGCCACGCCGCTGGCCGGGACAAAAGTCCAGGGTGAGAGGCATCGCGGCCGGCAGGCAACGTTCCTGAGTCCGGCTGGAACCCGTGTCCCGCGCCGCCTTCCTAAGGCTACTTTCCAAAGAGCCTGGAAAGTGCGACTACGCTGGTATCGGGATCTGTTGTGATTTGTCCTTAGTTCAGGCACCGAAGCTGGACGAGGGGTCCACAGCGGGTCGGGGCTCGCTTCTTTTGGCGCGGGGAGCGAGGGTCAGTGCCACTAGGACCTCCGGGGCGGCTGCGGGCGCTTAGTTACTTGCGGGGCTTGGGGGGAGGGGGGGTCACTGGGATGGGGGAGGGGCGAAGCATCTGCCAGGGTCTCCGGGGCCCGGCCCTGCCCGACGTGGTCTGGTTCTTAAACTGTCTCGAAGGCTGTGCTTTCGAAAAACGTGTCCGCGGGCCTGTGGCCCGCCAAGTACCTTCTTGGTTGCCTGGGCACCGAAAGCAGCTCCTGCTCCCGTACCCGGGGTTGGTCCGCGCGCCTCGGATCTGCTCCTGGCAAGGCCCGGAGGCGGAGTGCGTTTCGGGCGATGGTAGCATTTAGGTCGACACTGCCCGCCCTCGGTGGAATTCCAGGGCAGCGCCCGAGTAGCAGGGGCCTTGGTGAAGGTTGCAAAAAGCCTCAAATTTAAACGTTAAAGGCTGAATTAAAATGCTAATTGCCGCGTATTTGAAGAATTCGAAACGGTGACTGGCTTCTGAGTTGCAAATTGGATTTGCGGAGCTTTGGACTGGTGAATGGCGGAGCAGGGGCTGGGGCGATTTTTTAACCATATAAGGGCGGGGTAAGGGGGAGGCTTCAGTGCTTGAGAATCCAGAAAAATTTAGATATCAAGAAACTACCTTCGGCCCTGCGTGTTTGCGTGCGTCTATACTCGCGGCCCAGGGAATTTGCAGAGGAAGATATACCATTTTAGGAAAGTGAAATAGTTCAAAAATTCGGGAATAAAACTGCAGCGCTTTTTGTGATCAACAGCTGGCCTTAATAACCCGCTGCGTTTTTTTTGTTTTGTTTTGTTTCGTTTTGTTTTGTTTTCTGCTCTGCTGCTGCGGGAAGCGCGGCCCCACCGCGGGAGACTCACCGTGGGAAAGGCGGCCACGGGCGGGCCGTGGGGTTGCCTTTGGAGGTTGCCTGCCAGGTCCCCGCGTACTCCACTCACTCGGGCTCTTGTCGGTTCCAGGGCGCGCCCTACGACGCGCACACGACGGGGATGACGGGCGCCATCAGCTATCATCCGTATGGCAGCGCGGCCTACCCGTACCAGCTCAATGACCCAGCGTACCGCAAGAACGCCACGCGGGATGCCACGGCCACGCTCAAGGCCTGGCTCAACGAGCACCGCAAGAACCCCTACCCCACCAAGGGCGAGAAGATCATGCTGGCCATCATCACCAAGATGACCCTCACGCAGGTCTCCACCTGGTTCGCCAACGCGCGCCGGCGCCTCAAGAAGGAGAACAAGATGACGTGGGCCCCGAGGAACAAAAGCGAGGATGAAGACGAGGAGGAGGGTGACGCGGCCAGGAACAAGGAGAGTCTGGATAAGTCGCAGGAGGGCACCGAGACATCGGCGGAGGACGAAGGTGAGCGAGACCTGGTGGGCTGGAAGTCCAGGGGAGTTTTCTTCCCAGGCGGGGCGCAGAGCTGAGGGAGGGGAGGATGCTGCTGGCCTTACAGCCGCCTGGCAAGGAGTGGGTCTGGCAGCTAGAGGGCCTAAAGATTCCTCGGGGTGCTTTTCAGGGAGGCCATGCTCCCCATAGGCCTTGGTAGGTTCTGGGTGGAGGTGAGGAATCTT
Source organism: Myotis yumanensis (assembly GCF_028538775.1). NCBI lineage: Eukaryota > Metazoa > Chordata > Mammalia > Chiroptera > Vespertilionidae > Myotis > Myotis yumanensis. The sequence continues at coordinate 27,881,074 of NW_027223755.1, forward strand.
ATGGGGAGGGCCTGGTACACTGGGACGTGGGGGCAGAGGGGTCCCAGGTGCCCCGGCTGCCCCACGTGCCACAGACGGTGCCCGCGTCCCCACAGGGATCAGCCTGCACGTCGACTCGCTCACGGATCACTCCTGCTCTGCGGAGTCGGACGGGGAGAAGCTGCCTTGCCGCGCCGGGGACCCCTTGTGCGAATCGGGCTCAGAGTGCAAGGATAAGTATGACGACCTGGAGGACGACGAAGAGGACGAGGAGGAGGGCGAGCGGGACCTGGCGCCATCCAAAGCCGTGACCTCGTCGCCGCTCACCGGCGTGGAGGCGCCGTTGCTGAGCCCTCCGCCCGAGGCCGCGCCCCGCGGTGGCGGTGGTGGCAAGACCCCCCTGGGCAGCCGGACGTCGCCGGGCGCGCCACAGCCCGCCAGCAAGCCCAAGCTGTGGTCTCTGGCAGAGATCGCCACGTCGGACCTCAAGCAGCCAAGCGTGGGCCCGGGCTGCGCGCCGCCGGGGCTGCCCGCGGCCGCAGCGCCGGCCTCGTCGGGGGCGCCACCCGGAGGCTCTCCCTACCCCGCGTCCCCGCTGCTCGGCCGCCACCTCTACTACACGTCGCCCTTCTATGGCAACTACACAAATTACGGGAACTTGAACGCGGCGCTGCAGGGCCAGGGGCTCCTGCGGTACAACGCGGCGTCCTCGGGCCCAGGAGAGGCGCTGCACGCGGCGCCCAAGGCGGCCAGCGACGCGGGCAAGGCAGGCACGCATCCGCTGGAGTCCCATTACCGGCCCCCGGGCGGCAGCTATGAGCCCAAGAAAGGTAGGCTGCTGGGGCCACGGGTCCTCTGGGAGGGACAGCCAGCAGGGCCCGGATAGTCAGCACTCCCAAGGGACCGGGGAAGGGGCTGGGAGACCTGTGGATGTGCAGGGGGAACCTTTGTCACTTAGAAGAGAAAGGAAAAACACAGAATGCACCACACTTAGACTAAAAGTTAGGAGAAGTGAAGGGGGGTGGGGGTAATGACTCCAAAAAGAGGTGGGAAGGGCCAAGTGATCCATAATGAGACCCCTCTCATTATTATTTCCTATTTATGTATTTATTATGATGGCCAGGGCAGCTAGTTTTAGTTTGTCAAGCACAGACTGTCACGAAATTCGAATTGTAGTTTGTCTCCCCGCCACTGAGCTTCGGCTTTGGTGTGTTCTGTTGTTAATAGTCTCTCCTTCTGCCTTTGGCTGGAAGGAAGCAAAACGTTCCAGTTATTCCCAGAGGCCTTAATTCTTCAAAATAGGAAACCGGAGCCTTATTCCTTCCTCTCCCTTTCTCTATATTGCCTCTGTTGCTCATAATTCAGACTTGAGCTGATAAGACCTGTAAAAGGAGCTCAAGGGGGTAAAAAAAAAAATAAGAACTCAGAAATGTGACCAAAATCTGCCTCTGACACAGTGGTGGTGGACACTCAGGTTCCTCTTACTGTTGGCCCCATACAGGGAGCAGGCTTCCTGGGTGTGCGGGCTGGTGGCTGTGCTGCTGTCTGGGAGATAGATGGCTACGGGGTTGGTTCTGACTAACTGCCCCCTCCCCTGACAGATGCCAGTGAGGGCTGCACCGTGGTTGGTGGGGGCATCCAGTCCTACCTATAGAAGGGCCGTGTGTACAGCAATACAAGTAAGTGGGCCCCCTGGTGTTTCTGCCCACCCTGGGGGAGCCTCCCTGCACCAATTGCTCTGAAAACTTGCTTAATGTCTATTTCTTGCTTCTTGTCATGGGGTCTGAAGACAGCATTGCAATCTTCTTGGTCTTTTTTTCCTTTAAGTGGGAGAGGAGTTGTTCTCTTTTATAATGTCCCTCTTCTTTTGCTCAAGTTCTGCTTTGAAGAATCCCTCTCTCTCTCTCTCTCTCTCTCTCTCTCTCTCTATATATATATATATATATATATACACATATATTTCTCAATCTGGGAATTTGTGTGCAATATGGAGTGCTTTTGCTACACTAGACACAGAATAGACACTTGCTTTGATGAGCTAGTGTTACTGAAACTTGGTATCAGAAACCTTTCTAGATGATGTTTGCATAGTAAGACTGAGAGACAAGAAGCACTCCTCTATTATCAGGCCCCTCCCCCCCCAGTCCAGATGGACTCAATAGGACCCTGCAGATCCTCTGGCTCACAGCAGTTTAAAAAAATACCTATTTTACAAATAGGAAAAATTACTTATTTCACTTCTTAAAGGTGGGAAAGAGGCCGAACCCTTTCAGATGACTCCTTTTTATAATGTGATGATGTTGGTGTGAAACTGAAAGATTTGGGATGATTTGGTTTTTTCCTTGGTCCACAGGTAGGTGTCACAATTGCTTTGGAAAAAAAAAAGTCAGCAGGCCATTCTTTTTTCCCAAGTTCATAAATACACAGACGTAAAAAGCCGCGCTCACCCGGACCGCATCTTGTGCCACTGTAAAGGAAGGAGCCGCAGAGCACTGTCAACTCAGACTAACCGAACTGAACAGACTTTTGTTGGATAGACGTGAATTTGTTGGCATAGTATAGCTTCCCCAATGTATGTGTGACTTTTGAAAACAATCTTTTTTCTCAGGATATCTTGAATTGATCACTTCATTGCCACGGTATATATGCTATAGGTGTGATAGGATTTACTGTAAAATTTATTTGTAAAAGATGTACACAGTAGAAATAAAACGTGATTGAAGAACTTGAGTACTTAAAAAGTGGAAACAAATTTGATATTTATTTTTATAATGATATAAAGCTTCTAGTAATTTATGCAAGTTGTATTGCAATGGAATCTAAACTTTTTGTAAATAAATTCTGCCTGGTTTTTATTTGAACATTGCTGGTTATACAATCTTTGTTGGTTGTTTAACAATAATTCTTTACTAATTTATATCTTAAATTGTAAATAAAAACAGACTAGACTACAGCAACATGGTGTTTGGGGCTCCTTTTTCTTAAAAGAGTGCTTTGGGTAGAGAGCCCCAGGGATATAGTGACAGCAGTCCCCACCCCAGGTGATCTGACCTCAGGCTTTTTAAAGATAATGTGTAAAATAACCTCCCCTTTCTGCTCATAAAAAAAGGCAGATGGAAGAGAAATAAGCAGTAGGGAGATATCTGTGATTTTTAGGTTCTTCATATACACATGTATTGCAAGGAAATTAAAATCTTGTGCCCTGAATATGCAAAATACTTGTTAGTGTAAATATTTTTTAAGCTTGGCAAAATAAAATGATCTGACACCCCTGTGCTTTAGGATCCATTTAATATTTATTTATTACCTCCTCAGTAAAGTAAACTGGAAAATTGTGGTAACATGGATAATAAAGAGTTACACCCCCACCATAAATTACTGATGGAAATGATTATTTATTTTAAATAACTTTAAAGCCGAAATTATCCAAATTGGCATAGATTATTCAGATTTATTGAATGACTTCTTCACTCTGCTTTTCGTATAACTCACATTAAACACAAGGTGAAAACTGGGAGGAGAGATTTATTTTCCTCTCAGTGGCTCTTACCCTTACCCTGGGGGAAAAGAAAAGCTTAAACACCCTTAGACTATTGCCTCATTATTGTGTTACTCACTATCTAATTATAGGACAAGTCTAGAATTTGTAGGCAAGTAACATATTTCCTTTGATTAGTATCATAAAAGCAGGAAACCTGTCACTTTAATTTTCAGCAAAATTATATGGATATCCATATAATATAATTTCAGAAAAGAAATGAACAATCATTTATTTCCTCTGCAAAGATAAATTGAGTGAATATAACTTACGGTTATAAAACAAGAATAATAGCTCCTCAGATTGCCCTTTAATCAATCATACACTTATTTTTCAAGAGGTTCATCTATTTTATTCCGTGATTAATAATGCTGCAGCATGAGCACATTATTGCATCCCAGCGGGGGACGTCCCGGGTGCTTTTAGCTGCTTTGGAATGGTCAGTTGGGGTTCATTATGGGCTGATATTGAACAATTTATAAAATCTTGTCTAAACATCTGCCAGCTCAGATAGGCCCATGTGTCTGAGGATGGGAAATTGCTGGACCGCTTGATATTGACAAACGGATCTCTCTCCAGTGGCTTTTTGTGCTGTAGAAATTAGTGGCCTCTTGCTGGGGTCTTGTTAGAAAGGGTATTTGAAAGTAATCTTGGGTACTTGAGGCAAAGCTAGGAGGCTGTGAACTGGACACTGACTGGGCCGTGGGAGGAGCGGTTGTGGTTTGTGGAGGAAAGGAGCAGATTCAGTTTTCGGTTTTCTGTGACTTCTTAGGCATTTTGTTGGCTTTGGATATATAACCATTTGGAGGTTAGACTTAAAGTGAATATTTGGGGTCCAGAACTCTTTTTCTCTCCTTCCTGCCTCCCCTAGTAATAGATGAGGAGAGGTTTGGAGCTGAGCTCTCTCTCAGGGACAGGAGGGGTGTTCACATGGGCGCCTGGCCACTGGGGCAGTGTCTGGAGGAAAACAAATGCCCATCTGTGGAAGTTACAGGGAGCTGCTGGGAGCGTCTTTGCTTGTTTTTGTTTGAGACATAAAACCTCATAGAATTTCTGTGAAGATAATGATTCCCCCCCCCAACCCCGCCCAGCAGATAGCATTTTTAGATTACAGTATGAAGCTGATAAGTCGTTGGCTTTTATTAATATTAGCCATCTTTCCTAAATCGGCGGGGAATACAACACACATGGCGGCAATATCTCTGTTTTATGTAATATTCTAAGTTGAGTATTTTGAAGACTCTAGTGAAAAGGATGAAAGTTAACAATATTTAACAAATTAAACGCTGAAAGACCATACAACCTCATTAAGATGCAGCACTGGAGACACTCCATCTCCTAAAGTGTGGAGAGTGCGAGTAGAAAACCCCAGCAAAAATTGATCTCCGTGCATATGTTCAGAAATTGAAGCCTGGATAAAAGCTGCCTCCCTTTGGAGCAGAAGATTGTGTTACCTGGACATGTGATACATCCCCCCACACAGGCACACACCCCAGACAGACCCCATTCTCAGGGACAACTGCACCTTTCAATTGGTGAAAACTCAAAGCAGCTCAGGAGATTAGCCCTTTGATGTTTATATGCCCAACAAATTATCAGAGATTTCCATAACTTACCCACCCTGCCTCCTGACCTGGATTTCTTCCTGGAGAACTTGATTTTTAAATGTACACTAAGAACATAAAACCTGCAGGTGTTTAGAGGGATCTTTTTAAAGAAATGCCGAGTGATTTATGAGCTCTTCGCCATGCAGATCTTTAGTTAAGATGAAGGGAGGTGGGGGTGAGGAGGTATCTTTCATTGGGGAAGGATTAATGGGGTCTAATTTTATTTTTGCTTTAAAATCTAGTTAATTAAAAATATAGTCGCCAGCCATGTGCAGTTGTTCCCGGAGGCGGGCACACGGGGAACCGGAGCCACGCAAGCGGCTGGGTGCTGGCCTGATCACACTCCGGGCTTCGTGGCCCCTCTGCCCTCTGCAGTCCGGGGTTCATTAGAGCTGATTTATCGGAATTTGCGCTTTAATCTCAGGTGGGCCAGGAGGCCCTGCGCTGCCCAGAGCACCGCGAGCGCATGCCCGGCGGCCGCTGCCTCCCGCGCCCATCAAATGTCAACATTTGTTCCCAATAAAAGAGTTATTGTTTCTGCAAAGCTGCCCAGCCACTGCCTTTGAAACTTGAAAAGAACTTCATCCACCTTTGTCTGATGCGAGGCAGGAGGGGAGGGGCGGAGCGGAGGGCGAGGACTGGGGCCTGTCTGCGCTGCCTGGAGTCCAGGGGGCGCCTGCCTGCACCCCCTCGCGGGCCGCTGGAGCTCACGCGGGCTACGCTATGCACGCGTTGATCAGGTATCTGGGGACTCTGCGCGGTGCAAACCACTGCAAAACAAACAAACAAACAAATTCCCACAAGACACAGGAATGCAGCAGCCGCGCGCAAAACCCGGGTTTTAGGGTCATTTAAAATTGCACTAAATTATTTATTAAAAAGGCTAAAAGAGTAAAGGGGACTTTTCATGTTTTAATGTTTCGTTATAAATGTGCCCTAAACTTCCACTGCTAGAGTTGAGGTAAACAGACATACATAAGTTTAAAAACATTCCAAGCCAATTTCTCTTTTTAGAGTCAACCCTTTTCAAATTTAAATACACTGAATTTTTAGCAAGTTCTCCTGAGTAGCAAAGCAATATACAATGATTATCCACCGTGTAGGTTTTCTTTAGTTATCCAGTGCATTGAAATCTCAAGGAAAACGTCCTTTTTTTTTTTTTTTACTACAAATTAAGGATTTAAATAGATCTTTAAATATGTGTTTTTAACTGTTTTACAAAATATAACATTTCAAGCATTTTTAAAATGTGTTAACCCAAGAGGCAATCTTGGGAACAATACACGTTTGTGATACGTGGCTATTATGATTAACACCATTTGAATTTCTACATATTGCAAAGGAGACATGTCCCTTTGATGTGTTTTTCAAACCTTTATGTGACAAATCCCTGCAGATATTTTAAAGATTTATTATAAGAAGAAGTAATCTATGACAATATAATTTTCCAGTTGCTGAAAATTACTTTCTATTGGCCATAATGAAAGCACGGGCCAGCCCTCCCCTTTGGTTTGGCTGGAACTCTAGGGAAATGGTATCTGATGATATGCACTTGGACTTCAGCCTTTGGTGGGAGAGGGAGAAGAAACCTATAACCCCAGTTTTACCTGCAAACACCCCCTATTTGCATGCTTCATCTGCTACTCCTGCAAAGAGAGTCTCCACTAACACTCCCCCCGCGCCCCCCCCCCCCCCCCCAACACACACAGCGGAGGCCTGTGTTCCCTCTCCTGAGGACAGAGCGGTCTCCCTCTTTCTAAGAAAGGTAGAGATTGAAGATGTTATAAAGGAAGACTATAATGGTAATGTAATAAAAATGAAGTGAGTTATGAAATCACTCTCCTCTGTTCTGTGCAATCCCAGGAACAAGGAAAGAGGAAGAATGTTTTTAAGTTTGGCCCCAAGGTAAAAGGGAAAAGTTGTTTGTTTTTAAGGTGTCCCAAAGTAACTTTGTTCCATAAGAAACTGAAGACAAATGAAATGTAATATTCTTAAAGAAGCGACTGTGAGGTTTGGGGCTGCCTCCCAATGTGAACGGAGTTGATCTCCATGGGAAATGCCCACAGGGAAGAAACAAAACAATGCTACACAAGCACGTGCATCCTTGTGGGGAGATAAATTGACAATTTATCCTGTGTAACTCCTGATCAATTATTAATCTTTAGTGTCAACAACAGGGCTATAATTACCTTTGGTTATTTTCATATTTATTTTTTCTTTTCTCTGATCCGGTAATTAGTTAATGCTTTTGAGTAATGAACCTGGAGACCAGGCCCTCTGGGCCCCTCCTTTTTGATGACCTTTAGGGAAAACACTCACATTCACCCTCCTGTTCGCAGACATCCCTTGCCTGTCTCCATTCTACCACACCGCACCTTTTTCCCCCCTCCCTGCCATAAATAATGATTCTAGAGGAAAAGGGGAAAATGACAAACAAATAGGGCGCAGCTGGAATTAATAAGGCTGATCAAAGTTAGAGGGGCTGGGACTGCTTGCAGCAGCGCAGGTCTGAGGTCTAGAAAGGTGCCAGCACTTCTTGCCTTCCCCCCAAGATCAAGAGAAAGGGCAAAGCGGACATTTAACCCCTGACTTATTCTAATAGGGGACGGGTGGGCCGGGGAGGACCCTGCAAACTCCGGTTTCCAGGCCGCGCTAACTCTGGCAGGGCGGCGGTCTGGCCTGCGGATGGGAAGGGCGCTCTGCTTTCGCTCAGCGCGGGTGCAGGTCCCGAGTGTACTCCGCTCCCACCTCACCTACCGCCCGAGGCCGCGCGGAAGGGATTCCTCGGAAGGTTGGGGGGTGAAGTAGGAGGTTAGCTGAGGACAAGTAGGTGGCCCGGGAGGCGGGGCGGCCGCTCGGTGCCGGAGAGGCGTGGAGGAGAGAGGCAGTGTCAGCCCTGGGAGCCGCTCCGCGGCGCGGAAGGAAGACCTAGGTTGTCACCGCTGTCGCCCTTATGCCTTCCAAACGCCAGCGGCCGTGGGCAAAGGTACGGGCGCCGGAGGAGCCCGCCGATCGCGGTGGGCCTGCTCCCTGCCCACCTTATCCCGGGGAGCCCTGGTGCCCGAGCCTCCTTAAGGCTGGGCTCCGAGCGCGCGTATTTTGTTCCCACATAACTGTAATCATTTCCACAGGGAACTGCCCGCCCCCTGCCCCCCCCCCCCCCCAGCTCTCCAGTGCCCTGGGCCGGCCGAGCTGGGACATCCTTCAGCGTACACCCCCAGACCCATGCCTGTCCTGCGCCCGCCAGCGCAGCGCCGCCACGTGTGCGCTTCATTGGTCCTAAGGGGGCCCTGAAAGGCAGCGACCGGACTTAGGCGGGTGACCAAGCAGCAGCAGGACAAGGCAGAGTGGACAACCGGCTCGCGTCGCCGCGAGGTCGCAGCTGGGAGCGCTTGGCCAGGGTGGCCGGTGTGTGTGGGGGGGGGCGGGGGGCGGGGCGTGGAGGAGAGGGCAGAGCCGGACACTGGGAAACTCCCTGCAGGAGGCTGCGCCCCCAGGGCCCGGCGGACCAGCGCCTGCTGATGTTCTCCCGCCACTGTCAGGCCTCCTTCCCTTCGAAGGGAGAGGGCGTCTGGGGTCCCCAAGCTCCCGCCACCGACATGCCTGTAGGACCGAGCTCCTGGAGGAGGCCCCACGCGAGGCTCCCCCACTCCCGCCCCAGGCTGCATTCAAGTGACCCCCAACGGGGCCCTCCTCGGGCTCCCTCAATCCAGCTCCTGGCCCCAGTCAGGCTCTTTTCTGTGCTCGCATCTCCCAGGCCCTTCTCTGGAGCTCCCCCCCTCAGCAACTCCCCTGCTTCCCTTTCTTTCACCGCTTCCCGGCCTCCAGTCTCTGGGGGTGGGGGTGGTTCGAGGTATCCAGACCCGCTCCCGGGAGTGCTGGTTGGGTACCCGGCCCCACTGCGCGCGGAGGCGGGGGTTGCGCGGCGGAGGGACCCCGCGGGCCGCCGCCGCGAACCGAAAGCCTGGTGGCTTCCTAGGTTGAGCTGGAGGCAATCACGCAGGTTGGGGGGACAGCTCTCCTCTGCAGCCCCCCACGCGTCCAGGACGGGGCACCTTCCTCCCGCCTTCCTCCTTGTCCCCTTCCTTTCCTAATTCCCGCTGCGTGCACCCCATTTCGTCGAGCGGGGCAGCGGCACACACACTCTTGTAGCTGCCGTTCGGTTCGCACACGTTTTCCTGCAAGGCCCCGACGGCCCCGCGGCGGGCAGTGACCACGGGGACCGCGCAGAGCAGGGTTTTTGAGGACGGCCTCGCGAGCGGCGTCCGCGGGGACGCCCTTAGACAAACGGAGCGAGAGCCGGGAGTGAGCCTCTGGCGTCTCCGCAGGACTTCCTCAGGCGAGTGGCCAGTGACGTTTCTCTTTTTAAGGAAAATTTTCCAGACATGTCAGGGCTCCACAACACGAATGTAGTCACCTCGACACACTCCTTACCTCTCTGCGCTTCTCCTAAAAAAGACGGCTGGAGGGCTTCGTGGAGGTGGTGACTGAGCCAACGTGGACGCAGTGCAGTCCGCGGCCCGGGTGGGGGCGCCCGCGAGCACTCTAGATCGCCTGGGTTTCGCCCTGCGACAGGCCCCCAAGGGCAGGCTACAGAATCAGGGGGAAATGTTATCTGAACATCTGATTCTTTTCTCCAACCCAGCCCCTTCCCCACCCTTTTCTTCATGGGACCCGGATAGGCAAATTCTTTTGAACTGGGAGGTCAGCGCTGGTAGGTCAGGTGCAGGACCCTAGGAGCTACATCTCCCACAGGTTGGAGAGGATCCTTGATTGTAGGACCTATAGGAGGCCACAGAGGAGGCCCTGGGTTGGGGCTGAGGGCAGGTGAGGATAGGATCTGGGGTGATGGTGTGCTTGGTAACCTTTGGGGGAGCACTGTTGTTGATCTGTGGGAAGTTGTGGCCCTGAGGTAACTCAGCCCTATCCTACCCCCAATTACACTGGGGGTAACAGATCCCTGGGGGTCCACAGAGCCAAGATGGAGGAATGGGGGACAGATGGGTGCCCTGGGACTAGCTCCCCGAGGCTGGCAGGCGGAGGAGGGGGGCTCAATTCAAATGGGGCAAGATCAGGTTCCTTGCCTACCAAGCGATGACATTAGTTTATTTAAACAGGAGGCTCAGGCGGGTTCCAGGTTTATTCTTCCTGGCTCTCAAGCAGTGAAAAAAACATTTGTTTCATAATTATGTGATATTCAGCCCCTCAAATAAAAGTGCCCTTGGTGGTAATGGGCCCAGAAATAAACAGGGGTTACTGGAAGGGCTTAACCCTGTGTATTTGCCTCCTCCAGAAGGGCGTCTGGCTGGGGATGGGGGTGGGAGTGGGGGTGTGAATTTGAGCCCAAGCCAGGATGAGAGAGACAGTTTAACATTTTGGTGGGGTGGATGTTTTCTAAAGAAAGAGGCTGGGTTAAAGCTGTGCTTTGAAAGAAGATAAAGCTGGAGACAGACCCTCACGGGAGTTATACTGTAAACAATTTCTACTGACTGTATGATCGTCAAGTGTTCAGGTGCACAGTGCACACCAGGCACAGTAAACAGGAAGGCTAGCTCCTGGGGCTGGGGCTGCAGGGCTGGCACCCCCCAGGCCAGGGCACTCAGCCTGTGACTCTGAGGTTGAAAATGCTACTGGCAGAAACCCAGTGATGGTTCTAAACCATCTGGTGTGAGAGGCCCAGAGAAGAGTGTGGGGTCATCACCTGGAGTGTGTTCCAAGTGAGATGGAGTGTGAGCTCTGTACAGGCCAGGTGACTGCCTTGGCCTGGCCCCACCCCTGGCTCCGGGCAGTGGTCCTGAAGAAGGGGTAGTACATGCATTCTGAAGGTGGGTGCTGCTGGGCAAAGGTGCCCCAGACCATGCTATGATGACAGTGACATCCATGACCTTGGAAGTGGAGGCGGCAACACTCAAGACTCTCATTGTGTGGTTCTCTGAGTGGCCCAAGTGGCCCTCCTTCCAAAGTCCACCTCCTCCCACACAGCCCAGGCATCATCACCCACTGCCCCTGTTGTCCCATTCACAAACCTCACCCTACCGAGGCCCAGAGATACCCACTTAGATCTAGGCCAAGAGGACAAATGAGTCCCACACCGGGTATCTGAATAGTGAACATCTGGAACTCAGGCTTATAAACTGCTCAGTATGATGTGCTTTATCTTCTTACTTGGGAAAATATACCTTCTAATGACAAAATTACAAAATATGACTTGCATGGAAGTCATTGACATACGAAGAGGACGGACTGTAATGGTCGCTGTGCATGTCTGAGCGCTCTGTTCTGGGAGGGGGCAATGTTTGAATTTGTAATAAAATGAAGACAGAATAATTCACAAATTACGTATTTATTCCATCGATTTTTTTGTCAGTAGAATCACTCCTTACCTTATAGTAATCAAGATGTTCATATAATTTGTGCTCCACTGAAATAATTATTCAAAAACTCAAAAGCAATTTCATTAAAAGTGTACATTAAATATAGGGTGTCCCCAAGAATGTATACATGCTTTAACTCTCTTAATTTTCACTTCTTTTCGGGTTTAACTGATTTGAAATAATGGGTGAAGCCAAACTAAGCTTTGAACAAAGAACATTTAATCTAAACTGCCACTAGACTATTTTTATGGGGATACATAAAAGATAAAGTTTACAGTACAAAACCTCAACAACTGACAAATTGAGGTTGCATAAATATGGATTTAAATAATTCTTGTTGTTTGTGAATCCATTATTCTGCATTATTAGCAGTGCCTGGACCAGAAGGGTCATCAGTTTGAAAACAGGCATTGACAAAAAAGTTATTCATTTCTGTAGATTCTTTTACTTTTTGAAAATGAACTGTGTGTTTATAAACACCAACTTTATAATCACTCAAAGTGTGTATACATTTTGGGGGGACACCTTGTATATTTTCGATAGAAACTGTACAGTAAACCAGAGAAATGTAAGAAATAAAAATAACCAACTTGTGTTTTTCCCCCCCAAATCTAACTTCTTCTAAAATATTCTAACCTATCTATTAAAATTTAAAGGCAACGTACATATTATAATTTATAAATATCAAAATTTTAAGTAAAAACTTTAAAATTAATGCTGCATTTGATCCCCAATAGGGAAAGGTCTGAGGAACCCCACAGAGGGACGGGAGGTAGTGGAGATGGCATGGGTAGAAGGCCCTGGGTCTGGCCCTCACGTTCTGCGGCAGCGCTCCACTAGGGCCCAGTAGAGAGCAAGTTCATGGTCATCCCTGCTGAGCCTCCTTCTGCCCTTCTGCATATGGGAAGCCAGGTCACCAGTGCTGTAAGGAAGATTAAATGCCAAGGTGTAGTGGGGAAATTGGGAGCAAGACTGGGAATGTGGTTTCAAAGACCAGGGGTTGGGCATCAATGGGTGTGGGCTGGGTGGGCAACAAGGTAATTTCAGATAGTCTGAGGCCAAGGAGCAGAGGCCAATAATGCCTTAAAAGGAGACAGGGTCACATGGAGAGGGCCTGAAGTTCACTTATTTCCTTGGAGGTGAACAGCTGTTGGCCTGGGTGCAGTACAGCCACACTCAGGAGTGCCTTTTGGGATAGTCAAGGCTTCTGAGTTCTGAACCCCTTCTCTGGCGGTGATCAAGGACCTCTGACTTTGCAGGAGCACTTGTCACCAGCTCACCAGAGGTGTGATTCCAAAGGCAGCCTCTCTTAGCTGAATTCTCAGTTTGCTATTAACTTCACACACAGGAAGCTGGACCCTGCTCTCACATTGTACTGCTCATATCATATAAAAAATCAAATATTAGCATGTGTACATCTTATATGTTTAATTTTTAAAATAGATTCTATATTTTAAGTAGTATTAGGATTACAAAACACAACACAGCAAGTGCAGAAAGAGTTTCCTCTCTTATTTACATCTTTCATTAGTGTGGTGCATTTGTTACAACTGACAATCCAATATTGACCCATTACTATTAACCCAAGTCCTTAGGTTTGCAGTAAGGTTCATCCTTTTGTTGCACATTCTATGATTTTGACAAATGCATAATGTCCTGACGTTTGATTTTATATAGCACAGAAATAGACCTCTTCCTGACCTCAGAGGTGTCTCTTAGACATCTGAGAGAAATAATTGATCTGATCAACAAATAAGTACAATAAAAATATAATACAATGGACACATAAACATATAAATATGCTAAATAACATAGTTGCCAAATAAAATAGAAGACTTCTATTTCAGGCTGTGATTCCTGGTACAGGAAACCTCCTTAGCCCTGACTCAGCTGTGGGCCCAGGGCCACCTTTCCCCACACTCAGCAGGAAGAAGGAATGACAGCATCCAAATCTGAGACCTGACCTGTTTTCTGGAGCTGGATTGATTTATCAGACTGTGACCCAGTGGGCAGGGACACTGCTGGGTGTGCAATTACCTGAAATCACACAGGGAATATGTGTGAGCTCAAGTGTTTGCAGATGGAGAAGACAAGGAGCAATATGATGCAATCAAAGCCATAGCTTTGGTCATGAGCTACTCTTTGAAATGTGCAGTTTTGATGTATAGTCATGTGCACAGGTTGTCTTTAAATGTATTTTTATTGATTTCAGAGAGGAAGAGAGAGAAACATCAATGATGAGATAGAATCATTGATTGGCTGCCTCCTGCATGCCCCCACTGGGGATCGAGTCAGAAACCTGGGCATTTGCCCTGACCAGGAATTGAACTGTTACCTTCTAGTTCATAGGTTGATGCTCAACCACTAAGTCATACTGGCTGGGCTAGAGTGTCTTTAAAGTGCCCACTTTTCAGTTCAACAATAACAAAAAGCCAGTGATGCTAACTGGGGTTTTCAATAATTTTTTGTTAGTTTCATTGTGATGCTGTGCAACGCCACTCATGAAGCCAGGGTGTTGTCAATGAGCTTCTTAACATCCTACAGGGGACACAGCGTTCTTAAGAGATTCCTGTCAGCTTCAGTGGATTTGAATTACTCTGTGTCCTTGAGATTATTTATTTGGGAGATCACTGAACTTTGGTTTTTGGTCCCCCATCCAGCACAATGTTCTATTTGCTTCTCATTTGCTGTGCCTGCTCTGTGGTCTGTGGAAACACAAGTTTGTTCATAGAAAATGTGACTTTCACGTAGTATGTCCTAAGCAGAAAACTTACACTGAGGAAAACCAAAAGATACACTAAGCCATGAACCCACATGAAATGGAACATTTTCATTTTAGCTGTTTTGAAGGGAAGACATATGATAGTTGAAAAGGCAATGCCTAGATACTGGTATTTGCCGCCTCTCTCTTCTTTCCCTGCCTGTTCAATCTCCCACTACAACCCTCCCCTTGGCCCTCATTCTGTCACCTGCCCACTACAGCCTCCAAACGCTGGTCTCCTGCCTCAAAACCTTTCCCTCACTAAGCCATTCCACACCCAGACTCCAAAACATCTTCCTCAAGCAGATTGCAGACCTGACACCGGCCTGATCAAGGGGCTCAAGAGGACCCCTGCCTGCAGAATCAGAGACTCTCGGCCCTCAGCAGCAGGACATGGGTCTTGCCAACCTCTTGCATAATTGCCCTCATCTTCTCTGGCTGGTTCTTTTTCAAAAACACATCTTTGTGCTGAGACACTGTGCAGACTGCTAGTGGCAGGCACCCAGTGCAGACAGCCACCTTCTGGGGCCTTGTCTAGACAATCAACTGCAGGAAGCTTGTGTAGATAACTTCAAGAGATTTGTGTAGACGACAACTTGCAGGGGCTTTGTGTAGACAGTCCTGTTCAGGAGGCTGTGTAGATAGTCAGGTGCAGGAGGCTGGACCCTCAAACTCACATTCTTTGTCCTTCTTGTCTTCTCAAGATATCTGTGCAATCTATTTAATGGGATTGGACCTGTTCATATGAAACTGGCTCAACTGCTCTTAAGCGCAATTTAAATTAACTGCAGGCGATTAGAATTTATTCTAGGTATATGTTCTTATTAAATACTTGTTAAATAATCAAGGCGTCTTAAAATGCCATGCACTGATTAAAATATGTGTGGAGTGAGAAGCAGAGGAGGACAGTACCAGGGAGCAGTGGGAGAGGAGAAACAGCAGCTGGGGTTCGATTCCCAGCCCCTCCTCTTGCTGACAGCTCCTCACAGTTAATTAACTTGCCACCACAGTGATGCCTCCAGCTCTTCGTTATGCAGAAAGTGAGCAAAAACATGCTTTCTTAACTGAGATGTCTTCTAGTAAAACTCTCTGTGAGAAGTGCTGAATCCCTGTTAGGTACAAATGCAAAGGGAACTTAGGTTGGTAGAACAAGTTTAATTACTACTTCATGGAACTTATGGGCTTTTAACTGCCACAAAATAAGGGATGGCATTTTAGCAATGACATCAATTAAGTTGACAACTATGCTTATAAATACATTATGTATATGCTATAGCCAAAATTTAAAGTGGGCTGGAACAGTGTGTATGTCTCTGTGTGCATGTGTGTGTGCAAGTGTGGGCATGTCTGCCTGTGCAGACACTGCCAGGTCCCCTCCCCTCAAAGAATGGTATCATTTTCCAGACCTTCTTCCTTGCTCATAAGACTTAACACAGGGACTTTTTGATTGGGTAGGAGACTCAAAGATGAAAAAGAAACTCATGAAATTCAAAACCATTTTTATGAACATTAACTGCTATTAATTTTAATGAATGGCCTTGAAAGAGTAGTTCAATAGACAAATGCATTTGAAAAATTTACTCTCAGCCTAATATTTTATTTGTTTAATTAGTGGCTACAAACATCATTTGTATCATAACTGAGCCAGCATTATGTGGGGTGGGAAACAAATAGATTATACTCATATTTAAGTCTTGGTTTCCAAGGACATTTTATTTTGGGGTGGTTCTTTTGGGGATGTGGGAAGGCATAATTATGATAGAACTAAGTTGTACTTCCACTAATGGGTCTGCCATGGGATTCTTTGACTTAGCAGGTGTGGCGGGAGGAATCTTGGATGACGGAGATTGGGTAGATTGACAGCAGCCAATGATGAGGGAGACTGTTCTTTCAGGATCCATGGTCACATCACAGCTGGGCATAGCCATCCTATCATTTGTTATGTCATGGTTTCTTTGTCCCATATAGGACCACTCATTAACTCATTAATATATATATATATATATATATATATATATATATATATATATATATACAACTTTTTTATTTTTTATTTTAATACATTTTATTGATTTTTTACAGAGAGGAAGGGAGAGGGATAGAGAGTTAGAAACATCGATGAGAGAGAAACATTGATCAGCTGCCTCCTGCACACTCCCTACTGGAGATGTGCCCGCAACCAAGGTACATGCCCTTGACCGGAATCGAACCAGGGACCCTTGAGTCCTCAGGCTGATGCTCTATCCACTGAGCCAAACCGGTTAGGGCAAAATATATATTTTTTATTGATTTCAGAGAGAGGAACAGAGAGGGAGAGAGAGATAGAAACAGCAATGATAAGAGAGAATCACCGATCTGCTGCTTTCTGCACTCCCCCTACTGGGGATTGAGCTCACAACCCAGTCATGTGACCTGACCAGGAATCAAACTGTGACCTCCTGGTTCATGGGTTAATGCTCAGCCACCGAGACACACTGGCTGGACAGGACCACTCATTTAACAAACACACATATCTTTTATGGTTAATGTTAAAACCTGGGTTAATTCCAGTGGTCAGGGTAAAGTTAAGAAGCTTGGGCGTTGTTTAGCACTTTGGAAGAGCGATCAGGGTCTCTCTCATATAACTTGCATGGAAAGGCGGCTTTTGGCTTGAGATACTTCACAACAGTATTGATTCAGACCGAGAGTTGATGCAAATTGTGGGATCAGCCAAGATTTAGCAGTGGATTGTTTACTTAGCACATCACATCCATGTCTCATATAAACTTCATACAAACCCCTGAGGTGTCTGGGTTGATGTTACTTTACTTTCACACAGGAGAGCGCTGAGGCTCTGAGTGATTAAGGACACTCAGCTAATTATCAAGGCAATCACAGCATTCACTTAGTGCTTACTGTGTGCAGTTAGTATGTATGATCTCATCTAATCCTCACAACAGTGCTACAGCACAGTGATGACTATCATCCCCAATTTACAGGTGAGAAAACTGAGGCTGGGAAGTTGCCCAGATTAACCTAGGGCAAGGCATTTGCTCTGGATTCCACTGCAGGTCAGACAGGCTCTAGATTCCCGACACAGCCCAGCTAAACCTTCACCCAAAGTCTGCTCCTCCAGGGTAATTTCTCCTTCCCTGTGCCACACCCCTCAAGGCCCCATCCTCAGCTGGCCCTGCTGCTAACTAGCCTTTGGGCAAATGACTGTCATGGATGAAATGAAGACAATGGGCCAGGACCAGCCCAGGGTTGTGTGGGTGAGGATTTTCCAAGCTCTCATCATCATCAATGGGAATCTTCTCAGTAAGTGCCTAACTATAATTTTGTGTGAACATACAGCAAAGAAAAATGAACACAAACTCTATCTTCTATGCAACAGATAGGGAATGGCAGAACGTCCCTTCTGATTTCAGTAGAGTAGAGTAGCTAGCTGCTAGCATCAGTCCTTCTTAAATGACTTCACAGCAAGTTTACAAAAAGGGCTTTAGCATTTGAAAACACACACACACACACACACACACACACACACACGCAAGCAAGCAAACTGTATAATCCAAAACCACTGCTAGGCAAAAAGGTATCAATGACCAGTGTTTCAGCTCTCAGGCCCAGGTGGCTGCCACCTTATGTCATATAGGGGTGCTGGTTGGGGCAGGGGACACCTCTGGGACTGACCCCAGGCTCACCCAGAGCTCAGCAAATGAAGAGTAAGAAAGTGCTCTGGCCTTTGTTCTTCTGGAACCTGAAACTAAAATCTCAGCCCTCATTTTCTTTTCTGAGACCTTTACTTTTTTGATTTTATAAACTTCTCTATCTCTATTTCTACCCTCCTTCTAACTATCTTTCCCCTTGCCCATAGAGTTTAAATTTCCATGAATAACTCAAAATCTGAAAGGGAGATGAGCTATATAGAGCTGTGGCTTATGCCAACTGTTCTTTTAATTTTCTCTCTTGTAATGAGTGCACTGTTGGCTTCTTGCTGACTCGATTCTATGGGACACCAGCCAGGCTCTTGTACTTACACTGAACTGAGGGAATAACCCACATAAGCATGTCCCATCTCTCGCACTTTCTATTAAACTCTTTCCCTTTTATCCACTGAGCTTGCTTGGCTCAAACATTAGTTGAAGTCGCTTAAGTCTTTAACATCACACACAATATCTTTGCCTTTTGTGCTCTCTCTCCCTCCCTCTCTCTCTCTCTCTCTCTCACACACACACACACACACACACACACACACACACACACACACAGTTCCTGGAGGAGACTGCATTGCTCCCCTAATTGCACAGCGAGGCTCATCCCCTATGATTCCTGCTTCGCCTGCACAATCTAATTTTGGAGCAGGAGTTATGTCTACGTTATTTCACATGGATTAACAACCCTTAAGCAAGACATATTAAGTTGACCGCGTATTTCAGGAATATTTGGGGACTGTCAGTCATCACCAGTCAGCAAGTTGGCACATTCTGTCTAGCACCAGCTGCCTGGAGAAATTGCAAGGCACAGTGGAGCCCCTCTTCCTTTCGTTCGGCTGTCTCACATATATCAGGAGCTGGGCAAGAGGTGCCTGCATGCGGAGTTTCAGTGGGCACTCATCTCCAGGTTTTGAGAAGTAAACATCTCAAGTTTAGAATGAAGTGCGAAGGCACTGCTTGAGGGTCAGTAAACAAGTTGCTTCTGAAAGAGTAAGGAACAGTGTGGGAGGTTCTTCTTGAGCACATCCTCCTGCAGATGTGCACCCACCATTGGCTGTGTGACCTCGCCATCCCCCCCACTGGCCTCTCATGGGAGCCATCCTCACCAAGGGGGCCCTGGCTGCACTGCCTGGCCTCCCTGAGAGCCCCCTCGGTGGCCAGTGGGTCATAGTGAGCTTCCCTGTAGGCCTCTCTGTAAGTGTCCAGGGGGGATTGCCCACGACCCAGCTGTGTGGCTCCATGCTCTACACAGTGCCAGGCGCATGTGTTTCAAAAGAATAACTGTTAGAGTGAATATTTTGAAGACTGTGTTTTAAATGTATATTCGTTGGTGTCTCATAATCTGAGAAACTGTGGGAAGGGCAGATTGGCTATAGAGTCAGACAGCCCACCTTCCAGCTCCAGCAGCCATATTCTTCAACTTTTCCGGTCTCACCGCCTCACCTGTGCCTGGAGAAGATCCCACAGAACCACTCCTAAGAAACTGCGTGACTTCATTTCTTTTTTCATCTGTAGACAGTTCTACAAAACTTAAAAATTATCAGATGACAACAATTAATTTATTATCTGAATGAAATGTTTTCATTACCAATTTTCTTGGTTGAGAAGTGAACATTGTAGTAACAGATTTGGGATTATTTTCTTAGAAAAGGTTATATTTAAAACAAAGTACATGTGAAACACGCAGAAATCAGATGATTTTATAATACTTTAATAATTATTTAGTATCTTATTCAATACATTGAATATTATTAACTCTATCACACTATTTACAGAAATTTTTACTAGAGAAATAACTTAGAATGATTCACAAAACTTCTAAACTACAAATGGATGTTGGGTATACTGTTCATGAATAAGATTCCAAACTTAAAAGGAAATGTTTAAAAATGAAAGCAATCCAACCCTTCAATAGTGGTATGTTCTCTTGACAGTGGGCAGAAGAGAGACATTGCAGAAGATGAATAACATTGAAAAGAAAGCCTGTGTAAACTCACTCCACTGACTTAGAGCCTTTGCTGCTAGAACAGTAGAAAGGTAGTATCAGCAAATTGTTTGCGTTGATGTCTCAGGTGGGCCCAGGAACTTCTGAGTCCCTGTTTTAGGCAGGGTACTTGGGAGTGCAGGACTCAAGGAACAGAGTGAATCAGTGGGGGTTTGCAACTTACAACATAACGATGGCATGAAAGCCAGATTCATATCTGTGTGTCTCTTCTCCATGTGTTTGTAGTCTGGGAGGGGAGGGATGTGATTCCTGATCTCTGAGACCCTCACAGTACTTTACAAATATTAATTCATTAATGCTCCAGCAGCCATGGGAGGCTGCCCCAGAAACTGCATCCCAGAGAGGATGTGATTTCTCTGAGGGCACAGGCACCTCTCGCAGAGCTGGGGAGGAGCTGTGACCACAGTCCCTAAGAGCACACTGGGTCACAGGATACACTGCACTTGGAACCTGAATCTGGCTTCTTTTTCCCTTTGAGAAGAATCCCTTTTTCCAGATTGCAGCATGTTCATGAAGAGGTTTTGAAGAAAAAAGGCAAAAGTGATCAGGTGATGGCTTGCCACCTCTCAAATGCTCCCCAGCTCCGAGTCAGGCTGCAGGAGGAAGTGTTTTACCCGTGGACAGACTGTTCCCGCTGCACTTAGAAGTAATGAAACAGATTGAAAGACATTTAAAAATACCTTTCCCAGGCTGGCAGGGTGATGGCAGGTGGGTAAGGAAGAGTTTAGTATGCTCAGAGTGAAAGTTCTTTATTGGAAAAGCTGACAGGTGCTCCATTTATATGAGAAAACCCAGCTATTGTTATCCAAACCTCTCAGAATCCTTAACATGGCACTTGTCATAGGCATATAGATCATGATTCTGTTTGAGTAGTGTTGTTCCAAGTTCTATTAATAATTCTTCACAAGCACATCACCAGTGACTAAAATGACCTTGGATTTTTACAAATGAAAAATTGTCCCAACCACATCCAGGGGTGAGTGAAAAGTAGGCAGAAGGGTCCCAGTGGGTCCCAACCCTTTTATATCATTTGCATGGCCCTTGTTAGATAATTTTCATTTCAAAGTCTCATTTTAACTTCCTTAGGGGATGCCATTTCATGGGTGCGAATTTGGATTAAAAAAACCAACTTTCTTTTTTTCTCCAATCTGGCCTCAACAAAATGTAGAGCTAATGAGATTAGGCTTGTGGGTTGACTTCTCTGAGTTTAGAGCAAGATAAAATCATTTCAAGAGCCACAATCCCCATCTTATCTCTCAACTCTGAGGGCTGGATACCACTCAAGAATTTTCAGGTAGTTCGAAGTGTCTGTAATCCTGTCTACTCTAGTGGGAGTGCTTTTAACCATGGGTGAGCAGCTCCTCTCTGGGAGGGAAGGCAAGCTCAGACCATGAAACCCAGAGTATAAAACAGAACTTCCCACATGCACAATCTCAGATCAAAAGTATGGACTTCAATCTCATGGCTCAATCTATGTGGCTGTGGCCTTGCCCACATCAGCATGTTAATTAATTCAACTCATATTACTGCACTTAACTGTATTCCTGATGCTGGATTCCAATTTAGCCATTTATAGGTGTTGTACTTTTAATATATTAAACAAGAATTGGGAAGGAGCATCAATGCAATCCCTCTAAATCTAAGAATTTATAATCCCAAGGTTCTCTGGGTTGATGTGTGATCTTTTAAGGTAATGAGAGCTCCTTGAAGAAAGCAAGTCTCATATGAAGTTCACCAATAACATCTATTTGTCCATTAAGTTGTTTAAATTACCTTGGATAAAAGGCCATGTCATAAGTTTCATTACATAGCTACTCAGTCAGTGTGTCTTCCTGGCATAGGACAGGGCGTGGCTATAGGAACAGAAATATCTCACTCATGTAGGAACTGTCACATGGACATGAGCTTCTGACCATGGTCTGAAGTGTTCATGGGTATGTGAGATGGACTCAGTAATTTAGTTTTATTTTTAAACTGTGGGTTGAGACCCATAGTGGGTTATAAGCTCAATTAGCAGTTTTTCTTAGATGAAATCTATACTAATAAAAGCCTAGGTGGTGTCACACCATCATGCATGACGTCACTAGATAGCCAAGACAAGATGGCCACCACAAGATGGCTGCATGCACAGTGGAGGTGGGCCCAGCGGCCGCTCCACACTGTGAGGCCTGGGAATCCCACAGTTCCACGTGGCGTGGAGGAGGCTGGTCCTAGTGGAGGAGGCAGGTTGCAGCAGGGGAGGGCAGTTGGGGGTGATCAGGCCGGCAGGGGAACAGTTAGGGGCGATCAGGCTGGCAGGCAGGCGAGCAGTTAGGAGCTAGAGGTCCCGGATTGTGAGAGGGATGTCCAACTGCCGGTTTGGACATCCCCTGAGGAGTCCCAGATTGGAGAGGGTATAGGCTGGGCCGAGAGACACCCTCCCCCACCATGCACAAATTTCGTGCACGGGGCCTCTAGTGGGATATAATAGAAAATATAATTGGATAGGTTTGTGAAACTGTGTCTCAGTTGGGTGTGTGTGTATGTGTGTAGCTCTACAGTATGTTTCTTTCTGAGGGTGTGGTGAATGGTTCAGAAGCGACTGGTGGATCTGTCAGTAGCTGATGATTGGTATTTGTTGTTGTAACCTACTTGGGACCCTCCCTTCTGTGGGACTCAGTGGGGCAAAGCCAGTGCGCCTGGCTCCAGGGTCAGCAAGCCTACAGCTGAGTCCGCCCTCTGCCATTTCCTGCATGTGGTGGACATTCTTTATTGACAGGAGGTGGGGATAGTGCATGCCTATCAATAAAAAGAGTAAATAGCCCCCAAAATGTAAGTGAAACTAGCTAATCAGGGGGAAAAACTGGGGCTGTGGTGATTGGTCTCTCATCTCAGTAAACAGTTAAGGGTACAAATTACTAACAATGACCCATGACTGTCATGTCTTCTCTTGCCAGGGAGAGAGGGCTCCTGGTGCCCAAACCATGTTTAGCAGGGCTTGGAAACCTTTTTGTGGTGCCCTTGTGGAAGTCCTTATTTCTGGAAGCTTCCAGACTGCCTGTTTCTGTGTTATGTGCCCTGTGGGTTCACTCCATCGTTCCACGGATGCCATAGTGGAGACCTTTCTACAAATCGCTGGGTTCCCGTGCTGAGGTCAGAGGTCTCAACAAGTAAAACAGCCCAGACCTCTGAGTTGAATCTACGAAACTTGCTCAAAATACGTGGAAAGAAAAAAACTCACTGACAAAGACCAAGCCATTCGAAGCTTAATTTCCAAGTATGATTTCTCCCCCCAAGAGGAACCCAGAGCGGGTGTGGAAACTCAACTGATATCCCAGGCAAGCTTCTTTCTGGGAACCACCAAGGAATATTAGTCTTATTCTATTTAATCAGCAGATCTGAGCAACGCAGAGCCCTCTTCATTAAGGGCACTCAGAAATTCCGGCCAGCTGTTTCCTGCCACTCTGCTGAGGACAAGGCGGAGAGGGAGAAGCCAGCCACTCTCGGGACTCTCATGGTCTCACTGCAGCTCTGCGATGTAATCCCACTTTTATCATTTCATTCCAAAACCTGTCCCTGAATCCAGGAGCCGGTCTGCGACTTACAGGCTTAACTTTGACACGTTTTAATGCGTATCACACACACTAAAGTTCTGGAGATGTGCAAATCATTTTTAGCTAAGTCTTTGTTTTGTCAAGTACATCTACTCTTAAAATCCATTGAACTTGAAGTCCCGGGATGGTTGGAGACCAGCATGCCAAGTACACGTGTAGTGGATGGCTCACTCACGTGCCCAGTGTCTGTGAGATATTGTGTAATCTCTTTCATTCTACTTCAGAATATGAAAAATGCTTTCCCTCAAAAAATGTGTCTCTGTTGCTCACTTTGCAATGAGCCTTTATCTTGACACACATTCTCTGGCTACCATTACAGGAGGGCTGTATAGGATGTGTCCGATTGTCTAAACCAGTGCCTGGCAGCTCACGTGCGCTGGAGCGTGGTGTCATGGGGTGTCTGTGAATCCAGAGGTGACCAGAGTGTAAGAGGGGCCTGTCCACCAGGTCAGGGGCCATCCCAGAATGATGGGACTCATTGCCTACAGAAGCCCATTTTATTTCCCACAGGTAAATTCCATTTACCCTTTCCTCATGTTCAGACCATCAATGGTCACTATGCACAATCACAAAACGTGCAGGTGACCTTGGCTCCATGTTTGTCTGCACATGGAAGCAGTTGTCCTTGATGTTTTAAAGAGAAGTGGATTGAGGGAAGGATGAAGCAACCATCCCAGCTGTGGCCACTAACTGGGCTGTCAGTGGAGATGCTTATCTCTGGACCATCATTGTGGCCATTGAGAGCAGGGGTTGTGCTGATCACCTGGTCTGTGCCATGTTCCCAGCCCCAAACCAGCCCCTGAACATAGACCAGCCACATGTATCATGCCTGCAATGGGATCAGCCCCACTGGTAGGACTGATAGAGCATGTGTATGGGGAGGGGCAGCAATTCAGTGTCCAGAAAGGCAGGGCCAACCAATGTCCAGCCCATCTTACCTGCTACTTCCCACACTTGTCCCCAACAACCATGGCCCGCAATTCCAAAGCCACAGATGCAGTCACAGGTGACTCATAGTTACATTCCCAAAGGCAATGCCAGGGTTCTTTGACTACTGTGACCACAGGAGTCTCACTAACCGATGAATCTGATTGATGTGATTAATTATATAATTAATAATGTGATTAATGACATAATTAATAATAAGCCTTTATCTTTTTTCCTGAATAATACAGACCAGCACGAGCATGTGACCTTCTGAGTTAGGAGTTTTCGATATCAGAATAATTCATGAAATTTTATTCCCTGGAATTTTACATTGAGTTGAGCTCCTGGCTGTGGAGCCTTCAGTTTCCCTGAGATTCTGCCTGCGGGGAGACGCCCTGTGTCTGCGTGAGAGTGTGAATGTGTAAAGCAACTCTTCCCAGTGCTGGGTCACCCAAAGACTGACTCCTTCAGGCCTGGGCTGAGAGATATGGTAGGAAATCGACAGAAAACTGAGGTTTTGCTTGTTTTAATGAACATCCAGGCATCTTTAGGAGCTGGGCACCGCTGGCTTTTCTCAAAGATACTCGAGAAGCATGGATGAGCCTGATCCTGATGCATGCCTACCTGAGTGAGGTCTGAGAACCCTGTGCCTACCAAAGGAGGGGTAGTGGTGCTGGATTGCTGGAGGGTGCTCCCTGGACTGTGCATGACTCAGCTGATGGCCGCAGGATGATTCTGACACTTGTTGGGGTTGAGGATATTCTAGGCGCTGAGTCGGCACTGACTCATCACAGTCATCCTTCACTCTGCTCACTTATTTGCAATTTGGCAAAAGATAGAAAATGTAATGGCTTCTATTTTTAAATGCATGTGCAGGGATATTGTACCCAGAATCATTAAGTTCCAGTGTCTCTCTATAGCCTTTGGGTACTAGGATGATTCAAAAATATCAAATGGACTTGGTAATTAATTTCATAAATGTGTATATTTGGATTCTGACATAGAAAAAAATAAACATTCCTTTAAAAATAGATATAGTTTTGAATTGACAAATAATGTGTAAATATGCATGATCACATAGTGATTTTACTCTAAATTAATCATGTGAAAAGTTAGCAAAATGCAATACTTTAGGCGAACCATCATATCATGAAGTTATTTTTACTTCTGAGTCCAAGTTGGGTACCACAGAACCAGGAAGAAGATGAAACCTGCTTTGTGGGGGTCACAAATCTTTGTTTTCCATCCAGAAGTGACTGATCTTGTGCAGAAATTGAACATCTTTCCACATGGATTCTTTCTCCACTATTACAGTTTTAAAAATGGCCCATTTTGGATTAATTTTAAAATATTTTTGGAATAAAATTTCCAAGCATTTATAAAAATAATGGGATAATCAAAATGAAGCACTTGAAATGGTCACCACTAAAAACTATGTTGGATCAGTGGCTGCTCTTTCAACTGGGCAGCCCATCAGATTAGCCTTGAAAACAGTGTGGAAATCCAGAAACGAAAACCTGCCTTGGGCCACCAGGACTCACCCCTCCTGTTCTGGAGATGAAATCATGAATGATGTTAATTGCAACAATGATCAGGATCATTTATTGGCAGGAGGCATTCCTAAGGAGTCCGGAGGACAGGGAGTAAAATGAAAGCTTGTCTGCATAGTATCTCTATAAAATGGTCAAGCTTTCATTACCAGGGATGTTATACCTGTGACCCTGAGAGAGAGGCAGTGGTGGGCCTAAGTGGGGCCGCTACTTGGTCTGGAATATTTATAGGGCCAATCACAGCTTGCAAGAGGATTGTGGCCGACATCATCAGATGCCTCCTCACCCTCAGCCCCCACTTCCTTCTTTCTATGGAGTCTGTGAAATCTGAGTTCCATGTCAATATCTAAAGAGCATTGAGGAGAACAGGCAGAAGACACCACACATTCACCATATGGTTATTGAAACGTGGTTTGCAGCTGTGTATGTCGCCTTCCCACATTTTCTTTTCCTGGGGTGTTCAGGAAATACTTTTAGCAAAGGAATAAACTTAGTTCTGCATTTTCTTCCCTGCTGTTTCTGAAATAGCTCTAGTTGAAGTTCATGATGAGGCTCCTAGAGGAGAAATATTTTCCTCAAAGATGACACCAGGACATTAGGGCACAGGGACGTGTGCACACACAACACCAGTGTGCCATGTGAAGATGGCCTGCTGGGCACCATCATTCAGATGTAAAAGAATGTTGGGTCTGAAGGTACCTGATCATCCTCTGTCTCTCTGATCTCCACCCACACCCTGACATTCCAGCAGCCAGGACTTCTGTACTGCCTTCCTTCATGACAGAGATGAGACAAAAAAGCAAGGGGCCATCTCCTTTTCAGATTTTAGCTTTTGAGTTAAAATTGGCAGTCACTGTCCCATCACACAGATAAGAAGCTCCATTCTCTGTATCAGATCAACTTCCTTAGAAGCTGCTTCTGTTGCCGGTGGCCACATGTGTGTGGGTGGGTGGGAGGGTAACTTCTTAGCTTGGGCTGTATTCAGTCATTACCAGGTTGACCCAGACTCCAGACTCTTCTAGGGCATAAGAGACTCTCAGAGTGTCTGCCTATTTCTTCCTCTTCTTCCTCTCTCTGCTTCTTCCCTGGCAGCCTCTGCAGCTGGCATGTGTGACTTCACACCTCAGCTCCTGTACCCAACCCAAGACTCGGCCCCTCCTGGCTCAGGTTGCTGCTCTGCTTGGTTGAGTTCTGAGCACACAGGATTTCTGACTTCAGGAGCCCATCCCAGCATTGGTGAGCTGGGTGGCCAGGGCTCTCAGCTCCCTCCAGGGCACTCTGGGTCCATGCAACTGTAGAGCCAGCCCTCCTGTCTGCAGTGCCGGGGAGATCTCTGGTGGCTGGGACAGGGGCTGGGCAGTACCCTAACTCCAGACCTTTCTTCCCTCTGTTGATGGCAAAGATTTGCATTGTGTCCACCTCTCTGGGATGCCCTCTCTGTCCTCTGCCCACCAGACTTGGATTCTTGGTGTTTCATGGGAATTTTTGGAGTTCAAGAAATCCTTTCCTTTCTCAAAGACTTGGCTCTTGCAGTTGACCTTTTGGCTCCCAAATCCAGTGGGTACCTTTTGTTTTGTTATGTTTGTTTGCTTTTTAAAGGCTGTTTGCTTTTTAAAAGCTGAGCAATGGCTTCTTGACTTTTAATTTCATCTGTTCTGACTCTAAAGCTGCACTGCCTCTGTTTTGGTTTAGGGAGAAATGGCCATTAGCTAGACACAAACTCACAGAAATTAAAAATTCACTGGGCTACAGACAATCCAAGTACATTAAAGGTATTTTATAGGATGTGATCCCACCCAGGGAGCCTCTGTAAATCTCCAGTAAAGGCTACAGACTGGGAAGTCAAGACTCTCAGTTTTAGGAACCAAATATTAAGAGAAAATCCTTCTCTGAGGTCTCCAAGCTTCGATGAGTGCAGAGATGGTCAGCTATTTCTCTCTATTGATATAGAGTCAATGTATCTCACTAATGATCACTTGAGGGAGAATGGCTGTGGCCTGTAAACTATTATGTCAAGAACTATTCTAGTGGGCAGATAGAAGGCTGTTTCTTGGAAACAGTTACAAAGACTAGCTAACTAATCAATTAATTAATCATTTCATTTATTCATTAAACACCTAAGCATTCAACACCAATGACAAGTGAATTTCTGGGCAAGGCCGTTTTCCTCCTTATGACCAAGAGCTGTAAGTGGAAAAGT
Organism: Myotis yumanensis; assembly: GCF_028538775.1. Taxonomy (NCBI): domain Eukaryota; kingdom Metazoa; phylum Chordata; class Mammalia; order Chiroptera; family Vespertilionidae; genus Myotis; species Myotis yumanensis. Next base: position 27,909,300 of record NW_027223755.1, read on the forward strand.
CAAAGTGAAATATTACTGAATGTCAACATCAAACATAAAACCTTTAAGATGACTAATTGTTAATTCTAAACCAGAAGATATTTCGAAAAGTGGTCTAAGGGAGCTAATGGATTTCATAGTATAAAGTAATGAGCAAAGCAAGAAACACCCTGAAGAGATGTTTTCAGAGTTCAAGACTTAAACCCTTTAAAATCATTTTAAAGATAAAATTTTATTTTATGGAAATCATAAGCCATGTTACTACAAACCCAGTTCACCCTACTGCATATAAAATGGCATCACCTTGCCTCAAGGTAAGAAAATGAAGTTTACTGCTATTGAATCATACTAAAATATTCATCTGTCAGGACTTTGTCAACCATGGTTTTGATGGCATTTAAATTGAATTTAATATAAATTTAAAGGCATCTCCATTTGATGTAATGAATAATGTGGGGTCACCATCAACTTCAATTTTAATACCTTAAATATAGTCAGTTCCAGCTGCCTTGATGCATTTATGGTAGGGAGTAACTTGTTATAATATATATTTTTAGCACTTTGTTATTTTAAATCTGCAAATAACACCAAGGGCAGAGGTACACTCTCAACTTTAATATCATGCTCTTGAATAGGGTCCGTGAGCAATTGCCAAGTGATTCCTGTCATCGGTCCTTTAGTGCCTGTGGAGGGAGGAGGGCCCCTGGCTGAGTGGCCACCTTGGAAAAAGCATATTTTAAACACACTAATGCGCTGCCTTCCATGCACAGGCCTTCTCTAAGTATTTTCTACACGCACAATGGGAGAGGCCAATGCTTCTACTTTTTTGGCATAATATCTTCTTTTTATTTTGTACACATTTAGCTTTATTGTAACAAAGCAACTTGTACACCTTTAACGTTTAAAACTGAGCATTATCTTTCCTTTCCAGTGAAACAAAAAGAAAATTTAGAAATAAATAAGAACAAAATTACAATAGAGAAATGTCAATTCCAAATAAGATCCTACAGGTTCTACTGATTCTCCCATCGAGTGGCAGGACTCAAGTCATCATTAGGAGGGAATTTTATTTTAAAAGTATCATCTTAGACTGCAAGGATGTCCATTAAACGTCACAATTAAACATCCCAAAGGAGAAGCCATGTTGTCAAAATGCCCACTTAACCAACCCAAACATCTCAAACCCACCCCTTTCTTACCTTCTATACCCCCCCGTTTTTTAAAGTTTTTTTTTTTGAAACAAGACAAAGTAGACAGATATATGTTGGTAAATGTTAACTGTACATATTCACATAGAGACACAGTGTAATCTCTGAGCCCAATATACAGAGAAAGGAGGAAAAAAGCTAGAATTATATGCCCTACTACACAGGGGCCTAGCAACCTCCAACTCCCAGCAGAGTGAAGGGAGCAGAAGGTTTTTCTTTTTTCCCACAGAGATTGGTGGTGTTGATTCCATTAAGTTTTTTCTTGAGGCAGGAAGGGATAAAAATGAATTTGGAACAGAAAGGGGCAAAGATTCTTTTCCCACTGTATCTGCTCAAGGTACATCCCCCTCCCCCACATATAAGGTGAAAACTATGATGTAAAAGGAGAGAAAAGAGACCTCAAAAAACAGGGCAACAGAGCACAGGTGGGGGCGGCAGGGGGCGGGGGGAAGGGGGACGGGGAAGAAAAAGAAAAAAAGACAGCAACTTGCTCCCAGGGACTGGAGAAAATTAAAAAAAGGTTGGAATCCACCAGTGTTCATTAGTCATCTTCTCCTTCATCTTTCTCTCCTTCTTCCCCCTCATCAGCATCTTCATCTTCTTCACCTTCATCCTCATCCCCTTCTTCTTCAATATATTTCAATCCTTCCTCTTCATCATCATCATCATCATCTTCTTCTTCTTCTCCTTCCCCTTCTTCATCATCCATGTCAGGAACCAAGTAGTACTGTAATGGATTGGCCAAATGCCATCTTTGATGACTTCTCCTAACTCATCTGCACCTGCATTAGAATGGTCAGTGAACCAGGTAAAGAAGCTTTCTGGTTCTTCATGCTGTCTCTTCCTGCTGGCTTTATTCTGTGTTTGACTTGAACGTTTTGTCAAATCCTTTCCAGATTTCCTTTTGATTTCAGTGGTCTTTGAAGATGGATCACCACTCTCATTCAGGTGAAACTCTTTGGAGAGAACTTCATTTTCGAAGTAAGGATTTTCATCAAAATAAAAATCTATTATGTAACCTGATTTAATATCTTCAAATTCTGTCACTTCAACTCTTGTCAAATAATTCAGCACCTCATCATCCTCTTCCCCAAGCCATGCAGACACTTGTGGATGGTTGACAAATGTTGTTACCCCAAAATTTTGGATTTTGGCAATCAATTCTGACCTCTGCTGAAAAAATGGTTGGCAGAGTTTGTTATATTTCTGTTCTACTTTCAAAATCTCCTCACTGGCTTGTTCATTAAGTCTGTCCATTTCATTTTGTACTTCTATATGTTCAATCACTTCTTCCTGTTCTTTTTCTCCCTTTGGCATGCCCTGAGGGGTCTGGCTTGGGGGCTGGAGTCAGTTTGAGGTGGGAGCGAGGACTGGCATTTGGGGGCCATGCTGTGAGGAAAGTCCAAGGATCTGATTGCTGAGAAGTCGCCGGGCTGGAAGGTGTGCTGAGACTATTGGCATAATATTTTCTTACCTTTGTTTCGCTGTTCAAAAAAACCAGCTGATAAAATCTACTTTTCAGAAGGGAGGAGTCTGCTTCATTTCTTGGGGGATTGGCTCACTAATAGTCTAAAGTGTAAGTTGTAGAGATTGTTTTGGTATTTGGTGTCTGTGTCTGTGTGTATCTACTGCCTCTAAAGAGATCTCCATTAATCAACATGACCTTGAGATACGAGTAAGCTATTTAAATAATTAAAAATTGCCTTGGGAACATTTAAGGAGGATAAAAAAGTGACACACACAAAAATCAATAGTCTTTCTATGGACCTGTAACAACCACTTAGACATAAGAAAAGAGAAAGTCTCAGTTAAAATGGCAACTAAGAATGTGAAATTCTTATGCATAAACTTAATAAGCAATTGCAAACTCTATTGGAGAAACTTTCAAATACTTTAAAAAGCCTATGTGGTAGACTTGACCCAATGGGAAGGTGTCCCTTGATCTTGGATAGGAAGACTTAATTCCATGTGAGTTAGCATATGAATTGAGCACCAATCCAATACACATGCCAGTATTTGTCATAGCAGTGCAATTAATTCTAAATTTTTGTGGACAAGTAATTGTGCAAGAATTTCTAGAAAATCTCTATAAACGATGAGTAAGGAGGAAGGGGATTGCCAGGCCCACCAGATATGGTTCTAGAGCATGGCTAGACAAATGGGCCAGGAGGACAGAGGAGGAAACAGATCAAGAAAACAAGCGACTTTCATTTCTGATAAAGGTGGCATCTCATATTATCAAGGCAAAAATGAATAACATCAAGGGAACTAAATAGGAATTTAAAAATTGACAAAATTGGACCCATATCTCACTCCAGACAACAGAATAAAGTACAAATGGTCAGAGAACTATAAAAAATTAAAATGACACCACAAGCATATTAGAAGAACACATGGGCATTTTTTTAAACCCGAGTAGTGAAAACTTTCCAACTAGAACTCAAATAAAGATTAAATGAAGAAAATTTAATCAAGTCAACAGTATATAAATGTTTGCCTCCCTCCTCCCACCCTAGAACAGTATGATGAAAAGCAATAGCACACTGAAGTACTAACAGCTCTTACCACCCTGTAAGGGCTCAAAACCCTCATTTTAGCGTGGTACTAATAAAAACCCTAATTGATAATATGTTTTAAGCAATCAAGAAACAAAAGAGTGAAACAGTCAATGGAAAAATGTGCAAACATCAAGAAGAGACACTTTATTGAAAAAACATGCAAATTTCTTCTTAAAACATGGATATATATTTAACGCCATTTGTAGTAAGAGAACTCTTACACTACACTCTCTAGCTAAACTGTATGAAGTACCGATGATGAAACAGTCACTCAGGAGATGAGTGGGGATGGGAGAGGGGATGGAAAGGAAGAGAGAACTCTGCATAGAATGAGGGTTTTTGAAAGAAGAAAATGTTTTTCGTGGTCAAAAATATAATCACATTTTTAAAAATATAAAGGGCAACCCTAAAACTGAACACAAACAGGAACAAATGTTTATTTTCAATTTACAGTTGGGAATCAAGGGCCAACTTAATTTATATGTGGATTTTTAACTGCCAGAGTAGTCGGTGCTCTTAATCTCAGCATTATTCAAGGGTCAATTGTATAGCAAACTAATATAAGTACAGAAGAAAAAATAACCATTTTGAGTACTTTTAAGCACTGTACTCTGTATACCCTTAGCAGAATATCGTCTAGGGCAGTGATGGCGAACCTATGACAAGCGTGTCAGAGGTGACACGCTAACTCATTATTTTGGTTGATTTTTCTTTGTTAAATGGCATTTAAATATATAAAATAAATATCAAAAATATAAATCTTTGTTTTCCTATGGTTGCAAATATCAAACAATTTCTATATATGACATGGCACCAGGGTTAAGTTAGGGTTTTTCAAAATGCTGACACGCCGAACTCAAAAGGTTTGCCATCACTGGTCTAGGGCCAGCGTAATATGTTGTCAAGAAATATTTTATGATGGTTTTAACACATGAATTGATTATCACATAGAACAAAGAGCAAAAGTACATGATAAAATAGTAAGACTATTTTTGCCCTGGTAATGGAGTGTGTTCATCTGTTTAGCTTTTGGTATTGACTGACTTCATAAGGGACACACTTTTTTAAATGTGCAGGATAAATAAAGCTAATTGTTTTATTCTTTGTCAACAAATGATGTTATAAGTGGATTGAGAGGTCAAGAAACAGAATCTAGACTAATAATTACAAATGTCCTTATAGAAAAAGCTCAAGTAAATAAAAGAGAAGCATAATTAGACATAAAATTAAAGAAAATTGTTTTTTTCTTGAAGAAAAAAAAACCCCACAGATTTTAAGTGCTTAGGATTTTTCAGGCAGAAATAATGCTTCCAGTTTTATTATTTTTAATTATGGAGATGCAACAAAAGTTAGTGTTCTATAAAGGAAACAGATATTAGGCCTCTCCCAATGTCACAGCTGCACAGAGACTGAGGAAAATACACTCTAATTCTAACATCTTATACCCAATGGGTTGCTTATGCAGGAAGTCAACGGAAAACTATTGTCATAGAGAGTGCCTGTGTTCCCTATTCCCCCTTTCCAGAGTTTTCAGGTGGCCCCTTGTGCCTCCCCTGTCTGGCCATGAGGCTCAGAAGGCTGGCTGCTTGCCCAGCGGGCAGGAGGCCTGACTTTTGTAGGACTAACTCCATTCCGTGCCTAACCCCTAAGAGGCATGAGAGTTTACCCAATTCAGACAGTGAGACCATAGGAGAGATTTGTGGAGGCTGCTGGGAAAACATTCTGATTGTGGCACAGAGACATTTTCCAACCAGAGGGCAGGACTAGGGAGGAAGCTTGCAGTGCTGTGGGATACTGGCCACACCATTGTGACCATGAGGGCTTCCAGCCTGGGACAACACTAATGCTCCATGTCTTAACAGCGGTTCTCAACCTGTGGGTCGCGACCCCTTTGGGGGTCAAACGACCCTTTCACAGGGGTTGCCTGAGACCATCGGAAAACACATATATAATTACATATTGTTTTTGTGATGAATCACTATGCTTTAATTATGTTCAATTTGTAACAATGAAATTGGGCATCACCACAACACGAGGAACTGTATTAAAGGGTCTCGGCGTTAGGAAGGTTGAGAACCACTGTCTTAGCACAAGAGGCAGATCAGACCTCAGTGCACAGCTAGTTGGTACCTCTTGTTCCAGCCTGTTGGTGTAGGGCAAGCATGTCAAACTCAAAGGCTAACATGGGTCAAATAAACACGGTTTAAGTTTATGTGGGCAGCAAAAAACCAAAAGCTTAAATTTTCATAGAAACATAGGTTTATTTCAATAGAGACATGCTGAATACAAATGGCTGAAATAAATGAGTAATCGTTAACATAAAATAATAGAACATTTTAATAAAAATTAATAATTTTTCTTGAACATTAACTTATTAGACACTGAATAACTGCACAAATTAATAAGCATAATACAAATAAACCTATTTTTCTTGTTCTCCAAAAGCGAAATATTTCCTGTTGTGCACACCAAACAAGTCAGTCCAAGACTAATGATGTGGCAATTGGCTGCTAAAATATTCACTGCTAGTATTAGTGGAGAGAAATGGTGTGCCTGCGTGTAAGGCGCATAAGGGAAATGAATGCAATACGATTATAGTAATCAGCCTTTAGCAAACGTTGTAGTAGAATATTGTAAAAATCAAGTTACAAAATTTTTATTAAAACGTTTCTTACCTACCGTTATATTGGCTGGGCTGCAAAAATATTCCTTGTGGGCCGGCCTCGGGCTGAGAATTTGACATGCTTGGTGTAGGGCCTTTGTTAACTATAGCCAAAAACTTCTCATTGACATAGGCATGCCACCTGGATCACACGTTTCACATAGCATGCTACTTCTTTGAAAAACAGAACTTTTTGATATTAGGGTGCCTAGGAAGAGTAGGTGTTGAAGCAAACAGGAATGGGGAGGACAGGCCAAGACTCAGCAGAGGGCATTGGAAAGTGACATTGAGTAAATGCAAAATGCTGCAGGAGAGGTGGTGGCCAATGGGAGCAAGATGGAGAACCTGGTTCCTCAAAGGAGAGTGGTGTGTGTCTTGGCTCTCAAGTTTCATCAGGAAAAGATGGGATATTGGGAGATGGTAAAAATGGACTAAAATTTTATCTCTTTAAGGTCTTACCCCAGAAGAAGCTGTGAACTTCATCTTGTCTGCCTTGAGGATGAGAAGATCCAGAGCCAGGAAGGGAAGCCCGCCACTCAAGCCCGCTATGAAGCAGCCTGCAACAGTCTGGCCCACAAGGTGGTGCAGCTGGGCTTGGGGGCAAAGTCACAGTGATGATGGTGCCGATAGGGCAATGAGGGCACTGCCACCCAGGAACATGGCAAGGAATTGACTTCAAAGGTTCACTTGTATGTGTACCCATTATGTGCATTTTGTGTACTCCTGGGGGACGCTCTCATGACTGTAAATAAGGTTCCTTTGTTTCCAAAAATAAAAATTTTATCTTTTGAGAAGAGATAAAATGATTTTAATTTTTAACTTTAATAGTAAAAATATCAACTAAGCAATTTCTAAACTTAAAGTAGCCATGTGAAGAATTAAAGGCAGGATAAATATATCTTGCAGATTCCCAGAGAAGATAAACTAAAAATAAATCAGATAGCAAAAGATAGCAAACATCAAAGACATTTTTTAAGTCAAAAATAATTGGCCAAAGGCCTACCATAAAATTTTGTAATAAGAGTGAGTAAAAGGAATGAAACATGTACATATATAGAAAAGACACTGAAGTGGAAGATCTAAGCCAATGACTTGCAACAGGTGTGCCTCGAGAATTTTAAAACATGCAGTGCCTGACTGTTTAGAGGCACTGACCTCTTTTCCCTTAGATTGCCAAATAAAAAATGACAACAGTCAATGCAACAATAGCTGTCTGGTGTTAATGAATCAAAACTATACCTATTTTTTTTTCACATTGGCAAAAAATATAACATATTGTGTTGTATGCCAAAGAATTTTAGTAATTAGTTTATGTGTGCCATGAGATTAAATTTAAGAGCTAGTCAAACCACATAGGTGATTTTACTTTTTTTCCAATTTTTTTTGTAATGGATGAGTTCATTTATAGCTATGAACTTAGCCAAACTTGAATATATTGATATATATTTACTTATTTTTACATGTTTATTTATACATATTTGTTACACACTTATGAAAACTATGGAAACATACCTTTGGTTTTATCTCATGAATAATGGAGTTTGCCAGTGGCCTAGCTTCTTGGCCATGGTGTGTCCACCTGTTGTACTATCCCATGTGCACACTGCAGTGTCCCAGGCTCTGAGGAGGTGATATAACAGTGACCACCAGATCATTCCTCGTCTTCTTGGATGAGTGGGTCCCCTGATAAAGAAAGCTCCATGTGACCAATGACAAAGGCCTTAGAGGAACTGGGCTTCCGCTGTGGATCCCAGCTGGTCTCCATCTGAGAGGGAAGAAGGGTGCGGGTCCCGGGTTCACAGAGTCACTCACCATTCATTGAGCACCCTCGGGAAGCTGCCGCAGCTGCAGTGTGGATTCGGGGTGCCCTGTCCTGCAGGGGCTCTTCACTCCAGGCTTCCATAACAATGCAAGCCGGTCATTAGTAGTGACCACACATGCTGGCCCCCCTTGTCACCCGAAAGAATTGGTTTTCTACCAAAAAAATATGTCAAATTCCTCTATGCCGGGTGGAGGAGGTCAGTGTTCGTGATGGAAAGTGAGAAATCTGGGCGACGTCATCAGCAGAGCCTTGCAGGCAGGTCTCACACACGCTGGGACAGCTGCCGCAGGACGAGGAGCGGGCCTTCGCCACGTGCCCGTGCCACTTGCTGATCACTTCTAGGGGGAGAATGTCACACCAGTGGTTACTTAGAATATGTGACAATGTGGCCTGGTTTCCAAAATAAGCTGCTGGTAATTCTCGCTGTATTTAATGTCCAGCTGTTTTGTTTGTTTTTTTTCCCCTGTGGTTTTTTGTTTCTCATTCAACATCTGGAGGAGCTCATTAAGTTGGGGGATGATGCGAAGGTTGAGAGAGTGTCTTCTAATTAAAAAAAAGAAAACTAATTAGGAATACATCCAGAGAGAAGGGAAAACAGCAATTGTTTTTCTTAACACGCAGGGCGACTGGATGGAAGATAAGGTGTGTCACTCAAGTGTGCAAATCCACATAAACTCACGAATCAAAGTGTGCAGATATCATAGAAGGGCTCCGTGTCCTAGATTTGGCCTAATCCAAACTTCTTTCTTCTTATTATTAATAAGGTCAAGTAATCTTGACTACTGCAGTAATTGCATTTCTCATGTTTTCTCTTTATCATCATCATAAATTTTTAAGTGTCACAAAATGGCAATTTTCTCTGTATCTCTACTCTGCTCTGACCCCTCTCCCTCTGGGTATCCCCTGAATTCCTCAGTGGAAGACCCCATATCATCCCCACTCTCCATCTACACTGTCATACTAACCCTTTTGTTTTTTTTCCAAGAGGCATTTTAATAAAAGTTCCACAATGTCTCGTCCATGCTTTAAAATCTTTTATACTGGGCTTCCCCAAAGCAGCTTGAGGGAAGGGTTTAGGGTGAGGAGTTTGTCTGGGGTGTGACCCAGAAGGCCTGGTCAGGTATAGAAGATTGGTTCTCCTCGGGACATGCCTCAGGGAGCCCACAGCAGGTGAGCAAGCTGGAGTATTTATTCACGGATCTGCCGCACCCCCCGCGCGCCCCCCCCCCACCCCCCCCCCCCGCCTCGTGCTGGCTAAGGGCTGGCTGGAGATGTTTGTGGTGTGGGGACCACCTGGTGTATCTCCAACAGTGGAGGAACAGGCTGCAGAACTTGTTCAGGGACATCATCCATAGCCGTGGGGACGTCTGAAGCTGTTGAACACAAGGATGAACAGGGAAGCAGGGCCCAATCTTTTGTTTTAAAAATGCAGACGCTGCCCAGCTGGCGTGGCTCAGTGGTTGAGCATCGACCTATGAACCAGGAGATCACGGTTTGATTCTTGGTCAGGGCACATGTCAGGGTTGTGGGCTCGATCCCCAGTGAGGGGTGTGCAGGAGGCAGCTGATCAATGATTCTCTCTCATCATTGATGTTTCTATCTCTCTCTCCCTCTCCCTTCCTCTCTGAGATATATATATATATATATGTATATATATATACAGACGCAGCTCTGGCCTGTGTTGCTCAGTGGGTTGGGCATTGTCCCATACACCAAAAGGTTGCTGGTTCGATTCCTAGTAAGGGCACATGCATGGGTTTCAGTTTGATCCTTGGTAAATCAGCCGAAATCCAGGAAGGAAGCAGCTGATTGATGTTTCACTCACACATTGGTGTTTCTCTTTCTCTCTCCCTCTCCCTCTCTCTCTAGAAAAAACAATTAAAAAATCTTTTTAAAAAATGCAGACACATTTTGCTTCTGTGTCATCAAAATTTAAGCTTTAAAAAATGTTTTACATGTTGTCACATAGCATGACTCTGTCTACAAAGGGAGACCTGTACCCCCCTCCCCCGTCCCCTGCCAACTGCATCATGTGACAGCAGAAATCACCTGGGGAAGGAGGAAGCAAATGTTCCCGGGAACTCTAAGCATCTTTACACCCACAGTGATGAGCACACAGGACCCAGATTATTCTGACAAAATAGGCGCTCCTCCCGTTAACCCTGTCTAAAAGGAACATTTTCTTGTCGGTGCATGATTGTCTGCTTCAGACTCCCAATGGGAGGATGTAGAACCATTGCCAGGGTGAGGGAAACTTCCAGAAGCCATTGGTGTAGCACCAGAGGGTTGAGATCTTCTTAACACATTTCACTTGTGATCTTTTAAAGCTGTCAGACCAGAATGATTTTCAGTCACTTTGCTCGGGAGTGGATTTAAAATCATGTCCCAAAGGTGGAAGATTAATAGATTAAAAAGGCAAAGTATTAACCTAGCCCATCGTCCTGTCTCCTTACCCATAAGATACAGTATCACTGTCATGCGGCTGTGGCAGGTCTTCGATGAGGCGTCAGCGGGCCTAGAGCTGGCTTCCCAGCGAAGCGCCCACTGACTGGGACCCAACTGCTCCCTGTGTGGCTGGATGTGGGGAAGAGGAGGCAGGGCCACCATCTACAACACAAGGAATATTTGCTATTTTCTTGAGAGAATTAAGTATTTTTCTTCATTGTTTAATGTTGTTTCCCAGGGAAGGATGAGGGCAATGCTAAAGGTATCATTCTCTTCAACATTTTGCTACAAAGGATGTGTGGGTAGGAATGAGAATTTAGATCAACAGCCGTGGGAAACCCTGCCAGCTGACGGGGGTTTTTGAATTGAATTTTCAGAACTGCTGCTGTGTTCAGGGAGGCTGAGGTGCCAGTTCTTCCTCCTACATTTTGTAGCTTCATGGTCAATTTGTGAGAAAAGAGCAGCTTCAATTCCTCCCTCAGACAAGGCAAAACTCTTCTCATCTGAGAACTCAAGTGTCACTGAGTGCCGGCCGGTGTCAGGATAAAGTGTGGCCCTGCACCCGCTGTGTCCCTCTGGGCGCTCACTCCACATGGCCCCTGTCCAGGCAACTGTGTGAGTCTCCACTGAATGGACAAGCGGCTGCAGGGCACAGCCTCCACCCTTCCTCTCTCCTTCCCTGGAGCCTAGCATGTACCAGGCACACAGTGGGCACTCAATAACTGCTCCATGCATGGGGGCATGTTTGGGTGAATCTACACTCTACCTAGAGTCTGTACACGCATCCTGGAGCCATCTCATACCCCAAGAAATGCTTTGTGATTCACTCACACACATGGATTGTGCTGGAATATTTTCTTCTGTGCTTTACAGAAATCTTACAAGACTTTGTACTTTAGACACCACCTTGAGATCTGACTTCCCCTTAGGAGGGGAGAGACTGCAGAGAGCCAGACAGACCCTCACAGCCAATACTTCCTTTATACTTGTAACAAGTGCTGGCCAAGCAACGCTCACGTGAAATTTTGAATGCTGATGGAACGGGCTCAGCTCAAAGGTGTGTTTTTTCTTCTGAAATGTCAGAAACAAAAAAATTCTTCCAGAAGCCCCTCAGCGATCTCGCCCCCTAAATCACTAGGCTGTCTGAAGTCTAGTGTCACAGGAACCATATTTTCTATGGCATTCTTTCAGAGTACGTTCCTGGAAAAGTACTTTGGGGCCAGAATCTGAAAGTCTTAGGAATTATTATTATTTTCATTTCTCCATGAGGCAATGGGGCAGAACCGCACTGGGGGCCACATGCCAAGTGTGGTCTCTGCCTCGGCTCCAGCCTGTCTTGTCTAGAAAGACCCCCGGCTGCAAGGGCCTGGGGGGCTGGGCCTCCACTTGTGCTGGGGCTCCATTCTTTCTGAGGTCAGGCTCCAGGGAGACTGGGGAGAGGTTGCCACTCTGCCTTCCCTGGGCCCTGTGTGCGTCACACATAAACTCCCGTAGTACAAGTTAGGAGGGCGTCCAGCAGCGTGGCCAACTCAGTCCTGCTCTTTGGGTTGTGAGGCCAGCCTGGCTTCTTGAGTCTCAGAGACAAGAGGAGACCAGGGAGGGTGCTGGCCAAAGGAGCTGTATTCTCCTCCTGTGAGACAGGCTGCCCTGGTCCAGGTCCTGAGGAGAAGGGGCAGTTGTCAGGTACTTGGGGCCACCTCACATGGTGACAGAAAGAGAAGGTACAGACGATCATTTCTCTGGACACAGCCTGGTGGAGAAGGCCCTCAGCAAACGTTAGCTGATATGGTTGTGATCATTTGGAAAGGTGGGTGAACACCTTAGAGGTATAAATGGGTGGAATGTGTGCATGTGTGGTATGGTAGGCACACACTGCTTATGCATGTTGCCAATAGAAAAGACTCTCATCTTCCTTGTTTAATGCCCATGAGATCAAAGTGTATGCAAAACCTGCTTTTCTTTCTCTCAAAAGTATGTAGTTAAGATCTAGTCATCTTATAGTTGGAGCTGGGCATTTCCATTAACATGTGCATAAATTTCATCGCTGCACATATCTGGGTGTCAGTTTTCCTGACATGGGTGAGCTCCAGGAGTGGTGCCTCACCTGTCTCCTCACTGCTCCTTCTCATGTCCAGGGCAGGACCTGGTGCCACTGAAGCCCATCCAAGTGAATGAATGAATGGCCAAGTGAATGGAAGAGTGAGTGAGTGAGTGAATGAATGAATGAATGATTGAATGGATGAGTGAGTGAGTGAGGAACTATTGCCCAGAGTCAAACACAGACACCCTGTGTTCTTTCTCTCAAGGAGCTGGTGGGCTGAGAAAAGAGTGCTATTCCAGGGGCTGGCGTACACCCAGGTGCAGTGCTGCGGACAGCAGAAAGGATTGCTTGGGTCTGCCAGGCATGGGGAGGCAGGAAGCCTTCCTGGTGGAGGGAATGAAAAAAGAATCCCGTTTTTTGCCTCAAGCAGGTGTTGCAGAGGCTTTGTGGTGTGAATGTGGCAGTGTCCCTACCAGGCATCTCTCCGAGCGGGGAGGGCAGGATGAGCTCCTGAAGGAAAGTCAGGAGGAGGACTACCTCTTGGCATCTGGGCAGGGCTGGCATGGGAGGCAGGTTTAACTACCGAGGGGAGGACAGACTTCCCTCGAGTGCTGTCACAGGCACGGTTCCCAGCTCATGCTGATTGAAAACCATCACAGCCCGGGAGTGTACTCGGATGGGGTGAGGATGAAGGGGGGAAGGCGGGAGAGATAAGGAGCACTGAATGTGAAAGCTGGAAATGGGTCCAATTTAGAGCTGTGGGTTTTCAACCTGCCCACTCACTGCTGGGCTCTCGCTGGATCGGCTTCCACCTCTGTAGGGCCAGACGCATCAAGTCATTACTAAGAAAGGTTTTATTCCAGCTAAAATGCAGGTATGGCAGGCTCGTGTGTCCCCATTGATTCTGACTTTGTACCTGGATGTGTGGAGCTGAGGGGACCACGTGGCTGGGAGATAAGGGGAAGCAAGAATACCAGCAGTCCTGGAAGGTTTGATCTGGGTCAGCGCAGGCCTGGGCCAGGATGGGGAGCAGACCGGGACGCCTTCCCAGGGTGCCCTGTGGAGATGGGTTGGGGCTCCTTGTCTTTATGTGGAACCATGGCCAGGTGCCAACCATGGGTTTCTCTTTGGGAGAGCACATGCTCCTGACCCTACGACGTGAAGTGCACAGCAGCACCCTCTTGGTGAGCCTGCTGCATGCCTTTTGGAGGGTGTTGGGGTCTCTGTACGTGTGGTCGCAGTGCTGGGCCCCTTGCTCACTGTGCATCCTGTCCTGCCACTTCCCAGTCAGTTCCCTGCCTTCCTCTCGGGAGAGTTGTCCTGTGTGTCAGGACATGAATAGAACACAAAACAAACGGGCCAATGAGGAACAGGCTTGTGCAGGGGCGACTCTGAAAACAAATTCCTGGCCCAAGTTGAAGGAGAAGCTCCCGTGTGGGTGGGAACCCCAGCTGCCCTAACAGACCCGACCTCAGACTCTGGATGGGCCACAGGTGTGGTGGGCAGAGGGCAGGCAGCACCAGCTGTCCTGGGGATGGCCTTCCCCTCAATGGAAGCAACTTCGAATCTGACCACGCCCCTTTCAGTGTCTTGCTCAGTCTCCTCAGAGGCCTCGAATTTTCATCCACGCCTCTCTCTCTCTCTGCTCTATTTTCCTAAGAAGTTTGCTCCCGAGTTTTCCCCGATTCCCTCACTGGGGGTGAGAAAGATGAGGTCAGCTCAAAACCAGGACAGCTTGGAGCCACAGCGTGGAGGGAGACAGTGAGGAGCTCCTGCCTTTGTCCCTGCTCTCTGCATCCTCAATGAACCCATCCTGATGGCTCAGTGGCCTCTGCTGGGTACCCCAGTGAGGCACAAGGGCCCAGCCACTTCCCCCACAGATAGACTCACTGCCCAGAGTGCCTGGTTTGATGTCTTTCTTCTTCACCCAACAGCCCTTGCGGATGGAGACAGTGCAGCATCACTGCAATCTCGCCCTCAGTTCTCATGTCGCCTTCTTCTCTGTGCCTTCTCCTCCTTTTACATGTCTTACAAGGACACCCACCACTAGATGTAGGGCCCACTCTAATGCCAGAAGGTCTCATATGGAGAATCCTACCGTATTTACATCTGCAAAGTCCCTTATTGTGAATCAGGTCACTGCCCTCTCAAATTCACCTGTTGAAATCCTAACGCCCAAGGTGATGGTGTAGGGAGGTGGGCCTCTGGGAGGTGACTAGATCACGAGGGTGGAGCTGCCAGGATGGGTTAGTGCCCTTATAGGAGTGACCCTAGGGAACTCCCTCTCCCCTCCCGCCAGGTGAGGACAGCAGGAAGGAAGCTGTCTGCGCCTGGAAGAGGGCCTCTGTCACACCCAGCCACCCTGGCAGCATCTTGAACACCCAGCCTCCAGAGCTGTGAGCCATACATTTCTGCTGTTTCTAGGCCCACCAGTTGGTGGCAATTTGTTATGGCAGCTGAAATAGACTAAGCAGTTACCTTGTGAGGTTCCAGGTGAGTGCATCTTTTGGAGGGACACTTTGTGACCCCCTATGGTGAGGTTGCCCTAAATGGTGACTTTCTGAGGTATCAGAACGCTGTGACCTCAGCAGCTCTTGTTTTTCTTCTTGTATGTTTATCTTGTCAATTTGTTTAAGTATTTCATAATAAACCAATCAACATAGTTTCTATGGCGAGGGCAGAAATTTAAGTCACCTATTTAAAACCCCATGTCAAAGGGATTTTGAAAAAAAATATTTCTTGTGTGCATATTTTCTTCAATTTTTTCCTTTGGGCTTTATTTGCATTCTGTCTTGGGAATTTGAGACTATCTGAAAATCCTTTGAGATAATGGATGCATTTTAGATCAGGAGCTGCTGCTCTGAAAAATTATCGTCCCCACCAGAATAGAGCTTTCTTGCGTGAAAAAAAAAACTGGCCCAGCTTCATTCCAGATATCTCCAGAGTGCTGGTTTTTGACCTCAGTCTTTCTGTGTTTTGGTTTCCTCTCATTTAAAGTGGGAATTCATAAAAACGGAATCTCTCTGTTCACCATAATGATGTCAGCGGCTCTGGATGAATGTAGCATTAGTGCATGAGGGCTAGAATTCCCCCAGGGGAGATTGACACAAAGACCATGTGAGAAACAGGCTGAGCTGCAGGAGTGCCAGCTGCGGACGGTTACTGTCAGGTGGGTAAACCTTGGCTCCACCTGGGAGCGGAGGAGAAGCTGCTCTTGCTGGACCCAGGATGACTCAGGCCAAGCTCTTGGCTCTGCCCCCAGGGCAGCCCCTCACCCCCCTGCTCTGTTGCCTAACTAGCTCCATTATTAAATGGCAAGCCTCTGGAGCACACTTAGTTCCCTTGTGAGTACTTTTAAGGAAAAGCTCAGATTTGCCAAGAACATCCAGGACTCTGGGTGCCTTTTGTTTGAAGACTTTGGAAAATTAGATTGCATGCCTTGCTCCATAATTTCTACTTCAGAAGATAAGGCTGATCTGGGAAAATGTAATTTTGACTAATTTATTGGCAATAGTTAGACTCTTCTCCCTGCGACACATCTGCAGATCATTTCCCCCCACGAATTGTTTTGGGGTTTCCTAGTTATCAAAGCCCCGACACATCTGCCGGCCGCATGAGCGTAGAGCACATGCCTGCCCCAGGCCCGCTGGCCCGGCACCTCCTGTCCACCCCCTGATGTGACAGGGACATTTCACACACAGCAGGGGAGCTGAGAAGCCTGCCCTTCTTATCTTTCTATGGTATTTGTCACTGTGATGGGATCAGCGATGAGAAACTGGAGGTCACAATTTGGAGTTAATATCAGGCAGTTCTTCGGAAAGCACCGGTTTCGAGGTCAACTGGTTGATCTCATTTAGCCAAACTCAGTCCAAGGAGTGGTGTTGTCCGAGGCTGCACCTGGAACTTCTCCTCGCACCAGGTTCTGGATATTACCCACGCGCCCGGTACTTCCAAGGATACTTCACTCCTTACCTCGCCTGCCGATGAGTCTGAGATTGCAGTTGCTGTGCCTGCCCAAACCCAGGGAGGCATCTGATGGATAAATAACAAAGTAACCAAAACAAGGCTTTTGGTTCCAGTAAGAACTTTGTTTTCTTGCAAGAAACAAAGAAAGCATGCAAGAAAAAAAAGCAGTTCTCACCACACAAAAAGCAAACAAATAAAAAAAAAATGGTGAAAAGCCCCACCTCAGCAGTTACCCACCTGAGAGCAAAAGTTCAGGCCATGTCTGTGGTCCAGGCTACTTGTGGCAGCTGCCCCAGGCCTAGTGCCCAGGGCTCCCAGGAGGTGGACATCAGCAGCTGCCCTGGGTGGACAGACAGGTGAGGACATCTCCACAAGGCCAGGGTCCTCTTAGAGTCTAAGAGGTCAGCAAACTCATTAGTCAACAGAGCCAAATATCAACAGTACGACGATTGAAATTTCTTTTGAGAGCCAAATTTTTTAAACTTAAACTATATAGGTAGGTACATTGTTATTAACTTAATTAGGGTACTCCTAAGGCTTAGGAAGAGCCACACTCAAGGGGCCAAAGAGCCGCATGTGGCTCGCGAGCCGCAGTTTGCCGACCACTGTACTTAGAACATTGTGGTTCGATCAGGAATTCATTCCCACCTGGACACCCAGAAACTGGCCAGCTGTGGCCATGATGAGTCCGTGGGGCATGAGGTCAAGGTCCTCAGTGTCGAAGGTCCACGTGTGCCCCACATCACAGCTCAGTCTGTCCCTGAAGGAAGGACAAGGCAGAACGGGGGGTGGGGGTGGGGGTGAGGGTAGGGAGCTGTGTCACAGGGCAATGCCACTGGGTGGTACCCCCGGGCAGCAGGGATGTGAGGTTATCACCTGTGGCTGCCTTTCACTTCCACAGACAGAAAATATGACCCTCAGAGGTAAAGTCTTGAGTGATGGAGTTCCCCTCTTTGTGTGGACTCTGCCTCTTTATTACTTTTAGGGATTCTGCCAGGCAGGCAAACAGCCAAGGGCAGGAGCCCAGCACGTGGTGCTGTGTTTACTGGGGATCAATGCCCTCCTCTCTGCTCCTCCCTCTCCCTCCTTTCTCTTTCCCCCCTCCCCACCCACCCCATCCTGTCTTTCTCTCTGCCTCTCTCCTCGGCCTCAGTAGCTTTGCACGGAGCCCTCTTCTCTTGCTTTTCCTTCACACGAGTGATTCTCACTCAGCAGCGCAGCCCCATTCTCAGTGCCTCTCCTCGTCGGAGCCTTTCCTGATGCCCAGGATTGGGCTCCCACTCAGACATGTTTCTGTGCTTATTTCAGTGTCTGTGGCCTTGGCGGTTGCCACTAGGACACTAGTGGGGTGCTTTTGAATTCAGGTCATGACCTGCCCCTGGCTCAGGTGTTCTTGTGTCCAGTTTACATGTGGGGAAACTGAGGTTAAGGATGGCATGCTACATATGAAGTCTCTTGTATAACAACGGTTACAGCCACAGTGGGAGCCCAGTCCTGAAGGCAGGTGCCGGGCAGCCGAGAGAGAAGATGCCAAGAGTGGCCCAGTCACCAAGAAAAGTGACTTCTTCCTACAAGAAGGCTGGAGGCCCAGTCACCTGTCCTGGGCAGGGCCGCCCCTCTTCCCTTCCAGGTTTTGGAGAGTGAAGCAGAGGTGTCAGGCAGGGTCCATGTCCTGCAGAAATTCTATCAGCAGGAACCAGGGACCACAGGAACCCCTATCTATCCATAGTTCCCCCCGCTCCCCGAATCTGGGACCCTTTCTATGGAAATAGATTCTCAGCGGCAGATGTGTGGGACAAGTGTCCGAGTGTGGACAGAGTCTGCTTCAAACTGCCCATTGCTCCACAATACACAGCACCCACGTGCCATCCCACCGGCATGTGCATTTTTCTCATTGGTAACTGCTCCCAGGTAGCACGGGCGCCTCCGCACTCCAGCCATGAGTTCCATGCACCTGTTTGAACCTGTGATTTCCTGGAGTCCTCTCCCTTGACAAGCTGGGGGAGCTCTCGTCGAGATGGGGTGACTGTTTATAGAGGGAGCTCTGCCACCCCTCTTCAGTTCATTCAGCACCAGATGTCTTTAATTACAGCCATGCACGCTGAACACCCTGCGTAGCCATTTCCCCTTTAGCAAGACCGTGTGTGAGTGCGTGTGTGAAAAAACGTAAACAGATTGTATAACAAAGTGTTCTCTAGCTGTCAGCAAGAGCTTTGAAAATAAAACACTTCCCTCCCAACTCACAATTGGCTGGCAGTCGGCGCATAGTGAATAATCGCTCCGGGGACCCGCGGAAAGATGTGTGGGAAAACTTTAATTAAAAGCTTGTCAGTACAATTTTACCTGGGTGACATCACCCGTGTGCAATGCTGCTGCGGGCTTTGTTGTCTGTGGGATTGTAGGGCACACACTTGTTTTGCTGACAGCAAACAATGCAGAGAGGCCTTTAAGAGCTGGCAGTGGGTGGACCGTGTGGGAGGGAGCCGCTGGGCTGCCGGTGAACCCCGTCGTGTGGGGGCTCCAGCTTCCTAATGAGCAGCTGAAGTCAGCACACGGGGACGAGGGCAGGGGTCAGGCTGGGCCCTGGGCCGGAGTGAGGTGAAGCCAGATGGGGTCCGCATGATTTAGGTTGGGGTCCCACCCAGTGTCCTGGGCAATGCCTGGCATGGGCTCTGAGAATGTGTTCACCCGAAAGTGCCTCAAGCTCTGCCATCAGAGCAGGTGGGGCGGACAGCCCGAGCAGAGCCAGCAGTGGCCCGTGGGCAGGATGTCCCGCCCCCTCCCAGGACAGAGGTGCAGTTAGAAAGATGTGCCTGGTTTGAGCCCAAGCTTTCAGACCTGCCAGAGTGCATCTGAGTGGGCAGTGAACATTCAGGGTTTTGTGTACTCCCAAACACGCCTCACTAAATGCTTCCTCCGGGCGAAGCAATTATTTTCAGATGTATTCTCCATGAAGGCACCCACTCTTGTCTCACCTGCAGGTGAGTCACCCAAACCAGTACCAAATCCACCTTAGCCATTTAAAATGCCTTTTGAGGTTAGAAAGAGACATTGAGTTTTAACCCGTGTGAAGACCTTGAGATTCCTGACCAGCCTGAGTCCCTGCTGCAGGAGCTGGGAGCTGGTGACTTAGGGACTTGCAAAGAATCTCTCATTCCTTGTTGCTTTTCTTTTGTTCCTTGCTAATTTGTTAGAAGCTTGCATTCCTAATATTAACAGATTAATTGCAAGTTCTAGCAATTAAATGCCAATTAATCCACTTTCTGAACAATGCCTTCCTTTTATCTATTACTGTTAACTTGACATACAAATATTTTGGTAGCAATTAAACATTAAACTATAGGCTGACACTTTCCAAACTGTGTTGAGACAAATAAACAAGCAACGGTGTGGCTTTTATCGGTCACTTAAAACTCGAGCAACAGAGCCCAGTGCAGTGCTGACATGGCTGAAATAATGACAAGCCTGGGTTGGAGTGAGCACAGTTCTTAAGAGATCCCCCATGGTAATTGTGTGACTTAGTATTGGATGGACCACATTCATCTCTCACATTAACATCTGGGTTACAGGCCCTAAGAACAACCATAGCTCATCTGCAGGTAGCAGGAGTCAGAACAGATTTAGCTCCAGAAGATCCTAGCACCTCCACTCAAAGTTCCGAGCCCCAGGCTCTCAAAGGAAATACTTGGAATCAATTGGCTCACATCAAAGGAGGCTCTCACAGCCACTGCAGTGGTTGTCCCAGCAGTGTGCAAATTTGTTCGTGGCTAATTGGGTAGTCTTTTTAAAATTAATTAATTAATTAAACATTTAAAAATATATTTTTATTGATTTCAGAGAGGAAGGGAGAGGGAGAGAGATAGAAACATCAATGATGAGAGAGAATCATTGATTGACTGCTAACTTTATGCCCCCTCCTGGGGATCGAGCCTGCAACCTGGGCATGTGTCCTGACTGGGAATCAAACCGTGTCCTGCTGGTTCATAGGTCAATGCTCAACCATTGAGCCACTCTGGCTGGGGAAAGATGGGTAGTCAGTCTTCAGCTTATGAATGGATTGAATTCCAAAAGTTCATTTGCAAGTTTCAGAAAATGGGGTTGCAGGGCCAATCCATATGCATCTTGACTTTTTCAATGCAGTTGACTGCCTTGAAGTTGATTGTTGGAGAAGGTGCACGAGACGCCACTGCTTCTAGCCAAAGCCCCAGTGATTCTTAGAGAATATGGTGGAGGGTAAGGAAGGTGATGCCGAGTGCCCAAGGTGGCATATGAGCCACGTGAGGGAGGGCACTATTCTGGAGTAGCCTGCAGAAGACTGTGTTGTCTAGTTTGTGATTGAAGCAGTTCACTCAGTCTGGGGGGCTCATATTTGGACCGAGGTTCAGGAGCTGGGCATGTAGACGGTCTTTATAAGCTGGTTTGATAGTTTTATTTGGTGTTCCCCCTGCCCCATTTCTCATCCTTCTCCTTTCTTTTCACTTTCCCTTCCTTCCTTCCTTCCTTCCTTCCTTCCTTCCTTCCTTCCTTCCTTCCTTCCTTCCTTCCTTCCTTCCCTCCCTCCCTCCCTCCCTCCCTCCCTCCCTCCCTTCCTTCCTTTCTTCCTTCCAACAATAAACTCTCAGCTTTCTACCTTCAGGACACATAAGGTCATGCTCAATTTTCCTCCTACCTGCGCTCAACTTAGTTGATGGAAGTAGAGATGGGAGTATTCTTAGCACCCTTTCCAAAAGGTATTTAGGTGGTGGTTAGTGGTCTTATTTAATATCATAGTTTTGGTTGGCAAAAGGATTATTTTTCTAAAAACATAGTTTTGAGAGAACACTTGTAGGCAAGTTCTAGCCTTAAGACAGATTATTACTTCCAAAAATATTTATTGGGTCCCTACCAAGAGCTACACTAGATAGAGAGAGCAAACCCCTGCCCCCAAGCTATTGGTTTACTGGGGATCCCAAAGTTAAATGTCATGTAGGGGCAACATGAGGGCCAGACGGAGTGGGAAGCTCAGGTCCGCTCTTGTCTGCTCCAAGACTGATTCTGCTGGTGCCGCCCAAACGCGCCTGTTGGCTGATGTTGCCCTTGTGGTGAGTTAAACCCCTCTGTCTTCTCACAAGAGGCCGTGCTAATCCCAGGCTTTTCCTGCCAGTATGAGAGGAGTCAGTTTGCTAGCCCTAAGTGTATGGCACTCCAGTTATCCCTCGACCTGAACCTGCTAAGCCTGACCCCCTGCTTGCTTTGCAAAGTCAGATTCTGTTCCTAAGTATTAGTGATCTCTCCCAACTACTGTCAACAAGGTATTTGATTATCCTGGCTTCTGTGTCTTCTTCCAGCTGTTGATTTAAATGTTTCCCTTTGACTTTTCTACTATCAGCTTAGGGTGATTTTCCATAAGTCATTACATATTTTTACCCATAGATGACTTATTTTAAAATACTTCTTGGAGGGTTATTCGTATTACTTTACAAAATAGTCCTAGTCATTAACTAGAGTACTTGTCTAGGAAAAGACAGAACAATGAGTAGAACTGAATTCCTACTCCAAGGAGGATGACATACAGAGTGGCATCAAACAGATTACAAAGGAGGCAATTATGTTGACAAGAAAATGGTAGGATATTGACACCATGATGAGAATTTGGACTAGTGGGTTGGAAAAAATATATATTATGTGAAAAAAAAATACATATTAGGTGAAAAATTCATCTGATAAAATACAAATATTCATCTTACACAAATAATAAATTTAAGGTGAATAAAATATTCTAATTGAAACCACAGGAGTTCAGGGAAAAAATTAAGTGCATTTTTGTAACATCAGTCTGGTTTTTGGAAGAGCATTTAAAATATGGATTTGAATGATTCTGAAAAGGAATAAAAATTTGACTAATAAAAATTTGAAGTCTACTTAGTATAAATAAAAAATAAAGTGAGAATAAATAATAAAATAGGAAAAACACATTTATGACAACAAAAAGAGCTCTACAAATGTATGACATAAACCCCCCGAATAGAAAAATAATCAAAGTTCAGATACTTCATAACAGCAGTAACCACACATAAGGCCTGCAAACCTATTAGAAGTTTGTAAACTTGCTGGTGGGAAGAAATATAAATTAGATGGAAATAAAATGTCCATATTTTAAGCAGGAAAACAGTTCACTGAGGGTGATGGCCAGAGGGGCTGCTGGTGGTCCATGCCTGCACTGCCATGTGCCATCTATTGCTGTGTGTTGTCTGGAAGAAGTTAACAAAATATATTTAAATTCAAAATGTACAAATTCATTGAGAGATTGAGTTTCCCTTTTTTTCTTTGTTGCTATCTGATTATTATAATTTGCAAGATTTGATTTTTTGATAAATAAGTAGCATTTTCCCAATACAAACAGTGATTTTTCCTTGCCTGTGTACATTTTAAACCCTAAAAATTTCCAAATCAAATTTTCAAATAACAGTTACTCTTTAGTTATGCCCCATGATGTTCCTGAGAGAATGTGAAGTGCCTCCCAGTCAACATGAAATGACATTTAGCATAATTCAACGGGTGAGGGCTGGGAAAGAGAGACAAAAAGTGGTTAAGAACGGGACTGGAAGGAGGCAGGAGTGATAAACTTCCCACACTTTGCTTCCTGCTTTCATCATCTACTTAAAAACAAACAATAATGAAAAACACACACACATGCAAACAGTAAACTAGCTATGTGATGTGTTCAGGAGATAACAACAAAGGAATGGTTTAAGGAAGTACCCTTGATCTGTTGAGTCCAGTCAGAAGTCCCTCCCAGGACTTCCCATAAACAGGGTTCCAGGACTGATGGACATTTGCAACTTCCCATGATCAACTGCGAAAAAGGCCTTCCTGCTAAGAGCTTCTTCAGTGAGAGGGGCCATGTCCCTTTGGCCTCTCCAACAGTGTGATGCCTACAGGGTGTCTACTTGTCTGTGGGACCTTGGCTCTCAAGCAGTGGTCTATTCCTGGTTTAGTGTCTGTAGCCCAGTGGGGCTGACAAGGGAGCTCAGCTTATTTCCTAGCTGACTCCATGATCCACATGACATTTTTAATGATGGAACTTGAGGGTAAAGAATGTCAGCCTAAGCTTGAGTTCCCCATTCTTGTTAGCTTTCTCTGGTTAACTCTCATTTCTTCGTTTCAAGTCCTATCCACTGAGATAGCACAAAGGGAGAATTTGGGCAAGTCAACACAGTATGATAGCATGAGAGAATTTAGCGTACATGGTATGCTTGGCTGCTGGAGCTTGGTGAACTAACCTCTAGTGGGTCCCACTGCATGTGACAAGGCCACCTGCCCCTGGTCAAGCTGAGAGAGGATGAACAGCAGGACACAAAGCAATTCAAGGTCATTGGCATCAAAGTTTGGAAGTCGCTGACCTTCCTGCATTGTGTTTTGTGTCTGCTACTATGGTTGCTATAACTGGTCAAATTGTTTGTGGGGTTAAATGGAAGCTCCATACCCAGCATGGTGGCTTCATTTTTCATGGTGGAGCTGGTTGGCTTTTCAAAGCAACTCTGATAGTACTTGGTCCACCAGATATGTATACTTCTGGTAGTATGTGACCAAGGCTGTGTAATTATCAGTCAGCTCCACACTGCCTGAAGTGTGGAATGATGAACAAAAGTGCTTGACTTCCCTTGAAATCAAGAGAATTGTCTCCCCTTCGTAAGACCTCTTCATCTGTCAGGAACAATGTGCCAAAATTTCTCCAGTGCCATAGACTCTCTCCAATTCCATAGCTTCTCCCTTTCAGTGCATCCTTCTCATGTCAAAGACAAGGGACTGCCCAGGGAGAGGAGTAAATGGCCCAGGGAGAGGGGCCTAGTCCACAGAGACTGACTGTAGTCACAGGGATGAGGACCTGGCCCAGCATCTCTCCTCTTGTGACCTGCCTCCCTCTGCCTCTTTCTCGTCACTGTCTCTGCACACTTGGCTCAAACCCAAGCTCTTGTACCACAGTTTACATTGTTTTCTCCAGGAACAGATTAGAACCAAAAATTTCAAGAACTCGTCATTAAAATAAGTGTCTTGTAGGCTGGATGAAAAGCTGCCAACTTTTGTTTAAAAAAAAAAAGACATCTATAATAATAAAAGCATAATATGCAAATTGACCGAATGACTGAACAGCAGAACAACTGTCTGGACGACCTTCCAGATGACCATGCTAGGATATGCACTGGCACCAGACCAGCCAAAGCGGGGTGCCATGCCATTGGTTGGGGATCCCGCCATTGCCCCACGATTGCCCCACAGAGGGAGGCCCAGGCCACCAGTCTGTGGGGTGATCAATCAGGGATCTCCACAATATCCCCAAAGAGGGAGGCCCAGGCCACCCTCTGCAGAGCGATAGATTGGGGGCTCTGCGGAAATGGGGAACCAGGGGTATGTGGCGGAGGACGTGGGCAGCACCAGGCCAAGACGGGTGCAGGCGGTGGGTGGGGCCGGGGCTGGCAGCAGGGGAAGGAAGGCCTACCCTTGCACAAATTTCACGCATTGGGCCTCTAGTTAAAAATAAACAAAACCAGAACACAACTACTATTAAATACTATCACCAACTTTTGTAAAGGACAGGACATTTTAACCCCAAACCATAGAAAAGTGTAATCTAAGCAGAAAGACGAATGCTTTCCAAGCATGCTTGGTTGGCAACTTGAAACCCACCTACACTACATTTTTCTGATTTCTTATATTTATCCCAGACTGTTGGGAACTCTGTGGCTGAGTGGTGTTGGGAACCACTGCTGTGTAATACAAGCTTGCCTCTTCAGTGGCATATTTCTTCCTCAACTATAAATGGAATATTATCCAGTTATTATTTAGTCTCAAGACAGAAATAATTTTAAAAATCTCTCCAAATACACTTCTGTACATTGATAATGGATTAAAATAAACAGGTAATAGAATGGCTTCCAGAAGAATCATCTCATTCATCAACCTTTACTCAAACTCTGGTTGCCAACTTCCACATTAGGCTGCATTTCATTCCTGGAGATTGTGCTTTGATCTCCTGCGCCTGGCACCCTGTGTGTATCATGTAATATGAGCTATGTTCTTTGGCGCTCTTCTAGTTCTTGGGCTTTTGGGATTTTGTGATGGTGAGTCGGCTGAGGAATCCACTGGCTTCGATTCCGTAAGTTGTGCACACCGCTGGCTTTGTGTAGCGCACAGCATTTCAACCAGGCAGGTTTCGATTTCTTTGTCTGAATTTATTTTGGCTGAGAATACTGTGTCATTGCTCAGACTGTGCCAGCGCCTCTCTCACAGTATATCATTATTGAAGGTTTGGAGCTGAAGACAAAGCACAAACAGAGGCACTGAAGCTAGGGAGGCAACACTTTTGTAAGAACACAAAGATCAAACGACTAGCATGTTCGAACTTCACTCATTTCTGTGTTTTCAGATTGAGTTATGCAAATTATTCTCTAGGAAGCATATAATTGAATGATTGGCTGGGTAAACCAAACCAGTCAAAAATATTCTTCTTGAGGTAACCGATATAAACAGGACTTCTCCTGTTCTGTGCAATTTAACAACAAGAGGAGTGCAGACCTTCTTGGTATCCATAAGAACACACAGAATTTTCAGTTTGATCAAATCACTGTTTACCCAGGCACACCTGATGTCTGGGATGAAGCACTGCCAGGGGTCAGAGTTATTGGTTGAATAAATGAACAACATATCTTCTCTACAAGTTTCTACAGAGCTTTGTCTGTGACAAAGAGTGCCAATCACAGCTCAATAGTGGCATGGCATCAAAATCACCTTTGGGTTTCTGAAGCTTTTCCATCCATATATCTGGCTGGTCATGTAATCCTGCAGATGGTAATGGTGGGTGATGCTGGCTGTGTGACTTAGTGACAGATAGGGTGGAGGAGGAAAAACATGGCTCACATCCAGGCTCATCAGAGGACCAGAGGGTGTCAATGCCACAGTGACAATACCAAGCAGTAGTGGAGTTTTCGAGTAATACAAGGAAAGGAGAAGGTTGCTGTTTGCACAGTGACTGTACTAGAATTATACTTTTATATTTTATTCTAAATGAATATTTTCTCTCTTAAAGATGATGTTTCCAGTGGGGAGGGGCATTTAAACTAAGGTCCATTTAACCTGTGACACTGAAGATTCGGAATCGCCAGAATCTACATGGCACTACTGTTTCGTGCACTGCAGTGACAGCAGATATTCTCTTGCTGAGGGTAGATTTACTGTATGGAACTAACCCAGACTATTCACACTTAGCAGGTGAAGAAAATGTAAATGCAAAATCCAATAACCAACAAACCAATACTATTTATTTTGGTGACTTCAAATAAATTGTGTTTATAAATCAGGAGACTGATTATTTTTGAAAATTAAAAAATGTCTTTTATAAGATGATCCCAAAGGAATTTTTTTAAGTTCTGAATTTTTTAAGTCATGACTTTACTATTAGAGCAAGTATGCAGTACACTAAAATTAACACCAATTGGACACAACCTGTTAGGTGTTATGCTCAGAGTTTTATATACATAATCTCGTTTAATTTCCACAGAGTACTTTAATCCTTGCTCATTAAGTTTTTGAAAAGACAACTATCTTTAAAACATAGTAAGTTTCCTTGTCCATCAAAGGACACTATCAACAGAGTAAAAAGGCAACGCACAGACTAGAAGAACATTTTTGCAAATCACATAGCTGACAAAGGGTTACTATCCAGAATGTGTAAAGAACCCCTACAACCCAGCAACAAAGAAGCAAACAACTTGATTATAAAATGAGTAAAGGACCTAAATAGACATTTCTCCAAAGAAGATATAAAAATAGCCAGAAAGAGAATGAAAAGATACTCAACATCTCTAATCATCAGAGAAATGCAAATCAAAACCGCAGTGAGACACCATTTCATGACCATTAGGATGGCTATTATAAAAGAAAATCCAGGAAAAATAAAGCATTAATGAGGATGTAGAGAAATTGGAACTCTTGTGCAATGTTGGTGGGGATGTAAGATGGTGCAGCCACTGTGGAAAGTAATTATGGATGTTCCTCAAAAATTAAAAATAGAACTGCCATAGGATCCAGCATTTCTACTCCTGGGTAAAATTCCAAAATAATTCAAAACAGGAATTAGAAGAGACATTTGTACATCCATGTTTATAGCAGCAAAGCCAAAAGGTGGAAGCAACTTAAATATCCATTGACAGATAAATGAATAAACAAAATGTAATATATACATACAATGGAATATTCTTAAAAGGAAGAAAATTCTGACACATGCTACAACATGGATGAACCTTGAGGACATTAGACAAAGTTAAGTAAGCCAATCACAAAAGGACAAGTACTATGTGATTTTATTTATATGAGATCTGACCAAAGAATAGCCAAATTCATAGAGACAGACAGTAGAACATTGGTTGTCAGAGGCTAAGGCAGAGAGAATGGAGAATTTCTGGATTTTCTCTATTTTCTATTTTCTTTTCTGAGCCCAAATCTTCCTTTTAGTATCAAGTTAAATGCAGCCAACAATAACTAGCACAGGCTGTTAACCTATCATCATCCCATCTCTTCAATCTATTAGGTACATTGGCATACCAGTCTTCCCATTGGCTGACACCTGTCCCCTACATCAATGCCACAGATTTTAGATTTTCTGTTATGACAGCACCCACTTCTGTGTCAAGCTTAGTATCACTTATGATAAGCTATTTTTGGTGATGGCAGTAATTTTAAAATTCCAATAGTTTAAAACCCTGGATTTATTTTATTTCTCATCCTGAATCTCCAACAAGGTCAGCTGATAAACTATGCTCCCTGTGGTTTTTCAGTCTTATGGAGAAACCATAATCCTGAATGTTGCCTATTGTGGTGCAAAAGGCAAGAAAATTCTGCAGGGGTGTCTTGCTCTGCCTATTAAATCCCTCAGCCTAAAGAGACTCACCAGGCTCTGCTCACAACTCCTTACCTAAATCAGTCACATGGCCTCACCCAAGCACAAAGGGTGGAATGCAGTCTCACCATATGTCTGGAAGCCTGGATTTAGAAATAGTTGGTGAAGAGGACTGTTGAACCGTCACAAACCACCCTTTTGCAACCCCCCTGAAGCAGCCTTATGCCCCTAAGCGAACTCCTTACATGTTTTGCATCACCACTAATATGTGTTTTTCTTTTGCCTTCCAAGTAACTTTTAATCTTGTCCTCACTGCAAAGCATAATGTCTGATAGGCAGTAGAGGGTCAAAAAGTCAATGCATGAGCCCACACAACAAATGAAGAAGTGGGAAGTTTATGTCCTGTGGTCACGCTGTTGGCACTCCTGGGGTGGAGAGAGGAGCGGCGGCACATCATGGGGTTTTAATTCAAAGCACGCTCTTTACACATTCTGGATAATAACCCCTTTACTTTTCCTTGAGAAGTAAAATAAAATATAAATAGTCATCTGTATTAATTTTCTTTTAATGATGTAATAATGTCTGCTACCACAAACTTAAAGGTTTAAAACCACACAAATGTGTCACCTTGCAGTTCAATAGTCCAAAAGTCCAGCTACACATGGCTCAACTAGGTCTTCTGCTCAGAAACTCACATGCTGAATTCTAAGTGTTGGCAGGCCTGCTGTCCTTTCCAGAGGCTCTTGATAGGAATCCACTCAGGTTCTTAGTGGAATTTAGGTTCTCAAGGTTGTAGGACTATGGTCCCATTTTCTTGCAGACTATAATTCAAGGACCAGTCATTGCTCCCCAAAAGTGCCCATGTCCCTTCTCAGGCTTTCCTGTGCCCCCCTCTTACAATGTGATCCATGTTTGTCTCATGCTTCAAATTTCCCCAATTCTATTTCTGGTGCTTCATTCTACCTCTAATCAGAACAAATTCTCTGCTTTTAAGGGCTCTTATAATAAAATCCAGCCTACCTGGATAACCCAGGCTGATTCCTTGTTAACTTAATCATACTGCAATATCTCTATTGTCATTTAATGTAACATATTCACAGGTTTGAGAGAATTAGGGCATGGACATCATTTGGGGTCCATTATTTGACTTACCATATCATCAGAGACTGGAAAAAGAAAAGGCAAAGGATAAATACAATGAAAAGAACCCCCAACTGAGACAACTCTTGGCCATGCTTGTTTGACCTCACTGTAATGATGCTCCTCAAACATCATCACTGAGTTTGTACCCCTTTGTTCCCTGGGCTGTTTCAGCCTCCTATCTCCAGCACAGGTTGTCATCAGCAAGGGAACTGCATAGCTTACTAGAAAAAGTTGAGTTCTAGATCATTTTGCCTGTGAGGGCACTGGTGCTTCTGGGTCTTCATTGTCTTATCTGTAAAATAAAGTTTAAAATTTTTGTGGGTTGCAGAATCCCTCACTCAACTCACATCTTACTTGGAAACTCAATGTGTTCATATGTGGAGGGGGGCTGCTTCAGGTCAGGCTGTGATGAGCCCTGTGATGTCACCTGTAGGCTTTGACCAAGTGGGCGCCCCCTTTCCCCACTCACCAACCAGCCCTGCCCTTTGTTGAGGGGTTTTTTGGGGGTGGAACTTCCTTTGCCAGGGACCTTCCTAGCTGTGCATCATGTGATTCCCCTGGAAGTCTCTTGCTTTTTGCTTTTTAAAGGACTCTTCAGCCTCCTTCAAGGGCAGGATCTGACACCGAATCAAGAGCTTCACCAGGTCTCCTCTAGATGAGATTTTTGTCCGTTTTTTAAATCAGCCACTGGGTTTTTCTTCCAGCTCCAGGAGCGGCGATTACCGGATGCACAGAGTGCTGCCTTGCTGATAGATATCA
Source organism: Myotis yumanensis (assembly GCF_028538775.1). Classification (NCBI taxonomy): domain Eukaryota; kingdom Metazoa; phylum Chordata; class Mammalia; order Chiroptera; family Vespertilionidae; genus Myotis; species Myotis yumanensis. The sequence goes on from NW_027223755.1 coordinate 27,939,758, forward strand.
CTGCCAATGTGGTTTGATTGGGTTCATTTGTACAGCTTGGGGAACTGTCCTCATCTACCCTGGCTTCTGGTGACCTACTTGCCGGCAAATACCTGCTGAGACCTGCCCAGCCAGGGGGCTTGGGGTCAGCAGCCTTTGAATCTGTTCTGTCCAATAGTGTGAAAGGTTGAAAACAGGGGCTATATAATGTCCTGATTTTTTTGTGACACTTCAAAGAAGAAAATCATTTATTTTTCAACCATATACATTTTGAATTGCAAATATGGCAAACCATAGGGAAAATACGAAGATGTATTTCACATCCTACAAGACTGTGTTTAACATCTTTTCTGAAGGTTTGTTCTGGGGACATGCTCCATCTCATTAAAGTGAAATGGCACCTTCAGAACATATGGTCTTTAATCTCTAGATCAAAACTCGCTAAATCACAGTAACATTTTCACGTGTTGGTAGAGGAGCAAATTCACTTAAGGTGATGGCAACAGCCATGTCATCCGACCCATGCAACCTCTAAATGTGTTTCAGTGGTTCTAGGTGAGAGGTGTGCTCATGTTTGCAGTGACCCAGGTCTTCTCACTGGCTGCATGTGTAAGGTCATAGGTGGCTAGAGCTGGGCTGCTGCAGGAGTCACCTGGACCATCCTCACTGTTTGCTCAGGCCCCTTCAGCTCAGTTGGCCTTCCCCAGCCAAGAAAGGGCTATGTTTTTCCTGTGATGGGGCTGTCCCGTGGCCACCGAGCCCTCCCTGCACTTAGAGGGCTCTTCCGATGGAGGTGGCAACATTTCTAAACCAGGGAAAGTGGGGGCTGTTGCAGCCTCAACAAGAATTGCAGCCACAGCCCTAACTGGTTTGGCTCAGTAGATAGAGCGTCGGCCTGAGGACTGAAAGGTCCCAGGTTCGATTCTGGTCAAGGGCATGTACCTTGGTTGTGGGAACATCCCCAGTAGGAGGTGTGCAGGAGGCAGCTGATCGATATTTCTTTCCCATCGATGTTTCTAGCTCTCTGTCCCTCTCCCTTCCTCTCTGTAAAAAATCAATAAAATATATTTTAAAAAAAGAATTGCAGCCACAAATAAGCCAGTCAGTGAAAGAAAAATACCCCATGATTTCACTCATTTATGGATAAGTAAGAACATTATAAACTGATGAACAAAAATAGATACAGAGACAGAGAAGCATCAAACAGACTGTCAAACTACAGTGGGAACGCTGGGAGGGTTGGGGTGGGGGAGGTAAGATCAACCGAAGGACTTGTATGCATGCATATAAGCATAACCAGTGGATGCAAGACACTGGCGGGGCAGCGGGGGGGGGGGGGGGGGGGGGGGGGAGGGGAGGGGAGGGGGGCGGGGCGGAGGGGGCTGGGGGTGATAGGGGAGGCTGGGGGAAGGTCAATGGAGGAAAAAAAGGAGACATATGTACTACAATTTGTAATACTTAAAACAATAATAAAAAAAAAGAATTGCAGCCACTCTTATGATGCGCGTCACCATGCCAGGCCTCCCAGGTGGGTTTGCAGTTTGTGTCTGGCCAGATCATGTCATAGTGGATCTGATGACTAGAGACCTCATGTGGATTTGGAAAGGAATTAGAAATAGGGTTTCAAGGAACCTCAAATGAAAGTGAACTATAAAATATGTCAGTTCATGGAAACATTCGGGAGTTCGTCAGCAGTCTCCGTATTTCTCACACATTAACTGAAATGTGAGTGATGCTGGGGGAATTTGAAGTATATAATTGAGGTTTAGTTTCATTCTTCATTAAAATTCTTATTTAACCAATCCCCACTTTCTCTGGCATAGGTCTTGTCAAATTATGCTAATCTTTTGGCTGGTCAAAAAATTAAAATGGGCTCTTGTCATTTTTCCTTTCATATCATATGAGCGAGGAATGTTGAGGACATTTTCTCTGTATCCATCCATGGTCTTGGGTTCTCATTTATGAAATGAAAGCAGGGGTGTAACTGGAGAAGACCTCAAAGGTAGCAGACGTTAAGCATGCAACAAAGTCACAATGGGTTCTTATCTGCACAAACACTAAAAACGCATGGTCCATGGTAGTGAAGTTCACACTTTGCAAGAATACCTTTGACGTGACAGTTACTGTCATCAGAGTCTGTGCATGTCGGTCACAAGAATATGGTGTTTTAGGGTTCCTGGACTACTGCCAAGGGCAGATAATTTTTCTTTTTTAGAAAAATATCTTTAAAAGTTTATATTGCCACCTAGTTATTATGTTGAGAAACTTTAAGATACTAGAGCTTTACTAATTTCCAATAGAGTTATAATTATTTATTTAAATATCTTTTTATTGATTTCAGAGAGGGAGAGGGAGAGAGAAATAGAAACATCAATGATAAGAGAGAATCACTGATTGGCTGCCTCCTGTATGTCCCACACTGGGGATAAGCCCACAACCCGGGCATGTACCTTGACCAAGAATCGAACCCTGATCTCCTGGTTGATAAGTAGACACTCAACCACTGAGCCATGCTGGCCGGGCTGTGCACATGACCTTTAATCACATAAGTAATGAAATGGCAATCCATTGCTCAGTAGTAATGTGCTAATTGCCTACATCAAAACTGTGCCTAGATGGCATAAATGTCACATCAACACTCTCAAGCATAAACACAACCTTCATTTGACTCAACTGTTGGAAAAAACAAAAGCATTAACTACTGATTTTCCTAGAGGGGTGAGCGATCCAAACTTTATGGAACCAGACATGTTAGTGTTCCCAAACAACTCCAAAAACAAAGATAGAATTAAATCTAATTTTTGACACAAAAGTCAGATTTAGGTTTATTGTTAATCCTCACATGACCCACGTGAATGATGCCCCCTGGGTTTCTGCAGCTCAGCAGACTGAGACGCTATTCAGATTAGACTCTGCAGGTGAGATGTGCAGGTAAGGTATATAGGTGAGGTCTTCAGGTGAGATGTTCAGGGAGGCTGGGTGTGTGTGTGTGTATTGTGTGTGGGGGGGTTGTTATAGCTGCTCCTCTGATGCCATCCATGGGTGCCATCCAGTGGGTTCCATTTTCTGCCTTTCTTGGTTCAAGGTGGGCACATTGTGCAGCCTACAGAAGACTATTTTTTAAGAACTTGGCCAAGATTTGTTGTCTCTGAAACTGTGTATTGACAGATATTTTAAATAAAACATTATAAAGAAACTAGAGGCCCAATGCATGAAATTCCTGCAAGAGTAGGCCTTCCTTCCCCCACTGCCGGCACCGGCTTCCCTCGCAGCCCTGGCTTTGTCCCGATGGTTGTCCAGAAGGACATCCAGTCTAATTAGCATATTATGATTTTATTATTATAGATGGTAAAAATTAAATGAGATTCCATTTTTTCCCTTTAGAACCACAGGAATCAGTCTCTAACAATAAGAAAAACAATTTACAAAAATCCACAAATCTGAGAGTTGAAATAGTTTATTTTCCTCACCTAACAGCTAGAAACTTCTATGTGTATGTCTATTTTATGTTTACTATTTGGATTCAATTCATATAAAATTATGCTTTATGACTATTTTCAGATGACCAACAATTAAGGCTATCCCCATTTCTATATAGCATGTTGCCACATCTTGGGAATAATTACCGCTCTGATATATGAGAAGTAATATATTGGTGTGATTTTTAAATCCCTTTGAATAAAGTTGAGCACATCCTGTCTTTCAGCTACTTTTCTGAGTTTATCATTTTCTCTCCAGGCTTAAAAACTGTAAATATTAAGAATATTATCCCCTTTGCCTGCACTATAAATGACAACCATTTCTTCTCTCAGTTTGTCATTTATTTTTTGAATTTCCTTGTGGTGATTTATTTCTTTATATAAACATTTTAAAATAATAGGATTTATCAATATTTTATTGCTTTTGAAATTTGGGCCACAATTAAACATTATTTCTACTCTCATTTTATAATCAGCTCAATTCATGTTTTTAATTGTTGTCTAAAATTTCTGGTCATATATTTTTTAAAATATATTTTATTGATTTTTTTTACAGAAAGGAAGGGAGAGGGAGAGGGATACAGAGTTAGAAACATCGATGAGAGAGAAATATCAATTCAGCTGCCTCTTGCACGTCCCCTACTGGGGATGTGCCCGCAACCCAGGTACATGCCCTTGACCAGAATTGAACCTGGGACCCTTCAGTCTGCAGGCTGGCGCTCTATCCACTGAGCAAACCGGTTAGGGCTCTGGTCATATTTTTTAAATTAAAATTTTGAAAACATTTGGAGTTCTTTCTGTTGATGGTGTGAGGTGTGGATCAAATTTTATCTTTATCAAAATTGTAAACCCAACATCCTTTATTATGAAGAAATCCATTCTTTAAGACAGTGATTTGAGAAGTCAACTTTACCAACTAACAAATTTTTGTTTGTACTTTATTCTGTTCCTGGACTTTCTATTCTGATTTGATGCCATCAGAATGTACACTGTAGGTTCCAACATCATAAGATACAGAGGTGTAATTAGCCCACGTAGCTTCTTCTTTCCTAAAACAATGTGTAGCTGCAGTGACTATTTAATGATTTATAAAGTCAAGGACTTTTTAGCTTTAATAACTATTACTAACTTTAGAGAGTTGTCAGAACTCCTGGAGTCTTTGGTTAACGTTGGGGAGGAAGTTGTGCAATCATGTGGTGGTTTCTACAGGTCAGGTGCCTACGCTTTGGGGTTAGACACCTTCGCTGCTACACATTAGCTCATCCAATGTTCTAATTCTTGCCCATTAAGCAGGTCTTTAACTATTTTTTTCTCCTGACTGAATTATACATATATATCTTTTTCTCCTTATAAAAGGCAAACACTATTAACTCTCACTCACTGCTGACACTGCAAACTATTTCAGATTTAGGGAACAGTTGTAAAAACAAAGAAAATGTATTAGAAAGGTACAGCTGTTGAAATATTACTTTGAGTAGAAGTCACAGACTCTAATTTATCTTCTTCTATTAATTAAATGAAATGCTTTCACTCTACAGAAGTAATATTGGTTGAAGGGGGGAAGTGCTGTCCCAGGTTGGACCCATGTGTGGGCTCCAGTGTGTGGTTTCACAGGGAGAATTCTGCTCACCCCAGAGCAAAGCTGGGTGCCTCCCAAATATAACATGGGAGTTATCTTTTCTCCGTTGGAGGGGCAGGCTTCAGGGTGCTGAGAGACGGGGGGAGAGAGGGGCTAGCACTCAAAGTGAGATTTTGGCACACTGTGGTTTCTAGGGAAATAAATCTCTTTGTCCAATCCAAGAAGAACATAAACCATGCCTCCAAATGACCTGAAAGAAGTCAAATTTTATTGAAAAGAAAATGTATTTCAAACCACATGTTTATAGAAAAAGTTAATGAAAGTCAAACTGAAAGGAAGATTATCTCATACTGATTAGTTTCTCTTCCTTTCATGAAAGCAAAAATTTAAAAACTATTAGGGTATGTTTTTTTGTCTATATCTTTAACTACTGTCTATAATTTTTCTTCTCAGGATTACCTAAATACAAGGGTGAGGGGAGGGAGGTTAAACCAACTGTTAAAGCAAATAAAATGTAATAATTTAATAAAAATAAACTAAAAATAATATTTAATAACTTGTCCTCAAAGAAAACATACACAAGTCTATGTGAAACATATGGAAGTGTGTGTTGCCAGTAAAGGTTCTATAAACCCCAAAGATAATAGGTTTGCTTTCTTTTTCTTGGGCAGAGGGGTTTTTAAAAGTTTACTATGTTGATAACTTAAAAATTATCAATCAAACAAAGCTTTTCTTGTCCTCCAGAGAAGTCCTGCTGGCCCTGCTTCAGTCCTGAGCAGCCTCCCCCACCCTGTTCTGAATGGGTTTCTCCTCCTAGTCCCGTTCTGACCATCTCAGCGTCTTTTCCAGATGTGCTGCTCTCCCTCGGTTAAGCCTGATTTAGCAGGAGGCATACATAACAGTGACAATTAGCCACAATAGAAAAGTTCTTCAAGTAAAAATTACTGACCTTCTTTCAGTGATCTCTCTCACTCTCCACTTAGTGTGAGATACAAATATAATGGAAAAGTTACTGGTGGTTTTGGTTTTGACATCTCTGTAAACACAATGAAACCCACCCTTTCTGGGGGTGGGACAATGTGGTCAGTCAGTGAAAAACCTGCTGTTTTTATCAACTGGAAATGTGCTTTATGCATTAAAGTTGATGCTAAAGGCCAACAGCAATGCACACAAAGAGGCATTATTTGAATATCTGATCAGATTGAAGAGAGATGTTTAGTAATAGTGGTAGGCTTAGAGCTTCTTAGCTCACACATTCAAATGTTTCCTATACTCACAGTAATTTTTGGTAGAAATAAACTTAAATAATGAAGGATGCTGAATAATTTTTTGCAAAGTTGTATTTTCCTTGAGTTTCTGACTCAAAAGTTGAAATGAAAATTTGCCCAGTGGCCTATTCTATTTAAATAACTGGATTCACGGGCAGAGAGGCTCAAGGTGGTCCACATGGTGAAGCAAATGGGGCTGAGCCCACCTACTTGGCCTCCAAAGGCCAACCCCAACACGGGATGGCTTCGGGGTTCAGCCTGGAATGCTAAAGCCTGGGTTTTTCTTCACCCAGAGCGCTGGAGTTGGCCACACTTAACCACTTCTGGTCATCAGCCAATTAGAAGAAGTTTATGCATGCCTAGGCCATTAAAAAAATGCTCAGAGGGGCTGGCTGCTAGCATGGCCAAATAATCTGTTTTTAATGTAAATATTTTGGCTCCATTAAAACTTATCAAATCAAAGATTCTGCTATGCCTTCACTTTAAATGCTTGGTTTGGTACTTTGAAATATGCATGCTAGACAAGCTCAGCCTAACGATGGCAGGTTAGGTGGTCTCTTTCTGGAATTTGTTGTGTTGGCTATTGTGTTTGGTGGGTGCTGTGCAACAGGAGGCTGAGTTCTAGGCAGAGGTCAGAGGTCAGGAGAGGTACACTTTCTGCAGAGTGATCAGATCCGTTTCCATCTGAGAAGGAGGAGGAGGAGGGAGAAGAGGTGGAGGAGGAGGGAGAGATTTATTTATTGTTAGAAAAAATATTGACACTTCTTGGCCTCACTGGTTTGGGATGTGTTTGAGGTGTCAGAGGAAGGCGCTATGAATTCTATTAAAAGTGCAAATCTTGCCCAAAATTAGTGCTCAGGGTAAGGAATTATGTGGTGACAAGGGGGAAATCTCTGCCAAGGCCAAATTATGAGGCACTGCTGGGCCACTGAGCAAATTCTTCCAGGGAAAAACAGAGAAAAGGGGTCTGCAGTGAGCTTGTGTCCAATGTGAGGAGCACATGGGTTGTGTGCTAGTGACAGCTACTGAATTCTCTGCGGTGACAGGAGAAACCCCCAAATAAAACAGTCCCTGCTGTTTAATGACACAGTGCTAACTGTCCCTTCAACAGGACTGTAGGACTGATCCTCCTCTATGATGACTTATCATAAAGTACTATTTTCCTCCTTGAGAAACTAGCTTTTGCCAATGAGGAATCTATATATATAAAAGCCTAAGCGACCGTTACAACCGGTTGACCAAATGACCGGTCGACAGGTCACTGTGATGCACACTGACCACCAGGGGGCAGAAGCTCAATGCAGGAGCTGCCCCCTGGTGGTCAGTGCACTCCCACAGCCAACCTCCCGTGGCCAGCCAACCTCCTGTGGTCCCTCCTCCCAGACAATTGGACCCAATTGGCCCCGATGGACCCCAATCAGGACTGAGAAAGATGGGCCCAATCAGCCCCAATCACCAGCCAGGCCAAGGGACCCCACCCGTGCACGAATTCGTGCACTGGGCCTCTAGTGTTTTATAAATGGGTTAGATACATCATCATCCTTATAATTTATGGTTAATTTCAATTTTAGAATATAATAACTTTGTTTTAAGTGTACTGGTATTTAAAAACAGCAAATGGTTCTGATTGCAGCAGGGCCATAAAGTATTGTTTTAAATGAACTCTGTTAAGTTGTTTTTTTTTGTTTGTTTATTTATTTTTATTTTTTTAATAATTAAATCTTTATTGTTCAGATTATTACATTTGTTCCTCTTTTTTCCCCCCATAACTCCCCTCCTCCCAGTTCCCACCTCACCCTCCGCCCTCACTCCCCACCCACTGTCCTCATCCAGAGGTGCATGATTTTTGTCCAGTCTCTTCCCGCATTTCCCACACCCCTCCCCCCCCCCCCCGCAAGCATAGTCAGTCCATTCCCTTTCTATGTCCCTGATTCTATTATAATCACCAGTTCATTCTGTTCATCAGATTATTTATTCACTTGATTCTTAGATTCACTTGTTGATAGATGTGTATTTGTTGTTCATAATTTGTATCTTTACCTTTTTCTTCTTCTTCCTCTTCTTAAAGGATACCTTCCAGCATTTCATATAATACTGGTTTGGTGGTGATGAACTCCTTTAGCTTTTCCTTATCTGTGAAGCTCTTTATCTGACCTTCAATTCTGAATGATAGCTTTGCTGGATAAAGTACTCTTGGTTGTAGGTTCTTGGTATTCATCACTTTGAATATTTCTTGCCACTCCCTTCTGGCCTGCAAAGTTTCTGTTGAGAAATCAGCTGACAGTCATATAGGTATTCCCTTGTAGGTAACTGAGTTTCTTTCTCTTGCTGCTTTTAAGATTCTCTCTTTGTCTTTTGCTCTTGGCTTTTAATTATGATGTGTCTTGGTGTGGTCCTCTTTGGATTCCTTTTGTTTGGGGTTCTCTGCGTTTCCTGGACTTGTAAATCTATTTCTTTCACCAAGGAGGGGAAGTTTTCTGCCATTATTTCTTCAAATAGGTTTTCAATATCTTGCTCTCTCTCATCTTCTGGCACCCCTATTATTCTGATGTTGGTACGCTTGTAGCTGTCCCAGAGGCTCCTTACACTATCTTCACACTTTCGGGTTATTTTTTCATTTTGCTTTTCTGGTTGGGTGTTTTTTGCTTCCTCGCATTTCAAATCTTTGACTTGATTCTTGCGCTCCTCTGGTCTGCTGTTGGGAGTCTGTATAATATTCTTTATTTCAGTCAGTGTATGCTTACTTTCTAGTTGGTCCTTTATCACACCATCAAGGGTCTCATTAGATTTCCTGTACATCTCATCAAGTTTATCGACAGCCTCTAGAAGCCTCTTGAGAGACCTCAAAAGTGTGGTTTTGAATTCTATATCCAGTAGCCTGCTCTCCTCCGGTTCTGTCCTTTGTGGCCTGTTTCTTTGTCTTGGCATTTTTTTATGTTTCGCTGTGTGGATAGAGTGGCTTTCCGTGTTAAGTGTCCCAATTACCTGAGGTAGACACTCTTGGTGCACCCCCTTGTGGTCTCTGTGAGCAGTCTTGTAGTCAAGCCTTGATTGTTGTAGGTAATTACTACTTGACCTCCAGGCCAACTGGCTGTGAGAATCAGCTGTGTTTGCAGTGGGAGAACTTCTGTCCTCCAGGGAGGTGCTAATCTAGCCTTTGCCTGAGGCTATCCAGCAAATGGCTCTGTGCAGGGCTTGGGCGGGGCGGGTCCCACAGGATCAACAGGGCGGAGGAGGGAGCAGTTATGGCTGCTCTCAGTCCATCCCCAGGGGCTCTGCCTCTCTGTCCCAGCAACCGCTGCAAACCTCGGAGGGACCGAAGCCAGACAGTCCCGCTTCTCCGTTTGAGTCTGGGTCTCTAGAGACTCACCCGGATCTGGAGCTCAGAGTCTGAGGCTCCCTCCAGATTGAAACAGTCAACCGCACCCTCAGCCACCAGCCCGCGCTGCGTGCACTCCGCACCTTAGTATTTTACTTCAGCACTGCTCCTCCTCTGATTCTCAGTTCCTCCTAGTTGTAGAACTTCCACTCAGCCGGCCTTCCTGTGGTTCTGGATGATGTCCGTTCCGTCTTTTAGTTGTATTTTTGAAGTGGTTGTTCGAGGCAGCAAACTCCAGCGTTAACCTATGCCGTCATCTTGGTTTCTCCCCCCCCTTTTTTAAATATGAATCTATGTAATGACAATAGCAGAGAAGGGACCTGGCACCCACATCCGAGGGCCCTGCAGTCACCTGGTGTCTGGAGAAACAAGGTGTGGGGTGCAGGGGAGGCCAAGGCAAAGCTGACCAGGAGCCCTGCAGTCATGGCCTGGGGTCCTCTCCTGGATATTTTCTGTTGGAGGGTTAGCCAGGAGTCCAGGCCAAGGGGCCAAAGGAGAGATCATCATCTTTGTGTTGGCAGTACTGAGGTCCTGACCCAGGAAAGCAAAAGAGGGGAGCCTACTCCTGGCTGGGGTGGCCTGGGTACCATTTGTTTAATCCCATTTCTAAAATGGATTCATTGCTTTCACTGTCTCCCAAGCACAAATGCTTTTACAAAACAGACTGAAGCACAGTGTTGTAAGAATCCTCAAAACCATGCCAAGCCCAAGTCCTGTGGGAAAGCTGCTCAGAAACCAACTGGCCCTTCAAGTGAAGCTCGTCCCTTCCCGGCAGGGATGCATCCTCTTTCCTGCCCAGGAGGTTGGTCGTCTCTTGTTAATGTGCATCATCTATGGACTTCTTTATTAGAAGAGGCCCATCGTCTCCCAAGTTCCTTGGCCATGGGTGTTTATTTTGCTTAAAAAAAAATTTTAATTGAGTTTATTGGAGTGACATCTATATTAATAATAGTCTAGGTGGTTGTCACGCCCTCACTCATCATGCTCTAAAGTCATCACAAGATGGCTGTCACAAGATGGCCATGTGCACAGTGGAGGCAGGGCCTGGCAGAGGAGGCGGGTTGCGGCAGGGGATGGCAGTTGGGAACGATCAGGCCGGCAGGGGAGGGTAGTTGGAGGTGATCAGGCTGGGCAGGGGAGGGCAGTTAGGGGGTGATCAGGCTGGCAGGCAGAAGTGGTTAGGGGCAATCAGGCGAGGCAGGCAGGTGAGCGGTTAGGAGCCAGCAGTCCCAGATTGTGAGAGGGGTCCCAGCTGACCACTGTGGCCAGCCAACCTCCTGTGGTCCCTCCTCCCAGCCAATTGGCCCCAATTGGCCCCGATGGACCCCAATCAGGACTGAGCAAGACGGCCCTGATCAGCCCCAATCACCAGCTAGGCCAAGGGACCCACAGTCAGACATCCCTTGAGGATGTCCCAGACATCCCTGTCCCAGATATCCCTGGAGAGGGTGCCAGCTGGGCTGAGAGACTCCCCCCCCCCCCCCATGCACAAATTTCATGCACCGGCCCTCTAGTTGGTTAATAAAATTACATAGGTTTCAGGTGTACAATTCTATAGTACATAATCTGTATATTATATTGTGTGTTCACCACCCTGTCAAGTCTCCAGGAGAGAAGGTAAAGATTGCCTAGGTTTTATTTCAGATTGTGAACTGCTGTTGGCTTGGGTGGACTGCCTGATAGTTGCCCAGAGTGGGCCTAAACATTTCATGACACCCATCATGCAATGATTGTTCGGTTTTCACCCGAAAACCTGGCCTCTGTCAGTGAAGCATCCCAAACACACATTGAGTTTGTGAAAACAGCCAGTGTATGTATCCAGCAAGAAGACAAGATTTCACCACTTTAAAACAATCCAAACTTGAACCCTCTATTTACAGGAGCATGCATTCTGTGTGACACAAGCTGACACAGAGAAGTCATTTGATAAACAGATACTGAATTCCGGAGACAACATGGAAAGGGAGGGAAGGAGAGGTGCCCAGATGGTCCAATGCTGTTTCTCTCACTCCCCACTGAGAGGTGCCTGGCCCTGTGCAGTGTGTGTGTGTAGGGGCGGGAGGGGGAACGGGGGGTGCACATCTTTCTGGATAAAGGGGTGTGCTATAGTTAGAGCAAGGACCTAAGCATTCCCATCCTCCTCAAATAGGCAATGATTTTCTTCTTAATGTAGTAAAACAGAAAAGCCATTTAACTGAATGGTGAATGAAATCTGACCTGACTTATTTCTACTCATTCTTGCTCTGGGATTTACTTATATTGGTGTTATTTATAGATTCTGAATACATATCATCAAAGACACTGTAGTTTTAATCATCTTTATGGAAGCCTGAATGTCACACATAATACTATTTTCATAAGAAAAAAATCCCCAAGCAAATGCAGTTAAGGCCACGTTATGGCATACAAAGCAAAAAGTGAAAATGTTATGATCTTTATTCTTTTTTATAAATGTTTTGGTGCTCCAGGCTCCTTCCAAGTTAGAGATGATATCATGGACATACATACAATGGTCTTTACTCGAGCAAATGAGACTTTTCCAATGATGGCAATAATTAGAGAAACTCCATTGCCTCCTTGTTTCCTTTTTGTGAAACCAATGAAAATATAAATGGTCTGCGTGCTTTTGTGTGAAGGTTCTCACCCAGTTTCACTGCCCAGCTCCCACTGTCACCCGGAATCCAATTACATCCCAGCCGGCACAGGGCCCAGGGCTGTGTGGGGACATGCAAGATGAGATGAGAAGCCACCAGTTAAATTCTTTTCTTAGCTTCTAGGATGAGACCCTGGGAAAGCTTTCCTTTCCTTTTACATCTTGCAAAAAGAATTATTAACCTTAAAATCGAAAAGGGATGGATCTTATGCCCTTTTAGAAGCTTTTTGGGATGAGCAAAGATGAAAAACTCTCAGAGAAATCCAAGTTCCTCCAGGTTGTTCCTTCATAAGTTGGCTGTTGTTAAGGGCACAGTGCTCACTGGACTTGATGTGAGTAGAGCGTGCAGGAGACGAATGCTGTCCTTAATTTGGATTAATTGGGTTTCTTTACATTTGACTCTCATGGGAATCCAGTGGGTCTTTCAAAGCCACCGGGAGATTCAGGGGCTGTGTGTGCGCGTGCATGGGAGGCAGTCGCTGCGGCTGCTGCTGCTGCTACTGACGCCCCTGGGATACCCTGAATGTCCCCTCCAGTCGGGAGTGTTTACATGATCCTTATCACTTGTAACTATCATGGCAGAACCATCAATTAGCTCTTTACTTGCAAAATAACACCTGGGAAAGCTTCTTCCACAAACTTGTTTAACCTTTTTTCTCCCCTTCCCTTCGGTGACAGGTTAAGATTTACGGTTTTTAAATACTTCTGCAGCACCTGGGTTGATGTTATCACGTTGATGAGAAATGCCTTGGAGCGGGGTGGGGGGTGGGGGTTGTTAGGGCAAGAATTGCAGTTCATTAAGAAGAAACTTTACCCTAAGAGTAAATTTAGTGTTTCGACTAATAACATTCTAGAGAACAATTAATTCTGACTAGGCAGTCCTTGGGCGGGGCCGCTTAGATTATTGGGAAGAAGCCCATCTGGCGTTGGACTCTGGGAACTGATCTTCTCGGCTGCCCTTCCTTCCCGCCCCCCTAAAGGATGGGGGTGGATGGAGATGAGAATCGAGTTCCCAACAGTTTTAATATTTCCAGAAAAGAGAGAGGAAAAGGAGCCACGTAAGGCACACCCGGATTTAAATCACTCAATTAACTGGTGGATGCCTTTTTTCATCCTTTAAAATCTGGGTTCAATTTGGTGTTCCTTAAAACACACATGGGATAACAGATGAGATGAAGCCAGCTGTCTCAGCTGGGCTCGCAACCTCGGTTGTGACCTGCGAGTTTCTAATATTCCTTTCCTGCCCCCTCCACCCCCGCGCCTCTTCATTAGCCCAGTTATTGGAGAGTCCGGACACTTCACACTGCATGGCAGTCGGGTGATGAAACACGGGCTTATTGCAAAGATGTAATCTACTGTCCCTGTTTGTAAGGTGCCGTAACAAGCATGCTTTGTGTGCACGGCTTGTAGAGAGTCATGTATCTTCTTTCATTCGAAGCTGTCAGCTACATCCCCAAACTCTAGATAGCCATCGGATTGTGTTTAATGGGCTGCTGGTTATTTTTTTGTTTTGTTTTTGCATCATTTAGATATGACTATGACTCTAAGAGGCTACACCTAAGTCAAGGCTTGCTAAATTTGGAAGTCTGAAGTTGATCTGGCGAAGGCAGCACAATAAGCATGGCACACTGACAGTACACACAGGACTTCAGTTGAGAATGAGTTGAATGCCGCCCTTCCTATCTCTGGGCAGGGGGTGGGGCTGACAGCCAAACAAATGATCGCCAAGGGCTTCAAAGTAAGACCTTCCTCCCACTCAGATGAAACAGCATCTTTTTATAGTCTCTTTAAAAAGTTTTCCATAATTATAACAAGGACAACTCAATGAAGCAAGGGAAGTGGAATTATAGCCCAATACATCAGCTCATTTTGTTTTCTTTCATCTGTCCTCCATGTGGAGACCCCAAGGTGGGTGGGAGCATCTTCCTCAAGGCCCTAGGTGAGAGTCACTCATCACTTTAGGGATCTCAGCTAATTTTATGGGAACCTCTGATGATTGAAGCCACTAGAGTCCAGAGGGAGTCCAGGAAAGGGTAGTGGGGGAGATCTGGGCTGTGGTGACTGAGGACTTGAGGGAGCACCCAGCACTGTGGGCAGTCCTGTAGGAGGCCCTCATCTCCCTGCTTTACTCACTCCCAACATAGGAAAACATAATACCACCTCCAGGGCTGTCGGAGTATTAAATGAAAAGTCCGTTATAGAAGCATCTAGAACAGTGGGTTGGTGTTACTAAATCCTTAAAGGTGTTAGTTTCCCCCTTTGCCCTGGGAATTTCATGGAATATCCCTAAAGGCTCTGTAATAAATGAGCCTCAGCAAAGCAAATTAAGATTCAAATTTTATTTAAAGATGAGAATGTCATGCAGACTATCATTTTTCAGACACTTTGAAATGATCTTTGGTGTAACACAGAAGATAACAATTAGGTAATCTTATTTGCATTGCAGGATTAGCTTCAAGACCATTGATTTTCAGGGAACACCACACCTGTGGGGGGTGGGTATGGGAAAGTCCCTCTCCCTCCCTCTTCTCCTCCTCCCAGACACCGTCCTTCCCTGCCAGCCTTTTGGGAAGAGTCTATTGCACAACTAATTGGGTGAATTACAGGGAATGTCACTGGATTGCTCCCTCCTGCTTCATGGGGTCAGGCCTAATTTCTGTCTCTGCTTCACCAAGCCGTCCCTAAGCATACCCATCATTCTTTCAGACTTGGTGCAATGGGTCTGTGCAGTTGAAGAGTGAACGGTGCATGACTTAGGCTTTGACCCTGGTGGATGGGGACCGCCCTCACAGACTTGTAGCAGGGGCCACATCTGCCAGGACACTGAATCAGAGCTTTGTATGTGAGCTGTCACATACTAGTGCTCCCACAGTGTCACATACTCCCAGCTCTTGTTGGCCAGCAGAATTGACTGTGTCTCACAGCTTCTAAGTGGACATGGGATCCCTGCTTCCAACTCAGCACTCCTCATCTTCTTGAGATGTCTGCCCATCACCATCTGTTCTCCAGCTAGGTCCTGCCTCTACTCCCTCTGATCAACATGGGGATGGGTCGGGGTGAAGCAGATCATTGTCCACACTCAAAGGTGTCAGTGTGGAGAATTGATGAGCCAGCCCAAAGGTTTACACACTAGAGTAAAGACCTCAATGTAGCTGTTGGAGCCACCCAGGTGAAGGCTCTGAGCTTTTTGGCTGCCATGACTTGAAGGCCCTCTGCCTGGGTGTGTCAGCCCAACACACAGAGCTGGGGAGAAAAACACGGTGCCCCAACCCTTCCTGAGACCTTTGTAACTCCCTACTCTTTTAAGGCAAATTACACTAATGAGGGCAATGGTAACAGCAACAAACTAAAGTCAGTTCCTCTGTGTTACACCAAAGATCATTTCAAAGTGTCCTCCTATCATGTGTACACAAAATCAACAGCCCAAGATGAAAAAATAACAAAAACCAAAAAAAAAACAAAAAAACAAATCACTAAGCTAATGACAATGCCGAACAGGAAGTTTATCTCTTGCTGAGCTGACTGACTTTGAGTGTCCCCATCGCTTGTTATGTCCCAGTTTTGTCATTTCTAAAATGGGATCCATATTGTCCATTCACCTTCACATGATGATGAAGTAGGACTCTCTGAAGACTGGAGTCTGAAAATTAACATTTACCAAAACCATAATATAGTAAAAGCTACTGCTATCCTTTCATCATTTTTGTCACTTTTTCCCCCCTGTGGCCTCCTCAAGGAACTAGAATAAGCTATTTTGCTCCTTGAGAAATTAGCCAAAATGCTTGTTAAGTGAGTGTGAAGGGCAATATTTTCAAAGGGGCCAAAGGGCAGAAATGAAGCATACAATCAAATGTTCTTCCACATGACTTGGTGGGGACAAGATATGAAGTTCACAGTTAATCTTAAATTGGCATGAACAGAAAGATGAGTTTCAAAAAGGAAATGAGTCAGAGGCTCGGGGGCTGGGAAAATTCCCGACAGATGGGGGTGATGATGACCCGGGGAGCTGGGGAAGCGAGGGTGGCGCTGGCACAGGCCTTGCCAACATCTTCCAACATGTCTTGTTTGCATAGACTCACACCCTCCTCGTCCGGCTTCATGTGAAACAATCTCAGGCCCAAATCAAAGCGAGCCCCTTGAAGCTCCATGCCTGAGCAATACTTGTTCTCACTGGAGTCTCAGCCAAGGCCTCTGAAGTCTTGGAAGAAGGCATGGCAAATTCTATTTTTGTAGATGCTCAAAAATGGAGGGTTGCCACTGATCAGACTGTCAGAAATAATAACATGATTTCTTAGTTGGCCCAGAATTCTTTGGTGGAACTTCTTTGAACTCGTTTGCCCTTATTAATACCAAAACAATAGCTGAATCTCCAGAAGAAGGTCCCAGGTCAGTCCCATTTGTAGGTTTTGAGACCATCCTCAACACCATCCTTCCAAGTTGCACGTATTCAAGGTTCTGTCTCCCAGTTTGTCCCCCAGACTTGCAGCTTCCTAGATATATTATTCACTTAATTCCTCTTTTAAAATGTTGAGCAAAGGAAGTTTTTCTCACTCTGCCAAAAAAACTGAAGCAAATTTCTGTTGCTGCAGTCTTCTGCAGTCAGCTTCCAGGGAGTGTGGGGGTGTTGTACTTAAGAGTGATCATCTTTGGAGGAAGAGTCTTCAACAATCGGGCTTGAACTATAAAAAAGAGGGGACTGTCACTCCCAATTTTGACAGAATCATAAAAGGTAGTTTTATTCTTTTAAAAATTACCTAGTGGACTGAGAAGGCCTGGGGGGTTTTGGTAAACATAAGCAGTCATTTCTAAAACAATGGAGACAAATTAATTCTGCTACATTTCCTGGTTCTTGGTGATGTAATTTGCCATAGATGATAGATATCATGTCCCTATAAACCTAAGCACGTGTCAGTTGCCTTGCCCTAAAAATCCTTACCTTTTCTTATCTGTTTATCAATGTTTAAACCAGTTCTAGATGAAATGCCATTGATTGGCATTTACCAGCTTATTGTTAACATTCTCAATTCAGACATTCTCTTGGTTTATGTGTTGAAAACATGGTCTACAAATTAATTTTGCTCATAATGTATTGGATTGCATTTATACAGATTTGAATCAAATATGGATGTAATCACACCACAGGAACACAATAATTCTTTAAAGTACAATCTTTGGAGAACACAATTTACTTATCATATCGTATTAATTTAATACTCTAGTTAGCTAGCATGATAATAGATTTCCACTGCATACCACTCAAATCCTGTATTAACACATACTAGAATTCACTGGGCTCTGTTCAGAAAAGCACAGCCAGGTGAAGTGTGGGGATGAGAATAAGGCATCTATGGACCTGGTTTCTGAATGCAACTTTTGGAAAATCATGATTTGTGAGAACCTTTCTTACCAAACTTCATATTTAATAAATTAAAAGCACATGCTTAGATGCCTAAACCCATAAATTACTATCAAGTAGCACTGAATCAAAAAGTTATGGTAAATTTCATTTTAAAAAACTAAGATATATTGTTTTAAAAATGAGTTTCTTTTATTGTCTTTTTCTGATGGTGCCAATATTCTTTGCTTATTCTTTCTCATTTGTGATCTCTATATATGATACACACACACACACACACACACACACAGTGGCCAGATTATTATGACCACCTGACGCTTGTAGGCAAATTAGCTATAATTTCGCGCTGAAGTTGACAGAGGGCCAGACAATTATAAATAGGGAAGCAGGTTGTTTACCATGACAGTAGAAGTGATCTTTTTCTGAAGATATGGGTAAACAATGTGATTTAACAGCCTTTGAAAGTGGGGGATATATATATATATATATATATATATATATCCAGATTATTATGACCACCCCATCAGTACTTTGTTGGGCCACCTTTTGCCTTTATAACTGCGGCGATTCTTCTTGGCATTGACTCCACGAGATGTTGAAAGGTGATGAGAGGAATCTGACACCATGCCTGATGAATAGTACTGTCCAGTTCTGTGAGATTTGATGGTTGTGGAACCAGCTGTCTGATGGCTCTTTTAACTTCGTCCCACAAATGCTCAATTGGATTGAGATCTGGTGATTGTGGGGGACACCTAAGCAAGGTAAAGTCTCCCTCATGTTCTTGAAACCACTCCTGCACAAAATGAGCACTGTGGCATGGCGCATTGTCTTGTTGAAAGAAGACATCTCCATTGGGATATGCCATCAACATGATAGGATGAACCTGATCAGCAACGATACTTAGGTACGTTGTGCTATTCAGACGTTGTTCCACACGAATTAAAGGGCCCAAATCATTCCAGGAAAACATGCCCCAAACCATAACACTGCCCCCATCAGCTTGAAGGGTTGTACTCATGCATGTGGGGTGCATGCTTTCATGCTGTTTCCGCCAAATTCTCACTCTCCCATCTGCATGATGCAACTGGAAACGTGATTCATCGGACCACATGACTTTTTTCCAATGCTCGACTGTCCAATCCTTGTGTTCCTGTGAGAATTGGAGATGTTTTATCTTGGTATCTGCAGACAGCAAAGGTGTTCGAACAGCCTTCGGTTCCCATATTCCATACGATGCAGTGTACGGCTAATTTGCTTACAAATGTCAGGTGGTCATAATAATCTGGCCACTCAGTATATATATATATATCCCATGTTCAAAGGCTATTAAATTGCATTGTTTACCCATATCTTCAGAAAAAATCACTTTTACTGTCATGGTAAACAACCTGCTTTCCTATTTATAATGGTCTGGCCCTCTAGCAACTTCAGCGCAAAATTATAGCTAATTTGCCTACAAACATTAGGTGGTCATAATAATCTGGCCACTCATGCATGCACATATATATATATATATATATATATATATATATATATATTCTTCTGACAGTTAATTCTACCAAAATGTGATTTGGTTGCTCTTGTAGCCATTGGTTTGTTTGCTCCTTAGGACACTATGGGACTGAAGTCAGATATGAGCTGAAGACTTGCAGTGGTCAGTGAATTTGAGTGGAGGTAGTGCGAGTAGCCTCCATGAGGACATTCTGAGAGCCCACGTGTGATACCCCACATCCTCCCTTACAGCCTCAGAGGGAGCTTGTGAGGAGATGGAGCCTCTGATGGCTGGGTCTCAGCATGACCAGAGTGAGCAGAGCATGTATCCCACCATTATCTATTGCACACATAGTGCAAATAAGTAAAAAAAAAGTTTGTTCTTGCAGTCCACCAAGGTTTTAGGGCTGAGAGTTACCACAGTATTGCCTCCTATGGCCTCCTAGACTCTTCCACCTAGTATAATTGTTGATGCCCATTTTGTGATATAAAAGCTTAATTAGAAAGCTTCACAAAATCCCTTTGCTTCTGTTCAAAATATTCCTTAAAAACTTTACTACATAGGGTTCATAGGTTTGCTTTAAAGCCATTCCTTAGTATAAGTCTTACTGGACCTCTCCGGAATAAAGGGCATGGCCGTGGGCACTCAGACCATGGATCTGGGCCTCCATGGGGGCAGGATTTATAGTAGAACCACAGCGAGCAGACTCACCTTGGTAGAACTAGCCCTTATCCTCAAAGAAAAACATTTCAGACATTTAGAAGAGACTCAATCACAGGCTGGTCATCAAACCAAGGAGAACTCAGAGAGAGTTGAAATTTCATGGTGAATACATCCTTTTATTTTGACCAATACCCATTGGTTTACAATAACCTCAGGTTAAATTCTTGAGGTCTGCCAACACTGGAATAGGAGCAGGCTTCCTTTGTTAGGGGCCATTATTATCTATGCCTTGGAGGGAAGTCTACAGCCTATGGGTGAGTGCTGATCTCTCTCAAGAGTTCTCATAGCAGCCTCTTTATTTGGTCAGACATAGAAAAAGAATGGGGTAGAGCTTTTCTGGTCCATTGAAAATATCCCACAATGACTTTCATTCTCAGCAGTCTAGGGTTAGGGGGAGTGTTCCTAGAAGGAGAGCTTTGATGTTTTAATGTGTGTGTGTGTGTTTGTGCGTGTTTGTGTGTGTGTGTGTTTGTGTGTGTGTGTGTGTGTGTGTGTGTGTGTGTGTGTGTGTCGGGGGCAGGGCAGAACAGAAAGACAAATTAACATATGGTGTGGTTTCTCTTATTCCTCCTGTTAGATGACAAGAAAGCAAGTAGGAGGCTGGTGAGTGGGAGTGCGCAGACCTCAGGGGGAAAATCCAAATCAGTAGGAGAACTTTCATTGGGGGATCCTAGCCCAGGACTAAGTGCATCAAAGGGATGGCAAGAGCACTTCTGGAAGTGGTCTGTATTTTGGAAAATAATTCAGCGTGACTGACACAGAATTATTCTAAGTCAGTCTGGGGGAAAGACCACTATCAGATTAGATTGTTTCACTCCTCTCCAACTTTCCATCAGAATAGTATTGAAGACATAGAAAATGAAGAAAACTTATGTCGACTCTTGGAGAAATGTCAACTAAACACAACTAAGAATTTTTTGTTGTTGTTGTTTCCAGCAAATACACCACTCAAAAAGAAAATGAGAAGGTATCTCGTTCTTTTCTATCATCTAACTTAGGCCAAGAGGCCTGGGGTATAAGGCGAGAAACACATTAGCGATTCTTTTCAGAGCTGGCCAAAATTCTGTCTCCATCACAAACCCTCCACCTACCCGGTACTACAACACTGTGCAAAGAAGGGCCATGGGCAGGCAGGGTAGGAGTGAGAGCTGGGTGAAGACACATAGAAACCAGGTTTGGAACAGAATCTTTGAGTTTGGGGATGAGTGACTGTAAGAGAAAGGGAACATAGACTGCTCTGTTACAGGACTCAGAAGAAAATGTCAGTTCTCCTTTTAGCATTCTGATAGGAACGCGAGACTGTATGGTCCCTGGGAAACAACAGGGGCATTCCTTAAGAAATGCAGAGATTAAAGAACAAGAAGACACTTGAAGACATTAAGGAAACTTGCAGTTGGCATTAAAAGAAGCAGATGAGTTAGAACTATTCAAAAGTACAACTTTTATTGGAAGTGTATCTCCTGCACTTGATAAAACCAGAAGCAGCATTTATTCCATGAAACATCAGATCATTGTTACAAAGGACAGAGTTGAGACTGTCTCTAAGAAGGCAGAGAAGTGGACAATGAGAATAAAATTGTTTGAAAAAGAACATGGTATATTATAGAGAGCAGAAAATGAAATCCTAACCTAAGGGCCATAGCTTTTTTTGAGGAAGAAATTAAAAGAAGAGGATAAGCAGCAGCAATTAAAATCAAAATGGGAAAACCTTTGTGGTGAAAGAAGATATGAGATAGACAGAAATGGCTTTTAGTGTCCCAGCAAAATGACTGATTAGATCCCATGTAGGAACATCCACATCTAAGTAGATTGGTAATTTTTGAAGCCGAAACATTAAAAATGTACCTGCAAGCAGTTAGGAGAAACAAAGAGGTCACACTAGCTGTGGTCTTCTTCGAAATCCCGGATGATGGAAGATAATGAAGCCACTTAACACATGAAGAACCTGGTGGCTATTCCAAAATTTCATTCTCATATAAATTGTCTTTCAGAATAAAAGTCATGCCACAGAATCCAGATAAATTAGAAACAACTGGAGTTGTCCATTGGTCTCAGAAACCAAGTGCCTGTTAGCGGTTCCAAGAACTTTAAAGAAAATGTTATTTTTGATTCTTTGTTGTTTGCTTGCTGCTTTTTGTAATTTTAAATTTTAAGATTTAATACAACATTTACAAATAAGGAAGGGAAAAGACATTGATCAATTTTGTACTTAGGCAATTAGCTAAATAATGTGGCTTAGGAATAGCTTATTTGGGAATGGCTAACCCAAATTACAGTTTTATTTCTTTGTGCAATATTTCTCTTAAAAGATGGGGTTTGTCTATCTATCTATCTATCTATCTATCATCAATCTATCATATATTTGCATGTTGAGGGGTGGTAATCATTCCACTGGTATATGTGTGCCCATGTTGATATGAGTGGACAGACGTGTGAAAAGATGCATTCCAGAGGCTACTGACTGGGGGATGGAAAGGCAGGGGCAGATGGAATGCTTCATTTACATGTCAGTGAGCATTTCAGTTGTTATGATGATCAGTTCTATTTGTGCAATTTTAAAAATCAACTAAAATAAATCTAGAAGCAAATAAAACCCATCTTACTCCAGTGATTTGCCATCTGAAAACCATCAATGGCTCCCAACCACAATTATATCGGAGCATTCATAGCATGTCAGGCAAAATCCTTTGCATCTGGCTTCTAGCTGCCTCCTCTAACAGCTCAGACCTGCCACTGCAGCCACACTGCTGACCCCTCCCTGCCCGATCCTCTCCATGCCTTTGCTCACTCCACACCATCTACTTGGCACAATAAACTGTCTTTTCCTCTCACTTAAGCATCACTTAAATCTCACCTTTTCCTTAAACCTATGTTAACATACTGGCCTGATTTCTGCCTCCTCGGAAAACTTACAGATTTTTTTTATCCATACTATCTTGTGTCATCTGTCTTATTTAGACAACTATGTCCAGATTATATTTTATATAAATTTTATACTCAAGCACCAGCTTCCCCAACTACATTATAAGTTCATGAAGATAGGACAGTGTCTTTACAATATCACACCCATACAATACATCACAGAAAATGGAAATCAGTAGATAGGTTGATTGATAGTTATTTGATGATTTGCTAGAAAGATAGACCAGATAGCAGGGTCTTATCAAGCAAGAGTTTCTTCCTGCAGGGTTTTCTTAGAACAATATACATGTGTTATTGGGTGGAATTGACAACAACCAGTTACTCTTTCTTATATTTCAAATAGGCACATGTATGAGCATTTAAAAGAAAAGATATCAACTCTGAGGTCATTGGCCTTTGTCATCTTATTCCTCCAAAAGTCTTTAATTCAGTTCCATGGAGTCTGCCCTTTGCCCGGTGTTCTCCATCCAACCCTGAGGGTGTAGCGTCCTTCAGGCATGATCTCTGCTGTCAGCTCTTAGGACCCATCATGGAAGTGACACGGAGCAAGTAATGACATGAGTGGTGAAATAATGCCACAGAAGGAGCACCTTGTCACATAATGTGCAGAATTGAGCAAGTTTACCCCCAATTTTAAAGACTATCTCCTATTTGTCTGCACCACAGAATCACACATACAAAATGGTGTGCACTCTGTATATGATGCCATGGAGTGAAATGTACTTCTGTTAAAACTGCAGCTTATTCCAAGGTCTCCCATCTTGTATTTGAGAGGAAAACGGTGCCATCTCCTTGCAACTTGCTGAAGATTTGGAGCTTGGAAAAAGCTGTCGGTGCTCATGCTGTCCTGCCTTATGTCACCTTGAACATGTCAACCGCCTTTCACCAGGCACTGTGAGGGACTCAGAAAGATGGCATCCCAGTTGACAGTAAAGTCAAGACCACCTGCACTGCTGGCCCTCGGCTGACCGTGGCCAGTGGTGACAAAAGCCAAAGCAAAGAGTCATGTCAAAAGAGCGCTCTACACCTAGAAGGCAGTTACAGGACATGGGGAGAGATTCAGAATGTCCTAGTTATTCTATCAAACGCAAATCTGAACTCAAAATCTTTCTGTGTAAAGACCAGGCCAACGTCCCTTTGGTTCTTTCATGCTTTGGATCTTACATGGAGTCTGAAATGTGAATCAGGGTAGGGTTGAGGGTCTTTGAGAGATGCTCTATTGACTCCTGGAAGTAGTCGCGTGGCGGGTGTGGAGGCCGCACACCAGACACCGTTTCACTAGAGTCTTTGTGGTTCCTGGGTCTCCCCCTGTTTTCTTAAAAACAGTTACTAGAAATATGGGACTTCATGTAGGGCCTGTCAGTTATGCATCACGTTCAGTTTAGAAATTCTGTATCCATGTCTGACTTGAGTGTTCTCCAAGTTACACTGGAGGGCATTATAAACTCACACAAAAGATTGGTTAAAAGTCATTAACATCTGAGATCTATGAGACGTTTGCACTGGGGTCTTTTTGGCATTTGTACTATTTGGTACTGCTCAATGCTATTTCAACCTTGTATTGGATTTTTCATTTTGCTTTAAAAACATAAAGCAAAGCATATGATAAAGTTATTAGAATTATCATCCAAACTCCAACTTTTCATTAGTTTTGAGAAACCTAGTTTTCTAAGAAAAATGGTGCTTCCTCTACCACTGTATTTTTTTTTTTAACAGAGATGAGCTGAGGTCAGCTTGAAACTTTCCTAAGGAACGGCCGTGATGTATTTCCAAGCTGATGAGAAGGCAACACCTGTTCATGCAACCTCCCGAAACCGTGCCTCTTACCACACGGCCGATTTCTCTGGAGCATCTTGCCTGGGCATTCTTAAATGATGATGATTCAGTCCCCGTGTCAAGGAACTTGCTGCGGGAAGAGATCCACGCAGTCTGCACAATGAAGGGAAGCTGGAGCTTGAAGGACAAGTGTCAGGATGTTCTGCTCCTGGGGCATGGCTGCAGGGGACCCCTGAGTGAAGATGGTGGCATTCCTCCCACGAAGCTTGAAGGAACTTTGGGGAGCTTTCTGCTACTCCCTGCATCTCCCGACTGCCACCTCCCTGAGCACGTCTCTGCCATCACTCACTGCCCACCAGGCCGGGCAGAACCCCACCACTTTGCAGGTGGGGCCGGCTGCTGCCAGTGGCAGAGACGGATGACATATTTATTAGCTTGTCAAAACCTCCCCTGTTTATGGAAGTCTCACCCGGCTAAACAAAACAGTCAGCTTCCCATTGGCTCGCCGAGAGGCCCCTGTTGAGAGCTTCAGCAAAGTGCTTGATGAGGCATAAAATGATGATTAATTAATTTACTGCTCAGTTGATCATCACACGGTGCGGCTGATGGTTCTCCCAGCGGTCAGCCCTCGCTCTGTGCTGTGCAGCCGAGCCTGTCTTTGGTGTGACCTGAGCTCTGAGACTCCCAGGCAGAGAAGAAGAGGGAGGCAGGAGCCAAGGCTCTGGAGGCCCCAGGAGGCAGGTGCGGATGCAGCAACAGCGAGGGAGAGGCCTCTGTAGCCGGTCATTAATCAAGACACACTTGCCCTGGGAACCTAGCTGGCATCCAGGAGGAGGCAGTTTCTGCGCTGGCTGGGGTGCTCCGAGCTACACCCCATGGGCCCACTTCTGTCCTTAGGACTGGGGTAGTCTGTCCTTACCCCGCCCCCCCCCACAATATTCCTTTATGAGATGAAGACAGGCTCCTCCAGGATACGAGGATGGCCCTAAGCACTGCTATCAGGGTGCTTGCTGTCCCAACTGTGAGCGAGGAGACAGGGTCTGGCCCTGCTCAGAGTGACCGACATGAGGGACAGCCAGGGACAAGGCCCTGCTTCCACATCTGAGCCTTGAAGTTCAGAGAAGGAAGGCCCACAGAAAGGGGATTTTTGTTTCTTAATTTTAACCCCATGTGGCACCTCAGTGGTTCTATTTGCTGGGTATTAAGAGCTCAGGAAGTGTAATTTAATTGAAAGTTAAAGTAATATTGTAATATTTCAAGTGAGAGTTCTTAGCTCATTTATACACTTTTAACTGGCTGTAAAGAATAGATCTGAAAAACGAAATCCACTTATAGAGCACAATGGCAAAGTGAAAGCCCAGGTTTCTGAGAGACATGGTGAGTGAATCTCTGGTCTGGAAGCACTCGGTCATTATAAATCAGGTTATATGACGTGAGAGACACGGCACCAAGTCACCCAGCCGCCTCTGGAGGGAGGCAGCTCCTGGCCAAGGGAGGTGTGTAAACTCAGGCCCCTGGACGGCAGGCAGGACCGTGGGGCTGCTGAGGATGCCACATAACATTTTCTTTTAGAGAAAAGGAGCCCTGCGCCCTCCTTTACATCTGAAATATCAAATGTTAATGGGCTATGACTCCCTTGAGATAGGGGATGGCACCCGTGTGGATAACCTTATCACAGCCCTCAGAGAGAGCTCGCCCCTTTTATGGCTCTGCTCCCCAATATCAGGTGAAGGCCTTGCACGCCCAAGACCTGCATGTCTGCTAATGAGCTGCAGACTCTGCAGGACAGCCCCTTCTCTGCACTCCCCCGCCCCCCACCGTGTAGTATGGGCATTCTCTCAAGTGTCCTCACATGGGGGACATTGCAGGTGAGGTTTGCTGTGTTCTTTGCCACGTGGAGATTTGCAGTACACATCCATATGTGAAAAGCACTAAAAAGCTCATCAGTTAGGAAGCCACTTTACTCTGGCTCATGTCAACATTCTCAGACTTAGAGCAGAATACACTCCCGTCGATGAAACTGCTCTGGGAGCAGGGCGCACCTGTCTCGGGGGTCACACTACAGAAGACGCCGGCCCTCTAATGTAGGGTAGTGTTAATCACTAAGCACATCTTGGGTGAGTGCCATGTGGAAGGATCACAGCAGCAGGTATCATGCTTGTGCTGAGGGAGCAGCCTGGTGCTCTGAGGCCCACGGCTGTGGGTCCCTGTTGGCTGCCATTTGGAGTTGGGCAGAACAGGCTGGGAAGGCAGAATGGGAGGAACCCTGGTAGGCTCAGAGGTTAGGCTGGTGTTGCTGTTATGTTAGGGACAATGGGCATGCAGGCCTCAGGGAGGGGCACAGAACTAACAGGAGAACAGGGCAGGTGGGTGGTCTGTGTAATAGATGCATACAACGGGCTGGGCTAGCCCTGAGGACACTGAGGACAGAGACATCAGCTTGACCAGGGGAGCCCAAGAACAGTGGCAAAGGACTGGTCCTGGAGCCACCAGCCTTTGGGCAGCCAGGAAAGGGGAGCCCAGGTAGAGGGGAAGGAGTGGTCCTGATGGGGGCCTCACAGGCCTGGACAACATCTCTAAAATACCTGCTCCTATGCTGTAGGCATGAGCAGGGGGCCACCCTGACTCTCTGGAGTCCAACAGCTGACATGCAGATGCCCTCATTGGCCTCCCTGATGCCATGATCTACCACCTGGAACAGGATGTACTAGGAAGTCATGAAGGTGGTTGACAGAAACACAATGTGTGACGTCTCGGCAATGCCAGGAACCTGCAGGTAGCATGAGAGGGGAGAAGCTAAGACTCAGGTTCCCGTGTAAAATCAAAGACAACACTGACTGTGCAGGGCAACCTGATGGAGGGTATGTGGCACTGGGAGTTGTGCTGGGCTCCTGCCACCTGTGGGGGACGTGGGAGGTCATGGCCTGGAGGAGGCAGAGGCCACTTTGGTGGGTCTTCTCTGAGAAATTCTCAGTCTCAAGTGGGCTGGCTGCTCTTGTGTCCTCTCTTGGGGCAGAAATACAAGTGTTGGGGCTGGTTATTTACCCCTAATTTACTGCCTCTCTTTGTTCTTTTCACACCCCTGCCTGCATTTTTATAGAGCATTTCTCCCATTGCGAAGGGTCACGTTGGTGTCACTGGCATTGTAAAGCACCGCCTCGATGAGATCATGACAGTGCGAGGCGCAACAGAGTATTTTGAATTTTTGAACATTTATTTTTATCTTTTTAAAAATTAAAAACTATACTTTGCCAGACCTAACCATGGGCCAATTTAAAATCAGAACTTAATTGTTAGAGAATGGCTAAACGTGGCCAAAGGTTTCCGAAGGCCAATTATGACATCATCAGGGAGGCAATCTGTGCTAATGGGGCCGCTTTCGCCCCCCGTTACAATAAATTTGCCTGGGTTCCACACACTGTGTGATAACCCCATCTGGCTCCCACCGTTTCCTACAATTTTTTTCCTACTGACTGTTAGCCATGTGTCCAGGATATTCAAGCTAATGAGTGCCCTGCTCCCTCCTGCGCACAAATAATTTAGCTCTACAGTCAGGACCTGATCAGAACTTGCAAGTCAGAGAGGTCATTTTAAAGACTGAATCTTTCTCTTTGTTTTCATTGAATTTTTTAAAATTTTTTTGTAATTTAACATCACAGGGAAAAATTAAATTAACAATAAAGGCACAATTGCCAAAGAATGCAATTTGTCCGTGCAAGATGGCCACTCACGCAGCACTGGGATCCCGAGAAAACGAGCCAACAGATGTACTCTTTCCTTTGGCCCAAGTGCTGGTCTCCCTCCCTGTTACCTGCTGCCTTGTGTCCAGGCTTTGCCCCCACTTGTCCTGATGAGTTGGAAAACATCAGAGTTGCACTTTTCTCTAAAATACTCAGAGGCTATAGTAGAAAAAATAAAGGAAGCAAATCAAAATTTTAAAATTGTCAAAGGTAAAATAAGAAACTACTGAAAAGTGAAAGTGAAATTTCCAAGTACATTAGATGAGTTAGCGTCATAATCATACTCTGTTAACTCTGAGCTTGGGGCATGGTTCAGTCCATAGAAGTAGCACTTTGCGACTTACAGAGAAGACAGTGCCCTGATTCCAGGTGCATAGGACCAATGATCACCAGATGTTTCTGATTGTAATAAAATAAATTTTTTTGGACCATTTGCTTTTTTGGTGTGTTATTAGTTTTTAAAATCAATACTTTTTAATGGAAATGACTTGACCAAAAATCTGTCACAGAATTCTGAGATCCATTCAAAGTGTAATGAGAAGAAAAAAGATGGTATGCTGAAGGATTAAGAATCTAAATGTATACCACTGCTGAGAGCAGGACTGGAGGTAGGATGTGGGGAGATTATGAACATTTTTAAATTAATAAAAAAAAACTCCATTGTAATTAGAAATATTCCATCTTTGACTTTCAGCCCTAACTAGCAAATTAACCTATCACTGAAATCTAGATTCTGCCTACAACTGATATTTTTCCTCTTTGGTATAGCTATTTGTTTATACTCTGATGGATTTGCAAAATCTAACATGTCTAAAAACATATAGCTTGGTGTTTAAGATTAAAAAAAATAAGCTTGCTCCTAATTTAAAAAAATGTTCGGTATGACTTTTCATGAACTTTAATAGACTCCCTTAACAAATGAAATTTAAAGTGTTTTTCCCTCCTAACAAATGTGAAGAACTTGCTCTAAACCAATAATAGAGTAATAAAAACAACCCTGTATGTGTTTCTTGGACAAATTAAAGCTAGATTGCTCTCAGGTGCAAATGGTCATATGCACCCCTTCTCCACATCGAGGAGCTCTGCCTTCAAATGAATATATTTAAGGATTATGCTGCCCAGAGAAATATCTAACGAATTCTTCATTATTTAGTAGAAAGATAAAAAATTCAATGTCCTTTTCCCCCCAGTTGATTTACAAGTGTTAGAGTGGGAATTTCTCTAAAAAACAGATCTCTTACTTATAAATACAATTATACAGTGAAGTGATAATATCTCATTTTAAAACCACAATTGAGGTATGCACACCAGAGACCAGGGGACAAGAACAGAAGCTGAACAAACTGATGGTGATTTCACATTCCTGGCTTTGTTCAGTCCTCTGGCCCTGCTGACTCTTAGGTCACACAGTCTGCATGGCCTCATTTCATAAGAACAGAAACCGAGCCTAAGAGGTCCAGGCAATGTCACCCTGGGTCCTGGGCCAGAAGGTACCCGAGCTCATCATGCTGAGTCTGTGGAACAGAGAGACTACAGAGGAAGGGCATGGGGTAGACACAGGCTGCCCTACAGATTCCATAAGGGATCCAAGAGCGGTGGCCAGTGTCAAGTGGTGGATCTGAGTCTTAACTGGATGTTGCATTAACTGGCTCCCTTATTTTTCATCTAGATGCTAAGTGGCTTTGCTTCTGCTAAGACTGTCCCTGTGATGGCGATGGCAATGGAGCGAGGGGAGGGGAGGACGTTTGTATGCAGGACCGGTCCCGCCACTAATAAAGATGCAAGGCCTCACGTTAGACAGAGATTTACTTGTATTGATGCAGATTTACTGCTCCGGAAAAAAAGAAGCCTTATTGTATGATCAAAGCTAATAAAAATAGAAAACAAATGACACCATAGACTAAATAGAACCAATGCACTAGGTAATGAACACTTATTGACCAGTAACCTGCAACTAATGTAACTATAGATTTTTACTTTGTCTATTCGTGGCTTTAAGAAGCAATCAGTTGAGTCTCCCCGGACTGGAGGATGAAGTGATAGTTAAGAAAGCTGTGTTTTATTTAGTGTGAAACAAAGCAGTCAATTTAAATTTGAGGTGGATGGGAAAACCATCTCTATAGTTTATGTTAGCTAGAATCACTTGAGCGAGGATGTTTCTATATGGTTCTGTCTTGGGATATGAATTGTTTATTATGTAAGACCACAGTCTACCCATTTACAAAATGTGATGGGAGAATTAGTCAGTGTCCAAATCCCCGGATGGAAATCTAAAACCAATATCCTGTGTGTGGAATGATTTTTAAATAAAGTCTACTGGATTGAGTCTCTTGTACTTACACATCATAGTTTATTTGAATTCTTTGTGCACAGAGGTACAGGCAAATGAGTGGGTTGCATTATGTACATACAACTTGAAAAGCACATCATTTGATATTAAATAACTGAATCTAGTGGGATTAATCATAGTCTATGTGGTGTCTGAGGAGCATCACTCGGCTCCTCCAATATCATTGAAGGAGAGTTATCCATCCTCCATTGGCATGATAGTGACACACAAATCCACTGGGCAGCCCATTTAGAGACAAGTGGAGGTCCCTTTCAGAGACGTCTTCCTCCATATTTGACACCCTTAGGTTGTCCTAGGGCTGTCACAGTCCTCTTGGGTAATCTCTTGGTCAAGTCACCTTCTGCTCATTTCCTCATTGGCTCTGCAGCCTGGCCACCAGGATCAGGTTCTAGCACTGTGCTGGGCTAGGACGATCTCATTTTATCCTTGCACAATTCTCAGTGAATTCTAGTTCATAGCTCCATTCTCCAGAGGAAACTCAACCCTGGAGAAGAAAAGCTTTGGGCCAGAACCGCACAGTGTGTGAGTGGCCTGCATTCTTCCAGCCAGACCTCTGCATGCATCTACAGGATTCATGTTCTTAAACACCCACGGATCCAAGCTCTGAGCAGGCAGGTGCCAGCACATGGAAACACAGACTATCATCCTCCCTGGATCACACCTATGGGATTCTCCACAGACATTCAGAGGCCATCACTTCCTCCAGTGTTCACTTCCCTTTGGACACCACATTCACTGGTTTGGGGAGGGAAATGGAGAGGAAAGGGTTTCTGTGTTGTTTTCGCCCTTGCACTGTTTTTGGGTTGCTCCACAGCTAAATCAGGAGCATGTCCACCTTCTGTTATAGAAGGTGAGACCAAGGCTCAGGCAGGTTATGCATCCTTGATAGGATAACTAGGTGAGTTTTAATTCAAGGATGCTTCTGTGGAAATACAGAACACAAACAATGTTAAATGACTTTACAAACACCAGTTGTGGCCCACAGTTGGCGCCGACGGATCATGTTTGCTCCCTGGAAAGGAATCAGATTCTACACGGTCAGTCGAGGCTCCCTGTCCCTCGTTACTGAGAGCTGGGGCAGCTTACGTGATGCAGAGAGGAACTCTTCCTCAAGATGGTGGGGAAGTAGCCCACAGCATGGGACAACCTGGCTGTCCCTGCCATTTTGTCCCTGGGCAGGCCCATGTCTGACTTGTGCAGCTTTGCCAATCCCACAGTTCACACAGAACGATTACCCACAGTCGGGGAACTGCTCATCCTTCTGGAGGCACGACATGTCACCTGCAGTCAAGGTTTGTTGAAAGTCAAGTGGTGGTGGCATCCTCAGGTTCTGGTTCAAATGTTCACTGTGAGATACACAGCAGCACAGTCGGGGACTCCCGGGAAGGGGAGTCTGGGAGAAAAAGGTCATTACAAACCTGGCTGCAAAAAAGTTAAACAGGACGTGCCGCCCGTGGATCTGGAGCTTACCTCTCTTCCCGACTGAGAAGAGACAACAGTGACAACCTGGGGACAGGAATCAATACACTGCGAGGGAAGGAGAAATCAGGCTGTGGGAAGAGGAAAAGCTCTAGCATATTGGAACTAAAAATAAAATCACACTTGGAAAGGAAGCAGAGTCCTTGGTTTGGATGCTAACTCCTGCCATGTGCTGGTGTCTCTACGATCCGAGCATCAAGCAATGCAGAAAGGAACTCTGCATTTATATTATCAGGAAAACATTAAAACAGCAAACTTTAAGTGTGTTAAAGGCTAATTAGTGGGCTTTTTTAATGGCTCAATTCCCCTCTTGAGCTTTCACAGTGTTTAAAACTTCAACACAGAAAAGAATGGATGAATGTCAACACAGTTAAGGTCATGCATGTCCAGTGGTCTAAGTTTGGGACAGACCTGCCAGGGTTTGATTCTGACTTCAGTTTTCTCAAGCTGAGTGCCCTATGGTGACTTAGTTCCTCCATTTCTTTACATGGTGGCCGGAGCTGGATGTACCCATCGCTTTGAATTTGACGGCACAACACAGGGAGCCAGAGGTTGGGCAGGGTGGAAAAATTTACACTATGGAAATAGGCAAGCGCACAAGTCACAGCTTTGTTTCCTGGATGGTTGGCTGTTAAATACTCAGCACACTCCTTTCCTGTGAACCCCTTCTCTGTGAAAGGGGTTCATGACAGCACTGGCTCTGTGCTGTGGTGGGTGGGGATTGGATGACAGACATCACACATGTAAAGGGTGCAGCATGTGATACAAGCCCCATAACCAAACGCCTCTCCCTCCCAGGTGTCTTGTTCTCTGAGTCCCAAGGCTGAACCTGCACCAGTGTCTAGTGCATGGAGCCTGGTTGGCAAACTTCCAATTATGTCTCTGACGACAATCTTCCCACCAGGCTGTGATATTGCTTGCTTACAGCCAATGCCAAGCAGGACCTCGGCAGGGAAGTGTGTTCTGACTATCACAAGGGGAGGATTGTGTGGTTTGGATGGTCCTGCCTGGCTTCGTTCCTCTGAAGCAGTAACTTGATGAAAGCAACCGCTTACCAGCTGAGTCTAAGCAGGGGCCTCATGGAGGGACTTCCTGACTTTTCCCATTAGCAGCTCTCCCACTGGCTGGCTCTCCGTCACCAGATTTATACCTGTGTGTGCCCAGACTGCACTCAGACTGCCCTCCTGCATCACAGGTTGTATTGCACATTCTCTGAGAATCAGCTGTGGCTGTGCCTAACTCCAGGTAGACCAGTTATCCCTGTTAATAAATTATACAGTTCAGTTAAATGTCAAGTAAGTGAATACTCAATATCAATGTCTGTATAATACAAAATATTAATATAAGTGTGAATAGCATTACTTTTTCTATGAAACTAAAGTTGGTTGCTTTTAAAGATGTTAAAAAGACATCATCCAAGCATTCTGCCATATAACACTATAAAATTAAAAAAATTATACTTGGTCATGACACTCAGATTGCTTTGCAAATATCTTAACAAATCACTAGACTTGACAAAGACAAACAAACTGAAAAATCGTAGCTCCTGGTCCTCTCCAATGAGAAAACTCTTCTCCAAAGAAAAGTCACCCAAATCAAGATCAGTGACTGGATGAATATTTATATTTTAAATGTTTAAGGCATGTTTATATTCTTTGCAAATGACTTTTTTTTTAATTGAAGAACTAAGTGCTCACCTTAGCTGGGTGGAATGAGAAGTCCTGTGTGTTTAGGATACCTGTAGGGGACCTTGTTGGCATGGCTTTGTCATGAGACATAACCCCTCACTCCTACGCACAGCACCTCCTAGGCAGTAGCCATGCTTGTCTTGACCTATTACATCATAGTCATTTTCCTAGTAATTAAATGTACATTCTTCACAACAAAAGGTTAGAAGACATCAAGCGCTTCCTCGAAGCATAATTGACAGGAGTTTGTGCAGCAAACCCATGTATACACAGAACAGGCAAGTCACTGTTCTGAGACAACATGGGATGACAGATGCAAAGAACAAATGTTAAAGGTAGCTATTTTCCAATATTGTTTGAAAGTACATATCTAATTAGAGATGAATCTGTTTAAATTCACCAGTAAAATAAGCTAATGAAAAAAAAAAAGAAACTGGGTCAGTGTGAGATCTGTGTAAGTTGGGTCTCTAATGGGACAATCATTAAAAATAATTTCAATTATTCACTTTTGAATGACTTTTATATAAAGCTTTTTAAATAACGTGAAATCTCCTGCGCAAAGTCTAAATGAAAGAATGGTCGATTTAATCTCTGACATATTATTTCAGCTTGTACATCGTGAAAGAGAGCCCAGCAGAATGTTAAATTTCACATAAAATGCTCTGGTTTTCTCTGGTTTATTTCAGAGCTACGGTGTCATTTATGATTACATTGTATGAGAAGATAATTACAAGCAGAACTGCTTTTCTAAGCTTGCAAAAGGTAATCTAAATACCAAGCCTAATGCATTAGGGGATATAAATAAGCTCAGTTCTTCCCAACTGGATGGATCTGCCCTGTGGACTTGAGGCTGTGCTCTTGGAGTAGCCTTCCCTCAGGAGCCCAGGAACCCACAGGCTTCCTTCCTGCCTACTGGTCATCTTAGTCTCTTAGTGACATAAAATTCTAGCTCTGT
Organism: Myotis yumanensis; assembly: GCF_028538775.1. NCBI lineage: Eukaryota > Metazoa > Chordata > Mammalia > Chiroptera > Vespertilionidae > Myotis > Myotis yumanensis. The sequence goes on from NW_027223755.1 coordinate 27,974,576, forward strand.
AAGGGGTATGGATAGATTGTATATTGAATCATAGGAAGAATTAAGTGCTCTATGGTACAGAATTTTAAAAAGAGGGACTGGAAATGTGTGTCTTTTGCTGTGATCACCCATAGTATTCTACCCAAGGAATGGAGGGAAGGGACCAAATAGACAAGTAGAAATGTTTAAAGGAATAAAGAGTGAAATTAAAGGATAAAACCTCCCAAAGATGAACATTAGAATTCTAAATATACTGATTAGTAAACATCATAATCAAAATTTTTAAAATTTGGGCTTGAGAGGAATTTTAAATGTCTGGGTCTATATCAGAAGGAAATGGAATAAGATGTCCACAACCCCATGTTTACTGCAGCAATATTCACAATAGCCAAGACATGGAAGCAGCCTAAGTGTTCATCCTGGATGAATGGACAAAGAAGACGTGGTTCATATATGCCATGAAATGTTATTCAGCTACTAAAAAGAAGGAAACCCAGACACTTGTGAGAAGATGGGTGCATCTTGAGGGCATTACACTAAGTGAGATAAGTCAGATAGAGAAAGACAAATATTGCTTGATCTCACTTATATGTGGAATGTATGAAAGCTGAACTAACAGAAGCAGAGTAGATTGGTGGTTACCACAGGCTGGAGCGGAGCAGGCGCAAGTGGTCAAAGGATACAATCTTCCAGTTATACGCTGAATGAGTTCTGGTTACATAATGTACTGCATGATGACTGCAGATAACAATACTATACTATATACTTGAAAGTCACTAAGGGAGTAGATTTTAAAAGTTCTCACCACCCCCCCTCCCCCAAATACATATAATTATGTGAAGTGAAGGATATGTTAACTAACATTGTTATGGTTATTATTTCACAATATATACATATATCAAATCATCACATTGTACACCTTAAACTTACACAGTGGTATATGTCAATTATCCTATATAATAAAAGTGTAGTATGCAAATTGTCCCCTCGACCAAGAGTTGTCCGGGAGTTCGACCAGGGGGCAGGGCCAGCCAGAGGAAGGGAGGGAGTACCTGGTCGGTAGCTGGCAGCCTCTAGGGACCCTACCAGTGCACTTATTCTGATGGATACAAAGAAAACCAAATCGAGTATTAAATTGTCTTAGTCAATAAATTTCAAAGGGCGCCAACTCTTTATTAAGAGGGACAAGTGTGAGAAACGGAGACTGACTCTGGAAAGTCAGTGCTCACAGGAAGGGAGGTAGGCTCTCCATCCAGCAGAGCCTTGCACACTCATGGTTAACCAATCACACATCACAGACACATGCCTGGTTGTTGACTGGCCATAACTCTCAGGAGCAATTTTATTGTTGTTGCTGTGTATTCAAATCACTTACATTCTTAATCTGTCTTTAAGCTATTCTATTAGCTGTTTTGTTTCATTTTAAACCAGGTTCTACAAAGCAGTGGTGTCCTCAGGGCCAAGGGAAGAGAGGGCATTTCCAGTCAGCCAGTGGAACCCAGCACTCCTGAGAGATCCAGGAAGGAGATGAAAGTAGTTTTGTCTTACTCATTGTGGAAGTCACTGCAGACTTCAGCAATGGCTGTTTTGGGAAGTGATGGAACTAGAACCAGATTGGAGTGGTTGAGGGGTAAGTGTGAGGTTTGAAAGTGTAGACAAAAGTCTAAATCAGCGGTTCTCAACCTGTGGGTCACAACCCCTTTGGGGGTCAAATGACCCTTTCACAGGGGTCGCCTAAGACCATCGGAAAACACATACATAATTACATATTGTTTTTGTGATTAATCACTATGCTTTAATTATGTTCAATTTGTAACAATGAAAATACATCCTACATATCAGATATTTACATTATGATTCATAGCAGTAGCAAAATTACAGTTATGAAGCAGCAATGAAAATAATTTTATGGTTGGGGGTCACCACAACATGAGGAACTGTATTAAAGGGTCTCGGCATTAGGAAGGTTGAGAACCACTGGTCTAGATGATTCTTGAGAGATCAGCCTGTGAATGTTAAGCCAGATGGAGGAAGACAGAATCTGGTGAGGGTCTTTCATTAATTAATTAGCTAATTAATTAATTATTTTTTTTGTGACTTGAAGAAGGGGGTGATCATGTTCTAAGCCACCAGAAGGGAAACAGCCGAAGGAGAGAAAAAAGGGACAGGTCTTAGGGCAGGGGCTCTGGGAGGCCCGGAGGTCAAGGCTCCACAGCAGGTGGAAGGGTTAGCCTGAAGCAGGAGGAGGGCCCCCTTCTGTCAAGGTGGACAAGACACAGGTGTTACTCTGGGCAACATCCTAGCCTTCTGTTCTTCCCTCCCCACAGGTCCCTGGGAATCTCACCTGCCTTGGAGGCTTTATTAGCATATGCATGCTGAGAATTCTCATACCTATGTCTCTGGCCCTGACCCATATTTCTAGCTCTTCCTTGAACTGGACATACAGGTCTCTAAGTGCCTGCTAGAGGTTGGCGCCCAACTGCTTTGCATTACTCCAACTCACTGTGTCATACCGAATCCATCATCCTCTCCATAGAATCTCTTACTTTCCTGGTGTTCTCAGTATCATAAATGGTGATCCCTGCCAAAATGGGAACTCTGTTAGTCATGTTGAATTTCCCTTTCTTTCCCCTTACAGTGAGTTCCAATGACTCTGCTTCCTACATATGTTGCAGCCTACCTCCCCACTTCCACCTCCCCACTTCTGACTGCCTGTGGGTACCATCTACACTCACTTGGAAAATTGCAATGACATCTTAAATGTTTTTCTCAACTCTGGTGTTACTCGTGGCTCTGCAGTTTCTGATTCTCAGTGGTCAGATTTCCTGCCAGACCTTCAGAATCTGGGACTAGAAGAAGACCAAGAAGCCTGGTCTAAAATGACCTTGATGTAAAGGCTCTTCTGATGGTTCCTGATGGTGGAGAAGCACCCTGAGGGCAGGCATGGGGTCCCACCTCCCCTTTATTGTGTGATTCCCCACAGTACCTGATGGTGTATGCTATACATGGCAGGGACTCGAAACTGATTGTTGAGAACTTGAATGTTAACTTCTTGCCAGATCATGAGGAGGGTGAGCAGGAGTGATGCAGGAGGTCCCCCCAGAGTACAAGTAAAGCATGTGTGCCATGGAAGAATCACATGGATAATTGCTCAATCTTTACTCTGGACTTTGTGCATATCTGTCTTTAGGGGAATATTTTACTTTGTTATGACAAGAAGTATGGAATGTTTGATGGTAAGTCAAGTGATGCAAGACAATGATAAGAGCATCTGATAAGACATTCTAGCTTACTAATTACTAATTGTGTTTCCAGAACATGAAACTTTCATAATTGGCATGCTCTCTGCCCACACAAATACAGATGCCCATTGACTGAGGAGTGGGAGGATTAGGGAATTGGCTGTTTGCTGTCTCTACAGAGTAGTTTGATAAACCAGTTGCTTCCATAAGCTCACAGAGAGATTAGGAGCGCATACAGCTATCCTCCCCTCCAGAAGGGACATAGGCTGGCTCTGCTGCTCTGTCCCCTTGTGTCTGACCACACCTGAGGAGGAGAGCGGTGGGTTCTGCCCCTCACCTGCTACATGTGCCCTGAGGATGTCTGCAGATGGGAGCTCAGCACTCAGGTTGTGACAACAATCATTTTTTTAAACAATTGTTTTGTCCATTGAAGAACAACCTGGAAAGTCCACCCTTTTTTCTCGAATTGCCCATGCAGAACTGAGGGCCAGCTACCACGTTTCTTCATTTGCCCTTCATTTTCCCACGAGTTCTTGATTGCTTTTGGCACTGGGCTGTAGGTAGCATTTACCTAAAGGCATATGGCACACCTCAGGTGAGTTTACTCAACCTTGTTAGGACTTGGGTGGCTCGCAGCCAGAGGGAGGAAATGGGGCTTGTCTACACAGGGTGTTATGATCAGCGACCTCATGTATTTAAGTAGGTTGAAATTTCCACTTCGGAGGATTTCCTTCTTTTTCTTTTAAATTTTGAATCCCTAGATCAGGATAGCTAGCATTTCTGTCCATTTTATGTCAGTAGTGGTAGAGGGAAAACTCGGGTTGGCTGAACCAATGTTCTTTCACTTTATAATCCCCGTACATCTGAGCCTTGGACACATGACAACGTCACATCAGGAGCTGCACCCCAAGGTCATCACTTCCCCAGAGGCTCCCAGACACCCTAGCCCAGGTAAAGCATTTCTCTTATCTGACCACAGGTGACTCTGTTGACAAAGCATTGACTATTGCATGTAAAATTGTTAAAGAAGTTAGAAAACATTAAGATGTTTTCACCTTACTGTGTCTCTTATATTCTTAAGAATGTATCAGATCAGTGGAAAATAAGATTACAGTTTTAATCACGGTGAAAAATATTTATTTTGAATTTCTGCCATCTACCATCTAGATTGGCTTTTAGGTCAGGTTTCCCCAAAACACACTCTGAGACAAAGACATGCACACAGGTTGTTAGGGAGTGACTGCCAGGTGTGGGGAGCAGGCAGGAGAGGAAGAACCTGTGCAAGGACGCCATTCAGACAAAGTCCCTCCTTAGCTGGACTCCACATGGGCCCTGAAGTGGGATCCTGTCTGCAAATTTATCCCGACTCAAGCACAGGAGTTTGCGTCCCTCCTCTGCCTCAGAGAGCCCCTGGCATAGGGCTGCCCTGGAGGCAGGAGGATACATTCCTGGTCACTTTAGCCTTTGCCTTTTAGGCAAAGAGGCTTCAATAGCCTAAGGAATGTCCTCCAAAGAGAATTTCAGGTGTGGGCAGTTAAAGTCAAGACCAGAGAGGCTGGGAGGTACCTGGAACATGCTAATCTCTCAAGAAGCTTTTGGAAGAAATGAATGAATGAGTGGATAGCCTTTGAGCATGAGAAAGATTATATTCAGCACAAGCTCAGCAAGCACCCTGCAGCTTTACATTCTAAGCACTCATTTCACTGGGGACTAAGGTAGCACCACGGGAAAGCCATTAATTTATGTGGTTGATAAGTCTTAGTTGATAAATGGACATTTCCAATGCTATAGAAAATGCTTTTGTGATTTTGCTAAGAAGATGATAAATGTTTCTTTAAAACTTTTCAAAATGAGCTTGACTATATCATACTCATAAATAAACATAATTTGTGTTTCTTTGACCATAAAAATGCATATGGAAAAATACACAACAGTGTTAAAAAATTGGTCAATATATTGCACTGATATTTTTGGTACATCTCACCTCAGTATAAACTGGAAACATTATCACAATATTTTCCTGAAAGCAAATTGGTTTTGGCTCACACCAATTGTTTTCATAGTGAAAGGAAGATCATGGCAGGAAAGAATGGGGCCAATTCCATGTGAACAATTTGTTCCCCAAATAAAGTGTATACTTTGAGTGTAAAATATGGCGAAAGGGATCTGGGTCATATGTCCGGAGGTGGAATCAGGGGAGAAGACAGGGACATATAGAAAGTCCAGAAACAGCCACCATGACTGCCTGCTCCCATTGACCCTTCTTATCCCTGTGACTGGCTGCTTTCAATGCCCTTTGTTTTAGTCTCTGAAGAAATGAAAATCCATTCCAGTATTTTAAAATAAAAACCATTGCTTTATTATCTCACAACTGCCTTCAATCCTATAATTTTCTGCCTTTCAGCTGTCTAAAAAAATACATATTATGTTAATCTTTTGGAAATTATTTTCTTGGTGTTCTCAGAAGTCATATTAATAAAAAATATAAAGATGAGGTGGGTCATATTTCTAAAAGAAAAATTCAATATTCACACTTTAACTCTTCAAAATGGTTATGTCATTAGCTGTTGTAAATCCTTTTATGAGAAAAAGTGTAGTATAAATAAATATAAGCACTAATGGGTAAATAAACACTTCGAGTCATTCATTTTTGTTTGCTTGTTTTAGTTTTTAAACATTTTTATTTGATAAAACTTAAAATGGCATCATATTAACTAATTTTTTAATTGTATTAAATTTATTGAGGTGACATTGTTAATAAAATTATATAGGTTTTGAGTGTACATTCTATAATACATCAACTGTATCTTGCATTATATGCCCATCACCCAAAGTCAGGTTTCCTCTGTCACCATATAATTAACCCCATTTACCCTTTACTACCCCTCAACCTCCCTTTCCTCCGATAAGCACCATACTGTTGTCTATGTCTATGAGTTTGCTTGTCTTGTTTGCTCATTTGTTGCTTTCAGTTTTATATCCCATATATAAGTGAAATCATGTTATTTTAATTTTCCATGTGACTTATTTCACTTAGCATAATGTTCCCAAGATCCATGTGTCACAAATGGCAGTATTTAATCTTTTTTATGGCTGAGTAATATTCCATTGCATATATGTACAATATTTTCTTTATCCAATCCTCTATCAAAGGACACTTTGGTTGTTTCCATGTCTTGGTCATTGTGAGTAATGCTGCAATAAACATAGGGGCACAAATATCTTTACAAATAAATGTTTTTAAAAATTTTGGGTAGATACCCAGAAGAGGAGTTGCTGGGTCATATGCTAACTCTATTTTTAATTTTTAAGGAACCTCCATACCATTTTCCATAGTCACTGTACCAATTACATTCCCACAAGCTGTGTGCAAGGGTTCCTTTTTCTCCTCTCTGTGGAAAGGGAATAATTATTGAACCTACTCCACAGGGTTGTTGTGAGGGGCAGAGGGATCTCAATTTGGCAAGTGCTAAGACCAGAACCAGGGACATAGAGAGTTCCACGTGGGTTTTCAGTAAATCATTGCAGCTGCATGTTGGCTGAACTGAGAATCTGGACACGCTGCAAGTAGAGTGGGGTAGGGAAGCAAACATCGTATGTGCTCTCACACGGTCTCCATGGCTCAGCCAGAGTCCTGGGGTGTCTCGGAGGCCCAGTTCTTTATTCAGAAAAGTAGAGATGAACCCACGGACTCTGTGAAGATCAGAGGTGAAGTACGTAAAGAACTTCCCTCTCGGCCAGTGCTTAGGAAGCCACAGACTTTGAAGTGTCTTTGATTTCATTATCACTTGCCTTTGGTAGGTCTGAAAAAACACACACAAATAATCATGTGAAAAAGTCCTGATAGAAACATTTCTGCCCTAGCCAGTTTGGTTCAGTGGATAGAGTGTCGGCCTGCAGACCAAAGGGTCTCAGGTTCTATTCTGGTCAAGGGCACATACCTCAGTTTCAGGCTCCTCTTCACCTGGACCCTGGCAGGAGCTCCTGCAAGAGTCAACCAATCGATGTGTTTCTCTCACATTAATATTTTTCTCTGTCTTTCCCTTTTTTCCACTCTCTCTAAAAATCAATGGAAAAATATCCTTGGATGAGGATTTAAAAAAAAAAGAAAGAAAAATTTCTAGGATTCTTTGAATAAGTCTGAAATATTCCACACGAAAAATAAAGATGCAAACACATAATGCTGGCATGTGGAGATGGAAAGCACGGTTTTGACTCCCCGTTGGACAAAGTGCCTGCTTTCTACACACTTCTCCTGTGGGTGTGCACAGCAGGGGAGGGTGGGAGTGGTACCCTGCCTCCTGTCAGCTCAGAGAAAGCGGTGAGGAGTTCATGACGGGAAGTTGTCAAATTGCAGACCTGTCAAGTGAAATACAGAGGCGACGTGGCCTTTGTTATCTAAGGAAAGCCAAGGGTGGGAAGTCATAACGAGATAGATTCCAACACAAGAGTTAAAAATGTATCTGTCCTTTTGACAATCTGAGCTCCCGCAAGAGGGGTGCTGTGACCTCGGGAATAGTGGAGGTGATCCCACCACATTAGGCTGAGCCTGAAGCAGGGGAGAGGTTCTCTTGGTGCTTCCTTTCTGTCTGAGCATTGCTGGGAAGAGCTCCGTGAGCGAGGCTTAGCATATATTGAAAATGCACACTATTACTTTGGTTTTGACATGTCTCTCAGTTTTCTGCCCTTCCAGGCTTCACGACTATGAGTTGGGATCATGAGGTGGCCATTTAATAATTGCCTGTTTCATGGTACAGATTAATGACCTGCTTCACAAAAAAACACACAATAGCTTATTCTTTGTCATAGTTTATCTTCACGAACTCATCAATTAAGATTAATCTAAACCGTAAAGTTTCTTTTTTTTTTAATGGAAACTGAAAAACTCATGCAAATTTACACTTGCTCAGATATCATGATAATATAGTTGTGATGATTAAAGTATTCCTGAAGTATGTAAAGTGTGTATAAGCATGCCCATCCCTTGCACTGCTTTGACAATAAAATAAGATGCTGGCCTCACAGAAACAATATTTTTGAGCTAAAGAGAACCAGTTTGAATTTTAATGGTCATTCTGAGGTAGAGCAAAATGAAGTGATGGCTGCGGCCCTGACCTGCTGTGTAGCCTTGGGCAGCTCTTTGCTTCTCAGTCTTCCCATTGGGGCCCTGACCCTATAGGGGATCATGAGGATTCCACATGACAACACCTGGTACGTTCTATCAGCGCCCTGGAGCTCAGCCCCTCCTTCCCTTCCCCATTTTGCCTCCATTGCCTCAGTTCAATTTGGTTGGAGAACTCACATCAATTTAGAAATCTTTTATCAGTTTGTCTCTATATTTTTAAAATAAATCAACAACAGGTGTGAATTATACCTAAATGGCTGTTACTCATTCATTCACTTCACTAATGTGGACTTGGGATAAAGAGATTCTTGGGAACTGCAGGTTGTCCCCTGCACGAAGGGGAGGGAATATGGAGCAGTTGTCATCTGGCTACCATCCTCCATGCGTGAATGTGCAGAGATGGCTAGACCACAGACAGAGAGGGAGGAGGAGCATGGAAGGGGGGTGAGCTCAAAATAACCCATGTCTTTGCAGGGCAGGATGAGAGCTCAGAGCCTCTGAGTTTCCATTTCTTGCTCCTAGTCTGTATTACATTCCATAAAGTGACCATGATGCCCTGGATCTCTGCAATAAATTACACATTTTAGCTTAATCTAACTCCATTTAGTTTCTGTTATTAGCAATAAAAATTATCTTAGTCAACTATTTTTTTAAATGAATACAAATTTAGATTATCTTTATGTAGTTGATTCAAATACTTGATATTTATTTAAATTTTTAAAATCAAATTAGAAGTGTTTTCCACTCTATTCTAAAGAAAGAAGCATAAAAAATAACTGAAGACACCTCACAGTATCACAAAAGTAAGATGGGGATTCTCTGTCTTAGAGGAAAAAATCTAATTCTGAAAACTTTTCAGGGGTGTCTTGAAATATTCTGTTAGAAGCATCAATGTGCTGGTACCATAGAGGGAAACTCTATATTTTCCATATTTAAAACTCAGACTGGAAGGAAATTGAGAGAACATCGTATCTGCCTCTGGGCAAGACTGTCCTGAATCCTGAAATGCGGCATTTGACAGGCGTCATTAGCATCAGGTCCTGTAACCCACTCCTACGCCTGCAAGTCAGAGTTTCCATATTTAGGAAGACGTAGATCTTGTCTAGGTTCCCAATAACATACTCTTACCTAATATCATGGCAGTTCTAACCACCAGAAGGTCACGTGGCATACTTTTAAATCACAGTAAGTTAGAATTGATGATTGTCTGTTGAAGGAATATTGGGTGAGTCCTCAGATAACGATGGGTGCTCTGGGACAGGTGACTTCAGGCTGTTTGGGATGCAGAGGTAGAGCCCTGCTTCTGAAAGCAGGGACAACCGGGAGTGTGTCTGTTTCTCAGTAGAGGCAGAGGTTAGATGTCATGGAGACTGCATGCCTCTCCCACAGGCAGGCAGATGTGATCTGATGGCAGGTGGCCACATCTCAGCATGAGGCCCAGTTCCTATAGAGTATTTGGGAATTAGTTCCTTCCTTTTCCATCCTCTGCCTTCCTAAGGGGGTGTTAGTTGTTTTGTGGACTTGAGTCATATCTTGAGCATCCCAGTGCATTCAGGGATAATGCATGTGACAAGGTGTATTGTATGGAGAGTGAGGAATCAAACTCTTCATGTTCAGAACAAGTTCTCTCAAAATAGAAGGCATATTTTCTTGGACTCCACAGTTTGTGTCTTGAGCTTCTGGGGGCTTAGTAATGTGACAGATATGGTCAGTTTGGGAAGTGAGAGAGAGAAAGAGAGAGAAAGAGAATTTCGACAAAACTAGTCTAATCGGAGAGTCTGTGTGTGCAGCAGGCATATGCCTACATGTCAATCCTGGGGACAGAGTCTCTAAAATAATAATGGAGGAGGAATCAGTAAATAGAATTATTACACTGTTTATAGACTGGTAATACAGTTACAGGAAGATGAATATCTATGAAAGATAATAGGTTAGACAACATAAATGGAAGAAAAAGGGCACAAACTTATCTTTTACAAGATAAAGTTCTAAGTAGCCAAACAAAAGCAATTTCTAAAGCACTGTCACCAATATTTAAATGAGGAGCAGAGCTTCTCCTTGTATATCAGTTTGACAAGCTCCACATCCCAAGTATGTACAAGCCCAAACCTACCACTCCCAGCAGTTGCCGTAACGACAGACAAGCAGATGTAACTGGGATGAACAGTGCATTGGCCAAGCTCCATCCTTTAATTCCACGTGGGATTGTGTGCTTCATTCAGGCTGGCTATGAAGACACTTTTTGTTTTGTTTAATATATGAAACAAAGAGGTATAGATATGTTTGCACAAAGAGTGGGTGGTCTCAACTTCACTGAGGTAGAAATTGAACATGGGTTCCAAGGAGATGAGCTTCTTCCAAGGCAAAAGCTTTCCAAACAACTTACATCAGGGGAGAGCACAGTTACCTAACCATGCAGAGGAAGGAGCTGTGGTTTTGGAGAGGAGAGCAGACCCACAAGTAGGGAAGGGTCATCCAGGGATGGGGGAAAGGACAACAGAGCAGGGGGTCAGGACTGGAAAGTAACAGTGTGGTGGTCAGAAAGTGAATGTGGGTATCACAGAGCTGGTAGTTGTAAGCCTTGTTTTCTCTGTGGAGATGAACTCCGAAGGCGTGGCCTCAGTTGAATAAATTCCAAAAGAGCTTTGGTACTCATGGTGGCAGATTCAAGATGATCATGGATCCTTTGCCCACCAAAGGATCCTTGGGCCACCATGGAAGAAGCCAGAATGGCCTGAGACTGTCTTGCCAGAGAGGCTGTGTATAAAATCTCAGTTGATAGGCTCAGCCAAGCTCAGACTTTCAGCTGTGCCGTGAGGGAAGCTATCTTGGGCCCTTTAGACCAACTGGTCTACCAGGTGAACATCACCAGGTCACCCAGCTGGGTCCTGCCCAATTCCTGTACCCTCCACACCCACTGTGCTGTCCTCCCTGCTCCTTGGCTGACCCTTCCCCACTTTGGGAGTTCCCAGGGCTCCCATCACAAAGCACCTCCACCTGAGTGGCTTAAACAATAGACATTTATTCTCTCCCTAATCTAGAGGCCAGAAGTCCTAAATTAAGTTATCAGCAGGGCTACCCATCCGCTGAGAGTGCCAAGAAAAAAGCCTTTCCAGGTCCCTTTCCCAACTCTGGTGACCTCAGGTGTCCCTTGGCTTGTAGTTGGCTATTATCTTCCCACTTTGCTTATCTGTCTCTGTGTCCAAAAGTCCTCTTTATATAGGGACACAAGTCATATTATATTGAGGCTCACCCTAATGACCTCATCTCATATACAGCTGCACAAACTCTATTCCAAATGAAGTCACATTTACAGGTATTGGGGGTTAGGACTACAACATTAAATTTTGGGGAGACACAATTCAACCTATAACACCTACAGTCTTCTGAGGACTGTGAGGAAGGGAATGGGGGAAGGTGTGATCTGGGGAAGGAGGATTGTATTTGTGATACCTGCAACCTAAAAAGGGGGACACTGGGGAAGATAGAGTCACCATTCCTCTTATCTCAAAAAGCACATCATCTTATGAAAAAACAGAATGTTCTTAATATTTGGGGAATGGGCTTTTATGGAGAGTTGTATCGATCCATTCAGGAACAAGATGTTCCTGATGTGAGATGCTTGCAGCAAAGAGGGGCCGAAGCTCCTGTTTGGGTGGTAGTTCAAGGTAGTAGGTTAGATAGCCTGCTGTTAGGAGAGTTTACAGCTCAAGGAGGGTCACAGTCCACACCCCATAAGCTCAAATCTCACCAGAGGCCACCATCTACATCTCAGTCATTGATTAGTGTCACAAAGGTCAGAGATGAGATTTAATTGGTGAAAATAATAGATCGTTAGACTGACAATATTAGAGATGAGTTCTCCATTAGGTAGATTGGTTAAAATATTTGAAGGAGGCTCCCCACCTTGTATACACAGGCTTCATGGGTCTAGAAAATTCTGCCTAGATATTGGGAAACAGTTGAGCTTGACTCCTAAATCACCCTTCGCCCAGCCCTTAAGTTAGAGGGTTTCTAGTTGTGTGATAGGGTGGTGGTTTTGGTCTGCCTTCTCTAGAGAAACAGAACGAATATGATCTCTCTCTCTCTCTCTCTCTCTCTCTCTCACACACACACACACACACACACACATCTATGTATCTATCTACCTACCTACCTTTCTACATCTATCTACCTACCTACGTCTATCAATTATCTCTTTATCTCTTTATCTATCTATCTATCTATCTATCTGTCTATCTACCTACTTATCTATCTACCTCTCTACTTATGGATCTGTGAGTTAGGGAGGTTTATTTTAAGCAATCAGCTAACAAAACTGTGGGGCCCATAAATCTGACATTTGCAGGACAGGCATGTGCACTAGAAATCCAGGGAAGAAGTCATATGCAGTATTGAGTCTGACATCTTTAGGCTTGAAACTCAGGTACGGTCTCTCTGTTTCAGTTTTAAGGCAGAATTTCTTCTCTTTTGTAAAACCTCAGTCTTTGCTCTTAAATCCTTCCATTGATCAGATGAAGCCCACCTACTTTACAGAGAGTGATCTGTTTTGCTTTACTCAAATTGTACTGATTTAAAGGTTAAACACATCTTGCTCTGGCCAGTATAGCTTAGTTGTTTGGAGCATGGTCCCATACACCAAAAAGTTTCAGATTTGATTCCCAGTAAGGGGGTTTAATCCCTGGTCAGGGACATATGAGAAAGTAACTGATCAATGGTTCTCTCTCATCTCTCTCTCTCTCTCTCTCTCTCTCTCCCTCTCTCTCTCTCTCTCTCCCTCTCTCTCTCCCTTTCCCTCTTTCTAAAATCAATAAGAATGCCTTGGATGAGGATTAAAAACTGCAAAAGTATTTTTAAAAATTAAAAATAACTAAAAGTTAAACACATCTTAAAAGTATCATCACAACAACATCTAGACTGAAGTTTGACCAACTGGGCATACAGCCTGGCCAAGTTGACAGGTAAAATGAACTCTCACAGTGATCCTGCTTCCTGCCTTGTTCAGGACGGCCTGGCTTATACTACTGTCTTGGCATAATTATAGCAGCACTCAACACTGGGTAAAGTGGCACAGTTCAAAAGATATAGACACATCCCACTTCAAGGGAAGTGGCTGGGACTTCATCAAACTTACAGAACAGGTTGTAGGGAATTTTATATTTGCTTGTTCATAAAAGCGGATTTAACAGGTTTCATAGGTGTAGCCTAATTGACTCTAATATCTGCTTTCATTATAATCATATTATGAGGTTAGGAGAATTAAACAGTTAACCTTCACCCACCTAAAGTTTTCTACAACTAAACTTAATGACGCAAAAGTACCTATGTGTGTGAGTGACTGAACTGGCTGAGGTCTGCTTGAACCTGAGATGACACAACTGTGGCTGCTCTTCTACTGGGGTGGGGGCAGTGTATTATGATTTGATTTTAAGTTGGCCTGAGCTGACCTCATGTGTCAAATGGCGTAGCATCTGAGCTGCTGTGGGAGAGATGGCTGTGATATAGCACTGGAACTAGCAATGGAAGGAGGATTTCATTCTGAAACAGTCTCATTCACTGCTCTCTTCAGTTAAAATCCTTTTATGGACCTCTTTGCCTTTGTCAGTCCTCAAAGTGAGATTCACAAGCTCTCTGAATCAAGATAAACAAGGGGCTTATGGAAAGTGCCTTGCCTCAAACTGACCAAGCAGAATGAGGAGGGTGGCCAGCCTTCAGCATGATCCCAAAGATCCAGCTTCTTGGCATCCACACCCTGTACAGTCCCTCCCACAGGTCTCAAGGTGTGACCAACAGGATGCCCAGTAGTGATGGCATGTTGCTTCTGAGGCCAGTCACAGAAGACTCTGTGGCATGACCCTCACCTGTCCATAACGCTTCCAATGGCTCCCACTTCATACATTCCCAATTTGTGGCCCTATTCCTGGTCTGCAAGGCCCCAAGATCCATCCCTGGCCCCACCCTAATCTCATTTCCCACAACTCTCTCCTCTCCCTTCTCCCTTCCCTTCTTTTACCCTTTCCCTTCTCCTCCTTCTCCCGCCTCTTCTGCGCACTGCACTTGCTCACTCTAACTCCCATAGCACATACCCACACCCAGTTTCATACACTTATTGTCATTCTCCTGGAATGACAGCACCAGGAAGCTGAGGACCTAGCTTACCTGGCTCACTGCCATCTTCCGGGTGTCCAGAACACACCTGACATGTGATTTTGCTTCGGTTAATATTTGTTAAATAAACAGAAAAAATGCATGCCTGGCAAGTCTACCTTTTGAAGCTAAGCTCCAGTGTTTATCACTTCCAGCCTACCTTGGTCAGTGGATTTCTCAATCTGTGTAATTTTCACAGTTTGATTAATTGAAATTAGAACTAGGATAACAGAATTCTATCTCAATTAAAATACTTGAAATTAAAACTTAGCTTGGGGCTCCCCTCTTCCTGATACTATACCTCCATACACTGCCGTGCTCCTCTGAGTCTGACCCTTCCAGCCCCGGGGACATGGCATGAGACTTATTCATACCATGTCTCCTCCCCCAACACTGTCAGCTCTCCCAGGGCAGGCAGACACCTTATTTCTTCAGCACAGAAGTCATCCAACATTGGCCCATGGGCCACATGCTTTGTAAGTGTCATTGACTGGAGCACAGCTGTACTAATACTTTGTCTGCTTTCATGCTGCAGCAGCAAAGTGGAATGGTTGCAACAGGTCAGGTCTGAGGCAAGTTTTGAAGAACTAAAAATTAAGTACTCTCTGGTTTTTTACAGAAAGTTTGCCAATCTCTGATGTAGAGACATTTAACAACATTCAGATCCCTAAAGAGGTAAACCTCCAATATGAGAAATGCTGTGATGAGCTAAGTCAACATAAGTAGGAAAGTTAAATGTACTAATATAGTATTCAACTATTCACTGAGTCCCACTGAAATAGATTTATTTAAAATTACAGAATATTGAAAAACAAGTCACACATAGAGTTTATTATTCCATGCTATCCACGTTGCAGAACCCAGAGTTGAAAATTTTAGCAGTTTCCATGTAATGTTAATATTTACTAACTCTGTGCCCCAAACATTCTAAAATTTAAAAAAAGCAATAACTTAGGAAATCCCAAATAAATGATTGTGGAAAATTTTGTTGTAAATGTTGTTCCCTGCTTAATGGATCTCTTAATATTTGTCATTGTATCACTGTCATATGACTTTCACTTGCCTTTAAAATGGATACATAGCCTGAGATGTTTTCTCTTAGGGGTGATTTCTATTACATACCAAGACTAAATGTATGTATTTACTATCCCATAAACGAAGGTAGGTCTCATGGGTCTTAAGAACAAAGTGGGACCCGCGGGACCCTCTCTAACATGTAGTCAGTTCCTTACATGGTGCACATTTCAGCAAGGAGCCTTCCCAGAGTGCAGATCCTCTTACTGCACCAGGAGACTTGTCCAATGTTGCACAAAGTAGTTTAGGTGGAGTGTAATCATTTATACAGAGTTGAAACTGAATTTATGCGAGGAACAAGAAGTGAATATCAAAGACAAGGTCATTAAAAATCATTAAAAACCATTAATTATGACCCTTGCCATTCCCAGGGCTCCAGGCTTGAGAAGCTGGAGGAATTCCCGTGGGAGGTGGAGACTCTGCCAGAATTCATCCAGGTGCAGAGGCAGGGGAGCTAGTTACCTGGGAAGGTCTGGTTTGGCCACAGATGTGCAGCCCTGGGTCTTGGCAAGAGAAAGAGGGGTTCCAGAAAGCCTGGCCCCACCAAGGAGAGGGTGGGGGTGGGGCCAATTAGCTTACGTTTTCTGTTTACATGCATATTCAATGATCCAACTCAGAAGTTTTGTTGTATTCTCAAATTTTGGGGCATCACCCTATAGAAAAAGTGAAGATATATCTGCCATTCCAAACATTTATTTTCAAGTTTCTCTTTTATATTTCTACAAGAAACACATTAGCATTAAGGAATAACTATGTTATGTCATGTTTAAGTATTATTTGGGGAGTTTGGTTAGCCTTATAAAAGGATCATTAAAACATTTTTAAAAAGTGACTTCTAAAAATCACTGTGCATTTTCTATGAGCACAGTCACTGTGTTAGGATGTCACTGATTTAATAAATACTGAGCACCTACTGTACACAGACTTGAGATACAGCAGTGAACAAAGCAGGTGCTTACACCTGCACTTATGGAACTTGCTTTCTGTGTGTGTTTCATGCT
The DNA here is from genome assembly GCF_028538775.1 of Myotis yumanensis. NCBI lineage: Eukaryota > Metazoa > Chordata > Mammalia > Chiroptera > Vespertilionidae > Myotis > Myotis yumanensis. Next base: position 27,991,144 of record NW_027223755.1, read on the forward strand.
GTTGAGTTAGCTTCAACTCCTGGCAACCCTGATGAGTGATGTTCACAATGTCCTGTCCTCAGCAGCCCTGCGTGGCTCCTGTAGACTCATGCCTGTGGCTTTTTTTATGGAGTCAATCATCTCATGTTCAGTCTTCCTCTTTTCCCGCTGCCTTCTATTTTTCCCAGCATTATTGCCTTTTCCAATGAACTCTGCCTTCTCACGATGTGTCCAAAGTAGGTCAGTGCCAGTTTTGTCACTTTTGCTTCCAGTGATGTTTCAGGCTTAATTTGCTCCAAGACCCACTTGCTTGTCTTTCTAGTGGCCCAGAGTCTCTGGAGAGCTCTCCTCCAACACTGTATTTCAAATGAATCATTTTTTTCCCCATCAGTCCTCTTTATTTGTCTAGCTAGCTTTCACAGCTGTGTCCACATAAACTATTCACATAGAATTGGGAATATGAGGGTGAGTGATCTTAGACTTGGTCTCTAATGATAATTCAGTGTTCTTGGGGATCTTTCTTAATTCTTCCATTTCTGCCCTTTCAAGTCTCAGCTCTCTCTTGATTTCTTAGCTGAGTGTCCATTTGAATTGCTGGCTGGGCCAAAGTAAGCAAAATCTTTAAAAATTTAAATGTCTTCAGTGTCTATGTTAAAGTTGTGTATTTCTTCTGTAGTCACGATGTTTGTCTTCGTGATGTGCATATGCAGCCCTGTTTTCTTCTTTCACTTTCATTAGAAGTCTTTTTAAATACTGCTGCTTTCTGCCAATAAGATGGTGTCATCTGCATATCTTAACTTAGCAATAGTTCTTACACCAATTTTCACTCCTCCTTCCTCTGAGTCTAGCCCTGTTTCTCAAATGTTATGTTCTGCTTAAAGATTAAGCAAATAAGGAGATAAAATGCATCCTTTACCCATAGAAACCATTCTTTCTCTGCACATTCTGCCCTGACAGTGGCTTCCTGTCTATAGTATAGGTCGTGCATCAGGACAATCAAGTGTTGAGGCACAGCCATTTCTTTCAGAGTGACCCAGAGCTTTTCATGATCCATGAGAGGGCCTTATGTGGTCTACACAACATAGATTAAGCTTCTTCTGAAATTCTTTGGAGCACATCAGTATCCAACAAATGTTTGCAATGTATCTTAAATGCCTCTTCCTTTTCTGAATCCAGTTTGCATTATAGTAAGAGAGAAAAGCAATCCTAGATAATAAAAGCCCAGTGACTATAACAGCAGAACAACCAGAATGACCACTCGACCAGTCACTATGAGGTGCACTGACCACCTCTTTGTTTCTTTCCCCGGCCGGCAGGCTCCGATCACCAATGGCAAATGGGGACCTGGGGTGGGTGGTGGGGGATGTGGGTGGTGCCAGGCCAAGGCCCCCACCCCTCCAGTCACCCCACACACAGAAGGCAACCAGCGGTGGGAGTGGGGCTGGCAAGCGGCCGACCTCTCGGTCCCTCCCCCGGCCGTCAGGCTCCCATTGCTGGATGGCAAAAGGGGAACCACCGGGGTGGGTGGTGGTGGGGGACGGGGCCGGCTGCCAGCAGCTGGGGAACATGGCCCTGATCGCAGGCTAGGCCTAGGAACTGTACCTGCTCATGATTTCGTGCGCCAGGTCTCTAGTACAAATATAAATCAGTAAACACACAGCATGTAATCTGGTGATAAATGCTATGGACAGGAAAGAAGCTAAGAAGGATATGGACTCTCAGAATGGGTGGCCCGGGTGGGCCTCACTGAAAAGAAACTTTTGAATGAGGCCTGAAGGAGGGAGGGGTGAGCCACTCTTATCGCTGAAGAAGAAGCACCCCAGGTCAGTGGTAACCTCTGCATTTGCAAACACATTGGTTCTATGAAAGTGCACAATGGAGAATTGTGTTTGGCTGATCATGAAATGTCCTTAAGTGCAAATATTGAAAACCTGTACCCTTACTTCTTTTAATAAAGAAACTTTTAAAAAAATTAATTGTTGTTGAACTACTTGGAGGTTTTCAAGTGATAAAGATCATAAGTGACTGGAACTCTAGGCATGGTCGATTCAAAGTTACACAACTTATTTACTTAGGCCTATCTGAGGCTGATTCAGTTTCCTGAATTGAGGATTATTTATTAGCAATAAATGTTAGGTGAATACTGAACTCCCTGAAATTGTATTTTTATGCATTATGAAGAGGTTGATATGGTCATATATTAGTTATGGAATGGATATTAGTAATAACTCACTAGGAACCACTATATAAAAGCTGAGAAAACAACATTTGAGTAGATTAACAGCTGCCAGAAAAGTTCCGTTCTTCTTTACCTATTTCCAGAGGACCCCAAATCTTCTACATTGCACAGAAATCCAATTTTTCATAAAAAATGTGTGGACTTTTGTACTTCATTAAATGATCTATATTTGAATGGGTGACATTAATGTTAAAGTAGTAGAGTTTTATTATTGCAAATTACTCCCAATTTATTCAGATTCTTTCTACTCAGAGACCATCTTTCTACTCAGAGACCAATCTCTGTAATGATCTAGCTTTCACAAATTTTATAAAAAATAGGACTGCACTTTAATTAAGGGCAATGTAAGAATTTTGATTAGAAACTCCCCTTGCAGTGTACTCAAATGAAGATGCTTGTGCTAAAACATAAACTTAATATTTCAAAAGCTGGGTAAATATTATTATTTTTTACATGGAACACATTCCACTTTAGGAAAGCAATTCTGTCTAGCAATTGAGTTGATAAACATGTTGATAAGTGGCTAACACTACTTGAGACATAAAATGTTGCATACTAGGAATTCAAGGATATCACATTGCAGACAGAGAAATGGAGACAACAAACATACAACTTGAAGCTCTGAGAGACTCTCAGCCCAAAGCCTAAAATTAGAATGTTTCATGCAAGTGGTACATGTTAGCATTTGGGATTAATATAGTTAATAGCATGAACTGGAATGATTGATAAGGCTGCATGTGTGTGTGTGTGTGTGTGTGTGTGCATCTCTGTATAATTTTATTATAAACATTATTACATGAGTAACCCCAAATGGCTTCTCACTGTAAAATATTTGCATAGTAATGAAAAAGAAAAAAGTTTAAAGTCAGTGACCTATGTTTCCAATTTAAGAAGCTAAAAAAAGAAGTGCAAATTAGGTATAAATCAAGTAGCAGTAAAATGAATAATAGAACAGAAATCAATAAAATAGAAAACGAAAAACACTAGAAAAATTAACAAAGTCCAATGTTAGTTATTTGAAAATATTCGTGAAATTTATAATCTCTTAGCACAATTCATGAAGGAGCAGACAGACTATATATGCTGAAGACATTTAAGTGATATGTAATAGCTTTTTAGTATGCCCAAGATACGTGTAGGTATCTCTTCTCCCATGGCAATCAATTGAATAATATAAATAGATAAAATAGGCTCATTCTGAAAAAACCACAACTTACCAAAACTTAATCAGGAGGAAATAGAAAACATGGATAGTCAAATAGTCATTAGAGAAATTCAATTTTTAATGAAAATGTTCTCCAAAGAACAATCCAGATACACATTATGCCATTGGTAATTCCTACCCAAAATTTAAAGAAGAATCAGCACCCATTTTACACAAAGACTTTCAGAAAAAAGAGGGAGCCCTGGCTTGTGTGGCTCAGTTGGTTGACTGTTGTCCCATAAACTGAAAGATTGCTGGTTGATTTCTGATCAGGGCATATACCCAGATTGCGGATTTGATCCCATGTCGGGGCATGTGCAGGGGCAAATGATTGATGTTTCTCTCTCTCCTTATCCCTTCCTCTCACTCTAAAGTCAACAAAAACATATTTAAAAAATAGAGGAGAAAGAAGGAGATGCTCCCCAATTCATTTGGTGAACCTATTAGCACCCCAACAACAATAACTGAGAAAGATTTTTCAAAAATAAAAAAGACAATATTTCTTATACAAGTAGACACAAATCCTTTATAAAGGGTTAGTAAATAGAATTTAGCAATATATATACGATACTTTGATAGGTTTTACCCCAGGAAAGTAAAGTTGATTTATATTTGAGAATCAATCATTGTGATTCATTGACTCATGAGGGTGATCTATCTACTCCACAAGCTACAGGCCACTCACAGCTACTGCTGGAATAGTGGGTGCACTTTAAAGCCATGAACACATTATGGATCCAATTGATTATCAAGGAAGTTGTTGGTTTAAGGAAAGAACCTATAAAAAAATCTGTGGTATGGACAGATGATCAAAACACAAAGTACATACTTGGCACAGCAGATTCTAGTGTAACTGGCTAAGTAGGTTTTATAGATGTTAGTTTCATTGTTTTCACAATGATATTTCTTTTGAATATGAATTCATCCCCTTGCTCCGTGTCACCACATGAATTTTGAACTGATATTTGGGATAATTCCAGCTTTTCTTGGTTTCTCTAATCCAGAGAGGAATGTGACATTCGGAAGAAGTGAGGAGGGACCAGCCTTGATTTACTCTTCCCCCTGTGGTTTAGAACTCAATTTCAGTGATGAAGTTGCTAAGGTAATGCCAATTGCAATCAACACATGTCTTCTGGCATTGGATATAAAATGGCCCTCTTGCCATAATAACTTGGTAACTCCAAAAATATCAAATAAACTAGAATTTTAAAGTATGAAAACAAGCATTTTAATATATTTTTGGCTATATTGCTCCATAAGGTTTGGGAAGGTCCTATTTATTTGGGCAAGTGACATAAAAATTGGGCAAGATATCTTTGAACTATCAATGCCAGGATAGAATTAGAGAAGGAACAGTCAGGAATAGGTCAGATATGGGAAGCTAGAAGGCAGAATTCCTGAACCAGGTTGTAAGGTTAGGATCTGGGGTCTGACCCAATACAAACTGAACCTATATCAGGACAAGAAGATTTTTGAGGTTCTCCACTCAAGAGTGGGATTGTGGCAAATTAGAATAGAGGACAAGGAGCCTAATTTGAGAACTACCCACAGTTAGTTTAGGAGAATCACTTTTAGGAATAGTTTTAAATGGCATGAGTCTCTGGCAATGAGCATAGCCCTCAGTCTTGAGAGCACAGTAGGAACGGCTTCAGCTTTGGTAGGTAGAGTCAGCGATTCTTAGTAAGAGCATCTAATTGCCCAGTGAAGTATGAGTGTGTGTGTATTTTAAAATGAATTATTCATCCACTGGTAATGACTATAACTAGGAAAAGGAAGTTCTGTTTGGTAATATTTATGTATTTCCATTAATAAGTTTGAAACACGATATAGTTTGACATAGAAAAAATAATTGGTTTATTATTAGATTCATAAATTTCCTTGTTTGATGTGTAGGAAATAAGTCTCTAAAGAACAGAGCAGTTATTTCTTTTCTAGAGATGGCAACGTAAGCCCAGATGTCCAACAGCCCTCTCCCCAAAACCAACAGTGATAATCAAAGGAAGCTAAAAATAGATTCCGTGCTGGAATCCAGGAAAGGCTATCATCAGAATGCCAGAGTTTAATGAATTTCTTGTATATAAAGTACAGATGGGCTAGATTAAAAGAAGCCGCAAGGACTCACACGTCCCCTTCCTAGAACACCCCTGCTTCTTGGCAGACCTCCTGCTTCTCTCTGAAATGAGTGTGTTAGAAGTGAAAGAAAAAGAAGGATCCCTGTATTTGGACCCCGATCTCTTTTTGGGGGGAACAGGCCAACAGCATTCAGAAGTAGCTGTGCCAGAAGTTCCTCTGGAAAGAGAGGTGACATCAAGAAGAAATCTTAGTATAATTGGGCTTCTTCTGGCTGCAAATTTCCCCTGAGAAATTGAGGCCCTGTTAGCCTGGAGTGTCTCCTTCCTGATCCAATGGGTTGCTCTCAAACACAAAAGATAGAGAAGCCATACAGTAGAGTGGAGTTAGCCACACAAGGAATCTAGAGTAGAAGATTGGCTACATAGGGAACTAACTAGAGAACATCAGCCCCTAAAATAGTAGTCTCAGTAAACACAGAAAGAAAAAACGAAGAACCACTCCTCCAGGTTCCTTCCTATCTTCTTCGAGCATGGCCTCACCAGGCAGGAGCCTAAGCCTGCTCCTCCACCCCTCCAGGTGGGGAGGAAGGTCACTCCAGCAGCACACAGGGGACCTGTGTAGAAAACCAACTGTAATCGTGCATAGCACAACATGCTTCTTTGTAAGCAGGAAAATTCAAGAAAACCAATGTGGAACCTACAAAAGCATCTAACTTGTTTTAAAAACAAGTATGTAAGCATAGCACTGAAAATAGAGAAAGAAAATATTTTGGGGGAAAAAAAGCCTTTTGCTAAAGGGAGTAAAAGTTATGTGTATTCAAAATCTTTTTTGTGCTCTCACTGAATATGAAGAAAACACAAACCATAAATTAAGAGATTAGTGATGAGAGATGAAGGTGTAGGGAAATCTGAGGGGGTTCAGGAGAAAAGAAACAATCTTTTCGGGTGACTTCAAAGACATAAGGAGCAGAAAGGGTCAGAACTGATAATAAGCACTGAGTCAGGCTTTTCAAAGAGAAACTAAAAACAAAATATTTCCCAAAAAGCAAATAAATAGGAAAGGAGATGAATGTCACTGGAGAGAAAAAAGATAATAACAAAATAGATATTAAACAAAAAAATTCAATAAATTCCTGAAGAAGAAATAAATTAATATTTTCCTTCATTAATATTTTAAAGAAAATGCCAAACTTATTCTATTTTTCATATGATCTCATCATCCCTCTATTTAATAGCTGCAATTAATCTACATTTTTAGAGTATTAGAGTACTACTTACTGTCATCTAGACCTTATAACTATCTCTTTTTCCCCTCTGCATTTGGATATACTTTAAATGCTCACAAACACTGCATATGCAGAATGGCTTTCTTAATGTTGGCTTTCTGAAATGTATTTTCTAACAGTACTCAGGCAGGGCTCAGAGAATCATGCACCCTGAGTGCTTATATATTGGGAACCATTTTCAAACTGCTGTCATATTTAAGCATCAGCGTAGCTCAATGTCAAATCCTTGGCTCACTCATTTTCTTTGCATATTTAAAATATGCTCTATTATTTTCTGCATAAGAAATTGCTATAAAAACTTCTCTTGACAATCTGGCTTTTTAAAAATAAGTGACTTAATTATTTACTTGTATTTTCAAAGAGTTTTGTTGTTGTTGCTGCTTGTTTCTTGAGAGTCCAGTAGTTTTACATGAAAATGTTTCAATGTTGCTCATTATGACTTTCTTTGTCTTTTGCCAACAAGTGTATCTTTTAAATATGCAGTTTAAAGATTTTTTCTCTTTTTTTAATTTTAGGTAAGTTTTCAGAAATTATAAGATTTAGTGTCTGTTGTGTAACATTGCTTTGTTGTCTTTTTCATGGGTTTCTATTATAAATATGTTAGACCTTCACTGGCCATTCTCTATTAATATCACCTTTAAATCCTTTTAAGCATTTTCTCATTTTTTTTTTACTTATTAATGTGTTCTTCATTTCTCCTTCTCTTGCTTTGTAGCCATTTTCTGTTATATTTATTAACCTTTGTGCTACTTCTAGTTTAGTTTACTTTTCAGGAATAATTTCTTTTAAAAAAAATCTTCTTTGAACTTTGTCACCATATTTCTAAACTTTCATAGTTCTGCTATATTTCATCCTTTTAGACAGTCTATCTTTTTTTTACTTAGTTTAGCTTGTTTTAAAATACACTGAAATTAATATCTCAGCTCATTCAATATTATCATAGCAAAACCAAAATGAAACCTAGCCAATGGGAAAAAAAGTGTTTACAACACACATAACTGATTTGTGATCAGTGGTTTAAATACATAATGAAATTTTACAAACAACTTAGAACAATTTGAAGAAACAAATATAAAAATAGAAAAACATGCATATAGAAAAAATCATTACATATATATATATATATATATATATCCAACATTTTTTTTCTTTGATAATTGGCACATAAAAAAGAAATTAAAGTGTTGGCAATGGTGGCAATTAAACAAGGATTCTCAAAATAGGGACACTCTTTCAAGAAAGATGTACTAATTTCACTTTTTTTCAGTGTGGATGAAAGTAGAAATTAGTAACATTTTCTAGAAAATAGCCTGTCAATAAATATCACATACTTTTTAAAGTATTTTCTACTAGGATTGAACAATTATATTTCTAAAAATTTAATATAAAAATAATCAAATATAAAAACAAATATATTTGAGTAAAAATAATCTTAACTTTTATATTTATTCTAAGCTATTATGCTCCACTATAAAATATGTATTAAATACATTTGAGACACTTCAAAATATAGACTATTTACAAATATTAAAATAATGTTATAGAAGCATATTTACTATTATGAAAAAATGTTACCCTATGCTATCAATAAAATAAGTAATTTAAAAAGTAGCATATTTAGTATAGTCTCAATTTCTAACAAAGTATTCATGGAGGAGTGAAAGTATATATTCAAAGCAGGTCAAGTTTTTTTTTTGTCTAAAATGTGGGACTGCAGGAGATATTTTATCCTTTGCGTTTTATTATTTTCTAAATTATATGGGCATACAGATATTACTTGAATAATGTATCTTTAATCTATTTATCTGTCTTAAAGAAAAATATAACCTGAAGGAAAGTTTATTTATGCTAATTAATTTTTCTTTCTAAGTTTCTCTTTTGCCAACTTTTTCTTTTGAAATAATATAGACATAACTTAATTTTTTAGAATAAAAGCTTCTCTGTGAACCAAAATATGTACTTACCTTTATTCATTTTGTGACTGTGAGCACTTATTAACATAGAAATGCAGCACAGTGATACCACATTGTCAGATGGTGGCCTCTCTGCTAACGATGCTGACTTCTACTTTATTAAACATAATCCATGTGCCATAATTAAGACTGATACGGCATTTACCACTTCTCCTGTTTCGCTCAAGTTCATCACATTACAGTTAAGTATGAAATAATAAAAGGTTTTATTTGGAGAAGACATTAAGGAACTCGCTGACCACCAGTAGAAGCTATTTCTTTCACAGTCTCTAAATACTAAAACATGAAGTTGTCTAAATTTGAAAGTTTAAATGTTAGAGCCTTATATTGAAAATTACTCCCAGGCCATTAAAAAAAATGTTTATATTGATTTGAGCGAGGGTGAGAGAGAAAAAAAGAGATCCCTAAGAGAAACATCAGTCAGCTGCCTCCTGCACGCCCCCTACTGGTGATTGAGCAGGCAACCTGGGCATGTACCCTGACCAGGAATTGAACCAAAGATATTTGTGCGTGCGACAAAACTCAACCAACTGAGCGACACCAGCCAGGGCCCAGTTCTCTTCTTTGCCAACATGCTCCCTAATCATTTTGATCACAGAGACTTGACAATGTGGCTGTGAGTTTGTGCATGTGTGTGTCAGCCTCGAGGCGGTGCTTTTGTGGTGCCACTGACCTTTCAGAGCTCGTGGCCTCCAGCTCCCCGCCATGGAAGCCCAGCATCTCCCCTATCTGCTTCCCCACAGGTTCCACTTCCAGCACAACCTCACTCACTCACCTCCATCTCAGCCTTGCCTCCGGGAAGCCAAACTGTACTACTTTCTATTAACCTTTTTTGTTGTTGTTGTTAAATAAAGACACCTCTATTTAAAGAGTGGTGCCCTCTTGCCTCCTCAATCAGAATATGCTAAAAAAAAAATACTGAACAGAGATTGCTTTTACTTTGTGGAGCTTGTTGGTCAGGCTACCCACCACTTCTGAGCGTCTTTGCTTCCTGTGTAGGCTGCTGCACCTTCCCACCCTCGTTTTCCACTTCGCACACTAGGGAGGACTGGGCTGGTGGGATGGTGGAGTTTAGAGTGAGGAACCTGAGGCCTCCATTCACCAACTCATGGTCTTATGTAGAAGCTTCAGATTCTCCAGAAAAAACAACACCACTCCCACCCCCATGAATCATTTCTAGCTCTTTACATGAAGAAACTGTTTGCAGGAATGGATGACACTCCAGATTCCTTCTAGACGTCAGCTGCTCCCAGCTAGAAATCCATTCTCCAGATTAGAGTCTCACTTACCCACATCTATCTGGCTACTCAATGTGTACAGGTAGCAACTCTCACAGATGAAAACATCTTTTATTTCATTAAGCAGACACCACGCACACACACACGCAGATTCAAATGTCTCTCACACAGCCCACACACGTACACACATACTTCACCTATACATGTACTACACTCCCCCGCCACTCCCCCCCCCCACACACACACACAAGCTTTCTTTGAGGCAAGTAGATCTTAAAGATAGCAGTGGTAATCTTGAGCCTGTATCATTTTCTCTTTCTTCATAAATTAAAATCACTTCAATTAATGATTGAGTCAAAGGTTTACACCTGTCCATACATTAATCATTTACAAAACTCATTGTCATTAGAAGTCTCTTACAAGATATTCGTCTTTTGGCAGCGTTGCTTGTTTGGTTTAATTGAGGTGTTAGGCAAATTAGAAGTGACATCATTAGGGAGAAATGGTTGAGTGGTTGGAAGTGGGTCAAGGCTTCCTCACAGAGAGAGCCGAAGGAGTGCCTGAAGGCATCGTCCTATTAATTTATTAAAGGTGTATGTGTTTCATGCAATTAAAAGAAATCTTAACTGGTGAGGCTCCACACCCGAGCAGGAGCCTTCTCGGCAGGGTGAAGTCTGCGGAACTGTACGAACAGCAGCGCGGATAGAGACGAGAACAGTCACAAAAGCGCACTTACTCTTACCTAGTTTTCCCCAGAGTACTTGGAAGGTTATTGTCTCAGGTTCAGTTTTAATTGCCTTATTTGTATGTGGTATTTATATAACTTAGGTTTATGTCTCAGAAAAGGATATCACTCTGCGTAGAACTTTCTTATGTTTCTGTGGTTTATATTAAACCATAAACTGTATCACCTGAGAATGTAATAAGCTTGCTTCCCACTGCCAAAGCCAAACTTGATAGCACCTGACAGGTGAGCTCAGCGTTGTCACTGCCTAAAAGCCTTACTATCTGATGCAAGTAACACAGTGCCCAGGACTCCGAGGACATGTGCTGTCAGAACATCTCAGAGCCACGTCAGGTCCAAGCAAGCAGGACCCCCTGGGCTGAGAGATGGGAGCAGAGGGGGTTCTGGAGTCCTGAGGGGTCCACGTGAACCTGCCCCTGGCCACCAAGAGGGGCTGCATCTGCTTTGCCAAGTAAATAAGGTTTTAGAGCTGAATGTTAGAACTGAAGGCCAAGCTCTAGAGCAGTGGTTCTCAACCTTCCTAATGCCGCGACCCTTTAATACAGTTCCTCATGTTGTGGTGACTCCCAACCATAAAATTATTTTCGTTGCTACTTCATAACTGTAATTTTGCTACTGTTATGAATCATAATGTAAATATCTGATATGCAGGATGTATTTTCATTGTTACAAATTGAACATAATTAAAGCATAGTGATTAATCACAAAAACAATATGTAATTATATATGTGTTTCCCGATGGTCTTAGGTGACCCCTGTGAAAGAGTCATTTGACCCCCAAAGGGGTCACCATCCACAGGTTGAGAACTGCTGCTCTAGAGGCAGGGACCCAACACAGTCATAGCTGACGTATGGAAAGTAACCATGCAGCTGGGCGCCTGGCAGGGCGGCAGGGAAGCTGTGCAGGTGTGGCGCCCAAGGCAGCAGCACTCCCAGCTCCTCGTCCCTTCCTAGGACCATCTGTGCTGTTAGGAATCTCTGCGGCTTCTGAGTTAGAAGACGTCACCAGAAAACATATCTGATGCTTCTGTTGAAGCTTATCTCTGTGCTGATCTCAATCCCTAAATAAACTGCATTCTGCACCCCGGGTCTGGGGCAGCTGCCCAGAGACAAACCCTGAAGCACGTGAGGGCAGCATCCTGCTCCTCGAGCCGAGTCAGGCAGCGCTTGCACAGGGCTGAGCTGTGGGAGTTTCCTTCAGAGCCGGGGCTGCCTATACTAGAGAGGGGTCTGCAAATGCCAGCATGCAACGAGACTGAAGCTCTCAGTGGCAGGTGCAGATGCTCATCGAAGCCACCCTCATCTAAGACATCACCCACATTCTTAAAGTTCAGTGGCCTCCGTCCCACCTGAGAAAAAATCCCTGGAAATGGGAAGTTTCATGGGGGCAGTTTGCAATATCCCAGGCCCTGTTCACTGAAGTGCAGTGGCTGTTACCTCCACCCAGTCAATGGCCTCTCTCCCCAGGTGCTCAGACCCAAAGCTTCAGTTTCCTTCCTCCCTCCCTTACTTCCAATATTTCACCCCAGTCAATTTTAGCTTAAAATCTTTCTCTGTCAGGTAACTTCTCTCCCTCCCCACTGCCCCCACCTTGTTCCAAGTCCTCTGTAGGCAGAATTCCCGGATGCCCCCAGTGGCCCTCACTCTGTATGACTCCTCTCTCTTGAGTGTGAGTAGAACCCATGGGTGTGAGGAACTATTCCCATGATGATGCTATATTGTGTGGCAAAGGGAAATCATCCTGATGGGCCTCACCTGATCAGGCCAACAAATTTTTCTCAGGGTGGCGGCAGAAAAGGAAGTCTCAGAGACTTGCTCAGCTGGCCTGAGCCAAAGCAGGCATCCATGCTGTGAACTGCCTATGGGGGCCACATCCAGGACCTAAGGATGGTCCCAGGTAACAGCCAGCTAATATTTCAAGGAAAGGAATTCTGGCCACAAACAGTGAGCCTGACCAGGATCAGGGCACTGACAGAGAATAGCAGCTGGCTGTCCCCTTGGTCTAAACCCACTGAGAAGCTAAGTGAGAATCCAGCCACACGTGCATGGACCTGTGACCTGTAGAAACTGCCTGGCCATAAATTAATGCTGCTTTAACCTAGTGTGTGATAATTTGTTATTCAGCTATAGATAAGGAAAACACATGTAGAACTCTGACTGTGGCTGGAATCCCAGGGATATCCCAATGGTCTTGGGTTTAAATATTTTGCAATTTTGCAATTAGAACATGGTTGCTCCAAGTGACATTCTGTGGTTTGAAGGTTATCTTCAAACCAGCTACGTACTTCTATTATTTATAAGTCTTGGATAATCTACGGAAAATCTCTCCATGGCAGAATAAAATAGTGTGTGTGTGTGTGTGTGTGTGTGTTTGAAGTGTAATAATCCAAAAGGCTCAGCATAATGCTGTATTGTTCAAGCTTATATTTTGGTGACTCATTTAAAAACTAAATGGAAATCCTAGAAGGATTAATGAGTTCATGTGCTTCATGCTTTGAGATATGCATTAAGTAGGAACAAATATTAAAATGAGACCTATATCATGATTGTTTGTAAGGCTTGTAACTACATATATTTTGACACATTGAACGTCTGACTAGCTGGGGGAACTTCCAAGGGCACATACTCCAATTGAATCACCTAAATACACTTCCAGTTGTAATCCAGCACGGGGCTGGGACAACTACATGCTGGGGGTGCAGCAGCCCGTGAGAGGCCTTCCTCATGGGGACACCCCTCCCACGGCACTTGGCATCTTGCACTGGCTTTGCTCTTTCATAAGAACTTTTATGGATGTGTCTGTGGAGAGGACAGCAATCCCTTTGATTCTTATTTATGATTGTCTTTTATGAGAGACTTTTTCCTTTTGGTTATTGAAATGAAATATTGATTGTCTGTCTGTGAGGTTGCCTTACACATGCCCTGCTTTGGTGGCAACCTTCCTAGTTAACGTTGGACCTGCAGTCAGTCAGCATTAGCTCTGCCGGTCCCATATTCCTGTGAGCACCTGCAACAGCAGAAATGGATGGGGAGGGAGGAGAAGTCCCTCTGCAGGGCCCTGCTTAGGAAGACTTACCCCTCAGAAGAAAACAGATGTGCCATTTGGGTTGAAGAGGACAGTGCAGACACAGATTGGTTTACTCACCTCAGTGAAAAAAAACACACCCAATAAAAAACAAGATAAAATTTGACATTCCTAATGAGATGGTGACTGAAAAGGAGCTGGTTCTCTTGGAAAGTATGGAGTCCATGCTCATTACCAACCTGTGGGCGGTGCGATGTGTGTACTTGTGTTTGTACAGATGGGTGGGGTGTCATTTTAATCCTGTAATGGGGCTTACTCGGGTCCCCTGACTTGCTGCCAGCAAGACTCATTTCCCTTCCATGAGCTCATGCTCACAGGAGATGAACCCGAGTATTTCATTAAGCACCTTCTTGGGGATTTTAGCACACTGAAAAATGTAAGTGCTTTTAAAAAAAAAGTTCTCTCTCCATCTGTCTTTGAAATACATATTCTGTTCAGAATATAGGACGATACCCTGTCTTTCTTGGCCGGGCATTTCTGAACAGGCCACACCCTTCCAAATGTATATGCTAGTGATGCACAGTATCTCCCTGAATCTCTGATGACAATCAGACATGCTTTCCACACCGGCATGACTGCAGGTTCTTCCTGTTCGTTAATTAGACTTCAATTTGTCCTCTGTGCCAATTTTCAAGCCTCCTACGTTCTTTACCCACCTTTCCCCCCATCAATCAACTATTCTCCAGTTTTAATTAAAAGCTTATAAAGTTTGCAGAACATTGTGTGTGTGCTGAGAGACACAGGAGGGGGCGAGGGAGAGGGAGAGAGGAGAGAGAGAAAACTCAGGTCAAGTTAGGTTATAGGAAACACCCATGAACACAAAACTTCCTGTAAACAGTATATTGATAAAAAAGTAACATGGTGCATCTGATTGCAATTTAAATAAATTATCAATCATATGACACCATAAATCCCCAAACCATGACTTTCCAAGAGGCATTTCCCAAGGTCTGACTTTCCCCTAACAACAGGGAAAGGTAGTAAGTAGAAATCTCTCCTTTTCGCTGCAGGGCAAACTCAACAAACTGATCTTGTCTTTTAATCGGTTGATGTAAGCCACTTTATGAAGAAATAATTTCACAACCTCTGCCACTAAGAGGCTGGGAGCCAGCTAGCTCGAGGTGGAGGGAAGCTGGGCCCTGGGAGGCGCGTCGGGGCACGTCTTGCCTGGGAGCCTGGCCCAGGCCCTGCACCCCCAGACCGTTGGGCAATGGAGGTGGGAGCCTCACTGCTTTTCCCAGGGTTGTCAGGAAGCTGCCGACCAGGGCCATGGGAAAAGCATGGGGCCTAAAGATTGTAACAGCAGTTTGTCTTTGTAATTGTTTATTGTGACTTCCTTTTTTGCAAGTAGTAATGACTCTTTTCAAAGTATTAGTTTGAGGAAAGCACAAGTCCAGATCTGGGACAGAGGGAAGATAATGTCTAGAATCAGTGGATTCAAGAGTGTATGTGCCAGTCCTAGCAATTTATTCATATATTTTTTTAAAAATTAGAAATATTCCATGCATTAATTGTGATTAAATCTAGGAATTGTTTCAAGTAAGACCTCATAGTTTAAGAGACACAATAGAGCCCTGACCAGTGTAGCTCAGTTGGTTGAGTGTCCTCCCATGCAATGAAAGGTTGCAGGTTCAATTCCCAGTCAGGGGACATACCTAGGTTGTAGGTTCCATCCCAGGTCAGGGTGTGTGTGGGAGGCAGCTGATGATCAATGTTTCTCTCACATCGATGTTTCTCTCTCTCCCTCTCCCTTCTTCTCTTTCTAAAAATCAATAAAAACATTTTTAAAAAGACACAATAGAGACTTAAGAGCTGTCCTATGATGTCACATTCATTAAAGAATAATTTACTAACAATAACATCCTGTGTAGCAGAAACAATTTCCAATTTCCTTTTCTGCCCTTATACCTCTCTTTCTTTTTGTGTAAATTCCTCCTCAGCCCAGCGTGTGCATGTGCGTGTGCGCGCGCAAACACACACACACACACATGCACACTCGCATGGCATTTCCTCTGGGGACTGACCCACCCCCCCATCTCCATCCACTTGAGTACCTCAGGACCCACCTGTGGGGACCATGAGTCCCTGAGTCCAGGCACAGAGAGCTGGTCCTGAGATGCCCCATGACCCCAGCTGCACCATGTAAACTTCACAACAACTGGGGATTGGGCATCAGAAATTCTAGCCCAGCCTGGCTATGCTCTTGAAAGCATGAGCTATGAATTTAAGGGCTGTGGATGGCATCCATTTTCTCCCAGGTGCCCTGGAAATCAAGAAAGGCAACTTGCAACAGAAGTGAGTGAACCAGCCCTGGTTCCAGGCCGCCCCTCTTCTGAATTCCAAAGGACATGCAGCAGCCTTTGAAAGACTCTTCTATTGCTTCAAGTCAAATCAAGTTGAATTTCTCTCGCTCACAGGCAAAGGAATCCTCACAAAAACCACGGGAAGAAAATGCCCCAGAATGTCCATAGTGGCTAATTCCGCCTGATGGAATTGAGGTTGTTTGTATTTTTTTCTTAGTTTTATTTGCAAGGGAGCTTCTTGAAGTTTTTATTTGTCTTAGTCTCACAGTTTTGAGAAAGTTTAAAAAGAATAAAAATCAGAAAAACATTTCTCTAAAGAAATAAAACAGGAAAAGAAAATAGCAGAGATTTTAATGCCATTGAATAAATTGGCCATCTAGTTTGTATCTCACAACACTCATTATTTTTATCATAATTATTTTCCATAATGTAACCAGACAAAACAATTAGTATTACACAGGACAGATAGCATTTACCTGAGAAGTTATAATTGAACAATTGTTTAAACATATTCTTATGCTTGAGCATCTATCTGGAAATAAGTTGACATGTAATGAGATATTTGCTAAGAGAAGCAAGATGCTGGCATTTTATGAGCAGACAACTTGAAAGAACATTCTGAAAGAACCATTCCAGAGCCAGACCCATGTCCAGTTCTTTCAGGACATTTGTATGTTTTGCAGAGGTTGAAGGGGTCCAAGGATTCAGACACTGACTCCTTTGGAGAGTTTGCAAAGAGTTTGTGATCCCATGGGAGGACATATTTGCTACTGTGAGCTCAAAATGCAACAAGGCTGCCTTCTTTTTCAGAGAAACACAGATGCTCTGCTGATTCAGAGGTAAGAGTGCCATCTACTGAATCAAAGACCTCATTTCCGGCAGCTCCACAGCTGATCCTGTGAGACCTCCAACCCAGGAGAGGACAGAGAAGCTGGGGGCACAGAACAAAGACAGCGGGACAGCCCCAGGCTCAGGCACACCTCCTCTCAGACAGTGTTTGCAGGCAGAAAAGAACACTCTGAAGCAGAGGGCTGTTACCTGCTGGTTCAAAAGACAATTCCTGCAACTGGTTTGAGAAGCCAGACAGATGCAGTCACCGAGTCACTTGGGAGAGAGGATGCACATGTGCAGTCGGGAGCACTCGGGGTCTGAGAACCTGAGAACGGTGCAGAGGGTCCAGCCCGAAGGCCCCCCTGCACACAGTTCAGACAGGATGATGCCCTGCAATTGGGCCAGGGAGAGAGCTGGGCTGCCCTTGCCGGGGACCAGTCAGGATCACATGGATGACCGAGGTTCCACCCCCACCCTGGACATGTGTGTCTGTGTGCACAATCCTGGGTGTTGAGAGAAGCACTTTCACGTAGTTTCTCTGTGGGCAAATCACGGGTGATAATGACACACTGTTCATCTGTCTCACATCACGATGGTGGAGATTCATTTACTAATGTTTTAAAGAACCTTTTTAAAAATATATATTTTTATTGATTTCAGAGAGGAAGGGAGAGAGAGAGAGAGAGAGAGAGAGAGAGGAACATCAATGATGAGAGAGAATCATTGATAGGCTGCCTCCCACATGCCCCCTACTGGGGATCGAACCTGCAACCCAGGCATGTACCCCGACTGGTAATTAAACCCTGACCTTCATGTTCATAGGTCGATGCTCAACCACTGAGCTACACCTTCCAGGCTAAAGAGCCTTTGAAAATACTAATTGTTATTATTATAATTGTTACACAAGTTCCTGAAAGGACTTAGGGAAGCCTGCAGTCCATTTGTCTCCCTTTCATATACATGGTGGGCTTACCCATGGTCTGTCACCTGTCCAGCTGTATTAAACCTGAAATCACCATGACCCGTCTACAGACCACAGGAGGTGGCGGCTGCAACTCTCTTGCTGTCTCGTCTATTTGGACTGTGAGTTGCTTTTGATTGTCCACAGCCAGAGGGCTCTGGGGGGTCATGAAGGGGTCGCCTCTTACAGTCCTCCAGATTTCCTCGGGAATTAGAATTTAGTTAATAGGATAGAGAGAATTGGTCAGGTACTATTGGGAGAAATAGCCCCAAATTCCAAGTGGAAATGAACGAGGGGCCTCCCCCCACCCTGAGGGTGCTCAGCAGAGAAAGAAGCTAAAGGGCAGGGAGGCCTGCCATGCTCGTAGCCTTGTCATCTCCTTCTGTGGCAAACCTCCCGAGACAGCTATCATCCTTGTGCTTCCAACATGTGACAGACCGCACCTCCGGACAGAGTGTGGCCCTGGGAGCCAGAGGAGCCTTCAAAGGCAGAGCCACCCGGCTTCCTCTGCAGCAGGAGGCCGAGGCCACGGTCACTCAAAGGAGACCGTGTGACCAGGACACTGTCTGTAGCCACAGGGGGTGGGGCTGCAGCTCCCCTTTGGTGCCACTCTTGGCCTTACTTGAGTGGGCCCATGGGTTCGGTGTCCTAAACATGTAAACGTGGGCATCTGATGGCAGAGCGGTGGTCTACTGGACTTCAAACTCTGGGCCATGAATTGCCATCCCAGGCCTGTCTTCCCACTCACCGGGGGTCCAGGGCTGCTGCTGGCCTCAGCCTCTGCTGTGTGGTGAAGGCCCACTGCGCTTAGGCTGCCATACAAAATGCCACCAACTGGGTGGATTAAATGGCAGGCCATTATTTCCTCAGAGTTCTCCAGGCTAGATGCCAATATCTAGGTGCTGGCAGTGCAGGTTTCTCCTGAGGCCTCTCTCCTCGGCTGGTAGATGACTATTTTCCCCGCTCTGTCCTTACATGCTCATCCTTCTATGTGTGCCTGTGTCTTAGTCTTCTTTTCTTATAAGGGCACCTGTCATAGTGAATTAGAGTCCATCCTAATGCACTCTTTCAAACTAACCACTTCTTTAGAGTCCTGGGAGTTAGGACTTTGACATACACATTTTGAGAGGATGGAAGTCAGCCCACAGCAGAGGAGAAGACAGCATTGTGGGGAAGGGCAAAGTGATGTGAGACAGCTGTAGTTTTATTATCCCATTAATACCTGAATACTACAGAGATTCTAAGTTATTCCTCCAGGTAAAGGGCCTAAATAAGAAAAAGATAATTTTTTTGTACCACCAAACTCCTATTACATTTTCTTTGATGTTTTATTGCCAAATTCTTTTTTTGCAAGGTGATATTCTGATTTAAGAAGAGCAAACAATGTACAGTGCAGCTGAGAATATACCTAAGCTGCTATAAATATGTTGACAAATAATGATAAATAGTAATAACTATGTTTTATTTCTAAATTATTGTAGTGACTATTGATGTGTGCATTTTATAGTTCACTGAGTCTTCCAAGAGATGAAGACTCACCAGGAAACTTGGTGCTGAAATATTTGAAATGGTCAAGTATCCTCAGTAAAATATTAGAGTCATTTCAAACTTTCCAGAAGCAAACATGTGCTTCAGCCCTTCTGTCTTTAATGCAACAACTTTGTGGCCTATAAAAGTACACAAGTTGGGTATGAGCCAAATTATTTGGTAAGTAAATTCTTAACTAATAAAACAGCTTTCCCCCCATAATCTACTAACTATCTGGAATAACTTATCACACCGAAGCAAAATAAATGCTTAGTGTTGAAAAAAAGAGATAAAAATCGAGACTGCACAAAACCATATTAGAAAAACACCTACAGTGTTGAAGATCAAGTAGGTTAAACATGAATGTTGGAAAGAGTATACTTCACATGTAAGAAATCTCCACAGCTGTCTGCTCTCTGCTACCACTCGTTTGTTCTCTGGAGGGTCAGTGGGTGAGTGGAATTGAGGCATCTGTTGGAACTCACAGCCAGCAAGCTTGTAAACAACAATGTGTATTGTACTGTTGAAGTGGTCTGGTACCTCATTTGGGGGGAAGGAATTTTGAACAATCTGAAAATCCAGGGGGTCTTACTTTCTCTTGAAATAGTCTGAGAACATGCAGCCAGGATTGCGCATACAGCTAAGGTTGCAGGCTGGACCTGTGCCTCTCTGGGTGGGCCTTTCTGCCAGGATAGGAAGATGTTCTTTAAATCACAGCTGGGTTCTGAGAAAAAAGCTTTCCCTGGAAGGGGCAGAGGCAGGAAAAATGTGAGTGTGTGGGGGGAAAAGTTTAAAAGAATTCGCTGTACTTTCAATGCATTTTTTTCTGTAAACCTAAAACTGCTCTAAATATAGCTTATTAAAAGAAAAAACACACAACTATGCTCTCTTCAGATCATTAGCTTCTAGGGCCATAAATTTCCCTAACCTACTTAGAAAAAGTCTCTAAGCTTCCATCCCTGGTGTTTGGAGGTCATAACATCTGTTGACATTGATTATTCACTCAACAACCACTTCTTGAGAGCCAGCAATATTGCCTGATTCCAAAAGCATGTCCTCACCACTATACATCAATGTCTTGCTGGAGAAGTTGGAAATAATCTGTTACCATCATAACTGTCTAATTATAATGACTTGAAATGTTTTGAAAATGCATGAAATGTTTTGAAAATGCATGAAATGTTTGCTCTGTGATTCCCACGGGATGGGGTGGGCGACAAGAAGTGTCTGGAAGATGTTCATAGACTTGTGATGCTTGCAATAAGGTTGAGATATTTATATCCAAGCACTGTTCTAGATTCCGGAGATGCAGCAGTAAGCACAGTGATTCAAGTACCTGTCCCCATGTGGCTTACACTTTGTGGGATACACATGCGTAAACCAATCATCAGAAGCATTTCAGAGAGTGAGCATCAGAACACTAGTAGAAGAGAATGATGGGGGTAGGAGCTGGGGATCAATTCAGCTAGGGTGATCCTGGGTGACATCCCTGGGAAGGTGTCTCTTAAGCTGAGCCTTGACTGTTGAGGAGGCTGTAGGGGAAGGTGCACTTGGCAGCAGGAGCTGCCAGTTTAAAACCCTGGGATGAGAAGGTATTTGGAAGGACTGAGGCTTCAGAAAGACAACCGTTGTCATGGAAACTGAGGTAGCCAGCAGCAGCAGAAGTTGGAGCACCGGGCCAACACTGTGTCCCACTGAGCTTGTTCCTGTGTGCTGGGAAACTTCCAGAAGAAAGATGTTGTTCCTCTTAATAGTTTAGGAAGCTCATTTTGTAGACTGCTTTGCATTTGCCCCATGCCTGATCAAGTCATTTATAAGCAAGGACATTTTTCATTTTCCTTTCCAATCTGTATGTTGGTGTGTTTTTTCTTTATCTCTACTTTGCTGAAAGTTTTTTTTATCATAAATGGGTGTCAAATTTTGTCGAAGGCTATTTATGCATCTATTGATATGAGCATGTATTTTTTTCATTATTTTAACCTATTATGGTTAAATATTCTGGTTTGCTTTTGAATGTTGAACCAATTTAACATTCTGGAATGTATCCCATTTGGTGGTAATATATTATCTTTTTTATAGATTGCTGGATTTGATTCATTAACATTGGTATGAAGAAATTTATGACTGTATTTATGGCCTGTAGTTTTCTTGTCAAGTCTCTGCTTGGTTTTCTTATCAGTATAGTGTAGGCCTCGTAAAATGAGGTGTTAAGTGTTTTTTTCCTTTTCCATTTTCTTCAAGTGCCTCTGTAGAGTTGGTATTATCACTTCCTTGAATGTTGGATAGAATTCCCCCAGGAAGCCATCAGCACTGGAGGTTCTTCCTGAGAAGGTTTTAAAGTATGAATTCAATGTCTTTAATGGGCACAGGGAGATTCAGATCATCTCTCCTCTTCAGTGGGATTTGGTGCTGTGTATACTCCAAGGACTTGCCCATGTCCCCTAAGTTGTTGAACTTATTGGCATGATGCTGTTGATAAATGCCCTTATTTTTATTAATGTCTTTAAACCGTGCAGCCATGACCCCTTCATTCAGACTCTGGGGCAGGGAAATTGAGAAAGCATCATGCCAGAGCCTCAGGTGCATGGCGATCAATTGAATTGACACCCATGTGCCCCCTGTCCTTTCCTCACTTCCTTCTGTAAATGCCTCCACCCTCAGGGCAGAAGAGGTGCAATAGCGATGCACAACCTCCTGACAGGTGTGTCTTTAGGGACTGGGGAATTCGCAAGTGGCTCCAGAACTCAAACACCTCTTCTTTTAAGTCACCTCTGAATTTCAGGAACCTTACCCAGTAGTCCTCTGGGTTTGTATAGCTCCAAAGAAGCATTGCCTGCATGTTAAAATCACAGGTATAGAGAAGGACCTGGAAGGTCTCCAGCTTTGAGCAAAGCACTTGAAGTACAGTAGGTGTGTAGTAAATGTTCCCTGAGTGCCTGAGTGCCTGAGTGCTTGTAGGACTGAATGGAGAGGCACAGTAGAGAGGGAAGCTTACTCTGGACCAGAATGTTGCATGCCCTGCGATCAGATAGTCCTGGACCTTTTAACACCTAGCATGTTCTTCCATGTCCTTGCTCAGTATCAAGAACCTATGTTCCTGTGTTTTTATGTTGATGAGATAAAATGTATTTCTCCAATATCAAAGGAACCACATAGGATTGATAGGCAATATTTAATCATTTCACCTCCATCATTGGTGAATAAACAGTCATAATTGTCAAGAGTCTGAATAGCAGACTTATTTTTGAACTTGCTTTAATGAACAATAATAATAAACCCAGAGAACAACAGTTCCTTGTGAAATCATTCCAGTCCTTGAACACGGTACCAAGTATTTCACATGTATTATCTCTGTATCAATCTCAAAACAATCATGAGGTGGGCAGAGTTTTATTTCCATTGTACAAACAAAACCCAGGCACTGAGAGAGATGGGTGCAGATGTCTCAGTGGGTTGTTGGAGAATTGGGCGGGGAGCCAGCAATATTGCTTGATTCCAAAAGCATGTCCTCACCACTATACACCAATGTCTTGCTGGAGGAGTTAGAAATAATCTGTTACCATCATAGTCATTTAATTATAATGGCTTGTTTTGAAAATGCATGAAATGTTTGCTCTGTGATTCTGACGGAGTGGGGTGGGCAACAGGGAGAAGTGTCTGGAAGGGGTTCAGAGAGGTGCGATGCTTGCAAATGAGGTTGAGATATTTGCACCCAAGGTCTGCTCCTTCCTAGGTCTCTCCTTTGTACACTAAGCAGTGCCGGGAGGTAATCTAGGATTGGATAAGGCCATGGAGAATGACGAAGTGGTGTCCTCATCCTGGTGCCAGTGGAGGGATTCTCATGCCTGTGTTACAAGCAATTAGTACATCTATGAATAAAGACGTGTTGTTAGTCCTAGTGCAGCGCTATTCATTTGTCTGTTTTCCTTTCTAGCATAAAGCACCAGTGACTGGGAGTAAATTTAAATGTGTTTCGGCTTCCTGGTGTGTTTTAATTTCTCATGCACTGCTGTTGACAGCGGGGGTCTGGACTTCCATGGGGCTCACGGACTGACAGCCTCTGCAAGAGCTTTGGTTTTTGTTACATGTCTGAGAGTAAGGATAAAGGACCCAAACAGAAAAACAAAACAAAACAAAACCAATATAAAAGGAACCTCATAAGACTGACAACAACAAAAAACAATAAAACCCCCCAACCCCAAAGATTTGTATAAGACAGCTGTGCTGGCTTGCATGCCCTCAGCTTTCAGTTATAGGGACAGGTGTGTGATGTGCTGGAGAGTTGGGGTCTGGTTCTGTGGACAGGGAAGTCCCCATCCTGAACTTACGGTGAGAAGGACATGTTTAGTCTGGAAGGAGGACACCACGGTGGCTGGCATATGGGGACTGGGCAGGAGAAGAGGAGATAGTCTTCTCAGATGGGACAGGATAAGCTGCTGCAAGGCTCAGCTGGCAGATAAGGAGAAAAGGACAGAGAGAGGTGGCTATGAGTGAAGATTCCACAGAATCTGGTTGTGTCTTGGATGGGGCCTGGGGTGGTGACGGGTAAGAATTCCCATGTCTGTCCTTGAGCAACTAAGAGCTAGTGATTCTTCTTCAAAATAATATTATCAGCTGGCTAGAGAGGAAGACAGAATCTTGGATTAGAGGTCTGGCAGACATCCCAGTGAGGTCCAGAGAGGTAGTAACAGGTGTCTGTCCTCAGAGAAGACTTCATCATTAGAGACAGACTCTGAAAATGTTAACACACATGTGTGGTCCTAGGAGTGGATCAACACCCATGAGTGCACCTAGCAACAATCTTTTGTCATGGTGAAATGATTCCCTAATCTTAAGAGTCTTCCACAGAGTCCACCCAACAAATGCCACCTGGGATTTTCAAGGCTGAGAGGTGGTGGTTAGGATTAGTCTGTGTGTCAGTCTTCTGTATGTCCTTCCAGCATTCCCTCCAAACTTTCCCCTGGACAATGGCCTTCAAGAACCACATTGACAGTCCCCATGCTCTCTGGCTTTCGATGGGGTTTGGCCAATGAGGAGCCTACAGGAGACTGGAGGAGGGAGGCAGCCAGGTCAGGGGTTTATTCCTGCCTCCCTCCCTGCAGGGTTGCTTCCACATGCCTTCGTGTTCTCACTGCCCTTCTCCAGGCAGCTGGTTCTGCAGGACCTGTGCCCTCCGGGTTTCAGGAAATGCTCCCTTCCCCAGTCCATCCTCCTGTGGAGGTGGCAGATCCTGGTGCCCGCCCAGCCCTGGGTTACTGCTCACCCAGCTTCCCCCTAGACCCAGCTCTCAGTTTGCCCATCAGCTTCCCTCAATGGTTCTTTTTAATGAGCCACCTGCTGTAGTTCTGTTTTCTTTAGAAATCACATGGAAAGAGGTGGCATATATTTTTTTCTTTGCTTTGCTTCCAGTCTTTCCATGTCATTTTTTGTGTTGTGCATTCATTTTAACACTTTGTTAACTAGATTCTTAAAAGATGTAATCTAATAATGCTCTATTTTGAATAAATGATGTATAATTATTATTGTGGTTAAGTTTATTTCCACTATCTTACTCTGCCTTTACAATTTTCTATGTTATTTCTTTGATATTTTTGTTTCTCTTTTTTCAATAATATGTGTGTATCAAATCAATATGTTGTGTACCTTCAATTTTTGCAATGTGGTATGTCAAATATATTTTAATAAATAAGTACATGTATAAATAAATAAATAAGTAAATAGAATAAAATTTGAAAGTACCAAAGAGGGGAAATTGTCTTTAATTATTTTTTTCTTCTGTTAGCATATAATTTATATATTCAATTTACATTCTTTGTTGGCTACCCTTAAAATGTTAGTGAGCATACTTGACCTACAAAGGTCTAACATTAACCAGTATCTCTACCTTTTAACTTCTTTGCTGCTGTTGCTGCCTTGACACCAGGTCTCTGCTGCCTGGTCCCCATAGTTTCCAGTCACCAGAGATGCATGACCTTCTCAGATGGAGTGGGGCGGAGCTTCCAGGAGAGACAGCAGCCCTCCTGCTCCTCAGGAATGAGGATCTCAGTCCCTGCATCCCCTCAGGTCCTTGTGTCCTGAGGGAGTGTCTGCTGCTCCTAGGGTGTGGAGGGGAGGGGAGGGTGGAGGGTGGGGAGGGGGGAGGGGGGAGAGCATGAGAGCAGGGACAGCTCGCACCTGAGGTACACTGCCTGCTGCCTCCTGGCTGACCTTCAGGTCTGAGACTGGGAGTTAGGATGCTCTGCTTTCTGGAAGTCCGGCCCTGGACATGCTGGGAATTCTAATACAGTAGTTACTTATTAAAACATGAGGTGACAAGTGATTCACCTGAGCTCACCAGATTCAGTACAGGACCCATGCTCTGAAGCTCCTAGCATATTCCGGACATGGTAACAGGAATCCAGAACACCCACCAGACAGACTCCTGGGACAGCAGAGAGCCCCTGATTCAGCAGGAGCCCTGTGCGTGGCAGGTCTTTGCCCACGATGCAGACTGGGGTTAGATATTGTCAACCCAGAGGGCCTGGGTCTGTCTGTGCTCCCCGCTTCTACCCTCCCAGACTGCCTTGCTCACTGGCAGCTGGCCGGTCAGGTCATGCAGTGACAGTCACACACCAAAGACTGCAGGAGGCACCTCCATCGTCATTGCAGCCATAGCCCCATCATGTCCTGACTCTTGTCTGATGTCCCATCAGCCACAGATGGTCTCCCTTTGTGAGGTCCTAGGTTCCAGATTTCTTCTGTCTATTTGCCTTAATGTTTGATAACATCCTGCTCTGGTTCATCCTCCCTGGGCATAGTAAACAGGTTTCAGTGACTAATTTCTGGGTGTGCATCATTTGACTTCAAGTTCTCCAGAAACTTTGTGCCTTTGTAACTACTCTCAGCCCTACAAGCTGGCTTGGCTTCTTTCTCCTTGACCGGACTGAGACTGATGCACCACTTTGGGACAATCCACTCAATTTAGAGTCTATACTTTGGATCCATAATGATTAAATATTTACAGGCAGATTAGCAGAAGCCAGAGGAAAGGTAAGGTCAGTATCTGTCAACTGCTTTCAGTTGTTTGTTTGTTAATCTCTCCATAAATGGACACATCAGTCTGATTGCAAAGGGACCTAGAATCCACTTATGTCACAAGTAACAAAGCTTAATGGGGCTCGTGCTAAAGTGTGAACTGGGAAAATATACATGTTTGCTGTGCTGCCATCTAAGACTGTTCCTACATGAGCACAGATAGGAGGGGGTGCTGACACATCCACAGGGGAACTTCCTAAGTTGTGAAGTGTGATATGCATTTACTGAAAAGGGAGGGGTTCAGGCCCCATAATGCACCCCTGGGCTCCAGGGGACAGAGCCCCAGCAGGCCCACACCACACTGCATCCTCAGCTGTGCTCGAGCAGATGTTGAGGCTCAGATGCTGGTAAGAACATTGGGGGATTGTTGGCAGGACTGAAATTTGGACAGTCACATTTCCACACTAGAAATAAAGCCAGGATTCACCCAAAATAGTTTAAATGGGATTCTTGACAAATACAAAATATGTACTTGTGTTGTGTACTTTTCACTGGAATTTCAATGTCTTGTTTTGATTTTTAGGCAGGTGAAGACATAAAATAAAATATTTCCACGGTGTGTTTATTTAATTTTAAAAATCCCATGTTTTCCTTAGTGAAAATGGTTAGTAACAAATGCAAAGAAAAGTATAACAGACGTGTCTAATCCTTCAGGACAATCTTCTCCGGTGTAGATGTTGTGCTTATGACATACATGGTGACACCAGGAGCCATCCCTGGGGGCACAGCGATTGGCTGATGCTTTATGTTGTCCCAAAGTGCCAATGTGGAAAGTAGGAGGTTGATGAAAACCTCCAATAATGATGTCCTTTTCTATGAGAGTGTCACACAAGTGTGAAAATATTGGCTGCCTTGGTGGACATGTTCACATGGAAACAGGGACTGTGCATCTTAACCCCTCTGAGGCAGCACGATGTTTTAGGCCCACAATGAGGGTGGTTATTTTGATACCCACCCAGTAAATGAGGAACTAGGTGGAGACGCTGCCTCTGCTGTACTTAGAGAGCCATCTGTGTGCGTTTGAAGAGGCGATTACCTAGTGCTCATGCACCTCCTGCAGGCACTTCGTCTGCACACCTCGCTGGGTTCCTCAGTTCTGCGTCCATTCCTTCCCACTCCCTCTCAGGACTCCACAGCTCCACATGGGCAGCACACCTTTGGTAGCAAGAAATCAAGAAATGCATCATCCAGCTACAAATTGTCTTCTTTCTCTCGTGTGGCAGTTTTCCGTTCTGTTTTCAACTTCTCATCTTACTAGTACATGGAAAAGAAATCCTTAATAGTGACCCAATGCCTCACACTCATGCCTTCGCACTCCCATTGACTTTTTCATCTGAATAAGGAATCAGTTGTGCCACTCTAGATTGCTAAACACTCTGGCTCTGCAGCCTGCAGCCCTCATTTCCGTGAGGCCTGGTGTGGCTGACATGAGGTGCTGGTCACTGCTCAAGGTACAGGCACTGGGCAAACCCTGAGCCCGAGAACCTCAGGCCTTGTTGCCTTTACATGAGCTGAGACTTGGACCTTCCTCTGCTGAAGGTTCCTGGACACAGCACAGCAGCAGGCGCACAGTGGTACAACTGTAAAGCAAAACCAACATTTCCATTGATTTTGTCTTCCCGGGCTGAGTTACAGCTGCTCTGCATTTCTTAATCAGAGGTATTCAATCTTGCCCGAGCACGAGCCCTGTGTGACTTCCCTCTTCTGCTGAAATTGAATTCCACTCAACAGTTATGTACAACCGTTTGCTGCTTATACTCTGACTGACATAGCAAGGGCATTCGGAGAGGTACCCTTGAAAAAGGCACAGAGTCACAAAACAGGGCTGGTGGGGTAAAAGGGGTGGGGTTCATTCAGTATTCCAGAGAAACAGAACCAATAGGAGATAGGTAGGTAGGTAGACAGATAGATGATAGATAGACACACAGATGATAGATAGATTTACTATAAGGAATTGGCTCAAAGGTCTATGGGGTTCGAGAAGTCCCAAGATCTGGCATTTGTACACTGGAGACCCAGGAGGGCTGCAGGTATAGTTCCAGTCTTGTCCAAGGGCCTGAGAAGCAGAAGAACCAATGCCAGAAGTCTGATGAGAGCAGGAGAAGACTGATGTCCCAGGTCAATAGTAAGACAGAGGGACAAATCCTCCTTTCCTCTGCTTTTTGTTCTATCCAAGACTCAAAGGACTGGATGGGGCCACCCACACGTTGATGGAGGATGAATGGTGAAATCACAATCTTGAAAAAACCCCATACTGGCTTCTATGTTTATCAGATGATGAACATCATTCTCCTTAAACACAGCCCCTGTGGCATCACATAATAAAACATAAACAGGTTTTAAATGAGGAGTGACTAACCCACCATTTCATAGGAATTTTGCTCTCCTGGTTAGATTCACTGCCTGCATTGAATTCATCTCCAAGTTCATTCATTTCAGCACATGTTCAGGGAATACCTACTGAAATGGAGAATGTCTACCTAAAAGAACATACTTCCCACCCTCTAGGAGACTTCTTGAAAAGAGGGGAGAGCTGTAAATTTGGCACCATGCTGAAAACCAATGGTAACATGCATTTCATGTTCTTTCTAAGAGCTTTTTATAGTAAATGCTTCTGTGGTTCAATTAATTTGAAACGTTGCTGATTCTATCTTAGTTTTTAACTGAGATGTCTACCACTTGGCTAGGGAACAACATGGCTCATTAGAGTCTCTAATGAGTTTGGTGTGGAATAACAATCTTTGTGATACTATGACATTTCAGACTCCAGCCCTAAGTAAAGTTTTGTTTTTTCCCTTCCTGAAGAGGGAACATGAAATAAATGGGTTAAACTAGGATTAATGAAGATCTGAAAAAGGTGCCCCAGTCTATTATTTCAGTAACACTGTTATGAGATCACAGACTGTCAGAGTTGATACACACAGCATTGGTTAAGGAGCCCCAAATATCTCCTAATCAGGAGCAAAACCTGAGCAAGACCATCACATCTTATAAATTCCAAACAAACCCTGGGTTCTTTGTCAACTTGTGAGGAGTGCACAAACATTTGTAGGGTTCAAGTAGAGACAGAGACAGCATCTCCTGTTTGCCCTGAGATGGTGTTTCACACGTTTTAGATTACGGAGCTTAAATTAGCATGTCTGATAAGGGAGACTGCATCTTTTCTTGTTGTGGGACAGCCAGTGCTGGTCACTGTGGCCAGGACCGTGACCTCCAAGCAGTAAGATGAGTCGCTGCTGGAAATTATTTATCACCTGAGCGGTCATTCCATTTCAGCCTCCAAGGCCTGTGCATCTAATTGACACAGCAATAATGGCCTATGAACTTTTGATCCAGTTAATTGTTAATGAGAGGTGTGATTAGAAAATAAAGGGCCTATTAGGTTAGCTCGTTGTCTTTCTTTCATAACAACAGAGGTCAACATGCAGCAAAGGGAAAAATAAAAGTATTGTTGATGATCCACTCTCTCAAGTAAGCCACGTGCACTTTGATGTTAAGTAAAGTTAAATACAAAGTTTGGCCACCCCTAGAAACTCTCATGTAGACACACAGACATGGTATTTTTTTAAAAATATGTACTTGTAGAGTAAAAAAAAAAAATTCTTGTGATTATTATGATGTTTGTCCTGCATAAATGTAATTAAAATGTACTGGCCCACCATAAACTACAGAAGTTTTATCTTATGTAACTGGTTTCCTTACTTTTTCCAAAATAAAATTGAATTTATAGCTTTCAGATTATACATGTAATATGTCATCACTGAAACAGATTAAGAAAATTTGGGTGGTGGGCTCATGGTGTTATATACAGATTTTTTAACTTAATCTACACATGAAATCTATATGTTCATGTTGATTAATGTCACCCCAATAAAGTTAAAAAATAATAAATAAGTACTCAACACACACACACACACACACACGCATACACAGTGACTGCACCCCAATAATGGTAGAGGGAATAATTGTTAAGTGGGCCTCCAAATCCAGTTTGCTCACTGGGTACCTCCAGGGGGCACTGTTCATGTCTTGCTTTACCTGAGCAGCTCTGGAGGTGAGCTGTGCACAACCCACACAAGCCCTGATGCAGCCTGGATATTTGTATATACATCTTATCTGAATATGTGTCTATGTAATTCTAAAAATGGACTCATGTGTGAATCCTTCATTTTCAATATGGTAAACTTTAAAATTGCTTTTCCAAAGAGATATCTTAGTAATGTTTTGAATCCTCAACAAAGAATGTAAAGTCTTAAAAATTCCTACACTATTGTCTTGAAATGGAAGATAGAAATGGTGTCTGGAACAGTGAGATATGTATGCGGAATCACTGTGGGTCACAGGAAGGAGGCCAGGACATTTCAGGTCTGCATTCCTGTTTTGCCTGCAACAGGTGAGCAGGGAAGAAGCAGGCTACTGTGTCCTCACTAGGATAACTCTCAAGTCTGGATGCCACTTGTTATCTGACATGATTGCAGCACACATGAAGAAGCTTCTGCTGAAATTTCACCTTCAGAGCTTTGCAAATGCATGCAATGCTAATGTTATTTTTAGAGTTAAGACATCAAGTTGTCAATCCAACCAGCTCTACAGCTTGCTATACTATGGCTCCCTTACTTACAAAGTGTATGACCTTCTACAATAAGCCCAACATCTAGGAGCCTCACATCCCTTCTCTGTATGAAGTGTGGGTGATGAGGGGTAAGCCTCCTAGCTAGTCTGTTTGTAGAGACTGGAACCCAGAAAATAATCAATAGTACCTGTTAGTGCTGGTCTTATTTATAACACTATTGAAGTAACAGAAATTGGATACCCACATGACTATGTGATTTAATTTAATCAGAAGACTGAGCTCCTAAATGGTAAACAAGATGGGCACGTTAATGACACAGACAGTAGGACAGAGGGTGAAGAGTAGTACGTGGAAGCTGCCAAGTATGGGCCCGAGTTGAGCATTGGCATAGAGAGTTCCAATAGCCATTGGCAGCCTGAGAACCATACTGTTTATTTTGCTCTTCCACCAAGTCAGGTTTGTCCGAAGCATCAGGGTGATATATTTTGCATATGTAAGTCAGACAAGGCCAGGTCATGCTTATCCAGCTCAGAGCCCTCTTCTGCCATGTAGGAGGCTCTATACCTTTTCACAGCTGGGCCAAGAAAGAGAGGGCATCTGACACCATGGAAATACCCCTAAAGGAGAAGTAGAACGGGATGTCTGGGAGCATAAGTAAAGGGAGAGACTGTGGAAGGAAGAGGTGCAAAGCCCGGTAGATATAGTCAGATGGGTGAAGGGAGTCTAGGGACAGTTCAGTGGGGGCAACATGCTTCTTGAGGTAGCCTGGCATGTGGCACACCACAAGGGTGGGACAGGAGGACAGCAGTGAGAGGTGGGTGAGTCTGTGGCAGAGCTCTTGGATGCTGTGATGCTTGCACATGATCTGGTGGCTCTGTGTGTGGTTGTGCAATTGCAGAGGGAGCTAGAGAACAGAAAGCTGTGACACTCTGTATCACCTTTCTGTTCATCTGCCTGTTCTCTTGGGGTAGCAGTTTGCCCTGTGTCCTCACCTCTCCTACAAATTCAAGAAGAGTTACTGAGTTTTCGATCTGTTTATCTTTTCACTTGTTAGGATGAGTGGTGATTTCCAAACTCCTTACTGAAAGGTATTTAATCAACAGAAATAATTACCTAATGACACATATAAACACAGTGCTGATAATGAATTAATAAAAGGAGTGGAGAAAATAATGTTCAAGCTGTAATTAACTCCTCATACAAAGATTATATCTCAAACCATGTCTACATGATAGTAGGTTAAGTGGAGATTCAATAAATATCTTATTTAATCAAGGAAAGTCAACTTGATTATTACAAGCCAAACAGTTTAACTCTAAGAATATAATAATCTGAATCTGTTATCTATGTTGAATAAATTAACCAGCTAATTGTCAAATTTTTTACTTCATTTTCTCTTGTTGCAGCTTTAGATTAGATAATATAAACTTGTTCATCATGAAATACACAATAGATTTAGCTTTCTTCAAAAGCTCCTTTGTCACAATAAAATCATTAGGCCACATTTTCACATCCAGCCACGATGGAGTGATTGATACTGAAGCAGTCTTCTCAGCATGACCAGCTATGAAACTTGACAAAATCTATGTGGCCATGGTTTTCAGTCGATGTACAAGAAGCAGGGCAAGAAGGTAAACACAGGAGGTGAGCCTCATGACTATCCTGCTTTCACAGCAGAACGAACCACAACCACAGCACAGAGAGCTGGTTTCTGCAGAACAGGATGGTCCCACGGAGTCATGGAGGCAGATGGCAGACTTTGGGAAACAAGAGCAATTGGGATCTGTGGGACAAGAAAGCTATGTGGTCATGACTAAAAGCTGGGCTGTACATGGGTGGTGCCAGCACTTCTGAGGTGTGGCACAGAGCAGCTGCTGTGGGATTGAGATGAAAACAGAGGTGCTAGAGGTTGAGCAGTGATGGAGAATGCTTTTGGAGTTTCAGGTATGCCACAGTGTAAAGCTCCCTTAATACCTTACTTAGACCTCTGGCTTCCAGTAGACACACCAGAAAGGCTGGATTTAAAAGTGAATATGATACCTCACTGTAAGATCTACTCTAGGTCTACCCTAAAGAAAAGGAAAACCCAAGGATGCACACATAGCATGAAATGAGCCAGTTATTTGGTGACTGCAAAAATAAGAATCATGGTCCTTCAGAGGGAAAAAATTCGGAATTTACAAAGCAAATTATATACCCAGTCAGGTATTCCATCAGAAATCATTAAAAGTACAAAGAACTTGGAAAATGGTTTTAGCAGCCAATGACTTTAAAGTAGCTATTATAAATGCATTCAAAGAAAATATATTTATATTCAAATAAGTAAAGGAAAATATGGTCATAATGAGATAACAGAAAGGATTTTAGGAGAGGAATGGAAACTATTAGAAAAAGAAAATTCTATAACTGAAATAAATATCCAATGGATGCTCTTAACAGTAGATTATGGATGACAGGGGAGAAAACATCAATGAACTTGAGGACAGCAAAATAGAAATTATCTGATATAAACATCAGAGAAAAAACAGATTGAAGGAAATTAAACTGAGTCTCAAGACTTGTATAAAATTATCATATGGTTTAACATTCAGTAAAATTGGAACCCCAGAAGGAGTAAAAAGTAAGAAAACAATTTGGGCTAGAAAACAATTGAAAAAATAATGACTAGAGCTTCCTGATTATATTTTTGAGACACTGGCTAACAGATCCAAGAATCTCAGTGAAATTGTGTTTGTGTGTGGGGGGGAGGAAGGGCCTATGGGGAGTGAGCCCAAACCGGCAGTCCGACATCCCCTGAGGGGTCTCAGATTACGAGAGGGCACAGTCCAGGCCAAGGGACCCCACCAGTGCACGAATCCGTGCACCAGGCCTCTAATATATATATATATATATATATATATATATATATATATATATATATATAATATGAGAAAATCATTTGGTTATGTTGATATTAGACAAAATGATAAACTGGACTGTATCACCTTAACAATGTTATACTCTTCAAAAACAACATGAAGGACACAAATAAGCAAGCAAAAGCCTGGGAGGAAATAGTCACAAAATATATGAGAGAGAGAGAGAGAGAGAGAGAGAGAGAGAGAGAGAACCTCTATAGTGAGAATAAACCAATATATCACAGCTGAATGCTTTATAGTTAAATAGTTATAAACAAAAGACAAGGAAATAATTTGGAAAGTAGCCAACAACCATCAATGAAGAATATTAGGAACACGCAAAAAGATACAAAACATATTGATTTCTTATAAGAAACAATGAAAGCCAGTGACAATGGAACAACATCTTTCACCCTGGTAGCCACAGGCTTGCCTGTAAATAGATGGATGGATAAAAAAATTGTAATATATTCAGACCATGGGACAATTTTCAGCAGTAGAAACACATGGATTACTGATGCACAGGACAGGGATAAACTTCACAGGTCTTGTCTAGTATTGAGCGAGAGAGCCCAGACACAAGTGAGTAAATGCTGTGTAATTTAATTTATGTGGAATTCTAGAACAGGCAAAATGAATGTGTACTGATAGAAATCAGATTAATGTTGGCCTGTGCAGGAGTCTATTGGTTGGAGGAGACCCAAGAGAACTTTCTGGAGAGAGAGAGAGAGAGAGAGAGAGAGAGAGAGAGAGAGAGAGAGAAATGGTCTACATTTTGAAGTGTCTGTCCATCAAAACTCCTTAAATTGTACACTTACCATGTGTGAATTTTATTGTGTAAAATACACATCAGTGAAGTTCATTAAAAATAATTCAGCCAAGTAAGACGTCCCCAAACTATTGAGACTCTGAACTGTGTTCCCTGCAACCCATGGTCCTGTCCTCTTATTAGACATTTGAGTGATGGATGTGATCACCAAACACAACACAGCCAAGTGAAGCAGCAAAAATGAGGGCAGGAGACCATCAGCTTCACTGGGTTAATCAAATCTAAAGACTTGTAGTTGTATCTCAGGAAGGTGGCAACCAAAGGCGAATCAGATTCCAACAGAATAGCAGCTTTCACCAGCCTCACCCACTGCCAAGTTGTGGGGAGTATTGAGAATGGAGCTATTGTTTGTAAAATCCAACTAGTAAGATTCTTTCATCCAGGACTGACTCAACCTGTAATGTTACTGAACTAAAATGTTGTAAAATAATGGGAGTCCTTGAAGACGGCCACACATGACTGGGTGTTATGAACTCCTTATTTTTAAATTTCTAAGCTTTTCTTAAGGATGTAATTTCTTTGCAGTTACTTAAAACATCAGTGATTAATGCTACATGAAATTTTACCCAATTATGCTTTTGATTTACTGCTTAAAGCTGTCTACATTATCTAGAATGTATTTGTGAGCTTCACTCACTATTAATATTGTCTGTAGTTTATTGGCTTCATAACCTTAGCAGTGTTACTAATTTTGCTTCTTTATTTTCTTTCAAAGCCCTTAGAGTCTAATTTTTCTACTTTGCTGAGATTATTGTTTTGTCATTAAAATTTGTTTTGGCGAGTTCCCAGCCCTTCCATCAGTATGTTATAATCTCACAATTAAAATGTCTAATTTATTTCCTCATGTTCCTGATGTTATTGAAATTGGCTAGCACTCTCTAGAAAGGATGCCAAGGTCTTAATAGGCACCAAGGTAACAAAACATTTTGTCTCCTTTTATTTTTCTGTTTTCATTATACTAACAAAATAAAATATTGAACAGAGAGTCAGATGAAAATCAATTTACCTTTATTTATTTTAGAGAAATTACTTTGCAACTTTAAATAAAGTTGCTTTTATGAGTTTCCATTGAGAAAAAAAGTATTGCTATAAAATGTTAAGATGTTAATTTTCAGAAAACAGTAGTAATTTTAAAAGATGCCTCTCAGCTATAAATAACACTTTAAGGGAAAGGGGAGAGGTTTGTCTTCATTGTCCTTTTAGGCTGATGTGTCTAGAAATTATTAACCTGATCAGCAGAATAATGGTATTGAAATTTTTAAAATGTATCCTGAAATTTAATGGCCTTGCCTTACCACTCAAGAATTTTTTCATGATTTTTTATTTCTGTCATAAACTTTTAAAATTAATTGAAATTGTTAAATTCATCCCAGTGATAGAAGACCACAGCCCATTGATGGATTTGAAGGGTCTATGTTAGCGGTTCTCAACCTGTGGGTCGCAACTCCTTTGGGGGTCGAACGACTCTTTCACAGGGGTCTCCTAAGGCCATCGGAAAACACATATATAATTACATATTGTTTTTGTGATTAATCACTATGCTTTAATTATGTTCAATTTGTAACAATGAAAATACATCCTGCATATCAGATATTTACATTATGATTCATAACAGTAGCAAAATTACAGTTATGAAGTAGCAACGAAAATAATTTTATGGTTGGGGGTCACCACAACATGAGGAACTGTATTAAAGGGTCGCAGCATTAGGAAGGTTGAGAACCACTGGTCTATATTTTGTGTCATGTGTGAGGGTCTCAGCCATTAGGCTCCCAGAATCCTACTCTTAGACCTCCCATGTGTCATTGTCACCAAAGCCATCCTTCTAGAACTAGGCATATCTATATTCATTCATTCTGCAAATGCTTACTGAGATCCCACTAGGAATTGGGTTACATCCAGTGCTGAAGACAAAAACATGTCCTGTCCTCAGGGACACTTTAGTCTAGTGGGGGGAGACAATAACTAGGCAATGCTATGAGAGATAGTGATGAGGAGTGAAGCTCATCTCATGGACCACAGGAGACCCAGTTAGTGGATCTATTCTGATTGCTGGGTAACATGTCACTCTAAAACTAGGTGGCTAAAGACAATAATTTCATTTTAGCTCTCAGGGCTCTGCACATTGCTAGGGCTCAGCTGGGCAGGTGGTGCTTATGTCTCAGATGTTGCTGGACTTGGAGCAACCTGAAGGCCCCATCCTTTGTGGTATCCAGGACAGTGCACTCACACGTCTAGTGATGATTCTGGCTGTTGCCTGGTTACTCAGAAGTCAACCAGAGTCCGCAGCTGGGCTGCACCCTATGCATGGGCTTCTTGCAGCACAGATGTTCCTAGAGGGAACAGCCCAGAAGCAAGCATTCCAAGAAACAAGAAGGCTATATTGAGACTGGTCCAGTGTCACTTAGGTTGTGTTGGTCAATGCTGTTTTAGGGCCTCCAAGACTCAATGGGGTAAAAAACCACTCCCATCCCATGATGGGAGAAGGGCAATGTCCCACTGCAGAAGAACATGTGGGACGGGATTTATGTGCTGTCTACTTTGGAAAACAATTTATCACCAGATCTAAGACAGCTCCTGTGAACAAGTGACATTTATTCTGAGACCATCGAGTTAATAAGAGGTAAATTTATTAAACATTTTTTATGTTAATGTGCAAAGGTTCCAAACACCTATGCATCATTAGCTCACTTAGTCCTAATACCCTCTCTAAGAGGTGGCTAATATTATTAATACTATTTTCATGTCACAGACAAGGAAACTGACATAGACATTGAGCTTTACTGCTAAGGTCAAGTGTGTGTTAAGAGGCCAGGACTGCCTATCTGCTACTGCATTGCACTGTGCAGGATTTACCCAAAACTACATCATGTGAACACTGATGAGCAGGTTTAGCCAGAAGAGCAGATGGGTGAGGGCTCCGGGCAAGTTATACACATGGACCATCTCAGCACAGAGATGGCAGGTGAGAAGGAAGAAGGGGAAGAGAATGTGTGGCCCGAGTAAGGGGAGGGGCACAAGAGGGATCAGAAAAAGAGGTGTGGCTACATCTTGGGAGGTTTCTGGAAGCATGTCTGGGAGTTTAGTTATTCTCCATGAGAAGTAAAACTGAAGTATTTTAATCATGGGGATGCTATGGTCAGCTGTGTAGCTTCAAAGACCACCCTGGCTGCTATATGGAGAATGCATTGAAGGGAAAATGGGCATTGATAGAGGGATCAGGGTCCACTGGAACACTGCTGCAATTGTTCATATGAAAAAGTGAGGGAGGACTAGCATGGTTCCAGTAGAGATAAAGAAAAGTGGACACATTTGCTGCAGACTTGTGACTGAGAGGCCACAGTTGTAGGAGGTGTGGAGAGATGCTGCAGTGAGATGCCTTCGTGGCCTCAGGTTTCCAGAACAAACTCTTGTTAATGGTGTTTCCAAGATGGGGAAAAGGCAGATTTGGAGAGAAAACCAAGAGGTTGTTGGTGTACTTCCTGGCTTCATTCCACTGAAAGTCTGTGCTGGAGGCAGGAAGACATTATTAGGATATCCATAGTAGATTAGGCTGTATGCTCCTGTGCTCAGACACACATCTTCAGGGGCTGATGTCCAAAGTCTTGAATAATATGACCAAAACTCAATCATGTGCTGGCTTGCGAAGGTAACATGGTGCCCAAGACTACTGCCATCATTAGCCTCTTCAAGACCTTGGATTGAATACCTTAAGCCTCCTTTGGTGGGTGTCACTTGATCTGGCCAACTGGAAGTTGAGTTTCAAGAGGGGTGGGAAAGGGAGAGAATAAAAGTGAGGTTAGAATGAAGTGAGAGAGGGTCAGTGGGGCAAAAGGGACATCAAAAAGAGAGGCATGGGAGAATTCCTTATTGTTCCCAAGTCTACGTTGAGATTCTCATGGACAGTGTTATTTTCTAGCAATTAATACAGAAAAGTTAAAAAAAAAACCTCCCCATTTTTAAATTACTAGATGAGGCTGACTCTGTGCATGTCCAGGGGATGTTTCTGCTGCTCTGAGAGAGAGGCCAGGGCTGGGAGTGGCCTAAGCTAGAGAGGCATTTTGCTGGGTCGCTGGCTAAAGAAGAGATATCTCATCCTCATGAAACCACCAGTTTCTAGGGTGGAACAACCCTGTAACTGTGGGCATAAGAGTACTTTGTGCTCCAACATCTTGGGAAAAAAACTCATTATTTAAATTGGGGTTATAGAATGCCATTTTCTCTTTAAAGCCCACATAATAGTGTCAATGTAGCTCTTTCAGTTTTGAAACTGGTCAGCTATATTTATTACATTGACTTTCTTTCAGATCTTGATGCTTGGAGAATAATTTCTTATTGGTATTTATTTTGCTCTAAATTAGCTATTTGCTTATTGACCCAAAATAGTTATCATCTCAGCTGGAAATATATTGGAACTCTGGTTGCCAAACAAATATTCAGCAAAAGATGAATAAAAGCATATGGGGAGGAAAACCCTACCAAGTCTGGCCTGTCGTGCTCTGGAAGGCGTTCTGGCCGGCAGCCATGTGCCCCGCTGAACACAGGCATCGGGGATGACAGTGATCGATTCAGCAGTGGGGAGGTAGTAATGATATTCAGCGCTGATGGCTGAGGCACTTCACCGTCATTTGCATTTCCATTTATCATCTCTGCATTTATCATTATGAAGAGGACGCCAGAACTAATTAAAGTCTGGGCTAACAGGGTGACCGGGGAGGCTGGTGGCCACCAACGCCCAGGAAGACCTGGGAAAGTTTCCAGCAGGAAGGACACCAACCTTACACCAAACCCAATTAACTTAATTCTTCATGAAACCGTTTGAGGCTCTTTCATTGGGGTAGACTGGAGGATTTAAAGCACACCTCATATATTATGCTAAAATCAAGGTTTTCTTACATGCCTTGTCTACTGTGGTCCCATAGCCTAGCTCTTGTCACCCAACCCCCTCTTTAAAAATTCTTTAAAAAAAGTCTTAAACATTGAAAGCTTATGGTTTATGTTTGCTTCAATAATTTTTTGAATTTTATATAATTCTAAATGAAAGGATAAATTCTGGGCTATGTGTTTCTGCTTCAGAGCAATTCTGGTGCACTCATTTAGAATGAAATGGGATTCTTATAATTCAGTCGTAGCGTAAACACTCCACAAGTTATAATTTCTAACATCGATTTTCACCATGTGCAAAGTTTCCTCAATGAATTTTCATTAGTATGCCACCCACTTTTAGTATCCATGACAATAAATGGTATCATTAAATAATGGAATTTAATTTTTTAATATGAGTTTTAATTAAAGACTTGACATTTTGATTATCCTTGGCCACAGCATACCAGGTCTACAATAGGTTGTTTTGAAGCTTCAACTCAGATTTTTTCCAGAAGTTGATCCAGGAAAATCAAAGATGCCCTTGGAGAAAGCTCTTCCTGGAAAAAAAAATG
Source organism: Myotis yumanensis (assembly GCF_028538775.1). Classification (NCBI taxonomy): domain Eukaryota; kingdom Metazoa; phylum Chordata; class Mammalia; order Chiroptera; family Vespertilionidae; genus Myotis; species Myotis yumanensis. The sequence goes on from NW_027223755.1 coordinate 28,031,398, forward strand.
TATCTCCAAGGGCTTCAAGGGGACAGGTATCCCTGAACAGAGCTATGGACACTGTGGGTGCACAGCCAGAATTTGTGGGATGGATGGATGGATGGAACATTCACCTGACATACTCAGAATGTGCAATAGGATTGCTACCCTGAGGTCTGGTCTGCACCTAACTCCTGCTCTGAGCCCATCCCAAGTTAAACAGTCCCCTGGCTCCTACTTAGTTCAAATCCCTACTTGCAGGGTCGTCTCCTGCTGCCAGTACCTCCTGAACCAAGGATAATCTTCAGACAGTTATCTAAACTCCATGATTGCCCCTGCCCTCTCTCTCCACTTCTCTCTCTCTCCATGCTTTACAATAAGGGCCCAACAGGAGCCAACCCGGGATGACCCCATTCAGTAATTTTGCTCTTTGTAATAATTGTAGTATTTTCAATGCAGCAACAAAGAGAGACTATGTAACATAATAATCAGAAATACATATTTCATGAAGAATGATAGAGTTGAACATTGGTGAAAGTAAACTTTCTTTTATTACCAACACATGTTAATCTAAAGAGCTGGTCTGCCATTTTGAATATTGTGTTTTAATACCAATTTATCTCACAAATGAGCTAAGTTATTCTGAATGCACAATTAGGAGCACATAGACTTGAAATGGACTGAGTAGAATTAAACCTTTCTGAACTGGAGGTGAATATTTAGCAGGAAAATTCAGAACTTCATCCAGCACACCATTAATTATCTCACCCTTCATTAAGCCACTAACCTTGTGGTTCACCAAAGATATAAAGAAACTGATTTTTCATTTTATAATTTGATTCCAGGGAGCAAGATTTGTAAAGTATATAAACTTCTCCCAGGAGGAAGTTAAGCACCATTATCATCAACATGGCCATTATCAAGACATATATTAAGCACTTAATTGTGCATAGCACTTAGACAGTGAACAGAGAATTAGGTAAGCTGTATTTCTGGGCTTCTGTGAACTTCTTGGGCATGTAAGAGAGTGAATAAAATGACAAACCATGACAAGAAGTAGAGAATGAAACAAAACACAGGGTAAGTCATTTTAGATGAGAACAGGAAAACGAAAAATTCAGGCTAGTAGAGGGAGCCTGGAGGGTGACTGACTAACGATTGTTCTCTCTTCTGAGCAGAGGCAGGTGGGCTGCAAGGCAACCTCAGAAACCCTAGGGCCAAACTGTGTTGGGAAAGAGAGCTCAGGGGCTCCTGAAATGCTGAGGAACAGGCCTTCTGAGGGGGCGTGGAGGAGAGTGGGAGGTGCCCCATCACTCCCAGAAGCTCCACCCACTCTGGTGCACGCAGCCAGTGTGGACTCGAGAGGAAACTGCAGGAAACGGCTGGTTTGGCTGCATTGGGGTGTGACACAAAATGATGGAGACTTTAAATGACAAGGACCTTTCAGATAACTTCTAGAGGTCATGTCTTTATCATTTGTTTTCATGCTGATGTAACAAGTATTTGATTTTTTAAAAAAATATATTTTATTGATTTTTTTACAGAGAGGAAGGGAAAGGTATAGAGAGTTAGAAACATCGATGAGAGAGAAACATCAATCAGCTGCCTCCTGCACACCCACCACTGGGGGGATGTGCCCGCAACCAAGGTACATGCCCTTGACAGGAATCGAACCTGGGACCCTTCAGTCCGCAGGCCGACGTTCTATCCACTGAGCCAAACTGGTTAGGGCAAGTATTTGATTTTGTTTATAAAGCAGAAGAAGTGCAAGATGGAAATGCAGAGAGGTGTCTGGTGCCTAGAGAGGATGTGCTACCAAACAGGTGGTCCAGGCTCAGCTCGTCCTTCACCACACGGAGGCTCTCTGTGCGCCTCTGTCTCTTCCCGCTTCCATGGCCCCACCTGCACAGGACACCAGCCAGGTGACGACACCATTCCCTAGCCAGGCTCCAAGGCTGCAGTAGAAGCATCAGGCCTATGAGGCCTCTGGGACTCCCAGGTGTCATTGCTGTCTGTGCTTCTCTCTATGAGAAGATGGCTGCTTGCAAGTCAGGAAGAGAGCTTTTATCACAAACTGACCACAGTTGCACCCTGAACTTGGACTTCCGGCATCTAGAACAGTGAGCAAATGAATGTCTGCTTAAGCTGCCCAGCCTATGGAATTTTGTTGCGGTAGCCTGAGTAGGCCGGTACACTTTCTAAGTGACATCTGGTAGTTGAACCACATTTGTCTGCTGCCTCTGAACTACATTCCAAAAGACTAATCTCACATACAAACCCCTCTTTCTGCTGTCTTTTAAAAATAAGCAACATTAAAATTAGAAAGTAGATTAATGGTGGTCAGGGACAGAAGGAAGGAATAATGGGGTACAGAGTTATTTTGGGGTGTTAAAATGCTCTAAAATTAGATAGTGGTGATGGTTGCAGCCAGCCCAGAGCTCAGTTCAGGGGACAGCCCCTCGAGTTGATGGAGTGATTAGATGGCGTGATGTAATCTAATTGCTGTCGTAGAAACTTCAGAGTCCAGGACCAGTATAGGGCACATGATGAAAATACTCCCACCTCCTATTTTTTCAATAAACTTGAGCTGCATTTTGAAGAGAACAAGAAGGAGAGGTACCTTATAAACATGTCTTTCTTCTCTGAGGAAACATCTGGAAAGCTGTCAGGGAGGGGCCCACAACTGATTTTTGTTGTCATACAATCCATGGTGGAACGGAAAGGGGGAGCCAAACCAATCATTTTAAATTGGGCTGAGAAAGGCCATTCGGTTCCACTCCATCTGAACTTACTACACACTCGGTTCAAACTTCCTAGGACCCCTGGCCGCTGCCTTCTCTTGGCCTGGGGCCCACGGCCAAGCTGACAAGCCTCCAGGAAACATCTTGAATGCATCTGGCTGAAAAAGAGCGGGTCCAGCCTTGGGAGATGGTGAGCATCGGGGTTTGCGAATAGGCATTTTCTCCCTTCCCTTTCAGGAGCGGCTTCATCATACAGTCACACCCATGGTGGAACCCATATGCGCGTGAGCTCGCGCGCGCACACACACACACACACACACACACACACACCAGATTAAGGGAAAAGTCCCAGACATTTTAACTAAGTAAAGAGAAAATTTATAATTTAAAAAAAGAAAATATATTGTGAAGGACAAAGTTCAACACGTTTGTCACTGGTCACAGTGAGGCTGCATCAGCCCCAGAGGTAAGGGAACCAGACAAGGGGAGACTCATCTCTCTGGGCAGAGGGAGCTGTGTCATGTGGCCTCTGTGTAACCAAGGAGGGGGCTGAATCCAGCACAGGTGTGGCTCACGCAGGCTAGGTGAGGCATTCTTAGGGCCAGGTGCAGGGCAACCTGGTACACATGCGTCCCTGCCTGCACCCATGTGCACCCCAGACCCAGAGCACAGACAGGCCTGAGCCTCAGGAGACATTGTGACAGAAGGTCCCAGAGGGAAGTGGTGAGGGGAAAGTGGGTGACCTGTGCAGAGTGGGTGACCTTGTACTAGACGTGGGAGGTGGTGATTGGGACAGGGCAAAGGGCTCTCTGCAGCAGGAATCAGAGTAACAGCATCAGATTTGTTCTGCTGTTTTCTGAGCTTCTCCGAGATGCACAACTGGAAAGGGAAATACCATTTCATCGATATTGGGAATTATTTGAGCAGTTACTATTGTCCCACCAGCCAGTCACCTTTGGGAGGTGGTCAAGGTTTACTACAGGCTCCCAGATGGGCAGCGTTTAGATAGTAGATGGTCACTTGTACTGGCTGGAGGGGAATAGACCCACCTACATTCTCTCCAGAACCTAGCAAGCCCCGTAAGGCTTCTGCTCCTGTGAGTGGTCATGGACAACCTGAATTTCATCATTACAAGGGAGGTGAAGGCAGAAAGGGCACAGAGGTGACAGTGGTGCCCCCATATTTAGTTTGTTGGAAAATTCTGAATTATTTATATATTGAAATAAAATAATAATTTCCAATGGATAGAATCATAGTAGATAGATAATAGATGATAAATAGATGATAGATACATGATATAGATAGATGATAGCTAGATAGATGGGTAATACATGGTAGCTGATAAATCATAAATAGATAGATGGTAGATAGATAATAGATAGATAGATGATAGATAGATAGATAGATAGATAGATAGATAGATAGAGGTAGATGACAGGTAGATGATTGGGAGATGGAAGATGGAGAGAGGGAATATAGATAGAGGTCTGAGAATTAAGAACATTGACAACACACACGATTTTTAAACTTGGTATGAGACCTGACCCCCAACATCTTGAAGGACTGATGTGATGAGCATGGAGCACAGGGGTCAGGGAGCACACTCTAGGGTTGCTCTTGTTTGACTTAGAGATGCTTAGGGAGCCTAAGTTTTGAATAAAAAAATCAGAAGGGATTTGGGGTTTATCTTGTGTTCACCCCAATTGCTAGGTTAGTTCCCTGGATCTAGACTCTGAGTCCAGGGTGAGGGGCCCTGACCTTCAGCACCAGTACATTTCCCCTAGTGAGTCTGTATGTACTCCTGAGTGGTTCCCTCTGAGGTCTCAGGCTGGTTCAGACATTCACCCTCGCTCCAGGACTGACTGGGGAACATGCAGATTGCTTCCCGTCCTATAGGATACAGAGAAGTCTATGTGAGAAAGGAAAATGTTCCCAAGTTAGGTTCTCAAAATATGATGGTGTCTCATCATCCTCACTTTCCTCTCAGCAGGCGGGGGTCCCAGGGAACCAGGCACCCTCCTGGGAAGTTCAGGGGCCCATTCTGCATCTCAGGAGCCAACACCTCACCTGTCCCTTTCTCAGTCATCAATCTGCATGGCCTTTAGCATGTGGTTTGCAGGCTTTAGTACCAGATGAGGCAGAAAGGCCTTGAATGAGCTCATAGTTTTCTCTATAGAGGGGCTGTGCTCCTGAGTTGATGTGGAGCCACTTCATGCATTTTGTGGTGGTTTAGCCTTCACTTTACAAGGCACCTGGAGCAGTGAGATGCATTGACTACAATTAGAGGTATTTTCTCCAGTTACTGGTTGTTCAGGGCAATTTTCCGTGGCCTTAGAAACTTGCACACACACCCACCAGCACCACTTCCACCAGGTCTCTGGGCGGGAGGGTTGGCAGGAAAGACCCTGCTGTAATCAGAGATGGGAGTCTGCAGGGGTGGGGAGATGCGTGTCCAGGTCACTAGGATTTTAGAGAGGGCAATAATATTATGTTTTATTCTCTATTTTCAACTCCAAATCAGCTACACACACTATTCAGTCAGCCAGCAGCCATGGTCCCCCAGGGACCGAGCTGGGCAAGGTGCACGGGCCAGGAGAGGTAAGAGGAGAAGGAGACAGGCAGGTGAATGTGTGGGAAGATGGCTGCCTCCTTTTTCCTTTCCTGAGCTCTTAGGTTAAAAGTCTCCTTTTCTCATCTCCATTATTCTCTCCCTTTTGGGTTTTCTTTATTTTTGTTTAAACATTTAAAACCCTTTTCTGCTCCATCTTTTTCTCTTTCCAGTTTTTTTTTTAAGTGTGTTTCCCTCTTCATCACTCCTGCTTTTGTCCTGTCTGCCTCTTGCCACAGACCTTTTCCTTTCTCCCTCCTCGCTGTCCTCCCTGCTGTTTCTTTCTTCACAGTTTTTAAAAGTTCCTGAGAACTCCTGGTGGCGGCTCTCCCGCTGGGCCAGTGACAATGGCCAGAGCGGCTGTGCGGGAGGAGGAGGAGCGGCCCGGCCCTCTGGGGGGGCGAGGAAGGTCCCTTGTCCTGCCCTTTCTTCCTTGGAGGGCACAGGGGCTGTGTCCCAGACACTGGCCATTTCCAGAGCGCTCTGGGGCTGCCTTTTGTGGGAAGGTTTCCCAGAAATTCATTCCTTGCCTGGCCCCCTAAAGCCAGCTCGCGTCTCCCACACTGTTCACCCCCCTCTCCTGCCACCGTCAATGTCAATAAGCAGCGTCCTCTCAGCTGCCTTTGAAAGGGGAGAGGGTTTGACATCACTGCCCTCTAGGACGTTAGAGTGAGAGGATTCCTTCCAGTAAAAAAGATCTACAATAAACTCTACAGAATAATCTGTGAAACTTGGTTATTTTTTATTTCATCATCTCATCGAAAGGAAACAAATGCAAACATGCGGAACTGGATTGAAACTGATCTCCTAAAACAAAGTAGCAACAACAAAAAGACAGTACGAGCACATCTTAAAATAGCCCAGGGTTTCCAATTTGTTGGCCCAGGAGTCTGCTGAGGTATAATGTTCAGATCACCGTGTGCACGTGTGTGAGTTCCGGAGGGACAGTGCCGGGCTGGTGTCTCAGCTTCGTGCCCACAGTCATAGGGTGGCAGAAGGACACGTCCCTCGCCTGTGAGAGATGCTGCAGCCACAAAACAACAACCCGGGACACAAAACAGAACAGAGGGAGGGCCCTGCTGCCCAGTGCCCTGTGTACCCAGACCCAGCCCGTCCTGCAGGGGCTGCGACAGTCATTAACCGCAGCAACAGACAGTGATGAGTCAAACACGAGTACAAAGTCGGCCCCGTCACAGCCATGAGGAGAATGAGGAACAACAACTTTACACAAGTTGTTTCGCGGCTGCTGTTTGTGATAAGGGACCTGTGCTCCCTGTCAGCCCGGTGCCATATGCTGCAGGAAACCAGGGGCCCTTGAAGAAGCAGCAGCTCGTGAATTATTGATCAGTGATTAGCAAATGCAATCGAAATTGTAGACTTGATGTTGTGCGGGGATCCATAATTTATGAGTGGACAAAATAGGAGGTAGTCGAGGTAGCAGTAGGTGATTTCAGTCCCGTATTGATGACTTAAAACAACAGGAGGGAAGTGTATGGTGACAGATGGAACCAGAGCTGACGGCTCCCGGCCGTCCATCAGCACAGCCCCAAGCTCGGGGAATTCGCCGGTTGCAGAAGCAAATGCATTTCTATTGTGTCCCTTTGATCATCATGCTGTTCTACGAGACCAAAGGACATATTTGTTTATAATTTATGTATTCTCTCGCTATAAAAGATTGATGGTGCCCATTAGATACTCGAGTATCTAAATTTCCAGATCCTTTGTACCTGTGACAGCCGGCGCCGCGGTGTTGTGAAAGTGTCCTTGGCTATCCACAAGCAGAGGGGTGCTGCTGGCCCCAGACTGCTGTGCTGGGCAACAAGTCACTGGAAACCATTGGGCCTGGGGACACTCAGTGCCACCACACCCGCTTCAATGGAGAGAGCTTCTACTAACCTCCAGGACTGGCTCATGGGAAACTCAGCAGGACCGGGCAGAGGTGACCTGACCTTGACCCAGGGTTGGTTCTTTTTAGGGTGGGAATCAGTTGTAGATAGACAGTTTTTCCTTCTGGGAAGTTTAAAAGGACAATTAAGATTTCTCACATTTATGCAAATTGTATGTTAAAATGTACACTATTTTAATGACAGATGTAATAAAAGGCAGTTTTGGTTAATTCAGAGCAGTGGTTCTGAATGGGGGGTGGTGATTTTTGCATCCAGGGGAGTTGAGCAAAGTCTGGATATATTTTGGGTGGTCACAGTTAGGAGGGACAGGTGGGGAGCAGAGATGGGGAAGCTGCTAAGTGCCCTCAGGGCCTTGGAGGGACCACCCCAACTGAGAATCTCCCTACCCCCAAACACCCAAGTGCTGACGGGAGCCACCCAACACAGAACCAAGGCCCTTCCCATTTGGGGAGACGCAGGATGTCCTGGCTAAGGGTGCTGGCTCTGTGCACTAAGAGCAAGCATGCAGGGCTCAGCTGTGCTGTCCTCAGACGGGGGTCCAGTCTGGGCTGCCCCACCTGCAGCTGGATGAGGGTGTCTCTGAGCCTCTGGGTCACAGTCCACTCCAGTGAAGTGGGGAGAACAATCATGCCCCCTAGAGTATGGTATGAAGGTCACTCAGATGAGCACAGAGCCTTGGCACACAGTGTGAGTATAGTACAGGTCAATTCTTTATTAAATTTATTATGTTTACTGTTCACTAAAGTGCCAACCCCACATCTTTCACATTAAGAATTCTGCTGTGCAGGGTCTCAGCTCGGCGAATTTTTAAAATCTATCTATCTCTATCATTCTAACAATCATCTAATTATCTATCTATTTATCTACCTATCTATCTAGATGAGTTTAAACAGTTAAGTCAACTCTCCTAATCCTGACCCAAAAGAATAAAATGTGGTTATAATAGAGAATAAGAAAGATGTTTTAAAACAGCTGTTACAATCCACAAAACCAAATACAATATAACACCATAGTGTCATAAATGATAGTAGAAATATAACTGCAAACTGTGTTTTTGAAAGTCACTGCAAAATACATGCTTTATAGGACAATACTGCTGGCTTATCAAAAAAATACACAAGAAGGCTTTTGAAATCAGTTTGAAACTCCTGCCCTCTATTGTTTTAAAAATGTAAAACAAAACAAAATGGAATTTGCTCACAAGGGCCTTCATGGTTTTTCATCATCTTTTTAACTATTTAACTAAAATAGTATTGGAGTAGTTGTTTGCAAAAAGCTGCTAGCATTCCAGTTTTCCTAATTTTCTTATGGTTAAGACCTAGAAAATCATCAGACAGCCCACATAGGCAATGGCTCCCAATCTTGTCAGGAATGTTCATTGTTTTAAAAATAGAAATAGCCACACGCCCAGGGCACACAGCACATGTGCAGCATATCAGGGCTCTGGGCCTTTGGGAGCCCGAATCTGGATGCCGTGATTTAGAGCACCTGCCATAGTGAACGCACTGCATTGGGTGTTCCTAAACCCTGTGCCTCGTCTATAAGGTCTGCCCAGTGACCTAAAGTGCGGGACTCACCACACAAACCTGTTATAAATTCAGAAAATGTAGATGATGTCTCTATTGGATCGTAACAAGGCTTTATCTAGTTACTGAAAAGAACTCACATGAGCGCATTCTGAATTTGCAACTAAAAATTCTGAATGGAAAAGCGAGCCATGTTGTCTTCCTAGTCCAGAAGACTTCCTACTTCCTGATGATCAGCTACCAGTTATGGTTCTTTGATGCAGGTGCCCTCCCTCATTTGACATCCAGTTTCTCCAGGAGGTTTTGCTCACCTTGGGAAGTCACACAAGGCTGTGGCAGTTCATTCGGGTGTGCCAGTTCTCAAACACAGCTGCAGAATCCTGGGCAGTCCTCCCTAGAAAGGCAGGTCCACGTACCACCTGACCCTTGAATCTTTCTGGGCTGTTGATTGCTTTACCCAGTCAAGTAGTGCAGAGGGGATGTTAGGTGACTTCTGAGGCCATCCAGGTCATAAAAGGCAGCCTTGAACTGCCTCCTCAGAAATCCAGGTACCCCAAGTCCACCTTACCAGAGGGCCTCCTGTGGGTACTCAGGTCAAGAGTCCTGGCTGAGCCAGGCTTCCCTCTAAACCAGATATGGAGGGCACCGTCCTGATGGCCCCAGACCAGCCATCTGCCTTGAGCACACGGAGTCTGCTGCAGGGAACAGAAGACTCCCCCCTCCTACCCCAGGCAAGTCCTGCACATTTCTAAGCCACAGAATTGTGAAACATGATGGATGGTTGTTGTTTGAAGCCTTTAAGCGTGGGGTCAGTTTGTTACACAACAGAACACAACTGTAATACCAGACCAATGCATAATCACAGCAAAGGGGGTTCCGTGGTCAGAGGACACACACATATGATTTATTTCAAAAGTGGCCTTTATTTTAGTGGCTTTCGGATTCTAGGCACAGCCCACAATCAGAAACTGTCCACACAGATAAGGCAAACAAGTCCTACCTACTCAGGCTTCCCACCTCCAATAACACCCGGTATTGCTATGCTCTTCTGCTTTATTTTGATGTTGTTGTTAAAGAGCTGGCAGAGGCCCCACACTGCTTTCATGTCCCACAGTCTGGAAGGCACAGCGCCATACAATCTTCATTCTTCAACTGTGGCCGTTACCTAGTTTCTTATTTTGTTTGAGACAAAATACTTTTATTTCTCCAGTATCTGTTTGGCAAGACTAATTTCTTTTAAATGCTATTTGTTCTTAATTCTCTTAGCATTTTTTTCACTCACAAAGTTACTGGAGTATAACTGGCTTATAAGCACATCCTACTCTAAACGATAAAAAATAGAGCCAAGGTATATCCAGTGACGTTGGGGTATTAAGACTAGGAAGTTAACACAAAAGATTATTAGTAACCTATTTTCAGAAAAAAAAAGCCAGTATAAAATCAGAGATCAAAATGAATATAGCAGAGGTATAAATGTTTGAGTAGAAATTGCTATTTCTTACATTTTTAGGGGTGTTAAGAAAATCTTGTTCTTTGGTTTACTTTACTGTTTGGATTGTGATAATGTATGCAAATTGTGCTAATCATTAACTTTCTCAAACTGAATGTCTGAAAGCTTCATTAAATCAATGTAAATATTTGCTTTGTTAAGGCAATTTATGAAACTTTAAAGGGTCTCCTGTGCCAAGGGTATATTATTATTGTGAAAGTAAAGCCTCACAAAGCTAAATAAAATCTCCTCCATACATTTAAAAAAATGCTAGTTTCATTTTATTTGCTTCTGGAAATGTGGAACAGTGACCGCAAGGTTTCTGACTTGTGATGAATCTGGCCTTCTCTGAGTCCCCGTGATGGAACTTCCCACGTGTCACTAATTGACTGAGTATTTTCTGACATCTATCTCATTCCATGGGGAAAAAATAGCTTAGTTTTTATTTCACAGGCATATTCACTCAAATCCAGATTTTTCCAGACAAACCTGTCCTTCTCCTCAAAGTTCTGCGTCCTGTCCTGGGGGAGTAGCCATTGTGGTGCTTCTCCTAGCATGGTGCCTGGAGCCTATGGCCACAAGCCTTTTCCTGGATGACCTGCTGTCCTGCTCTTTGGCTCTGCCAGGTCCCAGCCAACACTGCTAAGGGCACCCTTGCCCTATAAGAGGCCTCTGATCATTGGGTGGGTCACCCTCTGAAGGCAGGGGAACTTACAGGCTCCGTTCCCCACAGACAGATGGTCTGTGGCCTCAGGGTCCCAAATGGAAGGAGGCTTGGTCATTGCTTCTGTCCCACCCAGTCTACAGAGGAGGAAAATGTGTGTGTGTGTGGGCGGGGGGTGCTCCATCAGCCTTGACTGTTTGGATTTTTCTCTGATTCCTATGGGTGTTACACTCCTCAGAGCCCAGAAGGCAGTTTCTTGTCTCATTTTGCTGGCAAGTTTCTTCTAAGTGCTCTTTTTGGATAAACTCTGTTCATGATTCAGGATAACAGGCATGTCCCTCTCCTAAGACACCCTTTGATGAAAAAAGCCTGGATAGAACTTAAAGACCAGGAAGTCTTCAGAAGGACTGACTCTGCTCTGCCTTTAAATACAAAACAAATACAAAACAAAAATGGCACACACAGTAACCAACTATGAAAATGCCTACATTTAGGAACCCAATGAATTCTCTGTGCTCCTTGGACTCTGATGTGTTTTCCCCCCTAGGGCACAGAAAAGGATGTGTGTGTGTGTGTACATATGCATATATGTATATGGGTACATATGTGTTTATCTGTGTCTGTGTATTATGTGCATATGTGCATGTGTGGGTGTGCCTGTGCAGATGTGGGTGTGCATGTGTGTGCATGTTTGTATGTGTGTATATCTATATGTATGTATTGTGTGTACATGTGTGTGTAAGGGGGAGACAACTCTGAGGAGGGTATTGGGGCAAAAAGAAGAAGATCAATCCAGATAGTCTCCGGATCTATCTGGTTGTGGATAACTGCAGATTCATGAAACACAACTGTCTTTTTCCTCAAAATAGTGGGAGTATAAGACAGTACACTGCATAAAATTTAAAACCTTAAATTTCAAGTTCACCTGAAACAATATCAAACTGTTATTACTTCCCACATCATCACTGGGTCCTATGAACTTGGGGGGAAGAGTTAGAGTCAGGCATTGTCCACAGTTCCCTCCACACTGACAGGATAACACGTGTTTCATCCATCTCACTTTGACCGAGAGGACAGACATGTGGGCATCCCCTTAGCCAAAGCCTGCCCTTTCCCTGCAGCTTGTGCCCTTGCTATTATGAACACATTATCCACATATTATTTCACTGACAGGTTTTTCTTAACCAGCCCGACCCTCGTGCCCAGGCCTGAGCTGGTGGTGGACACCTTTGGGCTCCCTGACTGAGTAAAAATAAACACTCGGTTGACGATGGAGCTGTGGCTTTGCTTCCCCATCATTTAATTTTCTCTCAATACATCAGGGCTAAAAATGTTGCCAGCTGCTGAGGTCCTAAAACTCAGGGTGCCTGGCTTCCCACTTGTTCCCCTAGTGCTGCTGGTGCCAGTTTATCAGGCAAACTCCGACTTTTAAAGATTAATTGATTCACAAACTTAAATATAGTGCCCTGCTTGTCGGAGGACTTTCCCCTTTGTAATGCTATTTAATGATTCAAAGGGTCTCATTGTATCAGCATGGCCACCCTGCTCTCCAGCTGTTGCCACCATATGCCGAGCCGCCTGTGGACAGCGTGGACGGCATGCGACCTCCGCCTAGAGGAGGAGAGCCGTGGCCACGGCTGAGGGCTTCCCTGCCCAGGACCCTCGTTCTGCCACAGCTAACCCACCCCTTAGGGATGGATGGATTTTTACATGCAAGTGAATACACCTAAGACACAGTTTACTAGTAAAAGGAGACCCATCACAGAAAGTATTAGGACTTGAAGTAGCTGCTTTTTACATTGTAATTTGTTAGGAAACTTCCTGGAGATCGGTGGCTTCAAGTAAATCAGTTGCTAACTCGCTGAATGAGAACCGAGATGAAAACATTTGACAGCAAGGTTGGTTTCTCCTAGTAACATTCTGAACATTAACAGCAGCTTCAGCTAAGTTCTCTGCAGAGAGTGGTTCTCCTTCTAGCATATCATTCTCTTAACACAGCCCTGATTTTCCTCGTGGTGGGCAAGGTCCAGAGTGACCTCTGAGGTGAGAACTTGAGGCCCAGTGAGAGCTGTCACCCCAGCTGCCCTTCCCCCTGAGACTTCTGTGGGACAGAGGACGGAAGGCGACCCCAGCCCTCCCTACCTGGAATAGAGCAGCCTGGGCATTTCTAAAAGACTCAGTTGCAGTTCCAGTGCTGCCTGACCACCCTCCCAGAACTCGGTTCTCACCCAGATGGGAGCAGAACAGGGGCTCCACGATGCTGGAGATCCATGAGCCAAACTTAGAGGGGACTGATTTGCAAATGGGAAGAGGTGGCTGGACTAAGGCACAATGTTATCAGTGATGGTCCCATAGCCTTCCTCTCTACAAGTGCCAGTCACCACTGATTAGGTGACTTAAAAATGGTCTATAGTGTAGAGCTCATTCTCTCTCTCTCTCTCTCTCTCCCTCTCTCTCTTTCTCTCTCTCTACACACACACACACACACACACACACACACACACACGCACCTGCCCATACACACTCACACATTGCCCTAGAGACCTTTCCCATTTCTCTTGGCTGGCCAAGTGTACTGACTCCCAGGCTGACTCTTAACAGTGACTCCATGAACAAAGCTATCAACATCACATAGTAATTTCCTATAAAGCCTCTTGGCTCATCTCCAGATTCAGCCTCATATTTTTTCCTCATATTTCAAGAAGTAAAATGAGATTAATTTTGGCATCTTCACATATGGTATCATCAATTCAGTATGAAATTCCTGCATGCGTTCATTCACTTTGTGGGACCTTATTAAGGGTCTACTAGTCACAGGCTCCATACTAGTGGTTGGGTGGGTGCTGGGGGAGCTGGCTGAAGAGAATACATAGACTTCTTCTGTCCCTCAGTAGGTTTCTTTTGTTTCTTTCCTTCTTATTCTCCTGCCATACCTTCTTTTATTCTTAATCATATTCTAGATATGCTACATACTATCAAAGGTAAAAGATAAGAGTAATTCCTATCTCTCGGGAACTGAGGTCCCAGGGCCATATTTGAAACTGTCCCAGGATCTATCAGAAATCCTGAGACCAGTGTTTGATGAAAACCTGGCTCTGCGCGCACTTCACACATAGAATGTGTCTCAAAGCCTATGGACTTATCGGAGGCTCTGGTCTGCATTACATTTACATATTTCATTGAACTTAGTGTTTCAAACTTCTCCAATTAGCACTTAGAACACTGATAACCCCTGAGGGGCCCACATCTGAAAACTGGACTGGACACCATTGATAGGTGCAGATGGGAAGCCAGGACAGGCGGGCACTGCAGGTTTCCCGGTTCTACATGTACTAAGGACAAACAGGTACTACACGCACCCCAGGTACTACCGACACTCCTCTAGGCACTGGGGCCTCAGTGCTCAGAAGGCCTCAAGCTGTTGTGGGGAAACAAAGCAGCTGACCAACACTCATCATGTCATGGGACAGCGTTATTCCCTAAGCCACCAAGACGGCCTTGCCCAAGTTTGGTGACTAAGACAGTCTTAAAGCTGCGACCTAAAGTAGGTCAAGTTCAAGGGAGCATTGCGTGAAGATTTGGAGAGAGGGTGACTCTGGGTGAAGCAGTAATGGCTGCTTTGGGCTATGGAGGTGCAGTAGGAAAATGAATGGAAGCTGATTTTTAACTGAAGTGTCTTGTGGTGAGATGGTGTGGCAGCCTGAACCACTGAGTTCCTCAGGAACGTGGAGAGCCCAGAATGTGGAGTAGGGAGCAGTATGTGGAAACACAGCCTGAAACCCAGCAGGCCTTCCAATGTGCTTGGTCTTATGCCAGCAGAGGCGGTAGGCCAGTGAGATGAGCGGCCAGGGAGGTAGCAGCAGGCAGCTGTGGAGCCAGCCCGCCTTCCCTTCCCAGGACTGTACCTGGTAGGCCCCAATTGTTGAGGAGGGGGCCTAGGAGCCTCCTGTTTACCTAGCACCTGCATCAGGGCATAGCCAGTGGGCCAGGACTGGAAAAAGCTTGGACCTCAAATCTGCTGCTCCAGGAGGGTTTTAGGAAGCCTTCCCTTCTGTCACTTGTCATTCTGTCTTATTTCATTTCTTCCTACCGTGCACTTCAGACTACACTGGGTCTGTGCCCACCAGGGCCTCTCAATGGACTGCTGTCCGCATGCCTGTGCCCCGTGTCTGTGATGCAGAAATGCGGTGTTATCTGAAAACGTCAACCTGGAGGAGCAGGAGGGCCACCCGTGGGCCATTTTTCAAAGAAATACCCATAGAGTATTTTTCAGGAAATTAATTTTGCTATGTCAAAGCTACAGCCATATTTTGATTTTTGTAATAAGTATGATTAAGGAAAAGTGGACTTTTATTGATTACAAATTTGAAGGTATAGGAATCTCCCTATTTCTAACACATGTCTACACATCTAAAAAACCCCGATAACAGTATTTTTAACCATTGCTATTACCACAGAACCTAAGGAAACAGACTCTTCAAGCAACAGAGGGACCCAGAGGCCACTAATCCAGCATTTCCTGAACAGAGTTGCATGAGTGCCAGGTAGCACAGCGGGGTATTAGTGGGCGCTTTGGGAAAGAGGTGTCTCTGATAAACAAGGTCACCTGCAATGCCTTCAGCCCTGGGCAGTTAGAGGACACACCACTGCATTAAAGCCTGTGTTTTAACTGAGTGTTTTGCAAAAGAATTTGAGCATAGAAAGACCTTCATTTTCTTTTCCTTCTTATGTCATATCTTTATATCAATCACTTTCATCCTATCTATCATTTATCTATCAATTATCTATTATCTATCTATCTATCTATCTATCTACTTATTCTTTTGGCCAAGTTTGATAAACTCAGACCCACCTTCAGAATTTTATTTTATTTATTTCGGATCTGTGGACCTAAGGCACTGATTTGCTTTAAGTTCTTGTGCAGCAGCTAACATATTTACAGGTACTTCACTCTTGAATTGAGGCAGTTCCTATTTCATTGATTGAGTTAGAAATTCACAAGTTAAATTGAATAATGCATACCCTTATTCTGTTGGAAATTCTTTCTACAAGGAAATGCTCACCTTCTCCTTATAACTCACTATGTCTATGCTGGGAGCATGTA
The DNA here is from genome assembly GCF_028538775.1 of Myotis yumanensis. NCBI lineage: Eukaryota > Metazoa > Chordata > Mammalia > Chiroptera > Vespertilionidae > Myotis > Myotis yumanensis. Next base: position 28,047,407 of record NW_027223755.1, read on the forward strand.
CACATATTTAGGATAAAATTCTAAAATAAACAGCAAAAGTCTCAAGACATTCCTTAAAACCTGGGCCGAGCATCATTCTACATGCATTCATGCTTCCTTTTGTCTGTACGTGGATTAAGCACATGAAACACATTTGCAGTGGGGGACAGGGGAGCTGGAGAGGAGAAGGGGAGGGCAGGCTGCGGAGGACTGCGGAGCACAGCTCCTCGCCAGGACACACCATCCAGGTGTCGCAGAGCCATCAGTGATGGATGGCTCACAGGTGAGGGCTCCAGGGCATGTGTGCAGCCTTGTGTCTCTGCAACGCCTTCCCAGGAGACATGCAAAGCATGCCATCCCCCTCTGGGGTGGCGCTCAGCTTTGACCCACTCTAGGGGTCACATTAGTAAGACCCCCGTTTGAGAATTTGCTTAATAATCTCACCCGCAAGTCTCCCAGGCAGTCCTGGTCACTTTGAAATAAGAATCTCATCCACAATGGCCTCTCTTTTTCCAAAAAATTGTATAAATAGAGTTATAGCACGATCACCTCCTTTCATCAGCCATTCTGAAGGGACAATCCTATGTTAGTGGGACTTTTTGGAAGATATATTGGACTTTAATAAAATTTGATCAATGCATTTAAGTCAAATTGAATTATATGTAAGTGGATAGGGTTGACATATGTTTCAATATCTGCGAGTGATACATTATTCTCCAGTGAGCATAAAATTTAATGAAATATAAATACCCATTAATCCTCATGTTTCAACCAATCAGTCACTGTTGCTCCTGCCTGCTGTGAGCAGAAGCGGGCCCAGAAAGTCATCTGTTTCATCTAAGCAGGAGCTCCAACCTGGAAAGACATCAGAAGGCGAGAGAAGAGAGGCTGTGAGCACGGTGAGCGGGGAAGCCTGCCAGCACCTTCACGGGGATGCGCCCACACGGGCACCGCGGCAGGCGGCACTCCCCTCCGCCCAAGTCTGCGCAGGTATTTGCTGCCTTTGAAATTGTCAGGGGAGAGAACAGAGTAGAACGACAACTCCTTTTCCCCCAAACTCTTTCCTTCTTGTTTCCTAGTGGATTTGCTGTTAGACATCCTGCAGAGTGCCAGGTGTGATGCTCCTGCCCCGGAGAATGACACAAAGGCAGCAGGCTGCAGGGAGGAACCTGGATCGTCCCATTGTGCTGATTGTGGGGTCGGTGGGGGCGGGGGGGGGGGGGGCATCAGCAACATGTTTCCCTTAAAACACATACACAGAAATATCAAACTATAGCAACAGAAGTGGTGAAGCAGTCAGCTGAATTTACCACCAAATACCGCTGATAACCTCAGTGAACATGGCTTCTTTCTGTGCTGCTAAGAAGCACTCTTGACCACCTTCTGTAATGCCAAGGCATGAAGCAGCCAGAAATTCAGCCCAAACCCCACCTCGCTCTCTGGGGGTGTCCTTTCCCCTGTCCGGGCCCGGGTTACCACCCATAGGCCAACCCACACCCTAAGGCTACAGGAGTTGACATCGTACTTTGGTAAGTTCAAACCATTTGCTAGGATGCCTGTCATCAGTGAGTGGAGAGAAAACACATCACAGGGCAGAGGAGCAGACGGTCTGGAGGTCCCACCTCCATCATCTCCATCACCTCCATCAGCACCATCACCTCCATTACCACCAGCCTCTGTCACCTCCATCATCTCTGTCACCTCCAGCCTCTCTGTAGGTGACTGGCAGGAGCTTGCAGTCACATAGGTGTTAGTGCTTCAGAGACTGGATTTGGCGGGCAATGAATCATTTGTTGATCAAGTGTCTCAGCTAGGACCAGGATTAGACCATTCACAAGGAGACCCTCTAGACAGTCACTTTATTGATTTGACTCAAATCAAAACTTGCTCACTGAGCAACGCCAGCTCATTGGGAGGACACAGGGACAGAGCGAGGTGCAAGCCTGGCTCTAAGAGAACGTGCTGCTAGTTAGAGAGACAAGGGGAAGCTCGGACACCTGTTTGTTAAGGGGACCTGTCAGAATTCTGAGGCATGGAGGGAGCAGACAGGAAGAATTTCAGGGAGGGAGAATCAAGTGGGCAGGAGGACAAAGGGTGTCAGAAGTGGACAGCTCGTGCTAATGGGGGAGGTGGTGTGCGCCCCCAGAGAGGAGCAGGAGGCCCTGTTAGCAGAGGGGACAGCCAGAGCAGAGGTGTGGAGTGGAGAAGAACCGGTCTGCAGGCACAGTGGGGAGCGGTGGGAAAAAGAGAGGAACAGGGAATTCTCTGAGCCCTGTTTTCATGAAGACTTGGGAAGCACCGGGGTTGAAGGTGATCCCCACTCCGGGCTGATGTTGTCTCACACCATAGAAATGTGCACCTAACACCCACTGTGGCAATTGGAATAGGGAAAGAAGCAAGTAGCCATTGTAGAAGGAAGACCAGTGTCCTTGAGGCTGCAGAAAACCCAAGCTTTCCAGTGGGCAGTGTTTCCACATCTGGGGGCTGGGACACAGTGAGGGGCTGCCCAAGATCCTTGCAAGTGGGGATCAGATCCAAGGAATGCAAAGCCTTCTCTGTCCTCCTGCTCAGTGCTCTGTAGATGTATTTGCTGGAGATTTTCCTTTTTAAAGGCAGGAAAGAAACACTCACAGGAAAGATTTGTGAACTGGTGAGGGAGGCCGAAACCCCCAAAGTGAAGATGGAGTTCTCGTTAATTAGATGAACTTTATGTTGCTGCTAATGATTTTATTGACACTTTAATTTTTCCATATACTTAACTCTTGGTTAATTTATTTACATAACATTACACTGAAGATGCTCTTCTTGTTTTATTTCACAGATGCAATTAGCTAAGTTTAAAAGGCCCACGGTAGAGGAGGCTCACATATCTGCCTGCCATCCACAGGAAAACAAGCAACCTAACTGCTGACGACCCCCACACATCAGGATGCCACATTTTGTTAGTAACAATTTTTGTGCACATCTTGAAATCCAAATTATATGTGCTCACAAATGTCAGTTTACTTTTTAAAAAGCTGTTCCATGGTTAGGAAGACAGGTGGGGACTCCTAATTCCAGGAACCACAGAGGAGGCACCTATCGACCCCGGGCTCCTCCAAGACCCGGCTGGCCTAGGGTTCTCGTCAAGATTTTGGGTCACAGCTGAGCCTGAAACTCCTGGCATTTAAGCCAGGACTGTTTTAGTTCACTGTGGATTTTAAGGCTGCATGGAGCCGAGTGTGACCTCATGCACACAGAGCAGAACACCAGTTGCTGGAGGTAAGATGCGCACCTGTTCTTTGACTTCCGGATGAGAGGTGCCCAACCCACACCTGCTGGCTTCTCAGCAGAACACACCCTGACTCAGCCCTGCACATGGCTCAATGTGTGGGTTCAAGGATGGTGGCTGTTCCTGGGACCTCAGTCTTGATCATCATCGTGCTTAGGTGGCACCAGCACACCTTTCTGTGCATGACACACATTTGAAGAAAACTTTGTTGTTAAGAAATTGGAGGCCCTCTGTGCCCACTGTGACAGGAAGACCTTAAGTGGAGGTTGTGCACATCAAGAAGGCTGTGCACATCAAGGAGCAACAGCGCAGTACTCAGGGTGAGCAGCCCTCCCATAGGCTGCCGCTCCTGACCATGCAGACAGCTGAGGTGGCACCACACTGCTCTGCTCCCCAGGCACTTGCTCTAGTTGCTATTCTTCAGGGCATCTTCAGAGCAGGGCAGTTAGCACCTGGCATCTTCCTCAGGGCAGGGCTCAGGCCAGTTGCTCCTGTCTTCACAGCACAGGGTAGCTATCAAGAATGAGTTATACAGAAATAAGATAAGGCCCTCACTTTCTTCAATTGTTTGCATAACTGAGGGATGGGAAAGGATTTCTTGTCCAAGCTTGTTGTGTTGTTTCTTAGTTATTGCCTGTCAACTCCAAACTCACGCTCCCGTATAAACTCAGCCAGGCCGTGCTGGGGTCTGGTTGTGCTGGTGGCATCTCTCCTCTGCCAGCAAAATGCTGGTGAGCACCTCCACCAGGGCCGCCACCAGAGAGCACAGGGCTGGGCGACGAAGACCCTCCTCCTGTTGTGAGCAGCTGTCCTGATGGCATCACCCCAACAAGGGCCTTTGTTTGGTCCTAGTGTCCCGCTCCTGGTGCTGGGTCCTGGCTTCATGGGGATGTCCTCCAAGCTCTTGGCTTTGATGCCCCACCTCTTCCTTCCTTTCCCACAGAGCAAGGCTGGGACTACCACCTGCAGCGACTAAGTTTTTGTCATCTCAGGGTCCCATAAATTGTTTTCAATTCTCTAACATCTGTTTGACCAATTTTCTATATAAAATTCTTTCTGCTGAAATAGTATCATTTCTAAATTCCAGACTGGACTGTCACTCACAGGTCCAGAACATGAAAAGAAGCTGGAATATGAGAAAAAAAAATTATACCGAGCAACCAAATGTTCCCAAGTGTTTATATCCACAGGTGTATCTGTGTAGGGTCCTCAGTGTCCTGCTGTGTGTGAAGCGACGTGTTAACCACTGTGGCACCTACACGGGGAGGATCACCCCCCAACAGGTGCAAGCAGCACCGGCCAGGATGCTATGCCGGGGAGAGATGCCATGCCTTCCACGGAGCTCAGCACAGAACGATTAATTTAAGGCTGTTGATTTCACAGGGGAGGTAGAAGCTGCAGCGGACATTGAAGAATGAGGAGTTTGGCCAGCCGCGTGGGGGACAGGACGCTCTGCAGCGAAGACACAGCATGAAGCAAAAAAATTCCACTCCTAGAAGGAGCTCTGCAGACCTCACCCAGAGCCTTCCAGCTCACTCTGTAGCATAGTCCCAGCATGAGCAGAAGAGGAAATCTGGAAAAAATGTAGAGGACCTTCAACAGTTCTAGAGATGTTCATATATTAAAGGAGTATGCCCAGAGCCATAGGAACCATACAATGCACATGCAAACCTTATTTTGAAAAAGACCATCTCCCTAAATGTCTCACTTGAATTTGAGGCAGTGCTGGGTAAGACATGATTGCACTGTGTGACTGAATCCTCCAGAGGTAATTAAATTGTACTAAGGAGAGTGTGAGGGGGGTGAAGTGCGTGACAATTCAGGGATATATGCAGTAAGATGATTTTAACTCTCGCAAACAAGTGTTGGTGCTTAAAGGGGACACATTGGGCTCTGAGAACACACCCAGCACAATGTGCCCCGCCCTCTGGGAGGAGAGTTTCCAGGGTCACTCCAGGGCCCCCTGCCTGCCTGGCCTTCTGTGTTTGGGTCTCAGTGAGTCATCTGTGTTCCAGGGAAGACCTGCCTTCTGCAGTCCATACCCTGTGCACTGGCCAGCCCATGCTCTGCGCGGCCAGTGTCCTGGACACGGCACAGCCGCCGCAGAGGCACCAGGCTGCCGCAGAGAGCAGACTGCACCTGGAATCTCAGTGTTCTCGCAGATAGCAGCTCTGTGGCCTGTGCCAGGGATGCAAGACAAAGTGCCCTTCCCCTTCTCCCATTCAACTTTGGGTGTCCTCCTTTCACAGAATGCCTCCCTCCCTCCATCCCTGACTTAAAGACTCGTCTTTCATTGCAGAGGCTGGCGTCAACCCTCCTGGCTGGGCGACCGCTGCGCAGCCTTTGTGAGCCTGCCGATGATCCAGGTCTTTATGTTCTATCAAATGCCATTTCCACTTCCCTGAATTCTTCCCACAAAGCTGCCTGTGGTGCAGCCAGCGGAAGTCTCATCTGGGACCATCTTTCAATTAACCTCACAGAGGATCGCAGGCCCGGCTTTTGGCGTGCCAGAAGATGGCTTCCAAGGAAGAAACCCTCAAGGTCACAGAGCTCTTCAGACTTAATAAGCCCTCCATGATCCCATAGTCCCACAGAATGGAAAGAATACGGGAAGGGCTCTGAGCAAAGAGCCAGCCCGGAGCGGAATCACAGCACTGTGTTTTGGTTTAAGGAGAGAGCCTTTGCCCAGCCCTGGGGTCACAAAGTCTGGGCAGCTAGAAATAACCCCCCACCCTGGGACAGAGGAGCACTAAAGGACAGGGGTGGTCACAGACTGGACCACGGACACCCTGGAGGCTCATTTTCTGAGACAAGGATGCTGGCAATCCTGGATGTGGCCAGAGATGCCTATTTAGAAGACAACCACACAAATGCACACCTTGTAGAGGGTAGTCCATCTTTTCTTTGGTGCATCTCTGGACTGAAGACCCCAGTGGGGCAGAGCACTTTGGAGTCAAGGGTCTGGGGAGTGGACAGAGAGATAAGAGCTAGTGACTGCCGAGTGTAGTGCTTGAAATGGAGATCACAGAGGGTCTTCTCTGACACCCCCAGGGTGAGGCCAGGGGCTGGGGGTGAGGACGGTCACAGGGAAAGCTGCTGAAGTCACCATGACTCCTGCAGGACTGGCATGAAGGGAGTAGCAGTGGTCCTGGAGGTTAACCCTTGAAGGGATTGGGAAGCTCTGGGAGGTTCCCACTGAGCAGGGGAGCCTGACCTCAGTGGAATTCATGTTTTTAGGGAGGAGGCCCAGAGAATGAGCTGGTAACAGCAGTGAGGAGCACCCATCCCAGACTCAGTGGGGGATGCAGAGGAGAGGGTGAAACATCACTGCTGGAGGGCAAATGGGGGCGCATGACTCTCAAAAGGTTCCAGGCATGGAAAGCAGGGTGGCCACTGAGACAAGATGCTGGAGACAAACAGCCTGCTGCAGAGTGATGCCCTGCGTGCTGTGAGATGTGGGTGGACAATGGGAATCAATGTATAGGATGAAAACCCTCAGAAAAGGAGAAAGAATGAGGGAAGTCATGATTCCTGGGTTGTATGGCAGCCTCCACCTGGCTGATCAGAACCAAAACCACCCACCAGAAAGGCAGCTTCATGAGGTGCAGACAGTGCCCTGTCAACAATTATCTACCTGGTCAGGAATAGCCATTTCCTTTTGTAGAGGCAGGTGGGCTTTGAGAAGGGGGAGAATGAGGAAGCATGGGCATAATGATTGGGTACTTTGATGATGGGATTTGATGTGATTTACTCAAAGCTCAATGCTGGCTCTGTTCTTGCCTCAGGTGACAGGTGGGCATGCCCAAGCACCCCATGGCCTGGAAGCAGGAGGGATCTAGTGAGCCAGAGAGGAGGGGGCAAAGCTCAGGTACTGAGCAGCAGGAGTGACCCCAAGACCTGGTAAGACCAAGCCAACATCAGGAAGTGGCCTTGATGTCTGAACAGCCAGAGAACTAAACACAGACAAGAACAGGACCCAAAGTGAACTAAGCGCAGAAGGTCTGGGACGTATTTTGATTGTACTAAACCTCAGGCTTCTTGGCATCCGGGTATCTGAAAAAGGCTCAGAAGAAAAAGGAGGTCAGCAGTGCACTTCTAATTAGCTGCCTCTTTTCCATTAAATATCCATAGAGTTTCGTCTGAGTTTGACTTTATCAAAATAAACTGAACTATAAGAAAAAAACTGGTCTTCATTTCCAGATTTACACTGACTTACATAAGACAGTGATTAATACACTGTCATCTTTTGTCTCTTGGGCACAGATTGCACATTTTTCATCTGTCATTTTTATTCTCTCTGGTTAAAAACCCACGTTTTTCTACAAATCACAGTTAGTGCGTATTGTTGGAAAATAATTATTGTTGATTTTGTAGAATTCTTCATTTCCTTACACTTTTGTTCCATTTATTAATTTATTACTCAGTGGTCATTTATTAAACCTGTTGAACTTTCCATCCTATCAGGAAAAAAACCACAGAGCTATATAGTTTCTTTCTGTAAGTTGTAAAACTTCAGAAAAGCTCTGATGGGCCCCTGTGATGTCCGATCACCTTGACCTAGGTCCTGAGGTCAGCGAAGGGCAGGAATTGCTATGGTCTTAGCATGCATTTGTCATCAGTAAGTGATATCCCTTCACCACTTCTCTCCACTGTGTGCTGTGATGAGGAGGATGGAAATGGGTGGTGAGGAAGGTCCAGTCTGAAAGTGAGTGTCCAAGGGCCCCAGAACTTTCAGACTTTGTGTGGTCAGAGCTTGCACTTGTTAGAGCAGAACAGGGATTAGTAAAGGCCGATAGCAGCCCCCAGGATCTCCAGCACAAGCAAGCACCATACTCAGATCCAAGAACTGCATAGTTAAAGGCCACCCCAACCCACAAGCAAGATTCTGCTGCTGCTGTCACATCGCCCTGAGATGGATGCCAGAGCTCCATGGGCCATTCCACAAGAGCCAGATGTAGGGGCCACTGTCTGCTCCACTCATTTCCCAAAGGCCTTCCAAGTGCCAGCACATGGGCTCACCCTGGAGCTGTAGGGGATTCTGGGGCTCTTTCCCTATTAAAAACTGGTGAAACAGAACTCATGATGTGGGAAGCTGTCCTGATGTCAAAAGAGCCTTCAAAGGATTTGGGGCAGCCACCAGGAAGAAGTACCCACAGTGAGCCTCATGGTTTCGTGGGCTGAGTTATTTGAACTGACCACTGCTAATCAGAATATAACACTTGAAAATAAAAAAGACACAACGTTTTGAAAGTTCTTAAAACACATGATGCATTATTTGAGAAAGCAATGCAGACATTGGGTCTTTATAAAAGCAACAGCCACAGAGATGGGCACCAGATATCTATAGAAAAGCATCACCATATTTGGAGTCTGCACAGATAAAATTCGGAAGTTTTCTTAGAAATAGTCAATGATTTAACAGCCATGCAAGAACTAGAGAGCAGAGCAGGGTAGAGGTATTTTCCTAGGATACAATTATCTTTACCAGACATAGAAATAATTTATCACCCTTGAAAACCTGATGTGTGAAAATATAATTAAGTTTCTCAGGGATTGAAAAATATTCAACCCCAACTCATCACCCCATGCTTTTCAAATGTATCCTCTTTTATCTCCTTCAATATCTTAGAAGAGATTTTATAAACTCCAAAGCTAGCCTGAGATACACAAATTGGGCACCAGAAATCAACAGGGATCCACAAATGCCTACGTGTTGCTCCCAGCTCCTGCAAGTTGAGGCTGTGGATCAAGGAGGGATCTGAGACAGCCTCCTGTGCATTCCAGCAGGCGCTGGTCTGCACTCTGGCCCTGGTTTCCATGCCCCCAGCCCACGCGTCAACTCGCTGAGGAGAGAAAGGGTCCTTGCAGGGCTCATCTGTGGTGACAAGGAGGAATCATGACAGCTCTGGTGCTGGTGGACATGCTGCCCATGACCTCAGATCACAAGAGGAGGCCTATGTAATCACCTTTCAGAAGACCACCCCCAAACCCAGGGGCCACATGAATTTCATTTCTCACTGGTTACTGTTCAAAAATGCTCACTGAATTTTAAAATTTCTTCATCATTAGGTAAAGAGAGAGAGAGAGAGAGAGAGAGAGAGAGAGAGAGAGAGAGAGAGAGAATAGCCATGGGAATGGGGCAACGTGAAATATGCCACCCATACAGCTTGCCTGTTACTCCTCCAACATGCAGCATAACGTAGTTGGGGTGTGAGGCAAGTGCTAATAAGCATCATCTCGGAGGTTTTTTGATTTTTTAAAAATTCGCTCTATCATGAGGGTTTGTGTTTAATCATGGGTTCTTTTTAAACCAGAAGAGTCTTTTAACTGTCCATTTTTTTTTTTGTTAAGCTCCTTAATTCAGAGTCTTCCTTGCTTCATGAAGAAATTGCTGTTTCACCCCGAAGGCTGAAAGAAGAGTCAAGAACCCCAGCTCTGGTGGAGGGAGGAGAAATGTGTGAGGGGTCTCTAAGTATACAGGGGTAGCTAAATGGTATTTCTGAATTTGTTTCTAAATGAAACATATAAAATATCATTTTTCACAATATTTCAGGGTAGTCCCATTACCTCCTCTTACTATTATGAATAAACTGGAATTAATTAGATGACTAAAAAGGAGTCACATTTAGAAGGACTTGATCTGAGCATTTTCATGAAACGCTTAGATTGGACAGCCCTTGCTGACCCAGCTGGTGATTTGCATTATAATAGTTACACTGTAAGTACACATTTTTCTCTGTCACTATGATGTAGAGGATTTAATACCACAGCGAGCGTGACATATCCGAGACTGCAAAAGAAGACTTTGAAAATTGAGTTGTTTCTGAAGGACTTATAAATTCCTTATAATTCATTTATTTGAATATTGCCGATGTAAAACCAGAAGCTAATTTGGCAAATTTTACTTTGTAGCCTCCTTTTTTCTTCATCATTTTCATCTTAAAGTAAGTCATGGCTGTTGTTGGAGAGAAGCAGGAATGTCACTTGCTGCTAACCCCTTTTCCCATATTCACAACGACCAAGCTAAGCACAGTTGGAACCCCACAAAACTCTTCCTACCTGGCCGTGAGGAGGGTGAGCAGCGGGTCTCCACACCTGAGCACTCGCACACCTGCATCTATGAAATGCCTCCTCCTGGTCCTCCTCCTTTCTGATTGGCCCAGAGTGACGTCACAGAAGCCAACATTCCAGCATTCCAGGCAGCTCAGGTGCCACACAGTGTCAGCTAGTGACATGCATCTCATTAGTCTTCCAGAATCTATCTGGAACCAAGGTGGAGTTAAGAATAAACTAAAAGAATACACACAAAATGAGCTGCTATGAACCTCTTTGTTCCATAAAGCCCCCTGCAGGATTGTATACAGCCTCCATAGATTCTTATGAAAGTGTAGTCACACTGATGTGAAGGGGGTCTTTTCACCCATAATTATTTCATGGCCAGTAGAAATCAGAGGTCCAGTGACCTCCTGAAATCAGAAGTGGCAGCTACCTCCTTCAGGGGGATTAGGCAGGATATTTCCACCTTAATTCCAGAAGCTTAGTCACATTGGTTTTATTAATATAAGTTGGGAAGAATTAGGGCACCAGAAATTTGATGGAGAGAATATTTGATTTTCTATTAGAAATTTGTGCAGAAGTCATTATTACTTTAGCATCATCATTCAAACTGAGCTTAGTTTCTTTCATATATAGTTTGAATTAACTTATCAACCACCTATAACATACCAGACACCACCATGTAATTAGAATACAAAAATTAGTATGATAGCAAGCCTAGGAACTTGTCATCTGACAAAAAAAAATGTTATCTTCTGGGTCTAGCATCATGTATCACTAACCATACATGAGACACAGCCATTCAGCATCATATGTTTCCTCTTTCGATCCTCACAAAAACCTACACAGTGGTGTAACAGTCAGGATGGGCTTGGTTTTGCTGCAATAACAAACAAGCCCCAGTCATCAGATGTTTACACAGCCAACATTTACTTCCTGTTGATTCAATGTTTTTTGTGGGTTTACAGGGGTCCCTAGGACAGCTCCCTCCATGAGTTGAGCCTGCAGTCCAGGCTGTTTAGTCTTTGGTCACATATCCTTCCACAAAGTGAAAGGCAGGAGAAGAAATTTGGGAAATAGAACATGGAAATTCAATGCTTCTCCCTGGAAGTGATCCAAGTCACTTTTGCCACATTTTATTGGCTAAAAAATCCACATGATTACGAATCTGTTCTAAGGGTGTGAGGAAATGCTGCCCCCCTTCTCCACACCCGCAGGGGAAGAGAACTAGTCCCAGTGCTCAGGTATACTCATGCAGACCCCAGGGTGAACTACTCATGATGTCATTTTATTGATGAGTTAAATGTGTTAAGGGTAGGTTACATGTTCATCAAGCAACAGTGCTGAGCTTGACCCAAACAACCCCTTTGTGGGACCCACCATTTAACCACTGTGCTCTGTTGTGGTGTTCCATTGCATTGAGATCCCAAATGGTGGAGTAAAATAGCATGGATCACCCTGGGGAATGGGGCTGGGGGACTTCTCAGATTCCAGCCAGCTCTGGGAGCTGGAGGAGGGTGCCCTCTGAGGCAGCAGTGGCCGGGGTCCCTCAGATCCAGGTAGAGTACTGAGGAGGTATGGGAGGGCTGTGCCCAACACTGGACATCAGGGATGAAGATATGGGATGGAGATGGAATGCCAATTTTCTGTGTGGCCAGATCCAACTGAGCCCTCAGCCACACCTAGTGCATCTGTAGGAGTTCCCGATCTGGCCACCAACCTCAGGTTTACTCTTGAAGCAGCCTCAGTGAACTGAACAAGTGACATTTCCCCCTTATTGCTTACAGCTCTTTACTCCACATGGTTTCCCATAACGGGCTGGGGGTGGGAGTTACTTTTTCCAGCATGTTGATCACTGAGAAGCCAGACAATGGGTATCATTTTTATGATGTTGGAATATTTGACCTTATTAACATAATTTGGTTAGTTTCAATAATTACATGTCTCCAATTTTTCTTTTGTCTCATAGTTAAAATTAATAATGTTTGAAATTGCAACTTAAAATCTGTTATTCATGTTTCTCCAATCTGAGTAATTGTGAAACCCCTTCCAAGTTCCTGCAGACTCCAAATGCTCACTTAATTTGACTTTTATTATAATATTTCTTAAATATGTATAAGTTTCAAGGTGGATATTAATGCCTTATTTTTTAAGTCAGCCATATAACCATAAAGGTAAACAGATCTTAGATTAAATACAAACATTTCAAAGCTCACATAATTCCAAATGTGACATAATTTAATGTGACAGATGAGGTTGTTTTGTTGCAACACAATTGGAAGGGACAGAAGGTCAGCCACCTTGTGGTCGTGTATTACTCGTCTGCAGAGCCTGCGATTGCATGTTGGAGAGTAATTCAACTAACATCCAAATACCCCGGGAGGAGTAATATGTGGACTCATTTCCATCAATCACTGTCTCTGCTCCTCGTTCCCAGAATGTTCAGAGTTCTCTGCTTCCACAAATGTTGGATCCTGATTTCACCGTAAGAGGAATGTTTTTAAATTCTTAGTTTAAAATCATGCACAGACCAATGTGTTGTAAACACTGCTCTGGTCTGCACATTTAGACATGGCCGTCAGACCAGGAACACTGTGGCTATGTGCCTGCCTGAGTGTGTCTACCAGTGTGAAAGCACATGCAATTCTGTGTCACCTAACAGTTACACAAAATCAAATTTCATCTAGTTCAGCATGCGTTGGTTTTTTTGGAAGCTTCAGTAAATCTTATCTGACCTTTAATAAGCTGAATAACCTAATTGGACAACACAAAGTCAGAATGCTTAGACTCAAGCATCAGACCAGGGAAGACATGGAAATTGTAGAAACAAACACACATCTGGTTGTTTTGAAATTATGAGTAGATACCTGATCAAAAACAACACTATGGTACCTGAGATGTTAAAATATGTTGGACACTATTTAAGCTTCACTTGATAAATAATTTATACAGAATAATGAAGACTTAACTGACCGTGGAAACATCTTTGGGGTTCATGAACTCCCTCCAAATCACACACTTAGAAACCACAAGAAGTGGGTCTGTGCCCTCAGGCATTCACAGTGATTTCACTCGAAACTGCGGTATCTTCCCCATTCAAGCTTCCACATTGGTTCAACGGAGGCGCAGCTTGACTTTGCAAGTCAAGCAATTAGGATCATGGTAGCTACTTATTTTTGTGAGTCAGAAGGGCTGATATGGGACAAGCTGAAGAAATTACCACAAACATGAGTACAATTAATAACCCTAATTAAAAACTTGTATTAAGGAAACATTGCAATTTTCTGATTGATTGACTTTTGCTAAATGTTAGTATAAACTTGAATTAGCCAATTAATTTCTATGGTTCAAATACCACTTTTATCTCTCTTTTTATATCCTGAGGCTTTAATACAAAATTAATTTTAAGAAAGAGCTATGACACAGACAACCGTATGGTGGTTACCAGAGAGGAAAAGGGTAAGGAAAAAACTAAGGGTAAAAGGGTCAACTATATGGTGGTGGAGGAGACTACACTTTGGGTGGTGAACACAATAGTATATACTGATGATGCATTATAGAATTATACACTAAAAACCTATATAATGTTATTAACCACTGTCACCCCAATAAATTTAATTTTAAAAAAGAAAATTTTATGCTAAAAAAGTTTTTAATATGTTGAAATAACTTTCCCTTGAAAAACGGAGACAGAAATAAGTATGAGAAATAAAGTTTAAAATTTAAAATGAGTAATTTTGATTGGAGCAAAAGAAAATAGGTGTGGAGGTCATAAAGAGAACATTTAGGCATGAGGCACCAGTTACTTCTCTGGGACAATGTGCTGGTCCTGGACCCCTGGGTGGGGGAGGAAGGGGAGCAGCATCATTTAAATCACACTCTGCCCATAGTCCTGAGAATGTCTAGACTCTAATGAGATCATCTATAAGGTTACCATGTAGAAATCTAGGTTGATATGGAAGTTTTTACATTATTCTATTGCTTTTGTCAACTCAAAGTGATGGAATATACATTGACCCTATGCATTCCTGATGCTCACAATGCATTGGTGAGAATGCCCTACATGCACGATACATCATGACTAAAGTGACTTAATTTTAGGAATTCAGTGAGGAGAAACATTAGGAAAACTATGAAAACAAGTCCTCCTATTAACAACTCAATAGGCAAAAACAAATAATTAGCAGTAGATAAGTAATAAATCTCAACTCATAACCAGAGACAATGTTTTGGATAATCAATATATATTGAGAATAACCAATTGCAGATTCAAATTATTTATATAACTACTTAGCCAATTAAAACCATCTCCTTTTTATAGTACAACTAGAGGCCCGGTGCACAAAATTCATGCACTCGGTGGGTCCCTCAGCCAGGCCTGAACCCTCTCTCAGGCAAGGAGCCCTCAGGAGATTTCCGACTGACAGCTTAGGCCCGCTCCCCATGGGTAGCAAGCCTAAGCCAGCAGTTAGACATCCTAGTGCTGCTGCAGAGGGGGGAGAGGCTCCCACCACCACAACTGCATTTGCCATCTATAAACCCAGCTTCGGGCTGAGCAGCTCTCCCCCTGTGGGAACGCACTGACCACCAGAGGGCAGTTCTTGCATTGAGCATCTGGCCCCTGGTGGTCAGTGTGCATTGTAGTGACCAGTCATTCTGCCGTTGGGGCGAAACCAGCCCTCTGACATCCCCTGAGGGGTCCCAGATTGTAAGAGGGTGCAGGCCAGGCCGAGGGACTCCACTGGTGCACAATCAGGCCAGGTAGGGATGTGGGAGGTTGGCCAGCTGGGGAGGGACTGCGGGAGGGCTCCAGGGCATGTCTAGCCTGTCTCCCTCAGTCCTGATTGGCCAGACCCCAGCAGCAAGCTAACCTACTAGTCAGAGTGTCTGCCCCCTGGTGGTCAGTGCATGCCATAGCAAGCAGTTGAGTGGCCTTAGCATATCATTAGCATATTACACTTTGATTGGTTGAACAGCCAACTGGACAACCGGACACTTAGTATATTAGTCTTTTATTATATAGGATGATCACTTTCTGTAGGTCAGAGAAATGCAACTTAATTTGACAAATAAATGTGCATGGCATCTTCTTATCACTCTCTGGGTTATTTTTCAGCCATTACTTTTGAAAAAACCATTTGAGGGATGCTTTGGGGTGTTCAAATGAACTATCAGGAATTGCTGCACTGATGAATCCAGGTGTCCTCACATGCACCCCCACCCGGTGCCCTTGGCAGGTCTGAGTTCATCTATCCACTAAAGAGCAGCTATGGGTGGCTAACCCCGGGCTAGAAGGATGGTCAGTACAAGAATTCTTAGAGACTGGTGTACATTTGTATTTCTTGCCATCTGTGCTTTTCATTTCTATTCTCAGTGGAACTGTTAGTAGTTGACGAAGTTTGCATTTCAAATACCGTGCAATTAACTAAAAACTGTGATTTAATTATTATTTCATCATGTATTTTTTAGGACTTGGAAGCACTTAGAAAAATATGTAGTTTAAAAAAAACCCTTTTAATTCACATTGGAAATGGGAACTAGGAAACTAGCTGGTAGAAGCACTGAGCCTAGAATCAAGACCTCTAGCACCTAAGTCATGATTTCCCCTGGTGCCTCCCTACATAAAATTTTTAAAGTTAACAAACTGCTAACCTTGACAACGGAAATTTAATTTTAATATGTGTTCAATAAATTGTGCTTTTCTGGTGGAAACATTTGCCACTGGGGGCTTTGGTAAGACATGTGCATGCATGGTTAGACATGTGCACGTACACACTCACACACTCCTGCACTGGCTGGTGAAACCTGCATTTGTCTGAGGGTGTGGCGGGGCCTCTAAATCGTCCATGTTACAGAATTCCTGGACCCTGACAGTGGCTGCAAACCAAAATTACTACCTTGCAGGTGTCCACATTTCGTTAAGTCACCAAATTAACTGCTTCAAATACAAACTTAATTTAGATTTAATAGGACAGCTAGTGTATGCTAATTAAAGACAAAATGATTCTTTAAAAGGCATTTGCTGAGGTTTAATAGAAGCAGACGCAGACCAGTTACACGCCATGCTTGCTAAACTTCTGTAACCGAGTTTCTATTAGTCAATTGGGGTTTAATCATCAGGAAAGACTCATCTTGGAAAATCTGAATCACTTTTCATGGCGAAATTTCCGGCTACTGGATGTGAACATTTAGGGCTTAATTGTTTCTTGGCACATTGCCGGGCATTCTGAGGTTCCTCTGCCATAATTCACCATTTCCTTTGACTTCTTTTTCTTCTTTTTTTCTGATGTGATCATATTCTTTCTTCTTATTTTAATTGATACCATTCAGAAATTTTTGTACTTTATATTTACATAGATAGTCATTAGTTTTCAGTACAAAATTGAAATTTAAATAGTATTTCAGTACTTCTATTTTGGAAGGAAAAGTTATTTTTATCAATAGTGCAAAAGTACATGTCAAATGAAAATTGAGGTATTATTTAAAATAAATTCACATGATTAAACTTTTTGATCCACTAAAACATTATTGAGTGTATAAATCAAAATACAGTTGTAGTGATTTGCTCAGGCTTCTATAACAAAACCCACAAACCCGGCAACTGGCAATAGACATTTATTGCTCACAGTCTGGAGGTCGGGTGTCCAAGTGAAGGACCAGCATGGTGGGTCCAAGTGAAGGCTCTCTTCCTGATGTGTAGATGGCCACTTTCTCACCATGGCCTCATGTGGCCTTCCCTCAGAGCCTTCACGTGGGGACAGAGATCTCTAGCATCCCTTTCTCTTATAAGAACACTTGTCCTTGAGTGGTTTTGCTAATGGGCGATTGAACACGAGTGTCTGCTTCACAAGCTCCTTGGTCCCCATCTCAAAGATCAGGCTGAGACCTCCCAGATGACAACCTCTTCTGTCCTAATAACAACAACCTTAGTGACTGGATCACTGTCCCCAAACTAGACCAGCCAATAACCAGTTCATAAGTGATTAGATAGAGAACGGATTTTTATCACATGAGAGACAAGCTGGGGACAGATTTCAACTGTAGTGTAGTCATCATACAGATGTACTCAAATTATTCAACAATGAAGTTGACTTTTTTTGTTTTTAGTTGAAAAAAGCCAGTTAGTTTCATGAAGCACTTTTGCTACTTTTTTCAACTTGAGTGAAGATTTTAAATATTAATGTATTTTAATTTAGCATTTCAAATAATAATAAAGGGGTTTGTTGACTCTCTTGTCTTTGAATCTTGTGTAGTTTAATCCAATAATTTAAAAATCAAGTTGCATCCTATTGTAAGTCATGAAGGAAGCTTCCCCTGTGTTCTCATAATTCTAATGCACTAATTCATGCAGGGACTCTTTGCTTTCCTTTTTAAAAAAATATTTTCATTTATTTCAGAGAGGAAGGGAGAGGGAGAGAGAGATAGAAACATCAATGATGAGAGAGAATCATCAATCAGCTGCCTTCTGCATGCCCCACACTGGGGATTGAGCCCGCAAACTGGGAATGTGCCCCAACCAAGAATTGAACCTCAACCTCTTGATTCATAGGTCGATACTCAACTACTGAGCCATGCTGGCTGGGCAGACCCTTTGCTTTTTTTATGTCATTCTCTCAGGAGTCCTTCGAGTAGCTAAGACTCTCTCACACACACATAATGCAGTCCTTTCTCCAGGCCACATTGAGTGTGCCTTGGAGTCTGTGACCCCAACTACTATCTGAAGGCTCAACTAATATCTCATTCTGGACTTCTGCTTAATAATCTCACACTTTATCGTCACCTAATGGTGAGTAAATTTTAAATAGATGCAATTAAATTTCATTGAGGAACAACCTTCATAGCTAAAAACAAATATGTGATCTTTCTCCTTGTGTCTTAATACTTAAGATGTTGCTTTTCTAAGCATAATTCAATGAGACATGTAGAACTGTAGATGATTTAAGATAAATTCACAACAGGGAAAACAAAAACACGTATTTCATTTGGTGGTAAGGGAGGGAATTGACAATTTTCATGGTCCTTCAAACGCTGTCATCAGCCTACTCACCACCCCACCAATGGACAAGATGGTTTCTCATTAGGAACACTTCTCACTAGAATGGGACCCACCAAATAGCTTAAAATAAAAGTCTTCCCAACAATTGCTAAAGTAAAAGCTGATTAGTGGTGGTTTGCCTTGTTAGTAATGCATCCTGAAAATTTACAGCTCACACCCGCCTTTGTTGGCAACACCAGTCATTTAGTTGTGTTTTATTTTTCTGCTTTGGAAGCAGGGGCTGGGAGAGGTGGTGGAGCAGCTCTGCCTCTGCTCTGTGGAAGGAACTGGAGCACACAGCTGGGTCTTAGTATAAATCCCTCAATAATTAATAATTCAGCCATAAAACTTTAATGACGAACTGATCAGTAATGGTTTGACTGCCATGTCACTTGATTGTTCACAGACTAAGTTGCCTGGAAATGTTTTGGTTGGTCCATCTGAATGCAATGCAATGGAGGTAAAGGAATGCAAATGAAAAAAGAGCTTAAGTAAATGCTATGGCCCTCACAGTCACTGAGAACTGTATAAAACGTCACTTGGAAAGGGAAGAATTCATTAAAACATACCTTGAATGGGTCAGTGACTCAACTGATTGCCCTCCTCCCAGCTCCCCTTAAATATAAGCATCATGGAATCTTGGTGTATTCACACATTTGGGTAGTTTTGATAGAGAAGAGAAAAAATTAACCACATCCAGAGTTAGATCTGAGACAGAACTAGGGCCAATGAGTGGATGTGGTGGGGAAGCAAATCTGGTCTCATTATAGGAGGACTTCTCTACCAAGAACACCATAATATAGATGCCTCATGGGACAGGGAATACTCAGGAAACTGGAAAAATAAAGTTGAGGGTGTGAAGTCTTACCATTTCTATGGTTGGTCTGGCTGGTTGGAGTTTTCCCAGCTCCTCTGTGGGTCCCCTGGTGCATTTCCAGCCACTGAGCCAGCATGCGCTTTTCTGAAACTGCCCATTTCTGGATTCCAAGATGTGACATGGCATATCAGGAATAACTTTCATTAGGTTCAATCTCCGCATGTCAACTTTACCCCTTTGCCTGCATGAGAGTAATGGCAAGAAAAGGCTAAGGAAGGAAAAACAGAAGCACTCTGAGTAGCGCTGACCTGTCCACTGAAGCAGGCTCCTCCCAGGCTGACCACATTGTTAGGGAATATGGACGTTTTAATTTCTTTCAAAATCAAAGTAAAAAATGAACTTTTGGGTCAGAGAAAACATCTTAATATGTCATATTGATCTTATTGTCTTTATACTAATGCAACTGTAAAATATGATTCTTACTTATTTACTTTTTAGGGAGTAAGAGACCCATGAAGGCAAAAGTGCCTGGAGCTTTGGGAGTCCCTGTGCAACCATGCTGTGGATTTAGGGACATGCAGCAGGTCCCGCTAGGGCTACAGATGTCTTCCGGTGGATCCCAACACACTAGACTAGTAATAACTACCAGGAGATCTCAAAAGCAAACATGTCAGGGTTTAGAGATGTCTTTGTTGGAAGGTTTTTAATTATGTATTTAATTTCATAGTAAATTCAGGACTATTACAATGTCTAATTATTCTTATGTGAGTTTTAGAGAATTTTGTTTTACTAGTAACTTAATTTCATTTAAATTTTCAACTCCTTTGCCTTACATCATTTACAATTTCCTTTTTTCCCTTCACTGTCTGTGGGGTCTGTGGTAATGTCACATTTGCCATCCCTGATATTGGTTTTGTGCTTTCTCTCCTCCTATTCCAGGAATCTCTATGAATTTACCAAGTTTTATTCATTTTATTAGTTTATTCAAACCTACTTTTAGTTTTACAATTATCTCTATTATAAATTTATTTTCCATTTCATTACTTTTAGCTCATGTTTTATGTTTGACTTTTTTCCTAATTTCTAAATGCATAATTAGATCAAATGCTATTATTTTTCCAAAGATAAAACTTTAAATGCATCACTTGAGTTTTTAAATAATAACTATTTTAATATTTACTTCATTCAAAATATTTTGTAATTGGCATTGTGATTTCTTCTTTGATATATTAGTTATCTAGAAGTGCATTGCCTAATTTCAAAATATGTAGGAATTTTCTAGTTTCTTTTTCTTTTCTTTCCTTTTTTTTTCTGGCTTGCTTCATTGTAGTCACTGTGAGTAATTTCAGACCTTTAAAATTTATTGAGTCTTATTGCATGGCCCAACATATGTTCAAATTTTGTAAATGTCCTATGGAGCCTCAAAAGAGTTCATAATTTGTACTAATTAATTTTAATATTCTGAGTATGTTAATTGGAAAATACTTGTTATTCAATTTATATTGTTCAAAACTTCTATATTACTACTGATTGGCCTTTATATACACTAGATGCAAATCCCTTATCATATATCTGATTTGTATTCCTTACTTTTCTCTGTTATTTTCCTTTTATCCATTTCATTTATTTATTCTAAGATATTAATTATTTCCTTCCTTCTGACTGTTTTGTGTACAGTGCATGCTCCTACTTTCTATTTTATTCAGGTGGGAAGTAGATAACTAGTTTGAGATCTTTCTTATTCACTCTAGGCATTACAGCTATAAATTGCCCTCTAAGCACTGTTTTACTTGTATTCCACAAAATTTTGTATATTGTGTTTTTGCTTTGTTATCTCAAAATATTTTTGAATTTCTCTTGTGATTTATTTTTGACCCATTTATGATTCTGAAGTGTGTCATTCAATTCCCACATATTTAGAAGCGTGTTAATTCCTACATATTTGTGGATTTCCCAAATTACCTCTAATATTTATTTATAATTTTATTTAATTTTAGTCAGAGAACATACTCTTCGTATATATCCTTTAATTTGACAAATTCATCAGATGTAATGTTCTAGAGGAAAATAGCCGGTTAAAACCATCTCACATCTATTAACATTTCTAACTATTAACTGTTGGTCAGTTCATTTCCTCCTTATTAAATCTAGAAATCTAGGCTCTGGCTAACAAGGAATATGGATGATGATGGGAGCAGGATACTAATTTTTATGTCAACATTGTCCTTTAGTTATGTAAGTAGAGGACATCTAAGATGCCAAAGTTTTCTCACTACTATAAACCTTCAAAGGAAAAAGCAAAAACCCTTCCTATGTAGCCAATAGACTACGAGATTTTATGCTAATACATCTTTGCCCAGTGAATTTCTGTAGATAAACCCCTGAGGGCCCAGAAATGTTCAGTGTAGACAGAAAAGTGTGGTCTTATGGCAGCCCAAATGCCCACCCACGTATCCTGTGTCATCTAAGGGGATCCTGTGCTCTGAATTGTCCATCTTCTCAGCCCAGATACATTTCTCAGGGTTACACATAGTAAGACTATCACAGTGTCTTATGACCCTGCTCCCAAATAAAGTTCTTTAATTCCTGCTGTCTCAACCAGCAACCTGAAATTCATCACATGAATCCTCATTCTCCCCAAGCACTCCAGAGTCACATCCTCAGAGAATGAAATGCCATCATTCACGTCCTGAAAGACAGTGTGGCAGGAGTGCCAGGGACAAGGGCAGCTTGGGTAACTCAGGAGTGCTCCCAAAATGTGCACAGGCGATTGGGTCCATCGCTGCAAGAACAACACCACCATTTAATGTGGACAACCAGGGTGTTAAATAATAGAAACTCCCATTAGGTGAATTTATGAAGAAACTGTGAAAAGTTATAACAATAACGTGTACCCTTCAACATGTTCCACTCAGTGAATGTGGAAGTGGCCCTGAATCATTTATGCCAACATGCGGGAAACTGTTAAATTTTGAACAAACTTAATTGAAATCACCCCTGGAGTGTGTGAAAGGATTAAATCTAATGATCCCACCGAGTGTCACAGCTCTAGACTGCTCCCTTCTGAAGTCTCCTTCCCCCCGCCCTCAAATAAAAGATTCTAAACCTCAATCAAGAATGCATGTGAGTTTAATCACATCTTAGAAATAAAAGGCATGTTGCTTCACCATGTAATGAGACTTAAAGGAAATGTTTAACCAGACAAACCACCACGTTTAGATTTGTTTTAATAGTGGGAACATGGTATGTTCACCCCATTAGGAACACTGCGTCCCCTCTCACAGAATGGCCGGGCCCCTGACCCTTGCCAGGAGGATTTGGGGTGTCTGTGCTCCACAGCAGGGATATTCCCATCTCCATGAGACATCACCTCCGCCCGGCGCTAACTTATTCCAAAAGTGCCACCTTTCAAACTACATGTTTACAAATTCTGGATTGACAAGTGAGAGACTCACATCTGGATGGTGTGGATCTTCCAAACCATAGGAAGGCCAGGCGACAGTTGCCTGAAATCCAAACCCTCCGTCACAAAGGGGGTTGAGTGTGGTCTTTCAGGAGACAGACTTGCTCTCAGCTGTGGAGAGGGGTCTGCTACTCCCATGGTGATGGTTTCTGCCGTGAGTGAATGGCCAACTCCGTGCCCTGAAAGCATGAAGGTAGAAACATGGTCCTTTCTGGCTGGGAGCAGTTTGTCCTGGGAGAATGCAGCTCTGCCTGCCCACCTGGCCCACCTGTGTAGTGCCGGTCAGGGGAGAGGACCTGGTGGGGAGTCTCTACCCCTTCCTGGCTTAGAGCTGATGGCCACAGACCAGGTCCTGCCCCCCCCCCCCGGCCCCCCAGAGCTTGTCACTTCTCACCTGGACTCTGGTGAGAGATGGGAGGGGCAAGTTTGTTCATTTAATCCATATTTTTGAGTGACTTTATTATTTTTTTTCTGTTCCATTGCCAGCCTCCAATTCTCAAATCTCAGTTCCATTTCTAAAGCAGAGCAACTGTGTTTGCCATTGAATACCTCTCTGAATATTCAAATCAAATGACTTTTAATACCAATGTCTGCTTCCCAGCCTGGTTCACCGGGTCAGCAGGGGCTGGTACCCTAGTCCAACAGGCAACCCATGAGGTGGTACTGATACTTCCCTTCCTCACCCTCAGGACCGACCTTCCATGAGGAGCTGGCCTATGGGACACGGGATTACAATCCTGCAAAATTGTCTGTTCACACAACTAGGGGAGTGATGACCAGAGTCTTCGTTCCTCTGTGCTCCTATAACAGAGCACCACAGGTGGGGCTTAAGCAGCCATGCTTACACCTCACAGACTGGAGGCATGGACGCCCAAGATCAAGGCCCTGCACATTCTGTGTCTGGTGAGGCCCTGTTCCTGGTTCATAAAAGTGTTCTCTGGCTGTGTCCTCACTGTGTCCTCACGTGGTGGAAGGGACAGGGGAGCTTTTACAAGGATCCCGATCCCATTATGAAGGCTCCACCTCATGATCAAATTGCCTTTCAGATGCCCCACCTCTTAACACCATTCATGGCTGGTAGGATCTCAACACATGAATTTGAGGGTGAGGCACAAATATTTAGTCTACAGCAACCAGAAAAATGAATTGCTTTGCAAATGAAATGACTGGTTCTAGAACAGAGTTCTAACCTTCATTTTAGCCAGAGGTTTCTATAGACAAAAAGAATAATTTCTACAGAATTAAAAACAAAACCACAATGGAGGCTGCTGTTCTGGGAGGAAATTCACGTAAAGGACTGAGTGGTGGGGACAGAGAGAAGAGGGTGTGGCTGTTCCCGAAGGAAAGGGGTCTCACTCACCACACAGGAAGCTGTGTGTGTGGACTGCACAGGGCCAGCTCACCCGCCTTTATAATCAGATAATAACAATATTGATAAAAATATGAAGAAGAGTAATCTAATCATGTGAAGGCCTAGAGACCTTTTCTGATTTCAAGTCTGGTTTACATGAGAACATCAGCTGCACAGAAAAAATTTTTTTACAGTACTTTCCATATCCTCTTCAATTTTATTTTCTACAATTTTCATTTCCATTTTACAGATATAGCCCAATAAATAAAAATCTATCTCCCTTTCTCCTCTCCTTCTTCTCTCTCCTCTCTGCCTCTCTGTCTCTGTCTCCCTCTCTCTCTCTCTTACAGCCTCCTCCCGTAAATACTCATTTTCCCCGGTTGTGGAGGCCCTCTGTGGGCATGTAGAAGCAGAGGCTGTCTGGGACACTAACATACAGTGTTTTCCATCCCAGGCAGTCTCTCTGTGCTGCCCCGAAGAGCCCTGCCAGGAACACGGGAGGTGAGAACGCTTGCACCGAGCTTGCTCAGGTGTCTCAGCACACATTAGGGCAGGCCGTCTTCTCCATAACCGAGCTGGGTTCGGCCCAACTGAAGCCACTAACGTCTGTCCCTGGAACCCAGATCCCGCATTTTAACTCCATTTCCAAATATAAAGCCTTCAGCTGTGTCAGGCACTTTGATTTCTCTGGATGTCAGGCTTGGTTTTTAAATGTAAATGTGCCCCAGGTTAGTCTTAGTAAGTTACCTGGCCTGGGACCAGGAGCACACCTGTCAGGTGCGGCCCCGTCCTTGCCCCTTCGTGTAATCCTTCATGTCTCCATCTCCTATCAAAGACACCCTCCCGCCCGGAGTTGAAAGCAAAATCACTCTGGAAGGAATTTATGACAAATAGAGTAATTCCTTTAATGCAGGCACTGTTTTATCTGCAGCACGTTAACTACAGAGCACCACCGGGAAACCGCCGTCCTGTCCACGGTCACCGTGTTCTCTTTAGAAAACACAATTAATCCTCTAATTGCAGTGAGAAAGGCAAGGTTTCCTCTGCACGGCCCCTTGGATGATAATCGGAGGCCACACGGTCACCTTAGAGGAGCCTCCTCCGGTCACTTGGGCAAGTGCATCTCCTGTGGGGAACCCTTCCTGGGCTGTTCAGAACTTCAAGGCACGTTGTCCCCTAGTAATAGCTTCTCCAAGCTCTGGGCCAGGTTTAGTTCCTTCCTAAGTTTAGGTCACATCAGTCTGGTTTTTTCCTTGGGAAGTTAGAAATTGCTCAGGTTCCGTCTTTTGCTAATACACATGGCAAAGTCATCAGCAATGTTTGGACCTCCTTTTCCTGACTTTCTCTCCATTACCTTGAATCATCAGAACACTCAGGAATTTCTAGTCACACCTGACGCTCCACTTGGAGTTTTTATGGTCCCCAAACCAGGCATCAAAACAAGTTTGGAAATTCAGTCATTTATTTACAGAAGAGACGAGTCAGGCGCTGCGTGGTGGCAGGCTGGCATTGGGTGGCTTCTTTTTCTCACAGGAGTGTGTTCTGGGGCTCTGCCATGTCCTGGGTCCTCCTCGGAACCTCTGAATTGTCCATCTTCAGTGTCCACTGTACAGTGCTGACCATAGCCAGCTCACAGCTGTCAGACTGCTAGAAGGTTTTCAGTTCTCCTTGTCATCATGAGAAAAGGTGCGGACATGAAATCATCTTTGGTTCACAATTTATCAGGAGCATTTTTCTTGGCAAATAATTTTAGTTGAATATATGATTTTAAAATCTTCTGATAAAACAGCAGTTTAGAAATTAGTGAAAAAAATACTTTAAAAAGAACCATAATCTTACTTCATAGATCTACTTCAAACATATTAGGGTAATTTTTGTCCCAGACTTTTTCTTATGTATACATAAATGTTTACATTTTCCTCTCATAAATTTGGGATCATTAAGAGGTGTTTTTTTTTTAATTTTACTGTTTAAACGTTCATAATGTGAACAATTTTTTATGTGCTTAAGTAGGGTTTTATTTTGCAGACACCCTTACTATATTGATCCAATTCCCTACCCGTGGATTGTAGCTATTTCACATGTTCGTTTTTATGACTTACATGTAACACATATCTGTGCATAAATCCATGTGGCATTTCTCATTCTTTTCATAGGCTGCATTTCATAGGGGATGTTCCCTAAATTTACCAAAACAACTTGATATAACAACATCTTAGACTTGTGCTCAGTTCACCCTAAGGAGGACACAGCTCACACTGGGCTTTCCTCAGGTGAAGGGTGAGCATCCCAGCCTCCTCTCTCCAGCCACTTGGATGCTTTCAAATCAAAGTAAACAACTACTGAGTCTGAAGACCTGATCCAGGTAAACATTTTATCCTGCTTGGGCAGGGCAGAGTGCCAAACCCATCAACAGAAAATAAGACGTCACTAAAAAAAAACCTTGCTTTAGGACTTTGAGAACTTTGTAAATGAAGAATAGTGGCAGGTGAACCTTAGGAGGAGAGAGAACAGAGGTGAAGCAAGAGGGGGTCCATTGGGGCCTGTTTGTGCCCTTTCTGAGGAAGAGCCAGCCCTGGGGGCACAGTGCTGGAGAAGCCAGCTGTGAATTATGCATCTCCATGGCCCTTCTGGGTGTTTTGGGTTCAAGGCTTTGTCCTTTGTGGCAGTGATAATGAGGAGCATTGTCCTAAATAGGCACAGCTTCATGCTTGTTTTCATCTGCTTTTGGTGAGACCGAGAACAGGGAGACTGAGTTAAATTAGATTTCCATATGTTTATTCAATGGTTTTTAAGATTTCTGTAAAGATTATTTTTCTCATAGGGTAATGACCTGGGACTAGCCCTTGGCTGCTGGGTTTGGGCAAGGAGGATTTGGACACGGCAGGGCAGTGGGCAGGGCATGCTCTTCTAACAAAAATCCTGGTGAGGTGGTTCTCCCAGAAGCTTCTGCCAGGGACTTACCACGGTTGCAGGGGCCCCACGGAGCTGCGATGCACAGATAAACATCTGCACCCTGAAAGGTTTGATAAATGTCTGTTTCTCTTTATTGTGCAACTGCAAATTCTTCTCTTTGAAAATGTTCAAAGTCATTCCTTCCACATTCTGAAGCTGTTTATAAAAGATCTCCATTAATGTGTTCTTACGGGAGCGGCATTTTACCGGGGGCTTTACGTTAAAGATGTTAAATGTATATGAGAACATTTAAAAGACAGGTTGTCTGAGAGTATGTTAGTTATTACGTGAGTTGAACTCTCCAAGACCTCTGCATTGTGGTGAGAATCTAAGTCTCATGCCCCGGAAAAGTACAGCATGATCTGGACAGTTAGGAAAATATTTAGGACTTTTACTATTGTTAATATCACGTGTGTTATGTATTCCCTATTGTAACAAAATTGTTTCCACTGAGAAATGCGTTCAGTGCTTAACCTTACCTATGATTCTCCTTAAAGGTTCTGTGGATATTATTTCACAGCAGACAACACTGACAAGTCTATGCTAGTGAAGTATGCAATTCTGGGCGATTCCAATCTTTCTAATTAATTGAGTTACCACCAAAGTAAAAGTAATGTTACAAAAATATGTTGCTGTGGGTGGTGTTCCCTTTGGCAAAGTAGCATTCACAGAAGATGAAACCACAACCGAAAAAGAAAGAAGCATTTAGCTTAACATTAAAACAGCCTATTGCTTTGTTTCCTAGAAGGAAAATGAAAATCCTATCGGGCTGGCATTCTCTGAAACTGTGTGTGTTCACTGGGTCTGACTTTGCCTAAAGTAATTGCAAATGTGAGCACAGTCCCACTTGGTGGCTTGTTCTCCAGGTTTCTTTGATCTCAGAGTCCCAAGCAGACCACGCATAATTCTGAGAATGATGCGGGGTCCGCTCCACAGAGTGCCTGCTGTTTCTCCTCAAAGCACTGAGCGCACACCTCATAGGCTCCATCTCAAAGCCACATTTTTCAAAGAAGAAAAAAGTTCAGGTGGAATCATCCTAACCACCTACCTACCGACAGTTTTCTGTGCTTGTTTTCATTGACAGGAACCCATGGCTGGCAAGAGAAGGCCCTTGCGAAAGGGTACTTTTATTTGGTGTTTTTATTTGCTTATTGTAGTTAGGTACAGACCACATTCCAGACACAACTGAGAAGATCTTTTGAAAGTATTTTTTTTTTTTGTAGTTGCTAGACAAGAAGTTCACCAGGTGTGGACTGCTTCTTGTGTGTATTTGTGAAAACAATATACAATTGATGGTGATGACATCTAATGTTATTGCACTCCCAGTGTGGGCTGGTATTTTACACACATTATTGCATTCATTCATAGCAGCAGCTTTACCACGTGGGTGCTGTGACTACGTCTCTATTTCATAGGTGAGGAAATGGAGGCTCTGTGGGTGGGTGATTTTCCAGGGTCCCATGAACTTGGGAAAAGTCACCAGAACCTGGTGTGGTCCAGACCTGCCACTATTCCAGCTGGGCCACCCTGCTCTGCCCAGTGCTGCTGACTTGTTGAGTCAGGCAGTTCTTGGTGGTGGGCCTGTCCTGGGCATTGCAGGACTTTTAGTAGCATCCATGGTCCCACCAGAAGCCAGTAGCTCACACCAGTCATGACAACCACAAACATCTCCCGACGGTGCCCAGTGTCCCATGGGTGGAGCCTTTGCTCCTATCGATGCGCTGACTTTTATCTGCTTTCCAGTCTTGGGCTCCAGGCCCCTGACCATGTTACAGAGCCGATGGTACCATGGCTAGGGCACTATTGGGGTCCTGTCGTGGCCCCTTTGCCTATCCCTGTCCTTCAGTGCTATGATGTACTCCACACCGTGGCTGTCCAGGAGCCCTGCTGGTAATAGCTGGAGGGTCTGGAGCTGGCATGGGTGCAAGGGCCTGCATCAGCTTCCATTCAGGCAGAGTGTGCTCAGGCCTCAGGTGATCCCAGGTCACATGCTCTCCAGGAAAGCAAAGCTAAGAAGAGGTGGACTGAAAATTTCAGCAGAAATAGAAAAGATCCAGTACCCTGCCACGAGACCAGGGATGAGGAGGCTGAGGAGGGCGGCGTGTGGGGCGGGGGGCGGAGGAATAGGATGCCTCCCTCTGGATGGCAGTAATGAGTGTGTCCAAGTATCCTGTCCCACACCCCTTGGGCAGCCTTGTGACCTGGCCTTGTGGACCCCTTATGAAGCTTCCACGGAAAAGACAAGGAAACGATCGATGGTCTTGCTCTCAGATCCCTACAGCACCCCTTCATCCCAGGGGAGTATTTTCACACCATGATTTCCAAATGTCTGAGGTGGGGCTGAGGCACAGGCAAAAAGGGTTCACATGTTCGAAGGTCAGAAACATTAGCAACACACCTGTCATCTGAGGCAGAAGTGAAGAGGGAAGAACAGCCAATGATCCCAGACCTAGGAAGCGGTGGCAGGCAGAACGAGGTGGCCAGGGAGACAGGCAGGGCAGAGGCTGGGAGTAGGTCACAGAGACCACGAAGGTGCAGGATGGGCCTTCTTGAACAATTGTCAATTGATTGTAATAACAAATAAAAGAATAAAATTGTGTTGTTATTCCTACTTTATTTTAAAAAATATTTTTCCTACTTTACTACCACACACCATCTTTGTTTCAAGTTTTAATTTGCTAGTTCTGGTCTCTGACGCCTCCTCTCCATCGTTGACCAATTAGAGAGCAAGTCATCGGCCTACGGCAGCAGTCTGCAAACTCATTAGTCAACAGAGCCAGATATCAACAGTACAACGATTGAAATTTCTTTTGCGAGCCAAATTTTTTAAACTTAAACTATATAGGTAGGTACATTGCTATTAACTTAATTAGGGTACTCCTAAGGCTTAGGAAGAGCCACACTCAAGGGGCCAAAGAGCCGCATGTGGCTCGCGAGCCGCAGTTTGCCGACCACGGACCTAAGGGATGGTGTGTGGTTAATTCCTGCGCTTCTCAGTGGGGATTGCTTTGGGGGAGGTGGTTGGTTAAGTGACCTATTTGGGGTCACACAGTGCTGGTGGGCAAGCCAGGGGCACAATTGGCCTGCTCTCCTGTTAGTGGCTTAGCCTGCCGCACCTACCTGCATCAATTATTTTTAAAACAGGCATTTCCATTTAATGATTCACGCTGGGTCTAATTCACTTGCTGTTTAATGTCACTTAATTATCCAGAGACTAAAACAGATCCACAGAGAACAGATTTTAAAAGTATATTTTAGAGATAAAAATGGGCCTTTAATATTCTACAGGATTTCAAATCCCCAGACAAAGAATGTCAGCTTAAATTTGAAAGAAGCCCTCTAAGATCTGTCTTTGAAAAAGAAAAAGGCAGCCTTGGCCTTCGTGCAAGCAGAGGACTCACCTTTTTCAAATTACAGTTTTCAAGTCTGATACACTAGATAATCATCAGGGGGTCAAATAAAATCATTATTTTGTCAGAGAGAGAAAGCACGTTCAAGGGGGAAATTAATGACAGCAGAGAAAGAACAAAGTCGTTGCTAATAGGGAGAGTTTCTCAAAGATTAAAGGAGGACTTGCCCTTAGTTTTGCTTCAGGTGTTATTCTACAATCATGTTTAAGGCTCCACAATAATCCTACCCCGAAAGCAGGGACTAGGAACCCCTCAGGAGAAAGGGGGCCCCAGAACTCCCACCGCACAACCTCAGATGTGAAGGGAAACCTGAGTATGTTTTGCAGACACAACCTCTTTTCATCCTGAATATCTCAAAATTGTTTAACTGAGCGGGCAAACGCAGAAGCAGAAAATGTGGTGACCCCGGGACAGCATGCCCTCCTGTGGAAAAAGAAGAAAAAGTCTGTTCTGAAGGATGCAGAAGGGAATTTAAAGGGCGCCCAAACCTTTTTAACCTAAACTCCCAGGGCCAATCTTTGACACTGTGACCTTGTTCTGATGGCCAGCTGTCCACAACCACATCCTGATTTCGCTTTTGCCAGCTGAGGCTGGTGAGAGAGGGTGAGTCCTTCTCCCTCCCCTGCCATGCTGCTTCCTTGGTGCAATTTTCCTAAGAAACAAACACCGGAGGGTCGGCCGGACTGGCGGGCCAGGTCACCACACAGAGTGGATTTTGCAGACCCAGCCTCCTGCATAGACATGCCTCCGGTTTCCGGAGTGCCTTGTTGTGTCTAGAAGGTCACATTGTTCTAGCTGCAATGCTGTTATTGTCTTTCCACAAGTGATGGGGTTGCTGTGATGCCTGGGCACTGCCTGGAAGGCAGGTGGGTCACCATGGAGGAGGTTGGTGAGGGAAGGAAGAAGGGTAACATGTGCCCGGGACATAGACATGTGAGTGCTGGATATTGATTTAGATGCCCTCGGAGTTTTCCTATTTAAAACCTCGCCACTGGCCCTCTCTCGGTCACTTGTGTGGTCGCTGCTGATCGGCTGCTATGTTTCCCTCCCTCACAGGTTGTCTGTCCCTGCTGGAGGGTAAGGTGCCCGCAGAGGTGCAGGGCAGTGTGTTCTCGTTCAGCACCTGCCAGGTCACCACCCTCCCACTAGTCCTCACTTTTTCTGTGTCCCCAGAAGCTCACGGCCCAGGGAGCCCTTATGGGAAGATAATTTTATGACTTGATGTAAACCAATATTTTGGGTTGGAGGAGTATCTAGTATTTGCCCTTCACTCAAACAGAATCCTATAAAATAAAAGCCAAATATGCTAAGTGTCCAGTCATCCAGTTGGCTGTTCAACCAATCAAAGCATAATATGCTCATGATATGCTAAGGCTGCTCAACTGCTCGCTATGACATGCACTGACCACCAGGGGGCAGATGCTCCAACCAGTAGGTTAGCTTGGGGTCTGGCAGATCAGGACTGAGTGAGACAGGCCGCACATGCCCTGGAGCCCTCCCTCGGTCCCTCCCTGGCCCTGATCGTGCACTGGTGAGGTCCCTTGGCCTGGCCTGTGCCCTCTCGCAATCTGGGACCCCTTGGGGGATGTCAGAGAGCACGTTTTGGCCCTATGGCAGAACAACCGGTCGCTATGACATGCACTGACCACCAGGGGGCAGATTCTCAATGCAGGAGCTGCCCCCTAGTGGTCAGACGCTCCCACAGTGGGATTGTTGCTCAGCCAGAAGCCGGGCTCACGGCTGGCGAGCGCAACGGCAGTGGGAACCTCTCCCACCTCCACAGCAGCACTAAGGATGTTCGACTGATGGCCGTCAGTTGTACATCCCCCGAGGGCTCCCGAACTGCAGGAGGTTCAAATTTCGTGCACCGGGCCTCTAGTAAAGATAATAAGTTTCTCAGTGTTGGCATTGTTGTCTGGGCATGTGTAATGGTTCGATTTTATTTGCTCATGATGTCAAGTGATTCACCCAAGTGTCTCCAAGAAAGGAAGCTATTTTGCAGAGCTTAAATTTCCAAACTTCTGACTTTCAATAACTTGGAAATATGCATACTCAACCATTTCTAGAGAGTTCTGAGTCTGGAGGACAGAATTAGAAGGTGAAGAGTCCTGTTTCTTCAGCCTTCAAAGGCCTGGTCCAGCCACACCCATCTCCATGGCCTGGCCTGGGAACAGGTGGCATTCAGGGCATTGCCACATGGGAGCAAAATGCATTAAAACATCTCACCCACCTATTCAGGGCATGGTTTGTGTGTGTTTGGCCAATGGTAAGTTAACTTATCTGCTGGGGAAGGCAGATTTACAAAATCACACTAGGGAAGCTTAGTTGTATTTCTATGGCAAAGGTTAATATTTGTGTTCAGATCCCCATAATACCAATCAGGGTCTGGACTATATTTCTACACCAAGGGACAATGAGACAAGTGCTGGGCCAAAGACTCACTGTTCTCACCCCATGGGATGAGGAGGAGGCAGGGGCACGCGGCCATGCATGGTACATAGCCAAGTGGTGAAGAACCTGGACAGGCCGACATCTTCATATGGGGATCCCTGGGGTCTGGTGGGCACTAAGGAAGCAAGGGTCTTCCCTGATGCACAAAAGACGGATGACTTTTCAATAGGCATTAATACATTTATAGGTATTCACATCTACTAAGTTTCTTGTAAAAAGAAAAAGAAAAACAAAACCAGAAGCTTCAAGCTCACCACCTATCTGAAATCAGGTCCCGTTGCATGCGCTTTGTTAAATTCCAATGTAATGAATGGCTGGACTTGGACGTCAGCCCATGGGCAGGACACAGGCTTGCCCTTGAGAAATTTCACTTCTCAGGAGAAATGCTGGCATTTACAAAGAGCGGGAGAGTGAGAGCACGCATCCTGTAAACAAGTAATGAGCCTGAAAGGGACAGAGAGATCAGTGGTGTGCAAACCACAGCCAGAAATCCAGGGTGTGTTCGAGGCTTCCGTGCCGGCCCTGGGATGCTTCACCTGGGACGCTTCGCCTGGGACCCACACTTCCTATCTCTCAGCCATGGAGACAGCAGTCTGACCTGCCAGTTTGAAACTGAAAGCTCGGAGGAGGCACGTGGTTAAAGAGTTCCTCTGTTTCGAATAGCAAATGAAGGGAGTGTGGGAGGGGCCTAGCAACACAGCAGTTACCCCCAAGGGAAGAAATGTCTGGGGAGGGCAGGCTCCAACCAGAAAGTTTCCACATGATGGAGGAGGAACTGACGCAGAAATGGTTGAAAACCACTCAAAACATGGGCTCGCCATCAGGAAAGTGTGTACAAGTCTGCTCATGCAGGAACACACTGGGCTTGCCCAGACCCATGCATAGATCCAGGAGGGACAGTGCGGGCCATACCCCATCTGAGATAAGGACATCCACTCCATCCTCATGGTTTTCCTCGGATCCTTCAAATGCAAGAGACTTATTTCTACGCAGTCATCTTGGTACCCGTGAGCTCGTGAACAAGTTCAGAATGATGTCAGTGTCATGGCTGTGTGAGCCCACTCTTTTCAGGGGTGATTGCAGGGTGCCATGCACACATCCTGGCTCATTCGGGGCGATCCTCTCAGCTCAGGCTCGATGCTTGGCTTGGAGAGGCGGGTGCAGCATGCTCTGCCTCTGCAGAGAAGCGGGATTGTCCCGGTTCTGACAGGATGACGGATATGCTTCGGGCTCTTAAGCTGGCTTTGGCAGCAACGCTGACTTTCTGGGTCGGCGCAAACATTACGATATTGTTAGGGCTGTGAATGGAGCTTTTGTTCTGGTGTTATGGGATTACAGTATTTAGACGAGCACATCTTACTCAAAGATAACTTTGAATGTATTTAAAGTGCATTTCTTGACAGGCTGTTATTGTAAGTGGATCTGGTTAAGTCACCCACACTTTTAGGAATTCTGCATCACAGGAGGTAGTCTTGCACTGTGACCCTACTGCAGGAGTGCACGCGGCCACAGGAGACAGGGATGGGGACAGTTCTCCATCAGCTGTCCAGGGCAGAGCTCAGGCCAAGCTCTTGAATCCAGGCAGTTGTTTTAGAGGAACTGACTTGCAAGGAAGCCCATAACCAGGTACAAGTAGAATGAGCAGGTGAGGCACTCGGTTCACACAATCCAATTGGGGGAGGAATACACCCCAGAAGGGAGTATCCTGTCCTGTCCCAGAGAAAATGTAGACTAGTCTGAGGAAATGCATGTGGAAGACATAGGAACACAAAACCTAGCTTGCACGTGGGACTTTTATACCCCAGGAGGACATGAAAAACACTGGACACATTTTCCAAGGTACTAGTGGATGATTAAGGGACTGAAATCAAAATAAGAATGTTGAAGAAAAATTTAAAACACTTGAAGTGTTTAATTGAAGAGAGTAACCACCTGTCTTCCCTCACCTCTGGTAAAGGACAAGAAGGAAGGCAGTCATGCACATTCAAGGTAGGTTTTGGGAACGTTAGAAAGTCCAGCTACGTCTCTAGAATTCTAGGATAATTGCCTGTGTCTGTATCGAAGTGGTTAGGTAACCTCAGTGCGCCATGCTGCCTCCGACTCCCTGTTTCCCAATAGTATTAGGCACAGACTTAATCAACAATGTATTTACTGCACATGGACTTTGTGTCCCCATCCCAGGCTGTGCAAGGAAAAAGAACAAAGGATGATGTACATGCAGGGCCGCTGTGGGTGGGCAGGTGGTGAGCAGGAGTGTGAAACAAGTAGCCATTGACTACTAACGCAGGAGGGACAGGCAGACTGCCTCGTGTTTGAGGTTCATCTACATACAGAGAAACAGCCCAGCTACTGTCACTGTGAGTGGATCTGGTTTAATCACCCACACTTTTAGGATGGCAGCATGCATACCTGCTAGCTCACGCAGTCACTGCTCACACCCTCACCTCCTGACCCAGGCCTGCAGACACATTGCCCTGCTACCTGTTTGAATTACAGACGTTAAAATATTTATTTATTCTATATGGTTATGAAAACTTGATGCTGGTATAAAACATTTGATCTTGTTCTTGAAAAAAAAAAATCAAAGGATGCGAGTGGAATGGAATTGCATCCCAACTACCCAGCCTCCATCAGGGAAGCAGCCGCGGCTACTTCACTTCACACTCTGTCCTGATGACAGCGCCCAGCTCCCGTAACACAGATCAGGTTCAGAAGGAAACCATAAGGTGAAGGTCTCAAATAATGTCCTGACCACCACATATCAAGGCGAGAGGCCCTTATCCAGAAGAAAGAGCCCCACGCAGGAGGTGGTAGGACTAGAGAAGGTGGGGGCCTGTGAAAAGGAGAGAAGGACCACATGCACAATTTGGCATAAAAATGTATGAAACTCAGTCTGATTCATAAATGGAAAGGGCAGTATAATCCCGTAAGTGCCACAAAACAGCATTTAAGCATTTGCAAGGGATAACACAAGTCATTCCAAACAAATGCTAAATCAAAGCACACATCTATCATAAGCTGGGTGCTTCCAGACTAAAGACTAAGTGGGTGGCCCTGCCTGGACTCCACTAGTGGACATAGTAGTTCTCATTCTGCGACAACCATGACACTGAACAAATCTTTGAACCCCCATTCTAACCACCATGACAAAGGATCTCAGATCAGAAGCTTGAAACAACAGAAAATCACTCCCTCCCATTCTAGACTAGAAGTCCAAAATCAAGGGGTTGGCAGATCGGTTCCTTCTGAGGCTGTGAGGGCGAATCTAGTCCAGCCTCTTCGTTTTCCAGACGTTGCTGACACTGTTGACGGTCCTTGGCTTGTAGAAGCATCACCCCATTTCTGCCTGCCTTCATGTTCACGTGGTGTCTCTGAGTGTGTCTGTGTCAAAACTTCCCTTTTTATAAGGACCCAGTCATATTGGATCAGAGACCACCCTTCTCCCGTATGGCATCATTTTAACTAATTACATCTACAATCACCCTATGTCCAAACATGGTCACATTTTAAGGTCTTGAGGTTAGGACTTCATCACATGAATTTTACTAGGGGACACAATTTACCCGCCCATCATGGGAAGGCCTCACTCCCAAATCTCCCCCAGGCCGTGTCTTCTTCAACCTGCCCAGGACCTGAGGAGGGGAGGGCTCTGGTACTGGGTGCTGACTGGTGGCCACGTGACGGAGCTATCTGCCACCACGTCCTGCCCCTGACCCCAGCCCTGCCAGGGCCCGAGTCCTCACCTGCTCTCTGTCCTCCAGGTAGTAACACTAGCCATCTGGCTGCACTGAGATGACCCTGCAGCCAGGATCACTAGTATCCTGGTGACCCCGGGTCACCGATTTCCCCAGAACCATGTGAGCTCCTGTGGAGAAAGTCTACCTGCTCCTTTTGTTTAATGGGGCTCCTGGTAATAAAACATGTACAATGACTAAAAGAACGATTGTATCTTCACCTCTGCATGCATTAGTAATGCAGGTACTCAATAAAGCCTCACCACTTTCCGCTGACAATGCTCTAACTCCTCTTTACACCATGCGCTCACGCCCTTTCTGCGGGATGGCAAAGCCACAGGCAGCGGCTGGCCGACGCTTCCGCTGAAACGTGGCTTTAATTGTGGATGTCTTGCGTGGGCAAGTCATCTCCATGTGCTTCTCGTCTTTGAGAGCACCAGTTTAAGTCAGTGATCAAAGAGAGGTGGAAGGAAAGTTATGTGTTCATGCATCCAGCCCGAGCTGGCCTCGTCAAAGCTGACTGGTCCAGTGTGCCCCTCACCCAGTCAACTGAAGGGCCCTTCACTGGTGTCCCCGAGGCCTGTGCTGTCCATCTGAACACATTCTCCACTATTTTGGCCACATTGTAAACATTCGCTGCTGCCCTCCAGAGGCTAAAATTCATTCTGATCTCAGAGTTGATTGAGCCAAGTTAGGATCTCAGACTCAGGGGTAACGAGTTGCCGAGGAGTCTTTCCTGACTTGGCAAGGAGGGCCGTGTTCCCTCAGAGACCTTCTTGCCCTGTTTTGGCCATGTGTTTGTTTAGCTGAGGCAAATTGATCCACTTGCCTAGCACAGAGGATGCCAAACCTATGCTGGGTTTCAACAACCCTGAATTCTGCTGTCAGTGGGAAGACAAGCTGCATAGTTACCCCAAAGTCCCCAATAGAGGCCTGGCCAGACCACAGGGTTCCTGTGCCTCTGGATCAGCCACCTTATAAGGATAATTTAATCAAAATTCAGTCTGCTCAGTGAGGTTGGCTGGGCTTCAGTTAGATTGTGCACCGGATACTTGACTGCCATATTCTGGGTAAAGCTGGCACAATAGAATTGGGCGCTTCTTGTCACCACCTCTCTCTTTTCCCTTGTCCTGGTATTAGAGAATCACCCAACCCTCTCTGCTGGCAGCAAAAGTCCATCTGCAAGGTCAGGGCTAGACATTGGATGTCTGCTCATCACCGCTGGGTGAAGCAGGTCAGAAAAAGGACAAAAGTATACATTTGCCTGCTAGGATGAAGGTGTCACCTTCTCCTAACCTGTACCAGACTCACTTCCTATAAGAGAACCCCTTGCCCTAACCAGTTTGGCTCAGTGGATAGAGTATCAGCCTGCAGACTGAAGGGTCCCAGGTTCAATTCCGGTCACGGGCATATACCTTGGTTGTGGGCACATCCCCAGTAGGGGGTGTGCAGGAGGCAGCTGATTGATGATTCTTTCTCATCGATGTTTCTAACACTCTATCCCTCTCCCTTTCTCTCTGTAAAAATTCAATAAAATATATTTTTTTTAAAAAGAGAGAACCCCTTATAATGTGGTGCCAGTAGATACCCTGAGGGTAGTTCTGTGCCAGCCCTCCTGCCCCAACACAGGGACACCCACTCACAGGCACAGACACACACACAGGGTATATGTACACCCATGAACACACACAAGCACACACTCACATGAGCCCACATATATACATCACATATGCACACACACTGTATGTGTACACCCATACACACTCACATAGGCACACATGTCATGCATGCATACACACAAGCACACAGACCTCACATGCATGCACATACTCGTTACACAAAGCCCGTGGCTCCATGGTTCCTGCCAGTATCCATTTCCAGGCTCATTGCTGTGTCCCTGCAGGCCTACATCTAGTCAATTGTGGCTCAGATGTTCGTTTCTCCAAAGAGGCATTGCTGCACGTTTCATATGACAAACAGACGGCTCTACATTTATAAAAGTATCTGAGGTCTTCAAATGAAAAGATTTCCACTCACTCAAGATGCAGGAAGATCCCACCCGTACTCTTTGATGTGCATTTCCTGAGTGCACAGAGGATTCCTGGGAGGCTGTGTGAGTCCCCTTTGTTTCTAGAATGTTTGGTTGATGTGCTTCAAACTAGCAGTAGGAGCAACTGCTGGCAAACGTGTGCATTTTAATTGTGGTCTCCGGGACACTCAAGCTGCGAGTCTGGCCCCGGGAGCAGAATCCCATACCTAATCCCAAGCTCTCGGCACTGACAACACACCCTCTGCGAAGCTGCACTGCCGCTAAACTGTAAACATCTTGGAAAACTTGGCCAACATTACTCAACCTAGGCAGCTGGCTGTTGTTTTTTATCATTTCCAGGTGCATTTGAGGGAGAGGAACATTCTAATGGATGTAAATCGGCTGTGAGATCCAAACCCTGGAAGTTATACCCACACATTTCAAAGAGATTCTGCTCTGGAGGTTTAAAGGAAATGGAATGCCCCCAAATCAAAGGTGCCATCGAACGCATTTTCAATAAATGCTTAAACACGGTTTTCACCCAGATGGTCTTCTCTCGGGTACTATTCTCTGATTCCAAATTCTAGGAAGAGACTGTGCCTGGGCTGAAATGTGCTGAAGACTCGAAGTCCAGTTTCAGAACCTGAGATGGGGTGTTTCCTGTCACCCACAGACCCTGAGACTCCGCAACATATTGGTGTCCCTGGAACACAGACTGGCGTTATGCGTTCCTACATGGGCAAGTGTGTGAAAGCTGGGTCCCTGTTTTCGAGAGAGCACTGTGTCCTAACAGGAAACTTGAAAAGTTGAAATTTGATAGGAAATTCACTTCTGATGAAAACTTTCACCAGTTTAGGTCCAACAAAGCAAAAATGTGGTTCAAGCTTTATTTTTTAATTTTGTTTTTTGATTAGGATCGGATTGGGATCTTTATTACTGGGCCTGCGGATAGGTAGGTTTCACTCAAAGGCTGTACATTTCACTTTAGATTCTTAGGAGGATGAACCTTGGGCAAAAGTCACACTAATATAAGGCTAAGTGAGATGATGGAGGAATGCTCGCCTGTCCAGTGACCAGTGAGGCATCCTCTCGAGTGGGTGCCCTGAGTGCTGACCCCCACAGAGCTCTCCATGGCCACCCCAGGTCATCCTGAGTTGCTTCTTCCCAATGGAACTATCCTATTCAAGGGCCTTCAGGGGCCCCTGATTACTTGAAGAAACATTTATTCTGGCGTTTAGAGCCTCCTCTCCTTGCCTGCTTTTACCCACATACATTTCCCACTGCTCACTGGCACCAATCTCCTTTCTTCAGGGTCTGCTGATGTCTGTTGTCCTGCATAGCATGACCACCCCACCTCCTGAGTGGGGCAACTTGGGCTTGTATTCCAACTCTCTAGACTCAGGGGCACATGCGTTTGCACTGGATCATATCAACTCTTCATTGTCTCCAGAGAAGTGAATTTGTCATGCTCCCACTGCACGCCAATACCACCAACATTCTGCCTCCTTTGTGAACTAGTAAAGGTCACGGGCTTTGCTTTATGTCTTGTTGCTGCCCCAATGCACCAAGCAAAGGTCCCAGTGCACGTTATCCACTCCAGAGATGCTGTGGGCTTTAAACCTGCCGAAGGAAACAGGGGTGCCCTCTGGCCCAGCCGTCTGGGTCCAGCGCCTAGGCCCTCGCTGACCCAGGGCGTCAGTCTCCTTCCATGCAGCCAGGTCTCTGCAATGAGGCCAGTGACAGTGTAGTCAGAGCAGAGCTGCCTGATGTGCAGTTCCTGCTCCAGGGTGACACCCAGTGTTTCAGCAACAGGGCTGAAATGTTAACAACTCTGATTCTAATGGAACACAGCAATGTTCCCTATGGGCTTCCCTCCTAACTGGGCGAAGCAAGCTCAGAACAGTGCCTGGTGTCTCCTGACAATGTGGGGACACCAGGAGGGCGAGGTCTGAGCTTCTGATCAGCCTGGCAGGTTGGGGCTAACCTGGAGGGGACGCAGAAAGGGCCCAGTTCCTCTGCAGAATGAGCGTGATCTTCTGCTATCACTTCCTCCTAGCAGGTCCTTGGGTGCCATCGTGATATTGTCTGCTCTTGACATGTGCTACCTCTCTGTCTATCATGAAGACATAAAAGCTAGAATCATGGCTCCATCACTATTTGAGTCTCCCTCTCACACCTTTTAGATCTTTAAGAATTCTTCTGAACATGTCAAGGCCTGCTTGATGGGTGCGTGCTTTCTGAGTCTGGGTCTAGTTGAAAATTAACGCCGACACTCACGAGTAGCCAGGCTTCATCTCTGCAGGTCACAGGTCAGTGGCGCTCTGTACCTGGCCTTTATTGTAGCTCTCAGGACATTTACTCCTTTGGGCAGAATTTTTTTTTTAAGTTTTACAAAAGATCTAGTTGGAATATATAATAAGAGTCAGCAACCTGTTGGCAGCCTTCACTAAAGAACCTTGTAAGTGAAGGAACTTCTTCTGGCAGACCTTCCGTGGAGTTCATGGTACAAATCCTTTCTTCTGCATTTCATCCTGTTCAGAGGAGTAACCATTGCCTCTAAAGCACTTTAAAAGGCCTGTGAATGAAGATGGATGGAAATGAATGTGTCCATTTTAATGCACGCCACCATTTTTGCTACAGAATGACTGGTTTAACTTGTGAAATTGAATGAGTTTAATGCAAGATAAATATTTATGCATAGACCCGTGAGAAGGATGAGCTGTCTGCAAAAGAATAAAGGCAAAGGCTATTATTTTCAGAGATCAGATCACTCATGGGCAGGCAGGCCATGATGAATTCTCTATGCATAAGGCATCCTCCGCCCCTGCCCTTTCATCTTCCCCCATGCCTTATGCACGCACTGCACACCAGAGCCAGCACGTCTAGGCCACAAGACACCCTCAGGGTGCAGTGCAGACGAGACCCACTCTCTTTTCTCTGATAGGTCACTTACTTCTCTCACTCACACACACACTCTCATACACACTCACATATTGGCACACTCACTCACATACTCACATACTTTCACATACTCACTCACACAGTCAAACATGCTCTCACACTCACACACACAAATGCCTTCTCATCTGGGTCCAGGGGGAGATTAAAGGGCAGCCAGGCTTAGTCCCTTCCAGTCACAGGTCAGTCGCACTCCACACTTGGCTTTTATGCGTGCACGCACACGCGCGCACACACACACACAAGCCTCGCGCGCACACACACACACACACACACACACACAAGCCTCCTCAGTCTGTACAAGAATGTAGAAAACACCCAACAGTTTCTAATACAGCGTCTTAAAGGGAATGGCTGAGGGTGACCAGGTTGGAGGAGAAAGGGCTCCCCCAGGAGCCATGGCAGTTGAGCTGAGAAGACAGGAAGGACAGCAGCAATGACTGTTCCTTCCCAGAACCACGAGGACAGGTCAGGCCACGGAGGTGCTCAGAGATGAACGGTGGCCAGGTATTCTTGTAAATTCCGAATATTTACCTGCTCTTCTCTCAGACCTGGGAGGTGTCGCTGGTGTATTAGGAGTGTCCTCATCATTGAAAAGAAATGACTGCTTCTGAGATCTCCTGGCTTCAAGCCCATCAACATCCCCTGGTGGACCTATGCCTTCTCATCTGGGTCTAGGGGGGAGATTAAAGGGCAGCTAGGCTAGTCCCTTCCAGTCACAGGTCAATCACATTCCATACCTGGCTTTTAGTGTAGCTCTTAGGGCATTTCCTCCTTTCGACACACCGTTTTTTAAAATCACAAAATGCAAGCACAACAACATGATGATAAAGTTTTACTTATTCTATAGAACAATGTTTTATTCAAAACTGCAAATAAACACCTCATATTTCCTGTGCGGAGCTGGGAGAATGATAGCTAAGGAAAGAAGGCAATGTTTCTGAACTCCCAGAGAGAAGACCAAGATGCTGTCGGAGGGTCAGGTAACTTACTGTGAACTCCCGTGACCACCTGCCCAGCAAGTTGGGCCTTCTGGCTCCCATCTGAACAGTCAGGAGCTTGCGGGGGCCATGAGGACAGAGGTCTTTCCAGGACTGTTGGAGACACTGCTCAGACCCTCTGTTCTGGGAAAGGTCCGGACACTGCAGTAGCGCAGCTGGACTCTTGAACTGTGGAAGGAAGCACTGCTCTTGGAACTTTCCAAATAAAATGAAAAAAGACAGAGGGAGAGGC
Organism: Myotis yumanensis; assembly: GCF_028538775.1. Lineage (NCBI taxonomy): Eukaryota > Metazoa > Chordata > Mammalia > Chiroptera > Vespertilionidae > Myotis > Myotis yumanensis. The sequence goes on from NW_027223755.1 coordinate 28,090,149, forward strand.
TATGGAGCCCATGACCAGGGGCACCGCATATCAGCCTCTTGAGGGCTATGTATAGCCCAGACCTGATAGGCCATGGGGAGAAGGAAGATGAGACACAGAGTTGCTCTGTCTGTAACTCTTCTTGCTGGGCCCATAACTTTGGGAATGGAGCCCCAGCACATTTTCTGGGTGGGCTCAGTATCTGATGAAGGAATTGGACAGCCAACACTATGATTGCTAGAATTCAAAAAATAATGAAGGATGACCAAAATGCAGCATAATTCATAAAACATTTTTATACAGTGATCATATGTCTTTTCATGGATAGAGAAAAGTACCTCTTGAACATAATTTTAAGAGGACATTTTAAGCCTGATTGTTTCAGGGGTTTGCAGAAAGAAAGGATATTTGGAGAATGGTGCTGAGAAAAATAATGCCATTTGAGCAGCCTAGAGACACAATATCGATGAGTTCAGTTCACAGTGGAGTGTCTGGGATAACAAGTCATAACAGTATGTGTATTGTGTGTATGTGACTGTGTGATGTGCATGTGATTATGTGATGTGCATGTGTGTGCACATGTGTGTATGGTGCATGTGTATATTTTTCATTCAGCCACAAACTTTCTGGTTTCATTGTTCTGAAAATAAGCTCTGGTTAGAAATGGTGAATGAAATAAGCAGGTACATCACCTCTGGAGTCCCCGGGTTTGGCGGGGGTGTCCTCCATCCACCAAATTATGTGACTTGTCTCCATGGAAGGCTTCCACACCCTAATGTCTGAACTCCAGGACACAGGTTTCACGATCTCATCACTACTGAAAGGGGGTTGACTAGACAACCCCCCAGGGACCCCATCGATGCAGCCTGGAGACAACCAAACTGACCAGCTGAGCCATACCCCAGCTATTTCATTTGCCTATTGAACGACTGCTTTGCTTCCTGCCTGAATTTCTTATTAAATTTAAAAAGAGAGAGTTTTTTTCCTTAACCTCGATTTCTTACCAGTCCAATATTGAAAGGAGAAACTAGCCTCTTGTTTTCCTCTTGAGTGAGGCAGTGTCTATCCTGGGGGAGAGCTCATGCAAGGAATCTCACCAGTGGGACTCCCCAGCCATCAGAGTGTCCACAGGAAACATGGCCACTTCTCCTCTGAGCCCCACTCTGCTGCTTCCTTCACCTGGCAAATGCCAGCGAGCAAATCAGAGAATAATGGAAACTTGCTGCGGCACGTTTAGTTAGAAAGGAAATTCCACAGTAGTCAGTTTACATTGGACAGGATCCCATAAAAATTAAATAGTCAGTTGACAAAATACTCTCATTAGTGGGTAGAGTGGCCTAGGCTGTGTTCCCCGACATGGATCCCTGAAGAGAGTCCGCAAACGTTTTTTGAGTGTATTTGTTTCTTAGAACATTGCATTAGTCAAGTGATAACACATTTAGTAGGAATGAGTACCAGTTATTAAAAATATTCAACGAGGAATTATTGAGCACCGATCATGTGCCAAGCATGCCTGGGTCCTGGGGTGCAGCTGTAAAGACGACAGACCAAGCCCCAGACCACATCATCCTTGTCTTCCAGCGCAATTTATTTCCCATTTAGGATAATGTGCCTCCTTAATGCCTTTATTACTATTCTTTATTGTGTTCCCATGGTTATTACATTTTAAATTATAAAAATATAAAATTTAGCCACACTAATTTGATGTTACTGCCTGGTTGGTGTTTTATATAGCCAACCTCTGTATTTTGCAATGATTACAGAAATGTATCCTTCTTCTTAGTGTATCCAGTATTCTAAGAAGTAAAACACTTTAGGAAAATCTAATGTAGGTTAAACTTAAAGACTGTTGAGGAGTAAGATTTTTTTTTATTATTATTAAACAACAAATTGGCACAATCTTGTGCCCATTTGAGATGTGTGTTTTTTTAATTATTGAAAAGATTTCTGCCCTAGCTGGTTTAGCTCAATAGATAGAGTGTCAGTCTGCAGACTGGAGGGCCCTGGGATCGATTCCAGTCAAGGGCACATGCCCAGGTTGCAGGCTATATCCCCAGTAGGGACTGTGCAGGTAGCAGCCAATCAATGATTCTCTCTCATCATTGATATTTCTCTCTCTCTCTCCCTCTCCCTTTCTCTCTGAAATCAGTAAAAATATATTAAAAAGAAAAGAAAAGGCTAGATTCGTTGGAAGTGGCTATTCAGTTTATTTTTTTAGAGATTTCTTTTGTCTTGTCAATACATAAACTGTAGAATTTCTATAAACAGCAATGCTATACTTGGGATTAAATTATGATTCAATTTATAAAAATCAGTACCTCTAAATTCCACACAGACTGTGTCATGCTTCTGTTTTGTCTGATGTGCGTGACAGTGTCCAGGTCTGTGCCACTGAGGGGGAGCTCAGGGAGTAGAAATCCCTCATCACCACAAGTGTTATCAATGTCTGCAGCCTGCATTGACTACAAAAACTTATTACTGGAGTTTCCTTATCACCAGGAATCTTATGACCTGATTTTGGAAACCCTGGGCTGATAGATCTCAACAAGCACAGGACCAAGAGGTTGCCCAGGATGCTGATTTCAGTGATAACACTTTGACAGTTCCAGGCAATCAGGACAAGCAGGCCACTCCACTTCCAACACATCCTGTTGGCCCAGCAAGTCACTAACACAGCTCAGAGTCAAGAGGAACGGAATGGGAGTCCACTTCTCAATAGGAGAAGTGGTAAAAATGCTGTGGCCATGTTTACCATGCGTTACACAAAGGAAGCCCTGAGCATGTGGAAAACACACTTTCAGGAGAGAATACTTGTTATGGCAAAGATTACTGTCTTCCCAGTCACTGTATAAATTGAATGCAATTGCAATTCAGAGCTCCACATCATTTCTTTTTGGGAGACTAATCTACAAAATCCTCCAGTTGATGTACGGACACATTACATAAAAACCAAGAATGAAAGAGCAAATATAGAGCAAATATGGATGGGTCATTATGTTTAAAAAGTTGATTATTCATGTGTAATGTAATTCGATTCCTACCTTATACTGTACATGAAACCATACTACAAAATCTCAATGTGAAAAGCAACATCTTAAAGCATTTTGCAGATTATGTGGGTAGTTGCCCTTATGATTTGGAAAGTAAGAAATTATTTTTTAAAGAAAGAATCAAAAGCAAGAAGAAAGTAAATCAGTAAAGAAAAAAAAAAACTTTCATTCCATTAAACTGAAAGACTTTGGCCAACAAAAAGCACCACAATGAAGTGATGAGAGAGATCATAGACTTATACTGCAATTACACAAGTGATAAAAGATTGGTTTCATGAATTATAGACAAGCCTTTCAATATAGATAATCTCACAAGAATATACAAAGGAAAACAAAAGATAGAAGAGAAAACACAGGGATAGATATACCATTTATAGAAGAGAACACTGAAAAAGGGTCTGAGAAATGGTAATTATGATAGATCATACTTGTCGATTTGGCAAAATTGTTTACAATCTGATCTAGGAAGTATTGTTGAGAATGTAGATAGTCTGGGCATCTCATATGCTATTGGCAGGGGTGTACGTTGTTAAAATAGCTTCAAAAGTAAATATGGTGACCCTGAGGATGTTCCATGGAGGGTCTATTTCTAGCTATGTATCCTAGGAATGTTTATTTCAATCTTGTTTGAGATGGAGAAAAATTGGAAACAATGGCAATCCCTAGTGAAGGGAGAGTAGATAAATAAAGTATGCAATATTCATGTAATGGATACTTTACAGTAGACTTTGTCTGAGACAGGGATCTGCAAATTGGAGCCTGCAAACCAAATCTGGCTGGCTGCCTGTCTTTGTAAATTAAGTTTGATTGGGACACAGCCAAACCCATTAGTTTACGCATTGTCAATGGCCACTTTCATGTACAGGACACATTTGAGTAGTTTGCCCACAAAGGCTCAATCAGTGATTATCCGGACCTTTACAGAAAAAGTCTAAAGCATTGAAATCTTAAAATGTAATAAAGAATGACTCAAAGCCAGTTGTGGAAGGATAGCTGCAGTGCCGTGCCATTTACATAATATGTAATGTGTAAAATAACACTCTATATGGCTTATGGATGAATAGAGAGGGAGCAGAAGCTCCAAACACACACAGTGATTAACACTGCATGCACACTGGTGGTTGCCTCAGGAAGAATAGACAATAACACAAGAAGAGGGCACCCAGGGCACTGTAACTGCCTCAGTAATTTTTCTATTCTTTTAAAAATCATGGATAATATGAGCAAGTTGCAGGATCTGAGGTGAACATATGTTGTTGGGTAGAGAGTCTGAGATGGATATGGGTTGGGTACGGGATCTGAGATGGACGTGTGGTGGGTGTTGGGTCTGAGATGGTTGTATGTTGGGCATAATGCATTCACTAGAATCTAGTGACTATCAGCCATGGGCAAACTACGGCCCGCGGGCCGGATCCGGCCCGTTTGAAATGAATAAAACTAAAAAAAAAAAAAGAAAAAGACCGTACCCTTTTATGTAATGATGTTTACTTTGAGTTTATATTAGTTCACACAAACACTCCATCCATGCTTTTGTTCCGGCCCTCCAGTCCAGTTTAAGAACTCATTGTGGCCCTCGAGTCAAAAAGTTTGCCCACCCCTGGACTAGATCATCTGCGGACATTTCATGAACAAATGAGCCAACAGAAGATTGTCCAGGAAATGTGTGACAGGAACCAACACTCAATAAAAGAGAAAGTGTCACAGAAGGAAAACAGTCCTAACATCTCCACCTAGGCTTTATTATTTTTGCTACTTTTACAACAAACTGAAAACAACAACAACAAGAAATGTACAGAAATAAGTAAAAAAATAGAAGCAGATGTAAACTGGATGAAATAACTCAGCTTATAAAGTACCTGGTGTGTTCCATTTGAAAGTCCCATTGAGTGCTTTGGAGGTGAATGAATTTATTTAGATCTTCCTCCTATTTGCTGGTTATCTACATCCAAAGCATGCACATGTTGGTAAGAAGTTACGTATCATTTCATCAACAAAATAACATATATATATATATATATATATATATATATATATATATATATGTATATATGCAATATTCATGTAATGGATACTTTACATGAATATTGGGTACTATATATATATATATATATATATAGTTTCTGAGACTATTTTTACAATGAGAAGTATGCAAAGAGGTAGCATGAGAAATGTAGAACAAAAAACTTGGACATCTCAGTTCCTACTTGCTGTAGGTCAGGTTACCCTAATGGTTACAGGTTGAGACAGAGATTAAGTTCAGGCTCTTTGTTAGGGGTGATCTTAGGTTGACACCTGTGGAAGGTGAAGGAGAAGTAGGATTGGGCAAAGAAGAGGCTGGACTGTCTAAAAGGTTTTGGCTGAGCCCTTGGCCAACTCTTAAGTGAATTGTTTCCTGAGAGTTTTCTCGGCTTGGGTGAGGGGACAATTGTCCCTGGAAGGAGGAGTGACTTGGGTGTGACAGTGTTTTGCATCTGCGGCAGTCCCTTTAGACCACTGATCACTGAGGGCTGTCTGCTGGCCTCATTCCCAACAGCTGGGGAAATGAGCTCTTGACCCCTGAAGGGACATCTGTGTGACACCTCTACTGTCAATTACACCAGTCTTATTATATAAACAAGGGAGCTCTGGGTTCACATAAAATCCTAAAGCACTCTACACTTTAAAAACGTTAAGATTAATGACTTTCAGTAAAGCTTGAGTTACACAACACCCATGTTCACTACATCTTCTAGACTATTTTATTAGGGGTTCAATTTAGTTTTATTGAGTTTTATTGGGTGGGTTGTTGTTAGGAAGTAATTTTGATTATTAGAGAAGTTAGGTGGAGCTCATATCTTCCTTCCTTGAGGGTCCACATGACTCAATTGGAATCAAACCATCTGGCTCCAGTGTTGTGGTCTGTGTATTTCATATGGCCAGCAAGCTTCGACCTCTGCCTGCTTCATCTCAGAACTCCTTTCTGTTACTCAGCCCACACTGGGGAAGCACAGGCTCTGACAGGTGTCCAGCCTGGATTCCAGACCCATGCTTCCCTCTGACCTCGGCAGGATGGGAATATCTCAGTCCCTCTGGAGTCTTCTTTTCTCATCACATGATATGGAGTTGATGCTACTTTTTTCACAGAGTGTTCGTTAAGATCAAATTTGATTACATCTATTAAATGCCAGCTTAGAAGTAAATACTGAACTAATGTAAATTTTCTTTTTATCTCATTCCTTTGAAATTCTACTGGATTTTCCCTCCTCATTTAAAATCCAATTGCCATCTCATCATCTACTAAATTCTTTCCCCAGATCATTTATTTAAAATTGTATGTATATATTTTAGATCTTCTAGACCAGTGGTCGGCAAACTGCAGCTCGGCAAAGCGTGGCTAGCGAGCCACATGCGGCTCTTTGGCCCCTTGAGTGTGACTCTTCCACAAAATACTAGCTCTTCCACAAAATACTGACTTCTGCGCATGGGCCACGAAGTTTCAATTGCACTGTACGTGTGCGCCCGCACGTGGTATTTTGTGGAAGAGCCACACTCAAGGGGCCAAAGAGCCGCATGTGGCTTGCGAGCTGCGGTTTGCCGACCACAGTTCTAGACCAAGCATGTCAAGCTCATGGCCTGTGGGCTGTATGCCTCATTGATTTGGCCCGTGTTAGCCTTTGAGTTTGACATGCTTGTTCTAGACTGTATATGCCAGGGTCAGCTTCTGGCTTTCTCTTCTTTCTGCTAACCTGCCTGTCCACACCTGTGCCAGGACCACATCCAATTTATCAACTCCTTGTGACCCCTCTGGTTCTATTACAAAGTGTGGACTTAGCTTTGAGGTTGGCCACTTCAACAGAGCCTTGACTTTGAACCCTGGTGACCTCTATACTTCCCTGTCCACTCTGCTGATACCCAGGTTTTCATTACTGTGATGTTTAGATTTTCTGGTTTCTCCTCCAGGAACGAGGGTATCTCTGGAGATCTCCATCAAAGATTTCTGTTGTTCCCCTTCACTGTATTGGTAGTGTTCCCTGATGCAGCTGTACCCTCCTAGAGTACAGTGTTTTCTGTTATGTCTTCTCCACCCTCCAGCACATTCCCCACAATACATGCCTAAAGCTTCACCACTTCATTCAAGTTGCCCTTTGTCCCTGCTTGTCAATGTGCATCCTTCAATTTTATTAAGAACATAAAGGTCATTTGTTGTCCTCCATGCATTTGGGTCTTTCTGCCATTTTACTCAGACAGTATTCCACCCCTCATGCCTCTCCCCTTCCCTCCAAAGTGATTATAACTACTGCCTGTAAAGGTCATCGCTGATTAATAATCAATTTACTTGTAGTGCTGATTTTCTACTATCAAGAATTCAACTTTAAGTACTTTATTATTATGTTTTTTTGCAAGTACTTACTGCTTCATAAGAGTAGAAGATTCCTAAACCTATAGGAAGTAAACATTTTATGGTCCCTGAGAGTATCCACAGTGCTTTTAATGGTATCTTTCTAGAGTTCTCATCTTTATATGCAAAATAATACCAATTTATATATACACATTTATTATATGTATATTATGTAAATGATTAACACATAATCAATATAAAATATATAATATGTATTCTGTATAATTTTAAAAGTTATTAGAAAAGTAAATATAATAAAATATAATTATCTATTATTCTATAACTGACCTTCAGAAGAATACTTCAGAACAAGCAAGACATATAAATACTTTTTATATCTTCTACTGTATAACATTATATATTTATACAACTACATTATGTATAATAACATATTATATAATTACTAGAAGCCCGGTGCACAAAAATATGTGCACTGGTGGGGGAGGAGGAGTGGGGGGGTGTCCCTCAGCCCCACTTGTGCCCTCTCACAGTCTGGGACCCCTCGGGAGATAACCACCTGCTGGCTTAGGCCCACTCCCCGGGTGGCAGATGGCAGGCCCAATCCCTCAGTGCCTGCCCCGCCTCCCCGAGTCCCGCACACGGCAGGGCCGATCTGGGGGTTGGGGCACCGCCCTGGGTTGGGTCACACACAGGATGCCCGGATGGAGGCCGGGCGGGCTGGCTGATCGCTGCTGCACTGCCCGGCCACCCTGGGCTGGGTCGCACACGGACGCCCGCTGCCCCAGGTCCCAGATAGCAGGCCCGGATGGTGACAGGGCAGGCGGGATGGCGCTGTCCCATCCTGCCTCCAGTATGCAAATTAGCCGCCATCTTTGTTGGCAGTTAATTTACATATCATGTTGATTAGCCGATGGGAGGTGTAGCGAAGGTACAGTCAATTACCATGTTTGTCTATTATTAGACAGGATGTAAAATATAAACATTTTAAATATATATGTGTAATGTTTTCAAATTTTACAGAATGAACATTGTTATTTTTATCATTATAATGAGTGCATACTGTTACATCCTATGAATAATACAGAAAAGCATAAAATTTACTGATTTGACCTTTAATTTCTTGTGTGTAGATTCAGTGTCAAGTCCAGCTATACCATGTGGTTGACTCTATCTATTTGCAGATGAGAAGATGGAGACACAGGAGAGTAAAATGAAAGGCCCCAGACATGGAACCTGATAAAGAAATGTCAGCTCATGACAACACACACTGACAATGCCAAAAAAGAAAACAGTGGTGCGCTCTCAGCTTTGACACTGTCGGCTCCCCGCTCTATCTCCCCGTGCTGTCTAGGTGTTCAGTAAGGACCGATAGCTGGCCGAGTCCTGATGGGGAGAGATGGGGCCATTAATCTTGGTTAGAGCTGGCTCCTCGCCGACATGGGGCCCCTTTCCCAGAGCACTCCACACACAGAGATTCTTTTGATGCCTAAGACAGGATCTAGTACACAGATCATTTAAATCTTTAACATTCTAACATAAACATATTTATGCATTTCCACAAGGGTACAGAGAGAACATTACTGGGCTCTTATTTTTAAAGTCTCCACTCCTGAATGCGCTTGTATTGGCAGTCTGAGTTTTGTTATGACTAATGGATGAATTGTTTTGCATCTTAACATGGAGAGAAGAACTGGGAAGGGTCAGGTCCACAGAAGCAACCTGTTGGAATTCCTCTTGGAACTCACTTTGAGAAAGCATAGATGAGGGCCGACTGGGTGCAACAGGGAGACAGAGTGAGGCTGCTGAGACTAGCATGAGATGCAATGCTGTCTGTTTCCATGGTAGCCAGCACAACTGTGCTCTTCTCATCAACCTGGTAAGAAGGCCTGTCAAGAACCAACACCAGGCACATGACCTCTGATGGACACCAGGGCTTATCATCTAACCTTCTACCCAGAGTTGACAGGTCGTTTTTCCTTCCAAAATTAACACAGGTGACAGGTGACTTCTACTGAGGCATATCTACATGCATCCAGGGGCTGGATTCAAGTCATAAACTGTAAGGCTTACTTTTAAACTCCTCTTCAAATTCAGGCAAGACATCTTGCTCCAAATTTAGTTCCCTGAGCTCAGTTATCTGGGTTTTCCAAAAGTGGCCCTGTGTTCCTTCTGTAATAAGGCGGTTCTGATGCACATTCATGGGCTCCATTGTGAGGCCCCAGGAAAAGGAAGGAGGGGAGACCAGTTCTTCCAGACCAGGGACACCAGACCCCCCGCTAGTGGTAGCAAGGTGGCCTACGTGGGCTGTTAGGAGGTGTGGTGTTATCTGTTATGAACACTTTCCTATGTGCTGCTAAAGATGACTTCCTTCTTCTGTAAGTTAAAGCAGATTGAATTTGGGAAGGTAATAACATTATGCCCCCTGGCTTGCATTCTAGAACTTTCTCTTGCATGAGTGTAGCATGTTGCTAACTGTCCCCAGATAGAGCAGGGGCTACTTCCCAAACTGTGATCTCCCAGGTGTAGTGTGTGCACCCTGCAGTCCCCCGTCTGTTATTCCCCTGTTCCTGTGGCTCCATCCGTGCCAGGGAACTCCACAGCATCCTGCCTCTGCTCATAAAATGGGGGTGAGCAGTTTGGTGCTGCTTGTGTTCAGTCAACACCCCCAACTGGATGATGGGGGAATGGGGCCCACATGTGGTGTCCCCAACTGTGCAGAGATGCTTTGCAAAGCTGCTCTGAGACTTGCACCATTGACCAGAGGACAGGGTCTTGGTAGGAACTCCTGAACAGTCATATTTTTAAAATTATTCCTAATTTTAAATGGAAAAAATGTTATTCCATTCCTTGTATATGTACATATTTTATTCTATGTGCAGCTGAGTATATTTTCATTTTTAAATAATCATATATTTGTCTGTTTGTGAATGTGCTTTTTTTTCCTGAATTTTTTGTTGACCCATTGACGGTTTACTTACTGATTCCAGCACTTCCTCTGTGGAGATGGAGAGTACCAGCTGGGAGCAGTGGGAAGAGCCCCACTGGTGCCCTGGGGCCTGGAGGCTGGTGAGCAGGTCCTCTGACAGGGTTTTGGCAACTCCAGGTCTCAGGCAAGATTGTTGAACACGTGGGTTATTCCCACCTTTATAATATTGGAGAGCCTTTGTGTACATACTTCAAACAGAGCATCATTTCTAGCAGGCACAGACTCCGGGGTGGGGGGGGGGGGGCGGTGCTGACCTATGTGCACAGCTCTTTTCAAAGCCACTGGGGCAGGCATGGGCATTTCCTTATTTGTGAAGACAAGAGCAAGAGCACAGAGGGGCAGGCACCCCAGGCTTGGCCTACATCCCTGAGACCACAACCGCGGCTGCTTTTTCCCTGCTGACCTGTGGCTCCAGTCTCCTGACCTGTGACACCTTCAATTGTTATCTAATCAATTCCACCGAAATTAAAAAGGTGTGTTTGCATTCGCTTCAACACCCTTTGCTCCAGTGTTTGTGGCGATGACCTTTCAGAACTAATAGCAAAGTCCCGCCCAGATTGCTTCCCTAATAAATAATGGAGAACCTTCGGAGGAGGGAGTGGGCTGCCTGGAGAGGCTGGACAGGGGTCCTGCACCCGCCGGGTCCACCTGCTTCAGTGTCCACAGCTCTGAGTGGGAAGTGAAGCCTCAAAGTGGAGCCTGTTTGTGGACCTTTCTTTTTTCATCACATTTGCCTGATTTGCTGGGATTGATTTTAATATTTTTATTGTAGTAAAATGCACATAACATAAAACTGACCAATTTAACCATTTTTAAGTATTCAATTAATTCATTAAATACATTCAAAATAGGTAGCCATCATCACTATTTCCACAACTTTTTCATCATCTCAAAAAAAAACTTTGTACCCATTAAACACTAACTCTCCATCCCTTTCCTCTCCAGCCCCTGGAAATCTCTACTCTAGTCCTATGCCAATGAATTTGCCTATCCTAAGTATTTCATGTAAGTGGCAACATGCAATATTCATCATTCTGGGTCACCCATGTTTTGGCATGAATCAATACTTCATGAACATAAGGCTTTCAGTTTTCATTTCTTCTGCCACACAGATAAGGTAATTATTTTTTTAAAATAATTAAATCTTTATTGTTCAGATTATTACATTTTTTCCTATTTTTTCCCCCCATAACTCCCCTCCTCCCAGTTCCCACCTCACCCTCCGCCCTCACTCCCCACCCACTGTCCTCATCCATAGGTGCATGATTTTTGTCCAGTCTCTTCCCGAATTTCCCACACCTCTTCCCCCCCGCCAAGCATAGTCAGTCCATTCCCTTTCTATGTCCCTGATTCTATTATAATCGCCAGTTAATTCTGTTCATCAGATTATTTATTCACTTGATTCTTAGATTCACTTGTTGATAGATGCGTATTTGTTGTTCATAATTTGTATCTTTACCTTTTTCTTCTTCTTCCTCTTCTTAAAGGATACCTTTCAGCATTTCATATAATACTGGTTTGGTGGTGATGAACTCCTTTAGCTTTTCCTTATCTGTGAAGCTCTTTATCTGACCTTCAATTCTGAATGATAGCTTTGCTGGATAAAGTACTCTTGGTTGTAGGTTCTTGCTATTCATCACTTTGAATATTTCTTGCCACTCCCTTCTGGCCTGCAAAGTTTCTGTTGAGAAATCAGCTGACAGTCATATGGGTATTCCCTTGTAGGTAACTGAGTTTCTTTCTCTTGCTGCTTTTAAGATTCTCTCTTTGTCTTTTGCTCTTGGCATTTTAATTATGATGTGTCTTGGTGTGGTCCTCTTTGGATTCCTTTTGTTTGGGGTTCTCTGCGCTTCCTGGACTTGTAAATCTATTTCTTTCACCAAGTAGGGGAAGTTTTCTGCCATTATTTCTTCAAATAGGTTTTCAATATCTTGCTCTCTCTCATCTTCTGGCATCCCTATTATTCTGATGTTGGTACGCTTGTAGCTGTCCCAGAGGCTCCTTACACTATCTTCACACTTTTGGATTCTTTTTTCATTTTGCTTTTCTGGTTGGGTGTTTTTTGCTTCCTCGCATTTCAAATCTTTGACTTGATTCTTGCGCTCCTCTGGTCTGCTGTTGGGAGTCTGTATAATATTCTTTATTTCAGTCAGTGTATGCTTACTTTCTAGTTGGTCCTTTATCACACCATCGAGGGTCTCATTAGATTTCCTGTACATCTCCTCAAGTTTATTGACAGCCTCTAGAAGCCTCTTGAGAGACCTCAAAAGTGTGGTTTTGAATTCTATATCCAGTAGCCTGCTTTCCTCCGGTTTTGTCCTTTGTGGCCTGTTTCTTTGTCTTGGCATTTTTTTTATGCTTCGCTGTGTCAATAGAGTGGCTTTCTGTGTTAAGTGTCCCAATTACCTGAGGTAGACACTCTTGGTGCACCCCCTTGTGGTCTCTGTGAGCAGTCTTGTAGTCAAGCCTTGATTGTTGTAGGTAATTACTACTTGACCTCCAGACCAACTGGCTGTGAGAATCAGCTGTGTTTGCAGTGGGAGAACTTCTGTCCTCTAGGGAGGTGCTAGTCTAGCCTTTGCCTGAGGCTATCCAGCAAATGGCTCTGTGCAGGGCTTGGGCAGGGCGGGTCCCACAGGATCAACAGGGCGGAGGAGGGAGCAGTGATGGCTGCTCTCAGTCCATCCCCAGGGGCTCTGCCTCTCTGTCCCAGCAACCGCTGCAAACCTCGGAGGGACCGAAGCCAGACAGTCCCACTTCTCCCGTTTGAGTCTGGGTCCCTAGAGACTCGCCAGGATCTGGAGCTCAGAGTCTGAGGCTCCCTTCGGATTGAAACAGTCAACCGCGCCCTCAGCCACCAGCCCGCGCTGCGCACACTGCACGCACTCCACACCTTAGTATTTTACTTCAGCACTGCTCCTCCTCTGATTCTCAGTTCCTCCTAGTTGTAGAACTTCCACTCAGCCAGCCTTCCTGTGGTTCTGGATGATGTCTGTTCCGTCTTTTAGTTGTATTTTTGAAGTGGTTGTTCGAGGCAGCAAACTCCCGCGTTAACCTATGCTGCCATCTTGCAAGGTAATTATTAAAGGAAAAATGAAAAATACCTTTAATATCAAAAAGCCAATAGAAAGTATATTCCTTTGAAACTAAAAGACAGTCTCAGATGCTTAGAGTTCAGAAAATTAAAGGGTATTTGAAAGAAATTTCTAAAAGCTAACAATGGGTTCACTGTAATGAATATTTCAAAAGCAAAAGAGCTGGTGGTCTAGCTTTGTGTTAGAACATAGACCAGAAAAATATCATGTGTATATAATCATTGTCATCATTTTTATGTTTTTGTAACTGTAATAATTTCCAGCCTAGAATCATAGCTATATGAAACTGATTAACTTTACAAAACTTGAACAAACATTTAATCAAATGGGATGAGAAAAGGTAAAACCAATTATGAGAATACATGAGGATGGTAAGTGTTCATGTTGACCAGATATTATATTTGTTTCTGATTTTTTGTTTCTTGGGTGCTCAGGTCCAAAACACCTGTTGCAGTCACTGCCTCAGAACCTTCTAGGCCAATCTCTGAAGTCCTGGATGCTTTGAGGAAGAAGTGGGGATACAGAAGGATAGAACATAGGCCATATCTTCCTTTTGGGCCCCTCTCTGGACCCTCAGGGTTATAAACACAGGACCTCATGCCAGGAAAGAGAGGTATGAATGGATGAATATTAAATGAGCTGAAAAGGTGAGTGACCTAGACGGGGTCAACTTCATGGAGCATTCTGAAACATGCTGACCTTCCTATCAAAGCACAAAGAAACCTTGCCACTCACAGAGGACACCTTGACACTTGGTCACAGTGATGCAAAGGGGCATATCTGGAGCATCCCTGGAGCCTCGCCTCCTTCTGGGCCATGTACATCAACTCCTAGTGGCTGAATGAGGTGATTCTGAGGACTCTTTTAGTTCTCATAGCTCTAGTTTGTCTCTCTCCAAGGCATTTAACAAGATGATGAGGATGGTGGTGGTATTGATGGTGATGGTGTGGTGGTGACAGTGATGATATGATGATGCTAATGTTGATGGTGATGATGATGATGTAGATGGTGATAATGATGATGCTGATGATGTTGACAAAGATGGTATGATGATGACGATGGTGATGACTATGAGATGGTGATACAAATAACTTCAATTCATTGAATTCCTACCACATGCTGAACACTTCAGGAGTTCTCTTTATAACTTTCAAAGTAAAAAAGCATAATTCTCTCCTCCTGCATGAGGACACAGGTCATCAAAGAAAAGCCACCCACGCAGAAGTGACAGAACTGATTGGCAGACCTCACTTGCTGCCTCTGAAACTTTTACTCTTTCCAGTATTTGATGCTGGTTGCTCAAAAGACCTAACTCTGAGCATATTCCTTTTCTTCACATAGCTAAGGAGTTGCCAACTGGTCTAAGAGGCACAGGTTTTGTAACCTCAAACTCTGTTTGGCCTATTATATAACAGAATTCCCCTCTTTACATGGATTCTTCTGGTCTATGGTCTAGTCTTCCCAGGTGCTGGATTAACATGACTTACTTTCCTACTGTATTGAGCTCCATCCCCCAACTTCTCCCTGATGTGTCACAGTGTTATGCTCACCTGCCTTTCTTCCTCTGCATTCTCTCAGAGGGCTAAAGGCTGCTGAGTTCAAGGGGAGAGTCAGAGTTGCAGGTGGGAAGTATAAATATTGTGAGTTTTTAATACAGTTTGAAATGGAGGTAATTTTTCTTGTCCCAGCTCATATCATTTCAAAAGGAGGGAAAACATCTAAGAGCCAGGTCATAAGGAGGGGTCTGAAATTTGAAAAATGCCTCCATGTGCATCACGCAAAAGGATAAGAGAAGGTTGGCAGTGAGCCTGTCACTGCAACCTGCTTCCTGGACAAGGAGAGGGTGGGTCAGAAACTCTTTACTTGACTAAGTGGATTCCCCTAAAAATTGTGGATTCCCCTACAAATTATATTTATTTGTCCTATCTCTCTCTCTCTCTCTCTCTCTATATATATATATATATATATGTGTGTGTGTGTGTGTGTGTATATATATATATTAGGAGCCCAGCATGTTATTCGAAATCGTGCGGCACCGCCCACTCTCCTCTGGTCTGGCCCTGCCTCCCTCTCCGGCCCTTGAAGCAGCTGTGGCTGCTGCTGATCAGCCCCTCCCCCAGCGCAGGCACGTGGAGGCCCCTGCCGCCCTGCCCCCGACACTGCACACGCAACCTCCTGTCTGGTCGACCCGTTAGGGCATCCCGGTTAATTAGCATATTTCTCTATTATTATAGATAGATAGATATACAGTGTATAATTTTGTGTGCATACATATGTATATATAAAAACATATCCAGCACATATCTTTCTTTGTCTGTACCTGCACATGTACAAAAGGCCTTGATATTGTTAGCTGCTGAGGTGAGTCCAGGGAATGCAGGCCCTACAGCTGAGAGGGTTTTCTGAGCCTGTGAAGCTGTGTGCACAAAGTATTATAACTGATGGCCCCCAGGTATGGGGACTCACTACATTCTCCCAGGAAGATTGCAATGGGACTCATTTCCTGACCAGGAAGGCTGGGCCAGGTTAAAGTGCTTCCAAGTGCTTTGTCTGAGGGGCTCCCAGGAACCAGCCCCTGACCAGCCACCCACCACATGTCAAACTGACAATCAGAAAAGCAAACACACTGGGCTTGTCCCGGCCACATTGGGCGGTGAGGTCATACTCCTTCTATCTCATGTGGTGGTTTTCCCTGTGTATGCCTTGTCCCCTGGAAACCACTCAGATATAGTTATTTAGATGGAAACAACCAGGAAATTAAATGTGTTGGTTACTTGATAAATACCATTCTATTAACACAAATCCGTGTGAACACACACATGCAGTGTACCTTACACACAAATGTTTTGATCACTTGAATCTGAATTTTGATTCTGTCTAACATGGACTTATTCTATCCATTTGGAAGAGTATGTCAAAGTAACAAAGGGCTTGCTGCTGTACAGCCCGGTGGTGTGATGTGGCCTGGGAAGGCAGCTGGAACACAATGCTGGAATGAGGGCCTGAGGAGCATCCGCAGGAGCATGCGCCATCCTGGGGGCATTCATCCCAGGTAGCAGCATGCACTGTGCCTTGGGCTTCTAACAGCAAGTTGAATTGTTCATGTTTGAATTTAGTTCATGCTGGTGATGCATTTTATTAGAAATATTTTAATCTTCCATGGTAGATCAATCAAAGTGAAGTTAATTGGCCAAAAAAATGCTAATGATCGGTTATTCCCAATTGTTATTTTGCATATTAAGAACTCGGTGAATTGAAAAGCTATGCAAGAGGCATTATTATTAATGAGGAAACGTTTAATAGTAAAATATGGCCAACCTGATTTGCAATACATATCACCTCACCATGCTCTCAACAAATATTCATTAGGTGCTCAAAGAACACACTTTCCTTCAAATAATGCATAAAAATGCTCTATTCTCCAAACAAAGGTGAAGCAGAAAGAAGTAAAAATTTCCCATGAGCACTCAGAAAAGAATGAGGAAATTGAGTTTAATGACGGAGAATTATAAGCAAGTCTGCGTCTGGAGGAGAAAAAGTGCAAGCATAAAGATTGCCTTGTGCTGGGGAGAAATTTGTTATTGCCCTGACGAGATTAACCGCGGTAATTGGCACCTTTTTTTTTTTTTTAACATATTGCGCAGCCCTGTAGAGGCGGTGGTAATGAATAATGTGCACTTAGCCGCACCATTGGTCATTGCCGTCCGTTCACAGCCACCTCCCCCATCCGGGAAGATAAATGTGATTTAAATTAATAGCCAGTCCTAAATAACTCCTCAGCTGGTAAACGGCGCATTTATCAGGCCCAGACAGGCAGTGTCCTTTGATTCATGGTCCCCCCCCTACAATGTGAAGGGTGCGTACAAAAATTGTTATTACTTTTTAATAAAGTGTAGCAGTCAGTCCTCAGTCATTTATCAGAAACGGTGGCATTCTGACAAACAGAAATATCTTAGCAGAGGATGAATGAGAGGGATAAAGAACACATTTCTCAACAAAAATAATCACTGCCTAAATAATCTCATAAAAGTCAGTTTTTAAGTGCCTTGAAATAAATGTATCCAGAAAGATACAGGCCGTGTGCGTTGTTGCACTAGAAACTACACAAACTATTTTCATATTCACCTTTGCAGGGAGGAAAATGCTTATTGCCATCAATGCTGAACAGCAATATGGATTCAAATACACGTCGAACCAGTTTAAAGCGAGGTGCCCACCAGCTCCCCCATGGACAGGACAGAGCTGGAGCAGCAAATCTATGCAATTGCAAACAAAGCAAGTGCCTTAAAAACGGGCAACACCTCTTACTACGTTTTCAACATTGAAACGCTACAGCTGTGGCTTTTAATTCCTCCCTAATATATTTTTCAGAACAGAAGCCCACTTTGTTGGATCTTGATTTATTTTGTGAGTCATAGTCTGTGCTTTTCGAAACACACTTGCAATTACCCACATCATTAGATTGGTCAGCGAAAATTACAAAGGAAGCTCAAAGCCCAGTCTCCGCTGAAATCCTTTCTCTCTTAATTAAATAAGGAGTAAAACCTCCCCGGTGTCAGCAGGTCATCCTTTCAAAGATATTGGGCAGGTTCAGAAAGCTGCCGAGTGCGATCCCTCCTCGGTAATTTCCTTTGTGCTTCGGGAGAGGCGGCAGCACCGGCAGGACCCCCTTTAGTTACACATAACGACGTTGGCAGAGCATCGGCCAGGTCGACCTTCGCAGGGCACACAGCGACCATAACCAAAGTGTTTGCACCCTCAGAAAGGCTTAGGAGTGGGATGTTCTTTGCAATTTGTAGCGCCTCAGCTATGGTACAATTTTCAAGCCTCACCAAAGTGTGACTCTGCAATGAATTGACATATCTTAAAGAAGGGCTGGCTGAAAATCAATTTCCCTCTTAACAGGCGCCAACTCCAGTCTCTCTCCCTCCCGTGGTTTGGCTCCTTCTTTTCCTAGATCGGCCTGTTTATGAAAGAGGATCTTATATCCCGGGATTAGATCAAATCTTTAGAGTGTAATTCATTAGCCATATTGCTGTGCATTTTAAATGAATTGATATGGGCTGAGCCCATAGAGCAATGTGCAGCACGGGGCAAGTCCTCTGGGAGAGTGGGTATTATTATGACCTTACCCTAATGCACTCATGCGCTGTTTATCTGTGGAAATGGAGAGAAAGATTATGCAGATGAAATAAACAAAGTGAAAATGACTGAGGGGGGGGGGGTATCACACCCTTCAGAGCACTTGGTGACGTAAAATAACATTCCTCTGGAGGCATCGACACCCATAACCACTCAGACTTACTGACCTGAGTGGCATTTCCACTTTCACAGGTATTTATTTGCTGAAGACTATAGCTTTATTCTGGATAAAAGGGTCAGCCAATCTGATCTGTGGTCATTTGACTATCCTGGAAATTTCAGGTCAACAAATTTAAATTCACCGCAGGAAAGAAATTCCAGGGTTGGCACTCCAAGTCAATGTCATCAAAATGAAAATAAGCATTTTGCTTGAAGTGCCCACCCCCCCCACACACATACACACGATTTAGTATGGCATATACTGCTTAACCGTATCCCCATTCAATAGAAATAGGTAAAGAACACTGTTATTATCCCCCTTGGTTTAGGCACGTCAACCCCACAACCACAGGGGAACACAGGCAGCTTTTTCCGTCCCATGTGGGTGTTTCTGGGAAACCACCTGCCCATCCAAGTGTATAGAGTCAGTTTCCTTCTGGCCAGGTCAGTGCCTCAATCCAGGACGTGTTGTCCGATTGCCGGATCAGGCACGCCGAGTGTAAGTTCTGATACTGCAATGGAAGAGTAGGTTCTGGGCTCTTCACCTAACAGGATTTTTAAGGGAAATAGTTACTGTGGAGAAGTCAGGGCTTGCTTCTGTCCCTCCTGGAGCTATGTTTGACTTCTTCTTTTAAAGTCCACATCTTCCTGCTTGTTATTAAAATTATTATTCAGTCTGCAGAGTCATGTTGTAATTCTTACACCCCAATCCCTCACTACTGGAGATTATAGCAAGGAGTCCCTGAGCACCAGCTGGTCTGTCCCATGGAAAGGAGACGGTAGGAAGGAGTCCGAGTCTGGGAAGGAATGGAGGCTGGTTTCTTCCCCTAACACAATCCTTCTCAGACTCCACACTGTGGGGATTAAAGGTGGATAGACTTCCTCACACCTTTCCGACTGGCCCTCAGGGGAGGATGCAATGATCCCCTCATTTAGTTTCCAGTAAAGAAAGAACAGGTGCCCCAGTCCTCCAGCCCTCGCCTCACACACAGGTAATAGTCAATCCATTAACCTTTGCTGCCCGCCGACCTGCCAGCCGGGTGCTGCCGTCCCTGCTTTAATACCGTCCCCTTAATAGTGGCTGGGTGCCGCGAAAGGGCAGAGCAGCGACTGGCAACTCTCAGGGCCCAGTAATAATAAGCTCCCGCTCCGGGTCCCCACCTCCTGCCTCACTGCAGTGTCAGCCCCCATTTTCCTCCCTCTTTCTCTCTCTTTTTTAGAAGCTAATCTAAAAAGAGCCGCAGAGGCAGAGGTCATGTTAAACTGCAGCGCAAATGTTACTCCTCGATTATCTGGCTGGGGTAAATGTCAACTGCTTCGGGCTAAAGCAATTGGGGAGCGAGTGTGAGGCTGCTACAAAGCGAGGGAGGCAGGGCTGGGGCCACGGCTCCACCACGCAGAAGAGCACCTGCTTCTCCATCCTCCCCTCCCAGCGTGGCCGGCCAGGCTCTGCCCTTCTCTTCACCTGAACCTGTCCCCCCACCTGTGCCCGTCGGCATCAACCTCTAGCAAGGCGAGGCTCTACTGAATGTCACACACCCTCTGGGACAAGGGGGAAAGCCTTTAAAAACGACGGCAGTACGAATACCCCCCACTCACACACACCCAGAACATACCCCGCATGCACCCCACACAAGCACACATGCATACTCACACACATGCATGCACACAGATACTTTTTGGACAGAGCTTTAATACAGCAAGCTGAGTACATCTTATAGACAGACAGAACTTGTTATGAAAGCTAATGCCTTTATATTTTATATGAAAAGGCATATTTTATGTTCCAAAAAACAATAAGACTTAACATAAATGGCATTAGAAAATGTCTCGAAGCCCTGCCAGCCAGCTAGTGACAAGAGGCAAGGAGAACGAGAAGGAAACAGTGACCCTGTTTGGGGGGCAGAGGTGGAATTCGGCTCACTAGTCACGTGCCCCTGAGGCTGGTGTTTCTGCAGCACCAAGGACACCTCTCATTGCAGGACCAAAGTTGGTAAGAGCCAGGCCGTTAACCTTAGTGAATGGAGCCACCTGCTTTCAATCAGTGGTTGCCCATAGCCCCGAAGCCCAGAATTCTAAGATTCTACAAGCGGAGGCCACAGAGACCCCGCTGGGTGCCAGCAGTAGGGCTGAGGCTGAGGGGGAAGCCACCAGGAATGCAGGCAGGTTCCCACTCTGCTGGGCAGGAGAACAAGTGTGGGGTTGGGACACCTGGACGGCCCCCATGTGGACAGAGATTTCATTTTCGCTTTAGCTTTCTCTTTTTTTCTCTCCCCCCACTTTTTTGTTCCAGTTCCCTGGGTGACAGAGGAATCTTATTACCGTTTAATTTTAGGTGTAGAGATCCAATTATTTACATATTCATAATTTAAAGCCAGGCAGTGGCCGGTCCTTGCTGTCAAGATGACAGACTATAAATAGCAGGACAGACTCCCTGCTTACCCAAGCAGTGGGGAGAGGACGTGGCTGCGAGCAGGTGCCTCGACCAGGGCCCGCCTCTTCAGGGGCCCAGCCCATTATGTACCCCGGGACTGTGTTTAGAGACCTTGCTTCCAGCCTGTAGTGTCCGGTGGAGACACGGGAAGAATCTGGTGGGGACGGTCAGGCCTGAGGAAGAGGCTGGTCTCAGGATGGAAGGCTCTGATGCCAGGGCACAGTCCTGTTTGGCTTCTGTGAACCTCCCGGGCTCTCACATGTCTGAGACACCGAGGAGCAGCCTGCAGAGGTCGCCGTGCCAGGCATCCTCCTCCGTTTGTTGTGGAGTGACTTCTGGATCTAATAGCATCAGAGCCAAGTGTCCACACCGGCACTTCTTGGACTGTGAAGAGGAGCCAGGGTGCTGGGGGTGTGTGTGTTTAATTTCTAACTGATGTGTACAGACAGTTTTGTGAAATAGAATAAAAATTATCTCCTAGTAAAGGAAAGTTTAAATCATAAAATCCCATGCTGCCCATTATCTTGGTATTAGATTCAGGCCACAAAAAATCACTCCTTCTAACTAAGAAAAGCCTCCCGCGTGCTTGTCTCTACTCATCTCCTCATGAGCCTGGAACAGTGTTTGGAATAGTTTGCTCCGAGCTGTTGGTGTGAACGCACAAATGGGAGGTTGGCCTCCTGTCCATTAGTTGAGAAGGGACCAGCATAACCCAAAGTCCTGGTAGAGAAGAATGACCATCGTCAAGCCTCCCGCCCACCAAGCCTGACCTCTGTCTGCTCTGCCCCAGCGGGGCTGCCGTGTAATCTCCGGAAATCATGAGACAGTGTTTCGTAATCACCTCTATAGGACAGACACCGCACCTCTCCAAGGGGAGTCCCCAGGGAATGGCAGAGCCAAGCTACCCTCCCAGGCGTGTGTCCCAGTCCTGGCCAGTGGCCCTCCTGTAGGGCAGATAGCATGGCGAGGCCCCATCCTAGGTGCCAGGCCCTACAGGTGGATACCTGCCCAGGACTTGGGTAAACAGGCCAGGTTTACCTAGGGTTAAAAATAAGTCAACCCTGGTAGTGCTTTGTTTTTCAGAATAGAAGCATTAAACATATACACAACTATTCTTTTAAAACAGTGAGGTAAATATGGGTTAAATGCAAATTGATGATTTATACTTTCCCTTGTTCCAATGAAAATTAGATATTTGAGCACTGAAACATAGAAGATTTAAATTTAATTCTAGCTCTTTCAAAAGTTTAATTGTATTTTAATTTTCAAATAATAAATTAAACTGTTATCATGCATTGATATAACATCTTTCTTCAAGGAAACTCCACGCAGTCACTAAAGAGGGGAAAAAAGGCTTTGTTATAGCATCCTAGGACGGACTTCAGTGAGAACAGTGCCGATGAATGAGTTCATGTAGTAATTGGCATAAAGGGCACTGCCTGGAGACATGGACTGGTTTAAGGCATTATTTATGTTGCTCTCCTTCTAACAGGACTTTGCAAATATTTATGAAACCCCACGTCACTGTTGCTTCCTTTTATCGTTCCACTCGCCCAACCCTGTTACAGCCTAATTGAAATACAATAATTATAAATGGGCTTAGTTCCTCGATTTAATTTCCTTGCAAGCAATGCCATTTATTTTTCTTTGGCTTTGTTAACATGCTTTAATTAAAAGATTTAACAAAGCTAAGGAAACAAGATGCTGTGGGGGGCATCGCACCCTGCGTCCCTTCCACAAGAGAACACTGTGTGACTGTGTCCCCGTCCACCTTCTGAAGGGCAGGAAGGAAAGCCCTCATCCACCCAGGGAGCAAAGCTGCCCCTTCCCAGCCCTTGTATGCAAAGCGTGGAGGAGTGCTGAGGGCAGGGGCAGCACAGAGCGCAGGAGAAGGGCCCTGGAGTCCAGGTTTGTAGCCAATGCTGCCACATCCACACTGGTGTCCTTGGGCGAGTGAGTAATCCCATTGAGCCTCCATTTCCTCATTTTCTAAATGGGATAATGACAACTACACCACAGGCTAGCGTGAGTAAGAATTGTGTTACTCAGATAAAGCCCTCCCTTAACTTAACTATCTGGCCTACAAATGGGCTCCCTAAATTTGGATAAAAACTATTTTTTAAACATTAAATGGCAAGTGTATTTTTATAATGGTAATAAAAATATTCTGAAAAAAATGCTTCTGTTGCTCTTGAAAATACTAACCGTCAGCTAATAGTACAAAACATTTTAAATGGCTTTCTAAGATACCTTGTTCAATCACAAAATACTCCGTGGCAGATCTGGATGCCAAGGTGCACAGCTAGATCTGCTCTGCTTAGGTTTTAAAATCAGTTTAGAGACACCCTCATTCACCAAGAAGAAGCAGCACAGATGGTCAACAGCTAGCAGATGTTACATAAATGCTAGTCTTTTCACTGGCATTTTATCTGGAACTGTACACTATTAGCATGGTTGAGGAACACCTCTTGGTGGAGGTTGAGCTTGAATTGGGTTCTGAAGGATGACACAGGTCAGGTAAGTAGGAAGGTGTGATTTTCTGGGGGGCTTTTGGAGCCGGTGTAGGCACCTGCCTATCTGTGTATTGGCAGAAATGTAAGTGGTGGGTGTTAGAGGCAAACAAAAGAGCTGTGGTTGTGAGGGCCTCTACATGCTTTGTTAATGTGCCCAGATAAATCCTGTCTCCCCTGGCTCTGTGGACAACCCACAATTATGCATGACCTTCAGGATAAAAGGGATAACAGTCTTAGGAAAAGAACCGCTTAATGATGCTCACCTTGATGAAATATGCCAGTGCTGATGTTCTGCTGACACAGTAGGGAGACCAGGTGCTGGCGTTCTCCCCCAGGCCACCCTAGGTGATGTGGACTACAGTACTGTAAGTGGATACATACATGGTCAATATCAGTGGCCACTTTCCCTTCTGTGAATCAGAAGGCAAAGAACTTACTGTTGCTGCAGAGCTCGTGACACAAGAAGAAGTTAAGTGTCAGCACTTCCATTATTCCCTGGGCTTTCAGGGAGCAGGCCTAGTGCTCTGGGAAGAGAAGGACACCCACCATGCTGCCCTCCTGAGGCTGGGCGGTGGTCATCCACTGCCACCGGAGTTGGTCAGGACCTTCTGAAAAGCAGGGGCAGGACCCTAAAGCAGGAAGGGAGAGGAGGCAAATAGCATGAGGGAGACAGGCATACACTACGCGGGCCGTGGGTTTGTAGCCGAAGGGACTGATGGTCAGGAATGAGAGTCCACAGACCGTCAGCCTCTGGGACCTCTGAGTGGGTGACTCGTGCCTGCTCACGCATAGCACGTTCCTTGCCAGCAGCCTGACAGAGGCCGTGGTCTACCCAGAGACCTCTCATCCCTGGAATAATGACTTTGCCAGCTGTGTTTCTCCTCGTGTGCCAAGCTTGGGAACAAGAACCAGCCTGTAAACAGAAGGAGCCACCACCACACACAGCTGTATGGACAGGCTGTGGACACCATCAACAGAGGGACCAGACAAGACACTTTCAGTCCATCTGGTTTTCTCTTACAATTTGGTTCGAAGGCAACACATGGGACCTGAATAGTCACGATGAACAGCTTTTGCAAATCCTACTTGTGCAAGTCACATCAACAACTGAAGCTGCTTTCCACTACCTTTATTTTCTGCTCAGGTATTAAAATGAAAAATTCACCTTCATATTTTAAAAAATTGAGTTTTCTGTTATCAAAATGATGCATACTCTGTAGACCTCGGGGTTCTGTAGACTGAACCTACTCTCTCTTTCCTCACCTTCTTGTAAGTCCTCACCCTCGTGTGCCAGTGTCCCATTTATAAAGTCCTGATTTGCCACAGTGCAGAAGCTGCTGGTCCCAGCCACTGTCTGGACAAAGGCGGTGCAGCCTGCAAGGGGAGGTCCGGGCAGCAGAGCACACACAGTGCCACCAGCACCTACACAGACTCACACCCTTAAAGGTTTCCTCTCTACCCTGTAAGACGATGCTCACGCGACTAAGCTCCTTCCAAAACACCAACCACCGTCAACACTATCCGTTAGTTAACGGACAAAGATGGGCCA
The DNA here is from genome assembly GCF_028538775.1 of Myotis yumanensis. Classification (NCBI taxonomy): domain Eukaryota; kingdom Metazoa; phylum Chordata; class Mammalia; order Chiroptera; family Vespertilionidae; genus Myotis; species Myotis yumanensis. The sequence continues at coordinate 28,115,395 of NW_027223755.1, forward strand.
GAGCATTTGTGTTCTATCAAACCAATCTCACCTGGCAATAGCGTGTTAAAAACAGTAGGAGGTTTTAATTAGATTTCTGTATTTCCAAATCCAGCTTGCAATATAGACTTTATGAACAGAGAGGTGAGTAATCATTCAGACATTAAGTTTAGGGTGGAAAGAATGGATTCAATCACTTCCTCCATCAGCCATCTTCAGAGTTCAAACAGCACTCAGGGCATCCAGAGATTTTATCCCAGGCTCCCAGCAGGAGACACTGGCACGGGGAGCAGGAAATTGGACTGTTCCTACACAGGAAATCACAGCACTCCGTCACAATCTACAGGAGAAACATGTGTTCAAATTTGCTGTCAATGCCCAGCATATCTGATTGAGAGCAAGCTGGACAAAATTACAGGAGTGGAATAATATCTGTGAGGGCAGCGTCCCCCACTCCAGGGCAGCAGGAAATGCACGCCGATTTCATGAAAGTGGCTGAATGCCGCATTCTCCAACAAACAAATACACATCCTATAAAATTTGCACACACATATTATATGTACTTTAAAATTCTATAGTGATTTTATATAACCAGATATTGAAAAAAAATAGCCATGATCGGTAGTTAATCATTATTCACAACCAAACTAAAGGAAGATCTCCAGATCAAAATGGGGCAACAGAAATTGGATTTAAAATTGCTGGAATTATATACATATATGTGGCATTATATTTGATGTAACCTATTATCTAATTTATGTTATACAACATATTATGGTATAATATATACATATATATATATATATATATATCATGTAATACATATTATGTAGTATATAATGTATTGTATATTATGTAAAATGCAATATATTATATCTTAATAGTCTATTCCTATATCACCTATTATGTATGACAGTGTGGTCACCAAGCACGTGGGACCAGCTCTTTCCACCAGCCTGCAGTGATGCTCTTGAGAAACCCACCGCACCCTGCACAGCTTCCCTGCATTTACAGATGCTTCTTGACCAAATTAGCAATGGGCCAGGGGTTAGACCCTCACACCTGGCTTGTAGGGACGTGCACATGATGTTCCCACAGCATCAAGGCTGTGGAGATGAGCTCTGGAAGCAGCAAATAATAACTTCCTGTGCAGAATGACCACAGACCTTCACATACACTTTCTACATGAAATAGAGGTATCCCTCAAAACCACAACAATGGAGGGGAAGACTTTTTTCTTGAGAAGTTATAGAAATGTATATTTTATGTAAAATTTCCAGATTAGTATTCATTTTCTTTTAAAAAAAACAAACCCTTTATTTTTAGAACAGTTTTAGAGTCACAGAAAATGTCACACAGTACAGAATTTCCAGATATAAAAAGTGAAAAAGATGTGTGTGTGTGTGTGTGTGTGTGTGTGTGTGTCTGTGTGTGTAGAAGGAAAGAAAGGGGTTGATATTCCAATAACACTGAAAAGAAGTAAATGTGGGAATACGTGGGGGCACAATTTGTTTACTCTCTGCCTATTTCTTCTTTTCCTTTAATATTTTGCCCCTGGAAGGATGGTTGCCCCTGAGGATGTTATATTTAGAAAAGCAGCTGGAGTGAGCAGGGTTACCTTTCAAATCCCCCAGCAAGTTGATCAAATAGAGCCTTCCTATGTGTAGCTCTAAGGCACAATTATGTGTAAGCAGGACCCCCTCTGAGAATTCATGCGAGAATCCAAAACTGAAGATGGAGTCGGAGCCCATTTGTGTCTTATTTAACATAATTATTCCAACAGCTAATCTTTTGCTACTGCATCTGTCCTCTTCTGTCTATAACAGAAATAGGAGATCAGACACTTACACGGTCCCGTTCCTGAGCTGTGCACAGGGCTGTGTTTTGTTATCTGAAGATTCCATGGGGTTGCAGACTGTTCTGTAGGGCTGGCTAACTGTAAGTGTGTAATCCTGTGCCCAATCATCCTTCTATTTGCATAGTGCTTCCCGTTTTTAAGAGCACATATATTGTGTCACTCCTCGCCCTAACCCTGGGTGCTAAGCTTGGCAAATAGAAATAATTACATTTTACAGATGAAAAACATAATGCAATTTAAATCATCTAGGTTAGGGTCCCACAGCACTAACATTGGCCTAAGCAGGCCAGCAGGTGTTGCTTCCCGGTGCCTCTCCCAGCCCAGTGACACAGGTGGCAGCAGAATGGGTGCTGACGGTGGCTGCCTGGGGTTCCAGCTTGTCAGTCACCCACAAAGCCCCGGAAACAAGCTATTTCTCCTCTTCTATCTCCTCCTTCTCTGCCCCTTCCTCTCCCACTAAAGGGCTCTTCTCCAAGTCAGCAACACCCACTTAAAGCTGACCCCCGAGACAAAGCCACACCCCGGAATGTTGGGACCTAGAAGTCTCCACGCATGACATAAGGTTACGCACATCTCCTCGAAGTGACATAGGATAAATTTATAAACCCGCCCAACAAAAGTGACATTTTCCTCCTGAATGTCACTTGTGTTGAGTGTGAGAGCCACAGTTAGGCTTTGAGCTGAACCACCTCATGTCTGCCTGGAGCAGAAGCACCCATCTCCTGAACACTTCCCAGATGTGAACCTTCTGCCTGGGGTTCGAGTTTCTCCTCATCCGCACACTGGGAGGAGGACAGGCTCCAGCTCCCCACGTGCAGGATACATGGAACATGAAGAGGAAGAGCATGCATTACTCACATTTGTTAAACGCATCAAACCTGAGAGCCCTGTGGATATCAGCTATTGGGTATTTTGAAAGCAAAACTCTAGAAACTTGGACTTTTTAAAAAATTTTGTAAAGAAATGTGAAAGCTGATGTAAGTCGGAGCCATTATATTAAGAGTCTCAAGTAAGTAAGTAGATGGTTTCATGTAAGAGACCAAGAAAATTCCATTCAAGTTGAATGAGATTTGTGAGTCTCCGTTGATTTGTCTTTGGTGAGGTCCTTAGTGGAGGCCTGACAGGGTACAGAATGTTCTTGACCAAACCCCAGCCTGTGTCCCCTTCATCCTTCACTTCTCTGGGCTCAGTAGAGTGCCTTATAGGTCTCCTCCTGGCACATTGCCTGCTGTGAGTGGTTCAATTCCTTCTTCATTGACATAAATTTGTCTTTTCAAAGGGCAACTCAATAAAGTACATGTGGTTTTCTGAGTACCCATAAATTTTATAAAAATTAAATGTGCAGTGGCAACTGACCACAAAAAGAAAATGAGGCAACACACACATGCTGATTTGTCACAACTACTGAAGGACATTCTCTGACCGGTCCCATCGGTCCAGACGTGCCCAATTACCCTGTGAAGGAAGAGGTGAACTGTCCACCCAGTGGCTGTACTGTCAACGACCTATTATTTAACTTGATTGTTGAACTAAGAGCTTTGTATAATAAAAACAAAATAGAAACAAAACTTTCAAAAGGGAAAAATGTCATAATACATCTCCTTTGGGTCTTGGGAGATAGGTCATTGTTTCCCTGGAACCCTAGCTTAATAGGCTAAGGTTTTAACTTCAACAATGTCAAAATTCACATGACTCTGGGAACCCCTCAGTTTCGTTTTTCCTGTGTGAGAGCATCCCAGGGTGCAGGGCAGTTTTGGACAGACGCATTCTATGGGTTTTATTCCTCCAGTGTGATCCATCCGCCACAGTGTACTGGCAGCATTCAGCTCTTCACAAGTGGTTACAGACATGCTTGAGGCTGCTTTTGCAGCTAGCCCCAGGCAGGGAGCCCTAAGGGAGCCTGTGCATGTGGGCGCTGTGGGCACTGTGGGCACAGGAGGCATCTGCAGCACCTTGGAGAGCAACCTCCTCTTCTGGGAGCATCACCCATATTTACAGGAACCATCTGCGCATGCTTTGTTCAGGACCCATTATGTTCACAGTGTGGCGTCTGCCCGCCCACATTGCTTGTCCTTTACCAACAGCACTGTGTTATCAGGATACTCATCGTTGTCACCCAGATGATTGACATGGGTCACTCACCGATCTTCCTCCACCATTACTGCTTGTCTTTAGTCTGCCCTGGATACTGTCCCTCAGATTATGCTTTTCTAACCCCGCGAGTAATTACACTCCCACCTCTTGCTTGGAAAACTTCACTGGGGCCATGTGGCACATGTCATTGTAAACTATAAGCTGATTGATTTATTCAACACACCCTTCACCCTTATAACTCTCCATGCCGATGCACATATGCATTTTCTTTTCAATATTTTTAATTGAATAAGTACTTGGAGATTCTGGATAACCAGAATTCATTTATCTGGTTTACATGTTTATCTCCATAACATCCTGAAACTCCAAGAGGTCAGCAAAGATTGTGAAGGTGTAAAATAAACAGGATCATGAGTGTAAGAGCGTAGAGCAGAGCAAAAGAAAGATGCCAACACTTTCAGGAACTATTTTACAGGGAGACAATTTGCACCTGTGACTGCCCCAAGGGCCCAGGGGAAGCTGAGCCCTTCATTTCAGTGCCGTGAGGTCTCTTGGGATTTTTGTCCCCTCTGATCCAGCCTTTTTCCACATGGCATTTGTTAAAATGACAGACTAGGAGGGGCCTGGCCACACCTATCTGAATTCAGAGCCACACCTTACCCCACCTATAGAGACCCTAAGGACCCCTGTACCCCTCCAGTGCCAGCACCTCCACTTGGCCTTGCATCTCTCCTGGCATCATCTGGGCCTGACCCAGGACAGCACCGGTCTCACTGTGCTGCCCAGTGCCGAAGCCTGTGCCCTCTCTCTGCAGTTTATTCAAACCCTGGAATCTTATACCTGTTTTAAAATTCAACAGTGGCCAAACCGGTTTGGCTCAGCGATAGAGCGTCGGCCTGTGGACTGGGGGGTCCCGGGTTCGATTCCGGTCAAGGGCATGTGCCTTGGTTGCAGGCGCATGCCCTGTGGGGAGTGTGTAGGAGGCAGCTGGTCGATGTTTCTCTCTCATCGATGTTTCTAACTCTCTATCCCTCTTCCTTCCTCTCTGTAAAATATCAATAAAATATATATTTTTTAAAACTCAACAGTGTTTGAGAGGATTAAACTAATGGTATTTGTAAGATTTAAAAAATAATTTTAAAATACAATGCACAGTGCAAATACAAGAATAATTATAAATAAACAATTAATAAGCAGAGAAATTCCACAAGTGGAAACCATGTGAGTGTCTCAATGTGAATGTTCAGATCCCTACATAATGCAATTTAGTTACACAAACTGTAATTACACCCCCACCTACTGCTGAAGCATCTAATAAAGCATGTCCTAAAACAGCTTCCACAAGGTGTGGGCTACAGAAAGGCTGCCCACAATTTGCTACCTGCTTCTCCTCCTGTTTGCACTTGAACTTTACACTCAATAAGGTCAACTCAACCCAGGAGGACCTGAGAGGTAAGAGCGAGGCCCTGACCCCCACCTCACAAGGACACCGATGTGAAATCAGTCCCCATGGCCACGTGCTGGCTCCTTGAACTCTGGCAGAGGTCATCTTTTCAATGGAGTGTGACTGGCATCAGCTGGCAGGGCTCACATTTCAGTAGGGCTTAGCTCCATAATGCGAGTAGGGGTCTCACTCCTGTCCTTACCTAACTCACATCTAGTGGGAGAAAAAGACAGAGAAGCAGCTAAATCTTGGAGGTAATAACACAGCAGGAGAATAACACAGGTGGAGGTGAGATGGGGAGGTAGAGACAGATAGAGATGTCAAGAAAGGACAACATCAGGACAGAGTGACACTGGAGAACAGATGTGCAACAAGAGAAGAAGCAGCCATTTAAATAACCTAGAACAGAACCTTCTGGTGAAGGAAACAGCAAGTGCAAAGGCCCTGGGGTGGAGTATGCCTAGTGTGTTTAAGAGCTGGTTGAGGCTGTAGCTCAGGCAGAAAGAACACAGGAGCGAGCTGGAGGGGCAGGGCTTTTGGGCAGGGCATGAGGGTGTGAGTGTGAGGACCCAGGCTTCAATTCCAGTTGGCTGTGGACCACTGGAAAGCTTCAAGCAGAGGGAGAGTGGGGTCAACAGAGGCTGTTGTTTGTTTGCTTTATACTTTAAGGGCAGAAGGTTTTCTGCCAGGCTGAGAAGGATCTCAGAGGAAAAGCAGGAGACCACCCAGGAGGCTGCAGTTGGGGGAATGTAGAAAAGGGATGGGTGCTCATGCCAGGGCCACAGCATGACAGGTGAGGAGAAGGGTCTGGCCCAGTGTGATTTCCAGGGGGATGTAACAAGATTTGCGATGGATACATGATAGAGAGGATGCGAGAGTGGCTCCATGGTTTGTCTAGAACAACGGAAGGAGTGCCCACAGCTGCCAGAGGAAAATGAACAGGTACAGTTGGAGAGGTAGGTCCCTGGGAGCTGCACTGAGTGTGCAGACTTCACTGTCTTGTATCCAGAAAGGATGTTCGCACTCATGGAAACACTATCCCTGAGATAACTGGAATGCTAAGGGTCAACTCTGGAGAAAGCCAGTGGGCCACCTGCCTTCCTGGGTATATGATCCCCCAACTCTTACAAGCCACTGGGTGGTGGTCTCTGTAGTCCAAACCAGTTTATGGAAATGGCTGGAAGCTGAACACCAAATTATCACAGAGGCATCCTCTCCATGGAGCCCACGGCCCAGTTTCCTAATTTACTGACTCAATCACATTAACTAGTCACTGAAATGGGTTTGACTCTGGAGATTTTCTCCTGACTCCATTGGCAGCTGTGGGTGGTAGGATTCGGGCTTCCCGTTCCAGATTTGGGGGGCGGGGGGGGATGCCACAGTGTATGCAATGTGTGGATGTAAAATGAGTGCTTGTGGGTCAGAGAAAATGAAAGGAAAATTTTCTCCAACAGCAACACAGATGAACTAAAACAGGATTATTTCACTGTCCTTCAGAAAACCTCCCATATCTGGTCTAGACAAGACGAGTTAAGGTGTGGGGCTTTATCCAGGGAGGGACACACACACACACACACACACACACACACACACATTCCGCTGCACACCAGGGGGGCTTGCCCAATAATAGCAAGACAGTTTGCTTCTCACATCTGCAGCAGCAAGAGAGGGAGAGATGGGGATGGAGGGGGTCCTGGGCCTTGCCAGCTGCTGCTGCCACCCTTCCCGCCGAGCCCGGAGCCCTGGGCCCCATGGCAGGCAGAGCAAGCTGTTGACATCCAGATTTGTGCTACTCAGGGACAGTCAGCTGATCCGAGCCAGGGCGGCTCTGGTCCTCATCTGGGGAGGGGAGGGGAAATCGGTGCCCGCAGTGCGAACACAGACCAGGCTCAGAACAGATGGCTGGCTGCCTGCTCAGTGCTGTTTCTGGAGCTGTTTACATTCTTAAGTGACTAATTTTGACATGTTGTACTAGTATCGGAGCTTTTCTGTGTGACCCAGTAAAACGTGTGCCGTGCAGCCTGGGCGGCATGGTTTGGCGCTGGGGCCTGTGCGGTCTCTGCTCTACCTGGTGTGGGGGAGATGGCCCGGACCATCATGATGACCAGTGCGGCACCTAGGATGGGCTGAGTGAGAAAAGGTGTGCCTGCGTCCTGCTCAGGACAACAGAAACGTGTCATCAAAGCCAGAGTTGGGTTTCTCAGGTTTATCTCTGTCGCCAACATGCCCGTGTCACTAGTTTGCACATATTTGCAATGACAGGAAGTAAAATCATGAGGGGGGAAAACAAAGCAAGCTGTCCCCTGAGACTGGGGAGGGTAGCGAGCTCCACCTGAGTAGGCTTTCCCAAGCCAACAGGCAGCTCTTATGGTGACCATCACTTTTTGTCTGAAAAATGAGCTCCAGGGAGACCCCGTAGCATCCCTGGGCAGAAACCCCACTGCAGTGATTGGCTTTCTCCACACACTGTTGGGCCACATGCAATTCAGGATGCAGCCCAAACACACAGTCATGTCCGAGAGAAACAGACTGTGAAAAGGGACATCAGTGAACCGATTTGAGGGGTGCAGCCGAGGATGGCTCTGGGCAAAAACTCAAGCAGCTTTCTAAGTTTCTCAAGACCTGTCTGCATGCTCCCACTCTGCAGCACAGAAATCAAAAACAGCCAAAAAACAACAACAACAAAAAACAGAAACAGGCCATGCAGCTCGCCCGTGCCAACCGGACCCCTCCTAAAAATGTGCCTGCAACTGACACCCGGTCCAATAGGCATGTTGTGTGAACATGAGTGATGCCCATGTTATTTATCATCATCATTATTATTATAAACCTGCCCCCACATTCTAGCTGCTTGCAGAACTAAGATGCAGAAAGTTTAGAAAGAGAATAAAAATAAGTCTTTTGCAAGTTGAATTTGAGCCAATATTCTAGATTAGCTCCCTATTAACCTGTGAGCATGTATAGTTTTACATATGTGTGTGTGTGTGTATATATATATATATGTTGATATTTATAGATATATTGTTGACATTCAAAGTATTATTATATCATACTTAATATCATTCCTTATTCATTCTAATAGTTACTTACAAGGAATATGTCTCTATGTTTATAAAGTATTCATTTTAAAAGTCAGTAATTCACCGCCTCATCCAGTCTTAACACATAAGTGATTTTTCACATCATCCCACACATTTTTTTTCTCACCTGTGTGCCAGGAACTGTGCTTGAATTTCTGGGGAGGCACAATCAAGTCAGATGTGATACCTGATCTGAAGGACCTTGGTAGAATAGAAAGTCATGTTCATTAATATAACATGTCAGAGAGGTAACACTATAAACATTGAATTAAGTCACTACAGTGTCACTGTAAGACGAATTGGACGAGCTGCTTGTTACCTGATAACAAAGGGAACGCAGATAGAGCACGATCTAGCGAAAATTTTAAGATAATAAAAGACAAAAATCTAACCACCGTTTAAACAAATAAATCTGACAGATTTTGTAACTAGCCATCTGTCTAATACACAACTCATGTCCTAATATGGACTTTAGAATCCTCCCAATTCCTTCAAGGGAAAGTGTTAGTACCTGTTGATATAAATGCTCATCCCAGTAAAAGTGATTTGATCAGAATAACAGATTTGTATTCATATGGCCCTGATGTTGAATTGAGATCTACGTAAACAGAATTTTTGTTGGTGTACGTGTGCTGACAATACAGTGCTCGTGTGATGTTGATCACAAATAATGAGAAAGCAAACTTTGTGCAGACTTAGACAATTTTAGTCTGAAACCACCCATGTCTCCTGGGGCAATCTTCATGGCAGTGGACTGGCGCTGTTATGCAAATCCATGGGCACAGCCAGTGGCAAATGCCATTGGGGCAGAAATTAGCTAATTGTGTGTCTTAGGGCTGGGCACAGAGCTTGACCATAAATATTTATTGAATGTTGGGAGATGCTTGGAATCCCTGTCCTACTGTAGGCATTCTCCAGAGAAGCGGGTGCCTGCGGTCCCTGGGCCTTGATCTGGGATAAAGTTTTCAGAAAGAAGTTCTAAAAACAACTTCATGGTTCTACTAAAAGCTGGTTATGTTATTGTTTTAAAGCAATGACTTAGAAATCTTAATATTTTAATTAATGCTTTAGTGTGCTCCAACAAGAATGGCTTAGACACTGCAAATTTGTGGAGTATGAGTTTCTGATCAGTGCTATAACATATCATATACATCACATATGACATGCACATGGATATACACACACATCTGTTCATAAGGTGTGACTCCACCTTGCTTTAGGCATTCAGCTCATTGAGGGGAAAGAAAGTTTTAAAAAGTAACATGGACATTAAGAGGTATTTCCACTAGAGTATTAATTGAAACTCACACTCTAGGTAAACAAATGTAAAACAGAAACTCCAGTGGTGAATGAAAGGGAAGAGTAACACACAACAGCTGTTTGAACAGAGTACAAAGTGAAGCAAGAGAAAGTGCTGGCTTGCCTTTGCCCCAGGGCAGGACTATCAGTGCTGACACAGTGTCTCCAGGAATGTCCTGAGGAGCAGAGCATTCACCTTCATGGATGAGGAGACAGAATCTCTGGGAGAGCAGGTCTGTGCATCATAGTCCGGGGAAGAGAAGAGGACATGGACCGTGGTGACAAGAATGAACCAGCGAGTGCTTGCTGCTGGTTCCAGTTCTGCAGTGCACCTCAGAAGGCTGGGTGTGCTTCTGCTGAGGCCACAGCTGCAAGCCCAAGGCATGCACCCCAAGTGACACACGTCTTCTGCACACGCCTTGTCTTGCTACAAGAGGAATCACTCCTGCATGTGACCCTGGCTGCGCCCCCGCCACCCATCACTGCTGGTCCTTTCTGCTCTCTGGGAAAGCTCCCCTGGAAAGCATGACGTCCCAATGCCTGAGGCTTCCCAGGAGCCTCTGAGCAAAGGCAGCCATGTCAGGAGGCCCCTGGGTGCTGGAGAGATGGGGCTCGCTGAGGGTCTAAAACATGCAGTTACTACTTCTTTCAATCTTGCTCGTGATAGTTGAGTCAATACAGAATTGCATTTTATTTCCTTTTCTTTTCTTCATTTAAAATAATAAATGAGAGTGACAAACCATGGCTGTGGCCCTCAATGCTCCCCATCTGGTCAGCCTGACTGCAGGGCCCAGCAAAGTGACTAGGGAACTTTTTAGGGAAGGAACAGGTTCGCAGAGCAGTCCCAGGGCCTCCTGAGAGCCATCTCTGGGACCCTCCTCCAAATTAGAAACATCAGAGTGACAGAAAGTGGGTCACAGTGCCTCTCAGAGGAATTTCTCCAGGGATCATGGGTAACAAGGGCAATCGTGCAGTTGTCAAAGTTGAATGCCTAGTGTGCTTGACAGATCTCTGTGTATCTGCTCCCAGCCATAGCAGAGCAGACAGGAGCCCAGCAGAGTCACACAGGGTCCAAGGAGGGGCTCTGGGGTTGCGGTGCAGTCGGCAGGATTCCCAAGCAAGCCAATTGCAGAACAACTTCCAGCCTGAACTTGGAGGAAAGGCAGAGCCATGATGCTAAATATCCTTCATAAAAAGTCAAGGAAGGGGTGGAGAATAACCTTCTTAAGTTATGGGATTAATGTGTGCTCAAAGTTTCAAAAGCATTTGCAGATGCATCAGCTAAGAAGTTAGAATTGTTTGCTTTTTGTGGGTGAAGGAACGGAGTCAGAGAGACGTCACGACTTGCTACAGCTTGGATCACTGCTGAGCGGTGGGGGGTGGCTGATGGGCATACCTGGCACTATGGTTCAAGTTAACCCCAGGTGCTACTCCCAAGGGTCACGCCACCAAAACTAGGGGAGGATAAATGTGTTTATTGACTGGCCAACTAGAGAATTCTTACCTGCCATAAATGTTGATATCCATATGTGTTTAGAAAGGTAGCAATGCTTTGTAGTCTAAATGAAACACCATTTAACTGTTGTTTAACTATTGTGTAAGGAAACCCATATGCAAAAGACTTTCGTTTCCCAGAAGTTTCCTGTGCTTGGAATTGTTCCTCCCACGGTTCCCACGCTCCACTTCAAATACAGCATTATCTACAAGTCAGGATGCAGTTGCATAAATGAGATGTAAACTGATCAGTCAACAGTACCCACTTTTTGAAATCTGCTTTATAAAAAGTTCCAGAATGATTACATTTATAATAACTCTTGGCCAGTTTCTCTGAGTTCTGAGCACTTAAGCTTTACTGACTGGGTGTTGCCTGGAGGACGGGAGGCTGCCTAGACCGAGCTGGATGGGCTTCCCTCGCCGCAACCACTCCCCAGCAGGTCTCCCATCAGTTGTGAAACTGAAGGTGCAGGATGCTGGTGAGGAAGCCTTCAGCCAGAGCATTCTCGGAGGACAGGCATTTTCACAAGCCTGTGTGAGGACGGTTAACAATGTGAGGCTGTGGTGCCCTAGCTTTGGGCTACTGCAGTGTGTCCTGTCTCCTCTTTCAGGAAAAAGGAGGTCCAAAGGCATGCTCAGATACTGTGGGGAAGTGTGGGTTTGGAGTTGTCTTTGAGACTCTGTGAGCCAAAGCCACAGTTCAGAATGAATGATGGTGAGTTGATAAAGTGGGTTACATGCTGGACCAACACCCTCTGTGAGAAGGACTGGGGGTCTGGGACGGGGCAGGGGTGGTTGTAATGAAGCTCGAGGATGAAGCCTGAAGAGGCCCATCCCCACAGGTGGTGGCCAGACCCTTATCCTGGACGTGAGTAGGAAATGATCCAGCTGTGCCCAATCTTCATGAGGCTGACACGGACTCTTAAAAACACAGACACGGTGTTGGAAAGCAGTTGAGCATTTTCCCATTTCTAATGGCCTGAGTTTTGACAATAATTCCTGGCACTCTGGTTAAAGAGCGAGGCATAGCGAAGAGTCTTGGGAGTTAAAGACAATGGCACACTCCAGAGAGATGTACAGGTTGTGGGACATTTGCTTACGTGCTGAATACTCAGGGACACTCCCTGGACCTCCCAGAGAGGATGGTTTGCCCTAGGGAGCCCAGGTTTATCCCATCTCCACAGACAGGTGAGCCATTCAGCAGTCCTAAGACTTACAATTTGGGTTCCTCCCCTGCAGGTGATTCTTATTCTCATGGTGTCTCCCCAGGAACCGGGACATAGGAAAGGGACATCACAGGGATCCTAGAAGGAAATAACCAATCTTCTCTTGATTCATGGACCTTGACTTTGCTGTCAGGATAAAACAAATAAGCAGAGATATTAAAACTTACCACGCATTACAGAGTCCCATAAATGATGCCGTTTTGATGGACTTCTTGCCCCAGCCACTGAACATAGTGAGATGGAGGAGGCAGGGTACTGGACCCCCTTTCTGACTTCTTTGCCCTCTGAGCACCCCACAGCTGTAGCACTTTGAATCCTTCTTCACCAGGCAGGGACTCATTTGGTCAGAGCCCGCCAGGCTACTGTCCCTGGGTCCATGTGTTGTGCAAGGAATTCCTGAGGCCTGAAGAACTGTCTCTGTGGTGTGGTAGCCTCTGACCGTGCAGAGAATGATACTCACTGTCACACAAACAAGATTCATTCACCAGATGTCGAGGTGGGGAAGGGAGAGGTGAGGCACTGCTGGTCATGGCCCTACGTATTCTCTCAGGTGCTGGTGGAAACTCCCCAGGTTGGCTTCTCCTCCTGCTTCCTTCATGCTTTTAGACAATACAGAGGGACCTAGAGGCCCACAGTGGTGGCTGCCAGCATTACCCTTGGGGCACAGCCAGTGGGAAGAATTAGAAGTGGACTCGGAGGGGTGTTTATTTTATATATATTCTTGGAAAACGTCCTTTCCCAAAAGAGGGCTCATTTTTCTCTGTTCTATAAACATTATTTCACTCTCTGAAGTCAAGAAGTAAAAAGTTTGGCTAATTGCCAACCTGCTGTACTTTTCCAGAAAAGCATTCAGTTTGCAAGTCTCAGCCCTGACAAAGGAAGGACCAGGGCATCTGTCCATGTGAGAAGCCCCTCTCCAGCCCCAAAGCCTGTTAACCCCTGTCATGGGCCTCCAGGTATCAAGGTCACAAATGTGAGGAGGACAGGAATTGGGTGCCCCTCTCCTGGGGCTCCCAAGAGCTGGATTCTGAGTCCTCTCCACACCTAGTCCAGGTTCTAACTGAAATCAGATTGACCCTCAGACGTAAGAGCAGAGAGACCCAGAAAATGCAAGATGCCAAGAGCTGAGGGCATGATGAGCGATTAAGGTCTGATAGAGTGTCACACCCAACAGAGTGGACTAAGCATCTGGTTTTCAGAAAATCTCTCTAAAGAAAACACTCACATGCAAGGACAGGTTTTAACTGTAAGTATCCGAGCGGCTATAAAGAGACTGAAATAGTAACTTTATCAGCCAAAGGGCCTTTGAGATGAATTAACAGATGAAACATGTCACAGTGGGTTTAGGACATCGCAGCATGGGACGCGGTCGGCTGTGGGGAGCGGACAGACAGACAGAAGGAGGCTGGTGGCAGGCATGATGAGCCTGCTGGCTTTGTGCAGTTGCCTCCCTTCTTTGTGAGCTGAGCAGCATGGCCCCAAGCAGCATGGCTGCAGCCGTTTGGCACACATGTGACAAGGGCACTGTGGTGAGCAGACAGGGAGGGGAAAATAATGGAGCGCCTGCACAGCCCACTGTGAGCCGGCAGATGTTCTGGCTCCCACTTCCCCGGCCTGGCCGCACTCTCCGGGCACATGCCGCAAGGGCTGGGGGCTACAGCCTCTGCCGGGGTTTGGGGAGGAGCAGGAACAGCGTGGTGCCCCAAAGGGGAGGGTTCAAGGAGAAAAAGGAATAAGAAGAAAGGCAGAGCCCTGTCCTTGGAATGCAATGCATGGGCACCACCATGGGCTGGGCCCCAGCCTCTCACCTCGATATCTGAACACCTGTCCGTCTGGACCATCAGCGGCTGCTCAGGACTGCCCGCTTTGTTTTGGTGCTTCCTGTCCAGCAAATGTCCTCTCATTACCAGCTCCACTGGCAGCCTACAGAACAATGGATGATCGGATCCATGTGTACTTTGCAGCCAGATGTTACAGCCCCAGCAACACCTGGAAAAGCGGCAGGGCAGGGAGCAGGTGACCTTCAAACGTGGGCTGAGACGCCTAGCTGCTGAGCCGCAGGTATCCATATGCTGCAGAGTCCATGGAGCTCCTCTGTCCACCACAGCTGCTTACGGAAGCGACGCCAACCTCCCCCACCTACAGCTGCAGGGCTCCGACAGAACCATCTGTTAAGGCATGAAGATGGGTAAACCAGAAATCCTTTGCCACTCTCCCACTGCAGGTATATGACTACCTGTTTTCTAATCACAGCTTATCACTGAGCATGACTGTGTTAGCAACAGCAGTGGGCATGTCAGGTGTCAGTGATAATCTTCAGGAGACCTGGGAGGGGGTGTCCTCTCCCCAGTGTATCAGGGGAGAGTACAGAGGCTAAGAGAAGTCCATGGGTTTGCCCAGCACCACATAGCACACAGGCACCCCATCAGCCTGGGTCTGCCACCAGGTCAGCTTGGGTCTGCATCTATGAGAAATTATGAGAAGGGTCTGTCTTCATACATCTTGACCTCAGAGCAACAACAGTCAATTTTGACGTCCGGTTTGGGAAGTCAGGTAGTAATATCTATATATATAAAAGCCTAACCAACCATTATGATGGCCGACCGAATGACCGGCTGGTAGCTATAATGTGCATTGACTACCAGGGGGCAGATGCTCAACATAGGAGCTGCCCCCTGATGGTCAGTGCACTCCCACAGCCAACCTCCCATTACCAGCCAACCTCCTGAGGTCCCTCCCCCTGGCTGGCCCCAATTGGGACTAGGTGAGATAGCCCAGATCAGCCAGGAGGGACCCAATCCATGCATGAATTTGTGCACCAGGCCTCTAGTGTTAATATATTGCTGAAACTAATGTTGGGCTCCTTTTAGCCTCAAAAGGCATATATTGTCACTCTAGGTATAATTTGTCACATCATCTGAGTGACTCTACTTCTACTTCTGGGTGGTTTGAGGGTGCAATGGCTCCCACTGAGATTGCTGCAACAATGCATTATATACACATGAACTACACACACGGGGGCTCTAGCAGCTGGCTGTGCAGTGTACACTGGACCACAGAAACTCCGGTGGCTGAAAGTGGTTTATTACCACTTTCATGTCACTTTAGGGCAGTGATGGTGAACCTATGACACCTCTGACACCCGAACTCATTTTTTTGGTTGATTTTTCTTTGTTAAATGGCATTTAAATATATAAAATAAATACCAAAAATATAAGTCTTTGTTTTAGTATGGTTGCAAATATCAAAAAATTTTTATATGTGACACGGCACCAGAGTTAAGTTAGGGTTTTTCAAAATGCTGACACGCCGAGCTCAAAAGGTTTGCCATCACTGCTTTAGGGCTTGCTAAGTTTCCAGGGAGGCCATTTCAGGCCTTGAAAGTCACACCTTCCTGCCTGGTTCAGCTCTTCCTGTTCCAGAATCTTGTAGCTTCTCCAACAACACCTGGGAATGGAAATACCACTCCCTTGGACTCGATCCTCCCATAATGTCATCTGCCCCAAAGGGACAGAAACCCAGTCTCTGAGCTCCTCAGCATCTCAGAGGCCTCACATCATCAGCTCAATCATGAGGTGTGAGGGAAGTTCTGGGGAAGCCTTGCTCTTGTCTGCTCCCTGGCACACCTGACGTCTTTGGACTATTTCTGCAGGTACCTTCCCTTCCATGTGTCCTCACCCCGAGGGCCTCTGAGAATCAGAGACAGGCAAATTCTCCAGCCTCTCTCTGGCTCAGGCATTGCCCACTCAGCTCCTGTCAGGCTGGCCTGGTCAGGGGGCACTGGCCCTAATTTCTTCCTAATGTGGAGTTTCACCAGTGGCTTCAGCTCAGGGAGGAGAGTTTCCCCAGCTGAGCAGAGAGAGGAGCTTTAACGATAGCAATATGGGCCCCTGGCCTTTAGTTCATGAAATCCCAGTGACTCATTTGGTGGTGAACTTATGATCAGTGGTTTAAGCTTGAAGTCCCACCGTGCAGAGGAGGAAAAGCTAATGAACGACTCTGTTCTACCCTGGGAATCTGGCCCCGGGGTGGATGAGATGGTCAGCAGGACTGTCACTCTGAGGAGAAGTCACTTCTCCTGGGGCCTGGAGTCCCCTGCTCCCCCTCTGGCTACCGCCTGCCCTCCTCCCATCACCTAAAACAGGCAAACAGACTAACTACTAAAACACCTCCCTGTGGCTTCTGCCACAGGGGAGGTCAGATCAGCAGCCGAGTACAGTTCAAAGCAGAACAAGAAATGTCTCCTCAGTTTCTGTTTCTCAACTTCAAATTCTACAGACACTTGACCACAATATTAGGGAAATGGCTGAAAATTGCCTGACTTAGGTAACAGGTCCTTTGAGTCCACATTTGCGTCCTTGAGGCAGTCCCCCACCTTCGAGAGCTTTGGAAGCCAAGGCATCCCGGGCTCTCCTCACTGCAGAACATCAGACCCATATGAGGTCGCGGTCCCAGGGCCTCCTCAATGCCACTTCCTGGAGGTTCTGTGACCTGGAGGTGTGGGCATTTTCCCCATCAGCTGAAAAATGGTGCAAACCGCTGAGCTGGGGTCGCATCTCCAGATGGGCAGAGAGGACAAGGAGGGAAAGACATGCATCTCTCAGGCTGACCAGGTACTTTGAGTCAATTCAGCAAAACCCTATTACTGTATCCCTGTCATTTCAGAGCCAAATGTGGGTGGTGGGCAGGAGCACAAGGGCAAGCCCCCCTGAGAGTGCTTCGGGGTCAGGGCCAAAGAGAGAGGACACCAATATAAATGCAAACCCAGAGTCCAGAACCAATCAGTCCTCACACACACTGTTTGGTCCAGGAGTTAAAGAATGGTTTTCTTTCAAGAGATAGATTTTTTAAAAGTGCTACTTTATCCTATTTTCTTGATGCAGAATGGGGAAATTAAAGTGACACCCAGTGCATTCCCCGTGGGTGATGCTTCTTTGTCTGTGAGCAGTGAGAATAAATTCTGAATTTGAAAGGTCCTTCAGAGATATAACATTGTATGTGATGAACCAAGCAGAGAACTGGGACACAGTGAGTGACAACCAAATGAGTCCTGACTATGGAAGACCTTTTATGCCAGTGGCCTCTAGTTCGGGCAGCCCCGAGGCCCCTCAAGGACATGATCCAGTCCCTAAGTCCTAATGCAGTTTCTAACCTGGTGACGTCCTGCTGGTTTTCCCTCCTAGGATCTGCCCTTGTTGTGTAAAATAATTGTGCACTGGGCTGCCTCCACCCAGGAAGTTCCGCAGCAGCCCCTTCTCCTCCACCCCATGCACAGGATGCCCACCTGCTGACCATCAGCACTGCTGGGCAGTTCATGGCGAAGGCAGGGCCATCCTTCCCACAGTGAGCGCCCAGCATCGCCGACCTTGGGAGGGCAGGCAGGCAGTGAGAAATGAAGCTCCATGGTTGATTCATG
The DNA here is from genome assembly GCF_028538775.1 of Myotis yumanensis. NCBI lineage: Eukaryota > Metazoa > Chordata > Mammalia > Chiroptera > Vespertilionidae > Myotis > Myotis yumanensis. The sequence goes on from NW_027223755.1 coordinate 28,133,285, forward strand.
AATCTCACATAAGACTGAGCATAATGGAAACAAATTATGCATAAACTCGTTGTGGTTTAGATATATGATCATTAAAGTTTTGAGCTCCGGTTTCCTATGTAATTTATGGCAAAAATCACGTATGTGCAGTAGGCAGTGTGGTCTCCTTCAGAATACCATAAAACAGCTCAAATTGCTGTGTTATATTTATTTGTGCATTTGAAATATTCTTTCTTCATAGAGGATCAAGTAGGCACACTGCCTTCCAGACTCATCCATGAGTCAGCAATCCAGCCTCACTGAAGCAGTGTCTGGGCTGAGGGCAAAAGTTACAACATCAACAACATCCCTGCTCGAAGAACTGCACACACAAAAATAAAAGAGCTTTGGTTTGTTATCCTGCCTTTCACTGTCATGAGGGGACTTGGTTATCACCACCCAGACAGTCAATTCACCTCACACTCCAGATCCCCTCCTCAGAGAATCCTCCATCAGTGGACTTGTGATGCTTACCCCTCCGTTTTCTTACAAGCAGTGCCACGCACTGTGCACGTGTTAACAAAAGAGGGATGGTGAATGTGAACTTTGTATTTTGGTGTCTGGGCAAGCAGCACAGGGTGGCACTCAGTGTGCGTGGCTGTGTCTGTAGCATTCCACTGTGCATTGCCTTCGCCTGGCTCCTATGGACACTAACGACATGTAAGTTCCCGGAGACAGGCCCAGCAGAGGGAGTGGCTGCTCTGTGCCCAGTGCTCGACAGCTCTGCTGAGAGGAGCGGAAGGTTTTATCTAAAAAACATATTCCTGTAGATGCCATACTGAGGTCCTGAGGACCAGCAGGAAGCCTGACAACCTCTTTGTGTCCACTGGGCAGCAGGTGGCAACACCTGCAGGATGCTGGCTATGGGGGAGCAGCAACTGCAGGAATCCAGAATAAAATCCAGAATAAAATTCAAATGAATAGTGGAGTGTGGAACTTTACATGGCTCAGCTCTAGAGCTCTAGCTTTCTCCAAACTCCTGAGGCTGAAGAGGCATGAAGTGGACATTACTTACAAGAGAAAGCAGAGCATCTGTTTGGAATAAAAAGCACAAAAACACCATGATGATAGCAGAGATTCCTGCCAGCATCATCTGGGCCCCAGCTATTCCTGGAACTCCCCTGGTCCCCGCAGGGCTCTTGGTCCCATGGGCCTTGTGGGCAACAGGCACACTGTGAGGAGGTGTCCCCAGGGCACCTGTTGTTTGTAGGGCTGAGCACAGTCCTGTGACCCTGTGAAGCAATGACAGTGGCAGCCACCACCTCAGTACCCAGGTAGGAAGGCCACCCCACAGGGAAGCAGCAAGACTGCGTCTCTGCGGCAGGAGGGCAGGGGAGGGGACCTGCTAAGGAAAATGATGGAAGGTCTAGCCCAGAAAGAAGTTTCCTCTTTGCTTTGGGTTGTCAGCTAAGGGACACTGGCTGAACTCCTCTTCTGAGCTGGAAAGCACCAGTTGGACCCCGCTAGTGAGTGGGTGGTGGTGCTCAATGCAGTCACTGCTCCCAGAATCACTTGACCCCTTACTGCAGGAGGAACCTCACTCTGTGACCAGGATTCCCTTCATGCGTAGCGGCCACCTGACCTCAGGGCCTCCCTCTCAAGTTTCACCCCGTATTCATTCATTCATTCATTCATCCATGGGATCAGCTCACTCACTCATTCATCAAACATGGTTAAGACCTAGTGCTAGCAATGCCCCCAGATATCCTTTTTATTGGTGACCCAGACAAAGCTCAGGGAGGACATCCCTAAGGCAGCAAGTGGGCCTCAGAACCCTAGAGCATGGGCAGAGGCAGGCTGGAGGTGGGGTGCTCAGCCAGATGAGGGAAGAGAGGCCGTGTTTGATGCTTGCTTCTCTGATGCCAGGGGGAGTGGTATCCATTCCAGTCTCTCCAACAACACCTGGGACCTTTGTGCTGACAAGAACCTTTGTGCTCTCCTGGAGCCTCAGACACCATCCTGCCTACTCTGAGAAAAGCCAGCTGCTGCCCCTAGGATGGCTGGCTTGAGGAGATCAAGGCCTCTGTCCAGAGCTGATTCAAGTCGATGCACACACCTGTGGTTTTAGCTAATGGTGCCACCCACCAGTCTAGGGGGTATCATGTGCTATTTAACTTCACCTGTGTGCTTGTGTCGGTGAATTTGAAAAAGAACAGGCAGGCACCAAGAGGTGACCCCCACCAGTGGAGGTCTTCACAGAGCGGGGGATGTTCAGGACCCAGCAGGGCCTTTCCAACATGTCCCCTCAAATGGGAGTTGGATGCTCCCAGTGTGTGGAGGTGGTAATAAAAACCAAGTCCCTGTGAGCACACCCGGACCATTGGGTGAAGAGAGAGGGCACACTGGGTCTGCCTCTGCCTGGGGACTGCTCAGCTCTCCGTTAGAATGTCCAGAAATACAGATTCTAATGATAAAGATAAAAAATGGTTTCCATCTGGAAGGTCTTAACTGCATTAAAGCATTTTTGAAAACTGATAATAAGAAAGAAAGGACAAGAAAAGAAGCTTCGGGGAAACTGGAAGCTTTGCCCTGGACCGAGAGGAAAGGGAGCACACGGAGCAGGCGGGCCTCACAGGCCTGAAGCGGCGCTCGCACTGGCTCGTTAATCACAGCCTGTTACTGTAATTTTAATGAATCTTTATCCTATTTTCTCTGTGTAATCCAATTACTTCTGTTTTCCTAGCCAGCACAGGGGATCTCTTGGTTTCCAGAATTCTGCCAGTCAGTCCACTTTAGAAGAAACAATTCAATTCATTATCATTAAGCGCCTACTTTCAATACCACTTTGAGGGGAATCAGTGAAAGAGAAGCCATCGGTGGCCCTGGCGCCGCTCAGGGGAGCCGCGCTGTTCTGCGCACCTGAGTAGTCCGGGCTCTGTCCCCTGGGCCCCTAATGACATTCTGGGCTGCCAGCTCATCAACCACCCTGTCGGCTGGCAGCCCTGCTTGGCAGGGAAGAAACTGCACGTTGAATCGAAGGTGGTGAGAACCAGCAGCATCGGAGGGAGATAGGTGATCTGTTACGGATGCTGCCAGGCTTGTCTGGAGCACAGGGGATGAAGGAATAGCCTCTGTGCATGCATGTGTGGGAATGCCTGTGTGTAAATGTGTACATACACGTGTGCACGTGTGCATGCACCCACACTCTTAACAGGAGGCCTCATGTTCTGATGATCCCATCATACTCTGTGACCCACACTGGTTGGAGTGGCCACCATGATCACCACAGGGACAGGGTGGACCATGAGCCAAGAAGACAAACAGCTGTTTCTACTCAACAGATGAAGCTGCTCATTGTAAATCTGCTTGCTTTCTCTCAGGGTCGGGGACTAGACACCATACCTGGTGTTCCTCATTGTATTCATTTGCCAGCACTTGTCCCTGTCTTTGTGCATTGTGCTGGGAAGCAGGCACTCTCCCTTGTTCCCCGGAGCCTCTCTGTCCATCCCTTGATGGGATGGAGTTAAGTGAATCCTCATGGAGGATTGGACAGATTCCATGGGCCACTGTGAGTACAGCTTGAAAGCCTGGGGCAGAGTAGACATCTCTCAGACATTGGAAGGACACAGTGAAGAACTGCCTGAGGCCTGCACAGAGGAAATAGAAAGAGGGAAACAAAAAATCTTTTAAATGCCAAGAAATCTTGTTCAAGCACCAGAAGTAATTGACAACTGCCAGGAACCTGCGGTGGTCAGCAGATTGCACAGAAGGTGAAGGTGCACAGTCTACAGGCCACGGCTACCCAGGACCATCATGAGGGCACGCCGTGGTTGAACTGTAGTGGATGACTGGGTCAGGAGGGAGACAATCAGAAGTAACAATTAGCCATTTGAAAAGAGCAGCTCTCTTTAAACGTTGGCACCCCGAGTGGCTTCGCTGATAGTGTACATGCGTGGCTGGTGGCCCTGAGCAGGTAAGGATTTGAACGCATTTTCACAGGGACAGGCAACAAGTGACCCATCTTGACTGTCTCATAGGACTTCCAATCCACTGGCCCCTTCTGAGGCTTGACTCAGTCTCTTCTGTTTGCACATATGTGGGAACAAAGATATTCACAAATAGGCTGCACTGCAGAGAAGGGTCCTGCATGCACCCAAAGACTCCCATGGGAGTTCTCAGGGTGCCACTGCCACAGGCAGAAGGATCAGCCTCAGTTTCCTCAAATTTCTCTGAAATACGTGATGATAAAGAAAATCATATGCTTGGAAGCATTGGTTCAACTCCAAAGCACTAAACATATGCAGGGAGAATTTCTTTTTTAACTATAAAAGCATTTTGTGTATTGAATTACATAGCATACACAGAAATCCTGATGTGTAGACGGATCACTGGCGGGCTTGTTACTGTGTGGATTCTGATTCAGTGGACACAGTGCGGGTGGAGCCTGAGATCGGGCATTTCTAAGAAGCTCTGGGGCGCTGGTGGTGTTGCTGGTCCTGGACTGTATTTCGAGGAGCAGAGGTTAACAGAGCCGGCCTGAAGCCAGCTTCCAGTGCTCTTCTAGTTTTGTCTGATAGACCGTATCACATAGACCTGTGATTGACTAGTAGAACATGTAATGCTTGGTTCCATGCCCAACATGTAGAAAGTTGGCACAGATATCATGAATACTCTTGGTATTTCTTTATTCAATCATTGGGTGGTGCTAGATATATACTAACATCTTGATCTTGGTGAATACACTGCTTATTTCATAAACCTAAATTGTTCTTTTGTTTGGAATAATATATGTAAATTAAAACAATTTTCAATGACCTGGAACATATTATTTGATATTAAAATTTTAGGAAAACATCCCTGGACAGGTGGCTCAGTCAGTTGGAGCATCTTCTCATACATCAAAAGGTTGTGGGTTCGATTCCCAGTTGAGGCACATATAGGAGCCAACAGATCACCATGTCTATCTCACATGGATGTTTTTCTCCCTCTCTCTCTCTCCCCCTCTCCCTTACTAAACATATCCTTGGGTGAGGATAAAAATATTTTTAAGAAAATAAACCACTCTGTATTTTATTTATACTGTTTTTGAAGCATTTTTTATTCTTTCTTAAATTAATTTCTCCAAAGCAGTGTGTATAATGTCTTTGTAAATAACACCATGTAATTACGGCAATGAAATAAGCTATCACTATTATTTGATTTCTCCATTCAAAAACATACCAAAAATTATTAAATATCACTGCATCAGGTGTACAATTTATCTCTCAATGTAATTCTTTCTTTCTTTTAAAAATGACACAGTTTCAAGCTGGGGTCATTTTCTTATTTAAAGCTACCTTCTGTGTATGTTCAGTGTTTATTCACTGCTTCCAGTTTAAGGGACACACGTGGACCTCAGTCACTATCCCCCTGGGGGACAGTCATTCTCTGAACTGCTTGGTGGACCTGTGAGCTAAAGAGCAAACTTCCATCTCCCAAGAAACATTGAGATCTCCAATGCCATCTCATGGGATGTCTCTCATACTGCTGCAACCACCTTCCCCATCAGCCTTTAACAGTCAGGAACATGAAGTCATCCCTAAGCAAACGTAAAACCCACCCTTCATCTTCTGTGTCAAAAAATTCTACCCAGTGTGCACATTAAAGACACCGGAACATAGTATTTGATATTGAAATTTTAGGAAAATAAAATTCACATAAAGACATCGTCCTTAATTATGTTTTGTTTGCACAAATTTTACACATTTGTTTCATATTTTTATCTGTGTATTTGCTTCAATGTCTCTTCTTTAAATTGTAAAGTAGAAGGTGGAGAAGTATATTTTTAATGCTGCTTGCACAGTACTTAGCACTAAATCTCACTGAGAAGAATAAGATCAAATCAAGTAATCTGTGAGAGTTCAAACATGTACATTTTTTCCAAATCAACAGAATGTTTATTATGATACATATCTTTTCCATGTAGGTATCAAAAGCTAACATTTATTTAGTGCTTACTACATGTGTGTTTATTTAAAGGCATTTATTCCTCACAGCATAATGACCACAGGTAGCATTACTGCCTATGCCTGGTGAACAGAGTCCTTGGAGTGTTAAACTAAGCATATTACTAATTTGCCAAGTTCACACAGCTGCTAAGTGGTGGAGCCAAGATTTAAACCCAGAAGTTGGACTCTCAACCTTGTTCCCTAAGTACATCTCCAAGGTTTCTCAGTGATGACATTTATGTGAGGTTTCTATGCTGTGTAATAATTACACAAAGTCAGTGGCTTAAAACAGCACCTAATTATGATCTCACAATTATTGTAGGTCATAAATGCGAGCATAGATCAGTGGAATTCTCTGATTTAGGACCTCACCGAGCTACAATCTAGATGTTGACCAGGTGCCTCAGAGACTCAGCTGGAGAAGGATGCCCTCCAGGCTACACCAGGTGAGTGGCAGATCATGTCCTTGAAATTGTGGGACAGAAGTCTCTGCTTTCTTGCTAGATGTCAGCTGAGAATCACTCTCATCTCCAAGAGTTCACAAAAGTCTCTTGTCATATGGTCCTCACACAGCATGGCAGCTCACATCTTTAGAGCCACAAGGAGTCTAACTCCAGTCTGCTAACCTCATTATGGGAGTGACATCTCAACATATTTGTCATATCCAATTGGTTAAAATCAAGTGGAAGGTTTCACCCATACTTAAGGGAGGAGATTACACAAGGGCAAGACTCATTGGGGGTCACCCTAGGGCATGTCTGCCACAATTTATCATGGAAACAATGTTGATACTAGAATCTCACAAACTTAGGAGCCCAAGGATGAATTTAAGCTCCACTAAATATCAACCTCCCTATTTGAGACCCAAGGGATGCACACCTGAAAAGACTGTCCTCTGGTAGCAGACCTGGGCTCTCTCACTGGCTCTGTCACTGACACATGTGGTGAGTACGGAGAAACCAAAACTAGATGGGAAACTGAGACACAGGCTCATGGAGAATGCCTCAAGTGACCTTATAATTTATCATAAAAACCAGGACACTTTGGGGAGTGAACAAGAACGATTTTAATAAAGATTCCAAGACAACAAGTGCAAACCAGAGCTATACTGAACACATGAGGACATGTGACTGCCCTGGTAACACTCATCCATCAGCATGGCTCTCAGAAGTCAAGAAGCTGCAAGGAAGTCAGATAATGTAGCACCATGGTTCTAGCACATACTGGACCGCCAAACTCAAGTTCAAGTCTCATGTCCAGTTCTTACTTTCATACAACCTTGGAAAAGCAACAGTCTCCTAAGTGTAAATGAGAATAATTAAACATTTTAAACTAAATATTTGAGGAGATCAAATAATATATGTAAAATTCTTAGAAAAATAATTTAGAACATAGAAGGCACTGGTGAATGGTGGGCACCATACTGCTATTATTGTGATCACTTGTTGAAAATCTAGCACAAAGCCAACCACCTGAGTTGGAGGTAAAAATGTTGCCATGGAAATAGATATAGATTCTCAGAGGAAGCCACAGATAAGCAGTTCCCAGCTTGAAACTGAGAGAAGAACCTTCCTCTTGGGGAAGCAGAGAAGTTGAGACAGAGAGGGAGGGGGATGGACACAATGGTTTTGTGGTTTCTCAAAGAGAGGAAGGAAGTGGAATCACATAATGTACAAAAGAGAAGATATATATAAATGTGGATGTAGATGTGGCATTGCTAAACCACTCAGCAAGATATTCACTAGAAATGCAGCACACTAATGCCACTTTCACAGCCTAAGTTAATTTTCTTACTTAAAACCATCTTATTTCCTTGTCATTAAACCCAGCTTTAATTGTGCATACTGGCCAGCTTTATAGATAACTTTATGTCATAATCTTCCACAGCAGTGAATTATATGCTACTCAAATACTTCTAATATTTTGCACCTACTCAAAGCTAATTCTTATGTATTTTTAATATCACAGCTTTTTATTTTTATTTTTTACTGGTATTTTATTTTTTTAATGTATTTTATTGATTTTTTTACAGAGAGGAAGGGAGTGGCATAGAGAGTTAGAAACATCGATGAGAAACATCAATCAGCTGCCTCCTGCACACCTACTGCTGGGGATGTGACCGCAACCAAGGTACATGCCCTTGACTGGAATTGAACCCGGGACCCTTCAGTCCACAGGCTGATGCTGTATCCACTGAGCCAAACCAGTCAGGGCAATATCACGGCTTTTTAATGATCACAGCACTATTTGCAAGTACCTATAATAAAACGTGTTACAGAAAAAAATGTGAGCTGTGTTAGACTTACTGTGCAGGTCAGCATTGTCCCATCCTGTTGTCTTTCCTGCATTAGCACAGGAGAAAAGTGTTGGTCATTACAGCGTCCTTAACATTCTGACAATTCCTTGGTACGCTGTATAAAAATCTCTAATCCTGCAATACAGAGGCACCTACGACCAGAGGTACATCTTGGTCCCTCTTCTGTAAGTCCCTCCCTGGGCCCTGTAATTGCTTTAGCCAACCAATAAACCAAATTAAGAAATTAATAGAGAGTATCTTTTGGTTTAAATAATGCATTTACTTCAAATACATGACTATGGAATTTGGATGGGGAACCATGGGAGGAATGCAATGTAGTGAGGATCATCAGCAAGTGAGTTAGTCTTTTTAGCCAGTTCCCACAAAGTCCTCCTTCCAAAATGCTCTGAAAATAGCATGTCATTTTCTTAGCCCCCATCTTAAATGAGATTGTGTCTGAACCTGAACGGGGCCAAGATTTTGTGAGCATCAGTCATTTCGCTTATCTGGTATCTCACTGTGAGTCTCATACTCTTATCCATTTGCCAGTGACCCACGTCTGTGACTAAGGAATTGTGCTAATGATCACTTAGTTGCCATTGCCGCAGAAAAAGATGTTGGCCTTTTTTGAGCAGACAGATTTGAGTCATGTTTAGCAGATGTTTATTGAGAGTCTGTTACAGGCTATACACTGTGGGATTATAAAGATGAGTAAACTGCAGACATTAACCTTGGGTATTTATAATCTAGTCAGGTGGGAAGCTAACGCATACTACAGCATCGCATAAGACGTAGCTTGAAAGCTGCAACCAGTTAAATATGCAGCATGGCAGCCTCTCCCTGAGGAGGCACCGCTGAGCTCAGCCTGGAAGGATGGGCGGTGTGTTGGCAGCCAGGGTGGAGGAAGCTCCTGTACAATCCAGATTTGGGAAATTCCTGACAGAGGTGCCGACACAGGCAATGATGAGGCAACTCTAAGGAGCGCAGCTCTGCTGGAGTCTGGAACAAGGGGAGAAGAAGCTGGAAGCTCCACCTTGGGGTGTCAGCAGTAGGAATGAGTAACTTTCACTCCTGGTTGGGAGCAGGGGACAGTAAAGGTTTTTATAGGAGGACAATTTCATCCTCAGAGCTGTGCTCTGCAGAGATTCCTGGCAGCTCACATAAAATGTATGATGGTGGTGAGAGTAGCAAAAACCAGATAAATTCAGACACTATGAGGTCCAGACAGAAGAGGGGAGGGAAATGCACAATGGTTGAGCATCTCACAGATAATCATATCTCATTCTCATACAACTTTGCATTAGGAATTATTATCTCCTTTCCTGCCAATAAGAAAACTGAGCTCAGATGGGTAAAATTCCATCAACTTATAAGTCTAAGACAATGTTTGAATTGAGAGTGCAGCCTAATCAAGGCCCTGGGCAGAGAAGTCATGGAAGCCATAGGCAGAGTATATGCAAAAGGCAAGAGTCATGGTCTGAGAATTCCCATTGAAGGAAGGTGTGCTGCAGGTCTGAGGTCCCCACTACCCCGCCATATTGAGCTGGCCAGGCTGAACTGGAGAAAGATGAATGAACACCATTGATAGGGTCACGATGCTAAGAGGGTGGTAGAGCTCAGTTTAGTTCAGCCAAGGTTCACTGGAAGTCCATCCTGGTCAGGCCAATGATGACACAGGAGAGAGGAAGACACTGCCTTTCTGGGGTCTTCCACAGAGGTCCACAGTGAGGAGGGACCTGGTGAGAAGGTCATTGTTTCAAATGGGTTGGAAGGGAAGGCAAGCAATTCACACTAGGGCACATGTTTAATCCAGAAATGCCACAGCTGCAGGGAAATAGGGTGCCCTGGGTCACATTGCCCTTTAACCTTGGTGAGTGAGCCATTAGATCAACTTCCCAGCCTAGAGCTAGTGCTGATGACAAACATCACCTTAGGCCACTATGTAAGGTGGCCACAACCGGTCCCAGCTGGGAAATTCCTGCTTCACCCTCACCTGTCATGCATGGCCACTCGAAGCATGTCATAGACCTGCCAATACCAAGAAGGCCTTTGCCTCACCACCTACTTCTCTGGGAGTTACAGTTGTAAGAAGCAAGGCGCTGGAGGAATAGGGAGCACTACCTGCCTGAGTGTCCTGAGGACCAAGAACCTCAATGGCCAAGACAAAGCTTTCCTGTTGAGTCTTGAATACAGGAACAAAAGACCTGCCTCTCTTCCTTCCACTTCTCTTTAAGAGCAGGTGCTGATTTTAATCCCCCAACTGCCCTGCTGGCTTCTCAAAATAATGAAAAAGAAAATAATTAGCAGCTGTACTAGCAGTGGGGAGCAAACCACCCAGCACTGGGTTCCTGATGTAGAAATTAACTCCAAAGTAAACTTGAACATTTAAATAAATATTTTTAGTTTCTCAAGACTTGTTGCCACAATCTTGAGTTAGGGGCAACATTACTACCCTTGCCTAGCATTTAGCCTGTGTACAGAAGTCACCCAACTACAATTTACAATATTTGCTGAAATATTCCCTGTTTTGCTCGAGGTGCTTAGGGTCTGGGACTTTTGTCATCTTTTCTTCCTGTTTATGTCAAAATTCAGAGCTGGAAAGACAATGTAAAATCTATATATGAATTGATAAACTAAATACCAATTACTATATCACCTGTGATAAAGGTATAGACAGGTAGTATGTATGCATGCCTATTTATTTGATATGAACTCCAGACAAAATGAATCATTTGCCCCAGGGTTGCACAGACCAATGATGGCAATTGATCTACAAGCTAGACCCTAGCGAGCTGCCAGCAGTGTAAGTTCCAGTCCAAGTCTGAAGATCTGAGAATCAGGAGAGCTGATAACATAAGTTCTAGTCTGAGTCCAAGTCCAAAGGCAGAAAATGGCTCAATGATAGGCAGAGGAAGAGACAGCAAATCCCCCCTTCCTCAGCCTTGTTGTTCTGTCCAGGCCTTCACTGGGTGGAAAGATGCCCACCCACACTCCGGAGGTTGGTCTGCTTTCTCAGTCTACCGATGCAAGTGCTAATCATCAGAAACCTCCTCACCGACACACCCAAAATAACATTTACTCAAATATCTGGGCGCACATAAATTAACCATCACATGGGCTTTACTGACTCAGAGATTTAAAGTGTGTCCTAGAGTCGTCTGCGAGGTCACACAGACTGGGTGTGAGGTCACACAGACTGTGACCCTGGCGCTGGAGCCACAACCTCGGTCTTTTCGGGCCGGGGAGGTTCTTACCGAGTAGAGTTCCGCTCTTGGTGGCTGACTCAGGGTGAGATGACCGTTAGGACGAATATGATGGAAGGAACAGTGGTGCGGATAGTGAAATGCTAGAGAAGATGGCACGAGGAGAGAAGGAAGACAAGGAGCCAGGGACAAAAGGCAGAGAGAAGTCAACCAGGAAGTGTATTTTTAGCAAAACATACTGGTAATTCAATATGAAGAAAATGGATATTTAATCTACTAATAGCAGTAAAGCAATGACACTAAAGTAGGAATTACTGGGTTGTCTTGTGGTCATGTGGACTGGATTAGCTGGGACTCGACCTGCGCTCTGGTTGGCAGAGGATGGCTACTCTGCTCAGGAAGCTGTCCTCTGGGGCCAGGGCTTGGAAAAGAGGAAGTCGTGTATGAAAACTCTTCTTTGGATGTTCGGAGACTTTGCAGGATAATGCCTGTGATGAACTCTAAGCTTATTAAGAACTAATCCTCGCCTCATCACTCAGGGAGACTCGTTATAGTGGCGTCCTCAGGAGTGGCCCGGCCAGGTGAGTAGCATGTGGAGCTGTAATGACATCCGAGTGGCATGTGCAGAAACAGACCCCCATGGATTTGGTGCTGGCAGCCCAGGAAGGTCGTCAGGAGCCCTGAACGGGCGCGGGGCTCTCTTCTGCTGGTACCTGTGCTGTGGGCTTTGCACATCGGGGTCTCTAATCCCCCTTCTCTGTGGTTTATGGACTCTGGGTAAACTCCTCTTTGTGCAGGGGATGAATAACAGGCCTCATCTTCATTTGCTTACAGCCTAGCAAGGCAGTGCTTGTATATAAACATAAACACAGAAAGGAGTGACAAAAACAGGCCCCTGTCAGTGCTTGACGTCCTTTGTTGGTCCAGAGAAATAAAGGCAGGGTTCCCAGGAGTGGGTGCCTCTCTAGAGCCATGTCTTCCATGGTTTCTATTGGAGGCAGGAAGGTAACTGACAGGCTTTCTAACAAACTCATGATTCAACCATTTGAACTTGAACACGCACCTTAAGGTCCCTGCCTGTTTTCCCATCTGTGAGGTAGACGGATGGCTGTGTAGACTCAGAGCTCCCAGTAAGTGCCACCCTGAATTTCCATTTCTCCTCCTTTTCTTGTGGGAGGGAGAGAGAAGGAGGCTAGACATTTCATCGGCGGACCTCAGCCTGTTCTCCACACTGAGGAGCACCATCATATCCTGACACAGACAACACCTTTTTTTCAAACTTCCCCGAACTCGGGGAAATCCACGCTTCACACCCATTCTGATGGATTTGTGGAACAAGCATGCAAATCACGACAAGGCCAGCCCGCCTGCTCCCGGGCCGCTGCTGCCATTCCCAGCTCTCCTGACACGTGGCTGGGGTCTAAGGAGATGACGGACATAAAATATGCAGAAGGCCCGGAAGAGCAGCCTAACGTTCCACTTTAGCAGATAGCTGAAAAACCTCATAGATGCCATAACCCTTTTAGATGTGCTTTTCAATGTGAAACACGTTTGCCTTTCATTTAAATAAACCCAAGTAAACCCAGAGCTTTGTTTCAGTTCTGCACCCCCTGGTGGGTCCAGGCGGGATGATAATGCACTTGAACTGCTTTCCTTCTTTCTTTCCTTCTTGGTCTACATGCACCCTCCTCCTAGGCCCCACTGTCTGGGGCGGTCATTTAGCCACAGCGCACTAATTAGCCCTGCTCAGGAGGGAGGTGGGTGTTACAGGACTTCCTCCCCCAGGCTTCCTCCCTCAGTAATAATTAAAAACTAGGGGCCAGAGAGTTAAACCGTGTTGCAGAGACCATGGTCCATAGTTCCCCTGGAAATGTCAAGAGAGCGTAAGGTGTGATTCTTCAAAGCACCTCTGGAAAGTTTGCAGGCTCAGAATGTGATTTTGAGAATTTAAATGAGTTCTGTATTCAAATGACCAAGTAAGAGGGATTTATGCAAGTTTGGGGGGAAATGCATGGTTACAGTTGTCATAGAAACCTCAACTACGCTTAAAATGTGCCACGTAAGCAAGGTCAAAAAACAAGTCTTCTTAATATCCAAGTAAATAATAATTTATTTTGTCTGTACCACAATCTTTATAACTTTCAATAAAGGTTGTGGATGAAAATTTTAAAATTAAGCTAGATCTATGACCACTTCAACAGTCCTATCTTGTAGTTTGGATTTTAAAAAATATTTTCTCAGCATAAATGAAGCATCTCGCTCTCAGAAAAAGTCACAGAGTAAGTATACTAGTACTTTCTGCAGAACAAATTGTATTTTGTGCTGGGTTATGAAAATTGACACCTTCCATAGGTATTTATAAACTTTTAAAACTAAATTATTTGTCTCTAGTATGAACCTAACATGATACCATATGTATAATTTACTGGTAAATATTTGGGTTTTACACATGTAAATCAATAGCAAATGAACCAGTGATGAAACATGTGAAATGTGCCTATAAGTCGAGCAGCGTGGCCCATCCACCACGCAGCCCCTCTCAGTGGACACCCTGCACCTCCAGCAATAGCCTCACCTGGAATGTGTGAGAGATGCATCCTGCACTCCTGGATGCTGCAAAGAGGGGCTCACCCACCACTGTGCTTCACTCGCCCTGATACAGCAGAAGCCTTAGGTCCTGCAGAAAACAGGACACTGTCCAGCTGCCTGCTGTTCTCCCCATGAACAAAAACCTAGCTTATGGCCAAGAACACGGGCAGACCCTGAATTCTGATCTTATCCTCTGACCATGTTCGTGGTGAGGCATTTTGAAGGAATGTGTTTTTCTAGAGTTTTCCATTACATAATTGCATCACTTGTACATCCTTGAAGAATTAAGTATCAGTCATTTTAAAATGAAAAATGAATTGATCGCCCTACCTGGTTTTGCTCAGTGGAGAGAGCATTCGCCTGAGGATGAAGGGCCTCAGGTTCAATTCAGGTCAAGGGCACATGCCTTGGTTGCAGGCTCAGTCCCCAGTGTGGGGCATGCAGGAGGCAGTCGGTCAGTGATTCTCTCTCATCATTGATGTTTCTCTCTCTCCCCCCCACCTCCCTTTTTCTCTGAAATCAATAAAAATGTATTAAAAAAATAAAAATAAAAATGAATTGATCCACCCTACTCTTGGGAATACAAACACCCCCATTTGATCTTCATCTTAAACAAGCATTTTATTATTATTATTATTTCTCATATAATTCAGCCACTAATTCCTGGAATTCTAAAATATCCCATGTTTAGAGATGCAATAATTTCTTTGATTTGTACCAAATTCCAGGAAATGCTTTTCTGTGAAGAAATCTGCAAGAATGAACAGTAGTTGCCAGTGAAGGTCGAAGGGCACTGTGGCCAACTGAGCTGCCCCGTACGTGCCCAGAAACTCTGCCTCTGTGAACACTGACTCTTCTGGACCACAGGCTGATCTGGGCCTTTTTCCTTTCCTGGGTGACTTTTCTACCTGCAGACCGACCAATGCTGCTCCCCAATGTGGATAGGTATGGTCACCTGAGCCTGTATCCCTGGGTAGATATTCTCCATACACTTACTCTGTAGACCTACTGGGTGGCAGACCTTTGCTAGGTGCTTAGGGTTGGAAGCTAAAGACCTGGTCCTGCACTCACAGCCAAAACAGTCATAAAGTATAGTGGGCTGATCACAAGGGGCCATGGGCCTGGAGGGACTGGGGCTGATAGGGGACGGGGTGGAATCTGTTCAGCTGGTGCACACTAACTCACAGGGATCAAGGTCAAATTTTCAAAATTTTAGTAAACTGGTTGTTAAAACAGCCATTATTAATAATTAAATATCAATGTATAGTTAAGGAAAGTTTATTCCAAATATTGATAATAAACACTCAACACCAACCACTTCCTAATTATTTTATTACATTTTACCGCTCTCTGTACCTTTGAGGTTACTCGTGCCTCATGTTTTCACGCAGTGGACTCAGGAACTAAGAGTGAAGAGCATCTGAGCAAAATCAGAGAGTCAGCTGCATTTTCTTGCTTTAGTCCCTTTTTATAGCCGTCATTAACAACAAACCTGCAGACTGATTGTGGACCCTGATGTGGGCACGCCCTTTAATAGTCCAAGAAAAAGGGGCATTGGGCAGAGCAGCAAGTGTCCCCTGTGCCATGGGCTGACCTTTTCATCAGTGTGTGTGCTGGACCAGCAGACCCCAGCCAAGGGGGTGGGGGCCCTTTACAAAATGAGCCCCTTTAAAGTGAAACAGCATTATTGATCAAAGCTGGGCGGCCCTCTATGTAAAGAAGGGACAGCTGGTGTCCCCCCATGCCACTCGAACACTCTGGCACAGACGCCCCCCACCCCTTATTAAAAACGGGTTGGATTGCATTCCAGGTCCAGCCTTCAAAATTAATGACAAGCTTGCAATAAAGTACCAGCATGGACCCGGACCTTGTAATACAACGTGATTACTCGAGCTGTGTTTATTAGCGGTCTGAGCAGCAGGCCTGGCCGGCTGGTATTTGACACACAGACAGGGATGTTCCAGGCGCTCTGTGCGGCATAGTCACTTCAAAGTCGCAGCCCTGCTGGCTCGGTTTACACCTGAGCCAATTAGCCTGGAGATCAGAAGAGGCCTGGAAATGGAGCTGCGCCCTCACTTCTGGGCTGGAGAAAAATCACTTGATCCCAGGTAAGATGATACGGAGAGAACAATGGTGGATAAAGCGGAGGAAAGAGAGGGAGGCAAGGGGCGGGCACGCCGCACCCCATCAGGAGCAGAAAATAAAGAAACCCTGTGTTGGGCCGAGCGCGGGGGCCTGGCCCCCTCTCAGGGTGTTTGTCCGGCTTTTGTTAGCAACAAAGGGGCTAATTGAAATGAAACAGTCTGCAGTCTGTTTGTTGGCACATCAAATATGCTGTAAGATATGCTGATTCGTGCTCCTCCTGAATTATTGAACAGCATGGCTTCCAGAAATAAGACAGGCGTGCGACGGGGGAGACCTGGGGTAGCTTTACAAAAGTGACATCACTTTGCTAAGGTTCTGTTTGCATTTACTTCTTTTCAAGAAGGTAAAAAATAGAACATTAAAAAATGGAGACTGTAGGTGCTCTGTACAGCCTCCTAAACTCCCATCCCAGACAGTTCTGAAATTGCAAAATGTTCCAAAGCCCTTGAGGGTAACGAGGAATGTGGCCATTTGAGATTTGCTCAGTCAACGGTGTGGCACCCCGTCCCCCAGTTCCTCCTACATGGAGATGCCATCCGTCTAGGACAGAGTGAGGGTGTTGACACCTTCCATTAGGCCAAAGAATAGGACTGATTTGAGTTAGGTCAAAGTTCCACCCATTCAATAAACATGTCCTGAGCAGCTTCTGGGCTGAAGTGACACTTTTAGTGTTGGGGACACAAGGCCTGGCTCTTGTTGTGGCTGGGCCTCAGTGTGTCTGGGAGGGACAGACACAGGAAGACACCTTGTTGATATCATAGGGTCACTGCAGAAATGGAAGAGGGCCAAGTTCTCTTTAGGAAAACCATGAAGAGAAGCAGAATATGCACATAAAAATAGGTGTGCATGTGGTGTGTGTGTGTGCATAAACATGGGTGTGCTCTGTCTGAGGCGTGAGTGGGCTGAATGCTGGGTACATTGCTGAGGGGGACAGACATTGAGTAAACCCATGACTTAGGAACCTGAATATTTAAAATAATTTATTTAAAGCCTAAAGGAGGCACACAGGTTGATGAAGTTCATTAATAACTGAAGATGTGTTTTTATTTCTGCAGGAACTTAGAATTACACACTTCTGAGTTGAGCAATAAGAGAAAATCTCAGGTGTTTCTTTTTCCACGAGGCTGGGAGATCACATCTCAGGAACTTCTAAGCGGCTCTTTCTCCTGTGAATTAGAGATCACGGTTTAATTGCAGAGCTGTCTGTGGGCAGCCGCTTGGATTTCAGCCAAATGCACATAATTATTTTTCTAATAACGGAAGTGAGATGTCATTGGCTTTCAGAGTGAGGTGGTGACCACAGCTGATGAGGACAGGATGGGTGATGCTGGGGATGGAAGACCTGGATCCCCTCTTCCTGAAGGTGGGCAGGTGTGCCAAGACAGGGGTCCTTCCACACATATCCTGTCACTGTCTTCCTCCCATTACTCTTACCTTTTCCCGTCTGCACACCTGTCTTCTCTTCCCGCTCATGCTCATGCTGGACATGACTGCATCGGTTTTGGACATTTGGAGAATCAAGGAAGGAGAAGGTGGCAAACGCAGCATTCCAGATGTTATTTCTGAGAGTGTGAGCTCTTCTAGGACCTGTGTGCTCAATTTTCAGGAACATGACTAAATGAGTGAGGATTATTCTGGGGTCCTGTCAGCAGTGTGAGACACGGTCCTTCTTCCTATCACTGTCACTCCCTAAACCAATAGCAATACACAGTCATGCGCATGCGCACACACTCTCTCTCACACACACACACGACATAAGCCCCAGGAAATAGACATCCCACCCAAGAACTCTGAAGAGAAGAGATGAACATCCATCTCTCCTTAGTCTGTTCTGGGATGAGGTCAAGGCAATGAGCTGAGGAGGATGTACATGCCACTTGCTGGCCCCCTTCTCTGCTCTGCTTAGACCTGCAGGAAACTACATTTCCAGGTTCCCATCACAGGCACAACTGCATCCTAGGACTAAGGTCTCTCTTTTCCTGACTGGCCTCTTAATGAAGCAGATAGTGGGTTTTAAGTGTTCTCTTCCCTTTTGGGCCAAACACAGGGGTTTGGGCTGTAGAGTGAACTGATTTATCTGGGTTGAGGGCAGAGAAATGGGGAGGAATTTGATGGGGAGGACTGAGTGCAGAAGCCCATAAAGGGCAAGTGTTAAGTAGCTTTGTAGTGAAGTCAGTGCAACAGGAAGCAGCAGAAAGCATGGAACCAATATATCAGTCATACACAGGAGTAAGTACATGGTGATTATGGAGAATATGTGATGATGGATATTGTAAAGTACAATGGCCTTAACACGATGCCCTGCTCCATTGTTCCTGATCTGGCCCTGTTTCTTAGAGGCAGTCAAGAACCATGGTCAGCAACCCCCCAACATTGCGAGGGTTCAATCCCAGTTCTCACCCTCACTGTGCAACCTTGAGAATGTGATCAAGCCTCTATTTGTTTACCTGTAAAATGGGAACAATGAAGTCCCTTCTTCTTACAAAATCTATCAAGATTAATTGGAATAATGCATGGGTGGGAGTTTTAAGTTCTCCCTACAAGTGACTTATATTTGCTTAGCCTCCAACCTCTTTTCAGGCCACTCTTCTCCTTGTCTACACTGCTCTAAGTCCTTTTCTATCTCACTAATTTGCATATATTATAATATTTTTCTGGAATGTTCCTCCTCTAATTCTTTTTCCTTTGCTAAGCTTTATCCATCATTCATGTATCACCTTAAGTTTCATTTCCTCATCCTATATAATAAAAGCTTAATATGCTAAGTGTCTGGTCATCCAGTCAGCCATTCAGCCAATCAAAGTGTAATATACTAATGTTATGCTAAGGCCTCTCAACCATTTGCTATGATGTACACTAACCACCAGGGGGCAGACAGTCTACTGGTCAACCAGTCACTATGACATGCACTGACCACCAGGGGGCAGACACTCCGACCAGTAGGTTTGCTTGCTGCTGGGGTCCAGCTCATGGGGACTGAGCTGGAGCCCTCCCATGGTCCTTCCCCAGCTGGCCAACCTTTCACATCCCTCCCCGACCCCGATCGTGCATTGGTGGGGGTCCCTCAGCCTGGCCTTCACCCTCTCACAATCTGGGACCCCTTGGGGGATGTCAGAGAGCCGATTTCAACCTGATCCCACAGGCCAGGCCAAGGGACCCCACTAGTGCACAAACTCGTGCACTGGGCCTCCAGTATTATTATAAGTATTATTATTATATTTGACCTGAAGTAATTGAATAAATAGTAACTTTAAACAAATTGGTTTAAATTTAAGATGCCCATTGTAATTTCTACAGCAATGACAAAAACTAAAACTAAAATCCAATAAAACAATTAAAATTAAATGTTATGTTAGTTTGAGTCCTCCAAGAAGCAAGCACCAAAATGGGATTAGATATCTAAGCAATTTATAGGAGAAAATGCCTGTAAGAGAATATGGTGCTGAAAAACTGTCAGATCATGATGCTCACAGAAGAGAAAGGGAAGGAAGAAGGATTGAGTGGAAGACATCTTAGACTGTGATGCAGGCCTAAGTTTTGATAAGACCAGTGGGGAACCCTCAAGCAAAATCACCCAGCAGACTTTGTCCTACATCTCACAGGAATGGGCCGGCCACAGTCAGTCATTAATTGGGAACTGACTGGGAGAAGTGTGGCACACATGCAAACACAGTGATAAGCTCATGTTGCAACAACTAGAACTCTCAGTCACTTAATTCCCTGAATCAAGAGCTCTTAAAGGTATATTTTCATGGCCACCACTGAGACTAAAATATATTTGATAAACAATAAAGAAGATTGGACATCAGGACAAAAATAGGTGAGGAAAATACAAAACCAGTAGCAAAATAGTGATAGATTTCAATATAATCATATCAATAATTACACTAAATATAAATGGATTAAATACATCAATAAAGGCAGAGATTGTCAGAATGAATAATAAAACAATAACCAACTATATTCTGTCTAACTAAAATGCACTTTAAATACTCAGGACATAAAGAGCCTGAAAGTAAAAGATTAGGGGAAGGAAATACCACGCCAACTTTAAGCATGAGACAGCTAGATTGGCTCAGCTAATATGGAGAAAAGGGACCTCTGTCCAAGAGCATTTCTAGAGACAAACCCTTTTGTCACTTTAGCATGATAAAAGGGTTCATACACCAAGTGAATTTAACAATTAGAAATATATATATATATATATACTTAATAACAGATATATAAAGCAATTTATAAAGCAAAATTTGATTTCAAACTTCATTGATTATCTTCAGCCCTTGGAGATTGTTGAGAGCTCAGAGTTTTCCCTAATTCTGAGCCCAACACCAGGCTGGAATCTATAAATGTCTTGAGGAAAAGGTGATTCTGAATGCTAGGCTCACTTCATTCTGTGCTCCTTTTGTCAAGGAGCTCTGTCTCTCTAGACCTAGCTGCCTTGGTTGTTCCCAAAACTTTTAATTAGCTTTCATGTTTTCTGTTTTGTCTTTTTATTCAGCTTTTCTAGTTATTCAGAAATGGAAAGATCAACTGGTATAACTAATAATTATAATAGAGAACTTTTTTCTAACAACCTCTTCTCCCAAACAAACTGTATATACTTGTCACATCCCCATAAGAACCTGCAATCTTTCCTTTTTTTTTTCATAGATATCACCATAGTTGGAAATATATATATATATATATATATATATATATATATATATATCCAATTGTAAGTTAAGCTCCATGATAGTAAAAGACATTTTCTTTTTTGGTCCATCACTCTTATCTCTAGCACCAATATCAAAGTAAAAAGAAAACAAAAGAATGAAAGATGATAAGTAGGTAATAAATGAATAAATATACTTCTAAAATATAACTCTCTATTTTCTCTGCATACTGATTGCATATACTTCTTCAGCTTATGGGAGACAGCTCTAGGAAGAAGGGAGAGATCAGGTAAGAACAATAGTTTCAGGAAGCATCATGTATTTCACATGTGCAGGTATTTTCAAGGGATTCTTGAGGAAGCATCTTGACTGGTAAAATGATTTTATAAAACAACCATACAGATAGAAAAATCTTTCAGATATAAATGTTGTGCCTGTCTAGAGATAGTCATATAAAAGTTGATTTTTCCCCTAAAATTAAAGTTACAAGAGCCAAATACATTTTCAGTCCTTCCTTTCTAATCTTATGAGCCAGAAACTTATTTCACTCCTCTCCTGTATCTGCCAACAAAGCACCGGGGAAACACTGGGTAAAAGATGGACAATGCTTCCCGTCCACCCAGGAGTCTGAGGACTCAGAAGGCATCAGCCATGAATTCATTATGGTAGCAGCTTCAGCAATACAATTAGAAAGAAGATACCGGGGCTACCTGCTGTGATCAGGACCCCACTCCTGCTCTGGGTATTTGGGCATGAATATGGGACCTGGAGGATCAGTGCCTGGGCACCAGCCACCCTGCCAAGGCCCATCTGCTGCTGACTTGAAGTCAGACAAACACATTCCCAGTTTCAAATGTCATCCCATGCTGCAGGGAGAACTTTACAAACACCCCCTGCCCATCACACCTCCACCAGACCACCACCTCCAGCTCCACTGGGAGAAGAATTAACTCTTGATTCTTTTAGATATTCCTCCTTAACTTTATATTTTTAAGTAACACATTGATACTGGTGCTTTCTAGTGCTTCAGGTTTAGAAACCGTGTATTGACTTTCTATTCTAAAAGGTGAGAACTTAGTGGGTTACCCCATCCCCGCCCCACCCAGCGTGCACACATGTTCACAACACCACACAAAGTGGACTATGGCTTCTTTTCTTTACAGACTCTTGTTTTTCATTTTGTTTTCTTCTGGCTTTCCTGATTTTTACTTCCTCCTACCTCATCTATATTCAAACTTTCTGTTGCAGCAAGAAAATTCCTCTTGGCTCAGTGAAACACATCCGACCATCGTCCCGTTTGATGAGGAGGGAACTCTGTCCTGCTGCCCTGTTAGGAGGAGTTGTCCCCAAGGCCGGCTCTGTGCTCCCCTTTTGGAGCATGTCCCCATAACCCCAACACTGGGCACTCTTACTTTCTTATGTTAGATGCTGTGTTCTGGATCCCCATCCCATCCTCTTAGTGGAAGCACACCACCAAGTAGTTTTTGTGGGAAAGGCAGTCTTTTATTGATCCTTTGAATATTTAAAAACAATTTTGAATTTAACTTTTACATTTGAAATCTGTGGAATCCTTAGAAATAACTGAATAAATGTGTGCATGTAAGTTGTTGTTCCAACTAGAAGAATCTCAACCTGAAAACCATGAAAGAACTGGGCTCCTTGGCTTGGGCTAGATTTTCTCCAGAGAAGAAGGCTAAAACTCCTATCAGAGTTCTGGAAACAGAGAGGAAGGGCTGGATACATCCCACCCATGTGACCCTCATCTTTGGAAACACACCTGCCCGAATCCTCAGCCCTGCAGGTGCCTGGGGACCACAGCCCCTCAGTGTCCCTCCTCCCGGTAGTGGGCCTCCTGCTCCTGTTTGCCTGTGTATTTGAGGGCAGGGGACAGTTGCTTCTCTGTGTGGCAACAGAAAGGAATCTGCATATGTTCAGCTCTTTATAAGTGCAGAATTCCCCCCTTCTCCGCCCTGACCACCCTCCCCAAATCCAGATCTTCCTGGTGGCTCTGACTTCCTCTGGGTTGACAGTGCCAGTTGGCTTCCCCTTCCGGAGGCTCTGATGCCATTCCCTCCACTCTGCAAGGTCATTCCATTTGTCTTTCTTCCTCCCACTTACCAAGCCATCTGACTTCCCTGGCGAGGCTTCGTCCCCCTCCTGGTTCACTCTGGCTCACAAGTTCATGCCTGTTTTAATCTTCAGTTTCATGAGAGCTCCAGAGAGAGGACACCAGTGTCTGTCCAAGGAAATGCGACAAACTAGAAGCATACTGATTTACGTTAAGAAAACAAGTGTGTGTTAAATATGTGGTGCCACTTTTCCATTGTGTTCTGACAAAATAAGTTCTGTCTACACATGGACACGCCAGGGAGACATGGAACACGGTTGTCCCACTGTGGGTGTTCTCTCTTCTTCTCTGGCTCCTTTTTGGTTTTCACATCAGCCCTTTGTGTCTAATGTCACACCCAGCACACACACCCCCACTCCCCCCCACACACACACACAAGCATGTGCACACATCTCAAATGGAATCGCCAGGACTGAGCCCTTGCTCGATATGTCCAAGGAGCAAGGCCAAGAGGTGCTCACAACTCTTATCAATACTCACCACGTGTTGGGTTGCCTTTAGGCCACTTCCCTAAAGATCTGTGTGTGCTAATCTCTTACTTAGTATATGAAGCTTTTCATGTGCTTGCTCTGATTTTCTTATATATCTGTCGCTCCCACTCTCTTTTTCTCAGATGGATCTGGGTCCATCTCCATGTGCAGGTCCTGTGTGCTGACTGCTGGCTTCCCAGCACCCAGCTCTCCCCCCTTCCTGAAACTGCCGTACTCGCAGTTATGGAGTCAGCATCGCTCCTTCTGTAGTCTCTGGCTCCCCCAGTAGACAGCCACGCTCCATGCGCAGCACCGTCCTGCTGCTGACATTCGCAGGTCTCTGGTGGTCCCCTGGATGAGCAGTGACCCCAGCTACACCTGGTGCAGAGTCCCTGGCTTCATCCTGCACAGGACTCAGAGCCACTGGCATTTGGAGTATTGATTTTAAAATGAACAAGTGTTTTTCATTTGATGGTATTAAGAACTAGAAAGTTATTTAAAATTCTTACTGGATTTGATTTATAAAAATTGCAAATAAATTTTGAAACATATGAAATACAGCCTAATCCTTAAGTGTGTGTTTTATGCACATTATTATACATGTGTGGCATATCATTTTTACACTCACCATATTAAATGTTAAATCAGAAGTGTTATGTGGTACTCCATGTTATGCCTTATGCATCTTATAAACACTTTAATGTAATCCTATTTTATTTATATATAAATATAA
Source organism: Myotis yumanensis (assembly GCF_028538775.1). Classification (NCBI taxonomy): domain Eukaryota; kingdom Metazoa; phylum Chordata; class Mammalia; order Chiroptera; family Vespertilionidae; genus Myotis; species Myotis yumanensis. The sequence goes on from NW_027223755.1 coordinate 28,157,446, forward strand.
CACATACACATAGACACACACGCACATGTATATATACACACTTTGTTTCCCTTCTGGTTAGAATGTAAGGAATCAACCCAGATGTTTAAGATGCTTATAACCTCAAATTGTTAAATCTCTGTTGGCTTAACTGATATGTTCCTCCCTCTTTTTCCCCAAATAATTATGTCCACTTATAATATCTTTAGAAAGATAACTTCACAGGTAACATTGACTTGAACAGGGAGAAAGAAAAGTGCTCTGTGTAGTGACTGGAGTTGTGGCACATGGCATTCTCCTGGCAAACAGGACCACGTGTCTTTCCCATGAACTTTCAGTGGGAGCCTGGAGGACAGCCGGGCAGCCAGAGGGATGATGCCCAGTGCTTCTCCGCCAGGGGACTTGCCAGATTCCCACCTCAGTCATTTTCGGTTGTTCTTCCCCCAGCCTAAAAGTTTAAAGACAAGGAAAATGAACAACTATATTCTTTGTCAAACTATATTTTAAGCATTTTCATTTATTTAATGAATGCCTTGGCCCCACATTAGCACACATGGTGCCCATCTCTTTCAGTGCATGCCTTTACAGCTCCAAGGGGGTCACCTGCCCGCCCATGTCAGCCAATGCCAGGTCCGTTTCATATTGTGGTGCAGAGATCCTGTACCATCCCTGTCTCCTCAGGGCCCTGAGTCCTGCTTCCTGTGAGGTCCCTGCCTCCTCTTCAGGAGTGAAATGTGGCCAACACAGTGACTGAGCAGTTTGACTTCTTAATTCCTCTCTGGAGCATCTTTTTCTTGAACAGAAGTTTTCAAAATAATTAAGAGATGGGGAGCATGCATTATTGAAAATGCTGGATGCCTCTCTAATGCTGTCCATGTCTTTGTATTTGTCAGCACAGAATTGAGTGCTCAGAAATGCTGTGCTATTTATTTTGCAAATTGCCCAGCATTCACCCCAGCCAAGGAGGACAAGAGGCAAGAATGCAGCCCAGCAAGGTCTCTGGTCCCTGCAAATGTCCCTCAGTCAGGCTTTGAGAATGATGGAGTCCTGTATGATTTGGGAACAGGAACCCTTTAAAAATAATATCCAGCTGATCAAAGATCACCAAAATAATTCCTGGAATTGGGGCCATTCATTTATTTAATTTTAAGATGTCACGCTTTTTGTTTGTAAACTTTGTCCAAAATTAAATAACTCTTGGACTAGGAAATTTCCTTTTATAGTGAATAACTTTTAAAATATCTTGGTTTATTTCAAACCTAGGATCTTCAAGTCTGATTCACTACAGCCCTTACTCCAGCTTCTCAACTTGCTTGGGGTGAATACTGGATCCCCACATCCTTCAGTAGTCTTGGTTCTGACTATGTCTTTGTGCTGGAGAGGGAGAAATCCCAACACAGGCCTGCATCTTCAACATTGCAGGCATGTTATGGTTCTAAGAAATATATGAGTCTTACCTATTGAACTACATTTTCAGTTTCCATGTGACCATCCACTGGGCACCTGGAGGGCAGACGGGCAGCCAGAGGGATGACACCTGGTGCTTCTCAGCCAGACCCACCCCCCAGATGCACTTACACGCAGTGCTGGGGACTTGCCAGATTCCTTGCTATCTACTTTTGACAGTATAATTGGAATTAAACTTTAAAAAGACTTTTGAACTTGATGCTTCAAGTTTTGGCTATTGACCTACACTGACCTGTCCATGCAAACTTCCTAGAACCTGCTCTGAGATCTCAAGTGATTGAGAGTGTCAAGATAAGGTGTTTTCATCAAAGTAAGCAAAATCTCAAGTCCTTAAGAGTTGTTCAAATTCAAGAATACCTTTCTAAAAAAAAAAAAACACATTGTTTCAGAATGCCTTGGCCTTGAGGATGAAAACTTTATTGATTAATTTTTTCCATGAATATTTAAGGAATACTTACCTGGTTTTAGGTGCTGTGGATAAAGCCATAAATGTGACAAAGGAGCCTCCAGCTCTCAGAGAACTTATACAGATGGAGAAATAATAAACAAAGAGGTAGAGAGTATCACTTCAAGTCCTGATTAAGGCACTTAGAGGTCTCTTGACAATTGTAGGCATGAATATTTGTCATCTCCTGATGATCATATTTCTGATTACTCTATGCCAAGTTGGCTATCTGCCCTAGTTTCTGAATTCAAAGCAGGTTTAGGAAGGTCCTAATCTAAACTGTGTCCAGGGACACTGGCTTAGTTGATACAGTGTTGTCTAAATGAGACATGGTGAGCATAAAAACGCCTTCACACATCATCTTCTCCCCTAGCAACTCTATTGCAATGACAAAGGACCAAGTCTAATACCAGAACCTGACCTGATTCTGAAATATCATGAAGTTCATGAAGAGTTGTCCCATTCTCTGTCAAATAACAGTAGTTACTATCCATTGGTTGGATGGGATATTAAAAAGGGAGAGAAAGAGAAGGCAGGGAGAGGGAGTAAAAGGAGGAAAAGGACAGGGAGGATTATTTAAGATACAAAAAAAGAAAAGAAGTATGCATTTAATTTTGATATTAAATGGTATTTTGGTACTACATGAATTTTTTACAAGAGATATCTGAATAGAAAGTCTAGAGGCCAGAGCAAGTGATATATCATCTTTTAATTACTTAAAGAGAGGAGCTATCAACCCAGAATTCTAACTAAGTGAGAATATCCTTGATGAATGAAGGGAATATCAAGGCATTCTCAGATGCAGGGAAAATTAGAAAACTTCCTGCCACCTGATATACCCTAAATAATGGCTAAAGAGATTTCTTTAAGCAAAAAGAAAATTTTAAAAGAAAGAATCTTAGAATATCAGAAATAAAGAAGGGAAGAAATAGTAAAATTATAGACATATACAATTCATTTTCCTTCTCCTCTTGAGTTTTCCAAATTATATTTGATGATTGAAACAAAACTTTTAACACTGCTTTATTTTATTCTAAATGTATTATAGGGAATACTTAAAACAATCACATTAAAAACAAGGAGGATAAATGACATTAAGAGAGATACAGTTCTATACTTCATTAAAACTCATGAAATGTTGTCACAAGTATACTGTGATAAATTATGTGTGTATAATGGAATACCTAGAGCACCCACAATAACAGTCATACAAAGGGATACACTAAAAAACACTAGATATAGCAAACTTAAATTCTAAAAATAATATTCAAATAACCCATAGTCAAGCAGGACAAAGAAATAAAGAAATAAAAACAGAACAAATAAAAAACAAAAACTTAAATGGCAAAATTAATCCCTAGCACAACAAAAAATACATTAAATGTAAATGATCTAAATAAAGCAATTAAAAGGCAGAGATTGGCAAAGTGGATTTTTTAAAAATTGTAACTCAACTATATGCTGACTACAAAAAAACTTGCAGCATAACGATATAGGCAGATTGAAATTAAAGGGATGGTTCAATGTAATATCTATAAAAATCCTAGTAATTTTTTTAAAATAAATACAATATTATTCAAAACAGCTCTGATCAAAAGCTAACAACAGGGAGTTACACAAAGTGCAGAAAGATTCCACAGAAAACTGTGACTTCTATTTTATTTCCATAGAAAGCTTATCTTTCAGACACCCAAAATAACAAATAACCAAGATCTATTGTTAGGAATTGAATCCTCTCCCCCCAAATTCGTATGTTAAAACCCAGACCCTAGTGTGGCTGTATTTGGTGATGGAGCCTCTAAGGAAGTAATTAAGGTTAAATTAAGTCACAAGGATGGGACCCTAACTCCATAGGTTTAGTGCCTTTATAAGAAAAAATGACAGAGAGCTCCCCCTCTCCCAGGGCATGCACTGAGAAAGGTCCAGAGGACACAGTGAGAAGGTGACCTCACCAGGAACAGGATCACCAGAATCTTGACCTGGGACTTCCAGCCCAAGAACCATGAGAAAGTAAAGGTCTGTTGTTCAAGCTGCCTGGTGTGTTTTGTTACAGCTGCCTGAGCTGGCCAATCTATAGCTTACACCGCATTTCTCATTTCCCAAAGGTCAGCTGTCAATTGCTCAGGGAGTGAACAGCAGACGGTGAGAGGGGTTTGCTGCGGAGCAGAGGTTGGCAGGACTTACATCCTACTCTTTTACGTAAATATGGCTTTTTCTGGTGTAAGGCGGTCTGAAAGCTTCCCAGATGTCCCTATCAGCTGCTGTTTTTGTTCCTTGCACGTGGGTGGAAGATGTGATGTGATAGCCTGCTTGTTTGTTTTCAAGATCTGGGAATCATTTCTGCGGTCTGAGTAAGAAAATGGAAAGAGGGAGAATGAGGATGCAGAGGAAGTGTATGCACTTGGTCACAGTGTGCTCACCACACGTTGAGGAATCATTCACACCACAAATTCTGATTTTACATTTTAGGACTGAGTTGTGGTTGGTGAAGTCAAGCTTAAGATACCCACACGGTCTGATTTTGTGGGCAGGAAATAGTGGTTGGAGGAGGCCAAGGCTACACTACAAAATGATGAAGTAAGGTGGGGTTCAGCCATGTATAATAAAAGATCACCCTTGAAATAGGAAGTGTAGGTGATAACATGGAAAATGTTTAGTAAAAACACATGCTACAAAGTTAAGTAAAAATAGCCACTTACATATATGTATAAAATGTAGTGTATGCACATGTGTGTGTGTGAGAAAGAGAGAGAGGAAGAGAGCACATATTTTCCCACTACTTTCCCCCAAAATAACGGATGTGAGATGTCAGGGCCAGTCATTAAGAACTAGCTTTGAGCCCTGGCTGGTTTTGCTCAGTGGATAGAGAGTTGGCTTGCCGACTGAAGTGTCCTGGGTTCGATTCAAGTCAAGAGCACATGCCTGGGTTGTGGGCTCAGTCCCCAGTAGGGGGCATGCAGAAGGCAGCCTATCAATGATTCTCTCTCATCATTGATGTTTCTCTCTCTCTCTCTATCCCTCTCCCTTCCTCTCTGAAATCAATAAAAATATCTTTAAAAAAAAGAACTAGCTTTGATCATGTGTGCATATACATACATATTTTTTCACATTCATACCTATCTTCCAATAGGCATTTTTTAAAGAGTGGTTGATTTTAATACTAGGAAATTTAAATGCTGGATCCCAAGATAGAATATGAAGTACATAGAATCTACAGCAAAACTGTACATAGCAAAACATTGTTAGAAAAACAGGAATTTAGAACTTTAAAGTATAAAGACATGTTGGTTGAATTCTTTTCTTTTTTTATTAATAAACCCATTAGGAAACATGGCTACTTTTGCTAAGACATAGCTCTTAGCCCTAGCGGCCCGTTAGCCTTGCCAAGTCCTCTTAACAAAGACCCCAGCTGACCTCAGCAGACCCTGGGATATGGACCTGGCCTCAGTTGCTAATAAATCCTCCCGATTACTCCAAATGTGTTCACTAGTGAGCAGCCAGGATTGAGAACTGGTTGTGAGGTGAAGTTACAATAAACAGAAGACCTTGATGTGTTTGCTCTGGGTCACATAAAGGTTATCAAATTGTAGTGCTAAGGGCAAGCTTGTAAAGAACTCAGGATGGGTTCAGCAACTGACATATTGCCTCTTACTTCTTTGTGCTAAAAGCACTGAAATTTGAGAAGGGGGTGGGTGCATAGGAAAAGCACAACCAGAATGAAAAGAACACAGGGCACCCACAGGGATTTCTTAGAAAGGGTGACAGGGGAAATCTCCCTGTGGGGCATGGTGGTGGATGGACCAAAGGACTGGAGTCAGGAATGTGCTGTCACCCCAGCCCACCCCAGCTTACAACTGCTCCTACAGCCGTGGCCCTGAGAGCCAGTGGCCTGACAGCTGTCATTCCTACCGTTTTATCTATTAAAGGACGTGTTTATGTCCGATCATATCTCGGTTGCACTCTAGATCTGACCTACTAACCTTTCCCATGTCTTTCCTGACCAGGCAGGTCCAGCCTGGCTCCTGCCAGCTCACAAGGCAGAGACAGCATCTCCAAGGAGCCCAGTGGTGATGGCAGTTCCTGATCCATCGGAGCCAAGTCCCTGCTCTCCGCTCTCCCTGAGGATAACCAGTGTCATGGGGGTCTGGTCCTGAAGGTTCTCTGGGAGGCTGGACTTTCCATTTTAAAACCTTCGCAGACCCCGGCACAGCAGGTTAGGCTGGTTCCCCCAGACCAGCTGGACAGGGTCCGGCCTGTGTCGCTGCTGCAGGCCTTTGCACTAACTTTTGCCTTTTGGTGTCAAGTGGGTGTACAGTGTGGGGTATCCTCCCATAGTGTGACTTAAGAATTTAACTTAACACTGGCTGTGGGAAAAGTTCCGCCAACAAGAATGAAGATATATAATTGATAGGACTTAGTGATGGTTATTGTTCCAACCAAAGACAAAAAATAAAATAAATCTGATAGACCCCCAGTAGTAAGTGGGAACAAATAGCAAATGTTATTTTTTGTTTGGTTGGTTGGTTTTATTTTTTTTTTGTTGGGTGCCATTGGCATGGTATCTACACTGCTAAATTAATTAAATTAATTATCTTTGAACTCTTCCAATGCTTGTTTAAATTTTACTTCCCGGTGACCAACATGGGGTCTGCCATGTAGTATGTGTTCAATAAATGTTTGCTGAATAAATAAACCCCAAAGACTTCGTTGAATGTTTGAAGACAGGAGGGTGTGGGAGGCAAGCAGATACACTCTTCAAAAATGAATTAATGTTAGAAGGAAATGATTATGGAAAACAAAGCAGTCTCCAATTAAAATACCACTGAGGGGCAGAGACTGGCATCACCACCTCCCAGTCACTGTGCTCCACATCCTGGTTGACTGTGCCTGGCACCCAACCCATGTGAAGAGGTTCTGTTTAGTTTGCCCCAATACATTTGATGAACAAAGAAATGTGTTCTTTTGTTTGTAGATTAAGTCAGAACTATTGGCTTTGAAGCTTTGGGCTGGAGCATCCTTGCTCTGGGTGCATGGCCAAAAGTGGACAGAGGAAACTCTACTACATAGAGCACCCAGTGCTTCCAAATTATGGTCAATTGAATTAAGACCCTGAGCCTTGAAATACCAATGGCTGTGTGGCTCTGGAGACAACATGGGAATCAGAGCAGCCAGAAGACCATAAATAATTAAAAGTGGTGAGAAGATTGGACCTCCTGAAAATAGCAGCCCTTGAAATGGATTCTGTTGGAGAGCCCTGCCATCATCCTATATCATTTCATATGCTTTATTTTATATGCCTACTTCCTTTTCTCTGAATATTTCTAAGTACTCCAGCATATAATTTAGCTTTTGGAAAATCCAAGTCTAAATTAATTACAGTTCTGCTAACGGGAAGAAAAGATATTAGATGCCCAAGCTAAAATAAAATGAAATCAACTTTTTTCTTTCCTTATTAGATTTTAATGGTATTATTATAATAATTAAGCTTTTCATTAATTTTTTCATGCTTATTGAGTCACGGTTCCCTGCAGATTTGAATCATATTTAACACATAATTATGGCAGTCCGGTTTGGGGAGGGAATGGATGTGATGTGAGACTTCACCTAGGCTTCTTAAATTAAAAACGAGCAGCGAAGAGGCTGAATCTCTCTGTTGCCGAGCCCAGCATGGCTTCAGCGAAGCTTCTTACTGTTTCTCAGGCATGTCTAGGACTGGACCCCAGATTTGGGGTAAGTATGGGGGGCTGCTAATTCTAGATTTACTCTGCTGTAGTTCAAATCTGCTATGTAGTCTTTGGAGAAGAAGAAATAAAACATTTCAACATGAATGGCTATTGTCATCTGCTTTATGAATCTGAAGTTGAAGTACAGAAGATGTGTCTAGTACCAGGGTTCCTCATTTGGACACTAGGGACTCTACATAAGGTATTTGGGGAGGCATAACCTATGGTAGAAGGCCTATAAATAAGAGGGTCAACGTAGTCAACATTAGTTGAGATTTTAATCTATTGTTCCTATTTATTTTTCAATAAGGAATGAACATTACTCCCTAGCTGTAAGAGCAAGATTGGTCACTCTACATGTTTATCTAACAACTAGAGGACCAGTGTATGAAATTCATGCACGGGTAGGGTCCCTAGGCCTGGCCAGCAATAAGGGTGGATCGGGGCTTTCCGGCTGCTGGCTGGGGCCTCTCTTCCCTGGCTGCCGGCTGCCAACTGGGGCCTTCCTTCATTTTGCACTGCCCCTGGTGGTCAGTGCACAGCATAGTAAGCAGTCGAACTCCCAGCCTCTGGGTAGAACTGGACTTGAGGGACTTGAGGGACTGGACTTGAGGGAATTGTCCCCTGAGGGGACAATTTGCATATTAGGCATATATATGATGCTTCAACCCCATTTTAGGGCTAGTTATGGGAAGGAGAATGAAGGAAGGACAGGCGTAGAGGGTGGAGGGAAAGGGAGAGAGGTTCACCCTGGAGGAAAAGATGGAAATGAAGAGTCTCCCTGTTTAGGAAAGGGAAGAGGAGGGGAGGGAAAGGTAGGGGATAGGATGGGGAAAGGAGAGGGGAGAGTAGGAGACTGAAAAGGTCTAGAGACAGGGACAAACATGGACTACTTTGCAAGTAAACAAAATGACTCCTATGTGAACTTTGCATACAACACCACATCACCTCGATACATTATGGATCCTCTTTTAGACTGGTCTCTCATGAATAAAGATTATATCTTGTATGTAGTCGTTTTGGGAAAAGACCAGAGTGCACTGCTGGTGGAAATTGAGGTTCTTGAGCCCTTTTGGAAAGTGACATGTGGCAACATCTATTGCAACGAAGAAAACACACTGCGACCAAGTAACCTTGCTCTGGGGACTCCATCCCCTGGACTCAAAGGTACCAGACATGCAAGCACTGAGTGCCATGGCAGCGATTGGGCAGAGAGCGAGTGCAGCTCTGTTCGAACACGTGTACCCACAGTGAGCACCATGCAGCCATGTGGAAGAACATGGTAAAACTGCTTCACAGACTCCTGAGAAGGCTGAGGTGATAGGACCCTGCCTGTGCAAAACCATGTGTGCAGGGGAGGAAAATCCCCTCTACACATGGAAAAAGAGAGAGGAACATGGTGACAATATTTTTTAGAACTTGCAAGTGTACATATTTGTCTAAGATTGCACTTAGACCTGCACATTTAAATGCAATGTACACATCAGTGTATATGTACATGGCTGATCACTCTCTGTTTGCCACTCAAAGGCTTATTTTCAGCCCTGTTCTGACAAAAGTTTAGATTTTGTCAGATTTCTTTAGATTTTCAAATTATCCATCTACATTTCCAGTGTCTGATGTACAAGTTAATCACAGGAAAATGGGCATTTTGATGGCTGTGTTGACCCTATGTGTGGTTCAAGGGGCTCGAGCAAGACCAGTTGGCTGAGGGGTATTGATAGAAGGCAAAATTGGGAGGCCTCCTGACCCTGAATGATCCTTCCTGAGAGTTCTCAGCATGGGAAATCCTACCTGTGGTCTGGTGATTGTAGAACTCATCAACCTTGAGAGTGAAAGGAGATGTTATTGACCATGAGACTGTTGACCTTAAAATGTGAAATCTCTTTGATGTACACACACCCTAACCAATGTGACAAGGACTCCCTTGACCAAACTTTAGTCATCTTCCTGAGCCCAGTTTTAGCAAAGAATCCTGCTAAGCCAGTTAATGGGGAAATCCCCACCCCCACACCTTGATATCCAGTCAGGCTCCTCTTCTTTCACCCTGACCTCAAGTCCAGTCCCTCTTAATAATTTTCCATCCTCTCCTTCACCCCCTGTCCTCCCTGTAAACCTCCATTGCTCCCTGTTGGATTCAGAGTTGAATGTGTCACATGGGTGTAGTGAGGAGGCCAGAGGCCTGCAACAGATGAAGGCCTTAAGGCTCCCGGGCCACCGTCCATGTTAAGAACATGGCTCACAGCTTTCACAGCTGGAAGTTCACACCCACAAATGTGCTGTGGCTTTTACAGCTCATTCCTCACACGGTCAGGGCCCACCAGCTCTCAGAAGCAGTGGGGTGTTTTAGGGTCCAGGACCGACCGTGCACCACCTGCCTGGTTTTCTGACCAGCAGATATGAGAAGAGAATGGCTGGGTGACAGCTCTCTGCCTTGCCGGGCGGAGAGGGTGGAGGTCATTTCCTGCCGAGCCCTGGCACCCCCAGGACTTGCTTCAGCCTGCACCTTGCCATTAATCCAGAGAAGACCTGTGGCTCCAGAATGGCTGCCTCACTGAGAGAAGGCAAGGTTTGTGCCTGCGATCTTCTTTGTTAGACGGTGGCAGAAGCACCTATAGAGAGAGAAGGGCTGGTCATGCGCATGAGGGCCGCCAGGTTAGTGGGGAGAGTGGCCAGGGTAGAGAGACCATTGTGTCATCTCTTCTACAGCCATGAGCCTCTGGGTGGGGCTCTAATTTGGGGTGCAGCTCCCCAGGCACAGTTTCTAGGAACGCCTCTGTGTCTGCAGAAGGGGAGTTGGGGGAGCACTCTTCCTCCTTAGTTCCCTGCACTTCTCCATTCTAAAAAAAACAAAAACAAAAAAAAAAAAACAGGAGAGAAAGGAAAAAAAATGAAGAACAAAAAGGGGGACCCAGAACTTGGGGAGTTTGGAGATGCGAGAAGTTTTCACATCAGCCTCCATTTGTTCTGCAGCTGAGCTGATGTGTCTCAGGGTCACTATGTGGGAACAAACTTCCTTATACCTGGGCCTCTGTAAGTCGTTTTCTCTCTCCTAGTTCTGGTGTCGTCATCTGTAAAATGCACTTTGGAACTGAATCCTGGTTCCAAAATGTCATGTGTGCCAGCAGCACCCAGGCAGCCAAGCCCAATAGAAAATATGCAGGTGGGGGGGGGGGGGGCAGGTTTCAGGGGTCTGAGGCCCAAATGCACTTGAGAGCCATCCAACCAGAGGCTGCCTATGTAGCTTTTAGGAATATCCCATTGTTGAGAGAGTCCCTTAAAATCACTTCAGCCTCCCGTAGCAAGATCACCTTCCTTCTTACCACTTTACATCTTTCTTACTGCACATCTAGGGCAGACCCAATGCTTTCTCTTCCCCTTTAAGCAATGTCCATTCGAGGCATACCAGCATGTCTTTATGCCATGAATTTCATTTGAATCCAGGTGTAAGTTATTCCAGATTCCAAAGTTTTCCTATGCTTTTCTTCTAAGTGTTTAAGAACCAGGAAAAGACATGGACCAGCCTCACTACATGTTACCAGCACTGCAGCTTGGTTTGGTGCCCGGGGCAGGTGCGCAGGGAAAGGTGGACACCCCACTGTCCCAAGTCAACTGTCTAGAACTAAGCCTCCGGCTGCAGCAGGCAGTTTTCTGAGGCTGCGCTTAGAAGGTTTGGCAAATCCATCTTGCTTTTTGAGAAAACTGACCAAAGGATACATCGGATAGAAGACAGTGATTTCTCCTCTTCTGGGACAGGGATTAAAAATGATATAAGGTGCGGGCCTGCCCTGGAGACAGGCAGGTGGTGCTGCTTGCTCCCGGCCCTGGCTGGGCTTGCCAGGCTGACCCTGCAGCAGGCATTCCCTTAGTCGGTTATTCCACGAACATGAACGCCCTCGCACAGGCACAGTCTCCTTGGAAAGCTGATTCCAACACGGAGCCCCACAGCTGCTATTTCTGTGAGCTGGCAGAAATGGTCCCTAATCAACATTCATGAGCTCGTCCCGCCGAGCTGGGCCCTTCCCTGGGTGCAGCCTGGCTGCCAGGGAGGCTCCAGAGACACGTTCTACCTGAGTGCACTTGGCCAGACGGTGCGCCTCGTTCCGACAGCTGACGTGTTGTGTGGAGAGTTTGCTTGGCATGCTCAAGCTGCTCACATCAATATATTATGAAAGGGAAAAACCCCTCACGTTCACCCCAAGTCACTGACACAAGCCTAGAGTGTGTCTTCCAAGGGTACCCAGAGCAGATGCTTGTGGGCCCCGTAACATAAAGACCCGTCCTATGGACAAGCAGAGAGAGATGTCTCTCCTGAATCCTCCCTTAGCCCCACCCCACCCCGGTTACTCTCCAAGGCCACTTGATTGTCCCTGGCAAAGCGTCCTTGGCTCTGGCCAGGAGGCAACTCAGCGGGTTTGAAGAGTAAACACAAATGGATATTGCTCGTGACATGTTGTGAACGTGTCTCTCTCTTGTATCTGGAGAGAACGCGGGGCCTTCTGGGCCTCTTCGTGCCCTGCTTCATTTTTAATGAGTGTCCCTGAAAAGCAGGGAGAGCAAGATGTTGTCACCTCGGCGTATTTCATCCCTGATCAAACACTGGCTGGCAGCCACTCTGAATGTCCTGCCCCCTCCAGACGCCAAGGTCCGAGGAGAGAAGGCAGGCTTCTGCCCACCTACCCTCCACACCCCCTCCTTCATGGAAGCCTGTGTTTTAGAAGAAAAAGCTCCTAGCCTGGCATCATAAACCTTTGTGTTAATGGTGCAGATAGAATCACAGTTACCTGAACCCCAAACCCATTTAGTGGTGCAGGGCTCCAGGCGAGTGGGATTGCAGAGTGTCTCCCACAGCAGCTCACCCCAGGTCCAGGCAGCTGGTCTGGGACCCTCCACTTCCTCCTCCTAGTTGAGGCCTCTCTGAAGATAACCCTGGACTCTGCAGTCACTGCTGCCTCCACTGGGCACAGGAGCCTCCCTCTTCCATCTCTTTGGTTGTGTCCACTTTGCATGGAAAATCCCACCCCATGGGCTCCATCTCTAGTCACGTGGTCCTCACCCTCCAGGTACCACTGTCTCCCACTGGGCGCTGATGGATCTGCCCCCTACTGGAGGTGCTGGGGCCTATGACGTGCCAATGCCAGGTGTGGCCAGGTAGAAAGCAGGAAAGAGCACTCTGCCTCTTCACTGAGACATCTGCCAAAGAAGTGCCCAGGACCTCAGGAGGAATGGGGCCAGGTGATGAATCCAAAACCTGCTGATTGTCTGTGCCCCTGGAGAGCTCTTGGCTCCAGTATTCTCAGACTCTGCAGTGTATCTGCTGGTGTTATTTACTGCAAAAAATATACAAAAAATTCCAACCTTTTTTCCATATGATGGTAAGAATCTGAGATATATGAAAATATATAGTATTTTAAAATTATATTTCAATTGGTTACTTAATTCAAGGGCCTCTTTCCTCCTTCCTCTATAAATGAGAAAGAAACTCATGTACCTGGGTGTGCAATGGCACTCCACCCTCATTGATACCATTAGTCATTGGCCCTCTCTTATTGGAAGCACCACTCCATGGCTAAATATGCTTCTACAAGGACACTTGAAGCAAAACCTGACTAGCACATCCACCCATCCATCTCTCCATCCACCCAGCCACTTATTCATCCACTCATGTAACCATACACCCATCCATCTATCCATTCATCCGTCAATCTCTCCACCATCCATTCATCTGCTCACCCACTCAGAAACTTCCACCAAATCACAGAATTGTTGGTTCTCCTGACCTGCCCACACCTGTCCTCTCTCTTGGACAGTGGATGGGTGCCTCGAAGTGTGTGGAGAATCCTTCCTGCCGTGTGGAGAGTAAAAGAGGCTTCTCTACTTCACTCTCAAGGAATGTCAAGGGTCTGCTCTCCTCCACCCAGAGGAGTCCATTCCTCTTGAGCAGCAGGAATCAGAATCAGGATGAATGGGTCCATTTTATAACATAAAGAAGTTACTAGAAGTGCAATAGGCACAGTGCTCAGTGAGGCTCCACAGAGTAGGTTCAGCAGGGGTCTGCCTGATGACCTTCAATGAACACTCAAAGTCCCCATGTTCATAATGAACCTGATTGCCTTTGTGCCTAATTGGAGTCATATGAAAATTGACATAACCTTTGACATCCAAATAATGAATGCAATGATGCTCCCTGTTATGTCTACCCATGAGGTTCAATGTAGTTTTCAAAATAAATAAATGTCACCCACAGTTCAGGTCCATGATCTCCATAGATTTACTGAGCTGTGGGAAAGCTCTGGCTACTGATACTCAGCCAAACCTGAAGCGCCTGCGGATCCCACACTGAGTGTTGGCCCAAAGGCACCATCACCTGCTCGGTGTCAGACCTCAACTCCAAGTGGTTCTGCGCCGAACGACAGCTTCTGGTCACTTCTGGGGATGGCAGCAGGAGGAAGGGCTGGTGCATAATTTAATTGCTTTCCTTCCTCCCTCAGGTCTGCATATTATATTATATTGAAAAGTAATTATGCAGCAAAAGTAAAATGTCACCCAGACGCTGTCTGGGAACGGCGGCCCATTTGTGAAGCGCTCTCCTCCGCTCGCCTGCGACGTCTCCATCCGCTTCAGCCACACAGCCAGCGTGCGTGCCTGTGCTGCAGTGCTTATGCACACGAGATGAGATTTGCCCGGTTGTATTTTTTTCCCCTTCTCCTTGCAGGATCTAGATCCCAAGCTGAGGTGCCTTGTTGGCAATGATTGATTACCCAATATCTAATTAAACCTGATCCAATCACTTATTATGCAGAGTGGAACAAACAAACTGAAGGCGACTGTCAGCAGGGTGATTGATGATGTGGCCAAGCCGGCTTTTGTGGCTCCTGATGTCCCGACGCTTGTTACAACCAGGCAAAGCCTCACTGGACCAAGCGCCTGTCACTCCCACCGCCCTGCCACCCCCACCTCCTCTAAGTGAACTTTCAATGGAAAAGCAAATGGGGTGGAGGGGGGCACACCAGTTATTGAAACCTGATGAGATTCTGTTTGAGTTAGTTACATAATGAGATCAAGTCCTCCCCAAATAGAGTCCTTAAGTGGCGAGTGGAGAGGTCACAGGGGATGTGCGTGTGAAGGAAGAAAACAGGGAAAGTCTGTGGTTCTGTGTGTGTGTGTGTGTGTGCATGTATGTATCATTGGCCATGCATAGGAGTTTGCTGCTATGACATGTGCCTCTCTGTTGTGATATATCTGAGTATTTTTAGTGATGTGTGCCTGTTTTGATGTGTTTGTGTGTATGTGTTTGATATTGTGATTGTGTATGACCTTGGTTATGTGTGTCTGTCTGCTGTTGTATTGTGTTGTATATGCTATTGTGTTGTTTTGTGTCCGTGTGCTGCTGTGTCTGCGTGCATGTGTGTTGTTCTATTGTGCGTGTGTCTGTATGCTATAGCGTGTGTGTCTGTGTGCTGTTGTGTGTGTGCCCTGGGCTCTAAGCGTCCTGACCATGACAGTGTACACCTCAGGAGAGTGACAGATAGGACATTAAAGTGAACCTAGCAGGATAATAATTTTTTCTATTGTCTGCCAGGCAGGATTCTCTTAGCAGCTCTCATTTATAAATTTTTCAGTTTTAATGTTTTAATTATTTAAAATGCAAATAGGTTCAAGAAGAAAGCAGCAGAAAATACAAATTCCCCTTCAAAGGGGCTTCGGGGCTGGGCACCCCCAATCCACAAGGAATCTGTCCCCACCAGGGCCTTGCCCTGGACCCAGTGCTTAGACTGGAGGGGCTCGGCACCTCTGACTCCACACACAGGACTGAGCATGGTACACACAAATGAAGGTGGGGGGCAGTGACTACGTTGTGAAATGTGGGAGATGTCAGGCACCTGAGTCATCTGTGGTTGAGACATCTTTTTGCACACCTCATCCTCATGCTAAACCCACATGTGCAGATCTTACTCATCTCAGTGTAGGTGATGGGGTACAGGTCTCAGGATATACACAGGGGCCAGTCATTGCCCTCGTGGCCTCAGAAACTCAGCAAGGTGGCCTCCATGTGCACCAGGTGCCCTCGCACAGAGGGTGAGGGAAGGAGGGTCTGGGCCATGCCTCAAGGGCTAAGAAATGCAGCTCATCCCACATGGACCAGCCAGGGTCTGGGTGCAGGTGACCCCAGGCCAGCCTGCTGCCACTCCTTGTGCTCGGTCAACTGAGAAAACCTGGAGAAGGGGTGAGTATGAGAGGGGCCCTGAAAGAATGGGACAGGAACAGTCCTACACAATCGCAGAGCAGCCACCCCCACTTCCTCTGCCCCTGGAGGCGCGAGTAGGGCCGGGAACAGGCACACACGGGCAACCCCCACTGTCCTTGGTCCCTCGTGCACATGTTTCAGGGCTCCGTCTTCTGCACAACCTATGTGCACAGGGTTAAAGCGAGTTGCAGGTGTGTGCATTTCTTCTAGGGAGAAGGCCTATATTTTGGGCAAATTTCCAAGTGCTGGTAAAATAAAAAATAACCTTCAGTAGCCAACTCTCAGGACCCAGAAGAGTGTTTCAGCAGATCCCACTGACCTCGCTCTTCTAGGGACTGGAAACGATGTGGGAGTTGGAGCCAAAGGCGCAGGCTCACATCCCACTTCCCAAATTTGGAAAATTCACCAGATCTTCCAGACACAAAGTTCCTCATCTGTGAAATGGGCAAGTGTTACCTAACACTGAGCCCAAAGAAGACATTGTGAGTAGAAGCACTTGTAAACTCGGCATGTGCACTTGCCTATGGGAGGAGCGTGAGTGACAGACACTCAGGTCCCTTTCCCAGCCAGAAACCCCTCCCTGCTTGGCAGCATGCTAACGGTCACGTGTGTGCTCATAGGACCAACAGTATTTTCAGTCACTCAATGCAACTTATAAACTCTTTCTCGTGTTAGAAATGGACTGCCTTGCCAAATACATGAACTGCTCTATTTGTGTGGCTTTTCTGTACCTCACATGCGATTCTCTTTCATCTGATCATGGTGTGCGGTTTCTCACTCCAGCATCAGGGACTCTAAGGCCTCCTATCCGCCACCGCCCACCCCACCATTTCTCCCTGACGCGGAATGTCAGGGTTTGGAGTTTGAGCTCAAACTTCAAATCCGAGCTTGACATGAGCTGATTAAACCATAGGTGCCCTTCCTTTTCAGAATTGACTGACTGATGAATCTGATCAAAATGGAACATACAGTTTGTCCCGGTAAACACAACCATGTGTCCACTCCCCACCTTTCACAGAGGACAGTGCACACTGTGACGTTGGGAGGAGCTCAGTGCTGGCATAGTCACTCTGCACTGTGTCACTACTGCATTTTAGTCACAGGCTCAGCCATGTGGTTGTAGGGCACATGCAGGCGGGCTCGTGCCTCCATGAGTCTTAGCTACAAGTCCCCGGTAAAGCCAGGGCCAGAAACTCAAGAGAAAACAGGGGGCTGCTGCTAAGAGACCAGAAGTTATTCGCTACCGTACAGTGAGATCAAGAACACGGGTTGGGCCTAGTCTGAACGCTCTTCACAGGGCTCTGGGCCCAGATCACTGGGAGCGCTGAGCTCTAATCATGAAGAATCCTGGACCTTGGACATCCACCCAACCCCAGGGACAGGTTACCTTTGAGACACCTGCAACCAAGTATTTAATCCTGCCAACCCCAGATCCAGCTTTAAAAAGTCAACTGGAAACCAAATATGGTTTTTCACATTGAAGATAAGTGTTTTACATGAGGGCGCAGTGCAGCCGACACCCCTGGGTGCAGCTAAATTTAGCCTGAGAAAGGTTATCTCAGGCAAGCGCGTATGGTGCTTTTCTCTAAATTTTCACTTCAATTAATCTCTAGAAATACGGTGTCTGATCCCTGTGACAGTAGCCTCTGGCTTCTTCAGAGTGACTGCGAGGAAAAATTATCTGACACATATCAAACAAGCCAGAAACGACACTGGACAGCATTAATCAAAACTTTCTCATTTCCCGAAGAATTAAGCATTAAATAATTAATCCCAGCACTACAGGCAGCTGTAAAGGAGGCCGAATGCCTCCCTGCTGCTAAGAATTTGTCCTTGTCTAAAAGAGTAGATTGATATATTTATTATTTATCAGATTAATCATGGCCAGGAACATTATGGATTGGCGGCCAGACCCGGCCAGCGATGCGGCTGGCCCTTATCTGAGCAACAGAGGCTCCAGCAGAGGCAGCGCCCAAGGGTCAGGCGAAAACAGGTACCCCCAGGCGAAAACAGGTACCCCCAGGCTTCCTCAGTTAAAGGAAAGGTGTTCAAAACATTATGTTTGAAAGGAGATAAAGGATATCAGACGAAGAGAGAGCCGACGAGGGAGGTGCCATGGATGTGGGGCTGATGGGGACCAGGGTGGGAATACCAGCGGCCTCCAGGACACCTCCGTCATAGTGTCCCCTAGCTGAGCAGCACAGTCCTAGGGGTCCCTGGTCCCGTCTTGGATCCAAAGGTCCTTCGCAGCCCCTCACCTCTCCAGTCTGCCCCACAAAACCCTCCTGGAAGGCAGCTTCCTCTGCCGTCAGCTAACACTTGTTCTCCAGGCTGTGCCGTCTTGGGGGTGAACACATCTAACTTAACACAACAGAGAGCGATACTTAGCCTGTACAGCATGTGAGTTGCTGGCAGTCTAATTCCATTGAAGTGGTGCCTGCTTCCTAAGAACAAGGGCTCTCTCATCAAGTAAAGCCACAAGTCAGGGACTCCCCCTCAGATATGACCAGTGAGGCCAGATTTGGAGACAACGAATGCAAAGAGGAACATGAACGTTTGCATCTCCGGGTTTTGCACAGGGAGTTGAGGGAAGAAAGAGGTCACTTGGTTCAATACATTTAGAAAATCTGGGTAAATCAGTTCAAATGGGTGGGTGGCCTTTCCACAGAGCTGCTCAGGGCCTTTCCAGGGAGAAAGTGCTTTGCCAGACCCTGAATAGTTAGGGTGCAGGGCTGCCCAGCCGAGGCCCTGCACACACTTCCAGAGCTCGGCTAGAGAGGGTGGTCCTTGTAAATTGTGAATCTCTCGGGTTTTGTCTCCCACAGTGGCCCCAGCCTATCTCCCAGCCGAGGGCTTGAGGCTGGCTCAGAGCCCAGACAGAGGCAAGGATGACTCTCACTTACCACTTCAGGATGGCTTGTCCTTACTGAAAGGCCTTGGGGGAGGGGAGGCCCTGCCTGGCCAGTGAAGTCACACACCTGTTGGCTGATGAAGGGCAGCTGTCCCAGCTCTCTGCACCTCTAACAGTCTCTGGGCACAGTCCCAGGCATCCTCACAGCAAAGTTGGGAACTGCAATATGGTAATGTCGACTCACTGTCTTTATTTCCTAAGTAACACATATCAACAAATGTATGCAATAAATAACTATAAATGCTTCTTGAAAATAGTTATGCAAGCTATGCAGAATAAACTATTTTTCTCTTTGAGTAAAATCCAGTAACTGTGAATTACTCACATAATTGATTCAGCTTGCACTTTTCTATGTCCTGGGCGTGTGGACCTCATCTCCAGCTTCTTCTGGGAATTCCCTTACACTTCCCACACCTCTGTGGACACATGTCTGTCCACGTTGGTCAGAGATGACAGCCACAAGCTAGTTATACCCCCTACTCATGTCCACTCCCTTCCTACTAGTGGTCAACACTGGCCCACTACAGATGGCCCAGCCCCAACCCTGCTGGGTGAGCTGCAGGCTGGTCTGCCTTATGAAATAGTGGGTGAAATTTCCAGAGATGGCTTACCCGGGGGCAAGGCGGGGGGGGGGAAATCTGCATTTGAGATGAAAACCCAACCTGTAGCTATAACCTTCAAGGCTCGGGCACTCAGGGTTTTCTCTGGGTTTTCATCAACATCCTGTTTTTCTCAAATGATGTTTGGTTCTCCAAATTAAGATAAAATATTCTGTTTTACAGAAAGAAAAGCTAAGTTACTAACAGTTTAATGTGACTTTTTCATTGCTACACCCTGTCCAAACATAATTTAACCACAATTTCACCCCTTCTCTTAGTAGTACCTCAACTAGTATAATATAAATGTTACTAGATTGCAAGATAAGTATTAACAGTCCGCCCATGCCTCACAGGACCACCATAGACCCATCATCTGTGGATTTGGAAAAGGCTGTGAAGAATATGAATAATTGAATGTCCATTGCTCAGCACGCTTACCAACATTTTTAAGTCATCTATTTTTCCCCTTTAGTTTGATTAACTAGACAAATTTTTCATCATTCTTGGTATTGCTGATGTGTCCTGAGCAGGCCTGTGTGCTGAGTACTGCATACAGACACGGCCCAGGCACTCCCTGGGGCTGGCTGTGCAGGCAGCACAGGCAGGTAAGCAGTCAGGACAAAGGAGGTGAGTGCAGCCTGCAGTGGGAGCCACACCAGGGGAACAGAAAGCCCTCACCTGCTGGGAAGAGGGGCAAGAAGGACATGGCTGGAGGAAAGAGCCCATGTGGGAAACTGCAGAGGCTTCTACCAGCGTAGGCCATTGCAGCCACTTGTTGGCTGAGTGGCCGTAACCTGAAGTGGGACGAGGTCCCTACAGACAGTGCCTTCCTGCAATGAAGTGTTTCAAGGAAGAATCTATTTACCAAAGTGGCTGATACTAGCCACTCTGTTTAGTGGGCCAACTCCAACTCTGTAAAAGAATTCATGCAAACTCAAATACTTTTTTGTACAGATTCAGGTTTTGGGTGTGCCACTGAAGATGCCAAGATTCCTAAAATAAATGAACAATCATGCAGCCCATTTGAGTCCGGGATCTGAGATGGGCCTTCTGCCCCTCCGCCTCTGCCTGGCCCTCTCTCAGGTGCTGCTCTCACCTGCTGCCCTTCCTTCTGAGAAAGCTTCTCCCCTTCCCTAGGAAAACCTCCCTTGGTCCCGACCTGTTGAAGGGTGTCATTCCTGGAAGTCCCTCCCAGCCACCCTCCTCACAGGCGAGCCACAGCATGTGGCTCCAGCACATAGTAGGAGGTCAGTAACTATACTGAATAAACCCAGCACTCCGAAGGCCAATGGGACGTGGATTCCAGGAATTGAGTTGGTGTGTTGACTTTTTACTTTAAAAACCTCAACAGCTAATTCAGTGGAGTCTGATTGACTCCAGAGAAACTTTCTTCTGAAGAACTCATAGCATGATGAGTTTAAAACCAAACCAAGCTCCATACCACCACCAGCTGGGCCAGCCAGGGGGTTGGGGAGATGGCAGCTGTGGGGGAGTGGGAGGGTGTAGAGCAACTTCCTGCTTCAAGAGACCAGGGACTGGGGACAGCTCGAGTCAGGGTGCAGTGGCTGGAGTGCCAGTTGGAGAACCTTCTGAGTGTGAAAAATTATAAGGATTGTAAAGAGAGAGTTTTTCTTAATAACTTGAACACATCAGTACAATTTATAATATTCTGGTAAATAAAAATAATCACAATTAATTCAAGATGAAGGAACTGTGAGGTGATCAATAATGATGAATGGAATGAAATCATCAATCAAAGAGTTTTTTCATCAATCAATTACAGTCTTTAGGGCAAGGTGGATTTATTGGCTACTTCTATCAAAACTTTAAGCAGTATTATATTACAATACCATAAAAATTACAAAAAAGTGCCCTGCCCCAGTTTGGACTGGGGACTGAAGGGTCCCAGGTTCGATTCCGGTCAAGGGCATGTGCCTTGGTTGCGGGCACATCCCCAGTAGGGGGTGTGCAGGAGGCAGCTGATCGATGCTTCTCTCTCATCGATGTTTCTAACTCTCTATCCCTCTCCATTCCTCTCTGTAAAAAGTCAATAAAATATATTTTTTTAAAAAATTACAAGAAAGCTGTAAATCACACACACACACACACACACACACACACACACAGAAAAACTACTCATTTCAGTTCATGAACATAACACAAATTTGGATATGCAAACCTGACCAAGGAGTAAGAGTGAGAGAAACACAGCTCAGCCTTATGTATGTATTATACGCCATCCACAAGAACTGTTAAATAGGGATTTTGCAAGCCACTTGTTAAAAATGGCCATTATAAAAATCAAATTATGTAATCTTAATGTTAAATAAATTGTATTTAAAAAGGAAATATTAAAAGCACTCACTTCCTGACTACTTTACTATCACGTGTCTGGCACCTTTAGGGTGGAATACTGCATAACAAAGGTCACTGAGCTTTTCGTCCCAGCCCCATAGTCCCTGAGGCAGGAGATCTGCCATGGTGACATATTTACACCACAGACACTGGCAGACACAGCAAACCAGGACTTGGTTTATTGTTTTGTTTTGTTGACTGTCTAGATGTAGAAAGGTGATGAAGAAGTGCCTATTAAACTTAAATGTCATGTCATTAGTGATTTTATTGTGAATATAGCACAACAAATTCATGAAAGATTCTTCCAGCATGTGAAAACTATTGTCTGTTGCAGCAAAGAAGTTCCTTACATTACTCACAAATCATTGAAGTTTCCACACGATATCAACCCACATTCATCTCATTCATGTTGAGACTGACAGTCCATCCCAAGCATGGGCTGGCTGCAGAGTTAAGGGCTCAGAAAATCCAGTAAAACATTTGAGAACTGCTTGCTCATCTGGCATTTAAAACAAGAAGTATTGCATATTGTACTATTTATTAATTATGTGCTGTATATTCTTTAAATCAGTAAGATCTATTTAAAAACTATGGTGTGTATATGTTAGCATATAATTTTCTAGAGAGCTAAGAATTTGCCAACACACTACTGCATAAAATACAGATGAATCCAATTCAACAAATCTACCAAATCAAAATTTATTTATCAAAAAGAATAAGGTGGCTTAATTTAACTATATGTGTATTCATTCATATGCCATATCACATAAACCAGTTAAGTATCAGGAGGACATATAGTCACATAAATAGTTGTAAAAAAGGCAAAACCCATTAATATCTTCATATACTACTTATGCCATATGTAATGTAATCATATATTAATATTATTAATTAGTAGTATTCAGCTAGTCTATCTCATTAATTTAAAATCTCTGTTAAATAGTGTGTACTTAATCTGATGAGGAATGTTTGCCTCAAACCAACATTCAACATTATTAACAGCAAAACTCCAGGGTGACTGCACTGAAATCCGAGGAAGAACAGATGTCCCTGTGCTCCCTGTGACTCCCCGGGTGATCTGTGGGGGCTGACTCCCCAGGTCAGAGTTCGACTTCTGCCTTGGCCACCAGGCAGCCCTACAATTGGGGGTGGAGTTTGTTTCTTTTGCAAGAATCTGAGGATTAAATCAGATAATACAGTGAAGTGCTCCATGTGGAGTCATAAACATTGGGACCTAAGTAAACACATTATGACCAATTTGAATCAGAAATTAGAGGTAAAGTGACGGAAAGTGGGGAGTAAGTGATCCCCATGCGCTGATCTTGTGATTTTTGGTGTTTGTGTCAGAGTCAACTGAAGATAGCGGAGTAAATTAAATGGCAGAACATTGGGTGGAGACGTGTGCGCAATGCCACCAGCTCAGTGCTTTCATGCAAAACTGCAGTGATTGTTTGGAATATTTGACAAGGCAGCCCATGTTAGAAAAGTATTATTATAAAGTGAGGAAGGTAGGAGAGTTCAGATCAAAGGAGAAATCGGAAATGTGTAGGTTTTTTAAATTTAATAAATTAGCATGGGAAACATTTCAGAGTTAAATGTGACACAATTCTTCTCTCTAAGTTGGCCCTTTTCTACTACCTGGGCCAAGAGACCAAGAGGCCTACAGTCCCTGCATAGCCATGAATGACAATGACATGCCAATGGCCCCTGTAACTCACCTGCCTGGGCTGTCTCCCATATGCCATACCTGAGGACAGGACTTGACAAATGATGATACTGACTTTTGTTCTCTTTCAAATGAATCACCACCAGGATAATGCAATGGTCAGTTTCATTTTCTTGGAGTATGTCACCTGCAAAGTGTCATAGATTTATGCATTTCACATTGTGAAAGATGTCCTTACCCAATTCCACCTTCTTAAGCCTTCATAGGTCTTGGAGGTGTTCTTTCAAGAGTTCTAGGATGTAAGACATTGTTCTGGCCCCGTAATTATTGGATCTGTCACATTTTCTAGTGGATATTCTGTATCCTAGATTTCTTTTTATATAAATGAAACCCATAAGCTTTCTCATTGGTACTTATTTTACTTTAAAAAGAGCAAACTAGGCAAGAAACATAGCTGTACAAATTAAGATAATAAAATTAGCATTTCCACCCACATGAAGAGGTGGCATTTGCAATCATCACTATGCTTTGATAATGAGTGGAGTCTAATCTTATTTTAGTTTTAAGAAATAGGACATTCATCTTATTAAAAATAAATATTTTATACCTGTTTTCATAATTTTCTTCATAACAGATTGCTGTTGGAATTGTTCACATGCTTCTATCTTTTTCCATTTGGGTCTGGTTACCGAGTTTGATTATTTCTTCATTGAAGTTGTTTCATCCCACTGAGCATTAATACTTTGAATTTGTATCATTAATTTCAAACCTGACCCTGAGCTATATTTTTATTACATTAAAGAGTTCTGGAGTAGGTTGTGTTCATTTAGAAATAAGTATTAGAAAAAAATATCCAGCTGAGAGTAAGTTGAAGGGTTTTCTACTCTGTCTGTATGTGCTCCTCTGTGAATGGGGCTGTCAGTCGTCTGATGTGCATGTGTGGAATGTGGAGGTGGAAGGAATGCCTGGTAACTGATGTGGCCTCTGCAGAACCTCCTGCAGGACCCCCTGCATGTCCCCCTGCAGTCCCCTCCACAGGACCCACCTTCAGTGCCTCAGATCCAGGCTGCCTTGTTCTGTAGTTCCTCTTATGTGGGTCATGAGGATGCTTTGGAGGAACCTCTTTTTGACTGCCCACGGGCCAGAACACACCCTTCTCCAGGGCAGCTGCACCCTGCGGCCACCTTTGTGGGAACAGCCAGGTCCCAGAGGTTTCCCTAGAGTTTCAGGGTTGCTCTGTGCACAGAGACACTGGGGAAGACCCAGGGCCAGAGGGAAGGGGCCCAGAGGAATTTGCTGAACACTACTATGTGCCTGAGAACTCCTTGGTTTGGGTGTGTTTTTTTAAGTCATTTCCACTTAATTTAACACTGGCAGTCCACCTGAGCAGTTCTGGAGTGTCCAGGCTCAGGCTGTGGCCACCCTCAAGGTCGGCTCTAGGAAATGCTGTGGTTTGAGCTGGAATGGAAGGGGCTTCCTGGCCAAGTGCCCCAGGAAGATCAGCCCTGCACCTGGCAGGGGCTAGGGGTGGGTAACAGATCCTTTCTGCTCCTCTGAGTCCCCATTCAACTGTCCTGTCAGCTCCAGAAAAGTTGTCAATATATGATTGTACTTTGTTAGTTAACTGTCACTGCCATACAACCATACACTCATGTGCACACACATACTCACACACTCACACTCACACACTTGTACACACACACTCTCACACCTTTCCCCCTTCTTCTTCACAAACCTTTTCCTGCTCACTGTGCACGAGGAACCAATGTGTGGGAACCTGCTAGTGTGGCCCTGAAGTGGTGACAATCTCTTTGCAGGAGGACAAGCTCAAAATGGCATTGTCGGCCCCCTGCTCTTCTCCCAGCTTCTAGCCAAAGATGACCACAGCAAACAGTGTTCCACACACCCAAGGTCAGTCACCACAGGCCAGGGGTCCTTATCCTCTGAGCACCAGAGCCCTAACCTGAACCTGCCTCTTCTGTCGGTGATCAGCTGCAACCTCCAGGATCACCACACACGTGGAACCCCTGCTGCTCGGAGAAATGAGCCTGAGAGCAAGGCGCCAAGCCTTGAAGGAGCTCCAGGTTTTGCAGCCAAGACAGCAGGACACTGAGCAGGGATGCTCCTCCAAGAGACGCCTGTTCACTTGTAAGTCAAGATGAAGACCTGGCCAAAGGTCCTGTCAGGGAGGTAAATGATTGACAGCTTCACAGGCTGCAAAGCTGAGACTGTGGAGGAGTTCAGATGTTTTACCTATGAAATGGCTACTTGATAATTTGTTAAGCAAATATCAAGAATATGCATACAAGTGCCAGAGGGAGTGCTTTCGGGTGTTCTATTTACAAATTTTTAATTACATTTTCTGTTTGAATTGGTTCTCCAAAGAATTAAAAATAGCAGCCTGACTGGGGTACAGCTCTCTGGAGCTCCCCTGTGGCCTCATTCCAAGCTCGCCTGGCTTCATGTATGCGGGCATTGCCTTTGTTAATTAGGCTGAGTGGGTACCCGAGAACCACAGCTGGAGTGGGCCATGAAACTGCCCAGCCTCCAGCTGGGCAAGGGGACCCGATGCGGTTGACTTACTTGTGCTGAGTGTCACCAGCATATTAGCTTGTTGAAGCAAGAGGGTATATTTATTCTTTTAAGACGTGATGGGATATGTTGCTCATTATTTTTCCCTCAGACGCAATCCTTTAATGTTATATTTAGAAGCCTTCCATCTGCACAGCAGCAAAATAAACTTTTAAGAAAACTGGTTGGAAGTCATTCAACGACTTCTGAGGCTCTTGCTACTATGGGGAACTGTTGAGATGCTGCAGGACAGCTGTTCAGCATCTGCCATAGCCTGGGACATTCACACGTGATGCTCCAAGTTTGCTACAAACATAAAATGCGCCCCCCAAACACACACACTTTCCTGCAGTGTGCTCTCTCCCTGTGTAAGAAGGGGGTAGTTCACTGGCTTCAGGTGTCCCATCAAACTCATCTCCATGTACATCTGAGCGGAAACATAGAGGTATGGTGACGTGATGGTGAATGAGGATCATGCTGCCTTCAGAAACATCCTGAAGAGTGCCAGTTTCACAGAGCCCTGATCTCCTGAGCCTCAGAGAGCAAAAGCACAGAGTCCCAGGTCCAGATAAGACTGTGCATAAGAAACAAATTATCCCACAGTGACCTTGGAGAAGGTCTTTCTGCAAAACTACTGTGAGTCTGCAATTAGAGAATGAGACCCTCTTCATCTTCTTTGCATCTTAGAAGGTGAGGACCACTGGGATTACTCTCAAGTCACAGGCTTGGGAAGATCTTGAACATGTATCTGGGTTCCCACAAGGCATTCCTGGAGAGGTTCGAGAGATAATCCAACCCTAAAGGCCAGGCAGCTCCCAGCTGAGCCCAGAGTTGTTGGGCCACATCTGCATCCTCATTGTGATGTTCAGATGTCACAGGTGGAGTCTTGTCTCCCCAAAAACACTATGTGCACAGGTCCATAGGGTGAACCCTGCCTCCACTGCCCTGCTAGGGGGTGGGTGTTGGTGGTGGGCAGTGACTTGCCTTGGGTTCTTGGGCTAAGTCCCTATGTTCTGTGGACCATGAGGGGGAGGCCTCTTGCTTCAATACATCTCAATGTTGGGGTAAGTCAAGTAAGCAAGACCACGTCTTACAGGCAGAGAGGACTCCAACCTGAATGGCACCACTTCATGTAGACAGCGCTCCTCGTGGCCTGCCTTTGACCTCTCATCCCCTGGGGATCCCTTTCCTATTCTAATACCCACCCTTCCTGCCCCTCTAGCCAAATCATGGTGCTTGTGCACACGTGCATAGACACACACACACATTCTTTCATACAAACTCCCACACACATACACACTCTCAGACACAGACATATACACACACATGCCTGAGAGGCAGGTGCCCCACATCGTGCCCGTGGCTGTCCCTGCAGCCACCAGTCATTCCTACACAGCAGGCTCTAGCCAGGCTACTCTAAAGAGAACTTCTTCCTGAACACCTGCTATCTCTGCTCTGAACACCAAAAACCTACAAATATGCATGTGCACAAGACATACTCAAATGCACACACATGTGTGCACACACAAACTTAAGAATTTGGCCCAGAGTGTCTGATACATAAAACCCATTTATTAGCACTCTTGAACTTACCCATCACCAACTATAAAGGGATAAATGAATAAACTTACTTTTAAAAGCTTACCATTTATTTTGAAAGAAATCTGTGTTCTGTGTTTCAGAAATCAATACACTTCTTTGAGAGCATGACTTTAAAAACCAATTCTGAGCTGGAATTTCTTCAGAACTTCGTGCATAGAGACATGAGTGCCACCTATGGAATGAAATCAGAGCCACGTATTTCCTCAAAGTGAGTGACAAGGAGAAAAGTGGGAGCGAGACGGTAGAGGAAGCAGGGGAGGGAGTTCAAACTTCTGAGTGTTAAGGCAGGTCTTGCCTGTGCCATAGGATCTTTTTCAGGAGGCTTTGAATTTTATCATATCTCTTCTTTTATATTTTAAGTTTAATTAAATTTACTATATGAAAGATCTGGATAATTTTTAAAGAAAACAGTGGGCCTAAAAATACACAAAATTTTATGCAATTGTCAATACTAGAGAAATTAATTAAAAAGATAAGATTTATTCAAAGATGAGAGGATCTTGCTTTAAATTCTAGTCTTTGTATCTTGGTTTCACAAAAATAAAATGACAAAAAGAAAGATTTTGATAGTTCCAAATCTTTGTTCCCCCAGAGTACAGTAAAACAAATAGAGATTTTCACTCTGGGTCTTTCACCCAATTTGTTTTCTTTGATCTTCTTGTCTGGCCTTCAGTTGAAGCTATAAAGATATAAAGTGTTTCTCTTCTGACATCTCATGAAAGGTTTCTCTCCTATATCTGCTCATCCCCTTCCTCGTCCGTAGGAACCACATTTTTTTCATGATGAAAAGGATTTTAATTGCAGTGAAGGGAGGGGGATCTGTACTCTTTTATCTGAAGCCTTTCTGCTAGTTATAGATCTTTAAGTTGCAAATATATCCAGCTTATAATTTAAATCATAATTGTGCCTTCTATGGAAGATACTAGGATGAAAAGCAGAGGGCAGCCTACCACATACAAATGCAATCACACATAGACACACACGCACACAAAAAGAGAGAGAGAGAGAAAAAAAAAGAACAGAAAAAAGGATGAACAGAATAAAAACAGCTTGTGTCAGTCTTTTAAAAAAATCCATTTGTGATCACAAATGAAACATTTCCAATCTCATAATGGGTAGATTGCTTGGTTTTATTACCAGCCATGCAAAGCAAGACCTCATCAAAAGAAGAGCCACAGAGAGGTCCCAGTTTTCCATTAAAATAATTTCAAAAAGCTTTTTCTCCCCCACTGAAAGAACCCATTTTGCAAGATGATTTAGCTCAAAATCTGCTGGGAGTAACCCTTGACATAAAGTCATATTGTGTTGGAGTTTAGTCCTAAATTCATACATCAATTATTTACTGTCAACGCCGATTGTATAAGTGTAGAAAATTACTAGGAATGATATTTTCTCTCAGGCAGAAAAAATGTGATACAGCAGATACACCCCCCTAATGCGCCTCCCTCCTGTCCGAGCCCAGAATTATTTATGCATTGGAAAACAGCGCCGGGCAAGAGGGAGAAAGAGAGGGGAGAGCCACAGACACATTATTTTAAACCTTTCATAACACCCATAAATATTTCATAACAAATAAATAAAGAATGTCGGGCTTGTGTGGAGACAGCTGTAGACGCATGGTTCAATGCTCTGCAAAGCTCTGGGGACCCCACGCTTACCCTCAGTTAAGCCCCCATTTCTTTTTAATCATCCACTTAGTGCATTATGGGTAGGGGAGCTCTCCAGGTGAGTGGGGACACTGAAGGTTATGGCTGTGAATGCCACTTTTCATCCTACTTCCGTTTTGTGCTTTCTTAATTCTTTTAGACATGAAAACAGAAGTTTCCTTATGTTTCTAGAAATCTTATCAAAAGTCATGCCAGAAGGTGTTCAGACCAAGCTTACTGACAAGGCGGCCTCTACAATTTCCCCCCAAATAAAAGTAATAATAATTTTATATCCCTTAGAACCCCTATTTTGAGATTAACACCATTTCAAACAACTACGCTACAGAGGCTTTCCTCAAATAAGCTATTGAAAGGCACAATGTGCCCTTTCTGACTTTCCCCCCACTTTGTTGGCTTTCAAATTGATAGAAACCCTTTATGAAAAAAAGAAAGAAAAAGAAAAGAACACTGCACTCACATCAGCAGAGACCAATTTGCTTTTGACTCCAGAAAGGGTGTGTGTGTGTGTGCGCGCGCGCGCGCCCGTTTCTGTCCGACATGATGGCATCTGGGGGCTTTTTTACAATGACTGAAAGAAGCAGTTCCAAATATACAAGAAACCTTGTGTCCATGTGTCTGGGCCTCTGAGGCTCTCCGGAGGGTCCTAAGGAGAAGTTGGAACATGCATGTTCTGCTTAGGGCACAAGGGCACCACCTTGGTGCCTCTGCCCCACAGAGCTTGAGGGACTCCCACACTTCTGCACCTATTTCTTCCCACTCTGCCAGACAGTGGGAGACATGTGTTGCTGCAGCTCATTTACAGATGGAGGGTCACATGCAGGTGCAGGGCTCACCTGTGGTCGCCTGGCACCTGGCTCAGACTAAGGCAGGAAGCAGAGATGGAGCTGACAGGTCCCCCCTGGAATGAAAGGTCACTCTAGATGGATCACAGTCCAGAACATTAACTAAACATAGTACTAGAAATGTCAAAGGCTGGTTCTCAGTTCAGCGGGGCTGGTCAGCGTCCACTCTGCCAGGCTCAGGTGCTGCTCCAATGCCTCTGGGAGGCTGCCAGCCCGTCGTGGAGTCTGCAGACCTTCAGCGACTCTCCCAGACTCTGCAAGAAGCTGCCTCTAAGCAGGACCTGGACTGACTCTGAGGTAAAGGGAGGCTGGGGGAAGGTGTGCTTCTCAGTGAAGACCCTCGGGCCCCAGTCCTGAGCCACTGACACATTGGGAGCTGATTTCTGATTTTGTGCTGGTAGGGGCTATGGCTCCCCAGGGCCCCTTCTGCAAGGTCGCTCCAGGGGTATTCTTGAGTCCCATGTTCTGCAGCAGCAGTAGTTCCCCTGGGGCAGGTTATGTGGTGTTGCTCTGGGATTGAGTTTGTTTCTGAAGGCCAGGCTCACGGTCGGGTTTTCAACCATCTTCTGAGGCCTTACTACCCTGTTTTGAATCCTTTGGTCATGATAGCTGGGGTGCTTTCCCTGCCACAGACCAAACCCTTGTTTCCTAGGGGATTCTTATGGGATCTTATCACTGTGCCCCAGGTTCTGTCCCCAAAACCCCTCTGCAGCTTTCACCCCTTTTTAGAAAATAAATCCTTTATTTTCTGATTTTAAGAAGAAAGTTACATTATAAAATCCTTTTACTTAGTCATAGTTTAAAGTTTTAATAAACCTCTCATTATTTTTTAAATATTTGAGGATATAACAAAGATCCTAAATAACCTGCTAAATATTTATTTCATTAATACTTAAGTACACATTTATTTTTTGCTAATTATTGCACACGTTGCTGAGGTTTATTCACTGGGAGCTCATCAGCAGTAATTTCAAGTCTAGAAAAAAAGCAAGGCACAGACAGTTAAATTCATTTTCTCCAGCCAGAGGAAAACTTGCTGTCACTTTTACCAGGCATGGTCCCCTTGTTCCCTCAGTCCCAGGCACACAGCGCAGAGCCATCCTCAAGCGTGGGAACACATCCATACTTACCCATCATTGATGATCCCCTCCTTTCCCTGCATGGCAACCCCAGAAACTCAGTGCACAAAATTCCATCCTCAGAAAAGTAATAATGTGAGGCTTGGAGGATACCAGGAGAGGAGGGTGCTTGGGAGAGGAAATGCAGACTACAGACAACAGGCACATGGAGGAGACATTTGATCCCGTTGGCAACCCAGGTGGGGAACTGGGAAATTCCTGTGGGGAGTGTGCACTTGAGTTCCTAGGTAAGCTATACAGGCTTATTCCCATGGTGGCTAACTCTACACAAGCTCTTGTGTTTGGATATTAGCTTTATGTGCCCTACTTCCCTCAGTGCAAGTTCTACCAGCAGTGGGCATTGCTTTGGACACACAGGTTTTCCCTGATCATTGATTTCAATTACTGTTCATTAGACAAGTTGAGGGTATGCTTTGGTTTTGGTTTTGGTTTTAATTGTTATTGCCTTCTTTTAAACAAGGAGACTTATTTTCAGAATGTTATTTTAGATAACATGAAATCTTGGAAACTTGAAGTACAAGGGATTCCAGGGGCCTATTTCCCTCAGATATGATACAACAAGGTGTTTGGTTTTAAATAAGGAACTAAAAGTCATGCTAAAAAGCAAGAAAAAAAAACATCGCAAGACAAAGCAAACATTGGATTCAGACTCATATAACAATAATGATGGAATCATCAGACAGAAAATTTAAATAACGATTTATAATAACTTAAGAGCTCAATGAAAAATGTCAAAAGCCTGCAGAACAAATGGGCAACATAAGTAGAGTTGAGATTTGAAGGAAAGCCCAAAAGAGAATACTATACATCAAAAATATTTTAACAGAAATAAAGCCCTGACCGGTTTGGCTCAGTGGATAGAGCATCAGCCTGAGGACTGAAAGGTCCCAGGTTCAATTCCGGTCAAGGGCATGTACCTTGGTTGCAGGCAAATCCCCAGTAGGAGGTGTGCAGGAGGCAGCTGATTGATGTTTCTCTCTCATTGATGTTTCTAACTCTCTATTCTTCTCCCTTCCTCTCTATAAAAAATCAATAAAATATATTTTTAAAAAATAAAGAAATAAAGAACGCCTTTGCTGGGCTCATCAGTACCTTTGACACAACTAAGAAAAAAATCAATGAGCTTGAAGATGGGTCCATAGAAACCTCCTGAACTGAAATGCAAAGAGAAAAAAAAGAATGAGAAAAGGAAAAAAACACAACATCCAAGAACCGAGGGAAATTTCAAAATGTATAACATATATCATTAGAATAACAGAAGAAGAAAAAGAACAAACAAATCAGAAAATATATTTGAAGTAATAATAACCAAGACGTTTCCAATGCTAATGACAGACACCAATCCACAGATCCAAATAGCTCAGAGAATAAGCAGAATAAATACAACAACTATACATGAGCATGTCATATTCAAACTGTAGCAAACCAAGACAAAGAAAATATTGAAAGAAGTCTGAGGAGAAAACACTTTCCTACAGAAGAATAACTATTACATAGATGTCTCATCAAAATCACTGAAGCAAGAGTGAAATATTAAGTGGATAAAATACTTAAATGGTTTAAAGAAAAAACCCACCAATCTAGAATTCTATAACCAGTGAAAGAAAAATAAAGATGTTCTCAGACTAATAAAACATGAG
Source organism: Myotis yumanensis (assembly GCF_028538775.1). Classification (NCBI taxonomy): domain Eukaryota; kingdom Metazoa; phylum Chordata; class Mammalia; order Chiroptera; family Vespertilionidae; genus Myotis; species Myotis yumanensis. The sequence continues at coordinate 28,190,300 of NW_027223755.1, forward strand.
AGAATTTATCAATCTATACTCGAAGTCATTTACAAAACAGTAAAAGAAGTTTTTCCAAAAGAAGAAAAATGATGTAGGTCAGAAACTTTGAGTCTACATAAAGAGAGTCAGAGAAGGAACAAGTAACAGTGAAATGTTTTGGGTGATCATAGTGTAAGGACAAGTAAACTAAATGGTAGCAGTGTCACAGGGATGGTGGGTTGGCAATTCTCTGTCATAAGGTACCTGTCCTGCACATGCAGTACAACAGTGTTGCTTATAGGTGGGCTTTGATTAATTTAAAAATATATATTGTAAACTTTAGGAAAACCACTAAATTGTTTTAAGTTTAATTGATACACTAAGAAAGAAGATAAAGTGGATTCAAACAAAATCCTCAATTAAAGCCCAAAGGCAGAAAGAGAATCCTTTGGCAGTGAGTAGAAAACAGTGACAAATGTGGTTACTCATGTTTGAACAACCAATCTAATCTAATAAAAGAGAAGCATGCAAATTGACTGTACCTTTGCTATGCCTCAAGCCATGCCCACCAGCCAATCAGAGTGAGTATATGCAAATTAACCCAACAAAGATGGCGGCCGGCAGCCATAGAGCTGGAGCAAGCAGGAGGCTTTGTTGCCCCGGCGATGGAGGAAGCCAAGCTTCCCGCTTTCCCTGGCCAGCTGTGGCCTCCGCTAAAGGCAACAAAGTTTCAATTATAGAAGATAAACAAATCCCAGATACCTGCTTCCAGTCAGCCTCCACTGGGAGCTTGGGTGGCTGGGGGCTGTGGCCAGCCTGCAAACAGCCATCAGCCCCTCACCCAGGCTGGCCACACCCTCTGGGGTGAGGGTCCCCGCTGGGGGGCTTGGCAGCCTGAAAACAGCCAGCAGCCCCTCACCCAGGCTGGCCAGGCACCCCAGCAGGACCCCCGCACCCTGAATGGGGTGTGGCCAGCCTGAAAACGGCCCTCAGCCCCTCACCCAGGCTGGCCAGGCACCCCAGGAGGGACTCCCACCCTGAAGGGGCTGTGGCCAGCCTGAAAACAGCCATCAGCCCCTCACCTAGGCTGGCCACATCCTCAAGGGGTGTGGGTCCTGGCTGGGGGGCTTGACCAGCCTGCAAACAGCCCTCAGCCCCTCACCCAGACTGGCCAGGCACCCCAGCGGGACCCCCACCCTGATCCAGGACACCCTTCAGGGCAAACCAGCCAGCCCCCACCCATGCACCAGGCATATAATAAAAGGGTAATATGCAAATTGACCCTAACAGCAGAAGGACTGGGAATGACTGGTCACGATGACACACACTGACCACCAGGAGACAGATGCTCAATGCAGGAGCTGCCCCATGGTGGTCAGTGTGTTCCCACAGGGGGAGCTCTGCTCAGCCACAAGCCAGGCTGACGGCTGCCAGCACAGCAGTGATGGTGGGAGCCTCTCCTGCCTCTTCAGCAGCGCTAAGGATGTCCAACTGCAGCTTAGGCCTGGTCCCCGATAGCAAGTAGACATCCCCCAAGGACTCCTGGGCTGCCAGAGGGATGTCTGACTGTCAGCTTAGGCCTAATCCCCCGGGGAGCGTGCCTAAGCCAGCAGGTGGTCATCCCTCAATGGATCCCAGACTGCAAGAGGGCACAGGCCGGGCTGAGGGACCCCCCCCCCCCCCCCCGAGTGCACAAATTTTTGTGCACCAGGCCTCTAGTTAGATCAATAATCACCTAAACAATAGAGTAGGAAATATGGAGGCAAGGACTGAAAGGAGAAATAGACAAATCCACTTGTATAGCTGGAGACTTCAACAACACGCATCAATAGGTGATAGATCAAGAAAGCTGAAAATAAGTAAGAATAGCATTGGAATTTCACATTTAGTAAATTTAAGAAAATTTACTTGAGAGAGAAGCTCTGAGGGCTGCTAAGAGTGGAAGCAAGGGAACTCCCCAGGCCTGGTGTGAGACCCTCCTTTCTCTAAGGCTGGGAGCCTGTGGGAAGTTGCATCTGGTAGGTGGGCATGCCTGAAAGTAAGCTGTCTTCAGTAGCTATCAGGGAAGATGGGGAGACATGAACTTCTCTCGGACCTCTTGTTCTCAAACATCAATGAACATAAGAGTCACTGAACATATTCGACCCTAACCCTAGAAAATCTTCCAAATGCCATATATCTGGGGGTGAACCCCCAACATCTGCTAAATTAATAAGCAACCCAGGTAGAGATCCAGGTACAGGAGCTGAAAATGAGATTTGAAGATTGCAGGGTGCATTAAAATCAGGGAAAGCATTGTGTCCCCATTGGAAGCTGGGTCTTCAGTCACCAGAAAGACCCCAAGGACTCCACTGTGCCCATAGAGCACTGAGTGCCACAGGAGCATGGAAGGGCTGTCACTAGCTAGGCCAAGGACCCATCACCAGATGCACAGGGTGTACTTACCCAGTCTATCTATTTTTTTACTTCAATAAGTGAATAACTAGTAGGTGCCCAGATTACAGTCTCTCTTAATTCATCTCACTATAAGCTTTTGTAAGATGGATTCTGGGCTGCTTTTCAGCCATAAATGCCTCTCTCAAAACAAAGGACGCTGAAGCCATGAGTGAGAGACAGTTGGCAGGTTCCCTCCAGGGAGGCCAGGGGCAAAGTGGGGGCTGTTTCAGGTCAGTGATCACTCCATTCCATAAATTGATTCCGAACGACAATTCATTAAGTCACTTACAATTTAAGCCATGCTAAAGTCATCTTCTGTCAATAACCAGATATATTTTATTATGTTTTCCCTTCTGGCAGAGAGTTAAGCAATCCTACCTATTTTAGCCATTTATGGGAAATGGGCATAGCCTTTCCTTTTATATAAGTAAAGGGTAAGAAATATTTTTCATAGTTCCAGCTCATAATTGTCCCCAGAAAAAAATGGAAGTAAGTTATTGTGTAAAATCTAGGGAATTATGTGAGAAGTAAGAACAGGAACATTTAAATACTTGGGACAGTTGTCTTATTATATTGCTCAATAATGCTATTCTCCATGAAATAAATGCACAAACAAACCTCGAAGGAGGATAATTTGCACTTTGCATCAATGAAAAGTGAAGAATTTGCTCTTAAGTGTGGTCTGGCTTACAGCCCTGGGCATGGTGTTCCATTGCACACAGGAGCCCTGCCAACATCGGGGGAGCCTTCTCCTGTCCTCTTCCAGGGGGCCCCGAGCCTGAGCTGTAGCATCCACATGTGCTTCTCAGTTTTGTTGATTTGCTTTGTTTCCCTTTAGTGCAGCGGTTCTCAACCTGTGGGTCGAGACCCCATTGGCGGTCAAATGACCCTTTCACAGGGGTCGCCTAAAACCATCCTGCATATCAGATATTTACATTACGATTCATAACAGTAGCGACATTACAGTTATGAAGTAGCAACGAAAATAATTTTATGGTTGGGCCACAACATGAGGAACTGTATTTAAAGGGCCAGAAGGTTGAGAACCACTGCTTTAGTGGGACAGGATGGCTGGGCAGCTGGGGTTGGGTATTTTCCTTCCCCCTGTAAGCTCTGGTTATTTAGCTTCTCATGAGGGCAGGCTTCATTCAGGAGAACAGATGCTCTGGTGTATTTCACAATGATTCTTTTTCCTTCCTGCTTCCAGTAGCTGGAGGGGATGTTTCTCTAACCTTCTCTGTGAGGACTTGGTGGAGCTCCTGGAGGTCAAGTTCACAGAAGTGTGGGTGCCTCCATGACTGGGCCCCCAGAGCTTTCACCTTCCAGACCATCCACCCTGAGCCTCCAGTGCTTGCCCAGGTACAGCTCAGGTTCCCTGCCCACTGGTCCCTATGGGGTGGTTTTCCTTCCTGGGTGTTAGCTTCAAGCAATAGACTCAGTATCTGCCCGCCTCTCTCTCCAATTCTGAGGCAGCAGTTGAACCTGAGACCTCACTTCTCAGACAGATCTAAGAAGAAGAATTGTTATTTTTTCATTTGTTCAGCTTTTTCCTTATTGTGAGGATGGGAGGGAAGACCTCCAAGATCCTTGCCTGCTGGGCTAGAAATCGCAAGTCTGACTCTTGCTCTCTTCCAGGTAAATGGATGAAGCATCGGAGGGCTTTATGAAGAAAACATCATTGTGGCTCAGGGTGTGGTGGGCAGCCTACAACCCTTTCCCATTCATGATGAACACAGAGCATTGAAAGGCAGACCTTTATCCACATTGCAGAAGCCAGTGTGTGGGGGTGACCTCCCCCAGGTGGAAGCAGCTGACACAGGTGTCCTACCTTGGGGAGATGAGGCTTGGGCACCTGGATCCTTGGGCACTATCACTGTGGTTCTGTCTGAGTTGAGCACCAAGAACCAAGGGTCCTGGTGGACTAATATTAATGAGACATGTGGCTTCATCTTGTTTGAGCCTCAATGTGTTCCAGCATTCAATCCTGAGCACTAGCTTAGACCCAAACAGCAAATTCCTTTCTCTGTTCTTACATAATTCAGCCTGTTGCAGTGTTGGCAATGACACCCCTAAGGACACAGACTCTGGCACCCTGTGGCCAGGAGATCTTGCTCATTTACCTCTTTCTACCTCTCTCAGTATTCAAAAAGTGCAGGATGCACAATGACTGGGCATAGCTAGGAAACTGAGTAAGTGGAGACATCATCATCCAGCAAAGACCCTCATGGAGTGTAGACATCCACCAGGCTCCACTCTATCTGAGCAGCACACCAAGGGGACATATGAGTCTGAGCCTTTCAGGAAAACACACATACTGGAACCTGAGGATTCATCATCCTGCGGGGAGGAGTCCGACTACAGCCTCCTGGCCCAAACTTGCCAGTGCTCTGCAGACCACCATGAATGCTAAAGACAAGGAAAAGAACGGTGGCATGAGAACTGAGGATCTGCGGAAAAATTTGAAGTCTGAGTATGGAGCCCACGTGGCAGACACTTAGATACTGGAGATGATTTTGGTTATTTTAAGTATTGATTTGAAATAATTCCACCAAAGACATTTTGTTCAGCTGCTTTAGAAAAAACCAAGGACCAGTTTCTCTTCTGAATGGTGATGGAGGATAAAGATTAAACTGGGGGATTCTACTTAGAATGGACTCCAGGGTACACACGGGCTCCCCCTCAGGCCCCCGCTTTTCTGCCATCCCTGTATTTTGCTGAATGCGCCTCTCTTCACTGCTCTGTCGCCTGTGCACCATATGTTCATTAAAGGTCTAATTACACTCTGTTCCACTAATCAATGATTAAGAAAGCAACAACAATTTTAAAAAAAAGAAAGAAAGAACAACAGCATGGAAATACTAAGCCAAAAAAAGACATAAAATAAACACGTCAGCTAACCGTTCCTTGAATTCTTTTAAGTCCCTGTTTTTGCCTTGCTTTTAATTTGTACTTCACTTCTGGGGGGGCCCTGTGCATTTCATAAACACTGGTATTAACTAGGTGCATTTTACATCATGAACTAACAGAGGGAAAACTTCATAATGATCTGCAGTTACATCTTTCATTTCTCCTGGGTTTCTGGATGATAAGCACACATGAGCCCCTTGCCTTCACGTGTAAAGACGATTACAGGGCTCCCCTGCCATGGTCAGCTGACCCCCAGCCCAGCATGAGGCCTGTTTATGGCCTGGATATTGCAGGACTGGGAAACTGGACTTGCAAATTGGCTACTCATTTGGGCTATTATGGACCTAACTGTATACAGAGACTCGCTCTTCACCTACCCTCTAAGCCCTGCCCACATCACCCACATGGCCCCGAGGGTGTACCAAAGGGACAGCTAAAATTTTGTGGATGTCAGTCACCCCCAGCTTTACAGTGTGTTCTGTTTATCTTTCCATTCCTGTTTACAACTCTGGAGACCCTCTACATGTCAACACCTACATAAACCAGCCCCTGATTTATTTCTTTTAATTTAATTAAAAAGATGAGCATTTGGTGTACATTCAACATTAACACATTTGATATCTTAAGATAGGATATGCTGCTGGATTGCACTCTAATACTCTGATCCCTAATTGCTTATAAGCAATTACACAATCATTTGACCCAGTAATGAGGAAGCCACAAGGTATGATGGGAAATGCCAAATGGTAAGTTGGTTACCTCTGGAGTGACAGCTTACTGGTGATATATTGCATTATTTTTTTTCATTTTCCAAGTTTTCTTCAATGAGTTACTGCAGAGTTACTTTATAACAAGCATGTTTCACTACAACACATATGAATTTCTTCCTAAAACACCCATCCTTGCATGGGAAATAGACATTCCTCTAGCCAAGATGACTTTGAGTAAAATTTTATGTGCCAAGGAACTTCAGGGACTCTACCTTAAGACTGTGTCACCTTGGAAAGTGTACCCCATTTCCCTAAGTGGCTCCATCTGAGCTCCTGGAGGAAATGCTTTTGGTGCCAACTGTACAGACATAACTTCTCTCTGAATCACCAGTTGCTCCTAGGTCAAGAAGGGCTTAGTTGCTCTAATTATAAGTTTTAACTCAGAGTTGCTCTAATTTATTAGAATGTGAAATCGTGAATGGCCCTCCCCACATTTTTCTTGTGACAACGTTCTTTTGAAGAATCCAGCCTGAAAATAATCAGTAAAGGACACTTCTGTGTTTCCACTTTTGGCACCAGAACTAAAATGGCTCTTGTGCATTTGGTCCCATTGCCCTGGCCCTTCCCTGAGAATAGAGAGAGAACAGCCCAATGGAGCCACCCATCTCCCAAAGGCAGAACAGCAGTGAGTCCTGGAGAAAGTAGATGATTTGTCACAGGAAAGACAGGGGGACGATGGGCCTCAGAAATCTTCAGGAGAGAGGCCAGCTGTGAGCACATGATAGTAATCCGGGCAGGACAAAGAAGCTTGGGAGGTCTCAGAGGAGTTGACAGGTAATACATCCCAGCAAGTGGAAGCAAATGCAACCTGGACAGCCAAACACACGCCTCAGAGGTCAAAGACTCAAGCGAGCTTGGAGTCCAGGCTGCAGTGGAAGCTCCTCTGGACCAGGAGACGCTACAGACAGGGCCGTGTTTTAATGTGATGGCTCCCTTGTTATCTGCTATGACCATTTATTCCTGGCTTTTGTACATTTTCTGCTCCAATCAAGAAATCAGACGTTTCCTCCAGAAGCCCAGGCTCCTTCTTATAGGAAATGGCCAGTGTTTCCAGGCATCTAGAGAGAACAGAGCTGTGATGTTTACATAGAGACACGAGTACCTCTGGAGTTCATGTTGACACTCCCACCTCAGATCCGACTATGGAAGTACATGCTTAGCCTCTTGTTCATTGTGTAGTACTCATTTATTTTGTTCACATTAAACACAAACAGCCTCAGGACATCAGTAGTAATAACACCCTTAGAGGCAGAATTAGTGAAGAGAGTTTTGCTTGGTTCTGTGTGTAGTTATGCTGGTCTCGAGTCTCTGAGCATGTCAGCTTAAGGCACCCCTTTAATTCAGTCCCATTCTGCAAGGTCTACACATTAATGCCCACTGCCAATCCCTACATCAAAGTTTCTTTGTTGTTGTTTTTTTGTCTTAGATTGTTTCTCCAGCAGAGTTCTCAGAAGGGGCTTATAGGATAATGCAATGGATAGCTAACAGTTTCTCTGTTTATAAAAGCATTGGTTCACATATTCTTTACTTAAGGATATCAAATATGTTACCCCATTTATTTCTTGCATAAAGTGTTGATGAAAACATAATTTTCCCCTTCCTTATAAATCACTGGTAATTTTTTTATTACTTTAAATTTTTTTCAATTATAATTTATGTTCAATATTATTCTGTATTAGTTTCAGACGTATAGCAAAGTGGTTAAATCACGTACTTTGCAGAGTGGTCTCCCCTGTTGTTTCAAGTACCTATACATATTTATCTTGATATTATTAATTATATTCCCCATGCTGTAATCTACATCTCTGTGGCCATTATGTAGCTACAAATGCTTTTACGTCTTAATTTTTTAATTTATAAGCTTGTTTGTCTTCTACCGTCCACTTCTTTTGTTTATTTTTCTTTACATTTCTTTTAGTTTATTCTTTGATTCTTTTCTTCTAATTATTTCCTGGACTTTTTCACCTCATTTCTGTGTATTTCTAATTCTGTCATCTTGTTTTGTTTTGTTTTGTTTTTGTTTTCCTGTCTTGTACCATTGTGTCCCTTATCTTATTCTGAATGACTATGTTAGAGGTTTGCTATGTCTGCTCTCCCATCATTGTAGGATGTCATTCTGTTCCTCCTTCTTTTCTGATTAAAGCTTAATTGGGGATTTGGCCTTGGTACTTTTTATCGCCCATTTTTATGTGAATTTAGTTTTCTTGAACAGGAGAGAGTGATGAGGCTCAGGGTAGTTTGTCCTCACTTCACGGAATTCCCCCTGGTGGTGTCTCCAGTGCACAGAACTGGCTGTTGCTTCCTGAGATCCCGGCTCGGCCCCCTTTCCCTGGGCTTCCCTTCCTCTACCTCCTTTGTCTCTGCCCTGCTCAATTTGGGGTCTAATTAAAGCAGTTTCTCCTTAGAAGGAGCCCTGTCGCAGGAAGAAGCCCACAGGGCTTGGACGTGGCAAACCCCAAGTAGACAAGCAGACCCCTTCAATTGCTTCTCTGCTTTCTCAGGGGGCTGCAGGGTTTCCCAGGAGCACCTGTCAGATCCTGTAGGCTCCCTCCTTCCAAGCTCATCAGCGACCCCATTGCCTTCTCTGCTCTCCTTCACACAGAAGCTCACACCCAGCAGGTCTCCAGCTATTGGTTCACCCTCACCACATATACTTTGGGTTCCTAAGGAGCCTTGTCCCCTAGATTTCTTGCAAAAGTTGCTCATCGGCTTTTATTTTGCTAGCTAGCAGCTCTGCCTATTTTTATGTGTACACTGAGAGATTCAAAAGCTATTCCATGGCCACTGACATCATCTTCCCAGGACTGTCTTGCCCTTATTTTCAGTAAATTTTTCAAAGGGAGAGGTAGTTTACTTAAGCCCTGAACCACCCTTGCAACAATTGTATTTGCCAGAATGTAACAGAAGGGCTGCAGGACTCCACTCACATGCTCTGAATGTACTCATTCACTAGAATAACGGATTCTATTACCTGTACGTTCCATTTAGAATAAATCTCATACTAGGAAATTCAGACTCTTAATTCAGAAAGAAGCAAACAGAAAAGATGTTCCATCTAAGACATGCATTTTCTTCATTTTTTATTTTTTTTAACACTAACACATATCCTTCAGACAGGATACTTCTCATTGGTGAACACACTTTCAGCACTTTACTGAGATCACAGATGTGGTTCAAGGGTTCCCTGCCCCACCTGCTCTCACGGGACAAGGTCCACCAGCAGAATAAATATTTTTCCTTCCACCCCTGATGGAGACGCACTGCCTTGCTGCATCCCCTGCTGTATTTGCTCTGAGTCTCTGAGCAGTTTTCCATACATTAGAAGATGTCTCTTTGCATCATCAAAACTGTGACAGAGTGGGTCTTATAGAAATTGGTGGTCTTCTTTTTCTGCTTTTCTTCCAGAGATTTTTATATTCTTGGCTTACGTTACTTTTTAAGTCTACTCTTTTAAATTGTAAAATGATTAATTGTGACATGTTTCATTTACGAAAATCAAAAAGACCTAGAAAAAGATAAAGAAAATTAAAATCAGCTACAATCACAGGATATCGAGGTTTATGTTATGTTTCCTCGCTTTATTTTTAGATAGCAATGAAATAATACTATTAATCACTAATATGAATTCCAAGCACTATCCTATGTCTGGGGCAACAAACCATAGGGCCAGAGCCAAATCTGTCCAGTGTTTGTTTTGTAAAGCCTCAAGCTAAGAATGTTCTTTACATTTTTAAGTGGTTGAAAAAAAGTCAAAATAAGAATATTTTATGGCATTCCAAAATTAATGGAAATTCAAATGTCAGTGTCCATATGAGATTTATTGGCACAGCCCCACATGTGTGTACAGGTTGCCTGTGGCTGCTTGCGGCAACAATGGCAGTGTTAACTAGTTTTGAGGAGACTGTGTGGCCTGAAAAGATACTCACAATCTGGACTTCACAGAAGTTTGCAGACTTGGGGCTATGCACTCAGCTAGTTAATCCTCCCCACAAACCTGGGAGGCACTTACTGTTCCAATCCCCATGTCACAGGCAGAGAGTGAGACTTGGAGATTAACTTCCTCGTGTCCCAATTTAGGAAACCGTGTCCTCAAGACTGAAACCAGCTTCCCCTTGGCCGGGCACTCTGCAGCTCTCGGGGGTATTTTATAGACATGCCCAGGTTGCAGGCTCCATCCCCAGTAGGGGGCATGCAGGAGGCAGCTGATCGATGATTCTCTCTCATTGATGTTTCTATCTCTCTCCCTCTCCCTATCTCTCTCTTTAAAATCAATTATAGAAACATTAAAAATTATTAGAGATTATGCTACATGAGTTTAATTCAATTGTTCATTATTATTATTATTATTATTGTACCATATTGTTGAATAGTATTTAAGATTATGAAAGTCAAAAGGACCACAATTAAGGCAATCAAAGAACGTCACTGCACTGTCAGACATTAAGTAATTTTCAATTTTTGGCTATTAAAACTACACTACATACATTCCTACCCACTTCTCTTGCACTAAAGTCTTGGCCTATATCTATTTATCTATGTGCCATCCTGGAATCATGATGAATGGCTTAAGCTATTTTAGTATTTTTCAAGTCCTTGATCCATATTTCCACTCTTCTTTCCCAACAAGTCTGCCTCACCTTTGTCATTTGTTTTCTGTTTGCAAAATGTGGATCCTGCCAATGCCCTCCTTCTGGTTGTAGAAACAGCCCTGATGAGTATCAGCTATGAATACTGGGAAATACAACCATTTGAAAAGAGCCAGGTAACTGTGGCAAGACTAAGACAGTCCTAAGTTTGCTGCAACAATATAAATAGAAGATGTGTAATGTCAACACCCTGCAATGTGCTCAACTCTCTCTTCACCCACATCCTGCTGCTGGAGGCAGGACCTAAGAGAGAGCGAGTGGAGAGCCCTGGGAAAGAGTGGGTTTGAAATAAGAAATGGAACAGCCACAAAGCCAACTCCCGGGGTTTGTGTAACAGAAAATAAATGGGCTAGGGTTTGGGGAGAGGAGAGTAATGAGCTCTTATGTATAGGTAGAATACTTGAATTATTCAGAATATAAGAAAATTACTTGTCTGCTAAACCTCACAGGTTCATAAAATCCATCTTTTACAAGAGAATGGATTTCAAAAGATGTATTAAAGCTTTCTAGGTTGGTTTCAGCATTTTCAGAAAAGCTCTGTGAACACATCCCGCCTCTTCCTTTCCATCTGACTTTGGAAAGCTCTTCATTTCTCCTGCAATGCCCTTCGCCCGGTCCTGCAGCTCCCCTCTTGTTTTCTGCTTATAACCTTTACAATACTTTCATGAGCATATGCTATAATTCTCTCCCCTTTTCTTTATCTTCTTGTTCCTACAAGCTGGCTTGAATAAAGGAGTCATTATCAGCAGGCCCACAATGGACCCAGACATCCTCAGTCAAGATGTTGTGCAGATGAAATATTGATCAGTCCTCCGTGAGTAATCGTGCTCCCGTGAAAGGAGCGTGCAGACGGTAATGGGTCTGCCCCTGCCAGCCACAAACGAGGCATTCAGCAGCCCAGAGTCCAGTCTGAGGATTATAATTACTCCCTACAACAATAAACGCCAGGACTGTTTTTATTTATGGGCCACAATCAATGAGTGTCTGTGGGCTACACATTGAAAATTCATTTTACAAACCAGCACCCCAATCGGGTTGTTTGCTTTTGTCCAGTGACTGCTGAGAATTAACCCAAAGCTTTCTGCCGGGCTCAGGCAGCAGGAACAGAGATCCTGGGGTGTGTCCAAGAGAGGGGGGTCAGGAGGATGTCGGGGATGTGGGAGCTAAGGCAGATCTGCACAGGGAAGGCCCACAGAGAAGGAGCCCTCTGAAGGGGGACCAGGCTGGAGAGCTGGCCCGCAGGCATTAATAGCCCCAACCCACTGTAAGGGCAGTTAGTTGGATGGGCGGCTGCAGCCGGCATCAAATCTCCTAGATGCCGGCACGCCTGGATACCAGAGGAGGCCAAAGATAACTTGTTCCAACTTGTTGCTGGAAATAGATACAGATTTTGATAAACTTTTTCAGTTAGTTCATTCAAAATCCCAACACCTAGAAGTACATCCCACCCTTACTCCCACCCCTAGGTCCCGGCTCTTCTGCGTGAGAAAGCGGAATGTCTGTCACTGTTTGTGTAGGGAGGTGCCTAAATGGAATTGGCGGAGCCTGTTCAGAAAACTGAGGGAGGAGAAGACCCAAAGATGAGGCAACTTCAGGAAGACCTGGAGAAAGTGCCTGGGAGCCCTGAGTCTTTGAGAGAACCTGAGCTCAGGGCTCGGCTTGTGACTACAAGCTTCTTTGTAAGAAAGAGCTGACTGTAGCCCTAGCCGGTTTGGCTCAGTGGATAGATCTTTGGCCTGTGGACTGAAGGGGCCCCAGGTTCAATTCTGGTCAAGGGCACATACCAGGTTACAGGCTCGATCCCCAGTAGGGGCTTGCAGGAGGCAGCTGATCAATGATTCTTTTTCATCATTGATGTTTCTATCTCTCTCTCCCTTCCTCTCTGAAATCAATAAAAATATACAAAAGAGAGAAAGAAAGAAAGAAAGAAAGAAAGAAAGAAAGAAAGAAAGAAAGAAAGAAAGAAAGATGACCCAATGTGTAGGGGCTAAATTCTGTTCCTCCAAAATTGATATGTTGAAATCCTAACCCCAGCACTTCAGAAGGGGACTGTATTTGGAGATAGGGTTTTTACAAGGCAATTAAATTGAATGAGTCTTGCAGGGTGGGCCCTAATTCAGTATGACTGGTGTCCTTATTGGTATCCTTATAAGAAGAGGAGATTAGCACACAGACCTACACAGGGAGAAGACAACCATCCATAGACCAAGGAAAGAGCGCTTAGGAGAAAGCAACCTGCCAACACCTTGATCTTGTACTTCCAGCCTCCAGAACCTTGAGAAAGTACATCTCAGTTACTGAAGCCCCTGCCTGTGGTTGTTATGGCAGCACGCACAAACTAATACCCAGGGTATCAGTAAAAAGACCGACCCCATTCAAAGGGCCCAGGGTAGGAAATGTAGTCAGTGATGTCAAAACAACCCTGCCTCTGCTAGGAGTGCCTTGCCCTGGTGCCTCGCCTACGTGCCTCCTGCCAAGAAGATGCCAGGGACTTTGCTGCCAGATAGATGTCAGGGTTTAGTCTGCATTCGCTAGAAAGCCAGCTCTTACCTTCCAAGTCGTTTTTAGTTGGGAGGACGTGTTCTGGGAAAATTACTAGGGTTCAGTGCTGTAGAAGTTAGGGACAAAAGCACAATTGTGACTGTTCCCCTGAAAAACAAATGTTCTAGGAAATGTTGCCTCATTCCCCCTTCTGGAAATGCATTGTTGGACACTTCACTTTCTTCTGAAATTACACAGCCATCCTCTGAAGGACAGCCAAACCACTCACCCCTCTGTCCATAACCCCTCCTCCTTAAGAATAAAATGTGTCTATTCAGACTGAAAGATCCAGACCAGGAAGAAACTGGGAACCACAGAATAAAAAATGAGACCCAGAGATAATGAGGGGCAAGGAGAAAGCATGTTGGTGCCCAATGCAGGGCTGGTTGCCTCTTTGTGGGCGGGGGAAGGCTGATTCCTACTGGAAGTTAATAGATGATGCTGATGAGGATGAGGATCAATTTCTGTCCCCATTTTTCTAACTGAAATTTGAAGATGAGGATTTGTGCTTTATAACCCTATTAACAAGATGGCTTTGCGGTTCACGAACTCAATGTAGCCAATCTCCCTCACCTGCTCACAGAAACACCAGAGAACCACTTTCTAAAGAAAACCTCTGGGGCTGTGTCTGCCCAGGTCTCAGCAGGACTGGTGCACAAGGAGAGGTCTGTCTGTATCCTTGCTGGCTGCCCTCCCCTGTCTCATCACCCTACTCAGTCTGCCCCCGCGATGGTGCTCTCCCTCCTGCAGAAGCTCACCTGCCTGCAGCCAGAGCTGATGGGCCAGCATTGCCCATCATAGGAAAGAACCTTGCAGGGAGTTCTCTGCTCTCCTTTAGACAAATTAGCTTCTCTCTCAGGAAGAGCAACGGGGCCTGTGGGGACTACAGCTGGGCTTGGGCATCAAACCGTGAACCTATCTCCCACTAGTTCTTAACGTTGGCCATGTCTAGCCCTCCCCTTGAGCATAGATAGAGTGGATAGGAGGGATTAATGTGGTCCTGTACGTGGTGCGTCTGCGACAGAGGAGGCTGCCCAATCCAATGGTGGAAGCGTTAATATTTTAAATACTATGCCTATGTCCAGGGGTGGTTTAAGGACAGCGACCATGAGGTCTATTTCCTATTAAGTTTAACGAGGCCTGGATCATTCTCCCCTTAAATATCAGTAATGAGAATGTCCAGTGCATGTACAGGGACACATGCGTACACGCATTTATTAGAAACCATTGTACCTAACTGTTGTCGAGGAGATAAAGAGCAAGTCATCTCTGCTACTGCTTTCTCCAATGCTGAGCCTCGGGACTTGGTGTCCTGCTCTGCATCAGTGGGACCCACAGCATTCCTCTGAGGAAAACGCGAAATCAGCATCTATGAGAGCCACAGAGACTGCAGGCCATGACCTATCCACCCAGACCTCTGTCAACATCGTCATTGGTCCAGTGTGTGAGCATTGCCGTCTGTCCCAGGCGTCCTCGCCCAGGGCACAGATGAAACACACTCAGAAACCTGCAGAGGGATGGGCAGTGGATGAAAGGTTTTGCCATTGTTGCATCTTAAGGTTAGTTGTAAGAATTAGTTATTAGGGTAAAGAGAGAATCACCAAAAGCAGTGACTACCAAGTGTTAGAAAGAAAGGAGTGATTTTTCAGGGTTTATTTTGCCTGCATGATGTAGAGCTTTTCTTTCCCCCTTTTTTTTCCTGCTGCAATTTCAAACTTGGACACACATCTCTACAGCACACTTCAAGAGCAAGACATTTTTTAAATTAATTTTTAATAATGTGTAATAATCCGAGTGGCCCTGGTCTGTGTGCAGAATTAGAATTCCTCTGATAGAAGAAGAAATATTTGTGCAGAGTTTTATGAGCAAAGTTGACCCGAGGCTTCCCGAGGCTGATTGAGAAATTGCAGGCAGCTGCTTAACCCCTTCCCTGCCCCACGCGGCTCCCCATCTCCCACTCTCCACCAAAGCATCCGTCACTTCAGGTTTATTAGATGGACCGAGGCCGAGAAGGCGGGCTTCTAGATATTAGAAGAAAGAGTCTGAGACTGAGCATGGGCTTTATTTAAAATGCCCAGAGACCACGAGGTCACAGGTCGACCCTTTCATCCCGCCAGGCACAAAGCCTCGGCCTTCAAAGGCCCAGTGAGGAAACCCGAGCCGCCTGTACTGGGCTCCTACTCCAGGGGCCAGGCCCTGGCAGCCTCTTGTCCGCCCCCAGATTCCTAGGCCAGGGAACGGCCACTCTGAACAATGGGGGTTCACAAAGGGACGGAGTATCGTAATTGTAACAACAGGCATGATGGTGGCAGTCCTACCCCTTTCCAGAGGTGCCTGGATCAGGGGTTAGCCAGCGTTAAGAATATTTACGCTCCCCCAAAATGAAGAGCTGAAACAACAGGGCAGTGGTCACCTCACGTGTGTTGGTTACATGAACTTGGCATCCAGGGAAACGTGGTGTACTGATGGCAGACCCCGTGCTGGTTCTGCCAGCAACAATCAGATATTTTCATCACTCCCAGGGACTCAGAAACATGGAATCTATGGCTCCAAGGATGCTCTTCCCAACACCAGGTTGAAAAGAAAGGCATTGCCAACCCTGCATTCCCCAAGGGACCAAGTAGACCTAAAACCGAAGCCAGGAAGTTCTCAGAGAAGATAAGGTCTGCGGCTAAAGGGGGCTACTTTGTTTTTCTGTTCAGCCTTTAATCTAGGTGCCTTTAGGCTTCAGTGGCCTTGCCTGGCATGAACTATTTCAATGCGACAATCACAGTGGTGTTTGGGTTACTTAAAAGAACACACTTCTTGGTGAAAGTCTAAAAGGAAAGGAAAACCCATAAGTGAACTTTGAAAACAGAGGTTGATTTTTAATCTGTGCTTTGGAGCATATCATATAAAATTTTTTGTTAACCAACACTTTAAAGTGATTCCACTTTACCTTAACTTTGCCGACAGTGATGAGTTATTTTAAATCAGCAGCTATTCCGTGTCACAACCAGAAGCAAGACACAGGCGACTGTGGAAACACGGGTTTCACTTACTTGAGGAGGGACATGCCTGCATTCTGTCCACTTGCTCTGAATGCTTGTGACCGGCCTCTCAGATCTGCCGAATGACCACCCTAACTTCTTACTGCCATGGTTCGCTTCTTCCCGTTGGATGTGCCCATGAAGCAGCTGCAGGGACAGGAGCTCCAACCATGAGAAGGAAGGCAGGGCGGGCGAGCAGGGGTTCTGCCCGCCTTTCCTTCACGGGGAGGTATCCCCTTTTTCCGTAGGCGCCCTCTCAGTCTGGAAGCACAATTTCTATCAACCAGAAAACTGAGGGACTGATATTCAACAAGTGTGCAGCCCAAGCCTTCACTGGTGTTCATCCTCTATGTCACCTGGATCTCCTGTGTCTGTGTCTCTCCACGGCCTTGGACTTGTCTGTCTGGGGGCAGAGATGGTGGCCTAACATTTCCTGTGGGGCAGTTACCTCCACGGCATGACCTCCCCTACTGTTCCCAGCTGATGTGGAGCCTCCCTTGTGACCACCACAAGGTCAGGGCACCGCAGTGGGAGAGCGAGGGCCTAGGTGGCAACCTGGTCTCCCTGCCCTGGAATCTCTTAAAAGCCTCCTGTGCCTGCCTCCTAGCTTTGCCTCTGACCCTTCCTCTGTCTCACTTACCTGGCTTCTGAACCATTGCCTTGTGGCCCTCCCAGGTCACTGTCTGAGGTTAACCTTTGCTTCATGCCTGGGCCACGGCTGAGCCCATGTCCCCCCTTATAGTCTCAGAATCTAAACTGAGCCTGGGATGGGGCCAGGCAGCCTCCAAGGACTTGTCTGCCGTCTGGTGTTGATGTGCAGTATGATTCACAGCAGCAATGGGCTGACTATGAGCACCTCCCAGGAAAAAGGGCAAGTGCAGGTGGCAGCACTACAGCCTGGTGGGTGCAGACAGCTCGGCCAGGGGCACTGACGTGGTGACACAATGACGTCACCAGGAACATCTTCCCTTTGGTGAGCCTTGTGCTGAGCAGGCCAACCCACTGCCATTTGGGACCACGACTGCAAGGGCGCAGCTGGACCATGGGAGGGAGGAGGTGCCAGAGGTGCCCTAGAGCAGTGGTCGGCAAACTGCGGCTCGGCAAACCATGGCTCACGAGCCACATGCGGCTCCTTGGCCCCTTCAGTGTGGCTCTTCCACAAAATGCCGACTTCTGCGCTTGGGCCACGAAGTTTCAATTGCACTGTACGTGCGTGCCTGCATGTGGTATTTTGTGGAAGACCCACACTCAAGGGGCCAAAGAGCCGCATGTGGCTCGCGAGCCGCGGTTTGCTGACCACGGCGAGTCTGGCAGTGAGGAAAATTAGGAAAGGCGGGGCAGGGATAATAGTCCCGCCCGTGGACACCAGCCCAGCAACACCGAGGCCTAAGGAGAGAGGGGACAGTCATCACCAACCCAACGTGAAGCAGCCTCTTCAGGCTTCTGGTGGGTGAGAGCAGCATGCAGGGAAGGGCTCTGGACAGGCACATGGGAGGCCACAGCTCTCAGGGGGCTTTGCTCCTCTGGCTGGAAGAATGAGGCATTGCACACTTAGTTCCTTTGCTCTAACTTACAAGGCAGCTCAAACTTGTTCATAGAATCCTTAAAATATCTATTTAAAAGGTTTTATGGTCATCAAAAGCATTTTTTAAACTAATATGTAAGATATTTAAGGGAGCCTGGTATGAGGAGAGAACCATCATAAGTAAACAGCGCTGGGAAACCAATAGGGAGAAGCAAGCAACACAAATGTGGGTCTCAGGAGATCTACATCCCAATGCAGAGTCCCTTCCCCCTAAAACCTCCTGTGTGCCCACTGGAAATTATCAGTGTCTCCATTTGTACATCATCTAAAATGAAGCCATAAATTCCACAGAAATAAGCTGCTTTGAACCCTTTTTGAAAACAAGGGGTTAATTAGTAACAAATTTTATTGTATTGGAATGTGATTACTTTAAATTACTCCCAAAATATCAGCCAGAATTACAAAAACCCTAAGAGATTCATTTAATGAAACTGGAGCAAAGCTCTCATTTCAGGACAGGCTTTGGTCCAATTGTAGAGACTCCATTGCTTCTACCACATGAACAGTGCTTGGAGCCAAGCATGTTTCTAGGCGCTCAAATGCCTGAAAGTGTCTAAAATATCTTTAACACACAGAGTTCACAACATGAACAAATCAAACCTGTCAGCCAAGCTCCCAATTTACAAATCTGTAATGGTAACTAACAGTAATACCTCCCGGCCTTAAAAGATAAAATGTGTTTTCTGAGAGCTTTCGTTAAAACAAGCAAAAAATGAGAAAGCAAATTTAAATGTTTACTGTGCCCTACAAATGTTTATATTGTTATATTTCTGTGTGTGCATGTTTAAACTGCGGACTTGAATTTGTGGATAAAATATAGACACCGGTCACCAAAGCAGCTTTGAAATGGCACATCAATTTTTAAAGTAGAACTTAAGTGCAAACTTTAAAAATGTTTTCCTATCAAGCTTTATTTACAATAAGAAAGACAGCCTCTTTTCTTAAACAGCAAAACTTTAAGTGGAGAGTTAAAGGGCTGCCAGATACAGTAAGCCAGGGACACACGCAGATGCGGCACGCAGCTCCTTTCAGGTATGTGTTAGATGTAATTTTCAAACAGACGAAATAGGACTATAAAATCCAGGCAGTATGTGATTCCCTTGCCACCTCCAGCGTAGCTGTTGTCACCGTAGCTTTCCTGGTGGGGAACTCAGTGAGAGAATTCCAGAGTCTCTGGTCCCAGGGGGAGGGGAAGCATTGCAGGTTAATTTAGGCTCAGGTCTAGGGACTTTGTAGTGTTTTGTGGGGGGCAAAAGGGTTCCCTTAGAAATGGTCGCTAGTGCTGCCCATCCTCACTCTAGGCAATAAAGAGTAGGAGGGTGCTCCTGCCTATCCCACCCACCAGGTCCCTGCCCAGGAATGTGGCCAGTGGGAGGAAGATGGTGCTGGGGCCCAAAGGTGTGAAACAGAGACACCTGCTGGCAGAGCTGTGGGCGAGGCCGGTCCTGCTCCCGGCGTGGTGGCCCAGAATGGATTAAGCATTTGTCATCTGTTTTTAGACTTACAATGGGAGTGAACACATTTTCACACTCCCAGGCTGATGTGAAATCTGAAGGATGTGTTTCTCCAAAGCTGTGCTCTGGGAGCTAAGCCCATTCTTGTGATGACTGCCTACAGCCATCCTCCGGGACCATGGAATTCGCCAGGAACAGTGAGGCCAGCCAAACGGCCAGATTATACCTGCCACTGTTATATTTCTCTGTGTGTGTGTTTCATCTGTGGACTTTAATTCGTGGATGAAATATAGACACCGGGCACCAAAGCAGCTTTGAGATGGCGTTTGCATGCAGAGGCTGGATCTGGTGGTGGGAATGCCACCAGCAGGTCCACGGTGGGTAGGGCTGAAACTCACACTTGCTTTGGAGAAGCAGCTCTGCTCCCCGGTCTTCCGGGGTCTCACATGATCTGCTGAGCAAGCAGGTGGCCCTGCAACCTCGGTGGCTGCTTGTTGATTTCATCACCGATTCTGAATTGCCCGGGTTTAGAAACTCAGGGTCTGGACTGGTGGAGGGCGTGGATTACTTGTGGATTGTTTGCTGCATTTAATTTGTTTGTCACTTTAATGGTGTTCTTTTCTCATGAACTGTAAGTGCATCTGAGGAACTGCAGGGATGTTTCCAGTCCCACGGGACAGTCACTGGATGAGCTCTCTGGCCACCCCCCGCTGAGCTGCTGGTTATTTTGGAGGCAGGCATGGGATCCCTGAGTGATGAGGGGGTTGGGGTTGCCCCCTGTCCTCTGAGGGAGCACTGAGCCTAACTCTGGGCCCCGAGCCCTGGCTCGCTAGGCCTTGGCATAAACATATTGCTCACTCCGTGGCCATCCCCCAGCGGAGAGACCAGTGCTTTTGCCATGAAGGACTGAAACATTTTACCTGCACACTCGCATTCTCCCACTGGCATGGAGACGCTTCAGACCAGGCTCCCAGGAACCGTCTGACTTCCAGCCACAGAGAGCACAGGCCCGGCTGCCCTCGCCTGGGATCCAAAGTCTGCACCGGCTACACCAGGCCTCACATCGAGCTGCAGCACTGACTGATGTCACTTCTCAGGGTTGGGCTGGGTCAGGGGCCGCCAGCTCAGGTCTAATTGTTGAAATGTGTGCTTACCGCACGTGAAACAATGGCTCCCAGGGAAAATACAAAACCCCGCAGAGTTGCTGCGTCCTGAAAAGAGAGCTGTTTGGGAGCCTGGTTTCCTGAATAGACTTGTTAAGGACCATGGCTGATGGATGCTGAGCGAGCGCGGGAGGAGGCCAGGCCCGGCCCCTTGCGAGCAGGGCTGGCCGGCCGACTCCTCTGGAGGTAGGAGCCAAAGCCAAACTCTGCTCTCCCCTCTATTTTCTTTCCATTTCTGCCATGCAAAGATAATCAGGTTTATGTAAAGTATGTGTGCTCTTTTGACAGCCCGAGGTATCTCATTAATTCAATCACACCGAACACCATTGTTCCCCAAGTGTTTGAAATGCGGCTCGGGACCCGCTTTTCTAATCCTGTCAATCACTGTTAACATTTTTCTTGCAGTTGCCATGGCTGGGGCCAGAGTTCATGAAAACACAGAATAAGAGCCAACAAAACAAGAATAAAGACTTATTTGAGATACTCTTTTTAAAGGACATCTACCATGCACAAAACATGGGAAGTGAATGTAGACAAGTTTGCACACTACGCTTGCTGAGAGGAAAGAGGGTAGAAAAAGAATTTGAAAATCAAATAGGCCTATAAAAACTTGACCCAAGAGTCTCTGGGAAAAACCCGATGAATTGCTCCCTCGTAGAACAATGTTCTTTCTTTCGTGTGTTCTTCAGGGGACAATGCCTCATATATTATAACACATGCCACCGGGTCTTTACACTGTGGTAAGCGGCTCAGGCTGGCAGAATGCGGAGAGGCAACAACAAGGCCTGCGGGCCCACGACGTGCTCTTTCTCCAGCCTCGCCAAAAACAAGCACTGGGAAAATTATTCATGCATAGAAGCCCACAAAGCAGGGCAGGAGATTGGCGATGTCACACAGCGAGATCATGTGACACACTTAAAAAAAAGGCCAACACGCATTCACCCCAAGACATTGTTAAACTCCCATTTTATCTGCACGGGGGCACCCGCACCAAGGCACCTCGGGCTCGTGGCTGTTCCTGGCTGCCACACGGATTAGTGAGACCAGGGCACACACACTGGATGAGGTGTGGTAGCCGTGACCACATTTCCCAACTTCTGAGGTCACACACAGAGCCCTCCAGGAGCACCTTGCAGAGCCCCCACCAAGGCCTGCGCCTCTCCCAGATGCACCTGGATGGCGTCTTTTCTCCTTGGGGTGCGGCCCACCCCAGGGCTCAGCTCCCAGGGTGATGGGACCAGACCTGACCCAGGGGCCCCCACTTTTAGCTTCACTTTTCCACTTGGAAACAATGGGCCACAATTTTGGAAGGCAGGCTGATATTTAATGTGAGTTATGTTACCTTTTCATGTTTATCTTTTTTGTTTGTTTGTTTGTTTATTTTTTCTATCATCAGAGGTATTTTATGTTCAAACTTGAGGAAGCCCCTGTGACACACTCCTGGTCCCATGGGGTGAAGGACCGCCACGTCCCTTAGGACTGCAGCTGCACGTGCCTCACCTGCCCCGGACCCGCAGTCCAGCCTTCACACAGGCTTCCTTGAGTGATGACCAATGAACCATGGCTCAAGGCAGCCCCCCCCACCCCCCCGCTCCAAATGTCCAACAGAGGTCAGAATTCAGCCATTTCCCACTGTCCCCATGCCAAAAACCGAGTCCAAGGCACCATGCTCTCACATTTGGGTTCAGGCATAGGATACCTCTGGCCCTCCCTGCTCTGCCCTGGCCCCCTGGAGCCTGTCCTCCACTCTTTCTATGTCAGGGCACGTCCCTCCCAGCTCCAGACCTTCCCATGGCCCAGGGTCACTTGGTGCCGGAGCCTGGGTTCCTCCAGTGCCCCCAGACCCACCGGCCCCTGCCCCAGCCCCTGTGTCCTCGGTCTCCCTCCCTCACACCCGGGCCAACGGCCCACAGCCTCCTCTCAGCCCTTCACAGCCCCGTTTCCTGCACCTGCAGCACAGTCCAGAGAGGACCACAGGTCCAGCTTCCTCCTCCTTGAGGTGGTCCCCAAGGCCCCCGGCTCCTGCTTTGCCATTGCTTCTCACGCAAGCCGTTTTGGATCTTCTCCTCTGATCACACTTCTCCTCTGTCCCCTCTCTGAGTAGATGCAGAATTAGCGCAGATCCACGCCGTGCCCAGCCCTGACCCGCTTTCTAGTCACCTCAGTTTTGATGGTCTTATCATTTACTCTGCCCGTCTGTCAGTTGTGTTGAAACCCGATTAGGATCCAGCCACGGTACAAGCACAGTATCTGCAAGTTTGCAAAAGAAAAAGTCACAAACCCGTTTGGCTTCAGAATGGGTTAAATCTCTTCTCCACGTCAAGAAAACACAATCTTAAAGGCACTTTTAACAACCTGACCTCCCTGCTTCTTTTTCTTTAATGGTCTCACACCCACAATACGCATACGCACTTAGCACCCAGACACTGCACGGTTCTTCAGCCCAGGACTCGTTTATCCTGTTCTCACTGGTTGCGTGCTTAGTGTCTTTGTTCACAGAGTGCATATGGCAATACATTTTCACCATTGAGCTTTGTGATTTTAACACTGGATTCCTGAGAAAGGGCTGGGAATGTGTGGGATGCCGATTCTGAACTTGGTGGCTCATCCGCCGTGGAACCTGCTCACCTGAGGGCACCTGCTTCAGGGGTATCTGCCTGCTCCCCACAGTCACAACTATGACATCTGTGTGGCTTAATAATTGCCTAGACATTCTCCTTTCATTTTTTCCTGTTAAACAGTTTTGAAAAAAAGAATACTAACTCAGCTAATTCAGGAATATTTTTACTGGCTTCATCATTCTCATCTTATTAAAGCTTACATAGCTCGCTTTTTAATCAAATAGTATATTAGTTTAATAAAAAAAAGATTCCTATTTATTCTCACCCTCCAGCATTAACACGCTGTATTTTTTTAAGAACCTATATATCTCCCTTTATATTTTATAGGGCTACTTATAATAGATTCTCCGTCTGGATGCATTTATGACTCACTTTCTTCAGCGCTCAGGGCCTTTCAGCCCATGCTATGCTTTGGTTGAGCCACTTCTAATACCACATTCATCTTCCCTTTCTTCCCCTTTCTTTTTCTCTTAGGGACAGTATAGCCAATTCTCAATTTTCCATGACAATAAAAGGAAGAAAATATTTCAATAATCTCAAAGTATAGATGAGCTCTAATATTTAATATTTGCAATGGATTTTAATGTAAAACCATATTAAGATGTTGATTTATAATAACTTTGAAGAACATTGTATGTACATTTATAATTTTTGTAGCTGTAAAAAATACTGTGGCCAGGGCACATACCAGAATCAACCAATGAGTTCATAAGTAAGTGGAACAACAAATTGATATCTCTCTCACTCTGTCTTCCTGTCTCTAAAATTAATAAATAAGTTAAAAAAATACTATCATTTTAAAAAGGTACTGAGGCTGTGGTGAAGTGTATTTTAGAATATTACAATTTACTTTATAGCAGCTTGCCTGCCAACTCCTACCACCCTTCTCTCTGCCTGCTAAACCGAGATCCCATGAACCTTTCAAGTTCTAGACATTTGAAAATAAAATCATAAAACAGATATAAAAATATTTCTATACCAAACATTCCACTGATAGAGATTGAGTTTCCCCAAAATATATCTAAGAGAGGGAGGCTGGTTTATTGCAGTGTATAGGCCTTACTAATATTAAAATTAAATTTAATTCATTAATTACACCCTGGAAAGGACTGCCACCTGCAAGGACATTCACTCTCACCCTAGCTGCACCCTGAGGGTGTTGGACCCAAAGAACTGGGAGGCCCCTCCCTGCAGCCCACTCTACTGAGGGGTTCTGGTCTCTGTTTCCGCAGATAACACAGGGTGGGGTATCCTCTGGGCACAGCCACAGACCTCTTTGCCCCTTCGGTCCAGTTTATAAAATGAGAGTTATTTTCTATTAAGTGCAGGGCCTGTCACAGGCTCCATGGGTGGCCTTTGGATGGGGGCCTGCATGCTTCTTTGATGCTTGGTCTCACCCTGGCTCTTCCAGCCATCAGAGTGAAGGGGTCTCCTTGCACAGTGCCTGAACACACAGTAGGCACTCAATAACTGCTTGGGGGATGAATGCATGTAGTCCACCATGGAACTGAATGGTGATGTATCTGATATTTCACATGGACTAAGGGTTGTTCAAAGACACTCTGAGATTCCCGGACAGCACCTCTTCCTTCTTAGAGAGAACATGCAGAGGAAGGAGGGTAAACACAGCACCAAGGGCCTGAACCAGCTCCTTATCCTCCTATTTTCACTGCCTTGATGACAGCAAAAAATAGGAAAGGTTCCCGCTCCTGAGAACACCTGTGCACTGTAAGGAGGATGCGCAGGGAGGTCTGAATTAACTGGAAAACTGTCCTGTTTGGAAGAGCCCTTGACTCCATTCAACTGTGTCGGATTATAGAAAACGCTAATGTTGTGTGTGACTATTCATTTTCATCACCTGCTCTTGATTAATCCCGTTCCAAATGGCATCTGTAAACCCTGAAATCTCATACCATTTAATTAAATTAGCAACACATTTGTCTCCCCCGTTTCCCTATCAAAGGACTGTGCTCAGGAGAAATAAAACCTTTGTTCCCACTGCTCCGTATAATTTACAGGCCTTCCTCCCTGTTTCCCATCCAGCTCTTGGCTCGGATGCTAAACTGGAGCTGGTAACAGGGAGCTATTAGGGTGAGTGAAGCTTACCCAGGGGCAGAAGGGGAGCTGCTGAAAGGGGTTTCTGCTTCCAAAAATGGCAGGGCCAGGCGTCCTGGGTTCTCAGTGGTAGGGGTGGCTTTGTCCCCAAAGTCGCCCTTTTGTAAGTAGAATGCTTGACCTCTTTAAAGCAGAGGGGAGAAGACAGCTGGAACTGGGTGGAGAGATGGGAGGCAGCGAGGAATAGAGCCCGCCACACTCTGAGTTCCCAGCCTGGGAGCTAACGAGGATCCGGCTGCAGTGCCGCTGCTGGACGTTGGCAGTTGGAGATGCAAGACACTGTGCAATTCACTTAACCAGTGGTGTTAGCCCTGAAGTAACCCAGATTAACAATTAGAATAACAACTTCAGTGAGTGAGTAAACAGAGATATGTTTTTCAATAGAAGATCTAGATGCTTTGTGATTACCTGGGTTTTTTTAGTATGGGTGAGGCACTGTACCCACACCCTCATTTGCGTCAATGTTTGGGTGATAACTGTCTTTGGCCTTTGATTTTTTTAGTGTTACAAGGGCTGACACCTTCTTTTTAAAAAAAAAAAATATTTTTTGTTGATTTGTCTTTTTTTAGAGAGAGAGAGGAAGGAAGAGGGAGAGGGAAAGAGAAACATCAAGTGAGAGTGAACCATCAACCAGCTGCCTCCTGCACATTCCCCTACCAGGGATCCAGCCCACAACTCCAGCATGTGCCCTAACCAAGAATAGAACCAGCAACCTTAAAATGCACTGGACGATGCCCAACCAACTGAACTATACAATCCACGGCAGGGCACTCTTGCCTTCTGGATATGCTGGACCACTGACAGACATAGAAGTAGATGCTCCCCACAACTGATAAATGCTCCCCTCCACAGATTTAGTCCAAAAGGAAGACACTGAAACCTCTGTTTTTTGACTATTAGGGTCCCCCATGGCATGTCCAGGGGACCCTGTGAACTCTTGGGTCCTAACCCAGGACCTGGATACACGGTGCCTATCTGAGCAGGTGTTAATCTGCCATTGACCTTAGTCCTGCTAATTCACCAAAGAGGATGACACATTCCATGCAAACCCACAAGTCACCTGAGATCATTTTAATGTCTTCTTGGCTTTCATGGCTTACCCTTGGCATTCGAAGTTTACCTGACTCGGAGGAACAGACCCAAAAGCCTGCACTAACATTTGAGTGGATTTTAGGTGAACTTTTGTTTTCTTCAGAAAAACAGGTCTACTTAACCATAGCCAAGCCGCTCACTCTCCACCATCGCACAATACAGATATGCACTCACTCTAATTGAATGAAAGCCTTGAGAGACTCCAACTGAACCAGTGAAGACAGGGAAGTGAAGCTGTGCACAATTAATAGAAATGTTAACAGTGGGCAAGCATGTGAGCTATATTTTGAAGGTCGATCAATAACATTAGGTGCAGGAGCCTAAACCTGTTACCAGTAAGAAACAGAGGCCCTGTGCATCCAGCCATGAAGTGGTGTCACATACCCACCTCACCCGAGGACCTTGCAGCACGTGGGATCCCCAGTCAGGAAGAATGACATGGCATCAGTTATTTCATAATATGATTGTGCTGATTATGCTAATGATAAAATGTAATTGATCATATGATGATGGGTCATTACTGGTGGATTAGATGGCAAATGATGAACGCAAATAGATTTTCTTTTTTGGAAGCACCTTAGAAATGCACTAAACCAGCTCATGCTCATTATAAGTGTCAAAACATCCTCATTCATTATTTCCAATCACAAATTCAATTTACAAAAATGAACTCAGCAGAGTGCTTATGGATCTGCATAAGTACAAGGAAAAGGGTGGGGGAGCTGCAGAATATGGAAGGAATTCCATAGACTGAAGTGAAGGCAGTAGAGAATGGGGTAGAACTGTTGCAAAGGGAATGGGCAGGAAGAGAGAAGAAAGGTGTATTCTCCAAGCTCTAGTCCATCTTCTTAGCACAAGCAGGTGATCCAGGAGCAGACCCTGACTTTCTGTGCTGACATTTGAGTGGATTTTAGATCTACATGACAGAGGGCTAGAGGAAATTTCTGGAAGGCAGGGGCCTCAGTTATAGAGATGAGGAAATGAAATTAAAATTTAAAATCAAATTCCAAGTTTCAGGTACTGTGCCAACTCAGCCTGCTATCCTTCAGTCCTATGATATGGGTTTTATTCTCGCTTCACAGACGGGGAGGGCAGGATGGGGAGGTGCTGTGATTTCCAGCAGCCACTCCACTGGTCAGTGCTGAACTGGGACACAGACTCTAACCTGCATGACTCCAAATATTGTTGTTTTTTTCCAGTTCTCACAGGCACAGGGAGATGGTGTGGTCAAGATGGATGGAAACACATCTTCCAGAAACTAGGATGTGGGATTCCAAGAGAGTGGCAGGAGGTCCTTCTATAGCCACGTCCATAAGAATCTATATTATAAAAGCCAATGGCCATAATGCTGTAATGACCAAACAACTGGTCACCAGGATGTGTGTTGATGGGTCTCACAGTGCCGTGGGTCTCGGTCTCACGGCGCAGCAGGGGTCTTGGTCTTGTGTGATTTCATGCACTAGGCCTCTAGCAGGTGTATAAAAAGTCAGGCAAAGCCCCTCGGGAGTGAACTTCTCACTCCCAATCCTATCAGGAGGACTCCAGCACCAAGAACCTGTTGACTGTCTGGGGCATGGGTTGAGCATTAGAAGGTTCTTGGTCAGCAGATCCAAGCAGAAGCATTAACAGGGATGTCCTTACCGCCCAGGACAACAAAAGAACTCAAAGGTCTCCTCTCCCACAAAAGAACAGATTTTTACTTGTGACCTTAAATCTTGACTTCCAAATTACTCATTCTCTGTGCAACAGAAGGCAATTGACCACTTTAGGGAAATAACTTGCGTGGATGTATCTATTTAATCACAAGTTTATTTCAAGTAGTCAAAGAACCTTTGTTCTCTTTTCCTCACATCAATATTACATCCCTGTTATGATGACTTTGATGATGCTTTTACTACATCATAACCTGAGCTTGTGAGTTCAACATGTAGTTGAGAAAACACCTTCATGGGGATCAACTTCTAATCCAGCTTTTAAATCTAATCTTGTTTTAAGTCCAATAATAATATGCACATTTGTTATTACTAAAATTGGGTTTGTTAATTCATTCTCATTCATTTTTAAATGTTGATTTTGCCAACTCGAGGTGTAAGTCTTTTCTTTAGCAGCTTTGCCCTTCTTCTCAGAATTGACATTCAATGGGCCAGAGAGTGACACTAGACAGGTCCCTCCAACTCCATCAGTACTTAGTTCAATATTCCCTGAAACTTACACAATATTATGTGTCACTTGTATCTCAATAAAGGTGAGAAAAAAATAAATTTAAAAATTACTGACAGGTTTGGCTCAGTGGATAGAGCATCAGCCTACGGACTGAAGGGTCCCAGGTTCAATTCCGGTCAAGGGCATGTACCTTGGTTGCGGGCACATCCCCAGTAGGGGGTGTGCAGCTGATCAATGTTTCTCTCTCATCAATGTTTCTAATTCTCTATCTCTCTCCCTTCCTCTCTGTAAAAAAATCAATAAAATGTATTTTTAAAAATAATAATAAATAAATAAATTTAACAATTAAAAAAATTTTAAACCAGTAGCAATTTGTTCAGTTTCCAATCACCTAAATCTCATATTATCTTTCGTAACCATTTAACTACCCCCCAGTCTTCAAGAATATGAGAAGCTTTCTTATATATTTTTAAATAAGATCCACCATATTTGGCAGAAGTCTCTCTTGTAATCCTAATAAGAAAAGGCACTCACGATTTCAGTGTGCCTTCTTATTGAGCCCTCACTCTTCATACAGCTGACTTCTTGCTTATTGTAACTTCTTACAAATTAGCTGATTAGTTATGAAATAATTGATATTATGTTGGTCAGCCATGGTTACTATACCCACCTCCTCTCTATAATGGGCATTTCCAAAGTTTTCAGCTCTATTGGGCTTCATAATTTATTGAAGACATATGTTAAAACACTTGACCCCTCAAAACAGTTTGTGTGTGTCTTGGTCTGGGCTGCTATTACAAAGTACCATGGGCTGAGTGGCTTGTAAAGAACAATAATTTATTTCTCATAGTTCTATGGCTGGGAAGTTCAAGATCAACGTGTGCCCAGATCCAGTGTCTGGGTGAGAGCTGCTTTCTGCTTATGGATGGCACCTTCTTGCTGTGTCCTCACTTGGCACATAGAGAAAGGGCTCTGGTCTCTTGTTATAAGGACACTCATCTCATCATGAGGGCCACACCCTCATGACCTCATGTGACCTAATTATTTTCCAAAGGCCCTATTTCTAAATACCACCACATTGGTGGTTAGTCTGTATCATCATGTATGTTTGTACTTTTCATTACAGAACTGGAAAACAAGATAGAGTAACATCATGTTGACAAACTAACAGAATTAAAAGAAGCACAAGGTGGAATTAATGAAGAAATCCGAGGAGAAAAAAACTGCAGACTAAAAATAGGTAGACTAGAAAACCTAAAGGTCAGAGTTCTCCACAAGCAATGCCCAGAGGAACAAATGCCTGCCCTAAAACCAAAAGTCAAACAGAAAAAGAAACAAATAACAAAACATGAGTCCAAATGTCTTGGTAGTGGAGCCAGAGTTTGGACTGGTGAGCGGACACACCAAACCAAGAAGTGGAAACTGGTTCCTGAAAGAAAATTGATTTGAGAAAACTTCCCAACACTCAGAAAGGAAAGACATATTTAGGTTCCAAGATCACTCAGAAGATGCACACTTTGGCTCAACCTATTGGTGATATCTATTTCTAAGACTAAAGGAAAATTTCTGAAAGTTTCTAATTTTTTTAAAGCAAATTATTTTACTATCCACAAAAAACAAACAATCAGAAACAGAAATAAGTAAGATAGGTTCTGGGTCTCTGTGGGAACCCGTCCACTCTCCTCTTGACCGGAATTCCCTGGGCCCTTCCAAACCTGTCTCTTCACTCTGACTCCCTTCCCATCCTCTCCTGGCTCCCCTGGGGCACACATGCACAAAGCCCCTTACCTCAGCTTCCCCCACAGCTCCCCCCACCGCTTCTCATAACCATATCGTCTTCACCTTTGCCAAGTCCTAGTTCTCTAAAAATATCCACATGACAATGGTTCCTCTTCACTGTGTTTTTCACTCATGTTGGCTTGTTGGTATGTGGCTGGCTGAGATCAGGATTATTTCCCTGATGTTGTTTCTCTATTTTCTTCCTGAGAATTACTTGAAATACCCTCTACTGTTGATAGTCCAGGTCTGGTCTTTCTTTAAAAGGTCTATTTTGATATTAAACATCTGTGCTCACCAAGTCTCCAAGTTCAAGTACTCTTAACAAAGTAAGCCCCTCTCTTGTCAAAGCAAGCAAAAGAGCAACTATCTATGCCTATATCTATGTCTATAGCTGGACCTATACCTATAAGATCTATATCTCTATCTATACATATGCCTATATCTACATCTACATCTATACTTATAACTATATCTATATATGTCATTTATATTCATATCTAATCTGTATCCATATCATTTAAATATAATCTATATATAACCCAGTGGTTCTCAACCTGTAGGTCTCGACCCCTTTGGGGGTCGAACGACCCTTTCAAAGGGGTTGCCTAAGACCATCGGAAAACACATATATAATTACATATTGTTTTTGTGATTAATCACTATGCTTTAATTATGTTCAATTTGTAACAATGAAAATACATGCTGCATATCAGATATTTACATTATGATTCATAACAGTAGCAAAATTACAGTTATGAAGTAGCAACAAAAATAATTTTATGGTTGGGGAGCACCACAGCATGAGGAACTGTATTAAAGGGTCGCGACATTAGGAAGGTTGAGAACCACTGATCTAACCTATGTTATATGTCTGTATTTACATTTATATCTATTTGTGCATCTATGTATTTTTGCAGGTTTCCTAAGATACTTGATATTTCTAGTCAATGAATAATTGTATTTCCTTATGACCTGTAAAAAAATAATAGACGGATAAGCAGACTGAGAGACGGGAATATATCTGTGTGCACACCCATCAACTGGGCCAAAGTGGTCCTTCCCTGCTTCCCTTCCTGCTGGGATGGAGCTAGCATTGCATATGGGATGTGGCTCTGGGGCATGGCAAATAAACAGCAGGTGCCAGAGTTAAAGAGTTCTGGGTGCATACATGTTCTTCAAACTTCCTGGTCTCCTGAGTCCTCATCTGTGAGGTGAGAACAACATGCCCACCTCCCAACGTGAATGTGATGAACAAAAATTAAATGGCACAGGTTGCACCAGCACCGAGGAAATAAGGACACCAGCCGGTTCCCTTTGTCCAGATACAGCCACCCCTTCAGGCAGCCCTTGGATTGGTCACTCTGGACCTTGAAGTCACAGACATACTGAAGGCCCCTTTTGGAGTCTTCCCAGCAACAATAGCCTGTGGCCCCTGGGTTCTGTGAAGGCCATCCTGCCTTTGGGTAGCCTCTCCCATGCTGCACACTTGCACTTGGTTGCAGCCACAGGGCCTCAGATGAGGACAGGCCCCTGAAACCTGCCATGAGCCACCTTTAGTTCCAAGCCATCCACCTAACCATCCTGAACTGTTAGCGATGAAGGAGCTGCAGGCACCCCCAAGACCCGCTGACTCTCCTCTGCATGTGACTGATGCCTCAAGGACAAAGTCTGGTGTAATATAGAGTCTGAAGAGCCCTGGCCACTGGTCACTGGGACCAGGCATTGGTGCCCCTCAAATCCAGCAAGGGCAGGGCCAGGAGACCTCCCACGGACTCCCACACCCTCCTGAACCTCAGAGGGAGCAGCGGGTCTCGCTCTTCCCTAACATGGAAAGGAGGTTGGAAAGCCCCCAGGGACCCAGTAAAGTCAATTTACTCATAAAAAGGCAATGTATTATGATAGGATTCCGTTTTTCAATTGAATGCTGTAAAGGGAAGTTTTAAAAGTCACATATAATTTGATTTAATAGGGTCGCTTCCTCCACTCAGCGGGAAAATGGGATGCAGACAGAAGTGTGATTTTCATTTAAATGTCTTTGTATGAGAGATGACGGGTGCCATCAATCTTCCAGGGGACAAGGAGTGAGGGCAGGAATTATTGATGTTTAGTAGCCACAGGATTATAAACAGGGAAATTGAAAGCGATACCTAATTGACAGGGCCTGTCTGTGTCCGTGGGAAAGCTCCGCCCGCTCCCCCTGTGAGGTGTGTGCTGCCAACATGGCATTATAGCAAACGGGAAGCACAGGAGATTTAAACCTAAAATGCTTCCTCAGCCATCAGCACAGGTATGGAGGCCGGGGGGCAGGGCGGGGAACCTTATGAGTAGGTTTGAAGGGAGGAGCTGCTTTTAGCCACAATTTTAGCCATACCTCTGATTGAGCTGACACACCACCAGCAGAAGGTGGAGACTGGGGCACACCTGGGCCTGGCTGCATGAACCCAGGATCAAGGCCCTGGATCTGGATGCCAGCTGACCACTAGCTGCTGAGCCTTAGGACACTGGGACATCTAATTTCTAAGATGTGGCCTATGCACCTTATATCCCTACAATGTTGTTATAGGGGGAATAGGAGGCTGGTGTTTGTGAGGTCACCACATGACCCGAAAATGCCAGGCACAGGTGAGTGATCAGAACATGTTAATTTACCTCTTTTTTTTTTTTCAGGCCCACAGATTTAGGAATGTATGTATTCGTTGATAGCTAGACCTGTCTACAAATGGCCAATCAGGCACTGTCCAGGTTAAAGGGATCACTGAGCAGATCCCTGCCCTGGGTCAGGCTCCATATAGATGGACCCTGTGGCAGTGGTCATGGGTGCCCTTCAAGGCATCAGACCAACATCTTGTCTTCTTGCATCCTGCTCCACAACATGTCTGGGTTTGCAGATAGGAAAATGCCAGGGTCAGGTCATCCACTGAGCTCGTCAAAGAATGTGCTGGCTTGCAGGTAAGACAGTGTAACATTAAGTGGAGGCACACCCGGCTGGGGACGAGGTCCGGTTCATATTGCAGTCAGGGCATCATCTCAACTATCTCCAGCGAAACACCCCTGCTTGCCCTGTTCAACACTCACCACCGATCAAACCAGGCCTAAGGGACACACTAAAAAAATGCTGGAAACCAACCAAGTGACATTT
This sequence comes from Myotis yumanensis, assembly GCF_028538775.1. Lineage (NCBI taxonomy): Eukaryota > Metazoa > Chordata > Mammalia > Chiroptera > Vespertilionidae > Myotis > Myotis yumanensis. The sequence continues at coordinate 28,223,701 of NW_027223755.1, forward strand.
AGCAGGGATAAAAACATAGAGTGGCTGAGGTTCAAAAAGTCAACTTCAGGAAGTTAGTGGCCTAGGTTATTAGCAATTCATTGAAAGAGGGTCTCTTGTTTTGACTACAAGCTTTAAAATACCTAACATGATCAGAAATGTCCTCTGTCCTTTCAGACCACAGGGACTAGGCTACATGGTCAGATGGGAAAAGGGCTGCTGCTGGAGCTCATGGCAGCAGAAGGTCCAGGTGTCCGGGAGAACCCATCCCTCCTTGCCATCCTGGCCAGGCAATCTTAGAACTGAAAGGACAGGTGCTCCCATCCCGAGTCTCTCTGGGACTGAGAAGCCTGGGCAGAACCCCAAACCAAGACTATATGGATGGATGGAGCATTATCTGAGCATCAAGCAGATTCAGGAGACAGGTAGCTGGGATTAACCAGTGGCCAGCTCAGCAGGGCAGAGGCCAGGTGGTGAGGCTGTGCCCTAAGCAGCTCAGGTTAACAAAGACCATGAAGGGATCTGGCTCATGGGCCAGAACATCCCCATTGGCACCTCACAAAAGTATCAGGGAGACTTGAAAAGGACTATAATGGTTTCTGAGTAAAGGTTACTGCAAATCTGACTTTATTTAGAACATAGAACCTTCAGTTTCCACTCTTTAGAAAATGTAATCCAAGAGAAAATTACCAGGAAGCACAATCCTTCCTGTGAAGGCTTGCTTGTACACATTCTCTTCCACCCCCCCCCCCCCCCCAGTAGTATGGCTGCCTCCGAAACACACCTCATCACCTATCCACAGAAGGATTCTTTTCATAATTAATGTTTATCAATCCCAGCCTCAGAGTGTAGGGTGATGATTGAGTACAGACCGGAACATGAAATGTTATGAACGCAGGAATAACCTTCATTACACAAATATAGTGGGCTCATAAAGAACCAAGATGCTGTATCAGACCGATCCTATCTGACATTCAATAAATCAAAGCCTTCCCATCCGATTGGCTCTTCCTCTGTGATACCTTTGGTGGTTTTTCATTTCACAGATTCACAGATTCACAGATTCATCAGAGAATTAAAAGACAGTGATTGATTCTTAACTAGAGCCCATCAACCACAGTTAAAATTTCATAATATTCACATTAATTAAAGTGCTTCATTATACATTGTCTTCTGCATACCGTGAGCTGGGCACCTCCAGCTATGGAAACGCAAACCTATTTGAAAGGAAACCCCAGCTGAAAGTCTTTCAACCACCAGGGAAACAGGCACAAAATATTAAATAGAGTGTTAAAAGATTGTTACAGAAATGTACTCTCTAAAATAAAAACTCACCAGGCAGGCGGCTTGTGATGTCACAGGAGAGGAGCAATGTGGTGGTGGGGACCGGGGGGGAGTGAGGAGGTTGTGACTCAGAACATTTGAACATTGGAATTGGGTCAGGATATACCCAAACTAACCCATAATTTTCTAATCTGAGACATCTCATTTCTATATGTCAGATATTTGTTTCCTCTATAGAGGGTGTGGGGGTGTCAGGCAGGAGGAATTAAGGAGGTATTAGAAAAATATAGATCATTGCTTGAATTGCTACACCTTCTATGGTATGTTGGATTAAAAAATAAAGGAAAGAAAGATTCAGACTTAGGAAGACAATACTGTATTACTATACAAAATATTATGTATACATACAGACTGAATCCCTCCATAATTATGGCAGTGTACACCACAGAAACTCAAGAAGAACAAAACTGATAATGCAATGCTCTTTGATGCTATGACATAAAATTCTCCAAATACTGTTGGATTGTTGGCTGTACTGTCATAACTCAACATTTTATCTCAAGATAGAATGGTGAAAAAATTGCTACAATGGTTTTTGTGTAACTACTAACCTATATAAATTATATTTCTTAAGTATTTAATAATTGACCAGCTCTGACTAAACCTGAACAGTCTAATTTTAATCTGACAGACGCAATAATGTAAATAGTCATCTAAACTTATCTTCTATGCTATTGATCTCACTAACCAGAAAAAGTAATTGGGACATAACTCAGTAATTGTCATCAGAAAGCACTAAATTGGACAGAAAATGGTTTTTACTTCTTACAAGATGCAGAAATGTAGACAATATCCTTCCCTGATTTTTGGAAATGGTGAAGAAATCTTGTCAAACCAGATGTAAGAAGAAAAACTATAACATTGAAATAAGCCTAAAATTTGGCAGGAACAACCTTAAAGTAGTTAGAGCCTGACACTGACTTGGAAAGACAGTAATGAGAACTAGAGACACATACTCTATGACCACTCCTGAGACTCTGGGATTTGATGTATTAACATTGGCAATTCTTGGGTACCTTGTTATGCCAATAGAATGATTGAAATTGAAATTCATTCCACTTTAGTGCTGGTGGAATCACTTTTAGCTATGAATTTAAGGGTGGAATTAGAAACAGTAGGGGGCTATGAAAAACAAGAACTGTCTGTAGGAAGAAGTCATTTCTTAAGAGTTTGACATCAAGGTTTTTGTCCACTCTTCATAATGGAAGGATTAACTTGACACCCAGCTTGCATTTTCTCTCATGGATTGAAGCCCATGTCACTCAACTGTTCTTCTGTAGATGGTAATAAAGATGTTGAAAATATCCAAAGTACATGCTGGTATTGGTGATGGTGATAATGAAGATGATGATGGTGTTGATGGTGGTGATACAGATGATGGCAATGTTGATGATGATGGTTGTAATGATGATTGTGATGTTGATGATGCTGGTGATTATAATGGTGATGGTAATAGTGATGATCATGGTGATAGTGATGAGGATGGCTGTGATAATGATGGTAATGCTTGTGGTGATGATAGTGATTGTGATGATAGTGATTGTGATGATGTTGATAGTGATGGTGGAGTGATAGTGATGGTGATGATAATGGATGTGACGGTAAAGTAGTAGTGATGATAGTGCTGCTGCTGCTGCTGATGGTGATGATGAGAGATTATGTCAGTTATGATAATGATAGTTATGATGATGGTGATGATGAGAATGATGGTGGTGTTGATGATTATAGTAATGATGGTGAAGGTGGTGATGGTGATAATAGTGGTGATGATTTTGGTGACACTATGACAATGGTAATAATGAAGGTAATTATCATGCTGGTGTTGATGATGGTGATAACAAAGGTAACGATGATGATGGTGAAGATGATAGTGATGGTTGTATTGATGATGGTGATGATCATGATTGCTAATAATAATAATTATGAGATAGTGTTGATAATGGTGCTGTTGTTGACTATAAGGATGATGATGGTGGTGGTGGTGATAGTGGTGATGATAATCATGGTAGCTAATATCCAATGGGTTCTTACCACATGTGTATTTACTGTACACCAGGCACTGTATTAAAGGCTTTGCACATATTATCTTCTTTAATCTCCCTGAAATCCCATAAGGTACAGACCATTATTATTCTTGTTTTATTATAGAAAATATTAAAATTTAGAGGGTTAGAAAAAGTGCCTCAGGATACCCCAGAATCTGCTTTATCCACTCAAGGTCTATAGCCATGACACAGAAAAATCGTGAATAAAAGACAGAGGTTAGGATTGATTCAGTCAGTTGCCACTTGTGATTTTAGCCACCATCTTTTTTCTTTTCATCATGGCTCACTTCTACTCATAACCTGCAGAGATGAGGGACATCGTGTATGCTCAAGGCTAGTCTAGACATCTCTACCAGCTTCACTCTCCACCATCCCACTTTTCCTTCAGCATAAATAATGCAAAAAGAGATCATTTTGAGTTTATCTCTTCATTTTTATCCACTGAAGTTTTTCTGTCTGGAGACAGGGGAAGGAAGATTATTTTCGACCATCTCTGAAGACTACTGTAGAACTGGACCCAGTAGGAACTGGGAGTAGGATTTTATTTCTAATGTTAATATAGACTATTAATGTAAACCAGGACATGCATCATCTTTTCCCAAACCTTAGTTCACTCAATCTATACTACTTTTTTCCTAATTATTTGTCAGGAATTCTGGAATATCAGGCAATGATATGCATGTGCTGCTCACTTCCTCTACTTGAATGTCTCTTACCCAGATATCTGCAGAGCTCACTCACTCACATCTTAAGGTATTTTATACAATGTCTTTTCCTCAACGGGCACTCTATTTCACATGCACACAAACTACAGATTCCCAACTCTGCTTGCCTAGATTTATTTTCTCCCACAGCACTTACTACCATCGGATACACAATGCACTTTGCTTATCTGTTTATTTTCTGTCTGCACTTAATAGAGTATAAACTCCACATGGGAAGGCATTTTTGTCTATTTGCTTCACTGTAGCCCAAGCATCTAGAAAAATGTCAGGCTCACAGATGCATATATATATATATATATATATATATATATATATTAAATGCAGGATCCACCCAATGTGAGCGGTTAATATAGGCAGTGACTTAAATAACTTTCAAATCATAACCAAGATTTCTGTCAAGATGGAGTAACAGGAGTGGGGTATATATACTCTCCCACCTGAAACAACTAAAAAATGATAAAATATATAAAACAACAGTTTTAAGACATTGGACAATAGGCATCACAAGCCAGCAATTCCTGAGATAGAATAGAAATCGCATGAGTCCTAGGAGAGATATTCCAGATGTCAGTGCAGGGAGGGAATCTGAGTCCAAATTCAGTGTATCCCAGAGCTGAAAGAAAAGAATGAGGATTTGAGGGAACTCAAGGCAGTTAGGGTGCATGAGATAGAGTTCTAGAAAGAGAATTCTGCTAGAGAGAGAGCTGCAAAGATCTCTGGAGAGATTCCTGCCCACCCTGCTCAGCAGAACAGAGGTCTTGTCGGGTGTGCATGTAAGGACACTACACAGCAGAGAAGTCCCAAAACACACAGGAGCAGGAATAGATCCAGTAAGAGTCTGTATTCCCAGCAACCAGAATAGAAAAAAATGTCTAATCAGTGGGACATTGTGTAGAGAATCAGAAGGGCATCACCTCAATAGTGAGGCAATTCAGCCCCAGACTGAAGGCCACCCGAGCACCACACCATACGCTTAGAAGCAAGAATTGGGAGAGTTAAGGTGTTCCCACATAGTTTTACTGAAATCCAGGGGAGGGGGGAGGCTTGAAAGTATTTCTAGGAATATAAGAATATTCAGCACCCAACAAGGCAAAATTTATAAAGTCTGACAACCAACAAAAAATGACCAAGCATGCAAAGAAACAGAAAATCCTCCACACTGAGGGGCAAATCAATCAATGAAACATGCCCCAAAATGACACAAAGGATATCATTAATAGACAGGACATTAAAGCAATTATTATAACTATATTCCTTATGTTCAAGAAAGTGAAGGTTGAAAATTTTAAGAAAACATATGGAAGATATAAAAATGATGTCAGCCAAACTTCTAGAAATCAAAATATCTGAGATGAAATACACAACTGGTGGAATAACAGCAATTTAGACACCATAGGTGAAAGGATTAATGAGCTTGAAGAAATAGCAAGAAAAACTGCCCAAATTTAAACACATAGAGGGAAAGACAGAGCATTAGTGAGCTGTAGGGTATCTTCAAATAGCCTAATTTGTGTGTAATTTGAGATCTTGAAGAGAGAGGGAGAGAACAAAAATATTTGAAGAAGTATCTTGAAAAATTCCAAAATTGATTTTAAAAACTATAAGCCCACAGATTCTAAAGCTCAACAGAACTCTAACAGAGAAATATGAAGAAAACTAACTCAGGGTGCATTGTAATCAAATTGCTTTAGGTCCTGGTTGGGTGGCCCAGTTGGTTGGAGCATCAACCCATACAACAAAAAGGTTGCGATTTCGAGTCCCCATTAGGGCACATGTCCGGGTTGCAGGCTCAGTCCCTGATAGAGGGTGTGCAGGAGGCAGCTAATTGATGTTTTGCTCTCATATTGCTGTTTCTTTCTCTTCCTATCCCTTCCTCTTGCTCTAATAGTCAATAAAAAAAAATTTAATCCATAATTGAACTTCTTGAAATTAAAAACATGTGCTCTTCAAAACTTACAAATATCAAAGGTCAAGCCACAGATTGCAAAATGTATATCTGACAAAGGATCTAGACCATGTACACAACTTCTATAGACCAATAGTAGGAAGACAAAATCCAATTAAAATTGGGCACAACATCTGCACAGACACTTCACTAAAGTAGAAATATGGTGGGAATGGGACTCGGCACAGCCACTTTGAAGACAGTTTGGCAGTTTCTTAAAAGTTATACCTACACCTCCTGTATAATGAGGTGCTCTACTTCTAGGCTTTTATCCAAGAGAAATGAAAGCATAATTATACAAAGGTCTGAGCCAGAATATACACTATATATATATAGTGTGTGTGTGTATATATATATATATATTAGAAATTATTCAGATGTCCATAAATATGTGAATAGATAGACAAAGTGTGGTCTATCCATGCAATAGAATGTTATTTAGCAATAAAAATTAAAAAGTTTTAAAATGAGAGTGACAAAAGAATGATAATGAATGGGGAGGAAATCAGAGGAAAAAGAGCATGAACTATACATTTTTATTTTTGTAAAAGCTAGAAAATGCAAACTCATCTATGGTGACAGGAAGCAGATCAATGATTGCCCAAGATCCAGAGTGGGGTTTCAGAGAAGAGAGAAAGATTCCAAAAAAGGGGCATTTTGGTGGTGATGGGCAAGTTCACTTGTCTCAGTTATGGTGATGGTTTCAGGGGTACACGCTCATGTCAAAACTCCTGGAATTGTAATTTAGATATAAATGTGTGTAGTCTATTGGGTGTCAGTTATACTTTTAAAAAGATGAAGCTTTTATTTGAACTTACTAATTTGAAGTTCAGATACAACCCTTAGGCCTACCAAGGCACACTTTTCACTCACTATCGGGAGGAGGAGGGAGTGTATATCTGGGGGTGTCCAGCCAGTGCCAGGCTCTGTGATTGGCACTCCAGGTGAAGTCGCATAGTTTTACAAGGTGTACCCTGTCCCCAGTCAGGAAAGGTGAGTCTCCAGGAGGCCAGGAGCTTATCCACATCACACACAGAGAGAGGAGGTCTGAGGGCCTGGTGTGCTCCTGTCCAGGGCTGCAGAGCTGAGTGGAGTTTAGAACTGGACTTCTGTGAGCACAGTTTTATTCTATTTGGCTGGAGAAATGCCTTAGCCAGGTGCAGACCTGGCAGTGAGACTCAAGAAGGAGGGCTTCCCCTTTGTCTCCCATACAGTGTGGCCAAGAGATTGGAGGCTGACCTGTATCAGAGCCACAGCCTTTAGGTGAGAGAGCACCGGCACTAATTAGGTGCCCTCAAGGCCACTGCCAAGGGTGCAGACCTGCAGGACTGACCCGTCCTCACAGGAGGGCGTGGGAAACGGGGCTTCAAAGGCATCGGGAAATTTATTGTGGTCACAGTCATGGGCAGGCTGGTTTACAAGAGACACAAATGCTCGAGGAAGAAGGGCCGTAAATTATGTCTCGATGTCTCTCTGTGCCTTGGCAGTCTGTCTCATTAGCTCTCACAGACAGCAATTAACGTGCACCCGGAGCCTAATTCCAGGGCAGACCTCTCTGAGTCTTAAATGAGCGCCATAAACAAATGATTTGTATCCCATAATTGGGAACAAAATGCAAACTCACAAGCGACTATTAAAACATTGTTATTTAACTAAAGTGCAAGAAGGCTATTAATAAAACTGGGACCGAGCAGTCAGCACACCTGTCAATCATCCACAGCCTACTCCAGCGTCCTGCCCAGAAGGAAGGGTGTTGGCTAACTGAAGAGTTGTCCATACCCCTCACCCCTCTTGTCTTTATAAAGCTGCAGGAAATATGACCATATCTGTTTGGATTGAGTTTGTAAAATACAACCTCAAGGCCAACGCTCCCATTTTTCTTTGCCTCTCCGGCTGCTGGGCCTCACAGGAACTTGGGATCCAGAAGCATTGTGTGCTGGGTGCTGAGATCTTCCTCCCCAGCTCAGATTTTGCAAACCTCACAGCTCTTTAATCCTTACTTTAGCACTTAGGCCTCCAAAATTCTCCAAGTCCTGATTGTGAGCTATTTTTTATTGTTCCTATGGGATTGCCATCTGGGACAATAGGCTAGCTTCAATTTGTTTAAATGTGTTTCAAGCACCTGTGTTCCCCTATCTCTGCACAAGAGGCCAGTCACACCTGTGCTGCGCAGGCAGGTTTTCTGGAGACCCTGCAGGCACTGACACAGGGATAGGAGAGGAATGGGGCTACTAAGCCATCAGCCCAAGGGGCAGGAGGTTCCAAATCTCAGCTCCTCAGTGAGGCTCTGGGTTCCGGAGCAGAGGGACAGTGTGAAGCACACCCTACAGGGTATTCTGCCCAAGCTCACGTGCACTGAATTGTCCTGAACCCTCCAGATGGCTCTGAGATGTGACTGCTCAGAGCCTCCCTGCGACCCTGGCTCTGCCCTGGGTCGGCCTGGACCCCCACCTTATCTTGGAACATCTGAGAAGGTGGGAAATACTCGGCTCATCAGAGGGGTGTGGAAGCACCTTGCAGCGAGGCTGGCCTGTAAAAATCCTCCATGTGAGCATCTGACCTGTGATAACAAGCCTGCCCACACAGCTGGACCAGCTGGGCACAGCCAGAGCAACACCCACCAGCTGGTTCCCTATGAGGTGGCACCCACCAGCTCCAGGCCAAGTTGGAGCTGTGGACATGGTGCGGGATGGCCAACACACGAATAGCCCATGAGATGATGGGGGTGGTCAAGGAAGATACAGGGGTGAGGCAAGAGATAAAGGCAACTATGAACTCATGCATTTATGTGGGAGAAATGCCCATGTGCTTATCCTCACATGTGTGCAACTGGCCCCCAAATTGTCACATCCAGCTTTTCAGGCTCGTCCCCTAGGCCTGGGCCCTGGATCCTTCCCACCCTTGGTGTGCCCACAGCCCTACCTCTGTAGTCAGGTGGCCAGGGAGGTCCTCATTCCACTGGCCTTTGCCTTTCCATGCAGAACTTAGGGATCTGGAAATACTCCAGGACCCTAAAGAATAGAGGAGTAACTGCCAACCTCAGGAGCTGCTGTGGGTTGGGACAGAAGGGAGGCAGAGTGGCTTCCCACCACCATCAAATCATTTGCTGAGGCCCAGCCGCTCTATGAACATATATGGAACCTCACACAACTGAGCCTAGCCTGTCCCAGGGTAGAGGGTGAGACAGGACAAGGGTTGGGATAGTGTGGATGCCCCTGGAGAACTCACCACCTCCCCCAGAAGGAAAGTCCACTGCGGGTCAGCCCTGGACATGGGACAACGAGCAGTCACCAGGGCTGGCTAGAGCTGGAGGCTAGCAGAGCAAAGACAGCCTCCATGACTACGAGAATCTCATATCCAAAAGGGGGCAGGAGGTACCTGGCAGAAGACACAGAGAACCAGAATTCAGGGCCCAGAAACTGGGACACCCCTCCTTCTAGGTGCCAATGTCACCGAGATCACACTTTAGAGGAGAAAACTGGGTTCTCGTCTTCCACACACATACTGTGTCTTTTCCAGTCCCGGTTCTGCCAGCTGCTGGCTAGATGTAGCTACATATCTATACAAGCTTTCTGGACAGCGGGTGGGTTAAATCATTTGCTTAAAGGCTGTATTTCATTCACATTCAAATTCAGTTGTTTGAAATAAATTTACTTTTAAATAAATCATATGATGTATGCATTACAAATCACAGTCATTATGCTTAGGGAAAATGACAGGCACCGACTTACAAATAAATCAGGCATTTTCCCAGCGAGTGATTAAATGATACATTGGCATTGATGTTTGACTCCCTTTTTATCCGAAATTCCATCTGCAGTAGTCAACGCACCTTCAGAAGGTCCGATCCCACGGCAGCCACCTCACCGTGCCCGGGCAGAGCCAGCTCTCTGGGGTACAAGTCAGAGCTCTGCACCCATGTTTCTTTCATTCTCTGCCCAGTTCACCTACTTGTTCCAAGGAACAAAGAAGAGAGATGGAGAGATTTCCACACTATTTAGGGCCCATAACCTGTGTAATTTCATGTTTTCCTCCTCTTGTTTCTTGGAACCCATTTCAATGCCTCAGGTCACAGCAGTACTGGTAGGGATTTATCTTACACGAAAAACAGACAAGAAGCAAACAAATGGTAATTATCAGCTTAAATAATTAAGAAAATTCATTAACAAAAATGTTCTTAGAATATTCCTAATATCTGCTTTACTGTGTTTTAAACAGTATAAGGAAAACTCCAGAAAAAGTAATGGTTATCTTAAATCTGATTAAAAACAGAGAGACTCAGAGAGAGACAGACTGAGATACAGAAACGGGGAGACCTACAGAGAGAGACATAGGCAAAGGAGACAGGAAGCAGAGAGAGATACATATAGAGAAAGGGAAGAGGGACTTTCAATTCGCTACATCGCTAGTTCCCAGGCCAGTCCCAGCCCAGCAGCAGCACCTGGAAACCTGTTGGAAATATAAATTCTCATCTCCCTCAACCCTGACCTGATGAATCTAAAAGTCTGGGAGCAACCTGGGTATAACAGCCTCCAGGAGGTTCCAATGTACTTTCCCATGTGGGATCCACGGCCCTAAGTCTGGGCTGGCCTGCCCTGCTTGCACCCCTGGCCCTGGTCATCTGTCCCTCTCTCTCTCTGCCAGGCCCGGTGGAGTTCAGAGGGAGGTGGCCCAGCTCGGGCATGATTGGGAGGAGAATGGCTCTCCCAGCTGGCCTCCCAGAGGTGCCACAGGCTGCAGGGCCAGCCCTGTCCCACCACTCCTCCCAGACTGGCAGGAAGTCGCAGGGAATGGGAGAGGGCCACACCCTGTGAGTGAGGCTGTGCTGCTGCCTGCAAAGCTGGCTGGTGAGTCCCAAGGAGGCCCACTCTCACAGGTTGTGCTTCAAACACCTGCCTGGGAATAGCCCTGGAAGCATTTGAAATGCTGGTTCTGATGGACTATGCTGTGCTCTGCTTTGCTGGGTTTCTGTGCCGAACTTCAGAGAAAATGCCACCTGTGGCCTGGGTGGCTACTTATGAGGGCAAGAGAAGGCTGGAAGCAAACAGAATCTACCCCAAAGCCATTGCCTGCTGAGTCAACTTAGAAATGTAAGACATTATAGTTAATATGTTAATCACAAGTGGATAAAATAACATGAACAACAATAAAACAATCATACAAATGTTCTTAAATAATTAAGAAGTATAGGTACATAGAGAGTGCTTTAGATAATCTGGTGAATTGATGTTAAAAAGATGAACTGGAGGAAGCAGGACATTTGGGAAGCATGATGACCATGGCCTTCAGGACACTGAACTGCTATAATCTATACCAATAATAAAAGAATGTGCAAATTGTCTGGGACACCATCACAGTAACAGTAATGACCAAACAGTAGGCTGCATGGGGCGACAAGGCCAGCAGGGGGGTTAGTGAGGGATGACCAAATGACTGAACAGCAGGCTGCATGGTGTGACCAGGCCAGCAGGGGGGCAGTTGGGAGCGACCAGACTGGCAGAGGGGGCAGTTAGGGATGATCACGCCAGCAGGAAGAGGTGGTTAGGAGTGATCAGGCTGGCAGGGGGGGCAGTTAGGGGCAATCAGGCAGGCAGACAGATGAGCAGTTAGGAGCCAGCAGTCCCAGATTATGAGAGGGATGTCTGACTGCCGGTTTAGGCCTGATCCCTGAACCGGCAGTCAGACATCCCCTGACCGGTCCCAGATTGGAGAGGGTGCAGGCTGGGCTGAGGGGACCCCGGCCCCATGCAAGAATTTCATGCACCGGGCCTCTAGTCCAATAATAATTGTTTATCACAATAATCCAATCAGTGAGTCTGCAACACCCAAGCAACACCTGAACAGTACCCCAGTCCTGAGTGAAGCCCTCTCCCATGCAGGCAGAAAAACTGCCAGGTCCTGCACCCAGCACCACACACACCCATCATCCATCCATGAAGGTTTATATGAACTTAGAATTGAGGGAGATATTTTTAAACACATCAACAACTGCAGAAACTGTCCAAATATTAACTTCATGGGTTTGACTAAATAAAAATAAAATTCTACAACACATGGAAGAGCACAGTAAATAAAGATTAAGACGAAACTGTGAGAGTACTTCCTCCACCACTGGCAGGGAAGGGCCGGTGCCCCACCACCTGTCCCTCAAACACAACGGGAAGACTTGCAGCAGAAAAACAATCAAGTGTATAATAAAAGTAAGTTCATTAAAAAATGTCAGAAAACACGGATGGGCATTAATATTGAGAAAAAAGCGTCCATCCACATCACACTCATCTCCAAAACTGGACACTGACTGCACCAACTTAGGAAGGAGATGAAAGAAAAATAAAATATACTCAGCCATGAGAAATGATGTTCTAGAAAATTATAGGATGGTTGTTTGATGTATTTTTAATGGATAAAGTTTACAAAGCAAAGTAAAAGAGTGCTACATTTTTGCTACTGTACATCTGAAAAAATAGAGAACATAATTATTCAGTGACTACATCTATTATTTCCATCTGATTTCTATTTGACAACCTGATGACATTTTATAGTTACCTTATCACATGTATACTAAGAAAAACTAAAGATGATGATAAAAGACAAAGACTTCTAAAAGTTCTATTTAAATCCTCCGGCGGATGATGGCACCCTAGAAAATGTGTCTCAGACCCCACCAAGCGTCTGAAAAAATCCTGGCCTTGCCTGAAAACACAACCTCTCCCCCCCGCCCCCGAACCCCATCTCTGCTCCAACCAGATTTTCGTGGCGGAAATGCATAACCCTGCTCTGTCACCACTCAGAGGTAGGAGGCAGAAGCACCATGACACACCGGGAAGCTAATGTGCATATGCAAGTGTAAAGGATTACTGTTAATATTATGCAGCTCAAAGAATCCATAGAAAGGGTGCCAAGGCAGACTTGGTGGGTAAGTATCTGTTCACCCTTATTGTCTGAATTTTTAGAGCCTCTAGAAGTGACTCTCAAAGAACTTTCATGGCCCTGCTGCTCTTTGGTGACTTTTAGACAAGTCCCCACGGAGAAGAGCCCTCGTCTGGGTAAACAGTCTAAATCTCCCTCCTGTCACAACGTGGCTGCGCTATAAATAACCCAGCCTTCCGCGTCTGTGCAATTCCATAATTTCTCTGTCTTCCCCAGGGCTGAGTGCTCTTTCTACAAATCGCAGCTGAGAGCCATGTGACGCCGGTTTGCAGAGTCCCCAGACCATGCCGACTCGGGGACCGCAGATAAGATGAACAGCCGGTGCACGGTCGCTCTCCGCTGCGGCCTCTGATTCGTGGACTCGGGGGCTCCGGAGGCACGCAGCGCGATTGCCAACAGGCTTCACTGAAATGAAAACATCATTTTTCCTTCCGTCCATCGCAGGGAAGTCTGAAACTGCCTCTGATAATTAATCCACCGAGGGAAATCAATACCACCACTGGGCGAAGACGAAACAACCCATAGCAGAATAAACTTTTCAGTGACGCTTCAGCAGTTTCTCAAGCACATGGTGTTCGCTGCAGACACAGAGCCTAAATAAATGTTGCTTTCTCTCCCCAAATAATCCCGCCCGAAAAGCCAATTACCCCAAACCGTTTTGTGTTGTTCTCCACTTTTGTTATAAAGACAGTCTTTGTTCTCCAGAGGTGGACCCCTCGGCTTCCTTTCTCCCATTAGGTACAGAAATGAGCCTACAATCTGATAGCTGCAAGTAGACGGGAAGAAACAGGTTCGGAGGTGAATGATGGATGAGGGTGAAAAAAATTCAGGTTTGTCCTGTGGGCCATTCATAAATCCAGTGTGGGTTTTGGTTTGTCTGCTTTGTTTTCTTTTTCTGGTTTTGGTGTTTAGTTTGGATTTTGCTTTTTTACTATAACTTGCCTTTCGAAAGCCAGGCGGAGCCAGCAGCAGACACTGGTCAGACTGCTGCTCCGCAAAGCGTTTCAGCGTCACGGGGGCAGAGGAATCGCGTTTAGGTCATTGGTTCATAAGAAGCGATGGAGTGGTCAGTTGTTTGAAGGACCACGATTCATGGAGGGATGAAGTTTGAACTGAATGTGAATTCAAGATGACACATCATTCAGCTTTAGTGAGAGCTGTATCACAGAGACCAGCCTCTTGGATCAGCTGACGCCTAATTCAACTCGGGCAGTTTGGGCCACCTGATCCTCTGTGAGCAAAGAGGAAAGGAGCCTGTGTTTGGCACATCACCTAGTTTTCTTCATCAATTCTCACAGCGACACTTAAGGGCCGATCTCTCTTTGCTCCTGTATGCAGTCAGGCTGCCACGTTCTGCCTCTTGCTGTCTTCGCAAGCCTGGGCAAGTTGCTTGCCCTCTCTGTGCCTCAACTTCCTTTTCTATAAGAATAATACCTCCCTCCTGGGGTTGCTACGAGGATTGATGAGGTATTGTATGGAAGGGGGCTTAGAACAGAGCTTGCTATGTGCCAAGAGATAGAGACATGCTAGTTATCGTAGTTGTTACCCCAGAAAGACCAAGTCACTTGCTCAACTTTACCCTGAGGATGTGTCCAAAGAGAACTTGGCCATGTTACTCAGGCTCAAAACCCCATGCTCTTCCCACTATTCCTAGAATTAGAGAGAAGATCAAAGAAAGCCTTGGCATAAGCTTGCCTTAAAAATGGCCTGTGAGGCAGGTGAGGCTGTGAATTCTCTGAAAAACAGAGGGTCTCTCTGAAGAGCAGAGCCAAACGCAACCGACACACTGTTTTTCTCTTCCAGTCCTGGGGTTCCTTCTACGGGGATGAGATGAAGTGCACTGACTTTCCAATCAAGTTTCCTGTTATAAAACTAATATGTTTTAAATTTTAAAATGTGGTCAGGGTGGGGAGGGACAAATACAGAGGAAACACATTCTGACTAAAAAGAGAGAGATTTCCCACTGAAAGCCGCTGTGGCATCCCTTCAGTCCCTGTGTGATCCTGGGCATTGGGTCTGAAAATTTTTTTTAAATGTATTTTATTGATTTTTTACAGAGAGGAAGGGAGAGAGATAGAGAGTTAAAAACATCGATGAGAGAGAAACATCAATCAGCTGCCTCCTCCACACCCCCCACTGGGGATCGAGCCCGCAACCAGGCCGACGCTCTATCCATTGAGCCAAACCGGTCAGGGCTGGTCTGAAATTCTTTGTAATGAA
This sequence comes from Myotis yumanensis, assembly GCF_028538775.1. NCBI lineage: Eukaryota > Metazoa > Chordata > Mammalia > Chiroptera > Vespertilionidae > Myotis > Myotis yumanensis. The sequence continues at coordinate 28,238,889 of NW_027223755.1, forward strand.
GGTAAGTAGGCAACCACAGTCAGTTGAGCCACAAATTAAATGTGGTTCTGAACTGGCCGTCTAATCATTGACTTTGAAAACCATCAGCAGGACAAAAGTTCATCTCTGCTGGGAAAAGGAGCATCATCTGATGTAGAGACAAGGCTTCCTGCTCAACCATGTCTGTTTTCATCCTGGGTACCACGAACATATTTGCAGAAGTAATATTGTTCCTGAGGTCTCCACCAGTCTGATTCCTCAGGTGGAATTCTGGGGTGAAGTTTCTCAGCGACCCTTTAAACCTCCCCCTTCACACAGCGATTTCAGAGTTTTGCATTTGCGCTGTGCAAAAAGGCAGCAGCCGCAGTAATGCTTAAAAGGAGAGGGCGTTAATTATCCAGAGATATCTTGAGCTACAGGGTAATTCATTGGTTGCACCTCTGTTCCTTGCAAAAGGCATTTGAGGAAGATATTACACGTCTCAGAGCAAAGGGCTCAGTTCATTATAACTGACATGCAGAGAGTCTGCCTCTGAGATTTCTCTCCACTCCTTCCTCCTTTCGACACACTGAAGTTATCCCTGGAGTTCAGAACAGATTGAAATGATTTTGGAATCTCCCTCTGGGGAGACGTGAAAGCTCTTTTCTTAGCAGAAGTTGGTTTTCCACTATTGATCTGCTGGCTGCTCACCTATAGCTGCAGTGCCCCGATACCAACGGTTAATTTATGAGCCAGTTGGCAGCAGGGCTGACTCCAGTTACAATCATTATCTTGACAAATACTGCAAGCACTAAGCAGAGTGCGCCCGCAGTGTTGCTGCTCTTCATACACCTTCCCTGTCCCCAGAGCGGGAGAGCCTGCATGGAGCTGCTCCGCCCAGGGCGCCCCTGCCACGGCCCCGTGGGTCTCGGTGGCCGCACATTTGCAGCTTCGCCTCCAGCTCAGAAGGAAAGAGAGAGGTGGGTAAGTGATCAGGTGGAAAACATGAAGTGGTCAAGTGATCAGGTGGAAGGAGCTCGGGGGATATCCCTCGGAAACACACCAGAGTCCTCAGGGGGCCAACGGGGTCACAAGGGAAGAACAAAGCTGGGCAAACTGCCCAGAACCATGGCCCCCAGCAAGGACTCCAGTATGGCACGTTGGAAACCCCGACTGCCATCTGGGGCCCCTCCACAGCAGCCCCTGATTGTGCAAGAGAGATACCTCCCTCCCACACGCGTCCTTCCTTCTCACCCACCCTGGACAATGGCCGGGAGCCTGGCCAGGGAACCCATGTCCCAAATGGGTGGACCCCAACTTGATGGATGCGTGCTGCCCAGGAGCTGCCTCAGTTCCCTCCGTGCAAAGGCTGTTGTTATTCTTCTGCTACAAGTGGCAGTCGTGTCTGAGTGCTCCGATTTGTGAGGCTTTGGCCCGCCTTGTCCACTTAAAAGATCATTCATCACCACCCCAGTTTATAAATCAAGGCGGCCTGCTCACTGCGCACCACGATGAGGTCGAAGCGCCCAGAAGTACTTAGCCAATTCCCAGCCCCGGCCCGGCGTGCCTTTCTCTCCGCCTCCAGCAGCCAGACCATCCATCATCCCGCATGCACCGAGGCAGAATGACGCTGACAAAAGAATGCCTGGGAGCCAAACAATATGATCCGTTAAGACTCGGGGACGGGGAGCTCTTTAAAATTTCCAACCAGTCCCTTAGCCTTTTGTGTTAACAAAACCTATTCATTTCAGGATTTGGCAGTTCAAATTATTTCAGACAAGACCTCAAGACAAATGGTTATTTGATAGAGTCACACAAGCACAAGTGGCAGCCAGGGGGAAAATGGATGCTGCTGCTGACTGGCGGGCACTGGGAAGGTAAATGGGGGCGGAGCCCTGGATGCCCTCACCGCTGCCTGCGCTTTCCAGAAACGGGACACTTTCTAGAAACCTTCAATAACAGTTCTCCGGACCGTGTGAGGTCTGAGAGGGTCTAGGGCACAGATTATGTTTTAGTAGTTTCCCGTGACCAGCCAAAGTCAAGAAGACAGCAATCATTTCCTTCCTATGTTGTATCACCTGCTAAGCTGCCTTTTACATATTTCAGACAGGATTCTTTTATTTCCTGCAAAGAGGAACATAAACTGTCCTTTGTCCCGAAGAAAGGGGGAGCAACGAGTCTAAGTGGAGCAGACAGCTTCCATCACCCCTCGCGCTCGCCGGAGTGATTTGCAAAGGCTGGAGAATTGTGTTTGAAGCCATGTAATGACGTGTGATAATTTCCTGTCCGCATGTCAATGAGAAGCACGTCGGGGGTGGTAGTTTCTGTGGGCTGCCGTTGGAGGGGCGAAGTGGCTGTGAGGGAGGAGAGAGAAAGGACAGGAAGGACCTAGCTCAGATCTCTGGATTCAGAGACAAATGAAGGCGTAATTGTGAAGAGCAGGGGCAGGGCCCACCCGGATAGTTACTTCAGGTTGCTTCCCCATCAGTCTTGCATGAAGGGCCCCTACCACACATCCAACCTTGGAATCACGGGATCCCTGGGATGCAAACAGTGGGGGAGAGAGTCGGGGAGCCAGGACATGGGCCTTTCATGGGAAAATTGACATTGTATTACGCTAAATATTTAAACCTCACGTTGCCCTGAACAAAGGAAAAAACACATCTGGAAAGAAAAAACAGCATTTGTGCTTGACTACCGACTCCTGTGTCAAAGGATGCCGGTGTGGTGGGAATTAGTGATCACCACGGTTATAGATCAGCCCAGGACAAATGAAGCGCTCTCTCACACACAGCGTTTCCCTGGTTCTCTCCTCTTGAGCTAAAAGGAAATACAGTGACGTTTTCTTACTTATTAATTTCATGGATTTATCTTCTTGGAAAAACTGGACAAAGATGGTACTGACTTACCCCTCCCCAGGAATAAGCACAAGCTAGTGGCTGCAGACAGACTCAGTGCATCTGAGCCTTTTACCCAAACAGACAAGCGTGGTCCTGTGGTCCCCACGCTGGACTCACGTTCCCTGTGCCCGCTGAGGGACAGGAACCAGGGTGGCATCACTCACCAGCATCATGTCAACATAAATCAGTGGCTTCTCTCAACCGCCCCAGCAGCCCCCCTTTCCCAGCCCCACCCTCATTTGTCCTACCTCTCTGGACATTGCTTGTCTCTGGACAATGAGCCACGTTGTCCGGGAAGTCTGTTCCATGTCTGCACTGACTATAAAAATAGCACTTTCCCCAGCAAGCCTGTTGTCTAGCCCTCTTCGTCTGTTGTTCTGTGAGGAGACTTCAGAATTGCCTGATGGGGTCCATGTGCAGAGCCCAGGGCACCATCTCATCCAGACCCACACTGCTGGTCCTCGATGAAGTGGCTGAGCTTCCTACTTTACAGTATGTGTAACAGCCTTTCAATGAATGCTGAGCCATGAAATCACTAAGTTAATCTTCCTCTTTTCCCCTGGACTGAGGGATGGACCATCCAAACTGGGTTCAAACAGGCCCATCAGGCCCTTTCGCCACTCAGACCTGATGACAGAGTGGTGAAGCCAGAGCTCCTCATCCCCCCACCCCACACAAAGTCATGCTAAATCCATCAGTGCTAAATCCACTCCCCAACCTGCTTCCTCTTTTCCCCAAACTGCTCAGGATAAGGACGGGATGAGCAAAATTTGTTCATGTGAGCTATCAATGACTTTAAAACATTCAAGTGTTGCCTTTTTACTATCATTTGTCATTATCAAATATTCAGAGTTCTCATTGGCTAATGTAAAGAAATAAATATCTAATTATGAAGTTCTAAGCATCCATAACGGTGTTTGCTTCTTCATTGCTACATAACAAATTTCCACAAATATAGCCGCTTAAGACCACCTGGTTCTAGGGGTTTGTGACGTCCTGATTCTGTGGGTCAAGGAGTGTAGCTGGCTAAGCTGGGCCCTGTGCCCAGGGCATCACCAGCCTGCAGTCCAGGTGGACAAATTCTCAACTGGAGGCTGGGCCAGGGAAGAATCTGCCTCCAAGCTCATTCTGGGCGTTGTTACCTATGACTGTCTGAGGCCTCCCTGGCTGGCCTCGGCTGGGGGCCCCTCGGGTCCTCAGGACCACCCAGTTCCTTATTGTGTGTGGTCACCCAATAGGGCCACTTACTTCACCAAGTCTGCTAAACTCTCTCTGCAGTGTGCTGAGATGTAAGGTAGCATACAGATCGGCCCAGGATAAATGAGGCGCTTCCTCACACAGGGCGTTCCCCGAGTTCTCTCTTCTCGAGCCAGCACACTTCCCCATGGGCCAGCAGAGCGGGTCTGGACAGGACATGGCCCCTTGCAGTCACAGATATAAGGTAGCAGTTACAGGAGATGGCCCATCCCCTTTGCCACATTCTATGGCTGGAAACCAGTCCCAGGACCCAGCCCACACTCCAGGGTCAGGGACTACACAAAGGCCTGGAAGCAAGAGGCAGAGGTCATGGGGTCACCTTTGGGTCAACCTGCCTACTGCACAATGAGCTACTTCCTCATAAATGCCTGCCTCCCCATGTATTTAAGGCAGGCCTTTTACAGAGCTTGGTTCTAGGGTCTCCTCTGTCTCCATGTCACCCAGAGGGTGACCCTGCCCCCTGGACCATAAACTGGACAATCTGGTCAGCCAGCTCATGATAGCGGTCACCCAGCTCACCCAGCTAGTGGATGGTAATTTTTCTGATGGTGGAAGGTCTCGCCCTGAGTTTGCAGAACACACACCTGTGAAATGCAATAAAGTAAAGCGCAATAGAATGAGGTAAGTCTGCCTAGAGGCCTGCATAGAGCACTCTGCTCGTAAGATGCTGCCAACAATAAACTTGGGTGATCTGTGGCAGCAGCCAGGTGAGCAGGGTGGGAGCTATTTCCTCCTACCTCACTAAGCACCTCCAGGGACGGAGCAAGCTCTCAAGTCTGAGAACCACTGGCCAAGATGGCAGCCTTGTTACAAACACATGTGCACACTCAAGCACACACATGTGCTCACATACATGCATGTGCACGAGTGCAAGAAAATGCAGCCCTGTGACAGGTGCTGTCTCCATTCCACGTGGACCACACTGAAGATGTTGTCCACATAAAGTGTCTCTTACATTTTCATTTTAGTGGTATTTAATGGTTTTATGGCTTTATATTATTATTAGGTATACTTTTGTGAAAAAATTATAGACCAAGGAGCAGCAATTATGCACAGGGTATAAATTACAAAGTTATAAAATAACTTTTACAGACATATTTAATTATATGGACAGAGAGTAAGTTGCAGCCCCTTTATTTGTCTATTGGAAGTTGAAAGAAATATCTGTGCTCCTTTTAATTTTTACACAATACAGTGGGAACTTCATCAAGCCCATTAACTTTATTAATCAGGGAAAACTCTTTACCTGTGAGGATTCAGGGAAAAAGTCAGGATTCAGTGGCCTGTGGGTTCAGCTGCCTGTCCCATGGATCAAGACAGCATTAAGCCTGGCTGCTCAGGACCGGGGGGGGGGCGGGGGGGGGAGGAGCGGCTCTTCCTTGTTCTTTCTTATGGTCCATGAATTTCTGCTTTGAGTATGTGCCCCAGCCTCAATGGTGTTACTTCTGGCCTGGCCTTAGTCTTGAATCTGGGGTGGATTAGGGGGCCCTCAGCTGATATCAGAATGAGGAGGTTCTTCTGCGATGCCACATGCTTTACAAATAACCATGATTTGAATTCTTGTATTGCCCCCTGTGGGGTTTATGGCAGAAAGAGGGAGCATGGGAAGCCAACTGTGAACTGGACTCAACACAAACCTGTGTGAGCAGGAACCAAGCCCACTTGTAAAGAAGTGTCTAGAACAGCCGTGGGCAAACTACAGCCCGAGGGCCGGATCCGGCCCATTTGAAATGAATAAAACTAAAAAAAAAAAAGACCGTACCCTTTTATGTAATGATGTTTACTTTGAATTTATATTAGTTCACACAAACACTCCATCCATGCTTTTGTTCCGGCCCTCCGGTCCAGTTTAAGAACCCATTGTGGCCCTCGAGTCAAAAAGTTTGCCCACCCCTGGTCTAGAACTTTAGTCAAACCAGTCATTGAAGATGGCACCAAAATCAAGTCAGAGAAGAGAGGGGAGAAGGAAACTATCGCTGTGGATGTGCATGTCCATGCTCTCAGTCCCCAAACACTGAGTCATTTTCAAGTGCCAGGCACTGATCCTGCAGCTTCTGGTCATTAGGCCAATAGGACAGCAGGTCAGTGGGACAGTCCCTCTGAGGATGAGTCAGGGGACCCAGGCTCATCGGGCATCGGGCAGGTCTATGGCTGGAGGGCAAGGTGAGGGTGCCTGGGGTGCAGAATGAGCTGCAGGCAGGACAGACCCAGAGCAGCCAGCCTGCAGGTCAAGGGGCAGGCTGGGAAGTATTTCCAGTGCAATGGAAATATATTGGGTGGTTTAACTGGAGAGTAATGTGGTCTGAGTGACAAATTAAAAACGTGTCTCCCCTGCCAGATTTTGCTCAGTAGTGAGAACATCAGACCTCAGACTGAAGTTTTGATAAAGAGAAATTCAGAGGAGCCCCCTTATTTGACTTGGAAATATGTTAGAAAACAAAATAAATAAAACCGTGAAATAGAAGAGAATTCAGCATGTAGATTAATATAAAACATGTAAAATCTAGAAATGAAAAAATTCACAATGATTTGCATGACAAAAGTAGCATTTCAAATCACCAGGTAAAAGATTAATTATTTCTAAATGGTTTTGAGACAACTTGCTAATAAATTAGATAGAGCTAGGAAGTCTATTTTATGCCTTATTTACAACAGAAGAAATTCTTTTTGGAACATCAATTTAAGTATAAGAATTAAGAACTATTAGAATAAAATCCTAAGTAATAAAAAACTAATCTTTCATTAGAGGACTTTCTAAATATAACAAAACAAGCAGTTTTATCAAAGGTGAGGTTGTTACATTTTATGTTATAAGAACAAAAAATTCCCTAGAGCAAAACATCTCATAAACAGTCAAATGACAAGCTGAAAAGCATATTTGCAACATACATTATAGAAATGATCGCTTACAAATTAATAAAAAAATGATTGACTTGAAAAAAATTGACAGTTCAGGGTAATAAGAAATATAACTGGCTGATACATACTTGAAAGATGTAGACTAATTCTGCCACAATTTCTTCAAATTGGCAGATTGTTTTAATGCCCTGCCCCCACCCCAATCAGTACAGGTAATAGAAGACAGAGATTCCGGTAGCCTGTTGATCATAGAGTATTCTAGGACACAGTTTTGGAAGCCAATTTGACAATATCCATCAAAACTTATCGTGTATGCCCTGTGATGTAGTGATCACACATATGAAAGTGTATTCTACCAGCATACCTGCACTGGTACTGGAGTATAAGGATTGTTTGTGATATAGGGAAATAGAATCTCCCCAAATAGCTACCATTACAGGCCATGGAATACCAGGAAGCCATCAGGAGAATGAGGTGGGCTGTAGACAGATGTCCTGTCAAGACTCATTGTTAAGTGGAAAAGCAAATTCACAGCAGTATGTATTTAATATGATGCTATTTTTTATTAAAAGAGGGATGGATGGATGGATGGATGGATGATCAATGGACAGATGAATATATAAATCTCATGTAAAAATATTTTTATCTGTATATAGAAAATATCTGGATGTATACTAAGGAGACTGTAAACAATAGTCCACCTGGAGTGAGAAGGCCCAAGAAATAGAACAAAGAGTATGACTTCATTTTTTGATGTTTGTCTTCTGACAGCTTTAAGCCTCACCTCTCTTTTCACCTTCTGCTCCCCCTCTGGGCAAGCTGATAAGAAAGCCTGTCACTTTGCAGCACTGGGTGAAACCACATGGGCCCCTTCCCACCACTGGGACCCCACAGCCTGCCCTCCCTCGACCACAGTACAAACTCCACGCCAATCTCCTTGCTCTGCTCTCTCCAGCCATCTTCAAGCCAGCTGGGTATTCTGCTCTGCTCTCCCCAAGAGGCCTCATTGTGTAAAGAATAGCCCTTTCCATACCCTCTTGGTTGTGTGATGTAATTGGTCTTGACATCCAAACCAAATGTTGGATGGTGGTCCATTCTGTTCCTCTAGGTTGGCCATGACAGGAGAGAAGGGGCAGGTTTACCCTTCTTCTTATATACATTTTCATTGTGTTTTGTAATTTGTTTACAATGAATAAATATTGTCTTTACATTTAAAATATTACCTTTTAATTAAAATAATAATGAGAAGAAGAAGAAGAAGCAGAAGAAGAAGAAGAAGAAGAAGAAGAAGAAGAAGAAGAAGGGAGCCATTCTAAAAGAAAGAGCTCTGTCTTCAGCCTGCTCCCAATCTTCGGGTCTGAAGAGCCTCCTCACTGAGCGGTGCTGTGTGACTGCAGCGCCACAGACACACAGCAGCCGCCCAGACACTTCTCACCCGGGCTCATCCGCCAGGAGCTTCTCCTGGAAAAGCTGTGCCTCGCTCTCATCCAGCTGCAGAGTCCCACCAAGTGCGAGATGAGTCTGATCAACCCTCTGGCTTCAGGCACTTCGGTCATGTAACAAGTGTGGGAAATGATTTCTAAATGCAGCAAAAATTATTAAAGCTCAATTATTCATGGTAGCGCTGATGGTTTTCTCCACACTTCCCGCCATCTGTCAAGTCCGGACCCCACTTTCAGATGAAATACAGCACTCGGTCCACAGACAGCCCCAGAGGTGACCATTAATAATTAAAATCCAGTTGATGATAATTACATGATAACTTTATTGACCAAGCTCGAGCTGAAGGTGTGGCGTGCTCAGTGTTTGTGCAGTAAAAGGAAAACTAGAGCTGAGGACTCTGTGTTTCCAGAAATGGCCCACCATTTACCAACTACACACCCCCTGTTTTCGTCACTTACTACCCCATGGACACTTTGAATCGGGGTCTATTTTATTTAAAAAAAAAATACTTTAAGATCTAAGCATCACCTTGACAGGTTCTCACATCGTTCAGGAGCCCCTGTTCCTTCCTGCTTCTGACTCCAGCAGCCTGGTCGGTACCGGGCAATATCTGAGTCATTGCCCAAAACATGGCCACTTAGTAGCAAAGCAAATACAAGGTACTGCCTAGTGAGATGGTTGGGAGAGCTTCTCACCCAGCATGGGAGTGAAGGTTAACCAGAGAAGCTTGATAAGACATTTTTTTACTTAAAAAACTATCCTTTAATTACCTACAGAGTTTATTAGAAGAGCTGTTGTGCTTCCTTTCCTAAGGGAGGGGGTATGTTTGAGCATGTTGTTAACTTCAGAGCGTGAGTTTGACTGAGTTGTTAGGAGAGGCTCAAAGTAAAATGGAGAGAAACGCAAAAGGAAAGGTCAAATCTGGGAGCTACCTGATTTGCAAGAACTTAATGGTACCATCTTTCTCACCATCTACTTTTTAATTGCTTGTCACAGACTAATCTAGAAAAGTTATTTGCCAGTTAGCAGTAATACTTGGGAAGCTGATTTTTAAAAAATAATAATAATAATTCAGACAACGGCCATTTCCTCATTCTTATCCATTATACATTTAACTTGTCTTCCTGACTGTGCCCTGCTGACCAACAGGGCCTCAGGGGCCACCACTGGACACTTGGCTGTTGGCCACAGAGCTCTGTCAGCACATCTTGGTGGAAATGAGAGCCTGAGAAGTGTGAGATGGCTTGGGTGCTTCCACACGTGCAGGAGAACTTGGAGGGGAAAATAATAAGCCCATGACTTCAAATGTTCAGTCTAAAGACCAGGTACGGAGTCAGAAAGCTTCTGTGACTGAAATAAACGCATGTCTTTTGTAAATATAGTCAAGACTTCTGTAAACCAATACAACTCTCATTCTGCTAATGGAAAAATTGCAACACATGTTGAACTCACAACCTTGTGGGGGCGGCATATTAAATTAAGGCCATTGACTGGGAAGGATGTAAACCCTGAAACTTGGAATGGGGACATTTGGGCAATGAGAATGTCAACCTCAATTCCCCAAGTTCTGTCAAGATCCCTTTATCCCTAGAAGTAGCCCTTCTTTCCTGTCAGTCTCCCCTTGCCCAAAGAACTTGTGATGACCTATCCTGGATACCTCTAAGGGTGTGGCTATTTATTATGCAGCAATTGGTAGCTCACATGATGGGCCTGAGCAGCTAGCATTAGAAAAGAAGATGTGAAAATGTGAAATTGCCCTAACCGGTTTGGCTCAGTGGATAGAGCGTCAGCCTGCAGACTGAAGGGTCCCAGGTTCGATTCCGGTCAAGGACATGTACCTTGGTTGCGGGCACATCCCCAGTAGGAGGTCTGCAGGAGGCAGCTGATCGATGTTTCTCTCTCATCGATGTTTCTAACTCTCTATCCCTCTCTCTTCCTCTCTGCAAAAAATCAATAAAATATATATATATATTTTAAATGTGAAATAATTGTCTGCAAGGAAAATCCAATGAAGTATATAGATAGGTAATAGAACTCATTAAAGATTTCAGCAAGTTGTCTGGATACAACACAAACATTCAGAAACTAATAGCTTCCTATAAATTAATAGCAATAGGTTTTAAGAAACAAAGTTGAAAAAGACAGTAAGAGCTAGAAGTGCAATGGATCAGAATAAAAGTAACTAAAGGTGTAAAACACTGCTGGGGAAAATATTATCCAGCATTTTTCAAAACCTAAAAAAGGTAATAACCAATAGTGAGGCATTTCCCATCCTTGGCATGGAAGACTCAACAGGACTCAGATGTCAAATTTTCCCTGAATCAGGCTTTCATTTTAATGCAACTGAAAACAGAACAAAACAAAAAAACCCAGGGCTTTAATTATAAATTTAAAAAACTGATTCTAAAATTCAAATATACAGGGGAAGATCTAAGAATAATTAAAAAGAAAAGGATGAAGATTTTCCCTGCCCACTATTAAAACTTATTTTCAATACATAGCAATTAAACCATTGTAATGCTGGTGCATAGAAGGAAATATGTCAATGAAATAAATAAAAAACCTAGAAATAAAAGCCATCAAATGAAAAACCTTCATAAGTAATAGAGAATACATTATAAATCTACTAGAGGCCTGATGCACAAAATTCGTGCAAGAGTAGGCCTTCCTTCCCCCGGCTGCCGGCACTGGCTTCTCTCTGTCACCCGGGAACCGGGCTTCCCTCCCTCCTGCCGCCAGCAGCCCCGGCTTAGTCCGGAAGATCATCCAGAAGGACGTCTGGTCTAATTAGCATATTATGCTTTTATTATTATAGATGAGTAAAAGATAGACCTCTTCATAAAAGGATCCCGTATAGAACATGAAATACAATTAGATCTTTACCCCACACTCTGCACAAAAGTATGTTCCAGGTAGATTTTAAAATGAACTGTGGAAAAACAGACAAAACTATGTGACGTGGAAGGAGTCTTCAAGATACAAAATATAGATATAATAAAACAAAGATGAATTAAAAGCATTTCTTTAAATCTGAAAACTTCTCTATGACAAAAAAAGACTTTTAAACAAAGTCTTAAAGAAGTGATATCCTGAGTTTTTTGCATCATATGTAACAAAAAAAGTCCATATTCAAAACATATAATGAACTCTTTACAATCTAATAAGAAAAATGCTAACAACCCAGCCCCACACAGGAAAACACTGCATCTTACTAGGAATGAGAGGAAGCAATCCTCTCCAAATGTTGCTAAACCTTTTCAAGTGTGACAACTGGATGGGGCGAGAGGTGGGGAAATGGGTTCTCTCCATGCCCAAGGGTGTTAAGTGGTGCAGCCACCAGGGAGGTAGGCCTGGCAGTGTGCAGACCTCTGACAGGCAATCCCAATTTCAGATAAATTCCCCACGAAAAGCACACACATGCACATCCTGTCACCAATGGTTGCCATGGCATTGCTGTCAGATCCCAAGAAAGAGGCATCCTGAGGCAAGCTGAGAAAAGTCCTTCCATGATAAATATTTACATCCTCGCCCCTGAAACCTGGAACATTACTTTACATGGAAAAGGAGTGAATGTCACCTTATGCTGCAAAAGATGTCTTTTAAAGACCTTGAGAAGAGGAGAGTATTCTGGGTTATCCAGGTGGACCCTGCGTGCAATCACAGGTGTCCTAATAAGAGAGAGGCAGAGGGAGATCAGAGACACCCACAGAGAGGTGGCCATGTGCCAACAGAGGCAGAGATTAGAGTGATGAGGCCACAAGCCCAGGATGTCTGGAGCCACCAGGGGCTAGATGAGGCAGGAAGGACCCTCCCCTGGGGCCTGGGAGGGAGCACAGCCCTGATGACATCTTGATGTTGGACTTTGGGCCTCCAGACTGTGAGACAATAAACTCCTGTTGTTTGAAGCTGCCTGGTTTGTGGTGCTTTGCTGTATCAGCCCTGAATGCTAACATAGTCCCTGATGTTCACCAGCATGGGGACAGTCAAGTTCATATTTTCCTGAGTTTCCTATGCTTCATCAGAACTGTAGCAAAGTCCAGAACATTCTGTCCATGGTCAAGTATGCAAGTTATTAAAATGAATAACATGTCAATGTGTGCTTAGTAAAAGTGTATGTCTGATAGAAGTACCGGACTGAGGCCTCTACACACACCACACATCGGGGAGGGGGTGGCCCTGGTTCTGAGCCTGGGTAGAGAAAACTTTCCTTCATTTGTAATATCTTACCTGTACAAAAAAATTAAAAAGGACAATGCAAATGTTTGTGTTTGCTCAATTAGGGTGGAAGATTTGTGATTGTTTATTATATTATTCTCTGATTTTTGGTGTAGTTTTATTTTTTCAAATTAGAAAACTAGGCATTACTACTACCACTACTACTACTAATGATAACAATAATAATAATTATGATGATGATAGTAGATTGTTTATATTACTTCCAAACTGATTCATTCATTTCCCTATAGGACATTAAAAAACTTCCCATGCAGATGTTTTGAAACCACAGTCTGTAGACGACAGCTTCATAATTTTGACAATGGGAGTGTTGCAAAAACAAAGTCTGCCACATCTGTCAATTGACATCTCTCTCTCTAATAGTTTAAACTCTATTGCTTTTTTAATGTTCTTATAATGCATCATTCGTTTTGTAGTTACATCTCCGAAAAATCTAATCTCGACCGCCTACTCTCCATTTTTCTTAACTCTTTAATAATAAGCCAGGCAATGGCATATCGGAATGGAAATTGCTTCTAAAGAACATTGTAATAAATATATGTCAGGCATATTACACAGGATTTGCTTACTTTTGATTTAAAAAGACAACATTTAATCTAAGAACTTAGAACTCAGAGTATTCATCTTGCATTCGCAAAGCTCATAAATAAATGCAGAGCAGAGAGAAGTGGACGTCTCCGCCTCACCCACTCAAAATTAATCATTTGCTATTTGCCTCTTAAACAGCAGGCGCATGTCACTATTGCAGATCTGAGTGCTGGGCAAATATTGACTATAACCACTGGCAACCATTTTTCTCCGGGCAAATGGCACCAGCTGAGGAGTAATTGGGGTCTTGAGGGGCGAGCAGATCCGAGGGGCGGCTGCACCCCACCTGTGAGGAGTTCCCGAGTGAGAGATGAAACCTGCTTGGGTGCTTCTGCGCAAGGAGTTGCTTTGAGGTGCACAGAGTTAAGTTCAAATGCTGATTATGTTTAGGATATTTTAATGCAAAAAAATTCATTAAACTAAAGTTATTGACATGGTATTTCAGTATTTTCTCCAGAGAGACCAGAAGAGAGGGCTAACCTACAAGCACATGTCCACAGCTCCCTTCTCTCTGGGCTGAGTGACGGGGATTCTCTCCCAGTTTTTAATTAAGTAGTATGAAATACAGGGTTTTTAAAGAGAAAGAAATCTTTGCAGTTATTCATTCTCATGCCTTCATTTCACATGAGAGAACTGAAGCCAAGACATGAAATGCCCAGAGAGCCCGAGACCCTGCATCCCAAGTTCTCTGGCCCGGGTCTGTGCTAAAGTGGTCATGATCACATGATTTGACTTTGATTTCAGGCAAGTTAAGAAGCCAATGCATTAATCCAAACAGAAGTAACCAGGATGCTTGTCTCTAAGCTGCCAGGGATTTCCTCAGTTCTTATTGCAATCACAATTTTCTTTAGGAAATCAAAATCTAAACACATCACTTTTGCACTTTAAACCTGCCTGTAGCCCCAAATTATCCCCAGAATAAGGTCACAAATATACAACATGGACCTCAAAGCTCCTGTCCTCTGTCCAGCCTCACCTGTCGACAGCTTGGCTGAGTTCCCTGGTTTGACCAGACCTATGTGCTCTAAATGTCCCCTCTGCCCTCCTGGCTGTGACGTATGCTGTTCCCCAACCTGGAACACTATTTTCCACCCCTTACATCTATTTCTCTTGACTGAGACAACCTCATTCTGGTCCTGGTCTGACTTGCTTTGGTCCTAGAGGTTTTCTTTTATTCCTTTTGCATCTGCCCAGCACCTTCACTTCCAATGAATTATCCTCCCATCCCATCATGGTGCTCTGGTAGGGTTACCAGAGCCAATCAATCTCTCCTGACCACAGAGATGGGCAGTGACCAGGACCCATCCTGAAACCCTTTCCACAGACTTGGTTCTGTAGCGCCAGCTGGTTATACTGGTCCTTTCCTGGGAATTCACTGGCAGGGTTAGGGGAGCTGCTTGCTCTGACTGTGGCCATGCCTGCCTGGTATGATACTCCCCACACACTGAGCTCATAGCCATCTTCAGTGGAAGAGAAAGTAGCCAAAACAGAGAGGGAGGTGGATCCAAGAGATGGAGAGAAATGGTCCTGATGATATGGTCAGGTTCCTGAATCCACCATCCTGGGCTTCGAGGCTATGAACCAATCTTTTTTGTTGGTTTAAGCCAGTTTTGTGTTGGTTTTTGTCCCTGTCACCCACAGTATAATGATCACACCACTTGCCCCACTGCCTGCCCTTTTGTTTTACAGGACTCTGTAACTGCCTGTTCACTGACTGTATTCCCCACGAGAACATCAGCTCTTGCATGCTCAGGATGGCTCACACTCACCCCTATGATGTCTGGTACATAAAATGGGCAGACAGAAAATATTTGTTAAGAAAAGGAAGAAAGAAGAAAGAAGAAAGAAGAAATGGAAACAGGGTGGGATGGAGGGATGAAAATCTAATAAGTATCACTAGAGGAAAATCTTGGGACTTACAGCAAGGAGCACTCAGGTTTCATCTGACTTAGCCACTAACTCACTATCTGAGTGTCACCCAATCTCTACTTCCATCTGGACATCAGTCTCCTACCTGTTAAGTGAGGGTATAAGACAAATGGTCTCTATATTCTTCCCCAGCCTTGACATGATTCTGTGAAATGGGAATGAACTGATCAGGTGAGTTTTCTGCCACTGGGAATTTACAGAAATAGTGGATAACTGCCCAGTGGGGATACCACAGCCAAGCTTGGATAGCGACTGTTTCTATCTAAAACATTTGGAAATGTCTACCTTCTAACAGATTAATAATAATAAGTCTGTGATGATGGTTGTCTTTCCAGGCTTAAAGTCCCAGAACATAATCTGTTGAATGAACGAACGAACAAACAAACGAACAAGTGAATCTCAGATTCTGGATCCCAGGAAACACGTATCTGTAGTTCAATAATGTAGCCACTAGATGCCACCCTCATTCACTTCCGCCCCAGAACATGGGGCTTCTTCAACTACAGGGCAGGGGACTAGACCAGAAATGGGGGAGTCTGCACTCAGTGAGACCTCCAGTCTAGTCTGGGTGAGGCAACACTCAGAGGTAAGGACAGCCAGGAAACAGGAAGTTAGTACTTCACTGACCCTGTTTTTTTCCCTGAAACAAAAATTAGTTTTTGTGCTAGAAGTCTCTTCACCTGATTTCTTAAGAGTTGGGGGCAGACAAGGTGTCCTTCCTAAACCATTATTCCTGTCTGAACATCAAACACTGAACAACAAAAATGAATTATATGGGAACTAGCTTGAAACCCAATCACGTTGCTGAGAAATAAGCCTGCTGCTCTGAAATCAATAACACATAACCCAGGGCATTTCAGCTCCTCGTAGGGCAGTAGGGCCTTCTGTGACCAGTCCATGAGGACCTGCAGACCTGGACACACTGTGGCCACCCAAGAAATGAGGACGGTGATTTCCTTGGGAAACAGAACCAGCCCAATGGGAGGACGAGTTCATGACCACCTTCCATGCTGTTAAGAGGAGGATAATTACCCCTTCACAACATTGAGTCATGCAGTGTGATCTCTCTCCTCCTGCATCTCTTAAATTGGTTTAAAATCAAACTTTAATGCCCTGACCACCATAGCTCAGTTGGTTGGAGCGTTGACATGTACACTGAAAGGTGGTAGGTTTGATTCCAGGTCAGGGCACATACCTAAGTTTCAGGATTTGATCCCCAGTAGGGCACTTATGGGAGGCAACCAATGTTTCTCTCTCACATCCATGTTTCTCTCTCTCTCTCTCTCTCTCTCTCTCTCTCTCTCTCTCTCTTCCCCCCTTCCCCTTCTAAAATTAATTTTTTAGAAACTTTTCCAAACTTAGGAGGGGAAAAAAATAACACTTTAACAAAAAGTCATAAAAAGATGAAGTCTCTGGAAATCCTGGAATGACAAGTAGCATAGTAGAAGATCTTTTTGTGAAACATGAGTTTAAGGTCTGGTGCATCCTTCCTGAGATCTGAGGGGTTGGGAAGGCCTCTGAAGTGCAGCTCAGTGGTACTCCAACTGTACACACATTCGGGATGTTCACCTTGGGTGTTCATTTCTTATCCACACACCTCAGGGTGAGTGTATTCGTCATGTGTTGATGCGCCGAGATGGGTGCTGAAAGTGCAGAAGATCTGGGACAGTGCCAGGAATGGGCATTTTTAACAGTCCCCCATCCCACACCCACAGAGGAAGCACAGATACACACAAGCAAGGTGGAGTCTGCTGAAGCATGTGTCCAGTCATCCCCTGATGGTTAATTTTATGTGACAAGTTGTCTGGGCCATGATGCCCAGATGTTGGATCAAATGTTATTCTGGATGTTTCTGTGAAGGTGTTTCTTGGATGAAATTAACATTTACATTAGTGGACTTTGAATAAAGCAGATTGCCCCCCCCCAACATGGGTGGGCCTCATGCAATCAGTTGAAGGCCAGAATAGAACAGAGGCTGACCTCCCCAAGTGGAAGGAATTCTGCCAGCAAATGGCCTGTGGACTGAAGAGCAACTTTTCCCCAGGTTTCCAGCCTACCAACTGCCCTGCAGATTTTGGACTTGCTAGCCTCCAACACTGCATGAGCTTAAAATAGATAAATAGATAGATGATAGATAGATAGATAGATAGATAGATAGATAGATAGATAGATAATAGATAGATAAATAGATAGATAGATGTTAGATAGATAAATAGATAATAGATAGATGATAGATAGATAACAGATAGATGATAGATAGATAGATAATAGATAGATGATAGATAGATAGATAATAGAGATGTTGGATCAAATGTTATTCTGGATGTTTCTGTGAAGGTGTTTCTTGGATGAAATTAACGTTTACATTGGAATTCTGCCATGCAATGCCGCCATGCCATGGGATGTTTGGACATTGGTGGGGTATTTTACTGCCACAATGACTGGAAGCACCACTGGATGTACCTGGCTGGAGCTGGGATACCAAACCTCCTGCACTGCATGCTGGAATCATCCCACCCAAACCCCTTTGGTCCCTCTGGATATCCTGGGCTTCCACAGGGAGGTGATGCAGAATGATGGGAGAAGAAACAACAGGTCTGTTTGGGGATGCCCAAGCTTTTTAGCCAGAGCAATATGACTGACCCATTGGACTGTCAACAAATCCCAAGGGAGGAAACACACTGAAGAAAAGCCTGTTGTGATTCATTAGACAGGGCTCAGAATGCTGTCCATGGGATTATGCTGGGAGATGCACCCTTACATGGCCTCCAGCTGTGAACAGAAGTGCCAGTGGTACAGGAACCCGGCGGGGAGCTGAGAGGCATCCTCAGGATGGAGGGGGCTGGGGGAATGGGCCTGAGCACCACTAGGAAGGAACGTACGTGACATGGTGGCTCGGCTGGCATGTGGGGCTGTGGGAGATGGGTCAGAGCCAACACCAGCTTAATGAGCCAGCTTACCAACGTGATATGTGGTAGGTGGTTCCTCTCACAAAAAAAAAAGGAATCAGTCAGATGACAGAACAGGTTTGGGGAAAGACAACAAGTTTCTTTGGAATGTGTTAAGATGAGAATCTAGAAATCTGCACTGGAGATTAAGTCTTGGCTGGGTGCATCTACATATAAGTGACTGCACAGTTGTGTAGATAAACATCCTGAATGTAATTCCAGAACCTTTTCAGTCCAGCATTTGCATACCAGGCAGGAGTGGCAGGGACATGGAAGCCACGTGTTATCTCCGCCCTCACAGTGCCTTCTAGCGAGTCATGTCTTAGCAGAGGGACTTTTTTTTCTGATTTTATTACATTTGTGCTTTTTTTTTTTGCTGAACTCCAGTGTTTGCAAATGCAACACAGGATCCCACAAACTCTTCTGCATGAAATAGGAGAGATTTGGAGGGATGGGTGGGACACACTGCCAGCCAGGCCAGGTATTACAAGTGATAACGGGGAAGAGGGACTCGAGGTGGGCAAGACAGGGAGACAGACTGGAGGAGACTGTGTCCAGTGTCTTGGAGGATTTGGGTAAAGGTTGAACCCTTCTCTGACTGCCATGTTCACACATGATTTGGGCAAATGGTTTTTTTTTGGGGACTTGCAAAGAAGGATGTGAGTGCTGAGGAAAGAAGGTGGGTTGGGTGGCCTTGGTGGGCTCAGCCCTGTAGGCACAGAGGATTGTGCACATCTGGGTGGCACTCCAAGGAAATGGGCTGCTCAGAGCCACTCAAGGACTGTCCACTTACGTATCCTCTACATCTCTCTGCATAATGGGAAGCAAATGTGACCCCACTGGTTGCTTTCACTGAAGCAGTGCCTACCTCCCTCCCTCTGCCTGGAGGTGGGGGGGTAGCTGGAGGTAGGAAGGAGGGGCAAGCCCTGAAGTCAGCAGGGATTGGTGTGGGGTCATGCACCTGCATGAACACCCTCTGTGTTCCCAAATTCACCTCTGGGGGTGTGGGCAGGAGGAGGTGTGTGTCCATTTGTGGGTGCTGACCTCTTCATTACTGCACATTGAGAATGCATCATATTCTGGATCTTCAAAGGCGTCCAGTGGCTAATAGCAAAGACAGAATTGTCTCAGCAGACTGAACGGAGCTGGTCCGGTGAGGAAGTTCCTGTGAGCAGCGCTTTCATGCTATGTGATGCTCACTGTCAGCGACGGGGAGTAGGGCAGGTGAGGCCCGAGTCCTGGAGAAGAGGAGGACCTCAGGCCATCTCCCTGCAGGGAAGGATATGAGGAGGAGGGGTCTGGAAAGTCAGATGGAGGAGTGTTGGGACTAGATCATTGAGCCCACGTCTGAGCCCAAGGAAGCATGGAATATGCACCCCTCTCTGGAATGCCCCCCAATGTTTACATGTAGATTATAAAACAGAAAAAAGAGCAGCTAAGTGTTCAGGGAAGTGAGTGACAGAAAGGGTGTGAAGAGGTTTCATGGCTCCTCAGTGGTCTCGCAGCCGGAGCTGGGCCAGAGTGGCCTCCTGCTCCCCAGCGTTGGTGTCTCTTCTGCATTAAGAGAGATTATGGTGTCCCGTTCTTCCCTCACTGTGCTGTTGTGGAAAATAAATTAGCTGGCGAGTGGGAAGTCCTGAGAAGATGCCTGGCGCACCATGAGGACCAACCATTTCCAACTGGCATTTGTATCAGCATTACCCTTGCAAAGACCTTCACCATTCGCCAATACCGCCGTCAACAGCGCCTCTCTGCTCCCAGCGTTTCAGGGCTGGGCAGACATGGGGTTGTAGAGCACACAGCAGCCACCACAGAATGTCATCACCAGAAAAAAAAAAAGAAAAAAAAACGATGAATGAAATCTGAAAATGTTAAGGTGGCTAAATAAATGGTGGGATAGTCAGGCATTCACTGATATGTAATTATTTTAAATACAACTGTAAAACAGAAAATGCCACTATCATAATCTATACTAACAAAAGGGTAATATGCTAATTAGGGCAAACATCTTCCAGATGACCTTCCAGACAAAGCCACAGCAGTTGCGAGGGGCTGGCCGAGGTGGGGCTGCAAAGGGCCCAGGCTCAGGCTGGCAATGGCAGCAGCAGTGGGGTAATAGGGGTGGCACCTTCCCCTGATCTGCCAGGTTGCCTTCCACAGAGGGAGGCCAGACTGTGGCATAGGCAGGGGCCGAGGCAGAGGTGGTTAGGGGCAATCAAGCAGGCAGGGGAGCAAGTTAGAGTAGATCAGGCCGGCAGGCAGAGGCAGTTAGCCTAAACCAGCAGTTGGACATCCCCCAAGGGGTCCCAGGTTAGAGAGGGTGCAGGCCAGGCTGAGGGAACCCCCCTCCTGTACATGAATTTCATGCACTGGGCCTCTAGTGTTAAATAAAATAAATGGGATAGAAAGATGGCAACTTCAGTATTGCCTAATGTTTATATGTTATTGTTGTTATAGAGAAAAGCAGAAAATCTATTTGTATTTACCCTGATGGAAATATTAATGTGTCCTTATTTATATCTTTATGCTTCTCTCTGATGTATGAATTTTCAAAAAATGCTATTTTTAAAACCAAAGTAAAGAATGTGCTTATTTATTTAAAAAGAAAAAGAGAATGAACGGAAGGTTTGATGGCTATTCCTATCTGGCTGGGCCCCATATGTCTCTCTCACATGCCAGTGGCCAGTGAGTGGAAACTGGGGTAAGTTCCTGGTTCCCACTCAGGGCCACACCCTCCCCTGGGCTGAGTGTCTCTCTAACTGTGGACTCGCCTACGATGAGACTGGTGGGAGGAGACACTGTGGGTGAACTTTGGAATGGTCTGTGAGGAAAGGATGCAGGTTCTCCGCTTCCAGAAGCGCTTCAGGATGTGAGAAATGACCTGTTCTGGGAGCCATTGGTGCTACACACAGAGGAAGTGCCTGCACAACCTCGGGGGTGTCCTAGTCACAGGTGTAATTGCCGCCTCTTCCTGCAGCCCATCCTTGTTCTGAATTGCATCCAGCAGAACACCAGGTGGGACGAGCTGCAGGAAGAAGTGGCTGAGTTCAGTACTATCAACAATAAAAAATAGATTTAAAAAGTAAAAAAATTAAAACCCAACAACAACTAAAAGAAGTAGCTGAGTTCTAGGTTTATCAATTTACTGTCTGAACATTTAGGTCAGGAAAAATGTTTCATCTCTTTTTGAAAGTTATTATCTCAGAATGGAGTGCTGTCTCAGGGACCCCCCCAAAGCAGGGTCCTGCCTGCACCTGGGATGGAGCCAATCTAATGAGAAAAATTGTAAGCAGAGGGCAATCATTGGGGTGTCCCGTCATCAGGACTGAGACACCTAAGGCTTTGCAGGGTTCCTGGGGGGCTTTGAGCCAGAGGCTGGGAAGTCCCCAGGAGCCTTGCCTGCCGCTGTGATGGCACCTGCAGGAGACTTTTTCTCAACCTCCCATTTCCTGGGCCACTTGACACAGACAAGATAGGGACGCACAGAAGAAAAATCATATCCTCCTCTCCCCAAATAGCAAACGAAAAAAATTATTACACTCTCGGCTGTGTTTCCCTGGCTTGGAAACAAAGAGGTATTTTTAAGCTAAGCATGCTCACACACAAACCCTAACGCAGAACAAAACTGGCTCCGAGTACCTGTTCTAACGCGTCCCTGTGGCTTCACTTTGTAGTAGATTAAAGTGGCAATTTCTTTTTTCTTCAAAAATAAAAGCTTATACTGTAAGTGCCTCCAGCACCTCATCAGAGCTATACAGTAAGAATGGTGTTTTCTGGAATAAATAGCTCACAAAAGAGACGTGAAATTAAGACCCAAACGAGCAGTAATGTAATGTAAATAAAAATTACAACATTTTCCTAAGATGTTCTCGGTTGCGCAGCTGCTTTGGGTGTTGAACCTTGTAAGGCAATGCTCCAATTTGAGTCAGATAAGCGAGCCTCAGCACCTACCCCCACGCCTGGCAGCAGGCCGGAGGCCCGTCCTCATCTGTCTGTCTTCACCTTCACCAGAGGCCCACTCTGGCCATTTTCACCCCCACCTCAGGTACTAGCACCAACTCAAGGACACACGTTAATTTATAGGAGAATAAAACAGAAAACATCCCAACCCATCGCTCTTTGACCTGTCATCGGAGCTAGGAAGAGAGAACCTCTGAAGCTCACACAGTGGGAGGGTGGGGTATATTGTCTCCTCAGCTCTTCATATGACCACACCCTTTGTCTCCCTCCCTGAAGAGGCATCAGGTCAGGGTTTCTCAACCTCAACACCACTGCTGATGGGGCGATTCTTCCCATTCCGAGGCTGTCCTGTGTATTGTAGAATGTTTAGCAGCATCTCTGGCCTTGACCTGCTAGACGCAGGTAGCATCCCTCCCCTACTGCACCAATTCTGAGAAACAAAAGTATCTCCAGACATTACTAATGTCCCCTGGGGGGTGAGGGCAGAGAGCAAAGTCACCTCCAGTTGAGAACCAGTGTGTCAGACTAATTTAATCTAGGTGATTAAACCTGGTGATAACAGAAGAAATCACCATGTCCATAAATGCATGACTTAATGTTTTCCTCATCAGACTGTTCTAAATAAAAACTACATAATGTATGTTCAACATAAGAAAGAAAAATAAAGTGATCTAAGTTGAATGATAGATAGATAATTGATACATAATAGATAGATGGATGATGGGTAGAAAGTTAGATACATAAATAGATGATGAGTAGATAGATGAAAGATAGATAGATGATGTAAAACAAATAGTTACAAATTTTTAAAGCTTAATATTCTCTAGGTTCATCCATGCTATTGCAAATGGTAAGATTTCATTCTTTTTTGTAGTCGAGTAATATTCCATTCTATATATGCTATTGTTTTTTGCTAAGTGAAATAAATCAGAGAAAGACAAATACCATATGGTTTCACTTATGTGTGGAATCTAAAGAACAATATAAACTAACAAACAAAGCAAAAACAGACTCCTAGATGCAGAGAACAGACTGATTGTTGTCAGTGGGGTGAGGGGTTGGGGAACTGGATGAAAAAGATGTCAGGATTATGAACTCCAACTTGGTAGTTACAGAACAGCCATGGGGTGTAAAGCACAGCCTAGGGAATCTAGTCTATATAATGGTAATAGCTATGTACGGTGCCAGGTGGATACTGGAAATGTTGGGGGAAACACTTTGTAAAGTATATGATAATCTGACCACTAAACTGTATACCTGAATCTAATACAAAATAATATTGGGTGTAAACTGTAATTGAAAAATAAAATTTAAAAAACTTTTAAAGCTGATAATGGTGTAAAAGGAAATAACAGTTATTTGTATTATGCCCTCTATATGCTTGGGAATCTGGGTCTTGATTGAAATGTGAAGAAAATACTTGTGACTTTCATGCCCCATTTTAGCACTGACTTCTCTCTTAACTTTCAGGAAGCTCAAAACTTCTAGGAAAGGTCACGCAGACGATGGGGAATATAGAAACTCAGCTCTTTCCCACTCACATGGGTCTCTGGGGGAGAAAGGACCTGGTGCCAAGGTGCTCCTCCTCCTCCACCCCCAGGCTTGTCTCCAGTGCCTGAGAAGGAGGGTGTCTGCAGTGGGAATGTATTCTTCCCACCCTCCTCAGAGCGACTTCCATCACCACCTCACAGCGCTGGGCACTTAACTCTAAGAGACCTCACCAGGGCGCGGGAGTCAGCAGTGCCTACTTTTCAAAGGCACCGCTCAGGTGCTTCCCAAACCACCGCGTCCCACAGTCTCATGGGAAGACTCCAGTCTCCTGCCCATCTCCTTGCTAAATGCCGAGATGCGGTGCGAGGCTTTGCTGAGTGTCCCTCGCTGTTCAGAATAATGTCCCTGAGCCTTTCCTTACTGGTCCATAATGGAAATATTAGAAAAACGAAAGTTAACAAAATTCTCAGACTCCAAAATTACAGTGGGGCTCACAATGATGTACTGAAATGATGGGCAGGAGCAGGGGCCAGAGAACCTAATACAGGTAGAGGGTTGGCCATAAATTCCAGAGGCCCGACCCCTGAATGGCAAGAAGGTCATACACAGAAGGGCCTAGACCTAGCATTCGTGGTTGTTAAATAAGATTCTGTGTGACTTGGGAAAAAAGGGGAACACGATGAAGAATTATCGGTGCGTCCTCCGCAGAAGTAATCTACATGTGTTTATTTAATAAACAGAAGACGGCTTTATTATACACATTTGATTTCCATATGCACCGTTTCCTTATCTGTCACTTGTATCTAAGCAGGACGCTTTATGCGAATCTGAAAATGAAAAATTCAGCACAGGGCACAGGAAACTCATTTAATGTCGAGTGCAGTCAAAATCAAGATTTCTTTATTTGTCGTAACAACGCTGTTAAATCAGAAAATTACTCTCCCTTTCTGCATGTCCTTCTTCCTTCACAATTCAGCTGTTTGATCATAAATTGTGGAGTGCAGCGACTTGTCTCCTCCACTTTCCACACTGGCCAAGACAGATTAAAAACCCTGGCACACCAGCGCCCAGTCTCGGCATACCATTAGCATATATATGAGATTTGAGACATTTTCTAATATTCTCCAGCAGAACTCATCTGTCAGCCAGGTGATGAATTATAAAAACTCTTAGCTTGTTTAGGAAATAGAAGCGGGGGGCAGGAAGGACTGCGATCCACCCTCGCTTTTTCTACCCTGTGCCCGGCAGAGGGTCCACAGCTGTGTCGGCTTCCCTGAGAGAGCGCCCGGGACCTGCCGGTGCCAACCCAAGGACACCCACCAGGACTGGGCCTCTGTGACATGGGCCCCTGAGAGAGAACTTGGCTCACATCACGAGGTCTTAAAAACACAGTGCGTTTGCTTCTAAAATGGGTGCCTCTCGGGGTTAATAAAACCTAAAGGTGTGAATTCAAGGCTTCAGAACTGGATCCAGTAAGACATGGAATTGTGCCCACTGGTGATCCACCGCCAAAGCCATCAGAGTGTAACAGGGTGTGTGTGGGGCGGGGGCGGGGGGGGGGGGGGGTGAGGGGGGGGGGGGTGTTGATCAGTGTGTGTATTTTGTTTTCCAGGGCCCTGTCCCCGCAGGCTAGACAGATCTGTGGACTTTTTCACCACTCAAGAGTATTTGGGGGTGAAGTCAAAAACCATGTCAAGCAGATTTTGTTTCCAGGATGACAATTCCAAACAAAAGATTTGATTCCCCAACCCCAACTTGATGTAAAAGCTTGGAAAATACTGTCTTGGTCCATCCCAGCTTCTACAACTGCGTACCACAAACTGGGGCTTATAGACAACAGAAGTTTCGTGCTCACAGTTCTGGAGGCCAGGGTGCCGGTGTGGGTGAGTGAGGGCCTCTTCCGGGTCACAGATGGCAGACTTCTCCCTGCGTCCTCATATGGTGAGAGGATGAGGGGGGGCTCTTTAGGTCCCTTCTCAGGGCACTTATCGCATCATGGGGTTCCACCCGCATGACCTGATCAGCTACCTAAGGCCCCACCTCCCAATACCATCACTTTGGGGTTAAGGTTCATCTGCATATAAGGATGTTAGAAATTCTTGACAGTGGCTGAAACCAGTGTGGGAGAGGAGCCAGGACAAGAGCCTTCAAAGTGGGGAAGCCATCAAGGTGGCCAGAGACAGGGAGAAGTAGCAGTGGCCAGGGCATCTCTGCTCCCAGTGGTGCCACGTACGCCCTGCCTTAGTCCCCCGCTAACACACTGGACAGCTTCCTTACCTACCATGTCACCTGTCCTCCAGCCCTGGAATGAAAGCCCATGGCATAAAGGTTCTTGTTTGCTTTCTGCACAGTGCTGGGCACACAGATGGAAGTTCAGCAAACTCTGGCTGAACACGTTAATGAGTGAACACGTTAATGAGTTAATTAGGGGCACCAGGAGGCCAACGCTACTGCTGCTGCAGCAAAATAAGAACTCAGAGACCAGTGGAGGCAGCCACGCGCAGTGACAGTGGCCTCCAAAAAAGCCATTTTCTGAGCAGTGGTGAGAGAACAAGGCTGACCAGGAGGCTCAAGAAAGACAGAGAGGAACTGGAAGCAGCAGACTTTGCTGGGAACATAAGCAGAGAAAGTGTGGTAGATGGAGTCAAGAGATGTCCTGGTGTTTCTGCTGTAAAGCAGAAGGAAAAAGGTTGTGAAAAC
Source organism: Myotis yumanensis (assembly GCF_028538775.1). Taxonomy (NCBI): domain Eukaryota; kingdom Metazoa; phylum Chordata; class Mammalia; order Chiroptera; family Vespertilionidae; genus Myotis; species Myotis yumanensis. Next base: position 28,265,158 of record NW_027223755.1, read on the forward strand.
CCAGGCTCCTTGTCAGAGGTCAAGGTGAAGTCACGGGGAGCGGGGCTGAGAGGGAAGAGGTTCTCCTAGGAATAGGCACATCTGATATGTGGTTTTGCATTATTTAAGCTTCAAGGTGAAGCATGTTATCATGATGTGTCATGTCACCATGCTATGTCATGTGACAATCACCCATCATGTAACCACTGTATCATGGAACTTCTGCACATGCAACCACTGCACATCATGTGACCAGTATGTATCATGTGACTATGGCACATCATGTGGTCACTGGGCATCATGAGACCAGCAGGCATCATGTGGTCTCTATGTGGTCTTAGAGGTTGTTTATCTACTTGTATTGGTGTACCCTGCATATGGCACAATGTTGGGAAAGACTGATCTAAAAGACAGAGAACTAAAGGGAGAAGGAGAAAATTTAAATGCACTGCAGCAGAAAGTCTCCAAGAGTTCGGACCCCAATGTGATCTATTATTTTCTCTCAGAGACTTACCCCCGTTTAGACCCTACTTTTTTAAAGTAGGTCCCTAATTTGAAACAGGAAAGAGAATGGACATCTGACAAGCACTTTGGTAAATACGACATTTCTAATTTCTTCTTTGTGGTGTTGGAGCAGTGCCACGAACAGGTCATAGACCCTGCTCTGCTTGTCAGTGAGGACCCGCGGCACAGAGACCCAGTTGGCACCCGGGGAACCAGTGTGGCAGTGCTGGGGGGAGCTTTCGTCTGGTTCTGGGTAATTTACCTGAGCGTGTGAAGTTCCATTTCCTTGTCTGTGAAGCATGGGCACCAACTTGTCACCTCCAAGGTGTTGTCATGAGGTTTCAGTGAAACTACACAGGTGAAAACGCCAGCCTGTCACGCTCACCTGACCACTCTCCACTGGGGAGCACTCGGTTTATTGTAGCTCTGCTTGTTGCTCTTCTGTGTTTTTATTATTTCCCTGGAAACAGCACTGTACACCTGAACTTGACAATGTCAAGACAATGCCTTGTCCTGTGGCATGGGTCTAAGTCAGCAACTGCAGGCATTTGATGTGGGAGCCATGATCATCTGAGTAATGTGTTTAAGGACATAATGCGAGACTGGGCCTAGGTTCTTCCTTTTCATATTGATACTATAATTATTAGGAAACAGTACTTTTTCCAAGAAGGAAACTAGCAAAAGACAAAAGCAGTGGCTCTACCACCACTGGCTCTAACACAGAATAGTGACGTCCTCACCTTTCATCCCCTCCCCCACACTCCAGCTTTAGCCCAGGGAACTGCCACCTTATATCTGAGAGATGGTTTGCTTGGGGTTCAGGCCATGCTTCTCTCCCTGTGATAAACCAATGCGTTTATCACAGGACTCCTGTTTCTAAAGTGAATCATGTTTCTTCATTATCCAAGACCTCCAGGTGTTTTCCATTTTTACCAAATGAAGCCAACAATCATCAGACCCCTGTTCAATGGTCCCACAACTGCATCCAAACTTACACTTAGACCCTATTGCCAAGACCTCCACTGAAATCTATGTAGCTGCATCATTGAAGCCGCTGAACTTGGGTCTTTTTTCCGACATCGCCTCCATTCATGCTTTAGACTTCCCATTCCTGCCCTTGTGCATACCTTGGCCAAGGCCCTCCGCCTCCCATTCATTCTTGGTTTCCACAGTCACTCATTTTTCTGATATTAATACATCCACCGCAGTTTAGTCGAATCCTCGGTATCTCACACTGTTCAGCCCTCCCCCACCCTCTAGTTCACATCTGACCCATGGCTCAGAGCCTTGCAGTGGGGAAGGGTCCTAGGTGGTAACTTGTATCTTTCACATTTTCTCTTCCTCCTGGCTCTTCCAAGGTCTGGGATGAGCATAAAAGGTCAAGCCTTAAATGCCTGGAACTTTGTCCCGGGAACATTAACCAGCCATCAGTCTTCATCATGCCATGTGGCCCTCACAGGTGGTCTGAAGGTCTCCATAGGGAGCTTCTCTCTGTGAGCCCCTGATGCAGAGAAGGCGACCCACCTGGACACTCCTGGTGTCTGCTATTCATGCTCTATCACAAGTCATGCAACTCTGTGGCTAAACCAACAAGTTTAGGATTGCTCATGAGGCTACAGATCAGTTTAGTGGGTGTGCAGATCTTGGCCAGGGTTTGCTGAGCTCAGCTAGGTGCATTCACACACCTGCAATGGCTGCAGGTTGACCATGGGCTGCTAAGCCCAGGATGGCTTTTCCCACAGGTCTGGTGGTCAGTGGCTATCCACTGGGGTGGCAGGCATGACTGGCTGTGTGCCTGTCACCACCAACCAGGTTAGTCTGGGCTTGTTCGCATCATGCTCTCTGGGTCCCAAGACGGCAACTGGAGTCCCAGGCTAAGAGCTATCACACTGTCACTTCTGCCATGTTGCATTGGCCAAAACAAACCTTAGCAAGGCCAGAAAAAAGATACTACCTATTGGGAGTGGGGAGGGGGAGTCACCTTGCAAAAGGGCATGGATACAAGGATGAAATGATTGGACCACTTCAGTAGAAACACAACAAAATCCCTCAGCTCACCTCTCTGACAATAAAGGGCTGCCCACCCAGATGGCTCAAGATCTCTACCCTCTGCTGTATCCACTTGGCATGGAAAGATTCCTGCAGCCTGGCCCTGCCCAGTTGTAGAAATGCAACTGACCCAGCTACTGCTCTCTCTGGCTCATGTGCCATCATGGGCTTCCTGGCCAACCTCCCCTTTAAAGAGCTCTCTAGGTTCCAATCCATCCTCAAAGTCTCCAGGTTGCGTTTTTGGTTCTTCTAAGAACCATCTCAGTGTTTTATCATGAGCCTAAGAGCAGCACAAAGATCTGTAATTCCTCTGCTCATCCAGACAGAGTTGCCATCTCCCCTTTCTGAGAGTCTCAATCTCTGCAAGTGCTTTCCTTGAAGGTCCCTCATTTGGCCTGGAGGTCAGGGAGCGCTCCCTCCCCCACAGGCAGGGATGGGGCAGAAAGCCAAAGCACGTTCCACATTCTCGCCCAAATCCCTACAAGCTTCTGTTCCCTCCAGTGGTTGGATGAGAGTAATGGTAGACAGAGAAGCTGTGTTTTGGGGGGGTGAGGATTGTTTGGGAGCCTACGCCCTCTTTAGGATGAGGATCCCTTGTCTTAGCTTGGACTTTAGCTGGAATGTGGAGGCAATAGGAAAATTCCCATTTAACTTCCTGTTACACACATCACCTGATTTCCTGATGGCCTCACAAATGTGGTTCTGTCTTGGTCCTGGTCATAATAGAACATGCTGTTTTTTAACTTCTTATATGAAGATGCTACCTTTCCAACTACACTGTGTTCTTTATGGGGCTGGGGGAGGGCAGGGGAGTTGCATCTACCTCTCTTGTGCTAGGGAAAACCAAGTCCAATTGTCCCAATGCTGGAGTCTCACAGTCCTGAAAATACTCTTAAGGTAAAACATAAATATCTTAGGGCCATCTCATAAAATGCTGCTTTATGCCACCTCCATTTTAAGGCTCATTCAAACCAATTTTTTCTTGATGGATCTGCTTGGTGTATGGAATGATCAAAAATATTGAAGGATAATGGATTATTGCCTTTTAGAAGTGATTGCTTGCTATAAATTAAATACAGTTCAAGGAAAAACAATGACCTCATTGATTACGTGAAATGGGCTATTCAAGGGCCACAGTCAATCTTCGGATAGACGAGGGCTTGGAGACTTAGCTTTATGACACACGCCCCACCCTCTTTCTGAAACTTGGCTCCTTTTCTCTTTTCTCAGGCAGGATGGATAGAGCTGGCTATTGTCGTTTTATCACCCTGACACAAAGCAGGTGACGCTCAGTGTTCCTGTCCCCGAGGACAGTAAAACTCTTGGAACTGAAAGGGAAACTTCCCCACACAAGCACTGTGGAGAGGGAAGTGCCTCCTGGTTGTTTCAGCAGCCTAAGCACTTTAGAGCCTATATTTGCCCTTGAATTATGTTTTTCTTTTCATCATGATTTGCAGGTCTTGAAAAACATCACTGTTAAAATATATATATATTTGAAAGAGACAAAGGAAATGAAAAAAAGACCCTGCTCGGAGGGGAAGGCAGTAGGAGCTGTGTGCAGAAAGCTGCCAATAGGGAGATTTCATGCTTTTGTTAATTAAACGCACAAAGAAGAAAAAAAAAAACAGTGCAGCAGGCTGTATCCTCCATAACAGCTTCCACTAATAAAAAGTAATAGACAATTTCCTGCACTCCGTTGTCCTGAATACCATTAGAGCAGGTAATGGAGTTTTGGAACTGGGAGCCTCGCCGGCTGTCAGCGGAGGGCTACCCTACCCTCCTCTTCTCCTTTTATTAAATGACTAAGTGCAGCCGCCTGTGTCCTATCTCTCCCTCTTGCAACTATTGGATTGTATTATTTTACATTTTGATTGAAATGATGTCACCGCCAGATAAAAGCCGAGCTGCATTGTAATTGAATCGGCCAGTTGTTTATTCTGGTGCTCTCCAGCCGGCCTGCACTTGTCCTAACACTGCATACAGAAAGGGCCTCTCTTGTTTAACACGCCACCGATTAGATCTATTAACAAAAGAAACGGGATCGAACTGGGGGGTCGAGGGCCTGGAGCTGCAGTTTCAAGGAAAAAATATTGGGGGGAAAAATTAAATGTGAAGAGACACCATCTGCCCAACTTTCCAAGTGTGACTGGAAGTTTCAATCAACGCCTTTTGCATGGTGTCAGTGCCAGATGCGGAAGGTTTTGACGGACAACATCTAAATGACGGCTAATGGGAGCCAGTGCGTTCGGAGACGCGGTGACACTTCCTTCCTAAATGTCATACCCATGTTTTCATTTGCAGAATAGCCCCAGTTTCATTTATGGAGTGAATTCTCATTTATTATATTTAGACTGGAAGTAATGTAACACCTATAGTGATGACGAAGATGGGAGAAATAATTAGAACTGTTTATGTTCAAATTACATGGGTGTTTTTGTTTGTTTTTAATAACAATGTTCCTCCCCAAAAATCCTGGCTCTAAGGCATCTGTGAAGACATGATTTTTATCGGGAGCAATTGAGCCTGTTACACCTGTATAATTATACACAGAATAAATGAAGAACCAGTGTTATCATTATTTATATTAACAAGTGAGATCGTTGTTTAATCCTACTTATTTCAAGATAATGCTCAAACTTGTTGTAAGCCAAGGTAAGTTTAACATGAAAAAAGTAAGAACTAAAGGACAAAAGCCCAAAGCAGTGCCTTGCATAATGTAAATTTTCTGTTTTTCCATGTTTCTGGGTCTCTCCATCATGCTCTTTCTTGGTGCAAAGAGGTGAATCTTCAGTTCTTCTCATCAGATACTTAGGTGCTATCCCGCCTAAGTCCTGCAGACCTGGCAATGCAGGAGTGCCTTCCGGGGAATCCTGTTCAGTTTTATCGTGAGGTTTTGTTCATTTCACCTGGTCAAATGTTTAAAACGGTCTATTAAATGTACCTCTATTGTTGCTGTAAAGTACCTTAACTATGTTATCTGTTAGAATTTATACATGTTTAGTATTTACTGGTATTTCATTTGCTAGTTGGCCTAACTAGCAAGTCAAATAAATTCTTGTCATCTATAGACCTAAAAACAGTTCATAAATATTAATTCCTTTTTGTTTCTCCTTTTTCTGCCCAGTTGGCTTGCAGCTTAGAAAACTTTGGCTCATAGAAGTTAAAATCCAAAAGGCCCTCTCCCCCAAAGTCTTCCTTCCTTAAAAATGCACAATTTGCCGAAACCGGTTTGGCTCAGTGGATAGAGCGTCGGCCTGCGGACTCAAGGGTCCCAGGTTCGATTCCGGTCAAGGGCATGTACCTGGGTTGTGGGCACATCCCCGGTGGGGGATGTGCAGGAGGCGGCTGATCGATGTTTCTCTCTCATCGATGTTTCTGACTCTCTGTCTCTCTCCCTTCCTCTCTGTAAAAAGTCAATAAAATATATTTTTTAAAAATGCACAATTTATCTTAACCTTAATGCTTCCCCCCCCCCAAAAAAAATAAATAAATAAATGAGGCAGGATGTATTTCCTTCAGTAAGTGAAAGGACAGATAAACTATGGTTCATCCAAACAGTGGAATACCATTCAGCACTAAAAGAAATAAGCCGCAAAACACATGGAGGAACTTAAATGCCTCTTGCTAAGTGAAAGAAACCAATCTGAAAAGGTCATGTGCATAATAATTCCAATGATATGACCTTCTAGCAAAGGTAAAACTATGGAGACAGGAAAAAGATCAGTGGTTGCCAGGGGGGTTGGGAGGGCAGTGGAAGGATTCATAATAATGTATCAATATCAGTTCATTCAATGTAAAAACTCTACCATGCTAATGAAAGATGTGAGAACTCTCTGTATTTTCTGCTAAGTTTTCTGTAAATCTAAAACTGTTCCAAAAAATAAAGTCAATTAATTTTTTAAAAATTCAGCATCTATCTTAACCATAAGCTTTCCTCAAAAAGCCAGGATAGTGTTTCCCCCAACCTGAAGCACACTCCTACCCGCCCCGCTCTCCTACCTGCCCCACACTCCTACCCGCCCCGCTCTCCTACCTGCCCCACACTCCTTCCTGCCCTGCACTCCTACCCGCCCCACTCTCCTACCCTCCTACCTGCCCCACACTCCTACCTGCCCCACACTCCTTTTTTTTTTTTTTTAAGAGAAATGATTTAACTTTATAAAATGTGATAATACAGCAAGATTTGATTGGGGTTGTTTATCTGGCAAGTGAAGTTTATAAAAAACACCTAGAATAAAAATTAGAAACATAACTAATAAAAGTTAGAAACATAAACATTTTGAGGAAATAGTCATTTAGAAAGACAGTGACAACAATGAGCAGCAAAAGCAGCAGCGACGACGTGGGTGGAAAGTCGGCTCCGTTGTGATGACAAAACAATGAAGGGCCGAGGGGGAGCCTGACCTTCCACTCCAAGCCCAGCTGAGGGGCTGGGGAAGCGGCGGCAGTGATCTCGAGAGAGGCACCAAGGCCTCCAGAATGGAACCCTATTGACGGCTGCTGGCCCAGCGGGGTGGGGGGAGCAATGCCTCCTGCACACAGACCCCCACCACCACCCTTCCTTTTACGGGCCTCCCAGCCTCGGGCAGTGATTCACAGAAGAGTCCCTATGGATTGGCACTGTACGACCGGCCTACTACTCTGTCCACCTTCCTAACCTGCATCGCTGCAGGCCGCCCCTGTCCCACGTGGTGAGCTCAGTGGGAGAAAACTCATCAGAATGTCAACCTGAGCTAGAATGACAAGCTGCCAGGGAGAACCAAGGAAACGACATACAGGGCTACACACAAAACACTTTTAGAGATGTCATCCCACAGCCGAGGCGGAGTGAGGGCCACCTTGGCGAGGCAGGCTGGAAGGCCCTCAGCATCATCCCCATCCTGGCCGCCCAAAGGACACAGGGGGATTCTTGACTACATTGTGAGGTAGTCTAACCATGGAAGTACACCGGGTAGCCCCCTTGGGGATCCCCACACTTATGGCTGCTTCTCTCACCATCTCCAATGTCTCCAAAAACCAAGAGCCCTCAGTATTGACAAACTCTGGAAACTGTGTCGTACCTCCTGTTCGTTCATTGTGAACAGGAGAAAAACTAGACTTGGCCTTACTCTTGTGCTGTAAGGTCTGACTCACCTCAGGACCACAGACAGAGCCATGGAGATGCTGGCCACCACAGGTGCTACCTTGTTGGCAAAGGTGGGGCATTGATTAGGGATAGCCCTCTAGGCATTTCATGTGTTTTTGTCCAGGAATTAATAAAGTTACCCTGGAAAATATGACATTGGGACCCATAGGTATTTTGCTAATTTAGAAAGTAAGGAAAAGGCCATAACAATGTGATTTAATTTGATTTCAGTCTCTTTTGAAATCTATATTAAAGGAAACATGCAAATATGTTGAAATGCTATCTGCCTACACAAATGGTTTTTCAGTAAGGAGTGCCAACAGAGGACACAGAGAAAGCAGTGTAGAGTCAGCATGTCTTTCTGCCTTCCTGACACCTGCTGTCCTTTAACTTCCAGTTTTTGGGCTATCTCGTCATCAGTGGAAACAGCCCAGTCCCAGTCCCACAGTCTTCTTTCACTTCCCATCCCACAGCTTCATTTGTCTACATGTCTCTACCTATTGAGCTGGACTGAGGCCTCCTCCCCTGCTTGGAGACCCTGGGGCAGCCAGGGGTCCTTGAAAAGATCCCAAGTGCCCAGCCAGACAAGTCTCCTCCTGGCCTGAGGACACTTTTCTCCAATGAGACATGCATGGGAACCCTTCCCACCCAGGAGGAAATGCCAGCAGGGGCCAGTGGAAACCTAGCTGCACTGGCTACATCAAGCTGACCCAATAGCACCACCCAGGCCCAAAAACTAAACTATCACTGGAGCCACATCTCACAAAGGGAGACACAGCCGTACATGCTACACCTAAATGGGGTAGATTCGCTCTAAAATAGAAAACTTACATAGGACCAAGTACCTCCTAACATAACAAACAGAATGCCCAGGGTACAGTAAAAATCACTCACGATACCAAGAAATAAAACAATCACAACTAGACTGAAAAAAGATAACCAGCTGACAACAACACTGAAATGAATCAGTGTCAGAATTATCTGGCAAGGATTTTAAAGCAGCTGTCATAAAAATTCTTCATCAGTTACAAATTACCTTGAAAAAGGTAGATCACAGCAAAGAAATAGAAGTTGTAAAGAATAACCAAATGGAAATGTTAGAACTGAAAGATCCAATCTGTGAAACACTGCCTGATGAAGAGTACAGTGGACATAACAGGAAATAATCAGTGAACCTGAGAAAAGATCAATGGAATTTACTCAACTTGAACAACAGAAAGAAAACATACTGAGGGGAAATGCAGAGAATTTTATGAAGCTGTGGGATAACAAAGGGTCCAACATCCATATCACTGGAGCTCAGAGAGAAAGGAGAAAGGAAGTGTGACTAAAAAAGTATTTGAAGAAATCATGGCTGAAAACATCCCAAATTTTGTGAAAAACACAAACCTCCACATACAACAAGATAAGCCAACCCCAAATGGGATAAATTAAACAAAAAACCCTACACAAACATATCATAATTACACTTCTGAAAAATGAAACAATTAAAAGTGAAGACAATCAAAGAGAAATAGCACATCACATATAGGGGGAACAGAATGATAGCAGATTTTCTGTTTTAAACCATGGCAGACTAAAGAAACTGGAACAGCGTCTTTTTAAGGCTTAAAGAAAAGAGTCGTAGACTGTGACTTTTCTAGCCAGTGAAACTACCTTTCGGGAATGAAGGGGAAATAAAGACATTCTTACAGGAAGAAAAACTAAAAGAATTTGTCACTGGCAAATTTAATATTTTAAGGATTTTATTGGGTCTCTTTTGTTGTATAGTATATAAAAGTAGTATGTGTTTTTATTCATTATTCTGAAAAAGTTTGGGATCACTTTTGTTGAAAATAAAGTAAATGATACCTGTGTTTCCCTCAATAACCTATAATTTTGTGGCTATTTAACAAGATCATCTTAAAGTAAATCAGTGGGGGCATGATACAACCCTTAATTCTCCCTAGATTTCTTGATAAAGAATAATTTGAGGCAATTCAGTACACTTATGAAAACACCAAAATGATTCCTTATTACCTGGAGAATCTAAAAAGTGCCTGGAAATTCTTGGCATTTCCTGGAAGCCTTCTTGCCAATGCAAATGCATGTATTTTTAATAAACATGTTCGACACCATTCCAACATGTTTTATTATGATTAAAAGGACTTCAAATTTGACAAAAATCTCTCTCTAATCCAAATTTCAAATGATTTCCTCCAGGGAGAAAAGCAATCTGTTAAAAACAAAACTCTAAGTGAATGTCAATAAAGACTTATTCTGAGTATAAAAGAGAATGTTTTATCTTGAAGTAAATCTTATAAAAATTAAGTAAACCTGAGGTATGAAGTCAACTTCAAACTGTATATCCCTAGGGCAGGGGCACTAAGAAAAAAGAACTATTTCTTAGCAAAATGATGAGAAAAAGAGTACTGCATGGCATAAGCAAAGTACTGAGAGATGTTACTGCCTGGCTCAGTTGCAGCCCATTTTGTAGATCAGCTGTAAGATGTTTGGACTACTTAGAGCCTCCTGTTACAGGTTCTCCCTCAACTCCCTCCAAATTCCAGTGCCACAGGAGAGTTCCTCCATGTTAGATTCAGAAATTTCAGAGCAAGAACAATCATTGTCATTTCCTTTGAAAATGTATGAAAACAACTTGGGGAGGAAATGCTAAAACATGGAAATCAGTCATCAAAGTGCAGACAGGGTTGGCCACATTTCATGACAGATACTTAAAATATTTATCATAAACAAATGTACCCTTTGGCTTCTCCTCACGTCTCATTCCTAATCCCTTACCTCACCAAATTGAGTCCAGAGCAGTACAAATTGATAGCGCATATATTTGATGGGTGAATCTGCTTTAAATATTTGATAAGATATATTTTGGCATATATCAGAATCAAAGATGCAATTCTGATAGAGAGCTTTGATAACTATTTGTGATAATGATTTTTAAAAAACCAGGAAATGTAGATAAACAGTTGCCTGTCCATGAGGAATCTTTTATTTTCTTAGTATCCAAATATGAAAGGTTTTACAGAAATAGAATTTTCATCTTTTAAGGGAGTGAACTTTTAATAAAGGAGATTTGGGGGATCATTGTTTTTAAATATTTGCCACTGCCTAAAAAAGGATTTTCTTGTTAAGTCCAGGAATTTAGGAAAGTACTCTGTGTTCATTTCACAGGTGACCTGAGCCCCCAGGGTGTGAAACTGGGTCCTCTGTCCTTGGCTCATTCACTTCAGTGTAAAACAAAAAATCAAGTAACCAAACAAAGACGTCGTATAAATACAGATTTGTAATTTGGTGATTATAAACCACAGAAATTTCTTCCAATACATTATAGGAAACATATTTCAGAAATTGACATAGTTATTAGTATTCTGAAAGAACGTTTGCATTTATCATGATAGTCACAGTGTCAGGCGCAAACACACGAACACATTCCGAGTCTCTTCCCCTCACCACCTAAGGAGAGTCTGTGCAGACTTGTTTTCCTTCTGGGATTGGCAGACGGGGCTGTGGGCAGGAAAGGCTAGGAGAGGGTGGAAGGTTGTTCTGCATAAGGTGGTGTTGGATCACCTCAATGGAAGGCACAGCAGGGAAAGGTTCCAGAGGGAGAGTGGAGCAGAAGGAGCATCTGGGAGGCTGGGACCTCAAGCAGAGAAGGGCATGAAGATATGGTTTGTTGAGCATCACATGATATGAACTTGTCCTCTGCCACTAAATGAGGGACTTGCAGCAAAGTTCCATTTGTATTCCAGAAGATTTGCATTGCTTTTACAAGCTTTGCAGTGTGCATGTATGTTTCTGTGTGTGCATATGTGTGTGTATATGTGTGAGTGTGTGCAATGTGTGTCTAATGAACTATCCTAGTGAAATGGGCCTTAGGGAGGAGCATGGAGCCCTGTTTTTTCTTCAGGTTTGTGTCTTCATTGATTATGTTCTAGGTGCCAAATTATCTGGTTACTACTTTACGTAAGTTACATTTCTTCCTCACAAGAGCTATAGGAAGCTGTTAATTCTATATTTTAGAGATAAGGTACTGAGTCTCAAGGACTTGAAGTAACTTTTATCGAGTCACAGACCAGTAAATGTAAGAGAAAAACCCTGTCTTTCTTACTCCAAAGTCTGTATTGTCAAAAACTATTTCAAATACACGGCAGAGATTTCTCCCAGCAAACTCCAGTGTTGGACTAAAATCCTGGAAACTCAATTTGTAAGAAGCATCCATCTTCCCATTCCTGGGCTTGTAGATATCTGCAGCTTCTTTCAATTGCAACATTTTACTGCCTCAAGTTGACCAAGAAAAAGCTACATAGTGGGAAGTGGGGGTGGAGGGCTCTGACGTTGGTGGTGTAAGGGGTGTGCCCTATCCACTGGTCAGAAGCACCTGGGCACAGTCCTGAGCTCTCAACACTCCTCCATGGGGTCAGACGCCAGAAGATGCCATAAGGAAAAAGTGACATTAAAAGTTAAGAGGTTAGTGAAAAGAATTACTTAAACATGGCTTCTTATTTTTCCAATATTTAGGAAAATCTAGGCTTTTTATAATAAACTGAAGGCCCAATGCATGAAAATTCATGCAAGAGTAGGCCTTCCTTACCCCAGCTGCTAACACCAGCTTCCCTCTGGCACCCGGGACCCCAGCCGGCTTCCCTCGGGCCAGGCTTTGTCAGGAAGGAAGTCTGAACATCTGGGAGGTCTTTTGGCTGTCCAGTATAATTACCATATTACTCTTTTATTATTATAGATAGGAAGAAAAATTTTGATGAAGCTAATACAAATTTTGCCTGACTGTCCTCATGTGCCCTGCATAGAGCAACAAAGAACAGATGAACATTTTAGAAGTAAAGGAGATTGAAAGTACCTTAAAATCAGTAGTCTATTTCTTCAAGGAGTCAGAAAGTGTTTCTCTGACTCTTAAGGCATCATAACTCCGTAAGGAGAAAGGCAAGGGTGAGTTTGGGGGTGTGCTGTTCACCAATGACTTAAAGGGAAGGCCATGCAAGGGATCTAACTGACCGACAAGCGAGCAGTGACCCACTGCGGGGTGTGGTGGGATGCTTCGTAGACACAGACATTAGGAACACAGGAGCCCTGGCAGAAACAGGAGCACCGTACCTGCAGACAGAGGACCCAGTGTTTATCAAACTCCAGAATGTAGTCAACGGTTGATTTTTCACGCTGTGAGAAACTTGACTGAATCTTGTCTGCTTCCCAGATACAGGACCTTTGGCAAGTTCTTCAGCTTTCTGTGCCCCTTTCTTTCCCTGTGTGGGATGAGAGCGCCTAAGTTCAGGGTGGCAGTACAGACTGAACACAACATATGTATCGGGTGTGCCTGCAGCTCTGGTCCTGGCCGGTGGAGAGAGGGGAACCTTATCTTGCACGCTCAGAGGGAATGGAGTCCATGTCCTCTCCGTCTCCACAGCCCCTGCACCACATCCACCTCTGCAGTGGCGTGCCTGACCAGCAGCATGCTTCCTGAATGCTGCCTTCCATTGGAGATACATTGTACATCACTATGCATAGGTAGGGTTGACCCCAAATTCAGGTTAAAGAATGGCTAACATTTTCTAGGGAACTGCAATTTTCCAGGCAGGGTGCTATGCATTCGATCCTCCTAAGAGCTCCAACAATAAGGACAATTGGTCATTATCCAGTTCAGGGGAGAATATGTGCTTAGTCTATAATCTCACAGTAAAATGTCAAACCAGAACTCAAACCCAGATAGCCTGACTTCTCAGCCCCCACTTGTAATTAACTCCAGGTGAGGTCTTCCTGGAGCAAGGGGTGCACAGTAGGGGCCCTGGGAGCAGGTGCCCTCTGTGACCTCAAATGTCAGTGCCAAGCATCTGGCCCAAGTATCCCACAGTCACCCAAACATCTCGTTTTTCATTATAATTACTGTTTCCTTTTTACTTATGTACATGCATGTATTTTCTTGCCTCCATGAGAGACTTGAAGGAACTTACAAAAACCAAGAGAAAATAAAACAGCCCAAGAAACATAAGTCAAAACCCACTAACTCGCCTTTCTTCAGAGCCACAGAGGAAATGCTGGCACTGAGGATGACTGCCAAGGACCACAGCCCGGAGGCTGCTGCTGGGAAGTGGGATGGTCCGCTGGGCCTGCTCAGGGGACACCGCCATATGGCTCAGGAACCTCTCTTTCGTTGTAGCCACAAAGGTCTGTCATTTCTTTAAAATTCTTCACTTTATAGAAAATTCACTTATTCTGCAGCTTAACGTTTGTTCCCTTCACAGAAATGCATATTGAATTATAGCTACTGTGTTAGATAGGGTTCTCCAGAGAAACAGAACTACAGGAGAGAGATGACAAATGATAGATTGATATATAGATAATAGGTATATAGAAAATAGATTATAGATAATTATAGATAATGGATAATGAAATAGAGGTGTAGATAAATTGATGGATGACTTATTGATGGACAGATAATAGGTAATTAGATAGATAAGTAGATAGATGATATATAGATAGGTAATTAGATAGATAGATAGATAGATTTACTATAAGGAATTGGCTCAAAAGACTATCGAGTCAGAGAAGCTCCAAGATCTGCCATCTGCATCCTGGAGACTGGGGAGAGCTGGTGAAGCAGTTCCAGTCTTGCCCAAAGGCCTGAGAACCAGTCCAAAGGCAGCAGAAGACCAATGCCCAGCTCAGCAGTCAGGCAGAGGGACAAACCCTCCTTCCCCCACCTTTTGTTCTATCCAGGCCTGAGAAGGATTCAGTGATGTTGAACACAATGAGAAGGGCCATCTGCTTCCATCAGTCCACCAACCGAAATGCTAATTTCTCCCAGAAACACCCTCACAGATGCACCCAGAAATAATGTTTTACCAGCTATCTGGGTGCCCCATGATCCAGTCAAGTTGACACATATAATGAACTCTCAAAGGCACTGTAACCTAGGCCATGGCTGAGTTGGGGCTTTGACGCTGCCCTTACCATCCACAGCCCATCCCTGCCACCTAAGTATAATTCTGATACCCACTCCCATCTTGAAGAAGATCGAAAGGCTAATTTACCATTCGGGAATGTTCCTCTTCCCAAATGACCATTGGTTTACTGCCTGTAAAGGCTCCTTCTCAGGTAGCTGTGTCCCCACCCTTCCCAGCCTGCGGGGGGTCCTGGGAGCCAATCTTAGGCAGCCAAAGGTCCTAGGAACCTGGCCAAGTCTGATTCAGAAGAGTGAACTTTCACAGAAAAGGATGAACAGGAAAAAAGGTAAGTGAGAACCAGGAAGATGATCGTACCCAAAACACCTGCTTCCCTCACTGGAACAGTGGGTACACCTGTGTGTGAGATACTTATCGGGTTAGTTCCGTCCACACCAGAGCAAGTGGGTATACACACAGGTGGAGGAGCTTAGCTATTGGCAGTAGCTGACCAGGCCGCAGAATCGGTTTCTGACAATTTCAGGAGTTTCAGGACAGAGCTAGTTTTACTGCAAAATATAGCACTGGGAGGAAGTTTTCAAAAGACTTATCACTTTTCCTTTTCCGGGACAGTGTGGTGCTAGCAATCTCACCTTCCTTTAGTCTGTAACTGGCTTGAAACTCTGGGGCGTGGTGTGTGTGTGTGTGTGTGTGTGTGTGCGTGTTTTTCCCTATGTCACTGAAGAGCTACAAAACTATGGAAAAAAAATAGTGTCACAGGCAGATTATTTTAATTATGTTTAAAAGGGCATTGTTTTCAACACCCCCACCATCCACATTTAGAAATATGAAATCTTATATTTGAGAAACCACATTCCCGAAGTGGGATATTGGCCACTCCCCCATTTGTTTTTGGCCATCACTTCTCAGGCCCACACATAAAAATCATCTGCTTGCATTGCTCTTTTATGATGACATTTTGTGGGGCTGACATAATCAGGAAAGCATAATTCAATTTTCTAAAATTAGCCATTTATTACAGCGTGAGCAAGACACAAATATTTCCATGAATCATACCCACAAATAATGAAAACTAAAAATAAAATGACTTTTCCCTATCAGTAGGGTAATAGTTTAATTGTATACAGTTATTCTTACATTAAAAGCTGCATACCTGGCAAGCTTTATCGGGTAACAGGGACTTTTAAATGTGCCAATGTTTCTACACAAGTAACGTGGATCAATTGCAAAAGGGATAACCATAATGATTAAATCATTAAAATTTTGTCTATGCTTCACAGAGCATAGAGAAAATTAACTTCCCACCAACCTCATTTTTCTGCTGAACATGAAATAATGATTTTCTGCCAGTATAATTACAAAGCTAACATCTGATAGAGTCAGCATCCAGCGGGGATTATCGCAGGCATGAGTATTAGACCTCATTACCAGCTTGACTGCAAAATTATTACATCTTGTAATTGGAGGGTGAGATTTATATACAGATTGGCCGGGTTTCTGTAAGATTGTAATTACAAGCTTCGTTGGTTCGCTACTTATCGCACGGTGCAGGAGGAGGCAAAAACAAGCAGAAGGAAGACCATTTCATTAAGCTGTAACCCTATCAAGGGAGGAGCACTGTAACGTCCCTGTATTTATTAGGCCAAACAGAGCTGTTTGCAGAAGGGGAGACCATTTATTACCGCCTGACAAATGGGATTTCATTTATTTAACCTCGGCGATCTATTTCAGTAAAATGTACAAACGAGCCATCCATTTTATGATTCCGGAGTCAACGCTCAATTATCTAAAGGCTAACTGAGTGTTAAAGTGGCCATCTGCTAGGATGAATTCATTGATTTAATTTGCTTCATGTTGCTGAATGATTCCTGTAGGCAGGGAGGAGGGGCTGGGCCTGCATGAGTGATGGGGGCGCGGGCGGTGCACCCCCGAGTGCGTGTGTGTGTTGGGGGGGAATCTGTGTGTGTTTGTGAGTGTGTGTGCGCGCGCGTGCCTGTGTTTAATCCTTCACACAATAGAAGAATACGATCAATAGCAGCTTAAATTTTATGAGACAAGGAGTTAAGTTGTTCTGCCCAAGCCAGAACACCTTTGTTCTCCCAGAACAAGTAATCTCTGTGGTGGAATTAATATTGACAGGCTAGCTTCTTTGTGGCTAATTTGAGGGCGCCCGGGCCAATTGGCAGGCAGGCAGTAATAGAGCTGTTATTAGAGTTCATTAT
This sequence comes from Myotis yumanensis, assembly GCF_028538775.1. Taxonomy (NCBI): domain Eukaryota; kingdom Metazoa; phylum Chordata; class Mammalia; order Chiroptera; family Vespertilionidae; genus Myotis; species Myotis yumanensis. Next base: position 28,281,951 of record NW_027223755.1, read on the forward strand.
GAAAGCTACAGATCGATGCCCACTCCAGGCCACCGGCCCGGAAGGAGGCATGCTCCTTGCCCTTGGCATCATTCCTATTGCACCTTGACTTTTTAAAAAAAATATTTTGCAAAAGTCAACAAATAAATAAGTGGGTGTTTCTTTGTGAGGCACTCAGCAGCTTGGTGCTCAGTAGCTAGGAAGGGAGACAGAGTGGGGGGCAGATATGGGGGGCAGGAATCCACGCATCCCCATGAAGTCCCTGCTGTATTCACAGTAGCCGCTTGTCACCAGGACCAGCCAGTGGATGATTCCAATAAAGGCTCAGTTCATCAGGACTTCCCACTGACCATCTTCTACACCCCTCTGCAAGCCCAGCCTCGCTCAGACTGTGAAGGAAAAAGAATGTTTTCTGGCAGTCACAGGAGTTTCCTCCCGTGGAGACTTTTCTCTGAGAGGCTCTGCCCAGGGTTCCCGGCGCAGGCAGTGTCTTTGTGAGAGAGGCCCCTTGGAGCTCAGTGACACACGTTTCCAGATTGTTCTTCACTACAAGAGGCTTCTAGGGAAGAGCCCAGCTATGGAAGTGTCCCTGACTATGGAAGTGTCCAGTCCCTCGCTGTTTCCCTGGTGGCTGAATCAGAACAGGAAAGCTGCTCGGTGCTCGTCTTTCCCTCCACACTCCAGCATCTTCAGCGGTGCCTTCAACTCTGAGACCACCCACTCCGGAGGGAAGGGACTGGAAGGCCTATGCTCGAGGATAAGCCTGTATTCACAGTGCTACAGCTCCAAGCCCTGAGCTCATCAGTGTCCGTTCATTCCTTATGCTGCCCCGCCCATGCAAACGAATGCTCCTGACACAGGGTGCCCATCCTGGGTCCTTTTTATGCCAAATCTTTCCTGTCATGGCCACGTGTTCCTTGGTTCTCCCTCTCTCATTCACAGCGGGTGGAGCGTGGACCTCAGCTTTCCACTCCCACATGCACACCTGTCCCCTCCTCCTCACTCACACCCACACCTTCCTCTCTAGGCTTTTGTCCCAAACCAGCCATCTATAGTGAGACTTGCTCATGGTCTGTAAAGGAGAACATCACCCAGGTAGTCTTCTAGAGCCTCCATTATGCCACCATGCAAACATGATCATCACTCTCATGCATTGAGGGACAGGCCTGGCCAAATGCAAATGTTGCTCCAACAAATGCTTCCTGCAGACGTCCACATGGGATGTCCACTCAGAACATCAGGGCACCACCAGCACTAAAGGCCAAGATTAAGATTATCCACAGAAACCCTGCAGAGACGAAACCAGCAGTGCCCTTGCTGGCCTAGGCTGGAGCCCTCTGCCCTCCTTCCCACCCATGACCATCACCCAGACACTCAACTTTCAGGCATTGCCACTTATTGATGTCATGTTAGCAATAGCTGTAGCCCACTGACCCAAGAGGCATAGATTTGACAGTTACCTCTGCCAAGAGGTAGAGGTTACGTCTATAGGTCAGAAAACTAGATGACAGTCTGAGGACCCATCCTCCTACTGGAATCAATCTCCAGAAAAGAGTGGAGACACTCGTGTCCTTCGTCATTGTCTGAAACATCCTGCATTAATCGAGCTGTCTTGATTTTTGCTCCTTAGAGTCAAGGACAGCAAAGTCCTCAATGTTTTCCATGTATTCCACCAGCAATACGGAGGCTGGCAATGGGCAGACAGAGCTCCGTATATCAGGCACTGTGAGAGCAGATGTGGGGCACACCAAGTGCTCTCAGAGGTGGAATCTACTGAAGGTGAATTGCTTCCTGGGCTTAGCTGGTGCTGCAACTGGCCAAGAGCCTGCTCTCATCAAGTCAGCAGCAATGGAAACAAAAGCAGTCTGTTCAGAGTCCACAACCCAGATGACCCCATCAGGGGATGCAATTCATAGGCGGCATGCTCTGTGCTGCCCACGCAATGCAGCTCAACTGAGAAGTAAATGGACATGCATCTTTAACAGGCGTTCTGGGGCCATGTGTTCAGATGACGTTGTGTCCCATGAATCACAGGAAAACAGCCCCTCTCAGCTCAGTAGCGTTTTCTGCCTCCTCGTAGGACTCCCTTATGCCATGGCATATTGCTTGAGCTACCCAACGGTGGCTTTTTTTGCCATTACAGGGACAAGTTTTGTTTTTTTCTTATTTCTACCTGGGACAAATTGAAATCAGTAGTTATATTATATTTATACTATATATTTAGCAACTGTAGTCAATATATTTTCACCACAATGATCAACTTGCAATCATTAAGAACTGTTTATACTTGAACTTTGAAGACTGTTAATGAATTGGTCAACTTATGAATTGGAATTTATTTGTATTTTACCCTGAATTATCCTATTGATTTTTGTATCTAAAGCAACTACAAGGTAGTCCATCTTGCCTCTGATTTGCTATTTTAAGGGCAGGCTACTTTAGGCTGTAATTATTTGCAACAATCAAGGTGATGTAGTTTTGATCATTTGCACAATCTAAAGGCTCCCATAAACCCCTGGAGCAGAAAACCTACTTAGTTGATCTTGAAAATGGCCAAAATATCCAGATTAATCACTACTGGACTATTTCAGTTTTGAAGACAGCAGTCTAAAAAACAAAAACAAAAACAAACAAACAAAACACACACACACACAACAAACAAGCACAAAAATAAAAACAAAGCAACAATGTCAGTATGAATGGGTATTAGAAAGCATTAACCAGGACTGTATCTTGCATAGTCCTGCCTCTGTGTGCCTGTGGCTGGATGCCCTCAGCATGGTGCATGAGAGCAGTGTGGAAGCCAAGTTCACTGGTATGACCACCACAGGAACTGAAGGTGGGGGTCAGATCCGCGTTAATTTGAGATGCCTCTAACACGGGCAAGATTTGAGCAGGGTTCCTAGAGGTGGAAGGTGGCATCTCCCACCGCTGACCCTGAAATGCCTTTTCCAGTAAAGGAAGGGATTCAAGGGCTGACCAGCTGTGGGTCAGAGACCCAGACGGCCACTGGAGAGCCAGCAGGAAGGTGTCCTGGTTTTGGCGAGACTCATTTCCTCCACGTAGGGCTCGGACTCCCCGGAGCCTTCTTGTCAGAAGTACAATCTTTTTTGTCTATACTTTAAAAGAAATAGTTGTTCAAATCCCAAATGTTTTCAGCAACAGAAAAAATAAACTGCAGGATATGTCTAATATTTTCTAAATATCAATGAGTTATTGTTCAATTCATTCTTTTTACTTTAAGACATCAAAAACTACAAGATTAATTTATGTTGTTCTTCCCCTGAGAAATTTTCCAATTTATAATAAACATTAGTACATAAACCTAGATACATCCACATTTATTACTTATATCTAACTAACTTCGAATCCAAGGAAACCGTGTTACCTTTTTAAAAAAGTATTGTGATGCCATAATTGATTGGGAGAAGAAAAATTTATATCCTATGAGTTTGAATTATAATTTTTAATTCATTTTTTTCTTTAAGAACCTCCGTGAACAGTAAACGCTGTTTCCAAAGCCTGCTGACCTGTTTTGCTGAATGAGACATTTTTGTGAATTCATATTTTCACATCCCCTAGATGCCATTCGCATTTTAAATGAGTTCAATGATCAAATAAAATTGTATATGTTTCATGTGATTATAAATCTGTGTGCCAAACCCTGCCTCCCTGGGTGAGAGAAAGGTGAGTCCCAGGGTCCCAGGGAGAAGCAGAGGAGAGGCTGACCTGGGTGTGGACAGCCAGCACGGAGGGCCATCCTGAGGAGGTGGGTGTGTCATCAGGAAAGAGCAAAGTCTTCTACAGGGTCCGGAGGAACAGCCAACATCGGTGTAGCTAGTATCCAGAGATGGCACCTCCCATTCATTCAGTCCACTTGTTCCCTCCACAGACACAGACACTAGCTGAATGCTGAGATGTGCGTGTCGTGGGTCATGTGGCCAAGGAGTCATCACCCTCCCCTCCACCCCCCGCCCAAGAGGTCCTGGAAGAGCATTGGGTTCTGAAGTAGAGCACAAGCAAGAGGGGGAAGGGGTGTGCAGAGCACCCAGGAGAGCTGGGGTCTAGAAAGTCAGAGACCAGCAACAGAGGGAAGCATGAAAATTGGATCTGCCACCCCTCTCAGAGTATGGAGTACAAACCCCCAAACCTTCCCAAAGGTGGTTCTCGAGGGGGAGCACCAGAAGTGGACTGGGCAGGTGAAGGTGGGCATATGGGGGTTCAGGTACAGAGCCAGCAGCACTCAGAGACCAGCTCTGGACCGAGGGCCTTAGGAACGGGTAGAGGTTTGCAGTGTGTGAGTTCAGCCGCAGTGCCTCCAAGAGCACTTGTCCATGAGGGAGTGAAGGAGCATGTGAAATGAAGATGTTTAAACAAGGGAAAGTGCCCCAATACCTCCTCCCAGAGTGCTTGAAAGGACTTCCTGCGTACACTGTAAATAGATCAGCAACATTCCAGCATTGGTCAGAATTACTTACCGGTCGGTCATGGTAATCAATTATCAACCAAGTTTACAGACTTGTGGTTTAAAATGATAGACTGAGATTGCAAGCTCACACACACACACACACACTCACTCACACAATCCAACTGAGCATGGCTGGCATGGTGTAGAGTTAGCACACAGTAATCATAATAGTCAGAGAGTGGAGGGGCACCCTTGCAGACCTGGGATTTGGGTGGGGGCAGATGATGCCAGTTGGAGACCTCCCACCCCAAAAGAGAATGGGTAGTGAAGGTGTAGTTATTGGTGTAAACTCCTCCCAGCTGGCGTCCTGAGACACCGCACTGCCAGGGTGGGGGACAAGCCTAGTTTAGGGAGAGGCCCTGGGACAGGAACTGGGTCCTCAGTTACTATGGCCTCAGGAAGCTGGTGGCAGTGGTATCACCCACAGCCCCAGCTCAGAACTGTCTCTACAGACAACAAGCTCTTGCTCTAGGGACTCTGACTTGCAGGGGAATTTAGAACCAGGGGAAGAGCAGGAAAGAGCACTGGATGGCCACAGATATCATAGTAATCCCAGAGGGAGAGAAAGATGCTGAATACTCTTCCACTGACACTAGAGAATGCAAGTACTTTAAAGAATAAAAGAAAAGTTAAAATATACACTTTTTAAAAGATTTTTAATTGATTTTTAGAGAGAGAGGAAGAGAGTGGGGGAGAGAGTTCAGGGGGAGAGAGAAATATCAATGTGAGAGCAAAACATGGATTGCCTGCCTCCTGAATGCCCCCTACCAGGGATCAAGCCCCCAAACCTGGCATGTGCCCCAAACAGCCAGGGCAAAATATGTACATTTTGTATTAAAATCCCAGAATGCCGGGAGCCGGTCCATCCTTGCTGCTTGACACAGTCGCTGCAGGAAAGAAACATCTGCACAGCCTATGTTTCAAGGGACCTGGCATATATAGCATATTGTTCTTAATATGTTTGCTCTCTTTAGCGCCATGTGTTTTAACCAAGGTCACCTCTCCGAGAAAGGTTGTTTCCCCAGGTGGGGATCTTTCCCTGAGGTTAGGGAGGGGATACAACCCCTTAATTAAGTGCCAGGAGGGTAGTTAAACTACATAATCTTTACTCCCTGGAATGGAGATAAGAAACGCCCTAACCTTTGTAATAGAAATTGACAGGATTAAAATCGGCTGGTATAAATACGGATGTAACTAGACAATAAACATCAGAACCTCATCAGTTCCTAACCAGAGTTCCGACCAGAACTTTGGCTGGAGATCCTGGCTAGAGGTCCTGACTAGGCTGCTGATCAACTGAAGGCTGTCTTCCTGTCATTCCTTCTTCGCCGACTCCGTCCACACCTTTGGGGACCCCTGGACCCGCTGGGATTGGACCCCAGCAACCAGAAAGGTGTTATTACATAGAAGTAGACTGCCAGGTCTTTAGAAAGAGGTTGTTAAGAACTGGTGGGGATTAAAAATGGGATTGCTGAAAAAAATGCAAGAGACTAGCTCAACACTGTCAGAGACCTGAGGAAAAGTCACCAAGAAATAAATTAAGAAACATTGTCGCCGAAACCGGTTTGGCTCAGTGGATAGAGCGTCAGCCTGCGGACTCAAGGGTCCCAGGTTCGATTCCGGTCAAGGGCATGTACCTGGGTTGCTGGCACATCCCCAGTGGGGGATGTGCAGGAGGCAGCTGGTCGATGTTTCTCTCTCATCGATGTTTCTAACTCTCTATCTCTCTCCCTTCCTCTCTGTAAAAAATCAATAAAATATATTTAAAAAAAAAAAAAAGAAACATTGTCAGTCAAGATAAAGTTCCAAAAAGAGACAAGAGAGAGAAAAAAGGGGGGGTTAGGAAGGAGGATATGATTAAAGATATACTAGAAGAAAAGAGAGACTTCACCTGGAAACAACCCACCTGGTTCAGAGCATCCTGAATATTAAGACAAATTCAAAACATCCTGGTGACATTTCAGGTATTCGGGGAGGAGAAGAGCTTACAGATACCCCCAGGTCACTTTCTCAGTCTCTTTTGTTCCTTTTTTTCTCATTCTCTCCTGAACCTTGAGAATGAGGCTGCTTCCTGGGGCTGGGTCTCCAGGTCCTTCTTCCAATCTACCGAAGCTCCCTCTGTGACTCCACCCTGTCCTGGCCTCTAAATGCCATCCCTGAGCTGATGTACTCCAAACTTCTATCCCTTTCCACCCTTTGCTGGAGTTGGCTTGTTGACATAACTGCTACTTACAGATCTCAAAATGGACATATCCCAACCAGATTCCCACCCAGCTACACTAGTGTCTCCTCCTATGGACCCAGCTCCACCAGGTCAACATCTTAGGGGTCATCTTTTATTCCTTCCTTCCTCTCACTCAATTCATGTCCATCATCAAATTGATTTAAAATTGCCTCAATTATTTACGTGAGATGAATTCAGAATTATGATAAATAATGCTTACGTAACTTACCAATATAATTAATGTATTTAAATAAGAAAAATTCAGAAAAAGCTAAAATGATGGCATAAGTGTAAAAACAAAATATTGCAGATGATTTAGAGTAAAATTAACAAAGAGAAACAATCATCATTCTGTAAAACTTTCGCTGATCAGAGGTCTGGCTTACATTTGGGTTGAATTCAATATAAATCCAGTTAGATGAGCCATTTTAGTGATAAGCTTTCACTCTGTATTTCCTATGATCGCTCCCTGAGGAAGCAAATTTCTTGCCATTTCACATTCAATATAAGTGCATTGCTGGTGAAAAGATGGCTAAATTGGTCCATCACTTTGTAATAAAATATCTCATGACTTGTTTATCTGATCAATGAAGAGTGTATTCTCCAGCTGTTCAATGTTAATGGGCCCGTTGCCCTAAAATGGTGAATTATCGACTCCCAGAGAGGCAGAAGGGGGTTGCAAACTCAGATCAGATTTCCTGCTTGAAACTGACATATTGCAGTTAAATTGTTGGAGCCAAGAATGCATGTCCTTTGTGTCTCACACTGCAGAGATGCCTAACACACAAGATCATTCCTAACTTAGAATTATTAAACTAGCTTTTTAAAAAAATACATCTGGATACAACACTGGTCATTCAAATAAGGCAAAGTTATTGACATAGCACAGAAATATTTTGGTGGGATTTTCAAGGCCCAACTTCTGTATCACAGTAATTTACCTGAGTTCAGTCTGTGCTATTTTGAAAAGCATGTGTACACTCATTCAGTCAGTCATCCATTTATTCCTTTACTAATCAGCAAGTTTTAATCATGTTCTGACAGTGAGCCCAGAACCACACCAGTGATTCGGACACAGCGGTATAAAGAGACCCGGTGCCCGACCCCAAGCCTCTCAGGATGGTCTCCAATGTACTGTGTACATGAGCCATGTCCTATAGTGTTTCCGATCCTGGTGTTGGGGTCAAGAAAGTCCAAGTACAGATACGGCTGCATCCCAGTTCTGCCGTGCTGCCTGGGGAAATTACTAATCTCTCTAAATCTGTTCTTTTGTCTTTAAAATAGATGTAATTTCAACTCTAAGGTTATGGCAAGGAATGAGTGAGATGACCTACGCAGAACCCGAATGTACAGCACACATCGGGAGGTGGAGCCCTCCGTGACTTCACCAGCATTGAACCCCAAAGCTTCAGAAAGCAAGGCTCAGTGACCAAGCAGGTGCCCATCCAGCACAGTGATGCTCCATTCTCCAATCTGCGTGGCCTCAGCTACTGCAATGATCACTTGTACTTTGCATGTCGAGAAAATCCTGTTCTGGCATCTGTGGACCATTCCTGCTTTCCTGCAAGAGCCACAGCCTCAAGAGTCACCTGACGGGAGGCAGTGGTCCCCCAAGTGAGTGACACATCCTGAGTGGTGAAGTATTCTGCTTTTACAACAGTAAGATCTTGAGGTGTGGGGAGAGTCAATGAAAAAAAAATCATACATGCTCTGACCAATAATTAAATGTATGGGAAGTAGGTGATTTTACTTGTTAACCAATTATTTACTGTTTCCTTTTGATTCAGCTTAGTCTTAAGAACAAGCTATTTTTAAAGAAGTAAAATAAAACACAGAAGTTATCGCCTCCCTTTTCAGTAGAAATGCAATAGAAATAAAATACTAGAGGTTTCACCCATAAGTTACTTCTGTAGACGTGTGGGGACATGCAATCTCAGCCCTAAAAGAGTTTGTGATCTGGGAATTAATTTTACACGTGCTCTTTTAACATGTAAGAGAACCTGAAGGATGGGCCTTTTTTCTTCTGTTTGGGGGTTTAAACCCAGGGACATTTATGAAACACACTTATTGAGGGCTGAGAATCCTTGGCAAAGCTCAGGAAGTGAGGCCTCCCCAACCCTGTCATCAACCCACCTCATGACTTGGGCTCATCACCTTTCTCTGGTTCTCAGTTTGATTTTTTGGTGCAATATGAGTATGAATTTAGTGGGATTTTTGTACTTGGTGAGGGGATTGACAACCAAGTTTACCCACCAAGAGATGCCAACACCAGGACCTCCCTCCCCCTACCCCCACCTCAGGAGGGTGGGACCCAAGGGATGGTCTCTCACATGTCACTGAAGTTTGATGAGTTACTAGAAAGAGCAGCATCTTGAATGAACATTTGGAGCACATGCACCCCAGCCATTAGACTCACCTGGGAGCTCCTCTTGGGCAGGACAAGAAGTCCAGGAGCGAAGAGGGACTGGCACCTGGTGTGTGGGCAGGAAGGGAGCCATGCAGCCCGGAGCTCATGGACACTGAATGTTGGAAGGAAAGTACACATTCACTTTAGGAAGAGAAGGGTCACCTACTGGGCTCGCCTCTGATGAGCAACCTTTAATGGAAACCGGCACCGTGTCCACCTTCCCTCTCAGAGACTATGCTGAGCTGGAAGGGCAGGAGATGTGTGGGGAGGAGGGATGGGCACACGTCAATTTGTCTCTATTGATTTGGAGCAAAAAATGTAAGAGTCACGTATTTCATGCAACCCAACTAAAATAATTTGAGAGACAAAAAAACTTTAAATGTGATTTTAAAACACATTTATGGTATTAATAGTTAAAATGAGGAATACAGCACAGGCGTGCTCACTGAGGTGTCTTACTAGGAAGCAAGGACGAACTTCACTATTGCGGGAGCTAACTCAATGAGCACACAGTGGAAACATTGATTTTTTTTAAAAAAAAAATGAATTATTTAATGAGATAATCTTGAAGATTCTGCTTTTAAGAGGGAAGCATTTGTGAAAATTGCTGGAAAATACAGAGGCCTGTGGGAATCTAGTCAGAAAAGCCTGTGGGGTGACAGGTGCACGTGGAACCTCCCTCCCCCTACCCCCACCTCAGGAGGGTGGGAGCTGAGCACCTGAGATCAGTTATAGAAACCCAAGGGATGGTCTCTCACATGTCACTAAAGTTTGATGAGTGACTAGAAAGAGCAGCATCTTGAATTAAAATGTCAGATTTTAAATACACTTAAAATCCTCAAATACACTTCTTACTTCTATACTGCTTATATTTACTACAAAGAATCCTAAACTCTGTGTAGTCATTTGCAAATATCTTCATAATAAATATCCCATTAAATTCAGCATTTGGTCAGTGGCTGGAGCTCAAATGAAGACAAGCAAGTTTATAGTTAAAGAGAGAGAAAAAGAGAGAATGAGAGAGAGAGGGGAAGTGGGGAGAGAAAAGGAGAGAAATGGAGGTCTATAGCAGCACTGTGACTTGACCCTCGAGGCTTCTTAGGAATGAACAAACATAGGAACCTGGACTTAAATGGCAGGATCATCCAGGCCCCCTGCCTCTAGGAACGGCCATCCTTACATCATCTGGGAGGTAAGACTGAGTTTTATCATCTCAAGAAGGGGAGAGAAGGAAAGAATTTGCTTCAGATCAGCAAATGTGTGCCCCAGCCCCGATGCCCTTGGACCCCACTCCCTCTGCAGTGAAAGGGTCACAGGGCCCCAAAGTGGTCCAGGGCACAGCCCAGAATCAATTACCTTCTCCAGAAGGATGGGGGTGTGAACACCATCAGACAGTCACAAATTACCTAGAGCAGGAAAAAAACATTTTTCTAACTAATATGATCTTCCTGCCAGATAAGCAGGCTCCTTCTCTGACTGATCAGCTGCAGCTTCATTGCCTTCCAGACCCCGTCTCCCCTCCCCCTCCCCCCTTTCCCAGGAAGAGTAAATCACTTTCTGAAAGGCGGCTTGATATAATGGCGGTACATCTTCTCAAACATAGGTAATAGAACAGTGTGCACAATCACCTTTGGCAGAAAAGCCCAGCCACGGACACGTCCCGTCCCCTTCTTGGCTCCAGGGGGCCTGCAGAAACACTCCTCATAAATCGGCTGGGAGATCCTGGGAGATACGACCCTGCTTTATAGCTGAGGCCAGCATTCAGTCACCAAGGACATGATCGCTGGGGGATAAGGTCGCGGAGCCTCTTTTGGTGTCATCCCCCTGAGATGTTATCAGATGCTCAACCCTAAAGCAAGAGAAACAAACTGATAACAAAATTGGGGGGAGGGGACATGGGAGGAAATGTGATAATCCATCAACTCACCTGTGGAGAAAGTACCAGGGAAAAGCAGTATTGATTTTTTTTACAAGCCAGTGCACAGATTTGTCAGACAGAAGCACAGAGATGTCAATGCCCAGAGCCACCATCCCTAGCAACCCCAGAACCTCTGCGGGACAGACACCTCCCAAGGGTAGGAGCAGAGGCAGCATTTGGACACATTTCCATGCCTGGCTCAGAGGGGTTGTCAGCTTTATTAGAGAGAAATGCCCAACGCCACCCCCCACAATGGGTATGTGTGCTATCTGCCACCACCGAGGCAGAGGTAGGACATAAAGAAAAAGACATCCAGTAGGACATACTTTGAGTGCATCCTGAAAGAGGCACCTTCGTGTTCTGAGCTGGACCACAGTCACCTGTCCTCCATAGAGCTGTGTGTGGGAGATGCTTCTCCCACTGGGGTCACAGAAAGGTCACAAACATTTACTCACATGGCCACTCAGTTGGAAGTCTGCAAAACTAATGTTTAGATTTCAGAGAAAATCACCTGGAACACAGTTTCATCTCTTACCCGACAAAAGAGAATCTGGACCAATTATCAAGGTGGATTGTTTATTTGGCCAGGAGAGAATCACTCTGGCACCCCAGGTTTCAGATGCTTAGAATCCACTGAGGTCTAGGTCTCACTAATGCGCCCACCAAAGAAACATCTGGAGACAGATAGTGAGATTCAGTTTAACTGGGCCAGGGGTAAACTTATTCAGTGCATGTTTGCATATCTAGCTAAACTCAACATCCCTTTCAGATTCCACTGCCGTTCTAAATCCTTTCTTCATGAAATCTCATCTGGTTAATAAAAAAGCAAAAGATGATCAAATTAAAAATTCAAGAAAAGCACAAAATGTAAGCTCTCAACCAATAACTTAGAAGTATCAAATTAAGAGGTTCATTACAAGCTGACATGGACTTGGTAGCTGTAGGTTCTGCTATGTGCACCACTTATTCAAAGCACTTCCACACCTGCTAAAGTGTGTTTCTCTTTCTCTGTCTTCTGTGATGCAATGTCATTACACTCTTCTTTCAAGTACAGAATGTGGCTGTTCACTTTTTAAAATGTGCTTTGAACAGGAGTGCCTAGGGACAGCATGGCCTGCAGGCCATTTAGCGTGCCTACCAGCATGGCATGGCTTGTTCTAAAGACTGAGAAGGAAGGTGCCTATTGAGTAAGACAGTGAGGGGAAATGAGAAATTATATACTAAATATGTGTGAATGTGAGAAGCAAATAGAGGCAGAACAGAAGTGCCTTAGAGAGCCTACAAAGTATAATACACACAAGTTATATACTAACATTTATGGTGGTTTTTGTCAGTTGTATGAAAATGATTTTATAAGATCCAAGATAGTGGCTGACAGGACAGCAGGCTGCAAGATAGCATGTGAGTGAGAGAGCAAAAGGAGAGTATGTGGACATGCAGGGAGTGTCTGTATTTGTGAGTGAGGGGCAACTACATTCCACAGGACTGTTGGGGACTGTTGGACCAGGTTCCCCTGGCTGGGCAGCCTCTACTACTGCTGAAATCTCTCCCGGAGTGGCTGGCTCTGCCGCAGAGACCATGCCATCATGAAGGGGAGAGTGGCTGTGATCAGAAGCCTAGCCTTACCTTCAACTGGGGAGACCTCGGATACCTCCAGGGACCCTACAACCACATCGCCCAGGGACCAGCTGCCTCAGCTGTGAACCCACGAACACTGAGACTCCATCCTCCCTGGCCGCGGGTGCCTAAAAATTTTGTCCAGGGGAGACAAAGCAGCACTGAATACGCTGATGGGCCCTGCATCTTCTCATAGAGCAGATAGAAGGAACAGCAGAATTGAACAACATCCACCTGGAATTGGCAAATTAAACACAGCTGGTGAGGCAATCCATGGACAGAAAAGTCAGAGATTGCCTAGAGAGCTCTGCCTCCTCAGATTCAGCTGGGTGTTTGTTCTTTGGGTTTTTGTTATGTCCATATTTTGGATTAGTTGTTGTTTGTTGTTTGCATTCATCTTAAAGTGTTTGTTGTTTGCATTTTTTGGATTAGCTGTTGGTTTTTTAGAGTTTTCTCCCCATATACATATATTTTTCCCCCTTATTTTTTCTTCTCTTTCTTTTCTCTCTTACATTTTTTCCTTTTCTTGATATCATTTTTGCACTCTGTTCTCTCCCCCAATTCTCTTTTCTCTGGTGGTCACCTTTATTTGGGGTTATTGGTATCGTGAATACATTTGTGTTTGGTGTCCTGTGTGTTGTGTCTTGTCATGTTGTATTTTGTGCCTTTAAGCCAATGCAGATGAGAGAGAGAGAGAGCTACCTAACTAGACACTCTGAGAGGAGCAAACATGGGGAGACAAAGAAACAACCCCCATATAAAAGAAAAGGAGGAATCACCGGAAAAGGAAGTAAATGAAATGGAGGCAAGCATTATATCAGAAAAAGAATTCAGAGCAATGGTCATAAGGATGCTTAAAAGGATGGAAGACAAATTCAACAATATGTGTGAGAACCAAGAAGAACCAAGAAGAAATGAAAAATGACATCACTGCAATAAAGAACATAATAGAAAGCATCAACAGTAGACTAGAAGAAGCAGAGGACCACATAAGTGAGCTAGAAGACAAGGTAGGAAAAATACCCAAGCAGAGCAGCAACTGGAAAAAAAAATATTAAAAAATAGGAGGAGAGCCTAAGGGAACTTTGGGACAACACAAAACAAAACAACATCCGCAGAATAGGGGTCTCAGAAGGAGAGGAAACAGCAAGGAATAGAAAACCTGTTTGAAGAAATAATGACAGAAAACTTCCCTGATATTGGGAAGAAGAAAAAACTCACACAAGTCCAAGAAGCTCAGAATCCCAAACAAGATGAACCCAAAATGACTAACATCAAGACACATTATAATTAAATTGACAAACACCAACAACAAAGTAAGAATCTTAAAGACTGCCAGAGAGAGAGAAAGTTATCTACAACAGATATCGCATCAGACCGTCAACTGTTTTCTCAACAGAAATGCATCAGGCCAGAAGGGAATGAAATGAAATATACAAAGTCATGCAAAGCAAGGGTCTGAATCCAAGAATACTGTACCCAACAAGGCTATCAATCAAAGTTGAGGGTGAAATCAGGAGCTGCACAGACAAAAAAGGACTAAAAGTGTTTATTACCACCAAACCAGCAATGCAAGAAATGCTAAAGGGACTGCAATTAAAATAGGAAGGGAAGAAGGAACACAGACATAAAGAATAAAAATGGTGACAAACAAGTACCTATCAATAACTTTAAATGTAAATGGATTAAATGCCCCAATCTAAAGACATAGAGTAGCTGAGTAGATAAGAAAACAAGACCCATATATCTGCTGCCTACAGGATACCCACCTCAGAACAAAGGACTCACACAGACTGATGGTGAAGGTATGGGAAAAAGTTTTTCAGGCAAATGGAAATGGAAAAAAAAGCTGGGGTAGCAATACCTATATCTGACAAATTAGACCTCAAAGTGAAGGCCAAGAGATAAGGAAGGCCACTTCATAACACTCAAGGGAGCAATTCAACAAGAAGATATAACTCTGGTAAACATATATGCACCCAATACAGGAGCACCCAAATACATAAGAAAACTTCTGGAGGATATCAAGGGAGAGATTTACAGCCATATAGCCATAGTAGGGGACTTTAATACCCCCCTAACACCACTGGATAAATCCTCTAAACAAAAATCAGCAAAGAAACATCAATCCTAAATAATTCACTAGATCAAATGGAATTAATTAACATCTTCAGAACATTTCACCCCAAAGCCACAGAATATACATTCTTCTCAAGAGTACATGGGTCATATTCAAAGATAGACCACATATTGGGACACAGGCAAAAGTCTCTTCAAATTCAAGAAGATAGAAATCATATCAAGCATCTTCTCAGATCACAATGGCATAAAATTAGAAATTAATTACAATAAAAACAATGAAAAAAGCAAACACCTGGAGGCTAAATAGCACGCTATTAAATAATGATTGGGTTACCAAAGAGATCAAGGAAGAAATAAAAAGCATCATGGTAACAAATGACAATGAAAACACAACAATCCAAAATCTATGGGACACAGTGAAAGCAGTCTTGAGAGGGAAGTTAATAGCTCTACAGACCTACCTCAAAAAACAAGAAACAATGATAATAAATTATCTAACCCTACAACTCAAAGAGTTAAAAAGAGAGCAACAAGAAAAGCCCAGTGTAAGCAGAAGGAGGGAAATAATAAAAATCAGAGCAGAAATAAACGACATAGAGACAAAAAAATACAAAAGATTAAGAAAACCAAGAGCTGGTTCTTTGAAAGGATAAACAAGATTGATGAACCTCTAGCCAGGCTCACCAAGAAGCAAAGAGAGAGGACCCAAATAAACAAATCAGAAATGAAAGAGGTGAAGTAACAGCCAATCCCACAGAAATACAAAGGATTATGAAAAAAATACCATGAACAACTCTATTCCAACAAAATGGACAACCTAGACGAAATGGACACATTCTTAGAAAAATACAAGCTCCCAAAACTCAATCAGGAAGAATCTAAAAATCTCAATAGGCCAATAACTACCAAATAAATTGAAGCAGTGATCAAAAATCTTCCAGCAAACAAAAGCCCTGGTCTGGACAGCTTTACAGGGGAGTTCTACCAAGCATTCAAAGAACTAAAACCTATCCTCCTCACACTATTCCAAAAAATTCAAGAGGAAGCAACACTTTCAAGCTCGTTCTATGAAACCAGCATAACCCTAATTCCAAAACCAGATAAAGACACCACAAAAAAAAGAACTACGGGCTAATATCCTTAATGAACATAGATGCTAAAATCCTCAACAAAATTCTAGCAAATCAAATCCAGCGTTACATTAGAAAGATCATACACCATGACCAAGTGGGATTTATTCCAGGGATGCAAGGATGGTACAATATCTGCAAATCAATAACTGTGATACATCACATAAACAAGTGAGAGACAAAAATTACATAATCATATCAATCCATGCAGAAAAATCATTTGACAAAATCCAACATCCTTTCTTGATAAAAATTCTCAGCAAAGTGGGAATAGAGGAACCATACCTCAACATAATAAAAGCCTTACATGACAAACCTACAGCCAACATCATATTCAACGGGCAAAAACTAAAACCATTTCCCCTGAGAACGGGAATAAGACAGGGATGCCCACTTTCACCACTCCTGTTCGATATAGTACTGGAAGTGCTAGCCATAGCAATCAGATAAGAAGAAGAAATAAAAGGCATCCAAATTGAGAAAGAAGAAGTAAAACTGTCCTTATTTGCAGATGACATGATACTATACATAGAACACCCCCAAAGACTCCATCAAAAAATACTAGCCCTGACTGGTTTGGCTCAGTGGATGGAGCGTCGGCCTGCAGACTGAAGGGTTCCAGGTTTGATTCCAGTCAAGGACATGTACCTTGGTTGTGGGCACATCCCCAGTAGGGGGTGTGCAGGAGGCAGATGATCAATATTTCTCTCTCATCGATGTTTCTAACTCTCTATCCCTTTCCCTTCCTCTCTGTAAAAAAATTAATAAAATATATTTTTAAAAAAATACTAGACCTAATAATTGAATTTCGCTATGTAGCAGGATACAAAGTTAACACCCAGAAATCTATGGCCTTTTTATACACCAATAATGAACTCACAGAAAAAGAAACAAAAAAAATCCCATTACCATTGCACCAAAAAAATTAAGATACCTAGGAATAAACTTAACTAAGGAGGTAAAAGATCTAGTACTCGGATAACTACAGGACACTGAAAAAAGAGATAGAGGAAGATAAACAGATGGAAGAAAATACCATATTCATGGATTGGTAGAGTCAACATCATTAAAATGTCCATACTACCCAAAGCAATCTACAGATTCAATGTAATCCCCATTAAAATACCAATGGCATACTTCAAAGGTCTAGAACAGTGGTCGGCAAACTCATTAGTCAACAGAGCCAAATATCAACAGTACTTCTTCAAAATAGACTCGCCCAGGCCGAAAACCGACTTCTGCACATGGGCCACGAAGTTTCAATCGCACTGCACGTGCCCCCCCACGTGGTGTTTTGTGGAAGAGCCACACTCAAGGGGCCAAAAAGCCACATGTGGCTTGCAAGCCGCAGTTTGCCGACCACAGGTCTAGAACAAGCTCTCCAAAAATTCATCTGGAATAAAAAAAGACCCTGAATAGCCAGAGCAATCCTGATGAAGAAGAACAAAGTTAGAGGGATCACAGTACCAGATATCAAGCTATATTACCAAGCCACGGTTCTCAAAACTGCCTGGTACTGGCACAAGAACAGACATATAGACCAATGGAACAGAACAGAGAACCCAGAAATTGACCCAAGCCATTATGCTCAATTAATATTTGACAAAGGAGGCAAAAGCATACAATGGAGTCAAGACAGTCTCTTCAATAAATGGTGTTGGGAAATTTGGTCAGATACATGCAAAAAAATGAAACTAGATCACCAACTTACACCATACACAAAAACAAACTCAAAATGGCTAAAGGACTTAAATGTAAGATGGGAAACCATAAAAACCTACAAGACTCCATAGGCAGCAAAATAGCAGACATATGTCATAGCAATATCTTTAAGGACACAGCCTCTCTAGGGCAATGGAGACTAAGGAGAAAATAAACAAATGGGACTACATTAAAATAAAAAGCTTCTGCAGAGCAAAAGAAACCATCAACAAAACAACAAGAAAGCCCAGTGCATGGGAGAACATATTTGCCAATGATATTTCAGGTAAGGGTTTAATCTCCAAAATTTACAGAGAACTCATACAACTTAACAAAAAGAAGATAAACAATTCAATCAAAAAATGGGCAAAGGACCTAAATAGACACTTTTCAAAAGAGGACATACAGAAGGCCGAGAGACATATGAAAACATGCTCAAAGTCACTCATCATCTGAGATACCATTTGATTTTAATGCAAATCAAAATAATAATGAGATACCATCTCACACCTGTCAGAATGACTATCATCAACAAATCAACAAACGACAAGTGCTGGCAAAGATGTGGAGAAAAGAGAACCCTCGTGCACTGCTGGTGGGAATGCAGACTGGTGCAGCCACTGTGGAAAACAGTATGGAGTTTCCTCAAAAAGTTAAAAATGGAACTCCCATTTGACCCAGTAATCCCACTTCTAGAACTATATCCCAAGAACCAGAAACACCAATCAGAAAGGATATATGCACCCCTATGTTCATAGCAGCACAATTTACCGTAGCTAAGATGTAGAAACAGCCTAAATGCTATCAGCAGATGAATGGATTAGAAAACTGTGGTACATCTACACAATGGAATACTACGCTGCTGTAAAAAAGAAGGAATTCTTACCATTTGCAACAGCATGGATGGAACTAGAGAGCATTATGCTAAGTGAAATAAGCCAATCAATGAAAGAAAAATACCACATGATCTCACTCATTTATGGATAATAAAGAACATTATAAACTGATGAACAAAAATAGATACAGAGGCAGAGCAGCATCAAACAGACTGTCAAACTACAGCGGGAGGCTGGGGAGGGTTGGGGGAGGAGGTAAGAGATCAACCAAAGGACTTGTATGCATGCATATAAGCATAACCAACAGATGCAAGATATTGGGGGTAGGGGAGGCCAGGGGAAGGTCAATGGGGGGAAAAGGGAGACATATGTACTACTCTTTGTAATACTTTAAGTAATAAAATAAAATTTTTGAAAAAAGTTAAAAATGGAACTCCCATTTGAGCCAGTAATCCCACTTCTAGGACTATATCCCAAGAAACCATAAACACCAATCAGAAAGGATATATGCACCCCTATGTTCATAGCAGCACAATTTATAATAGCTAAGATTTGGAAACAACCTAAGTGCCCATCAGCAGAAGAGTGGGTTAAAAACTGTGGTACAAAACCTCAGAGGGAAGGTAGGGGAGGGTGGGGGTAAGGAGGAGAGATCAACCAAAGGACTTGTATGCATGCATATAAGCCTAACCAATGGACACAGACAACAGGGGGGTGAGGGCATGAGTGGGGGGGTGGGGGGGTAATGGGGGATAAGGACACATATGTAATACCTTAATCAATAAAGAAATTTAAATAAATAAATAAGTAAATAAATAAATAAATATGGTACATTTACACAATGGAATACCACACCACTATAAAAAAGAAGGAACTTTTACCATTTGCAACAGCATGGATGGAACTGGAGAGCATTATGCTAAGTGAAATAAGCCAGTCAGAGGAAGATAAATATCACATGATCTCACTCATAAGTGGGATATAATGATCAACATAATTTGATGAACAAGAATAGATCCAGAGATAAATGGCAAGGGAGCAGGGAGCAACCAAAGGACTTGTATGCATGCATATTAGCATAACCAATGGATACAGACACTGGGGCAGTTGGGGCTTGCCCGGGGTGGGAATGGCTTGGGCGGGGAGGGGGGGCAAGGGAGGGGGACAGGAGGGTGGTCAAGCAGGAAAAAAGGAGACACATGTAACACTTTAGACAATAAATAAATTTTTTAAAAAAGAAAATGATTTTATACTTTTGCAACAATCCTTTATCATCAATAGGCTCAAAAACGCATTAAGGTATGTTAAATAAAAAACAAAGAATACAAAACACCAGTTCCTTGCCTTCCAGACCAACACTGGGCAGAGTGGGTCTTTCCAATCTTAGTCATCTAGCAGCTGGGTACCAGCATCTCACGGTGGCTTTAATTTGCATTTCCTTAATATGCAATGATGTTGATCATCTTATCAGGTACTGCCTGCATTTATACATCTTCTATGAGAAAACATCTGTTCAAGTCTTTTGTCAGTTTTTAATCAAGTTGTTTTTGATGTACAGTTTTGAGAGTTATTTACATGTTCTGGATACAAGTCCTTTGTCAATATAATATTAGCAAATATTTTCCCAGTCAATGGATTGTCTTTTCATTATCCTATCAGTAACTTTCAAGGAGCAGATGTTTTAATTGTAATGAAGTCAGATTTATCAAATTTTTACTTTTATAGACCATGCTTTCTGTGTCATATTTAGAAAATCTTTGCCTAACTCCAAGTCACATACATTTTCTTCTATGATTACTTCTAAAAATTCCTATAGCTTTAGGCTTTACATTTAAGGCTATGATCTATCTATGTACCATCTATGGATCAAACTTTATATGTGGCATGTAGATATCCAATTGTTCCAGCACCGTTTCTTAAGAAGGCTAGCCTTTCTCTGCTAAATTATTTGCATATCTGCTGAAAACAACTTCTTTGCATATGCTGTTGTCATTTTCTGGACAATATTCCATTTATCTTGTCTAACTTAATGCCAATCACCTATTCTTCATTATTGTAGCTTTGGGTCTTGAAGTAACTTTGTGTTCATCCTCCAACACTGTTCTTTACTTTCAAAGTTGTTTTGACAATCCAAAGCCATTTGCAATGGCAAGTTAATTTTAGAATACATTTGTCAAATTGTACAAAAATTAAAGCCTGCTAGTACTCATTCGAATAACTGAATATTTCAACTTGGGAAGAAATTGCATATAAGCAATATTGGATCTTTGTACCCCGAACATGATACATCTCTCCATTTGTTTAGTTGTTCCTTAATGTCACTCAGCAATGTTTTACAGTTTTTAGTATCCAGGTCTTGCACATTTTAGTCAGATGCCATTGTAAATAGTAATTATTTTATTTTAATGTCTAATAGTTCATTGCAAGGATATAGAAAAATGATTGATATTTGTACATAATTTTTAAATATTTTGTGACAACCCCCACTATCACATGTGTTTTAACTTATGTAATATTCTCCCACAGCTTATTAATGCTCTGTTCATTTTTCCCTATAAAAATGATTTCTATGGCTATTTTCAAGTTTGCTAAACTTCTCCTCTAAGAGAACTTGTTACTACACTGCTGTAGTCCCATCCCATGCCCTTTCACCTCAGATACTGTGATTATGTCTGAACATTCTGTTTGACACTTTTAGTTTGTAATTTATACATCACACCTAATGAAGTGCAAGAAGTTACACATTTTCCTTGATTTTTTTGAACGTTCAAAGCATATTTATAATTGCTGTCTTAATGTCCTTTGTTATTTCCACCATCTCTGTCATTTCTCATTGTGTTCCTATTGATTCATTTTTCTCCTTGTTGTGAGTTGTATTTTCCTATTGCTTCGCATGCCCAGTAACATTTTTGTTAAATTCCAGACATGATTTTTACCTTGTTTGATATTAGATTTTTTATATTATTGTTATCATTCCTTTAAATGTTTTGGGTTTAGGCTTTCTTCTTTTATTCCCCTGAGTTTCAGTTCAGTTAAATGATATCAGTTTGATCCTTCTGAGACTTGTTTTAATGCTTTCTTAGGGTTGGTCCAGGAGAGCCTAATTTGTCTGGACCACTGGGGTATGCATTCTGAGGACTCTGAGATCCAGATTATTAAGAGCACTTGGCCCCATGGGAACACAAACTTTTGCTGGTCTTGTGTGAATTCCAGGTCTTACTCTGAGCATCTCTTTTGGTGATGACTTTTTCTTGAATCACGGCAAGATGGTGTGTAGTGCCCTTCCCTTACACACTACCAGTTATGTGGACATGCATGGTGCCATGGCAACTGGATGACAGGTCTCGGTCCTGAGAGATAAATGGGGGGCAGCTGTGTCTGGCGACCCTGGGATGGCTCCCATCTCTGCACAGTGTGGCAACTTCAGGTTACGGGTCCTAACAAGATGACCTCAGGGCACCCGGACTGAGGCCATCAATCACAGGCAGGTAGCAGCCAGGAGAGAGCCTTTGGGACTCGCAAAGACACACGTGGGGGGTCAAGGAGGCTACAGCTGGATGCTAAGTGGAGTCACTATGAGGGTGACAGACCTGCCCTGCCAGCACCCAGCATCAAATGTAAGGTTTCTTACTGGTGAGCACTATTTCCTGACCCCCAAAAAGCAATGTAATACCTCAGCTTTGAAGAGGGGGGGCGCTTTTTTTAAGCTTCTCCCCTGGATCTGAGGTGATAACAGTTACCTTCCCCTAAGGTAAATTCACCCGCTCTCCATCAATGTTCCCAGAAGACTGAGCCTGGATGAGCCAGCTCTAGACGGTCTTAAAGGAACCTGGGGCCACGTGTTCTGAGGGTTTCTCACATTTCCTCCTCAGATGCCTTAAAAAGGCAGGGACGGGCAGGTGTGAGCTGTAGTAGAATGGACAAGAATATCAAGAATTTCTGTTTGATAAAGATGGTCAAAGAGGACCGAAAAAAAAAAAAAAAAAGATGGTCATTATAGAAGTAGAGGTTCATAGAATCCCTTTTTCAAGAGAGTACCTTGAGCCTGGCTGGCATGGCTCAGTAATTGAGCGTTGACCTATGAAGCAGAAGGTCACAGTTTGATTCCCAGTCAGGTCACATGCCCAGGTTGGCGGCTTGATCCCCAGTGTGGGGCATGCAGGAAGCAGCTGATAAATGATTCTCTCATCATTGATGTTTCTAACTCTCTCTCCCTCTCCCTTCCTCTCTGCAATCAATAAAAATATATTTGGGCGGGGGGGGAAGAGCACCTTGAATAAAATTGGTAGAACACAGAAAATGTAATGAGATGAGATCTCAAGGGAGAAAAATAAATGTTTTTCCAAAATAAATTCCCCAGTGACCTGCTCAATTTCTATCACTAAACTTCTTCCCCTTTGGTTAAAGTTGTCCATTGCTCCTCTCAGACTGGGGAGGACGTAACCACTAACCTCTCCTTGTGAATGGCTGGTTGGGAGCCCACCATTATGCTGGGGAAATGGCGCACTGGGTAGGAGGGATCATCAGCTTTGTCTATTTGGGCTGAGAATGAGGTGTGGAGAGTGAGAAGGGGAGAAGGAAGAGTTCAAGAGAAACTTTCCCAGGCTTTCCTATGCCAATATCTATTTTTTATTAAAATTTGTATTGACATAATTATAAATTTACCCTGCTGCTATATGAAATAAGAGAGATCTCATGTACACTTTACCCAGCTCCTCCAATGAGGAAATCAAAAGTGAACTATTAATATTTGAGATTGCCCCAAATTCTGACGTCGAAGAGGATGAATCCTTACCTCCAAAACTGCTGACAGTACAGGGCCGTGGCAATGCTGCTCAGCATTCCATTCCTCAGAAGACAGTGGCCGACCCACTGAATCAGACCCACTGGGAACAGAGCCCTTGACGCTCACGTTTCAGAAGTTCTCTGACTGGTTCTCACCCAAAGGCCCACCCCCTGGCCTCTCAGCCCAACTCAGTCAGAACTCCAAGCCCACCAGAAAGTCTGTGGAGCACCCAGCATCCTGAACCGCATGGTGGCACGTGGGGGCAGGTCCCTGCACCAGCCTGGCTGGGCTCCTCTGCATGGCGCTTCCCCATGTTCAGTGTCAGGGCCAGGGGAAGCCCAAGGCACTCACCAGGCCATGAAAAGCCCAAACTTATGTCCACTTGCCATATGTCGATCCTTCATTCCAAAAAAGTGAAAGGCTCTCCGAGTTCAGTGTCCAGGGTCTGGGCCACTTCATCTCAAAGGCAACTTAGAAAAGTTACAGTAAAAGAAATGAGGCATGAAATGATCCACAGGCCCTGTCCCTTCTGCTCTGCGTTTGGGGAAAGCTGTCGTCTTGTTCATTTTCAGTGTTTCCACTAGTGGACAGATAAAGCTCTTCCTCAGGCAGGGCTTCCCTGTCAGGGACTTGGAATCCAGGAAAGAAAAGGGAGAAATCAGTTGGCTGACAGCTTTTGATTACTTGATGTTGTCTTAGGAGGAAAATATAAAGGAATGTGTTAAAAACTCTTTTTTGGTTTCTGTCTCTTCAAGTTCTGAGTATGGAAAGAACTGCACAAAAATAGTTAACTGTGCTGTGTCTTAGAGCAACTCTGTGACCCCCAGGCACCCACTGCTTGCTGATGGAGCATCACCAACTCCCCACTCTCTCAGGCTAAGGCCCATCTACCTGCCTGAATCTTCTGTTGTTGCTTCTAATGCGGACATTTTTAAATTTGAAACAAAACTTTATTGGAGTTATCATTTATTGAGGTATAATTTACATACAACCAATGTTACTCGTTGTGAGTATACTCATCAGTTAATTTTGACATGTGTATACAGTTGTGTATCCACGACCACAATAATGTGAAACCACGTATCCACCAGTTCCTAAGGTTCCCTGGAGCTCTTGTCAATCAATCTTCTCCACTCCCCTGCCCCAGGAAACCATCGATTGAGTGACTTCCTGTATATTACATTACATTTTCCAGAATTTTATATGTACTATTCTGTGGCTTCTTCTTTCACTCAATGTAATGATTTTGAGATTAATTCCTTCTATTGTCTATATTAGCAGTTCATTTCTTTCTATTGCTGAGTAGTATTTCACTGTATGTCTGTACTATAGTTTGTTTATTCATCTCTTGAAAAACAGTTGTGTTGTTTCCAGGTTTTGATTATTACAACTAGAGCTTCTGGGAAGATTCAAGCATAAGTCTTTGTGACGATGTCTGTTTTCATTGCTCTCAGATAAATATCTATGGAAAGAATTACTAGATCATCTGGAGAGTATATGTTGAAACGTGGAGGGAGCTGCTACCTGGGTTTTGAAAGCAGATGAGCCACTTCACATTCCCACCAGCACTACTTGGGGATTGTACTTTTCCCCGTCCTCACAAGCACTTGGTGTTTCTGTCACCTTCAGTTTTGACATCAGATTGGCTATTAGTCATATCTCAGCATGGTTAATTTACATTTCCAGTGACTGATGGTCTTGCCATGTGTGCGTACTGTCCATTCATACATCTTTTGTAAAATCCTTTTGTGAATATTTTACCCATTTGAGTGGGTTCTGTTTTTGGCATCTCACTGAGTTCTAAGACTTTCTCATTGATATCCATTGTGGTCAGAGTGCATATTCTGTGTGACTTAATTTTTGCACAGGTGCTGAACCTTGTCCTATAGCCCAGCACACGGACTCTTTTGGTGAGTGTTCTATATGTTCTTAACAAGAACATGTATTCTACTGTGGTTGGGAGGGTGCTCCAATCTGTCAAGTAGATCTAGTCGATTAATAGTGTTGCTTGAACATTCCATATCCTTATTGATTTTCTGTCGACATCTTCTACTAATTGCTGAGAGAGGAATATTGAAACCTCCAAATTTAAGTGTAAATTTGTCTATTTCTCCTTCAACTCTGTCAGTTTTGGGTTCATATATTTTGAAGCGCCATTACCAAGTGCGTCCACATTTAGAATTTTTCCACTTACTCAACTGACCCCACTATTATGAGATCCTGCCCCCCTCTCCATCCTATCTTGTCTGTAGTTTAATCTGTGTTGCATTATTATCGACACACACCCTACCTTAAAAGCGGTACTTTCATATTTCATATATCCTTCTATCCATGTATTTTCAACTTATCAGTGTTTTTATATCATAGAGTTAGATCGTGCTTTTTATCTGGCTCCATAATCTCTCCTTTGGTGAGGAGTAGGATGGGGGCATCCCAGTCCAGGTCAGAGCTCAGAGCGAGCCTCAGAGGGAGGGAGACGGAGAAGGGGGCCACCCCACTGCCAGGACCAGCTCACCATGGGCCCCACCACAGATAAGCGTCTGTCCTGGCCGATGTCCCCATGCCAGGGAGCAGCAGGTTTTCCACTGTTGTGAGGGCTACACAGGAGCCTCCCTCCTGCTTTTCTGTTTTCTATAATTTCAATTATTCTGTTGTTTCTTTTTTAGGCAGGAGGATAGAAATGAAAAATTAATGAGCCCTCTCTGGATATCCTTTAAAACTTATTGAAAAGAGCAAACCCATGTTAATCTCCAAAGTTGAACAAATTTGGATGTGCGTGATGTAAACGTGCTGCCGAACTGGAAAGGAAAATAGCTAAACACCACTTCTTCTCCCAAAAGCAAGCCCCCCCCCCCCCCCGACTCCCACACACACACATACCACTGGGGAGGACTTCATGTACATTCAAAGGGAGGCCCCTCCCCTCCCAGCCGCCCTGGCAAGTGGAATGTGCAAGGAACTCAGAGGCAGGAGATGAGAAAGTCCTTTTAGACTTTGCTGAAACACAGCGCAGAGCAGCCGAAGCAGGGGCTCCTGCAGCAGGGTCCTGCCTCCGAGACAGCCCCTGGGAAATCCTGGCAGAGCTGTCGGTCTGGGCATCTCAGGCTTCCAGAGGGGTGGGGAACCTGGTACCTCCCTCCGCCTGGTTCAGCAAGACCCTGTCTGGGCAGCAAGCACCGAGGTGCCATTTCCTGCAAATGACTGGACACAAGAAGAAAAGTGCATGAAACTGCCAATTCCACACAACAGATTTTTCTTTTTTAAAAGAAATAATAATAATAATTAGAAATGATATGTCTGTGTGGAAAAGATTTGCACTTGGAGTTAAAAATAGGAAATTAACCCTTCTTAGGTCACTCATATTTTGGAATTTCGCTTTTGCTGCCTTCACACACTGTCTGTTGCTGATATTATCAGCTCACCTGTTAAAATGTCACCTAAGAAGGTGAGATACACACTCAGATGTTCAGAAAGCAGAATTCCGAGGACTGCTGGCCGGAAGGCAAAGCAGAGAGAAAGGCATCCGTGCACGGAATGTGGGTGCAGCAACAATTTTGAGACTTCAAAACGCCCCAATAGCTACACTGTATTCTTTGTAAAAATTATTATCCAGGGGGTTCCCATATCAAACCAAGAAAGGTGCTCAAAGGGGAACTAGTAAAATCTCACATCTTCTCAGGGGCCAACACCAATAGCATCATGGCTCAGTTTCTTGACTTCAGACAGGTATGGTATGAAACCCAGCCTGACAGTGCCTGCACCACAGAGACCCGGGCAGCCCCAGGCCCTCTGGCCTCCAGGTAGGGCATGGAGTTTGGTTCTTCTGGTTCCCACAAAATCCTCTTTCCAGAGAGCTCAGGGTGTTTGGAGGAGTATGGAGAGTAACAGGACTAAGTGCTGACTGAGTTAGAGGAAATGGCATTAAAATTAGTAATAGGAGAGAGAGAGAAAGGAAGGAAGGAAGGAAGGAAGGAAGGAAGGAAGGAAGGAAGGAAGGAAGGGAGGGAGGGAGGGAGGGAGGGAGGGAGGGAGGGAGGGAGGGAGGAAGAAAGAAAGAAAGAAAGAAAGAAAGAAAGAAAGAAAGAAAGAAAGAAAGAAAGAAAGAAAGAAAGAAAGAGAAAGGAAGGAAGGAAGGAAGGAAGGGAGGAAGGAAGGAAGGAAGGAAGGAAGGAAGGAAGGAAGGAAGGAAGGAAGGAAGGGAAGGAGGGAGGGAGGGAGGGAGGGAGGGAAGGAGGAAGGAAGGAAGGAAGGAAGGAAGGAAGGAAGGAAGGAAGGAAGGAAGGGAGGGAGGGAAGGAGGGAGGGAGGGAGGGAGGGAGGGAGGGAGGGAGGGAGGGAGGAAGGAAGGAAGGAAGAAAGAAAGAAAGAAAGAAAGAAAGAAAGAAAGAAAGAAAGAAAGAAAGGAAGGAAGAAAGGAAGGAAGAAAGAAAGAAAGAAAGAAAGAATCTTTCAGTAAGACCACAGAATCTTAGGAGAAACCGGGCTATTAGAAAACTATTACATGTTGAGTTTTTGTTTTGTTTTTCATTCATGATATGTTATAACAGGTCTCTAACATCCTGATTTTACAGTTCGCCATGCATCCAAAACAAAGATGAGTTCAGGGACAAGAAGCAGAGAAGACATGGAAATGTGGGCTGGAGAGGGTCTGAGAGGACAGCTGTGGGCTGGTGGTGGAAAGGGGTCTTACAGCCCTCCCTCAGCTGCAAGGAGGAAGGAGAGAGACAGACAGACAGACAGAGAAATTCATAGCACTTACACCCAGTGCTCATGATGGCACTGTTCTTGTCTCCATTTTCTCCTCCTGGTGGGTGAAAAGAGAAAAAGCAGATGCACAAAGTACAATGATAACCAATGCTCTTACCTGCCTATATGCATAGCCCATGGACAGGAGTGGTGTGGGGAAGACCAGGGGAGGGGGTTGGAGTCGGGGGAGGGGTGAATGGGGGAAGGAGACATCTGTAATACTTTCAACCATAAAGAAAAATTTTAAAATGAGAGAGAGATTGAACTGATCCTCCTGGCTAACTGGAGGGAGTCAGGTGGAAACAGGCCCTGCCTATTTATTGCATTCCCTTAGAATCCAGCAGTTGGATTCTAACTATCAGACTTTGGTGAAAACTTCCTCTAAAGTTTCTCAGAAGAGGGCATTTGAGAGAAAATTTAAAGACCAGTAATTCCCCAACATTTCTTGTGGCTCAAGTTCTCCCTGATGCCAGTGTCAGCCAAGATGTGGGAGAGGAATGCTGCCCAGGCTCTCCAGGGGCCTCACTGCTCCTTAGGATGGGACAGGTACAGGCTTACAGGCACATCCCTGCCCTCTCCCTTTCCCTGTTCCTGTGAGGACCACGGCCTGGCCACTGTCTACTGACTGTGAGTCCACCAGCATGAGAATGAACTGACTCACTGGGCAGCTCAGCCTGCACCTGCCTGGGCTCACCTCTGGGCCACTCCTTGTGTGAGAAAAATATAAAGCCTGTGTTTTTGAGCCTCTCTAAGTCCATTTCCTGATGTTCACAGTGAAGTGGATTTATAAGGTAGTGTTTGCATTACTTTGCAACAAGCATCTCAAAACCCTGCTGCCAACTAAGTGCCGTCTTATCAAAGACCCCAAATGAGAACCTTCCAACTTGTCCCAGAACCCACAGAACAGTGGGGGATAGCTAGTTGTTTTAGGCAACAACATTTTTAAATGATTTGTTACAAAGTAACACATGATTGGAGAAGTCTTTGGAATTTTTTAGGTGACTTCTTATTTTCTGGCAAGCGAGATGCCCTGGGATTTCCCTGCCTGGCCTGGATCAGTCTGTTCTTCAGGTGCCCCATTTCCTTTCAAGGAAGAAAGGTGGTTAGAAACCAAGATCTGGGTGGCAGGGTGTTCACTGCTCCTATGTGTCATCACTTTTAGATCCATCAGCACACAGAGCTGGGAAAGACACAGACACAGACACAGACACAGACACAGACACAGACACAGAGAGGTAATAGACATAAGTGCATGTCTATGTTTCTCCATCAGCAAAAATTAAACCGAGTTTACCAATAATACCTCAAATCTAATCCAAAAGCATAGGGGACATTCTAGTCTTTTCCTTTTCGATACATGGAACTCCCTTCTCCACCAGTGAGAAATGTTGGCTCCCATTGTCCTCAAGATACTTACTCATTGACCAAGCCCTGGAATACACAGAGAGGAGTTCAGGTGTGTTAACCCGCAAAAGTGATAAAAGCAAGCCTGTAACCAGAGTTCAATATGTGCAGACTTTCTGTTTTTACTTAAAATTTACATAGAGTGAAATGCACAAATTCTAAGTGTACAATTTGATGGGGTTTGACAGGTGCAAGCACCCATGTAACCCATAAAAACACTGAACATTTCCATCACCTTCAGAAATTCCCCATATGCCTCCCAGTCAGCCCTCCCCACCACTAAACAAACTCTTCTGTTTTTTGTCACCATAGGTTAGTGTCACCTGTCCCAGAACTTCATGTGTGAGTTCCTGAAATCTGTGCTCTCCTGTCTCTGACTTCTTTTTCTCAGCCTAATGTTTCTCAGTTCCACTCACATTTTCACGTGTATAAAAGTTTGATACTTTTTCCACTGCTCTTTTATTCCATTATATGAGTATACACAATTTGCTTATCCGCTGTTCTCTTTATGAACATCTGCATTGTTTCTAGGTATAGCTATTACAAATAAAGCTGCTGTGAACATTTTTGTGCAAGTCCTTTTGTCAAAATAACTTATCTTTCTTGTGAGTCAATATCTAGCAGTATAATCGCTAAGTCAAAAGTAAATGTAGAATTAGTTTTCATCCAAAATATTTTCCCAACAAGTTGTGCATTTCAACACTGTGACAAGCATTGCTTGAGTGCTTGAGTTGCTCCTCCATTTATTATTGTCTTTTTTTAATTTTCACTATTCTAAAGTCTGTGCAGTATTATCTTATTTTGGTTATAATTTGTACATCCCTAATTAAAAAATGATTTGAACTT
Source organism: Myotis yumanensis (assembly GCF_028538775.1). Lineage (NCBI taxonomy): Eukaryota > Metazoa > Chordata > Mammalia > Chiroptera > Vespertilionidae > Myotis > Myotis yumanensis. The sequence continues at coordinate 28,312,094 of NW_027223755.1, forward strand.
TTTTCCATGTAATTATTGGCCAAATGATTATTATGCAGTGTCATTTCAAGTGGTTTGTCTTTTTTTATTGCGTTGTTTGTCTTTTATTGTTCTGTTGTGAAAATCCCTTATATGTTATGGATACTAATCCATTATCAAGTATATGTTATGCAAATATTTATCCCAGTCTCTGGCTTGCCTATTGATTTTTCTCTATAATGTATTTTGACAAGCTAAATTTTTACTTTGATGTATTATAATTTTGCAAAAAAAAAATTCTGTTTCTTGCTTTTGGTGTCCTTTCTAGGAAATCTTTGTATACACTCAGATCATGAAGATATTCTCCTAAATTTTCCTCTGGTCATTACATAGCTTTTACATTTAGGTCTTAGATCAATCTCAAATTAATACTTCAGTATGCTTTGAAATAGAATTCTTTTTATTTTTATGCAGACAGCTATCCCATTAGTCCAGTGTCATTGGATTGCTTTAGCACCTTTGTCAAAAGTAGACTATATGCATATGGATCTATTTCTAGACTCACTATTCCATTGTGTTGATTCTCTTTTCTACCCTTATACTAATTCCATACTTTCTGATTATTACCTTTGGAATACAGTAGTGTATGTGGTGGTGAAAGCAGACCCTTTTGCCTTGTTCCCAGTTTCAAAGGAGCAACAAATACTGTTTTACCTTTAATTATGATGTGCTTTAATTTGCAAATGCCTTTAGTCATGTTGAGAAAGTTTCTATTTCTAATTTGCTGGGTGTTTATAACATGAATAAGAACTGAATTTTGCAAAATATTTTTTCATATTTATTGAAAAGACCATATGTTTTGTCTCTTTTATTCTGTTAGGATGGTGAATTATATAATTTGTTTGTTTTTTAATGAAAATCAACTTTGCTTTATTGAGTTCAAAAAAACTCAGTCATGTTATATCATGGTTTTCTCAAACTGCTCAAGAGAAATCTTTTTGAAAAATTGAAATGAACAAACAGAAAAGTACAAATAAACAACTTGTGGAAAACAGTTAAAGCAGTGCTGAGAGAAAATTTTATAGCAATGAAGCATATATTAGAAAAGATGAAAAGTCTCAAATTAATAATATAAGTTCTCACTTCAACAACCTAAATAAAGAAAAGCAAAATAAATTCAAAGCAAGCAGAGGGAAGTCATAAAGACAGCAGCAGAAACCGATGAAATTGAAAACAGAAAAACAATAGAGAAAAATCAAGAAAGGCCCAAGACCACAGATGTTAGGCTGACAGATGGTGTCCACAAGTCATTTGCTGAAGGTCTCACAACTAAGTTTCCTTCATGAAACAGCAGGGAATAGAAAAGAAAAAAAAGTCGTTCCTTGTCTTCTGGTTCCTGTTTTTTTGGATTTGAAATCAGTTGTCATGTCTACCATTACTTCCCTCCCCGTGTGTAACATGCCATAGTGCAGAATAATGCAAAGATGTCCACCTGCAGATCCTAATCTTCAGACCCTGTGACTATGTGATACTACGCGGCACATAGGAATTAAGTTTGCAGATGGAATTAGGGTGCTCATCTGCCAACTCTTAAAAAGGGAGATTATCATGGACTTTCTTGGTCAGCCAAGCCTAATCACATGAGCCTTTTAAGAGTGGAAGAAATAGACAAAAGAGTAAATCACAGAGATGACATTGAAGAAGAAGGGGGAGAGATTCCCAATAGGAGAGGGACTCACCCACAAAGCTGGCCTTGAAGTTAGATGAGTGCCCTGAACCAAGGAAGGCAGGTGACCCTAGTGGACGGCAGGTCCTCATTTGTCAGCCAACAAAAGAACGGGGCTCTGGTGCTATAACACAACACCTTCCAACACCTCAATGAGCAGAGAAACAGGTCCTCCCAGAGCCTCAGAAAGGAGCCCCAAGTCCTAGGAGGCTGACTTCTCTGCGCTGGATCCTGTCTGAGTGGGTATTCAGACCGAGGGATGAACAGAAGCTCAGGGCTGACTCCACGGACACTGGGATGGTGCCGAGGGGCAGTTTCTCTGGGCTGAGAAGAGAGGTGAGTGCAGGAATGTTGAGGAGCTCCCAAAAGTGCCCCCAGAGGCTTATCTCCAACCCAAAATGACTGTCATCAGAGCAGGTGAAATCCAGGCTGCTCCCTAAGCCTTGGGTGACACTGCAATGTGTCGTTTAAACCTGCACCCACTCACCGCATCAGGGCCCCATTTTTCTCTGAGAAGTCAGGGCACCGAGGGAGGCACCGTGAAAGATGACAGGAGCACAGAGGGGAGTGTGGGCACAGAGGACAAGAAGGTGGGCAGTGCCAATGAGAGGGCAGCGTGCCCCAAAGGGGTGAAGGACACTGTCCTAGGAGGCAGAGACTGTAACCCCAAGGTTCTTCCTGCTGCCAGCACAGTTCAGGGAGGGGTGGCACCCAAAGAGTGTCCTGTCACTATAGCTCTATCTTTGCTTCAAACAAGGTGATACTTATCCCCCCTCCCCATTTAAGTAGAGAGAAGACAGAACAAAACCTAGTGCCTAAGAAACCTGATCCATTTGATCATCCTGCAAAGAATACTTAAGGAGAAAGAAATGCAGGTTAAACAGTGGGTTCTACGCTCTCCCCTGCCTTTATTTACTGAGATTTGACGTGGGACGTGTTTGGGCAAATAAACCTGTTCCTCCATACCTGCTTCCTTTACATTTTCATTCCTTAGAGCCAACGTCACCATTTTCACTTTAATTTCAGAAGCAGCAGATGCGTTAGAAAACAGATCATTCAAGGTCAGCTTTCCATGGAATCCCTTTTTCTCTAACTTCATAATGACCACGAAATTCACGTGTGGTTTTGACAACCAGTCAGTAAGTTTTTTCAACGACAGTTATTGCAAAGTTCAGCACTTGCCACTTACTGTTGGCTACAATATTCGACAAAAGAAATGTCCCTCCCATGGACTTCCTTTGTCAGTTTCTTAGCAGAATCACTAAGGAACAGTTGACAGAATGGTTAGTTCTCCTTCGTGGGAGTTAAACGTCCACCTGCTCAGTAGGGAGGCCTGGAGACACTGATGGAGGCGTTTGCTGACCAGGTACCAGAAGTCTGTACTGCGGATTCTCTCTCGGCCCAATTTCCACTTCATATCCTTCATGAAAACAGCTGGTCCTGCTACATTGAGCTAAAATTAACCACCACAGACCAGGAGGAATAGTTAACACATTAATTCACAAGGGCTTGCTTGCGTTTGTCATTTAACACTAATCATTTGATTATTTGAACCCAAAACTGTATTTTTTCTACATTCATTAATATTATCCCGGATAAGAGATTTAGACAAAAATTTCACAACATGCATACAGTTTCCCTGTCTTATATCCGAAGCCTGGCATTTGTCAATATTTGTGCATAATGACAGTTTTATTAAGAGAAAAGCCTTTTTAAAAAGACTATTACTCATAATAAAAATCATAAGATGGTAATTATTCTTCCTTGTCCCATGCTTGACTATGACATATCTCTTTTAATATTTTGTATCTTTCATATTATCAGCTTTTAAAAATAAATCTGTCCCTGATTATTATTTTCATATCAATGTCTAAATTTGGCTCGTGTTCTTACTATCTCACATTTGTTTTTTCACTGACTTTTGCTAAACCCAGTGGCTCATTTCATGTCTAGGGAAGCTGTTTCACTCCCCTGTCCACACAGTCAAAGGAAATTACTGATAAGCAATTGGAAGAAATGCTCAGAAAGCAGAAGCGAAGGGTGTGGAACCAACGCTGACTGTGAGGAGCTAGGGACTCGGTGGCTTCTTCTTGCATTTCCTGGGAGACGAATGGAGACTCCATCGAAAAATGCTCATGCCCTAGTTGTCTTCGAGAACTTACTTGAGTTGTAAAAGCAATTATGAATGACTAAGGATGGCACTCAGGGGCACAGGAAACTCAACCAAATCTATTGGCATTGCTAGTTTACCAGCTACCAAACAGGTAAAGAAAAATGGGCCAAATGAAAATAACTTAGTTAAGTCTAGAAATGAAAAGTATTTTCAAGTGGAAGTGACACTAAAAGTTTGCCTCCTGCTCCCATATTGTGGCAGATTACCTCTCTTGCTATTTATTATAAGCACAAGGTGGATGAAGCCATGGTGTAACCTAGAAGTACACCTTCTGTAAGTTGCAGACCAGCACAAGGCCTGTTTCTGGCAATGCTCAGGTGAGCTGAAACCCTTTACTTTAGGGCTTCTGTTGACAAGCCCTGGATGAAACATTCATAACTCCAGAGAATCCACCTCGACCAGAGCAGAAAGAAAATGGCATATAAAATATTCAGGGAGCAGGGAAAGAAGAGAGGTGGTTTCTACAAGTGGTTTATCTCGGTGGGGTCGCCACCACAAATTCAGAAATTTGCTGGCAAAAATTAAACACATTTCATCTCCAAATCAGCCACAGCCTGGCTGCAGCTGGGACCCAGTGACTATCTGCTCATAATTTTTCCACCAGAGAAACATACCAAGCTCTCCCCACACTAAAAGGTTTTTATTCTGTTTTTAACAGAGCCCTCAGACACATGTGACCCAAATTTCATCTGACCATTGGCCAGCATCCTGCCATGGTCCTCGTCCACAGCCTGAGCAGAAAGGATGACAGTACTCACCAGGCCACCTCTTCTTCTGATTACCAGGCTCTTTGGAGTGTAGGAGACTGTGAAAGGCTAGGCTGTCCCGGGAGACAAAGCAGGCCATTCCTGCGCTTCTTGGGCTCCCGCTCCTGTAATCAGTAGGAACGTGTTGCTGAGAAAGTCATGAAGGGGGCTGACACCCCACCCTCCCTCCTTCTGGCTCTCCCAGGCGGTAGCCACAGGTGCACGAGGACCCTCAAGTACTGGCCACTAGGACGGAGCCCTCAGAGCTGAAGTCCAGCTTCATCTACCTGTTTCTACTAGTCTCTTCTGTTCTGTTCTGTAAGACATATGCCTCCCAAAGATTTTATGCATCACTCACCTTAAAAATGTCCCAATTTGGGTGACAAATTGTATGATCTACCATCTAAGCAGACTTTTTTTTTTTTAATTTAAAGGTGAACTTAAAATGTAGGGTATATTGCTCTAGCTGGTTTGGCTCAGTGGATAGAGTGTCAGCCTGTGGACTGAAGAGTCATGGGTTCAATTCCAGTCAAGGGCACATGCCTGGGTTGTGGACTCGATTCCTCATAGGGGGTGTGCAGGAGGCAGCAGATCAATGATTCTCTCTCATCATTGATGGTTCTATCTCTCTCTCCCTCTCCCTTCCTCTCTGAAATCAATAAAGATTTTATTTTTTAAAAAAATAAAGAAAAATGTAGGGTATTATTTGACAAGAGGGAAAGTGGGGAGATGGCAAAAGTAAGAAGGAAAAGTTATTTACATGGAAGAAAGTAAATTATTATCTGTAAAATGTTTTGTTAAATCTAAAAAAAAATATTGAGAAATGCATGAAACTGGGTTTTTTTAATTAAAATAAAATACATATGCTAGAAAGGGAAAAGTAAAAGCCCCCACCCCATCCACCCCAACCAGATGTAAGCACTGCCAATGTCTGGGTGTGGGCGTGCATGGTACAGATACAGTGGCACAGACCACTAGGGGCCCTCGGAGCCTCCTTCCCAGAGCCACACCGGGCTTTTCACCTCGAAGGGGTAGGGAACTTTACCGACCAGGAATAGACCTGGGGTGTTGGTCACTTTGGCCCCCACGTCGCGCTGTCTTCTTTCGCGTGGCTGCACAGGGACGTGCTGCTAACCACAGTGGCTCTCATGTGGGGAACTTGCTGTTTACAGCTACTTGATTCAAGGTAAGATTAAATATATGAGTACACATACCTAACAGTTACAAATTTAAAATCCCCAATTTCCCTGTGTATTTAAGTTTGATCGGTTGCTATCACTTCTCCACTTATAAATCATAAAGTTATAAGAATCACTCTTTAGTTTTTCTTTTGTCAGTTAGTGTAACTCAAGTTAAACCAACTGGATTTTCTTTAAAAAGAATGTTTCATGTACACCGTAGTTAATGAAATTTGCTGAAAATCTGAAACAGTATATCTAAAACTTCAATGTACCTGGGGTTCTTTTATATAAGCTCTGAATCTGTGAGAATTTCCTTCCCTAACAAAACAAACTTACCTAAATATTTGTGCAGTCTGTTGCAAAGGTCTTCGAAATAACATGTAAGTATCATCTCTTAGTCAGACTTTTGCTGACATAACACGGCTTAAACAACCTTGGAATGTTAGCAGTTTAAAATATCAGCATGTATTCCTTGTTCTGGGTCTTCTGGGGGCTGCAGAGGGAGATCCCTTTGAGCCACAGAATTGAACTCTGACATCCAGCATCCAGAGCTCATAAAAGGCCTCGGCCAAGACGATGGGCCTGGAAGTGTCTCCATGAACCCTCCTGGGAGCCACAGGAGGAGGCACTGCCGTGGGCATAGAAGGAACAATTCCATCACTGGGAGGTGGGAAACTGGGGCGGTCATCCAATCTCCACTCCTAGATTCACTACTAACTGTCGCCAGAGTCAAGTCGGGATGAAAAAGCACCCAACAGCTCAAATGGAACTTTGAAACTGACAAGATGGCATAGTACACAATGAAGACATTGTTGTCACAAACCTCCTTGAGCTAGATATTACACTAAGGAAATTGTTAGAAATACAAGGAGAAATGTAAACTTACGTGGAGAGTTATCAGAGATAAACACCTCTCAGCCTTCAACAGATCAAGTAGAGAAAACAGCAGACTCTGTGAAACAATAAATAAATCGTCAATTAGTATCTACACAGCAAACTGCTTCCTAAGGACAAAGACTTCTCCATCGCTTAGCATAGCAATCAAATGTTTATAGAAAGTAATTGTATGTCTGTTTTCAAAATAATCCTCAGTGAATTCAGTGGATGATGCATCTGCACCACATTTAAAGGACAATAAAAGACAATTAGACACAAACAACAGGAGTTTAAAGTAAAATAAAATAAACAATTATTAACTAAAAGAACAAAATCTTAAATCATTATTCAATGCAAAAAGACTCCAATTAAAGACTAATTTAAAAAGTAAAATGAGGGCCCCAACACACATTAAAATGAAAAAAATGTGGCAAAGAGATGAATTCAAATGGAATATAAATGTTTTAAGTCCTTTAGTTATTTCAAAAAAATAAATAAACCATTGTGGGGTTTTCCTGTTGAAATATTTCAAGCTTTTAAGGGACACAGAAGCCCCATGCGTGGCAGAGTCAGGAGAGAAGGACGTCTTCCGAATTATTTCATTATGGCTCCACTCTCATAAGATAAATCTAATGGGTGCTAGAGATAAATATTTCATAAGAACATGTTGGTTTCAATAACTTTTGTGTTTCATCAATTTTCTATAATGAGCATTTTTCCTTCAATAAAATAATAATAATAATTCTTTCAAATAGTAAAATGGTAGAGAGAGAGCCTTTTCTGAAAATGCTAGCATTACAGAATTTCCGTTTTCACCACGCAGACAGCGCTGGCAGGGATCTTCTATGTGCTGGCCTGTCGTCATGTATTCTGCATGAGCAGGAGGTGACTTCTAACTAGACATGCAGATTCAGCTTCGGTCATTCCTCTGAAAGTGCCTGTTGTTTTCAGGAAGAAGGGCAGGACCAGGGAGCCCAGCTCCTCATGGAGAGCATGGTTGGGTGGTCTGAGTGCCCCACGCCACCTCTTGCCCATGTTGTACCAATAGAACAAGGACTGGCCCGGCTTCAGTCAGCTCTAGGTGCACCTGCCTGGCCCGGGTTTTTAGGTCTTCATGTGCCCATTTCTCTGGACATGTCATCTGGATGCTGGAGGAAGTGCTCAGCAAGGCACTTAGCAAGAACGTAGCATCCCAGTCTTCCTGTCTCTCAAAGTCTGCCTGTGTGTTACACTCAGCGTCCCCTGAGGCAGCCATGGGCTGGGCAGACATGACCCTGCAGCTACTATGGGTAATTGGATGCTGAATGGTTTTTCCTCTCTCTTTAAATATGCACAGAATTCTAGAATATTCCATGATTACTTTTTCACCTCCCTTTGAATGCTGAAGACTACAGGATCTGGCTTTCAGCATCTAACTTGACGTTCACAACATGAGACTTAAAGAGGTGACACCTGTCCAAAGCCAAGCGCTGGTCGGCAGAGCTGTCTGACCTGCGGGCCTACGTGTGTCACACCTTGGCTACACTGTCTCCCCAAGAAATCTATTCTCTGGCTTTATAATGCATCCAATCTGCTGTTCACCATTCTTATACAAAACACCATGTGGGGCGGGGGGGGGGGGGGGGGGGGCGGGACGGGGGGGGGGGGGGGGCGGGACGGGGGTGGACCTTTGCTCATAGAGTTACAGGAGCTCTGATTACTAAACTGCTTGAAAGGGCATCACTTAAAAGCATAAACCATTTTCATATGTCTGGTCTGACTCCCTAACAATACAATTTTTAAACAAGTAATAGAGTTCAGAGCAGCTGACATAAGGACTTGCTCGCCGTCACAGAAAAGGGGGTGGAAGACCGATTTATTTCACCTCCGTGGGCCCTGATAGTCCTGATTCAGAGACGGGGGAGTGAGGCTCAAGGAACTGGAACTGATTTTCCAGCACTAATTCTGTAACTTTGCAAGCACTTTGCTACCAGTGATGAAAAATGGTTATTTCCACCCAATTAATCACCTCGGAGATCTCACCAACTCAAATTACAAAGTTATATAGGTGCTGCTATATGTCATTAAGCTTCATACCACAAAACTAGAAGCACCGGGCTTTTCTCAATTACTTTTTGTTCCTTCCACTTTTGGATTGATTTGTGTCAGTGCCTTTTATTTGTCTATTTCTGCAGGTTGGGAAAAGTGCCTCATTTGTTAGAGGCCAAATATAGAACAGGACCTCCTTGTTACCACGGGATTCTGGGGAACCAAGTAGTTTGGAAGTAATCCAGAGATGTGGTTTTAATGAGGGTAATTCTGGTCAGGTTTAATTATGTAAAGTTGTGCCATGAAGAGGCAGGGTCCACACAGCAGGCGGGCCCCAGCAGGGGGGCTCTCGGTGACAGCCAACGGGGCAGGACATGTCACCAACCACGCCATTAGCCACTTGCTTCCCTTTTAGACACCTCCTTGTCGTTGAAAAGCAGGTGTCACCGGGGAAATGTCATCATGAAAATCTTCTGTATTGGGAATTAGTTATCCAGTCGTGATGATGTGTCATTCACTTGTACGGCAGTTATTTTAAGCTCTTTGCCCCTTTACGGAGTCAGTTCTCAATTATCCATCACAAGAGAAGGTCAGTGGCAGGAACGAACCCGATTGACAGGCAATTAAAAACAACGTACATTTAGCTTTAAAATGAATAGCACAGTGAAAACAAGAAAAAGATAACGGGTAGGTTATTAAATTACCAAAATTGTAAGTTGCGTTTTTCTTAATTGTTACAAAAAACAATATATTTGAATGTTGACTTTTACATTGAAGAGTAAAAAAAAGCAACAGAGCCCCATAGCCTAACCACACATTCCCTGGGAAAGGCCACTTCTAATTATTTCTATTATTAGTTCTGGTTATTTTTACCTCTGTATCTCTCAGTATCTTTATAGTCCAATTTGTTGAAATATTGACTTTTGGTATTATCTATTGACTTTCTACAGTGGGAGATGTGACTTTGGCTCACTTACATTACCCTTCCCTATCCACATTTGAACAATTTTTAGCTTCTGAGTTGAGTACTGTTTTCCCTTTAGAACATTCAATTGGAATTCTACATCTTATTGAGTGAATGTTTGCTTCCCTACTTCATAAGATGAGACTGTGACATTCCCCATACTTCCATTTCTCATCGTCCCTTTCTTCCATTTCCCAAATTATCTCTATATTTTACTTTATGTTGTCAAATTTGATAGCATTTGCATTCTACTCCATAACTATGACTTATTATTCTCTAATTCCTATCTGATTAATTGATTTATCTAAAGTTTAGAAAAATTAGTGGACCATACTTATATAATGGGCATTGTGTATTATTCATTGTAAAATGGAATTATATGCTATGATTGTATTTTCTTCCATTTATAGCTTTTTGGTTTTCCTGGAGTTTCTAATGCCTTGTTTTTCTTGCATGCACTGTTTTTACCTTATCTTTAAGGGCTAATATTTTTAAGGCATTATCAAATAAATGAAGTCTACCATGAGCATTCTTTTTTCTCTCTAAGGACTTCCCTCTTATGTTCTCCTGGAACTTAAATTTCTCAGAGTCCTGAGTTGTACCCACTGTCCTTCCATATCTCTCTCCCAGGTCTTCCTGATTGTCTTCTTGATGTCCCCATTACCTTGTTGGAGTACATTCTCATGTAAGAAAAGGTTGGTGTAGGAGGTAGGAACAATTAGTGTTTGCACATTTGTACTCTATTTATCCTATTCTCCATGCTAATGATAGTTTGATTTGGATCTAAGGCTGGATTCCCCCTGAAAGAGAACCTGAGACAAGGCATTAGCTACAGGCAGTTGGTTTGGGAGGTACCCCAGAGAGCTTTGGTAGGGGGTAGAAAAGAGGGAAAAACAAGGAAACAAAGCAGCATGCTGTGCCTTAATGTACAGATTACCCTGTAAGCAAGCAGGGCCTCTGGGAGACTGTATGATAATACATCCTTCAGATTATCTCACTCAAGGTGAGAGGAGATCAGAGTCATTAGCCAAGTAATTCTATCAGGCATTGTGCTCCCAATGGAGTTAACTGCCTGGAACTTTCCACCTGCAGGTTGGCTCCATAACCCAAAGAAAGCCCTTTAGCAAACATTTGCAAAGCGTCATGGTACAAAGCACCAACCTGCTCAGGGAAGATGCCTGCAGAGAGTCTGGGAGGAGAGAAGGATGGAAAATCACTTTCTCTTGGAAGTTTGAAGCCCATGGTCACTGACTTCTAGCATAAATTCCCTGCTTCTTGATAATTGAAAAGATGTTCTTCTTTAAAAGTTGCACTATGTTCCTGACTTTTTTTTCTGAGAATATGAAAGATATTTTCAGAGTTTTTTGTTGTTGTTGTTCCCTAAATGGTCTCTCTCCTCCATAGCCCAACTGTTCTATTTCCAACCATGTCACACATGGGCAGGGCTTCCCAACCAGCAGGCTTCACACCATCACCATGGAAGCCCAAGTGCCAGAGAGAGGAAGGCTTTCCTGAAAGGCACCAACCTCCAAACACTTGAGTTCTGGCTCTAAGAATCCCCCAGATGCTTCCCTTAATTCTTTTTGGAAGACAAGGTTTGGGGGCGAGATCAAGTACTCAGTACTGGCATGTTAAGTTTGAGATGCTTATTAGAACTATAAGCAAAGGTGTCAAATAGGCAGTAGGTGATATGGATCTGGATGTGGGGACTTGAAACTGGTATCAGAATGGTTGGTTGTTGGTCTATCGATATTACTTAAGCCACAAGACAGAAGGAGAACTTTGAGCAAAGAAGAATATAGACAAAGAAAAGACTAGGCCCCAGAACTGAGCCTTTGCAGACTAGAGAGGAACCAGTGAAATGGCATGGGTCTCTCCCCCAGTTCTGCAGGCTAGTTACCCACGACCCAAGTGTCAGCCAGGGAGGTTCCTTCAGAGGCTGCAAGGGAGGGTCCAGGCCATGCCTCTCTCTTAGCTTCTGGTCACTTACTGGCAATTTTTGGCATTCTTTGCCTTGTACATACATCACCCCATCTGCCACCTCCACATGACCTCTCCCTGTGTTTCGTCACATCTTCTCTCGTGCATGTCTGCCTCTGTCTCCAAATTTCCCCTTCTTTATAGGACATATTGATTAGGACCCATCTTAATGACCTGATTTTAGCTATGCAAGGTCCCTGTTTTCAAATAAGGTCACATTCGAAGGTACTGGGGGTTAGGACTTCAGCATATATGTTGGGGGTGGGGGGCACAATTCAACAAGAATACTGTCTTCGCTCATTTCCACATACCCAGTTCTCAGATCTAGATTACAATCCCTCTGTAAAGCACCTCCCCTGCCAGGACCTGTCTCAGTTAAAAGCCAAAAGGCATATCTAGGTTCTCTAAACTTTCTTCATGTCAATTACATTTCTATTATAAATATGTAAATTAATTAAATGTTATGCAATCTGATGGATGTGAAGAGAGGGCTATCTTCTCTTAAATGAAAACCAAGTTAAAAGCTTGGGGAAAACATGCTAGCCAGAAAAGTGACTTAAAACGATTACAATGAAATTAATACTGAACAAAATAACCATAAAAGATTGGAATAATCTTTTAGGAATCAAGCATTCATACGCAAGTTGTCCTGTGAGTGTTTTTATGTTATAGGCTCACTTGTAAGAAACCCGACCTGGAACTGGAGTCATGTTGTGTATAAACAGGGGACGAGAAGTCCTGCCCGGGAACGCTCACAGAGGAGACCTGCACTCTGCCTGGAAAGGTTGGAGGTGAGGGCCTGCATTTGTTTAAATGGAGATGAAATGCTTACGGTGCCCATTATTATAACTGCATTCCTTGGCTGTGTTCAGTGGACTCCAGTTACCAGCCCAGCCTTCGAAGGAAGGTGACCCTAAGCCAGCACATCCCATTGAGGCTCCAAGGTGTTGAGTGCTGTGTGTGCTGTCGGGGGCCGAGAAAGTGCCATGTCAGAGCGAGGCTGCGACTCTGTCCAGTGTGAGAAGCTGGCTGAGTCATGGGGAGGCCCAGAACTGGCCCAAGGAAGTCTTATGACTGATAATCTACTGGACAAAGGGCACAGTTACTCATTAATGCTAGGTGACAATCTCTCTTTCATTGATCTCCGTTCCTTTTCCAAGCCCCATGCTTGTTTTTATTCTGCCTCATATTTCAGTTTCCCACTGAACTTCAGGATGAAGGCCAGTAGTTGTTGGGGGAAGACTCCCAGCTGCAACCTTCATGGGTGGAGCCGGCACAGGTGGGGTGTCAGATATTATGCTATGAAACAGGGTGCAGAGTCAAACAGAACATGGACGCTGACCTCCTGAACCTACAGGCCACCAGAGAAATGGGGATATAAGCTGCTGCTCAGACTGCAGGACAAGGCGGAGGAGAGGCCAGGCACTGGCTGGGCCCTCTGTGCACGATCCTTCACTCAGTCCCACAGGCAGCTCCAGAAGCAGGTCTTATCCCTGACTCCGGGTGGGGAAGCTCAGAAAATGGCAACCCAGATACAATGTCAGCAAGGACCCAGGAAGGCCCCATGTCCGCCGTCTTCCCTTCTTTTTTCTCCATGGACTTGACTTGTAGCAGTAATTTCTCACCCTGCAATCACGTTTCTCAGGCTGCTTATTTTCAGTTCCGGGGCCTAGAAGTCTCACCGCGCCTACGTTCACACACACAGGCACAGGCGGATATATACACCCCTCAGCATATGTTAGAATAGGGCCACTCCAGCAAGCCAGCTCAGTTCATGTGCTTGTCTTCCTCCCTCCCAGGGTGACCTCTCGGTCAGCATTTCAACACAGGCAGCCAAGCTGTGGCCAGCTCCCACCATTGTTCTTACTCCCCCTCTGAAGTCAGAACACACTGGAATGTTACCTGGGACTAAGGCTCAGAGATTGATCCCGCTTACTTCCAGGAGCCCCTGTGTTATGAAGGTGTGCTCTGAGCATGACAGCTGGCAGGGACATTCGCACCCGAGTGCGGCCTGGGAGGGCAGCCTCCTGTGCAGGAGCCCTTCAGGGTCTGGGTGCTCAGCGCCGTCTGTGAGCTGCCTGTCATGGGAAAAGGTGTGGGCTCAGCTTAGGACGCTGAACCAAGGGCAATATTAAAACATAGCATTTCCTAATACTGCCAGGGCAGGGTACAAAAGTGGGCAAATTGCTCTGTGGTTAAACACCTTTTTTACTTTGTGTGGTTGTAAAAGCAAAACATATCTTTGGAAAATTTGGGACATGTAAAATAATTTTTTAATTACCCATTAAACCTCCTCACTAAGATATCACTACAATAAGGTAGATAGATGACAGATCATAGACAGATAGATGATAGATAGATGATAGATAGATAGATAGATAGATAGATAGATAGATAGATAGAAAGATAGATAGCAAATATATGTGTCCTGTTTTTACAATTTTCTATCTTGTTTTTCTCATAATGTTCCAGCACTTGATGGCCTCACAAACACCATCTCAAGTCCCTGGGGGTACTTATCACCTGGCTCACTAGATCGAGTTTAGCATCATGCTGCTCCTACAAAAATGGGCTGTTCCCAGTTTTCCCTATTACCAATTATACTGTGTTGAGACTTACACAAATGTTTGTGTGACTTTCTGGTTTCCTTGTGTTTTTCCCTTTTTCTAGAAGGAGAATCACTGGGTCAAAGACATTAAACAAAGTGCATTTGATAAACAAGCCAGCATGCTCCCCATTAATGTTGAACCAATGGATACATCACCGACCACCATTCACAATGGGCCCCTCTCACTGTACCGTTGCCAGCACCAATGACTACTAAATGCTGGATGTGGGTCGACATAACGTGATATTTCCATTTTTTGTGTTAATTAATTTGTGTGTCTTTGCTCACCGTGAAACTGAAGGTTTTTCAAAGGTATAATGGATTTCTTTCTTGATTGGGTGGTTCATATCCCTTCTGTTTGGCGTTCATGTTTTCCTTACCAATGTCTATGAGAATAATTGGCAATTAATCTCCCAGTCTTTGCATAACATTTTTAAATGGTATCAATTACAGGGGGAAAGGTTTGACTCTGTGCTTTCCCCAAGCATCACACCTCACATTTTCCAGAGACTCTAAAAGGTCAATGCTGCTTCAAAGTCAGACTTCAGTTTGGACAGACTGCCACCAGAAGGCAACAGTTTCAGATATGTTCCACTGGTTTGAAGTGAGCTAAAACTTTGACTTCTTAAAATGTCAACCTCATAAATTCACCCCCTTAGACAAAATCAGATGCTGGTCACCATGTGACAGACATTCACTTAGCCACGATGCTGTGTGGGCCTGGAGCTGCAGCCCACAAGGACCATCCAGTTCTTGTCCTTTAAAAGCCAGAGATTTAGATGCAAAAATGAAAATTTAAATATTTTGCCCTCTTTAAGTTACATTTCACCCACTTTTTTCCAGATTCAGTAATTTTGGGTTAAAATATAAAAAGCACTTACACTTTTGGTGCAGGTGAAATTAAGAATCATATCTTTAGTTTCTGAAGGTTTATTGAATAGACTAGAGGCCCAGTGCACAAAATTTGTGCACTCTGGGGGCGAGGGGTTCCCTCGGCCGGTCCTGTGCCCTCTTGCAGTCTGGGAGCCCTCGGGGGATGTCTGACTGATGGCTTAGGCCCACTCACCAGCGATGAGCCTGGATTCTGGCTGAGCAGCACTCCCCCTGTGGTAGTGCACTGACCACCAGGGAGCAGCTCCTGCGTTAAGTGTCTGTCCCCTGGTGGTCAGTGCATGTCATAGCAACCGGTTGTTCCACTGTTTGGTCAATTTGCATATTAGCTTTTTATTATATAGGATACCCAGATTAGATCCTTCATCCTAAAATAACTGCCCCCACCCTGCCTTTGGGGTCAGAGGTTATGACCTCTGCTTCTGTTGAAGGCCCTCTCCTGGATCCCCAGCCCTGGTCAGGCTGAAAGGCAATGATATGGGGGTCATAGGGAAGCCAGGAGTGACCCTGGTGAGTGACCTCCAGGAGAGCCCATTGGAGATGGTGGGGGTTCATATCTAACTACAGGATGGGATTTAAGTATCCTGGGTTCTGTGTACCCTAATGTGAGGCTAATGAGGGCTGACCCTCCCTTTAGTGCCCACGAGGCCTCTCCCCTCTTCCAGGAGGGTGGCCAGCCTACTGAAGTGCCCAGGGTCTGCTGTACACATACTCAGGTTAGAGATTCCACTCAGCTCCAGGCAAGCTAAGTAGTCCCTTAAAGACTCAATTTCCTCATCCATAGAGTGGAGACAACAGTTGAACCAACTTATGAGAGATGGAGGCTTGGCTTACCCATGTAATAGGCAGCTTAGTGCCAGAGGCAGGACAGGCCCTCCGTAGAGGTGGGCTCTGTCTACTCATCTCTCTCCAAGGAACCACAGCAATGCTCACTACCCACGAGCAGGAGGATGGCACCAGAGTTCTACTCAGGGACAAATCTAAGGTGTTTCTGACAATAAGCTGGAAAATGAACCAAGTCTAAATTTCAGTCCTGCTTTGTCAGACCACAGGACCAGATAATATAACCTCCCAGGCATGGGCTTGAGGGCAATGGATATCTGGTCTAGGGCATCTGGAAAGGCCAAAGAGCACCCCTCGCAAAGCCAGAGGGGATTTCAGGCACAGGCAGGGAAAGGCAGTGAGACACAAGGTGCCCTCCAAACTCAGGCATCTTCAACAGTGATAACGAGGTAAAACTCACCGCAGAGGCTTCCTAAGTGACAACTTGCAGGATGGGGCACGGGACACAGGCCCGCTGCCTGGCTGCATGGTGCAGGGGGAAGCAGCCTGTCACTCCAGCTGCACAGCCCACGGAGGACCCCAGGGAGGCTGTAACCCCTTCACACCTTATTGCCGGGAAGTGACTCTGTGATCTGACACATTAAAAACAGGTTCAAGGGAGGCTCCTCTCCAGTGAGTTGGAACCTCAGAGTGACAGGCCTGCCTTCCCCCCCACACACACACTCGCTTGGCTCAGACAGGAGCGGTCCAGAAAGAAGGGGGGAGAAGGCAGGGCACAGCGGCTTTACTGAAATGCCATGTTCTCAACACTCCCATTGCTACCTACAGGGAGAGACTGGGGAAGCTGTGTAACTGAGCCTTCCAATAATTAAGAATAGAAGAATCATGAGAGGCTTCTGATTCTGGATCCTTGGTCCGTGGCGGGGTGCCTGCATGAAATTCCTGGGGCTGAGCTCCTACCCAGCCCTACAAAGTCCCTGTCCAGCTCAGCTTCGGCCCTTGCCCAGCCCTAATCCAGCCCCAGCTCATTCCCTGCTCGGACCAGCCACTGCTTGAGTGTCCCCCAAACCCGGCCGAGCCCCAGAAGATGCCCAGATCCTGCCTGACTCCCACCCAACCCCTGCCAGTCCCACACATCCCTGCAGCTCCACCCTGTCTGTACAGGCTGGCAGGCAAGGAGCACGGTGCCCGCTTGGGCCGGTGAGTTCAAGGGCGGCCAGAAGAGGGCGCGTCTCACGGAGACGCGCCAGAGCTCTGCAGCCCTCCCGTCCCGGACCCCTACCCCCGCCTGGACCCCAGATCTCAGACCCCAGATCCCGGTGTTCAGACCCAGCCGGAGCCAAGGGGAGCGTGCCTGCCGGGCAGGGGCCAAGCGGGGGTTCGGGTGGCGTCCGGGCTGCGGAGAGCAGCGCGCTGCGCAAGTCAAATGCGTTTGTGCCACCTGTTGGCCCCGCGCCCACACTGCACGCGCCAGCAGAAAGTGGCTCAGGGGCATCTAAGCGGTACAGGTCTGAGGCCTGCCCTGGGGGGACCCAGGTGCAGGGCTCTGCGCCCCCACCCACCCGGACGGACGTGAAGTGCCTGCAGATGACAGTTTCCCAATCGCAAAGGCATTAGGAAGGGGAAGGTTGATAAAAAAGAAACACTTGAGTAAATTTAAAAAGTGTTTATTTTCGATATTGCAGTCTTTCTAAACTTTAAACAAAATGTTCCTAAATCTAATCTTTTTAAGCACTCACAAATTGGTTAGCTGGCATGTTTTTCAAGGTCAAGTTTTGACTAGCATGCATTATTTTCATGGGGAAGAAATAACTATTATAAATAACGTCATTATTTTCTGTGCACATTTATTTTTATCTTCTTTTTAATGAGTGCATCTTTTCACACACATGTAAACTACAAGATATACGTGTACCTGCGCTGGGTGTAAATATAAAGAACAGCCAGATTTACAAACAATAATTTTTATAACTAATTTGGCCAGATGTAACTTCCTCATCAGATAGTTGTTTTATCTTAGATAAGATACTTGTTTGAAGGTACACAGAATTTGGCCTTAACTGTATGTTACAACCTCGCCTCCTGAATACCTAGAAACATGACTGGGAGGCATGGTTCTGTTCACATTCTACCCAAAAAAAGAGAGCTGAGGTCACACAATAACATACAGAACAAGATGGATATTCGCTGTCCCCGAGTTGTATCCATGAGATATGTGATTTGGGTTTTTCTAGCATTTCTTTCTTCAGACAAAAAAAATATATATGGTTTCTTATCATGAAATATATATACCACAAAAACATAAAAGAATGTTCTAATTATAGCTGTTGATATCCTATTAATAAAAACAAAAGATATATATTTTTAAATGGATAAATACAAAATGCCAAAGCACACCTTTCACTTTGAGAGGAAATTGTTGTCTTTTTTTCATTTTCCCCATACCTTCTCATTTTCCCCAGACACTCAGTGTGACACTTCTTTATCTCTCTGCCACCAAATAAAGCAGGACGTATAAGTGTCATATCTCTTACCATGGTCAGCAAATATTCTCCAGTTGTTCGTGATATATATTTTCGTTATACAACTTTACTAGTATATGCATGAGCTCTTTCCTTTTCTGTGGAAACACCTCATTTATAACTCACAACAATGCAGCAGGAAAGAACTTGACTATATAATGGTAAGGAGTGAGGGAAAGCAGGAGGAATTCCACTAATATCCTTACGTTGCATTATTTTATATATATATATGTGCATATATAATCTCTCTATACATACAGCTATAGATAAAATAAATAGGGATCATCCATATTTCAGATGACATATAGTATCTCTTAAGGAAATAATATATTATATGTTATATATAATATACTTATATATGTAACATTATATACATGTCATAATGTTATATATATAACACTAAGGTATAAGAAGAATAGCCATGTTCAGGGCTGGAATGAGACAGAGGGTAGGGAAAGGGGAACACATTTTTTATCGACAAGACTTCCATATTGGATCCAAGTTCAGCGATTTAGTTATAAGATAATATTGGGTTTTAAATGTCAATAATAATATCACAGCATTCTTACTAGCATCTCCCATTTATCACACACACACGCACACACACACCCATAAGGAGGATAGGCATTTTTAGCTATTCTAACAAAGCAGCTGGTCAGAACCTGGTGCTGAGAGACTTCTCGGGAGCCTCCTATGAAACAGTTCGGCAGTAGATATTATTATTGCATGAAAAACTAGTTAGGAAGAACAGACAAAACTTTCACAGCTTGAGTTTTTATAATTAGGAATAAAGAGATATTTAAAGATACCTGGAAATCTTAGTAAAAGCAAATATGCAAAGATAACATTCATATGCCAAGAAAAGGAAATCACTGCAAGAGAAGTAATTACGATAAAGTATTGTTAAGAGATTATTAATTGAGATGAAATAATGAGAGTTCAAAGTGGGCTTGTTAAGACACTGGGACCCTCAGTGTAGCACTGTAATACTTTATCCATAAGTAGATACTGACACAGAGAGAGGTAAGCCGTCCTGAGGACAGACGGGCACGTTGGGGCGGTGTCTGGTGGTCCTGACAGTGAGGGAGACCAGCCACTCTGCGGTGGACTCTCCTCATGAGCAGTTGGCTATGTAACCTGTGGCCAAGAGTGTTACTGAAACCCTCAAATGTGGACTCTAAGGTGGATAAGGAAGAGATGGAGGAAGAAGAGGGCTGAAGGGTAGGGGGGGTCTGCTAAAATCTAAGAGCAGTCTTTGAGTCATGGAACAGTAACAGGGAATTCATCTTGGGTGTGTGACTTGGGTGGGTGGGTAGGGCCTGTGGATGCTGGCCTGGTCTGACTGACAGGAGTGGGTGGCAAAGGGAGGCTGCTAAACATAAGGAGGTCAATGAATCAAGAGGTCTGAGTGTTAGATGGGTCGTTCAGCAGAGGAGGGTGGAGGGTGGTCCTGAGCTAAAAGCACAGGATGGTCACCTGAGAGAAAGCAATGGCAGAGCTAGTGCAAGAAAAAAAAAATCAAGGAACAGGTGTGCGTTTGTGATGTGAATACAGAGAACCAGAGGTCTGAAGGGTCAATGGAGCAGATGATCCTGCAAGGGAGGGAGCAGGGCATCATAATCATGCTTGGTGGATACTCACATCCAATCCTGCTTGTACTAAAATGAACCTAAGCAAGGTGCAGACCTCTGCAAAGCCTCTGTGTTCCTAGCTGCAAAATGGGCATGATCACAGCGCTGCTGTGAAGGTTAAATATGTTTACTTCACACAATGTTTTGATGAGTCTGATATGTTACAGTTCACAGTAATGTTTGCCAATGCAACTCTTAATCTTAACAGAGTAATAGGCCCCTACTATGTGCCATGCACTGTGCTAGAACTTGGAAATGAAAAGTCAGTCAATTTAAGAGAGCACAAAGGAGGCAGAATGGACAGTTTAACAGAGAGATAACTTTTATGCAGAAAATTGTGGAATTGATCAGGCATGAGATGGAAGAAAAGGCATGTAATTTCCAGGAAATTACAACATGTTCAGAGGCAGATGGACACATGGGACCCAACCATTGTGTGGGAGTAGCAGGTTAAACATACTTAAAAACTCATTTCCAATGACACTGATACAAGCCAGGTGTGAGGGTGAATAAAGAGGAATCACATTTCTCTCCTACTTTATCAGGACGTGAATTCCTTCTACCATTTCTGAGAAGTGAAAAATCTCTACAACCTCCATAAAAATTGTCGCTTCATTTTCTACTGTCTTCCCTCTTCAAAAGTAGGAAAATGTGCCAGGTATTGTCCCTGGGGATTCAAATGGAGTACAGTTCTCAGCAGTTGGCAGGAAGGAGAAGAAACAAGCTGTGTCTTAGAAATAAGACAAAAATTTCCTGTTTCCTTCTCTTTTCTTTAACATTTTAATCTCTGATTCAAGAATCCTAAGGAGTTAGTTTAGGTCATTACACAGCTTCTAAATAGTAATTTTGTAGAATCTCATGACAGATGAAATCCAAGATGTTTGCTAAAGGGACACTATTAATACTATTTTTTAACTTATTGAGCAAACAGTAAGAACCCTCTGGTTCACTGGTTCCCTTAATACCAGTGCCTGGTAATTTTTTAGAAAAAATCAGCACCATCATTTTGCTATTACCTCGATGAACACCAATGATAAAGTACAACCCCAAACAGGTTTACGAAGAGTCATTTCTAGAAATCAATAGGCCATTCGTTTTGTTTTCCCCTGTGGGGGAGCATCAGATGATTGAAAATGAAAGGGGCAGAGGAGATGAGTCTCACGCTGAAGGCAGGCCTGAACAGCTGGAACTACACCTGTGGACATCACCATGGCCACTCACGTCCTAGCCTCATTTGGGAAGTTTTGTAAAATGAGTCAGTAAACAAGGCCAGTGCCCAAGAGTGTGAGACAGTGTGAGAATGAAATCAGAACATAGAAACACAGAGCATGGAGCTTTCAGAACATGATGCCTGACATGTGCTGTGTCTGAGAGGCAAGGTGGCTTTCCCAGGGCCATGCGGCAGTCCCCCTGCAGAGCAAGCCCTTCGTCCTGATGCTGTGACTCTAGGACACATTTGTTCCCCGCACATTGTCGCTGCTCACCCAGCTCCTCCAAGGCTGCAGGATCAGAGCTGAGCATCCCTGCTACCTCAGGGCGCTGGGCAGGAGAGATTCCGAAGTGCCAGGCCAGCGGGAGGACCATTCAGCACATAGGAAAGATGCTGGGAACTGGACTGCGCACATGTGCTCATCTCTGGTGCAAACCCAGCAGCAGACATCTTATTTAACACAGCAATGGGCTTCTACATACATGAGGCTTTTACCAAAACTTTCCTTAAGCTTTTCACCTGTCGATGATACAGTATTTCCTCCTTCAAGACGTGCCGAAGAGCTAAGCCAAGACATGCTCACTGAACACACTATAGTATGCTGAACAGGATCCTGAAACAGAAACGAGGATATTAGATAAAAACTAAGGAAATCTGAATAAAATATTAACTTTATTTAATAATATGTCAATATTGATTCACTCAGTGTAACAGATGTACCATTCTAATAGAAAAATTAATAATAGAAGGAACTGAGTACAGGATACATGGGGACTCTCTTTAGTATTATTATAATTTTATGTAAATCTAAACATCCATAAAATAAAGTTTATTTTAAAAACAATTAGTACAACTGTGCTGCTAAGAGACATGTTGGAAGTGCAGACAGGACAACCTCTCAGGAAGGCAATTGGATGACACAAGAATCCTTGACTATATTACCTAGAAATTTCCACCTGGAAATTCCCTATTTAGGCACCTAATCTAAAAATGTTCAAAAGTCCCGAAAGTTATATGGACAAAGATGTTATTGAAACAGAATTTATATAGTAAGAAATTGCCAAGAGTAGCAGACTGTATAGACTCTTAAGAAAGAACATAATGCTGTGAACCAAGCTTAAGATGAGTCTGCAGACAGAAGAAAATTTGCCACATCATCATAACACCTTAAGGATATGAACTAACATTACTAGGGATGACCTCTGGGTGGTGACATTAGGGTTGATTTTAAGTTTCATCTTTGTTCATTTATAATTTCTGAATTGTTTATGTGAAGAAGATGCTTCTGAAAAAAGAAACACAGATCTACAGAGAAAGGTTTAAGTTGCAATTAAAAACATTTAGTACTTGTTCTTCTATGTCTAGATATTAAGACAGAAAACTATATGAAAGGATTGGTCTTCCACAATTTTTTAATTCAAATATAAAATCAGTAAGAGAAGCATTCTTCTACCAAAGCTTCTGTTCTGAAGTAGCTTTTTTTCTCCAGCTCTGTGTGTCAGTGGAAAGAGTGCCAAGGTCTGGTTATGAAATAATCCGAACTGGAAGGAGCCTCCTGCACAAACTAAAGACTTCAGGTTGTGTCCTGATGAGATGAACAATTGAATCAACTCCCTCCACTCTCCACCTGTAGGCTGGAGAATGTATGTTCGAATCCCTCTGAATGCACCCATAAATTATGCATCCAGCATTTGGGTGATTAAGTGACAAGAATGTGTTACCTGTAGGCAAATTCAGCCGTCACAGAACACACAGTAGCACTTTTCTAAGCAGGAAGGGTCTCGGCAACACTGAGGTTACCCTGTTTAGAAATAACACCATGGCATTCTTAGCACGTGTCTTGAGAATGTTGGAGATGGGTGATAAGAACTTCTGTTTGATGGCTTGTTTCCAGGGCAACACTTCTAATAATGCCACATTCTCTAAGAAATAATAGTGATACCTGAGGAATTCTGAACTGTGCATATCCTGTGTCTCGGTGTTTCAAAACATATCACATTTTCAGAACAAGTCTTGGGTAAAATTGGACTTGCTGGAGAAATATCATGAAAAAGTCATGGTTTCAGATGGTTTAGAACAAGCAATAATACATCAGCATTTCTGCCCAACTCTCTGCTGTGGTGGCCATATCAACCAAAAAAAGACTAACACAGATTTTTACTCTTTTTTAATATTGAATTTTACCCTAGACGGGTGAGACTTCTGGCACCCATGGTAGAGTGAGACACTAGACAAATATCCCCAAAAAGCAATGACAAAACTAGACAATATTGTCAAGAGCATTATTTCAGGACTCTGGAAACCAAATAAAAATATGCCAGAAATTGAAACACATGTATTCCAGGAACACCACTGAACTCCATGTGAGAACACAGAGAGGTATGCTGTCTTACTGAGGCTGCCTAAACCCTTCCTGCCCCTAGCTTCCACAATGCAATGGTTCGTGACTCTCATGATGGGCAGGCAGTGGGAACCGGCTGCCGGAGGGGCTAACTTAACTTGCAGTGGCATGTGGTGCTGAATAGAATAGTGATCTCTGTGGGGGGAGGGGGAGAGAAAAACATGAAGTTAAACAGTGCAGCACCCAGCCCACACACAGATTTATTGGCCAAGGATGGAAATTTTATTGGCTCAAGGCATTTGAGCACTACCTCTGACCAATCCTTGTCCGAGTACTAAGCTGTGATGACCAGAAGTGAACTCCATGAAATGAAATTAAAATAGAAAAACAAGAATTTTCAAAAAAACTAAACGGGGATATCAGGGGTTACACCCAGGGTAAGCAGAATTTACAGAATTAGCCAAGGCAACTCACTAAGCAAATGAAAATCAAAACCAGCAACAAACATGGTGGGGAGGGAGGGAGAGGGAGATCATAATCCAGAGTTGCTATAATATATTGCCCAAAATATCAAGTTTTTAACAAACATTTCAGAACAGGCAATGAAACAGGAACATGTGATCCACCATTGGGGGGAAAGCAGTCAATGGAAACTCCATGAGAGGACCCAGAGGTTGAAACAGCAAAGGCCTCACAGCAATTATTGTAAATATGTTCAAATACTGAGACAATAATATGCAACGGTAAAGAAACGTACACCGACAGTGACTCATCAGCAAAGAGAGACTATTAAAAAGATAAGTTACAAGAGATATGCTGGAGTTGGAAATCATCATAACCAAAGTGAAAATGTCACTCAACAAAGTATTCAGACTGGCTCAATGAAAGGTGAGCAAACTTAAAAATAGATCAAGGGAAAATATCCAATCTGAAGAACAAAAGAGAAAAAAGAGTGGGGGTGAGGAGGAGAAACAGAGACCTATGGGACACCATAAAATATACCAATGTATGTTTAATGGGAGTCCCAGGAGGAGTAGAAAGTGTCAGAAAAATACCTGAAGAAATAATAGCTGAACCCTTCCCAAATTTGATGGAAATTTTGCATGTCCAAGAGGCTCATTTCTAAATAACATTAACACAGAGACCCCATCTAAACATGATAGTCAAATTGTTGAAACCCAAAACAAAGAGAAAATCTTAAAAGGAGCAGGAGAACAGAAACCCTCCTTGAAAAGGAACCTGTAAAGAGATTAACCACTGAACACCCGCTACCACAGAGAAGGAAGTATGTATGCAAGAAGATATTGAGGAAACATATTTATTAAAAGTGCCAAAAAGAAAAACAAAGAAACACCAGAATTTTATAATCAGCAATGCAATCCAGCAAGTGAAAAAGGTTCTAGTCAGTGCAATTGAACAAGATAAAGAAATAAAGACATCTCTATAAAAGAGAAAAAAGTAAAACTTTTTTTACAGGTGACACATGCTGTTTGTGATACTTAAAATTATATTTCCACTTTTCTGTTTGGTCATACCTCTAGTACCTTATTTCTGTCCTTTTTCCTTTGGCTGGTGTATTTAATGTTTGTTAACATAAAGTTATACATTGGGTTATATATGTAACAGTCTTCTGAGCATTTAGAAGCTAAAATACACTAGACCAAGCAACAAAACACAAGCTTGCCAACTTTTAATTCCCCAAATTTGTTCTGTTTATTTAGAATGAATAAATTTAAAAGAGAAAAATAAAACATTTTTGAATGCCAGATAAAATACTCTTAAAAGTTGAATTGTCGTCTTAGCACTCAAATGCATTTGTTTATGATGGAACAGGGATCAAAAGGAAGTCGAGAATATGATTAAATTGTTTTTGACAATTAAAGACTGACTTCTGTGCTGCCCCGTACCTAAAGGAAGGGAAGATAAGCCGGGAACTCTGCTTGTGGCCCGCTCTCCAGCCTTCCTGTAGACGGGGACGATGACCAGCCACTGTGAGAGTCCTTGTCCCGGGTGGTGCCATGAATCTTTGCCGCATCTGTAAGAGATTATTAGTTTTCAAATAGCCTGTTAACACCGCCACCAGCACACACCCCTGGTCCAGATTTGTGGTTTCAGAAGTCACTTCTATCGCATCGGGCAAGCCTGCTGTGGAGTTCGTGTTGCTATAAAAAGCCTCCTCGTGGCTAAGAGAAGCTCTGGCTTCAGCTGGAAGCCTGGTCCTCAGAGGCAGGTCAAAGGTGAGCATTCTTTAGCCCAGGGGTCCTCAAACCATGCAAATACAAATGTTATATTTGTTCCCGTTTTGTTTTTTCACTTCAAAATAAGATATGTGCAGTGTTCATAGGGATTTGTTCATAGTGTTTTTTTAAACTATAGTCCGGCCCTCCAATGGTTTGAGGGACAGTGAACTGGTCCCCTGTTTAAAAAGTTTGAGGACCCCTGCCTTAGCCTCTTCTGCACTGATGAGTTGATCGAGAATCCCAAACTGTTTCCCTAATATTTTTATTTCTAACATGAAGCAAACAAAACAAAACCTACTAGGAAAAAAGGTGATTGGGAAACAAAACAGAAGCACCCCTCTATCGAACACTTGCTCCCGTGTGTTCTGTGGCCTCATTGTGGCAAAGGCACATGTCCCCCTGCATTTGGCCTCGCGGCCCTGCCCCGCCGCCAGCTGGCTGCCCTGGCACTGCTGATGCTCACCCACCTTTCCTCCAGCACCGGCTTATCCGGTCCAGGCTGCTGCTGCATTGGCGCTCCCACCTGTCTGAAGCATCGGTAGCTGTCCCCATATCATCATGGTACTGGTGACATCGGGGCTGCCATGCCAGTTCAGCAGGTACCCGCTCCAGGGAGCTCTGCCCACAGACAGCTACTAACACAAGGTGTGACCAGAATCATTTTTAGAAGCTCTTATTCTTTATGAGAAGTGCCTATAACGAAGTTGTTTGCCGGTTGAACTAATCCAGGAATGTATTTGAAATACATATTTTATGATTGCCTGTGTCATCTCTCAGTGTAATGTGTGGCCCAGAAAACTTTCAGGTATTAGTGCTCACTGACTAGTTCAAGGCATAGCATTATGGACCTTTCTTTAGTAAAAATTATTTTAAAAGTAGAAAATTATGATTCAAAAGGTACTATGTTGTTTTATTTGAGGTAGATCATTGTAACCCAAATGGTATATGTTTTATCTTCATGTTACAGTATGACTGCATAGAGGGGGAAAAGGAAATCAAGATAAAAGCCCCAGGTGTGTTACTAGACAACTACTACTTCAATCCCATTTTTAATTTCTCCAAACTTTCAGGAGTTCTTATGGAAATTACTATTAAGATCTATTTTTATGTATATTTAAGCAGTTGCTCTGCACAGTGGCCTTAAAATAATTAGCAATTTTCCTGTTTTTTTTACAGCATTCAAAGTCGTTAACTTCTCTCTGTGTAAGTATGGGGCGTGGCTACAGTGTTTTGGCCAGGTCCAAGCCTCGGACTAATGGAAGGACAGGGTCCTCTCATTGCCACGTGCAAGTCCCAGCTGGAGGTCAGGGCCCTCCCAGCACAATCATAGCTAACGGCTATGGTTGTAAGCTTGAACCTATGGTCCAAACACGTAACCCCACGTGCCTTGTGGTAGAGTTCAGGTGCATATAGTTGAGTGAGGTTGGAACTCATGAGAATGCTGTAAACAACGTGATCACACCCCTACTTTGCCTCGTGGCATCTGCTATAAAATAAAGACACGGCTTGTGGGCGCTGGCGCTGTCTCCTCATCAGGGAGTAGCGTCCCACCGAGACCCAGCTTTCATTCTCTTACCTGTCTTTCCTTAATCCTTTCACCCCCCCACTCAGTTTACCTTTGGCCGCAACATATAAGTTTTCTCACTCTATAAAACAGACATTTTCTCATTTTATAAACAAAGATGTCTCTGCCACCCTACATCACAGGATTGTGCTGACCTAGTGGTCTCTCCTTAAAACAGCTGGAACAGAGGAAAACACTATAGAAAGGTACATTTTTATACCATTATTACCCGTCATAGTGGCATGCAATGCACTAGCCTTCAATCACCTTGTCAGAAGTAAGATTCCAGGTTTCAGGCTGATGGACAGCAGGGAAGCGGACCCACGTGTCACGCTATGGAATTTGCAGTTCTTGGGTGTTTTGATTTCTTCTTGTGAATGGGTAGCACTCTTAAATCTGCCCCTTATAGAAGGTTCTGCACGTCCCTGTAACCAGCAGGCCACCTGCTCTCACTCGACCCATCATTCTGGGCACATCCAGGTCTGGACACTCTTCAAGGGAACATTTTTGGTCCATTTTAGAAACGCACAGAGAGTGCTTCCCAATGGCTAGGACAGTTTGTTTTCTTTGGCCAAGTTCTACATCTCTCCCCTGATGTATAATCCCCTGCCCTTGAGGGGTCCAGGTGGGTCTGAGGACTTCCAGGTGGGAGTTGAAGGTGCTGACAGCATTGTCACAATGACACCGATTGAAGGTAAAGGGCATAGTTTCTGCAGACTCTGGGAGTGAGAGCCAAGAGGGAGCACCTGCTGGTGTGAAAGTTGAGGACCAAGCAGATCTACTTTTCTCTAAAAAAGGAAAGATTTGCTAACGGTGGTGAGCAGGAGGGCTTTTGGACCTGTGGAGGCGTGGCCCTGTGAGCCAGGCGGGGAGGCCTGCTTTGCAGAGCCAGCGGGGCCTCAGGGAGGAAATGAACCTCACCAGCAAGAGCAGTCCAGTCCCGCCAGGCCCACCTTCCTCAAAGGTCCCCTCCACCAAGGATCCAGGCGGAATGGAGCCAGTGCCCATCACGTGTCCTGATATGTGTGATGCAGGGCGACCCTGGCTGGGTCCCAGGCTGCACTGTCCCCATGGCTAGCTGCAGACTGAGAGCTGCGTAAAACACAGAAACACAAAATCCTGTGGGAATAAACGCGGGGAAGGCTCGGTACACACTGGCTCTCAGGCCAACCCCAAGCAGAGCCCCCCTGTCTCCCTTCCAGCTGCTTCTGTTCATTTTCCACCTTTGTCTCTGTCTCTATCATCCAGTCTTTCCTCCGCCTGGTGGTCTCTTTTTGTCCCAGGGCCATTGGACTTTCTCCAGGTAGCAGAGAACTGGCTGCTTGTGTGTGGATTTATCTCGCCTCACAGAGTAACCCAGAAAGGCCAACTTACAGCAAAATTACAATGTGCTGGCCCGGATTCATCACCTGGAACCCCCAGTAAAGGACACTCTGATTGACTGGGCTGGGCTCTCAGCCCTTAGAGCCAACCATCAGGCTCTTGGGGACAAAATAGAATGGCTGATGGGCAGGGCCGTCCTGTGGCCAAGAGGGGAGACTCTCCAAGGAAGGAGGTCGGCTTTGCCAGCAGATGGTGAGGGATCCTGGGCAAAGGCATGATGACAAATGTGCCTAGAGGAGTGTCCCCCCTGTAGGCGCTGGGGTCAGGCAGGCCTGGGTTTGCAATTTGGCTTTGCCTGTTACTGGTCACCTTGTGCCTATTATTTAAGGCATCTAACTCACAGCTCAGCCATCTGTGTGAAGGGTTATTGTTTTTAATAAATAGTTCAGCTTCCATTGATGACATTACAGTGTTGTCACTGACACTGGTAATACCAGCTCACTGGGAAGGCATGCGATTAGGGTCAGAGAGGAGAGAGAGCTGCATAATGTTTGGTGCTTATTTGTTTCCAACAAATAGTGCCTAAATGAAAAAAAAAAAAAAGACCAAAGGAGACTTCTAAAGGGATCTTCTCTGAGCAGCTGCCCACAACCAGGAAGGAGCAGGGAGCATAGAGGTGAGAGAGGGAGCACAGGGCTGTACTGGCCTCTGAGCCAACAGCAAGTGCCCCAGCGAGTGTCCATGGGGTCAGCCCTGACCCACCATCAAGGGACCAAGTAAGGATATAAAGTCAGCAGACAATATGAGCTTGTTTCTTTGTGTTTGGGGTGGTTTTTTTTTAGATTTCACATATAAAGGAGATCATACAGCATTTGTCTTTCTTTGTCTGACTTATTTAACTCAGCATTATGCTCTCAAGGTCCATATATGTTGTCTCAAATGGCAAAATGTTATTCTTTTTTATGGCTCAGGTTCTTCATCCACTCAATGAACACTTAGGTTGTTTCTATACTTGGGCCATTATAAATGCTGCCATGAACACGGGGGTGAATATATCTCTTCAAATTCATGTTTTAATTTCCTCTGGATAAATACTCAGAAGTGAGATTGATAAATCCATTTTCACCTTTTTGAAGAATCTCTGTACCGTTTCCCATAGTGGCTGCATCAATTTACATTCCCACCCACAGTGCACGAGGGTTCCCTTTTCTCCATCTTCTCGCCAGCACCTGTGACTTCTTGTCTGTTTTATGAAAGCCATTCTAACAGGTGTGAGGTGATATCTCGTTGTGGTTTTGACTGGCATTTCCCTGATGCTTAATGATGTTGAGCATCTTTTCATGTGTGTGTTCTTTCAGAAAACATCTATTCAGATTTCCTGCCCATTTTTTTAAATCAAATTTATTTTTTGCTGAGTTCTTTATATATTCTGGATATGAGCCCCTTATCAGGTATATGATTTGCAATTATTTTCTCCCATTTAGTAGGTTGCCTTTTCATTTTGTTGATGGTTTCCTCCACTGTACAAAAAATTTTTAGTTTGATCTAGTCCCACGTGTTTATTTTTGCTTTTGCTTTTGGTGTCAGATTCAAAAAACTCATCAACTCATCACCAAGACCTATGTCAAGGGGCCTACAGCCTGTGTTTTTTTCTAGGAGTCTTATAGTTTCAGATGTTGCATTCATGTCTTTAATCGCTTTGAGTTATCTTTGCTTTAAGACAGTGGTCCAGTTTTAGTCTTTTTCATGTGGCCGTCCAATTTTCTCAACACCATTTATTGAAGATACTCTCCTTTTCCCATTGTATATTCATGGCTCCTTTGTTGCACATTAATTGACCATAGATGCATGGGTTTATTGCTGGGCTCTCTATTCTCTTCCCAGAATAATGTTTGACAACAGATCCGTGCATTATGACCCAGCCAAGTTGACACATAAAACGAGCCATCACAGATGGATGATGTAGCTGTCACCAGGACCTTGTTCCAGAATCTGTGGTCTCCCCTCCCCCTCTCTCCAGAGATGCAAAAGCAGACCCCAAACAGCAGCTGTAGCAGCCCCAGCAGCTGGGCCTGGGGAGTCTGTGGACTGGATAGTCAGAGCATGTCATGACCGCTGAAGAGATGGTTTAGAGTCCAGTGGTCAGCAAACTCATTAGTCAACAGAGCCAAATATCAACAGTACAACGATTGAAACTTCTTTTGAGAGCCAAATTGTTTAAACTTAAACTATATAGGTAGGTACATTGTTATTAACTTAATTAGGGTACTCCTAAGGCTTAGGAAGAGCCACACTCAAGGGGCCAAAGAGCCGCATGCGGCTCATGAGCCGCAGTTTGCCAACCACGGGTTTAGACACACAGCAGCCCGGGATATGAGCTCCTAGCCTCACTGAGGCGTGTGAGGGCTTCCACTGCAACACCTTCCACATAGCCCCTTCCAATGACCCTGTCCCCATCATCCCACATGCAGACTGTCAATTCCGGGAGCATGAGGATCTTCGTGTCCCCAGAGGCTGGTCCAGAGGCTGTTCAGAGCAAGTAACTGCTAACAGTCCATTGAAGTGGACATGGCTGCCTGTCCAGACCACTCCCTCCTCTACACTGGTCCCATCACCCACCACCCAAGTCACCAGACCCAAAGTCATGGAATGTGTCTTGGGGACTCGAGATCACATGGAATATCCTGGAGCTGGGTGTCATTAAATAGTATCAGGATGGTCCCAAGGAGTTAAAACACTGTTTTCCATTGCGATTGTTAACATTAAAAATACAACTTAACCCTGGTTTTCTTGATATGTTCCATGTACAAGAGAAGGGCTATAAATAAATCATTCAACCAAAGAGGAGAACCGTCTAGGAATTAATTTATTCATATAGTCCTACCCCCCAGGGCTGGAAGGGGTTCTCAAAGGGGATTTAAAATTACTGACTGTTTACACAATGGAAAGCTTCTTGGCTTTCATTGTCTTCCCCGACAGCAGCATGAGTCACAAACCAAACTCAAGATAAATCTGCATCCTTCCAAAGATGCCTGAGCACGTGGGTGCGCCCGCAGCCACACCATCAGGCTAAACACGTGGCACGGCACGGTGACAGAAAGCAGCTTCCATGAGGACAAGGAACACAGTTATTTGACCACAGAAAGGGCCCCTGGCCAGTGCCTCCTTCCTGATGCCCATGTTTGCAGCACCCCATACACTGCCAATGCAGGGTGCTAGTTTCCTCCCTGTCCCCACATGGCTGGTGAAAACACCCACAGAGACGGATACACAGGGGTTCCCTCCAGCCCACCCAGGCCACACAGCCGCAGCTCTGCATCCCGCCATCGTCATCCCATGCCACTCAGTAACACAGATTTAAAGCCATGCTTTTCCCAAATGATAAAACATTCTGCACCAAAAAGGTCTCTCAAGGTATTCATGAGGCCCATACCTGATGCTTATTAACTTCCCTGATGCTTGGAAGGTGGTCAATGCATCTGACCGTCAGGCTAGAGGGTCTCTGGAGACACTGAGTGCTGCCTCCCTCCTCCCTGCCAACACCCCCCTCCCCCAAGCACAAAGCAGTGAAACTGCAGGAGCTGCAGGGGCGGGGGGAGCAGCGGGAGTAGTTCCCAGAACAGGCAGCAGGTGCCAGAAGATGAGCCCTGAGGCCTGAAAGGGACTAAAGTGCCCCCCGCAGACCTAGCTCTGGGGGTTCAGTCCATTGTCTGTCTAAGCTCCACCCGCCCCAAATAAAGGAAATCAGGAAGACACAGTGTGGCCTACTTGGCAAGTTCCCTGCTTGCTGTGGAGGAAGGTAATTTGTTACATAAATAATGAATTAGATGTGTGTTAACGTGGAATTAGTTCTCGAAGCGGTTTGTAGAGCAGTTGTGTGACTCCAGGTCACCGCGGGCTGTCAGTTCCAGAGACTCCTGGACGGATGCGTCCGAGGTTCTTGTGACTGTGCACCCTCAGTGGGGTTTGTTCGTGGGGTCTCCCTAACTCCATCAAATTCTGGAAGGAGCCCTAACCGGTTTGGCTCAGTGGATAGAGCGTCGGCCCGCGGACTGAAAGGTCCCAGGTTCGATTCCGGTCAAGGGCATGTACCTTGGTTGCGGGCACATCCCCAGTGGGAGGTGTGCAGGAGGCAGCTGATCAATGTTTCTCTCTCATTGATGTTTCTAGCTCTCTATCCCTCTCCCTTCCTCTCTGTAAAAAATCAATAAAATATATGAAAAAAAATTCTGGAAGGAGTCACAGAGCATTCAAGATGTGAAAAGATCCCTTTTAAATGGCAAAGGCTTCCAAAGGACTCAGCCCATCTTCTGTCTCTCTGTGTTCTATAATCGGGATGTTAGGGTGACTTTTCTCACTGGGATTTCAAAGGTTCCAAGTTGTCCATGCAGAGAAGATCCCTGTTTTCTGTCTCTCCCTCCGAAAGCCCACTGCGTTCACGTGTCCGGGCAAGCTGAGCGGAGATGATGGAACCCAGGAGAGGCAGCGAGGAGCTGGCGAGGGCTGAGACATGTGTGCATGCGCCAAGCACTAGGGGAGGCACAGGGTTGGTTCCAGAAGGATCAGCATAGCCCGCGTTGATTTCGTTCATCCTGCCAGGAATGGGGGCCTGAGAAGGAAACCCAGAGGCGGAGCAGAGCCCAGGATGCTCTCCATTACAGGAGCCCCGGAGGGCGGCCTCCCGTCCACACCCGGAGGTGAGGCCACATGAAATGCTGCCATCCTCCCCCGGCAGCCCCGACAAGAGGGCACTTGACCTTCCTCGAAATCCAGCAGAAACAAGTGTCCGGAAGTGGAGGGACTAAGTGGGGCCTGCCCCTCCCGCCCCATCCTGGCCCTGAGATGTCCCAGGGCACGGCTGCGGGAGAGTAAGCTGTTGCTGGATGGCTGGATGCAGCTGGAAAGAATTCCGAAATTACCACCACATCCAATTTTAGACATCCTAGTCCTCTCCCCGCGCCTGGGAAATCTGTTGTCTGCATGTTCCCGCTCTCCCGCCAAGTCCCCGCCTGCCTCCTCTGAACAGCCCAGCGCTGTAGCCACCCACAGAGGGTGTAGCTCTGGGTGCACCCGGCTCGCATCCCGGTCCTGGCAGGGGGATTTCATGAGCCTGAAGGATCCCTGTGCTTCAGGCCCCAAGGCATTTAGCAAACTGTCTCATAGAGTCACTGATGTTGTGGATATATGAGTCCCTCCCAGAACAAAACTCGTGTTGGAGCTGCCACTGGCCTGGCCTGCTGCCGCCTGTGTCCCCTGCATCACCCTCTGACCAACATCTCAGGTAAAACCCCTCCTGCCTCCCAGACCACGGGCTCAGTGTAGCCTGGCCAGTGGGCACCTCTGTCATCAGATCTCAGGGAGAAGCCCCTGCTCCTGGCCTCCCTGGTGGCCCCAGCAGGAGGGAAGGGCAGGCTCAGGGACACGGCCCCTCAAAATGGAAACAGCTTGAGATCATCTTTAGGAGACAATGTTTTCTGACATTTACTGTCATCTGTTGTAGCAGACAAAACTGAACACACTGGGTTGTTTGAAAGTAACTTTAAAAGCTTTGTGAAGGAAAATTCCGAAGAGGACACACAATGTCAGAAGCTAAATGTTCAACTAGGTTTCAATAGAGGCCCATTGCTATCCCTACAGCTAAAGAACAATCGAGGGCCATGGACAGATCAAGTGGGAAACACAGAAAACCCAAAGACAAAGCTGCCATCCCCTCCCACGGGCCAGCAGCGCTTCTCCGAGATGGCTCCATTGCTGAGAGCAGATCGCAGACAGCAGACCAGGCGGGCTCACTCCAGCCCTGGGGGTGATGGCCTGGCTGGACCCTGCTCCAGGAGCCCCGTTCTGAGTAGCAGGGTGGAGCTGGAGCCTGGCTCCCTACATCCACCCAGACCACCTGGGGCTCCATGGGCTCCTATAGCCCTGTTCTTCCACAAGCAGCTGGAACTGCCTCTACAGCAATTCAGCATCTAAGAAAAAGGGCTTGGGCGAGCCTGGTTGATGACAGGCCTGATTTCAGGGGGCAGACCTAAAGGCAGTTCAAGGGGCACCTTGACACTGCATAGGGCTTGACCCTTGGGCCCTGACCTCCCCTGGGCTGGCTTGAGGACTGAATGAGAGCACGCCTACCCTGTGATGAGCAAGGAACATGGACCCTTCCCATCAGCTTTACCTACAGAGCCGATTCCCATTGAGAAGCACCCCTCAGTGAGTTTCAAGGTGGGCTGTGGCGAGAATGTTAGCAATGTCCTTGGCTGCCCCATCCCTTCATCTTTGTCACAGGGCATATCCAACAAACTCTGGATCCTGCAGGGAGGATCAGGGCTCAGGGTCTGGTAGAGATGAGACACATTTGAAGTACAGGCAGAAAACCAGGTTGTGGGACACACAGGGGTCACAGCTCAAAAGCAGAGAAAACTATCCTCACACCCAAGAAAAAAGGACATCGGGGCTTAAATTGAGCTGAAGAAAGAAGGGCATGTGTAGGTGAGGTGGGAAGGGTGGACACAGGAAGGTGAGTGATATCACTAGGGGGAGCCTAGGGCCTATTGGCTAACCAGCCAAGAATTAATGAGGATTTAGAGTAAGGATGCATCACATCGATGGGAAAGAAAGGCACTGGCCTGAGAACCTGATGTGGAAAGCCAGGCTGGTGACCACAGGGGTGGAGGTGTGAGAAAAGAGCATGTCAACACATGGCACATCAAAGGAAGCTCTCAAACAACTCTGAGGGTTTATCACCAACAGGATACTGTGTTTAATCTGCTCGCAAGCCCACAGCTTGTGGCAAATGCACTTGCAATTTGAGCCTCTGAACTGATGTACATGGATAAATATGTATTGTGGGAAAACACTTAACAGAGATCTACTCTCTTAACCAATGTTAAGTGCACGGTGCAGTATACTTAGTTATAGGCACAATGTTGTACGGCAGGCCTTTACAATGCACTCATTTTGCGAAACTGAACAGCAGCTCCCAGTTCCCCATCCTTCCGCCCACCTCACCCCATCCCTGGAAACCACAATTCCACTCACAGTCTCTAAGGGTTTGATCATTTTAGAAACCTTGTGTATGAGAAATCATGCAGTGTTTGTCCTTCTGTGATTGGCTTAAATCAGGATCTCAAAGAGATATCTGCACCCTCATGCTCATTACAGCATTATTCACAACAGCCAAGACTTGGAAACAATGGCATGTCCATGAACAGATGAATGGGTAAAGAGCAGCCCTTATGTGCTGTGGAGTGTTATTTAGTCATAATAAAAGAGTAATATGCAAATCGACCGAACGGCAGAACAACAGGTTGGCAGGGGGGCGGGACCAGCGAGCAGGCAGCGCCAGGCCAGCCAAAGTGCGTGCCAGTGGGCAGAGGGAAGGGACAGCAATGGGGTGGGGGGGGGGGGGGAACATCGGCAGTGACCTGCGGCAGCAGAGGGGCAATGAGGGTGGGGGCGGGGCCAGCTACTCGTTGGCCTGTACCATCCCCTGATCCCCCAGTTGCCTCCTGCAGAGGCCACCAGCAGGGCCACTCGCTGCCTGCACCATCCCCTGATTGGCCCGCCATTTGCCTCCTGCAGAGGAAGGCCAGACAATGACTCAGTCGGACAATCCCCTGAGGGCTCCCGGACTGCGAGAGGGTGCAGGCTGGGCTGAAGGACTGCCCCCACCCCCCAGTGCATGAATTTTTGTGCACTGGGCCTCTAGTTTAGTCATAAGAAAGAAGAAGGTCCTTCCATGTACAACAGCATGGATGAACCTGGAGGACATCATTCATTTGTCAAATGTCAGGGAATTTGGGCCACAGTAAATGATTAAATGCTGGTGGACAATTTTATTCATTTAATATTCAATATAATTTTGTCTTTCTTTGTACTGATATTTTCCTGCCTTTGTAATTACCCAAATTGTAGCTGATTTCTCTTTCTGGTTTCTCATTAATTTTGAAGTTTGAGTACTGACAATGGAAAATCCATTCTTCCAGACGATTTGGGACTCTATGAGGAGCAGGCTTCCTCTAGCCACACAGGAGGGTTGGTCACCTACGATGTCCCACACCACAGGAAACTCCAAAGTCTCTCCCTAAATAGTCATGTGAGGGGGGCACCATGGGGGGCAGGGCAGGCACTGTGACCCCACAGTGATGTCAGGAATCCTGGGTGCACTGGCGGCCCTCCCTCACCCTCACCAACTCCACTGCCAGTGCTGTGCTTGGAGATGGTAAGGGTTCCAGTGTGCATGTTTGGTGGTGAACTTTCAGGAAAACACAGGGAAAGTGGTCTTGCTGACACTGTCTGTGAGTGTCTTTATGTGCATTAAATGGTCAAATCCATGGTCTGGCCATCATCTTCATGGGACATGACACTCGGATACACAGGGATCCTCTCCTGCTTTAATCTGGATCAAGTGAGCTGGGAACACAGTGTTCTGTCTTCACAGGCTCTGCTAATACATGAGTCTGCTTCATTCATTTTTAAAAATATTATTCAAGCCTGGCTGGCATGGCTCAGTGGTTGAGTGTTGACCTATGAACCAGGAGGTCACGGTTCAATTCCCGGTCATGATATGCCCAGATTGCAGGCTCCATCCCCAGAGTCGTGCATGGAGGAGGCAGCCGCTCAATGATTTTCTCTCATCATTGATGTTTCTATCTCTCTCTCCATCTCCTTTCCTCTCTGAAATCCTATATAATAAAAGGCTAATATGCAAATAGACCAAACAGCAGAACAACCGAACAACCAAACAACTGGTTGCTATAACATGCGCTGACCACCAGGGGGCGTGTGCAGAACATGGCGGGCATCAGCAGCAGGTGGCAGAGCGTGGAACATGGTGGGCGTCCGCATTGGCGGGATGGTGGAGCAGGTGGGGGGGGGGGGGGGCACCAGACCAAGTTTCCCCAGTTGCTGTCATCGGGCAAGGCTCTGGTGGTTACTGAAAATTCTTTGCTCCCCCTTCCCTCACCGGCCCCAATCGCTCAGCGCCATCAGCGGGTGCAAGTGGTGGCTGCCGACCCTAATAGCCCCTCAGGGCTTCTTCACCTGCCTCCTGCTCCTAAGGGGTGATCGGGACCGGCAGCTGCCTCTTGCACCCACTGCCGGTGGTGGCCCCACTCACACCCACTGATGGTACAGAGCAATTGGGACCGGCGTCAGCAGCGGGTGCAAGCAGGGCCGGTGCCATCAGCAGGTGTGAGCAGCAGCTGCTGCCCTGATCTCCCCTGAGGGCTTCTCCACCTGCCCCTGCTCCTGAGGGCCTCCCACTGAGGACAATGAGAGAGAGAAGTGGCTCAAAGGGGCCAGCAGTGTGGGATCTGCTCTAGGCTCTCAATCACCCAGCCTGGTCCCCTGCCCCACAGGGATGCTGTGAGCACTGTCTTCTGAATTCAGACTGAGTCTGCTCCTTTTTGTCTAAGACAGAAAGAGAAGAGAAGAGAAAAGAGAAGAGGAGGGGGGGAGGGGAGGGGAGGGGAGGGGAGGGGAGGGGAGGGGAGGGGAGGGGAGGGGAGAAACAAGAAGGAAGAGAAGAGAAGAGAAGAGAAGAGAAGAGAAGAGAAGAGAAGAGAAGAGAAGAGAAGAGAAGAGAAGAGAGAAGAGGGAGGTTGGCAATACTAGTAGGTTGTCTCTTGCCCCCAACCCCTATAACACCAGATCCAGACTCACATGTGTGAATTGTGTGGCTGTGAAAATATCCATCAGCACTTGCATCAGCATTGGCACCTAGAACCATCTCCACACCGTCATAAATGCATAATCATGGGATTAAGTTATGTGTAATTTAGAAATATTGTCTGAAGAAATGCTTGCTCTGCTATTTATCTGGTAAATTTTACTTATGCTCCTCCAAATCCAACACTTCAGGCTCACAATCTCCAAAATGTGTCTGGTTTCCAGTCCAGCAGATTTCATCTGTCAATTTGAGCAGATCGTTTTGTCAAAATCCTTTCTAAGTTCTTTGCTCTGCCCACTCTTCCCTTGTTCCTCCACTAGTTTCAGGTCAGCAGAAAACACCCGAGCTGTGAAATTAGCCTGCACACTCGCACATCAGCACACTCCGTGTGGGAGGCAGGGGCGGGAGGAACACGCAGGCGGAGCCACCCCTGCCTACTGGGCCCGCGCCTCCTTTTCCAAAGCATATACTTGAGGTGGAAATTTTTCATAATTGCCTCAGCACAAAGGTGAGTTTGTTTGGAAAGTTTCAGCAAAACCCGCTCATCTGTGTTGCTGTTGTGCAAGACTGTGGAAGGACAAGCCCCGGGAAATGAAGAAAATGTTTGCCCACGAGTAACGCAGAAGTCCAACATTTGATTTAAAACTTTGCAGGAGTCCAGGATTCAGAAAAGAAAGACAAATCAGATAAGTTTTAGAAAGCACAGAGAATGCACTTTTATCTGATTTTCTGATTCAATCCTTAACCAAAATATCTCAAACTATTAAAATATGAACATCTGATTTTCACAATACTGTTTCTGAAGGACAGGCAGCCAGTTGTAATGCTCTAAGGTTTGTTTGGTTTGGGTGTTTTGTTGTTGTTGGTTTTTTGTTGTTGTTTTTTGGGGGGCTGGAGGGGGGGGGCTGAGTGAGAACAACCTCTGTATATTTTTGAGCAGTGGGTGACTCATGAAACCTGAAGGTAATGGCCAGATTGCATATTTACAAAGGAAACAAGAGATCAAGACTCACATATTGAAAAGATTTCCACTCAAGGGTAACTGACTTCATTTCCATCATTCCTGGAGAGCTGGGAAGATGAGACTTGTTTTTAAAAATGTGTATTCATACTGATCATCTGCTATGGTCTGCACAGCAAAGGAAGATCCAGCCCGCCACCTCCGGCTCCCACTTGTCATTCTCTCTTTCATCCTCTTCCACTGGAGGAAAACCAGCCATAATGTCCTTCATCAGTTTTAAGTGTCGTTCTCAGCCCATGTTTAGACTTGGGTGTTTATTCTATTTCAGTCACAGGGGTGGCTATATTTTGCATCCCCCTGAACTTCTTTCCAGAATGTACCTCCAGGTCTGTCTTCCTGAATTTCATCACAGAAACCACACACCAAAAATGCAACAAACTTTCAATTCAACATCCAATTTTTTTTTCTGGATTTAACTCATGGATACTTGAATTGTTCTTTGTTCTCCTTTGCTGACATGCTCAGTCATGTCTCTGTATTCTCCACAGTTCTCTTTAAGCCCCTTGCTTCACACATCCTCTCTCAAAATTTAGTCTGAAATGTTTATATAACTGAACCACTCCTGGACGGAACCAAGGATCCATCCAAGACCCAGACAACTGCACTCTTTGTTTCCTCAGAGCAGTATACTTTGCCCTGAAGACATCCTTTTGACCCTGGCCCGTGAACTTTATGACCATTATCTAGGACCTTTATTGACAATCATCACCCATAAGCAATGCCTTGATAATTCCCTTTGACTTTTACTTACCAGGACCATTGATGGTGACTAATACCCATGACTTTCACTATGATCTTCACCCATAACTATTACTATGACTATCACCAATAACCATTGTCTATTACCATCACCTGTGACTATCATCCATGATGATTACCTATGACTATCTTCCATGATCGTTCTCATGACCATTCCCCATGACCATTGCTCATGACCATCACCCATGACATTCACCCATGACTTTCATTATAACTTTCTCCCACAACCATCACCATGACCATCACCAGCAATCATTATGTATGACCATCACTCATGACCTTCACTGTGACCTCCTGTAACCATCACCATGACCACTGGCCATGACTGCAGAAGTGTCCATTGTGGAATTGAACTTCCTCCATTTGAAGTTTAGAGAGCATAGCAGGATAGATCAAGGGCCTAGGATAACATCATTTTTAGAAAGAAAACTGATGTAAACACTTCCATTGGAAGAGGTAGACAGACCCTAAATATGGTATGGGAAGTGAGCAGGACCATTTACATAGCAACTCCCTCTCTTCTTGCCCTGGATGCTCATCTGAAGCCTGATGCAAAGGCTATGCCAACCACTGACCAGGTGACTCTGCCCAGATGTGCATTCACCCCCACCAGGAGCAATGGTAACAGGAGACAAATACCTACCTTGTTCATTATAATAACTGACAATGATCAGGATGGATATTTTAAAAAAAAAAAAGTCCCTTGTTTAAAAATAGGGACTCTGTTTTT
Source organism: Myotis yumanensis (assembly GCF_028538775.1). NCBI lineage: Eukaryota > Metazoa > Chordata > Mammalia > Chiroptera > Vespertilionidae > Myotis > Myotis yumanensis. The sequence goes on from NW_027223755.1 coordinate 28,353,013, forward strand.
ATCCACTCAACACTACAGCAATTTGAAGATGATAATCTTGGTTTTCAGATCTCAACAATCCTCTCATTTAAGCTGTGTTCTGTGTTTACTGTCTTTCTAATGGCCTGGTCCCTGTTTTCTCAAATCTTCTCATTTCCTGGTGTGTCTAAGTTTTAACCCTTTTCCACCCACAACAGCAGGTGGGTAAAATGAAGTGGCACAGTCATGTGGAGTTCTTTTACTTTCACTTACACTATTGATTATTGCTTATTTTCTCCTTGGAGTCTGATCATTTCCTGAGGAGGAAATCTGGCCTTTTGACTGAAACACAAGACAGGGAACTGATGAGTCTCTCTAAATGCAAGTCCATCTGTTCTTTCTCCCCACTTTTCTCAAAAATAGACTAATAAGATACAAATGGTGAAATAGTTCTAACATCATAGCATATAGTGTGTGTATAAATATATGCAGGTGTATATCTATGTGTGCATATACACATGCATGTACATAATTGATAAATTTTGTTTTGTGTCGAGGTGGGTCCTTGATGTTAAAACTTTATCTTCCTAAATAGGATAAGTCATATAAGACATAAACAAGTCATATAAGAGATTTCACATAAGTAACGCTATTTTTGTGGAATTTTCCCTACCATAAAGCAATATATTAACATGCAAATATTAAAGTTACAAGCTTTAAATTTTAACCAGCAGCCAGTCTACTGACTGAGGCATGTTTCTCATTTCCACGGGGCCTCCATACAAGCAGCAGCCGTTTTAATAGACATCACACATTAAAAAGGGGAAGACTGTTACGTTGCGCTTCAGCCAGAGCCACGGGGCACAATATGTTCTGTGGGTCAAAAGCGCACGTCCTGAAGGAGCCAGCCAACTACAGCATCCTGTTATTAATCCGGAAATTGCATTTTTAGAACTGATATTGTCGACTACCTAAGTCTATATTGTTTCCCCGGTGGAATTTCTTTCCCCTGAAAATCAAACAAACTTCCTTTGTTCCCTCTGAGGTGGGCAGCCAGCCCCGAATGAGCTCCGACTTTAGTCAGCATGTCCTTTTGACTCTGAGGGAGACACAGGACTCTGGTGTCATTTCCCCCACACCCCCCAAATGACGACCTGCACAGATGGCCTCTCTAGGAAGGCCAGGCAGCAAGGATACTGAGCCTACAGAAGACAGATTGTCAGGCCAAAGGGTGACAGAGAAAGTGTGGGGTGCTTGCGGACTGCTGTTCCAAGTCCTTCCCTCCCCTCAAGACTGAAGGACGACCCTGAACAAAAGGACAAGGTTAGAACAACTTCCACAGGACATGCAACCATATGTGTTACTTCGGTCTCATTTATTTTCTAAGAGAAGGTAACATATGCCTGGCGATGGGTATCCTTTGAATGCTCTCCAACCTCCGAGCCCACCAGGGCTTTTCCTGGGATCCTGTGCAATCCTACAAGGACATCATGAGGTCTCAAGAGGCCATCTATTTCTGAGCGTCTCCACCACCCTGGCCCCTCTCCTCAGCTGGCTGTGGATGGAGTTCTTGTGGGGCAGACCATAAAGAAGGATCTCGTTCTTGAGAGAACCACAGGTGCACTCACCTGGGCTCCAGGGACAAGGCTCCTGGTCCCAGCTCTGCCACTTGTCAGCTAAGTCATCTTAAACCAGTTTTCCCACCTACCTGGGGATGACCTCTCACCCTGCTCACTTCCCAGGGCATCAGCGAGGCTCATGCTTGTGTGCGTGCACGTGTTTGTGCTAATGTGGCATACTCTACCATTGTGAAGTATCACCTCTTCACTGATGTGCCCTTTCTTCCCATCGACCCCTCCCTGACCCCGACGTCTACCTGCGAGTTAAGGGTGGCATAGTAGGGACTAGGCCAGGCAATGATTTTGGGTCACAGCTTCAGAAAATACAACCAAGCTAATGGAACTGGCTGAGCAGAGAATTGTCTTGCCCTGGAGGGAATGGGATGGGATGGAACTTCACACCTCCCACCCAGTGGTGCTCCAGCAGCCTGTACCTGTTGGATAGGATAGAGGAACAGCGCTTCTGTGGGAAGATTGGGTAGAAATGAGGGAGAAAGGCCCAGACATCCTACAGCCACTTTACAAGCCATTCCAGTAAAAGAGTGGGCATTTAGAGGCCTTCAGCCTGACATAGCCATGCGTAATTGCGTGAATGCATTTCAATTAATACTGCCTTAAACACTTCTCATTTATTTACCGCATAGTCATTAATCCATTTGGTGTGCCCCAGCAGGCTCCAGCATCGCAGATAATATGGACAATACAATGTAACACGTTTCCAGGGTTCCTCCTGGCTCCTACTTATGGCAGCTCTACTGCAATAAAAATATTTTCCTGTCATTATTTAAATAATGAGAACCGATATTTAAAGCACATAAAATATTTCTTTAATGTTAGGAAATTATTTGCTGTCCAAGACCACGAAGCTCTGCGAAAAGATGCTGTTTAAATTTCCTCCAGCTGGAGACTCAAAAAGTTTATTCAGGTTCCAGATATCATAATGGAAAATGTGTTTAAAAGAGTCATGCAGACGTTGATTAACACTCTGATTTGTTAAAACATCAGTTTTCCCTCATCCTCCCAATCTTCCTAAAGTTACTTGCTTTTGCAACAGCCCTGCCACTTGGACTCCCCCAAACTTTCTGCTGGATGTCTAGGAAGCTGGTGACTGGCAGGCTTTGCAGTGACGTCACAGCCAGTGAATACCTCCCACCCACTTCCTAGGGCCTGAGGCTTCTATGCTCTGGAATAATGAGAAGGCAGCTCAAGGACCTTCTGGGCACCTGGACCTCAGACCCCAAATTCCTTCAGTGCACTAACATTGTATGAGGACACAGTGATGACCAGGTGGGGTGTTCCTCAGGAGCACCTGAGGCAGGCTGGAGGACTGGGGAAGCCAGCACGTCTTTAAATCGATGCAGAAATGTGACTGTCAAAGGCACAGCCACCACAAATCAAGCTGTACATGGTAAACATAAAGTTAAATGGATGAATAGCATGGAACATAAGGGTTTTCTACATTGACTTCCTCTACTAAAAGAATATCCTAGATTTAGGTCAAAAATAAAATCTACTTATATGTGTTTTATAAGAAATTAAATGACAAAATTAAGATGGAAAAAGTATGTGAGGCAAATTCAAATGAGGGAAAGTAGAGAGGCCAGTATTAATATTAAAAAAGTGAAAATTAAGGTAAAAACATAAAATGGGAAAAATGGATATTTCATAAGGATAAAAGGTATAATCCTTAAAGAATTTGAGCCATAGATGTTTATTTAAGAACAGAGCAAAAACTGTTATAAATACAAGAAGAAATGGAAAGATCCAAAATAATTAGGGGAACCATTAACACAACTTTAGAAACTGACAGGTAATAAAGTATACAAAAAAAGAAGATTTGAATATACAGCTGACAAGCTTAACCTACTAGATTGATAAAAAATAAATTTTCTAATAGAACATAAAAATTGTTTTCAAACACCCATGGGACATTTACAAAATAGAACATTTATTAGGCCACAAAGAATTTCCACAGCTTATGACCATGGTACTAACTAACTTGATCAAATATAATATACACACATTGACTCTTGTTAACATACAGACACACACTTTATATTAGCAGCCAGAGCTAACACTGTTTGGGGTGATGATATAGTAGATGCATTGCCTTTAAAGTCAGATACATGTATCATTATTGCCGTTACTATGGTCCTAGCCAATGCAATAAGACAAGAATAAAATAGGAGACATTGAGTGTGAACTATTAATCAAAAGTGGTATCTATTATATAAAAGGCATCAATTGTTTCAGTAATAAACATGTAATAAACATGTAACAATAGGTAGTAGCAATTTTTTTCTTGATGTTTATTAATAATCACTAGAGGCCCAGCGCATGATTAAATCGTGCATGTGTAGGGTCCCCTAGGCCTAGCCTGCCATCAGGGCCATGTCCGCAGCCCTGCAATGCCTAGCACACTCCACAGACCCTGCCGATGGCCCAGGGGGTGGGGGAGTGGAGGGGTGGGGGTCGGGGGGTGGGAGCTAGGGGGGTGGGGGGCTGCCCAAGAGGTGCTACAGCACCTCCTGGTGACCTGTTGTTTGGTCGTTCCACTGTATGGCATCACAACCACAGGACTTTTATGATATAGATTTTTCAAATACACTTTAATTTTAATGATATGCAAATTCAGTAAAATATTTTATGTATGAATAAAAGTTTGCACTTTCCAAAGAAAACATTATCTCATTTGCACTCTGTTTTAAATTTTTAATACAAATAATTCCAAGTGGTCACTATACGACAGAACAGAGTATCCCGAGTTCTCCATATTTACTTAAAATCACTGCGCTGTCCTTCTGTGTTTCATAGTACAGGAGTGCACATAGGGCAAGTCAAAGTAACCTTCATATAGAAGGTAAATGAGCTACATATACATTATCATGTAAGTCCTCAGAGATTGTTTAGGACTCAACTTTCCTGAGGGGAAGATTTGATGGCTGGCGTGTGGAATCCTCATTGAGTGAGTCCTATCATTGTTCTAAACCCTCCACAGAAGGAGCAGCATAGCTTTTTTCAAAGGATGGAGGGAACACACCTCAACCGATAACAACAATTTTGTGTTAGAATAGTTTAAATTAATGTATGTATTTTTTTTAAAAACCTACTCTCTTAAAACATTCAGATTGACTATCCACTCACTCTAATCATATAAATTGGTCAGTTTTTTCCTATTAAAAAATATTTAAGGAAGGATATTTGTCTAATGAAAGTTACAGGAAAAGCACTGAAGGATTTGGTGCAAGAGGGAGACCCCAGCATCTGAACCGTGGCAGGTTACCAGCCATCAGCAGTGCAGGAGCAGCTGACAGCCAGATGCTGACCATTTGGGCAAGGATGATGGACAGTCACCAAAAGACAAGGGAAGGACACAGCAAAGTGCCTGCTGCCTAACTGGTTTGTGCCTAGTTAGCAGCGCCTGAAAAAACTCAGAGCCCTAATGGCATCTTGTGTAAAGTTCACCTCGAGTAATAGCTCTGCCTCATGGAGGGCAGAAGGTAAAATATCGCTCCTCTGATTCCTGCCGCCCACTCGTGTACGTGGAGGGTTGGCCTGATAGCACAGCCAGCGGCATCATCTCATTAGCAATGAGGAGTCATGGCAGTTGCACACCAGAACCCTAAATGCAACTCAAGACACATCCACACCACATCAACTATAAGTTCACATTTGGGAGATTAAGGAGAGAAGAAAAAGTATTATGTGGTGCCAACCTACACTCCCTGATTAGGTGAAATGAGTAAATAACGCACAATAACATCCACTTTTGACCATGGCCAGACATTGATTACTCCAGCAAGATGACTCAAAATAGGGTTGGTTTTGCTAATTACTACATATTTTAATAGTAACAGTTTGATATAAAACAGTGTTATAAGTTCAGAATGAGTATGACAGGGAATAGAGGGCCTGGCAGACACGCGATGGATTCTGCACTTGGTTGCAGTGCAGCTGCCAATGTCAGCAGAGGCTACCTGTGGCAGGTGTGGTATCACCTATGGCAGGTGTGGTTTCCACCCAGATCTCCATTTTATTAAAAATCCTACCACTGGTCTTAGCTTCCGTTCTTTCATTCCCTCTTTATTTTTATGAGCTAATGAGAACAAAAGTGTGATTACTCATCCAATGGCGTCATCAGCTCTGCTGTAAAAACATTCCTGGTTGACAAGGTCTTGACCTGATCACAGTTATACCAAGGACAACCAGATTTTCATCTGTCAGTCGTGACAGAAAAGTTCAAATTTTGTTATGTTATATATTTTGAGATTTTAATCTCTAATGATCAAAATTCAGATTATCTGCAGTTGAGTGTATGGAAATTTAGTTTCCCACGCTTTTTTTCCTCAAACAATATGATCTAGGAAATATATCTAGGATTTGTAAATATATTTTCCTGCCTACATTATGAAATTATTACTAGCTTAATAAAAATAACAAAAATTCATAAATTAAATCTAATGTTTTCCACTTTTTCCCTCTATTTATTTTCTAAATTGAGATTTCTATGTTTGTTTCACCACATTAAAACACTAATTAGAGAACAACTCATTTTCTTTCTTTTTCCACAATATTTCTATCATATGAATTTTATATAATATTCTAAAGTACTGGTAAAAAGCAAACTTTAACCTGTTATGATATCGCAAGTTTTAAATTACACAAGTTAATTTTTAATTGCTATTAAGCTACTGAACAAAACACATTAGGAAATAAACCAAATTACATATACATTATGTTTAATAAACTCAAAAAGGATCTGAACTAAGGTGCCTAACAATTTAAAGGTAACATAGATTTTAGTTTTTCCTAAAATATGTTTGGGTTAGTTTGTCCTTTTTAATAGCAGCACAGATGTTTTTCTATCTATCTCACATCTATATGACGTATGTACTGTAATCTGAATAGTTACCCTAATGTTAGCAATGAAGGCGTCTCTGGGACTTGGTGAGTGACATACCAGTGGAATCTGCTCTAGGTCATCAGCCTGGTCCTTCTCAAGTGAACACTGTCACCAGCTTTGGGTTGTATCACTACTCCTTTTTCAACAACCAAAAACTAACGTCAGGGCCAAGAAATAAAAGTGTAGAAAAGTGCGATTGGAACCCAGGGATGGAGGGGTGACTCCTCACGTGGTGTCTGCCACAGGGGCACCCAGGAGACTGTGCCACATAGACATCCATACTGAATTGTGTCTGCCTCCCAGGAATCCACTCCAAGGGTTTGCTTACAATTAAGCCTAATATTCCATATGCAGCTAAGATCACTTTTCCTAATTTCACCAATGATCATATTAAATACCTATTTAAAGCAGATTTCAGTTCATTTCAGATGCCACGAAGCTAACCTACCTTCAATTGAGCAAGGCAGCTGCACAGTAAAGTTGTCAAGTGGCACCTTATTAAACCGAGAATTCATAGACTCTTGGCTGAGGGTCAGGTCTGATTATTTTGAACTAGAAAAATTTCATGAATATAGTTTTATTTTCTATAATGTGCTTATGTGGAACAAATGTTCTCTACGTTAGTGTTGGAATTCAAATGAAACACCTACTTTAAAAGACCTGGTTCACTGTACGTGTCATCTCCTTTATTAAACCTGAACTTCTTGGGGGAAATAGTTACATTTTGCTTTTCTCTACTTCCCAACAGTGTCTAATATATTATTGGTGTGGAATGAATATTATATAAACAAGCAAAAGAATAAATTAATGAAGAAATTGATGAGCTTAGAAACTTTAAGATAAATCAAAATAGACATCATTTTCCCTCATTAAAATAGGCGATAGAATGAAAGGTTTTGAAATCCACTGTAACTGTTAATCACAAGGAAATCAAGGGCTTAGTCAGCATTTGGCTTCGACTCAAAATGTGTGCTGCTTAATGTCTCTGACACAGTGGTTGCTTTATCTCCTAGTACTATTTCTTAATCCCAACTGAAGCTTTTAAGTTGTTATTTTTTCTGGTAGCACAAGGAAACGTTTGATAAGTATTTGTTAAATGAGTGGCATCAACTTTTCTATCATAAGAAAAATTGAAATTGATGACTGTATCTTTATAGCAAGTCTTAAAGTCAGGTGGATGGTGTCAGCCTCCAACTTTGTTCTTCTTCATCAGTATTGTGTTGGCTGTTCTGGGTCTTTTGCTCCCATATAAACATTAGAATCAGTTTGTCAATATCCACAAACTAACTTACTGGGATTTTGACTGATAGGGATTTCATTGAATCTATAGATCAAGTTGAGAAGAATTCACATCTTCACAAAATTTAATCTTCCTAACCACCAACATGGAATACTTCTCCCTTTAGTTCTTTGATTTCATTCAGAATGTTGTTGTTTTTCTTATATACATGTTTGTACAGATTTTGTTAGATCTATATCTAAATGTTTTATGTTGGCAGATGCTAATGTAAATGATATTGTGTTTTTTATTTCAAATCTCACTTGTTTGTTGCTGGTATGTATGAAAGCAACTAACTTTTGTATATTAGCCTTGTGTCCTACAACCTTGCTATAGTCATCTATTAGTTCCAGGAGGGTTATTTTGCTGATTCTTTTGGATTTTCTACAGAAACAATCATGTCATCGGTGATCAAAGACAGTTTTATTTCCTCCTTCCCAATTTATATACATTTTTAATAATAATGTTGGAATTATTACATATACATTTGGGTTAGAAGAACAAAATTCCTTTGTTCTTCTTTTTCAAGGTAATTTTAACTACTCAGAGTTCCTTGCAATTCCATATGAATTGTAGAATCATATTTTCCATTTTTGAAAACAAAGGTCATTGGAATTTTTATAGAAATTGACTTAATTGCTTTGGGAAGTATTATCACCTTTACAATATTAAGTCCTTGAATCCATGAATATGGGATATCTTTCCATTTATTTAGGTCTTTTTAATTTCCCTTCAACAATGTTTTATAGCTTTTGATATATGTCTGGTACCTTCTTAATTAAATATATGACTGTCTTATTATTTTTTAATATATTTTTTTGATTTCAGAGAGGAAGGAGAGGGAGAGAGAGATAGAGACAGAAACATCAATGATGAGAAGGAACCATCGATCGGCTGCCTCCTGCACTTCCCCCACTGGGGATTGAGCCTGCAACCTGGGCATGTGCCCTTGACTGGAATCGAACCCAAGACCCTTCAGTCCGCAGGCCATCATTCTATCCATTGAGCCAAATTGACTAGGTCTGTCTTGTTATTTTTGATGTTACTATAAATTGATTTCTATATATAATTTTATATTAGATTGTCCATTGACAATTAGTGGAAACACAACTGATTTTTGTAATTGATCTTGTATCCAGCAACTTTTATTTATTATCTCTATTTGCTTTTTTGTGGATTCTTTTGGGGTTCCTATTTGCAAGATTATATAGCCTGTGAGTTATATAGTGCTGTAATAATAGAGCAATAGAGATGGTTTATTTCTTTCTTTCCAATATGGGTGACTTTTATTATTTTTCTCTTGACTAGTTGCCCTGGCGAGAACTTCACTGTACAATGCTGAAGAGAAGTGGTGAGAACACACACCCTTATCCTATTCTTGCTCTTAACCTGTTCTAGCTTTTAGGCTTTCACCATTGACTATGATATTAGCTGTATGTCTTTCACAAACACCTTTTATCTTGTTGAGAAAGTTTCCTTCTACTTCTAGTTTATTGAATGTTTTTGTCATGAAAAGGTATTGGATTTTGTCAAATGCTTTTTCTGCATCAGTTGAGATTATTATTTCCCCTTCACTCTATTAATGTGATGCATGACATTGTTTGATATTTGTATTCTGAAATAGTCTTGTATTTTTTAGATAAATCACATTTAATACGCTACTGGTTTGGGCTACTGGTGTTTTATTGAGGGTTTTTACATCTATACTCATAAGCGATATGAAACTGTAGTTGTCTTTTTTCATCTCATGTATTGGTCTGGTTTTGGTATCAGGTAATAGTTATTTCATAGAATGAGTTAGGTAGTGTTTCCTCCTCTGATATTTTTAGAAAAGTTTGAGAATAATTGGTGTTAATTTTTTTTTAATGTTTGATGAAATTTAACAGTAAAGCCATCTGGACTGAGCTTGCATTCATTGAGAGGTTTCTTACTATTGATTCAGTCTCTTTGTTATTGATTTATTAAAATATACTCTTTCTTATTCAATCAGTTTTGGTAGTAGAAATGTATGTTTCTAGGAATTTGTGCATTTTATTTAGGTTATCTAATTTGTTGACATAACACTATATATAGTGTCCCCTTATAATTTTTTTATTTCCGTAAAATCAGTAGTAATGTCCTTATCCTTATTCCTGATTTTAGTAAAGTTGTCTCTCTATTTTGTATTGGTTAGTCTCTAACTAAATGTTTGTCAATATTTTTATCTCTTCAAAAAACCAACTTTTGGTTTCACTAATTCTCTCAACTGTTTTTTCTACTCTCTATTTATCTCTTACTTAGTCTTTATTATTTCCATCCATCAGATTTAAGTTTTGTTTTTGTTTTGTTTTATTTTTTGTTTTTTTCTAATTCCTCAAGGTGGGAAGTTAGGCTGCTTATCTCTTTCATGTTCACATTTATAGCTGTAAGTTTCTTTCTGAGCGCTGCTTTCGCTATGGCCCATAAGTCTTGGTAAGCTGTGTTTTCATTTTCATGTGTTTCAAAGTATTTTCTAAATCCCTTGTGATTCCTTTATTGACTCATTGGTTGTTTAAGAGTGTGCTGTTTAATTTCCACATATGTGCGAGTTTTCCAGATTTCCTCCAATTTTTAATTTTTTAATTTTATTTCATTGTGGTTGGAGAAGATACTGTAGAATTTCACTCTTCTTAAATTTATTAAGACTTGTTTTGTGGTCTCACTATGGTGCTACTATACCCAACACATGCAAAGTGGACACTAAGGTAAAGAGCCTTCCTAGAGGAAAAGATGGTTATTCCTTATGATAAAATTATCAATTCACCAGGACCTTATAAGAATTCAAATTAATATGCACTTATACCACAGCTTCAAATATATAAAGTAAACAGAAACAATTAAAAGCATAAATAATCAAATTCACAAGTTTAGAAGGGAATTTTTAACACAATACTCTCAGGAATGCCAGAAAAGGCAGGCAAAGGGGTGTATGGATATAGAAAATTATGAAAATGTGATAAAAACCTGATATAATTGACATGTGGAGAAGAATTCATCCCACAGCTGCAGGATCATATGCTTCGCCAGCACATGGAGTGCAGGCACAAAGGGTCCTCACAGCTCAGGCATAAGTTAGGTCACAACAAATTTCAAAGCCTTGAGATCACCCAAAGAATGTTGTCTGATCACAACGTGGTTGCACTGGAAAACAGTGACAATAAGACAACTAGAATATCCCCCTATGTTGGGAGATTAAGATGCAGAGTCCTAAATAGCCAATGGGTCAAAGAAGAAATCATAATAAATACAGCAATAGTTTGAACTGAATGTAACAAACACCTTATATAGGGTGTTCAAAAGAAATGTATACACACTTTGGCTGCCATTATTAATTCCACTGGGTTAAATCTAAAAGAAAAGAAAATCAGTTGAGCAATCAACCAACTGTTAAAGTGTGTATACATTTTGGGGGACAGCCTTTATATCAAAATCTACAGCATAAAGTTACTTTGTGACAAGAGATATTTAAAACTTTGAACACATATATGAAGAAACAAGAAAAGCTAAAAAAATGATGTCGTTCTTTTCAAAAATATATATTTTTTTTCTTGATTTCAGAAAGGAAGGAAGGGGGAGAGGGGGATAGAAACATCAACGATGAGAGAGAACCATTGATTGGCTGCCTCATGCATGCCCCCTACTGGGGATCAAGCCTGCAATCCAGGCATGTGCCCTGACAGGGAATTGAACCTTGATCTCCTGGGTCATAGGTTAAAGATCAACCACTGAGCCACACCGGTTGGGCAGCATAATTTTTTTTTTTTTTTTTTTTTTTGCTGCCCAACATTAAGTGTGGGAGGAAATCTTGGGCTAGATTTAGATAAACAACCTTAGTTTCCCCAACATTTCCATTTGGCCTCTAGGAAAGCCCCAAGCTGTGTGCTGACACCAGGACCTCCACAAGTTGATGCTGAGTGAAGAACCTCCTGGGGATATGAGCCTATCTCAAGGACTCAAAAGCCATCACTAATAACTTGAGAAAGATGATTTTTAGAAAGCAACACAGATCTGAGTTTTAATGATCCTTATCCTTAAATGGTGAATAGGCAAGTCATTCACACTCATCCACAAACCCTCATCAAGTTCCATGTAAAGATATAGTCACCTGAGACCCAAGTGAGGTAAACACGCCCTCCTCCCCAGCCCAAGGGGCTCTGTGCTCCTGAAGGTGAGACTGAAGCCCCCCAGACATGATGTCCTCAGTGAAGGGAAAAGCAATGCTTTGGGGCCTAATCAGATTCTAGAGCAGTGATGGTGAACCTTTTGAGCTCGGCGTGTCAGCATTTTGAAAAACCCTAACTTAACTCTGGTACCGTGTCATATATAGAAATTTTTTGATATTTGCAACCATAGTAAAACAAAGACTTATATTTTTGATATTTATTTTATATATTTAAATGCCATTTAACAAAGAAAAATCAACCAAAAAAATGAGTTCGCTTGTCACCTCTGACACGCTTGTCATAGGTTCGCCATCACTGTTCTAGAGGAAGCATGCTTAGCCCATAATTCATTGTCTCATTCTTTCATTCACATATCCATTTGGCAAGTACTGCTAGGATGGGGATGAAATGAAGAAAAGATGCTGCACCTGCCTTTAACCAACTGGGGATGTGGACATGGAAACCAGCAGTGAGGCAACGTGATGAAGCAAGGACAGTGCAGGAGGGAGGCTGTTCCTGCCCTGGGTGCTTGGAAGTCTGGTAAGTGGGCTGGGAGGACTGCACACTGGAGGCCAGGCACAGACAGGTCAGAAGACTAAGGATATTGGCCAAGCAATGGCCAGGATGCCTCTAGCGAATTACCTGCCCGCCCCCCGCCCCCTCCCCGACCCCAGAGCCATGTAAGAAAAGACCAAGACTTAACCGCCAGGCTGTGGGACCTGGTCTCCCAGGACCTATAGCAGCCTGGTGAGCAGGGATCACAGCTCCACTTTGCAGATGAGACACTGAAAACCAGGAAGTAAGGGTACCTCTAGCCCAGCTGCATCTTCCACCCCACCCTCCCTCCTGCGTATAACTTCCATTTGCAGAGTCCTCGCTTACAACGTGGTTACAGCATGGCGAGAACTGAGCAGTGCAGACAAAAGCCACTCTCACCTGGCAGGAGCATGAGGAGAGGATGGAGGAGCCTGCTTCCCCCTCCCAGCACAAAATGACACCTGAAGTCACAGTGCTTCTCAGATCTGTCCTGGGACCTGGTGGATCTCTCCACCTGGGGTGCAGGGTGGGTCTATGAATATATTTAGGCTCCTCGTAGTACTTGTTGGTTGCATTTTAACTGTTTGATTTTTTAGTGCCACTTTAACTCTTTTCAGATGCTGAACCTAAGCTCATCTGTGATTCCAAAGTTTGCAGTCATTTATTGATTAACAAATTGATCTTCTTTTGGGGGTTCCTAAAGTTTCATAACTAGAGGCAAATGCCAATTTAAAGAGCACATTCCCAGAGCAACCCTGCTGTCAGTGAAACAGAATCTGTGGGTCTCCAAGGGTCAGGAGCCACATCTGGGCCCTAGAAAATGAGCTTACTGGTATGTTCAAAACCTAGAAGAGATTAGCACAGTAAGTATGTTGTTTATATGAAGGCTTTTCCTTGAGTCTTAATCCTCTACTGTTTTACTGTATAATTGATATCCTGAAATCTTGATAAACCTACCCAATTTATTCATTTAGTCTTTGCCAGTACTTTAAAGACATCTTTTATACATGCATGCATAGCCTTTGTCCTGGTTAGGGTTGGTGAACTGCTCTAACAAATGAACACAGAGCTTTAGGACTTTACCACCACAAAATTTTACTGCTTTCTAATCACCAAGCAATGTGGCTGGGGGTGGGGACCTCTGTCCCATGCAGTCATTTGGGGACCCATGTTCTTGCAGCCTGGCCAGCTCTAACACACGGCCTCTGAGTCTGATACATGGCATGGGACAGGAAAAGAGAGTAAAGGACAGATCCTTTTATAGGCCAAGATTGGAAGTAGCATCCATCTCTCCACCCACCAACCATTGAACGGAACCTGGACATGTGCAAGGGGCCCATGAGCTGGAGTTTAGCTGCGTGCCCAGGGAGAGAAGACACAGTGTTACCAAGAGCCAGCATCTCTGTGAGGATACCTTGATCTAAAACTTGAAGGAGGTAGAGGGCATGCCTTCTTATTTTTTTAAATATATTTTTATAGATTTCAGAGAGGAAAGGAGAAGGAGAGAGATAGAAACATCAATGATGATGTTTCTGACCAGGAATTGAACCTCGATCTCTTGGTTCATAGGTCAATGCTCAACCACTGAGCCATACCGGCTGGACAATGGCATGCCTTTTTAGATAATGCAACCCAAAGCTTACTTAACCAGCCCAATTGTCAGTACAAAAGCTTAGAAACTGGCCAGCCACCCTCCCTCCTCTATGAAAAGCTGGACAGGGGACACCCCCACAGTGATTTCTTTGTGGTCCTTTCTAAGGGGTCTCTCTGGCCACAAGATTCACAGTGTGTCCCCCTCTTGCCCTCTCCAGGGCATCTCTGAGTGTGGGCATTACTGTGGTCTTTCCAGGAAACACCCTAGGACTTAGGACCACAAAACAAATCACTGAGGACGAGTTCTGGATGTGTGTACTTGCAGCTATGGATTCTCAATGCCCTTTGGGAAATTTGCTTGGAGGAGTCATAACTCAGCAATCAGCCCAGCCTACAAGGCCCTTGGGTGCTCCATGTCCCACATTTAAAAGCATGTCGATGCCATTCCTCCTATGAAGTCACCAGACTGTAAGCTGTTGGAGAGCAGGCAGCAGCATGTGGTGGTGGTGGCACAGTGCCCACACCACTATACAAAAAAAGTCCCCAGCAGTTTATCCCTTAATACAGCTGTTCTCAACCTGTGGGTCTCGACCCCTTTGGTGGTCGAATGACCCTTTCACAGGGGTTGCCTAAGACCATCCTGCATATAAGATATTTATATTACAATTCATAACAGTAGCAACATTACAGTTATGAAGTAGCAACGAAAATAATTTTATGGTTGGGTCACAACATGAGGAACTGTATTTAAAGGGCCAGAAGGTTGAGAACCACTACTAACATGTGGGAACAGCACAGCTCCCGGGGCAGGGTTGGGAGTCCATGAGGTTGCTCGAGCCTCTGCTACCCCTTGGGCGTGTCAGGTCTCATCCATTGGCCCAATATGCCTCAGCACGTTTCAGTGGTCGTGGGTCATCAATAGTCAGAAATCTGTACAATTCATTCTCGCACAACCCGCCGCATTATTACATCCAATAATGCAATATAGGGTTAAATTCTTAACACAGGTTAGGGCATTTAACATGAGACTCCGTTTCCCTTTTCAACTTAACATTGTTATGGCTATTTTATTAAAAACATAAAGATATAATACTAAGAAAGTTCAGTAAAGCAATGCATACGTAGGAAGCTAACACTTTTTTGACCTTCAGATGGCTCTTACAAAATATTTCAGGTAAATTGTTTCTCAAAATAAAATTCCTCATGGACTTAAAAGTTTATGAAGAAGGTGTCGGGACAAAGACTGCATCCAGAAGAAGGTTAAACCCAAAACTTGAAGAAATGGCATTAAGATTGTGCAAAGACCCTCCGGCAGCAGGAAACACCCACCCAGCCAGCCCCAGGAGAGAACAAAGGAACTCTACCTTCCTCTCAGGGGGGCGGTTTGGTTCTAACACCCCCAGGACACTTCATTAGCTGCTGTGGCATCTGATAGGACAGGACGGTGCCTCTCTTGCTCCCGTTCCAGAATCCCCTGGAGATATTGTGCAGTTAATTACATGCCTAATTTTGAAAGTTACACGATCTGGCATCGCACACTCCCCTTAGCTGGGTGCTCATTCCCTGGCTGCTGTGCACAGGTGTTCAAGTCAGAACCAAATTGCATCTCCCTGGTCTGCCTCTTCTTCCCTCCTCTCCTTGTTGTAAATCACCTGGCTCCTGCCAAGCCATTTTTAAAATACACCCTCCTCTTAGCGCGGCTCAAATGAAGCTCGGGTAATGAATTGGTTTGCAGGGAGGTTTGGGTGAATCACCGGCACCTGGGGCACAGAAGATGCTGCGTCAGATAATCACTGCCGGTTGCATTCAGATGCCAGAACGAAACCAGGAGAAAAGAGTTCAGGTCTAGAAGAAAAGATGGGGCAGATGGAAACAGAGACGCAGGGCTGGCACCCACCCACAGTTGGCAGAGCCTAACCTTGGAGAGCCTGACGTGAAATCAGATGCCGCCCCTCTGCCCGGGGGTCCTGTTCCCAAGCCAGAGGCAAGACCGAGATGGTCCGGGAAGATATTGATTATGTCTGTGTGCAAGAAACCATAGCGTGGTTTTCTCAAACAATGAGCACCTGACTTGTTTAAAACCAGCAGCCTGTCTGACTGAATTGAGTCACAGGTTAGCGCGTTCAGGAGCCGGCCTCTGTGAGACACAAACATGCAGCCACCACCCAACCTGAAGACACAGAGTTTTGAGGGGGGAAAATTCAAGCATAAGATACAGAGTATAATTGTATTCTTAATATTTGGTCATTTCAATGTGGCAAAAGGGGGTGCTTTGATATAGTTGTTTGGGGGCTACTGAACCTTCATACTCTTATATAAAGCTTCTAACCCATGCTAACAGAAATTGTAATGAAATAAAGATAAGAGGAAGGATGGGGGGGAGTAAAGGAGGATGAAAAAGTGCAACAGCAAAAGTATTTGCTTCCCAGGATATGTTTTATCCTCTGTGACAATGAGAACTATTTCCTCTCTCTTTGGTCAGAAAGCCATAAATGTTGCCTCACCTCTTGGTGGGCACTCGTGATCCACATATTTCAACCACTGCCCCTTCCTAGGCTGCTTCCAAGGCACCAGCACTTCTCCCGGGCCCCTTGAGGTCAGCGCCACGCGTGACGAAGGAGACAACCTAAGTGCTGTCCCTGCGCACGTGCTGTGTTACAAGGCAGAGCCAGCTTCATGGTGTGAGCTGTGCATCACACCAGCCCCCAGCACACTTGGTTTGATGTTTTGCCATAACTGTCTTGAAATTATTTACGATTTTTTAACAAGGAGACCCACTTTTTATTTTTCACTGGGCTGTGCAAATGCCATAGTTGGTCCCGTATCAGGCAGACTGTACCTCACACAGGTCCAGACGATACCCCTATGTTTACTCATTTGCAGCTGTGTCACCCCAAAACACCCACTCAGGGTTCAAACACTCACTGCAGCTCCCTGAGCATCGACCAAGAGGGCATCCTGAACACACATAGCTAGTGAAGTGGAAGTTGGCAGAGGAGCTGGCAACAGGTCCCCAAGGACACACACACACACACACACACACACACACCGCTGTTTGGAGGACCCTGAATTACCTGGTGGCCACCTGAACTCTCATTTTTATTTCAGTCATGTTGACACACATAGTATTTGGGAGTACAGTGGGGCCTTGACTTACGAGTTTAATTCGTTCTGTGACGGAGCTCGTAACTCAAATTACTCGTATGTCAAATCAAAAAGTGAACGAGTGAGACACGTGATGCTGGGCTGATGTGTGACGTTCACTCTGACGTTTGCTGCGCCAACTAGCGGTGGGGTATCTGAAGCTGGCTTGTAACCCAAATTTTAGCTCGCAACTCAAAGCAAAAAATCGGCCGAGAGACGGCTCGTATCTCGAAAAACTCGTTAGTCGGGACACTCATAAGTCAAGGCCCCACTGTAAATATAAGGACTTTATGAACAACAAAGATAGAGAAAACTCTTCCAAAATGCTGTTTCACTGTTGAACTTAGAGACAGCGCAATCTTATTACGTTGCAGTGCCCTTTGATATCCAAATCCCATGACTTGCCTCTAAATGTCCCATCAAATGAACAATTGCCAGATTGACTTTGTCTGCTTGCTGTTGATAGGAAAACTATGACAACTGTCTTCATCCAAGGAACCAAGGTCATCTAGCTCGTGGAGCAGAAATGTAAGAGATAAAATAAAATGTAAAATGTACATTGAATGTACCCAAAGGACTTCACGCTGAGTATAGTGACCAGCTGTTTGCCCTCTGTTTTTGGAAAGATCAGGAGGAAACCACTTAAACTGCAAATGTTAGATGAGTTTCCTGCCAACGGAGTTTGTTGAGCATTACAAGGACCTGCCCACGGGAAACTGAGGAATTTCCTCCTGCAAAGATGTCCCACAATCCCAGACAGAGTGAATGGTCCCCTGGTTGCGCCTCCCAGATGTGCTCCATGTGGGTCTAAAATCACCCTGGCTGACAAACATCAGCACTCAGGGCATCACAGCCAGCACCACCACGACCAATGAAAAGATGACTTGAATGCAATAAACTGGGAAACTGGTCCAGACCCTCCTCTCACTTAGGGAGTCACATGCTTGGCAGAGCTGAGGCCATTTGGGTTTTGTTTGGTTCAAATCTCCGTTGGCTCAGCCTCCTCTGTCCCATAGGATGGCAGGCTGGCAAGGGCTTCACTGTTGAGCTGGCTTTCTTGGTTTCTCTGTCCAAAAGAAAGAGAATTCAAACTGCATATGTATTATTGAATTTTCTACAGCCATGTTTAAAAAAAGAAACAGGTGAAAATGATTTTAATGGTATATTTTATTTACCCCAACATATCCAAGATATTTCATTTCAACATGCTATCGATATTAAGCTATTTTTTATGAGACACTTTAAATTCTTTTTTTTTTTTTTTTTTTTTTTTTTTTTGCAATTAGCCTCTGCGGGGTATAGATCACATAGGGCACATCTCAATTAAGAGCAGTGGCATCTCAGGTGCTCAGTAGTCACCTGTGGCTGGTGGCTGCCATGTTGGACAGCACACTAGTCAAAGTCAAAATGTCCTTGTATGGTTTTATTTTTAGTATAAAATTGATATTTATATGTTCTGAAAAATTCCAAATTAATGGATTTATTTCCTTCTGTTTGATTTTTGTTTTTTATCTCCTTTGACTCCATTGAAGTTTTAAAGGTAAAAGGACAAAATAACACAGTGAAAGCCCAGCCTGGGCATTGGGTCTACAATACAAATTTAAAAAGTCAAATTTTAGAAGTATTAAATAATTTGCAATATCCATTTAGCTCTGAATTCCATGGATTGTTATTGGGCTCTTTGTGCAGAAAAAAGACTTAAAAGATAAGCTGGGGGGGGGGGGGGGAGAAATTCAGCAACATCTGCTATTATTTGGAGATACCCTGCGACAATGAGAAGAGAGCCACTTCAGTTCCTAGAAGAAGACCCTAGGATGAGAATGCTCCAAGAAGGCAGTGAAGGAAGCAGGATAAGGCAGAGATGAAGCTCAGCAAGAAGGTGCTGTCAGCTGCAGATAAGATGCCCCCCTGATCCTGTGGGAGGCTCAGGAGGGGCTGGTCAAACACAGATTGTTGGGCCACACCTTAGAGCATCTGATTGAATTAGCCTGGCTGAGGCCCAAGAATTGTATTTCCAATAATATCGCTGGTTGTGTTCACTCTGAAAACTGGCTTTAGTGCATTAACAGCAGCACAGAATAGGGCCCACCAGAATCAAGGAGCCAGGTTTGTGTGTCTGTACCAACCAGTCATTGGCTAGGGGAAGAGGGGTGCATGACCTCCCAGTCCAGGGGCTCCTGTTGGCCCAGCAGAATTTGTAATTCCCCTTGGAAGCAGATGGCTGTGAAGGCAGGACACTCCTCACCTCGGGGACTGAGAGCATCCGCTGGGAGAAAGGACCTGGGTGGGACAGCAACCCATCCTTCACCACCCAGCTGGCTCCATCAGTGAAGGCAGCCAGGGGGCTGATTGGCTACAGCTTGGATGTAACTGACAGAATATATCTCCCTGTGTGCAGCTCCCACTCCTGTCTTCTTCACCCAAGGGTGTCCTCAAGACTGGTGGAGCCACCTGCACTCAGAGAAAGTAGTGCTGAAGCAAAATGTTCAGGACTCTGGTCAAATAGGGTCAGGGATACCAGGGCTTCCTGGAAGTCCATTGTAACTGAGAGAGGGAGGAACAAAGCAGCCTGGTGCCCACGGACATCCTGAGAGCTAACCAAGCTTCCCCTTGGGGTCAGTTGATGGGGTTCAGGACTAACGCTGAGAGTCAGATATGACACCAGAATTAGCAGAGGTGTTGGTTCTGTGATTTTCCAGGTAAATCCCAAAGGACTGGGAGGAGATCTCCTCAGAATGAAACCTACCTGAGACTGCCAAGAGCCGCCTCGTCTACCCTTTGCTCCCAGGGCTGGGTGCCCTGTTTTGCTCATGTTCTGCCAAAATTGTTTTAAGAGAAAGTTAATAATATGTTTGCAAATTAGGTCACCGAAGACATAAGTGATAACAAACTGGCAATCTTGTAAAATGAAGACTTAGACAATGCCTCCTTTCTAAGGGTTATGGGAATCTCTCTTTAAAGAGAACCATCAGTGTACTTTTCCTTGGCAATTTTTCTCAGGTTATACCGAAGCCTATTAAAGAGGCTGAGAACAATAGTAAAACATGACTAAACATAAAATATCCTTTATAACAATGACTTTAAGTCATTAAGTGAATATAAAGTAAACTTTTACTTTGACCCTTGCAAACAAGAGACATCATGGATGCAAAGGGGTACAAAGAAAATGGTGAGGAATTCAAGAACCCCCTGTGACGTGGTACCAAGAGATGTGGTACCAGGTGGGGTGGTACCAGGCAGCGCTGCCTTAATTTCTGAGGCCTCCCTGATCAGGTGGCCACTTTACCTGGGATCAGAGCAGACCATAGAGTTTTTGTTCATGTGAGTCATATCTATCTATATTTTCTGTTGTTAAAAGTGAGAAAAAATAGGCCTGGCTGGTGTTGCTCATTGTTTGAGCGTTGACCTATGAACCCAGGAGGTCTCAGTTCGATTTCTGGTCAGGGCACATGCCCAGGTTGTGGGCTTAATCCCCAGTGTGGGGTGTGCATGAGGCAGCCAATCAATGATTCTCTCTCATCATTTATGTTTCTTTCTCTCTCTCCCTCTCCCTTCCTCTCTAAAATCAATAAAAATATATTAAAAATGAGAAAAAATAAATATGGATTGATTAATTTACTCAAAGTAGCTATAATACACCCATGTATCATAACCTAGGGTCCTTATTGCATATTCTACATTTCTTTGTTCAGTCATTTAAAAATGTGCAAACCATTCTTAGCCAAGAGCCAAGGATGATGGCCCGATTGGGCCTACAGGCCGTAGCTTGCTGCCTCCTGCCTTAGAGCTGTGCCTCCCAGTGCTGTGACCTCCAGCTCTGTGTGGCCATGGAGCATTCAAAGTATGGCTGGTCCAGACTGAGACGGGCTGTAAATGCCAAATATACATTGTTCAAAGAATTAGCACAAAAAGGAACATGAAATATCTCACACCACTTTTTATTTTAGGCATATGTTGAAATGATAATATTTTGCATGCACTAAGTTAAATAAAATGTATATTAAAATCAATTTCTTCTGTTTCTTTTTACTTTATTCAATGTGACCATTCAGTATTTTTAAATTACCCACATGTTCACATTATATTTCTATGGTATGGGCTGACCTAGTGTGCTTTCATATTGGACCAGATGTCCTGTACTTCTCCAGGACAAAGGCTTCACTCTGAAGAACTCAAGTTTAGAAACAAAAGTATAAAACACTCCACTTGGAAAATACTGGGGGAAATCATCTTTATCTGAAAGCCTATGCCCCAATTTCACAAATGTATTTGTCAAGAACCAAAATATGTCCCAAGTTTACCAGGCAAGGTTCCTAAAAATTTATATATATGTGTGTGTTTATATTTTAAAGACAAAGAAACAGATCCCCCAATGCAGAAGGCGGAGGTTGGAAGCATGTTCTGTGGCCAGCTGAGCGCCCTGCTCTGGATCTACATGGGTTGGGGAAGATATGAAGTGGCTTATGGTCAGCAGAGAAATGATTTTAATCCCACTGCATGTTTGAGCAAATTGCCAAAATGTAGCGTTGTTTTTCCTGTGTTACCAATTAGTAACCTGGCAGGATGACGGAGTTCAGCAACCAAAGCGCCATCAGGAGAGCTATATGTCTTTTTGGGGGAGGAGCATTAGTGAAGTTGGCTGTGAAGCAGGCTGCTGCTCACACACCCAGCTGACACCTACTCTAACCATCCACAGGCATGGTCCCAGCCCTGGAGGAGCTGATACTTAGTGGGGCTCACAGACAAGTGAAGGGACATTTAGACAAATGATACTGAATTAGGTAGTGGTCAATGCTGCAGAGAATACAAAACGGGGTAAGAAAATGCAGGGGTATGGGGCATGGAGCACTTTTGAGGGAGGGCGGGTATGAAGGCTGGGAAGAAAGGGAATGTCTGAGCCACCACGGTAACATGAGGGGCATGGGGCTGAAAGGGGCAGCTGACCTTGGCAGAGGGACAGCAGTGAAAAGGCCAGGAGGGGCAGGATAGGTTGGGGTGCAGGGCAGGAAGCCTGCAGCCAACCTTCCTGGACTTAGGTCCCAGTCCTGCCTCTTTGTCAACAGCAGCACACGGTTCTTGTCCTAACAACTATTTTATTTTAAACTTTAAAATTTAAAGCATGGAGGGAAAACAAGTTTGGGGCTGTTTGGCTGCACACGTCTGGGGGAAGTGATGTCAGAGGTGGTCAGAGCCGGAGGGCGAGAGACCAGGGAAATCCCACCCAGTTAGATCTCGTGTTAAGTACAGGGTGGACTTGGGTAGAGGGTAAACTGACTTACATTTTACTAGTAAATGGATAACATTAGCTGCTGTGCTAATGACAGGCTCTGAGGGGCCAGGTGGAAGAGACCTTGCAGACCACATCCTCCAGGCAGGGAGGACTGCGCCTAGGCAGTGCCGCTGAGAGGCAGGGCAGCGGTGGGAGTGGGCCCATCTGCAGGCGGGGTCAAGAGGATTTTCTGAGAGCCAGAGGAGGACTGAGGATGGCACCTGATTCATGACCTGAGCAGGTGGGTGAAGCCTTCATGGAGAACCTGGTTCCGGGTCATGGAAGTACTGTCTCCTCCCAACCCTGCCACCCGCACCCCAGCACTTAACCCCCAGCACCTTTAGTAAAGCTCCACAGTGTTAGGTCCCAGCAGTCCCCTCAAAAAGTCAACACATAACCTTGTTCCTGTGCGTGTTTCCACTTAATGGCACCATATCTGATACACATCATCGATGCACAAACATGGAACTCGAGGCCAACAGCACGCAGCTCAGGCCTGAGCAAGGTTCATCTCATACACATTTTCTCCGTGAGGCACATTGTGGACTTCTTGCCTTTAGGGACACTGGACAGCACTCCAGCACTGCACTTGGGGACATTTTAATCAGCAAAATAATCAACAGAAAAAGAACAACATGTGGGAAATGTGGCTCTGAGCAGCCAGCCAGCAGCACCCTGTCTGCCATGGGAGCTGAGACAGCCAAGCCTTGTCTCCTTGCTGGATCTCAGCAGGGAGCAGGCATTGGGAGCGCCAATTCTTCACTGCCTTGTGCCCTGTGGGTGTGAATTTGGGGCTCACAAGTATGTTTTAGTGAGTAGGTAAATCTATAAGTATAGAATGTGTAAATAATGAGGACTTCCTGCAATTTGAGAAAGTCAAGATTGGAGAGAAGATGTGGGTAGGAGACCAGACAAAACCTGGGGCCCAGGACTCTTGAGAGAACAAGGAAGATTCAGCTTTAGCAGGGGTCCAAGCATGGGGCTGGACCCCTCAGTCCTCCTCCCGGCCCATAGCACCCAGCAGCACAAGGAGAAGGGGACTGGCGAGGACACACCCTCTGCAGCATTGTAGTTGAGATTGCTGGTTGCCTGGCTCCAGCACTGGGAATCAGAGAGTGCGAGCCAAGGGCATGGGCCGAACAACCGAATCATCCAATGCTACCTCCGACCAGATCAGCAAGAGAAATAGGTATTTCTCTTGTTGTAATTTTTTAAAATAATTTGATTGTTACTTAATAAAGATCAGTTTGGGAACAAACTCCTCCTACTGAACACACAAGAGAAAATGCCCTCACAACAGGGTAAAGTGGTGAGAAAAAGATTGGAAATCACATATTAACTCCCCAAGTTTGCTGTTAGGATGGTTAAAGCAGGCATTTAGGACACAGGTGGTTTTTCTCCCTCCCCAACCCCCAACATATGCCTCCTCCACCCGTGTAAAGGAGAGGGGAGCACCCACCGAGAAGGGCAGCCTCTCACCAGACCCCATGCTGTCGCCAGGCAGACTTGAGCTCCAGCAAGGGGTATGATGAGCCACGCCAGGCAACAGTCTGTGTTTGCTTTTGTACAGTAAGTTGCCAAGGAGAATTCATATCATATTTTTACTAGAAAATGTACACCTTCTAGTAAAGATAATAAGCTGCACTTGGCAACATCAGAACAAATAGGCATTCCAGAGGAGGGGGGTCATTAGACACGGTGTGGAGGCTGTTTCTCTAGCACCTCAGATGGACAGCAGTGGGAGCACTAAACTGACCAAAGGGAGGCTCAGGTGTGTGCTCATGACCCCCCCACCCAAGCAGTCCTGGGACCCCGCCCATCCACTGAACTGACCAATCAGGTGTGTGCTCATGACCCCACCACCCAAGCAGTCCTGGGACCCCGCCCATCCACTGAACTGACCAATCAGGTGTGTGCTTACTCCCCAGCCTGCCCACCTGCTGACCTGTACAGTTGAGGTGTGTGCTCATCACTCTGAGCACTGCTGGGGGTCCAAAACCCCAGAGACTGGCCCTACTAAATAGGTGTGGTCTCCAAGCTCACCTGTGTCCTCGGGATTCTCATGTTCTTTTCTAGGCCCTGAGGCAGCTCTGTCTTCCATCCATTCCAGCCCCTCCTCTTTCCCCCAGCCTTACCCCGCCCCTCTATCTTTGCTTTCTTCTCAGGACCCCACCAAGCCCTGCAGTTAGTACCAGACTGGTTGTTACCCTGAAGAGAAGTAGTTACCCGGGGGTGTGGGGGGGGGGGAATTTTGAGGTGCTGGTCAAGGTGATGGTGACATTTTTGTGGAATGTGGTATGTTTACTTAGTGAAAATACACTTTTGAACCTGTAAGTTATACTTTGTTTTTAATCCATTTGGGCTACAGAAAATATGTCGATGAAGGATTATTCTGAATGACTTGTAAAGCACAAGGTGCTGTGTGAGTTCAGGTCTCTAAAGGAACACTGTGGACCTGAACAGCTGAGGAGTGTTTATGGAGGAGATGAGAATCTTAAGACCAAGGATGGTCTTAAAGGTTAGGTAGATCAATGTAACTAGATAGCTTGATAGATGATTGATAGATATGAAGATAGGTAGACAAATAGATGGCAGACAGATTGGCAGACAGAGAAACACAGAGATGGGAAGGGAGGACTTTTCAGCTGGAAGAACCTTGCTTACTTGTTCCGATAACAGGAGACAACTGCATGGCTCACACAAAGGTGGAGGCAGGTAGTTTGGTCTAAGACTAGAGCCACAAATGTACTGGAATTATTTCAATAATCTAAATGTGAAGAAAGACCAAAAATGTAAAAAAAAAAAAAAAAAAATACATTGGAGAGAAGTTGCATCTCATTTATAATGCAACATTTCTTAACAAATATGCCTGTCTTGATAAAAAAAATTATTTCTAAAGTGGGTTATAATAAATTAGATATTCACTGAGAGTCGATGTGTTGGGGCCGAGGTTAAGAGCTTCGATTTTCAACGGCTCGTTCCATGGATCTATCCAAACTCACCTGTGAATCTACAACCTCGCGCTTTCCCTCACGGCAAATGCACTCTGAACTTCTTCAAAGGACACGCGCCCAGGTGTGGGTTTTCCCCCAATTAAAATGGTAACGTTTTTCCCATTAGCCTGATGCTTGCAGGGGTGTTGCAGTAACATTTTTGAAAGAACGGTAAAGGTTTTGTGCTACCATAATGTGACCCATAATTAATTCTGACATTTGGAGTAAGAAGGTGAGGATGAGAAATAAAGAAATACCTTTAAAACAATAATACCTGACACCTACATTGAGCAACTGTGGCCTCACACTCCTCTAAGCAGCGTATAAATAATAATATTCTGGACTTGTTTTTCCAGGAAGTGATCGATGATCTTAAAATGACCTGTGATTGTATAATTAAACCTAATAGCATGCTGTTTCTTCTAATAGCGTGCTGAGGTTATTATGCTGAAAGACCTAGGATTTATTGAAGGAACTGCAGGCAGCTACCTTCTGAGGGACAATTGAGCAATTGAGAAGACTAATTCCCATTTGTAACGTGGGACCCAGCAGAACTGATCCAAGACCAGTGTGGGCCCTTGGGAAAGGGACCGTGTGGGGGC
Organism: Myotis yumanensis; assembly: GCF_028538775.1. Lineage (NCBI taxonomy): Eukaryota > Metazoa > Chordata > Mammalia > Chiroptera > Vespertilionidae > Myotis > Myotis yumanensis. Next base: position 28,379,091 of record NW_027223755.1, read on the forward strand.
TTTATTCCCCGAAACTTTACCAGGTGAAATATTTTGGAAAAAAAAAAAAAAGAGTTTCCCAGTGAAAGCATATTTTGAAGTGACAAAATGTTTTCCCCAAGACCATTTTAAGCTCAAAGTAGGTGAGACAACAGGAGAAATGTTTAGGACCCTGAGGAGAGAGACTTTGCAAATTATAATCAGGTTATCATCCAGATTACATCTTGCATGAAATAAACCCCATCACAGCAGAACCTGCACTAACGAGAGGACACTTAGCCCAAATTTTCCAGCAAAATTAAAACTGTATTATAAAAAAGGCGGTCTGAACACAACATTTCTGACAATTGTCCATGCTGCACGTGAGAGAAGTCACTGTGATTGCTTTGTTCTCAAAGGCTGAAATGAATGTTCTCTCCATGTGCAAAGAAAAGAGTCCTACCCACTATTATCAGCAGAGGACATCCAATCTTTTTAAGGAAAATGCATGGGGATGTATTTTGCTTTGTGATGATAATCGCCCAATGTTTAAAATGAAATCAGGTCCAATCCCAAGGTGAAGGGTAGTGAATTCCCTGGGGGGGGATGGGGACCATTGACAGTTGAAACTGATTAAGAAATCTCTAGTTTGTTTGTTTGTTTGTTTGTTACTTGGACAATTAGCTGTCCCAAAAAGCCACCTGAAATCTGTTAGAGCCTATGGTCCGGGGTCCAGAGGGGGAAGGCGGAGAGTGTGGGGAGGGAGGAAAGCAGGTGAGGGGGTGAGGATGAGCATTTGGATTGTAAACTAGTAAGGATGATGGGAAGCGCAGAGCAGTTGGAAGCAGTGATGACAGACAGGCGGCAGGGCGCCCAGACCTGCAATGTCGGCCCCACGCCTGGGGCAGCACCCAGGTGCAGGTGATGCATGAAGGCAGGGCATGCAAAGGCAGCCTCCAGAGCGGGCCTCTGGAAAATCCCCAGAAGCACAGGAGCTCCAATGGCGGGCTTGTTTTGCTGAGCGTGAACAAAAGGCCCAGGGCCTGCCAGCATTCCCAGCTCCACCTCATCCTCCGGGGCGGGAGGGGGCTCCTCCCCAACTTGAAAGAGGGCCGTAATGATAAGGTAGATCGCACACGAATCACCGGGGAGACTAGCCTGGCACAGAGGTACACGCACTGAGCTGAGAGGTCGGCTGTTCAAAGAATCTGTGAGTGACTAGTGCTGGTTCTTAAAAAATTCGTCACGCCTCACACGTTATATTGTTGACAGTGTGAGTGTGTGTTTACTGTTCCTCAGCCATGATTCAGATTGTTTAGTGTCTGCAAGTCCATCGCCTCCCCTCTTTTATCCGTAACTGGGGTGCTGGAGCCTGTTCTGTTTATTGAGACATTTCACATGGGCTGTGATTGGCTGATCCTGGACTTGACCCATGGGAAAACTAAGAGCTATTCTCCTGAGATAATGGAGGAATCGTGCCTGTGGTTGTGTCTGGAAGGTGCCCTGGCTGCTGACACAGCCCTCGGGTCACCAGAGAGGAGAAAGACGTTCCCTGAATGCTGGAGCTGAGCACCCAGGAGGCAGAGGGCCTCTCTCACCTTAAAGAGATGAATGCCCACATGTTCGTTCTTCCTGCAGGTACCAGCGGGTGACATTGCACCTGTGCACGTCCGGTCCCACTGCTGGGATGCCTTGCTCTGCACCTGCCCACCGGTCAACCCTTGGACCCTCTTGCAGAGGTCCAGAAAGCCAGTCCAAACCCCAAGCCTCACCCTGAAGACCTTGCTTACTCTTCTTTAAAGCAAATTAAAATGAGACAAGGTTGTTGAAAAGTTGAAACTTCTATCTGGAAACAGCCGATGCTCACCACCAGGAGTGTGGGCCAGTGGGCTGGCAGGCTGCTCCCCCTCCATGAACAGGGATGGTTTATAAAGGGCCCATGGAACCCATTCTGCCAGGAGTGTCCTGACAGTGGAATGAACCCTAGATTCCCCCCAGGTGAGCACACCTGCTGGGAGAACACGGGGCTGCAACAGAAAACAAAAGGCCAAGATGGCGAGTGCATTGGGCACCAGAGGGAGGGCCTTCTGAAACAGGGAAACTCGCTCTGAGAAATCCAGCCCTTGTTCACCCTGAATCTCCACTGCAGCCCCACCAGTCACCCTCCCGCCACAGCCCCTGTCTGTTTTCAGCATTTTGCTCATCCTACTAGACTCCCCATAACTGCAAGCACAGCCCTTGCCCTTGTGTTTTCTGGCAGAACTGGCTCTGCTTCTTATCCATGTCACTCAGTCCGGGCTCCACTGGTATGAGATGTGTATCAATTTTTTGTAAGATTTAGTGCAAAGCAATGGCTTTTCTGGCTGAAGGAATGGTCCAGCACAGATGGGGAAAGTGTGGATTAGTACACACATCTGCACGTGCTCGAAGGAGAAGGCCCTGTGGGTGAACACACACCGAATTAAGATGCAGGGTGACAGGGGCGCAGTAGGAGGGACGGCATGAGAGTGTCCAGGCTTGTGGCCTGTCTGGGAGCTGTGAGAGCAATACCGTGCGCTGGGCTTTAACAGTCAGGGAGAATGCTGCATTTTCCAAGTTAGGGAAGACTCTAACAAAATGTCAAAATATGTCTAGGCAAGACAAAAAGTAGAGGAGGGGGAGAAATATTTGATCTGAAAGAAGACAAGGAGCGGGGAGAAAAGGGAACATGAGACAAACACAAACCTGTGACGCTCGACTTACATCCATACTACTAATAACATTACTTATAAGTGAGCTAAACATTTCAATTAAAAATCTCGTCTGAACTAGACCAATTAAAACGGCTAAAATCCCGAACACTGACAACACTGAGTGCTGGCCAGGATGTGGAGCAACAGGAACGCCCACTCGTCGCTGGTAGGAGTGCAGACGGCGCAGCCACCGTGGAAGACAGTTTGGTGGTTTCTTACAAAACTAAACATACACTTAACATAGGATTCAAACACGCTCGTTGGTATTTGCCAAACAAATTGAAAATCAATCTCCACACAAAAACCTGCACATGGGTGCTTATAGCAGCTTTATTTATGATTGCCAAAACTTGGGAGCAACCAAGATGTCCTTCAGTAGGTGAATGGTTCAACTGTTATATCCAGAAAGTGGATTATTCGGTGCTAAAACGAAATGAGCTATCAAGCCATAAAAACACATGGAGGAAACTCAAATGCCTGGTACTAAGTGAAAGACGCCAATCTGAAAAACATGCCTAGAAACGTGGAATCCAAACCACCTGCCTGACGTAGAGCTCTGACCCTCTATGAGCCCCTCCTCCCGATTCTACCTTTCCTCCCTTCCTCCCTGCCCTTAGATTGGGCAATGGGAGCTCCTGAGGGTCCTCCTCTGACATTGTTCCCAGAAAACCCTTCTCACTCTCCCACATCAGATAAGACCCACCCCTCACACATAGCACGTGTGCCCGGGTGGACATGGGTGTTTCCCTTGGCCCTGAAGCCCACATTCATGCTCCTTATGGCAGCTGTTACCAAGTTATATGAGTCGGTCCTCCAGTCTGTCTCCCGCTGTCACTACTCCTGTAAGTCCTTCAAGGGAAGACTTAGAGCAGTGGTTCTCAACCTTCTGGCCCTTTAAATACAGTTCCTCCTGTTGTGACCCAACCATAAAATTATTTTCGTTGCTACTTCATAACTGTAATGTTGCTACTGTTATGAATCGTAATGTAAATATCTGATATGCAGGATGGTCTTAGGCGATCCCTGTGAAAGGGTCGTTCGACCGCCAAAGGGGTCGCGACCCACAGGTTGAGAACCACTGACTTAGATAGTTATCTTTATCCACTGCACCCACCAGGCTGCTGGGCAGATGATTAGCTAGTAACTCTCTGATTAAATGGATGAATGAATGAATTTTAGGGGGGCGGAAGGGAGCTGTTGTGCACACACACATGGGTTTAACGATGTACAGGATTCATTGTTGCTTCCCAAATAAATCCAAATGGGGGCCGTGCCAGCCCCTGGACTGCAGGGCCTCCCCCTTCTTTGCTACTTGTGGCCTCCCACTGCAGGTCCAGCTGGACAGCAGCTCTGCCCCAGGAGAACTGCCCCACCCCGGGGCCCCAGCCTCTGCCAGCACAGCATATTAATGCTGAAGTGTACGTGTAAACGAACTGAATTAATCCAGAAGTATGCATGTAAACACACTAAGTTAATCGAGAAATGTGCATGTAAATGCCCTGAATTTATCCAGAAGTGTATGCCTACATGGGCTGAATTAATCCAGAAGTGTATGTGTAAATGAACTGAAAAGAAAGTCCCTGTCCTGCCAGCCTGACAAGACCCAACAAAGGGGACAGGATGCTGCAGAGCCCAAACCATAGGACAGGAGCTTCTCTGAGCACCGACATGAGGGGCAGGCGACAGCAGCCCGGGAACACAGACGAGTCACGGGTGAGGTCTCGGCAGCTCCCCCTGTTTCCGGGGGCTCTGGCTGTGGTCTGGCTCACACACTCCTCAAAGAGTGTATTGCCCAAGGGAAACCAGGAACACGCAAAGGTTAATGCTGGAAACATACACAAGGAGGAAGGTCGACACCCTGCTAATGTGTATGTGCTTGACATCCAGTTGGGGTAGAAATGTAGGCTTAAATGTTGGGTCACAAACTATGTCCTGGTGTATTTGGGACACCTACTCAATGGTATGTTCCCTTCTCAGAACCCTGGCCTGAAGCACCCACTTCAAGGATCTGTTTTGGTGACAGGTGAGGCTGTATCTTTACAGCAGGGCGGGAAGAGCCAGTGCTCAGGGAAAAGCTGCTCCCACTACACTCACCTCCTCAGTCTACCGCAGAGTCAGGGTTCTCCCAGCCCACACCAGGCCAGGATGCAGGGCCAGGAGATATGGCGGCCCTGGGTGCCATGGGGAAGCGAGAGCCCCTTTGCATGTTGCCAACCTGCAGTGCAGGGATCTACTGGTGAGGCATAAGCGAACGCAAGGCTGTGGTGGGTACTGTTCATGGAAAACAAGATGCAGGCTGTGAGTTTGTGCTGTATGGTGACCCGTTTTTCCTGTGTCCGACAGACACTCTTCTCTCCCCAGAGGCCAGCATCCTGCACAGAGGGACGCTGGTGGGCTCGGGCTATTGTTCTCAATAGCAAGGGCAGGGGGCCCAGGAGACCTGTTTCCATCCTCCAAGGACCTGTGATCAGTTTATTTCAAAACCATCAGCGTCCTCACTTCAATCTTCTGCTCCATGTCGTTTTGTTATCTCTCACTAGGTTTCCATCTACCTGTCTGCAAGGAGGCTAGGCGTGGCCGCAGCAAATGGAAATGTCACCTGTCTCTCCATCCAGGAGAGCACACGGTTCTGCCTCCGGGGCCAAACACAGGCTGCCGAAGGGTGGGAAATTGGAGCTTCCACCTTGCATCCTGGCGGTGTTTTTAGGTTCCTTTCCACCTGCATTCCAGCATTGCAATGTAGGGCTGTGCAATCTTGGGTGAATCGACCTCTCGGGGTCGGCCTCTCTAAAACTAGGACCAATGACCCGACGTGCAATCGAACCATAACACATAAATGAGATGGCGCTGCTCAAATGCTCTGAAGAGCATCTACTACAGCGTGGTAAGCACTCGGTGATAGTGAACACACCAAGAAAAGAATATACTCCCATTCATTAAAACCCAGCCATTGCAAGACAGCAAATACCATGGACACTGCCCTAGCACTTTAAAAACACTTATTTCGGTGTTTAATTCTTGGGTATAAACATAACACTTTTCCTGATGAACACATGTGGCTGACAGGATTTCTGAATGATCACAACTGTGCAGACCTCCCTCTGACACCAGCCTGAGGGCCATCAGTGGGGAAAGCCCAATGGTGAGGTCAGAACCGATACCATGTCCCTTATCTAGAATCCTAAATGAGAAATAAAATTAAAAAGTGATCTTTTATTAACAACATCATTTTATTGATTTCAGAGAGTAAGGGACAGGGAGAGAGAGATAGAAACATCAATGATGAGAGAGAACCATTGATTGGCTACCTTCTACCCACCCCCTATTGGGGATCAACCCTGCAACCCAGGCATATGCCCTTGACTGGAATCGAACCCAGGACCTTTCAGTCTGCAGGCTGATGCTCTATCCACTGAGCCAAATCGGCTAGGGCAAGAAAAGTGATCTGAAATCAGTCACAGTGCAAAAGCCCTGGCAGACTTCCACATTGGTGAGGGAGAAGGATTCCCAGCCCCAGAGCACCCAGGACCCTACAGAAGTCTCCCCTTCTCAAAGGTAAGTCTGCAGGCAAATGCAACCGCAGGAGAGAGTGAGAAGAGAGAACGCATGCCCTCGATAGTGGAGATGCTTGAACAGTCTGACAAAGACGATAAAACAAGAGCTGGGCAACTCTCTGAGCGCAGCCCCACCTGAACCACTGAACCACTCAACCCATTAAGACCTTCCTCGTTCTGTCCCCAAAGCATGCTGACTGATGTCCAGGGAACACTCCCTGCCTGTGTCCTGGCCACTCCTCTGTGTGCTGTTATTCTGCCCTGCCAATTGGATGAGCACTCATGAATCAAGTCTTTGGTGTATATTTCCAAACTTGTTTATTGCAAAATATATTTGTTATTTAATGACATGATTTAATTAAATATCATGAAAAACAATAACATATGAATACAAATAGGGAAACAGGATTTTTTAATGTAAAAACTAAGTCAAGTACCGGATGAAAGCATGAGTTGGGGGGGAGGTTGGGGGTTAATGGGGGGATGAGGACACATTTGTAATATCTTAACCAATAAAGAAATTTTAAAAAAAAAGAATGAGAGGAAATGTGACGGGGATACGGTGTTGTTGTTTTGCTTAGTGCAATATGACGGCAGTGAGAAGAGGAACGTCACTGGCTCAGCCATGCCCTCTGGCCTGTGCAGACTCCTCCTCACACCAGAAATAGCAAGAGACCACAGACGATATCTAGGTGCTGAAGGGAGACTGTCCACTTCATCAGAGGACAGCCAATCGTCACTCAGATGGAAGGAAAAAATAATGGCACGTTCCAAGCAGAGGAGATATGACTCAGGAAACCTCCCTGAAAGGTCTGGTAAAGGACACAGCTCCGTGAGAAAAACAACTGAACCTATAAACAAGAGATAAGAGGCAAAGAGAGATGGTAGCCAGGAAGTTGTTAAACACAGGTAAACTTTAGTGAGAATTTAACAACAGGAGACACAAAATTGCTAGACAAGACAAGCTTAGAAGGTGAGGTAGAAAAGCAAGGTTGGAAATAAAAATTTATAAGGCCCCTATACAATCAAAAGATTAATAGAGGTATCGGTTGGCTTTAGCCAACTTTTAGTTAGATCTCATACTAAAACCAATAGCGAGAAAAGAAGGAAGTAAATTCTCATGATTTAATAAAAACAAGAAGATGGGTGGATGCAGTAGAAGACAGTGCAAAGAGATGACAAAATAAAATTAGTTTGTGACTTGGGGTTGGGCTAAGGTTTCTTATAATAACTATAAAGAGAAATTGATAAATTGGACACCTTAAAACTTGTGTTTATTAAGCTGCACTGTTAAGAACATGAATAGGTAAGCCATGGACTGTGAGAAAAAGAATGAACCTAATAAAGGGCTAGGTTACAGGATACAGAGAGATGCATGTTACTCCATATTAAAAAGACAAACAACCTAATAAAAAATGTAACAGAAGATTCACCTCGCAAAGCAAGATATGTTAATAGCCACTAGCATATAAAACATGTTCAACATCATTAGTCATCCAGAAACTGCAAATTAGCCCTGGCTGGGTGGCTCAATGGGTTGGCTGGAGCATGTCCCTGTACACCAAAAAGGTTGAGGGTTCGATTCCCAGTTAGGGCACGTTCCTAGGATCTCTCTCTCTCTCTCTCTCTCTCTCTCTCCTCCCTCTTTATCTCCAGGGTCCCTGGAACATTCACAGTGTTCTCTTCACAATTTCTGTACAATTCTGGGATTGATTAATTATAATACTAACTGCATTTTACCTAAAAAGCTTTCTAAAAATTAAATATGAATGAAATTCATATTTAACTTTGATTTGTAAAAATCAAAAAATATATTGTCAAATCATGCTTCCTTCTTTTGAATTCGGGAGCAATGGTCACAAGATGACCTCACCTTCCTTGACAATTTTTCCATGGAGAGGTGAGGGTCTATATCCTTCCCCCTAGAATCCGGGCCAGCTCTGTAACTGCTGTGACTAATAGAACACAGAGAAAATAATGCTTTGAGAGTTTCCAGACCCAGGTCTTAAAAGAATGGCAAATTCCACTTACAGTCTCTTGGAAAACTCACTCTTGGAACCCCAGGCACCTGTGGAAGAAGTCTGACTCCTTTGCTGGGAAGACCACCTAGAGAGGCCTTCGGCAGGGGGAGGACAAGAGGCCCAGCTCTCTACCAAGACACCAGAGAAGTGAGGCATGAGGGGACCTCCTGCCACAGCTGCCCAGGCTTCCACATGGGCCAGTGAAAACCCACTTGACAAAGCCCTTCCTGAACTCCCGAACCTCAAAACCTGAGCAAATAAATGGTTTGTTTTAAAGTACAAGTTTGGAAGTAATTTGTTTGTTATTGGGGGCTGGAAAAAGGCGGCTTCCCTTCTCCCTCTCTCCCCCATTACACAGTGGCAGAAAATTCAGCTGCAAGCACAAAAAGAAACATCTACCTACTGAGCTGGTGGCTTTGGTTAACTTCCTGGCAGAAAGATGGAAGTATCAACTAATTTCTGAGACATGATGAGATACAGATAGAGGAATAAAGATATAAAAAAATAAATAAATAACAAGTATCTAGTTTTCAGGCAGAACTCAGCGAGCATCTGCTGAGTTCAAAAATAAAACTGTCTCCCAACTGGAGTCTCTCCAGGCTGCAAAAGACACTGCAAGTAAGAAATGACCTCAGGGGAAGTAGCCACCCCAGGTGAGGAGAGTTGAATAATGGCTGAGGGATAATGATCTCCAGGGGGTAGTTGTAAGACCCTTGGTTGAGACCTTAGAAATATTTCAAGATGTGCATGTGTAGGCCTCTGAGTATCTTAAGAATGTGGCCTTTGGACCCTTTCAACTTGATGAAAAGGCTCTAAGGATCTTAATAGCCTTGCCCCACAGCACCCTGACCAGCAGTCCTAGAAGGCATGTTTCAAAAACAGTATCCATAATAATAAAAGCATAATATGCTAATTAGACTGGACAGCTGAACGACCTTCTGGACAACCTTTAGGAAGAAGCCAGGGCTGCCAGGGCCGAGGCAGCTGCTGCAGCTGGGAGGGCTGAGCCCCTTGCACGAATTTTGTGCATTGGGCCTCTAGTCTACACTAATAAAAGAGAAACATGGTAATTGGCGTAAGACCGCTACCCTTCCCATTGGCTAATCAGCATATCCTTATGCAAATTAACTGTCAGCCAAGATGGCGGCCGGCAGCCATGCACTGAAGGGAGCAGGGAGGCTTGCTTGCTTCAGTGACTGCGGACTCCAACGTTCCCCGCCTAACTTGCTGGCCTCTCAGCTGCAACTCTAAGCAACTATGTACTATGTTGCAAATAAGAAGCTAAACAAAACCCCAGAAACCAGCCGGACTGATAGCCAGCCCGACTGCAACATTGTATCGATGTTTTCAGCAGCGAGGCCTCAGAGCTAAAGCTGGCCCAGAATAAAAAAAAAAAAAAGAAAACAAGGAGCGGTTGGGAGCTTCAGTCACTCGCCAGCCAAAAAACAGCCCTCAGCCCCTCACCCAGACTGGCCAGGCACCCCAGTGGGGATCCCCACCCTGATCCAGGACACCCTTCAGGGCAAACCAGCCGGCCCCCACCCATGCACCAGGCCTCTATTCTATATAGTAAAAGGGTAATATGCCTCCCGGCACCGGGATCAGCGGAGCAGCGAGGGATCAGCGTGACAGGGGGCAGCGCCCAAACCCCCTGATCGCCCTGCGGCTCTGTGTGTGACAGGGGGCGGGGCCACTACCTCCCTAGCCACCCTGCTCTGTTCGTGACAGGGGAAGGCGCCCCAACACCCTGATCAGCCCTGCTCTGTGCCTGATCGGGGGAGCTCCCCAATCCCCTGATTGCCCTGCAGCTCTGTGTGTGACAGGGTGCAGCGCGCCAACCCCCTGATGGGCCCTGCTCTGTGGGTGATAGAGGGTGGCACCCCAACCCCCCTCCACGGGCCTTGCTCTGTGTGTGACAGGGGGCGGTGCCCCTACTCCCCTATTGGCCCTACTCTATGAGTGACAGGGGGGAGCTCCTCAACCCCCTGATGGGCCCTGCTCTGTGCGTGACAGGGGGTGGCGCCGCAACCTCCCCATCGACCCTGCCTTGAGTGTGACAGGGGGCGGTGCCCCAACCCCCCAATCGGCCCTACCCTGAGTGTGACTGAGGGTGGCATCGCAACCTCCCGATCTGCCCTGCTCTGTGCATGATGGGACGGTGCCCCATCTCCCCAATCAGCCCTGCTCTGAGCCTGACCAGGGGCTGCACCTAAGGATTGGACGTGCCCTCTGCCACCCGGGAGCAGGCCTAAGCCAGCAGGTCATTATCTCCCGAGGGGTCCCAGACTGTGAGAGGGCACAGGCCGGGCTGGGGGACCCCCCTTCCCACCCCCCCGAGTGCACAAATTTTTGTGCACAGGGCCTCTAGTCTATATTATAAAAGGCCAGTGGTCGTAACGCTGTAACGACATAACGACCAAATGACTGGTCACCAGGAGGTGCATTGATGGGTCTCATGGTGCGGCAGGTCTCGGTCTCACGACAAGGTGGGTCTGGGTCTCGAGTGATTTCATGCACTGGGCCTCTAGTATATTATAATCTGATATGCAGGAAATTCACCACACTTTTTAAAGAAAGTACATGAGCCAGAACTGAAAGAGGCAGAGACTGTACAAAGAGGACTTGGACTTCCCCCACCTTTCACAGGCAGGAGGCATGCAGGGAAGCTTCTGATCTAGAAACACTTGCCATTTCTTATGGGAAAGTGGGAAAGAAAGGATGTCTCAAGGCAGAACCAAGAGCCCGGAGAGCAGGAGGGCCCTGATGCAGTGACTGGCAGTACTGCTGCAAGACTTCTAGTTTCCCCCTACTTGAAAAGGCCTGTGTAAGTCTTGTCATTTTATATCAGATGCAAGAGGGAAAGATAATTTGTCCTCTTAAGTCAAAAGTCCTAAGGTCAAGAGGACCTTTTTAGTGGCATCCTGCCCAAGGGGTCTTACCCGTGGGTCTGACTTAGTTTAGCAGATCCTGGACCTTGAGCTTGAACCTGACATTGTAATGGGGTGAAGTTTTCAGGGTCCTTGGAAGGGAAAATGAGTGTATTTCACATGTAGGAGGCAAGTAAGTAATTTGTATCCAGAGAGCAGACTGAGGCCAATTCAAGATGAACATAAATGTTTCACTCTCCTCTTTTGGGGACATGATATATCTTCTACTCCCCTTGAATCTGGGCAGGGCTTGTGGATTCCTTTAAGAACACTTCTTTCTGACTGTCTAAGGTCAGGACTTCTGTTTCTCACATCAGTTATACTAGAAATTATAAAATATTTATATAAGAATGCTACATCTTTATGTCCTTAAACCAGCCGGCCCCCACCCATGCACCAGGCCTCTATTCTATATAGTAAAAGGGTAATATGCCTCCCGGCACCGGGATCAGCGGAGCAGCGAGGGATCAGCGTGACAGGTGGCAGCGCCCAAACCCCCTGATCGCCCTGCGGCTCTGTGTGTGACAGGGGGCGGGGCCACAACCTCCCTACCCACCCTGCTCTGTTCTTGACAGGGGAAGGCGCCCCAACACCCTGATCAGCCCTGCTCTGTGCCTGATCGGGGGAGCTCCCCAATCCCCTGATTGCCCTGCAGCTCTGTGTGAGTGTATTTCTTTAAGAACACTTCTTTCTGACTGTCTAAGGTCAGGACTTCTGTTTCTCACATCAGTTATACTAGAAATTATAAAATATTTATATAAGAATGCTAGATCTTTATGTCCTTAAACCAGCCGGCCCCCACCCATGCACCAGGCCTCTATTCTATATAGTAAAAGATGTTGTATAGTATAGATGTTGATATTTAACATCTATCAAACCATTTATTTACTGGACCCATCTGTTTTCTGCAATGTGAGCATCCAATAATTAATCAAATTGAACTGTAAAAAGTGATTTCCCACCCTAACCGGTTTGGCTCAGTGGATAGAGCGTCGGCCTGCGGACTGAAGGGTCCCAGGTTCGATCCCGGTCAAGGGCATGTACCTTGGTTGCGGGCACATCCCCAGTAGGGGGTTTGCAGGAGGCAGCTGATTGATGTTTCTCTCTCATTGATGTTTCAAACTCTCTATCCCTCTCCCTTCCTCTCAATAAAATATATTTTTTTAAAAAAATAAGTGATTTCCCATGAATTTTTGAAAGCCCTCCTACTACATTTTTTGTCTTATATCCAAAAAGGCCTATTTAAAAAGCTCTAATAGCTAGGAAAATGCATATTTGCACTTTCTTATGTGAGTCTGAGTCTTATCTATTGAGTAGCTCAGGCCCCCATGCCATGCCTCACCTTCAGTTTGGAACCGACCAGAGGAGCAGAAAAACACTTGTTGGTTTGTGTCTTTATGTTAAACCTGCCACTCCCAAGTCAGCAAGCTTTCCATGAAACAGGTCGGTAGTGTGACCTGCAACGGCGTCATGACGAGGATACCGCTTTCTCATAACAATGTGGGTGTCACTCTTAGGCACCAAGGAGAGGTCGCTAATCCAAAATGAGTCATTTTTAGGCTTTTCATACTAATGGAAACCTGTAAAACCTACCCCCTTCCAAAAATTGGTCATTCCAGTCATGAAATTATCATTTATAAATCAGAAAAACATTACATATAAAAAACAGATTTATATAATGAATAACACAAAAATTCTGGACGAAAGCAGTGATATTTCCCATGTGACTTATGCTATAAATATGAAACCCATGACGATAAAATTATTTTAAAATAATATTGTGGATTTTTAATTTCTTTGGCTTTTACTTGCAAGACTTGAAAAATATCTCCAGCTCTAGTTCATTTGAAGGGCTGAAGTCCTAAAATCCCAGTTGATTAGAGCTGCATTCTTAGTAAACAACAATTCTGAGAAATTGAAAGTTATATTTTCTGTGTGGTTCGTGTATTCATTTCCTTGTACAACACCACCCAGGAGACTTGAGGCATTTAAAGGAAATTCTCCTGCTTTTTCACCCCTGTAACTGATTTCTCACAATACAGAGAGTCTGTTCTCACTGCTGACAACACCGGCTGGCAGGCAGGGACCCGCTGAGCACCCACTCCCAGTTCCCGGGTCCTTCCTGGGCTACACGGCCACGCGCAGCCTGTCGGGGTGGTGGCCACATTCTGATGGGAAGATGGGTCTCAGGCATCTCGTGAGCAGTCATGTGAGCCTCCTTTGGCCTCTTCTATCTCCTGTCCCACAGCTGGTCCCTCCACCCCCCACCATCAAAGTCTCTGGACCGAGATCCCGGTCGCTCTGTGGAGACCACAACCCCCACGTCAGCATAGCCAGCAGTGCAGGACCCTCAGAAGTGCATGAGCCTGAGCAGCAGACCGTGTGCCTCTCTGCCGTGGACCCAGCTTGTTTGAGACTAGAAGTTTACTCGTCCTCTTGGCTCCATCACCTCTGGGTTTTTCCTCACAGGTGCAGGATACGATGTGCAGTCTGCTGCTCAGGCTCAGGCACTGCACTGGAGCCCTGGAGGTCCTGGAGGAGAGGGCACTGGCCAAGACCAAGGGGCCAGAGGCCATGAACGTTTTAACATTTCTCTACAAGTGGCTATTCTCATACACACAAAAATTACATTAAACAAAATTACACTGATATATAGTAGGTGTTACTAGAGACAAGATACTTTTTTTAAAATACATATTTTTTAATTAATTTCAGAGAAAAAGGGAGAGAGAAAGAGAGAGAGAGAGAGAAAAAACAATGATGAGAGAGAATCATTGATTGGCTGCCTCCTGCACATCCCCCCACTGGAGATCAAGTCTGCAACTCGGGCATGTGCTCTGACCAGGAATCAAACCATGACCTCCTGGTTCATAGGTCAATGCTCAACCACTGAGCCATGCTGGTCTGGCAAGATACTTTTTATATATTAACAAGACATTTAAATGCAAATACATTACAATGTGTGTGTATATAGTGTATATATACATTCCAACATGTATGTATAATGCATTTGTAATTACATTTCTTGTGTGTGTGTGTGTATATATATATATATATATATCCAGAGCCGTGTATCTGGGCCTAAAGCCATGTTCCTCAAACTATTCTCTGCTCTAGAAAATGAGAGATATTACATAATCATATTATTTCATTACACAGGAAGAATGGTAACATGCCATTAGGTGATTATAATTTGTTTAATAGATTATTATAGTTTTCTATTATTTTTTATTCTGAAACCTCTGGCACTTACTTGTCTATAAAATAAGCCCGTAAACATAGCTTCTGATTTATGACAGACTCGTGGCCACAGGACAGTGCAGATACGGCATCTCACAGATAGCACACCTGTGCACAAAGGCAAGCCCCGAGCTGGTGGGGCAGGACTGTCCGACCCAGCCCCTTACCTGACTTCCTTCCCTGTACCGATAACTCTTCTGAAAGGGTGATACCTTGTTTGCCGAGGAAAGAGAAGTTCAGAGGACGTCGGTGTCAATGAGCCTAGACTAGTGCCTTTGGCAAGGGGGGGTCTGTAAATTGCACCAAAAACCCTCAAGTCTTCAGGGTTCCACCAAGCCTGGTCTTCGCTGAGAGCCCCACGTATGTAGGACACCCACAGGTCCCCAACTGCAGGACCAGCGCCTGAGCCTTCAGATGGAAGCAGCCATGCTACGGCCCTAGATGGTCTCAACCTTGGCTGCACATTAGAATCACCTGGGAATCTTTTTAAAATGCTGATTTCTGGGCCTCTTCCTCCTGAAATTCTGTTTCTTGGTTACTAATGTTGTGGCCCCACCCCATAACAAAGAAACAGCATGGGCTTCTGGAGACCCGGTTGGACATCTCACCTGCCCAGGCCTGAAAGGTACCTGTGTTCTAGCTAGAATTCCCTGGACTTGGAGGTGTATTAACGGTTGGCGGGTGCCATGCTAAAGGATTTACCATTCAGTGTCCATTAGGAGTGTCTTCTGAAAAGAGCTGAGAAATACCCACTCGTAAAGAGCACAGCACTCTTTTTGCCTCCCCTTCCCCCCTCTAGTTTTTGCACTATCACGTCTTTGCAATGTTCCAGTTCTCAAGGCTCTGTGGGCCCAGGTCGGGTCAGAGAACTGGGGAAGGCGTCAGGCTGTTGTCTGCTACCCCTTAGTCTTTTCATGCTTGTAGGTGCGGCTCATCGGCCTAGAGCTCCTCTCTGTTGCCTTTATTGGTTGATACTGTTTTGTTTCACTGCTGAATTGTTGTTGTTAGATTGTTGAGCAGACTTCTTTTGCTTGTTTTAATGGTTGTGTATTGCCTTTTAAAAAATTATGCTAAAATACAGGTAACAAAATTATACCCTGAACCATTTTTAAGTGTACAGTACAGGGGTATTGAAGGCAGTTACATTGTTGTGCAGCCATCACTACCGCCCATCCCCATAACTCCTTTCCTAAAAAAAAAAACAAAAAAAAAAAAAACCATAAACCGTCTTTAAGAATAGTATCCTTTGTCATAAAACCTTGGAAAGGAAGGAAGGGGGAGGAAGGGAAAGTTCCAACTTCCCTATCTTGTAAACCTTAATAAAAACCAAGAAGTGATAAAGCAACTCACAAGTTCAGAGAGAAACTACTTCTGTGATGCCTTTCTTTATGAATACCAGGCCTCCGAAGGCTGGCTGCAAGCTCTAAGCGCAGACGAGCACAAGACATCTGATACATTTATCAAGAGGAAAAAAAGATTTGTTCAGTCATACAGTGTATTTAAGGTCATAGAAATATGTGGAAAATAAAATAAGGAAAACATCAAGTTCAAAACAGTAGCTCAGTATGAATGCATTTTAGTTCCAATAATATAGCTACAAAGACAGAAACGTCTGTGTACGCCAAACTAGAACCTGGTGATGTCCCTGCATTGGAACTTGATGTGGTTTTCATCATTATTATCACTGTCATTTGCTTCTCTGGATGTCTGCCATCTCTTTTGCAAAGATTAAAAAAGACCATTCAGTACTTTTTGGACAAATAGTCTACTATCACTTTCATGATGGAAATTGATGCAAACCTGCTCTTTTTTATCACTGGCACTTTGAAAGGTGTGTGAGCTGGAGTTTTTAATGTAAAACTCAAGAAATCTGCCATCCATCACCTCTAGAATACGTGGGTGAGCCAGGAAACTTGTCCCAAATCTCCACTGCCTCCATTTGTGTCCTCAACAGCAGGGGATCTGGTGACTGGACCCAAAGGCTGCACCTTCACTGCCGAAGTCAGCTCTGGCACGTTCCCACTAGAGATGAGATCCCCAGCTGCTGGTGCCCACCCTCCTGCCCTCCCTCATCCAGGCCTGGATAGTCCCAGGTGGGAAAGAACAATTGCCCCAGACACTCATTTAAAACAAGACTTCTGGCGTGGCTCAGTAGTTGAGCGTCTACCTATGAACCAGGAAGTCACGATTCGAATCCTGGTCAGGGCACATGCCTGGGTTGCAGGCTTGAACCCCTGTCCTATCTCTCTCTCCTTCTCCCTTCCTCTCAGAAATCAGTTAAATATATATATTAAAAAACACACACACACAAGACTTTATTCATGACTATTGCAACAGGGGAGAGAGCCTAAACTCAACTCCAGGGGGACTAGAAGGATGTACTGGGAGAAGGTGGACCATCACCAGAGGGGCTTGGCTAAATGCAATGGGGGAGGGGCACTTAATTGGAGGTCATGAGAATCTCAGGAACCAGCTTGGCAGGATTCTAGCTACAGCAGGGCTGCAAGGGCCATGACAGGGCCCAAGTGTGAGGCTGGTCAGGAGGAGACTCAGAGGAGCTTGAGGAAAGTTCCAGGAGGCATCCTTGACACAGTGCAGGCCACTCCCACACACCTCCCACCAAGGCCCCTCAGCTCTGCTCTGCACTCTGTCCATGTCCAACCCATGTCCTGTCTGCCTGATCCCATGAAACCTACTGCTTGTAAAGAACTAGGTTGAGACTATTTAATTATCTGCATTTCACATCGCAAACTCCTCTGGCCGTTTCCAGTTTACTCAGTGTCACCTGGCTGTTTCGGGGTGCACTGGGTCACCTTCTCCTGGTCCCTCTATTTCTCGGAGCCGCGGAGGCACACTCAGGCTCGGGTCGGTCTTGCACACTCCATCATCATGACTTGTCAGGATTCACTCTGCATGTGAGGGAAGCCACATCCAATGGCATGTGATTGCTCATCCATGTTCAAATCACACGAAAAATCCTGGCCAAGCTTCTAAGATTCTTACAGAGGAATGATGGCAACAATGTTAGAATATGCTCACCTTCACATCCACCAAAGCAACTGTCCCTATAATTTTATTCATTCACTCACCTGACTTATGGACTCATCCAATCACTCGATGAGAAAGTAGTCATGGTGCCAGGCACCAGGCAGGCAGAGCATCTGTGGGATGGAGAGGGTGCTGCCTGGTGGAACCCCCATCTGATGGCACGGGGTCTGCTGGGTGAAGCTCAGTGCTGGGGAGTGGGTGCCATAGTAATGGGTTCTCCTGGTCCTTGGTGGGAGAATGAAGCCATGTGACAAACAAGTCAAACAGAGGTAGAAAGAAATGAAAGCCCTGCCTTTTCCACACCCGCCCAGTGGCTCTTGGTCTTACTGGGAAGTCTCTTCCTCTCAGCCAATATTCAGAGAGCCCTTCTCTGAGTCAGGAGATGCACCAGGAGGCCTCTGCCAAGTCCCCAGCAAGAGAGAACCTTTGGGCTCATTTTTGTTTGTTCTGATTACAATCTAAGTTATGCTGCATCTCTGCAAAGGCCCAAGGGTAAGGCCTCCGTCTCCGCCTCTGCAGACGAGAGACAAGAAGGCAAAATGCTGGAGGCAGGTGGTCCTCCCAGGTCCTAGGGACCTAGCCCTGAGGAGACGGGGCCCAGAACAAGGAGTGGACACCGCCTGGTACATTGGCAGCCCCTGTTCCGCCGAGTGGAAGGAGAAGGGCATTCTGGTGCCTGGATGGTCAGGCCACATGAAGTCATTTGCAGAATTCCCACTGGCTCCGGAAGTGCAGGGGCTGGAACTGGAGGGGCAGTAATTGTACTGAGTCTGCAGAGACTCCGCTAACTGCTTCCAGGAAGGGGAGAGGGGTCCCGGAGTCCCTCAAGAGGGCCATGGCCCGGTGCCAATTCAGACGGAAGTAACCCAGATTTCATCACCTGAGGACTGACCCAGGCACTAATAGAGGCCCACGTGACCCATCTCTCCATGTGGGGGCTTTCCCTGCTGCTCTCATCTTCACTTTCTTAGGGAAAAGATTTTTTTTAATACAACTTCAGTCTTTTCTCTTTTTTTAATTCTTTATTGTTGAAAGTATTACATATGCCCCTTGTTTCCCCCATTGACCTCCTCCAGCCCACCCCCGCCCCCCGCCCCAGGCCTTCACCACCCTATTGTCTGCGTCCATGGGTTATGCATACTTATGTGCATACAAGGTCTTTGGTTGATCTCTTACCACCATCCCGCCCCCACCCCCCCCCCAACCCCCCACCCCACCTTCCCACACTCTGTTCCATGCTTCCATGTTTCTGGATCCCCTCTGTTCATCAGTTTATTTTTCTACTTAGATTCCACATCTGAGTGAGATCATGTGATACTTGTCTTTCTCTGACTGACTTATTTCACTTAGCATGATACTCTTTGATGTGTTTGGACATTTGAAACATTACCAGGCATTTGTCAGTTCAGATAAAAGTGTGTAGAAAACTAGTTTCATAGAAAATTAAGCAGTGAAATCCATCAGGTAAATATTAACTCCAAGAAACATGAAAAGTTATGTAACAAAGGAAAAAACAACCACAGTGCAAAACATGGCTTAACAGTAAATAAAAATGACGAACGCACGGTAGGAAGATGAGGAGTCACGCTGGAAAAGACACACAGGGAGAGTCACACTTCAAGTACCATGGGAGGAAGCCTCCGGACATGATCTAAAAGTGGGAGAGCAATGAACAGTAGGATACTCGATTATTTATAAAAAGAGACAAACGGTTGAAGAAACAGGAAACAGAACAGAGAGGGGCTTCTGGGGAGCAAGAGGAGAGGATGGCGAGTGCCGGGGTCAGGAGCTGCACTGCATTTTCCTGTCAACCTCTCAGTATTGTTTCATTTTTAAACCAGGTTCCCATGATTTTTTGAAATAATAAAACTACTCTGAAAAGCAAGGGCTTCGAACAAAATGAGTAATTACATGCTACCCTGGAGCCCCAGCACCTGGGAGAGGCTGGAAGGGCCCTGACCTAAAGCCACACCTGGACTTAGGGCTTCTGGCTCCTGAGCTGCGAGAAGAGAGAGGTCTGTTGTTTTAAGCCACCCAGCCTGTGGCATGAGTATGGCCACAGGGCACTAACACAGGGCTTCTCACACACCCGCCACCCATGCTGCCAGGCCCAAGGCCCCGCACGCTGCCTGAAGCTGCCTCCTTGCTCCAACCTGCGATTGCACGTTTGCCCCAGTGTCTGTGCCCAGAGGCTTGGGCAGCCTTCAGCCGGCGGGGCCTGGCCTCCCAGAGGAGCAGGGGCTGCACTTGAACTCCCATCAAAGTGCTGGATTCCCTCTGTGATGTGCCCCCCTCGGGGCTCCTCGTCCAGGGCACCCGCCAGAGCAGCCATGGCGGAGCCAGTTTCCCTTAAGTGACCTTGGGTGCCCTTTCCCCAAACACAGATGCCCGCCAGGCTATGTTTCCGAGGTTCATTATTTTTCTCATGAAAAGTAATCAGTTTTAAAGCAGTTCACCGTCTGGAGGTGAAGATCTGGCTGGCAGAACATCGACACTGCCTGACCCAGCGCCGCATCGCACCCAGATCTTTGAAAAGGTCGCACGTCCCTAACTGGGAACTGGTCCTGAGGGGAGAACACGGTGTCCTGATATTTTCATGAATCGGACACACAGAAAAGAATTTGGGGAAGGATAGAAAAAGACCCTTACACCGCGTTTCTCTAGTTGCACACTCAGAGTTCGGGGATTTTATTTGGAGACTGTGCCGCCTCTTCAAAGGCCCAGTGAGCAGAGCGCCCACCACCTGCCTTTGTAGACAGGTTGGCTGGGGCACGGTCACACCTGCCCGAGTATCCCTGGGCTGCTCGCTCACACTGTGAAGCAGAGCCATATAGTTGTGAGAAGACCAGTGGCTCTCAAAGACCAAAATGTTTGCTGGCTGATGCCACAATGGGCCCACAAACACGGTAGACAAGGGTGCCACAGTGCGTCATGGAGGTGCACCTGGTGACAGCCATGGGTTGTGTCACATTGTATCTTGGACACTGAAATGAATGTAGAAAGGAGACTAATCCCCAAAGATCGGCCTGGGTTCCTCTGAGCAGTTATAATGAGTAATGTCTAATGTTTCTTTAATATTTTATGTATTTTTCCAATTTTCTACAATGAGCATTTTACCAGAAAGAACAATATTCCTTTTTCCTAAAAACTGCCATGGTGGATGGAGCCAATCCCTGCTGCCACATTTTCCTTAGGAGGCAGGGGTTCTGGTGAGGAGGTGAGGGAAAGAGATCAACAGAGGAGCCGTGGGAGGTGAAAGGTTGTACAGATGCTGCCCTGGGAGCTGAGGGCCAGGAGGAGAGAAAGGGGGTCGGGGGAGAGACAGAGAGAGTGGGAGACAGGGAGGGAAAGACAGGGATGGAGAGAGAGAGACATCAGACACCAAGCATCAGAACAGGGTCTGGGCAGTGTCTCAGTGTGGTCAGGCTGATGGCCTAGTCAGAGAAGTAGTACTTCTGCCTGGCCAGTGTGGCTCCATGGTTGAGGGTAGACCTGTGAACCAAGAGGTCACAGTTCAATTCCTGGTCAGGGCACATGCACAGGTTGCGGGCTCGATCCCCAGTGTGTGGTGATCAGAAAGCAGCAGATCAATGATTCTCTCTCATCATTGATGTTTCTATCTCTCCCTCCCTCTCCCTTCCTCTCTGAAATAAAGAAAAATATATTTTTAAAAAAGAAGTAGAAGGTTTTCTGGAAGGATCCAGGGACCCCAGGAGGAGGTATGAGAGGCTCCTCGGACCCTTCTGGAGCCCTTGCTGTCATGGCCATGTGCACAGAGCTGAGAGCAGACCTTTCTCTCTGTGGAAGGTGGCAGAAGGGACTTAAATTCCCAACCTAGTACGCCCTTCCTTGGGGAACCCAAATGTCCCCAATTCCCAAGTTCCCTGCACACCCCTCTTGGCTCCAGGAGGCACTGGATCCAGAGCAGAACTTGTCCTCCCCGCTCCAGTCTCAGCCCTGCTGGTAGCAATGTCCCTACCTGCGTGCTCGGCCCCACCTGGCACAGGAGGCCTGGCCTCACTCACAGGCTCTCTGAGCAAACCCTCCTGAGAAGTTCCAGGGCATGGGACCCACCTCAGTGTCCCCAAAGCACATTGACCATCCAGTGCCAGTAGGATGAGCCAGCCTCTGACAGGAGACCCCACTGGAGAGGGTGTGCTCGCGGGTCACCCAGAATCTGCCTCTAGCAGTCGCCCCAGGAACCAGTGCTCTTGGTCCCTGAGAGCTGCCGGCAAGCATGGGGGACACTGGGTGCACTGCAGTGAGGGCAGAGCCCCTGGGACAGCCAGGGAAGGTGTCCTGGGGGAGGGAGGCACTTCCAGGAATCCCAGGTATCAAATCCTGGGATCTGAAGGAAGAGCAGGACTTGTGAGGCGCCGTCCACAGGAAAGCAGCCACCCCCACGCCTGCCTTGAGGGCCCAGCACACCTCCTGTCCTTCCTGTCCCCTGGGCTGAGTCGAGGGGGAGGAGTGCCCCAGGGACCTCTGAGTGCCGAGGGGCCTGGGAGGCTTTGGGCACATGGACACATGGACACGCAGACACAGATCAGAAACACTCTTTGTTAGGATATGGCCACAACTGCCCAATACTGAACTCCCACAATTTTGGAAGGTTAACGCATGTTTCCCCTTATCTGTTGTTGTGTAAGAAACCACCCCAAATTCACCACAGGAGTGGGGGTTCAGGGGATCCAGACCTGTGACACCATGGCTGGCTTCCCAGAGATCAGTCCCCTTGGGCCTGGTCTCAAAGGTCCCAGCAGGGGGCTGTCCACCTTCTGTCGGCCTCTAGAAACGTACACAAAGAGGGAAGCCATGAGGAGTCATGTCCACAGAGTGTCTGTGGGGTTGGCTGCACTGGTCCCTGTGTCCCTGTTACAGACTCTCCACCGCTGTGCAAAGGAGATAATCACTGTAGACAGACAGATGGCACTGGCAGCACCGAGGGCCTGCAGTGCCCGAGACCTGGCACCCTGGCCAGCGCTGGCCCATCCAGCCAGTGGGCCCAGCCCAAGGTTGGTGGTCTCAGAGGCCGCAGCCAGGCTCCACAGCCCCAGTGCGCCCAGACCCCATCCACAAATCGGCGGCCATGGTCCAGCGGCCGCTGACATTTCTCTGAGGTGGAGCCACACGTCTCTATTTCCCACAGATTGTTTTTCTTGATTAAAAACTGATTTTCTGCTGTGCTCCCGGAATTGCTTTTCATTGCCTTTGGAGGAATAGAAGGGAGAGGAATAAAAACCTGCTGTAAACAATCTTCCTCGGGAAAGAGGCGCGAGGAAAAGGAGACCTAATTTGTCTGATTTTCCCTTGTAAAATGAGCGCATACGTAATGAAACGGTTTATGTGTGTGTGCATCATCTTTACGTTCTGGGGTGAATGTGCAGAAATCTCGGTTTTGAAGCATGCCTGGTGTCGATGCGGGGACGTGAGCCCAGCTGGGCTCCCGCAAGGAGACGCGCCCAGCCCTGGCGGATCCTCCGTCCCCCTCGGTCACCTGTGAGGCAGGTAACGGGCTGCACCCTAAGTGTCGGGTCAGAATTCAATATTCTGTTACATAATTGAAATACAGGGGATTAAGGAAAATGCACTTTTGAAACCACAGATCTCCTGTTTACTACAAATCCCTTATTGAAGGAAACTAACAATTTAATAACATGTCTCCAGGCTCTACTCAATGGTTTGCCTGAAATATGAGATTTTTAGAAAGGAAAACAGGGAAGCTGAAAGAACCTGAGGGTGTTGCTGTCAGCAAGAGGGTGCAGCTGCCCAGTGCCAGCTCTGAGTGGCCAGGAGGGTCAGGTGTCCCTGAACCAGGGGAAGGGGCGGCTTCAGTCCCCACCCAGCACCCCAGTGCGTGTGGAACCTGGAACCGCGGTGCAGGCGGCTCCTCCAAGCCGGGGAAGCAGGGAGGCGGACAGGGGAGCTCCTGGGCAGCAGAGCTTGGGTGAGGACCTCAGGACGGGCCATTTCCCACAGCTGCCAGGCGCCCAGGCTCTATCTGGGCCCCAGTCAATTGCTTTAAATACGTGGCTTTACTTACATCTCAACAGAACAGACCTGTCTGGATGGTGCCCTTGTGCCCATTGCCCAGGACATGCAAACTGAGGGTGTGGAAATGAGAGTAGGTCCCACCGCAGCAGGGGGCCAAGTCGGGGTTGGAACCCCACCTGAGCCGCACTGAACCGAACCGCCAGCTCCTGCTCAGTGTCCCTGGCTCCCTGTCCTGCCTCACGATCTCTCCTGAGACAGCACTCAGGAGGCAGCCCAAAGGGGCAGCTGTACAGGGGGTGCCCCACCAGGCGCCCATGCGGTCACTGCCTCATAGATGAGGCAGGTGGCTCCAGTGTGTCACCTTCAGCTGTTAGGTTACCGCCCCTTGCCTGAGGAGGCAACTGGGCTCAGGCCTTGCCCTGGACCCGGAGGGTGGGGGGCAACGGGGGACGCCGGTCAAAGCTGCCCAGACAGAGTAAGGGGTGCGAACCTCCTCCTGCGAGTTCCTGCTGGGCCTCCCGGAGCTGCAGGTGTCCAGGCCAGCCAGGGGGGATAGCCTGGGTTCAGGGCTCCCTGTGCCCCGACTTGGCCAGATGCTATGAAAGGCTTCTGGCTTCCCCTCCATCCTCACCCACTTCCAGGAGGAGGGACAGTCACAGACTCCTGTGGCTGTGACCTAATCAGTGCCGCTACATGTATTGATTTCTGTAAATTAAACACTTACCACTTTGGTTTGAGCTCGGGGAAAACATCACCGATCAGGAAGGACAGCTCTCGGGGATGCGGATGGGACAGTGCGTGCACACAGCGTGGCTCTGCCTGCTGGCACCACATACTGCGGGAAGGGAGCTGGCACCCCATGTTTGGCTTACACCCCAGGAGTGAGAGGAGACCCAAAGAGAACTGGGATCCTCCCGCCAGAGATAGATCCGGCTCCTTCCTGGGATAGATCAGAGACTGAGAGGCAGGGAGCTGAGCCTCAGCACCAAGTCCCCCAGCAACAGTCACCACAAAGGGCAGGATGTCCAGGTCTCCCAGCCGAGGTGTGCGACTTTGAACGTGGTACCCAGGGGAGAGTGTGCCTGCCTCCTGCAGCAAGACATCCTGGGGGCACAACTTCGGACGAGCATTTTCATAAACTAGAAAACCAAATGCACTGGTTGAGTTCTAGCTCTGAGGCTCATTTATTATTTTGGAGAAAAGGAAGATGGCCGATGAGGGCTGCATACGGATACCTAAAGGGGCTCTGGATGGTGCCACATTTGCCTCCACTGGTCATGACCCCTCAGAAGGTTGGGTTGTGGAGAAGCATCTTCCTGGTAGACACTGAGTCCCCCGCTCCCATCTCCTCTGCATCCTGAAGCCGCCAGCAGGTCATTTGGACTGAGCGAGCCCACACTTGCATCTTTCCCATTGGTGGAAAAATGCGTGTCTTCTCCACACCTGGCTTGCTCCCAAATGCTTCCAGTTAGTTGTTTTTGATGTGGTTCATTCAAGTTATAAGGTCTGATGCCACAGCCAGTTCCAGAGGTAGCATTTCTAGTTCCTCTCTCTCCCCCTCCCCACCCCCGTGTGTGTGTGTGTGTGTGTGTGTGTGTGTGTGTCTGTCTGTCTGTCTGTCTCTCTCTGTTTCTCTCTCTCTCTCCCGCTCTCTCTCTCTCCTCTTATGCAAAACTATTCACTATCTACTTAATCCCTGCTCTCTCTACATAGCTAGTTATCAGAAGGCAATCAACTAAACCTAGAAACAAAATTGAGTCTAAGAACTAAGCCCAACTATTACTATTTAATTATAATTGAAATTGTTTTACCCAATTCTTGACTAACTGGAATCAATGGTAATGATCAAGCCCACCCCAAGGACCCTTATTCTCCACGTGAGGTCATAAGTCTTAGTTGGTAAAGGGGATACACTGGCCTACCAGAGTTGTAAGCTGAGAAAGAAAGTAGGAAACTTCTGGCCACTGCAACAGAAAACTTTGACTCAAATTTACTTCACTCAAAGGAGATTTGTCACCACTGACAGGTGCCCTTCACAGGCAGGATGAGCAAGGTCCTTGTCTGTCCACCCTTGGCCTCCATCCTCTGTGTTGGCTTCATCCTCAGGCCGGCAGTAAGACCTGCTTATTCCAGAGGTCACTTCCTGATATGACCATGTCCACTCAGACACATGTACAGAAAGTCTGCTTCCCATCAGGGCTGAGATCGGTCTTAAGTACATGTTCCCAGTGCCCCATGCAGTTCTGAGTCTAGGAGTTGTCGGTGGCAGCTGCGTCTTGGCAAGCAGGATGTGATTTGCCCCCGTGGCTGGCACTGGGCTGCACTGTGTTGCGATGCACTGTGGGTGATGAGGTGCTGTGATGACCTTTCTGACAATCCACCATGATCCTTGTTTTTGGCTGGATTGTCCTGAAACCCCAGATTAGGGCCGTGGATTAAACCATGGAAAAGCAGTTGAGTGAGCACAATTTTCTTTCTGTGTCAACTTGCTGGCAGACACTACTGAGGAATATTTTTCCAGTGAGGTGCTTATGAAAAATATTTCTGAGTACCATAAAATCAATTGAGTTTATGAGAAAGCTATTGTTCCAGGAAACTTTGCTACAAATTCAAAATGAAGAGACTCAAGGATAAGCAACAGAAGGAGAAGACAAGCCAACAAAGGACTCTCTCAGCCCCTTGTTTAGGTTAGCTCACCTGGCCCGGCCATCGAGTCTGCTGCTGTGGGGGGGGGGGGGGGGGGGGGGGCGCATGTTAGGGGAGAGACAGGAAGAGGAGGGTAAGTGTTTCTTTTTAAATTAGTCTCATGGAAGCTACATGCATCACCTTCCATATTCCAAAGGCAGAAACTTTGTTCATGGTCCACACTTAGCTGCAAGAGAGGCTGGAAAGGTGGCCGTTGATTGGGCAGCCAGTTCTTGACTACCAAAAGGAGAAAGGTAGCAGGCCTTCAGGTCTGCCCCCACTGGATGCCTCTGGGAGGACCTTCTGCATCCAACCTTATCATCCAGGTGCCCCATCAGGCATCTACCTGGCCACCTGTACTGAATCTCACACATGCATCACTAAAGTCAGTATGCAATGTAGACCCTTTGACAAGTCTGCTGATCAGTGACAGAATTAACACTCATGTGGATGTGGCTATATCATTTTATATGTCGGCTTTTATTATTTAAGAGTTATGTTCTAAGAACACAAAAATGAGTTCAAATCTATGTAGTAAAAAATATTTTTAATGAGTGATAACAGGGGGAAGTGGGTACCACTACGGAGAAAAAAAATACCAACAACTGCCTCACACCATATATTTTAAAAAATTAAAAACTTTACATGGATCAAAGGCCTAATGTGAAACCTGAAATTACAAAAATAGAAGAATGAGGAACACAACTATAAAACATAAATAGGTAAATAAATAAAGCAAAAATGAAAGATTTGATTGTGTGAAAAATATTTCTGTTAGACAAAAGACAAGTAAATAATATTAACATTATTTAACATTATTAATTGAATTGTTAAAGTTATATAAAATCCATAATAGGTATTACTTAATATTATTATTATTTGTTCTTAATATGATAATATTAAATATTCTTATCTACCTTAAACTATAAGAAATACGGTTTCCATTTTTAAGACCATAGTTGAATTTCTCTTTTTCTTTGTGAATTTGGACTGCTAGTTTAAAATGCTGAGTTTCATCATTATCCTATATAATAAAAGCCTAATATGGAAATAGGCCAAAAGGGGGAACAACCAATCACTATGATGCACACTGACCACCAGGGAGCAGATGCTCAACGCAGGAGCTGCCCCCAGCCTACAGGCCCCAGGCCAGCCAAGGTGGGTATCAGCGGGGGCCCTGATCACCCCACCGGTCACCCCGCAGATCGGCCCTGGTCATCGGCCAGGCCTAGGGACTCTACCAATGCACAAATTGTGTGCATCGGGCCTCTAGTTTTTCTATAACTCTTCAGAGTTGTCAAATCAGTCTTCTGTCCTCCACAGGGTTGTAATTCTTGTAACTAGTAGTCAATGAGGTGGCCAGTTCGTCTCTCAGAGTTCTGCCTTCGATAGACACCCCAGTCCAAGCTACCAGCTGCCACGCTGTGTGGACCCTGAGCAGCCCTATGGAGAGACCACAGGGCCAGAGGGTCTGTCTCCTGGTGCAAGGAAGCAGGGCCTAGAAATGTTCACAAATAGGAGACGTCCATTTCTAAGTTAGGGAACTTTCTTGAAAACATCTATTTGTTCCTGACCATGGTAGTAATGAAAGGGCACATAATTTTTACTTTCAGCATTTAAAAGAGTGTGTGGTTTGTTGTTGTTTTGTTTTGTGTTGTTGTTTTTTGTTGTTGTTTTTTTTTGGGGGGGGAGTTGGTTGCTTTCTCTCTATTGAAATTGGTATTATAACATATAATCACATAATCATATACAATTATAATTATATAATTTACAATTATTGTATAATCACATAACAATATTCAATTACATCCTGGCATTATTAATCTGCCTTGCAAAAGAGTCAAACTGTCCCAATCTGATAGGACAGGCTGTGTTGCTGTGATACACAATCCCAACAACTCAGGGGCTTAAACCCATGGCTGGCTCATGCTCTCCTGGTCTGTTCACCAGGCAGGTAGCAGTCAGGGAGCCTCCACCATCTGACCTACAGCTGTTTGCTATGGCAGGTAGAAGGAAACGGGGTGGAGTGCGCGCTGGCTCTGAAGGCTTATGTCTACATCTCACTGGCCAAAGACAGTCACAGGGTCACTCCTGACTCCAAGGTGACAGGAAAGTGCAGTCCGCCCAGTGTGCAGCAAGAGGGGCCTCGGCATGGGCAGCAGCACTGACTCCCAGCAGCTGGTCACCACCTCAGTTCAATTTCCTGGCTAGAGACCGCCAACACGGAGCAGGCTGGGAACAAGAGAAATCAGGATCAGGGAGAGTCCAGCATGGCCACCAGGGCTGTAGCACAACCTTGTGCTAAAACCTCAGAAAGACCCAAGGTCACAGAATTCAGTTGCCAGGGGTCTGCTGGCTCAGCGGGAGGCCAGGAGTGAGAAAGAGTACCTGGAAAAAATCCAATGCAGTGAACGCCAATGAAACCCACAGAAGGCCCCAAAGTTCCTGAGGAAAGTATTTCAGCAGAAATGATGCCAGCTCGGGCGAGAAATGACATAAAGAGAACAAAATGAGAAAAGATTGTTGGGCCCCCAAATGTCCCAGCAGGAAGCAGGCCAATATGGCCAAGCTGAGTTTGTGGTGACTCTGTTATGCCGTAGTAGCTACACCCCACAGTGGTGATGAGGCAGAGAGGGAAGATGTGGCATTTCAGGGTACCCCTCAGTTACAGGTTAATTGTGTCTGCAAAAAATTCCTATGTTGGAACTCTTATTTGGAAACAGGGTCATTGCTGATGTAATTGGTTAAGATATGATCATTAGGGGGGTTCCTAATCCGTATGACATGTCTCCTCACCAAAAGGGGAGGTTTGGACACAGGCAGGCCCGCACAGGAAACTGCTGCATGAGGGTGGAGGCAGAGGTCAGGGCGGTGTGTCTATATGGGATGCCAGCGATGGCCAGAACCACTGGAAACTGGGAGAAGTCTGCAGCACATTCTCCCTCAGGCCTCAGAGAGACCAGCCCGCCTGCACCCTGATCCTAGACTTCTCGCCTCCAGGCCTGGGAGAGAATAGCTTGCTGTGGTTTAAGTCAAACATGCAGCCCCAGGACCCTCCTATCCCCTCCTCCATTGCAAAAGTAATGCCACCTGCTTCCCTGATCCCTGTGCGGGAGCCAGGTCCCAAGCAAAGAGCCAAGGCCACTTCGGTGAGTGGGGGAACCACGGTTCCTCTCCAGGAGCTGTTGTATCACTGGCAGGAGGAGCATCTCTTTCTGTCCTTTTCAAACAGAAAATGAAAAGGTTGCTAAATGTATAAGTAATTTTGACCGAGTCATTGATCTGGATACTTTTAAAGTAAAGAAGTAAGTCTTTCTATCGCACTTTGAAGTCAGCTCGGCGCTCCCTCTGCGCCCCCAGGGCTATTTTAAAGCCATTAAGACTGTGTTCCTTTTATCTGGAGCCTTCAATTAATTGAATTTCAAAAATACTCTGAAATGGTTTTTTATATATTAAAAAAAAAATCAGCTAACTCCCGGGGGACATTCCTGTGTGATTTACTGCCACAGTAATTAAAAGCTGGTGGTTATTCTGGTCACTAGTGGGCTCCATGGCCGCAGGATACAATGCTGAGGCCTAACGTGGAACATGGAACCTTGCACAGACATCGGAGATGGAAGGAATACTCTCATTTCCAGACAGCTTTGGATGGCCTCACACCCTCCTGAATCACCTCTCCAAGGGGACACACCAGAATGCACAGGACAGCTAAATGCAAGTGCGAGTCAGCCCCTCAACTGCAGACAATGGAACACTAAGTGGCCAAAGTTAGTCACGATCCCCAATATGTCTCTTCTGGAACCCTGGCTGAGCAGAGTTCCACACAGAGTTCCAGAAACCCGACCCACCACAATGCTCACTTGCCGAGGGCCACTCAGCCTGAGAACAGGTGCCCCAGGGGTAGGCGAGGGTCCAAACCAACGGCTGACATCACGTGTGCACCTCTCCCATCCCCAATTTATCTCATTTACTTACTGACCTGTGAAGGTGCCATCTGGTAGCTTGTCACCTTCTACTTGTACAATGTTTCTTACTCTTGTCCAATTGCAGGAGAAGAAGGCATGTGAGAGAGGTCAGGGAGCAGGACCCTGGGCTTCAGCGAATATACTCTTTGTGCAAATTCCAGGCCCGACACCCGGAGAGAGTCCTAGGTTGAGGACCCCTCCCTCATCAGCTGTTTAATGTTTCTGAGGTCCCTTATATGAATACCAGCTCCTGCATTTAGGATACCTGTTTACATTTTTTTTTTCTCCCTAGAAAGATTTTCCTTTCTAAAACTATGACAGGGAATTCAAAAGGATATTCAAACTGCAGAGCAATGGTATGTACTATTACCTTTCTCTACAATGTAAAATAACTCCATCTCATTTGGATGGCTTTTCTAGCCAGGATGATTGTGATCTGAGGCTGTGCTGGGTAAACATTTCAAGTTTAAAAGTACAGACTACAGGCTTTGCCTGAATTAGCAATCTTTCACTTTTAATAATAAAAACCTCCCCCTAAAATCATTGGTGCATTTCAGTGTTATAGACACGACGCTGTATTTATTCCTAAACTAAGGAGAAAGACAAAAGGGTCTAACCCTTGCTCACTCAGCCTCCTTCCAACCTCATGAGGACCAAACAGCAGGAAATAATGAGACCAGAGCCATGAGGCTCCCTGCCCCTCAGTCCACTCGAGATCACCAGGTGCAGTGAGAGCAAGCAACTCTGACCCGTGGCCAGGCCACGCGTCACTGTCTCTGCTTTGAAAAAGAAACCTTCTTTTGGTAATTCCAGTTTGGCCTTGCACCACGAAGGGGGAAAGGACGGGGTGAAGGGGGAAAGGACGGGGTGGGGAAAGCCTCCTGCAGCCCAAGGGCCAGCGGGGCTAAGAGGTTAGGGACCACACAAAAGCCAGGAGCCTCAGGGTCAGATGCCACTTCCCACTCTACACCCCTTAGATCTTGGCCCTGAAACACTGCTCCATTGCTAAGTCAGGCCAAGGAGCCCTTTCCAAAGGTGGACCCTTCCAAGGGCATCTTTGGGACACCAGTGCCAGTGGTCGTACGAAGCTGTCTTCACTCAGGACTGGTTCCTACACCCTCCTCCTTGACCTGGGTAAGAGTCTCTTACCCCTCCTGGGTCCCCAGGAGTGGGGAGAATGAGGCTGTGGGCCCCTTGGCCACAGCAAGCACAGGGCAGTATCAGAGCCGGCCCTGTCAGCTCCTGCACAACAGTTTCAACCAGCAGATGCCTCTGCATGTTGCAGCAAAGTCCAGGCCAAGGGGAGGTGCAGCAGCATGGCCAGGCCCTAGGGCATGGAGACTCTTGTTTCAGATTGCACTCCATGGCGCTGCCAGCAGGAGAAACAAAGGAGGGACTGAGAGGAGATGGATCCATCAGGGAGCAATAATTGACCAGAGGTGGGAACATGCCTGGGAAGGGGGAGGGCTGTTGGCCTGTCACAGCACAGGGCCCATGCCTGGGAGGACTGCTGTCCTCTGGAGGTGGCCGAAGATACGTCTCTCTTTCTGGAATAATCACTCACCGATGCCAAAAAGGGACTTTCCCTGCCAGGCCCCCTAGCCAAGACCTGGGTATTTCCATCCTTTCCTCAGAGCAGCAGCCTGGGAGGCCTGGGATGCAGCGGGAAGGATGAGGCAAGTCCCCTGGCCCAGAGTCCAGGGCAGAGGGGCAGCGTATGGCTGCCAATCTTCCAGTACATGGCCTAGGGTCCAGGGCAAGGTCAAGCCTTTGGGGGTGTCATTGAAGGAGCGGCCTACCTCCCAAGGAAGGGCAAGAGAGCCCCCATGACACCTGGCTGTTGAGTTGTGGACCACCTGAAGGAAGGGAGCCTTTCAGGCTGCTACTGCCCTGGGCTCCTTTCTCCACCTGCGGTTTGCTGTTGTTGAGAGGCCTGAGTGAAGTTGCAGTTTATCTCCAAATCAAGGTTGTAAAGCACAAACTGCCTTGCTTATCTTCAGCTATGAAAAGAATCTAAGTTCCAGGTGAGCTCTGCAGAGAGGGAGGGTCAAGCTTGTCCGTTGGCCCCAGGGCCCTGCCAGGAGCATCCTGCAGGGCCTGAAGGAAGAGGACAAGGAAGGGGAACTGAGCAGCAGGATCAGGACCTAAGCCAGGCCCTTCCATCCCAGGGTCCAAGGGACCTTTCCTCCACTTCCTTCCAGGCAGAATAAAATGAGCCCCTGCCCACTGAAGGCACCCTCCCCCGGAGACCCCTTCCATCAGCCCAGAGAGTTGACCCATGGGCTACCCTGGCATGCACTTCTGGGTGGATGCTGATGGGTCTGTAGCCCAGAGGAAGCCGACCATTGTGTTTCCAGAGACCGAAGGTGTGTTCTTCCCAGAGAAGCCCCCAGAAGCTCTGGGCTCTGTACAGGGCAGCAAGCAGGGGCAGCTGGCTCTCCACTTTCCCTGCCCAGCTCACGGAAAAACTGCAGGGATGGGTGAGACCTGGAGGCAAACGCCCTCCCAGCCTGCTTTTGGGGAAGTAAGCAGATAAGCATATCCTTTCCAGTGTTTGCAGATAGCTTCGAGAGTGGGGAAAGAAAGGGAGGACAGCAAGTAACTTTTCAGACATGATCCATGACAACAAACCTCAAATGTCATTACACCACCACCAATTATGAGCAGAATGTTTGTGGCTCTTTGACGTGAAAATGACAGGAGGGTGGGAAGGGAAGGTTGACCAGGGCAAGGGGTTCTGGGCTGGCAGAGTGAGGGTCAGGGAGGCATGGACCTAGGACCCAGGACACGGCCTTCCCTCCTGGACATGGCCACAGGCTGTCTCCATTTGCAATTGTTCCCAGGCCAGAGGTCCAGCCCAATAGGGCTCTAGACAGTCCTGGAAAGTTCCCATGTCAGGCCTCCCAGTCTTGGGCTTCTGTTACCTTGGTAACACCCACACCGAGGCTTTTTAGAACTGCCCTGCCTACTGCCCCAAGAGCCCAGTGGGTGGAGACCAGTATGAACACCACCAAGAGAAGCTAGGCTCCCTTAATGCGATGGGGTTGATAGGGGGTGAGGGGGCGAGGGGGCAGGGAAGAAAGGGAAGGGCCTGAGAACCAAGAAGCCCAGCCTATTCGCTTATTCCGAGGAGAAGCAGACCACCTGAGCCTCAACCTGACCTCCAGGGCCAGATGCCACAGTCAAGGGGGGATTCTGGGGAACTGGGGCCCAGAAGGAGCAGGAGCAGGGCTGTCTGGGGGCGAGGCTCCTCTGTCAGGCAGCCCCAGGCCTGACAACCCGGGGCACCAGGACCGGCCTCCTAAGGGTCCCTGAGGAGCCCAAGGCCCCCTGGAGCCATACAGCGGGCAGAGCCTTTGGCCAAATCGAGGCGGCGCGCCTTCCTGCTGTGCTGTTAAGCTCGGTGTCCTCTCTGAGCCCGGTGTCCCTGCCACCCCACCCCCCTGGGCGCCCTCATCCCAGCTCCTACGCCCCAAGTACCCAGAGCGCAGGCCTGGCGGAGGGGAAAGTTGGCAAGTGCGCGGCGCCCGCGGGGGAAAGCGTTAATGGGCGGCCGGGTGGGAGCAGCTCGCTCGCTCGCTCGCTCGCCCACGTCACACCGGTGCGGGCTCGGCTGACGACCGCGGCGCCTGGGGACGCTGGCGCGCTCTGCTCGCCAGGTGCTCCGCCTGGAAATGTCTCCATTAGTTGTCGCCTGCTCCCCGCCGGAGCGCGCGCGCCGAGCGGCGGCGCAGAGCCCTGGCGGGCCGCCGGTAGTGGCCCGGCGCCACCGCAGGTAGGCGAGGTCCCCGCGCCCGCCCCCGCCCGGGGCTCCGAGACCCCTCCCCCCTAACGGGAGGCGGAGGCTCCGCGCGGTCGCCGAGGGGCGCGGGCGGCGGCGACGGCGGCGAACTCCCGGTGCATCCCGGGCTGCGCGTAGCTCCCCGCGGGCCCAGCGCCTGAGCGGCGCGGGCGGGCGCGTCCCCAGCGCAGGTAGGGAATGGGCTCGGCCGCGCAAACTTTGTGAGAATCGCTTCTGCGCTGGAGGGCACAAAGTTTGCTGCCTACCGGTGGGGTCTCTGGAGGCCGCCGCGTTCGCTGCAACTTGCAAAAACGGGGTGCCGGGGGACGGCGCGGGGCGCGGGGGCCAGCGCTGCCGGCGGGGCCTGCGCTTGGACACCCAGACTGCGCGCCTTCCCGCCTCGGGCGGCGTCCAGCGGGGGCGCAGCGGGGGCGCGGCGGGGGCGCGGCAGGAGAGCCGGAGGGAGCCGCCTGCAATGGAGGGCGTTTCGGGGAGGAGAATTCAATGTGTGCGCCTGCAGCTCGCCCCACTGGCTTTGTGGGAGACCCCAGAGGGCTAGCTGCGAAGAAGTGACCTGCCAACCTCGAGGTTCGCGAGTGTGGCGCCATCGGCATCCAGTACGCCTCTTAGCCCCTCACACCGCCCGGGTGTCCAGGAGCAGTGGGCGGGCACAGGCGCCCCAAGCCTAGGCCCTAAGCCTCAGAAAAGAAGGCCCTTGCCCAGCGCTGGTGCTCCCGCCTCTTCCTTCTCATGGGGTCAACTTTGCTGGACTAGAGTCGTCCGCCACCCGTGCAGGCGCGAGGGTGGCCTCTGGACGACTCAGGAACTGAATGCCTGGGCTCACCTGATGGCAGGGGCAAAAGTCTCCCCCGGAGCCGGAGAAGGTCAGGGCGGGGCCTGTCTCCCCAGAGGCCCTCCAAGGTTCTGACAGCAGGCAACAACCCAGGGAGAGAGCGACCAGCAAGTCTTTAACGTTTGGGACTAGTCGGCCTCAGGCCCCCCTCATCTTCGGCTCCTTTGGAATACAGCAGGCCAGTGGGGACACCTCACCCAAGCCTAGCTGCTGTCCTGACCCTGGGGTACCGGGGGTTTCCAGTGGGTTCTGCTCGGATGTATTTAGAACCAGGGGTCTCTGGCGGCACATGGGCTCAGCACTCCCCGTCTATGCAGATGTACTTAGTTGATACCTTAGATGTGACGCTCCAGTTCTGTCTGCTCTTGGAGGGAAACCCAGGTGCCTCATCTCAAGGCTTGGCCTTTTAGTGAAGGACTCTTGATAGTGATTCCGGTGTTATCTATGGGACAAACATGGCCCAGGAAGCACACCAGTTTGGGCAGGCGGACCCCAGCCAAGACACAGGTTGTCAGCGGGGGTGCCCACTGACCCTGCCTCCAGAATTGGTTTGTGGGGCCTGGGTGAGCAGCCAACAGCACCAAGCTTCCCCAAACGGGGTGGAGGGGCCTGGGCAGGGCAGGAAACGAGGATCCCTGTTCAGAGGCCTGGGAAAGTGGAGCCGGTGAGCTGGGTTTCAGGATCAGGGAGATGGTCTCCAGCCCTGGGGAGGCCGGAGGGGCTGGGAGCATCTATTTTACACACTGATCCTGGAAAGGAAAACAGTGCAGTGATAGTCAAAGAAGGCCCCCAGAGCCTCTGACGAGGGTTTGTGCCTGCCCGGCTTTTAGAGTGAGCACGCAGCTCAGAAGACAAATGGTCGGTGTTCAGGGGCGCTGTTTTCAGCGAGCTGTGGCAGAGTCTGGGGGAAGGCACTATGGATGTCAGGTCTGGATATGCGGCAGGCACTGGCGGTGGGGACGGCTTGGTGGCTTACTCCCCAGCCCACTGAGTGCTCACAATCGGCCTGGGAATAGGTGAGGAAAGGATGCTGAATGCCACCTTTGCATCGGGATGGGATTCCTGCTCCCTGAGCCCTCATCCACCCTTGCCTGGCGCCCCTCCCTGCGCCCGCCCTCATTACCAGGAGAGAGCGAGTTGTTTGTAAACAATAAATAATGGAAAGTAGGAGGACTTTCAGCAAAAGCCTGAGCAGAAGCCGGAAAACTGGAAGGAGTTGGGAGGAGGGATGATGGGGGAAGGGAGGAGTGGAGGAGGAAGACGGAGCGAGATTGAGAGATTTATTTCTGCCAAGAAGCCCCGGTGGCTAGTTTCTTATTATTTACAGGAAGGTGATATTAGCAATTCAGGTGAGAAAGAAATAAACGCGGCTGCCACGAAATCAATACAGAATTCAAAAAACAATTATTAATGTCATTTGACTCGTGTTCTTTATATATCTCTTCCGGCTACAGACGTTAAACTGTCTGAATAATTTGCATGGAGCGGCTATTCATTATTGCCAATGTTTTTCCTTTGCAAGCAGCTCGGACGTGGCCGGCTGCAATCCAACGTGATCGGAGAACTCGTATTTTCATCTGTAAATTAAAGCAATTACGCAGCAGATATTATATGATGCGTACTGTGGTCTCCAGATAGTCATCAATCACCTTCAACCGAGCTGTCAGAGCAGGCAGATTTCGTTTCTGGAAGCCAGGCTTGCAGCTGGGGAGAGAGTGAGAACGTCATCATTAATTAGAGGGTGACCCTGGGGCAATTCACAGGTCTGAACCCAGGAATCTTTCCCAGCAAGTCTGCACAGCGCCGCTGAGCGCGCTCCCTCCGGCCGAGTGCGGGCAGCCGAGCCGGGCGAGAGCGCTGGGGGCCAGCCCTGGCCCCGAGGGCGCAGCACACCAGGCGGGGAGCGAGTTCAGGGTGGCCCGAAGCCGGCCCCTTGCCGCCTGCTTGCTGGCCTCTGCTTTGCAAGGTCTGGGGGCCAGACCTGGCTGTGGAAATCCTGGGGTGGGCACTCGGCCCTTCCCCAGACCTATCACTGTGCTCCAGGCACGGAGCTACGCAAAGCGGGCTGGGAAGGGCGCCTCTGCCTCACGCTCAGCGCCCCCTCCATCGCGCCTATCCACCAAGGTCCCCGGAGGAGCGAGGGCAGCGGGAGGGCTCCAAAGCAGTCTCTGTGCCTACTCTCCGAGCGCGCAGGACTTTGGGCAGTCCCGGGTTTAGCCGCGAGGGGCTGGGGAGGCTCAGGGAGTGCGGCCCGCTGGGGGAGTGGGGGAAGGGAAAGGAGGGCCTGGCACCCGGCGAGGACTCTCAGGAGGAGGGGGCTGGGGGGGGGGGGGCGTTCCCTAGGGACACTGGGCCCAGGGTGGCAAGCCCGCAGCCCTCGGGCACCCAGCCCAGGAGTAGCGGACTCTGGGGAAGGCCCCAAGCCCCACACACCAGAGGGCATTTTGATCTCCAGATGTGAACACTATTGCAGTCGCATCTGATTCTGGAACTCCATCCCGGAGTGGGGTTCGAAATGGTGGGAGCCGAGTGGCCGACTCCCGGTTAACAGCAGTCGGGCCCGCGCCCCCGCTGCACGTCCGGCCCGCGGAGCTGCCGGCTGTCCACCTGGAGGGGCGCGGAGAGCCGAGGCCAGGCGGCCGCCTGCGCCCGCGCGGGGCTCATTTTAACTGTTGATTACATCTTCATGAAGACTCACTCGTGTGTCCCTCATACGTCTCATTTGTAATTGAGACTAATGATTACAGTGGTGCGGGGAGGAGCAGCTGCTCATTAATTAATTTCTAATTAAAAGTGCCTCCCGTCCTCGGTGACTAAGGAGAAACGCTGTTCTTCGCGTTGATCTCGACTCCGCGGATGAAATTCATTTGCTAAAGCGTGTTGGCCCCTCCGCGTGCCCCGCCCGGCCGTGCTGCGGCCGAGTGACCCGCGCGGCGGCCAGGCCAGGCTGCGGAGTGGGCTGACGTCAGAGCCTCCGCCGCTTAAAGCCGCGCACATCTGACTTGACGGGTTCGCGAGACTGTTTTTTTTTTTTTTTTCCTTTTTTGCAAAATATGTATTTGTGTCGCCACTGCGAGGCCGGTCGGTCCCAAAGCCCCCTCGAGGCTCTGGATTGTGAAGCTAAAAGGATCGCGGCTGCAGCCGCGGCTCACTCTCCAACCGGGTTAGAAAAGTTTGCTGAGCGTGTGGATGAACTAACCGGCTCTCCTGCTTCGCCCCCAGCGCCTAGGAGCCGGCGGCCGGGGAGCAGTGGCCGCACCGCGCCGGCCCCCGCGCAGGACCCCGCCGGCCCGCCTGCCGGCCCCGGGCCGCGCTCGCCATGTCCTATCCGCAGTTTGGTTACCCCTACTCCTCGGCACCCCAGGTAAGGAGGCCCCGCGAGGTTGGAAACACTGGCTGGCTGGCAGTCCAGCGATCCAATGTCGCTTCCCAGTGAGCAGGGCCTGTGCCACGTGCCCTCGTGCCCAGCC
Organism: Myotis yumanensis; assembly: GCF_028538775.1. Lineage (NCBI taxonomy): Eukaryota > Metazoa > Chordata > Mammalia > Chiroptera > Vespertilionidae > Myotis > Myotis yumanensis. Next base: position 28,417,319 of record NW_027223755.1, read on the forward strand.
CCGGGGAGGGCAGGGGTACTGAGAAATGCCAACGGGTGGGGGCCCCAGTTCCCGCTTAATTTGATCTTCATCCCCCGCCCCCCCCCTTCTGAGGCTGCACCTTAGGACACCCAAGGCACCCAGTAGAGAAGTGGCACACGAGGGCTTGGAACCCCCTCAGGGAGAGTATGAACACCCCTGGGCAGGATTGGCTGGCACCCACGTGGCTGGAGGGGGACTGGGGTGCGCAGGCTCCTCGCGGTTTGGGGCGCGCGGTCTGGCGTGGACGCTATAGATCCAGAGGAAATGGGCAAGGCCTCCTGGGCGGGGCGGGGCGGATGGAGGCCCAGGGCCCCAGCCTTGCGCCTGGTGGCCCACCCTTCCTTGCGGCCCCTCTCTCCCCCAGTTCCTGATGACCCCCAACTCCCTGAGCACGTGCTGCGAATCCGGTGGCCGCACGCTGGCCGACTCTGGGCCTGCCGCCTCGGCCCAGGCACCAGTGTACTGCCCGGTCTATGAGAGCCGGCTGCTGGCAACCGCGCGCCATGAGCTCAACTCGGCCGCGGCGCTGGGCGTCTATGGGGGCCCCTATGGCGGCTCGCAGGGCTACAGCAACTACGTGACCTACGGATCTGAGGCCTCCGCCTTCTACTCGCTGGTAAGGGCGGAGAGGGTGTATCTCCAGCCTTCCCCGCCACGCCACGCCCCTACCCCTCGCTTTGATTTGCCAACTCACTTCCCCCAACTCGGGAGGAAGGGGCGCGAGGCCCCAGTCCCGGGGCTGTAGGAGGTGGGAGAAGCGCCTCCAAGCCTGGTCCCTGGGAACATCACCAGCTCCGCCCCCACTCCACCCCCGGTTGGGGCGACCAGGCAGGCGGGCTGCTGTATTTAATGTACTGATTGTTCTCGGATCACTATTACGTTCTGATGCGATGTCTGGTTCTGTGGGAGCGGGCTCTTCCCTCCCCCTCCCGCTGCTTTCCTCCCCCTCCACAGCTCCCCCACCCCCTCAACTCCTCCTGGACTCCTTCTACCTCTCCTTTTCTCCAAGACACCCCCCCCCCCCCATACACACACACTCGCACCTCCCTTCCCCTCCTTCCCTGGCATCTCACCCAGTCCCCTAGGCGCCTCTCCATTTCTCTCCTCCCTTTCCTCCCTCTTTATTTCCCATCCCTCCCTTACCCTCTTTCCTGCTGCCCCCACCCCTCTCCCCACCTCCTCCCTGCAGTCTCAGCCTCCTGTCTCCAGTTCCTCTGCACCTATTCCCTAATCCCCCAACACCCCCTCCCCAACCCCCAGCAGTCTCCTCATCGCTGCCTAGACCCTAGGGACAGTCTGGGGAAGGGAGCGAAGCTTGCAGGAGCCAGGGGCCTAGGGGAGGAGGTCGAAATGGGTGGCGCCGGGAAGGAAGCGCGACCCTAGGCTGCTGGGCTCCCACAGAACAGCTTCGACTCCAAGGACGCGCCAGGATCTGCGCATGCGGGCCTCGCGCCCGCCGCCGCCGCCGCCGCGGCAGCCGCCGCCTACTACCCCTACGAGCCGGCGCTGGGCCAGTACGCTTATGACAGGTGAGGGGCTGACCCTCTTCACTCTACCCGGGCCCTGGCGCTCCAATCAGCCATCACCCCCACCCCCACCCCAAGCATCGCAGGGCCTCTCTGAAAGGTGGGGAGGCCAGACCAGCAGCATTCCTCTCTTAGGTCTTACTGAGCTGACCAGACCTTGGTCCCAGCCCGCCACCTGGCGAGCCCCAGCCCAGTTGAAAGAGTCTCCAGTCTCCCGCCTGCCACCCCGCGCCCCAAGCTGTCTAGACTCCAAAGTCCTCACTGCGCTGTGGTTTGGGGGAGTCTCATCTTGCTGCCCAGGCCTGGGATGATCCCTCCACCCCAAGAAGTGCAACCCAGCCCACCACCCCTCTGGTGGGAACCTAAGGGGGCAAGTCCTTTCCCACTAGCAGACAACACGCCCCATCTTTCCAGGAGAGACAATTACATATGCAGAAAGGTCATGCAGGTGCATTCTCCCCAGGGGCGCTGAAGACCAGTTCTGCCCGTGGGCTTTGCATAGTCTGGTTTGAAGATATATATGACTAGCGACAGACACCTGGCTAGGCCTTGTGCTTGGTCCCACCCACCAACTCCCTGGCTCAGGAAGGAGCCCAGGCTCCATGTGAGTTTAATCAAGTATAAACATTCTCTTTGCACTTGGGCCCAAAACAACAGCCCCCGCGGGCAGCAGCGCAGGTCAGAACGTGGGTGCAACCCAGGTCTTACCACCATAAACACATACCCTGGACTGGGACTGGAAGCCTCCTGACGCCCCATTGCGCCCCTTGTCTCCAGGTACGGCACCATGGACAGCGGCACACGGCGCAAGAACGCCACGCGGGAGACCACCAGCACGCTCAAGGCCTGGCTGCAGGAGCACCGCAAGAACCCCTACCCCACCAAGGGCGAGAAGATCATGCTGGCCATCATCACCAAGATGACCCTCACGCAGGTCTCCACCTGGTTCGCCAACGCGCGCCGGCGCCTCAAGAAGGAGAACAAGATGACATGGCCACCCAGGAACAAGTGCACGGATGAGAAACGGCCCTATGGGGAGGGCGAGGAGGAAGAGGGGGGAGAAGAAGATCCCCGGGAGGAGCCCCTCAAGAGCACTAAGAGTGAAGGTGGGTAGAAACTGGTGGTGCTGGGGCTGGAGTTCAAGGCCAGGACTCCCTGGGCCTTCTCTGTGGGTCCCTGGGCCTTCTCTGTGGGTTCTAAGACAGCTAAAGTCATGGAACCCTTGGGGAGGTAAGGGCGGGGGGGAGGGGGGCAGGTATTGTGCCTGGGCAGCAAATGAGTGAACTGACCCAAGCAGGGCCCAATGTGTATGTGTGTGTGTGTGTGTGTGTGTGTGTGTGTGTGTGTGTGTTGCAGGCTGTGGTGGTGAGCCAGGAGCATGTTTGAAGGAATCCAACATTACATTTAAAACATTAGACACCCCTCCACCATTGACTTGAGGCTGAAATACAGTCGCAGGTGTTGCCTGTTTGGGATCTGGGCGCTTCTGGAGGAGAAGAGAGGTAGGGAATAAGGCCTAGTTGCTTTTCCTAGCTCCAGGGCCAGACCCCATAACCACAGACACAGAGTTAGGGAGGAGAAGGAGACGGGAGCCTAATTAACCCACCATCCTCTCTCCCTCCACTGACTCCTCTTTCTCTCCTGGGCAGAGCCCCTTGGCAAAGAGGAGAAGGATCTTGAGCTCAGCGACTTGGAGGACTTCGACCCGCTGGAGGCGGAGCCCCAGGAGTGCCAGTTGAAACCGCCCTTCCCGCCCCTGGAAGGTGGCCTGGAACGCATCCCGGCCGCGCCTGACCGCCCCAGTGCCCCTGGAAAAGAGGCCTCGGGCACCCACCGGATGCCCCTGGCCACCGATGGCGGGTCCGCCCTGGACCAGGACCTGGAGAGGGCCCGGAGCTGCCTCCAGAGTGTGGTGGCGGGGCCGGAACAGCAACCGGGTGCCGGCGGCGGCCCGCAGGCCTGCGAGGCCAAGCTGGGGTTTGTGCCGGCTGCGGCAACTGCGGGCCTGGAGGTCAAACCGCGCATCTGGTCCCTGGCGCACACGGCTACTGCAGCCGCAGCCACCCACCTGAGTCAGACTGAGTTTCCCTCGTGCATGCTCAAGCGCCAAGGGCCCGCCGCCCCTGCGGCCGTCTCTCTGGCGCCCCCCTTGTCCTCACCTGCAGCCCAGTCCCCCGCCGGTGCCCTGGACAGGCATCAGGACTCCCCGGTAACCAGTCTCAGAAACTGGGTGGATGGAGTCTTCCACGACCCCATCCTCAGGCACAGCACTTTGAACCAGGCTTGGGCCACCGCCAAGGGTGCCCTCCTGGACCCGGGGCCCCTGGGCCGCTCGCTAGGGGCTGGCTCCAACGTGCTGACGTCACCCCTGGCCCGCACCTTCCCTCCCGCAGCGCCCCAGGAGTCCCCTGCGGCGGGCGCCACCAAGGAGCTGCTGGCCCTGCCCAAAGCTGGTGGGAAGCCCTTCTGCGCTTAACTCCGCGGGACCACAGGGCCCAAGAGGGAGGCTCGCACGTCAAAGACTTTTTCTAACAAGTTTCCAAAGCCAGGCGAGAGCGCAGCGATGCTCAGGCCGCCCACCCACCCTGGAGGAAGGATCTGAACTCTGTCTCCAGGAACCACGGACAAACCCCTAGATCTGTCACGCCAGGTCCACCGACCACCCTGGCCATTCCCAAACTCGGGGGCTGGGGACCGGTGGGATGGGGCTGCGCCCAGAGCAGAAGGCAGCCGCCCTGAAGCATAAAGTTTACGTCCAAAAGTTTACATGGAGAGGCCGGTTTAGTTCCAAGGCTTTGTTTGTGTCGCTGTCTTCTGGGTGTGAGGCATGCCCGTGCCCTGTCTGAGGAGCCCTCAGCCTGTTGACCTGCTTTCATCCTCAGCACATAATTCTCACCCGAAACACTTCCCCGAACTTACACTATTGCACACTCTTAACTTGATAAAATTATGTTTTTTAAATGTATGTCCACACCAGTGATTGCCTGCGTCAGAGGCTGATATAACGAAACCAATAAAACCGAGTGATGATGTTTGCATTGCAAAATGAACACAGTGCCCTGGTAGGGATTTGAGAACCTGTTGGGGGACAGGTGCTGATCACCAAGGGGAGGAGTTGGGGAGGGTACTGACCAGAGACCCCAGGAAGTTGCTTGCAGAGCCTAAGACAGGGTTTGGTAACGCTATTAAAAAAAAAAAAAAATACACGTTCAGGATTCTGATAGAAGTATATGATAGAGACCCGAAACTTTTAAACTCTCCCCCGCCCCCCCCCCCCCCCCCATTACCAGGCTCCTGAATTTTTAGTCGATGGGCGTTTCTTTGGCTAGATTAATTTGAATAGCTTTTAAACGTTCTAAACTCCCTGGGACTGTGCCCTGGTGGGGGAGGGAGGGAGACATCACAACCTTGACACCTTTCCTCTGAAGTCGGCCCTTAGATCATGTTGTGCCGGAGTGTGCGGCCTTCCAGGGCCCCACCTGGCTCCTAACCCCGCCTCCTCGGTCTTCTGGGACCTGGTGCCTCGCCGGCAAAGGTCCCCCCGCCGCGAGCTTTGGCTCCAAGACCGGAAAGTGCTCTGTAGACCTCAGACCCCACGCTGGGCTACGTAAGGATTAGGGACAAAACCCGAAGAACCAGTTGGGATAGGAGGATGCGGCCTTGCCCTGCCTCCGCAAGCGTCCGGCTTCCCTCAGGAACGGGGTCCCCTCACCCCCATCCCGCAGGCACCTGGCCCCGCTCCAGGGCCCTGGAGGGCGGCGTGCCAGTGCATTGCTCCCTGGAGTAGGGTCTGGCCTCTCGCCCGAAAGGCCTCTGCTAAGACCCTACTGGGCCTCATTCCACCGAGGAAGGACGGATCCACAGGCCAGCGAGCCTGCAAAGGTGCAGCGGCTCTTAGGTGCAGCGATGAGGAATGGCGGCCCGTGCCGGGACGCGGTCAGATTGACAGGCGCGGAGACACCAGCTGGAGGGGCGGGTCCTCTCTGGGGGCCGGCGGGCAGTTTTCGAGGGACACGCGAGGCCTGGGCTGTCCGGCCCGGGGCGCTCCAAAGCAGGCCTGAGTGGCTGGTGGGATCCGGTCTTGGGGAGAATTTACGCACCCGAGAGAGGGAACCGCGCGGCCCGAAGCCGGCAACCTGGGCTGTGGGGGCACCCTGAGTGGTGAGGCCCGGATGGCCGGACCTCGGCCAGAGCCCCAACTCTGAGCGATGGGACCTTGAAGCCCAGACCTTGAGCAGAGGGAGCGGTCCCGGTGCGCTGCGGAGGGACTGGCCCCGCGCCCAGGCTGCCGGGCCCCGCGCGGTAATTGGATTGTATCCGCCCGCGCGCTGTCACCGTATTGACTTTCGCTCTCTTGGATGATATTATCGAGATTCGGAAGCTCGCCGCTGATGTGCCTGTCAAAAGGCTGCGGCGGGAGCCCCCGGCCTGGCGAGCGAGCATCAGCCAAGATAATTTGAAGTGAAATTTTCATTTTGACAGTAAACCCCTCAATTTCTAAAGGCTCGGCGCTCCGAGAGCCCGCTGGCAGGGGGAGGCTTTGCGGAAAGCCACGTCTTAGACTGAAAAGGGCAAAAGAACTCGAATTAGTTGTAATAGATAAAAGGGCAAAAATAAAGAGTCAAGGGTACTTGACAGTAATAGCGAAAGTGCAGTCTCCGGGGAGACACTGAGTCCGAGGCTGGGGCGCCAGGAATTTTAATGCGCTGCCCAAGCGCCCCCACTCCAGTCTGAGACAAAGCCGGGCATTTTCAGTGAAAACAAGGCTTGGAGGACGTGGCGGCGCCGGGAGGCCGGACCGCGGACGCGGATGCGGACTTCGCTGGGTGGACCCGCCTGGCCGGGCTGCGGGCTTCGGGCTGCGGGCTGCAGGGGAAGCGGGACTCCAGGGACGGGCAGGTGGCGCCAGTCGTGAGCGCTGGCCCGCGGGCCTGGTTCCCGTCCTTCCCCTCCCGCCCAGGCCGTGGCCCCAGCACCGCGGCGGCTCCGACCCGGTCTGTCCCAGGCACAGGCCAGGGTGATCCCACGCTGCAGGAGCACCCAGTCCTCAGGGGAACTGACTGCCTGAAAGCGGTTTATTTGATTGAAGGACAAATTTGTGTGAAATAAAGACATCAGATGGGGAGGCGGGATTCAGCCACATCCCGGGGCCACGCACCCCAAAGGACGCCCGAAGCTGGGGCTGTCCCTTCGCCCCACACCTCGACCTTTGGGGGCACACTCGCTTTGTGCGCCTTACCCGCCCTCTGGCCCTTCTTCGCGGCAGCGGGTGGTGGGGGCGAGTCGGGCCAGGAAGGCCCTGCGGTGGTGGGGCGGGGCGGGCGGGGCGTGGGGGCTGACGCGCCGGGAAAGGTCGCTGTCCCCGGGCGAGGCCCCACGTCACTCCCCCGGCGGCTGTCAGCGAAGGAGCCGGGCCCGGCGCTCAGCCACTCAGGCGTGGCGAATTCAAACACGCCGAGGAGGGTGCTAAATTAACGGCGCTCTTTACATAGAGCCCAAATAAAACTGCAATCAGCGGCGCGTTACTTTTCATTAAGCGACTCTGACAGCCGCAGATCCGCAGCCGACAGGGGAACAGGCGCGGGAAATATACGGCGGGCGCGGGCGCGGGTCTAAGATAATTCCTTAAGCTCCATTAACAACTCTTAGCCGCGGGAAATGGGCTCCCGGAAACCTCCAAATCTAAAAGCTTTATCGACCCTCAAACCGCTGTTGATGGTTCCATTTTTTTTCTTCCTTTCTCCTTTTTTTTTTTTTTTTAGCTTAAGGAAGAGACGGCCCGCAAAGTAATAGAGTTTGACACGACACCTTCTTAACGAGAGAGAGAGAGAGAGAGAGAGAGAGAGAGAGAGAGAGAGACCCTTAAGTGATATTTAAAAGGCAACCAATTAAGATTTAAAGTGGTCCTCTGCTGAGACTGCGCACGCGATTTATGCCACCTGCTTTACCGTGGGCATGCCTGCCTGCCAGGAGCCACTGCAAACAGCCTGGTTGGCCTCTCCCTCCCTCTCTCTCCCTCTTCCTCTCCATTTCTCTCCCACCCCACACCCAATAAAGAGAATAACTGGAGAGAAGCAACAAGCTCTCTCAGTGCTCCATTCCTTCCCACCCACGGTCACCTGTTGCAGTGGGCGCCCGTCTCCTATAAGGGAAACTGAGCCTGGCCCTCTTAAAGGCGGCTAGCTGACCAAACCCTGTCTTCTGTGCCTCGGTGCTGGGAGGCGGCCTCTCTAGTGGGGTGCTGGTGCTCAGGCTGCAGGGCTGACACCATGGAGGCAGAGGTATTCCCCACTTTCCCCTTCCTCCCCCGCCAGCCCAGTGCTGTCTTCTCTACCAACATTCCAGAAAGATGCCGTCTCCTCCCGGCAGCTCTATGGAAGCCCTTCATTGGGATGAGCCCGTTCCCTTTCACCCTAACCCCTCCCTTAAGGTGACAGTGGCCACAGCATTTATTCCCGTTGGTACCACTGAGTTGAAGAAGCCAGAAAGCCCTTATCCAACTCACACCCAGGGAAGGCAGCAAAGCCAGGAAGGAAGGCAGGGACCTTTCAGTTTGACCCCAGTCTAGGTCCGATTGGAAAGCACAGGAATGATGGGGCCCTGGAGGGAGAAGTGGGGGAGAAGAGAGAGAGGAACGGGAGAGGAGAAGAAGGGAGGAGGGTGAGAAGAGAGGGGAGGGAGAAAGAGAGGAGAGGCAAAGGCTGGGAGGGGAGAGAGGCCAGCAGGGAGGAGGGGAGCAGAAGGGAGGGGAAATCTAGTGGAGGGTAAGACGGAGACCACCTTCTTCATGAGAAATACTTCTGAAAAAAGTATGCATTTTCCCCAAAGGACCTTGACTCGGGGTGAAGGCAGGAAGTTTGTCAGAAGTCTGGGGACAGACAGGCCCCCTGCCTGCGGAGGGTTTTGTCTGGGGGAAGGATGCAGAAGAAGCCCTTACTGCCCCCCTCAGAGTGGGAGCTCATCCTCTAAGTCAGTGGTTCTCAACCTTCCTAATGCCGCGAGCCTTTAATACAGTTCCTCATGTTGTGGTGACCCCCAATTTCATTGTTACAAATTGAACATAATTAAAGCATAGTGATTAATCACAAAAACAATATGTAATTATATATGTGTTTTCCGATGGTCTTAGGCAACCCCTGTGAAAGGGTTGTTGGACTCCCATAGGGGTCGCTGCCCACAGGTTGAGAACCGCTGCTCTAAGTAGTGTGGGGCAATTGAGCAGGGGCAGGAGGGGAAGACGAGGCAGTGGAGCACTACCCAGTGTACCGGGGCTGGGCCATGCTCGAATGAGCCCTCACCTGTACCCAATGACAATGCACTGAACAGGCAGGCCTGGGTGAGAGAGATGCCCTCCTGACCCCACCTGGCCCTGGAACCCCATGCCAACACTCCAGCCTAAGAGTGTCATAATGTGACCCCTGTGACCCCGCCCGACCTGGAATCAGAGAACAGAGGACAGATTTCCCTGCTTTATGCCACGCTGAGCCTTTGCATGCTCACGGAGGCCTCACCAGCAGGGAACAGGGCCCGTCCCTCACACAGGTGACTCCCATTCGCAATCAGGCTGCAAATGGGACCTTCATTAATGCATTAATGATGAAGACATTTTCTTCATGGAACATTAGTGCAAATTCACAGTAATCAGCCTGAACACAAACTCCAGGTTTGCAACAGCACTCGCCGGGGGCAAGGGAATAATTTAAGTCACACAAGTAGGTGGGTACGCTGCTCATGTGATGGTGGCTCCAGGGCCTCCAGGCAGAGGGCTGTCCCAGCACTGGGGACAGACCTTCTGGGTGGGTGGTCGGCTCCAGCGTGCGCACATGTTGTCACCTGCATCTCTGGGTCATGAGAGTCCACGGCGGGTGGCAGCGGGCTCACCTCTGCTTCTAGTGGTCTGTGGGCCTCTAGCAGCTGCTTCCTTTCTGCTGTGGCCCCACCTCTGTGACCATGTGGCCAAGAAGGGGAAGAGGGGACATCAAGGATGGGGAAAACTTCAAAATCAAAGTCCACACCTAGCCCTTCCTGCCTGGCATTTGCCTAGTGAGAAATCAGTTGAACGTGTGGGTACTCTTGGGGCGGTGCCTGGGGATCGTTCCAGGGACGGGTGTCAGGTCACCAGGGAGAACTGGCCTTCAGGAAGGGGGCTCTGCATTGGCAGCAAGGTGGGGTGGGAAGAGGAGCTACACGTGCCCACTCTGGGCCCATAGGACTCAGGAAAGCAACCAAGACCCTGGAGGAAATTGTTGGCCTGGCCACTGTTTTCTCCTTCCCTCTTGCCCTCAGGACAGCCCACTGGCCATCTGCAGAGCTGGCGCCCTGGGGCAGGGTGAAGGTGCCTGAAGGTTGGAGGGGAGTTAAAAGGTGAGTGTGGCCATGCCCAGGTGCACTGTGGAGATGGGGGGGGGGGGGGGGGCGGGCAGGGAGGGGGTAGGGGCTGCAGCTCTAACTTCATCCTGCTTTCATCTTGCTTGGGCTCTGCAAGGGTGAGGATTGGAAGGGTAAAGACCATGTTAAGTGCTCACGCTCCTGCTCTTACCTTTGTTTTCTCAATAGTATTCTAGCTTAGAATGTCCACTGTGGGAGGACTTGGGAGCTGAGCCCTGGGGAAGCACCCACAGATGTGCCTGCTGCAGGCAGGCAGGGGCTGCGTGGACTGAGGACACCGCCCTGCAAGGCTGCACTCTACCGAAGGGACCACAGCCCTGGCTCAGGCATTCATGCTGCTCCACATGAGGCCGGTCACCCCCACCCCCAGCCCATTTTTCTGCTCTTATCTGGTTTCATTCCTAACCTGTTCCTTCACCCACTGCTTCGGGCAGAGGAGGCTGATTGGGGGTTATCAGCACATTTATAACGTTTCACCTGTTTCTGTTGTTCAGCCAACATCAGCTGCCAGGGGGGACAGCAGTCACACAGTCACGCAGTCACACAGTCACAGGGTGGAGGCTGGGAGGGCAGGGCCGCCTTCTGACTCATGCCCTCCATTCCAAAGAGCCACCTCCTCTTCTCTCTAATGACACAAACTACGTTGTTATGTTTTCCTTCACCTGCTTCTGGCAATCAGAGAGCATTCATTTTATTCTTCCGGTTTTGTGTACAAAATAAGTTATTATCTTTGACATTTAACATTTTCTTCCCTCATTTAATGTAACCGCCCTGTTTTGAATACCTTCGATATAGACATGCCTCCTTGAGGAAATCTATGAACTAAGGAGCCTGAAGGAGAGGCACATTCTCTTCTTTCCTGCTGCATCCTACTAGCCATTAAGTTCAGTTCAAAATGCTGTCCTTGTCTTTAAAATAGTTTGGCTTCCCAAAGCCTGAATCACAGAAAAATTCCCAGACTGTTGGTATGTGTCTGCATCTTTCACTGCGTCGACATCCATCACTCTTACCCACCAGGACTCTGACTTGCTGGTGGCTTCTGGTGAATCTGGGTGGGCAGGGGATGAATGGATTACAGGATGTGGAGATCATATTCCTTTGGGAAGGCATGAGATACAAAGAAATAGATACTTAAAAATAAAAGCAAGTTGTCATTTAAATGTAGGGGATACATGTAGATATGGAAGAAGCGTGGTCCCCACTGCTCTCCCTGACCTCTCCCGGTCTCTCACTGCCCTCACTGACCACCTGCAGCTCCAACACCCAGGACTGGTTCATAAACCTACATTTTTCTCCTCCCCTCTTGGGTTCCAGGGTCTCCCCTTCATCACCAGTGCTCTGAAAAGGGACATAACCAATGTCCTTACTGTAAAGTGACACCAATAGTCCACAGCATCAGCTATCACCCTCCTTAGGATCTTATATTTAATGAGGCAAGGGCATAAAGGAAGGGAGCACGGGCAGAGGGACCATGATGAGGGGTCCAGCCCCACGTGCAAGGCCACTCAAGGCCTGCTGAAGCGATCCTGTGCTCACGGCTGAGCAACAGCCACCACCTCCGAGTTACTCAGACGGGGCTGGGAGTAAGGCCTCGTCAGGTGTTATAGCACCTTTAGGACAATAGATCCTGGTCCAGACAATGCTTCATGCAAACCACACACAGTGCTGTGGTTACCTTTGGAGATGTCTGCCATGCATGTGCTCCAAGAGAAATGGGAACAAAGGAAGCAAGGGCCTCAGACTGAGTGCTGAGCCATCATGTGGGCCTTCACACCACTCACCATAGTCCCCTGGAGGGCCCAGGCTCCTGTGTCATCAAAGGGGCTCTGAGAATTTGAGAAAGCAGAAACAGAGGACGCCTTGCCTTTTAGAAGATCAAGGGAAAGAGCCAGCAGGCTGCAGGACACCTTGAGAAATCAAAACCACAGGGCTTTCCCCTGCTGCTCCAGGACCTCAGGTTGACATCCCTGGACCATTTCCCTAGTCCTGTGACCCCAGCTTCTCCCACTTCTGTGTAAGTGCAAATTCCTCTGTTCTGTCCTGTGGTCACGTAATAATCATCACAGCTGCTCCTCCCAGGGACTAGAACCTCAGGATAGAAATGTGAAATGAGCTTCCTTATGTGATTAGATCAAAAGGCATTAATGGCCCTGTCGCCAAAGTAACAAGAGCAGGGTGGTCTATAACCCACATAACAACATCCTTACTCACCGTCACCTGTGGTCATCCAGAGCTGGTGCATATTTAGGACAAGACTCTGCTGACCAAGAGGCTGCTGCACACACCCCAGCACTGACACCCCAGGCACTGAATTCCCAACTGATCATAGGGCCTCCCTGCTGGCCTGAAGGAAGTCCTTATCCCCAGTAGCCAGAGGATCATAATTTCTGGAAACAAGATTCTTGAGCTGAACCTGCCGCAGGCAGACAGGCAATGCAAGTCGATTCACAGCCCACAGGGTTAAGAACATTGGACCCTCCAATTATTCTGCACTTCCCACCACCCTTCCCATACTGCCCGCTCCTCACCAGAAAGAACCTTCAGCCTCTCACCTCTCATGACTATGAAACCCAGGACCAGCCTTAAGTCCCAGGGGCCCAGGGGTCAGGCACAAAGTATGACCCAGGAGGAGGGCCAGGTACACAAAATGAACCCCAAGGTTTTACAATTTTTATTGACAGAAACCTGGGGAAATGGTGCAGCAGTGATCCTAAGGGTGATAGGCCCAGCTGAAAGGTGTCTGGGTTGGTTCAAGACAAATGTATGGGTTTGGGTGCCATGATGCTGGGTACTGGCTTCTCAGCACTGGTTGAAGCAGTTCTTGGTTTTTAACTGGGAGATGAAAACATGGACTCGATGGTTGCCCGCCTGGAATGATGTCAGAATGGTGGCAGGAAAGGACAGCAGCATAGGGACATGGGATTACTGCAGTGAGTGGGTTCCCTGTGCATGGCCTGCTCACCTCCTGCCTGTGTCCCTCAAAGGTGCAGAGCACACCCCCTCCCCAGGCTTGAGAATGGACAGATGAAGGGAGAACCTCCACTCTAAAGACTTTGCCATAACTGTGATCTTGAAAGATACTGTGCCCAGAGTGGCCTCAGCCCCATGGGGCACAGGCTCCCAAAACAGCAGGACCAAGGGCTGGGTCTTGACCACCAGAGACCAGGGCGGTGGGTGTTGGACCTAGAGGGTAGCAGGGCCCCCCCAAGCATGGCTGGACTCAGAGAGATCTTTGAGGACACTGCAAATCATGATGTTTCTAGCATTCAGGTAGATAGGCAGCTCAAATCGTACCCAATTAGTATAATAAAAGGGATAAAAACAAGCAAAAAAAACCCCAACAACCTCCAAAACAGGTTGAAAACAACCTCCTAGTCTGATAAACAGAGATTGGGCTTGAATCAGGGCCTCTTACCCAGTGCCCAGCTTGAGCGACTGAGAGACCCAGACCTGCTGAGTGAGGACACACTGCCTAGCAGAAATTTACACTGCAAACCTCCTTCCCAGGGGATGACTCAGGAGTCATTCAACAGGAAGGCTGAGCACAGTAGCAGGACATACCCAGGCCTCTGGGTGACCTCTACACAGTGGCTTAGCATTGACACTAATTCATGGAAACCCCAAATTCCATAGTAAGGGTAGGAACTCCTGGAGGCAGACAGGAGCAAGTGGGCTCAGGGTCTTCTCATAGTGGCCTTGTGTGTCCCTGGTTCTAGCCTCTGTTATCTCCTTGGCTCTGGGGTGCAGGGCTGGCATAGACTCTGGGATGAGGGCCTTGAAGATGTTCCTGCCAAGTGGGAGCATTCAAGCTGCTCTTTCCACAAAATGGTACCTGAGGTTGTTCTATTTTGAAGGGACTGCAAGGACTAGTCATCATCAAAATCCTGAGAGATACGGGGGTGGTTATAACCACCAGGTGCTTGCACCCTCTCCTGTGCAGAGGACAGCTGGGTCTTGAGTGAATTATCACAAACTCCTGAGGGCAGTGACTGTTCCTCAGCTGATGTTCCAGCTGTAGGTTCTTTAGTGGAAAAAGTCAGCACATTCCTTGTTACCAATACATGCTAATGACCTGAGGGCATGTTGTCCCTACCCCCGTTAGTGAAGACATCGCACAGGTTGTTTCCCCAGAGGGCTTGTGATGGCCCTGGACATGCAGGCTGCTCACTCACTGACTCAGGGACACTTAATGACTGTTCTTGATTACGAAGGGGGTAGTGGGTTGCTACCACCCGTGGGCGGGAGGAGAAGCCTGAAATCAAGGAATCTTCTATCCTGTGGCTGAAGAAAAGTTACAAGCAACCCAAACAGGGAGCGACCTTATTTGGAGACAAGCTCTTTAAAGAGGTGATTAAGTAAAATGAGGCCACTAAGGTGGGCCCTAATCTCACCTGACCAGTGTCCTTACAAGAAGAGAAGATCAGGACAGTCCACAGGAGAAGGCTGCCATTTGTAAGCCAAGGAGAGAGGCCTCAGAAGGAACCAGCCCTGTTGGCACCTTGAGCTTGGACTTCTGGCCTCCACGACAATGAGAAACTAGATGTCTAGTGTTGGAAGCCGCCCAGCGTGTAGTTGCAAGCATGTCAAACTCACGGCCGGTGGGCCACATGCCTCATTTAAATAGGCATCCAGCCCACCAGCCGTGAGTTTGACATGCTTGTGCTTTGTTACGGCAGCTCTAGGAGGTCAATGCTGAGGTCTTTCTATAGAACCTTGTGGGCCCCACCACAGAGAGTCCCAAGGCCCCAAAGTGCCAAGGTTGAGAAAGCCAGGTTCAAGTAAATCAACTGGTCAAAGTGTGGAGCTCACAAACATGTCACATTAAGAAGTGGTTAGGCATTTTGTGGGAAAGTATTTCATTTTACAACAGGATTGGCCCTAGAATGCCACTGAGATGGGCAACTCCTTGAGCAGTCCAGATGGTCTCCTCGGATACATGTGTGGAAAGCAGTCAGCTCTGAACAAAATTGGCAAAGACGCTGTATTTCAGAAAACAACAATGACAGGCTACCTCTTTGTTTTAGTTTTAATTACTGGACCATCAATCCGGCTGTAGCAACAGTAGCCTAGATTGCACTTTACACCCCGAGGGAAGCCAGTGCCCCAGCACCTTCCTGTGACATTAGAGTGGGAATCAATGGAGCCACTCTAGGACCAGCTGGATCCAGGAACCACAATGTGGATGGGGCCACCAGGTTCCCCACCACACGCTCCTTTTGGTGTCTTGACCATGGCGAACTCTTGAGAAGCCCTGACTCTCCGACCCACTTACCCACAGAGCTGCCGCAGAGCCAAGAGGCTTTGGGGGTACAGGCTGTCCACCCCACTCCCCCTGGTCATCAGCCCAGCAGATCCAGAGAAGCCTCCCTGCCCATGTCTGGGGCAAAAGGGGCACAGCAGCATCTTGGCGTGCAGTCAGGATAGGAACAAATGGATGCCACCAGCAAAAAGTTATGCCCCTTGGGGAAGCAATCATTGGCTCCTACTGGTGTCTGATAAAGAGAGACCGAGTGCCAGACCAGAAGACATCAGCTGACCTGCCACATGAGCTGCCCATGCCAAGCCACCTTGCCAGGAACCCCAGCGAGCAGAGCTGCAACCTGCCAACAAGTGCAAGTGGCATGTGGGAGATGGAGCTCGGGCAGGCCAAGAGGTACAGTCAGGCCAAGAGGTACAGTCAGGCCAGGAGGTACAGTCAGGCTGGGAGGGACAGTCAGGCTGGGAGGGACAGTCAGACTAGGAGAGACAGTCAAGCCAAGAGGTACAGCCAAGCCAAGAGATACAGTCAAGCCAGGAGGGACAGTCAGGCCAGGAGGGACAGTCAAGCCAAGAGGTACAGTCAAGCCAGGAGGGACAGTCAGGCTGGGAGGGACAGTCAGACTGGGAGGGACAGTCAAGCCAAGAGGTACAGTCAGGCCAGGAGGGACAGTCAGGCCGGGAGGTACAGTCAGGCCAGGAGGGACAGTCAGGCTGAGAGGGACAGTCAGGCCAGGAGGGACAGTCAGGCCAGGAGGGACAGTCAGACCAGGAGGGACAGTCAAGCCAAGAGGTACAGTCAAGCCAGGAGGGACAGTCAGGCTAGGAGGTACAGTCAGGCTGAGAAGTACAGTCAGGCTGGGAGGTACAGTCAGGCTGGGAGGGACAGTCAGGCCAAGAGGTACAGTCAGGCTAAGAAGTACAGTCAGGCTGGGAGGGACAGTCAGGCTGGGAGGTATGAGCAAGTAGAAAGTTTTGGGTAAGTGGCATGAGCAGGTGGCTGGGACTCCGTCAACATCTCCTGCTGCAGCATTGCCTCCCCATGCCCAGAAGGTGTCCTAAACCACCTCTGAACAACCTGACCGTGTCATTCTTTCACCGAGGTGTGACCAGGTAAAGGGTCTCCTCCATGACAGGTACAAAGACAATTCTCTGAAATCACGGGCTTCACCATGTGGACAGGGTTTCTGCACAGGTGCAAGGCACTTGTCAGTGTTTACAGTTCCATGTGGCAAGACTTGGATGGTTTGGACCCACTGCTTCCTGAGGTTCTGGTTTTACCTGTCGCACTTGTACGGACCTGACCGTGGGGTCTAGCAGGAAGCAACATCACCCAGGTCCATCCTACTCTCCTGATTCTGTCTTCAGCACCTGTTACCCGAGACACCAGGACAACAGCACAGAGGAGCACGTAAGGGAACTGCGCCTTTGTGACAGTGTAGATCTGGCAGTAACTCCTCTCCAGCTGTCAAGTTCAGGGGTACATTAATGTCCCTTTTCCAAGCATTCTGACACAGGCATGGCTCAGTGTCCTTTCAGCAAACAATGGAAGTGGGGGTTGGTAGAGAACCTTCTTTCTAAATTAGTTCAGGCAGAGAATAACCCGGACAATTCCTGGGTATGTTCTCTGCAGACCTGCAAGGCTGCAAACCAACACCACAATTTTGTGTTCACAGTCGATGTGTCTGACTGGGCAAGAAAGCCCTGCAATTGTGCATCCCTCTGCTCACCGTGCTCAGGGTGTCCTGTTCGGCTGCATTGCCTCACCAGGGATGGCATAGCAATGCCTGTCAGAGGGCCCTCCCTACCAGGGACAGGACGCCCACACAAAGCTATTAAGACCAAGCCCAGAGGGACTGGCAGACTTTGCCTCTCACCCAGAGACCCTAGGGAAATGTCATCAGAAGGGCGACACTGTTGAGTGAAGCAGTGGTCATGAGTTGTCCAGTTATTACAGTGGGAGGTGACCCTGAGACCGGAGGGGATGAGATGCAGGTTCCCGTGACTCGTGGACATAAGATGAGTTGTGCAGAGTCCTTGAGTCAGGGTTAGGGGCCCCCAGCCTCTCTGCCAGGGCACAGCACCGTCCTGCCAGACCAAAGCAGAGCTCAGAGATCAGAGGACTCGGGTGGCGAGACCAAGGTCAAAGGCTCTAAATAAAAGAGCTGACCTTGGAAGGGAAGTCTTAGCGAAAGCAGCTCATGAGCAAAGCAAGTGTGCAGTGAGGCAGCAAATCCTTCCTCTGAGGCTGGTCGCCTGGTGGACGCACTCATGGCCCCTCCCCAGGTAAGGCCCCCTTTCTGCCTGTCTGAGACACCCATGCTCCAGCCCCACCAGCTGAGCGTGGAGCAGGCCTGCGCAATGCCCCTGGTCCAGGGGTGGGGCTCTCATCAGTAAGGCGAACCCCTTCCTCCTTCAACCACACTGACAGCTCATCAGCTCCACCAGGGACAGATGGCCCCCAGATCATCCTGCACATGTCAAATGGTCCTTTGACCTTGACCACAGAACTGCTCCAATACTCTTTTGAAATAGCGAATAACCTGCCCCCTTCGGTGTTCCTCCCCATCGCTAGCTGTGGGTGAAGGGCCCACATGGCTGATGTATGACTCGTGTCCAACAATCACTGCAGGCTGTGTCCTTGGGTGACAGCAACCCCTCTCCTGCCTTCAGATCCTTCTACAGAGAATTTGGAAAACACAAAGGAGTTTAAGAAAAAATAAAATCGTGTGTGATGCCCTCACCAGGAGCATGATCCTGATGAGTTTCCCAGTTGTTCTCTTTACCCACATCTTGGCAATTACTTGCACGACATTGATGAGCCTTTGCAGGAAAACTGGCTTCAGGAAAGCAGCTGGCAATGGGGCATTTTCTAGGAGCATTGAACTCAAGATGCCTTGAAGTTCTAGGTTACAACTGTTAGAATCCTGCAAAGTCTGGGTAGATATTGTGGAGGAGGTGGTCCCGGCTGGCCTCATTTCACCTAATCTCACCGAGAGACCTGGGTGGCTGAGTGCCACAAAAACCTCACTTCCCAGGCCCTCTGGCTGTCTTTGGAGTCCAGACTGTGCCAGGCACTCAGTGCTAGGACCGTGAGCACTATGGTGGCGAGGGCCCCAGGAGGGAGCTGCTCCACAGGAGGGGCCTGCGTGGCCAGACTGCTCAGTCCTGTCCTTCACAGGCCTGGGCACTGCTGTCCTGAGCCTGCCCACCCCACGAGGCAATCACAGTACAGAGGAGGAAGGTGCCAGGAGGTAGAGTGGGGAGCCCTCACCTGAGCTATGAGCCCGACCCTGTTGGCGACCGTTTGTCCCCTGGCCAACCCTTGAGGTCTGGGGCTGTGCTGGGGGTCCCCCCACTGGGACCTTGTCCCAGGGTCTTTTCCCACCCTGTCCCCAGCAGGAGCCTGTGGCTGCCTCCCTGACTATCAACCCCTAACAGCACACGTGGAAATGTACCTGTGAAATGACTTTTACAGCCTGAGGGCCCTGCTGGGCACCGTGCCCTTCTCCCTGAATGAGGGGTCAGCTGGGTTATGGAGGAGCAGTGTCCACATTGAGCCCTGCCCCTTCTGCTCACAAGCAGAGACCCCAGCAGACCCAGGAGGGCTGGGGACCCTGACTGCCCAGACGTCTCCAGTTTCCTTTCATTCCTAGGTCTGGAGTCACCGCAGTCACATGTGTTCATCCTTTACAGAGTTGTGCTGATTATGAGTAAAAACACCCAGCTTCTCTCTGCTGGAACCATCACGTGGAAGCCAGACCTCTTGTTTACATTTCAGTTGGAGGGGGATTGCCAGCACGTGTGGCCTAGGAGAGCCCTTCAGAACAAGCATGGAGGGCACAGCTGTGCTATTTGTCTTCTTTTTCCTTCCTGAGTCAGAACCTTCCTGTCCAATGAGCTGTTTTCACAGAGATTCATTTTTATAGAAGAAAGTTAACTTCATCTTCATGGGCCCCTATGTTTCCATCTCTCTTTAGCCCACCGGGTCTGCCCTCCTTCCAGATGGTTCCAGTTTCAAACCCACCCCATCTGTCCATCCGGCACGTGGCATCAGAACTGCACCCTCCTGAGAGCGCTTGGCTTGCAAGTCCTCCCAGTCCGGAGGAAGCTTGTGGGCCAAGCAATATTTCTAATTCAAACTTTATTGTGTAATTACAGTGTGAAGCATATTATTTTTCTCTTTATTTTCCTCTCAGTTAACAGTAAATTTTATTGCCTAAATAAATTACACATGCTGAAATGCACGCCTCGCAGCCTACACACCAATTAAACCTGAAGCTGACACAGTCCGAGCACAAGTACATGTAACTGCAAAGTGAAATCGCCATTCATCTCCTCTGCAGTGATAGTCAGTGCCGTTAGCCACACGGTGGCTGTCAGTCCCGGGCGGTGAGGCCCTGGCGGGAGTGATCTACGGCCCCTCGGAAAGGGTGCTGGCAGCACATTGCCTCACCCCGGCTGGGCATGTTGTGCAGTGACCACACAGTGACCACAGAGCATCCCCCGGTGAGAGTGTGCCTCAAGGAGAGGCAGCTACCCTTCCTCCCTCCAGGGAGACCCCAAAGTCTTGGATCCCAAACAAGTGGCTGTTCAAGTTGTTGGCTTCTACTTCTCTGGAAAATGCCCCGGCCGCCCTCCCGGAGTGCCAGCCTGACTCCAGCCTCTGAAGGAAGGACTGGTCCTCGACTCAAGCAGCCCAACAGGGGACTGTCACCAGTGTCCCATCCTCCCCTTTGTCCCTCTGAAGAAGTCTCCTGGGCGCAGAAAATGTACCTGTCCTGATAGTTCAATGAAGGTCCTGACCCCTTTCCCTTCCCAGACACCTCCTGGGCCATGTCATGAACCATGTCCTCTCCCTGTGGGTCACCACTGAGGTCAGTGCCGTAAGGAGGGAATGGCCAGAGATGGAGGCAGTTGGGGCAGGAAAATAATGGGAAATAGAAGCGGCAGTGCTGAGGGGTGATGTTCCAATAGGGCGAATGCGTGTCCCTCGGGCAGATGGAATGAGTCAGCACTCTAACTAACCAAGTGATAAGGGACCTGGACACGCTGCACCCGTCAGAGAAACCACAGAATCCCAGCTTTCCATGCAGCATAGGAAGGGTGAACAAATTTGAAAAACCCAGTCTGCCTGCAGGGCATTACTAGTTGCGTTCCCCCGGACACAGCCAGCACCCATTCTGTGGCTCTCTGCTGTCCGCAGGTCCATGCCGGTCTCTGCAGAGCCACAGAGGACGGGGAACATGCAGAGGAGTCCACACGCAGGCTCAGGTCGGCCCTGCAGGTTCCAGCATCTCACTGCTGGGATGTTCGCCATTTCTTCTGCCTATCGGTAGTCTTCAGCATTTCCTTCCATGAGTAAAACTAAGCATTTCTAGGAGAAAATTATAATGGGACCACCAGAGAGTGTCTCTAGAACAGTGATGGCGAACCTATGACACGCGTGTCAGAGGTGACACGCGAACTCATTTTTTTGGTTGATTTTTCTTTGTTAACTGGCATTTAAACATATAAAATAAATATCAAAAATATAAGTCTTTGTTTTACTATGGTTGCAAATATCAAAAAATTTCTATATGTGACACGGCACCAGAGTTAAGTTAGGGTTTTTCAAAATGCTGACACGCCGAGCTCAAAAGGTTCGCCATCACTGCGAGTCCAGAGGCTCAGGCTGCCTCTCAGTTGAGAAGACATCAGCCACATCCAGGAGGGTACAGGCAAATGCCTGGATGACCCTCCCACTGTGTAGCTTTGAGCTCTTTTTGTTGTTGTTGATCCTTACCCGAGGATATTTTTCCATTGATTTTTAGAGAGAGTGGAAGGGAGAGGGGAAAGACACAGAGAGAAACTCGATGTGACAGAGACACATCGATTGATTGCCTCAGCATGCGCTCCCCAACTGGGGCCTGGGATCAAGCCTGCACAGAGGTACTTGCCCTTGACCAGAATCAAACCCAGGATGCCTTTCAGTCCACAGGCCGATGCTCTATCCACTGAGCCAAACCGGCTAGGACAGCTTTGAGCTTTTTAAAAGAGATTTCTGATTATTCGCACCTCAGAGCAATCAAATGTGTCCAGCAAGGTTGTTTCTGGGGCTGAACAGTGGTGGGCAAGGCCGGGACAGCGCTTGATTCCACCCACACCACTGTAATGATAGTTCTAGCTCTGTGTCCAGGCCTGCAGGAGGCTGGGAGGCAGCATCCAGACCCACTTGAGATGCTGCCCACCCACTGGGCACTTCCTGCAGGAGAAGCACCAGCCTCAGTCCCCCTCCCACTGCTCCCATCTGTGGGCAGGAAGCCCACCAAGGTCTGACTACAGGCCTCATCCACTAAAAGCCTGTGGGAACCACCTCCTTCCCCATAGCTCCCACCATCTGAGTTCCGAAATCCTATTACAGCCAATAAGTCAACCTAAAATATGTGATTAATACTAAATATACACCAATTGCTTCTTTTAATCAATCCATTTAAACTTATTGCAAGCTATTCACTTGCAAGTACCTGTAAAAAGGAGTCAATATTAGTTCTAGTGAGCAAGCTTGATGTCGATTCAATATTCAAGTTATATTACTAAAGGAAAGTGTTATTTGAGTGAGCCTCTCCACCCCTTGGAGATGCTGCATAAAGTTGTGTTCACGTGGCCATTGGCACAACGCTACACACCAACAGGTGTTGACCTGCAAACACTTCCCTCATAGTGACCCACCGTGCCCTTGCACCAATTCTGAGGGTGCATTAAGACCCCTCCTGGGAGAAGCCCATTCCCGTGTGGAGAACATGAGTCCAGACTGTGGGCTGGACCATGTGTTGTACTTTAGCCAATGGGATGTGAGCAGGTGCAACCAGAAGTCTGAGAGCCTCTGCAAGCTTCCACCTTGTCTCCAATCTTGAGGATATTTCCATGAATCCAGAGATGAATCTAGATATGAATCCATATGTGAAAATATCCTCATGCCAATTAAGTAAATGAGCCTGGCTTAGAGGAAGTTAAGTTACTTCTCACTCGAAATAAAAGGGAGCTAGCAAGCAAGGGCACAATGAGATCCCTCACAACCCCATCCCTAAAGGAGGGGGCTACTCCCTGCCCAGGCCAGAGGAGTCAGAAGACAGAATATTTAAAGATCATGACTTGAAATCCCCCAAATTTAATGAAAGACATGAATATTAACATTCAAGAAGCTCAACAAATCCCAACTAGGATGAACTCAAAGCCATCCATTCCAAGACACATAAAAGACAAAAACTTAAATTATGAACAAATTCATAGCTGAAGTATAGTTTTTAGCTCATGGCCTATAAACAATGCTCCCTTTAAAGGAGCCATGGGTTATCACTGACCTATATTCTCTCTACATGTTCATCATCATACAGTGAGGAGAGCACACACCACAATAGCCATAGTAAGCCGTCGTTTACATGAGAAAATACCTACATAACAGTAGATTACCTGCCTCTCCTATTCATACCCACCAAACAAATCCAATCACTATGCAGCTTTGCATGGTAAATTTGCATGGTAATTTAATAAAAACATTAGATCATGCATCTAATAACAGAAAGTAAAAATTATGTACCGAAAAAGTATGCAAAAACTGCTAATTAATGTTCTCATACATAATTATTTTTCTTTAATTTTTAGAATTTGTATTGTCCTTTTTTTCATTATGAAACCATGTGTCTATTGCATGCAAATGTGAACAGTTTAGAAAGTAGGCCGCAGGCAGTGCAACTCCCAGCCGGCCCTAGTCCTGAGGGGCCCTGTGACCATCTGGGCACTTCCTGCAGACCTCTTCCCTGCAAATCCAGAGCTATCGCCCGTGCTCACCCCGCTGTGCAGGGAACTTCAGGGCCTGAGCAGGGTGGGCTGTGAAGAGTTAAAGTTCTGGGTGTGATCTCAAGCCCTCTATGCTGGCAGGTCCATGATGTGTGACACAGGCACTAAGAAGTGCTAGGAGGCACCTGAGCCAGGTGCAAAGGAGGGGAGAGGCCAGCAGGCCTGCACAGGCCCTGACAGGCCCTGCCGCCCTCCACCTTCATCAGGGAAGCTCACATTCCTGTTCCTGTGTGGAGGGAGGTGTTAGGCTTTTCCGCATTCAGGCCTGGCCAGCTGGTGGCTGGTGAATGAATGTTCAGGACCCTGCTTGGGACTGATTCTTCTCAGATAGAGGGAGGGCCTTCAGATGAGGCGAGGTGTCACCTGTCACGCCCCCAGGTCACCACAGCCTCTGGAATGTACCAGATGGCTGCTGAGTGTGGCACTCACCCCCACCCCCACTTGTGGATCCCCCCCAGCGCATGCCTGTGAGGTCAAGCGCTGCTCTGGCTGCTGACGTGTGTCATCTGGCAGCCGCTGGCTCACATCCTGAAGCAGGGCCCATGGTGGGGGGGCTTCCAAATACCACAGTGGCAGAGGTCAGACGCAACAGGGAGAGGTGAGGAAAGGTTACTGCGCTGACACTTCCCCGGCCTCCCAGCTGTCACTGCCAGCATGGCTGAGGCCCAGGGTAACCCAGGAAAGAAATGCAGGTCCGGACGAACAGAGCTTCCCTGGGCAACTCAGAGCTTCCAGGGAATGTCACATCACACCCTCCACGTAGCTCCAGAAAGTCCCAGGAGAACCAAGGTATTACAAACCCAGGCGATAGAACATGTAGGTGGTATGCGTGCGTTCATGTGTGTGTGTGTGTGTGTGTGTGTGTGCACGTGTGCGTGGGCATGCTGTCTATACATGTGTGTGAGTGCACAGTGGGAAGCAGCTCTCCAAGGTGCCATGTGGCAAGTCCCTAAGTACATGAAATACCTTGTGAGGTGGGTGAGCCAACCCTGTTCATCCACTTCACACACGTGATGTCTGATGTCCTGGCCTCACAGCATGGCTGCTCCTTATAGAAAAAGCCAGATCTACATTCACAATAAGGTGCATGTGCTTCATGTGTAACACAGTGACCCCTCAGCACGACACAGTTTGGGGACTCGAGTCCTCTTCACCTTGGGAGGAAACTGAAACCAGAGGGTCATTTAAGCAGTCGGGCGGAGGGGGGGGGGGGGGGGCGTGGGGGAGCAGTACTAGGAGTGGGGAGAGAAGAGGAGAGGATGAGGGAGGGAGAGGAGAGGAAGGAAGAGAAGGGAAGGACCATTGGGTCCTGATGTCCTGGGCACCTCTGTTCACACCCTTCCTGTTGCAGCAGCTCAGCAAAGTGGCCCTAAGCTTGGGTGTGGCTGGCCCCAGGCCATGGCCCACCCAGGTATGCTGCTTGGAGGTATTCCTTCCCTCCAAGTTCCTTGGGGTTGGGCCCCTGCAAGGCTGGGATGGGACATGAGGGGCAGCCATAGACAGTGGTGAAAGGTGGAGTTGGCATCACTGGAGAGCCGCCTGGGCTCTGTGGGACCCTGCTGGTTCCCGGGAAGTGAGAGACCAGTCCGAGAGCAGCAGCAGAATATTCTAGCACATCCACTGTGCCCACACTTCAATTCCTCTCTGTGGCCTTTAGTCCACAGCCTTCAAATGGACCCAAGAATCAAACACCTGGTCAATCGTTGGCACATAGAGTATGATTACACATGCATGCACATTCACATGTACACACACACTCTCATGTGGCTACACATGTGCACACATTCACGGGGCACACACACATGCATGTGCTCACATGCACACACTCACAGACTCAGACACACTCCAAGCACAGCTCCCACATGCACACACACACATACACACACACACATCCCATAGTCCAGCTGAACAATGAAAGAGTTGGTGACTTAAGTGTTACAGATTTTCTGTGTCCAGACACCATGGGAGTCCATGCTAGCCAGCGCTTGCTGAACAGTACCTCCCAGCTTACACCTTTGGCTACCCTGAGAAAATCATCTGTGTTATAAAAGTAATTACGTTTGCTCATAAACTAGCAAGAGCCCTGTCTGTTTTTCACAGACCTGCCCCTCTCAAGCACAATCTTCTGGATCTGGCTCGAAACTGGCCTTTAACTCACCCTGCAGGATGCAGGACCGAGCGCCCAGACTTCTGCAGACAGAGGTCAGTGACATCTGTCCTTGCGAGTTGTGGAGTGCTGGGTGAGTGTGTGAGTGAGCGTGAGAGAGTGCATGTGTGTGAGAGGCTGTATGCATGAGTGTGTGCGCATTTGCGAGAATGTGTGAGCATGTGTGTGAGAACAAGTGTGTATGCGTGTGTGAAAGTGTGCATGTGTGGGACTGACTGTGGGGACTGAATGCTGGGCCCTCGGCTCTTGGCTATTGGAACTTCCTCAGAGCCAGCAGGGAGAGTGTCCTCACAAGACAACATGACAATCTTATGTCATGTAATCACAGATATGTAATCACACACATGCTACCATGTGCAGACAATCATGTGCAGACAATCATGTGCATCTAATTTACATGCTACTATGCAGATCATCAGTCATATAACCATGTGCATGTGTGATCAGGTACCCGTGACTGCTCCATGTAAACACATACACATTACCGCCTAGCAGCCAATCACGCAATGTCATCGTGTATGTGGTCATGCAGTGTAATTACACACATGTAATCACAAATATGGCGCATGCATCCACTTTGCTGTATTCTGCGTGGCAAACAGGAGTCCTGGCTCCCATGCACACTGAGGGGAGGGGGTCACACAGGTGGGAGCACAGGAGGGTCCTCAGCGTCTCTGAGGGAACAGGAAAACCCTGGGAAGCGCTGTGCATCTTCCAGAAGACTTCAAGTATTTCACAAACGGCAGCTCTGAAAGTTAAGTTTGGGGGAGCCTTCAGTCTTACACCTGCATCCACCACTCTGCTCCTTGTCAGAAAACAGACACCACAAAGGAGACCCTTATTGGCCCAGACTGATGCAGTCAAGGCCTTCACTCCTCAAGCACCTTGGATTTGATGGGCGTGGTTCCAGTGGTTTAGTCCATGACCTTAAAGCTGTGTGCTATTGTAGGAATAACTGCAAAAAGCAACCTAGGGAAAGAGAGAGTTCATATGTTTGGGAAGTGGAAGGTGCCAGATCAACTAAGACAGTGTGGGGTAATTATTAATAACTTAGAGCAATGCTACCATTCGGTCAGGGACCCTATTACCAGGGCAGATGTCTTCTTCAAACTTAGAAAACCACCTCTCCCCTTTTCAGGGAACAGTGACATAAAGCAAACAGCACCAGGAGAGAGAGGGACATTCCTGTGGATTATTTGTTCTCTGAATTTCCAGAACATGTTTAGAACTGGCTCAGCACCTGGGCAATGATGGGAGCACCCAGTGGATGAAGGAGTGTAGGTCACTGGTTCAGCACCTTCCAGGGTTTGGCCACAGCTTTGTATGTGCTCCAGCATGAGACATGGACATCGGTGCTCTGCACCTACAGCTGCCAATCAAATCTCATGAGCTCTGAATCCCCCTGGAAAAGACCTGGCCATCTTACTGCTTCCGTAAGTAGAAACGCAAAAGCCACTCTGTTTGGGGGAGAAAGAGAAAGAGAGAGTCACTAGAGAGATACAGCCAGGAGGGGGCCAGAGAAACTGCCCAGAGACCTACATTTCCATTCAGCTGCTCTAATGTCTTGCTTCTCTACTGAGCTATCGTATAAGAGCAAGGATTCACCGAGAAACGGGCCAAACACAAAATACCACCGTAAGGGCACATAGCACTGAATTGTCACGCGTAGCCATCAGAGAACAGAAGTAAAGCACCTCAGGTTGAACTATGCATCCGTTCCTTTCTGGGCGCCCATGGTCGGCCCTCACTGGTGGCATCTGGCTTGTCAGTGTGTGGGTTTACTTTTCTCACTGTTTACTTCCCCTGAATCATACCAGAAACTACCGCTTTTATTTTTAAATTTATCAATGTTCCTACAATGGTTAAGGATTTACGCCATGTTCCCACATTATTCCAGGGCTTGGTCGACGCAACTGTTCTTACGTGCAAATAGCAAACACATTTCTTGGTAATGTGAATTCCGTCATTTTTTTTAGCAGAGTTTACAGAACATAATTTAAAGATTTATATTAGTTAAAAACACTCCCCCCCCCCCCCCAGTTGCCTATCAGGATATTACTTTTTTTTATTATTTTGATAAATTTTTAAGCTAGAATGGAATTTATAATCTAGAAAAAGTCTCTTTAAAAGATTGTAAATCACAACTCCTCGACCCTGAACAATTGTTTTCACTTTGGGAACACATGTGTAAGGTATGAATAATAAAACGTACCTTATAAAATATTGTCAAGGTACCTTTATAATGATATAAAACCCGTTATAATCCCAATGAGGAACCTAAGTCATTTTATTGTTAAGTGGTTTTTAAGAATTAATTATGCCACACAAGTGTAGTTGCTTAATAAAATACAATGCATTTTAGGGTGATTCCAAACTACATTGAATGCACAGTAAGTGTGAACATGACCATGTGGCAATTCTGCACAGAAGTCACTTTTGAAAAGCACTGTTTAAGGCTGTCCCATTGCACTGATTTGTCCTCTCATCGAGACTGAAATCAATCACAGGAACTTAGAAAGCAATGACTGTGTGGGGAGATTCTGCCTTCTGATTCCCCCCATCCATCAGATGAAACCAGCACTGGTGCTTCTGGGATTGGGGGTGGAGGGGACTGTGGGGGGAATAAAGAGATTATTCTGGAGTCTTTCCTGCACAGGAACCTGCTTATTTACAAATGAATTCATAACCCTCGGAAAGTGAACCGCATCTTTATTTTTAAATTCAGAAGCCGCATCTGCCCGTCCCATATTCTTGGTGTTGCCTGGAAAATGAGAGCCCCTGGATCTGACGAAAGCCTAGGAGAAGCCTAGGACTGCCCCACAGCATGGCTCCTGTCTCTGTTACTATTTGGGACGCCACATCAACGACAACAACTTCTCTGCGCCTGTTCCCTGCAACCCTCCCTTCAGCCGCCAGTCCTCGCTGCTCCCTGTGCAGGGCTGCGTCACTGCTCCGAGCTCCTTTCAGAGGCAAATTCATGCGCGCACTCATGCATGCCCGGCAGCATGTCTGGGTGTCTGGGAGCCTCGGTGGTGCTGACGGCGCTGACAGCGGGTCAGGCCCCACTGGGCTGTCTTCTCAGGGCCCTGCCTGCTCCCCGCCCAGCAACCCCTCTGTGCCCTCAGAATGACAACACTCCGGTTTCAGCCTCTCCAAGGGTCAACCAGATAACCTGCTGCAAGAGGCCTTATCTTTGTCCTTCCTCCCCTGCTGTCCCCTGAGAAGGGACAGAACCCAGAGAGCCCACAAAGGAGAGCTGAGAGCCAGGGCAAGGAGGGGGCCGCACAGGAGTCAGGGTGCCAGCAGCCTCAGGCCAGTGTCTGTGATCCTCCGTACCCATTGAGCCCGTGGCCCGCCTGCCCTCCTCCTGCCCACACAGGCCCAGCACATCAGTAATTCTCACTTCACGCTGCCTTGGGTATGGCAGGATGACAAGCACGGGGTGATTTTCCTGGAATGACAAATGACCTACTCAAGGGACCTCAGCCTCCCCTAGGGGTGAGGAGACCGGGAGGGAGCAGCCACCACCCACCCCCACGGGCCGCCCCTGTGCAGGACTCTGACCCTGTGCTGCGGGGGGCTTTGCCTGGTCTGCACAGGGGCAGGGACCCTCCAGGGCAACAGGTGGCGTCAGGGCCCTGTAGGCCCTGCAGAGCCTGGAGCATGTGCCCACTTGATGAGAGGTCACCTGGTGACTGACCGGACCACCCTCAGCTCCTGTGTATGACCTATGACCTCCAGGAGAACTGGCAGTTTTGTGCATGTGGCCACTGGGCAGTTTGAGGGACACAGAGGGAGGGAGCTGCCCTCACCCCTCATTACCATGGAGACAGCCTCAGTGCCTCCTCTGCTCTTTGGGCCCTGATTCGATTTCACCAACCAGGGGGTTTAAAACGACAGAAGTGTGTGGTCTCACAGTTCTGAGGGCCGGAAGTCCAAGATCAAGGTGCCAGCAGGGTTGGTTCCTCCGGGAGGCTCTCGGGGAGACCTCATCCAGGCCTCACCAGGAGGCAGGTGGCCCAGTGCTCCCTGTGATTCTTGTTTGTGGCCACCTCACTCCAATCTCTGCCTCTGAGTTCACGTGGCTTCTCCCTATCTCTCTGCATCCCAGTAGTCACACTGGCTTTAGAGCCCACCCTAATCCACTAAGGCCTCACCCCAACTTGATTACATCTACAAAGACTCCATTTCCAGCCCTAGCTGGTCTGGCTCAGTGGATAGAGCATCAGCCTGCAGGCTGAAGGGTCCCAGATTCAATTCTGGTCAAGGGCACATGCCAGTGTTGCTGGCCCAATTCCCAGTAGGGGGCATGCAGGAGGCAGCCAATCAATGATTCTCTCTCATCATTGCTGATTCTATTCTCTCTCCCCTCTCCTTTCCTCTCTGAAATCAATAAAAATATATTTTAAAAAAAACAAAAAACACAAACCTCCATTTCCAAATAAGGTCACATTCACAGGCTCCATGTAGACATGAATTTTGGGGGCCCAACCAGCTTGCCCGAAGCCCCTGATGCCTGGAGCTCTGCCTTCAGGTGTCAGACCCTCCTCTCAAACCCCTCCATGGCACTACTCCTGCCCCCTCCTAGGCCTCAGCAAGGATGAGTGCAGGTCACCACCTGACACTGGAGCAGGTCATCCTCAGCTTCAACAGGAACATAATCTGAAGCCGCTGTGTGATGGGGGCCCGACCCTGGGGACCCTCTGGGGGTTTATGGACTACATTCCGGGAGTCCCTCAGGGAGTGTCTGACCCCCTGCCGCAGGGCTGGCATTGGGTCTGTGTCTCTGCGGGCCAACCCTACACTCCGAACAGGTGGGACAGCTGTTCCCGCCTCATTGCCCTACAGAGGAGGCAACTCGGGCTCTCCCATGAGACTTGCGTGCCCAGCGCACATGGCCAGCCTCTTCATGGGCCCTCACCGCACGGGGCTTTCTAGTCTGAAATTGCTATTTATTCCAACGATCTGCAAGAAGACAGAGGTGTCAGGTGCCATTGGTGGGAATCTGTACAAGCCAGTTTCAGTGGCAGAGAAAATATCAAGCAAGGACGATGGTCCAACAAGGAACCAAGGAGACATCTTGTTGCCACATTAGAGAGAGTGAAGACGTCGAATTACTAATTAAATAGGAGACTAAACAGGACAAACCTTTTAAAGAGGAGACATAACATTTAAGCGTAAAATCAACATGGTGGGGGAAAGGTCGCAGAAGATCAAGTGAGGCCTCTCACACTTAAGCTTCTCCATTTTCTTATGGATCAATATTACATTTTTTCCAGCTAAAATGCAACAGCAGAGTTATTGCTGACCTTTCGCTCACCCTTCTGCTGTGAATACAATCACAGCAAAAGAACAAATGACTTTATAAGCCACAGAATTTTTCTGATCCAAACCCCCAGGTGAGCTGAAATCTTCCTCAAAAATCTATTCCACTTGAAAATAGGAAGAATGAGCCGCTCCTCTAATCAGACACTAGAGAACGCCGTCGCCATGAAAAATAAATCACCCATCAAAAATGGTTTGTCATCGCTGCCAGTGGCACAGGTGGGACAGCTGTGCCATCCTTCCTAGAAGTCAACCGGGTGGTTCCACACGCAAGTGTCATATGTGAGATCGATGCCTTTGTGAGCCATGCTGCAGTTACCACGGTGATTCTATCACGCCTTCTTTATCTCACAAGTTATTTAGGTCACTGTCCAAATTACTTCTCATGGGTTGAGAGGAAGTCCCACGTGGAGAGGAAAATCCAACGGTTTCTTCGAGAAAGCCACCTTCAGGACGGAGCTGCTACTCCAGGCTTCAAATGAATTTGGCTTCAAAACCTTGCAGCTGGACTTCACCAGTTCCCCTGTAAGACGAGCTCCTCAGGGACCAGTGCACTGCCAGCCCCTGTCCCGGGGCCTCCCCGTCTCGCCAAGAGCTTGCCCTGGTTGTTTTAGGTTGAGTCCTGGGTCCACATGGAGAGGCACTGTGTCCCCCCACGTTGCCTGTCCTCAAAGTCTCCCTGGTAAAAAAATAACAAGGACATGAAACATGGGAACTGATTTTAATAGGCTTTTTGATTCACAGTAAAACAAAAATAAATTTTCTAATATTAAAAAGATATGGATTTTCTTTAGATCTTATGAGTGACAACAGTAGACCTAATATAGAAACTCTATGCCCATGTAACAGGGAAACTTGCCTAGGCGTGAGTGCTTGGCCTAGCAGAATCCATAATCTCCTGGAGACTGTGCAGACCAGGCCAGGGTAGGGTTGTATGATGGTGATTGCCTACTGGGTATTATATTCATGTAAGCAGCAAGTTATCTTGATTCTGAGTCTTATTAACACAGAGACTATTTCCCATTTTGAAATGATCAATATAATATGCTTAAGGAAGGTGGATTAATTTTATATAATATACTCTACTTGCTTAGGTTTTCTTCAGGCTAATGGAGTTCCAGCAGTGTTTGATCTTCAATAATTTTTTTAAAATATGTACATGTGGACATAACTTGCCAAGTAGATGTGCCTATTCATTGAAACTTATTGTCTCTTTTATTTTTTTCTTTCCCAACCTACTTTTTTTTTTAGGATTATTCTCTTTATTGGGAGATAATATGAAAGCTGATCATAAACTATTGTCGTATGTTGAAATATAATGGCCAATACCATACAAGTATTAAGTCTGAATGCTCCATTCACAATTTTATTTTATTATTTTTTTTAATATATTTTATTGATTTTTTTACAGAGAGGAAGGGAGAGGGATAGAGAGTTAGAAACACAATGAGAGAGAAACATCGATCAGCTGCCTCCTGCACACCGCCCAGTGGGGATGTGCCCGCAACCCAGGTACATGCCCTTAACCGGAATCGAACCTGGGACCTTTCAGTCCGCAGCCCGACGCTCTATCCACTGAGCCAAACCGGTTTCGGCTCCATTCACAATTTTAAAGTGCTCAGACAAAACTGGTTTCTTGTATTGCACAAATAATTCCGCATTACAAATATTTTCAAGAGAGTTTTCACGATGACCATTGTATTCCAACCTACTTCTTTCTTTTATTTTTTCCATCAGCATTTATCTCCTCTATGCCCTTTTCCACCTCCCCTCCTCCTCTCTATCTTTTCTCTTATTTACACTTCGAAATTTAAGATTGGGTTAAAGGAAACATTAGTTAAAATGACTTAATGTATTTGTTGCAAAGAATCTTAAGACTATGGCCAAGCCCTTGGTACTTTAGGTCACCCTGCAGAAATGTGAGCAACTGTGCAGCCCATGGGACAGTGAGCAGTTCCCATGGGGCAGCAGGCAAGCCTCCAGCCAGGTGGGGAGAGGGGAAGGGCAATGGGGAGCAGCTTGTGGGGTTGGATCAGTCTCCACCAGAACCCCCACATCAGGGCCTGCAGGAGAAGGTCAGGCAGGTGTAGAATGCAGAGGCCTGGGAATCCTTTCTCGCCTCTCTTCTCCTTCCAGTTTACCCAGGGCCACCTGAAGAGGGTCCGTGGAAACCTAGGCCAGGTGGGGAGAAGAGAGTTGCCTCCAGACCTCTGCACACTGAATCCCAGGGTGGCTGCTCTTTGGGCTCCAGTGGGTGAATTTAAAAGGGCACCCCTTCCTTCCAGGGGTCAGAGCCCTCACATCCATGTATTGATGGGCAGAGAGCTCCCACTTGGCCAGAATCCCATGAGCCAGAGCACATGGCACAACCAAACTCCTGGGCCCTTCTGAGCCTTTGCGACCTGAGGCCTGGCCCCCCTCTCTCCGTGGGAAAGTGAAATGCAGGCCATGAGCCCAGGCTTTGAGGGGGCAGTGCCTACCAACCCTTAGTGCTCAGTCCTCTGATAAAGCAAGACAGTGAGCAGGAGACTCTATCCACAAACTAACAGCTTGAGGGCACTGTATTAGAGCAGAGCGTGCATGATGGGTGGCCAGGCTAGGGAGGGGTGGGCACCAACGTTAGCTGGGATGGAGTTTTGATAGCCAAAGACTTCGGCAAATCAGCATTATTATTGCAAAGTCCAAGGTTCAGTGGGACCAATAGCACACTCTAGGGCAGGGGTCCTCAAACTTTTTAAACAAGGGGCCAGTTCACTGTCCCTCAGACCATTGGAGGGCCAGACTATAGTTTAAAAAAAAAACTATGAACAAATTCCTATGCACACTGCACATATCTTATTTTGAAGTAAAAAAACAAAACGGGAACAAATACAATATTTGTATTTGCATGTGGCCCCCGGGGCCGTAGTTTGAGGACCCCTGCTCTAGGGCAATGAAAATTGATAGATCCTCCCTTCCCCCAACTGGTGGGCGGAGTATGATGTAACCTGCAGCCCAGAAATACCTGAGTGACTAACCAGGTACCTTATATGGACTATACATTGAACCACCAATCAACACCTGCCAAATACCCTAAGCCCTTGTTCCTATATGGACCATACATTAAGCCACCAATCAGCATGTGCCGAGTACACTAAGCCCCCATTCTTTCCCATTCCTCCTCTCAAAGGGTGTGCTCACATCTGCACGGGTTGCTGTTCTCCCATTTTGAGACAGCCCGGCAGGTCTTTTTCCCCTAATGAAGCCTGTAATCCTGGTTTTCGGCTCCCGGCTGGTCTCTCAGAAATAACTGGGAAATTGTGATTCACTTGTGTGGGGTTTTTAACGACAAAAATGACTCTGCAAAGTTTGCCATCTTCTTCCAGCTTGGCAGCTAATTCCACCCACTGGTTAAAGAAAACAACTTATAAATACAAAGACAAAACTTTAAATGGAGTGTTTCTTTTTTTCAATTAAAAATGAGGTTGAATGCTGAAAATTCAAATTATGAAGAGCAATATAAGGGAAATAACCATAATTTCTCTGGTGTAGCATTCTATTTACATAAAATTGGGATTTAGTTGATAAGCATTTTTGTTAAGGGCAAAAACAAATCTACTTCAATATTTCTAATTTTTAATCCTAAAATTCAGGTGGAAACTAACTGATCTATTTTCAAACTAAATGAGCCTCATGAATATTTTTACCAAGAAAATGTACCATAAAACATAAAGACCTGGTATATCGTGATTTTTCTTCTTTCAAACAAAAAAAGAAAGAAAGGCTATCTCCTGTGAAAGGTGATGGTTGGGTCTGTAGCTCCTGATCCTTTGTGAGGGTGGTTTACATGGAGACTCACTACTCCTGGCCTTTAGGACACAGGCAGGACCTCACGTGACTAAGATTCAAGTGGGACTGCAGCCATCAGAGCACTTGGGGGCCATGAAGCGTCGCCAGTGCCCACGACCCGCACGCACGCAGTAGCCAGCCAGCACCCGGACATTTCTTCGCAGGAATGGGAACACCAAAGCAAGGCGAAGCTCTACACACCAATTCAAACACAATCGGCCTCCTGCCGGGCTTCTACAAAGCGGCCACATTAGGGTTTGGAAAAAGTGCCTATAAACATTTCATGGTTGGGATTGAAAAAAAGAAAAAAATTACACACATAAAGGTGATTCATGGGAATGTCTGTATTTTTTTAGATGTGGCCTTTCACCTTGGTTTATATAAACGATGAGATTCCACGACACATGGGGGGCCTGTGGTGACACTGGAGAACGTGCAGCAGCATCTGTGTAAGGCCCGTGGACACAGCCACGCAGTCCCCTCAGAGAACCGGCCACGAACACCGCTGCTGTGCAGTCGCAGCCCACGTCACTTCTGCTGGGGAAGGACAGATGAGGCTGAAGGAGGTGGACCTCCTATTTCCCTTCCCTTTTCCTTGTCATCGGGTCTGCGAATAATCTCTCACGTTGGATCAGAGGCAGCTCATGAGATGTTTACAGTCCCATCTGCCAATTTCCCGTGAGACTTCACAGCGGGTCTAACTCTCCTACCAGCGGGGCCTGGTGGTGTCCCCCCACCCACCGAGCTGCCTCTTCCCAGCTAGGAGGGTGTGGGGCCCTGTGAGTCTGGTTGCCTTACAGTTACTCCCAAACCCAAGTGCATGCCTTTACTTTCCTCTTTTGATAACATTATAGAATCTGAGAAAACAGCTCATGTGCCCTCATTTTTAATGATATAATGAAATCTCATTTTTAATTACCTGAACAAAAAGGTTTCAAGTCCATCAGATTGCCTCTCAGGGCTGCAGAGGTATTAACGGGCTCCAGAACCAATTACCTACATTTCCTTTTTACTTATTGCAAATGTGACCTTTTGTTAGAATTTGATTGCGAGTTTCCTGCTGTGAGTGGGTAACCATGGCGTCTCGGGCCGGCTCCCCTCACGTCAGGGCGGCTGTTCATTTTAATTCCCTCTGATGGCTGCAGGACAAGTAAGTGTCTGGGACCCGGCGCCATAATGAGAGGAACCCGGGGCCATGCGGCCCTTCAGTGACAGACCCACGACGTCGTGGGTGGAGGGAAATCGCCTGCCATCTGTCCAGAGGAAAGCAGGGCCATGTTCTGCATGTGGTGTGAGGACCGTGACGACCGCTGTAAAGATAAGGCTGGGGCCAAGGAGGAGCCGTGGGAGATGGAGTGACGAGAAACGGAGCCGGCGGGCAGGCATCTGGGTGGCGGCAGCCTGAGAGCTCACAAGTCAGTGCCGAGCACAGGGGAGCATCACGGACCCGAGAAGCAGGAGTCTAGAAGGAGCCAGCGGGTGCGGCCAGCCCTGAGGAATGGAGAATCCCACAACAGGGCACACTGTGTGTCCCCTTCCAGCCTAGATCCATCTCTTCCACATGCTAAGGCTCCTATCCTAGTAGCTCCCACCACCTCCTTACTCCTAAGTACATATAATACATAGAGGGAGGAGGGAGGAGGGAGGGGGAGGGGGAGGAGGAGGGGGCAGGGGGAGGGGGCAAGGGGAGAGGGCTGGTTTGGGGAAGTCAGCAGAGCAGGGCTCAGGGGCACCCTGGGTTGGGGTCAGCTCCTCAGGGAGATTACTGGAGACTGAAGACTGGGATTTCACTCCACTGCAGCCTGGCCCAGGGCAGGGTTAGCCAGACTAGCAAGGATGGGGAAGGGCCTGCAAGAGACAGAGGGCAGGGCTCCAAGCCCTGGCCTTTCTCTTCGACCTGGGGAGGTGACAACACATGGAGCCCCAGCACCCGCAGTCCTAGCCTCTGGAGAGTCAGGAGCCCTGTCGCCCCTGGCCCAAGATCAGAGCCTGGGTCCCAGACAGGGTGGCTCTTTCCCATTTTCTGCTCAGCCATCTGAGCACGTCATGGGGACACCTTAAGTAGCTATAGGACAGAAGGGTGGGGACGGCAGCCAGCCAGCTGGTCCCTAACTCTCACTGATGGAGACATGGGCCGTTAGGAGGAAGCGACTCCAGTGGCTGGGAAACCCAGGAGGCCCCAAGTGCTGGGATAGAGAGAGGGGAGCTGTCAGTGCCCAGAGAACGTGACCGCTGTGTGGTCAGTCCCCAGTCAGCACAGTCAGAGTAAGTGACCAGAGGGTAAATGACAAACTCATGCTCAGGGACACATGTCCCTTAGGAAAGGAAATGCAAGGGCCATTTGTGTGTGTGTTGGAGGTGGTGGGGTAGCCCCTACTTAACTCTCAGGCTGTTTCCTAAGGAAGCCCGAGGCCAGGCACCTTGGGAGTGTCCTGATAGGAGACCACTGAGCCATGCTGCAGGCCCAGGGCTTCCTGGGGGCGGGGGGGGGCGGGGCGAGGGGGTGGCAAAGTGCAAGCACAGACAGATCTCAGGAGCTCTGGGACAGAGGGGTGGATGAGGTGGCGGGGGAAAGGAGCATGGGGGTGTCCTGGAGAGGGTCTCCCCCTGCAGCCCTTTCCAGAACCACGTGCTTCTCTCTGTGTTTCAGCGTAGCTGTCCAGCTGGCCTACCGAGTACCCCCAGCCCATGCCTGCTCGCCTCACACCCCTGCCAGGGCCTCTTCACCCTCCCGAGGGAGCCTTGAGGCCTGTGGCACTGGCAACCTTGGGCGGGGTTGGGGGGGGGGGGGGGGGGGGAGGCTGCATTTCCAGGATTTCCAGCTGGACCTGGGAGTGTTTTCCCCACCCTTTCCACAGAGGTTTCCTGTGGGGTCCCTGGACTTGCAGGGCTCTGACCTCAGTGGCAACGTCTCCTGGCAGAGAACACTCCGGAGGTACCTGCTGACTCGGCAAAGTTTGGGAATCATCCCACTCGTGGTTGGGGAGCCATCAGGTTACATGATGGCCATTCCAACCGCAAAACAAGCTCCGTTTATTAACAAGCCGCCATAACTCACACGGAGGGCACAGGAGGCGTGCAAAGGAGCGCGGCCCACCCACAGTTTACAATACAACTAAATCAAAGACATCAGCACCTCCGAGCTGCGGACCAGGCCTCCCGCAGGCGGGGAAGTGGCGGGAGTGATGGAAACGCAGTGCCCGGACCCACAGTCTGTCACGCACCCTGAAATGAAGAACCTCCTGGGAAGACAGGAGTGCTGTGCTCATATAGTGACTGCTAGAAAGTTACCTTTTCCAAAGAGGACGAGAAAAGTGAGAAGAGGAGCAGGTGGCTCTCGAGGGTGACACTGTGAGTTGCCACCTGAAAGGTGGGTGTCCTGGGAGCTGAGTGTCCTGAACAGGAGGGGCTGCAGAGAAATGGCTCACATGCTTTCATCCAATACCTGGCCCTGCCTTTGCTTTGCCTGGCTCACCGGTGCTGCGGTCAGCTCTCTGAACTCAGGCCACACGCTTTAAGAGGGGTCTCAGGAGGGGAAAGTAGCAGAGGTGACTGCACTTGGAGAGATGGGACTGTACTCTGAATGCCACCAGCATGGGTGGAGGTAGGGGACAGGAGCACCCACCTGCTGGCCTGGGTCCCTCAGGCTGTCCTAGGGAGAGCCCAGCCCAGCCCAGCCCAGGTACTGGGATGGAGCAGCAGCTGTATCCAATCAGATGCCCTTTTCATAAAAGCCCAGGAGCCAGGATCCCCGCTCTACTTATGAGAGCTGTGAGTTCGAGATGAGACCACTGATCCTGACTGCCCTCAGATCCCAGCCCCTCCCCCATCCCACACCCGACTGGGTGGGGCTCCCCTAGAAACCCTGGCCAGTGCTTTCTTACTGGAGGGTGGGGAGGGAGAAATGGCTATTCCTTCTCTCCCTGCCTGGGTCATCCCCTCCTCCTGGGTTGTAGCTTCTTCCAGGTGGCACAGGCTGGTAAGCATGCCCCTCCTCGTCTTGCTTCTCCATTTAACTCAAAACATGTCACCCCAAATTCAGAGGTGGCCCAGTCATCTCAGACTAGAGGCCCGATGCACAAAAATTTGTGCAAGAGTAGGCCTTCCTTCCCCTGGCTGCCGACACTAGCTTCCCTCCACCGCCGCAGGCACCCGGGACCTGGGCTGGCTTCCCTCTGCCCCGGCTTCATCAGGAAGGACGTCTGGTCTAATTAGCATACTACCCTTTTATTATTATATATGTGTGTGATGACTTGTTCAATGCCTGCTCACCTCACTGACTTCGGTCTCCACTGAGAGGAGACACCTCCCCACATGTTCCAGGGCCTAATACCACAGTCAGTGCTTTCCAGATATTTGGCAAGTGAGTTCATTCATGTCTCCATATTGTTCAGGCCAACATATGCCCATGGGACCCGCTGAGGATAAGGTCTCACTGTCCTGCTTGGCTTAGTCATCTTCATCGTAATGCTGAGCTCAAGACACACTGATCACTAATATCAACAATTTCTTGTTTAGTTTTATAAAAAAAATCAAGGCAAAGTGAAATGTATAACACAGCTTTCCAACTGCCTTCTAGCAAAGAACTGTTTCATCAAACTGGTTCTTGCCAAAGATTCGGTGTGTCTGAGAAGACAAGCAAGGGCTCTGACCCAGTGGGGTCTGGTGCTGCCCAGGGTGGGGGACCACAGGGTGCCCGGACACCAGGATGGAGATAAGCATGTCCAAGGCAGCCACACACTGCTGGGCAGGTGGAGGGGGCAGCTCGGGGCCCCAGTGTCAGATGGGCAGCTACACTTCCCCATGGATACAACTGCCACACCTAGAAGGTGACCTTGGGCTGATGACATGTTCAAAAGCACAGCCGTTACAAATGAGCTCCCAGCACTCCAGTCTGGACTCTGCCCTCTGATGCTGGCAGCTTCGCTACAGCCAAGCCCAGACCACTGCCTCCTGTGACCTACCTATAAAATCAGAGCAACGCAGGAACATCACGGTTAACCAAAATGGCAATTAAATGTCGACTATACCACAATCTGATTCTCCAAACCAGCCTCAAAGTACAAGACCAGAAACAGCAGAGGCTGGCGAGGTCCTGGAACTCAGGCGGGGTGCTGCGTTCATGGCCCTCATGGCTTTCTCCCGACGTTTGACTTACTTCCCAACCTTTCCTGACTGCAGAAAGTCCTTGACCAAATCACCATCCAGAGTGGGCCAACTACTTCTAACTCTGCTCTTTCTGACTTTATAGTTGAGATCATTCCTGTTGCCCATCAGGTAACCTAAACTCATGGCCCTTCCCCACCTCCTGCTGCAGACGTGATGAACGAAGGTACCAAGGTTCTGCCCCTCTCACAGCAAGGCTGGGGTCCCCTTGTCCACACCAACCGGCACGGGGCTCTGAGCTTTCAGACAATGCCATGTCCACAGCCAGCCTCAGAGGAGGTGTTTATGATCCGTATGTTACAGTCAAGGAAACAAAACTCCCAGAGACAGCGACTCTTACACTGGTCATCAGCAAGCTGGGATTCGAGTTCTGCTTGAACCAACTGCAAGAGCCAAACTCGGCTGTGTTGTTGTGTCTGGTTGAGGGGCCCTGTCAGGAGTCGGGGCTGTGCTCCTGGGCTGACCTCCCTGCCTGATTAGATGGTCTGACCAGGAACCACGTGTGCCGTGAGTGTTCCTGGAAAAGGAAGAACACTGTCACCCGATGGCCAGCTGTCGGTGAGCACTCAGACTCAGTGTGACGACAGTGAGGGAAGAAGATGCCAGGATGTGGCTACACCCTCCCCTCCCCTCAAACCCGCCCCATGATGTGTCCTCTCTTTCGAGGTTGGACAGGCTCTCTCCCACTGGAATCACTAAGTTATGAAAATGCATGAAATCCCCAAAGAGAGAAGTCAAATAAGAAAAACATAATTATTGCAAAACAGGAGAAAGAATTTAATGCACATGAAATAGTCCCAAACTGGAAGGTGGATTGTTGAGATAATTTCAATATTGGATCTGCCTGGTCTCCGTCTTCCCGTCTTTATTTCCTATGGTCTGCGCTGTGACATGACAGCCCCGAAAGCAGATCATCTACATGGAGATTAAGTTGTTAGAAGAGTTCTTACGACTCCTAATTCATATTTCATAAGCCTTTGTGCATTTGGAGAGTGATCAACTGAAATTTAATTGGGCTAGACGTTATCATTTAACATTTTAAATAACTGCACAAAAATGAAATTTAAAATCCCCCCATGCCTAATAAATTAGTGCTGTAATACTGATAGTAGCCTCTGACAGACTGAGCACAGGTGGGCTTGAGTAGAGGGGGGCTGCCCAGCAGCCTTGTAGGGGCGCCTAGAGCTGTGAGGACTTCCTCTGAGCATCACCCTCCCGTTCGGACACTCAATGATTCAGAGCGTCAGTGGCTTCATTTTATCAGAAATGCTTAATAGCTACGAAAGTCAGCCACAGGCAAGGCTGCTGCCTCCTCGCTCATCCAGGAGGAGGGTCCCCCTCGTTTTGGGGGCTCCTGGTCTGGCAAGGTTGTTTCTAGGCCAGGCCAACCTTCTCCCAGGTAAGGAGGTGCTTCCTGAGAGTCTGCCAGAGGCTGCGTCCATGCAGAACCCAGCACCCTTGGGCTCGCAGGGCCCCACAGGCCTTACAGGGAGTAGCAGGGGTCCCTCTGTAGTCACCTCCTCCACAGAGACCTCCCTGCCCATGACCAGGACCGCTGCATGCCAGGACCAGCCTGGCCAGAGGGGGGGCTGGGAGGCTAGCAAGTCCTTCCTGATGGCGCCTGGCAGGGTGTTCGAGAGGACACTTGAGAGTGGGGCTCCTGAGCGGCTCCAGACCAGGGCCAGCCTCCCAGTGGCCCCCTTGTCCTCTTCATGCTACGAAGCTATGACTCCAGGCTCCCAAGCAAACCTCCTTTTCCTGGGGCAGGTTTGAGTGGCAGCACCATTTCCACATGGTTGTGGCCTCCCTGCCATAGATCCATCAGGATGTCAGCCACTCAAAGGGTGGCCACCACCCTCGGGCAACTCGCTGGGACCCAGTGAATGGACACAGTTATGCACCACTGCCCTCTGGTGGACAGGTCAGGACCCACGACATTGGGGAGGGGCTGACAGTGCCCACACTAGGATCCTGGCCCAGGAAGCACATGCTGGCCCGCAGGCCTGGGACACAGAGCCAGTGTCCACTTGCCTTTCAGGGAAGGATTGGTGTGCATGGCTCTTCCTGTTATACAGACCTGCTCTGGCTGGTGGTGGGACGGGGCACATTTGGGGCCTGAGACAGGGTATGCAGCCCTACCCACTGCCAGGTGCCTCACCTGAGCTACTTGTGCATCTCACCTGATGTGATAGATTCCCTCTAATCCAGTGGTTCTCAACCTTCTGGCCCTTTAAATACAGTTCCTCATGTTGTGTCCCAACCATAAAATTATTTTCGTTGCTACTTCATAACTGTAATGTTGCTACTGTTATGAATCGTAATATAAATATCTGATATGCAGGATGGTCTTAGGCGACCCCTGTGAAAGGTTGTTCGACTGCCAAAGGGGTCACGACCCACAGGTTGAGAACCACTGCTCTAATCTATCCTTAAGGAATCATTTCAGCCCGGGGACAAAGGAGGCTTCCGCCTTGCATGGTCCCCTTTCCTTCCAGGTGGGCTGGGCTGTAAGAGCAGGTGCAGAGCTGTGAACGCATCGCTGCGCTGTCTATGAAAGATCGATCCCCCAGCAGCTCCCAGGTTCTCTGCATCCTCTACAGTAACCATCAAACCACAAATGGTCTTCATGTCTATTAAGTTACTACAATGAAGTCAGAACGTTTCCAGTGTTACAGGCCAAAGGGCTGCACAACATGGATCCAAGTAAAAGTCTGAAATTAGAGTCTCTCTATCTACAACAGTGATGGTGAACCTTTTGAGCTCGGCATGTCAGCATTTTGAAAAACCCTAACTTAACTCTGGTGCCGTGTCACATATAGAAATTTTTTGATATTTGCAACCATAGTAAAACAAAGATTTATATTTTTGATATTTATTTTATATATTTAAATGCCATTTAACAAAGAAAAATTAACCAAAAAAATGAGTTCACGTGTCACCTCTGACACGCGTGTCATAGGTTCGCCATCACTGATCTACAAGGTCGTTGTTGTTGTTGTTTTTCCTGTCTTCCTAATTTCTGGGCCATAAAACGCGGACATGAAGAAGCAGGGACTCCATGGGCCAATGGAAGGAGGGGTGGGGCCATGCAGGGGTAGGCCCAGCCATGCCAGCACCTGCCCACCTCAAGCAGAGAAATGTCTGGGGTGGGGATCAAGCCCATGGCTTCTATGTCCTCACTGCCTGCCCCTCCAGAGTTGGCCATGGAGCAGGAGCCTCAAGATCCAGCTCCCTCAGCCCTTTTCAACCCTTATTGACCAACCACCTCACTGGCATAGAAGAATCCTCTTCAAAGGAGCCTTCCCTCCCCTCACTTTCACGCCTTTGATCTGTTCCTGAAGCAACTTTGATGGCCTTCGTACCTCTCCTGGACTCTAGGGAGGCTCCAGTGCAAATGCCCCTTGTACCCCACCAGGTAGAGGGGCCCCGACAGGAACAGGTGTGGCCTCACAGGCCGGCCTTCCCCCTGCACACCCAGCTCACTCCTGTACACTCTCGCATCTCATAGGGCAGCCTCTGCACCCTGTCCATTTATGGGCTTAACAATGTCTGCACTCAGTGCCCTAAGGAGACCTGAGACATAGTATGACCACCAGACCGGCTCCCAGACCTAGGCTGGCCTTCCTGGCAGATATCTGGGGAAGACTCCAAAGTGATGGGTGTAGCCCAGGCACTCAAGACCTGAAGCCGGGGAGCCAGGCTGAGGTGTACAGGGTGCCCTGAGGGCTCTGCCCTGCTCCCCGCCTGCTGCTGCAAGCAAGATCAGAGACGGGATTTCCCCCAGACACCATCCATCTCTAAAGACAGCTTCCCCAGTTTCAGGAATAGGCAGCCACAAGCACACTGCTCCTTCCTACGCTGGCCCCTGACTTCCCAAAGCCTGAAAACCAACAGCATCTGCATCTGGTCATCCATGGCCCGTTTTTTCGCCCCTGAATGGCATCACATCCTCCACTCTCCTCACCAGCATGTATTGTTAATTTCCTGCAGAAAATTAATCTTAGGTGGATAGAGATGTGCTTTGCTAAAAGAACTGGCTGTAAAACGGATCCTTTGGCAAATCCATGGGGTTAAGAACATTCTAGTCCATTCTGTGCGTGTTTGTGAAACAGCTGTCACTGGACATCTGCAGCACTGCGCTTCCTGAACACCCAGCGATGAGGCTGCGCCCACAAACAGCTGGCCCTTCAGCAGTCACTCTCTTCATCTCAAGTGTCACTTGACTTTTGTAGAGACATTTGTGATTGGAAAGTAGGCCTCTGACTTAGGGCCACGTCTCTGTTTAAGGTTCACTGAGATCTGTGGTGGAATTCATGGCCGGCAGGGCTTCCCCGCGTCCAGCCCTGGCAAAGGCATCCTTCCCTGGAAGGGGCTGGGGGCACAGGCACTAGGCACAGGGGATGGAGGCAAGGAGGGTGCCGACCTCCACTGTGGAGCCCGCTGATGATGCCACTTCTGACTACCGGCAGGCTTCCTGGTGTGACCTCACAGCTGGGACATCTCCCTTTAGTGCAGCACACAAACTTGCTTGTGCAAAACTGGTCATTTTAATACAAATAATACATTTCCTCTTCATAAAAGTCAAGTGGTTATAATTTTTACTTTTGTTTTCAGTGAACCCAAGAGAACAGTCCACCTGGTGGATGGGTGGGACACGGGTCTGTGCAGCGACCAATCCCACTGAGGTCTCAGAGGGGCCAGGACAAGGCTGTGCCCTAAACAGAGACCCCAGAGCTGCACCTGGCCAACCCTCCTCTCTGTCTGCTCACCTGTAAACTGGGAAATAACATGGCCTGGCAGGCTCTCGGGAGACAGACAGGGGGATGGACACAAAATGCCTGCTGTGCAGTCGGGAGGTCAGGGCCCTTCGCTGGACTCAGACACTAGTTGTCCCTTATGGCTACATGATTACATGAGCACTGGTGAGTGGTTCTCAGAGCTGGGAGGGACCGCCTCGGAGCACAGCCAGGCCTCCATCTCTCCTCTGCTGCATCTGGTGAGATACTGCATTTGAATGCTTCTATTCTAACAGGTTTCCATTTGCTCCTACTTGGCTTCAGAAATAATTACTTGCATTTTTATGTCTCAATATTAACGGGTTGGTGTAACTGTTGTATAAATTACTCGATTTTTGTGTTTATTCGGGGGGGCGTTTCATAAAGAAGAGGGGTATTATCTTTCCCTCACCTGGGGAAGCTGCCTCACTGTGCACATTCTGCTGAGTCCTAAGAGAGGTGGTGGGCAGTGACCTTAGTGCCAGACCCGGCCACGTCACTTACCTGAAGAGGTTGCCGGCCCAGGTCCTCAGAGCCTGCTTGGCTGAGCACTGACGGCGGTCTCCCAAACAAGCCTCCCCGCACCCTTGTGGGCAGTGGCCACT
This sequence comes from Myotis yumanensis, assembly GCF_028538775.1. Taxonomy (NCBI): domain Eukaryota; kingdom Metazoa; phylum Chordata; class Mammalia; order Chiroptera; family Vespertilionidae; genus Myotis; species Myotis yumanensis. The sequence goes on from NW_027223755.1 coordinate 28,462,215, forward strand.
CGATCCAGGCCTTTGTTCCACCTACTTTGGAAGGGGAAGTAGTGAGTGTGTGAATGAGCCAGAGGTGAGTGCATCCTGTCCCCATTCTAGGGGAGTGTCCCCCAAACTCATGTCCACCCAGAACCACAGAATGGTACCTTACTTGAAAATCAGGTCTTTGCAGGTGTAATAAGGTCATACTGGGTTAGGGTAGGCTCCAAATCCAAGGACTGGTGTCCTTATAAAAAGGCCACATGAGGGCAGACACAGGGAAAGGCCATGTGAAGATGGAGAGATATGTCTACAGGGGAGCCAGTGGCCACCAGGAGCTGGAGAGAGAGGCCTGCAAGATCCTTCCTTAGTGCCTTCAGAGGGAGCTAGGCCCATGAGGTCCTAGGGACACTGTGACTTCTGCCCTCTGGCCTCTATGAGAGTGATTTCTGCATGTGACGCACCTGGCATGTGAGGGTTGGTAAGGGCAGCCCCAGGAAACAGCACATTGCTCCCTGGACTACCAGGTGCCTGCAGTGCCCAGTAAACAGCTGCTGTAAATCAACAACCTCTATGGGATAGAGCAATGCATGCAACACCTTCTGCCATCACACCAGGCAACTTTGGGCATTGCATACGCACAAAGTGACAACTCAGAGGCCCTTTCCCATGTGTCTGGCCCAGTGGGACCCCTGGTACAGCAGAGAAGAGGGGGCTCAGGGCATCCCACCTGGGCATTGTGGTGCCCTTTAGGATAGTACTGAACAGGGGCCCTGTAATCCATCAGTGACATCAGCTCCCTAGGTGAGGCCTAGCCCTCACTCCTGGGTCTCTCTTCACTGTCTACACAGCCAGAGTGGAGGGCTGGCAGCTGCGGACTGTGACCTGGGGGAGCTGCTCTGTGATGTGAGGGTAGATCCATTACAAAAGTCATGTGGGGTGGCTGGTGACATCAAATGGGCAGTTCCCTGACCTCAGGAGCCCCTGCTCCAGCCCCCAGGGCTCCTACTGTCCAAGTACGAAGTGGGAAGGGAGGGGTGGTGTTAAGAGACGGAGCCCCGTTTCTGTGGGACAGTAGATTTGACTTCCTAACAGCCTCAGGACTGGTGATGCTCAGTGCAGGGAAGCCGGGGTCACCTCACCTGGATGGTATCTTTGCGGACCCCGCGCCCTGTGCGCAGAGATGCTCAGAGTGGGGAGGTCGGGGCTCAACTGAACTGTGAAAACCCAACCACAGTCACAGGCTCTGAGCGCAGCTGCTGCCAGATCACTTATTTCAGAGACTGTGTCTGGACATATAGTTTCTAAGAAGAAATCTGTGGCTGGAGGTTAGAAATGGTGGATTGGGGACACCATGTGTGATCACAGCAGCTGCAGGTTTTGTAAATGACAGGAAGCTGAAACTGTAGCTAAAGAGATAACATAGAGTTTTCTACGTTTCTTTTGGCCACCTGATGTGGTCACAAAGGCTGTGCTCCAGAAGCACCTGGCAGGGGCCCTGGCGGGGACCCCTCAGTCCACACCTGTTACTGACGTCCATTTTCAAAAGTCCCTTCTGTGGAAGAAACACACTTGTGAAGGCAGTCCTTAACAACGCCCTTTATTCACAGTAGGAAACCCCCCGGGCAGCATGAGGACCTTCCCTACTTTAGCAAACAGAACACTGAAATGCTCACATGCTTAGCCTCCCAAGACCCAGGGGCATGGTCTGCTCTAGTGATGGTGCTGCTTGAACTGGAGGCCACAGTAACCGCATGTTCCAGTTTTTGTTTCTTTGTCCTGAAAAAATTCAAAAGGGAAGATTTCATATTTCCATATTCTACTTCAAATCCAATAGAGATTAGACACTGAAAGTAGACACAAAACCTAAACGCACTGTCAGCCTGAAACACCTGTAAAACCCGAGTCACAACTGAGCTAGGAACTGACAGTGCCCAGGGCCTGGGCACAGCTCTAGTTCCTCCCGCAGCCTCAGGCCCTGTCCTGGAACTCGGGGTCACCTCAGAGAACCACTTCCAGGGCATAAAGTGTCAGCACAGCCGCTTCTTGCCCTTGGCTCAATCCCTCCAGGAGGGGCAGGGTCTCATCTGGAGCAAAGACTGCAACTTAACTCGAGAGGGTAGGTCTCCACAGGGCTGGGGTCCAAGCTCACTCACACCACCAGCAGAAGGGGGGGCAGTGGGTCCTGCCAGCGTCCCTCCTCTTCCTACACATCTGGGCTTTAGCCTGTGGCTTCCTTCTCGGCTCTAATGTCCTGAGTACTCCTCTAGGCGCCGATTGTGTATTTATCAAGAAACATGGGCTTAGAAACGGTGGTACAGGAGAAAGACAGACGCCTACATGTCTGAGAGGAAGCTGGAGAGTCAGTGCTGGCAACACTAAGTACACTGCACAGCACATCACAGGTGAAAAGATGCCACTGTATTCAGCCCTGCAGTTGGCTTTGTAGGCAAGATCAAGTGGGAGAATGTGTGGTCAAAGGAACACTGCAAGGGCCATCCTAAGAGCAGGGAAAGGACAGAAAAGAAAGATGGATGAGCACTGGGGTTACATTACCAAATTTATGTAGACTTTCGGGTGACCGAGAGCCCCTCCACCGCCATCACACGACACTATGCGACTCTCCACTTCACTCACGGGCTGCTCGGCTATCAAATCAATGGCAAAGTTCTCATTCACCTGGAACGAGAAGATAAAACCTTGTGTAGGTAAGTACAAAAACTTAATGATTTCATGAAATTTAAATCTATGTAGACAATCTGCCACCCCACACATTCATGTACTGCTGGCACAGGCAGAGTTATATTCTGTACACTTTCTTTTAAATATAACTGTAGATCGTCAAAAAACACAGATAATTTAATGAATACATCTATATATGCATGCACACATTTAGCTTTTCATTGTATCTAATTTCAAATTTACCGAAATATCACAAGAATTCTTTACCTGGACTCAGATTGTTAACATTCTGCCCCATTTATCATTTGCTCTTTCCCCTACCATCACTCTTTCTCTGCACACAGTTTCACAGCTCTGTCCACTGGGAAAGAATAGGAACAGTGACGACCCAGTGGCAATGAGTCCACGCCATCTCTGCCACCATTTCATACTAAAGGAACCAGAGCTCTGAAAAAAGCTGGTTCCAGGTCCAGGACAGATGTTCCAGATGAATGGGAGGCGTGTGTCTGTGACAGAGAGAACGGAGCCAGCAAGGACCCCTACAGTTGTGTCAAAAGGGTGGCCAACCTGGGGACACCGCCAACTTGGAATAAATGGATATGGGAAATCTGAGGGACAATGGAATTGTAACAGCAGAGGACCGAAACACAAAACTACACTGAATCCATGATTCCATAATGATATTTTTAAACTTCTTTAATTTCCTTACTATAGGGAATCAATTCATCATTTTTAAAACTGGTAAATAACAGAAAAGAATCTAGCATTTCTTCTTCTTTCCTCCAGATAACCAAAGTTTTTGTTTGTTTAGTTGTTTTTCTGTATATTTTTTATGCTACTAATAAGAGAACAGCATGCCTTACAGCCTATGTGAGTTAAATGATTTGGAGACGCTTGTCCACTCTACAACCAGAACCACCACTTTTGGTTCTTCCCAGTAGGGTTACCACAGACAAAGAACCTGAGTCTGATCTGACAAAGCAGCTGGCTCCAACCCGAGCACCCACACGCAAAGGACCAGAGGTACCAAGCAGCACGGAAGGAGTGCAGTCAGCCAGAGCCAGCTGTGGACGACTCTACAGAAGAAACACCTGGGTCATGTGACAGGTGAGGAAGGAAAGGTGTGTGTGTGTGTCACAGGAACCTAAGATTAGAGAAACTTGGACGCATCACAACTGCAAAAAAAACCTGGGTATGTGTGGGGGGTCACGGGAACCTAAAGATCAAAGGAACCACAATGCATGGGACTTATTTGGATTCTCAATCAAACAAGCTGTGAAATTTTTAACAATACGACACAGTCGAGAATATTTAGGCCACCTAGATACTGAATTGAAAGGAACCTCTGTAGTTTCAGGTGAGATGATGCTATCATTGTCAACACCTCCTGGCAGTGTGCACGGTCACTTTCAGATCTGATGACTCAATACGGACGGTGGGGAGCAGGCTGCTGTGATCACAGCAGGAACAGGCGTGATGTCTTGGTAAATATCTTCAGGCACCTGTGGAAACTGAGTGACCAGGTACAAGAGAGGAGGGGATCGCTGAACTAGTCCCTCACTGCATAGTCACAACAGCAATTCCAACATCCTGGCTCGGCAAGTCATTTATCCGACAATGCCCTACTGTGGCAAAGTGGGCACTAGACAGGAGACATGTCTTGGCTGTACCTGCCTCAATTAGAGCTGTCCTCGGTGACCACAGGAGACAAAGCACATGACGCTGGGGAAACTGTAGAAGCGAAGCATCAGTGTCTGCATGTAAAGGGAAAGAAGGAAACCTGGACCCTCAGTGCCCAGTGAGCCTCAGAGCCCCACTACGCATGCCCCCTAGTCACCAGCCCGATGCCCAAGGGCTGTGGCTGCTTTATTCCAAGCACTGCACATCCTGTGAAGAAACCCAGCAGTGCCTTCTCCAGGCTTCCTCCTTTCTGGGGCCATCTACAGCAATTACAGTCGCCCTCTGTGTCCAACACTCGGCTACCAAGGATTAGCTTGCCTGATGGTGCTTCTTAAACCCAGCATCTCTTCCACATCTTTACCCAACCCAGGGTGGATGACAACAGCAAGACCACATCTTGAAAGTCACCCTCCTCTGGAGGCCAGAGGATCTTTCAACTGGAACATACCACACAGAGGACAGTAAGAGGGGCAACACCATTCTTTCCCTCTCAGGTCTCCCAAAGGCCATCACAAGTTTACAGGAAGAGATGCTTAATGGAGACAAGATGGGGCAGTGCAAGGCTAAAAATCACATTAGTAAGCGTTGGCCAAAGTTATCCTGCGATTTGGGCTTGGGAATAATGTCAGTACTTGTTTATCATTATGGGTGAGGACTCCTGGGCCGGGTCAGTCCTGGCTCCCAGGGCCATGTGGCTTCCAGAATCTCACCTACACCAGAGGCCTACTGCTCTAGGGAAGACAAGAACACAGAGACTAGGTCAGTGATGGCGAGCCTATGACATGCGTGTCAAAGGTGACACGCAAACTCATTTTTTTGGTTGATTTTTCTTTGTTAAATGGCATTTAAATATGTAAAATAAATATCAAAAATATAAGTCTTTGTTTTACTATGGTTGCAAATATCAAAAAATTTCTATATGTGACACGGCACCAGAGTTAAGTTAGGGTTTTTCAAAATGCTGACATGCCGAGCTCAAAAGGTTCACCATCACTGGACTAGGTGTAGATAAAGCTTTACAAATGGGGGAGGGGGGGGGGGAGTTTAATAAAACTTTAAACTAAGAAGAACACAGTCAAGCTCAGTTAACTTCCAAAGCCAGCCGACTGTCCAGAGGACACACAGTCCAGCAACAGAGCCATTCCTACCACTCACACACAGAGAAGGCCCCGCCTGCCACCAACACGGATGACACCAAACACCCCCACCAGAACTCTGATGCTCTAAACCCACACGATGTGGACAACATTTTGGAAAAGTTTAATTATTTTTCAAAAGCTCTGTCACTGATAGAGTATGATTTTGTAAAGCTTTTCCTTAAAATTCTATTTTCAGAAACACAGCAGGAAGTTACCAGGAAATGTGGGGATGTTAAAACAAACACCACAAGTGTGCAGGGCTGCCATCATGGTGTTTTACAAGCTCCTTTGAGCACAATGCCTCCGCCAAGGGCTCCCGCTCCCTCACACCATACCTTACAGCGGTCTACATGGTGAGTGATGGCCCGCGCAAGCCACGCGCCATACAAATGAAGCCTCAGGGTGTAAATAATACGGTGTCTACCTCAGTGACAAATGTGTCACAAAGGCCACACTAACAAACTCCCATCACGCAGTCCAAGAAACAGGCTGTCTCCTGTGGGAAGGGCAACTGATGCCTGACGTCTGAGACGGACACGGGACTGCCCCTGTCATTCAGGACTGCAGCTCCAGGGCGACCCTGACCTCCCATGATTAACATCCTGGGACTCAGCTCAACCGCAGAAAACAAAGAGCCGAGGAGACAACGCCCAGTCACAGCACCCAACCACGGCCCAGCTTCCGATTCTGTTAAAATTCAGGGCTGCAGCGTGTCGCCCTGCCCCATGAAGGGACAAGGAAAGAAAGAAAGCATTACTGGACCTCATGAGGAGATCAGTACAGAAAACATGTCACAGCATCCCACACCCTTGGCTATAAATGTAGTGTTTTCCCAAGTACATGGTGTGTCACAGACCTTAAGTTGCCCAACCACTGTAAAAATTAGTCCTCTAGGTCACTAAGAGGTCACACACACACACACACACACACAAAATGAACCTATCTTTATAGTTACCTCTTGATCAATTCATCTGGGCCTAAAAATATTTAGGTTTAAATCATTCACTTGTCAGTAAGCTGCTCTATTTTTTTTAAACTCATGTTTTTGGAAGTGACAGTTCCTATGGAAAGTTTACTCCCTTACGTCACACCGAGCTTAAATCCATTAAAGATAAAACATACATATAAGTCTGCAAAATAATATCAAAACTAGATCAAAGAGGAAATAATAACTCAGTTGAATAATCAATGTTTTGTAAAATTTTGACCTAATTAATGGAAACTTACAATTTTAAAATAAACTAAAAGCCCCAGTTCAATTATTTAGAATATCAGGTGTTTTTAACACTAATACAAGTAATTATAATTAGCTAAACACATGTGTGTACACACGCATATACACAGTAAAAACTGAAGTTTCCATCCAAATTAATTTTTAAACTAAGTAAGCTTGGAGAAAATGCTCAAAAGCAAGGATAAGGAGATGGACACAGAACGCTTTCTGGGCAATAAAACTACTCTGTATGATACTGTAATGGTAGATACAAGAGATTGCACATTTGTCAAGACCCACAGAATATACAGCAGAGAGTAAACCCTAATGTAAACTATGGGCTTGAGTTGATACTAATATATCAATTCTCACCCAATGTTTAAATCAGTCACTTGTAAAAAACGTAGCACAAGGGAACTGTGTGAGGGGAAGACAGGGCATATGGAAACTCTGTACTTTCTGTGCAATTTCCCAGGATACTAGTACCTACAGTCTTCTAAAACAATAATGTCTCTTGGAAACCCAAACAATTTTAAAATATTACTAAACACCAAATTTTTGTCATAAGAGCAAAAGCCACAGCAGAATGCCAACTCATCTTTCACAGGTGTGCTGTGCACCTTCACAACTTGAGGATGATCCCAAGCAGGAAAAGGCCCCAGAGACCACGAGCTGCGAGAGCGGTAAAGGATTAGGCAACAATGGCAGCACCTTATTGCCTTCAAAAGCTCTGATTTTGCTTTGTTTTTAAATTGCTCCCTGTTGCCCTCTGCTATGGCAATCAGAAACCAGGGCCACAAGAGAAATCCCAGCAGAGAAAGTCCGTGGCAGACCCAGGTGCCTGCAAAAGCATCAGGAGGCACTCGACAGGAAGCTGGGTGCCAGGCTGCAGGGTCCACTCCGGGACTGATTTGCTCTGAAGGGCCCCACCCAGCGCTCTGAACTCCATCTCCACCACACTGCCCCTGCAAAGCACTTTATGACACCCACAAAGCAGGATGGAAGTAGAAGAGCAGACTTTGGGAATGGACAATGTAACAAGACCAAAGGGAAGGAGAAACACAACTTAGGGAAAGCTGAGGCTTAACAAGAATCAACAGACTGACTCCAAGTGATTATGGAGGACAAAACTTACTTTAATCTGAGGGTCTCAGGAGTATAAGGCCCAGAAATAAAGGAAAAGACCACTCCTATTTATATATAAAAAAAGAATTACACTTACTAAATGTTGTTACATACTGGGGGGGGTGGGGGGCCAAGGGAAACAAAACAGAAACAGCAGAAACAGACACATTTAACATTTAGAAAAATGCAGAATTCCAGAGCTTCTAGGGCAGCGGTTCTCAACCTGTGGGTTTCGACCCCTTTGGCGGTCGAAAGACCCTTTCACAGGGGTCGCCTAAGACCATCCTGCACATCAGATATTTACATTACGATTCATAACAGTAGCAACATTACAGTTATGAAGTAGCAACGAAAATAATTTTATGGTTGGGTCACAACATGAGGAACTGTATTTAAAGGGCCAGAAGGTTGAGAACCACTGTTCTAGGGTGTCACAAATTGGGGGGAAACTGTTTAAATCATACATATTAATTTTTATATTTTGTCGGTTACATAAAGGTTTTATGAGAGCTTACCTCTCTTTCAGATTTTTTTTTTTTTACTTACCTCTTTTTGACGGCCTACAAATCGAATTTTCCTGTAGTCTTTGTCATCATAAACCTGGGGGGGAAAAAAGACCATATGTGATCTTTACAAACACATGCGGGGCACGGTACAGCTGCGCAAACAGGGACATTTCTCAGCGGGACCCCTATGATGACAATGAGCATGTGAGCTGGAAGGCTGCGGGGGGAGCGCAGAGGCGGCAGATTCAGGCAGAGGCGCACCCCTCCTTCTCAGGGGGCCGATGCTTACGTCCCCTCTAATCTGCTGGTAACACTTTAATAACACGGGCACTCACTCTCTCATCGTATGATTATAGTCTAAGGCTGGGTTTGTGTTTTGGGCTACAGCGGACGCTCAAGTTATTTAAATGCACTATTTAATATCACACAAACATGACGAGACTCGAGCCACAGAAGCAACCGGTCGTCTGGAGTCCACCGGGAAGTCAGCTTCATTTCGGAGTTCAAGGACACCACACAGAATTTCAAACGCTCCGCCACCCCCAGCACCGCGGCACCCGTTTTCATCCACGCCGCTTGGTGCGGGCGACAGAAGCGCAGCTCGACCGTGCTTCGGTCACACCGGGGACCCAGGGGACCCGCACGGTACTCCGCCGCCGGGTCTCCGCGGTCCCTCTCAGGGACCAGGAACCGGGGGACACGGAGGACCTAGGGCACTGAGGACTGCGGAAGGACCGGGGATCCTCGACGCACCGGTTACCTGGCCGGTGTGCGTGACCTTCTCTCCGGTCGGCGCGATGCGCACCCCGAAACACCTGACGCCCCGGGGCAGACTAAGCGCCGCGGCGCCGCTCCGGCCGAGGTGCCTACAGAAGGTCACTGCCGCCGCCATCTTGCGGGCTGACCCTTGACCCGGCGCGTCGACGCACCAGCGCTGACGCATGCGCACAGGCTCGCAGGGCCCGCCGCCGTTTTGGTTTTTTTTTTTCTGGCGCAGACTCACGGCGGTGGCGTCTCCGCTCCACTGCACAGGCGCGGGCGGGGACGCAGGCGCGGGGCAAGGCACGCTGCTGGCTGGGTCTGGGCCGCATCTTCCCAGGTCAGGGGTCCCCGGGAATCCAGAGGGGCTGGGGGCTAGGGAGGCGGCGGGTTGCTGGGGCTCGGATCTGCCCCGGAGGCGCCTGCGCGGTCGGTGCTGCGGAAGGGCTTGACCCAGAGACGTGGCCTCAGTTTCCCCCTGTAGGCCGCGGTCAGAGGGCGCGGGGGCAGCTTGGGGCCGGGTCCCGAACCTGGTGGGCGGTGGGCGGGCCCCGAGCGTCCCCTGCCGGTGTTGGGGTCGAGGTCCGGGCGCCAGCTAGTGCGCATCCCCTGGGAGGCCCCGCGCTGTCTGTGCCCGCGAAGCGGCCCGGCCGCCGGGTTCCTCGCCGTCCGTCGGTCGGGCTCCGGCCCGACCGCCGAGTTCGCCTCCGGTCCCGAACACCAGGCCAGCTCTTCCCCGTGCTGCCTATCACTAAACCTGAACGGGGTCGGAGGCTTAGGGCCCTCGCAGCCATGCCTGGGCTCCCACAAAGGGCGGTCTCTCCAAATGCCCCACCACCACCACCACCATGCTCCATCCCCACCCCCTCCGCGTCCGGGTCTCCGAGGAGCTGGCAGGATTTGCGCCCCTGACGCCTCCACGCCTACGCCACAGTGAAGTGGGGAAAACAAAGTTATAATAGTAGGAAGTGCGGAAGACACTGGAACAACTTTTTTTTCTTTCTCGCGTAGATTCAGCCACAACATGGCAACTCTTTTTATAAGGAAAATGGTGGTTTCTGCTGTGAACCCTCTCCTACATCTGAGTCGTTACACAATGACAAATTACACAACGACACCCCGCGCGCTCTCCACGCTCCTGCTGGGTCCCCTGCGTGCAGCAGTGGCCTCTCCTCTCTCCTGCCAGCCCCTGCCCTTCCTGCAGCCGACTCTGGGGTTCAAGACCAAGGCCGTCCTCAAGAAGCGTTGCCGGGACTGTTACCGGGTGAAGAGGCGTGGGCGATGGTACATCTACTGCAAAACGCACCCAAGGCATAAGCAGAGACAGATGTAAAAATAACATGCAGAATTCTGCCATTTCCTTGGGTGACCTTATCGAAGAAAAATAAAAGTAAACGTTCTATTTTCTGAGATTGTTGACCTGCCGGTTTTGTTGACTCTACTTTCCAGACATCTCACTCTTTATCCACATCTAGTCCAGTCAGAGCCCCAGCTAGGAAGCGAATCCTTTTATCTTCCTTGAAAGCTAGCAGGAGGACAGAAGACCGAGCCCAGGAAAGGCCAGTTTAACGCCCAACATCAGAATGCAAGTTCTTTAGAAAGAACTAGATTCAGCCTCAGATTGGCCCTGTGTCTGCAGTCTGCCATACTGCTGCAATCCCGTCTTCAGGATGAGGAGGAAAGGCCTTGATAACAGTCCTTAAGTGAAGGGGAATTAATTGTTTATATATATGAAGGGATTTTGGTCTGAGGTGTATGTGCATGTGTAATGTGTGCATGTATGTACGTACTACATACCCACTGAAGACAGGAGCGCTCAGAGGTGGTTTCAGCAGCATGGCAGGTGGGTGCTGTGCCTACTGCTGACCCAGGAGCAGAAAGCAGGCGGCCGCACGTCCTGGTCAGGGTCTTGGCTCTGCTCGTTCCTCGGAGTTGGGCCTTGGACAAGAAGCTTCTATTGAAGCCTTCCTGCAGGGTTCTGAGGACCTATTTCTCAGTCACACTCTTGCTCTTAGTCTGCCACAGGGTCTGGTATGCAGTAGGCACTCTGCAAGGGAATGTAAACTCAAAGGATCACACCTTGTAGGCAGGCAGCCTCTTACCTTCTCTAGCTATTCTGAACCAGCTCATATTGCAAGGCCAAGCCCACAACTTTGTTCTGAAGAGGTGGTTGTCATCCCGTCCAACAGACCCAAATGCCTCTGGCACTAGAGCATGGATCGTAAAGTTGGATGCTGGACTTGTCTAGGTCTTTAGCTGTTTCATATATGTATGTACCTGCACACACACACACACACATGTGTACACATAGGTACACCACACGCCTTTTTGATTATTTTCTCCTTGACAGGTGAATGAGGTATACTTGCCTTGTGAGCATCCAGCTCTGCAGGACACACAGTGCTGGTATATATGTCCACATAAATGAATATATTGGATATTGAGGGACAGGCAGTCTGGGTGTAGTGAAGCAATGCGGCCCATATCCACACGAACCTGTGATTATTGCTAGCAACCTGGAGTTCTCAGCATTGATAAATTTCTAAATCGCTCTCTCCTGGGATTACGAATCTCTGTTTGATCTAAGGTCATAGCATGTGTGCCAACCAAGCCTTCTTACAACTTATCTATTTCCCAATAATGGATGGACCAGCATTTATAACCCCACAATTCCAGCTCAATAAAAAAAAAATTGTTTAGGTCAGGAGGCAGCAAATTACATTCTGTAGGCCAAATCTAGTCTTCACCCATTTTTTTAAATAAAGTCTTTTTGGAAAACGACCATCTCATTTATTAATGTACTAGAGGCTCGGTGCACAGATTCATGCACCAGTGGGGTCCCTCGGCCTTACCTGCAGGGATTGGGCCAAAATCAACTCTCTGACATCCCCTGAGGGGTCCTGGATTGTGAGAGGGTGCAGGCCAGGCTGAGGGACCTCACCGGTGCATGGGGGACTGCAGGAGGGCTCCAGGCATGTCCGGCCCATCTTGCCCAGTCCCCAATTGGTCGACCAGCTGGACCCCAGCAGCAAGCTAACTTACCGGTTGGAGCATCTGCCCCCTAGTGGTCAGTGGGTGTCATAGTTTCTGGTCAAAGGGCCAAATAGTCACTTAGGCTTTTATATGTATAGATTGTGCCTCCACAGCAGCCAGGTGTTAGGTGAGTGGTTGCAACAACACCCAATGGCATGAGAAATTTAAAATATTTACTAGTTGGGTACAAACTTAAGATGGAAAGCAAGGAAGAAATTAACTCATTTTATCAATTGTATTTCAAGTGGACTTCTTTACTAGAGACCAAGATCATTTAGGAAAGAAAAAAAAAAAGTGGTGTATTATTTTCCTGTGGCTGCTGCAACAAATTATCAGACCTGTGGCTTAAAGCAACAGAAAGGTATTCTCTCCCCAACCCAGGGCCATCTCATCTCAAGTTCCTTAATAACATCGGCAAAGGCCCTACTTCCAAATAAGGTCATATTAAGAGATGTAAATTTGGGGAGGGGGCACTATTCAACCCACTACAAGTGGTACAGAATATTTTTGAAATATTCATTTTGTTGAAAATGCAGTGGAAGTCTTCCTCCTGAACCCCAGATCCAATTTCTCTCCCAAGAAGCATACAGGATCATCAGCTCCCAAAATACCCATTCAGTCATGTCCTGTGACTCTTTAGGTGAGTGCCTGTGACTCCATTCCTGTCCCCATTTGTACAAGTAGCCTAAACCTGGAACACATCTGGGCGATGTCTCATGCCAGCAACCACAGGGCATCCTCTTTTCCCAGGCCACTCTGCCCTGACTTCTTCAACAAGCTGGTATTCGATATTGTGGGCATCACTTCTTACTTATGGCATTTTTCTGCATCTATATGAATTTTTTATTTTTCCTTTTTGGATTTATAAAGCATTTTGTTCTATTTTGTAACTAGTGGTTGAAATTCCCGATTAGAGGCTAGTTGTTTTTTTTCTCCAAGTTCCTACTTGTCTTTTTTCTATTTAAAAGGCATGGGAAAAAATGAGTAATTTACAGAACAAAGAGAGCTGTTTTGCATTGCATGAGAAATTGACTTTGGCTGTGTCGATATGCAGAACAAAGCTGTCAGGAAGCTAGTCCTTGCAAGCCTCAGGGGCCCAGCCAAGCAGCTCCCACGTGTGGGGTACAGACAGATTTCCTCCTCTGACCGCACCATGAAAGATTCATTGTCTTTTCCTCAGAAAGTGAAGTGTGTTTTTCCTTACATAGTGATGCCATTATATGAAACAACATGAATTGCTGTGCAGAAATTCTAGCACTTCATCCTCAGAGTGAGGCTTTCTCCTCAGATTTCTGTTTAAAGGTATAATTGTTCTTTTAGTGCTAATAACATGTAATCATCTATTCTAAAGTGAAGCCATAGTTTTTCACTTACAACTTCTATCAGTTTAATTATCTAACACATTGTTGGGTCTAGGATAAAGGAGTCTTCTCTGGCAAGTCAGTCATACTCTGATTATTTATTTATTTATCCATTCACTGCAATAGTTATTAAGCTTAATTTTGTATCATGTTCTGTGCAAAATACATGCTATATATATGGATTCATGCATGAAGATAGCCCTGCCTGATCACCTGATGACATGCCTCATTATTGTGTCTAATGCAAGAGGTGGGGCTGGAAATAGCAGCGGTTTAAGCAAAATATGCAGTGTGTTGCCCGCTTACACCAAGGAAAGACATCAGCAGGCACTCAGTGTCGGGGTTTCCCAGCCTCTGTCCTCTCCATCACTGCCAATTCTTAGTGCTTGGTTTCCAGTCTCCTGGCAACCTCATGGCACAAAATGGTGGTGGAGCCAACATTCCACGCAATCAGACAGAAAAGGGCTAGAGGACAAACCAATGATGCCCCTGGTCCCTCTTATCCTTTTAAGCAACTCTCCCAGATTCACCAGGGAGTTCACCTTCTTGCCAGATGCTGCCCCTAGCTGTGAAGGAAGGAGGAGAAACACTGCCCACTGTGCCCCACGATGAGGACATGGCTGAGAAAGAGGCTCCAAGCTGCAGTTACCTGCTTCCCAAAACCACGTGAGCCAATTGCTTAAAATACATCCTGTTGGTTGTTTCTCTGGAGAACCCTGTCTTAGTCCATCCAGGCTATTATAACCATCTAGAGGCCCAGTACATGATTAAAACATGCGCTTGTAGGGTCCCCTAGGCCTAGCCTGCCATCAGGGCCATGTCCACCGCCCTGCAATGCCTCGCACACTCCACAGATGCTGCCAGCGCCTGAGTGGGGGATGGGGGAGGGCCCAAGAGGTGCTCCATGCACCTCATGGTGACCGGTTGTTTGGTCATTTCAGTCGTGATGCCTCTTGGCCTTTTATTATTATGATACCACAGACTAGTGGCTTATAAACAACAGACATTTATTGCTCAGAGTCCTAGAGGCTGGTTTTCTGAAATCGGGATGTGCCAGTGTGGGGGTTCTGGTCAGAGCCTCTATCTTGCTTTCAAACAATGATACACCTTTTGCAGGTTTCTTTCTGGATGTTTGTCTTGGTAGCCTTCAGTGGCAGTGTAAGAAGTTTGGTGACCCTGAGGCCACCACATGGAGAGGCCATTTAGAGGAGAGAGGCCCAAGGAGCCCAGGTGTAGGTCTTTCCTGTCAGATGCCAGGTATGAAATGCAAGGGCCTTTGAGGTGACCGGGCCACAGTCACTATCTGATGGCCACTGTATGGAAGACCCCAACAAGAACCACCCTGCTGAGTCCAGCCAACCCCAGACGCATGAACCAAGTGCGAGTTAAGAGGTTGGAAGGGCTCGTTGCATGCACAGTGCTATGGAATTGAATGTGTGCATCTCCCAAATTCCCATGTGGAAGCCCTAACCTCCAATGGGAGGTGACTCCGTTTACATGAGGTGATGAGGTGTGAGCCCTGGTCTGGTGTGGTTAGGGCCCCTGTCCAGAGAGACACCAGAGCACATGTTCTTTTCTATGTGAGAACATAGCCAGACGGGAGCTGTCTGCCAGCCCAGAACAGGCCTCACCAGAAACCAAACCCACTGCACTTTTCTCTGAATGTCCAGCTTCCAGATCTGTGAAAAATAAATGTGTGTTGTTTAAGCCCTCTCTGTGGTGTTTTGATATAGCCGCCCAGGCTAAGAAGCACAGACAGGTCATCCTGAGCCCACTGAGTAAATTCAGAATGTCCTCGCGGTATAGACTGCATACTGCCCTCATCAGATTCTGATCTGAGCCTCATGCCACTTCTGTACACAGACCAGCCCTGGATGGTCAGCAAATGAGTCCATCTCCACGCACTTGAACTTGAGGAAGCACCCACACCCTGTCCTCCCTCCAAGGCCTCACTCATGCCTGTGCCCCAAGACCCATCTCCTGGCTAAGTAGTTTTCTCCCCCTGTTCACCCTTGACCATCTACCTAGCCTTACCCTCCTGGCCTGGCCCCCAGGGAAGCCCACCTTGGCCTTGTCCTCAGAATCCAGGTTTCAGGGATGATGCTCCTTAAAGTTTGTTTTGAAATTCACATGGGTTTTAAGGTAAAAATTCTCCTCTTCTCCTTGAAATACAAGACAAATTTGGAGATACTTATCCAGAGCAGTGAAAGTGGGATGTTTAGTCAACTGGTGGAAAGTGAGGAGCTCAGCATTCCAGGAAATGTCCTGGAGTCTTTATGTCTTCCCCCTTGAAGGTTTTCCTGTCGAATGTTTGCTATGTGCATGAGCAGGTGAGATTTAGCCGGACTCCCCAATTGCGCTCTTTTTTAATAAACCAGCATAAAGTAGGATTTATTTACATAATGCAATGATCCGTGAAGGTTACCATAACACCAAGGGACCATATTAACCGCTTGGGTGGAATTCATTAGAAATTAACTACCACTTAAATTAATTTTCCCACAGTCACAAGGCTGTAATGGTGGGAGAGGGGACTGTTCATCAGCGGGTGCTGACAGGGGACCTGTCACCGCTGTTATTTATAGGTGAGTGAGTTAACCCGTGGAACAGGCACACCTGGGCAAACTCAGAGCCCCTGACTCACAAAAGCCACTCCAAAGGCCTCAAATTCCTCATTAATAAGTCATCTGGCCCCATGAACCCGCCCGTTCTCACGAGGGTGACACAGAGCGACCTACAAACAGGATAACTGTTTTGAAAACCTCATCATAAAGCATATGCTCTTACACACAAAGTTACTCAGAGCCCCTGTAGCCTCTCTAGGAACCTTTCAGAGTACCGGGTGCAGATTACCTACTCGTAGTAGTCCCTTAGAGACTTCAGAGACAGGGTCACCCCAAGAGGAGAGCCAATCCTCAATGAAGAGAGCAAGCTGGCAGGGACCCACTGGGTCTCCTGTAGGAGAGCAGAGAGTGTATGTGTGGTGTGTGTACACATGTGGTGCATGTATGTGGTGTGTGTGCATGTATGTGTATGTGCATCTATATGATGCCTGCATGCTCTTTGTGCTATATGTGTATATATATATATATGTATATATATATATATATATATATATATATATATATATACATATGTGTGTGTGTGTGTGGTATGTGTGCAAACATGTGGCATATGTTTGTGGTGTGTGTGTGCATGCATCTGTATGATGTCTGCATGCCCGTGTGGTATGTGCATGTGTGTGTTTAGTGAGTGCAGTATGTGCACGCACATGTGGGTGTGCACTATGTTGTACATGTGTGGTGTGTTTGTGTGTGTACATGTGTGTTGTGTGGATTGTGGTGTGTGTGCACATGTGTGTGAGAGAGAGAGGGTGAGAGGGACAGATGTCATCCCTCTGGGAACCAGTGTGTGTGAGGAACATCAGAGGTACTGGGCAGGGAGGGGTGGGTAGGGGCTGGTTGAAAGGCCCACCACCTGGGAAAGAAGGAGGGGGAGGCCAGAGACCCAGAATGTTGTTGTGGGAAGGTCCTGGGCTCCTGCTGAGGGAGTGGTGGATGCAGTTTAGGTTCCAGCTCCCGACACCCTCCCAACTGCAGCAGAGAAAGTCCCAGAGGCCTCAGAGACCTGCGCTTGGGGCCCCTGACAGAGGGTGGAAGGAGCAGCATGCCTGGCCTGGGGCCCTCTCAGCTCTGATACCCTCTGTGGGACTGGTGCATTCAGTGGGGGCTCCCCCATGCCAGGGCCCAGGGTACACCTAGGGCTGGAGGTGTACCCAGGCTCTAGGCCACCTTTCCCTCTAGATTGGGTTTGCGGGGGGGGGGGGGGGGGGGGGGAGCAGCTGGAGGCCAGTGAGGACCAGGGTCCAAGGGGCCTCTTGCTGTACTCCTGTCCAGAAGGCCCCAATGTGTCCCAGGCAATGACCACGGGGGCACTCTGAGCTTAGAGATCCTGGTGTTTGGCCCCAAGGCCAGCAAATTGACATGCATTTCTAGGAAGAGAGGAAACCCCCAAGTTTAAATCTAATCAGCGCTACCTCTCACCCGGGCAACAGTTCCACACCATGGCCCCTCTCAGGAACAGAGCTTCTTCTGAAAAGCGCAGGACATGCCAGCGAGCCAGAAACACCAAAGTGGAAACGCCGGAGGCAAAGTTGGAGCGGCGGTCACCCAGTGTTGAGCAGCCTCTGGCCTTTGGGAGGGGACCTGGGGAGCATGAAATAGGGCCCAGAAGGGGTCCCCAGATGCCCTCAGGACCAACACCGCTGTGCCTTCTGGAACCCAAGTCCTGTCACCCTGAACTTGATGCAATGTTGGCTCTCCGTATTCGCCTTCCAGAGGGAGGTCCATGGCTTTCTCCAGATTTGTAGGAGGGGCTGTCCCCCAGTGTCAGGGCCCCAGCCCTAAGGGGGTGGCTGCTCTGGTGACACTGTTTGCTTTTGCACAAACTGGGCTGTGGTGGGTCTTTCGGGGAAGTAGACCACTGATAAACTGCTCTCGTGTCTTTCTATGGCGCTTCCCTCCAACACACACACACACACACACACACACACACACATCTCTGGGGAGCCTGTAGCGACACCTGATCCAGAAGCACTGGGACGAGCTTCTGGCAAGGGCTTTGCACACACGTGCCAGTCACCTACTGTCTCAGGCTCACTTACTGTCTCAGGCATGGCCACTGCTCGCTGCCCAGACTTGCCCTCCCCGGCAAGTGTGTGTGAGGGACAAGTGTGTGTGGGGCGGGGGTGGGGGACATCAGGCCCTGGCGCCCTAGCCCACTTCCCCCGCAGCACCTGCTCCGCGCAGTTGCCACTAGCCTGACTGTGTCCCCCCTCGTGTGGAGCTGAGGCCCCTCCTCCAGCTCTCGGACTGGAAATGGCACATAGCCTGAGGCCACCAGAGTAATGCTGGTGTCACGTGTTAGAAAACATATTTGTTTTGTGTCCTCCAAGGACACATGACAGACATGTGAAAACGGTCCCCGCTTTCCTTTCAGGGACACTGAGTTTACAATTAACTTCTGTCAGAGGCAACGGCGTCTCCTGCGTCCCCTCGGTGTGCCTGCCCACTGCTACCATTTTACAGGGGAAACGCCTCGCGGTGTTTGACACATGTGATTACAAGTTTACAGAACCCACTCACGTTCCTGCTGTTACTGCTGCTTCTCTTTAGGAAAAGCCACTCATTAGAACCAAACAAGTCCATGTGGGGAATTGGTTACCCCAACGCAGGAGGCCTCATTCGTCTGCGTGTCTGAGGAACACAGGCACCCCCAGGGCTTAGGGAATGGGAGCCAACATCCTGCTCCTAGACCCCAGAGGATGGTTTCTCAGAATAGGAGACAAGGGCTGGTCCCAAGCTTCCTCCTGGGAAAATGAACACAGACAGCAGCACCCAGTGCATGCACACCACACACACATATACCCATGTATATGCACATATGCACCCACACCCATATGTACACATCACATACACATCAACGCATGCACACATCCTGCACACGTGCACATATCACACGTGCACACATGTGTGCATCTTGCATGCACCACATACACACATGCGGGCAGGCAAACGCTATGTACATGCACATGCATGCATACACTTGCACGTGTACACACACCTATGCATGTGTACACACATGCACTTGCCCACTCAGGGACAAAGAGCTCTCTTGGGACAGACAGCAGTGGACAGACCTTGGTCTTCAGCGTGGTTGGGGCTGTCTTTCTGCCTCCTGCTTGGTGAGGCCTATCTTCACGGTGGGCTCCGTGTCCACTGCTCCCCAAGGAGACACCTGGAGGAGATGGTTTTGTGTGTGCTCAGAGGCTCTAGAGGAGAAGTCCTTACAGATGGCATTGCCCACCTTGTCCCACCCACATGCATCCAGAAGTGGGGGCAGAGGAGAGAAGGAACCAAGAGGGAGTAGGAGTGACCACTGTCTGTATTGCCACAGCAGTTGACAATAAATCCCAGGAAAGAATAAGGCCTCCCTCAGGGTCTCAGAGGTGGAGACCCATGAGCTGAAGCCCCTCCCCAGGCAGGCCTGGGTGGGTGGGCTGTTTGGAAAACCCACAGGGCTGTGGAAATGGCTACTACTCTTGGAATGGGGGCTACTACTAGATCCTGGACACCTGATGTGCCAAAAACAGAGCAAGCCCCTGTGGTCCAAGCCCAGGACAATTTTTCGAACTTAATTCTAGAAAGACTCCATGAGGATTTTGTGAAACATAAAAGAAGCAATGTGACCTGTATCTGTGTTGTTAAAGGCTTATAATGATTTTTTAAAAATCCTCACCCAAAGATATGTGGTTTTTTGTTATTAATGTTTAGAGAGAGGGGAAGGGAGAGAGAGAGAAAAACCTTGATTTGAGAGTGAAACATTGATCAGTTGCCCCCCGTATGGGCCTCAACTAGGCATCGAACCTGCAACCTTTTGGTGTATGGGACGATGCTCCAACCAACTGAACCACCCAGCCAGGGCAAAGATTTATAAATTTTATTATCTTTCCAAAGAACAAACTCTGGCTTTGTAAATGTTTTTGTAGATTTTTCTTCATTGTTTTATATTTCATTGATTGTTCTTTCTATTTTAATTATTTTTTCTTACTTTGACCTTAATATTCTTCTTTTACTAGCTTCTTAAGGAAGAAGCAAAGATAACTAATGTTATACTTTTCTTTATGTCTGATTTTGGTGCTAAACTTATAAATTTCCCTGTAAAAGCTACTTTAGTTGCATCCCAACAATTTTATATTTTATGTGGTTTTTAGTGTTCCAAGTCCATTTCCTTGGGTACATGATAACATCTTTCAATATGTATGTAGAATTGAACTTCCTTACATTTCTTCAATCATGGTTTTAAATATGAGTTCTGTTCCATTGTGTTAGTTTACTCTTTAGATACGCCATTACATGTATGTTGTGTATTCTTTGATAGGCTGTTATACCTATTGTTTTCTCACTTTTTTGTCTCCATTATTTCAGTTTCCATTTTGAGGGGAGAGAGCGAGATCTTTTTATTTCTGTCTTCTAAATCTCTTACCAGACTTTTGGTGATACATGTTTTCCCTTGCCAGTTCTCTTGCCCTGTTTCATCTTTTGAGGACCCACCAGGCTGTTTTCTGCAGCAGCTGCCCCATTCTACACCCCCACCTGCCATGTCTGAGGGCTCCAATTTCTCCACGTCCTCAGCAAGGGTCTAGCTTTGAGCTGTCTGTGCTGGGTGGAGAGGCAGGGATAGAGGACTTAGGCCTCAGGGAGGGTCCAGCTCCCATGGGTATGAGGTCTCTGCTCCCACCCTCCACATCAGCCACAGGCTCAGCTGTGGGAGCTGGAACAGAACTGTGCCCTCGTTGGAACTAAATTGCCCTAGTGAAGTCCTCAGCTACGTGTGGTCATGGAGCCCTATGGTAGCCAATGGGCACGGGCTCCATGCAGAATAACTCCAGGAGGTGATCACTTGCCCACATGTGATCTCTGCCCAGAATGAGCTTGTTTTGGTTGTGGTAGGGGGGCCCCATGGCCTTGTTCTCCCCACTGGATACCTCAAGATTCTCCGAGGGAGTCAGGTGCCCTGGCTGAGAGGTGATCGCCAGAGCCTGGGGGCAGCCAGGGGACAGCAGAGCCACCCTTGCCCGACATATCAGGACCTGGGCAGCTGCAGCTTTTTGCCATGCCCTTGAGCCAACCTTGACTCGTCTACTCAGCACCTTTGCCTTGTTTCCATGCAAATCCCACTCCACTAGACTTTCCCATTTGGCAGGTGAGCCTTTGAGGACTGCAGCTCCCATTTCGACAGAGAACTCAGTGACCCCCGCACCAAGGGGCCAGCTTTGGTCTGGACCCTGTGCGGCTGCTGAGGGGCAGGCTTCTGGTCCTGTCCTCCTCTCTAAACAAACAGGGCTTTCTGGGACCTCCAGCTTTCTAGCCAGCCCTCCATGTGTCTGAACAGATCCTGGACAAGCAATGGCGGGGTCAGGATTTCTCCTGACACCCTAAGCCCTAAGCACAGCTCCCTCATCTACACATGCTTTCTCCCTCTCTGGCTCCTGTCATACTTTCTGGCTCCTTGCCTCTCCCAGGACTGCTGGGGCTTTCTGTACCAAAGCAGGGTCCTGCTTCTACCTGGATGGGCCATGGGAACCCACACTACCACCTTCCCAGACTCTGCTACCACCCACCTTCACCCCCCAGGGCGCAGCCCCTCTGCCACCACCTGTGAGACGGGAGACGCATGGTTGGGCACAGCAGAAAACACAGCGTGTTTCCCAGATCCTCGGGCATCTTCCCTGGGTCCTTCCTGTGTCTCCACCACCTCACCCCGGCCCTCACAAGGATGCGGGCCTCCCTGCACCTGACCGCCTGAGAACCCTGGGTCCTGAGGAGCTCGCAACGGACCCTTTTAATTTTGCATAAAGCCAAGGGAACTAGCATCAGGTAGGAGCAGCTTTGTGCACATCGGTAGGCGAAGATATCCGCTTGGCTCTCGAGCTGTTAGTCCAGCTGTGCCTTCTGTTTTTATAAGATTTCATTTCCACTGGTGTTGCTGCTTTTTAATAAAGAATTTTTCATCTCTTTTTCTCCCAACCAAAATAACATTGTAGCCAAACTGGGATACCCATTTCTCTGCTTCAAAAGAAAAAAAATAAAGCCGCCTTTTGAAGCCCTCTGATTTTTTATAATTTTAATTAACAAATTCTGTGTGTAGAACATGGAGTCTATTCTAAAAAACACCATCTTTTCTATTTGTTTTGAGCTCTAGGACTTTTTGTTTCTCAGCGATACTACGCTAAATTAACTTTGCATATTCTATTTACAAGTATATTATAGTTCATGTATATGAGTAAATTAATCATGTATCTAGAAACATAACAGGCTTAATTAGGAATTCATCTCCAGTTCAATCAGGAATTGTTTTCTTTGTTCTTAAAATTGTTCTCTTGTTTCTTCTAACCTGGCTACATAAAGAGGAAAGTGATGATTGTGAGAACAAGAGATTTAAGTTCTTCGTCAACCCCATTCCTTGGGAGGTCATGTGGAATTGAACAGAAATTGAGTTTTGGGGAATGATAAATAATGGGAAAGCTTCTGTGTTTTTTTCCAAGTTATCTCAGTACTTTGCAAACAACCCAACACAAACAGCTTGGGAAAAACTTCCGAGTCTGCACGTGGGGCTCCAACAGTCACACTGGATTTCTTGGGACCCCCCCCTTGTGAGGCCGGTCCTGGACACTCTCACAGGAGCGGGTGGGGACAGTTTGGACTTTGTGGTCCTCTGTGATCCCACGGCCTCTGGATTGCAGACCTCGGCAAAGAACTCAGAAGCCAAGTCTCCCAGCAGAGTAGGGACAACGTTTAGAACACAGCAGATAATCATAAACAGCAAGCATGACACCTGAGTCCCCAGCCCCAGTGTTGCCAATGATCTGCCTTCTCTAGTACTGGTGACGACATGGACGACACTCCCCCCACCCACAACGCACCCCGCCCCACCCCCGCCCCAAAGGCAACCCAAGTGTCTTGCAGATTCTCACCTATAATACAAGCACGTTCTTTCCCTTTACTCATAATAGTTTCTGTGCACACAACTTCCTCCAGAAGACGGTTCAGGCGGTGGGTCTAATACGGTTTCTCAATGGAAGGGCACCTCCCTGAAACAGGAGAGCACCTGTTCTCACGGACTCACATTGTGGTCAGGCTACACCTGACTTCCTGAAGCAGACGCCCAGGCGGGGCATGGTGGTGGCAGTGGTCACAGTGGAGGTGGGGAACGAACTCTCATCCCAAGGCTGAGAGGGGGAAGGGCAGGTCTCGCTACCCCATGATTCCTGCCTATGTCCGCGGGAACACAGAATCCTCCCACTGTCTCCACGTCTGCACACGGGATTCGCTTCTCCTGTTGTGAAACCAGACGAGGCAAACACAGCTGTGTCTCCATTTTCTTCCTTTCAGAATCGGCTGCACTGACCGTTTCCACACTGTCCAGGAATGTTTGACTTTCAGCCACTCGGTTTCATTTCAAACCAACACATGTTCTTGCTGCAGCTAAGCAGGGGTGTTGTTTGTTCCAAAAGGAATAACATACACAGCTGTGACATAAACACAAATAATTGGCTCTATGACATTCTTAATAAAAAAGACATGCTGATTTTGTTGTAATGGCAAATTTATGGCATATCTTTCTGCTAAGTGAGAACAAATGTGGTCTAGGCCTGAGCATCCCTTCCATAAACCAAGACTGCCCTCTACGGACACACGGGCTTTCTCTCGGCCACCCTCCCGTCTTCCAGCTGCTCGGGCACCTTGGGAATGAGGGCCACTTTCTAAACTAAAAAGCCTTCACCTGAGAAGGGGCGCTGTTCCTTCTTGCCGCCCATTTCACAGCAGCTCGTGGGGGCAGGTGTTCTCCATCGATTTCCATCAGAGCCAGGCTCCGAGATGGACACCCTCATCTGTGGCCCCGAGGCCTGTAACTCAGGATTCTGTGGAAATTCCCCAGGTGACAGGCCCTCAAGAAGCAGCAAGCCTTGGAAATGCCGACCACTACAGAGAGACAGAGATGCTTGTGCGGAGAAAAGCTGGGTCCAGAGAGAGATCTCTACAGTCAGGGAGATGGGTGGGAAGGCAGGAGACAGCTGGGCTACAACGACAGCTTTTCAGAGCTGTCGAGTGGCTGCCATGTAACCATTTGCGAGGCCAGGCTGGAACACACAGTGCTTCTTGCATGCCTGCAACCTCGATGAAACACGGGCAGGAAGAAAATGCCCCGGCGGATGGGCCTGAGACCCCAGCAGCACTCACATTCTGGTCAGGCTACACCTGACTTCCTGCCCATCAAAATACAGGGAGCGGAGTTTGCTATGCAGAGGTCAAGTCCACACACACAGGGTACTCAGCGTGCTCTCAGCGTGCCCAACAGACGAGTCTCCAGGGAGATGAAATGAGAGCTGCAACCAGGCTTGCAACTCTGACTTCTAAGTACATACCTGAGTCACAACCACCCCTGTTGTGACAGGTAAATACCTGAGCCTATTTCCCAAATAGTTGCAGCTGGTCAGTGGGAGTCTGCGCTGATCTCTACCCACTAACGCCACGTGCGGCCTGCTAATTGTGGACTCATGGTCAGCTGTGCCCAACCCCCTGCTGTGTGGCGAGGAGGCAGCTTGGTGATAGGATGCGGAAACAGGAAATCGCTCTCAGATTTCCTCAATAGAGAAGGGTCTTGGGGAACACCTACCTAATCAATAATTGTGCAAGAAATGACCACTCAAAGCCAGTTCTCTCTCTGCTTCTGTTCATAACCCTTCGAGGGGACAGGCCTTCGAATGCCTGAGCGACCTCCCAGCCATGGCAACCCTCCTTCCTCCCCTGGGGCTTCCTGCTGGTCTGATGCCCACACTGGACAGCACAGGAAACCAGGAAATGTGCCCCAGTGGGCCCCCAGGATGATGGTTCATATTTCCACAGTGACCAGGCACCCGCAGGCACTCAGGGCTCACCCCCAGCCGACTCCTGCTGTCCTCAAACTCTTAAAGCTGGAATTCCACTTGCTGAAGTGAGGATATCAGAACACGGTGCCTGGCGTTGTCCCCCCAAGTGTTGGCTTAAGTGAGCAATGGAAGGAGGGGCCCAACTGGGACAAGAGGAAGCGCTCATTCATTCTTAATGGCAGAGGAGTCTAGAAATCCAGGTCCCTCTTGCTAAAAGTGAAAGCCACGTTCTTATCTTAGCGCAGGTTCTCATTGGCCAGTTTCACACTTCGTTAAAGCTGTAAGAGGGAGGAACACCTTGAAACTGCTCCAGGACGCCTTCCCCAAGGCGTCACTTCATGGCCGACACACTTGTCATGGCCACCTTGCTGGGATACCCATTTTGTTCTCCTTTTTCAGTTCAACATGTTCCTACACTGACTTCTACTAATTAGTGTTACTTTTCCCAAACCACTTTAGCTGTGCATGTTGTCCTGGTTTTAAGTCAGCGGTGTAGTATAGGCTGTGAAGTCAACATGGAGTTTGCATCCACATCTATGTGTTAGGATCTCATGAATTTAAAATTGCATTGGGTTGGATTTCTGTCCTTATAAATTAAACCAAATGTGGCTTTCACCCCCCTCTCCCCCCGCACCCCAAACCTCTGTCCCCTTGGCTCTGCTGGCTTCTCATGGAACTGAACACAGTCAAACATTTCATTCGGATGGGGTTTCATTTTGTTCTGTTGCCAAACCCTGTACAAGAAGGGACTTTTTTAACTTAAAAAATATATAACATTTTGTAAAGAGTTAGCACTCTGTTCATATTCTGGATGAAAACCATATTTGGAAATAAAGGAGACTCTCAAGAGTTTTAATAATGTGGAATTTACTGACCACATGGAACAACCTTTTTCAGATTTGAACTTCATATTAATTTTTAATACTTTTCAATAAGACTTTGGACTTCTCAAAATAAGCACACTGTCGTTAGAATGGGCTGACAGCGCTGTCAGAATGTGTGAAGATTGTGAGTTTTACCACTTTCTTAGGATAATTAAATGTCCACCATACGACCCTCCTTACATAAACAGCATAAGGTCACTCTTCTTTGCAGAGGTTCCCACTCCTAGCGAGCTGCAGGCTTCTCCCTGGGCTCCCCGACCTCACCAGACCCCGCAGCCTTTGATACAGGGGCAGGGGTAACGGAAGCAGGCAGGACAGGGGTGCAGAGAGAGGGCAGCAAACTTGTTCTTAGAGGGCCAGAGAGCAGATATTTTTGGCTTTGTAGGCCTCATGGTCTTTGTCACAGCTACTCCGCTCGCTGTGTAGCTTCAAAGCAGCCACAGACAATTCGTGGATGAATGAGAGAGACCGAGTTCCAACGAAATGTTACTTATAAAGACACCAGGGATTCACCACCCCTGTGGCATGGGCCCCAATCTGACTCATGCATGAGCTGTGAGGCCAAAACCAGGCCAGTCCACACCAAGAGCACACTGGGAGCCACAGGCTGACCCAGATCATCAGATTCCGGGCAGTGTGCTCAGAATCTAGGCTGCTGGGTGTTTCCTAAAACCTTCTCAGGGGGTTTTAATGAGAATACAGCTAGAGACCACTGGTAAGAGGAATAGCATGTGACACAGAGCACACAGGAACATGTGTGTGTGCGCGCACAGGCATACAAGTGTGTGCATACACAAATACACTAATGCTCACAGCACATGCAGACACATACATGCACCACAGCGAGATGCACCAGACATACACTTACCTGCATATACACACATACACATAAAGGCATGCCCAGACACTCAAACATGCCTGTAGACATACACACACACACACACACACCTTACTCTAGTTGACCCAGTACAATTCTTGACAATCCAAATTAGGAAAAGGATAGTTTTGTAATCACCCCTTCTATTAGACTCTGGAACAGTTGACGTCCACATTGACCATCGCAGAGAGGAAATGGACACAGCTCCCCAGGCCCAAGGAGAGCAGAGCCTGGAGGCCCGCAGGCCGGCTGTGCAGCTGGCATGGACCCACTCCCTGGGATGCCCTTCATCAGCCACACGGGAACTAGGAAAAGGGAAACCTGCTAACACGCTTGGGAATGTGGTCACAGGCCCACACGCAGAAAATAAGCACCTCAAACTTCTAATTCAGGAGGTGTATAAAGTCCTTGTGGCAACTCCACCTTGGGGGTCCTGGAGAGGAACCAGCTTTCCAGCCATGCTGAGCTGGGGGAGAGGGGGTGCGGGGGGGACGGGAGGCTGCTCCGCGTGGGCCCCACCATGTGGCCGAGAGCTGCTTTCCCAGCTGTCTTAGATTTCAGAGGAGATACACATCCTTCTTAGTCTCAGTCTCCGCAGGGTAAAGGGCAGAATTTATCAGAGAGTTTTTTAAATGACTAATAGTTTGTATTCACAACATAAAATTTAAAAGATATAGTTCATCTAATAAAAAGTGAGAGCACATCTTTACACCCCCAGCAAATCACCTGGGCCTCAGAAGTGATGTCTAGTGACAGATGTGTGTTTGTTCTTCTGATCTTTCTTGCGTGTGCACGCATGTCCTTCTGTGCCATGTCTGAGTATATTTCTAAGAAAGTTACCTAGAAACAGGCCGAAGATGAGATTGATTTGACTAAGTCATGCTGAGCTTGCCCATCAAAAGTCTCTATTTTTCTGGCATCCAGGGTCACTGGTGAGAAGTCTGATGCATATTTAGTTTTCCTCCTTTTGATCATAAGCTGCTCACTTCCTCCGGGAGATATTGGGGTTTTCTCTGGCACTTGGTGTTCTGAGCTTTGGGAGATCGGCCCAGAGCCTAACGGTGGCCTCAGACCGGTTCTCCCTTCATTAACCTCCTTAGCCCTCGGCGAGTCCAAGCTGACCGTTTGTTTCTTTCCTCTCTGAGAACTGTTATGATTTATTCAATTACCCTCTCCCCACTTTCTTTTCCTCTCCTGGAAGTCCTGGAGAAACGCTGACACTGTGGGCTAAGCGACTACATCTTCTTACTCGTGCCTGTGTGTCCTACGGGATCCCTTCAATGGCAGCTTCCAGCTCACTGATTCCATTTCAGCCCTGTCCATACCCTGGAACTCCAGGGAAAGTGGAAGATCCAAATGACCCCAGGCAGCTTTCTCGCTCCCTGAGTGCCCCCTGCTCCCACCAGCAGCCCTTGTAGAAAGGGTAGCAATGCCCACTGTCCAGGACATTGTCTGGGGGGCTCACGGGAGGCTGGCTTCCCCCTGACCATCCAGTGGGTCCTCCTGGCACATACGTAGTCTTCTGACTTGACTTGGATCAAGGACAAACAAGGGTGAAATAAGTTGGGTGTTGAAGTCCCTGAGGTGCCTGTGCACCGAGACTGAGGGACAGATCAGGGAAACACAGCAGGGGAGACGTGGGAGGTGATTTCCACCCAACAGAACATGCAGACGGCACCTCTGTCTACGGGGTAATGTGCATTGGCTGAAAGATTACACAGGTTGCAGGCAGAGCAGTAACATCATCGGAGGGACACTTTAAGATGATATTGTATAACCAGAAGTTGGGAGAGCTTTTCTTATTTATAACAGAAAACCCAAAACCTTAAAGGAAAATCAGGTACCTTTTACTTTGTTGAGCTGTGTATTTTTGCAGGGCAAGGACACCTTACAGAAACACAAACAGAGTAGTGAGACTGAGAAAACTGTTTGCAGATCATATGGTAGACAAAGGGTTGATCTCCTTACTATACAAAACCCTCTTACGTCTTATTTAGAACAAGACAGCAATCTAATGGGAAAATAGCAAAGAATAAGAGCAAGCCGTTTGCGCACCCTCCCTGGCATACACCAAATAAGGACTGAAAAGATGCGCGGTCTCACCCGGGGCAGCCAGACAGCCCCCAAAACAAAGAGCACGCCTCAGGGAGAGCGACACAAAACTCACTGTTTGCACTCCTGTGTGTTCCTGGCCAAGGCGTGAGTTGAAACGACCCTTTGAGAAGTTTATGGGGCCACGTGTCTAAATTGAAAGTGGATGTATTATTTTACCCAGCAGCCACATTTGGGAGATTATCACACAGCAACATGAGCATTCGTGTGGGATGATCCACGTTTCGGGATGTCTCTTAGATCAGTATTGGCAAAAAATGGAAAAGTTCTTGAAATAACTTCCATTCCTGTAAAGCAGTGGTTCTCAACCTTCCTAATGCCGCGACCCTTTAATACAGTTCCTCATGTTGTGGTGACCCCCAACCATAAAATTATTTTCGTTGCTACTTTCTAACTGTAATGTTGCTACTGTTATGAATCGTAATGTAAATATCTGATATGCAGGATGTATTTAGGCGACCCCTGTGAAAGGGTCATTCGACCCCCAAAAGGGTCGCGACCCACAGGTTGAGAACCGCTGCTGTAAAGCATTTGAACAGAGCTGGCACGGAGCCAGCACTCCAGACGTGTGCTTAAACCCGTGAAGCTGTGGGTTTTTATAGTTTGGAGGTACACACAGGCATTGTCAACAGGCTCTGTAACATGTCAGCTTTCAGCAGGAGGTGTTGATGGAGAAGCAGTGAGATGGGCACTGAGAGGAAAGAGGGAGGTCTGGACACAATGGGTCCTGCTTTTGTTTAAAAATAAGAAGAGAGAAAGGCCACTGGGATGTGCAATTTAAGCTGCATGTGTGTGCACGCGTGTAGAGAAAGGTTCGGAGGATAATAGCGGGTTTCTGGCGGTGCACCTCAGAGAGACGGGCTGGGGACGGGGAGGGAGACGGAACTCCCTCACCACATGGTTTGACTTGCTACAGTGAACATACACTGCTCTGGTAATTAAAACGTCGACTAACACAAAACAAAACAAAAATTAAATGGAGTGAGAAACTGTCATAATAGTTTAAATCGCTAGGTCAGACGCGTGGTCTCAAAACCAAGGGTAGCGTGCAGGCTTTTTTTTAAGAAAACAAAGCCCTCCCTCCCTGGAGTATTAGTTTGATTTGGGGCCAAACCGTCCAGTGATAAAAACGGGCATTTCAGGATGGAGGAGGGTGGTCAGCAGCAAAGACCAGTTTGCACATGAATGGGATGTGTGTTCCAAAGCGACCAGGAAGCCGAGTGACCTCCAGGGGGCAGCACAGCATGAGGGGCCAGGAGAAGCAAGGGGCCCATCGCTGTGGCAACGCTGCCCCATCTCCCACCGTGACTGGCAGGAAAGCTACAGAGGAAGGAGGCACACAGCTTTTTTACCCCTCCTTGTGTCTCCTCCGTGTTCCCTCAGGGCCAGTCCTAAGGGTTGGGACACCAGAGCATCCGGCCCTCCCAGTTCTTCCTTTCTAGAAGGGGTAGGGAGGAATAAAATAGTCAATCTGGCCAGGATGAGTGCTATGGGGGGTGGGGGGATGGGAGCACTTTCCACTGTCAACAGGGGAGTCAGGAAGGGCTCCTGGGAAGGCGCCCTTGTAGCGGTTCTCAACCTGTGGGTCGCGACCCCTTTGGGGGTTGAACGACCCTTTCACAGGGGTCGCCTAAGACCATTGGAAAACACATATATAATTACATATTGTTTTTGTGATTAATCACTATGCTTTAATTATGTTCAATTTGTAACAATGAAATTGGGGGTCACCACAACATGAGGAACTGTATTAAAGGGTCGCGGCATTAGGAAGGTTGAGAACCACTGCTAGAGGGAGGCCTGAGGGGAGAAGGGAGCCACAGATACCTGGGCAGAGAGACCAGGCAGGAGGAGCAGCCAGAGCAAAGCCAGGCTGGAGCCTGAGACCTGGAG
Source organism: Myotis yumanensis (assembly GCF_028538775.1). Classification (NCBI taxonomy): domain Eukaryota; kingdom Metazoa; phylum Chordata; class Mammalia; order Chiroptera; family Vespertilionidae; genus Myotis; species Myotis yumanensis. Next base: position 28,492,940 of record NW_027223755.1, read on the forward strand.
GACAGAGGCCGGAGGGCAGAGGAGACTGGAAAGAGGTGGAGGTTCGAGGGGTGGTTGCTGGGGGCTAGGGAGTGTTTTCTAAAATTTTGCACAGACATGGGACAGGCTCTGCACAGATCCCCCTGGGTGCTGGGATGGGACTGGACCTCAGGCACCAGGGAGAAGGCAGGATTCTGGGGAAGGAGCCTTTAAAGGGCTGCAGGGGACAGGGGAAGGCATGGGGGGCAGGGGAGGGGATTCCCTGAGGAAGGGGCTCCCAGGGCTTCAGCTTCCCTGGCTGTCAGCACTCACCCCAGATGGTCCCGCTCATGTGCTCTCTCTCTCCATCTCCCTCTCCTCTCTCCTTCCACTTCTCTCTCCCACTTTCTGAAGATCTGGCAGGTCTCCCTGGCTCCTCCCCTAAGAATAATTCCTTACAATATTTCTCAGGGAAGATAAACAGTCAAAACACTCTGTTGTTAAGTCACTGGAAAATAATGCTTTCCTCCCCGGGGTCTTGTCACCAACTTGATACATAATTAGGTTCTTTTGTGTTAGCCTGTTTTCCATTTTCAGGATTGCATTTTCTTCTTTTTGCTCAAGTTTTTTTCTTCTTTTGTACAAAGTGCAGATCACTCCAGAGCCAGCACACACCAGGCTGTGTTGGGAGACTCGCCCCTCCCCCCGGAGACCATCACGGACTTTGGTCCTAGTCTCCCAGTGCTTCCTTCTGCAGCATGCACGAATGCCTGCACGGGTTCCACGTGGTGGCTGTAACTCGGCCTCCCATGCCTGGGGCACCGGGGCAGAGGTGACCACGCCCAGCTTGCTGGCCAGTGTGCAGGATGAGGGGGCAGGTGGCTGGGTCCCGGTGCTGAAAGCTGGGTTCCTGGGTCCTCGACAGGGCTGTGGATAGAGCCTCTACCCGGTCTCTTCATGTTGGCCTGGGCTCCAAAGTGGATGGCCTTTGGTGACTTAGCTTTGTAAAGTCACCCAATGTCACTTCCTTCCAGTTGGGGGCCTGGCCAGAGGTAAAGGTGGGAACAGGCCCCAGCCATGGTGCCTTGCCATCCTGAGGGACCTGCAGGGCGGGGCCCGGCGGCAGCACCTCTGGGAAGCGCACCGTGCACCATGTCACGTGTGCTCTCTTTCGACATCAGGCACACCTCCACGTCCTTGTGGTGGCTTCACACCCTGCAAACGGCCAGCGATGAACCCAGCAGAATCGGTGGGACTTTCCTGGCACAGCTCTAAGACAGGGCTTGAGAAGGGGCGCGGCGGGGGGGGGGGGGGGGGGGGGGGTGTTGCTGGGCTGTGGGGGAGGGAGGGGGCGCTGTTTGGTTTTGCCTGTGGGCGCATCTGGAACTTCACTGTGACGCTGATTTTCTTTTTCTTTTTTTATAATTGAATTTGTTGGGGTGACATTGGTTTGAAGCCATACAGGTTTCAAGGGAATAATGAATAAAATTTCATTTGCGACACAGATTTTCATTTCCAGGGGAGAGGGTACAGAGCTACCTCCGTGTATGTTTCCTTGTGAGTGTTCTCCTGTTAGGTGTCCTGTCAGCTGCCTTAATGCTACTATTATTACTATTATTATTATCACTGAGGTGTAAAGGGCATATAACATTATGTTAGTCCCAAGTGCACATTGTAATGATTCGGTGTTTGTATAAGCCCTGTGAGTCTTTTGTGCATCTTTGTATTGGGTCGTCTATCTTTTCCTTATATATTCTGAAGCCTATTGTCTGTTTCTGTCATCAGTGTGGCTCTTGTTCTGTTATTGCTGCTCCCTTTAATAAGCCCTGAATAATAATAAGCAAAGCTGGACCCAGTCTCTAAACAAATAGTGAGTGTATGCAACACGGAGGTGCTGGCCTAAAGCCCAGGCGTGGCCCAGCCCCAGCCTCTCCGTGGCGACACAGCCCAGCAACATCCTGTGCTGGGGGGGGGGGGGGGGGGGGGGGGGGGGCAACTCTCCCGGCGTTGACTGGGACACCGGGCATCTGATGCCTCGTTCACAGCAGAGCATAAAGACTTCACTAAAGCCTCCATTTGTCGTTTGTGCACAACACTCCAGAGCTCATGCAATATGAACTATGGTTTGTAATGGCCTTCATGTGCAGGTCTTTGGGGAAAATACTGTTTTCAGGAAGACAAAGCAAATTGCAGGCATTCCTAAAGGGGCCGGACTCCTGTCCACAGAAATACATTGAACCTGACAAAGTTACTCTGATGATCTCTCGTGTTGTCTTTCATTGGGTGCAAAACGAGGTCTGCCTGTCAAAGTCATGTGTGGCCAAATGTCCTGGCGCTGGAACCCCAGGTAGAGTGGCTAGAGATTCCAGGAGCAGAACCCAGGTGGTGTCTAGGGAGTGGGCGGGGTGGGCTGACCACACACAGCACTCCCGTCTCAGGGGAGCAGTGGTCGGCTGGGCCCTCCCAGGCCTCTCCTGAGACAGTACTCATCGTGCCCGGGAAGCTCGGCTTCCGGTGCCAGCCTGACCCCGCCTCGGCCCCTGGTGCCCGTGAGCTCGGGAGAGGGGCGATCACGATAGTCCCGAGGCCCAGGCCTTCCAGGCCCTGATCTTCCAACCTCTCCAACTCTGAGCGAGGGCTCCAGCCTGCCAGCCTCTTCTCAGCTCCTATGCACAAACGAGGGATGAGGAGCCAGCCTAGTGACTGGTTCCAAGTCCTGGGCACCTGCACCTCGGCTAGATAGCAGGTGCCTGACAGTCCTGCCAACGACTGGGGCTTATTTTGGTTGCAGGCAGAGGCTCTGCGCTGTGCCTCCCCATCGCCTGGTCTGGAGGGCCCACTGGAGACTCACCAAACCTCCGCCCTGACTTCCACACTGCCGGCTTAGTCTTACGGAATCCGGCCCACCAGGTGACCTTACTTTAACTTGGGGTCTGGAAGAGGATTTGGAAGACTGAAGAATGGGGAGAAAGTAAGTGCTATGAGCAGTTCTGGTCCCTTTCCCTGTGGGGCCATGACTCAGCCCCCCATGGGGTAGGGGTGTTGGCTCTGCCCATGGTGAGCACCTGAGGGAGCAGCGGCTGATGGGCTGCCATCCTATTATTGTCAAAGCCCAGGAGGATGGTAACAGCCCCACCTTACATCTGAGAAAATGGGAAATAAGAGAAATTAGTTGATGGGCTCGAGGTCCTAGCCCAGGACTTCACGCACAATAAAGACATAACTAAGTCCCAACATGTTATAGTACATCCAGGGTGGCCATGTCCCGGTGCATTCTCTGCAGCTTCGGGTCACAGGAACCAGCCTGCACAGGAGCTGGGCAGTGAGAAGGCCACTCCAGCCCCACCAGTGTGCACTGTGCCGGCTTTCCCTGTGGGCCCAGACATTCAGGAATCCAATGTGGAGGCCCGTGGGCCTGGTGTCAGCCCCCTGCCAGTCCAGCTACATGGAGGCTGGGTCCAGACAGAGGCTGCCTCCTCCCAGGCTGGATGGAGAAGCTTCAACGCCCTCACCCTCACCCAGGCCTTGTTGGGCTCCTGCTGGCTCAGGCCTGCCCGCCATGCCCTGTCTGTAACGCAGCCTGCACACCACAAAGCCCACATCTTTCTTCCCTGGCTTTTTTTTTTTTTTTTTTTTTAAGAGAGAATGGAAAGGAATTTTTTAAAAAGAGAAGGAAAGACTAAGAAGGAGATGCAGGAGATAAAGGGCACATGTGGGTGACAAAGAAACTATGACATAGTCAAATTTTATTAATGGCTCACCCATATGCATTCAGAGAATAATTAACTATTCGCAGGTGAAGTCAGCTGATAGGAGTGGCTGTCTTGAGCAAATCGAATGAGCTCTGATTATATCAATAGTTTTCAACCAGTGTCCCTGGTTATCAAACCATCAAATAAATTTGTCCACTCTCTTCCTTTGGGGGGAAAAACTTTAATTATCCAGCCCCAGTGTATGGCAGGTCATTAATAAAACCTAGTTATCAGGCTGCAGGTTCGGGAGTTTTACTGTTATCCATCTTTTATCTAAATAAACATTTGGGAAATGTCCTTAAAATTATTACAGATACTTTGCCCCTGCCCCACAATAGGAATTTCTAAATGGAGCCCCCCGCATTAGACACACAATGCGTGGCGTCTGTCCACCCGCGGCCTCCGGCGGTGGATCCCTGCGCGGGGCTGCGCCTGCGTTGATGAATCGGGACCTGCAAATGCAGATAAGGGGGCGCCGCTGCCCGCCCGCTCTCCCTAATGTTATTTACGCGCCTTTATGTTATGCATGCGTTCCTGATTTCCATGCCACATAGATCAATGACAAGCGGAAGAGCCGAACGGCCAGTAATAGCACAGAGCAGGGCCCTTGGTCTTCCTTCCCAGTGCAGAATCCAGCAGTGTTCTTCATTAGAAGAAAGAATGCTTCAAAAAGCATTTATTATTATTCCATTTCCAATAGAATGAAGGTCATTCTAGAGAAACCTCCAAGAGCGGTCTATTCTGTGTTACTATATACAAAAGCACATTACGTTTGTGGTGTGTGCTTACCCTTGGAGATTCCGTGCTCCGGGCAGGAATTTGCATAACCCACACCAGGCAGGAGACAGGAAAACAACACTGTCCCACAGCGCCTGCTCGGGGGCAGCATTTCCCCTGTAGTCACTCCACTTCCAGGCACCACGTGCAGGGATTTCAGCCCAGACAAGCTGGAGAGGACCCTGATCCCAAGCGTAGACAGGATGAACCAAAAGTAGAAAAGCAGACTCGCCCTTTATTGAACACTAGAGGCCCAGTGTACGAAATTTGTGCACTGGGGGGTGGGGTGTCCCTCAGCCTGGCTTGCACCCTCTCACAGTTCAGGACCCCTCGGGGGATGTCCACCTGCTGGCTTAGGCCTGATCCCTGGGGGATCTGGAATCCCTTGCTCCTAACCGCCCACCTGCTTGCTCCTTAGTGCTGCCGAGGAGGCGGGAGAGGCTCCCACCACCACCGCTGCCCTCACCAGCCATGAGCCCAGCTCTGGCTGAGTGGCCGCTCCCCCTGTTAACCACCAGGGGGCAGCTCCTGTGTTGAGCGTCTGCCCCTGGTGTCAGTGAGCATCATAGTGACTGGTCGTTCGGTCATTCCGCCTTAACAGTCGCTTAGGCTTTTATTATATAGATTATATAGATGCCTGAGAAAGGACGGTAGAAAACATAATGCTGGGTTTATTTTCTTTCTCCCCTCCTCTGGTCTCTCAACAGTTGCCTAAATTGCTGGATGGAGACAAAAGTTGAGGAAACATGGTTGCTGGGATATTTACCAGATAGAATGTATTCCAGGTGGTCCGGGACTAAGATTCTATTCTGAATGGTCCAGGCCTGAGGCCCATATTCCGGATGGTCCAAGCTGGATGTTTGTATTCTGATGTCCCAGGCTGGAGGCTCCTATTCCCGATAATCCAGGCCAGAGGCTGTCAGTCCTTCACCAGCTCAAACCACAGAGGCAGCTCACACTCAAGTCGATAAGGATGGAGCGGTCCTAGCCCTTTCTGTTTCCTTCCTTCATACAGATATTAAAGGGGAAAGCAAACTGCTGGCATAGCCTTCACACCACACTGAGACTGCTACAGGAAACGTGTTTGCAGGAATGAAAGGTGGGATGTGATCAGAGCCCCTGCCCACCTGGCCCCTGAGTGTGGAGGTTTGGGGTGACCAAACTTAACCAATCAGAGCAGTGGCCTCAGTCCAAGCCCAGAGAAGGACAGGTGGAGACGGCTGTGGGTGAGCAGTGGTGGCACAGGGAGTCCTAACCCTGGTATGGAGCCTAATTTACGCTCTTTCATTTTCTCATCGAGGCTGTGGGCTGTTGGGAACTCAGCCATGAGGAGTGATTGGTCCCTTTGGCAAATTGATAGGCACTCAGGTTGTAAATCGCCCAAATAAATTCCCCAGGACCAAAGTGCTAAATTGTTTTGCACATGGTAGAGTTTATAATGCACATTTAAGAATAATTTCCATTTCCTTACCCCATATTGGTAGTTCTTTGCTCCTCCATAATTATCTCCTGGCTCTGTGGAGTTCCTGACATGGAGTGACTGCTGGCCATGGAGACCCAGGACAGGCGAGGAGCTCTCACTGAACGTCGGGGTCTGCGTCACTGGGGAGGAGCTGCGGAGGACTATGTGAGCGCACATTTGTTAAACCGGGGAGGGTTTGCTTTAGTCTGAAACATCTGTGCTCCAGCATCTAGAGCTGCGCCCAAGACAGTGGCACAAGTCCCATGCACCTCGCCTCAGCCACGAGGTGCCAGGTCCCAAAGACCTTGTGTGCAGAAAACAATAAGATGTAAAATAGCTATTAAGTACAGGTTGAATTACCTTATTTTGACTATACTGAATCACACCTGCTTCTTCTCGCTAAAATAGCACTGTGGCTGGTGTTATGTTGCTGCTGGATGCAGGGTCTATACATCTCAGGAAGGAGGGTTGTCTTCTGCTCCGAGAGGAGAACTGGACCCAGCCACCCTGTGGGCACCACTGCCGGGAACCCAGCCTGGGACTCGGTGGACAAACGAGGCCAGCTGCAAAACGAGGCCCAACTGAGAGGGAGGAAGGGGGAGAGAGAGATGAGACAGAGACTGAGAGGTTGAGCAAAGCTGACCAGCATCTTTGTGGGGCTTAGCCAGAATCCTTAGTTCCTTCCTTAAATTCTGATGCCTCTGGAGGAGTGTGCCAGCCGGGAGGGGTGACACCCAGGTTCCCGTGCATGTATCTTAGCATATTCCTGTAAGAGGCCTTCAGGCAGGTGGAGGGCACAAGCGACCCTCTCTGTCACTGGACTCAGGACTGGGGACAGGTGGAAAGCACAGATGACACTGCATCCCGGACACTCATGTGAGGCTGAGCACAGGAGGTGTGAGCACGTCCTCATTCACAAGCAGATCAACCCCCACCCGCCCTTCGATGCAGTCTTTTTGGTTATGAGCCTCTAGTTCCACCCCTTCTGTAATCCATCTTCCTAACAATGCTTCCTTTTTAATCAATGTGACTTAAAATTGCAGCTGCTTGTGAGTTTGGAGGATGCGTGTGTCTGCTTCTGCTTCACCTGCTGCATCCTGGCTCCATGTTTACTTTTCACGTCTTGGCTACGTGCTCAGGCCCATCACTTCTTATTTTGCAATTATGCCTGCTCTGCTCGCTGCATGCTGTCTTTGGTGGTTATATAATTAAAGAGCGGAGACTTTTTCCCTTGGCTGCACAAGGTGAAAAATGTTAGCTATTTCCACACTTCAGAGACCCAGCTGCTACAAGCATTAAAAATTACTTAAAACATAAATTTATGGCATTGTGATCACAATGGATTGTGTTCTTGTAAATGAATTGCACTGCAAACTGCTGTTTTAAATTAAAATATAGCTTATTAGGAATGGCAGTAGAGTAATACAGAAGGAAGTAAGGTTTCATATAATTGTCCCCAAAAGCCCATTCCTCCAAGAAGTGATGGCAAAGGATGTACCAGAAGCAGGGATGACTTCCTAGCTGTGTTGGACTCCGGGGCTTCCTTCCTTCTTTCTCCCCCCACCACCTCACCTCCCATCTGCCCTCAGCGTTTTGGGAGGGTCGATGCCATGCATTGCTCTGAGGCAGGCAGTGGACATGCTAAGATAAATAAGATGCCGCTGTTCCCTCACACCACACAGGGTCTATTGGAGGGCCAGGTGGTCAGACAATGGGGAAGGGGCAGTGATGCCGCATGTGGGGTAGTCTTTCAGCAGCTGAGAAGAAACAAGAACATTCAAGGACACACAGGGGAGATGGGGGCCTGATTAATTAATCTAAGCCAGCAGCTGCTGAGACCAACAGGCATTGAGGTTGTCAAGGAGGGGTTTTCAAGAGGTGAAATTTAACCCTCTCTCGAGCACTTTTGGAAAATGGTTGTCTATTCTCTACTTGGACACTTCTGGTGGTAGAGACGTTGCCATTTTGTGAAATATCTCCTTTCATTTGTGGACACAAATTGAAACCTTCTCCCAGCTAAACAGCCTGAAAATCGCATCTTCAGTTTGGACACTTCAACCTGGAAATGTCTGGGTGACTTCCAAGAGAAGATGCGTAATAGGTGCGCATCCTGGGCATAACCCGAATGGCCAGGGCATGTGGACACGGGATAAGAGGTGCCCTTGGAAGGACGTGCTTATGTATAAAACGTGGAAATATAGTTGACCCAATCAAGGGCACTTACAAAACCAGGGCTTGCTCAAAAAGGCAAAGCAGGCTTTCTGGAGGTTTGTGAGCAATGGAGTGAAATGCAAGCATTTGGGAACGATTCCTTTACTCTCATATTGGATGGAGACCGTGGAAGTCACCTAATCCAACACCACACAGGCTAACAGCTCCCACAAGACTCCTGCCGAGTGCCTGTGTAGATGCCCCTACCACAGGGGCTGAGCATCTGAGCAGGGCTGGCTGCCATGTCAAACTTTCTTCAGCCAAAGCAACCCAAGCATCGTGTCCTCCTGCTCCTTCCATATCCTGCCACAGCTGTTCCAGGTGCTTCATCACACATCAGTCCAGAAAGTTTAGATGTAACAGGGGAATGCTCATTAACATATCCCCACACTTCCAGGCATCCATTTAGTGAGAGATCAACGCCAGATGTTATATGAGGCATGGAGGGTACAGGGTTCTTAGGTAAAGGAGCCTCGGTTGAATGAAGGGAGATGGACCAGTGAAAACAGGCACCCGGGTCTGCGAGGGGCGGTGGGTCCTCAGTGGAAATACGACTCCACCAGGTGGAGAGATGTTCCAAAGCCTGAACAGATAAGTGGACCTCAGGTGTGGTCTTGACAGATGTGCAGGGCTTGCCCTGGAAGACAGGGGCAGGAGAGTCTCCCAGCAGAGGGAAAAGTGGGACTTCTGTATTGAGAGAGGTGAGAAACACGGGAGATGGGGAGTAACAATGCCCAGAGGACAGGAGGCATCAGACACACATGTTTCGATTCTCTCTCTGAACCTGGAAGAAAGGAAGGAGAGGAGACAGAGATAGAAAGTAATTTTGACACAAACTGTTCCATAAAATTGTGGAAGGAAGAATTTTCTCCCCCAATGCATTTCATAAGATCAGCATTACCCTGATGCCAAAACCATACAATGTCTTACAAGAACAGAAAACTACAGAAAAAAATCTCTCATTAATATAAATGTAAATATTAAAAATAATGTAAACAACTTAAATCCAACAATTTATTTAAAAAGATAATACATCATGGCCAAGTCCATGCCAATATTGTGAGATTGGTTTAGCTTTTAAAATCCACCAAACTAATTAATAAAGAGAAACCCTGAGAATCCAAGATGGTGGTGGAGTAGGTGGAAGCCACACTCATCTCCTCTGAGGTCCAAATTGGAACCAGGACTAAATTTCACAATAATCACCCTGAGTGACCGACTGAACACTAGCTGAAGGGAAGTCTCATAACCAAGAAGAGAAGCCACAGGACTTTAACACATGAATGGTGGGGAGGGGGTGTGGTCAGCTCTGCCTCCCACACTCGCCTGCAGGGCTGTGCCTGGTCCCCTATCATCTTACCTGGAGATCAATCAGTGAGAAGAAATTCTGTTTCCAGTTTGTCTGTAATGACACAGACAGAGCAGTGTGGCCAGGTTGTGAAATGAAGAAAGGATAATAGGTAACCTCTGATAAATGAACCGCTTCATGAAAGTGGTAGGGGCCTGGGTCGACCAGTTGTATTAGTTCTGGAGTCGGGGGGGGGGGGGGGGGCTTGTCTTCCCAAGACAGATGACTTCCATGCTGGAGACCTCCTGGGGTTCTCATGACCTCACCAAGGGACCAGAAAATTCTCCCAGTTGGGGCCCCAAACATAAATCATGGAGGACAACAGTGCTGTGTTTGTCATGTCCTTGAGGGAAAGAAATTGTGACACATGAGGGTCTTACAGGTAATGGAGAACGATAAAATGAGAGGTGTTTTCTGTAAGTGGGAACCCCAAGTGAAAACCTGCCAGTCCTGAGTGTGAGGGGCATTGTGATAGAAGTCCCTTCCCTCCTCTCATCCATGGGTACCACCAGCACTTACTGCCGAGGACAGGAGGGCTGCCAAGGCAGGCCCTTGTCTGGCTTTTGGCAGAGGTGATTCCAGCAAGATGCACAGTCATCCCCACCGCCCCCCGTCCTCTGGTCACCTCGAGCACCCAGGCCCTCTTGCCCACCTGGGCAAAGACCAGCCACCTGGGCAGAGCTCAGCAAAGGAGGACTGGATGTGACGTGCACAGTGGATGACAGCAGTTCCACTTGACTCAGCCTTTTGCTTCTTCCAGATGAAAACCACCCTGCTCAGATCACCTGCCCAAGTGCATACTAACATCTTCTGTGGAGAACCGGGACAAGTGATTAGGTTGGAACAGGAGGGGAACTTACAAAGGAGCAAGTCTTTGCTGAGTTTGAATTTCATGCCTGAAGTACTCAGCAGCAACCACACTCAGCCATTTCATCAATCAGCACACCGCGGTTCTGCACTCCAGGTGGGTGAGACCCGGCAAAACCCAGCCAGGCGTTAACACGCTCATCTTCTTTATGCGGCTGCAAATTCCGGTTGTCATTCTATGATTGAGGGTGCCAGATTAGCTTGGCTTCTTCCGTCCCCGCTCAACTCCCCATGCACACACCCAACACACACAGTGACAAACCACACAGACACACATGGACACACCACACACACATCACACAGACACACCGCACAGAAGGACATACCACACACACACACACACACACACACACACACACACTCGACCATGTATAAGCAGAACATGGAAAGATGATAATAAAATGAGTGCACTTTGAGTCTGAGAAACTTAGCTACAAACAGTAGCCCTCAAATATATTTGTTTTACAAAAGTATTTCCCATGAGCCAAGACCGGTTTGGCTCAGTGGATAGAGCGTCGGCCTGCGGACTGAAGGGTCCCAGGTTCGATTCCGGTCAAGGGCATGTGCGTGGGTTGCGGGCACATCCCCAGTAGGAGATGTGCAGGAGGCGGCTGATCGATGTTTCTCTCTCATTGATGTTTCTAACTCTCTATCTCTCTCCCTTCCTCTCTGTAAAAAATCAATAAAATATATTTAAAAAAAAAAAAAAAGTATTTCCCATGAGTTCTCTCAATGGAAACATATTTTTCTTGGTAAAGAAGAGAAAATAATTTTACAAAGACTAGGTGCTCCTCCTGAGGCAGGAGAAGGGGTGCTGAGAGCAGTGAGGGTGTCCTGCACCCTCCCCGCCGTGTAGACACCAGGCTCCTGCGCCCATAAGACACATCCCGCTCTGCGCCCGGTGCACCCAGACCAGGAGCCAGCATCTCAGGCTCGGAGGTCCTTCCCCGGTCCCTCCCACTGGACACTCTGCCTCTGGAAAGGCCTTGCTTCTCACTCCATAACAGGTCACTCGTCACACCTCTCGGGGTCCTCACACCTGCCCAGCAGCTTCCCTCCCACATCCTGTGCTGGTGATAGTCCCACTTTACAGAGCGGCTGAGCTAATTAAAGGGCAGGCCTCCGTTTCCAACTCTGAAAACTCTCCAGACTGGGAGGACAAGGAATGTCTTCCATGATTGCTGGACATAGCATGCAGTGGGAGAGGCATTTGATCAATGCCAGCAGTAAATCAAAGGTTTTGCAAATGTCTCTTTATTCCTTACACAACTAAACCTGCAAAAGTGCAGCACAGGCAGGCCAGGTGGGCTCAGGTGAGAGGCTGGTGGGGCTATAGGGACACCAGGTACCTGCAAAACATGCATGGGAGGGAGCTTCTAGGAGCTTATAAGTGGGTCCCTCTGTGGAAAACGTCTCCTTGGCTTCCCCTCTGCTAACACCAATTTACAGAGGGCTGAGGCCCAGGCTTCCCCTACTTCGTGGCTCACCCTGGCTGAGGCACCTGAACAGGGTGGCAGAGGCTTCTTGCACACATCGCCCCAGCATGTGGGGGGGGGGGGGCGGACTTTTACTGGTTCACTTTATTTCTGCAGATTTAGGAGGCGGGTATTTTGGGGTTTCTGCTGTGCAGGTGTATTCAACACAATTCTCTTTGTGAAGTTTATATGTCAAGCAAACACACCTGTAACCACTACCTAAGCTAAAACAAAATAGAAAATCAGCATTCCCTTGGGCAATCTTTCATCTACAATCTAACCATCTGTGCATGTATCTCTGAAAAATAAATCATTGAATGTTGAAGCACTGAGTAGCGAGCAGGCATCCAGCTGTGCGTGGCCAGGGTGCTGCCGCCTTAGGAGAAGCCCAGAGAAGGGCAGCTGACATCAGGGTCTGTCTGCCCCGGAAACTGACCACAGTTGAGCCTGCAAGCCAGGGCTATAACCTGCCACAGCCCAGGAGTTGAGAGGACTCTTGGAGACCAGGGCAGGGGGCAGCAGGTGTGGGACCAGCACGTTTCCTGAAGCTCACTCCTTCACGTCATTTATGCCCAAGCCTGGAGATATGAGAGAAGGGCGGGGTATGGCCCAGCCATGGGAAAACGTGTTGGGAAGGCTGTGCTGGCCAGGAGCCTGCCCTCTTCCCAGGAGCAAATGGGAAGGTGACAGTGGGAGAACATCAACAGAGGACTCTCCTTCCCTCCCGTTTCTTCATGGAGTCCCTCTCAAAATGCAATTCAGCCCAGAGACGACACCTGCACAGGCTGAACGCTGTCCCCAGGCACATACTTGGCCTCTTACTCTGCGGGAACTGGTGGGGAGTGTTGGATCTGAGTCATCCCAGGATCCAGAATCCAGACAGTGGTGCAGCTACTGGAGAGAGAGGATCTAGAAGGTCAGCCGGCTCCCCTTGCATCCTGCTGCCCCTTGACCTAGAGAGGGGATACTCAGGTGTACATTTCTTCAGAGTAAATGAGGCTTGGGGGCTCCCCTGCCTGTTTCCGCCCTGGTGGCAGCTGGGTAAGGGGGATCCACAGAAATAAGAGGGCATTCCTTCTCTTCCAGCCACACTATCACAAATAAGACAAGTGCACTTTCTAATGATAAAAATAATAACTGTTGTTTCTTCTAAGTGTTCATGTTGGGTCCACTGGTCACAGCTCCAGCTCACTCATTTTGTAGGAAGCAACGGCCCAGTTTTCCAAAGATTTGATTCAGATGGATTGGGGGGATTGGCATGCAGAGAGCTGTCCCAGGTGCTGAATTGAGTGGGGTGGCAGGCCAGGATCATGCTGTCCCCTGCTGTCAGACTCCTGCCAGGCACTGTCCAATGCTCACAGAGGTCAGAGTTCACTGCTATTGCAGGTGCTTGTGCCCATTAGTGTCATAACTTCAGTGCAGACTGAGCTTGAAGGTCTCAGGCACTGTGGCAGCCTGGCCCAACGCGATGGCTTGGACGAGAGTCCCCTGACCATCTGCACTGCCTGCTGCTGTCCAGACAAGATCCTCAGGCAGCATATGTCCAGCCCGTCTGACATGGAGTCAGCCACACTCGGGCCCTTTGCCTCTCAAGTTGTGGAGAGCCTGAGTTACCACCTGATTGAATGAGGAGAGGGCACCTTTGAGCTCAGAGACCTGAGAGTCTGGGGCCCTGCAGACCCTGACCAGAGGGAGGCATGCACGTGGGTCCTGTCGCTGCCCCATGGAGCTTCCACAGCCTTCAGGACACTGTGCCATGAGAATCAGAGAGAGCTTTGGTCACAGACATGACAAGACAGAGCGGAAGAAGAGAGATTGGGGACAGTGACAATGTGGTTTCAAAGAAGTGGGTTTGCATCCATTCTATTAGTCACCATGGAAAGTGAGACTTTATGACTGAAGTAATAATACTCATCAAGGTCACCTAGCAGTAACTTTGGGGAGGGAGCAATTATGAACCTGGACACGTTTATGGCACTTTCCCAATCCTCTTATAGGTAGTGTGCAAGTGTCATTAGAATATGAATCTTCAGTCTCTGAGGAGGTTACCTGCCTCAAAATGCTCCTTCCAAGTTTAGGCTGAGTCTCCAGCTGTAAAAGACATACCTTTGCCTGAAATCCTCTTTTCCTCACAGGGTCATCTCATATACTTTGAAGTACAGTGGAATGCCTAATGTCACATCTACAATAGTTGGAACCAAGCAGGAAGTTGTCAAAACAGTGATCAGATTGGTTTGTAGTGGATGGTATTTTACACCAAGTGATGGACCACCCACTCTGTATGAGCTTGCAGCTCTGGGGAGACACAATTTTATTTAGAGTTTACATGAGTCTCTGCAACAAAGATTCCTATAACCATCGTGTTGGACTGCCTTCTGTTACTATTGCAAGTTTAGGACCAGTCTATGCACAGTGTTGTCATGGATGATGCTAATGAGGCTCCTGGAGGGGGCTTGGTTTTTATGGCAAAACCACATGCTGCTGGGAGAACCCCAGCCAGGCCCATGGACACGTGAAGAAACGGAGCAAGATCTGGTTGGAAGATAACTCAGGCGGAAACACTTGCCAGCTTCCAGTGGACAAAACCAGCACTGTTTGTTTCGTGAACTCACAGAGAGAGGGTGGGAAACATTTAAGGAGTCTGGCACGTGAAAAATAAAAAGCTGTAGAAAAGGGAAGACCTGCTGCCCTTGCTGAGGGGAGTAGGGGATTACAACACGCTCAACACACCTGAGATGACCCAGCAGGGCTGCTCAGATGACCGCTTTGTCTTTTGCCCCCCTGCAGAGGCAGGGAGCCAGCTCTCTAAGCACTTTGTGGGTGCCACGCCTCAGACACAGTCCCACCTCGGCACTCTGGCGTCCCCTAGCCTCCAGGCATCGGTGTGCAGCTGGGGGCTCTGCTTCTCCCCAGATGCCACGTGGGCCTTTGTATCCACCCAGGTTGTTCAGTGATCCACTCTCCAAAATACCTTTGGGATCAAAGAATCTGAAATCAATGAACCCTGCTGTCCAGTCCTGGGCATTTGATCTGATTTGAAACGATGCAACCGCACCATGGGTTCGGGCTTCCCACAATGCCAGCTTGCATCCCCAGGCGAGCTCTCACCACAGCAAGGCCAGTGGTCGCATCCCTCTATCCCTGAGGGATTTGCACCTGCCTACCCACGGGAACCTCCTAATGCCTGTGGGCTCGTTTTAGCTGCTTAGGAGCCACGCAGCCTCCTGAATGGCCCAGTCGTGGGACCCTGTGGCAGATACTAATAGCAGCAGGCTCTTTTCATTTCTCAAGTCCACTTCAAATTAATAAAAATGCCCCCCTTCTGTTTTTCATCCACAAGGACACTCCCTTTGCATATTCATTTAATGTTAAATTGATGGATTAAATTATACCAAGCTCAAAATCAATCCTGCGCATATCCATTAGAAAGGACCGAGTCCCTTGGCGGGGACAGAGCACAGAAAATGCATTCAGGGACACTGATAAGTCCAGGCCCATCATATGTCATTTTAAACAAAGAGCAAAGAAAGCCCTTTGGAGAGGCTCTATCAGCTGTTAAACAGAGACGCCACGTGCACCAGGAGATGGATGGCCCTCCCTGGGCCGATGATTGCAGGGAAATGCTTCCCCGTGTCTCTGTCACAGTTCACAGGCAAACAGATGCCTCTGCGCTGAGCTTTCCCTTTGTCTTCCTCAGGCGCAGTCAGTTAACAAGTGCCAGGCGAGGACCTCCCACTCTGCCCAGCTTAGCAAGTAGACACACACGGTGTGTGCCAGAATTCTGCCTTTCCATCTCCCTGAGCACATGAGGCAGATGTGTGTAGGTAAGTAGTTGACTCCCTTTTCAGGGTAAGCCCCTGAGTACAGGAGGGGCATGCAGGTCTTCGGAACAAGGAGGGTGACCAAAGTCGCTGCTGATGTGGGGTGGCTCAGGACCTCAGACAGGGAGATGACAGAGGGCCATTTCGGATTCTCTTCGAAAACTTTAATTCTGAATCTAGTTTTAGGAGTGAAGCACTCTAGAACAGCCCTTCCCTCATCTTTCCTTCTCTCCCCCTTATGAATTTCCTAATTTTCCCTTTACACTCCCCTCCATCCACCTTCCAAGACTTTCTCCCACCCACAGCCGAACATAAAGGCAGAGAGCCAAAAACACAATCACGATTGGGACATGTCAAAGTGGCTTGAAGGAAGGCAGAGTAGAACCCCATCAGGACATTTTCTATTTCTCCCACAACAGACTTTCCTACGCAGCCTCCATAAAATTGCAGTGTCTCTCCATGAACACCTGGGTTTCACTTATCAAATGTTTCCACTAGTTGGTTCCAAGTAAGTTTCTTTGTCAATGGAAGTCAATATATACATATAAGGTGTATTTTTTAAAAAATTATTGGAACTTCTCCTTGCAAGTAAGATGTAACAGATATCAGCAGGGTACATAACTGTAAAATCTAGGGAAAAAACTGGAATAAATTACAAAAGTCACCATTTTAAAGACTTTATAGAGCAGTGAAAGCAATGAGAGTAGATGAACTAAAATATCAATGTTGGTCTAGATTCTAGAAACACCAAGTGTCCTGTATTCTCTCAGAAGTTATGAGACATAATTCCAGCAACATGAGGGGTCTGCAACAAAGATGCCAGCTCTTGCTATCAAGGTGTTTTCCAGATTTTAAAATCCAAAACATATGGTGAGTTGAATATAACTACAATGACAACCTAACCTCAATTCAGATTAATTCCCATTTGGGGTGATGTGATCATCCCTTACCCTGTCTGCCCAATAGAAGAGCAAACAGACTGCCTCCAGAGAAAAATAACATCTTTAGACTTGGTAGTTCTTTTCATCATATTATCCAGCTTTTGAATTGTTTCAAGTTTTGTGAGAAATGTAAAGCAGAAAAAAAAAGGTAAGTAGTTGCCGAAGCCGGTCAAGGATGGACCGCCTTCCGGCAAGTAGTTAATAAAAAGATAACAGAAAAAAGAAAAAGATTTATAGTTACTTTTATAGATACTTCAGATTTGAGAGTTACCAAGCAAGAATTTTAAAATAACTCATAAACATAATAAAGAAAATAACCAAAAAAATGGATTAAAAATAGGAAATTTCAATAGAGAATAGAAATCTACACAAAAGAATCTAGTTGACATTCTACAAATAAAAATGTAATATTTGTATTTAAAATTGGGTCAGGAGTGTTCAGTAAGAGACTGGATATTGTTGAAAACAGGATTAATTAACTGAAAGATAGATCAATAAAAATGTACCCTGACACCCAACAAGAAGAAAAGAATAAAAAGAACAAAATAGTATAAAAGACATCTGGAAGATAATTTACTAAGAAATCCCATCCCATGCAGACAAAGGGGTAGATGGAACTATATTTGAAGATATAATGGCAGAAATTATTTTTCAAAATGAAAGATATCAATTGAAGAAACTTCATTAACACAAATCCAATAAATACAAAGAAAGCCACACCTGGATGCATTATAATCAAACTATTAAAAACCAAATACAAATTAAAAAATCTAAAAATTAACTAGAGGAAAATGACATGGTACTTCCAAAGGAGAAAAATAAGACTAATGAATGACTTTTCTCCCAAAACTATGGCAGTCGTAGGATAATGGAATGCTCTTTAACTACAGAAAGAAAAGCAAAAAACCACCAGCCTAGAATTCCATACCCAACAACATGTTTTTAAATTATATGTTGATACAAAATTTAGAAGATTCATCTCTAATGGATTTAGATTGCAAGGCATAATAAAGCAAAATTTTGGCTGAAAGAAGAAAAGGAAGTATACATGAAGCAAGCAATGAAGAGAACCAGAAAGGATAAATTTCAGGATATATATTTATTCTTTAAAACAATAACAATAAAGACATCTTGCAGTGTTTCTAACAAAGGCATAAAAAGCAAGAGTGGATACATGATAAAAAATTGTATGACAGTGATCATTTGCTCAGGAACTGGTAAAAGTAATAACTTAAGGTATATTTTTATAAATCAAGTATGCATATTTAAATTACATAGAAGTTAAAGATATATAACTATGATACCAACAAAGGAGAGGGGGATAAAGTAATAAAAATACTTAGTTATTCCAAAAGAAGGAGAGAAGAAATATAGGACGTTTAGAACAAACAGAAAACAAATCACAAACTATCAGATTAACCACCCAATTATTACTGTAATTAAATTAAGTGTTGATGGACTGAAAGCATTAATTATGATAAAGCTTGTCATACTGTTTATTTTAAATAAAAATAAAAAGATTCCAGTGTGTTCCTTATAAAGGATGAACTTTAAATAGAATGCATAGATAGGTTGAAGTAAAAATATGGGGAACAAGCAATATTAGCTAAAGAAAGGCATTAAGGCTATATTAACATAAAACAAAATATAATTTGATGTCCTAGCCAGTTTGCTCAGTGGATAGAGCATCGACCAGTGTACTGAAGGGTCCCAAGTTTGATTCTGGTGAAGGGCAAGTACCTTGGTGCAGGCTTAATCCCCAGCCCTGGTCAGGGCACGTGTGGGAGGCAACCAATTGATGTGTCTCTCTCACATTGATGTTTCTCTCTGTGTGTCTCTCCCCCTTCCCTTCCACTCTCTCTAAAAATCAATGGAAAAAAATATATATATAGATATATATATATAACTTTAGGTAAAAGTTATTGTTAGGGGTAAAGAGTGACATTTCACAATGATAAATGAGGCATATAATAGGAAGATATTTAAAAACTTCAATTTGTATGCATAGCATAAACTATAAAAGCTAAAAATATATAAATAAAGTAATAGATCAATGTACAATCATAGATTTTAAGACACCACCCTTAATAATTTATTGGAAAAAGACCAAAAATCAGTAAAAGTACAGATTATAACCACAAAACTAGCCAACAAGAGAGTGGACATACATTGAGCATTTCAGTGTATGATGCAGAATAACATATTTTTTAAGTGCAATTGGAACAATTGTTCAATCTGGCCACATTCTGGCCCTAAAGTAAGCCTCAGGATATTTCTAAGAATTGAATTCATACAGAGTATTTATCTTCTCAGTGTAAGTAAACCAGGAATCAATAACAGAAATGCATGGGTCAAAAAAGAAAGTACAATGAAAATTATCAATTGAAGGATAATTGAAATAAGATATATTGATACTGTGAGATACAGCTGACATACTACATGTAAGGTATATTTATATTTTCAAATGCCTATATTAAAAATAAGGAAGAATAAGAATCAATTACCTCAGCTTCTTTATAATAAAACTAGAAAAACACCATCAAATAAACACTAAGAAAATAACAGAAGAAAGCAAATAATAAAATTAGTACTACAAATCAATGATACAGAAAACAGATATGAAAGAGGAAAAAATAAAAAGTCAAAAATTGGTCCTAAACATATAGTCAATAACATTGTAATAACTATGTGTGGTGTCAGATGAGTACTAGACTTATTGGAGTGATCACTTCATAAGGAATATTAATATCTAATCATTATGTTGTATACCTGAAACTAATGTAATATTGTATGTCAACTATAATTGAAAATTTTCTTAACTTTTAAAAATTGGTCCTATGAGGATTCATAAAACTTATAAAATTCATCAGAGCAAGGCAGTTCTCTCTCCCTCCCTTCCTGGCCGACATGAACACACAGACACATACATACTCACACAACACTCCATGACAAAAGGTCTTGCCCAGTCCACATGGGGGGTAGAGTGAGAGAAAAGCTGGTGTCGCTGCCTCCACCATGAAAAGCAATAGTCCAATAACATAATATTCCAACCTGGGGACATCTGCATTCTTTGTGAAGTCCTAAGGAAATATATACGGAGGGTTCCCCCATCTTTAGAGAAATCTGACGCACTGGGACCAACATGTCTACTCATTCACTTAATTCTCATAGTCCTACACAAGTTGGATAACTGCCCCACTACTTCTATTTTTGTAAAAGTCAACAGGAAGAGGGAAATATGAAAGAAAGATGAACACCTCTGGAGCTGTGGGAGGGGCCAGCTCAATTCCCTGAATCCTGCAGGGCTTCTCCTTGGAAGAAAGAAAAGGAGTGATCAGGACTCAGGGCATCCTTGAGGGACGGCTACTGTAAAGTGTGTGGCTGGTGGGTCCGTGTGTGTGTGTGTGTGTGTGTGTGTGTGTGTGTGTGTGTGTGTGTAGATGGGGAAGGGGCTCAACAGGGGAAAAGAACTCCAGGGCCAGCCTCACCCATGACTCACAAAGTCGTTGGAATGGCCGACCCCCAGGAGCGACGGCCTGTGGAACCCTCGGTCACAGTGGCCTTTAGGTTCTATGATGTTGACATGCTAGTGTGAGATGTTGGAGGGAGCACATCTACACCCCAAACTGGATGGATTTCCAAGCCAGGAGGCAAGTTCACCCTAAGAGCAAAATTGCTGTCAGCTTTGTTCTGAGACAGTTTCCAGAGAGTCAGGGCAGAAAGGCCCAGGGCACTCATAAATGCAGTCAGAGGCAACTAGGAGCTGAAGGCCCTCCTCACGGAGCCCTACAAGTCCCCCACCTTCCTTCATTCGGTCCCAGGGGGCCATTCGGACCCAGACTCCTTTCCAAGGCCCTTAAACTTTCAGATCTTCTTCTCAAAGCAGTGAGCAGTGGGCACAGGACCACAGGGGTGAGGGCACCCTGGGGGGTTAATCACATTCAAGGGTTGCCCTTGATCCCCTGAAGTGTGGTAATGGAAGGTAAAGTAAACCGCACTGGAGGTGGGCAAAGGAAACATCCTGGTAGCTCATCCTTGTTGTGACTTAGGGGCCTCATGACTGTGTCAGCTGGAGAACCCTGAAGAAATGCAGGTCCTCTAGCCCCTCCAGGCCCCCCCCACCCCCCCCCCACCCCCCCGCCGTGGGATCTAGACAGCTCTAAGCTGATTAACTCCTGTCCTAACAGAAACCTCGGCTCTCTGACTGGCTGGAGTGATGGAGCAAAAGAGACGGTTGGTGGATTATTTATAAAAGCCGGCGTCACCTCAAGACTGTCTCAGAGAAAGCCATCACGGAGCTGGGCTCCCCGGAGAGCCAGCATGCCAGCCTCTCAGACTCAGGCAAGCTCCCCTCCCCTCTGCACATATTGACCAGTTAGAGTGCCTCGGGTCCAAGGGAGGAAGAAAAGCCAGCAGGGCGGTGGTTTCCACCCTGAATATGGAGAGTGAGGTCAGAGCAGAGACCCAGGAGTCAGGGCCAGTGTGGCTCCAACCCGGGACCCTCACAGGTGTCCCCCACCCTGGCACAGCTCTCTGGGATCCACGAGCCCTGCAGCACCCCCTACCCCAGTGATGGCGAACCTATGACACGCGTGTAGAGGTGACATGCAAACTCATTTTTTTGGTTGATTTTTCTTTGTTAAATGGCATTTAAATATATAAAATAAATATCAAAAATATAAATCTTTGTTTTACTATGGTTGCAAATATCAAAAAATTTCTATATGTGACACGACACCAGAGTTAAGTTAGGGTTTTTCAAAATGCTGACACGCCGAGCTCAAAAGGTTCACCATCACTGCCTACCCTGTCCCAGCAGAACAGTCTGTACCCATTTCCCAGCCAGAGCATCCTCAGATCAGTCTTGCGGTCTCACAGTCCATGTCACCTGGAAGCTCTTCAAACAGCACGTTCACGTGCAGAGCAGCCTTGCCCCTCCCACCCAGAGTGCAGTGAAAACAGCCTCTACGCCCTCAGTGACTGTGTGCACAATGGCCACACCCCACATTCCTGTTGCCCGCGTGGGGGCGTCACATAAGTCTCTTCCTCCAGACCCTGGTCCCTCAGGGAGACTGAGCCTCTCAACTCTACCACACATCTCCTTGGTCTCTGAAGTCAGGAGCAGCTGCCCAAGGCCTGTGCACCACTCAGGGGGCTGCCCCAGTGCCTGGCTGCTCTGTCTGCCCACGCCTGCTCAGGTGAGCTTTCCTGATCAGTGATGGTGCCGTCCCCAACGTCTCCAGTCCATGCCATCACCTGCTGCCACCTCAGCTAAGAGAGAGTAGAAGAGTCTTAGCTGTGCAGGTCATAGGCAAACTCAGGTGATCTCCGGAAGTTGGGCATGCTCAGGGTGGCACTGGAGTGGCTGCACCGATATGGGGGTGACACAGTGTAACCATTGTGGCAACTGATGGTGTCCTGTGTCTCTCAACACACAACTTTTTCTGACAGAGAAAGTAACTTAATTGAATTTGCTTGGTTTCAGCTGTGCATTTAAACTTACACATATGCATATCCCACACGCTCATGCATGCACAGATGCTCACAACACACGTGTGTGCACAGCGCTCAGAGGGTAGGTCCATGGATTTGCTACAATATTCTCTTTACGATAGCCCACACTTCTTCCTGTGTGATATTCTCTTAATCTTCGTCACTTGTATGCCATGTGTAAGGGAACAACGATCGGGATGTGGAGTGTCACAGCAAAGCTTGTCCTGGGAGGCCAGGAAGCACTCAGAGGTTATGCGAGGCACAGCTGATTCAGTCTGACAGGTCGGCCTCCCCATGGATGCCCAGGGTATCCCCCCAAGAAAAGCTGTGCAAGGTCACCGCCCTCCAGGAAGCTGCAGCATACAGTTTCCCTCTGTTCTTCAGAGATTCATAAAACCAACTGAAAACACCGTTACAAATGGCAAAGAAAAAAGCAAATAGTGAAGCAAGCCATTAGGGCAGAATGGGTATGTCCCAAGGTTCTTACCTGTAAATTTCATGAGGCTCCGCACGAAAGGAATGCTCTCAGCAAGCTGCAGGGGAGGAGGGCTGTCACATTTGCACCTGGGTTCCAGCAGGCAGAGGGGAGCTTTATCTTTTCCCTTTCACATCGTCAACCAAGGATGCTCACCCGATGCACCTGCTTTGCCCCTTGGTCTTTGAAGGGTTCTGAGAGTTGTGATAAATGGATCTGGGGGGTCTTGGGCATTCTACAATCTTCCTGATTGTTCATCTAGGCCAAGAGGCCCTCAAGGAAAAGGCCAGACTGTAAGGGTGGACACTGGTTCTGTATAGTTTTCCTGGATGCCACTGAAAGTTAATGGACAGGACAACATTTTTGTTTCATTGGAATGTAAGGGTCTCAATCTGACACTGTTAGAGTGAACAGATCTTCACTGGGACCACTACAGAGCTAATAAACTTGGGCTTAATTTAAGCCAAGATTCAGCCAAATGAGAAAATCTGAAAGAAGACAGGTTGGGTCTGATGTTAAGCATATGCAGAAAGGAGCATAACCAAGATTATAATTCCGATAATGAGAAATAGATGATTAAAAATTATAGACAATGCCCTGGCCGGTTTGGCTCAGTGGATAGAGCATTGGCCTTAGGACTGAAAGGTCCTGGGTTCGATTACGGTCAGGGGCACATACCTGGGTTGCGGGCTCAGTCCCCAGTGTAGGGCGTGCAGGAGGCAGCCAATCGGTGATTCTCTCTCATCATTGATGTTTCTATCTCTCCCTTCCTCTCTGAAATCAAAAAAATTTTTATTTTAAAAAATTATATATAACAATTGCCAGGTCAGTGTGGCTCAGTAGTTGAGTGTCAGCCTATGAGCCAGAATGTCATGGTTCGATTCCCGGTCAGGGCACATGCCCTGATTGTGGGCTTGATCCCCAGTGTGGGGCATGCAGGAGGTGGTCAGTCAATGATTCTCTCTCATCATTGATGTTTCCCTCTCTCTCTCCCTCCTTCTCCCTTCCTCTCTAAAACAAATAAAAAATATATTTTAAAAATTATAAATAACAATAAAAACTGCTAGAGAATGCACACATATGTCTTTCTTTTTTCTTCCAAATAGCCTCTAGACCCGGCAGTGGCCACTGAGCAGGTCGGACTCCTCTCGTCTGTGCACCTCACTCCATCTTCTCTGCAACTATGTCTGACCAACCTGACAAGGCTGAGATAGAGATATTGGGTAGATTGAAACTGAAGAAGACAGAAACGCAAGAGAAAAATCCACTGCTCTCAATAGGAGGGATTGAACAGAAGCAAGCTGGTGAATTGTAAAGAGGTACATACCGCCAATATGCACTCTACATTCCACAAGCCTTACCTTCTTTTTTACTTCTTTTAGCTCTTTAACTTTGTAAGACGCAAAATGGTAGGGTCAGTTGAAATGATTGTGCTGCCCCTTTTCACATCAGAGAACTACTGACAACAAAGGCCACACCTGCCTCTCCCAGCTACCTGTCTGTCTGGCAGGGAAGGAAAAGAATTTGTATAGTGGTTAAATAATCATGTACTTACATCGTGGATATAAGCTGGGTGCGATGACAGTGAAGTTAAGCATAAAAGCCAAGGTGGCCTGCAGGCTGCAAAATACAGTTTAGTCAGTGTGTCATTTCTTTCCATTCAAATAATTTTAACTATTAGAATGCACAATTTTTAAATATGTAAATAAAAAGTGCCGAGACCGGTTTGGCTCGGTGGATGGAGCGTCGGCCTGCGGACTGAGGGGTACCAGGTTCGATTCCGGTCAAGGGCATGTGCCTGGGTTGCGGGCACATCCCCAGTGGGAGATGTGCGGGAGGCAGCTGATCGATGTTTCTCTCTCATCGATGTTTCTGGCTCTCTGTCTCTCTCCCTTCCTCTCTGTGAAAGAATCAATAAAATATATTTAAAAAATAAATAAATAAATAAATAAAATTAAAAAAAAAAAAGTTTTAAGACCTGAAACGAAATAGCTCTAAGAGTATTTTGAATTTCTGTTTCTCCTTTGTCAGTTTTGGTCATTTGTGCCTTGCAATGAATTTGTCCAGTTTTTCTAAGTTGTCAAATTAATTGTCATAATGTTTCCCTATCCTATATAATAAAGCGGTAATACGCAAATTGACCATCACTCCAACACACAAGATGGCCGCCCTCATGAGGACACAAGATGGCCACTACAAGATGGCCTGCAGGGGAGGGCAGTTGGGGGGGACCAGGCCAGCAGGGGAGGGCAGTTGGGGGCAACCAGGCCAGCAGGGGAGGGCAGTTGGGGGGACCAGACCTGAAGGGGAGGGCAGTTAGGGGTGACCAGGCCAGCAGGGGAGGGCAATTAGGAGCAATTGGGCCAGCAGGGGAGCAGTTAGGCGCCAATCAGGCTGGCAGGGGAGTGGTTAGGGGGTGATCAGGCTGGCAGGCAGAAGCAATTAGGGGCAATCACACAGGCAGTCAGGCAAGCGGTTGGGAGCCAGCAGTCCTGGATTGTGAGAGGGATGTCCGACTGCCCATTTAGGCCCGATACTATCAGGCCTAAATGGGCAGTCGGACATTCCTTGAGGGGTCCCAGATTGGAGAGGGTGCGGGCTGGACTGAGGGACACTGCCCCCGCCCCCCCTGCACAAATTTCATGCACCGGGCCTCTAGTCTATAATAATAAAAGCATAATATGCTAATTAGATCGGATAGACAAACAACCTTTCGGACATCCTTCCATATGACCTTCCTGATGACCTTCCTGATGAAGCTGGGGCTGCAAGGGCAAGGCAGCCTTGGCAGACGCAAGGGCCAAGGCCCTTGCACAAATTTCATGCATTGGGCCTCTAGTTATCAATATAATTTCTGTAAGATCTGTAGTGATGGCCCCTCTTTCATTCATGAGATTGATTGTGTGTTTTTTATCTTTTTTTATCAATTTATCTAGAGCTTTATCATTTGATTGACCTTTTCAAAGAACTTAACTTATTTTCATTGATTTTCTTTGTTAGCCATGCTAGTGAGTTCTGGTTTTACCTTTATTATGTCCTTCCTTTGACTTATTTCCAAGCACTACCAATCAGGGTTGTTTACCCCAGAAACCCAGTTGCTGAATATTGACTTGCACACTACTGGAATAAACTAAAAAATATATGGTGAGAATTCACATAATCTTCTTCATGCATTGGACTTAAATAAGATAAAATAAATAACAACAACCAGAGGGAAAATATTTAACAAATATTTCATTGATACATGAGACTTTGATAAAAAATAAATCTACTATAAAGTAAAATTGAGTTACAATGTTTTTTGTGTGTGTGTGTGTGTGTGTGTGATGGCAATAATATGCTCTTATTCCTAGAGCACCTTTTAATGCTTTAATGTTGGAATTGATACTTTTGATACTTTTCTAACAGGGTCACCCAAGCCACTAACCTGGGACCCTTGGAACAAGAAAGATGGGTGCCCAGCATCAACAAGTCTTTTGAGCTATCACTTTAAAAGAAGCTCAAACAATGAACTTTATTGGCTATCCTAAATTTTCCCTGCTTACTCTTGGCTCCTGAAAACAGAGATTGCCTTCCGTTTAACCCACGAGGCATTTGAGCTGTTTGGGCAGCAGCGGGTGCTTTGGGTGCTGGTGCCAAAGGCTGCGCCTGCCACCTCAGGCATGAAATCGGGAACATCTTTAGTTAAGGTCCATGACATGATTGGTCAGCATCAGAGAGAAATTCAGAGTTTCTCTATCTTTTCTAGCCACACAGTCCATGCTTGAGCAATTCATTGATTAATGGTGACGAAATGCCTTTGCCTCTATCTCGCCGCACCAAACACAGAACTCTCTCTTGGCCCCTTTTACAGGGCTGATGTGGAGCCAAATCGTGCCCGAGGCAGGGAGCCCCAGTGTTGCAGAAGAACCCACTATCCACCCCACGTGTGCCCACATATCCACCCCTATTCCCACCTGCCCTCAGAGAGCAGAGGGGTCTGTTTACCCCAGAAAACCCTTCTGGTTACTACCTGGGTCATTCCACTAGTCCCAGTCGGGGAGAGCACAGCGCTTTGTGCCCCAGTATTGGGGAGATAGAGGTGATGTTTCGAAAAGAGCCCCTCAGAAGAGCATATCCAGGCTCTCCACACAGAATGCTTCTTTGACACATAAGCAAATTTAATTCTGCAACTGGCAGCAAAGGACTTGGAAATACAGAAAAGTGTGTCATGGACATTTCAACGGCCATGTAGTCAAGGCTTCATCCCCCTTGTGGCCCGGACCTCTTCCTCTTGCAGATAAGCCTTCAGTGGCGGCCGGCCACGCTGGATGTCAGGCTGGTCAGCGATGGGGCGAGCACTTTGGTGTGGGAGCCACGCGCTTACGTGACTCCCTGCGTTCGGCATTATTTATTGTCTGCGTTTCTTTCCTTTTAGTAAAGGCATTAAAAATGGATTGCAGTGTTCCATCATTCCAAGCCTCGCTCTTTCACAAGCCTCGGCCTCCTTGTATGCTCAGAACCAGCTGTAAGCCTTCTTTCTTGCTCTTAGATATCACTTGAGATCATACAATTTCAAGGTGGGCATCCACCCTCTTACCTTGTGAATTCTTTCCGTGTGACTGTGTGTCCCAAGTGAAAGGCCATCTTTATTTTGAGATCAATAGAAACTGACCGGAGATTTCTCCAGGCCGTCTCCCTCGCCGCTCAGGGCAGTGCGCACTATACATTCTCAGAGCCCGGTGCTTCCGGCTTCCCTCTCCCCGCCTTCACTTACAGCTGAATGTGGACCCCTGACTCTCCCACCAGCTCTCCCGAGAGTCAGTATCCAACCTGCCTCGGGCACCCAGCCAGTCCTGGTGCCCAGAGGATCCAAAAGGACAGCTAGGTGGGACTAGGATTCAGGAGCCAGTATTGGACCTGGCCCTCACCAGAGGTCTGGGTGCTGAGAGTGGACAGAGCAGAGGACCGGCCAGAGAGGTCACTGTCCCGCCTCCACCTGCCCAGGCAGGACCCGCAGCTCACCAGGACCCTCACTCCACTGCAGTGGACCAGCATGGACACCAGCAGGAGTGGGGAGGGGCCCCACCTTGGCCGGCCCAGGAAGAAGGGCCAGCTGCCCCTCCTGCGGACCCTGCGGACACCCCTGCCCTGGTCTGTGGGGAGCGGTCTTCAGGTCTGCTCGCCCCCCACATGCTCAGGCCCCCTGCAGCCCTCAAAGGCCCCTCCCCCTGTGAGTACTGCAGCCCTGGTCTCTGCTTGTGCCCTAGGGTCCTGTCCCTGCTGGAAATGAGGCCCCCAGAGGCGGGTGGCCACGGGGTCGCTGCGTTTCAAGGGCAACAGCGCCACCACCGGGCGGGCGCGGTGGACGCACCCAATTGGAGAGAGGGGGACCAATCCAGGGGGAGGGCACCTGGGCTGGGCAGATACAAGGTGATACGCCCTATATAGGGCAGGGGTGGGTGGAGGGGGGATGTCTCCTAACATCATCAAGATGACAAACTCAGGGAAGGGAACAGTCCTTCCTTGCATGGCCCCTCTGTAACAGAGAGAAGACAGGCCACATTCCAGAGCCCCAGCCTGGGGTCCACCTGGAGCCCCTCTGCTGATACCTGCTGCCTGGATGCTGGCAGCCCAAGGAAGCAATCTGGGAGCAGCCCCTGCGGCATCTCTGTGTCCTAGGACATGGGGGACACCTGAGCGCTCACCTGCACTCTGGCCTCTGTCAAAACTTAGCCTCTTGGCCTCTGTCTGGCCTGGAAACCTGAGTGTTTCTCCTGGCAGAGGTGAGAGTCCAGTGACCTGGAGCAACATCTTAGGCTGTGAGCCCTGGTCCCTGCAATTGCATTTCCTGTGAGTGAAGGTGACCCACATCCACCTGGAGTTCTTCCTGAGCACTGTGGGCTCTTTGGAAAGGACAGGGGGACCCGCTGAAATTAAACAGTGGCTGGATGGGAAAAGGCCAATGGGTCTGAAGGTAGAATTCCTTCTCGCCCCACAAGCCCCTATCAGTCTCTTCCGTTTTCTTTTATCCCCCTCCTGCCCCTCCCCCGCCAGCCATCAGGCCCCCAGGCACGGCAGGGCTGAGCCACGTAGGTCTCCTTCTCTGCAGGTGCCAGTCCCTACCAGAGGCCCTGGGGCTCTTTCTTTCATCAACACGCATGGAATAGTTGAAACTTGGGATGCGCCAAGGTGGAGAGACCCACGACAATAGGACTGAGAAGACACCCTTCCTGGGAAAGCCCCATGATGCAGAAACGGAGAGGTGGGATCTCGGGATGAGTGAGGAGGAGGAATTCTCAGAGCCTCCAGGGGTGCAGTCACAGGGTGGTGGGCAGGGACCCATCCCCTAGGTTTAGGGCAGGCAGCTGGCTGGAGGCCAGGAGAGCCCTCACTAGGAACTGACCACGCTGTCTCCCTGACCTCGGGCTTCCAGCCTCGAAAACTGTGAGAAATAAACATTTGTGGCTTGAGCTGCCCTGTCTGTGGTGTTTTGTGTTGGCAGCCTGGGCTAACCGAGGCAGAAGTCAGGTCTAAAACCCTGCAAATTCTGCCCCGTGCTCTGCCTCCTTTGTCTGAACAGGGGGATTTCTTCAACTTTATGCCCAAAACAAGAGGCCAGCAAGAAAACCCAGAATGGAAGAGGGACCGAGGGGGCTCAGCACTGGGAGGTCAGCAGGGGGCACCCGGGTCACATGGGCCCTCTCCATTGGGTGTGAAAGCCCCTCGGAGCCCAGGGACTGGGGCATGGCTCTGTGGAGCTCTGTGCAGGGCAGGTGATGGGAGCCGGCCCCGAGGCCCCCAGGTCTGTCTGTGGAAAGCCTGGCACTTTCCGAAAGGAGCATGACTAGAATCCCTTCCGCCCTCACAGAGGGGTTTTCAAAGCGAAGGGGTTTCTTGTTGGACTTTTCTTTCTGATGACTAAGTCAGCACATCCTGCTTGGGAGTAATCAGGCACGACCTTCAGTAAAATGACACGTCAAAGTCAAAAATCACTGATGCGCTGGGGGAGGAGGGGAAGGAGGAAGAACGCTGAGGTTCTTTGAGGGGAAAAAAGAGAGAGAGAACTGGCTACTCCCCTGGCTTTGGGGAACATTTTAAAAGTTAAAAACAGCATTTTGTTTTGTTTCTGAGATTCAAGTGAGACAAAAAGATCTCATTTAAGTATGTCACCATCCTGATGATCAACACAGTATCCGTTGTTGAAATTCATTGCCTGGAGCTATGAAAAAATTAGACAGCCTCCTTTACATGAGTGATCAGGGAGAGAGCAGGTGGTTGGCTCCGGGTTGCTAAATTGCATTTCTCTGTTTTAGAAATTCCACCGTCGCGATGTGGCCTGATGAGGCCCCCTCGCGCCATTAACCCGCCGCCCAGGGCCTTTGCCCTCTCGGCTCCTGCCACACTCCCCAGGCCGGCCGCCCGCAGGAGCCACGGACGTTATCTCCTTCTAAATTAAAATTGTAACTCGTTCGGTCCCATTTACACAAAGCCTCGGCTTTGACACATGCAATTACGATGAACACAAGGCCAACATGATTGCTAAGGGCTCCAGAAAGAGAGTTTAATCAGAGAACACGGAGTTGTTCCGGCCGACTTATAATTTCACTACTTGCTATTCCTTTATGTTCTTACGTGTTCCGATAATTAGATACACTGGTTCTTGCTTCCCGAGAGGCCAGAAAGGGCAAAATTCCTATTCTTTTTACATTAAAAAGATTAAATTATAATATAGAAAATCTGTAACTTTGGGTAGAAATGACAAATTCACACTACATTAATTTCAGTGCTTACAAAATGTTACCAATAATTTGTGCATTTTTTCCTTTCTTGTAGGTGCGTGTGAATTAATTACCTATCCAATTTCGGTGTCTTTCAAGTCAGCTTTCCACAGACAACTCTGAAATTAAAAGAAAATGAGGTTTGATTTCCACTCGCCGAGTGTATTTGTTTCAGATGTTTAACCATTTAAGCCTTTGTACGTGTACACGAGGACATGGATTAACAGACGCGCTTGCATCCAAAACACCATGGGACAGCGGAGTCCATGGGATGGATAACTGTGAGGTGAAAGGACAATTTCAATTTGATGCTTTAAAAATAAGTGCAGACTCACTGTAACCCCAAAGCAGAGGTGGCTGAGCACCCCAAGCCAGCAAACTCCACAGGAGGCCTCTCCTTGCGGCTCCAGCACATGGGGGGGGCGGGGAGGTTGCTGGGGGGTCCAGCTCCACTTCTTTGTCCAAACAACAATGGCTTGAGGCCCTGACTATGCTGGGCTCCATGCTAAGCAGTGGGAAGCAGCTCTCTTGGCAAAGGGACAGTGGACATCCTGTTCCCCATGGAGCTCTGAGGGCACATGGACAGGGTGACCCTCCGCTTGGCCCCCAGCCGTGACAGGGGCTGCACAGGGACGTATAATTTCACTACTTGCTATTCCTTTATGTGCTAATGTGTTCAGGTCATTAGATACACTGGTCCTGGCTTTGAAGGACACCCAAACCCAACCCAGGCTTCAGGGAAGAGGAGCTAGGGAGGTTGCAGTGAAGGCTGTGCTGGGCTCAATGGTGTCCCCCAAATTCATGTGTCCTGGGAGCCTGCGAATGTGATCTCATCTGGAAATAAGGTCCCGCAGGTGTAATCAGGTTACCATGAGGTCATACTGGAGTAGGGTGGGCGCTAACCCCATGTGACCGATGTCCTGAGGGGAAGGCCAGGTGAAGATGCAGCAGAGGAGCCCAGCCAGCGTGGCTCAGTGGCTGAGCATTGACCTATGATCCAGGAGGTCATGGATTGATTCGGGTTGTGAGCTCGATCCCCAGTAGGGAGCATGCAACAGGCAGCCGATCAATGGTTCTCTTTCATTGATGTTTCTATCTCTCTCTCCCTCTCACTTCCTCTCTGAAATATATATATATATATTTAAAGTTACAACAAAGGAGAACCCCAGGTGACGCCAGAGGAAAGAGGAACCGATGCACCTACACGCCAGGGGAGGCCGAGTAGCTGGGCAGGCAGGAAGGGCCCTCCCTTGCAGCCTTCAGAGGGAGCGTGGCCCCATGACACTTGGCTGGATTTCTGGCCCAGCACTGAGCATACATTCCTTCTGTGGGCCGCTTGGGAGAGGAACAGCAACCCCCACCGAGGGCTCAGGGGTGCACAGAGAGAGGAGTTGTGAGAGGGGGCGGGCATCTGAGCACCCCAGGCCTGCAGGCCAGGCCAGAGGTGACAGATTATTCCAGTCAAAATGCACTGGGAACCCTGTGAAAGGGTTTGTTCTTTTTTAGGGTCGCATTATGGGATGGTTGTCTGTCAGAGCGCCTGCACACACACCCACGTGTCAGCCTTCCTCCCGGTCCATCCTGCCCGCCTCCATCAGGGGAGCCTCAGAGGGAAGAGGGGACTGAGGGGCAGTGCCCGGGGTTGCATGTCCTGGCGGTTCAACCGAGGAAGCTCCAATGGGTGGGAAGTCGGGGCTGGGCATCCTGTCCTGACTCTCAGCTCCTTGGGACTCACTGGTCCTGGGCAGCCTCTGGCCAGTCCGCCCAGGTGAGCGCTCTGCTACTCCACAGGCCCATTGTGGCTAAAGCTGAGAAAAAAACAGCCTCCACCTCTTAGACCCCAAAGGAACTAATCTGCTAAAAATCCAGCTATGGATCCACCTATCGCTGCATCCATGGGCCGATTATTCTTGTCTTTCCGTCCAGGCACACGCACTGGGTAAGCAGCCCTGGCCTCCACTCCACCTCTCCAAAGGGAGGCACCAATCAGCTCTTTCCCAGCTCCCGCTGCCTGTGCGCCAAAGTGACGTGGCACCAGGGGGCGCTGTGGGCTCGGTCACGGCTGCGCTGACAAAGACCTGGAGTCTCAGCTGAGGGGCCATCAGAACTCCAGGCCCACGGTGGCCCATGATTTTGAGGCGGCCTCTGGACTGTACCAACACTGCTCACTTTTTGGAGACTCACTTTGAAAGACACCCAACCCCACCCCGGGGTTCAGCAAGATCCTCAGCTGAACACATGGCCTGCTCCTGTCACCTGTCCCATACAGACAGGGTCCCATTTGTTCACACCCTGTCCCTACCCCCTCTCCTACCTCAGAAAGGTAGGGGAGGGCAAGCACCCGTTTCCTCGTCACCCTCTCCTCTATACTTCCCTCCAACACACTCCTGCGGACACACACACCTGTGAACACATGCGCAAACACATGTACAGACATAGCCAGAGATGTGTGTACATGCTTGCACATGTGTACACACAGGCATGTGCACACTCAGATGCATGCAGACAGCCACACATGACCAGACACGCATGTGTTTGAACATGTGCACACAGAGACACTTTGATGCATGCAGTCATACATGACACTTGCACATGTGCACACACAGGCACAGGCACACTTCCTCACACTCTTGCCCACTCTCACACACACACATACAGGTGCAGATGCCCCCTTCCAGGAGGATGGGGCTCTGGTGGGAGGGATGGAGGCTGAGTCAGAAAAGCCAGAATAGGCAGCTCCCCACCCCTTGCCTCCCCTTCTCCTCTTGGCATCTGCTTTGGGGCAGCCTTTTCTTGGACCGAGGGAGGAAGACAAAAGAGACCTACACTCCTCTAAGCCAGGTCCAGCCCGAGGATTACCGTACGTGCATGCTGCTGGGGTGCCCCCACACCTAACACTCCCCCATCCTTGCCCCACCTCCCTCCCGAGAGAGCCTGGACCTGGAGTGCAGATACTGTCCACTAGAGGGAGGTGTTGGCTGTGATGCTGGCGCCTAGGTCCAAGGCCAGGCCCCAGGTGGGTTCAGTGTCCTGTGCCTGTACCATTGCTGTTCTAACTACAGAAACAGGGAGAAACAGAACCTGTCTTTTGCAGCAGGACACCTGCCACTGTGCTTGGAAAGGCTGGGAGCCCCCAGTCCACACTGACCCTCCCTGGTGAGCCAGGTCCTGCCCCCATACCTTCTAATTCAGTTATTCAAAGGATGGTCCTTGTTAAAACTCAGCTTCCTGAGCCCCTGCTAATCAAATGGGGTGCCTAGGGACAGGCCTGGAACCCTGCATTGACCACGGGAAGCCTGGGGAAGGGTCAGAGGCCAACCTGGTACAGGGGTGCTTTCCCCTGTCCTGATGCCCACTCCCCTCCACAACCCACCCACAGGGCTCCTGGTCCAGAGGACAGGTGGTCTGACCTCCAACCGCACAGTCCCAGGTGGAGGGGAGAGGACAGGGTCCCTTGGCCAGCATCCCAGGCATGCTGTCCCCCCACTCCTGCCCTGGTCCCCTCCTGGCCAGACCGTGAACTGTGAGGGACTGTGGAGGGTCGGGGGCTCTCCTCTCCTCCTGCAGGAAAAGCTGGTTCCCTGCCACCATCCCCGAGGGCCTGACAAGCCCACAAGAATAAGCCGGTAAAGCACATGCATCCAGGGCCGGCTGTGCAGACAGTGGCCACTGCAGGTCACGGCTGCTGCTCTGACATGTGGTTGTTTTGAGCTGACGGCACTCGGGGGAAAGCAGACTCACAGGGTCTCTCTGCTGTCCCCTCTCTGCCTGCTCCCAGATCCTCAGTTCTCTTGTGAAGGCCTGCACTCCTGGGACCAGCAGGGGAGACCAGCCCAAACACAGATGAGGAGGGTCCCGGACACACCCAACCACTGCCCTCGATCCTGCTAGTCCCCGGGTGTTTGCCTTCCCACAGTTTCCCATCCCTCTCCTTTGTCTTGTCTCTTCTCTTAAAATTCATCCTCCTCTGTCCCAATGGTATAAAACCCTTCACACCCGGCTGAAGGGTTTCTCTTCCTTGTGTGACCAACCCGCCCCCCCCCCCCCCCAACCACGTAAAACTAACATTAAGTAAGCACGTATGTCTTTTCTCCTGGGACTCTGTCTGTGGCCAGTTTACTTTGCAGACCTGGAGCCCGGCAGGCTCCTCGGGGAACAGAGACTGAGGTGTTTGCTGTGGCTCCAGAGCTAAGGGTCTCTGCCACATAGTAGCCTTTATTTGACTGCTTTTATATACAACCCTTGGGAAATTTAAACGCCATTCTTAGGCCCTGGGCCACACACACAGGCCATAGGCTGCCTTTGGACCACTTGGCAATAGTTTGTTCCATCCCCCACCCAACATCACCCACACAGCAGAGTCCTAACAGTGGAATTATTCTAGGCCAGAAGGTATGCAGTTTTAAAGTTTTGGGGGTGTTTTTTTTTTAATCCTCACCCCAGGATATTTTTTCCATTGATTTTTAGACAGTGGAAGGGAGGGTGAGAGACAGAGAGAGAAACATCGATGTTTCCTCCCGCCAGGGCCAGGGATGGAGGCTACAACCGAGGTAAGTGCCCTTGGCGGGAATCAAACCTGGGACCCTTCAGTCCGAGGGCCAATGCTCTATCCACTGAGCCAAACTGGCTAGAGCCAGTTTTAAAGCTTTTGATATGTTTTCCAAATTCCTCTCCGGGAAAATTACACTGACTTGTGCTTTTACCAGCAATACCTGAAATGGATTCCTCTGAACATTTGCCAGTATCAACCAGTATTATTTTTAAATGGGTTGCTAATTTCAGAGGCAAGAGCCACATTGTATCTTGTATCTTTTTAGGTGACTGTGAGTCTGTCTGCACATATAACTTAAGGTTCTGTGCAAGTCTTCTTACTTGTGGTGGACATTGACCCTCTGTCATAAGCCTCACAAGTTTTTGTTGGCTTTTGTCTTGCTTTAGCATTTTTTGAATTGTCAAAGCTTTTAATTTTATAATTTAGGGAGTGGTTTTCAAAGCTGCACCTCAGAACCTCCAGATAAGCACTAATTCGGGGTTGGATTCAGGAGGTGGGGGGCCTGGGCCCCCCACTGATGCTCCAGAAAGAACAAAACTCTTATCTGTCCTGCAAGGAAAAGGGTTCCACAGTAAAAAGCAAATAAAAAACAAAAACTGCCTCATCTCAAGCATGTTTGTCCTTTTGTTATGGCTGCATTTTCTGCATTTAACCCTTACACTCACATGCATAAATGCACACATATATACACACAGACACACACACATACATAAGCATACACACATGTACACAAATAACACAGAGACACATACACACTCTCACAGACACACACTGACACATTCACCTACACATATATACACACTTCCTCTGAGCTCTGCCTGGAAGCCTGGGGTATCTTGGGGTGCAGGCCCAGTCAGTCACCCCACCATCCTAATCCTGATGACCCCCAGGCCAGAAGAGTGAGAATGGTTGGGGATGGGGTGGACCAGCAGGAGACCAGGCTGGGACACGGGAGTCTGGACATCCCCAGGGCGGAGGTGTGATAGATTCACAGAAGTGCAAGGGTTCTTCTGGCTGTGGGAGCGAGAGGGAAAAACTGATTCAAATCCCAAACAACCATTAACAGTCAAAACCCTTTATATGTGAGGTTATAAGGTGACTTGTTTTTTTCAACATGATTTCTTATCAAATCTACCTCACCCAAACATGAGATGGGGAAACTGAAATAACCCAGGTGCAGGTGGCCCTTGATCCACACACCACCCCAACACTGGGCTGGTGTCCACTCGAAATGCTGCCTGTCCGGTGGCTCACTCTGCTTCCCTCCCTATGCTCCTCACTGTGGTGGCGAGCAGTTTTGTTTATCGTCGCATCTTCCTCTTCCGGGGGGTTTCTTCTGGTCATCGGCCCTCCCCGAAAAGTGGTCGGTTCTGCTCCTAGCCCACGTGCCTCGTGAGCACCCACCTGGGAGTTTCCCAACCACTCACTCGGGCCAGCCCTGGCCTTGCTGTTCCTCCTCCAGGGGCACCGAGATTGGCGGGCACCCCAGACTTGCCCAGAAGAACAGGCTGTAAGCAACCAGAATACTGAAAAGCAAGCCCCCATAATACAAGGCAGGAAGACTGCAGGGCTGCCCCTGGCAGGCTGTCCCAGAGCCAAGCTCCTTCCCGTCCTAACTCCACACACCACACGGGGGCGCTGCGAGCAGAGTTTTCCCCAAAGTTCCTTTCTCCCATGTGATTTCAACTGGAAATCAACACACATTAGAACAGAGGGAAAAAAAAAAATTGAAGACTGAGAACTAGTAATCATGATTTAAGCTCTGTTTTAACTTTATTCCCAGCATCTCATTGTAACATTGCCCATAAAAACCATGTGTGAAATGTGTTTCATGGCTCAGAAAGACTCTCTAAAACATCAGGGATATTGTAAGTTATTAGATAGAATAAGCAGCATGATCTTGTTTAAAGATTTTATTTAAAAACATTTTTAAAAATAGTAAAGCTGGTATCTGTAGTGTTCTCTGGGTGTGGGAATCTGAGTGAATTTATTTTCTAAACTTTGCATATAAATACTCTCCAGGGTCTTTTGACAATGAGTAATTTTAACAAAACCACTATCCTCTGAATCATGACACCCTCTGAGAAGCTGTCCCTTGCCAGGGCGGAGTGACCCAAGTGACACTTTTGGGGGGTAGGTCTTGGGAACCCCAGGAGTCCCCATCCCAGGGGTCTTACTGGAGGCAGCGGGTTCCGTCTCCATGAGGCTGGCTGGTTTGCCTGGGCTGCTCAGACCCCCGCACCCTTTCACCCAGAGGTTCTCTGATGTTCACATGCCCAGTTCCTAATCTGTGAGCAAGTCAGCTTTGTCCCCAGAGACTGGAGAAATGCAGACGTGGGCCACCCCACAACTGCTGAGTCAGAACCCACATGCCAACGTGACCTCTGCTGACTCAGGGTCACACAGACACTGGGACGGAGCCCCCCTGGGCTGGAGCACTCCACAGAGGTCCCTGGGAGCTTGGAAGATGGTGCTGAGGAGCTCCACGAACAGGGATCTCTCTCCCCACCCAGTCACCTGCTCCCCTAAGTACCTGAGAGAGGTGTGAATTCACAGCTGCCACTGGGCAAGACCCTGCCAGGGACCAGGACAACTTGGCTCCCCCTTTCTTGACCTGCTACCAGGGAGGGGGAGGTACCTGCCCACATTTCTCAGAAGAGTGCGGTCCCAGGCCTCAGGGGCTGCTGGGCACACAAGGAGGGGCTTGGAGAACTCTTCCTGTTGGTTTGCTTCTCTAAGGGCTCTTCATGTGCCCTTGGAGGGAGCGTGACCAGACTGAGTGGAGGGCTGGGAAGACGTGTTCCCGGCAGGGCCTGGGGAACGTGACTGTGGGGTGCAGGTGGGTGAGCCTTGGCCGTGGGCAGAGCAGCGAAGGCGCAGGCCCACTTCACCGCAAGCTGCTGAGTGGCTGACCTTGAACACGTCCCCCATGCCCCATGCCTGGGGCACTGGAACCTGTCATTCCAGCCAGACCTCAGGGACCCCACCAAGGCCAGGGGCCCAGGACACGTGCCTTCAGGTCAGCTCTCGTGGGCACAGGGAAGGGCTGCCCCAGGCCCTGGCACAGCGGGCTGGTCTGCGGTTCCAGTGACCCCACCCACAACACAGGCATACCCCCAGGGTGCCGTCCTCACCCAGGCCAGGATGGCTGAGCTCCTGTCACCACCAGTTCCTTCCCCAGTCACGGAGAGCCTGCCACCCACACCCGGACACCACCTTCGCTGCCCTGCCCCCGCTGGGAGGGCCTCTGACCAAAGGGCGAAGCGCAGCCAGCCGCCCACAGGGGACCTCCCGACTTCCAGGCACCACTGAGCACCTGAGCAAGGCTCTCACCGCCACTCTCACCGCCACGTGGCCCCTTCAAGGACTCTGTCACTTTCTCTTTCGCCCAGGCAAGGGCAAGTGCTGGAAGCGCAGCCAAGGAGCCCAGAGCCCTGACAGGGGGGAGAGGTGGCCAGGCTGTGGCCATTGATCTCCTGTCCTGAAGCTCTGGGGGAGGAAAGGCCAGGTGACAAAATGGCCAAAATGTTCAGAAACAGCCAGGGGGGCAGAAAGCGCTGGTGCTGGGGAGAGAGCGTCAGAGGCTGAGGCGAAGCTGGGGCCAGTGAGCCCCTCCAACAGCCCCATTCCTGCCCCCCACCCCCACCCCCGACAAACCCGGTGTGGACAGGAGACCCAGGCACAGCCACGCTTCCCTCCTGTGAGATCCCAGGTGCCCTGTTCCCAACAGTGGGACCTGGGCTGGGGCGGAGGTGTCTTGACGACTTGGAGACAGTAACCGAGCAGGTCTGGACCTGTGTTTGCAGGACCTCCCTCAGGCTGCAGTCGGTCATTCCTGCCTCCCGCTGCCCCCTTCCCACCCACCCCTCACCCGCCGCCCTGGGCTCCACGCCTTAGACTCACTTCCAGCAGAAGCTGTTTCCTAAAAGCCAACAAGGCGGGGGCAGGCCTGTGCTCACACCTGAGGGGACTGTCTGCCCAGGCACTCGCAGGTGACATCTCCCAGGCCACCTGCGCCTCCCCTTTGGTTGTAGCACATGGGCTCCTGTACAGGGCTGCTCCCAGGCAGCACCCATCTCCTCCCTATTGAGCTGATGGATGTACATGGGTGTTGGGGTACCTACCCCCGGGCCCCAGGCTGGCTGGGTCCCTGGCACCTCAGGGGCAGCAAAAGTCACAAGGTTGCCTCTGAGCTGCCACATTTCCTCTGCGCCCTCAGGGGAGGCATATGGTAGACGGGGGAACCTGCAGGTGGTAGTGGGGCATCGCTGGGCACCGGGGATCCAGGTGGGGTGTGTTTGGAGGATCTATGGGAAGGCTGGGGTTCTGAGAGCAGAGTGGGCCGCAGTCACACATGGGCTTCCAGGGTGCTGGCAAAACTCAGGCGCCTGTGCCGTGTGGTCACTGCCAGGACCCTGCCTTCATGAGGAGCTCACACCATAGGCTGCTAACCCAGCCCCAGTGCCTCCAGGGCAGGTGTGGTGACTCACAAAGCTCTCCCGGGGCACCGGTCAGTCCCTCACCAGCACGAGGTTCTGGCCTTGATGTGAACTTCCTGGTTTGTGTCCTGTGGCCTCCTCACTGGTCTCACCAGATGGTTTTCTAAGGTCAGGAGTCTCCCCAGGGGAAAGCAGAACTGTTTTCTACCCCAGTGCTATGAAAAGGGTATGACAAAGTCCATAAAAGATGACTAAGTTCAACTACATCTGAGTAATCAAACATTTTGATAGCACGGAAAGAAAGAAAAGCCGAACTAAAGCCAGTGCAGAGACGGGGAAAATGTTTACAGAGTGTCAGAAGTGACAGACAGTAAATCAGCTTTTGCAAAACTGCAAATAAAAGACAAGAACTCAGTGGACACGATGAATACATGATCCAGAGTAAGGAAATGCACATGGACAACAAGCACATGAAAATGCTTGACTTCAGCCTGGCTGGCGTGGCTCAGTGGTTGAGCATCAACCTATGAACCAGGAGGTCACTGGTTCAATTCCCAGTCAGGGCACATGCCCAGGTTGCAGGCTCGATCCCCAGGGTGGAGCATGCAGGAGGCAGCCCATCCATGATTCTCTCTCATCATTGATGTTTCTCTCTCTCTCTTCCTCTCTGAAATCCATAAAAATAAATTTTTTTAAAAAGAAGAAAAGACCCGGCCAGGACTTTGTCTCAGGCGGCTGGTCAGAATGATCAGGTTGACCAGTTGTCTGTGGAGATGAGAGATTGAAGACGAAGACAAGGGGCTGGTGATTGAGTGGGGGCGGGCTGGGGGGTGGGGCCGGGTCCAGGGACGGGGCCAGGGCCAAAGAGCAAATAAAAGTTGACAGAATAAAAAAAAGAAGAAAAGAAAATGCTTCAGCAACAAGGAATCACAGTCTGCCCGTGAAGTGACCATCTCCAGAGACACAGGGCCCAGGGACAGGCACGCTCCCTCTCTCATAAGTGAGCGCGTGCCTCAGCTCCACCGAGAAAACGAGAAAACGCAAACGCCTGTGTGTGCACCTGGCTCACTGCCTGCCTCCAGGGCCTCTCTGAAGCCCCTCCAAGCCCCCGTCTGCACCCAAGGTTCCTGGATGGTGCAGGAGGTGGCAATGGCCTAGGGCCATGGTCGGCAAACTGCGGCTCGCGAGCCACATGCGGCTCTTTGGCCCCTTGAGTGTGGCTCTTCCTAAGCCTTAGTAGTACCCCAATTAAGTTAATCACCATGTACCTACCTATATAGTTTAAGTCTTAAAAATTTGGCTCTCAAAAGAAATTTCAATCTTTGTACTGTTGATATTTGGCTCTGTTGACTAATGAGTTTGCAGACCACTGGCCTAGGGCTTTTCTCTAAGAGCTTGGGAGGAGCACCTTCAGGCAGCCGGGGGAGCAGAACTCTTAACAGCTGGATTTGGTTGTCTGAATTTTTTCAGGAAATACAGGCTGAGGGCCCTTGGGGTAGAGGCTGCCTCTTTGTAACAGCCCAGGCCCGAATCAGCAGGTGCGGGTAGGCAAGAACAGGGGTGTGTGTCCTCCAGGCAGCTGTGGTCTCTCG
This sequence comes from Myotis yumanensis, assembly GCF_028538775.1. Lineage (NCBI taxonomy): Eukaryota > Metazoa > Chordata > Mammalia > Chiroptera > Vespertilionidae > Myotis > Myotis yumanensis. The sequence goes on from NW_027223755.1 coordinate 28,533,863, forward strand.
CTCATCTGCTGTGTTAATGGGCCCCCACCTCCACTGGGTCCCCGACTCTCACAGAGCAGCAGGTGCGTGAGCTCCTGAGTGTGAGAGGATGTGGGACCAGGTCTGGGGTCCGGGCCCTCCTGGAGCAGAAGAGGAGAGGCAGGGGCCAGAGTCAGGACAACCTGGAGCCTGAACTTCCTGAGGTCACAGAAGCCAGAGGGGAGCTTACTATTGTCCCAACTTTACAGTGAGACAGGCAGGCAAAGTGTCACTCTGAGGTCGCACACTTCAGGCCAAGTGAAGCCCCAACACGTGCTTGTGAGCTCCTCTGAGACCGAGAGGGAGAGCAGGTGGCGAGCGGGCGAGGGCTCACCATACCCTGGAATGGCCTCCCCTCCCTCTTTATTTATGCTCTGGTTCTACAGTGAACACGCTTGGTTCATGTAGTGAAAAGTGTCCAGATCAACAGAACTCAGCTACTCTGCCCTCCCGGTGGCAGGCAGGGTGAAGCAGGTCTGCGGTGCTCACTGCATTTGCCAGGGTCAGTGGAGTGGCTTACCTGCCAGGCCAGATGGGCACCATCCCTAAATTACCACCCAGATGGCAGCCACCCCAGAGCAGTCCCGACTCAGGCCCCCCTGGCCGCACATGTGCCCTCGGTAACGCACTGTCATGTGTCTTGACAGAGTCAACGTCGGAATCTGGTAGCGCAGGCCATTCGAGTGATTGGAGCAGCAAGTCATGTCCAGGCCAAGTCCTGCTGATGTCCAGTAGGAAAAGGTCAAAGGACATGCAGGGAGCGAAAGACAGAGGCAAAAGGATGAGCATGAAAGGACTCCTCATCTTGGAATGTGCACCTCAATTCTAAAGAATTTAGGCAATAAAACGTACTGGATTTCAGCATTTGGAAAATGTTGATGAATACATTTAAACTAAAATGGTGTGTGTATGCAAGAACTGAGAGTAAGTCCAGAACTCTGTCCCTGTGAGCAGAAGATTTATTGAACTTTAGGCTTCAACAGGTGTCCCCCAGCTCCCACCCTCGTCTACCATCCAACACCTTCACTTTGGCATCCACCTCCCTGCTGACCCTTGCTTGCTGGACGTCCGGCCAACCAGTGTCAGCACGGCCAGTGGGTCCACACAGATGAGCCGACTCTAACTGGCAGGACTGAGGAATGGCATTTGTCACAAATTTCCACCATAGCCTATGGCACTTTCATGCTGAAACCAAGACAGCCACTGCAGAAAGGATCACCCCTTATCTCTGAAGAACATACAAAACCACTAGAGGCCCAGTGCATGAATTTGTGCATGGGTGGGGTCCAGCTGGCCCAGCCCCAACTGGGATGGATTGGGGCTGGGCCTGTTGGGAGGAGGAGATGGCGGGAAGTTGGCCGGCCAGCCCGCCCCATCAGGCCCCAACAGGCTGGGCTGGCTGGGTAGAGGGGCTGCAGGCAATTGCCAGGCTGGCCCTGCCCCTGATTGGGGTTGGGGGCCTATTGGGGGTGGGGCTGGCCATGGAGAGGGGCTGTGGATGGTGGGCTGGCTGGCCCTGCCCCCAAATAGGGTGGGGAGTGTCGATTAGGGGGAGGGGCCATGGGTGGTTGGCTGGCCAGCCCTGCCCCTGATTGGGGTGGGGGGACGATCTGGGGTGGGGCCGGATGGGGGGAGGGGCTGCAGGAGGTTGGCCAGCTGGACCCACCCCCTATTGGGGTGGGGGGGTGATCAGGAGCAGGGAGGCTGGGGGGAAGGGCTGCAGGCCTAGTGGGGCTGCGGGGGGGGGGGGGGGGGGGGGGGGAGCATTTGCCCAACTGGCCCTGACCTTAATCGGGGTGGGAGAGTCCCATCAGGGGTGGGCCAGCCAGGGGGAGGGGCCGTGGAATGTTGGCTGGCCGGCCCCACCCCCTGATCAGGGCTGGTTCGCTGGCCACAGTTACTGTCGATAGCTTTTTATATATATAGACGGGCTTGTCCTGGGGCTCCTGGCTCAGGCCTCGCCTCAGGGGGCACCAGGCGGCTGCAGTGCCCACATCCTGGCCCTCTGCTCTCTGTCATCACTTACCTGCCTTCTGAGTCATGACCACTGTGTTGTTCATCTCAGAACAGAATTCTCACCATGCCTCTCTCTCCTTTAGGAATTAGTCTGTCGGAGAACATCACAGTACACTGGGTCAGGTCTGCTGACAAACATCTCAGAAAGCTACCATAAGGCCCCAAACTGCTTGAAGTAGTTAAGTAACTTAGAAAAAGTAGACATATGTGAAAAGCAAGCAGGCGGTGGGGAGGGGGAGGGAGGCATGGGGTCAGAGCGCCGGAGGCAGAGGGCATCTCTGGTCTTGCAGAGGAATGCCTGCAACGTTAGAGTTTGCATTAGAAAGCCTTTAGAGGTTCTGACAGCCTGAATGGCTGGAGCCAAAAATGGACAGGTGGTCCGACTCGCCACTTCCTCCATCTATATTTTAAACTGACCATTCTCCGAAGCTTCCGATGGGCGAGAGGAGAAAAGATAGCACTGTCAAGCTGTGGTGTCAACACCTTCCCGCGCAGACGCCTTCCTTTGGCTCCTGAGAGCACCCCTGGCGCACCCACATGGCACCTGCCTGCTGTCCATGCGTCAGAGAGCTGTCTCTGTGCCAGCCCCTGGGTGGCCCCTCGCACCCAGGATTGGGCTGAGAGCAACTAGAAGCACTGTCAGCACAAACCTCCCGACCGAGAGTCTTCTGAGACACAATGGCTTCTCCCTTTATTAAACACAGTCTGTAATTTATAAAAATCGCCTCTGTTTAAAAGCCCCAAATGTTTATATGCCTAATTCATTATTGCTTCTTCTGATTTATTTTAGAAACCATCAGAAGTGCTCACTAGGTTTATATAGAAAGTTGTTCATTTCACAATTGATAATAATAAAGAAAACGTGTACATCGTCTAGTGCCCGGCTGCAACATTATAATAAAATGCAGAGTGTGAAATATTATATGACTATATTTAGCACTTATTCAACTTCATAAATATCTTAAATGCTTCATAAAAAATGATGTAGAACTTTTTGTTTTATATGTATGGTAATGATTAAGTGATTAATCAAGAAAATGACCAGATAATTTAGAAAACAATGTATTTGCTATTATATTAACTCTCACTAAAAGGCCATGTTTCTTCTCCTCCCTTCTTCTGAGCCAATTCTCTTTAATCGGCCCATCAGTGCTAAGTATAATGCTAGGAAGTGCTCTCAGCTGCTGCTAGGAGTTAGGGAAGCCCAGGCCGAGGCTCTGTTCCATGCGCCCCACAAACAGCTGCACAGAGGAGGGGCGGTGTTGGTAGGAGTGCTTTCTCACTACCCCCTGAGAGGCCCTGAGGACCGAGGCCCCACTGTGCCCCATACCCCACTCTGCTCAGCACCGGAGAGATCCCAGGCCTCAGGCATGTTGCATGTCCTGCCACGTGGCTCCACTGAGCACCTGGGACAGAAGGTGCCCTCATCCTCCCCACCCACAACTGTCTTTCCAGCTCTCTCACCTGGGGTCACCCATTAGGTGATTCTCCAACCCCATCGTGACCCCGGTCCACTGCCCCGACTCCTGTTTGACTGTCCCGCGTCCTCCCGGAAGCACTGACCTGGCCACCCCGTAGGGCATTGGAGGCCCAAGCAGGGCCCTTTTACGGAGCCAGCCAAGCATCTCCAGCCAGCTCACCCCAGCCTCCTCCCAGGGGCCGCCCGCCACGCAGAAGAGTAAGGACACTGAGTATCCATGAGTTAGGGCTGCCGGCTGGGGCTCTCACACATCAATGGTGGGAATGTAAGGTGGTGTCTCCGCTTCGGGAAATGATCCGGTAGCTTCTCACAAAACAAAGGCACAGATGCCCTGCGACCCGTCAGTGCCGCCCCCACATGCGCACCCGGGAGGGGGACAGCCGGTCCACACAGGGCGGTGGAGCAGGGGGCCCGGCACTTCATCCCTGGCATCCCCATCGCCCAAGTGTCCATCAGCAGGACAGAGGAACAGGTCGGAGCTCATCCGCCCGACGGGGGGCAGCACAGCCATGCGGAAGAATGACAGCGGACACACGGCGGCATAGCTGCACCGCATGGGCGTTGCGTTAAACGCTGTTAGTTACCGATTGCTGCATAACTCGTCACCCCAAAACTTAGTGGCTTAAAGCAAAACCAGCTATCTCACACAGCTTCTGTGGGTCAGGAATTCCAAACGGGCCTAACGTGTTGGTTCCAGTTCCATGTCCCTCAGGAGGCTGCAGGCCAGATGTTGGCCAGTTACCTGAAAGCCGGATGAGCCGGAGGACTGGCTGTGAGATGTTCATCATGGAATCTTCTCCCTGGGGCTCTTCATTCACTTTGAAACTGGCTACAAGGGCAGCGCTCTCGTGTGGGAGGGACTTCAAGGGCTGTCATTTTAAGATGACCAGGAGGTGGGGTCACTGGTGTCCACCATGGAGACCGGCCACAAGTACATACTACGTGTTTCCCCCTTTTGGAGCTCGAGATCAGGCAAAACTCACCCGTGGGATAGAGTTCCCAACAGTGGCCTCTACTCTTGAGGGCGGTGTTTGCCAGGGCAGGGGTGGGGGTGAGGGGTGGGATATACGTTCTGTTTCTTGCCTGGGTGGAGATTGTGCAGGTCCATACACGGGTGAAAATGAGTCGAATGCTTACGACCTGTGCCTTGACTACCTGTAAGTCAATTACACTTTAAGACATAAAAATTAAAGCGTACAGTGTGGTAAACACTGTGACATTGTGACAAGGCTACATGAAGGGCCCCGTGGACAGCCCGACAGGAGGAGCAGGGGCCCTGAGTCAGGCAGCCTTGGAGGAGGGCAAGGCTTCGGGCATGGGGAGAGCAAGGAAGGTTTGTCCGAGTCTGTGCAGACTGGACCCCAGGCTACGAGCTCAATGACCCTCCTGGCAGATGGCACTCAGGGAGACCACCTGGGAAGGCCTGACAGGACCTAAAGGGAGAGAGGCCAGCCAGCCCCCAGCTGCTCCACGTGCCCAGCCCCAGGCTTCCAGCTCAGCCGACACCTAATCCCAGCCACCGAGACCTGAGAGAGAGCCACCCAGGACCGTCCAGAATTCCAGACCCACACACATCAGGAGTGCGGTGACATGGCTGTGAAAAGCCACCAGGTTTGGGGAGCTCCCTGAAGCTGGACCCCGTCCTCCGAGGCCCCTCTGCCAGACACCCTGGGCCCCAGGTATGTTCACGGGGCTTCTGCTGTGAGAAAAACCGTTTGATGCTCTGAAGCCAGCGTAAATGCGCCGGGACACCCGGGAGTGCTCAGGATGAGCTGAGCGTGTCTGTGCCCGTCAGAAGTCGGTTGCAACATCGGAGCCGCTGTCATCACAGATAACATTCTCGTCTGAGAAATGAGAGGCCCCGAGGAACAAACGGAGGCGTCAGCAGCGATAAACCTTGATTGCAGGAGAGGGTGCCCGCGGCTTCCACCTGCCTCCCCATGCCTCCTTCACCGGTTTCCACCCCAGAGTCAAGGTGCTCTAAGAGCAGCCCTGGTCTTTGGTGTGTGCCAGGACCCTGAGGGGTAGACAGCAGGCTGGGCTCTGATCTCACACAGAGGACAGGTCCCGAGGTGTGAGTGAGGAAGCAACCAGTCGCTGGGGGGCTCTGGGTCTGAAACAGAGGGGTCCGAGGAGGCCTGGGCACAGTCATGGCCAACACTTGAATTTCGCTTTGTAGGTCTGCGGACCCCAGCATGTCCATCCCACTTGTCCTTGCGTAACTGGCATTAAAGAACTGCCTGGCCGGCTAGTGAGCAGGACCAGGGAGCCTGCCCGGCCTGAAGGGAGTGGCCTGGAGCAAACACCCTCCTGAGGGCTGGACAGGCTCTCCATGGGGTGAGTGTCTGCGTGGCCTGAGGCCCCTGGAACAAATCACCACTCACTGCAGCAGAAATGGGTTCTCTCCCATCCTGGAGGCCAGAGTTCGACACGCAGATCCTGCTCTCTGCGGCTCCCACGGGCCTGCCCACTCCGGCTGCCGGTGCTCAGAGGCCCCTGGCTGGTGGCTGAGTCTCCAGCCTCGGCTCCATCTTCAGGTGGCTTCTCTTTGTGGCACATCTAATCTCCTGTCTCTCTCTTGTAGGGACATTGGTGATGCATTCAGGGCCAAGCAGTTAATCCAGGATCATCTCAGATCCTTAACTAATTCACATCTGCTGGATCACATTTCTCCTATTTGGAGAAAGGTCACATTCACAGGCTCCAGGGATCAGGACACGGACACGGCACCCACCACAGGAGAGGTGTCGGTTACAGAACCGCTGTGCCCGTCCGTTCCCGGCTCTGACCAGCATAGACCATTCTGCCCAGATCTGCAGCCCAGGAACCACTGGAAGGACCGGGGGGGGGAGGGGGGGGAAGCCAGTTTCTCAGGGACACTGGAGAGGCAGGTTCAGAACGTGGCACCAAGGCAGGAGGCCAGAAACCAGCCAAGATCCAGACCCGAGAACAGATTGGATAGGGGCGCTGCCTCGGCCACGGGACCCCCAGTGACCTGGTCACGCTCCGTGGAATGGACTCTGCCATGCACCTGGTGGTGGATGAGGGACCTGAAGCCTTGCAACCCCCGGCCATGCAGGACCCTTCATGATGGGAGCCTCCAGGCCGGGCTTCCTGGCTCCAAAATATGTGGAACCCAGTTCTCAGGGAACAGGGCAGAGCACAGGTCAAGGGCAAGTCATGGGTGACTCAGCATCCCTCGGTTATAAGAAGTGAAAGCCCAGGACATGAAGACTTGAGGGCCCCCACTTGTGGCACCCAAGCCATGCAGCTGGGGAGCAGCTTGTGAGGGAGAAGGGCCTCCGTTCCGCTGATTGCTGACCCACAGGAATCTGTCTAAACATGGGGTCCAGAGGAGTGGGTCCAAGAACTCTGCCAGGAAATGCATCTGCTGCCCTGGTCCCATGAAGGCAGGGAGGGGGTGAGAGGCAAGAAAGCCAAAGTGACAAATGTGTCCCCTGCAAATGCTGAGGTTCTACCCCAGGGCACCCCAGAGACAGAAGAAAACCGTGGACAGAAATAACTAATCTTTCAAAATGAGTCCTCATCTGTAGTCTCTACATCATATATTTTTAGTGTTTGCATTTATTTTATTATGATTTCTTAAAATGCATGGCCTTTTTGTGTCTCTGGGCCTTGCATGCAGAGTGGACCCCCTGGTTGAGGATGGCAGAGCCACAAATGTAGGGGTCAGTTTCTGCCTGACTATGAGCTACCACAGCAGCCACGCCAGGACCAACCACCTGGATTTTGTTTTTAATGGAAGGCCCTGCTCTTTGGGTTTCTGTCCACTGCAGCTGAAGCAGATTCTTCTTGCTTTGGACTCTCCCTCATGATGGGTGCGTAGAAGTGTGTATTTGTTTAGCCACTTTGAATTAAATTTTAAAATGTAGATACTGGCCCCTCCAATCCTTGGGAAGCCTCCCCATTTTCCCTCTATTATCCTTGAAATATCCCATGTTGAACCATCACTGAAAACAGCCACCCTGGGAGACCGCTGGATGGCCCGGAGCTGGCATGAGTGATGGTCAGGGTTGTCCAGGTGGCTGCTGCAGAGGTTCCGAGCATCCATCAATGCCCACTGGCTGTCGGTCACTCCTGAGACAGCGTCCAGAGGGTTTCTGGAGATGCTTAGCTCTTCCTGAGCAATGGAAACAGTGGGCACTGTCATTGTTTTGCAGGAAAACAATGACTCCACGAGGATGTGCATTTACAACACATCCATCCAGGATATTAATAGGGGGCTCTCACGCCCTCTCAACTCCTCCTCCAACCAGCAGCTGGTGAGGGATGCCTCCATGGACACCTGTCCCCAGGACCACACTGCAGCTTGCTCGACTGGGGCCACACCTGGATTACAACTTGGAACTGAAATGATCCGTCCAGCTGGATGGCCTGCAGTCCAGACATCTTCTGCTACATGAGTTCAAGGGCCCTAAGTCACCCAGACCCTGCCTGTCTCCTTGCAGTGACGTGACCCTCAATTAATGTGCTTCATTCCATTAAGAAAACACAGCCAGGGTCGTTGGTTTGCGTAGTTCGGTGTAAACCCTCGGCTGATGGACTGACACCACACTTTTCCGTAACAGCTGCCATGGGACAGCGTAGGTGCAGCCAGGTTCATCTTTTTGGCTCTGGCTAGCCTCCTCCTGCCCGACAGGCCTAGGCCTGCCCAGTATTCCCCACGCGCAGAGTCGCAAATTGGGCAACTGTGAGAATGACAATAAGGGCAGGAGGGTTGTAGCTATCACAAGTGTTATTTTGTGGAAAACTCAAGGGCTTATGGGAAGCTTGGTGGTGTTTACAGATCAAGGACACGGAAGGTGAGGGTGATGCTGACCTGCTCTCCAGAGGTGAGCCCCTCAGAGACGTTTTCAGGAAGGAAGCCGGGACTCGATGGCTTGGTAAATATTGGCACAGCTGGATTCGGAGATGGACAAGGAGGCCTGATGTGGACGGGTCCTGCCAACGTCAGCCTGCCCCGGTTGGGAGAGGCACCTGCCACAGGGACCCTCCCCGGCATCACTCACACTCTCTCTGCTCCAGGGCACCGCCCATGGGGACAACACCAGTCTCCCCTCCCCACCTGGCCCAGCTGAGGACAGGAACACTGTCTACACTGAAGGCACCGAGTCCTGCTCTCTCTGTGATGTCAGGCCTGCCGAGAACCCAAGGCCCTGCCCCGCCCCGACCATGTGTCATCAGAACCACTAGAAATTGTTCAGAAAGGCAAATACTGGGCAAGCCTGCTGTCCATGCACCACGGAGGACGCCTGCCAGCCAGACATGGTGAGATAAAGAGCATAAAGAGCAGCCTTCGATTAAAAAAAGAAACGTTAAAACTAAGGAATCATTACTACGAGGTTGAATAACCCTTGTTTTAATAGGAAAGTCAGCTTCCAAATTAATGTCTCACAATTGAAAATCGTTCTATCCTGAGGCGTCTTGGAGTGACGTGCACCCACAGCAGGCTGCCCTGCAGCAGGCTCAGCATGGGCCGGTGGGGACTGGGTTTATCATCAACCACACCACCGCCCCAGTGCGTTCCAGGGCTAAGCTACACAGGACTCCGGGTGCTGTCTTCAGCGTGAGCAGTGGACAAACCTGTGTTTCCAGTCGCGTTGGAAAACATGGTTAAGATTCATCAGAGTGTTGGGGTGGCGGAACCGAACTCATCACGACACCGAGGAGGAAGCTGAGGGGCTGAGTGCCCCGTCTCGATCCAGGGCACGCAGTGACCAGACCCAGGCCAGCCTCCTGGCCCCGCCTGCCCCACACCCACAGCACGCGTGGCTGGGTCTGCAGAATTTCTGTTTGGCACACGGACCCTGATCAGTCACCTGCCTCCAAAATCTCTCGCCCTTTACCTGACTCTTACTGGCAAGTTCAAAACACAACCTGCTTCCTGGACATCCACTGAAGTGTGTGGGAATGTAAACACGCCTGAAAGCCAACCTGAGCAGCACCTCCCTCCCTAGGCATTTGGGGTTCAGGGCACGCCCCCTCCTGTGGCACAGTGAGCCTTCAGCCCGCGTGGGAGGGGGTGTCCTCTGGGATGGTGCCCTCTCTCCCTGCCGTGGCACTCACAGCCCAGCCGCCCACACGCACCCTGTTTTTTCAGCACTGCCCTCTCTACGTGTCCAGGAGCAGTCTCCTCAGGAGTCAGGGACGGGAGCAAAGGAGTCGATACGGAGAGATGGGGGGAGTCATTACAACAACCCTCTGTACACCGTGTCCCTGGGGACAAGCTCTCTGGGCCAGAGGCATGAAAGTGTAAAGCAACACCCTGAAATCTTGGCCGGAGAGAGGAGAGGAATGGGGGTCTGCTGGGGTGGAGCACCATGGGGAGTTTCCTGTTCCCGCAGGCCAGCTAAGCGGATGCCCAGGGGGACAGAGCTCCCCGCTCCTGCTCCGGAGCTGACTTCCAGCTGCTATGTCAGCCTGGTTTCTGCCCCTCGGGGCCTGGGCCAGGCGTGGCTTTGAGGGCTGTGCAGGGAAGTGTAAATCTGGGCACTGTGCCCTCTTCCCTCTTTCTGCTCCCTGGTTTCTGAGAATGGCCCACAGCCACCGGGCACTGGGAGTGAGCACTGCCACTTAACAAGAATGGGGGTGCATTTATTTGAACAACAAGCCAGCTTTATATATATATATAGTGTTGTTGTTGTTTTTTTGTTTGTTTTTTGGTGTTTGGTTTTTTTTTACTGATTTCAGAGAGGAAGGGAGAGGGAGAAAGAGATAGAAACATCAATGATGAAAGAGAATCATTGATCGGCTGCCTCCTGCACACCCCCCACTGGAGATTGAGCCCACAACCTGGGCATGTGCCCTGACCGGGAATGGAACTGTGACCTCCTGGTTCATAGGTAGATGCTAAGCCACTGAGCCACATCAGCCGGGCTAAACAACAAGCCAACTTTAAAAATTGCACCATGGCTGGCAAGACCCCTGCATTTAGGGCCTCACATACCAAGTGCCACCTTAACATCATGGGCAGAACAGCCTCTCTGGCTATGTTGGCCCAACTCCCGGGCCCACCAGAGCCTCCCCTCGGGCACCAGATGTCAGGGGATCAGCCTCCCTCCCTTCCAGGGAGCCAAACAACTCAGGTTTCAGAGCCTGTGGATGGGGACTGACCACAGCAGCCTCACAATATCTGCACCAGCGCACGTCTCCTTCCTAGTTCTGGCCGTGTGGTGCCCTCTCACCGACACAGGCAGTGCTGACTTCAGCCAGTGCCCACGCCCCAAAAACTAAAAATGGGCTCCGTGCACTTTGGACAGTGATGACAAAGAGGGCTGTGAAGGCCCAGTGACCGTCTGACGTGGCCTGAGAAATTCATGGGGCGGGTTTCCTCTGGGTTCACCCACTGAGCCAGGATGGGGCGCCACTGCCTCTCCCACCTGATGGGCTGGCAGACGGAAGAGCTGTCCGGGCGCCCATCTGGGATTCCGGCCCCCGCAGTGTGGCCAGCCAGACCCTTTCTATTCAAAGTCATGAATGAACAGAGGCTTTTTGTTGCCCTGAGATTTCCAGGGCTGAGTGATCTCGCTCCGTAGACCGAGGATGCCTGGCCAGTGTCCAGTGGGACACAGAGGGACCTGTGTGTCGTGTTGGGTCAACAGCACAGCACAGCACAGCCCCGGCGGGAAAGTGGGGCAGCCGTTCATAAAACTCTGACTGGTGGGAGTGAGGCGTGCTTTTTCCAACGTAGCCAAGATGCCGGGTCGTGCTGAAAGCTCAATGCCAGTCGTGGTTACGGCATTTGGACTGAAAATAAAAATGACAGAATCAGAAGCTGGGGCGAATTCCATTTTCTCACTCTCCTTCAACAAAGCCGAATGAATGGAGATCAAACCCTACCCTTCAAAAACACACTTGGCTGAGGACTGCCTGTGCCAAGCGTCAGCCAGAAACAATTGTTCTGCTGACAGCAGAAGCCCATGAAAGGCGGTCTGGCAAGTGCTGACGCCACCAGGCACCCGGCCGGGCAAACGAGGCGCGGCCCTCCTCATTCCATCTGAAAGCGAAAGGGCTTGGCTGCCGGGCCGCATGTCAGACCAGAGTGCTGTGAATGCTGCTAGCAGTGAGAGAACTTACTATTCAGACCGCCATGCTACTCTCAAACATAAAGTGAAACGGAAAAACTGAGATTGAAGTAAAAAATATAAACACCAGAGCTTCATTATCAAGTTACATTAAATTTACAGTCATGATTAAAGCAGCAGCTGAAATTGTTCTTAGCCTCGTGCCCACTCCTCAGTCTGGTTCCTGCCTCAGGTTGCTCTCCTAAGCCCGTGGTCAGCAAACCGTGGCTCACAAGCCACATGCGACTCTTTGGCCCCTTGAGTGTGGCTCTTCCACAAAATACCACGTGCAGGCGCGCACGTACAGTGTGATTGAAACGTCGTGGCCCATGTGCAGAAGTCGGTATTTTGTGGAAGAGCCACACTCAAGGGGCCAAAGAGCCGCATGTGGCTCGCGAGCCTCGGTTTGCCGAGCCGTCGTTTGCTGACCACTGTCTAAGCAGACCCTCAGCCACCCTGGCCCCACTGGACATCGTCCCCTCACACTGTCCCCTCTGCGGCCGACTTTGTCCCCACTCTCAGCCATGCTGCCTCGGCGTTCGAATGGGGTTTCAGCACCTGCCATCACACTCGTGGAAACATACTCTGTCTCATGGAGAGATCCCGAGTGACGGTTCAAGTGCTGCCTCAGAATGCCCCTCACCCTCTGTGCTGCTCGCCTCTGGTCTCGTGATGATCCAGTGCTTCTTAAAAACCCCGTTCCACAGTGGCGCTGAGGCTGTGCCGGGAGACGACAGATTCTGGTGGCCGCTTGCAGGGCCTGCTCAGTGCACCACACAGGACCTTGCAGACTTGACTGGTCACTTCCCTCCGGGAGGGGCACTGCCAGTCTCTCACAGTTCCAAATAAAGATTCTTCTCATGCGTGAGACTCCTCTGGGACAGGTTCCAAGGAGTGTAATTCCTAGATCACAAGGCGTGTGTGTGTCGTTTATTGGATATTTGTGCCCTGCCTCCCCAGGGGCTGCTCTCATCTCCTCTGAGCATCACTGCGGTCTCCTGACAGGTGGCCTGGCCGACCCTCTCATGCTGCCAGCTCAGGGGTGGGGGTGCGTCTCCTCAAGGTAGTGTTTGCATTTCCTTGGCCCTAACCCTGCAAATGTAATTGGCCAGATAGTAGAATGAGCAAATACCTGCTTTATATCACGGAAATGGAAATGTACTGGACACCTTTTAGGGGGGATCCATCCATTTCCCAGTGTGCGTTTCTATACAGGGAACCCCAGTTTCACAGTCCCCACCCGTTAAGTACAACCATGGCTGCAGAAGTAGCTGTGGGGAGCACACTCAGGGGCCCTAGTGCTCCTGTGTGCTTAGCCGTGCTGATTCAGAGCCAGGGCTCTCGTCTCTGTCCCTCCTGTTGGGGCCCTGCAGGAACCCTCTGTGACTCTCAGCGGGTGGGAGGGGGTCCCCTGCAACCACTGAGGGCCCCAGGGGAAGGCTGTGCTGGGCGCCTGGAAGGAGGAAATGGCCCTCACATCAGTTTATTGGAGACACTTTATAAATCACAGGAACCCTATAGCACAAAATGCAACATCGTAAAGACTTTATGAGTTCCCCTCAAAGTATATTGTTTCATTGTGTGCAGCATTTTCCCAGGTGTTTGTTTTTTTATAACAATGAAAAGACAGATTCCTTAGATCTATTGCCTCTTGGCATTTGAGTTCGTGTCACTTGGCTCTTTATGGGCAAGCAGGTCACTCTGGTCTATAGCAGAGGCTCACGTGCCGTCCAGCCCAGCTGACTTCCTTGGGACTCAGGCCAAGCCTAGGGGCTGGACCGTTTACTTCGTTATTTTCTCCATACATCTCTTTGGACAGTGATCAAAGGAGAAACAAGATCTGGAGGCAGCCGCTCCCACAGGACTCTGGTGAGTAAGGGACAGGATTAGGATTCAGGTTTTGAACTGGGTTTCCTGCAGTGCCTGGGCGCCTTTAACGTTCCACAGAGCACAGCATGGCTGTGACCGCCAAAGGTGTGAGTTCATGTTTTCTCATAAAATTAAGCGGCACCTTTAAGACATGAAACCAACTGTGAAAACACACTCTGATTTAGAATAATAATAACAATTTTTAAAAGACCACAGGACATCAGCCCACGTGGTTCCTGAGAGGTCAGGTGAGGACGTGGATCCACCCGTCATGAACACCCAGCAGACCCCCAAACCGAAAAAAAAATAAAAGGCCATGATTTTACACCTAATGGAAGAAGGTGAAGAAGTCTGTTCATTCAGCTGGCGCAGTGAGTGAGAAATACCAGGATTTAATATTTAGGTGAGAGACAGTGGCTCATGCTTTTCATGTTAACACTGACAGCTATGTTTAAGAGCTTCCTATGGGCCAGCTTATGCTAAGGTTCCACAGCAAATGCTATTTGCAAACCTTAGAGATGGGTTGTATCATAAAACCCTCTTTGTAGATGAGATATCCCAGGCTCAGAAGTGGAAAGAACTTGTTCAACGTTCCCCCCCACCCCACCCCACATGATGGTGCCAGGTCCTCATGCCTTTCTCCCCAACCCTTCCCCGCTTCCTCCCCCACCAACCTCAGGCAGCCCTGGGGGAGGGGCCACAGGGACAGCCTTGGATCTCTGGTCCTTTTCTGTGTGATATGTATACTTTTTTTTAAAAAGGGGGAGACATTTTATTTTTATTTCTTTTTCTTATTTTATTTTAAATATATTTTTTTTATTTATTTATTTTTTAGAGGGAGAGAGGAAGGGAGAGGGAGACATAGAAACATCGATGATAAGAGAGAAACACCAATCGGCTGCCTCCTGCATGGCCCCCACTGGGGATCAAGCCCACACCCTGGGCATGTGCCCTGACCAGGAATCAAATGGGCAACCTCTTGGTGCATGGGTTGACACTCAACCACTGAACCATACTGGCCGGGTATATTACACTTTTAAATTATGTCCCTGTGCACATGGGCTAGGGACGCAGATCCAGAGAAATACGTGTATGGGATGTAGTAACGAGCTCACACTGTTACGATGAAGAATGGAGGGCACCTCGGCAAGCTGAGCCCACGTACCCATCTTGAGTGTGTAAGAAACCATGTGTTCAAAGAGAAGGTGGTAAATTGCCCAACACGGAATATTCCAACTTTTCCTCTAGGAACTGGAAACACTCAAACTCGGAGTTTTCCTGAGATTTGCTGAATTGGCAATGCTTTTCCCCAGTGATATGGTCAGTGGCTGAAATCACACCCGGCTTTCTACAAAACCCCACCTGCAATCCGGGACCCACCTCTCAAGGAAAGGCGACTAATTCCCTGATCTTGATAAGAGTCCATTTTCGTGTTTACCCGGCCACGTCAACTCTGCTGAACTGAGAATTCAAGCTGGGCTCTTGTTCACCCAATCCCCCGTATTTGTGAAAGGACTGCTGTCCTGGAGGGCGATGGCCAGGCACCTGACAGACAGCGGCTCAGCGAGCACTGGCTGCGGGCTGCGCTCTGCTCTCCACTTCCCTGCAGGCACTCTGAGCCTCACAAAAACCTCGGGCAGGTTCTACCTCGTCCATATCACAGGTGAGGACAGAGCTTGAGGCAGAGACAAGCTGTCACCCCAAGGTCACACAGGGCCCGTGCTCTAACCCTTCTCCATCGCCTCTCCATGTCATGAAGTATAACTCCAGGGAGCTCATCCCAGCGATCAGATCACTGTTGTTACAAATGGATTTCTAGGAGAATCCTCTAATTCCAAGCACAGAGGAAAGGAGAATGGCAGAAAATAGCCTTGTCTGCATAAAGTTTTACTCAGCCAGGCAGAAACGAGAGTATTTGCCATATAGGAAGGGGCTGGCACAATAGAATGGTATGTAAGTGTATATGTCAGACCTCTATGACAAACATCCTGAAGTGGGGGGGGGGGGGGGGGGCAGATCAGGGGGTTCTCGGCATTTGTTAGCGGAGACCAAGTGCTTCCACTCAGGAAGAACACCACTGCCAAAGACATTAGGTTCATTTGGGTTACCAGTGCGTGTCCTAAATGGGGATCATTCTAAAAATATGATGAAGCCCTAGCTGGTTTGGCTCAGTGGATAGAGCATTGGACTGTAAACTGGAAGGTTCTGGTCAAGGGCACATGCTCGGGTTTCGGGCTTGATCCCCAGTAGGGGGCATGCAGGAGGCAGTCGATCAGTGATTCTCTCTCATCATTGATGTTTCTATCTCTCTCTCCCTCTTCCTTCCTCTCTGAAATCAATAAAAATATTAAAAAGAAAAACATGATGAAGTGAAACACATGCTAAACACGCTTCCAAGAGTCCAGGACTGCACTCCCAGTTACATTCAAAAAGTCCTTCCCAAAACACAAATGCTACTTTCCTGTTCCTTGTTTTATGAGACACACCCTCTTTATTGAATCTTTAAACTTAAGTGGGTTATAAAAGGCCTCCAAGCCAGTAAGAGTTCCTGGCCTCATCAATTCAAGTACTGAAAATATGTACAAGGACCTCTATGACAAACATCCTGGAGTGGAGGGGCAGGTCAGGGGGTTCAAACATCTTAAAGTGGAGGGGCAGGTCAGGGGGTTCTCGGCATCTGTTAGCAGAGACCAAGTGCTTCCCACTCAGGGTGACTTCCTGTTTGCTGAAGCCAGAACTGGTACAAAGCAACCCTACCTGGCTGTGCAGGTGGGGCGTCAGTGCACATGTGAGGTGAAGAGGGCAGGTGTGTGTGCAGGGGAAGGTAGTCATGCAGGTGAGGCTGTATGTGCAGGAGTGTGTGGAGGAGCAGGTGTGTGCACAGGTATGTATTTGCATGTGTGGGCTCAGGTGCAGGTGTATATACAGGGGCAGGTGTGTGTGCAGGTGCAGTGGGCATTCAGGTACAGGTGGCCATACAGGTGTGGCTGTGAGCAGCACACTCAGGGGTGCTTGTGGCTCTCCTGCCAATCCCATCCACACCTGCTGCACCCATTCATCTCTGGGGATGGGTGAGAGGCCTTGCCAAGGAGCCAGTCAATAGCAGTCATGTCCCCAGAGAGGAAGGAGGGGGAGGGAGCAGGCTCACAGACTGATCCCACCTTTACAGGTAAGATTCTAGCTCTGGGACTTTACAAGACAAGCCTCCAATAAATGACGTTGATGATGTATATTTCCACCTCCTCACTCACTAGTTTTTTCCTGGCCCTCTTCCCAGAACTTCTCAAATGCCGCCTCCTCCGGGACCTGCCTGATCTTCCCAGTAGGAGTTATTTCTCTCTTCCTAAGAGCTCCTCCACCTTCCCCAGTACCTCCTTTCCCACACACTCCTAAGGGCCCAACTGTGTCAATGTCAGTGTTAACCTCCAGCTGGGAGCAGAGCCCACCTGTCACCCTAAGTCCTCCCATCCCAGCCAGAGCTTAGGACATACTAAGGGTTAGATAATGAATATGAAGATTTATGTCACTACTAGAGGCCCAGTGCATAGACTCGTGCACCAGTGGGGTCCCTCACCTAGCCTGCGGGGATCCAGCCGAAACAGGCTCTCTGACATCTCCCGAGGGGTCCGGATTTCGAGAGGGTGCAGGCCAGGCCAAGGGACCCCACCGGTGCACGATCAGGGCCAGGGAGGGACGAGAGAGGTTGGCCCGTCAGGGAGGGACCATGGGAGGGCTCCAGGGCATGTCTGGCCCATCTAGCCCAGTCCCAGTCAGCCAGACCCCAGCAGCAAGCTAACCTCCTGGTCGGAGTGTCTGCCCCCTGGTGGTCAGTGCGCATCATAGTTAACAGTCGAACGGTGGATGGTCGAGTAGGCTTTTATATATAGGTATCCTTCTAGAATAAACTTTTTGGTTCTCCAAATCAGTTGATTCTCTTTCTCTTTACAGACAATGAATATTATACAATCAAAATGTCTCAGGACTTTATAGCAAAGGTGGCACCTTGATCCTGATCTCCTACCATATTCCAGAGCTCTGCTGGGCTCCAGGCCCACTGAGGAGACAAACAAGGAGGCTCAGGAGGTGACAGACCACCGAGGACTGGGGAGACCCTCCTGAAGGAAGCACAGGGTGGGTTTGGGGGAGTGACATGGTGTGGGAAGGGGTAAAGGGAGCCAGGCCAAAAGGTCCTGTAGAAATTGGGCTGAGAAACAACCTGGGTTTGAAGAGGAAGCAGCAGACAGGCATGCTCAGAGGAATTTAAAAGGGCTTTCTAAATCAATTTCAATATGCAAAAATCAATACATCACCCCAGCTTTGCTTTTTCAGTCCAAGCATACCAGTGGTATGTATATTCATTAGGATTAAGTTAACTTGCAAGTAGAAACAGAAAAATCCAATATGATAACAACTTAAACAAGATAGACATTTACTTCTTCTTCACATTCATGAAGGTCAAAGGTAGTCATCCAGGCCTGGGAGCATCCTCCATGGGCTCATACTCAGGCTCCTACTCTCTGGTTGTTCTGTTGGCATGACTTACATTCCCAAGGTTATTTCATAGCCCAAAATGAATGCTATAGCTCCAGCCATTACATTCACCTTCCAGCTATCAGGCAGGAACCCTCCCCTTAAGGGCACTTCCCATTAATTCCATCTTGTGCTTGTGTTCCATTTGCTGCCAGGATATAATCACATGACCACAGCTAGCTGTCAGAATGTAATCACATGGCCATTTGCAGCCAGAATATAATCACTGTTGGCCAGGCCAGTGCTCCTTCCTCACAGTGAATCGTGCCTCCAAGAATTCTCCCTCCTGCCACAAAATGAGATCTCTGTCTTTGCAACTTTGCAAATATAATTCCACACATTACTTCTTAAAACCAACTGGAAAGAATTACTATACGCATTTTTTTCATAAAAGATCACTCCTTTGAGAATAATCGTTTTCATATTTGTGCTTTTTTGACATTTAAGAAGCAAAATTACATGCAAACATTTGTTCTGCAAATCCAACGTGTGAAGAAAGTTGTACTCAAACACCAAAAAATTGTTTCCATGCCTCTGAATTTCAAAAATATTTTTAGTTTGCATAAAGGCCCATAGGAAAGAGGATTGTGGTGTTTTTTTTCTTATGTCAAGGAAAATAAAACAGATGACACAGCTGAGGGAGACCCTGTGCGGATGATGCATTTTTAAATCACTCGTAGCCCTTTAACCCTGTGTTTTCATGGCGGCTTCAGACTGCTGGCTGTGCTGTTGACGTCACTACCTCATGTTTTAAATGCTGACCTGCATGTTGAATAAGAGTTGAAATTTACAAATAAAATATAAAATAAAGTCAAGTATTTAGATTCTTATTTGATGCCAAATAGTGTGTATTCAAAGAAAATGATTTTATCTGGAATCCAAGGGTTGTAAAACCAGGGCCTCTCTCTGGAAGGCCACCTGCAGAAATAATGAGCACGGGCAATGGCCCAAGGAATCCAGACCCTGAGCAAAAAGAAAGACTTCTGGAAATGAGGCTACAGCCTTCACTGGCCCTAGCTGCAATCTTGGCACAGTCTCTTGTGCCTCAATTTTCCTGTCTATAAAATGGCTTCAGCAAAAATAGTGAGGGAGGAGGAAAGGGGGGAGGGGACAGAGGAGGGCCACGGAAGCGCTGGAGAAGGTGTGTTCAGGGGCGAACAAGGTGGGGAAGAACCACTGGCCAAGATGGAGGAGGGTGAGCAGGAGGGAAGCGAGGTTTCTGTGGCATCTGGGAAGCTGAGGAGAAAGGCGTTGGAGCCCTGGGAGGAGCAGAGCAAGGCGAGTTCTCCACGCAAGGTGGCCGCTGGGCTTTTCAGGTGCAGGCAGGCATCTTTTCTGGGCCCGTGACTACAGCACTGCAGCCTCTAGGTGCTCTGGATCCGCCACAGGGTGCCAGGGCACAGCCTGTCCTGGGGGGTCACCTAACCACGCACAGGATGATGCTGTACAGCCCGTCTACAGAGGGCATCGCTGTGAAGTGTCTGGATGCTACACAGAACCCGATTCCTCTACTGGGGACTTAATGGGCGGAGTCCTCACTCCACCAGGTATGGGAAGGAGGAAAGGCCCTAAGAGCAACCTGATCTCTCTGGGGCGACCCCGGGTGCCCCGCAGCCCAGGCAGGGACCTGACAAAGAGGCTGACCTCACCCACGCCCTGCGCCGCCTGTGCCCACAGACAGGTAACATGAGCTCCAGCCGGGACAACTGACGAAACACCGAGATACCCACATTTTCTTTCTTTTAAGGAACCATGTCATGTAAATTCCTCAGGGTATAAAAACAGTATTTTATTTGTGTTTCTTTATTTGAGTTTCACCTTAAAACTAAGCTGAGCACACAGAAAATCACTTCCTTTACTGTGTGCTACATCAAACCTGCCAACTGTCACTCCTATGTAATAATTTTCAACTGGCTGACATTTATCAACATGGTATTTTGACGTGTTTAAGTCCCAAAATAGGTAATATTTTCTTTCTTTTCTCCAAATTGCATCAGCGTTGAGTTGAATAAGAATGTGGAGGGGGGTGGTATATGCACAGCTCCTCAATTTTGTTTTTCCTTAGAAATGCATCACCCACATGATCCCCTGTTGCCCACATTGGCAATTGTTCCCTGAAGTGCGGAGGGACCTGGGGGAGTCACAGACAGGGCAGTCCCTGTTCCCATGGCTCACTGGGAACACTGCAGCCTGGACACCCCTCCTCGGAGCCTCCGAAGGTGGTGGGCAGCCAGGGATCTGAGCAGCTGAGCCTCCCACAAGGCCACCACTGAGTCAAGGCCCAAGTCCTGACCGCTGGTTCCTGTGAGGGCGACCTTATTTGCAGAGGTGATTAGGTAAGACCTGGAGATGAGAGCCTTACAGCCCATGGCTGATGCCCTTATAAGAGAAGGGAGAGGGAGGCCGGAGACCCACAGACAACACCCTAAATCTATTACAGAAATTGAATTTAAGTTAAAAAAAAAAAAAAAAAAACTCCCCCTAGAAAGAAGACTACTGCTGCACACCCAGATGGCTTCGTGGAAATTCTACCAATGTTTAAAGAAGAAATAATGCCAGTTGTACAAAAGCTCTTCCAGAAACGTCAGGACGAGAGAATAACCCCCAGGTCATTCTAGAGGGCTAACCTTGCTCTGATACCCAAACCAGTCAAGCACTATCCCTTATGAATATAGATGCAAATATCCTTTAAAATGTTTGCAGACAGAATACAGCAATGTAACAGGGTAATACATCACACCCAGGCAGGCAGATGGGATGCCCACTCACAACTTCCGTTCGAAAACATCCTCAAGATTCTCACCAATAAAATTGAAGTATGGTAGCAATCATCTCAGATAGAAACTATAGTTTACCTTTAACCCTGTTGTTTGGCTTATGTACCTATTTGCTTTGTTTAACAAGAGACAGGTTATTTTGATTTTCTGAATTATATAAATCATCCCATTCGATTAAATACCCTATTGATTGTAATGTGAAATCCCATTTGTAGTGGTCATAGTGGTCTTAGAAAGCACATTTTTCCTTCACCTGGGAAGGACAGTACAGTTATCCCAAGGTCAGAGGGCTCTAGACCCAAAACTGTAATTTAGATAACATGCCTAAGTTTAACCCAGTTTACCCAAGGGCTCTAGATAATGTGTTTATAACATGCTGTTTCTGCTTCTGTAAACTGCTTTTTTGCAAACCAGGTTCCTCATTCTGAACCTTGAGATGTAATCAATACCTTTGTGATTTTTTGCCTATATAACCTTGGAGCTGCGACCATCTTGTTACTATAAGATTTGGGGAATGGCCAGAACCGGTTTGGCTCAGTGGATAGAGCATCGGCCTGCGGACTGAAAGGTCCCAGGTTCGATTCCGGTCAAGGGCATGTACCTGGGTTGCGGGCACATCCCCAGTAGGAGATGTGCAGGAGGCAGCTGATCGATGTTTCTAACTCTCTATCTCTCTCCCTTCCTCTCTGTAAAAAATCAATAAAATATATTTAAAATAAAAAAAAATTAAAAAAATTAAAAAAAAGATTTGGGGAATGGCCCCTCATAGTCCCAGACTGCAATAAATGTGACTC
The DNA here is from genome assembly GCF_028538775.1 of Myotis yumanensis. Lineage (NCBI taxonomy): Eukaryota > Metazoa > Chordata > Mammalia > Chiroptera > Vespertilionidae > Myotis > Myotis yumanensis. The sequence goes on from NW_027223755.1 coordinate 28,555,431, forward strand.
TTTAATTCGACTTCTTGAGGCGTCCTGTGATTCGTGGGGTACATTACAACAAAATCAGTCAAGAAAAAGAAATAAAAGGCATCAGATCAAAAAGGAAAACCTAAAAATGTCTTTATTTGCAGACAACATGATTTTCTACCTAGAAAATACAGAACCTCTGAGAAAGCTACTAGAACTTGCAAGTGAATCTACTAAGGTTTCAGGACACAAAATCTATATAATTAATCATATTTCTAATACTACCCATGCACAATGAAAAATGAACTTTTTAAAAAAGTACATGTACAGTAGCACTGAAAAATTAAATAGTGATACATCTGACAGAAGATTATAAAATTTGTACACTAAAAGCTATAAAACATTGCTGAGAGAATTAAAGAAAACCTAAATAAATTGAGAGACATGCAATGTTAATCAAAAGACTCAATATTGTTAAGATGTTATTTCTCTAAAAAATTGATGCATGGAGTCAACATAATCCCCATCAAAACTGCAGAGACTTTTTTGTGTGGAAAATCACAAACTGATTCTAAGATTCCAGTGGAAAATGAGAAGGATCTGGACTAGCTGGAACACCTTTCAAAAAGGAAAAACTGAGTTTAGTTTGGAAAACTAAAGCAATGCCACCTGATTTCAAGACACATTACAAAGCGACAGCAAACAAGGTGGTGTAGAACTGACATCAACGTTGATGAACTGATCAACAGGACAGGATAGACATTCCAGAAGTAGAAGCACGTGTATGTGGTCAGTTGAGTTTTGACAAAGGTGCAAAGGTAATTCAATGGAGAAAAAAATAGTCTTTACAACAAATGGAGGAACAATTGTATATCCATGTGCAAAAAAAAAAAAAAAAAGCCTTGTAGCTATACCTCACTCCATATAAAAATTAGCTCACAAAGCTTATAGACCCGAACGCAAAATCTAAAACTATAAAACTTCTTGAAGAAAACAGGAGAAAATATCTGTGACCTTGATTTAAGCAAGGCCTTTTTAGATATAACACTGAAAACACAACTCATTTTTAAAATGATAGATTAAAAAACAACCATGAAAGGCAGAACTAAAATAAATATCATGCTTGTAAATTAATACCAGGCATGTGGGCACTTATCCAGAAAAACAGGGCTGGTTTAAGATTAGAATATCCATCAATTTCATTCAACATATTAATAAGATTAAGGAGAAAAACTCTAGGATAGATTTTTTTTTTAATAAAATGACAAGAACTCTCAACAAACAAGGAATGGGAGGGAACGCCTCGAACCTTATTGAGAAAACCTATGGAAAACCTGCAGCAAACATCATGACTTCACACTTTCCCCCAAGGTTGTTAACGATTAGGGGTGCCCTCTCACCACTTCTGCTCAAGTCTGTGGACGATGTCAGTGAAATGAAAGAGGAGAAAGACAACGAAAGGCAAAAGCTTGGAAAAATAAGCTATATGCACAGGTAGCATGATTACAAACAGAGAAAATTCTAAAGAATCTACAAACAAGCTACCCAAACTAATGAGATGTAATTAAATTAAATAAATAGTGTAAATTAAATAGTGATACATCTCATTATTCTTCAACTTAGCAAGGTTGCAGAATAGATAGTAAACACACAGCATTCGGTTGTGCCTGTATGTGCTAGCAACAAACTTCTGGAAGTTGAAATTAAAAATTACAATTTCGAACATGAAAACATGAAATACTTAGGGACAGAATTAGAGAGACATAGATAAGACTTATAAATTATAAGCGAAAATTATAAAACACTAGAGGCCCGGTGCACCGGTGGGGTTCCTCAGCCTGGCCTGTGCCCTCTCTCAATCCGGGACCCCGTTGGGAATCAGGCTGAAACCAGTAATCTGATATCCCCCAAGGGATGTAGCAGTGCATGAAGCAGCAGCCAGCCGGGGGGCCGGGTGCTGCTCCCGCTCATCCCAGTCCCACTGCGCCCACTGCTGCTTCCGCTAGGTAGCGCTGCCGCGGAGGCAGGAGAGGCTCATGCCGCCACAGTTTCGCTCACCAGCTGTGAGCCCCACTTCTGGCTGAGCAGTGTTCCCACTGTGGCAGTACAATGACCACCAGGGGGCAGCTCCTGCATTGCTTAGGCTTTTATATATATAGACTAGAGACTCGGTGCACAAATTCATGCATGGGTGGGGTCTCTGGGCCTGGCCTGCGATCGGGGCCAATCAGGGCGGTCTCGCCCAGTCCTGATCGGGGCCGATTAGGGCTGGCTAGCCAGGGGGAGGGGCCACGGGAGGTTGGCCAGCCAAGGGAGGGTGGCTGTGGGAGCGCACTGACCACCAGAGGGCAGCTCCTGCATTGAGCGTCTTCCCCCTGGTGGTCAGTGTGCATCACAGTGACCAGTCGACCGGTCATTCAATTGCTTAGGCTTTTATATATATAGATTTCTGAGAAAATTTAAAGACAACCTAAATAACCAAGCATGAATTACTCAATAATGGTAAGCCATTGATTTTTCCAAATGATCAACAGATTCAACACAATCTCATTAAAAATCCCAGCAGATGTTTTGGGGGATATTAACAAATTAATTATAAAGTTGTATGGGAAATGAAAGTATCTAAAAGAGTCAAAACAATTTTGATGAAGAGGAACAAAGTTGGAGGACTTACATTATCTAATTTCAAGACCTAATATAAAGCTTCAGTGATAGAGACAGTGTGATATGGGCATAGGTCGACATGCAGGTAAATGGAACACAATACAAAGTCCAGAAACAGACCCACATAGACATGATCACTTGATTTTTGACAACATTGTCAAGGTAATTGTTAGGGGCAAGATATTTTCTTCAACAAATGCAGCTGGAGCAGTTGGATATCCAGATAGAAAAAAATGTAAATCACTGCCTCTACCAGAAATTCATGCCGTACACAACCATTAACTCAAAATGGAATATAGACCTAAATGCTAAAGCTAAAACCATAGACTTCTGAAATAAGAAAATCTTTTTTAAAAGTTTAAAATTGTTTTTGATTTATTAAAAGTATCTTAATGACCTTGGTGTAGGTAAGTCCTTCTAAAACAGGATACCAGAAGCATGACCCATAAAAGAAAGATATTGATAAATTGGACCTCATCAAAATTTAAAACACCTGCCTTGTGGAAGATACTATTGATGCTTAACAAAACATGCCAACACTTAGCTACTGAAAAGCACAGGACTTACTGTTTCTCATTATTCTGTGGCTTACCTGGGAGGTTGGTCCATTGCAGGTGCTGGGGTCCCTCATTCAGCTGCATCCACCTGGGGCTGCATCCACCTGGAGCAGAGACAGCAGTGTGGGCCAGGGACAGCCACCTGGGACAGGGACATCCACCATGGCCTCTGGTCCCCCACAGTCTATCTTTACACAACTTCAACAACATCAATACAACCAGTAGTATTCCTCCATACGAGCCATGAGCAAACAGTAAGACTCCTTTATTTTACCACAACAAAATTATAATATATCTAGGAATTAATCTAATAAATATGGAATCCTTATGTAGAAAAATATTAAATGCTCTTAAAGAACTTAAGAAGACTTAAATAAATGAAAAAAATAACCACGTTGGTGAAAAACAATGCTTAAAATTACAAAGTATCATATACAGTGGGGCCTTGACTTACAAGTTTAATTCGTTAAGGAGCTCGTTAACTCAAATTACTCTATCAACTCAATGCAAAAAATCGGCTGAGAGACAGCTGGTATCGCAAAAAACTCGTTAGTTGGGACACTCATAAGTCAAGGCCCCACTGTATTCTGTATGAAACATGTTTTATTTTCGGTATTTCCAATGCTTTGACATCTGGGAGCCTTGCAGACTGATTGCCTCTCCCAGGGCTACCTGCCTGGGAGCACACCTTTGAAACGCAAACCAACCCTCTCCTCAATCAGGCACTCAAACTCCAGGCCAATGTCCCTGCCCTAATCACCTCAGGGCAGATACCAGACAATCAGGGGCAGCCCCTACACCCTAAGCCCCTCACTGAAATTATTCAAACTAGGCAAACGTAAGCCTGCTTACCCCTTCGTGGCCTGTTCCCTCTTGTGGAAATCCTATATAATAAAAGCGTAGTATGCAAATTGTCCCCTGGACAGGGAGTTCATCCAGGAGTTTTGACCAGGGGATAGGGCCAGCCAGGGGAAGGGAGGGAGGCCCCAGCTGGCAGCCGGCAGCTGCTAGGGACCCTACCAGTGCACGAAATTCGTGCACTAGGCCTCTAGTCACAAATAAAGGATTTTGCCCATGGTTTTCCCTCGCTTTCTATGCCCCCTGACCGCTTTCTCCTGGTTCTTCCTCCTATGGCAGTGGTTCTCAACCTTCCTAATGCCATGACCCTTTAATACAGTTCCTCATGTTGTGGTGACCCCCAATTTCATTGGTACAAATTGAACATAATTAAAGCATAGTGATTAATCACAAAAACAATATGTAATTATATATGTGTTTTCTGATGGTCTTAGGCGACCCCTAAGGGGTTGCAACCCACAGGTTGAGAACCGCTGCCCTATGGCCTCATGTCCCTATGTGCCTCTTGTGTGTAGGGAGCTGTGAGTAAAAGTTCTCCCTTGATGATAGTCACTCCAGTAAAAACTTTTAGCGACAAGACAAACTGATTCTATCATTTGGATGGATAACAAGTCCTGTGAATCGCTGAGGCAACTCATGAAAAGAAGTGCCAACAGGAATGCACCCTATGGTTACTAAGGCAGAGTATTTCTAAGATAGAAGTGACCGCAGTGTGGGGCCAGCACAGGAATGAATAAACCAATAGAATAAAATAGAACACCCAGAAATAGCTTTATAAATACTTCTGCTCATGTACCAAGTGGAGCCACACGTGGGAGAGAGACTGATAAATGGTTGTGAGAATATTGGGTCGCCATGTAGAGAAAAAAAAATCTTAGAATAAAAATAACCATGAAAAGCAGAACTAAAAACAAATATTAGAAAGAAATGAAGAACATCTTCCTTTTCTGTAAATAAGGCTAAAATTCAACAATTAAACACACCACAAATCCCCAGCCCCACAGCAGTCAACAGGCACTTGCATCCTCAGTTCATCTAGACCGTGGGAGAGAGTTTTCTCTCCATTTACCTGCTTAACCGTTTGAGTCCCAAGCAGCGCGATCACGCTGCTGAGATTTTATGTCGAGAAAACATACGATCCATTTGAGTCCCAGGGGGTATTGAAAAAACACTGTTGAAGAATCCCAAACAGCGCAACCGCGCTTTCTCTAAATGAGTACGAAAAGACCCAAACAGCGAGATAGCGCTTGTTTTATTTTATGTCGAGAAATACCAAGCAGCGCAATTGCGCTGCTTGGGACTCAAACGGTTAAATGAGAAAAAGAGCAGGGAGCCACAGGGACCAGCAAGGCCAGCAGCTCCTGTGCTCCCAGCATCTGCATTCCAGAAGGTTCCTGGAGAACCATGTGGGACTTGCCTTAGTAGTTAAAGGGCCTGTCTGGTGGTTTTTTCCAAAACTGAGAAACTAAGTCCCAGAGATGAATGGAATTCTATTCCCCTCTTCTGAAAGAAACTGCTTATAACCCCAGATCGAAGACCAACTTCTCCTAATCAAGCTTTCAGAACCCCCTGGGACTTCTAGAACATTCCATCACACTATCAACATTGAAGCCGAACAGTGAACAACCAGTGCCGCCAGCCACCCTCCCAGCCTGCACCATTCTTCCCACAAGCCCACCTGCCAGCCCCCACCTGTCACTCAGCCTCCAAGAGATAACTCACTTCCTCACACACAAGGAACCTTTGTCCACAGTGGCTAACCCACCCTGTTAGCTGTCTCTCCTTTGCAGCTGTAGCAGGAAGGGGTCCCATCCTGGGTCCTCTGGACTGAGATGGGGCCATCCAGGGGTTTTCAGCTGCTGCTGCACAGCCAGCTCTTTGCCTTCACCTAGGAACACCTGAGAGTACCCTCCCTAAAGCAAAGGCCCTGGATCTGCCCCCCTCCCCCACACCTCCTCACCCTGCATTTCCATCTGCACTCCTCCCTTTTTCCCTCCTCCCTCCTTCACCTGGCAGCTTTCCAGAAAGAGACTCCTGGAATTCCCACTCCCTGTCTACCACATGGCTCACTGTGGGGTGGTCTCCACTGCTGTCTACTACAATTGGACAACCTCTCCATTCTATTCTGGCCAGTCCTCCTGAGTGGGCAACTCCTGGATCCATCCTTCTGAGCCCTCACTCCTCCACCCTGCTCTCTGGTGACCTTTGGCTCTGGCTGGCCTCCCAGGGTCTACCACAGCTCTGTTGGTTGTGAAAGAGTGGAGCACCCCCCGCCCCCACCACCAACCCCTTCCCCTCTCTCCTCTCCCTCTTCCTCCTCTCAAACTGCCCCATCAGCCTTCCCAGCTGGGCTCTGGTGTCTGAGGTCAGAGCAATTACCAACCAAATTCCCAAAGATCAGCAGAGTGCTGATGGCCACAGAGGCTGGTGCCTGCCAGTGTCCACCAGCAAATAATGGCCACCACATTCCCCAGGCCTTCACGTCTTCACAGCACCGAGTGCCTTTCACAGATGTGCCAACCAAGGTTCCAGGAGCACTCACTTGCCCAGGCCAAGCGTAATGGCTCTGAAGCTGTGTTGGACCCAGCCCTGGTCTTCCCTTTCTTACTAGTGCTGCTGTGTAGGATGCCAGGAGAACCACTGGCCTCTTTTCTGGTTCCAATTCTCTCCCTCCATCAAAACACAGAAAGGGCCCAGCATGGTGATACTTCACCGTGTTAGAGGCGAGGGTTTCAGATGGGTATTCAGAGGGTCAAGTTACTCCCTGACCCCTGCCCGGGGAACCCTCACAGATCACAAAGCCCCAGCGAGGTCTGACCTTCCTGCAGCCCTAGAGCAATGCAGGCAGAGCCCGGCTCCTGCCCCTGGTGTCAGACGCCCATTTGTGAACAAAGGGACTAGACTGTGTCCCAGAGTCCTCCCTCACCCACCACCCCACGCCTGCTCCTCCATCTCCTGACTGGGCCACGAGGAGAGGCATGCCGAGAAAGTTAGCTGTGCTCACTACAAACGGTTTGAGGTGGACTTTTGAAATTTATAAATGTTGAACATGGAGCTATTTCATTGTTGCCCTAGTTAATACTGTGCCATAAATTAGGGATCCCCAAATGTCTCCCCTTCACGGGGTAATTCCATGAACCAGAGTAATTAGGGAATGAGAGTCATTTGATTCAAAACACTGGGTCCCAGGTAGCAAATGCATCCGTGGACGCCCTCCGGCCTGGCTCCACCGTCCCGGGTGGGCCCCTGGGCTGGGTGGCCCCCCGTGTCTGGATGAGGCCTGCCCTAACAGCCAGGATTGGCACGGACCAAAGAGGCCAGGAGAACCTCCTTCCCCAAAACCGCCTCCCAGTAACCCGTCTGAGAGCGAAGAAAAGCAGGGGGAACGGGGTGTGGGAGCCCTACACGTGCTTGCGGCCAGGCCAGGCGCTGCTCCTCCAGGGTCTCGGGATTTGAGCAGGTGGGGCAGCCTCCCACCCAGACCGGGGTCGGGAGGACTCGGGAGCACACGTGCTGGGCGGGTGCGAGCCCGCCCCCCCCCCCCCCCGCCCCGACCCTGCCCCAGGGTGGGTCAGTTCAGGAACCACGGCCGCGCCCCTCGCCATGCGCTGAGCGGCGGAAGGCGCGACGTGGCGGGCCTCGCCGCACCTGGGGCCGGACCGTCCTCCTCTTCTCTAGGGACCAGGCGGCCAGCACGTCCCGGAGGTCCCGCCAGCGATCCTCTGACCCGCGCAGCCCCGCCCCGCAGCCCCACAAAGCCTCCGGATGCCGGGAGGGGGCGGGGTCGGGCTGCCTCTCGGGGACGGAGGTGGGCGGGGTCTGCGGCGAAGCCCCGCCCCGGATCCGCCCCCTCCGGCGCCCCCCGCCCACGTCACGCCGCCGCCCCTCCCGCGCCTGCGCGGCCGCACACCGGGCCGCTCCTGGCGCCGCGCATCCTCGCCCCGCGCCCGCTCTGCGCTCAGCTCCATTCCGCGTCCCGCTCGCGCCCGGCCCGCCCGGCTCCTCGGCTCCCCTCGTGGAGGGCGGCGCGGCCATGAGGATGCGGGGACGCGGTCCCCGGGATGCCCCCGCCTCCAACGCGGGGGCCGGCGACGCGCGGCGGCTGGCGCCCCCGGGGCGGAACCCCTTCGTGCACGAACTGCGCCTCAGCGCCCTGCAGAAGGCCCAGGTGGGTGCCGCCCGCGCCCCGCGCACCGTGGCCTGAGCCGCGCCGAGGAGGGACTCGGGGGAGGGGTCCCCGGCGCGGCCCAGCCCGGCTGCCGCCCCTCAGGCCCCCGCCGCCCGCGCCCCCCCACGCTGCCCTGCGGCCCGCATCCCGCATCCCCGACGCCCTCACCCCCATTTCAGGTCTCCTTCCTACTTTCCCGCCGCCCGTGCCCCAAACATGGCTCCTCCCTTTCCCCAGCCCCCCGTACCTCGAACCCGGCCTCACGCTCTTTCCCTGATCCCTAATCCCTGCACCCCTTTTCATGATATCCGCACCCCTTCCCCTGATTCCCGCACCCCTCCCCCCAGCTCGGTCCGCGCAGCTCGTTCCCTGGTCCGGTTGTCCACTCCTGCAGGACTCGCGCGGGGCTGGAGAGGACCCCCTGGATGTGACTTTGTCACTTGATGAGTTTCGTCGTGTGTGAGGACCTAGTTTATCCTTTGAGTCAGTGCCAGAAATATTGGGGTGACGATGAACAGCAGGAGGATTTGCGCTTCTCTGTTAGCAAGTTGTTTTCTGGGGAGTGCGGGAGGGACGCTTCCCTGGGGGTTAGTCCGTAACCGGAAGCAGTTGGGTACAACTTCGGTTCCAGCCTGGGAGGGAACAGTGTGCGCTTCGCCCCGTCCGGTTTTATGTGTGCGGCCGCTGGTCCTGGCTGAGGGATGGGCGGCTGCAGGAAGCGGGGGGCCTCCACACTGGTTCCTTGTGTCGAGTGGGTTCTGACCTGGTGGAATGACTCCCTGACCGTCGGGTCTCGGCATTCTGGTAGTGGTGCGTTTGGATTTCTGTAAGATCGCACACAGGCCAGCCTTTCTTCAGGCTCCAAAACTACACATCGAAGCAGGCGCAGATGTTGGACTTAAGTGGCTGTCCAGTGGGTGGGTGTGACATTGAGAATTTTTTAATGTGTAATGTAACTCACCCGAAATAACGTTCAAGGGAACGTTCTTGAAGTCAGTCTAAAGCTGTCATTTTCTGGGACTCCTGCCTTTTCTTGAAGCGCTTTCTCAGTGGGTTCAGTTGGCATGGGTGGCAGAGGAAACCAGGCAGAGATTGAGAAGAGAGAAGAGAACCGAGAGGGTGGTGTCCCTCCTGATGATAAGAAAGGGCAAGGTTGTCCCCAGTTGACTCCTGGTCCCTGCCCCTGTGTGTGTCCAGAGCCAGACACCGGTATCTTCCGGTGCCTCTTTCACTTGTTGTTTCATACTCGCCACCTACTAGGTGCTGTGCCCAGCGTACTAGGGTGTTAGGACACAGTCACTTCCCCTGTGCTCCTGAATGTCCCCCTTCCCAGGTCCCCCCCCCCCCCCCCCCCCCCCCCCGACTCTTGCTGTTTAGGACAGCGGTCGCCAGCTGGTGGTCCGCGGACCACTGGTGGTCTGTGAGGTCTGAAAGGTTGGCCACCACTGGTTTAGGAGGCCTTCCTCCTCCCACTGCTCTGCTGCTTAGAATCCCCTGAGGTGCCCTGGGAAGCAAGCCAGCCCTGAGTCCTTCAGGTGGTTTCCAGGGCCCATTCTGGGCCCTGCCCCACACCTTTGGCTCCAGCTGCCATAGGGCATTCTGTCCCTGCCTCTTTGCTCCTCCCTCTTGGGTGAAATATCACCTCCAGGAAGAAGCTCTCTTCCCTGGAGGTTCCCAGAAGGCCACCTCCACATCCCTGACACGTTTGCAGTATCCCCCACCCCCGTCTTTCCTGTCCCAAACTGTGTGCTCACTGCAGAGGTGGGTGAGGTCCACTGCAGAGACTCAGCTAGTTGAATGAATAAACAAGTGGAAGGGAGGATGTCAGAGCAGAGTCAGAAATCCCCAGCTCCCCTCCCCAGGAGTCACAGAGTTGTAAATTGGAGGGTTGGAGCAGTGCCTGTGGGCTGTTCTTCCCTGAGACCGCTTTCAGATCCTGGTTTTAGATGTTGGCAAGGCAGCATCTGGATGACATTCAGAAAAAGAACAGGTGGGTGGGATGTTTTAGCCTCCGAGGAAGGGCGGGATACCTTGTGTACACCTTGTCACAATGTTTCAGAAACCGTAGTCAGAATAATCACGTGTACTTGTAACAAAGTCATCACTACTGCTCAGATGTCAGCAGTGTGTGGATGAGGGTGTGTAGCTCTGCTCTCAAGTTCCAAGTCCTGCTCAGCAGACATATTTTGCTTTTTATCAAGTAGTGCTCTGTCTGCCAAGCCTTTTACCTTTATCTACTGTATTTTAGGGTAACATTTCCACAGAGTGAATTGGACTATCCAAGCAAAGAAAGCCTGCCTCCCAAATCAATAAGTAAATGGATTCAGCAGTGACGTAGCACGGTGGGAGCTCAGAAACTCACCTAAATTCTGATTAAGATAAACCAGCCAGGGGACCTGCATTTATATGCTAGAATTTGCTGTCAGGGAAGAACCATTGTATGTGGATTAATGACCAGTCCATCTGTCATTTAACTGCAGATTTAGCAAGGAGCTTAAGCAACTCTTTGGACAGAAAACAGCACAGTAAGAGCTGACAACTGGGAATAGTATAATATGGGCTAGTCACATGGTGATTCCTTGCTTCTGAAATCATGAAGTGGTTTTATATCACTTGGGTTTTTGGGTGCTTCCCTCTGGAGCCCACGAGTGTGAGTGTATCCCACCTCCATCCAGCTCTGCAGTTTCCCCATTTCTGAACTCCCTATACCAGTGTCAGTGAGCACTTACTTCCTGGAAAGCTGACTGGCTTCCTGTGTACCTTGGAACTGAGTCCTGGGAGGGAGGAAGCTGAGGAGCACACCCCTCCCCCTGCCTAATCCTTAGAGAGAGAGGATTACCAGGAGTGTGGAGTCCAGGGAGACTCTGACCCACTAGACCTGCTGATAGCAGCCCTTTGTGGAATTCACCCAAAAGTGAGTGGTCTTTTTCTACAAGTCCTTAGTTTTGATAAAGAATAAATAAAAATTTTAAAAAAGCAGCAGCAGGGGCCTTGGTTGGTCTCAGCCTGGATCCTGGGTTAGGTGTGGCCATTCTGGAGCAGGGAAACCCACACTCTGTTCATTCTGGGCCACTCGTGGTCTTGGTACCCTGCCCCCTGGCCTCAGTGCCCCCATCCCCATGCATTTCCCTCCTGCTCCAGTGACCTGCCAGCCCTTCCCATCACACCCACCCTGCCGCCCCTTGTATCTGGGTGCTCCATGCCTGAGACATAATGAGCAGGTCTTTATCCAGGTCCTCCTGTAACCCCAGCTCTGCCAGGGGTGTTAGGGAGTGGTTAAATGGGAAGTGACCCAGTCTGAAAGTGGTAATAGAGACCAGAAGCCCCTCGTGGAATGGAGGATTTCCAGGAGAGCGTGTGTCCCATGGGAGGACAGAGAAGGCCTCGCCCTCCCTAGATGCCTGGAAGGCCCAGGAGGCTGAGGCTCCAAGTGGACACCAGGCCCTGGGTCTCTGGCCACCTCTGACCACCTGGGAGTTCTGATGGTGATGCCTCTGTTGGTACATTTGTAGCCCAGTAGGGTCCAGGGGAATTCCCAGTGTCCTTGCACTGGTCACTCAGTGCAGCCATGGGAGCAGGGGGTCAGTGGAGGGTCAGGTACTATATACCCACATCCCAGGTGAGGAGACGGGCCCAAGTACAGTGCTGTCCCCACGTCCAGGGCAGTGATGGCTGCTGCATGCAGGCATCTGACCTGGCCCCCCAGGGAGCCCCGACCATGGGTATCTGCCTTTCTCTTTTAACTCACCATTCTAATGTATGGAACGGTCCACATATGACACCGAATTGTGGCTAACGCTGAGGGTGGGAAGGGAGATTCAAAAGGCTTGTGACACTTTTAGTTTTCATGCTCCTCTGTCCTGAAATGTGAATTGTTATAATGTGTGTATATAAACACTCACACATATACACAGAAGCATATTCACACATTACATGCATACATATACACAGAAGTATATACTCACACACACATACACACAAAAGCCATGCTGCAGGAGCTGGGCACCTTGCCCACCCTGCCAGGCCCAAAAGTGTCAGGGCCCTGAGAGGGGAATCCCCCCCCCCCCCCCCCCCCATGATTTAGATGATCTGAGGAGAGCCCTGAACTGTCCTTTCAGGTGAGCCTGAGCAAGGCTTCCACACTCCATGTTCCAAGGAGCCCTGCCCCTGCCCTGCCCGCTGCCCAGAGACCTGGAGCCTTGCTGGCAGCCCTGCCCCCTGTCCTGCCCCCTGGGCCTTCAAAGTGCAGGACAAAGTGCCACCATCCCCAGAGCAGACAGAGCCCCCATCGATCCCCTGGAGTTCCTGTGGGTTTGGGGGGCTGGGTTAGGGCGACCTGGCCTGGCCTGAGTTAAGTTTCTAACATTCCTAGTGTTCCATGAACTTAGCCGTGGCCTAGCTGTGAAGTGCATTATTTTGAAAATGAGCCCAGAAGAAGGCATGTGCTTGGAAATAACATGTTTGAACGTGGTCATAGTGTTTGTCCTTCTAGAGCCCAGGTCACTGTGCAGCCCCCGGGCCATGTTTTGCAGGACTAAAGCCAGTGCCTTGTTTCTGTTTTGTTTGTTTGTTTTGTTCATTAGATTCCATATATAAGTGAAACCATATGGTACTTGTCTTTCTCCAACTGGCTTATTTCACTTAGCATAATACTCTCCAGGTCCAGCCATGCTGTCACAAAAGTAAGATTTACGTCTTTTTTATGGCCGAGTAGTATTTCATTGCATAAATATACCAGAGCTTTTTTATCCACTTATAGATACAGAGAACAGACTGACAGCTGTCAGAGGGGAGGGGGGTTGAAGGCTGGGTGAAAAAGGTGAAGGGATTAAGTAAAAAAGTCATAGACACAGATCTGTATGGTGATTATCAGAGGGAAAGGGGGATGGGAAAGTAGAAGAGGGTTAAGGGGAGATACCTGGTTGCAGAAGGAGACTTGACTTTGGGTGGTGAACACACCTTTAATATAATATAGAGATAATGTATTATAGAATTGTACACTGGGACCCTATATAATTTTATTAACCAATGTTACTCCAATAAATTCAATACAAATTAAGAAACAAAAGCTAGTTCTTTGTTCCTTGGCATTTTAACCATGTTTCAGCCTTATGAGCTTAGGTGTTTTAAGTGCTGAAGTGCTGTTCAGACACCGCCACTGGCAGTCGGCTTCCTGTTTTCCTTTGGGCACGTTTACTGGGCTCTGTTGCATTTGGTGACAGTCCACTAGCTACTACAGGCCATCATGGACGGAGCCCTTGCCTCACCCTGTGTTACCACACATGCAGGTGTCCATGGGACCACAGCCCTTTTCCTCTTAAAAGTCAGGTTTCCATCTCAGAGCCCAAAGAGTGATACTTCCTAAAAAATTATTTGCCACATAAAACCTTCTTTAAAAAATTTTTCACAATTTTAATATTTCAACTCCCTAGGCTGGTGACACAGAGCTGGGCCTCTCCATGCTATGTCTCATGCAGGTTCCCTAAGATCTGGGGGGTGAAGACCAGCAGTTGACACCCAGTGAGGCCTGGTGCTCCATGGCTACCCCAGAGCCTGAGCTGCTCACTGGTGACCTTGGTGCCCAAGGTAGCCAGGAATGCTGACAGGCAAAGGGCCCCATGTGGGTCAGACCCTGGATGCCCACCCTGGGATGGGGGTCTTCTAACTTTGCCCATTTACTCTCCCAGGCTCCCCCTGAAGGGGGCATGGGTGACTGTCTCATATACAGAGCAAACAGCAGAATTCACCACCACCACCAGCTAGCCACCCTGCCCCCACACCCTCCATCCACCCTAGCTGACCCTGTGTCTTCCGATCACCCCTGTCTTTCCCCACTGTGCTATGGCCAGGGAACAGACTGTCTGGGGTCCTCTCCACTCCTCTGCTGACTGGCACCAAGGACCCAGTGCCAGGCCCAACCTCATCCGACCCATGTTATTGGTGGGCTGGAGACTCTTTGAAGCTGGGGAGCAGAGCCCTGATATTCTGGGTCACTGTCTGTATTTGAGGGTGGGTATAATCATGAGTAGGTGCCCAGGTGGGGGGCTGCCTGCAGTTGGAGGCATTCTCCCCATAGCTGGGAGCCCAGGACTTCTGGGGAGGGCCCCACCATGGGAGATTTAGGACACCTTGTCACCTGGGCCCTGCTGGCTATGCAGGTATTTGCTAAACAAATAGAAGCAGCTGGAAATGCTAGATTTCAAGATTCTTGAATTTCAAGATTCTTTTATTCGGACATGAAGGCCCGTAGAGATAAGGGACTTCCTTGAGCTACAACTCTGAGCTGAGCTGAGCGGGGGACAGGATCCCTCAGGCCTGCTGTGTAGGTGGGCCCTTATTGCTGGGGTGCTCACAGCATCCTTGTCCCTGCCTCCGGTGTGTTGTGGTCTGCACCCCCTGCCTTTCCTGCCCCTGCTTGCCCTCCCCCTGAGCCAGATGCTCCCCCGGTACATGACCCATGAAGCTGCCCACTGACCCTGGCCCTGCTGCCTGAGGGGGGACACACCCGACTTCAGACAGTTAAATTGTGGGGTCTGTGCGCTGGTTCTCAACCTTCCTAATGCCGCAACCCTTTAGTACAGTTCCTCATATTGTGATGACCCCCAACCATAAAATTTTTTTCGTTGCTACTTCATAACTCTAATTTTGCTACTGTTATGAATCATAATGTAAATATCTGATATGCAGGATGTATTTTCATTGTTCGCGACCCACAGGTTGAGAACCGCTGGCTTAGGAGCAGGGACTGGGGCCTTTGCCTCACTTTCTCACCTGAGGCCTCTCTGGCCTGTGAGCCCCAAGGACAGGGACCTGCTGCTCTGTCTGGGACACAGCCAGGGGCCTGTAGGGACCCACCTGTTGGATGAGCAGACTTGTCTGTCTCTGGTGCTTACTGCAGCACTCTAGTTCTGCCGGCCCCTCCCGGTGCCACACTGGGACCACTGGTGTTCTGACCCTGTCATTTCTTTCTGGACATCACTTTTTAGTGGACCAGGACGAGGTCTTCTTTGTGCCTGGCCTGTGCCCTCCCCTCCCCACTGCCCTCGGCTTCCTCCTAAGTTTTTATCCCTCAGGAACATTCTCAAAGATAAGCCAGCACCTTTTAGAGTGGCCCTTGCATCCTGGCCCTTCACCAGGCTACTTCTGTGGGGCCCCGCCCCACCCCCTGGGGGCTGTCATCCAGCCTTGCTTGTCCTGGGCTTCTACACCCATCTGTGGGGCTCCCAGCCTCCTGGGTCCATTTCTGCAAGTGGAACTCTGTGTTCTTCATGTAATTACAGGGTGTCCTGCCCACAGTGAGGTGCCGTGGGAGCAGGTCAGGTGTTGCTGGGATCCTGCAGGCTTTAAGACGGGATGTGGAGCCAGCTCCTGCCTGGGAGCTGAGCCTCATCCCAGAGTGGAATGTCCAGCCCAGGAAGCTACACTTCCCAGCCTTTCTGCCCCCGACCCAGGACCCCCACCTGCCTTTTGGTTTACTGTGGAATTTCACATCCCAAATCCCAGGGCCACAGGAACAGACTCTGGGCTCCAGCCAAGGGGCCCTGAAAACCCAGGTAAATGAGATTTTGTAGAAACTGAGGAGTAGGAGGAGTGAAGACAGGGAGAGCATGGGGGCAGAGGGTGGGGGGGAAGGGGACCACGAGGATGCCATCATTCTGAAGCAGTGGAGCATTAGTGTCCCATGTGGCTGTCCTGCCTGTGTGCTTTACCCCTGCCCATCCTGCCTGCCTAGCCCCCTGGCCCCACCTGCCCCTTCACAGGCCTGGCCTCCAGCCCCAGAGCCTTTGCACTAGTCTTCCCCCTGTGGAACCCCTCCCATGCCCCGCCCCCCCCCCCCCCCCCCCCCCCCGCACTTTCTCAGTCTTTGCTTGAATCCCACTGGACATTATAAAGACCTTCCTCAACTCCCTTGGAGAAGAGATAATCCCCTCCACCCTCACCCTACTCCAGGTGTGCCCACCACACCAGGACACCTATTGTCTGCTCATTTGTGTTGTTCCTCCTCTGTCTTGGGGCCCAGCCTCTGACCAGTGAGCCTCCATTGGCGTCTGGGTGGTAGTTTTCCCTGGAGACCTGAGTCCATGTGGCAGGTGGCTGCTGATGTCCCTGAGGGTCTGCTTCCCTGGCCTCGTGTGGAGGCTCTTTTGTTCACCTGCTGCTGCGTATTCTTGGGCCCAGTGCTCTGCTGAGCACCCCAGCAGTAAGGGCCCACCTACACCGCAGTGCCTTGCGCTCCTGCACCCTTCACCTGGAAGCCCCATGCTGCCCACTGTGTCGACTGCTGACTGAGGGGTTCATTTCATGCTTCCTTCACCAGCTGGACTGTGGGCCCCACTGCCTCAAACTCTCCCCCAGCTACCGGTGCCAGGGGCCTGCACACCCTGGGCCTGTGAAACCATCAGTGCTGATGGAGCCAGATTCAGGCCTGAACTGGCCTTCTGGCTGGACCCCTCAGGCACTGGCTAAAGGGCAGGCAAGCAAGGACTATCTGGTAGTGGTGGTGGTGGGATTCCTTGGTTGCCGGGAGGAGAAAGGGGGTGGTTCCTGTTATAGGGTGTCATGTTGAGGGTTGGCGTACACAAGAGGTGCTGACCTCTGAGGAGCATCGTGGATGCCCGTTGCTGCCTCAGGAGACCCACCATCACTGCAGGCCTAGAGTGGTCAGTGCGGCCATCCAGGAAGACTGCTTGGCCACCGACTGCAGGGCAGAGTGTAACTCCAAGGGAATGACTGAGACACTTTGAGGACGCCTCCAGATTGGGCAGTGAGTGCTAAGATTTGAGTTGAGAGCTCTTGAATAGTGATGATGGGGATGGCAGGGATGTTGGGGTTGGCTGAGAGTTTGAAAGGCAAAAATAGCTGTTTTAGAAAAGCTGCATTTAATTTTAGATTTGAGTGGGATAGCTAAGAAGAAATAGCACGTATGTAGCAGTAAGCATGGGTGCTGGAAGTTTTCTTCATTGGAGGTACAGGTTATCCTAACCGTCACACAGGTCCGTGGACAGGGAGCCTCAGAGTGGGATACAGTTGACACCTAGGGTCAGGAAGACAGTCAGCATTCACATGTTAGTAAGAAAAAGGCAAATAGTCCATGTGAATTTGGGCAAGTCACAAAAGTCCAGGTACCCAATACACACTCTGTACTCTCCCGTCTGAAGCTGCCCTCGGATGTGACCTGCACTCCCTGGCCCCCCAGCAGTCATTCCCACCCCACTCCCCACGTTGACACCTTGGCTCACTAGCCGCCTTCATGCTTGTCTTTCTGTAAAGAGGAAGCTTTTTCCTAAGAGCAGTCTTGTATGTGACGAGGTAAAACCGACCCCGACTGTTGAGACATCGGCTTTTTGTTTCCCTTTTGCATTCACGTATTCTAGCTCTTAGAGTCAGTGTGAACGCTCCCGTTTATCCCATACCGAAGGCAGCAGAGAGTTGGGCCCAGCAGTGTTTTGTATCTACAAGGATGTGGTGGTGACGGGGAAGCACAGCGGAGAGCTCTGGCGGGTTTGCCGGGTTAGCATCTGCCACGTTGGGCCCAGGGCTGACCTCGGAAACTCCTCCAGGCTCGGCTCCAAGCTGCTGTGGCTGGTGGAGTTTTCTAAGGAAAGTGCTGGGTTGTGCCAGCTGGTGGGACTCCTGTGAGGATTACTGTGCTTTTTCTAAGTTGTTTTTTCTTTAAAAAGAAAAATAAAATGAGACGTCTCACTGCATCAGGAGAAAGTGGCCCCAGTAGATTTGACTGTTTCTACGTGGCTCTGCGGACCACCTCCTGCCTGGACAGGCTGAGGTGTGGGGACCAGGCGTCAGCTTCCCAGTTGTACAATATTCTGTCTATTCTAAATCAGGATTGGCAAGAACAGTTTGGTTTATTTATTTATTTATTTATTTTTAATAAGTAACAGTAAAAACAAGATTAATTTCCTGGGCAAGGCTTTCCTGTTTATCTCACATTGCCCCGTAGAGCTTCCTGCGAGATGAATGCATTGCATCTCCAACCTGTTCCTCATGGCACAAGCTTGGAGATGACCAAGGCCAGCTTCCCAGGGTGTGTTTGTGGAGTGGAGTGCACAAGACCCAGCCCCAGGAACCGCTACTCCAACAATTTCTGAACCCTAGTGCATGCTTCATTCTAAAGATGAGCCCTTGTCCTCCCACCCCCAGTCTCCAGCTGATTTGCCCTCATTCATAGCTCCTGTCCCAGGAGTCCCCCTCCCAGGGAAAGGCTTGGTGTACCTGTCTGGCTCAATTCCTTCTCTGGAGGTCCAACATGGGCCCTCTTGTATGGCCAGGTATGTGAGTGAGTCGCCTGTTTGAGGGGAAGGCTGGAGAGGAGCAGGCCAGCAGGGCTCAGTTTGGGTGGTGGTTGTGCATGGCTGTGGGTTCTCAGTTATGCTGTTGGCAATGCATGTCTGGAGCCCTGGGCAGCAGACCTGGTGGGGTGTCAACATCAGAGCCATTGTCCCCGTGTCAGGCCAGGGTCCACGGGCAGGAGGTGCATGGAGGAAGGACTGAGCCCTGGGCCTGGGACTTTCCCCTCAGGGCACCTCGTCTATTCCTTGAACCTTGGCTTTTGCTCTGACCAGCTGACTGATCTTGGGAAGCTGCCTGCCTCTCTGTCCTGCCTATCCACTGTGGGTACCTTCTCTCTGGGACACGGACCACACCCTGCATTCCCTGGCAGGACTCTCCCTGCCTCCCCTCCTCCCCTCCCGCAGCGGCGGCCCTGCCTGTCTGCATCTCACTCAGCATGCCCTGCCCCTGGTACACACGCTACCGTTGTTGGTTTGTTTGTATTGTTTTTGGTTTTTGGAGGGGCGGGGGTTTGTGGGTTAACTGATTGGGGTAGTTGATTTGTCTGTTGTATTGTTCCCTTTGTTCTGAAAGGAACCCCTAGAGCTGGTGAGCAGTCCCCTTTAGTTCCTGTCTGCATGTGGTACCCTGTGGGCTGGCCTGTGGCACTTCCCCTCGGTGGCACAGCAGGTCAGCCCCAGCACCTCTGGGCCCTAGGGTCCCATCTTTATGTTTGCTGTAGCAACCCCCTTAATCCAGGCTCCACCCACACCCAGGTCCCACACTCATTGGTATTTGTCCATGTCCTGTGTGCTCACCTAAGCCTACCATCTTTGAAAAGAAACGAATTGCCACCTCGAGACCTGTCCTCAGTGTCTCATAAGTCAGAGCTCCTCCCTCTGCTGCCCCTGGGTCTGTCACACAGGTGGTCTTCAGCTCACCTGTCCCTGGTGCATCCAGCTCTGTTCCCAGCAACACTGGGATCAGCAGCCTCTCCGAGTGCCCACACCCCGCTCCTGGAGAGCGGGCCTGGGCTGCCAGCTGGCAGGTGCACTCACACAGGCCCTACCTGAGTTCTCACCTGGCAGAGAACACACAGGCCACATGCTTGGGCAGGGTGAAGGCCGAGCCATGGGGACCTGGTGGAGCACCGGAAAACATGTGGGTTCTTAGCTTGGGATGCTGGGAACCCTGTGCACCCTGTGGTGGTGCAATTTACACAACACTATACATATGTAACACACACACACACACACACACACACATGCACACACGCACACCAATAGAACCGCTTCCTCCTCATCCTCCAGGCAGAGCCAGGTGGTTCACCCTGGGTATACCTTATGTCCCACCTCCCACTCCTCATGTCATTGGAGGCTTGTCTGTTTGCGGAGGGTCACAGCCTGTCCTTCCCCTGCTTGCTGCAAAACTCAGAAACCAGGACTGTGTCCTTCCTGATGCCCCGAGAGCAGGAGCAGGAGCACTAATGCATCTCCTGAGGTTCACATATTGTGTCCCATGTGGAATGGCCGAGTGGACCCCGTGGCTGCTGGCTACAGGAACATGCATTGCTAATTAACCAAATAACTTGGACAACAGCACTCCCGCCCCGAGTCAGGGTGCTGGGCAGGCTCCGGTCCCCTGATCAGGTCTCGACAGCTTCTCCCTGTTGGTCCAGATGGAATGAGGCACTGCCTCCATCCTAGTCTGCAGGTCCCAGTCTGCTGGGAACCACATGCTCTTTCTGGAACCCCATGAGATACAGTTGTTTTAGATCATGATTTATAGTAGGAACTATCCTGGAAACAGAAAATGCCTGCAGCCTGGCTGATGTGCCTCAGTGGTTGAGCGTCGACCTATGAACCAGGAGGCCACTGGTTCGATTCTCAATCAGGGCACATGCCTGGGTTCGGGCTCTATCCCAAGTAGGGGGTGTGCAATCTACAAGGAGACATATGTAATACCCTTTGTAATACTTTAAGCAATAAAAATAAAATAAAATAAAAATATATCTACAAAATGCCTGTAGAGCAGGGTGTGGTGTAAATGCCACACCATCCAGGTGCGGACTTTCTGGGATTTTCAGGTTCTGTGCCTGTTCACATGTCTGCAGCACAGGCACCAAAGGGTGATTTATGGGAACAAATAGTAAACTCTCCTGTAACTTGATATCTTTGCAAATTGAGAGGGCCAGCTGTCAATTTTAATGGCAGAGCAGGATTGCTGAGCTAGCTCCCAGCCAGCACCCCAAAAGTGAGGGCACCCCAACAGTGAGGGTGGCCCACGGGCTGGGGAGAAGGGTGCAGGGGGCTGGGGTTACATCTCAGGAACAGGAGGGAAGTGTCACCTACAGACTGCGACCTCTTTTCCCTCTGCAACAGAATTCTAAAATAATCACAGAGGATGGAAAAGGACATAATATTTTAAACTAAATGTTAAAAATAAGCAATCAACTTACGGGGTTAGATTAAAGAGGTACTTAAGAAAAAGTTGTGTGCTCTCAGTGTGAATTTTGGGAAATAAGGTATTTCTGAAATTAATGCTCCTGGTTTTTACTGCAAGATGTGAATTAGACCGTTAGCATAGACTCAGAGTAGGAGTCACTCTGGTAAGAGCCAGAATCAGTATCAAACTGGTTCTAAAGGAGATGAATAAAATAGAAGAATATCTCAATATTGGCTGAAAAGCTCTAGAAGGCACAAATAATATAAACAATGAGATTGTAGATCAGGACTGATCTAAAAGTCACGGCGAATGTCATGGGCAGCTTCGGTTATCCTGAAACCACTCGTGCCAGGAAGTTTAGGGGGGGAGGAAAAGTCTGAGGACTTCGGAGATTTCCTCATTGACAAAAGTACTGAAATGAAACAAAGAGAAAAGAGAAAGCTGGATAAACAGTAGTCTTAGAAACATGGAAACAGCAGTAAGAAATCTCCGTAGAAATTTCTCTAGAGAGGCAGCTGGCTGGAATCCCAGAGGATTCACCCAGAGGAGGCAGCACGGGAGGAGGCCCAGGGGTCAGGGTCACCGAGGATCTCGATGACTCGGTCTCAGAGGTGTATTCACTGGCAGACCCAGCGATTGCTTGCTTGCTTCCTTCCTTCCTTCCTTCCTTTCTCTCTCTCTCTGTTTCTCTCTCTCTCTCTCTCTCATTCATTCATTCATTCATTTATTTTCCCCCAGCAATTCCTTTAAGACAGGGATGGGGACACCTGACCCTGCCAAGACAACATTAGTCGGAATTTGAAATTCAATAAATCTAGGAGCTTTTTTCATAGTAACATAATTTTTAAGTTGCTAATTTTGTATGGCCCGCAGACATTATGTATATCCAAATGACCCTTGGCAAAAAAAAAAAAAAAAAAAAAAAAGGTTCCCCACCCCTGCTTTAAGAAAAGAAACTAAGTGTCACTTCCCAGCACTGTCGCGAAGGTTTTAATGTGAGACAAGCTGTGAACACATCACTTATGGTGAGTGAGGACAGGCACAGGTTTACCCACTGGACACAGACCTGTGATAAAGTTCAGCACCCAGTCACGATGTAAAGCAAAGCCAAGTTCTCAGAAAGCCAGGAGTGCAAAGGTGCGTTCTCACCAGTAAGACATTTCCTGACAGCCTCGAGCCAGCACCACTTAGTGGGAAGCATGGTCACCGAGGCCAGCAGGACAGCAGGTCTGGGATTGCCGCTTCGGTGCAGCCTCCACTGAAACTGGAGCTTCCCGCTGGGCTCTCCCCACCCCGCTCCTGCAAGAGGAGGAGAGGAGGGCCAATAAACATTGCCATCATTTGCAAAACATGGTTATCAAATCCGCACTGTCCAACAGGCAGCCGCGGCCACAGGTGGCTATTGAGCACTTAAAACGAGGTGAGTGGCCCCAGCCAGTTTGGCTCAGTGGATAGAGCGTCGGCCTGTGGACTGAAGGGTCCCAGGTTCAATTCCGGCCAAGGGCACATGCCCAGGTTGCGGGCTCGATCCCCAGTGGGGGGTGTGCAGGAGGCAGCCGATCAATGATTCTCTCTCATCATTGATGTTTCTATCTCTCTCTCTCCTCCCTTCCTCTCTGAAATCAATAAAGAAATATATTTAAAAAACAAAAAACGAGATGAGTGTAAATTGGGATGCCCCATAAGCATAAAACGCACACTGGATTTCCGACATGAAAAATCATGGAGTACCTCATAATTTTTTATGTTGAGTACATGCTGAAGCGATATTGCAGGTATATTGGATTAAATAAACTATAAATTTCATCACCTTTGTATTTTTTAAAGTGTGGCCACTAGGAAATTAATAATTACACATTAAATGGCTGGCATTGTATATCATGTTGGGCTGTGCTGGTCTTGACAGGGAGCCCAAGGGAATCTGCAGAGGCTGAGGGAACAGCCCACATGTGCTCAGTTGCAGGTGACAGAGGCCCAGCAAGGTGAGGCGGGTGGGGCTGTTCAGGCTTGGCCAGCTGAGAGCATGAGACCTCACCGCAGACCTCCTGTCTTTTCTGTCTTCTCTGCACCAAACCTGCATATTTGAAGTGTGTGTTATTGCAGGTAACCAAACACTGCAGCATGGGTCACACGCCTTTATAAGTTTCAGTTCTGTCATCCTTCCCGGTCCTCTTCTGACTGACCACCTGAGTATCGGCTGGTGTAGAGCCAGAACGTCATTGTGCATGGAAGTGCTTGTGTTTTAGTGATAGCTGTCCTTCCACCTGGACTCAACCACTCAGCTGAACCCACGTGTCCATCATTCCCACTCCCTCCCCGTGTTTGCACTATCCCCTCACCTGCAGGGCCTGCCCCTGCCCACAGAGCCCCAACTCACCTTCCTGGCGTCCTCCCAGCTAAACCCGCAGTGGCACATTCTCTGCTGGGCTCGTGCCCTATAACTTCCTTGGGCTGCAAAGCCCCCGAATTCCCTGGTCTTCCTGGGGCCTAGTCTTGCCAGCCCCACCCCTGCCATCTTGCCGTTTCACAGATGACATCTTAGTGCTGTGAAAGTGTCCTCGGGTCATATAAGGCTCGGGCTTGGACGGCCTGCAGGTGTGGGAGTTGGGGCGGAGCGCTGTTGACTACTTGAGAGGGTCCCCAACCCCAGTCCTCGGCCTCCCGCAGGGGTGACTTTAGGACTAGGATGGAGCGGGAAAGGGGTAGCAGGTCCCCTATAACCTGGGTAAGGTGTCGCTGCTGCTCCAGCCACCTGGCTGTTCCTGAGATGAAAGTACCCTGGCCAGGGCAGGTCTAGCGCCGGTGCCTGGCAGCTTCCACACGAGGATTCCAGAGGAGAGGTTCCCTGATGACCGTGCTTCTGGAACAACCTCAGTCTGTCTCCCCAGATCGCAGTCATGACGCTGACGCTCTTTCCCATCCGGCTGCTGCTTGCCGCCTTCATGATGCTGCTCGCCTGGCCCTTCGCACTCGTCGCTTCCCTGGGACCTGCTGAGAGGGCCCTGGAGCAGCCCCTGGCCTTGTGGCGGAAGTAAGTCCTGTCAGTGGTGCTCTGATGCGGGGAGTCACAGGGCCATGTCTTTGTTCTCACAGCTTCTATCCACCCAGTGTTTATCCTCCCCTTCCCGGGGCAATGTGTGCCAGGGCTGCGCTCTCCAGTCTGGGACACTGCGGCTCCTGCCACACCCCTGCCATGGTCTCCAGCTTCCAACAGGGTCCTTCCAGCCACATGGCTGCTATTTCCATATCCCCCAGCCCTCAAACCCCGGTGTGGGGTGTGCAGGAGGCAGCCTATAAAGGATTCTCATCATTGATGTTTGTATCTCTCTCTCCCTTTTCCCTTCCTTTGAAATCAATAAAAATATATTTAAAACAAACAAACAGGGGAGAACAAACTGCATACTGAACTCCTGAGAGGAATACACAGTGACTTGTGCCCAAGTGTGGGACCCAGGGAGGCAAAAGGAAATAGGTTTTGAAATAACAGGGCTCAGAGCATATGCCCTTCGGCTTTGTGCACAATGGGGAGCACGCTCGTGCAGTGGGTGGGGAGGTGGGTCCTCCCCGCTGTGCACAGCTGTGCGGCTCTGAGTAGACCGATGTTATGTTAGGGAGCCTTTTTGCTCAATGTATGTTAGTGTCATTCAAAAGTTCCTAAAATAAAAATCTTAGGTTTTGTTAATGAAAGGAAGTGCTCCCTTTCACAAAAGTCACTTACTCTAAGTTACTTTCAAAACACACAGTGTTGTAAAAACTAGTATCTTCTTGCAACACCCGACCAGCAGGCCAATACCTAAGCCAGGCGGGCTGTGGTAATGGTCATCTTAGTGCTGACACACACACACACGCACACGCACACGCACACACACACCCAACTTGTGGTATAGAAAGAGGGTGTCTTAGTCCTGTCAGGCTGTCTTAACCAAGTACCACTAGCCGGGACTAAACAACAGACATTCATGCCTGGAGGGTGGAAGTCGGAGGCCAGGGTGCGGGCATGGCTGACTTTCTGGGGAGGGTCTCTTCCCGGCTGCAGATGCCACCTGTGTCCTCAGGATAGTGTCCTCACAGGACAGTGTTCTGGTCTTTCTTCCTCTCCTTTTAAAGACACTGATCCTATGAGATGCAAGCCCTATCCTATGATCTCATTTCACCTTATTTCAAAATATTGGGGATTAGGGCTTCAACATAGGAGTTTGGGGGACATGGTTCAGTCCCCAGTGCTCCGTGTGGGGACTCTGCTCTCAGATCTGAGAAGTCCATCTTCATGACAGCCTGGTGCCATGTGTGCACTGGAGACCAGGGCCTGGATTTGAACTTACTTTCAGCTTTTCTCTGCTCTCCTAAAAGACTCCCCACCCCAGGGTCTTAGCTTGGGATTGCCCTGGAGAAGCCCAGCAGCCCCCACCTGCCCTCCAGTGTGCAGCCTAGCACTGCCTCTAGACCTGCTGCCCAGGGACTGGCCCTGCTCCCAGCCAGACTGGCCCTGCATTGAGCTCAAAGCTCCTTGCAGCTCCAGGACATGGCCCAGTCCCTTCCTGTCCTCGCAGCCCCAGGATGTGGCCTCAGGCCCCTCCTATGCATCGTCAGCTGCCATTGCTTCATGGTGGTGGGGGGAAAAGGGAATAGAAGGTGGAGTGTTCCATCAACACACAGGCCAGCTCTCACCTCTCCCATTGTCCGGGTGCTTGCTCCCTTTTGTAGCAAAACCATTTGAAACATGCAGATCAGCAGTCTCCAGGACCACATGGATCTCAAAGACCCAGGTGGACTGGGCTCTTGTCCCACTCTTCACATGCCTGCGTGTTCAGGGACCAACACCCAGGGTTCGATGTCAGAACGCTCCCTCCACGGGGACACACTGTCTCCTCAGTGTCCAGTTATCCCCCCACCTCTGTGATCCTTTACCCGCCATGTGCCCCTTCTTGTTTTGCTGGCTGCGTCTACCTCTCCCCGACCTCGGCTGCAGCGAGTCCCTGTGCTCTCCTGGTGAGCTCATCTGGTTCAAGGATGTCCACGACTGTCCACAGGAGGAAGGAGACTCCCGTTTGACTTGCACCCTCTCTTGCAGGGTCGTGGACTTCCTGCTCAAGGCCATCATGCGGACCATGTGGTTCGTCGGTGGCTTCCACTGGGTGACCGTGAAGGGGCGGCAGGCCCTGCCCACTGAGGCAGCCATCCTCACCCTGGCACCACACTCCTCCTACTTCGATGCCATCCCCGTCACCATGACCATGTCCTCCATCGTGATGAAGGCCGAGAGCAGAGACATCCCGATATGGGGAAGTGAGTGAGGTCCTCCCCGCCTGCCCTCGGTGCAGGTCACTCCCGTGGGAAATAGGCCCTGGGTTTGCGTCCCTGTTATCTTTCCTTTGTTGTGATTTCCTCTGTAATAGTCATTGTGAGTTTTATTTTTCATTACTGCCCTTAAATATAATTTGTTGAATTACTTCTTCAAGTTCTATTACCGAGGATCCTAAAAGTCTAGGCACAGCGCAGGGCTCCATCCCAGCACACTAGTTATTGTTCTCGAAACCCAGGCACAGGAAGGTCCCTAGACTTCATGGTAGATCACCGTGGCTTAAAACAACAGAACTGTGTGCTCTCATTCTGGAGCCAGAAGGCTCTCATCACGTTATCTCAGGACTGAGCCCCCGATGGGACTCCGAGGGTGGAGCAGCCTTCCTGCCTCCCCAGCTCCTGATGCTCAGGCGTCCCTGGACCTGTGGTCCAGTCACTCCACCTCTTTCTCCATTGTCCCAGGGCCTCTGCCTGTGTCTGTGTCTCTGTGTGTCTTATAATCCAGGGTGAGCTCACGTCAAGATCCTTACCTGTTTTAAAATGTCACATTCACAGATTCTGGGGGTTAGGACATAGGCACATCTTTTTGGGGTCACCATGGAGCACACTCACCATTATTGTGGAGTCTGTAAGGAATCCTGGGCACTCTAGGTGGCCCCCTGGGTACTCTACATGGTCCCCTCACTTCACAGATGAAAGCACTCTCTTTCCAAGCCTGGCCCAGCCCTTCTGGAGCACTGCCCATGGTGCCCCTGGAGGGTTGGCCAGCCTGTGCCAGGTTTGCATCCCCGTGGTTCCTCCAGCTGCTCTGCCTGGGCCCTGCCTCTGCTCTCCTCCTTGCCAACCAGCCTCTGCCTTTTTTCTTATTTTTTCCAAATCCTCACCCAAAGATATATTTTTATTGATTTTTTTTCGAGAGTGAGGAAGAGAGAGAGAGAAACATCCATGTGAGAGAGAAACATCGATCGGCTGCCTCCTGTACCCACTCTTGACTGGTGGGTGGAACCCACAACCTGAGTATGTGCCCTGACTGGGAACTGAACCCATGACGTTTTAGTGCGCAGGACAAACACTCTAACCAACTAAGCCATACAGGCTGCCTTTTAAACCTCACGTGGGTTCTGGAGCAGGGCTTGTCTAGCAGAGGCAGGCGATGGTTCTCTCCCTCTGTGTCTGTTACCCCTTCTTATGAAACCCAGTCACTGATTAGGGCCCGCTTCAATCCAGACTACCTCCCTGTACCTTGAGTACATCTGCAAGTATCTTCTTTCTGCCTGGCCGCTGTGGCTCAGTGGTTGAGCGTTAACCCATGAACCAGGAAGTCTCAGTCAGTTTGATTCCTAGTCAGCGCACATGCCCGATCCCCGGTGTGGGAAATGTAGGAGGCAGCGAGTCAATGATTCTCTGATCATGGATGTTTCTATCCCTCTCACCCTCTCCCTTCTTTTCTCTGAAATCAATACATATTTTTTTAAAACTATATCTTCTTTCCAAACAAGATCACTCTCACAGGTGTCTGGGTCTAGGATATCAGCCTCTCTTTTTGAGGAACACAGTTCACCCCACAACAGGAGCCACGTGTCCTGGGCCCTGCGACTCTGAGTCCATGGCCCTCACACTCTTCTTTATTTACAGTGACAGAGGCTGTCTGCTCCCTGACGGGTCAGCCTTGCTCTGCTCTTTCCCTGATTAACCTCCTGTGGACTCTCAGTGTTGTTACTAAGGCTTCATGCTGTCCTCTAAGTTTACTGGAAGCTTTGGTGGTTTCCCAGTTCCCTGTGGCCAGGCATGGACTCCCGCCCAGCCCCTGGGACCTCAAAGGGTCTCACCTCTCACCAGGTCCTGCTCAGCGGAAGTGGTGTATCCCCACATGACACCTCCCCTTCCCTTTCAGCTCTGATCAAGTACATACGGCCTGTCTTCGTGTCCCGGTCAGACCAGGATTCTCGCAGGAGGACCGTGGAGGAAATCAAGAGACGGGCGCAGTCCAATGGCAAGTGGCCACAGGTAACCGGGCCCTGCTTGCGTTTGAGTGGATTTTTTCCAGCACGTGTGAGCTTAAAGACTGAGGGGAGAAGAAACAAAAGGGCCAGAGCCTGCCTTCCGTGGGGGCTGGCTGTGTTTAGTTTCCTTTTATTTCTGATGAGTGTAAATCCAAGAATCTGCTAAATATCAGGTACTTTTGATTCTGGAATTTTAAAATTAAAAGAAAGAAGAAGAAACCATTCAGACTTGCATCTCAAGTTCCCACAATCGTCTTTATTGACAACAAATCTTTGTATAAGTTCTGAGTCAGAAAGAGCTGCTACCCGGTCCGCGGGGTTGGCAGGACCTCGGTTCTGGGCAGAGCATTCGTCTATTAGGTGCCCACTGCTTCGGGGTCATGGGCTGAGCTTCCTGCGTGCATCTGGTTTCTGACCCAGGCCGTGAGGCGCAGGCCTCGGCTGCTGTTAGCCGTCGAAGTGTTTGACCCAAGCTGTAATTTTCTTCTTTTAAACTGTGCCGACATTCAGAAGCTGGAAATCCCACCAGACTCTGGGTTCTGGCTGCTCAGGAAACACAAGGGGGGCTGGCTCCCAGCACCTGTACCCATGGGCAGCCACTTGGAGTGGTTCCCTGGCTGCCACCCCTATCAGTGCAGGCCATTCCTGCCCCTCCTTCAGCTTACCTGCCAGACCCTTGGGGATGCCAGGGTTGGACCCCTGGTGGCTCTTTGTTACCTGGAGATGGTCTGCCCTTCAGGGACCAGAATTAAAAGCACCCACACAGGTGGTATTTTTCAGCTATGGGGAAGGTGTTACTGTGGATTCTGTTGGGGTTTCCACTTGCTGGCCAGCACCCCCATCCCCAGGGCCATTCCGAGTCCTGAGTCCTTTAGCCACACGCTCTCATCTGTGTGTCCCTGTCCCGCTCTGCCTCGGGACGCCAGCTCCCGCTGACAGCCTGCTCTGTGCAGTTGTGTCTGGTCCTCGAGGCAGCCAGGAGGTAGGGACCACAATTAGTATATGCAACTCCCTGGTCTAAGAAGGCACATGCTGTTGTCTACTTGTTTTGCTTCCAGATTTTAATAAATTTCATAGTTAGAGAAGAAATCAGCATAATCTTCCAAAATGCATTTCACCTTGTTCAACTGAAAATGATTAAAGTATCTAAATTATGTCAGCAGTAGGGAAATAGATTGTGAAAATTGGCACCTGTGAATTCTGAATTATGTCCCTTTATTGCTGAACTCTTTTTTCTCTTCTTTTTTTTATTTCAAGATAATGATTTTTCCAGAGGGAACTTGTACCAACAGGACCTGCCTAATTACCTTCAAACCTGGTATGTAGCCTTTTTTTCAATGTTTTTATTGATTCCAGAGAGAGAAAGGAAGCAGGAAGGAGGGATAGAAGCATCAATGATGAGAATCATCGATCCGCTGCCTCCTTCACGCCCCCCACTGAGGATCGAGCCCACAACCTGGGCATGTGCCCTGATTGGGAATCGAACTGTAACCTCCTGGTTCATGGGTCAGCGCTCAATCACCGAGCTACACGGCTAGGCTGTAGTTTTCTTAATTATTTTTTTCTCCTTGAAAAAGTGGGGGAGACCCTCACTCCTACCAGTGCTTCCAGTTGTCCTATCAAAGTGCAGCTCAGCCTGGAGACACTCCTGTCTGCCTCCTGCCAGCAGGGCTGTGACCCTGGAATTCTCTGTATTTTCCACCAGCACAGATGGGGAGGGACCTTCCAGGCATTGGGTTGCTGCTGACCAGGAAAGCCTGGCAGGAAATCCCGCTTTATTCTGAGGCCAGCATGAGCCACGCAGGCACAGGACCTGCCGCCCTGGCAGTAAGACGGTTCCTGTGTCCCTTTTCTCTGCAGGTGCCTTCATCCCGGGAGTTCCTGTCCAGCCGGTGGTCCTGAGGTACCCAAATAAGCTGGTGAGTGTGTTCTGCGGATCTGTGTTCAGGCGGAGGCCCTGGGAGTGAGAACTGCGAAGTGTTTGAACACACGGGTTTTCCAGTCAACCCTGCTATGCCGAATATTCCCAGATATTCACGCACAGAATTTTGCCTTATAGGTCAGGGAGTAGTCCTCCTCTCATGTGATCGATCCTGACATGTTCATGTCCCCCCTCTCTGCCCAGTGTCCTCAGCAGCTGTCACTGCCCAGTTCACACTCTAGGAAAATTTTAAATTAAGAATATTCAAGTTCTGAAAGGCTGGAGGCAGCAGGAGAGAAAGGAGTTAGGTGACTTTGTGGTTCATGTGCCTTTATCTTGCTTCTGTTGTGTGCAGAGGTTTTGTTTGTTGTAAGAGAACAAAATAAAAGAAGGGGTGTTTGGGGCTCAGAGCTCCCAGACAATCTTGATGGATCCCCAGCTCAGAGGCGGAGCTGGGACAAGACCTCAGAGCAGGTTCAGGCAGGGCCCTGCTGGTCTGCGCGTCGACATCTGCAAAGCAGCCATGGCTGCTCCCAGGTGCCCTGTGGGAGTGGTTTTCATGCTGGCTGCGTCTCACTTCTGTAACCCCGTCCGTGGGTGTCATCTCACCTTGATGGGCTCAGGGCCCTTGCAGCCGAGAGAGGTCCAAACACACTCGTGTCCCCGCCCTGCCTGGGCCCTGGACACATGGGAGTGGTTCTCCACGGAGGCACCTGAGGCAGATCTGCTCGTAACACGGAGCTTTCTCTCCGTTGCAGTGTCTTTATGACAGCAAAGGAAGAAACCTACCAGCCAGGACACAGTGGGCTCGGGAGTCCCTGGTATAGACTGTGCAGAATTACATGTGACGCCTGGGCCAGGCCTTTAGGGTCTGAGATTTGCACACTGGGCCTAAGGGTGTGGACAGGCGCAGTGGAGGCTCTCTGAGTGGCCACTAAATAAATGTCAGTCAGAACTGGTCGCCACGCCGACTGACAGATAAAATTCTCGCAGCGCAGCTGAAACTGAAGAGGTCTGCTTGTTCGTCAGTCTCTGCAAATAAGAGAATCTGTCATTGGTGTGTAGAATTCTAGATTTTCCATTTTTTTAGTTTGTCCCGTGAACGTATTGTAAGCAAGGTTTCTTATAGGTTCCAGAGCGTGCATCTCGGGTGTCAGAGGCACCTGCTTTGCCTGTTTGTGGCTCATGTCCTGTGTTCAGCTACGTAGCCACAGACATAGCCCACTGCTGGCAGGTTTGAGCACAGACCTGCACAGAGGGGGCCACATGGGTGGCAGGGAACCCTGTGCCAGGGGTTTTTGGAGCCTGTGAGAGGAGTGCATGGGTGTCAGGACTGCAGAAGGAAAAAGCCTCCATAGGTGACCTTTGTCAGGGTAGAAACAGGCACCTGTCCTCCAATGTCCCACCTCGGTGACTGCTGAGGCTGAGAATGGAGAGGGTCAGAAATGCCCAGTGGGGCCCTGGCCTGGCACGGGAGTGCGGGAGACATGGCTCTGCAGTGGCTTGTTCTACCTCTTCCCAAACCTGGGGCCAACCTGCTGGAGTTAGGGGTGCAGGCGGGTGTGGTGTTGGAATTTGACTGAGTGTCACAGGCCCTCATGAGCAAGTCTGAGGGAGCAGATGGACAAAGTCTCCTTGTTGTCAATTGAGGTTGCCAGGGATACCTGGGGGGTAAGGGGGAGGGCAGGAAAAGGAGCTGGGAGGGGGTCTTAGGTGGTGAGCACCCACCTTCTTCTCTGCCCCAGAGTGGACTTGGGAGGATGAGGAGCTCAGCATCTGGAATCAGAGGAAGGTTAGAATAAGGGCAGGGAGGAGGGCAGCAGAGGAAGTTAGGACAAGGGCAGGGAGGGAGGGACCCGTGTGGCATCCCCAGGAATTTCTGATGCCCAACTCCCAGTCATGTTTCATCCATTCATTTCTTGCCCCCAGGACACCATCACGTGGACGTGGCAAGGCCCCGGAGCGTAAGTCAGACATTGTGCCCTCTCATTTGTCCTGTCCTCCCGGGAAAGTGCTCCAGTTAATTTAGCAAATGTGAAACCTGAACACGTGACCCGCTGCTATTTGACAGCAGTTAGGTTCACCCTGTTGTGGAAACTGAATGTAAAAATCTGGTCTGTCCCCACACCCTGGGTTCCGGGACTTAAGTTCATTGCCTTCAGCCCCACTGAGAAGATAATTGTGAGAACCTTTCTCTTCCCACCTTGCGTCTGTCAGCTCAGTGATTACCATCCTGTCCCTGGAAAAGACAGCAGACTGCCAGGGGCTGCCCTCCTCTTGCTCAGCTATTAAGGGGTTGGGGGCAGGGGAGGGTGGGAGGGTGGAACATGGGATCCAGGCACATTAGGCCTCCAGGGTGCTGCCATTTGAGCTGGTTTTTGGAAATGGAAGTGTGAGTGCTGAGGCCAAGCAAGAGCCCTCCCACGGCCCCCAGGCCTTGTCAAGTGTTTGGAACAGAATGCGTGGGAGGTGCCATGAGGAGCGGCATGTCCAAGTGGTGGTCCTCACATTTCTGAGGCTGGAGTGTGGGGGTGGGTGGTGAGAAGCTGGGAGAAGGGCTGGAAGAGGCTCCTGGTGGCCTAGGCTTGAGGCTGTCGATGAGGCCGAAGTGGGGTGTGTAAGAGTGTTACGAGGGGGACTGTGTATCCAGGGAGCAGTGAGCGAAGGCCCAGGCATGGGATTCTGGATGGCTCCCCATTTCCAACTTCTGCAAATAAAAATTTTAAAATGCTGGTTCTGAAGTCAGGAACTCTGGGAGCCAGGCATGGGGGTGGCATAAGCAAGGGCCTGTCCAGTCTGCGCTGCCGTGAGATGACTGGGTGGGGACCCATGGGGCAAGGTTTCCTGAGCTGGAAGACAAACTTGAGAAGCAATGGCTTGCAGGGCATACTAAAGCTGCAGATATGGGCGTGTTTAATAAGAACAGTGAAGACTGCTTTGTAATAAAAGTAGCCTTTTTTCTCACTGTTGTATTTTAAGATTTAGATTTAGGCTGAAGAAGGCTCAGCATCTGTCTCCTGAAGGAGAATTAACTGCCCAGTACTGCCCTCTGCAGGGCAAGGGGGTTGAAGATTTTGCTAAACGGAATCTTCTCACCAATGCTATAAATCTGTTTGTTTTTAAGGTTAGAAATCCTGTGGCTCACCCTGTGTCAGTTTCACAATCAAATTGAAATTGAGGTTTGTATAAATATAGTGTTACACAATGTTACATTGGGGTTATAACAGTGATTCCCAAAGTGGGCGCTACCGCTCCCCAGTGGGCGCTGCAGCGATCCAGGGGGGGGGCGGTGATGGCCACAGGTGCATTTGGGGGCGATGAGTAACTGCTATTAAAATTTTTAAAAAATTAATTTCCAGGGGCTGAGTAATATTTTTTCTGGAAAGGGGGCGGTAGGCCAAATAAGTTTGGGAACCACTGGGTTATAAATACATTGTATCAAGGTCTTTTATAGATACAATGTTATGTTGTCTGCATAGATACAATGTTATATAGGTGTCTATGTGGATATAGTGTTAGTGGTATCTTGGGTTTTATATAGACACAATGTTACATTGATATCTCTATAGACACAATGTTATGTCATCTGTCTCTTGGAACCCTTGCCATTTCTCATGGCTCCTTACTAGTAGAGGTGCTTCCCAGTAGTTTTGCATCAATCGCTTTGTGTCTCTTGGATGATTTTTAATCTATTCAGATACAATTTTTTAAATCAACAAGGAAGGTAACCCCATCATTCTTTTATTATGGTTAGTGCAGCTTAAGGCATATCAAATTGACACAGATGTAATGAATAAATTTTTTAGCTTTATTTTTACTTGATACTAATACTGCTGAATTCACACTGCTAAATTTGTCATACTGTCATCCTCTCTTTGATACTTGGTCAGATCATGTAGCCTGCCTTTCAGTTTGCATCCCACTGGATGTATCAGACAAAGTCACAACACCCATCCTCTCATCTAAATTAAATACAGCTGTATTTGTTCAACTTGTAAATTTAATCTGAGTGGATGAGGAATAGAGTTTATTTTCTTAAAAAGGGAATTACCTGGCTACTCCTGCACCTGAAAATTAAAGAGGCCTCCCTCGCCTCATATGCAACTTAAGTATTTAATGAAACACTTTACTACCTTCCAATCAATTTTGCAGAGTAATACTGACTACAAATGACCCGGCTTTCCACCAGGTTTTTCATTTCAGTAGAATGTAAGCCACTTAGTACTCAGAGTTGAGCCAAGGGTAGCAGGCCCACAGCTTAGGACATTTTACGTGGCTTGCCTGCTGGTGGCTCAGAGCACAATGGAGCCAGGCTCTGAGGAAGACAAGCTGGGCCTGCCCTGGGCCTCCTGGTAGAAACAGCTCTATTTCAGATCTGGCTTCTTATTGTAAGCATTGAAAAGAGGCTTCGTGGCTTGTGAAATCCCTCTAAACATAATTCCTGGTGTTTCTCCTCTGAGACGCTGGTGCTCATGTGAGGAACTGTTGCAATTTGCGTCCTTCTTTTCAATGTAGCTGTAAGCAAAAGGTTCAGTTATGAGAATTGGAAGTATTTCGGGATATTCCTTGATTCTTAAATATTAGTGTTAAAGAAAACGGCTCAATGGTGATTGTTTGCCTTTTCTGCATGGTAGGACTTATTTAAAACATTGGGTAGATGTCCAAAAGCTAATAATCTTTTATGTAGAAATTGTTGTGTTATCCTTGACACAAAACTGAGACCTTTAAAAATAAAAGCACACATGTCATTCTTTTACATCTAAAAACTAAGCCCCATGTGAAATTACAAATACAGTGTACCGGCCACAGCTGCGGTGTCCGGGGAGTGGGTACTCCTAGTGAGGAATGGCGAGTTGTGAATTTTTTCACACACACACACATGTGCATATTTGTGCACGTGGGTATGTGCATGTGTACATGTGCACGTGTGACCACTTCAAAGATGATTCTAGCGGGAAGTGCTTTGACAGATCTTAAGTTTTTCAGACTCACAGTTGTCACTATAGTGGCATTGGTAAGGGGGGTGTCTTGTGATACTGTGCCAGTAACGCAGCCTTCTCTGTGTGC
Organism: Myotis yumanensis; assembly: GCF_028538775.1. Classification (NCBI taxonomy): domain Eukaryota; kingdom Metazoa; phylum Chordata; class Mammalia; order Chiroptera; family Vespertilionidae; genus Myotis; species Myotis yumanensis. The sequence continues at coordinate 28,590,660 of NW_027223755.1, forward strand.
TCAGTTCCTTCCGGTGTACAACCCTTCAGAGGAGGAAAAGAAGGACCCCGCCCTGTATGCCAGCAATGTGCGACGCGTCATGGCCGAGTGAGTGCACCCTCTGTCGCCTCCTGGCCTCCTGATTTCCTTTCCCTAAGTATTACCCAGCACTCTTGTTTACCTGCTGTTTTCCTCCTCAGTGCTGCTAAAAACAAGAAGGCCAGTAGCTTTAGGAAGATGGGTTCTTGTAAAAGCTAGTGAACAGCATGGACTCGGCCTATTGGACATACACTTCATGTCTCCTGTTTTTGTCAAATGACATTTCTGCTTGTTCAGCATTTGGAAGATCCTTAAACATCACTTAGTTTCACTCATGTCAGGTGTGCCCATAGCCATCAGTCACCCAGGTGCCGCATGTGTGGGCGCCCCAGTGTGACGGGCAGCAGAGCTGTCAGTGAGAGCAATGGCTTCTACAGGTTTCAGGGTCTGTCTGGGCTGGAATGTTCTTGAAGCTTCTCTCTCCATCTACCCACGCAGTGTTTATTAGTGTTCCTGCTCCATCTCACCAAGTTCAGTGTGGTAATTGTGCACCTAAGCTTGTACAGTAGCTCCTCCCACTTGTACGGCACCCGTGCCGCAGTCAGGAACGTGCTCACCTCTTATTTCTGGCCATTCCCAGCTTGTTCCAGGTAGTGGTAGTGTCAGCTCTTACACCTGCCCCTCTAACCGCCTTCATCCCTCCCATCCCGTCTTCTCCCCTCTCCTCCTCTCTCCTGTTCCAGGGCAGCAGGGGCTGCCTCTGACTTTGGCCACCTCGGTGCCTGCAGGGGGCTCAGCAGCTCAGCGGCTCTGACAGTGAGTGCCACTCGTTGGGGGTCCACGCGGCTGCAGAGGGGGCTTTAACAGTTGCTATTGCTGACCTGTGTGGCTTAGACTTCTAAGATAAAGCATTTCAGTATGCACATTGCACCCCACTTTAATGCATTCTATAAGACTCCACTGAGCAAAATCATGCATCTCACCTCAACATACATGAATTAACACTCAGCAAGCTGTTCCGTCTTTGTCCACGGGCTCCTCAGGAAATTGGGCGCTAGGGATAGAGTGCAGTGAAACGCTCCTCCCCTTGCCTTGGGCTTCCCCGCCCTGCCTACCCCAGAACTCCCTCTTCTTTTCCCTCTCTGATTCACACTGGCCACCAGGATGTGCTTGATCCTCAACTTTTGGGAAGTCAGGGTACTCAGTAACACCCTTGTTTAACCTCTTGATAAAAAAAAATAATGTCCATCCATGGAATTGCAGGCTCAACCGGTTGGGTATAAATATTCTTAGTACACACTGATATAAATTACCTGTTAATATTTTTAAAGATATGTATCCTAAAGAAACTGTCCATACTAATTCAAAGGAAGAGGACAGATAACCCATGGGTCACCCCCTCGCCTCAGCGGCTGCAGAATTTCAGTGGGTTGTCACCTCCCTCATCTCTAGTTCTCACCTTCAAATGCACCTGGGAGGGGCCAGGATCCCCAGGGGCTCTGTGGACAGCCCCTCAGCCGGCCTCATCCCCCTTCCTGAGGAATAATTCTGGCTTCTGTCCCGCAAGGATTATACCTGAGTTTATCAAGGAGAATGTCAGAGTCACTGTTTCCTTCTCATGTGATTGCAACAGGAACTTTTATCAAATGACTGAAGCCCATTCAGTTGTTGGGGTGGGGAGAAGTTTAGTTTTCTGTACTTGGTAGATTTCCTACCTCGAGTGTCTTCTTTAACAGGAAAGGTTATTTCTCATGAACTCTGATGCAGCTCTGAGAATGGCCAAGTTTCGACTCTCCCAGCTTCAGGGAGGCGTCAGCTCTGAGAAAAGCGATCCCTGGTCACTTGTGAAGAATTGAGCTTCTCCATAAAACACCCCGTGGGGTGGTGGTGTCGTCTTTAAGGCCCAAATGCATGGTTGTTTCCTAGTGGGGTGCAAACTTGGGCAGCCCAAGTTCTAAGTAATTGAAATTTAGGGTCAGCTATTAGACATTTATGTTTAGTACTAAACATGACCTTCCCACATTGCCCTTCTGTGCATCTCGGCGTTCAGAGTCCTCCCTCACGTACTAATCGCTGTGTGAGGAGGGTACCCCAGGGGCTCAGAGCAGGGTGCAGGACACGCATGCAGCACTGCCTCTGCCAGGGTGTCTGCCATCGGAGCAGACTCAGAGAGACCACAGGGGCTCCTGTGACTTGGCACCGCTGCCGTGCAGGGCGCTCACGGCAGGACCTCCTCTCTGCTGCAGGGCCCTGGGCGTCTCCGTGACCGACTACACCTTTGAGGACTGCCAGCTGGCCCTGGCGGAAGGACAGCTTCGGCTCCCTGCAGACACCTGCCTTCTGGAATTCGCCAGGCTGGTGCGGGGCCTAGGGTGAGTGCCTGGGTTTTTTTTACTCATGATCGGTTCGTCAGAAAGGGCACTCCCTCGAATGCTGTGACAAGCGTTGGGGCTGTGATGTGTGACAGGGCAGGTGCGATGTGTTCAGCAGTGAGGAACAGCTTTGTGCTGGACCAAAACTCCGGGCAGAACCTCGCAGGGGCCTCCGCCCTGCAGGTGTTGGGGACCAAGCTGGAGGTCGCAGCTGCGCCTGGGGCTGCCCGATGTCACTCTAGACAGGGCATCAAGGAGAGCTGGAGTGCTTGTTCTGGCAGTCCGGTTATTTTCCTCTTTTCTATGCCAACTTCAGCCCACACTGAAATGCCAAAAAGCCCCTCATGGCTGGTGCCACGCTCTCTGGAACTGCCCCTGGAGGACGTCCCGCTCACAGGCCGCCCTGCCAAGAGGTGTACATACTTAGGCAGAGCATTGCGTGTCTTCAGGTTATTAGAAGCCTGTTCTTGAAAACTAGCAGCTTGGTCTATAAATCATGTTAATAATTTGTTGGGTCTTAAAACAGTAAGCCTCTTGTTTTTGGCATTCTGTGATTTTATTGAAAAAAAAACTTTTCCTCTCTTTTTATTTAGCCTAAAACCAGAAAAACTTGAAAAAGATCTGGATAGATATGCGGAAAGTGCTGGGATGAAGAGGGGGGCAAAGATCAGCGTCTCAGAGTTTGCGGCTTACCTGGAAGTGCCTGTCTCCGACCCGCTGGCCGACATGTTCTCCCTGTTTGATGAGGTAGCACATCACCCAGTGGGGGTGGCAAAACCTTTGGCTTCAAAGTATACATTGTTTTCCTTGTATTATAAACATTCTGTAGACAGTTTTGGAAGTAGAGAAGGAAAAACCACCCCTCAGTAGCCCCATCCTACCAGCCTACCCTGTCCTCGGGAGTATTTTCTCCCATGGTTTTAAATGCACAAAGTATCTGACATTTCAGTTAGCATGTGCTGATAAACATGTCTGTAGTTTGGGTTTCCTTAGATCAGATCACTAAAAGGCTGAGTGATATCACACAGCAATGCTGGCCTCGCCCCTGCCGTGTCCCTTCCCAGAGGCCTCCACTGACCAGCCCAGCCAGGCCTTCAGAATTTCTAAGCATGGCCTCTTTCTGGATGCTCGGCTTAGTCGTTCCCCATCGCCTCTGTCTAAAGCTTGGGGGTCTCCCCCTGGAGAGCAACCCCTCCCCTCTCCACCGCACACATCATAATCGGTCGTATGTGCTGGCTGCACAGAGTCAACACGTCACTGCAGCTCTGGGAATGGGGATGGCCTTTAATGTTTGCGGGGGAGACAGAGAACCAGGAGGGCAGGCTGCCATGTAGCCAGAAACCACCCACGCCTGGTCATTCTGGACGTTTGAATCGCAGTGCAGACCCCTGTGCGGTACGTCCTGTAGGAGCAGTCAACGTGGCACAGTGTGTGTGAAGGGGCTCCTTCAGCCATGAATGTTCCCTGTGAAAAACGTAGTATGTTGTGTGAATAATGGAGCATGTTGCATGTGGACAACAGTGTGTTCGGTGTGAACACTTAGAATTTCATGTGTGTGCAGCACAGCATGTTCCGTGTGACAACGTTGCATGTTCTGTGTGGCCACAAGGTGCAGCGTGGTGGAACTCGAAGAAGCTGGTGAGTGATTTGGGCTTTAGAGACCCCATGAGTGTGCAGGTTTGTGGCACCACAGTGTGCAGTTGAGCAGGCGGCCCATCTGGGCGACCCCTGGTGTAAAGCAGCTGTGGGGTGGATTTGTGGCTACATCTCACTCGGACGCTGTGGCAACAGATCAGGTTTGAAATACAAGAGTGAGCATGGTTTCAGCTGGTGACATCCTGGTGATGCGTTATCATCACTGAGCACCAGACATCTTGCCACAGTGTGTGGGTTCATTTTTATTTTTCACAGTGTTCTTATAAGGTAGGAATATCCTCCATTTCACAGAGAGCCTCAGACCCAAGATTAAGCACCTTCCCAGAGTCAGGGGCATAGGCGGACCCAGTGTGCTCGGCCTGCGTGGTGTCATTACCTTGGGCTCACCTTTGATTTGCACGCTCACTGTGTGGTCACTAGCAGGCTAGGTTTCAGAGCCCAGAAGTGAGCCTCGTTGTGGGCAGGTCTGTTTTTCTGGAAGGCAGGCAACAGTCCTCATGCTGCACATACTTTCCTGCGCACTTTCATGTGACAGTCACACTGAAGATTCATTCTAGCAGCCTAAAGAGTGGAGAAGCCAATGGTTAGGAGTGTTCTTCAGATGCTCTTTCCATGTAGACACATGATCTCAAGTTTGTGTGAAAAATAACCTTGTGTTGACACTCAACAGCCAGTGCTGAACCCCAGCTCCCAGGGAGGTGGCCGGACTGCCCCTGACAGACCGTCTCTCTTTCGCAGAGCGGGAGCGGCGAGATGGACCCTCGGGAGTACGTGGTCGCCTTGTCTGTCGTCTGCCGGCCTGCTCAGACCCTGGACACCATACAGCTGGCCTTCAAGGCAAGTGTGGAGACATGAGTTTAATTTATGGGGACAGTGAGACGTGGGTTACAGGTGGAGCACGCTAAGGGGCTCAGCACTCCCTAGGGCGGCACGCTGGTTCTGGCCATGCTGCCAGGTGGGTTAGGGCCTCTGGGAGGAGGAACAGGCCACTCTGGACAAGCAGTGGGCCTGGCGGGGCCTGAGGATGGAGGAGGAGACCTCGGGGTAACACCGGCCTTGCTTTGCAGATGTACGGGTCTCAGGAGGATGGTAGCATAGACGAGGATGCCCTGTCCAGCATCCTCAAGACGGCATTAGGGGTGGCAGAACTCACCGTGACTGACCTCTTTCGGGCCATCGACCAGGAGGAGAAGGGGAGGATCACGTTTGGTGAGAGGCCCGGGAGCAGGGAGGGTGGCCCACTGGTGCCAGAAGTGAGGACACACATGGAGCCCCCACCCACCTGTGCTTGTCAGGCCACCCTGTGTCTTCTGCAACAGAGATTCTCAGGAGGAAGGTTCTTCCTAAAACCTGGCCAGGAAGGGTGGGAGCTTTCAAATCTGACTTCTGCAGGCGATGAATAGAGCCAAATTCCAAGCCCAGTAGACCTGGGACCAGGATGAACATCGTCCTGGGGGCTGTGGGCACGTGTGCCAGGCCAGGGCAGGGCCTCTGCCATCAGGGTTCAGTGCAGGAGCGAGTCACCTGCCCTGAGGACTCTGCTGGACAGCTCCTCTCTGGAAGGTTTGGCTTCATCACCTGTGGCTGCACAGAGCAGGCTGGTCCGGATCCTGGGGGGCCAGGACCTGAAACCCGCCTGTGGCTGGGGGGCTGGCAGGAGGATCTCGGAAGGCGTTCTGCTCAGGGCACTGGCCAGAGTGCGCATTTCACAATGAGTAAGTGTTCTTGCTGAAAAACTAGCAGACATTTGCTCAAGAAAGGTCATCGTGCACGTCTTGTTTGGACATGTTTTAAAATTGCATCCAAATGTCAGGCACGGGTGTGGGGTGGGAGGTGGTTGTTATTGTGTGTGTGTGTGTGTGTGTGTGTGTGTGTGTGTGTGTGTATCTGCATTATAGCAGGCCCTGCTTCCTACTTTGGGGGTTGTTGGTGAGGTTGGTGATGAGCCTGACCAACTGCAGACTTTTCCAGTAAAAGCTGTTCCAGGTTTCCTACAAGGAGACATGGATGACCCTGGAGCCTGCAGGCTCCTACACCCAAGGCCTCTGAGCATTACCTGCTCTCAGGATGCCTGAATGCAAGCCTGAGGGTGCTCTCCACTCAACACCAGCCCTGGCCACTGGGAGATGCACAGGCAGGGAGGCATTCAGGCCCTGTGACCAGCTTGCAGGGTGACCCTCCATGCACCCATGGTCTCCCCAGTGCTCAGACAGACATTCATCAGTAGCACCTGCCTCATGGCGTATCAGTCACCACACGGACGCTCGTCCTGTCCCTGAACCAGCTCTTGTGATGAGCAGCACCTCCCTCACATGCACTGAGTCCCAGAGTGCCCAGAATTGTGCCATTTCTTTAGCTTTCCCCCAAGCAAGAGTAACTGAGAGGATGCAGTGGCTGCCCCTTTGCTTTTGCTATGATTTTGTGCGCAGCAGAGAAAAACTGAGTGTGGGTCTTGTCCTCACCTCCAAGACCATGATCGTAGACCCCACCCCTGCCAGAGCAGTGGGGGAGGCGGGGGCGGAGTCGGGGGAGGGAAGGGTCACGTAGGCCCAGGGAAGAGCTCCAGACTCTAGTTGTCTGCTCCTGAAGCCCCAGTAACCATGTGCCCTCATCTCTCCAGCCGACTTCGGCAGGTTTGCAGAAACGTACCCCGACTTTGCAGAGGAGTATCTGTACCCCGACCAGCCGCCTTTCGAGAGCTGTGCACAGACGCCTCCCGCTCTCACCCCCAACGGCTTCTGTGCTGACTTCAGCCCCGAGAACTCGGATGCTGGGAGGAAGCCTGTGCGGAAGAAACTGGACTAGGACTGAGGGTGCTGGAGAGACGAGACTGCTCCCCGGCAGTCGCCACCCGCCTCCGCATGGCCACGAGCCCTCTGCTGTGACCATCTCCGGGCTCCACTCTTCACGTCGGCTGCTCGGTCACTGTCCCCAGGCCCAAGTGCCAGAGGCTGGGGTGTTTCCACTTTGCTCCTCTATGGGGCACCGGCCTGAGGGGCATCTGGAAGGAAACCTTATGCTCACGCCACCCGGACTCCTCACAGCGAGACCGTGTGGGGCATGTCCTGCCTACCTTGGTGGGGCTCAGGGGTCTCCCTGCAGGCAGGTCCTCGGAGGTGGGTGGACACCAGGTGTGGCTTGTTTTCAAGGGTCCTGGGTTCAGGTTGTCATCTCACTCTTTCCACGTGGCCCCTGTTGGTCAGTTCGAGGCACATGCACAGGTGGGCAGCCTCCATGCACACTCGAAAAGCGGGGCATGTGGCATGTGTTTGATTCCAGACAAACCCTGTGCCAACTTGTGGAGTCACAGCGTGGCCGGCCCGCCAGGAGTTTTTAAACATTTTTATATTTGTGGGAGTTCATGAGTATTTTATAAACCTCATTTAGATACTACAGGAAACATTCAGCATTTTTTTTAAAAGAAGAAAGTTGTTTTTCTACTTCATTTTCCTTTGAGGGTCAGAGGATATTTATTTATAGGCCCTTTTTTGATAGACTCTGAGGCTGTCTGTGGCTTTGACTTCACTCTCTCTGGCCTCTCCACCAGGTCAGTTTCCCTCCTGTTTGGGCCACCAGGAGTTCCAGCCCAGAACTGCTGTCTCCCATCCTTAATCCTTTTGAATCCCCCTCTTTTTTTATAAACGTTACCAGCTTGGTATTTCTGTATTAATATGACGTCATCTACTTCACTGTAGTGTCAGCTCCGAGGCATTGAACATGGGTGGCATGAGTGAGGCAGGAGGGAAGGACTGGTCCCGGCTCCTTTGTTGTGTTTGGCTGTGCACCTCCAGCAGCCCTGGGGCAGCGCGTCCTGCTCGGAGGGTGGCCATCCCTCCCCTGCTCCGGCTCTGGTGAGTGGACAAAGCAGCTGCCCCTGCAGACAGATGAGCTGCACGGACAGACAGACAGACGGAAACCGGAGAGCAGCAGAGCCGGTGATTGCCTCAGGCTGATGCCCCGCCTGTCGGGGTCACGAGGCCGCTTAGGTCTGTCAGGGACCAACTCCAGTCCCGCCCTGGGTCAGAGGAGGAGCAGTCTCCTGGCACCAGAAGGGGGACACTGTGCTGGTGGTGCCTTTGTTCTTCCTGAAATCCCCTTGGTTCACTTGTTAGGACAGAATTGGAACCTGTCCTTAAAGCACAATCATAACCACAGACTCCAGTTGGTGTCCTGAAGCAAAGCCTCTGGGTTCCTTCGGGGGGAATTTTTTTTTTTCTAAAATGAATTGAATTTTGTATTTGGGGCATCTCTACTGAAAGTGACCACCAGGGCCAGAAGCACAGGGAAGATGTTTACTGATTTCCCGAGGCATCCATGACGTGCATTTCTACCAGTAGACGCCAGGAAAACCCTTAACTCCGGTTCAGCTGTCCCCTCCCCCCGTTCCAGCTGCTCACTGCCAGCCAGGACGCACACAGGGGCGGGTGCTGAGGGCCATCCGGGGCACTCGGCCTGCTGGACACCACAGAAACTCAGATGCAGCCTCGGTGGCTAACGGTGGTTAATTTTATAATCATAAAATGTATAAATATTCATTTTTCAAAGAGAAAAACCCACCAATGAAGGAGGTGAATAAACTAAGATGTTCTGAGGGAAGGGGCCTGAATTTGGCCTCCATCCTCTAGGTCTGTGCATGAAGGGTTTTTTGAATGAAATGCCACAGTGCGTTTTCAGGAAAAAAATCTCTGATAAGCAGACTTTGAATGGATGTTTGCTCCTCCTGATCCCTTTTCTTTCTTGTAGTGACTCAGTGGCATTCGGAACTGTGAATGTACATAGTGTCGGAATAAACCCCATTAGTATGAGACGAGGACACGGGCAAGTGCAGCCCTGGCCCCTCCACCTGCGGGACCCTGTGGGGACATGGGGGTCCTGCTGGATGCGGGGGGTCTTGCTAGAATGTGGGGCCCTGCTGGAAAGGGTGCCATGTGAAGAACTTTGAGTTTGTAACGGAATGAATAAAATGTAGTCCTATGTACTTGAAGATGCTCTTTGTTACGTGTAGTTTTTTTATTAGAAAGATAACATTTCTTAGGCTGTGACAGGAGAGGCGGTCAAGATGAGATTCTAGCATGTTTGGGAAGCACAGTGATTGAAATTCTGTAGAAGCAGCTTCTCGATAGCGAAGGGGAACTGTGGAGTGACTCGATACCCTGTGGGCAGTGGTGGCATTTCCCAGAACTCAGACTTGCGTAGCTGTCTCCCTGGTTCTGTAATTTCTCTATGTTGAGCATATACACCTTAAACACACTTTGCAGTCCTTCTATTAAATCTGTAAAGGATTTATAAATAGAAGTAAAGCAGATAGAACAGTTGTAGAGTGGGCTCTGGTTCACTGAATATATAAAATGTGATCAGAGGTCCAAATAAAGGGTTTACGGGGGCTAGAATGAACCAAACCTCAGGATTAAGAAGCTCTCAATCTGGGGCCTGTGATGCCTTTAAACTGGTATGCCCAAATCTAGGAACATTTGTTTAATAAAAGAGCACACAACTCTGAGGCCCAGAATCTAAAATCAGTTTGGATTAATACAGAAAATATTGTCAAAGCCAGAAGGGAACTTGGAAGGCATCCTAATCATTCACAGCCAAGACGGTAACTGAGGTCCAGAGCTAAGTGGGGCCTTGACTTAGGAGTGTCCCGACTAACGAGTTTTTCGAGATACGAGCAGTTGCGAGCTAAAATTCGGGTTATGAGCCAACTTCAGATACCCCACCGCTAGTTGGCGCAGCGAACATCACAGTGAATGCCACAACATCAGCCCAGCATCACGTGTCTCACTCGTTCACTTTTTGATTTGACATATGAGTAATTTGAGTTACGAGCTCCATCACGGACCAATTTAAACTCGTAAGTCAAGGCCCCACTGTATTACAATCCCAAACACTGTACATGAGAACATCGAGGGTGTGTAGCCACTGGCTCAGGGCTCAGGTAACACTCAGGGATGAGGTTTCTTCACAGATGTGAGTCAGGAGGCCCTTGACAGGAGCAGGACATGCACAGGGACCACATTCATGCAGCAGCCGCTGTTACTTCTTTGTGCTTGTAGGCCCTTTTTAACATAATAAATGAGTCTTGCCTTTGAAATTGGTTAAATTGATTTAATTGTTTTAAGTAAAGGAAAGGGATAAAGCAAAGACAGGATCTGGACATTTTACATCCAGAGATGGACACAGCTTTGCAGTCGAAACGAAAGGTCACCACAGCCGTGGGCATTGAATGGCATGAAAGTGGGCATGGTGGCTGCAGGTGGATGGGAATGTCCGCTTCTATGTGTTCAGCTCTCCTGCGTTCTGATTGGAACAGGCTGTGATAGGACCCATGCACATGGGCTGGCCCAGTACTGACAACAGGGCCATCTCTGCCATTTAATATTGTCAAGAACTGGTTAGGTTCTGATGAATTCTCTTACATGTAATAAAAGTGTAAGAATCCAAAATTTTGCTTCCAATCGAAATGGAGGAACAGCGATTGGATCCACCCTCCCTCCTAGTGGGAAACTCTGATGGGTATTTTTCTCAGTAGCGAGGAAATAGGCAAAACACTGCCCTGGTCCAGCTGAACACAGCTCCAAAGCAAGACCTAAAAGGATGGCCAGGCTGTATATCAGTAATTCACCTGCAGCCCCAAACCAAGTTCCAGGATATTCACAGGAATGCAAAATTATCCAGCACCCTGCAAAGTAGAAGTCACAATCCCTGGCATCCAATCCCTGGATGCATTAACAACAACAACAAAGGCAGGAAACAATGATCTGTAATCAGTAGAAACAGACCCAGAAATGACTCTGATGATGGAATTGGGTGAAGTCCATTTGTTATACAACATCACTGTATTACCTTGTTTAGAAAGCCAGCGAGAGACAAGATTGAATATCTTCAGTAGAGACATGCAAGGTCTTTTATGGGATCAATATGAATTCCAGCATGAAAACTACAATGTTTGAAATTCCAGCATGAAAACTACAATGTTTGAAATGCTAAATACACAGGCTGAGTAGGGGTGGGTTTGATGTCACAAGAAGAGACTGTGAGTGGACTTGAAGGCACAGCAGTACAAACCATTCAGAACAAAGAAAAGATGAAAGTGTGAACCGAGCATCAGTGAGCTGTGGAACTTTCTCCAAGGAAAGGGGCAAACTGGAAAAAATATTTAGAGAAGCACTTTTCCAAACTTGATGCAAACTGTGAATCCACAGAGCCAAGGAGCTCAGTGAACTCCAAGCACAGGAACCATGATGAAAACCACACCAGGCACATCAGTGTTCAAACAAAGGGTAAAGAGAGAACCAACCAGAGGAGAAAAGACACATTTCATGCAAGGAACAAAAATATTCAGGAAAGCAGGTTTCTCATTAGGAATGATACCAACTAGAAGACAGTGGAGCAACGTCTACAAAACAGGAAGAGAAAAAGACAACTGCCAACCTAGAATTCTTTACTCAGCAAAGATACTTTTCCAAAGAGAAATAAAGCTGCTTTGGACATATAAAAGCTGCAAGAACTCATCACTGGCAGCCCCTCACTACAAGGAATGTTGGAATAAGTCCTTAAAGCAGAGAGAAAATCATAGCACTTTGAATCTGGACCTACACTAGGAATGCGGAGGACCAGAAATGGTAATCACGTGGGCAAATGTAAGCACTTTTTCTTATTACTTAAATCTCTTTATTTTTTATTTATTAATTATTGATGTCAAGAGAGGAAAGGCGAAGGAGAGATGGAAACATCCAGGATGAGAGAGAATCAGCTGCCTCCTGCACGCCCCCTACTGGGGATCAAGCCCACAACCAGGGCATGTGCCCTGACCATGAATCAAACTGTAATCTCCTGGTTCGTGCATCAACTCTCAACCACTGAGCCACACCGACTAAGCATTATTTAAATCTCTTTAAAAGAAGATTGAGCCCTAGCCAGTCTTGCTCAGTGGATAGAGCATCACATCGGCCTGTGGACTGAAGAGTCCCGGGTTCGATGCTGGTCAAAGGTCAAAAGCAACCACTAACATAACACAACAGAGATCTGACTAATAATCCCACAAAAGAGGAGGGAACTAAAAATTTTAAAACTCAATCCAAAAGATAGCAGAAAAGGAGAAAAGGGGAACAGAGAACACATTGGAAAAATAGAAAACATATAGTCAATTTAGATTTAAACACAACCACATCAATATTCACATTAAATGTAAATGGTCTAAATACCGCCTCCCCTACCCCCACCCCCACCCCAAATAGTAGAAACTGTCAGCTTGGATATAAAAGCAAGACCCAACTATATGATGCGCATAAGAAACACAGTTTACATATGAAAACACAAATCGACTAAAAGGAAAAGAATGGGTGCTCGCTCTAATCAAAAGAAACACGCAGTCGCTGTTTTAACAGCAAATTTTACTTCAGAGCAGAGGTTGTGAGCAGGTCCAGCAAGATCACTACATGATAAGGATTCAGGTCCCCAGGAGGACATGCGATCCTCAGTGCGCGTGGCCCTGGAAACAGCTTCCACAGGGTGAAGCAGGAGGATAAACCGCAAGGAGACCAGTCCACACTCTTCTACTGGGAGATACCAACACCTCTCCCAATAGCTGAGAACAAGCATGAAAGCTTTGTAAGGACATAGAAGACCGGAAACAATATGTGCTAAGCTGGCCTGTTTGATGTCACACCATTGTTCACCCAAGAATAGCAGGACACACGTTCTTTTCGAATGCATGTGATAAATGTCCTTTCCTGGGAGTGGGATCATCAGATACGCAAGTTGCCTTCCATGTGGACGGGTCACAGACCAGTGCACTCACCGAAGCCTCACCAATGGCAAGCCTGGGCCTTTATCTTTCCTTTTTTTCAGTCTTTAACAAGCAGGTGTCTCACCAATTATCTTGATATTTTGTATTCCTTGCCCACCAGCTTGGTGCAGCAGCATGTCCACGCAGTGGGCTGATGGGATCCTCGGTGGCGTGGCAGTATGACAGAGGTTTCTGGGATGAGAAATGGCAGCAGGGAGCAGGGTAGTTGACGCAGTGCTGAGGTAAGACCGTGAAGGTGTGCTGCTGTCCCTGTCCGTTAAGAGAAAGCGTCTCTTCTGGTCTTTCCAAACACCTGTGTGTGGGCAGGGGTGGTGGGGAAGTGGGTGTTGTCTGCATCAGCTGTGGCATAGACCAGGGTTTGCACTGATTTTCTCCAGTCAGAAAACCAGCAGCTGAACCTAGAGCTGAGGGCTGCCCCGCCAGTGCCTCAGGCGGAGTGAGTGCTTCTGAAGAGCTCACCAGGGGGCCGTTAGGAAGTCAGTCACCAACACACAGGACTTGGAACCTCCGGAGAGTAAAGGCTTTCCCTCCTCCTTCACCTTCCTAACCCCCTGTGACTGTCGTAGGCAAACCCTAATAGAGGACCACACAGGGAAGCGGCTCTGGAAGACAGAACCCCCGGGTTCGATGCTGGTCAAAGGTCAAAAGCAACCACTAACATAACACAACAGAGATTTGGCTAGTAATCCCACAAAAGAAGAGGGAACTGAGAAGTGTTGAGATCTGAGAAGATCTGAGATCTGAGAAGTGTTGTTGGTGCTGCCAAGACAACAAAATACAACGCAGCCCGCATGGGTCCCAGAAACCAGCAGGAGGAAGGAAAGCTTTTGAGCGAGTCCCAGAGGTGCGGGATGGGAGACACAAGGACACCATCTGGGCAGCAAGACTGGAGTGCGATCTGTCCACATTGGAGTGGGGAAGCAGAGGCTCAAATAACAACAATAAAAGCGAGCAGAGTGTCGCCTGGGCTGTAGTGCATCCAGAGGAGATATATACTTCTGTTGAGAGTTTGGAGATGAATGGGTGATTGGAACATGGAAAATTAACCAATGGAAAAACAGGCAGTTATTAACTCAAGAGAAAACAAAAAGATTTCCAAGTAAGAGAATGAAGTCCTAGGACACTATAGCTCAGTTTGAATCATAGAAACATTATGGTCTGGGACTGCTGTGCATTGAGTGTTTGTGCTCCCCCCAGGGTCCCTCCGAAGGAGGATGTATTAGGAGGTGGAGCTTGGGGAGGTGACTCCATTTAGAGGTCAAGAGAGTGCCCCTTCCCCATGGGATCAGTGCCCTTATAAGGAGAGATCAGAGGTGTACTGGCTCCCTCTCTTCCCCTACGCCCCATTTTTCTCACTGTTCCCACTCCCCCCCCCCCCGCCCCCCGCCCCCCGTGTGAGGACACAGCCCCAGGGTCTTCACCAGAATCCCACCGTGCCAGCACTCTCTTGGACTTCCAGCCTCCAGACTGAGAGAAATAAACGTCTGTTGTTTGAGCTGCCCAGCCTGGGGCGTTCTGTTACAGAAGCCCAAGCTGACTAAGGAACACCAGCCACTGTACAAATTATAAACAGAGAGGGATTTCATGCAGAGAATTCGGTTAAAAATTGTTATATGGTTTGGAGGGACAAAGGTGGGAGGGGTGTCGGTACCCAGCGCTGAGGAGCCGCAGGGAACCCAATCCGGCTGCCTGGGCCTCCTCCCCCTCAGACGTAGCAGGTGCGCCCACTAGTGGCAGACCCTGACCTGAGCCCTGCTGACCAGGGCATTTGGGAAATGCAGCTTCGGGCCTCTAGCTGCCCTGTGGCGGGGGATGCAGTGTTGTAGAGCCCAGCCACCGACAGGACGGCCCTAAGATGCACTGGACGTGGCAGTCAGGGTTGCACTGGACTCCAAGAGCAAGACAGCAGCTGGCCTCTTGCTCACAGAGGAGCACCAACCAGGGGGGTGCCTGGTCTGCTGGTGGCTTTCCTTCACAGAGGCAGGGGCTGCCAAGCAACAGAGCATGGTTTGGGGCATGTCATGTTCTGAGCTGCTCCCTCCAGAACAGGCCTGCTAAGGTTCCTCTTTAGAGTGGTTTGAATTGTGCCCCAACCCCCATTCATATGCTGAAATCCTAGCCCAGGACCTCAGAATGTGGCCTCATTTGGAGGTATTTACAGAAGTGACCAAGTTAAAATGAGGGCATCAGTGTGGGCCCTGATCCAATAGGACTAGGGACACTTGGAGACACACAGTTGCACCCCTGCCTGGCTTGCATTCCTGCCTGATGTTTTTTGTTCTCTCTTTGTGTTTGTGTGTTTAATACATATCTGAACTCATGAGTTCTACCCTGTGTCCACTAGTTAAAGGACAATGGTTTCCTTGATGGTCACTTATTTCCTGGACACTGTTGATGAAGGCCCTATCACTGATTACTCCTGTCCCAGGGAACCTGTGCTGATGAGCATGTGTGAGGAGAGAGCCTGTGTGAGAGTCACTGGTGTGTACAGACAAGGTGGCACATCACCATCTCCTGAAACCCCGAGTGCTATGGACTGCACTGTGTACCTCACCCCCAATCCTTAAGTTGAGTCCTAACACCCAATGCAATGGTGCTGAGAGGTGGGCTTTTGGGAGGTTATTGGGTCATGAAGGTAGAGTCCTCATGATGGAACTAGTGCCCTTATAAACGAGGCCCCAGAGAGCCCCTGGCCCTCTGCCCTGTGAGGTTACAGCAGGGAGATGCCTGTGAGCCAGGCAGTGGGTCCTCACCAGAGACTGAGTATGCCCCTGCCTTGCTCTTGGACTTCCAACCCCCAGAACTGTGACAAAGAAATGTCCATTGTTTATAAGTCACACTGTCTGTGGCATTTTTGTTATAGCAGCTGGAGAAGACTGATACACCAAGTTATGAGTTCTAACACCTTAATTCTAATCAGCCGGCAGAGCAGTTCCTGGCACTGCGGCTGGGTACCAGCCCTGTTTTGTCACCAGCTTGAGGCTGTGGGTAAGGCAGTGATGCTGGTTTCCAGGTGAAAGCCGAGAACAAGTGGGGGAAATGGTATTGAGGATGTGACAGGGTGTGACTAAGAGACTGCTTCCATGACAGTTCTGAGCAGCAACTTGCAGTCCAGACAGAATGTAGATGTCCCCCTACAGTGCATGCACAGTGGGCCAATCAAAGGACACACACCAGGACTGTTAATGCCTGGAACTTGGGTCACCAGCCAGCTGCCATACCAGAGGCCACCACTCACCTTGGAGCCATCCTACACCTGGGGGATCTGGACCTGGCCTGGTGGCCTGGGGTCTCCGTTCCTCTGTGTCATGATGTGAAATCTTGCAGAGGGCATCTGGGCTAGGAAGGTTCTGACTCTGTTCGGTTCTGGAACTAGCACTGACCACCAGGCCTTCGGGGGGAAATCAGTTTGCAATGAGAGCAGGAGTCGAGCCCCTTGGTGCCAATTGATGGCTGCAGGCACAAACCGCCAAGACCTCCTGCTACTCACCCCATGCTGCCTGCCCAGGCACTGCGGCCACAGAAGGACCAGGTCTCCGCAGCTTGGTACCTGGTACCTTCAGGCTAGGAGACCCCAGCGCTCAGCTGCAGGTCAGGGCAAGGCAGAGGTCGCTGCAGCCAGGCTGGGCATGCAGACAGGACATCACCTGCCTGGACTCCATGGGAGAGGTCCCCTGGGCGCTGGATCTCGGAAGGGGACCCCCACAGGAGAGGAGTCTGTGGAGCTGGGTGTTGGGGAGAAGTGTAGCATCAGGCGGGGATTGGGTCGCTGAGGGCTGGGGGGAGGGAGAGCACAGTCTTGGCCAGGCTCAGGCCCAACCACCCCACCCCCACCCCCACTGCCTCCCCCACCCCCCACCTCCCCTGCCGGCCATGCCTGGACCCACAGGTGTCCCGGGCCCCAAGCATCTGAGGCTCCAGGACAGGCAAGATCTGGGGCAGAGTGTTCTGCGGGCGGGCGGGGACTGTGGGCACCGGCTCCTGCCCACTGTCTAGGGGCGGGTTGAGGGCGCGGCAGGGCTCGTCCCCCGCCCACCCAGGGCGGCGGGGAAACGGAGCCGGGCCGGCGTGCGCCCCCGACAGCGGGCGGGGCGAGGCGGGGCGGCGACAAGATAAGAGCCTGGAGGCTGAGACCGCCCAGCGCAGCGGGACCCGAGCCAGAGCTTCCGCGGGCGCCTGGCGGCAGGACCCCAGAGCAGAGCCGAGGCCGGGAGGGCAGGTAAGGCCCGGGCACTCCGAAGTGACTTCCCACACGGGCGCCCCCGCGCATCCTCGGGCTCGTCGTTCGCTCCCTGGACCCCAAGGTTACAGCCGAGGAGGACAGGGCTGGGACGGGCACCGTCAGGAGGCGCCGCGTTCCTCAGACGACAGCGTCTCCAAAAGTGGCTCACAGCCAGGGTGCACAGCGCGCCCCGACAGGCAGTGCCTCTGGAGACCTTAAGACGATCGGTGGCTGAGAGGTGAGTGCACGAGGGGGCCTGCGGGCTGATGCGCGCCCCGTGACCCCAGGCCCTGGCCCTGCGTGGTGAGCGCCCGGTTCCCCGGTCGCGCCCGGCTCCAGGGATGCGCCGGCTCCTGGGATAGCGGGAAGGGGCGGCTTCCCTGAGGCGCCGGCACCAGGGTGCCAGCTGTTTGTGACCGACTCCTGCCTGTTGAACCAGACGCGGTGCAGGGCGAATCCGACTGGGCGGAGCGCCCCGGATCCGATCCGGGTGATATTGCAGCCAATGCTCCATCGTGCAGGGTTTTGTCTTTGATTTTGAAGGTGAGAGGAGGGGCTCGGAGCTGTGCTTCCAGGCTAATTACAGGCGCAGCCAGGGACGGACCAGCGAACCACAGCCATGTATGAGCCAGCTGTGCTCCTCTGCGAGACCACATTTTGCTTTCCTGATGCAGACCTGACTTGGAGGCCACTGCTCCAGGAGTGGGTCAGCTCACCCCAAGTGCTGAGTGCGGGCTTCCCTGACAGGTGGCCAGACTGGACTGCAAGGGCCCTTGTCAGAGCAAAAAGCGGGAATTTGCCACCTCTACAGCTCCAGCCCCTCCACCTGCACCGCAGGCACGGCAGGCCAATCTCAACTGCCTCCCCTTGGCCCTGTTTCCTACTCTCAGGAATGCGCTGTTGGGTTTGTCACCAGAGGGGAAGGGGCCACAGAGGAGTGGTGCGTAAAGACCGTAAGTTGTGAACTTTTGTTCAATATGGAGACAGTGGAAAATACTCCCATTAAACTCCATCCTGTTATGCTTCTGCTTCAACCATGGTGTGCGTGCGCGTGTGAGCGAGCAGATGTGCGCGCACCTGTGCGTGAGCTGTTGCAGCAATGCTGCTGGATCCAAGTGCCAGAAGTCAAAGTTGAAACCGCTCTTGGCCCCAAGGGCCCAGCTTGCTCCCGGCTGTCCCCGTGGAATTTCTTCTGTTCCCCCAACAGCATTTTCCAGGGCTTGGAAATGAGCTCCCTGGTAAAGTTGCTAAGTGTAGGAGCTCATGGTCCCTCAGGTGAATGCTGACATGATGTGGTCTCTTCCAGGTGGGGCTGGCGAGCCGCCGGGCCACAGGTGTACGTGGGTCATGTAGGCATTCCTTGGAGAAACTGTTATAATCATTATTGCAGCTTTTCATTGCTATGGGTGATTTTGCTATGATGGAAAGAATAGGTGTGCACTCTTGTGAAGTCTTACTGTTGAATGCTATTTAAAGACTGTAAATCTCTCCCTGCAATGTGGGGTATGGCAGGAGTAACCACTTATATTATTGTTAAAAGCAAAGTTAGAGATTACACAAGCCCTGCACTTCCATTGGACTAGAGAGGAGAGCCAGGGGAAGGGGGCAGAGCAGATGTCTGTTCTGAGGTGCCCATAGCTCGTCTCCCTCAGTCCCCAGGAGAAATAACTCATCGCCTGTCGTCCTCACCCCTGGCTGCTTGGAATGTATTTGTTCTGCCCCAAAGAAATGATTATAAATGCCTTGGACCTCTGCTCTGGCCACTGGGTACATCTGCAGTTCTGGCTACTAACTCATTGCATTCCGATGTGTGTTTATTTTTCATGCTGGCTGAAGACCAAGAGGGAGGAAGCACAGAATCCTAGATTCCATCCAGTCTGCCCATGAGTAGAAGCAAATGCCCAGTGGGACTGATGCCTTCCGTGGTGGCCCCGGCTAAGGAGCCCAACGCCCTGTGCCCGAAGGCGGTGGAACTTGTCCTGGTCAAGGAACAGAATGGGGTGCAGCTCACCAACTCCACCCTCGTCAACTCCCCACAGACCCCCGTGGAGCCCCAGGAACGGGAGACCTGGAGCAAGAAGATAGACTTCCTCCTCTCAGTGATTGGCTTCGCAGTGGACCTGGCCAATGTCTGGCGGTTTCCCTACCTGTGCTACAAAAATGGCGGGGGTGAGTCCCTGCCAGCCCATCCTCTCTGTGCTCTCCAGCTCGGCTGGAGTCCTAGGCAATGGGCACACTCTGGCAACATGGCACTGGATTGTAACTTAGCATTAGCCGGGCACAGACTCCCTAGCTGTATGTCACAGAAACACATAGAAACAGAGTCCAGAGCAATCTCACTCCATGTCAGGTCTTCGTAGTTGAGGATACTGAGGCCAGGAGAGAGGAAGCAGGAGTTAGCCACTGGAGGCACTGTCGTCCTGCCTTCTGTTTCCAAAGGTGCTTTTCACTTAGGGTGACTTAACACAGTCTTACGGAGTGAGGCCCTTGAGCTTGGAGTGGTGGAAGATGCCCTGCCCTTCCCCTAACCCCTGCTCCCACTTCACCCTGAACTCAACCAATCCTAGAACCATGACTGTCTTTGGACTCCAGGCAGAAAACTAAGGTATAGGGCAGGATCACCCCAAAAATTCAAGTTGAGAAACCAGTTAAGTTGGAGGTCATGCCCACCCTCCTGGCGCTCCATTTCCCTAGTGGCCTCTCTGAGTCCCTGGCCACACCACCCTGCACAGAGGAAGGGCTGGGAAGACGGTCCCAGGATGGCCCTCCAGCATGCCCGTGGGTAGGTTGGCATTACTCTTCCCAGGTCGAGGGGAGAAGACCGAGGCCTCAGCAGTGCATTAACTTGCCCAAGGACAGACAGAGCTGCAGGGTCTCCCTGCCTCCCTCCCCAGTCCAGGAAGACGGCCCTGGCAAAGCCACCTCTCGTTTGAGGCAGGCTTTTAGGAAGCAGAGCCTGGGGCCCTGGACTTTGTGCTTGGGGCAGGATGCAGCTCCAAGAGGAACAAGCACCTCCCTGGAGGGGCTGCAGCCTCCAGTCGAGGCGGGTTTCAAATGCTGGGAGCTGGGATGATGACAAAACCCACACAAGGTCAGAGGTGGCCCACAGATCCCAGAAGAGTCACAACTCAAGAGGGTCAGACATTCCACAGAGGAGCAAGAGGGGCCAAAGGTGGGGAAGGAGCCACAGTGTGGGCAGGGCCTCATCTCTGTGCTCTTGGGGGTTGACTCCATAACCTGGGACACTGGGGCTTCAGTAGGGGCGCGCTTACTTTGAGAGCTTTAAAGGGGTTCGGAGCACTGATGACAGCGGGGCTAGGCATGGATGAAGGACACTCACCCACCCAGCCTGTGGCTTCCCTTGGAGGGTGGCCAGGAAGGGAGCTTCAGGACAAACAGGGACAGGGACTGTGGTCAGGGCCAAGACGGGTGTAGTTGGTGGAGATGGCTGAGCCCTGAGGCCCTCAGTGACCATGCTGTCCTGTCCCACAGGCGCCTTCCTGGTCCCCTACCTGCTCTTCATGGTCATTGCGGGGATGCCGCTCTTCTACATGGAGCTGGCCCTCGGGCAGTTCAACAGGGAGGGAGCTGCCGGCGTCTGGAAGATCTGCCCTGTACTCAAAGGTAATGGTAGGGACACGTCCTCACACCTGGCGTAGCACAGACCAGGCTGCGGCTCTAGAGCTTTCAAAGCAAATCCATGCAAGTCATGTGCAGTCATAGTGCTTTGCTAAATGTCTACGCATGTGAACACACCATTTGAATTTTGGTCCTAAGATCAGACCTCTGTCTATCTGTCCATATGTCAGCTACCTAGCTATAATCTATGTATCCATCCATCAATCTATTTGCATATCTAGCTATAATCTATCTATTCGTCCATTTATCTACGTATCATTTATATATCATTCATCTATCTCTCAACCATCTATCATCTATCAACCATCTATCATTTACCTACCTACCTACCTATTTATCATCTATGTATAACACCTGTCTATTTATCTATCTATGAAATGTCATCTGAACATAAATAAAATCAGGAGGCTCTGGCTAGAAATAAATGATAAAGATGTATTCAAGGGTCACAGGGTTTACAAATTGGAAACACAACTAGGCAATAGCTAGAGTATTCTGAAGAAGAAAGAAAAACTGAGGTTCTTATATTAAAAAGAACAATTGAGAAGAATCAGTCCTGCATTCTTAGTCCCCAGGTTGGTCTGAGCTGGGAATCCTCTAGATGACCGGTGGTCTGGATACTGGATGTCAGACGGCCTGGACACCTATCACTAGTCCTTTGGGGGTAATCAGGGTTATTGGGAGGTTTGATGTATATCCAGGCATTGATGCAGGACTGGATGTTCAAAGGTTTAAGCTCCCAGGCTACTTAAAACAAGAACAGAATTATTTTCTCATGCCTTAACCTACCTGACTTTAGTAATTTAGCAGCTCGACTATCTACCTACCTATCTATCATAGCACCTATTATCTATCATTTATCCATAATCTATCTAACTGTCTAGTTATTCACTGAGCCTTCCAGGCTGCTACTGAGACGCCATGGCACCATGAAGCAAACGTACATCATGCTGAGTCCCGGTGACTAACCCTCCCCGGTTCCCTCGCTCCATCCTCATGAGAGCCCTGGGAGGGGATGCGCTGTGTTGTGTGTCTTGGAGATGTAGGCACTGAGATTAGGGGGCTTGAGTAACTGGCCCCTGTCACCTAGTCAGGGGCAGGGTGGGATGGAATCCTGTCTGACTTCCCGTGGGGCCAACAGGAGCTGATGGCGCAGGATTCAGGGGTATTTCCTCAAAGAGACCAGAGAAGGTGCCTGGTGCAGACAGCTGGGTTCATTAGGAAAATGGCTATTAAAAGACCAGGATTTGGATTTTCTTAGAGTTTCTTGAAAAGTTGATGTTCTGAAGAAAATAGAAGCCCTATTGTCCCTCCTAGGATGCCGCATGGGTGGGTTGGGGTGTGTGCTCAGATAGAGACTGATCAGCAGAGGGAGTGAGGACATGACACAGCTGCTGCAGTCCGTCTCCATGGGGGAATCGCCCTCCCACAGCGGAAATGCTGAGACCGGCCGGGCGTGACAGCTCCTCCAAGCACCGTGTGTTATTCCTGCTTAATGGGCTGCTGGGTGAATCTTAAAACGTTAGCATTATTTTCCGAGGCCAAAATGATTCATGCCCACCCTCAAGTGGAACTTCACAGCAAGATTCGGACACCTCTGGGTTCAAGTGCCAGGTCCTGGGTGTTCCCTTGTGCAGTTTGCACACAGAAGTCAAAACTCAAATGAGTTGCCTGAGACTCACCTCCAGCATCATCATTGATTCCCCCGAGGAGAAATGTGCAGGTACCTAAAGACACCGGGCAGCTATGACTGAGAGTTGCAGGTGTCAGCCTGGACATTTCCGTGCCTGTGTACTGGCCCAATGCCGGCGCCACCGAGGACAGCGAACCCAGGCTAACAGACAAGACACAAATGAGTTAATCGTGTTCTCTGCTGGGCAGCACTGACATGCCACACGGCCGAGCATGGCAATGAGCTTTCGCTGTGGTCAGTATTTATAGAGCATTCAAGCGCCCAGTTGGAAATTAAGCGTGTCTATCCCCAGTGACCATCTGGGGAAGTGCTGAAGAAGGATGCCTCCAGCTGTGACGCAGATTGTAGTGGGACCAGTTTGTATCTGGGTTCCCAAGAAGCACGTCCTTCCAGTCCGAAGTCTGTCTGTCATAGTTTCTTACAGGACACAGCTCTGTGCTCCCACCTCCTCTGGGGAGTCTAGTGCTGGGGTCCAGCCCCAGCGGGTCCAGGGGTTCCCCAAGGTGTGGACGAAGTCGGCAAAGAAGGAATGACACGGAGGCAGCGTTCAGGCGGAGGCAGCGTTCAGGTGATCGTCATGGCAAGGTTCCTCTTAGCCAGGTTCCTCTATTGTCCTCTTACATTTGTATTTATCCTATTTGATCTTAATCCTATCCATTCTATTCCAAAGATTAGGGCATTTCTTATCTCCATTCCAAAGTTACTCTATTGTTCTATTAAGCTACAAGGAAGTAACTGAAGGAGGTTATTCTATGTAAAGATTATGTAGCTTAAGCCTGATTGTTCGTAGTTAAAGTGATTAACTACCCTTCTGGCACTTAGTTAAGGGGTTTTAATGATAAAAATCCTCACCTGGGGAAACAACAACTTAGTTAAGGGGTTTTACTGATAAAAATCCTCACCTGGGGAAACAACCTTTCTCGGGGAGCGTTAAGAGGGGGAGCAAACATATTAAGAACAGTATGCCATATACGCCAGGTCCCTTAAAACATAAGCTGTGCAGATGTTTCTTCCCTGCAGCGACTGCGTCAAGCAGCCAGGGTGGATCGGCTTCCAGCAGTCTAGCACTGAGTCAAAGTAAATCTGCTTCTTTCTGGAGCGCCCACGGGTGAGGGCCTGCAGAAGATGAAAAGGATGGTGGCCCCACAGGGGTGGAGGCCAGCAGGTGGAAGCTGATGTTCAGCTTTTTCCTGCCACAAAAAGTTTTCTCCAAGAAAGCTGCTGAAGTGATTTGTTATATTGCTGCTTATAAAATGTCAATAAATAGTATCCAAGGATTTCAAAGCGCTGCTAAATCCTAATGAATTGGGGTCGATACAGGAAGTATGACTGTCAGCATCCCATTCTAGAGAAGCTGAGACCACGGATGGGGGCATTTGGCCACATCCCAGCAGTATCAGAACCCGGAGGAGACGTCGGCAGACATGGTGCACCTCGGTAACTCACTCGGAGTCCCAGCCTCACTGTCACACTCTAGCACAGCGGTTCTCAACCTGTGGGTCACGACCCCTTTGGGGGTCAAACGACCCTTTCACAGGGGTTGCCTAAATACATCCTGCATATCAGATATTTACATTACGATTCATAACAGTAGCAAAATTACAGTTATGAAGTAGCAACGAAAGTAATTTTATGGTTGGAGGTTACCACAACATGAGGAACTATATTAAAGGGTCCCTGCATTAGGAAGGTTGAGAACCGCTGCTCTAGCAGCTCATGTTGGCTTTTGTCCAGTTTTGGAAACTCATCCGTGTGGAGGGCTGAGCTGAGGCCACTGGAGGATATGCCATGTGGCCCCTGTGGGTGGAATCTCAGTCGGATCCTGGTCACCTGTCTCCTAACCTGGGATTGAGGGAATCGCAAACCACAGAAAGTCAGCTAATGACTGGGAATCTGTGCAGCCAGCACAGGGCTGTGCTCATCGAGGAGGTAAACAAATCAGCGCAAGAACACTAGACTTTCATGTTTAGAGAGGAGGCACCTAGAATGGTCATGCATGGCCCTGGGTGCCCTTGGGTGGCCCTAGGTAGCTATGAATGAACCCATATGACCTTGTTTGCCCTGGGTAGTCTTGAGTAGCTATGTGTGGCCATGAATGGCCCTGGATGGCTCTGAGTGGCCCTGGTGGTTCTGGATGGTCTTAGTTGTCCTAGATGAGCCTGGGTGGCTGTGGGTGGCCATGGAGGAATCGAGTTGTCCCTTAGTGACTACTGGTAACTCTGGATAGCTCTCGCTGTCCCTGCATGGCTCTGGAAATCACTGAGTATTCCTGTGTGCCCCTGGATGGCCTTTGATAACCCTATTATCATGGGTGACCCAGAAGGTTTCTGGGTGATCCTGAGTGGTTTGGGGTGGCCTTTGTTGACATTTGTTGGTGTTTTGTATCTCTGGGTGCCCTTAGATGATCCTGGGTGGCCACGGGTGGCCACGGGTGGCAGTGGATGATTCTGATGGTTTTGCATGGCCTCGTGGTGCTGGATAACTCTGGGTTGGATTGTTTAGTGTAACCCAGGGCCACCCTAGATGACCTTAAGTGAGCCTGGATGGTCCTGTTTGATCCTGAGTAGCTGTGAGTAGGAGTGGATAGCCCTTAGTTGCCCTGTATGTCTGTGTGTAATGACCTGTTCCACCAGGGTGGCCTTAGATGATCCTACACGTTCTTGGATGACTCTTCATGTCCCTAGGCATACGTGGTTCTAGATACCCTTCAATGAGCCTGGGTGGCCTTTCAGATCTTGAATGTCCCTCAGAGACACTCTGAATGTCTCTGGGTGGACAGAGATGGCCATAGATGGTCTTGGAAGGGGGAAGCCCCTCTCTGTGGTTACAGCATAAAGTCCAGCATCTGCCCTTTCACGTATCTTCCCCTGTGTATTTAAAGATGTTGCCTGATATTAAGATGGTGGCGAACAGCTGGCACAGGTGGCAGTGTCTCCTATAAGGGAAGGTGGGAAGGGGCATTCTGTTGACGGTGGCTGTGCTCTCGCCACCCTAGGTGTGGGCTTCACGGTCATCCTGATCTCGCTCTACGTTGGTTTCTTCTACAACGTCATCATTGCCTGGGCGCTGCATTACTTCTTCTCCTCTTTCACCATGGAGCTGCCCTGGACCCACTGCAACAACACCTGGAACAGCCCCAACTGCACAGACTCCTACTTCGGCAACACCAGTGACAGCTCGGGCCTCAACGACAGCTTCAGGACCACGCCTGCCGCCGAGTACTTTGAGTAAGTAAGAGGTCTGCTCCTCGGGGTGCGATGACTCCTCAGTTGCTGTGGCTGCCTCAGGAAGGGAAGGACGCAGAGCCAAGCTCTCTATGGCAGCCCAGGGGTCAGCCACCTGCCCCTGCTGCCTCACAGGGGTGTGAGAGGACCCTTTCTTTGTCTTGTGCCTGTGTTCCATTCCCTTGGGGTTTTTGTGGGACAAAGCTAGCATGAGTCCTCAGCACAGATGGAAGGCTGAGCAGGCCTTCACCTCATTTCTAATATAAATTATAAAGCTACAAATCTAAAGCTACGAATTTGCCTCTAAGAGACTGCTTTAGCAATATTCCATAAGTTGTATTTTCATTTTCATTCAGTTCAAAGTGTTCTCTGATCTGCCTTGTGATCTATCTTTGATTCACAAGATATTTTTGGAGGTTGATAGTGTCCTTTAATGCACAAAAGTTTTAATCTTGATAAAGTCAGTTATTTATTTTTTCCTTTTATTGTTTGTGCTTTTGGTGCCCTATCAAAAAATTCATAGCCCAAACTCAACAAAAACAAGCTAAGCTCATAGATACAGAGAACTGATTGGTGCTGCTATAGGTAGGGGTGGGGGTTAGAACCAAATGAATGAACTGGGGTCTTTTTGTTTGTTTAAATAAATTGATTTTTTTTTTTTTTATAAAAAGTCCATTGTCAAACCTAAGGTCTTGAAGATTTATGCCTGTGTTTTCTTCCAAAAGCTCCATAATTTCAGCTCTCACATTTAGTCTTTTACCCATTTGAGTGGCTTTTTGTATTTGGTATGAGGAAGCTATGGATCGATTTTCTCCTGGCCGTAGGTCACATTTTCTTGCTTCTTGTTGTCTAGTAATTTTGTAATCTTCCCGTAATGAGTGTTGGATTTGCTCTGGTAGGAAGTTAATTTGCTGGTGGTACAGTTTTCTCCTTTTGAAACTTGTTGAAATGCTTCTGGGCAGCCTTTGCTTTGGGAATGGTTTATCACCTCTACTGCAGTGACCCTTCCAGGGTCTACTGAGCTCTCCATGTGATCGGCAAGTCCTCTACTGTGGCTGGGGAGCTCAGTGGGCCTCAGCCCTGCCTGGGCTCAGAGACCTGCAGGGTCTCACCCTGTAGCTGAGTCAGTGGGCTCCTGTGGAGAGCCTGTCAGCACCTGAGACTCCCTAAGCTCTACCCAGCAAGACCCCATGCTGTGCTCATTAGGGAGAGGGGGAGGTGCCTCCAGGTGGGAAGTAGGGTGTTGTCATCTCTAGTCCCACATCTGCAAATACTCGTTTGGTGTACTTTGTCCAGCTTTCTAGTTGGTATGATGACAACCCCTCATGGCCAGAGTGGAGGCCTCTTACCTCCTTTCCATGGCAGCCATCCCCTCCCACCCCCCCAGGCAGAGCACAGGTTCAGAGTTAGGCTGCTGGGGTCCAGGTCCTAGCTCTGCTGCTGGCTGTCTCTGGGTTGGATAGTGTTCTTACCCTCTCAGTTCCTGGATTCCTTGCTGTAAATGGGGCAACACAGCTGCAGTGGGGATCCAACGTGACAGTGTAGGTACAGCCCAGAGCATGCCTGGCCCGCCTCAAAGCCTCCCTTATCCGGATCCAAGAACCATGACAATAAAAACACACCTGGAGAAGGAGAGCTGCAGGAAGTGGAAGTGTTAGATCTTTACCGAGGCTGGTGACATCCCAGGCCATCCCTGTTTGGTCCTCCAGGCCACTTACACTCTGGAAATGTCTGCTTTTCAGCCCCAAACTATCTTATTCAGACGTCCTGTCCTCATCCTACTGTGCGCCTGCTCTTGGGAAGCACCTGCCCTTCCCTGTGCCCTTCCCTGCAGTGACTGGCGTGGCTGTCCCACGCAGTGCGGTGCCTGCCAGCTCCTCTCCAGCTGACAGCATCTGCAGGGCCTGTCCTCTGGAGTGTCTGTGGGATTTCACACAACTTCAAACAAGAGGACTTTTTAGTCTTGGGGAAGGGACTTGGCCAGCACAGACAAGGGGCTAATTCTCAACGCAGCCTGAAGTGTCTGAGGTAAAACCAGTGTGTAAAGCATCCTAGAAGCAGTTCATGATCAGTCCTGAGGAGAGCCACGTGCTTTCTCCCAGCCGCACCCTCTCAGCTGGGGGCTGTGACCCCTTTGGGCCACCGTGCTCCTTTCCCAGGCAAAAGGGTAAGTGGCCACCTGCCACCAGGTTAGGTGTGTAACCCACACCCGTGTGTGCAAGACGTAGCTGGATTGTATGTAGGGGTTGGTCCGGGCCCCACACAATGTGTGGCCTCACTGGGCAGATGGTTTTGTTCCAAGGAGATTTCTCTCATTGGTGAAAAGAGGTTCCAGGTGATAAGACCTGGCAGGGGCTCCAGGGCAAGGTGAGGAGGGAGCATGGGCAGCAGACACAGAGCCAGGGCTGAGGTGAGGGAAAGAGGAGAGAAAGACACGGGGAGTTCTACTGACCCCGGTAAAGCAGGCCCTGGAAGGGCATGTTCCAGGAGAGCAGGCCCCAGGTGAGGCAGACCCCAGGAGGGCAGGCCCCAGGTGAGGCAGGCCCCAGGAGGGCAGGCAGGGCACCGCAGGCTGCCAGTGGCCCCCTCCTCTGCCTGACCAAGCAGCTCCCTATCCCAGATCCCACACTGCTATTGGACAGCGTGAGGAGATTCCTTTCACTTCAGCGTGTATCTTGCGATCCGTAAAGAAGAGATGGTGACGACAGTTCGGACACTGCAGGCCAACCTGGGCCATGCCAGGTTTGGGACGGAACAGGAGTGCTGCGCTGGGCTCTCCCTGCCTGTCACAGCCTCTCCTGTCCCAAGACTGTGTGAAGACCCGAACTTCTCCAACGTACCCTGAGGTGCCTGCAGCTGGTGAAGGTACTGGGACGCTGCGGTCTGCGGCATTCTCCCATGGTGCCAGGAAGATTTGCTCGGACCTCGCAAATCCCGTGGTGATGGCCCTTTTCACAGCGTGGCTCCTCCACTGCCTGGGCAGCAGCACAGCCTTTGGCTGAGCTTTGACTCACAGTCCTGCCTGGGAGGGGAGGCGGCAGATGCACGGTGGACACAATGGCACCTTTCCCGCAGGCTGTCACAGGATTTAATGAGATACTGTGTGGAAAGTGCCTCAGACCCCTGCCTGGCCCACAGGGAGGGCTCTACTGGCCATTCTGTTCCCTTCCCGTGTGGCCTTATGCTCTGTCTTTATGGTGGCGGATCCCTCTACCAGAAAGTTCTTGAGCAAACCTGGCGCAGACTCATCTTGAGTCTGTTCCCGCAGAATCCTCCTCGACATCTGGACAGCTCTCGTCAACTGTCATCCTCGGAGAGCAGCGCAGACACCTGTTACTATAGGTCCACTCAGCCTCAGCCCTGTAAAGGGCCTGGACCTTTCCAGTGCAGCAGCGGCCACCACCTTGCTGACACCTTCCCTCTGGTTTCTGTAGCTCTTTCTTCAAAGACCCAAGGCACCCATTCCCTCCCCAGTTCCAAATGCAGGGTGCTGAGGGGCAGGGCTGGGCTTCTGTGGGCTCCCAGCATGCCACGCCCACCCTCTCCCTCACCTGGAGGATATACCCTGCATCTCAGCTAGGACTGCTGGGCCTGGCTCTTCTCAGAGGGGGGCAGGGGGTCTCTGGCCCTGCCATGCTGGGTCCTGTCTGCCATGTGGAGCTGGGGAGGACAGTCTCTGGGCGAGCTCAGCTGTCTGGTTACAGTTCTGGGTGGGGAAGCAGTGCTCTTCTAGGCCCCCCACCTTTCTCCCTCTCCAGGCGCGGCGTGCTGCACCTCCATGAGAGCCGCGGCATCGGCGACCTGGGCCCTCCCCGCTGGCAGCTCACATCCTGCCTGGTGCTGGTCATCGTCCTGCTCTACTTCAGCCTGTGGAAGGGGGTGAAGACTTCGGGGAAGGTGAGGCTGAGCCTAGCCAACTGGGAAGTGGACACATGGCCATGGGGGGAGTGGACACATGGCCATTGGAGGAGTGGACACAGGCCATGGGGGGAGTAGACACAGGCCATGGGGGGGAGTGGACACAGGCCATGGGGGGAGTGGACACAGGCCATGGGGGGAGTAGACATAGGCCATGGGGGGAGTGGACACATGACCATGGGGGGGAGTGGACACAGGCCATGGGGGGAGTGGACACATGGCCATTGGAGCAGTGGACACAGGCCATGGCAGGGAGTAGACACAGGCCATGGGGGGGAGTGGACACAGGCCATGGGGGGAGTGGACACAGGCCATGGGGGGAGTAGACATAGGCCATGGGGGGAGTGGACACAGGCCATTGGGGAGAGTGGACACATGACCATGGGAGGAGTAGACACAGGCCATGGGCGAGTGGACACAGGCCATGGGGGGAGTGGACACATGGCCATGGGGGGGAGTGGACACATGGCCATTGGAGGAGTGGACACAGGCCATGGGGGGAGTGGACACAGGCCATGGGGGGAGTGGACACAGGCCATGGGGGAGAGTGGACACATGACCATGGGAGGAGTAGACACAGGCCATGGGCAAGTGGACACAGGCCATGGGGGGAGTGGACACATGGCCATGGTGGGGAGTGGACACAGGCCATGGGGGGAGTGGACACATGGCCATGGGGGGAGTGGACACAGGCCATGGCGGGGAGTAGACACAGGCCATGGGGGGGAGTGGACACAGGCCATGGGGGGAGTGGACACAGGCCATGGGGGGAGTAGACATAGGCCATGGGGGGAGTGGACACATGACCATGGCGGGGAGTGGACACAGGCCATGGGGAGTGGACACATGGCCATTGGAGGAGTGGACACAGGCCATGGGGGGGAGTAGACACAGGCCATGGGGGGAGTGGACACAGGCCATGGGGGGGAGTGGACACAGGCCATGGGGGCAGTGGACAAGGGGCTGTCATGGGGTTTACGGTGGAAGGGTAGGCCATGGCAGGTGGACTGTGGACGGATGGTTGTGAAGTGGAGGGGTGGCTGTGGTGGGTTGGGTAGTAGACAGGGGGTCTGTGTTTGAGTTGAGGAGTCAGCGCAAGACTGTGGTTGAGAAATGGCATCAAGGGAAAAACACAGCAGAGTGCTTTCAGCATTGAGACAAGTGCAGCATAAATTGGTTTTTGCTGATGACAATATTTTGGCTGTTATCTGGGCACCCAAAGCACTTTTGACCAGAATGTGTTCATCAAGTGTGATGATACATGTAGTGAAGGGCCAGCACATAGGAACCTTTTGATAGTGAGCGTGCCTTTCCTCCCTCTGGAGCCCGGAATCCATCCTTTACATGTAATCCAGGTGCACATTCGCACAATCAAGTGAAACTTGCTCACATCTCACTCATCAGAAATCCAGCCACTCCTGCTGTGACAGACCAAATACAGAGCAGGAATGCTCCTTCCTTGCCAAATGGTTTGTCCTCTTTTAATCCCTGGGAAAGATGCACAGAGTAGCAGGCATGATGGCCTCCCTCAGTGAGCATCTGCTGAGCGGGCGTCCTGTGAATGTTCGGGATGTGGGGCTTCCCAATCAGAGGCCACCTCTCTCCTAGCACCAACCATCAGGGTGACGCTGTGCCCACTCCATGCCAGCAGGTGGCCTGTGCAGCCCGGTGACGCTGTCCTCTCCCCAGGTCGTGTGGATCACGGCCACCATGCCATACGTGGTCCTTTTCGCCTTGCTCCTGCGAGGAATCACTCTCCCTGGAGCCATGGACGGCATCAGGGCGTACCTGAGCGTTGACTTCC
This sequence comes from Myotis yumanensis, assembly GCF_028538775.1. Lineage (NCBI taxonomy): Eukaryota > Metazoa > Chordata > Mammalia > Chiroptera > Vespertilionidae > Myotis > Myotis yumanensis. Next base: position 28,622,015 of record NW_027223755.1, read on the forward strand.
GTCGGCTCTGTGAGGCGTCCGTGAGTATGCCCACCGCTCGAGACCCTGCAGTCCATGCGGACTGGCAGGCACGGTGTCAGGGGGTTCCCATGCTTTGGGGCAGGAGATCCCAAAGGCAGAACCTGGGCTGGAATTTCTCACTCGCCCTATAAATCCAGCAGGTGCTGGCTGCCCTGCTGTGTGCAAGGTTCTGCAGGGCAATGTGTAAACCTGATCCCACCCGTAGAGTTCACCGTCTTGTTGAGAAGAGGGGTGGGAATGGACAGGAGGGAGCGGGTGCAAATTCAGGTGTACTAGATGGGCGATTCAGGAGAGCTCAATGGACCAGAAGAAGGCAGTTAGGGGAAAGGTCACCTGCCGCGTCTTCACAGAAATAGGATGAAGGCTCCTGCCTATTGACCTCTTCCCCATGTCCCATCCCATGTCCCGGAGGAATGCTTTTGGGTTCCCGGATAAGCACCGATGGCCCTGCCCAGTCTGTGCCAGCGAGCTCCGCCACTCGCCTGGAATGCAGCCTGAGCTCCAGCTCCCTGTCCATCGGCCCAGCAAGGCTGAGATATCGCAGGAACCAGGGCTCCTCCTCGGGAAGCCAGACCTCAGTGGTGAAACATTCCAGTGCCCCCAGCACAAGAGCATGATCTAAAACACTAACTCTGGATCAGGCTGCATGTTTCTTCGGCAAAGGAAGCAGTACTGGAGGCAGCATCCTGGAGAGCAGAGGCTTGGCCAGGCCATGGGAGAGGGGTCTCCGGAGAAAGAGAGAGAAGGGGTGGCATTGCAGGGAAACAGCTCAGAAATGACGGTGACCGCTGGCCAGTGGGTGTAGGGGTAATGGGAACGGCAGCTTTCCAAAGGGAATGGGTGCAAATTCAGGTGCACTAGATGGGCAGATGGTGGGACCCCAGCAGCCACCCGGGGAGTAACTACGTGTGGAAGGCCATGTGGCCAGGAGGGGAAGGTCCAGATTGGGGGTAGGGGCCCCTTTGGAAGGGGCTGCCTTATGCTGCTAGGTTGCAATGAGAGGCAGTGTGGGGCTCACTAGGGACTCAGGAAGAATTAGCCCTGAGGCAGAAAAGGGAAGAATGACGGGGTGTGGCTCAGGTCCCAGGAAGCCCCAGGAGGGGAAGTGGCTGCAGGAGCCATAGGAGGAAGGCGAGATGAGGTGAAGGGAGAGGGAGCTGGACACCTGGAGAGAGAGGAAATGCAGCAGAGGCCCAGACACGGCTCCAGGCAACATGCACGAGGAAGTAAAACAGATGCCAGCACTGATTCATAATAAATTAAGTGGTTGTGTGGGCAAATGCAAAGAATGCACGAAGACGTGGTCCCTTTTCATCACGGTCCTTCAGGCCAGTGATACAGGAAAGTTTATTCCCTGAGACGCCTATGACTCTGATCATGTTGTTGATGCCAGGTGCTTGTTGATAATGGCGTTTAAATTCCACCCTGTTCCATGGAGCTGGAGGCATCTCAGTAGGAGACACCTGCAGGGAGGACAGGGAGCTGAGGCTTCGGTCTTTGCACAATTGCACAATTGCCTCGCGACAGCTGGCCCTCACTTCCGCAATTATCTCCAACAGCCGCTCATTCCCCTCTGGCTGCAGGTTTGGATCGATGCTGCCACCCAGATATGCTTCTCACTCGGCATTGGGTTTGGGGTGCTAATCGCCTTCTCCAGTTACAATAAATTCACCAACAACTGCTACAGGTAGGTTCTGAGCTCTTGTCCCATTCCCTCCCATAAGATGGTCTGCAAAAATCAATGTGCATCACTGATATGGGGGTGGGGGTATCACAATATGTGCCCAGTAGAAAGCAAGGGGAAGTAAGCTCTGTGTGCAAAACCACTGAGCCAAGTGGCTTTTTAAGTGAAAACTAAAATGGGGAAGCTACAGGCAAAATGCTGGTCCTTGCTTTCAGGAAGTTATTGAAACACATGAAGATGTACATCACCTCCCTGCAAGGAAGCCTCCTAAATCCCAGGAGCAGCAGATTCCCCCCGAGGCCCCAACCCTGCCTCCTCCTCTCCCCGTGCCTCCCTCCTCTTCCCAAAGCCCAGGTCAGGCTCCTCCTCCAGACACCCCCACAGTGAAGCACCTAAATGAGTCCTCTGGCCTGCACCTGGGAGCCTGGGTCCTGCAGGGTATCCCAGACCCTATGCAGAGGCACCCAGATGACCCAGCATCAGGACAGGAAGGAAAGTGGCAGCACTGTGTGCCCACAGCCTGGTGGCATCTTGGCTATGCCACCTGGCCCAGAATGACCTGACTTAGCTGCTGCCACATGTTGGACCCAAAATCCTTCTAAAAACAGAAACAGAATTTACCTGGGACCTGCTTTCTTTGACCTTTACAGGCTCATGTTTAAATACATTTTTATTGATTTCACTGGGGATGGAGCCCGCAACCCAGGCATGTGCCCTTGACTGGAATCGAACCTGGGACCCTTCAGTCCACAGGCCAATGCTCTATCCACTGAGCCAGACTGGCTAGGACTACAGGCTCATGTTTATATTCTTTCATATCCTGAGGATAAAATGTGGTTAAAAATACAAAGACAGCGAGTGTGCACAGCAAAATGACCAGACAGACTGCTGCCAGGCTCCCACAGAGGGTGAACTCTGGGCGGCTGTTTCCAACACAGCCCTGCCTGAGCCCACCTGTACCCTCAGGCCGGGCACTCTGAAATGTCCTTCCATTTGGCTCCTAGGAGGGCTGAGAGTGGAGTCTCCAGACCAGCAGCACCAGCCCCCCAGAAGCAGCAGGAAAATACAACATCTAGGGCCCCCCAAACCCACCCTGTCCTAATCTGCATTTGAACAAGGTCCCTGCTGCCTGACAGCTCCCTCACCATGGGTGGGGACCCCCATGGCCATCTGTTTGTCCACCCAGAGCCCCCGGGTTGCTGGTTCAGACCATCTCACCTTCATCACTGAGTCATGTGTCCCAGGAGCCTTGCCATCCCGGCCAAACATGACGGCTGCTCACCATAAGGACATGCCCAGAGCCAGCTGGGAGGTCCCGTCCCAACGCGCAGCGCAGCCGGAGGACAGGCTCTGCAGCTGCAGGAGGGCCTGGCCGCGCTTGGCAGGAAACATGTAGTAAACTGAGAATAATGACTGGAAATGGCAGCTGCTCCAGCGCTGGCCTGGGTGTCTTGTTCTCACAGAGACGCCATCATCACCACCTCGGTCAACTCCCTGACGAGCTTCTCCTCGGGATTCGTGGTATTCTCCTTCCTGGGGTACATGGCCCAGAAGCACAGTGTGCCCATCGGGGACGTGGCCAAGGATGGTGAGTCCCCCGAGGGCAGGCTGGGGCCCCCACACCTCCACCTGCTCCAGGCCAGTTCTCAAAAGCTGTTTTCTTGCAAAATGAGAGGGAGACACAGGCCTTGGTACGAGAAGAGTTGCTGATCTGAAGAATTGCACATGTTCATGTGCTGGACCGATTGCAAGACAAATAACTGGAAGCAGGACAACCCCTGTCCCCGCATCCTCCCACTCCCACCCTTTGCGGGACAATGTGACAGTGGCCCCTCGGCCACGTGCTCCTCACAGAGGCCACTTGGGCTGCAGGATGAGGTCCAGTTCCTTTGTCAGTCTGGATCTCCCAACTTTGTTTACACCCTGAGGGGAGATGAGCGGGGTTGGGAGCACTGAGCTGTCCCAAGCAGCAAGGCTTTTGGATTTCCACCCATGATCAGCCGAAAAAAAGTTGGGTTGTTTTTGACATGAGCAGCTAATCTGTTCCAAAGCTTTTCCCTCCAAACACCAGTGGCCATGACATGTTTACGGGGGATGTGGACAGAGGAAACCTGGACTCTCCAGCACACGGTGCCTGTGCCCTGGGAGTTGGCGGGTGGAGGGTGCGGGTGCGAGCACAGACCACACAGGAGCGGGCTCGGCCCCAGCAGGGAGTGCACCAGGCAGGGGAAGCTGGGAGGCTGGGCACAGATATGGGTCCTGAGAGGGGACTCTGATTGCTGCAGCTCCCTGAGCACTTGGGAGTCTGCTTGGTTCTAGTTCGTGATGGAAACTGCGGCATAGGCAGCCTTGAATGGGGTCAGTGCAGGCTCCAGGCCTCTTGAGATGGCTGCAGCCCCTCCCCTGCCTTCAAGACTGTTGTGCAGGTGATTGGGGAGAGGTCTCTCCCCTGGAGACTGTCCTCTGGCTCTGGGGCACTGCCCCGAGTTTGAAGGCCTCCTTCCCCTTCTCCTGGCTGCTGGGAAGTCCCTTCTGCTGGGGCTGCTCCTTAGATTCATCTGTGAGTGCAAAGGACGCATCTTCCTGGGTCAGGAATCATTCAGGGAGGGACCCACCCGACCTGTGTCCTCAGCTCTCAGCCGGCAGCTCTCATCCCATCTATTTCCCGAGAGTTGAGCATTAAGAACCCACTTTGAAAGTAGAAAACAGAGACTCCCAGACCCAAAAGGTCCCCTCTGAAATGGCAGAGAAAGCAGGGGGCTGGGATGAATCCTTCGCATGGTTTCAAGTCCATATTCTTCCCTCTAGGAAGAAACATTAATAAACGTGGGAGAATGGGAACATAAACGCAAATAAGTACAGAGCAGTGAAATTTACTCACCTGCATGTATGCATTTTCTCCGGTCTTTTTTGCCCTTTATTATGATAAATAGGAATAACTTGCAAAGACCTCTATTAACCCTTGAAGGTAAAGCTGGATGTTTTCTATGCATTTGCATGACAAGCAAAGTAAATGTCATTTATGGCTCTAATTCTCAAGAAAACAGGGTGAAATGTTAACTCGGATACAGAAATGAAAGGTGAGGGTGTTGACATTAATTCAACAGAGCTGATGAATCTCTCTCTGGGTTCCTGGCTTTATGGCATTTAGACTTTACAGCATCTCAAAGAAATAACCCTTGGCCTTGCATTTCAGTCATCAGAGAGCCCAGCCCGACCCCAGAGCCATAGAGCCTCTGGGAGGTTGGCCGGTCTCTGGCCTTTGTCCCATCCTCTAAAGCAACGGTTCTCAACCTGTGGGTCGTGACCCCTTTGGGGGTCGAATGACCCTTTCACAGGGGTCGCCTAAGACCATCGGAAAACACATATATAATTACATATTGTTTTTGTGATTAATCACTATGCTTTAATTATGTTCAATTTGTAACAATGAAATTGGGGGTCACCACAACATGAGGAACTGTATTAAAGGGCCGCGGCACTAGGAAGGTTGAGAACCACTGCTCTAGAAAGACCTAAGCGCCCATATAAGCTCCCCGTTCCTGGCTGGTGCCAGCAGGTCTACTGAGGCCTGGGAGAAACAGAAGAGCTATAAGGTGCTTCCAAAGCAGAGTCTCAGTGGGCGGTGCTTGTCAGCTAAGTATGCGTGTCTTCTGATTGACCATGAAAATTTCTGTGGAAATATTTACCAATTTCCCGTAGGAATATATTTTACTCTGAGGTCACTGAAAGCCAAATTGCAACTCATTTTAGGTGAGTCCTGCTGGCCCCGTCCCCTCTCCGTCCAGGCTCACAGCCTTCGCCTCCACCTGGATCTCACCTCTTGGGGATGAGGAGCGGGTGTGGCTGCCCAGAGCGCCTGTCCTGACCCAGCAATACCAGTTCCAGAAAGTTGTAGAAGGGGCTGATCTGAGGAGCACTGGCATGTGCCCAGGAGCACTCCCGTTCCCAGCAACACACCAGGCAGCACTCATGAATGTGGTCTGCGCATCCAGCCTGTAGTTTTACAGATCACACTGAGAGTACTTCAGGGCACAGAAAATATTTACAACGTATTGCTCACGAACCATAGTGAGTGCAAGTGTGTGAGCGACCTACTCAGGAAGAACAAGCCAGAGGGCCCTCAAATGCTCAGGGACACAGGCAGGACCCCAAAGGTCCTCCCTCCCGCACCCCCCAAGCCCTCACAGCCATGGACAGGAGAGATCTGGAGCAGAGCTGTGGCCCCTGGTGCTGGGTTCCGTTACCTAGAGTCCAGAGCCAGGTGTCTGCAAGATTCACAGGAAGGAGGACGGGGGAGGCTGTGATGGAAAAGATTTTGTGCTCCTGAATCTGGAGGCACTTGTGGGGGCCGAATGGGCCTCTTGGGGGAGGGAAAGAGGGTGTAAATGTGAAGTGACACTTGTGGCAACCTGAGGTTCTGCTTTCAGGGCCAGGGCTGATTTTCATCATATACCCCGAGGCGCTGGCCACGCTCCCACTGTCCTCCGCCTGGGCTGTGGTTTTCTTCATCATGCTGCTCACCCTGGGGATCGACAGTGCCGTGAGTGACATCAGCATTTCCCATGCCTGGTCCCGCCCACCACAGCCAGGCTCATCTGCAGCCACAGACGCTCCCTGGGGTCCCCTAAAGCTTGTGTTCACACAGAGCGCCACGTGGGTGGCAGGGAGGGGGCCCACAATTACCGGGATAAAGTGTTCGGACCAACTCACCCCTTCTTTTTTCATTCCGGGTGCCAGCTGCGCCCTCTGCCTGAGCCATCATGGGCCCTAAATACACACGAAGCAAGAGGGCTGTGCAGGAAAACAGGGTAATGTGACCACACAGAGTCAAGGCAGATTCCTCATGATGCATCACTTTCCCGGCCCGTCAGCCCTAGGAGGGGTGGCTGCACCTGCAGGATAGGGCAACAGAAGTCTCTAGCCGCAGCCTAGGCCTTGCCCATTGAGGGTCTCGTGAGGCCTTTCGTGTGTGTGTGTACAGGGGGTGTTCTAGGGGGTGGACAGTGGGCCCTCGTTTGGCCCTGGGCCTCCTGGACTTCCTCAGCCTCCCTCCCCATTGCCTGCTCATGACCTGCTGAAACCCCAAGGTCCTTGTGACTGGCCTTGTTCCCCTGAGCTTCCTGGAAAGTGCAGAGTCCCTCCCCATGAGAACGCTGGTCACACTCTGTAGCCCTCCACCTCCTCTCCCGCCGGCCCGGTCACCGGCCCTCAGGGTAGACCACGCCCTTGGACAGCAGGTCTGGTGGGGATGCAGTCCTGACAGCACTTCCTGGGGGAGGTGGTCTCGATAGACGGACCCCAAGCAGTCAGGGCCCCCAGGACACACACTCAGAGTCAGAAAGGCTTTGTATGTTAGTCACAGAGCACTTCTCCCCACCCCCTCCCCCCAGGACTTCACAGTGGCTGGGAAAGTCACCACCAGTGGACGGAGCATCCAGCCCAGTCCTCTCTCTCCAACAACCATGTCACAAGAGAAGCCCTCACCAGGGCTGTCTTGTCCTTAGGGCATTCTGCACCCTGGACACTGTGCAGTTCCCACTCCATGTCCATTTTCTGGTTGAACATCTACTGACTCTCATGTAAATCGCACCTCGGTGTGGTCCCGAGTGCCCCCCAGCGCGTCCCCTGCTCTGTGTTGGCTGCAGATGGGCGGGATGGAGTCAGTGATCACCGGGCTCATTGATGAGTTCCAGCTGCTGCACAGGCACCGGGAGCTCTTCACCCTCTTCATCGTCCTGGTCACCTTCCTTCTCTCCCTCTTCTGCGTCACCAATGTACGTACAGGCTCAGCTCACTTGACCATATCTCATTAGCACTCAGCACTGGGCAGCAAAAGGCTGGTGTGGTCAGGCCAGACAGAGCCACAGCTCTTCTAAGACAGCATCCCCCCAAAACAACCCTTGATTTATAATCATACTTGGGTAGCTGTGGTCACACTTGGGTAGCCATGGCCACATGGAGTAGCCGTGGTCACTCTCTGGTAGCTGTGGTCACTCACAGGTAGCCACGAGCACATTCAGGCCAGCAGTGATCACACTTGGGTAGCCGTGGTCGCATGGAGTAGCCTTGGCACCTATGGAACATGGTCTAGAGTTACTTCAGTGCCTGGACAGCTCCCTGGGAGGTGCCCTTGGCTCGGCCACCTGCCTGTGGATTTATGGGGCGGGAGGGAGGCACCCAGGTCACCTCCTTTCCCAGTAGGGGTTCTGCCCAGCTTGGCATTTGGCTGCTTTCATTTCTAATGCCACCAGGAGCCCTCAGGAGAAGAGAAGTCGTCTTTTTTTTTTTTTTTTTATAATGGATGTGTCCCTAAGAAGTTGCAGGTAGATTGAATTTTAGTGACTCAAGTTAGACTTTATAGGGAGTAGTAAAACAGAATCTGTCTATAAATTGAACCCACAGGCCAGGCTTATGTTTTAAGAGAAGCACTTTTGTGGTCAAGGCCTGCCACGCCAGGACACTGGAGTTCAGTGGGCACTCCCTTCTCTTTCAGGGTGGCATCTATGTGTTCACTCTGCTGGACCACTTTGCAGCCGGCACATCCATCCTCTTTGGGGTGCTCATCGAGGCCATCGGGGTGGCCTGGTTCTACGGTAAGGACGGAACCTTTCCTGGGGCTGGTGTGCTTCGGCGGGCGGGGGACCTGGCCACGGTGCTGCTGCTTTGTGGCTGTGCCGCTGCCTTCCTGGCGAAGCTGGCTGGAAAAGGGAAGAACATTAGCTCTAGGAAGCTTATTGTGGTGACCACAGCATCACAGAGATGAGAGGCTTGGCAGCATCATTCCCTTGGATCATTGAAGACAGCCTGGGTGGCACCCCAATACCCTCAGCAAACTTGCCTCAGCCATGCCAAGAGGCCTGGGCAAATTCAGGGCAGGAGAAATCCCTTTTAAGATCACCTGGAGAAAATACTGGTCATTTAGAAATACTTTCCTTTAAAAAATGGTGACTATATACATACAATGGAATACTTTTCATCCTTTAAAAAAAGGAAATCCTGACACACGCTACAACACGATGAACCTCGAGGACATTATGCTGAGATAAACCGTCCCAAAAGGAAAAACCCTCTGCAAGTTCACTCCTAGGATGGTCCTAATGTTGTCAAGCTCATAGAGACGGGGGGGGGGGTGGGGTGGGGGGGTGGGGGGGGCGTGTTATTCTTTAATGAGTTCAGAGTCTCAGTTTGGGAAGATGGAGAAATCCTAGCGATCAATGGAGATGATGGCTGCATGAATGTACTTAATGCCGCAGAACTTAAAAATGGTTAAGATGGTAAATTTTTTGTTATATCCATTTTGCCACAATTCTTGAAGTGAAAAAACAAATAATGATTGCAGAGGGGAAGCAAGGACAGCCGGGGGGAGGGGGGGGCGGGCGGGGCAGGACAGCTATGGGACCCCTGAGGTGAGCAGAGGGTGGAGAGGGTCAGGCAGAGTGGCTGGTACCACACCGGTCTTCCTCATCAGGATTGAGGAGCAAACTTCACCCAGTGTCACCATGGGGAACATGTGTGGGGACCGCCGTCAGCAAGAGCTCCGGGCAGTCTGGAGGGGGGCTGGTCCCTACAGGAGGCAGTCTGGGCTTGAGGTCCCCTGGGGCGGCCCCGGGGGTCAGCAAGGACCAAGGGCTTTGCCTGGGCCTCAGAGAAAGTGCTGTCCTGACCTCCCTGCTTGGCTCCCCAGGCGTGCGACAGTTTAGTGATGACATCAAGCAGATGACCGGGCAGCGGCCCAGCCTCTACTGGCGGCTGTGCTGGAAGTTCGTCAGCCCCTGCTTCCTCCTGGTAAGGGGCCAAAGGCCATGCATGTCCCTGCTCTGCCCAGCTCTCGCATCACCCCAGGGTCAGTGGTGGCTGCAGGCAGGTTTCACCAAGGCTGGGGGGGTGGGGGGGGCCATGCTGCCTGGAGACCAGGTCTCTGAGTCTCTGAGGTGGAGTCGGTGGTCATGCAGGCCTCCAGGAGGGCCGGCTGGTCCCTGAAATCCTCTCTGGCCTCCTGAAGGCGTGCCCCCCCCCCCCCCCCAAGCCCACTGAGGACCTCACGTGGAATCTAGGGTGATCTCCTCCATGAAGGCCCTAGTGTGTCCTGCATTCGGCCATACCTCTGCGTTTGGGGGGAGGCCTGAGATGAGTGAGGTTATTGGCGTTTTGCCTTGAAGACCAAGGTAGAATTTAAACCTCCTGGGGCAGCAAGTACTCAGTCCAGAGGACAGAGTAAGGTGGATTCTGTCACCACTCTGCCCTCGGGGGCCTCCCCAGGCACAGGCACCTCTCACCGTCCAACAGCTGCCTGGCTTTTATTGTCTGCGCCAAAACCACATGTGCCTGTTTTATTAAAACATAGCTGTGCCATTCATTTACAGCAGGGATGGGGAACGTCCAGCCTGCCGGCCATATAATCCTGCAAAATCATTTGGTCTGGCCCTGCCAAGGCATTAGAGGTGAGGTAATTAAATGTTTGACCAAATATAGCAGGCTAATGTTTAAGTTGATCATTTTGTATGGCCCATGAATGATGTTATAAATACCCAAATGGCCCTTGGCAGAAAAGAGGTTCCCCAGCCCTGCCTTACAGGCTGCCCGAGGCTGTTTCCTCGCTGTAGGAGCAGGGCTGAGTGGTTGTGACTGAGACCCGATGGCTCTCGACACCTGAACTACCCCAGCAGGTCTGGACAGGTGACTCCAGATGGCCATTCAAGGCCAAGTCCAGGCCTGAGTGCAGAGTCGGGGAGCTATGCACAGAGGCCAGCACCCCCTGACCCCTGGCTCTCCCCTCACCCCAGCCAGCCCAGTGGGCACCTCGGACAGACCTGGGATGGACAGGCAGCTTAGGCTGACCCCGTCATGGGCCAGCCCAGAGGCTAGTGAGAGAAAGAGGGAGGAGTCAGGGTGCAGCACCTGATATGACGGTGCTTCTCACAGAGCTGCACCCAAACCTTTGGAAGCTGCTTGCCACCCCCACGTGGCAGCCCGAGGCCTGTCTCCAATATGCCCATCTCCCCGTACTCAGGAGGGCGGAGGCTGTGGGGGTGTGAACTCTAGACAGACGAGGTGTTCTTGTGCTGCTCTACATACTCAGGTCCCCCGATGGGACAAGGTGTGAGGTTGTCAAAGGACAGCAATGGGAATGCCCACCGTCAAACTCAGAACTGAGAGGACGTGCACCTCAGGAGCACCATCCTGTGGCAGCAGCTGGGGACTCGGAGCAGCAGGAGAAGCAGGCCACTGCCTGGGTTCCCTGGTCTGCGGGGCCAGGGCCCCTAGAGCTGTGGTGGCTGGAAGACCCCCGGCCCTGACACGCTGGCCCCATTCCACCTCTGCACCCCCCGCCTGCTGGCCGAGTGCAGCCGCATGACCTCTACCCTTGGTTTCAGTTTGTGGTCGTGGTCAGCATTGTGACCTTCAGGCCCCCGCACTATGGAGACTACGTCTTCCCCGAGTGGGCCAACGCACTGGGCTGGTCCATCGCAGCGTCCTCCATGTCCATGGTGCCCATCTATGCGGCCTACAAGTTCTGCATCCTGCCCGGGTCCCTGCGGGAGGTGCGTATGTGAGCAGGGCCCCTTACCCATCCCGGTCGCCTGACCATGAGGCCACCAACTACATCAAGTGGACTTTTACCTCCCGCCAGCCAAACTCTGAATATAGACCACATAAAATCTCAGTATCTGAGACAGGTGAGGCTATGGGAGGGTCTTCTGAGGCTGCAACACTAAGAGGAAACCTGGCAGCTGCTGACAGATGGGTCCTGGAGGACCAGCAAGGAGCACAGTCGCTCTGTCCAGCCCTGGGGCCTGGGCCACTGGGGCAGGAAGTGGAAGAAAGACGAGCTTCCTGGAGCTGAATGTGACAGAAAGCAGGCTCCTCCTGCGTGGCATGTGAGCTTCAGGTGCCCCGGGGCCGGACTTGGGCCAGTGGGGGTGGGTGTTGTTCACCTTCCCTCGGAGCCCACCGAGAGCTGATGTGGAGACAAAACTTCTCCAGCATCTGCGTCTTTAACTTGTGCTGGACTCTGCTCCAGGACCTAAGGGGACCCGGATGTCAGCTCCCGTACCTGACCACCACATTGCCAACCAGGGAGTCTAGTCGCCTTACTGAGTGTGTGCCGGCACCCACGGCCTCTCCATTTCTCCTAGAAAGTGGCCCACGCCATCACCCCCGAGAAAGAGCGCGAGCTGGTGGACAGCGGGGAGGTGCGCCAGTTCACGGTGAGTGAGTTCTGCTGCCCCCACTGTTCCCTCGGCTGGATGCACATAGATCTGGAGAGCAAGCCTGTCCTTGAACCACGGCCCTCAGAAGGCTGGGAGGCTCATTCACTCATTCAGAGAATGCTCCCTGCTACCACCTTCTGAGAACCCCTGACCTAAGGAGGGCGGGCAGCAGACGAAGTGTATCAGGTGCAGACAGCAGGCGGAGAAAGAGAAAGCAGAGAGGGGCGGAACCTGACTTGAGGCCCACCAAGACATGGCATCTGAGCAGTCATCTGTGTGAAGGGAAGGGCCTGCATTACAAGGTGGGTGGGGGGGCGGGGGGGCACATCACAGGGAAAGGCCCTGAGGGGTGGGCCACCTTGCTGGTCATCTGCAGGAGGTGAGAGGCTGAAGGTCTGGCGCCAAGATCTGATGGAGCCCAGATCTGATGACATCGACAGGCTCCCTCGCTCGGGCTGCTATGAGGTGGGGTTACGAGGAGGCTGGGGGAGATAAAGGGAGGCTCTGGTGAGAGAGAGTAGGGGTCATATCAGGCCTGTGGCAGGATTTATTCTTTCTCCTCACCTTACAACTGTGAGCCATCTGAGCATGCATGAGCTTCCATACGTGTTTACCATATGCTATGGAGCAGCTGTGGAAATGGCCCTAATGTTGTTGAGAGACAAAGTAAAATGTGTGACACATTTTAACTCCCACATCCTACGAGGTAAGTTGTCACTCTCTCTTCCAAGAGGGTGCCCCTGAAGCACGGAGAGACTAAGGAACACCCCACAGTAACATAGCTGGTCAGTGGAAGGTGACCTGGCAGACACGCCCTCTTCTACTACCTTGTGAGAAGGGCTCAGATCAGGTGAGAGCTGAGTCAGGGTGCTAATGACAGCTATGACTGCTGGATGGCCAATCCTTCCAGGATGTGGATGCCACATTGATTCAAAAACCATCAAAGGGGCACTATTTGAGGCAGGGGTGGGCAAGGTGGTCCATTAAGACAGAGAACTTCCTCTTACACACTTTGAAGGACAGATGAGTTGGTGCAGACTGCTATTCATTCTTTGCTTTCTATCTCATTAATTTCCCCTCCTGTCTTTATTATTTCTTTATTCTTTGGGTTTACTCTGTTATACTTTTGTCAACATCTTAATTTAGACCTTGGATCACTAATTTTCAACCTTTCAGTTTTCTCATATAAGCCTTCAAGGCTATGACTTTTCTTCAAAATACCCTGTTGGCTGCATTCCACAACTTTTAACAGTATTTTCCTCATCATTCAGTTCTAAGCTTATTTTAATATATATTGTGATTTCTTCAAGTCTGCTTTTATATCACCGCCTGTTTCAGTTATTATCTTTCAGCATTTTGAAGACATTAATTCTCCACTGCTGCCTCTGTCGACACACTGAAAAACTTGCAGTCCTATGGAGCATGGTTGCCATGTGCTATGGACCCTTTCCTGTTTCCTTTGCTTTTGGTATTGAAGTTTCCCTGTAGTGTGCCTTTCTCTTTTTTAAAATTTATCTTTATTGCTCAAAGTATTACAGATATTTCCCTTATTTCCCCCATTGACCCCTCTCAGAATATCTTGTGTGACTAGGGTGTGTGGGTCCATCTTTTTTGTCAGTTCTGGGAATTTTGCAGGTAGACTTAAATCTTGCCTCTTGCCTCTCTGTTTCCCTTTGGGGCTCTGGTGTGTGAGACTCACCTGGGCATTATGCTGATTGATTCTTTGGGGTTTTTTGTTGTTGTTTTTCCATGTGTGTAGTTACAGCACCTCTCTTTTTGCTTCTTATACCTACAGCTCATTAAGCCTCTTGGAACTCTGCATTCATAGTTTTCAGCAAATTTGGGAAATTCTGGCTATCATTTCTTCAGCATTTTTTCTGCTCCCACCTCTTTCAAGGGCTCTAATTACATGTATTAGGCCACTTTAATTTTCTTTTTTCTCTGTTTTATTTCCTATGCTTTCTGTTGTATTTTACTTCACTATTTGTTTCCTCTGCAATATCTAATGTGCTGATAATCCAGCAATTTATCGTCTCACACATTGTAGTTTTCTTCTCTAGAAGTTCAATTTGGGTCTTTTCACAGCTTTCCTGTCTCTGCTGAACTTTTTGAGCATATAGGGTGCAGTTATAATCACAGGTTTAATGTCCTTCTCTGCTGATTTTAACATTTATGTCAGTTTCTGTTGGTTGACTTTTCTCATTAGAGGTGAATTTTGCTGCTTCTGTGCATGTCTGGTGATATTTAATTCCATTCCAAATATTGTGAGTTTTACCTTGCTAGGTGCTGGGTATTAAATGTTCTTGAGCTTTGTTCTGGGACATTGTCAAGTTACTTGGGGACAGTGTGATCTTTGGGGGACTTGCTTTTTAGGATTTGTTAGGTAGGAACAGAGCAGCATTCAGTGTAGGAAATAGCCAGTGTAGGGCTATTTCCCACCACAGAAGTGAGTCCTTTGTGAGTACTGTTCCCAGTGTCCTACAAGCCTGGGATTTTCCAGTTGTGCTGGTAGAGCAGGCACGGTTCCCATCCATCCAGGGTGCATTTCAGAGGCTGTTCCCTCTAATCCTGTTGGGTGGCTCTTTCCCAGACCTCCTGTGCACAGAGTCTTCAGCTGAACCCTCGGGGGGACCCTGTGGTCTCCAGGGCTCCCTGTGCAGGTCTCTCCTCTAGGTACTTTGTACTGAAAACTCCAGCTGCCGTGGTGTCCCCAGCACCAGGGGGTTCACCTGGCTGCACCAGGGTCCCACTGCAGCCTACAGATTTCTCAGACACATCCAGCCGGGCAGTCTGAGAGCCCCCATGCTTGTTTCTCTCAGTATCATTGTCCCTTGTCATCTGAGGTCCCGTGTCCTGACAACCATTATTATGTATATTTTATTAATTTTTGGGCAACATCAGATAGTAGAGTAAATTCAGTCCCTATTACTCCATCTTGACCAGAACTACCCTTGTGTATGGCTGTGGCCCACTCCCTCCACCTGCTACATGACATTCACTATGTAAACCTGGCACAACAGGGTCCTCATCCTCCACCGCATGACTCTCTGATTGTATCCCACTTCACCGACAGCTACACTTCACTTCACCCCTGGAAGCTGCATTTGGTCTGCCCGTTTCTTGTGAAATACACCATCATTGTAGGTGGCAGATGTCACTTTTAAAACGTTTTACACAGCTGCCCCGCAATCTGACAGTGGCAACCTCTCTGGTCTGTGGGGTCTGAAGTTTCTGATTGTTCTGACTCCACTGAGGGTGGGCTGCAGCCATGTTCCTGGTGTCCTTGTTCACGAGCTCATGGCTTGATCTTAATCTGTTGGAGTTCTGAGATGCCCCCTGAGCACACCTTCCTCCAGAAAAGGTCGCCTTCTGCTGCTGCCGTGGCCAGGACAGAGGGTTGGGGCTCGGCCCTGGGCCCCACGCATGGCCTCCCTTGCCCACCAGTTCCCTTTACAGAGCACCTGGACTCCGCCAGTGCTGGCCTCACCTGTGGGTCGCTGCCGGCCCCCTGGAGTCCTGACCCCATGTGGGTGATAGAAGAGCCCTACAGGGGACCAGTGGCAGATTGAGCATCTCCCTGTCCCTGCCGTGACTGTGTCAGAAAGAAGCCCTGCATGCCCTTGTTTTAAAAATGTTTAAAAAGCGTAGTTCTTGCCATTTAGTGTGATCGAATGGCTTGTGCTCAAAAATAGACTGAACTCCCAGCTGCATAATAGGCGATGACATTTGCAGGAAGACTGAATAGCCGGCCTGTCGATCTCATCCGTCCCGAGTGGTAATGAGGCCTGCTCCCGCCCCTGTTGGGGTCATGTAAGTGACATAGAACTGCAGGGCACAGCCTTTCAGGGACGGACCAGAGGCCCCAGGAGAGTGGCTGTGGGGGTCTGGAGACACCCCAATGACACACATGCTGTGGGGATGCCATCTGAGACCAGCCCCAGGTTTGCTGGTGTGCAGTGTTTGTCTGGCCAGCAACTGGCCCAGCCCCCATGAGGTCCCCGGCTGTATCCTCACCATCCTCTCTGCTGAGACCCCTCACAGCTACCAGTCAGTCATAGGCTTCTCAATTCACTTCTAAATAAGCCCATTTTCTTCGCAGCTGCGCCACTGGCTCATGGTGTAGCGGAGAGTGGAGAAGGAAGGCCCTGGGCAGCCGTCCCTGTGGGAGAGATGCAAACCAAGACGGAAAAGCTGAGCTCGGACAGAAAGGAGGGCTGCTCCACTATTTAACTTCTGCTTCGCTGGAAACACAGGAGCTTTATCTTCTGACTGTTTACACCTTATGCCACGAGGAGAGGGCCTGCCGTCGTCCTGTGTCGCTGTGTAACCCCGTAGATCTGTGCCCATTCCCGCAGGTAGAAAACTGTGTTCTATTCATGTAACACGTTCCCCACCCTCAGCCGCCATCCAGAGCACAGGCCTCGCTCATCTGTGTGCCGAAAAGAAATACAGAAATTATTTGTGCACGCTGTGAGAGCCCAGTGCTCACAGCAGCTCCCTGGGTCACTTATTTTGTTCATATTTTTAAAATGATACCATATTTTGCCTAATTGTGCACAAGGTGAAATGGAAGACCTGCAAAAGTTGATCAAGTGAGGGGCGGGGCGGGGATGCTCATGTCTCCACGTTACACACTGCATCTGTTCAGAGCCACGGAGGGCGAGGGTCCGTGTATGAAGGGAAGGCTATTTATGTCCTTGTCACTGAGAAAAACAAATCCTGTGGCATCTGTATGGCCGCCACCACTCCTGCCTGGTGTGGGCCGTGGTCAGCTCATGCTCACCTTGCTGTGGATCCCCAGCTCTGGGCCCCGACCATGCAGAGCCCCACAGGCAGGCAGCCTGGGACCCCGCCAGGATTGTATTTCTCTCTGGCACACATCACATCGATAACAACACTTTTTAAGTTAGGGAATGGATTTTTTAAATCATATTTACCTGTGAATCAAAACTAATGCTCAGATGTAGGATGGGTCTCTGAAAATCTGTTTGCTGATGTCCAGTTGTTGTTTAACAAAACCAAGTGAGGACTGCTAGCCGAGGACTGCTCTCCGGGCACCTGGGTCTGCCTGGAGGGAAAGCGGCCATCGGGCTCAGGATGCACGGGGCTGCTGACCATACGCTCTGGCACAGCTCTGTGCCCCGTGGAGAAGTCCCACTGCGTGTGCTGGCCTTGCAGGGCCTTCTCGGCACCCCCTACCTTGGACGCTGTCCCCAGGGGGTATGGAACTTGCCTCTAGGGCGGGGAGGCGGGCGGTGGGGGGACGGACTGTCAGCTGGAGGCTGTCTGCAGTGTGGCCAAGAGGAATCAGGTCTGTCCTCTCCTCCTTTGGGGGAGCATCGAGAGCTCCATGTAGAACACCGATGTTGTCAATGTCTGTCTGTGTCCATACCCAGCATCACCAACAATAAAAACCGTATGCGGGAAAGACAACCCCAGCTGTGTGGCCCCTTTTTTGCTCGCCCCATTGTTTTTATGGGCTGGCTGCCTCAGGCTCACAGCTTCACTCCCTCCTGAGTTCTTCACTGGGCACCTCCCAGACCAGAGGGAGCACAGCCTGGGCCCTAAAGGTCTGCTGGGCTTAACCTGGACCCCACCCACGGCCCAGGCCTGCAGGTTCCCTGGTGCCCGCTGGCTCGGGCCAACCTACACTGTCCTGCCTCTCTAGAGTCCTCATCCGGCCCATCAGCTCCCCTTCAGGCTCCTGCGTGGCCAGACTTCAGCCCTGTGTCTGACCACCATGCCTGCTGGGCCAAGTGCCCCTTCCAGGGACATGTACCAGAGTCTCAAGTGGCTCCCTGTCCTTGGTGTCTGAGGGCTTTTCATCCACTCTATGGCCAAAGGAGTCCTTCCAGATATCAGTCAGCTCAGGCCACAGCTTAGAGGAGAGCTCTGTGGCTTATCATTATACTTGAAACAAGCCCAATTCTGTGATCTGAGTGGTCAGGCAGCCAGTCACTCCCTCCAGGCTGTGGGACACTGGTCACTACTGCCAGACCCTCCAGCCCTGCTCCCAGCCAGGGTATCCGGCAGACACACCCACCCCTGCATGGTTATTCTTGCCCCAGGTCCCCAAAGAATGTCCTCACTTCCTTTGGGTCTCACTTTCCCAGGGACCAGGGGACCCCACAGAGTCTGCCCATTGGGCTCTGCCCATCTGGCCACATGCAGGTGGGCCATGCCTCAACTGTCCAGCGCTTCCTGCTGCTGCTTTCCTGGGGTGCTGCCTGCCCCTTGGCTATGACCCAGCCCTCCCCCTCCTGGCTCCACAGGTGTCTCCACCTCTGTCAGCCATCACAACAGACCCTGGGCTGGACACAGGACCTGTCCCAATGGGACAAGGTGAGCAGACCTCAGCACCATTGTGTCCCCTCTGCTCCCTGGTCACCAGAGCAGGCATGGGCCACTTGGACTAGCTGTCCATGGCCTCACAGGCCTGTTCTGTTGCAGCTGTGCCCTCACCCCAGCTGCAGTGTGAGCATCTGCAGGACCCTGAGAAAAGTCATGAAACAAAGGCCTGATTGTGCCACAGCCCCACATGGAGCCTTCCAGGTGTCACATTCTGGGGTGGGGAGAACGCCAGGAGCCAAGCTGTCCTTTCTTACATATTCTCCCACACAAAGAGAGACATGTACATGCACACACAGCGTGTATCCTGCACATGTCACACGTATAGACACACACGTGCTGCACACATCATACACATACCACATTCCACACTCACACATGTGAATACCTGCATGTACACATACACACAAGCACACGCACCAGGCATGCTTCACATCACACGTGAGCATGTGTATGCACACATACATACTCTCATACTGGGTCCACTGCGGTCAGCAGAGATCTTCGTGGTCAGCTGGGCACAGCCTGGGAACTTTGTGCCTCTCTGGATGGTCCCAGGGAGCTGTTCCATGGAGCCAGGCCACCCCAGAACTACTGAGGGGTGTTGTCTCGGCAGCCACTTGTTACAATGGGAGTTTCCTCCGTGTTCCGATCCCAGCTACTAGGCTGGGGTTCCTCCTAGGCAGCCAGACAGATAGCCACATACTTCTCAGAGCTATGACACAAATGGAAGTGATAAAGGGCTTATACCCTGCATATGTAGAGAATTCCTACCAATCAATAAGAAAAAGAGAGAGAAGCCAATAGGAAAATGAACAGGCACACAAGGAGAGGTGGGTCCAAATGGCCAACGGTCCCACAAAAAGATGCTCAACCTTATCCGTAAGCTAGGACATGCAGGGGAAGCTGTGAGGCAACTCCACCTCAGCCCACCACACCTGGTAAACTCCAGAGGCCGGACACTCCCCACCCATGTCGAGCAGGCCGAGCAATGGGAATGCTAACACATTTCGAGCATGAGAATAAATGATATGCGACCTGGAAAGTAGTGTGCGTCTTCAAGGTTGAACCACATTAGCAAATGCTGCAAGCTCTCCGTCTGGCATATGGGATGTTTTTTGCCTTCAGGTGTGGCACCTGGTGCAGGACAACACAGCTCACACCTGGAACCACCCCGGGGGATGCCTGGGTGACTGGGCCCCTCACATGGAGACTCCTGGGGCTTGGGCCTAGGCCTGCCCTGGGATGGGGATGCCAGTTACCAACCACTGACCATGGGCAAAAGCCTGACCCTGGCCTGAGGGGGGTCTGTGCCCCAGAGTGCCCCAGGGCGGGCTGGCTAGACAGCTCCTGAGACCAGGCCCATTCTTAGCCTTTGTCCCCTTTGCCCCATTTCCTTCCCATTTTCTCCTGAGCACCCCCTCTGCTGAATCAGGGAATCCTCTGCTTCTCAGGAGTTCCAGCCTACGGAGAAGTACATCCCCAAACACAACAATTCCACCTCCAACCACGTGCCCAGCAGAACACGTACACACCTGTCTGTCACAACACACTGAGAGTTCACGAATGGAACATTTCAGCAGGTAAGGGAGGACCTGTTAGCAGATGGCATTGACTTATGGGGGGCACTAGAGGTTAACTTCTGTGCCCCAGCAAGAGACAGTGAAGTCCTAACCCCAGCACCTCATTTGAAATATATCATTACTATTATGTTAGCACAGTGTCAGGGGGTAAACGAGAGCATTAGGGGTAGCATTAGCGGATGTATGAGAGTATCAGAGGATAGATAGTATTAGAGTCCCTGTTGCTCCACAAACTCACTAACACAAGGGGTTGTCATCTTCTTAATGTTAGCTGTGCGGCTGGGCAGTGGTATTCCCACACAGGACGTATACTTAATGGAATGTAATTAGGTAAGAGGAGGTCATACTAGAGTGGGGAAGGCTTCACCCAATATGACTGGCGACCTTATAAGAAGAGAAGAGAGACAGAGACGCAGCAGGGAGAAGGCCATGGGATGACGGAGGGAGAGATGAGAGTGAGGCAGCCACAGCTCACAATGCCCAGGATCACCAGTCACCCCTAGAAGCTGGGAGAGAGGCGTGGAACAGATTATCTCCGGGCCTTGCGGAAGGAGCCAGCCCTTCCTATGCTTGATTTCAGACTCAGACCCCAAAACTATATAAAAATAGTACATTTTAAAGGTGAATAAAATCAATTTCCGTTGTTTGAAGCCCCCCCCGCCCCCATCCCACCCAGGTTGTAATGCTTTGTTACAGCAGCCCCAGGAAACTAATACAGGTGGGCCTGCTGGGGATGTCAGAGGGAGCTGTCTACCCTGAGTGGAGTGCAGGTCCCTGAGACCACACTCCAGGCTCCAGCCTAATGAGACACATCTCTGAGTTCCTGAGCCTCCCACTTGTTCTCTGTCTAGAACAATCTCCTTTCCACTCTCACCCCCCACTTTCCAACCACCATCCCCAACACCACTCCAGCTTCTCTTAGGCATCACCTCTAGAAGCCTGCTCCAACCCCCACTACTGGGTTCTGGCCCCTGGTCAGTGCCCCCTGAATGTCCACTCTCCCCGGTGTCACAGGAAAGGGCAGCGCTCCTCCCAGTTGGCTGGGGGATCCCCTGGGAAAGGCCTGAGCTGGTCCCGGTCACTTTTACCAGTGTCTTGAATAGTCCCGGTACACGGTGGACGATGTCACTCATATACAGGGTGTCCAAAAAAATGTATACACACTTTAACAGCTGATAGCTCAATTTTGAAAATGAAATTTATTTCAATAAGCACTGCATGTATAATTATTCAAAGTGTGTGTGTATACATTTTGGGGGTCACCCTATATTTGCAGATGGATGAGTTGATGGGTGGGTATTTAGATGAACGAGTGAGTGAGTGAATAAGTGGATGTTTGGTGGATGGGTGGATAGATGAAAAAAAAAAGGATAGGTGGGTGGATAGAAGGAGGACGGAGAGAAAGGAGGGAGGGAGAGAGGAAAGTAGAAGAATGGATGGGTAGGTGGATGATGGATTATGAATGGATAAATGATGGAGGGATGGATGAATGGATAGGTGGGTATGTGGATGGATGGTTGACGGGCAGGTGATTGGATGGATGGATGGATGGATGGTGGGAGGAAGGATAATAGATGGATAGGTGGGTGGATAGATAGAGGGGTAGTTGGATAGATGAACAACTGGGTGGATGGGTGGAAGGTCCTGCATTACATCTAAAAGTCTGTCATTCTGGCCCAATATAAGATCCCCAATAAAAAATATTGACCCAGACTCACTAAATTGAAGTACTCTGACATGGGGGCTAGACATCGGAATGCTGTATCTGCCACTTGTTCTCCAAGGAGACATCAGGCTCTTTAATACTGTCCATTTCAAAACACCGAAGAAGTGTACTCTTCTTACACCAACATGTGCAGAGGCCACGCTGGGAGGGAGAGCCTGCCTGTGCCCTCAATTCTGTCAAGTGGGAGGTCTCAGCCCTCTGTCCACCCTGCACTTTACCATCACATTTATGCTGTTTGCCAAGTGACCTTTAGACACAAAGTCTGCAAGTTAAACCCCAGAAAAGCCATGTGATTTTCCTTTGAGAGAAGCATTTTAATTTAAGGTTCAGCAACAGTGAAATCGGTGATTTAAAGGGTAAACAGATTCCTCTGCGTTCGGCTTTTTTTTTGCTATTTCTCCACAATCCTTTAATCTTTAGAGATGCATCTGACCAGCCCAAAGTTTGCAGCCTCTACCTGAATCCTGATTCCTGGCAGCAGAGAAAAAGGTCACCTTTTTTTGAGATAGTTACCGTAATTAGCAAGTCCCCTGTTCAGTTGTCCCCAGGGATGCTGCTGCCACACCCAGATCTACCTGTTCCCCTCCTCCTTCCAAGGAGCCTCAAGGGCACAAAGTCCACCTTCATGGCCATGATTCCAGAGAAGAAGGCTGAGGCACCACACCCTCCCCACACATCCCTTCAAAGCAACCCCAGAGCACTGTGCTAACTGCCTGCACAGAAGGCTCCGATGGGAGCTGGGAAGACAGAACAGGAGCAGACAGCCACACAGGGGCTTCCACCCCTCCAGCCCCCACCCCTGCTTGCCAGGTAACTGGGTGGGGCTGGGCACCTA
Organism: Myotis yumanensis; assembly: GCF_028538775.1. Lineage (NCBI taxonomy): Eukaryota > Metazoa > Chordata > Mammalia > Chiroptera > Vespertilionidae > Myotis > Myotis yumanensis. The sequence continues at coordinate 28,644,426 of NW_027223755.1, forward strand.
ACTGCTTCCCAGGTAATCGAAGCAAAAGAACCTCCGCACTGGGCCAGGACCCACAGTTTTGGGTAACATCACATAGAATGGAAAATGCCAGAGTACTTCAATGTAGTGAGTCTGGCTTGAGACTTTCAACCTAAAATATCAAAGTTAGTGCACCTGAGAAGGGCAAGTTCTGTTTTGTGAAACCTGTTTCAGGTGTGTGTGTGTGGGGGGGGAAACAGGCCTTTGCAGGTCAGGGTCAAAGACTTGGGGCCCAGACTGGGAAGGGTGTGACCACCCCAGTCCGCCCAGCACTTCCCAGGATGGTTGGTCACTGGGGTCCGCAGCCCCTGCAGCCCCCACACTATCTCTCTGTGAAGACCAGTGGGCAGAGCCCTAAGTTCGGGAGGAGTGAGGCCTAGTACAGTTAAATCTGAGAAGGGCCACGGTGTCCCGAGGGGGAAAGTAGCAGATGGGTATTTGAGGAGAGCAGACCTGTTTGCCCCATTGTGTCCCCAGGGCTACAGCTACAGAAGGTGGCAGCTGATGAATGACACAATAGAAGTGTCCAGTGAACTGGGGGTGCTAAGTGACCCCCATTTTCCTGTTCAGGACACCTCACAGCCCGTAGTGTGCTAGTGTGCACTGCTGTCTGCAGTGGGAACCAAGGGCTCCAGTGGACCGGCCAGGTGTGGACAGGTGACAGAGATGAGTGCAGACACCAGGAAATTCTGCCCTGAGGAGCAGCCTTCCCTTTCTTAGGGGGCGGGGTGTTCGCTGGGAAGGAAGGCTCCCCCTTGGGAACACCAGCCTTGGGGGTCCTTGAGTATACCTAGCAATAGGTGGCGTGGGAGAAAATGAATGCAAAAAGCTTCCGTTTACATAACTGAACTTTAAAAGTCAAGCCACTTATGCACTGAATGTATTTATCTAGAATTGAAATAATTTTACTTATTCCAGGAGCTAAATTCCTCTTGCCTTAAAGATATTTGTTGTGTAGATGAAGAGTTGCCTCCGACAGAATATTTATTGGGTTTAAATTTGAATGGCAAATGTATTCACACGCTATCCACTTTAAACTGTGCAACCAGCCTCGCTGCCCGGCCAGGGGCAATGCCCTGCGGGTCCTCACGGGGAGCTAGCCTGGTCTGGATCAAAGGTTAATATTTGAGTAGCTTTTCCATAAATGTACTCAAAGAGGGTATTATCAACCATCCATCAGCTATTAAACATTCTGGTTTATCCTTTAAGCCTTTTTCACACAGACACTTAATCTAAAATTTTACATGTTCTACTATACCACAAAATGATTATTTTTAAAGCTTAGGAGGAAAAAGGGGGAAAGTCACCTATAGATCCATTCCCCACGGCAGCAAAGTACGTTGGCCCTGTGCCGCTGGGGCGCAGAGTCTTGTCTCAGTGTGTCAATGTTGGGACCCCTTGTCCTGTCCACCCTGTACTCTGTCCACCCCAGAGGTGTTGGAGGAGGACATGGGGGGAGGCTGGGGGAATGGGCAGGGGCCCACTGCCCAGTTCATGGGGGAAGTTCCTGCCTGCCTGTTTACTCATCAGTTTACTCATTGTAAACAGGTGGTTGCCAGGCCCAGCTGAAGATTTTAAACTATTAAATAAGTATGGAAGGTTTCAGAGCACCTGGTGCTGGGAAGCCTGGGTTATGTGGTTGATGTAGAGCCATTTTCATGGGCTCTTCCCAGTGATCCGCTAACGAGATCACATTCTCGGTTGCACTCACCGACAGTTGCTAGCACCGAGGAAAGTTGCTTTTAACCCAGGCAACAGATTTTTATGGCTTCTCTCTGAGTTCGAACTAGAAATGCAAGTTTATCTGAATCAGTAAGTTGATTTGTTTCTGTTTCTGACCCCAGCACCCTCGTGGCTTTGTGGGCAGTGTCCTGGGATGATGGTCACTCCTACATGCTTCCTACAGGCTCGTTGGAGGTGCCCATGTCCCCACAGGCATGACTGGGCGCTGAGAGGTGGAACACTATGGGCCAGGGCTTTGACCGGGGAGAGCTTCTGCCCCGTCATGAAACTGTCCACAGCAGCAACCAGGTCTCCTATGGGAATGGACATGCCTTCCCCAGCATCAGCACCCCCTCAACCACCTGTGGAAGGGGAAGCTCTCATACCGGGCTGGACTGCTGCAGCTGTGGGCATCTCAGCAGGGCGTCTGGCTGGGCCCAAGGGCACACACATTAGTGCCAATTCCGCCCACCCAGAGGGCGATTTGCCCTGAGCCCCAGACCTAACTTCCGATTCCAGTGCAGATCGGTTTCCTTCTGGCTGCTTCCAACTGGAGTCAAAATGCCTGGGGGCCGATTGACCAACCACTCCTCAGACTCCAGGCAGAGCCCAGGCGTCTCCCAGCCTTCCCGGAGAGTTGCAGTGCACTGTGGGTTCTACTGACTATCGTAGCAGCAGTGGACAAACTGGGAGACCATGGCTGCGCAGGCTAGGGCATGAGGGTGAGAGCGGCGCTTATAGCCCCACAGGTCAGCACAGGCCAGGGGGCTCCTTGTCCCCCAGAGGAGTGGCCCAATGGCCAGACATGCAAGCTTTCAAGGGTGACCACTGCCTTTCCTGTGTTCCAGCTGAGTCCTGGGTGCACGTGAGCCCTGGACCAGGGAGGACTCAGTGTTGTTAAGTTGGGACTGAAGAAAAGACAGCATGTCTAGGGGCCCAGGGAGGGGAGGTCCGGTAGCCTGAGCAGCACCCTTGTGATTTCCATGATTCCGCCACCTAACAGGGCTGCATTTGCTGGCTAGGAGAGCGCACTTTCCACGGAAGACTAGAGACTGGGTTTTCCCCAGCGAGAGCTGAAACGACCATGGAGGAGCAGAGCTATCTAGTCAGAGGGGCCTGGTCCCAGGGCTCCCTGGCCCTAGAGCTGTTCCACAGCTGTGCTGTTTTCACAACTGTGCTATAGTATTATTTGCACTGAATAAAGTTTCCTTCACTGCACCCCAATTAGGGATTCTTCTTGGTGTTGAATTGGTGCCAACAAATCATCGGTTGACAGGTGCAACACACATACCAGGTGTAGCCACCTGCCCGGAGCCCGGCTCCTGCTCCTGTCTAGGCAGATCCCCACTGAGTACCAGCACTGCCATCTTCTGGCACCTGGGCTCCCAACCCCCTAGTACACACCTCTCCCTTCTGGCCCTGCACTTACCCCCTACCCCTCCACCCCGCCACCACTGTCCTTCCCCGCCAGGCTGGCCAACTGTCCACTGGCCCAGAGGTGTTTCAGTTCAGCCAGGATGAGACAGAGGGACACCTGACCTCACCCCAGGTCTCAGGATGACAGTATTTTGACTATATGAGGTAAGACAAGTAGAACTGAACACAGATAATGTGCCCCAGTTAGGAAATTTGTTTTGCACAGAACTATGAGTTAGAAATCCTGGAGTTATTTTGTTTTCTAGAATTGAGCAAGCGAGCAAACATGTTTTGGATAATCAGAATTGGATACATAATTTTGCATAATTTTCGGGCCCTGTACAAAATGAGAACATGGGGCCCTTGTTCAGAATTCGTTAACAATTTCAGGACAGCGACAGTAGAGCATTAAACCAAGCCCTTCTGCGCGGGAGGCTCTGTGGATAATGAGTCTCAAGGTTGGATAAGGTGAATGTTGGTCATAAACACAGAAGGAATGCCAGACAGAGAAAAACAAACACGATGTGATATCACTTATATGTATTATCTTCTTAAAAATCCCAAACTCATAGAAAAAGAGAGATTTTCAGTTACCAGAGGTGTGGGGTGGGACAGAAGGAATTGGAGGAAGGGGGTCAGGTACGACTTCCAGGCGTAAGATCAATTAAGTCCTGGGCGTGTCTCGTACAGTCCAGGGACTACAGGTCATAGTGTCATGTGGGATCTAGTAAAGCTGCTCAGACAGCAGATCCTAACAGTAAAAAAAATATGAGAGCATGTATGTTCAAACTTATCCATTACTAGAGACCTGATGCACGAAATTCGCGCAGGAGTAGGCCTTCCTTCCCACAGCTGCTGGCACTGGCTTCCCTCCAGCACCTGGGACCCAGGCTTCCCTCACGGCCCTGGCTTCGTCCAGAAGGATGGAAGGACGTCTGGAAGGACATCTGGTCTAATTAGCATATTATGCTTTTATTATTATAGATAGCCCAGTTTTAAAGCTGAAGGCTGGAAACAACCCATATGTCTGTCAAGATGGAGATAGTTGAATAAACTGTGGTACAGCCACAAAACGGAGAAATGTGCAGCTGTAAAAGATATAGGAAATGTCTCTACTTACTGCATAGCATTTTCTACAGGATATAAAAAAAAAAAAAGAATAAAAAACTCAATTAAACGCCTGGAGATAAAAAATATAACACCTGAAATGAAAAAACACACAGAATAAGCTTAATAATTTGAAAACTGTAGGAAAATATTGGTGAACTTAAATACACAGCATTAGGAAGTTGGAAAAATAAACCAGCCTCAAGCTGTGTAACATACATATAGCTGGAGCCCCAAAAAAGGTGGCAGAAAAAAATATATTTGAAGAAATCTCAGCTGCAGCATTTTCAAATTTGATGAAACTCTCTCATTGAATAATTTCAATAAGCCTCAAGCAGGACAAACAAGGGAAACCACACCATAGCATGTCATCAATAAATTGCTGAGCCCTAACTGGTTTGGCTCAGTGGATAGAGCGTCGGCCTGCGGACTCAAGGGTCCCAGGTTCGATTCCGGTCAAAGGCATGTACCTTGGTTTCGGGCACATCCCCAGTGGGGAGTGTGCAGGAGGCAGCTGATCAATGTTTCTCTCTCATCAATGTTTCTAACTCTCTATCCCTCTCCCTTCCTCTCTGTAAAAAAAATCAATAAAAATATATTAAAAATAAATAAATTGCTAAAAACCCACTTTTGTGAGAATAAACAAGTCATCTTTTCTGTCCAAGAACAGTTTAGACAGCTGCCCTTTTGGACTGCGTGACTTGGCAGCCACCATGTTGGCCGCATGACTTGCAGTTCCCCGGGGGTGCCATCTTGAAACGGCAAAGGCCAACCCCTTCCTTCAAATTAGCCAATCTCGGAAGACTGTGTGCCTGAGCTCCAATCAAGAGTGAGAGCAAGTCATGTGCGTCAGGATTAAAAAGCCGAGCAGACCACCTGCTCAGTGTGCATGCACACCCTTCTGCGCAGGAATAAAGATATTTACCTTGCTGCCTGGCTCCCGAGTATGTTTTGTGTTCTACCAGGACCCCTGAATCTGGGGGCTCGCCTTACTTCTTACACTTTTTCAAAATATTCTAAAAGCAGCCAGAGAAAACTAACACACAATAGAAAGAGAAAGAAAGACAGGGATCACCGCTAACTTTTCAGCAGAAACAATGCAAGCCATAAGACAATAAATAAAACATGTGTTTCAACGTGCTGGGAAAAAAATGCTGATCAAACTAGAATCTTGTAATTAGTGAAAATACCTTTCAAAAATGACAGCAAATTAAAAACATTTCCATATAAGCAATGGTTGACAGAATTCACCACCATTAGAAAAAAAACATAGTCTAGCAGCTTATTTTCTGCATAACAGGAAATGCTGAAGTAATTGAAGCTAAAGGAATAAAAACTAGCTGAAAGCCAGGATACATACAAAAGAGCTAAGAGCAGGTAAATATATATATTATCAACCGGTGATTGTTGGTGCCAATTCAATGCCAACCGAAATCCCCAATTTGGAAAAAGGAAACTTTATTCAGTAAAAAACAGCTCAATTGTGATACAGCACAGCTGTGGGACAGCTCTGGGGTTGTGAAGGAAAACCCCTATTCTGTAAAACTACTGTTTGGAATTCTCTGCTATTCTTTGGACGGCCTCTATCTAATTCTGAAAAAGTAACTTTGCTTTCTAGCCTGCTTGAATAATGGGGGAGATAAACTTAGCTGTCTGACCTTGTAGGCCAGAGACTAGATACACCCAATGCCATGCCAGGTGCATTTTTTAATTGATAGAACTGTGTAGTTTTCAAGGCCGCCGCCAGCAAGTGCACAAAGGGCTGGCTCTTCCATAAAAAGGGAAGTTCTGCTTGTAGCTTTGCTTAGAATTTGGATTAATTTCCCTGAGCCCACCGCAGTGAATAAAGTGTAACTCCAAACTCTCAGAGCGCTGTTTGGTTCTTGTCCGGTTTTTCTGTAACAGGGTCAGCCAGGCCCTTCTCCAGCTACGCAACTCTGCTCCTCTGTGGTCTGCTTCGTCCTGTGTTAGTCAGCTCCACTCTGCTCTGGCAAAACACCTTCAGTGTTTCATCTCAGCCAGGGAAACAGCTTCCATCTCTCTGAGCCAGAGGGAAACTGGTTTTAAGTGGTCCCTGATTGGCCCATAGTCATGCAAATGAGGATTCCAAATCCCCACAGCCTGATTGGTCAGAACAGAGCCACTCTGATTGGCTGGAGCTGCACAGCTTCAATTGGATGGAGAAAACCTATCAGTTGAATTAGGATTCCAGGGATTCCTTCATAAGGGCTGGCTCAGATGGCAGAAACACAGTGCAGGCAGGCAGTTCCATGCAGGCTTCTCTGTGAAGTGAGTTTCTTTGAGAGGCCCCTGTGTGGAAATGGCTGCTAGGCTATGTTTTTTTTTAATTTGAACGCAGATAGTCACTAGTAGCCCTTCTTAATAGGTGTGTCCCGTCCCGTCCCGCCCCCCCACCCCCAGGATTTACATTCTAAAACACATTTGTTCATTTCTAACTTATTTAAAAGATAACTGACTGTTCAAAGCAAAAAATAGCAATATATCATGGGGCTGATGGCATAACAGAAGTGAAACTTATAGCAATAAAAAAGGAACAGGACAGTAGAAATGAAACTTGACTGTTTCATGTTGTTGCAACCTATGTGACATATAATATGATTTGAAGGTAGATTATCCTAAGGCAGGGGTGGGCAACCTTTTTGTGAGTGCGTGCCAAAACCAGCAAAATCTCTGACTCAAAATTCTTCTGCAGGCCAACCCTAATTTTTTGAGAAGATGTAATGCCTACTTTATATCTCTTAAGGTGTACATATGTGAAGAACTTTGAAGAAATAATAAAATTCATTCGAGCGACAAAAACACAGTATATGATGATGAAAAATACATTTATTTTTTAATGTATACATGTACACTGATAGTCTGACAGAAAACTTTATGACTCCGTTTGATATTATCAGTGGGACTTTTGCTGCTGCATCACTGATGACAGGGATTTTACATCAGGTTTATATTTCATGACCTTCAGAGATATGCACGAGCTACTACTTTCATCCGTCAGGCTACTCCTATTATGAGACTTAACAAAATTCATCACTGAGAACAAAGATTCACAAGTGTATGTGGATGAAACCAAAACACTGGTCAGATCTAGGAAGGCAGGGAGAGTTAAGGCAGAGGCATAAAAATTGCTCTTCCTCTCTCTTGTCAATCCATGTCTATGGTCTTTAAGATAACTTGTTATGTAAAATTATTTATTTATCTAAGATGTACCTACACTGAATTTATCTGAAAAATAAAAAAGTCGATATTAAGAAAAAAATTGTAAATGGAAGATTATAAGAGAGGGTTTTGCATGCCAGCAAAAGTTACTGGCGTGCCATGTTTGGCACGCGTGCCAGGGGTTGCCCACCCCTGCTAAGGTAAAGCTACATATTGACAACTGAAAAATTATTTTTTTCAAAAAGGTCCCACTCAGAGGCCTATAACAAAAGATACATTTAAATCATCTTATATAATAAAGGCCTAATATGCTAAGTGTCTGACCATTTGTTTGACCGTTTGACCAGTAGCTAAGACAAGTACTAACCACCAGCGGGCAGACGCTCTGACTGGTAGGTTAGCTTGCTGCTGGGGTCCAGCTGACCAGGACTGGGCAAGATGGGCTGGACATGCCCCTGGACGAATCTGTGCACCGGGCTGATTTCAGCCCGATCCTCACAGGCCAGGCCGAGGGACCCCACTGGTGCATGAATCCGTGCACCAGGGCTCTAGTTTAATAATAATATAATAATAATAGAGAGCAAAAATAGAAAAACATACCAATAATTACATTAAATTTAAATTATGTAACACCAAATTAAATGGCACAGATTGCCAACCAGAATTTTTAAAAAGAACTAACTCTAAACTGCCTATAAGAAACACATTTCAAATGCAAAGACACAGAGGTTAAAAGTAAAAGATCATAAAAGGATATGCTAGGAAAACACATCAAAAGAAAGCTGAAGTAGTTCTGTTACTGAAGGTAGACTTGAAAATAATATCACCGGGATAAAGGACGTTCCAAAATGGCCAATTTATCCAGAGGACATAATCCTAAACGAGTATACTCCTTTCGAGCCTCTGAGAGGGGCCCTAACCATTTTATTCCAGTTAATTTTGTATGTTCTTCAACAGCGCCCGCCCCATGGAGTTTATATGGAAAAATCAACAAAACTGTTGCCAAACTCAAGGGGTTCACCTTGTGGGTTGTTCTGTTCAAGGAGACTTGGTTGTCTCCAGGTAGTTTTATTTACTTGCAGCAAGTAAAAGAGAAGGGATTCACATCTAAAGCTCTGTCTCCCCGAGGGAGGCCTAGCCATTGCTTGTATCAGCTATTTTTCAACCTTTTTCATCTCACGGCACACAAAAACTAATTAGTGAAGTTCTGTGGCACACCAAAGAGTATGTATTTTTTGCCGATCTGACAAAAACATAGGTGTAATTTTGATTCATTCACACCGACTGCTATTATTGTGTTGGCTGTTGTCACTTTGTCATTTGACAGTCTAAGGAAAAAGAAGTCAGTGCCCCTGACTAAATAGTCAGGTACTGCATGATTTTAAAATTCTTGCAGCAACCGGTGGAAAACCACTGGCTTATATATACTATTTGGTCAATTACAGGTAGTAGGCTACACATACGTGGTTGGGTCCCTATCAAGCTTATCCTGCTTACAGCAGGTCTGCAAAATACTGTGCTACATTTAGTAACGTGCACAGGAAAAGGGGCCACATACTAAACCTGACTAAAGCTGGGGGCAGGGTGGGGCCCGGTCTGCATGGAGGGGCAGGAAGTCACCACACAGATTGGTCTGAACTTACAAATTTCCTAAGTGAAAGCACGTCACAGCAGGGAGTCGCATCCGGGGCTGGTAGCTTCCTTAACACAGGTCATTCTTTACCTTAAGTGAGCCTGTCTTTTTGCAACTGAGATCACATACCTTTGGAAGGTCAGTCATCTTTTTCCAGACCCCGGAGGGCACAACTCCTACCAGAGCAAGAGACCACAGAACCCGTCACTGTTACCTTGTTGCCCACATTCCAACGTAAAACAAGTATTTGTCTCTCTGTTTTGCTTTTTATCCAATCTTCGAGATTTCCCCCGCTTTCCTTTCTCCCGCCTCTTCCATCTACCACCCCTGGATTTCATGTAGCCCCACCCCCTTTTATGTCTTCTCCTTTTATCCTAATGTATAAAAAAATAAGCTGTAAAACTGCCATTCTCCAGAGTATTTTCTCAATCCGTTGGGCTTTTGATTCCTGGCAATTGTCACCAATTTGGCTCAAATAAACTCATAAAAACTCTACAAGTTTAGACGTTTCTTACTTTCACATTTAGAACCGCCCAGACCTTGCGACCCTTGTCCTAGCTAACAAAACCAACACGAAATCAAGTATTTCATTTTTGTTAATCTATTTACTATTTCTTTCTCTTTAACTTTTATTTTCACGTTTCCAGATTTAGGACTGAAACAATACAGAATCTCTGTATCGCCTCCACTCAGCTTCCTCAAAAGTTAACATTTCACCCATTTGTGGATCTGGCCAAGCCTGGGGGTGGCGTGGTTCCAGGGCGAGGGTCCGCTGGCGATCTCGGGTGGTGGTAGGCTCTGAGATGCGCCCTCCCACCTGTGGGCGCCCCGGGTCCGCCGGCTCTGGATCCCAGACCCGCCCCCGACCGGAGAAAGCCTGAGAAGCCCGAACCCCGGAGCGCCTAGGAAGGACGGCGCGGGGAAATGACGTCACCGCCTCGCCTCGGACGCGAGCTTGTGCGTGCGTTACGCGCGTGCGCGCGCGCGCGAGGGGACCTAGACTACGCTTCCCAGGTGGCCCTGCGGCGGGCCCACTTCCGTCCGGTGGCAGAGGACCCGGAAGCTTCCGGCGCGCCGGCGAATCCCGCGGTGACAGGTAGACGGCGGCGGCAAGAGTATGCAGGGTGGCCGGTGGTCCGCGGCGCCCGGCGCGTTAGTTCCCCGACGGCGGCGGCGGCGCGCGGCGGCTCTCGCGTGAGCGGCGACGGCCAGAGCATCCAGCGGGCGCCGGGAGGGAGGCTCGCGGGGCCCGCGGCAGCGAGACGGACCGGGGCGGGTGGGCGCCACGCTCCGCCCGGAGGCGGCGGCACCATGTGGAGCGGCCGCAGCTCCTTCACCAGCCTGGTGGTGGGCGTGTTTGTGGTGTACGTGGTGCACACCTGCTGGGTTATGTACGGCATCGTCTACACCCGCCCGTGCTCCGTCAACGGTAACTGCATTCAGCCCTACCTGGCTCAGAGGCCCAAGCTGCAGGTGAGTTCCCGGGTTGGGGCGAGGGGTCTCCGCGACGGACCGGGGGCCGAGAGCTAGTCTCACCTGAGCTGGGCAGAGTCCGGTGGGGTGGGGGGCGCTTCTCATGGGAGCCAGGCCGGAGCTGGGCTGAGGGCTCTCCTGGCCTGATCCCTGACCTCCCACCCCTAAAGCCTGGAGACTCTGCCTGCATAGTGGCCGCAGGCGGGCCCCAGACGCTGCCCCTTGTCACCCTATCACAAGGTACCCAGAGTCAGCGTACCCCTTCTCTGTTGATCCACTCAGCTACACACTTGAGCAAGTTGTTCTTTTGCAGCAGACACATCAGATACAACCATTCGGTCACAGGGTCAGAGTTTTGTCCCTTTGGGAGTTAAAAATGAAACCTCTCACCTTTCAGATTGCTCTCCTTTGCGTAGCTCTTTGATGTGTGTATTTTGTGGCCAGGGCCATGCCAAGCTAATTTTCTTGACATCGTTTCCAGCTGAGCGTGTACACCACCACACGGTCCAACCTTGGTGCTGAGAACAACGTGGATCTTGTCTTGAACGTGGAAGACTTTGATGTGGAGTCCAAGTTTGAAAGGTGTGGTTATATGACAAAGTGCCAGTGATAAGGCTAACATAATAAAATGTTTAGATTGTTTAAAAGTTAGCATTCTGTATGTAACAAGGTTACCCTAGAAAAGCCGTATTACCTACCGTCTTGTGAGAACGTTTTAGTGGAAGACCTACGTGTGATGTGTAGACAGCCATACTTTTGTTTTACTTGAACATAGCAGAGATGTTTGTCATTTAGGAAGCAGCTGACACCAGCATCTTATGGCTGGGGGACATGCAGCAGCTAGGGGGAGTTTTTGATGGAGTGGATGTTGCAGTGGGAATGACATGTGGTTTCCCACAGCAAACTACTTGTCTCTTTGTAAACAAAGGTGTTTCATATATAACTATGGCTCTGGGGGTCTTAAGATTTCAACAGGCATAACTTTAAAAAATGATATGCTTGTCAAGAGTCTACCTTTTCCCTCTACATCGTCAGGGAGGTATCAGATAGAGTGATGGGAACATGTGCTGGAATGAACGTCCTCATGCCAGCCAGCCCCCTCATAGAGCTGCAGAGACAGTGCCGCGGGCAGGGGCCTTGCACACTTGGGGATTGGCCACTGCCTGTGACTGACTTGTCTGAGTGCCAGGAAATGGAGGCAGGAAACACAGGCTTTCCTGCTCTCAGGTATAGCTGCTTAAGCTTTTAGAAAACGTTCCATTAACTTCCGTACCTAGGACTCTCAGTCATAGGCAGGTGGGTTTCATTTTTAGTACTCTAAACTAAAATTAGCTGTTATAAAGACATTTGAGTAATCTTTGCTGTGTGTGTGTATACAGAGTGTAAATGTACACGTTTGAAATTGTAATTTGTCTTGTTTTAGGACAGTTAATGTTTCTGTACCAAAGAAAACAAGGAATAACGGGACGCTGTACGCCTATATCTTCCTCCATCATGCTGGCATTCTGCCTTGGCACGATGGGAAGCAGGTGCACCTGGTTAGTCCTCTGACCACCTACATGGTCCCCAAACCAGAAGAGGTCAATCTGCTCACTGGAGAATCTGCTGCACAGGTGGGCATCTTCGTCCGATTATCAGCCAAAGGAGCCTGTACTCTGCCTCTTAGAATTCACACCTGCATGTCCCTGTACATGCAGTTTCGATCTAGGGCTGGGTTATTGGCGAACATGTCTGTGCTTCAGCAGAATAATTTCCCATATTTACAGATAAATTTTTTGTCAAATTAGTGACGTGCTCTTAAGTAATCCACTGCATTTTTTATGTGTATTTTTTCACAGGGAGCCCCTTCTATGGAGCTCAGCTGTAGTCATTACTTAAGAGTTGGGAAACTTACCGCACTTAATGTATTTATTCTAAGAATATAATTTAAAATTATTCAAAAGGCAGGTATACAAATCATATTTTATACATCCGTAGAAAACTATATGTACCAAGAAACACTGGGAGTTACATAAGTGACCATTGACAAAGTCTAGGAATTCTGGTGTTTGGGTCTGTGTTAAATGGAAGGTCAGATCATTTACAAACAAGAAAGATGGCAGCTTTTCAGGAAGTTTCTGTGATGCTGCTCCCTGCACAGGGACAGGGCTGTCCATGGTTCAGGTAGGTTTTGAAAAACCTGACAGCCTGCTCTGGCCTCTCCCAGTTTGCACTCCCTGCTGTGTGTCCTTGAGAAGACCCCTCACCTCCTTTTCCACAGAAAAAGTATGGCCCTGCCTCATGGGGCCTTCCTGGGGAATCAAGGAGGCAGTAGGCGTAAAGGGAATGGAGAGGTCTTTGGAACGTATAAATGCCAAATGTTAGCTATTACTATTATTTGGGAGGTAAATTATTACATCAAAAATATATCTTTTTAAAAATATATATATTTTTACTAGAGGCCCAGTGCATGAAATTTGTGCATGGGTAGGGAGTGGGGTGTCCCTCAGCCCAGCCTGTGTCCTCTCGGAATCCAGGAACCCTCAGGTAGGGTCCCTAGGCCTGGCCGGCGATCAGGGCCTATCGGGGCTTTCCTTCCCCCAGCTGCTGGCAGCTGGCCCCGCTCCCACCACTGCCACTGCTTGCCATCTGTGTGGCACTGCCTCCCCCCCTGCCCTGCCCCACCCCCACCAGTCGCCTCCCTCTGCGGGCAACAGGCATGGGGTGCAATCGCTTGGCTGGCCTGGGCCTCCCTCTGCGGTGCAATCACTGGCCAGCCCTGCACACCCGCCACAGCGTCGCTGGCCAGTGGCCTGGGCCTCCCTCTGTGGGACAATCAATCATGGGGCCCCCAGATCAATGCCCCCACAGAGGGAGGCCCCGCCCACCCGGCCAGGGCTGCACGATCGATCGATCACTGGGCAGAGGGTGGCCTGGGCCTCTTTGGGGCAATCATGGAGCCCCCCCACCCCCATCAATAGCCCTGCCAACCGGTGGCCTGGGCCTCCCTCTGCAGGGCAATCGTGGGACAATGGCAGGTACCCCTGACCAATCGCATCGCATCTGCCTTGGCTGGCCTTGCGCCAGTGCGTGTCATAGTGTGGTCGTCCGGAAGGTTGTCTAGACGGTCGTTCTGCTGTTTGGTCATTCTGTCAATTTGCATATTAAGCTTTTATTATTATAGATTGATTTCAGAGAGGAAGGGAGAGGAAGAGAGAGATAGAAACATCAATGATGAAAGAGAATCATTGATCGGCTGCCTCCTGCACGCCCCCCACTGGGGATTGAGCCCACAACCCGGGCATGTGCCCTTGACTGGAATCGAACCAAGGATCTTTCAGTCCGCAGGCCGACGCTCTCTCCACTGAGCCAAACCAAGTAGGGCAAAAATATATCTTTTAAGTAGGAGATAAATGACACTGTTTCCTAGAATATGTCAGTTAGATCTCAAATAAAGATTTTCCTGCCAATCAGTTTCTTGGTGGATGCCTAGACATTGACACAGCTCCTTCCCGACAACCTGACGTCCCTGATTGAGAAGCAGTCTCCTTTTCAGTCTCAGTCTCATTGCACATGCAGGACAGTTAGCTCTAGCTTGCCTGCACCTCCTGTAATTGTCTCGGGGACTCGCCCTCCCCAGCATCCCTAAGAAGTGGGCCTTGCTTAGGTGGAGGACCCAGGGCAGGAGTCAGTGAGATGCAGGGCCACATGGGGCTTCTGTGCAGAGAAGGAAGTGAGGGGTGTAAGAACTTGGGCAACTGGCATTTGTGGCGCCCCACGCTCTGCCAGGCTCTGCTTCCCAGTTGTGTGGTCTTGGCATGTGGGCTATTCCCAGGTGAAGGTGCTGACTACCCTGTTACCTCAACCTGTTTCAGGCCCGGTTTCCCAGCCAGCATTGGCCTCTTTTCATGCTGAGTTGCTCCTTTTCATTTAGCAGAATATCGAAGCTGAGAAGAAGCCGATGAGTGCCCTGGATGAGCCTGTTTCTCACTGGAGACCAAGATTGACACTGAATGTGATGGTGGATGACTTTGTCTTTGATGGGTCCTCCTTGCCTGCCGATGTGCATCGATACATGAAGATGTAAGTGCACTAGTCTAACCGGTGACTGAGGCTTACTTGACTGGCTTTGAGCATCAGTTTGCCCTGAGTTGACAGCAGAGGAGGTGACCACAATGGTGTAGGGCTGGAGGAAGCTCCTCAGGATGGTGGCCCACCAAAATCCAAAAATGGATTGGTCATACCTGCATTTTTTAATGAGAGAGGAAGGGAGAGGGATAGAAACATCAATGATAGAGAATTATTGATCGGCTGCCTCCTGCATGCCCCCCACTGGGGATCAAGCCCACAACCTGGGCATGTGACCTGACTGGGAATGGAACCACTAACCCACACCGGCTGGACACACCTGCATCTTTGAGTTGTCCCTGGGATGGGAGGCCCAGAAGGGCCTAAGGTGCTGCCTGGGCACCCTCAAGCTTTGTCCCTTTGCTCTGGGCAGTCTTGCTGACCGAGATTGCCATCAGAACATTGGAATGAATGAAACTGGGAGTCATCCTGCCCTTTGTTTTTGTTTTTTTTTAATCCTCACCCGAGGATATTTTTTCTGTTGATCTATAGAAAGAGAGTGGAAGGGAGGGGGTGGGGGGGAGAGGAACAGAGAGAGGGAAACACCAATGTGAGAGACACATATCAACTGGTTGCCTCCAGCACATATCCCACCGGGGCCAGGGTTCAAGCCTGCAACCAAGGTATGTGCCCTTGACTGGCATTGGGTTTGAGACCCTTCAGTCCTAGGGCTGAGATGCTCTAACCACTGAGAAAACTGGCCAGGGCCTGCTCTTTGTTCTTGGCAAAGGCTTCCCCTGGAGAGAAAATGGGAGCACTGATGAGACCATGTCATGTGAGTTTTGTCCTGTCTGCATTCTGACTACCTTTGTTAGGGACGCCATGGTCAGTTTAATGTGACTCATTTACATCTATTTAAAGTTAACTTTTGGCCCTGGTGGGTAGCTCAGTTGGTTAGAGCATCATATATATATATATGCCAAGGTTGCTGGTTTGATCCCTGGTCAGGGCACATACAAGAATCAACCAATGAGTGCATAAATAAGTAGAACAACAAATCAATGTTTCTCTCTCCCTCTCTTCCCCCCTCTTCCCCTCCCTCCCTCTCCCTTTCTCTCTCTCTAAAAAAAAAAATCAATAAATTTTTAAAAAATAATAATAAAATAAAATAAACCTTTAGATCTTGTCACTGTCATTTGCCATTATCAGTTAAGCATAACTATTAGCATTGATTGACCGTTTAGACTAGTGTGTGTCTCCAGGCTTTGGGGAGCCTGCTGTTAGGTTAAGACCTATTATCAAGTCATCATGTAGCATCAATGAGTGGCTACTATAATAAGCGTTCTTATTCATTTGTCAATAGTTCCTGTGGTATTGTCATGAGGGGTTTTCCTTTTGTAAATTTAAACCTTATTTTTGAATACATGATACAGTCACAGTTCAAAATGTGAAAGGTGTGGAAGGTATCATTTATTAAAAAGCCCCCCCACTCCTATCCTCTGGCCCCCCACCCCTCCCAGGCATGAAAATCAGATAGATTTTTATTTTTGTTCTTACTGCCTCACTGGACCATTCATGTCACTGCACAGAGGGGCCTCTTGCACGTTTTCATGCCCTGGATGATGTTCCACAGTGTGGTCGGGTCCCTGTTTATTTACCCATCTCTTCCTGGTGCCCAGTGTGTCAGCAATGAGCGTAGCTTGTGAGACCCCTGCTTCCTTTGGGAAGGTGTGCCTGTGACTCTTGTAACCAGAAGCAACTGAAGGTAAATGCAGCGTCTGGGGCTGCATTCAGGTCATCTAAGGTGACAGAAAACTTCACAGTGACTGAACACTGCTTTCCCCAGGATCCAGCTTGGGAAGACCGTGCACTACCTCCCCATCCTGTTCATCGACCAGCTCAGCAATCGGGTGAAGGACCTCATGGTGAGCACGCTCCCCGCTGCACTTCGTGGCCTGAAGTGTGGCTGCCTCCTCAGTCCTGCCCCGATGGCTCGTGTGTGCTTTCGCTTGGCATGGGTGTGCTCTGCGTTGGCTCCTGGCCAGCGGTGGGTCCTTCCGAGCCATCCTCTCCTCAAGCCCCTGTGCCCTCACTAGTGTAGGGCTTCAAAAGGTCCTCATTAAGGACGGCAGGGAGCACTTGGGAAGCAGTGAGGAGAGACAAGTCTGTGGCTGGGCCACTGAAGGATCTGGGCAGCATCCACAGAGCACCTGCGTTATCCTGGTCACTGCGTGGTTTGGTAAAAGGCCTGCTGTTCAAAGGGCTGTTGTTCACAGAAACAGACCTGTGTATAGGCAGCTAGCTTTTTCCCAGGCTGCCTTCTGCCACTAATGCTTTGTCTCACTTGGAGCCGCTTCCCTGAAGGAATATCATATTTGGAGAACAACCAAGGCCACTGGTGTGTGGGGTGCTGCCTGCTATGGGCCTTTACAGTGGTGCCCCCATGGGACGGGCCTGGCCTGCTGCCCACCTGGCCTGAGGCTGGTCACTGCATGGGGTGGCCTGGTGCTGGACCTGGTCTGGTTGCCTGGCTCACTGCGAAGGGTCACGGTGAGCATGGACTGTGACACTGATGTGTATGCTCAGGACCCTCCTGGGATCTGACCGCTGTGACCACGTTTGCTGCTAGACAGTGGGACTGGGCTTTCCTTCCTGTGGCAGCCTCCACCCTCAGTTCTGTGCCTCCTCAAGAGCCCAGCCTGAATGCTGCCTCTTGCTGGAGCTTTCTGCCAGCCCAGATGGAGTGACTGCCTTGCCGGGCACTCGGCTTGTGGGTATGGGCAGAGCAATTGTGTCCCCAGCCCTTCCAGGGGAGGAGCCTTTGTTGGGTTCAGTGACACATGTGTCCTTAGTCCCTGGCATGTGGTGGTGCCGCTCATGCTGGGAAGGAAGAGCAGAGGGATGAGGTCCAGAGAGATGTGCGGTTTCCTCAGGAAGAGCTCAGAGCAGTGTGTGGAGGAGGAGTCCCGCCCAGTCCTAAGAGGAGAGCATATGGGTTCTGGAGCCCCACAGGAGGGAGGTGGGGAGGGAAGGAAAGAGGGAAGGTCAGCCTCGATGTGACCAACATGCCCAGGATGTAGGAGTGTCTAAAGCCCGCCAGCTACATAGCCTGGGTCTGAAGTCTCAGCCTCCACTGTGCCCGGACTGGTGGGTGCAGAACTTGGGGACAAGGTGCAGTGTCTGTGCGCAGGGTGCAGCCCAGGGTGCGCAGTGGTCCGACCAAGGCAGAAGGGTGGGGTCTGGCAGCTGGGAGCGCCCTGGTGGTCAGGTTCCGACTGTGTCGTCACCCCCTTAGGTCATCAACCGCTCCACCACCGAGCTGCCCCTCACCGTGTCCTACGACAAGATCTCACTGGGGAGGCTCCGCTTCTGGATCCACATGCAGGATGCCGTGTACTCCCTGCAGCAGTTTGGTGAGGCCGTGGGGGCCAACCCAGACCCTGGGCGGCAGTGTCCTGTAGTTGCAAGTCCAGATAGTCTACACAAACTCGGTAGCCTTCGCACCTTGTGGTGCAGGTCCTTTCATGTAATTTTAATCAGAGGGTCACTAGTGTCCTGTCTTTGAAAAATTCTTGCTGATTACCTGAAAGTTTGCTTTATTCAGAACATAGTATTTGAAGTGCCATAGTTTTGCTCAGGTGAACTCTTACTACCAACAACAGTCAGAAACCTTTGTAACATTAAGTAAGGCTGACATTGCCCATTTTGCATTATGTTTTCTTTTTTCAGGGTTTTCAGAAAAAGATGCTGATGAAGTGAAAGGAATTTTTGTTGATACCAACTTGTATTTCTTAGCATTGACCTTCTTTGTCGCAGCATTTCATGTGAGTGGGTCACTGAGTCCTTGTTGGTGATGACCGTGGTGGGCGTGGTGGCTCCAAGGGTGCCAGCCATCCTCAGCTGGGAAGGTGGGGGGGCGGGTGTTGGTGTGGCGGTGTCTCACCTGGCAGCCCCTTGGTTCCCAACAGACCTGAGACTCCACAGGCCAGAGTGCTAGGCCTTTACCGCGGAAATGAATTAATGACTATATGAGCCCTACTGTGGCGATCACAACATTAAACACCAGTCCTCTGTGGAATCCGTGTTTGAACATGGGGTCTCCAGGCTGGTGGAAGAAAGCCATCACTGGATGGTGGCTGTGCTGGACTCAGGTCCAGGTGGGAAGGTGAGGCAGCACAGGCCCAGGGAGCTGAGCCACAGCTGGTTCTGAGTGCCTGGGACTCAGCTACCAGTCCAGCTAAAACTTTCCAAAACTGCTGAAAAATAGCACTTTTTATCAAAAGGTCATGTCTCAGAATGAGCCTGTGCGCTTCTGAGGGGGACACACTGTGTGCTGTTGCCAAAAGAGGGGAGGAGAACATCTGGGCGCCTGTGGTCTCCCTGCCACTGCAGGCGGAGATGCTGGTTGTGGTGACCCCACAGTGCATATCATAGCGCGGTACATGAGACATGGGGTTCACCTTCTGCATCCAGTGCCTACCTGCCAACCCATGGAGATAGATGCACACTGCTGTCCTCTCTCCTTTTCAGCTTCTGTTTGATTTCCTGGCATTTAAAAATGACATTAGTTTCTGGAAGAAAAAGAAGAGCATGATTGGGATGTCCACCAAAGCAGGTAGATGCCCTCGGGACTTTTGATCCATTCCGAAAGCGTATTGTGTTGTTATAAAAATGGGTTAGGATGTTCATTTTGGAACCTAAAGTTATAATTGTCTATGATGCATGCTGGTTGCAGGCCCCATCCCCTGCTCCTGTTCAGAGGGTCCTCTTAGGTCATGTATGGTAATAACTGCGGGGGGGGGGGGGGGGAGCTGTCTCCACGATCTTGGTGAGTGTCGTGCAAGCCTGTGTCCACAGAGCACAGAGGACCATGGAGGCCACACAGCCAGGGTCCATCTTGGTGACATTCCTAGTGCCGTCTGTGTCAGCCAGGCGAGTGTCTCCCATGGGAATGACACTCCCCAGTGGCTGGTCTGTGATGCTGGGGTGCTCCCCTGCCCCTGTCATCCGTGTCTCAGATTCTTCTTTCCTGTCCTCGGTATCCTCAGAGAGGATGCCCCTCCCCTGCCGAGTCCTCCTGCCTGCTCCCAACTTTTTCAGGTGAGAGGAGAGGGAGGGTCCCCGAGTCTGTGCCCATGGAAGGCAGCGGGCATCTTACCTCTCACCCCCTGCCAGTGCTCCTGGTGAATGCCCTGCAGAGCTGGCTCTGCCGCTGCTGCCAAGAGAAGTATTTAAGGCAGTCAGACACTTTCAGTCAGCTACAGTGTTTTCTAAAGCACAACTTATTTTATTTATTGAGTTTAGAGAGAGTGGAAGGGGGAGAGAGAGAGAGAAACATGGATTTGCCTCCTGCATGCCCCTTACTGGGGACTGAGCCCACAGCCCAGTTATGGGCCCTGACTGGGGATCAGACTAGTGACCTCTCAGTGCAGGGAATGACACTCAACCAACTGAGCCACACCGGTCTGGGCTAAAGCATGACTTTAAAAGAAAAAGGGTACATACAGCTTTAAAAGACAGATGTCTTTATCACAGAATTAGTGTAAAAACAAGAAAGTGTGATTTGATTACAGGAAAGCAAATTATCATAATTCCAGTCAAGAATCCATTATTCTCAGTGTATTTGCTGTGTGTTTATGTGTTTGCAAGTGTAACTTAATCATGTTTATGTAGTTGAGGTTGCCTTCTGTTGGGTTCTGGAGCCTTTTCTAATCATTTTCCTTCGTGCGTGTGGCCTATTGTTCACTGTTAATGGACAGTGGGGGAGAAATATTGTAGGTCCACACGTGTGTGCACATATGTGTGTGTTTGGAGCAGGGGCAGGGATGTGCATGTGTGAGCTGTACATGTACAAGTGTGTTTTTTAGTCAAGTGGAGGTGTGAGTGTGGGTTCTATATATACAGGTGTATCTATGTACAGGTGTATGTGGGGCTGTATTAATACAGGTATATGTGAGTGGGATGGGTATGTGGGAGCGGGGCTGTGCATGTGCTGGTGTGTGTGAGCCAGGTGGGGGGGTTGGGTGCTTGTGGTCTGTACGCGTGTAGGTGTGTGTGTGAGTGGGGTGGTGGCCCCCCTCGGCAACCCCCCGACCCTCTGTCCCCAGTACTCTGGCGCTGCTTCAGCACTGTGGTCATCTTCCTGTTCCTGCTGGATGAGCAGACAAGCCTGCTGGTCCTGGTCCCGGCGGGTGTCGGAGCCGCCATCGAGGTGAGCTGTCACCTGAGTTGCCATGGTCCTTGGGCACAGGTGCTCAGTGCAGTCAGAACCTGCGTAACTGCCCGAGTGACATGGGGCCACCTCCATGGGCAGGCCGGGACGCAACTGCTGTGAGTGTTTACCAAAGTGAGAATTCAGAAGGTCCTTTAGGTGGCCCTACAGTTTTTATTATTAAAAGGCCCCAGCTCATCACATCTATTGCAGAATGTGTTCTGGCATGTTTAAAGTTCCATGTGGTTCGTGCTGTGCTGGATGCCACTGAACGCAGAAGTATGCGGTTTGGGCTCCAAAAGCTTAGTGCCCTGTGGTGGCCCTGCTGTGTGGGGCTCAGGAAAGGGAGCCCTGTGGGGCAGGCAGGCTTGGGACCAGTCCTCAAGGACGAAGGTCGAGTTGGGACACAGGAATAATGGAGGGAGGTGGCAGCCTGCACATCCTGCTCTGTGAGTCGCAGCCCTCCTCGCACATGGTGTCAACTCAAGGACTGTGCTCTCTGTGCCTGTGGAAGAAGGCCGCCAGCCAGGGACCCTCCCGGAGCCACAGCCGCAGTATAGAAACTGCTCTCTAAGGCCGTGACGCCTCTCCTATCAGCAAGGCAGCAAGTGGGGCTTGGGTCCCAGAGAGACCAAAAACACAGGGCTTGAGTGGAGGCTGGGGCCTTCCAGTGCCAGAAGAGGGTGCCAGGGTGAATTTAAAGACGCAGGTAGGGTGTGGTGAGCCAACCAAGTGCACACAGCTGGAAAGGAGACAGCCCAGAGGAGGGCAGCAGGCTGAGGGCTGGTTTGTTAGTGCCGATAGGTGGTGATGGCATCCACATGGGGACAAGCTGCTGGGTGGCATGTGGGCTAGGGGTGAGGACCCAGGGCCTGTGCCTGTGAGCTAACCCAGTTGGGCTTGAGCAGGCAGGTGCCTGGTCCATGAGGGTTTGAGTGGCGAGTTCTGGCATCTCCTTGCTCTTAGAATCATAAATGTTGGTTTCTTGTTTTTCCTCAGCTGTGGAAAGTGAAAAAGGCTCTGAAAATGACTGTTGTTTGGAGAGGCCTCAGGCCCAAGTTTCAGGTGAGTGTTTTTGCTGTATTCTCTAGGGGTTCTGTCTTCCTCCCTCTTGTCGACGCATCTGCTTCCCTCTAGACCTCCCATTATTCATGTGCACCAGCTTGTCTGCTGGTGCATTTCATAGCTGCACCCAGTGAGATGCAGGACCCTGTGAGCATGCGACTGTCCTGCGATGACGGGACTGCCCTCCCGGCACATGGAGCACCTCCCTCGGCAGAGCCAGCATTGGCTCCTTGATCACAGCTAATTCCCACGGGACGCCCCAATCACAGACTGAGCAGTGCCTGCACCAGAGGCAAGCTTCCTCTACACCAGACGGGACGCTGGTCTGACAGCTCCCATGCTCCTGTGGGCGGTTCAGGCCAGCTCCCCAAATAGCTAGCCACAGCCCAGGACTTGTCCCAGCTACGGGCAGCAGGAGCTTCCCTCCCAGATCAGGGCTAGGAGTTGAGCAGCGTTTGAGGTTTACAGGCGTGAAGCTCACTGTGCCCTCTGACTCACTTCAGTTGAGGGGTTTTTGACCCTCCCGTGTCCAGGTCCAAACAGATCAAGGACAAGAAACTCAGCAGATAGTGCAGTTTACTGTTTTCTAAGTTAGACTAGTAAACCCTCCTTTCCTGGTCTCCTGACTGATCTAAGCGCACTGTCAGTGTATCTGCGCAGAGCAAGTATTTTCACTGAAAACACCACCAGGGGAAGAATGGAGCAGCCTGGTGGGTGGGACACATGTGGACAGGGCTGCTCGCCACATGGACACACGGCGTGGTGCAGGGTCCAGGCCAGAGTGGAGCAGAAGTGCTGCCCGTTCATCCTCCCGGTGGAGGGAGGTGTGTGGTCATGCCAACCTCAGCCTTGATGGAGGGGTCATACCTCACACAGTGTGGCCAGGCCAGGCATCTCTATCGATCAGCACACAGCCCTATCACCCCTTCAGTCCTAGCAAAGTCATGCTCAGACACCTGCCTTAAGTCACTTAGTTAACATGATTGTATTGAATTTTACAACAGTTTGGTGCCTACAGTGAGTCTGAGAGGAAAACCGAGGAGTATGACACTCAGGTGAGCAGCTGGTGGGCTGGGGGATGGGGGGAGGAGGCTCGCATTTCCAGCAGACAAGTCACTGAGCACCTGACTGTGACGTTCAGCACAGGAAGACCATCTCCTCGGAGGGTGGTCACAGTCCCAGGTGGTTTTCTGGTTTGGAAAAGGGGCCAGCAGGTGTCTTCTCCCTGTTTCTGGTCCCTGCAGGTGTCCTCATGCCTGTCTCCCAGGACATTTTTCATAAGCAGATTTGTCCCCTGGGAGTTTGCTGGGATTGCTGTGAGCTCGCTCTGTCACTTAGACCTGGGCAACCCCTGTGCTGAGCTACTGTGAGGGAGCCGCAGTTTGCAATATGACCATACAGCGTGTCCTATACAGGAATGGGTATATTTATTGGCTAATAAGCATCAGCCTGCATTCCAACTTTTATTGAGGCTACGATAAAATCCAAATCAGAATAAACTCAAGGACACAGCCGCGTTGACTTAGATAGCAGTCTTGACACAATCCTAGGAAAGTTCTTCATATTTTTATCCACCACATTTATTCACATTTGTCGTAAGCTAGTTTGTTTTGAGCATGCCAATGTCATGGACATCACCGCCTACATCAGTAAGCTGTAGGTGCTGAGTTCTGTAGGTTTGATAAACGCACACTGATGTGTCCTCCATTACAACATCACACAGGTCAGACAGCTGCCCACACGTGTCAGTTTCTTGTCCTGTTTGTTCATTTTCCATCCTTGTGAGTTAGTTGCATGAAGTGCACGTTAACAGAGGTTTGAGGATTGGGCTCTAACAGGAAGTACTCTGCTCCCTGCAGGCCATGAAGTACCTGTCCTATCTGCTCTACCCTCTGTGCATCGGGGGCGCCGTCTACTCACTGCTGAACATAAAGTATAAGAGGTACAGGCACCACTAGGACTTCCCCTGCCACACTATCACCAGTTTATTCTGGCAGCCATGCAGACTATGCCCCTCAGCCTCCATCCGTGTCTGCCTGCCATTGTGGGGACTACGGACTAGCCAGTTCTATGGCTCTATCTCATCTGCATTGTGGAAAGCAGGAGGTCGGGGGTTGGGAACGCTCATGGGAGTAGCCTCGGACTTGGAGACACAGCTGAAATGGGGGTGTCCCCATTCCCCTTTTTCCAGATCATCGGGCACATAGAGAGGCCGGTACCCACAGCACTGGTGTCGGGTGAAGTTGGATGCATTTGATAAGGGAAAACCTGGTAGCAGTGTGTGGCTGCTGTGTTCGGGGTGGCAGGAGCTTGGGAGAGGCCTGGGGTTTTTCCATCTGCCTGGCAGTTCTGAAGGACAGTGTCAGTATAGAGCAAGCATGTCAAACTCGCAGCCCACCAGCCATGAGTTTGACATGCTTGGTGTAGAGTATCCCACCCCTGCAGCATCAGGGATCTGGCCAGGGTCCAGGGCCTCCAATGTGCAGAGTATCTCCAGGAATTGTAACCACACCTTGGCACGGGTTCCTGGGAAAGCTTGGTGTTTACAGAGAGTTCCCACAAAAGAATTGGTTGTCAGTTTAAACAGACACTGATGAGAGGGAAGTCGAGCCTTTCACAGTCACAGGTCTCTTCCTTTTCAGTTGGTACTCCTGGTTAATCAACAGCTTCGTCAATGGTGAGTCATGTGGTTTTCTGATCTGGTGACGGCATGATGAGCAGGTATCTTTTCATTGCTCCTGTAACATGAGGTTACCCTCTCAAGCCCTGTGCACTCGGCTGGGCCTCAGGATGCCCATTTGCCTACGAGAGGCCCATGCAGGCTTCCCGGGACTAGAGCCCTTAGAGGTCCCTTTCCTCTGCATGAAAACCTAAAGAGTAAACACACTGTTCTTACATCCGATTCCTTAGGGCAGCTACAGCCGCAACCCTATAGCATGGAGCTCTGTGTGGGGCCTGCCAGCCCGGGGCTGGCCCTGACCACAGCACTGGTCTCCGCAGGCAGTTAAGGGCACAGAGCAGATGGGCTGGGCTCCCGGTATGCCATGTTCACTGGGTGTGGATCTCAAACCTGGCCATAGCCCCCGGAGGGGACCATGTGGGGTGGGCACCCTGGCCTCACAGCCCCCACACTACTTGGCCCCTGTGGGGGAGACTTACAGTGATTGAAGAAAAGGATGTTGCTCTCTGAAGTCACTCTGCCAGCCAGAAAGCCGTGGACGTAAAACTCTGGGGCTGTCAGGATGGCATAGTCCATGCATGCTCTCAGCCATGTCTTATCTCCCCAGGGGTGTATGCCTTTGGCTTCCTCTTCATGCTGCCCCAGCTCTTTGTGAACTACAAGGTAAGACACAGCCCCAGCTGGACGGTCGCACATGTACTCTGTGCACCCTGTCCCTGACCTGCACGTGTCTCCTTGTCCCCAGATGAAGTCGGTGGCACACCTGCCCTGGAAGGCCTTCACATACAAGGTCAGTGCTCTGCCTGCAGGAGGCGCTCTGTGTAATGGGCCACATTCCTGGCACAGTTGGGGCATCTTCTTTAAACATGAGAACCACAGCAATGACTTTAAAAGAAGACAGCAGCTCTGACTCTCATAGCAATAGAAGACATTTGCTTGAATTAAGTGCCATGTTACTTGACAACATGGATCAAAACGAGCACCCAGGCCCTGGCTGGGTAGCTCGGTTGGTTAGAGCATCGTCCCGATATGCCAGGGTTTTGGATTTGATCCCTATTCAAAGCACATACATGAATCAACTAATGAATGCAGAAAATAAGTGGAGCAATAGAATCAATGTCTCCCTCTCCCTCCCCCGCCTCACAAAATCAATAAATAAATTAAAATTGTCATTAAAAAAAATATTGGACACCCCTGACCCAGTGGCTACTGTCCAAAGGGTAGCCCATCATCCCATAGGTCGGGCTGCCCTGAAGGCTGTCTGGGTATGTTGTGGCTAATCCAGAGCCTCCACCTGCTCATTTTGTATTTATAGTCACTTCAAGAGTCTCTGTTGCCCATGGTATGTCTGCTATGATTTGCTGACTCATGTTGAGTATGAACAGGGTTCAGGTAGTTGGGCATCTCCAGGCGAGCCCCCACAGCCCGTTCCTCACCCTATTCCCTCTCCCGCCCGGCACAGGCCTTCAACACCTTCATTGATGATGTCTTCGCCTTCATCATCACCATGCCCACCTCCCATCGCCTGGCCTGTTTCAGGGACGACGTGGTGTTCCTCATCTACCTGTACCAGCGATGGTGAGTGCAGTGTCTCTGAGGCGCGATGCCAGGTGGACTCTCATCATTCCTGCTGATGTGCACCTGGCCATCCTGTGGGGAAAGATACAGTTTGCAGTGGTCTTTGTGTGTTGCCCAAGCTTGCATTCTGGTTGCCAGTGGTAGGTGGTGGAAGAAATTATTCTGTCTCTTGGTATAGAAGTGCTTGTTCTGTCTGATGGGATCGGCCACTGTGGGCTCGTATCTCCATAGTCGAATTTGGTGTGACATAAAGGAGGTCGCTGCCCCAGCCTCTAGGAGCTGGGACCAGACCCTGGGGGCAGGCCTTCGCTGGACATGGTGTTCCAGCCCCAGCTCCCACTTGGGCATAGCTGTCCTTGTCCTCTGATCAGCCTGGAGCACAGAGCTCTAGTCTGACCATTTAATGATATCAATAGGCCCTAGCTGGTTTGGCTCAGTGGATAGAGCATCGGCCTGCGGACTGAAGGGTCTTGGGTTTGATTCCGGTCAAGGGCACATGCCCAGGTTTCAGACTCGATCCCCAGTAGAGGGAGTGCAGGAGGCAGCCATCAATGATTCTCATCATTGATGTTTCTATATCTCACCTTTCCCTTCCTCTCTGAAATCAATAAAAATATATTTAAAAGAAAAAAAAGAAATTAAAAAATCAATAGGAGGGCACAAGGTGAACCCCCAAATTCCTCAAATGCAATAAACTCCTGACGATTTGATTGATTTTTTTTTTGTAATTTGTAAGACAGTTGATTTTTTATTATTGGGCTTAAGGACATGCACTTCCTCCCTTCAAAAGCAGTAGAGCATCCATCGTATCGTTGCAGGCTCTACCCTGTAGATAGGAGCAGAGTGAACGAATTTGGGGAATCCTACGAAGAGAGGCCCCAGCAAAAACCCCACACACAGTGAGCCCTGGCCTGGGCCGCCCTCGAGCCACTATGCAGCACATCTTGGATGGTCAGCTGAGTATTTTTGGAAGCTTCTGGTGAATTCCTGGACGTTATACCTTCTACATTGCCAAAACCTCTGAGCATTTCTGATACGTCTCCTGAGTCCCGTCACAAGGTGTTTGAGAGGAGCTGGCTTCACTTACAGTGTCCCCAGCATGAAGACATCTGTCTCGGTCACTGAGATATTGGGCGCTCGTGGTCATCCTTGGCTGTTGGTGGCTCTCAGCAGAGGAGCGTCCAGTGTTGGCAGTGGCTATGCCATCACCATCACCGGTGTCCCCCAACCTGGCGGACTCCGGAGGCAGGGAGGTGCAGGTTTCCACCTCCAGTTGTCTGTAAGTGCTCCTTACGTGAAATTCAAATGCCTCTAAATCCATGCTGTACAGACTCTGGGATCAAATGGCTTTTTTCCTTTTTGTTTAAAACTTGACTATTTTAAAGCTTAATGTATGTATGTTTCTATATTAAAATAAATTTCTCTGGCTGTAACAGTTTCTTGACCTGCTACAGATACTTTCAGATACTTTCGTTTACCCCATTCCGAGAGATGAACATATGATGTGGGTTCATTTGTGTTTGCTGAAAGGACAAATGTAAAGACCTACCTAACCTTAGAGTTGTGAATGTTCTTAAATATTTATATTTATATTTATATTTGGTATTGAAGACTAAATGACTAAATTATTATATGGTCATGACTGGTCAGACTGATGGTGTTTTTGTCAGAGAAATGCCCTAGGTTAATGAGAGAAATAGCACAGGTGAGGCAGAGAGCAGCCACAGATTTGGGGGTAATGTGGTTATTTTTGTGTTCAGTGAAATTGCATTATTGAGGATCTGTTTTCAAAGTGTAGGTGTCCAGGTGTGTGAGCACAGCAGATAGCCAGATAGCTGTCCGTGTTTGCAGCAAGGACATCAATATCTTAGCCCCAGTGGCACTTAGGTCAAGCTTGGACTTCAGTCTTCTTGCCACTAAGGGTCCTCTGGATGCTCTGGCCTCTGCAGACAGGCCCATGACGGCTCCTTCTGGGGAGAAGGTGGAACGGAGCGAGGGCCCTGCTTGAAGGGGAGCCTGTGTTCTTCCCACACATTCCACTCTCTGTCAAGCTTGTCAGGAATTGGCAGGTTTTAGTTAAGGCGTGTGAGCGTCCCTCGATGATTTGGAAGAACACTGGTTTCAAGTTACCCCTTTTTAGTTTTATCATCAGAACACTGAGGTGGATCCAGGGTCCCACAGAAGGACACATTCTTTTCAAGAGCTTATAGAACATTTACCCAAGAAAGACAATATTCTGGACCATAAAACAAGCCTAAATAAATTTAAAACTACTATGTTCTCTAGCCACAATGGAATTAAAAGCACAAGATCTCGGGGGGCGGGGGGGGGGGGGCAGGGGGGACCTCTAAATATTTTGAAATTAAATATCACATTCTGAAATAACTCCTAGATCAAAGAAGAATCAAAAGGGAAATTAGAAAGTACTTTGAACTAAATGAAAATTAAAACAAAAATTATCAAAATTTGTGATATTTGGCCCTGCTAATGTGGCTCAGTGGTTGAGTATGGACCTATGAACCAGGAGGTAATAGTTCGATTCCCGATCAGGGAACATCCCCGGTGTGGGGCAGGCAGGAGGCAGCCAATCAATGATTCTCTCTCATCATTGATGTTTCTATCTCTCCCCCCTTCTCCCTTCCTCTCTGAAATCAATAAAAAAAATTAAAATTTTTTTGTGATATGTGTATAGATGAATGTACAGCTAAAGCAGAAGGTGGAAATTCACTGCACTGAAAACCTAGGCTAGAAAAAAGGTTTCAGTGTCTTCAACATCCACCTTGAGAAACTAAAAAAGCAAATTAAACCCAAAGTAAATGGAATATAATAAATATTAGAGAAAAAAATCATTGTAATAGAAAAAAAGAAAAACAATACAGAAATTTAATAAACTCAAAAGATTGTTCCTAGAGATGATTAATAAAACGTAAACCTCCTGCCAGGATAAGTAGAAAAAAAGAGAAAACATGGATTGTGGTACCAGGTATGAGGGAAGTGACATCATTACAGGTCCCACACATATTTAAAAAATCATAAGAGAATAGTATGGGTAATTTTATGCCATTGTCAACAGGACAAAATGGACAAATTCCACAGTTCACTCAAGAAGAAACGGGTAACCTGAGTAGCCCTCTATCTATTTAAAATCTTGAATTTTTCATGAAGACCCTCCCACAAAGGAAACTCGGGGACCAGATGAGTCACAGTGGAGTCCGTCTGACTCTTAGGGAAGAAGCCATACCAGTGCCACACACACCTGGAAACGGGTGGCCTCAGACCTCCCAGCTTGGCCTGTGAGGCCATTTAGCTCGAATCAGCCCTCAAACTTCAGTGCTGTGAATGTCAGTCTTTTACTAGCTTGCTTGCTTTTTTTGAGCCTCACCAATCAGATCTTCCTTTTATTTTATACATGTGCATGTTTCCATGTTCACATTTCTTTCCTTCCTTTAGAAATTTGGCTCCTGGTAAATCCTTCAAGATTTATTCAGATAAAATGTCTTTGTTTCGCTCTCATTCTGGAGAGATGTTTTTATGGGGACCACTCGCAGACAAATGGCGACTTCCCCTGGTTACCTGCAGGTGTTTCCCTAGAGCCACTGTCGCTTTGGTCGGTGATGTGTCTTCTCCCATCTGAATTTAAGATGTTCTTTCTGACATTTGTGTAGCCCCTTCTTTAGGTACACAATGCACTTACTTTAATGGTGCATTTGTGTCTTCATCAACAATAGAAAATTTCAGCCATTTTCTCTCAAATAAGGCTGCTTCCACACTTTCTGACTCCCCTGTGATTTTGTCCTAATCTCTTAACCTCTTCCTGTTTCACTCCTTGTCTCTGCTGAAGTCTGTAGTTTTTTCGGTTACATCATTTTCCATGTTGCTAATTGTCTCTGCTTTGGTACTTAGTTCATCTTCCTGAATTTTATTCATTGATACACATAATTCTAGACATTCTGTTTGACTCTCTTTAAATCTTCCTGGTCAGTTATAATAGCCTTGCTCTTTAGTCATACCTTACCCTCCTGCTTTTGTTTTTAAATATATGCACTACACTATAAATCTTTTCAGTTGCTGTAGAATTTGGACATCGACATCTGTTTCACTGTGTTTTGTGTGTTTCTGCCTACCCTCACTCACGGCACTTTGTTTTCTGTGTTTGGAGGATTCTGATGGTGTGTTCATAGGTTAAACTTCATCTGTGGGAACCCCCAGACCTAAAATATAGGTCAGTCCTTCCAGAATGATCCCATCTGTCATATCTGCCTGGGGCTCTGTGGACACAAAATGACTGTAGCTCTCTCAAAGGTCCTGGCTGAAGACAAACATGGGAGGCGGGCGTGGAGAGACTAGGCAATGTACATCTCCGAAGGCCAGAGTAAAAAGCCTGGGTTTATTCTAGGATCAATGACAGGCCTTAGCAGGTATGACGAGGATGTGACGTGATCTCAGTTGTGATTTTTTTTCTTTTTGTAAAAAATATATTTGTATTGATTTTAGAGAGGAAGGGAGAGGGACAGAGAGATAGAAACATCAATGATGAGAGTCATTGATCAGCTGCCTCCTGCACGCCCCACACTGGGGATAGAGGCCGAAACCTGAGCTGACTGGAATCAAACAGTGACCTCCTGGTTCATAGATCGATGCTCAACCACTGAGCTCTGCCGGCGGTGTATTTATGTTTTTTTAAAGATCCTTCTAGATGCTCCCTGGAGAAGGGCTAGCAGGAATGGGAGGACTTAGAAGCCTGTTGCAATCATGGCAGAGATGACAGTGGCTAATGTGGCACATGCTAGAAAGAGGAGTCGAGGACACTCCCTGGCATGTGGCTTCAGTCTTGCTTTCATCTTAAGCAGTGACTGAGTTTACCTGTAAAGAAGTTCGAGTTTAGTTCCTCCTTTTATAAAATCACTAGCACTCTTCTCAGAAGCCCTGTCTTTGAGGTCACTGCCTCCTCTCTCTGTCCCTATCTTCCCCTCACTCTTGCTGGAGGGAATAGACGCCCCGGGTCACTGAGTTGCCCAGCCCCGAGTTTCTCCAAGACCCTAATTAGGACCCTGCTTCTGACATGCCTCACAGGGGCACCCTGTCCCTGTGCCTTCCTGGCAGGGAACCAGCACGTGGCTAGGCCGGGAAGGTGGTGCTCACAGAGGGAGTGATTAAAGGACTTAATTCTCTAAGTAAATTCCACCTTTTGGCATCCCAGTGGGTAATTTTAACTTACTGCTTTCTTAAATTTCATCAAATGCCTCTTAAGAGTGCAGAAATCTGAATGTGGGCAGCCGGAGCTGACTGTTTGCCAAGATGCGAGGAGTAAACACTGACAGCCTCGGGGGTTTTGAGCCCTGAGCTTTTTTATTGGTTTTCATAAGGAGGTTTAAGGTGCAAGAGAAAGTACACAGGAGATGGAAACAGGTCAAGAAGGATTAACTTGGTGAAGCCGGCCATGGGGGAGATCAAAGGTTTCGCCCAACTAAGAAAGTGGGAAAACATGCCGGTTTTCCCTGGCAGCTGCCAAACTGAGCAAGGCTATAGCGTCTGAGTTCCTGTGACTCTTAGGACCTGGCAGGGCCATGCCCCCAGAGTCCCCACCCTGGGGCACTGGGGGAACACTGGCCTGGGACTTGGAGACCCTGGGTTTGTGTCCAGGCTCTGCCCCAGATTCTTATCGGGGATTTTCAGGAAGCCACCACCTCTGAACCTGTAAGAAAGTACAATGGCACTTATCTACCTACCTCCCAGGGCTGCGAATTGTAAAGCTCTTTATAAACAAAGACCATTATTCAGATTGTTATTTATCTTCACCACTAAGAATTAAATATTCCAGTAACCTCTTTGGCATAATAAAACAGACATAGAGCAACCACTGTTTTATTACTGTTTTATTGTGCTCACAGTGACCTGCCCAGATTCCTGAAGGATAAACCAAATAAACCGGGCCAGAAAATGAACTGGGAAAAACAAAACAAAACAAACAAAAAAGAAACAGAAAATGAACTGGGGGTTGCCCTGAGCCCCCCAGGTTGGGGTAACAATAGCAGCTGAAACAATGGGCTCTTGGACAGACAGGCGCAGAGGTTCTATGGGACAGCTCTCCTCCTCCCACTCCCCGCTCCCCCCCTCCCACCCCGGACTCGGGCACACAGACCCACAGGGCGGTGTCCTCTGCTCCATCCCCTCCCCAGCAGGTCCCTTGGCTCTCCCGCACCTCCTTGCTTCTCCAGAAAACACTTGCTAAACTTACCTCAAGGTTGTTCCCTCTTCTCAATCCAAGTCTAGTTTGAATGACAGCTCTCCTGACATTATATTTCTACTTTGCCAACATTCTCTGAGCTGGAACCTGCCTCACAGCCCAAATGTAGGACCTTGTGTTGTAGCCTCAAACTCTGGCTCTGCCAGCTTCCAATCCAGACCCCCTCCTGGATATGTCCCCCAGCCCTGAGGTTGTCAAGGCCTCTCAGGACTACGAGAGAGCCTCTATCTCATTTATACACCTATCAGAGTGGCTACAGTAAGAACAGTGACACCACCAAATTGCAGGCGAGGACACGGAGAAACCACATTCTGGGTACACCACTCTACATGGCTGATAAAGTGACCTCAAACTACCCACACACATACCAGGGTGAGCATCTGGCTTAGTGTTGACTGACTTACAGGAGTTTAACCACTTGGGGGCGCAGGGAGACAAGCAGAATGGTTCCTCTAACAACTGTACTCTCTGCTGTGCTGAGTGTCCTGGGCAGAATAATGTCCCCAAGATGTCACCTCCTGGCCCTGGAACCTGTCAGTGTGACCTCATTCAGCACAAGGGACTCTGAAGATGGGATTATGCTAA
Source organism: Myotis yumanensis (assembly GCF_028538775.1). NCBI lineage: Eukaryota > Metazoa > Chordata > Mammalia > Chiroptera > Vespertilionidae > Myotis > Myotis yumanensis. The sequence continues at coordinate 28,677,388 of NW_027223755.1, forward strand.
GGATGTTGAGGTGGGGTTTGGCCCTGGATTATCCAATTGGCCCTAAATCAATCCATCTGAGGGGCCTTAGGAGAGGGATGGGAAGACTGCAGTCAGAGAGCTGGAGGCTCTCCCAGTGTCTTGTCCTCATGTCTGGTGCTGGGTTTGGGATCGTGCTGGCATTTCCACAGGTAAGGGTGCGCTGTTGCCTGGGGTTTGGTTTTACACCGCTTTGTGGTCAGGTTGATAAAGACGATTTGAATGCATCCCCTTGTGTCACACTGCATTCATCTGGCCCCCATCCTGACCCACTGAGCCGTCTGGATCCTGATTCTGCAATTTAGTCTTCCTGCCTCCTCCTGGCTGTAGGTCTAAGACACAAGCTGTGTGTGTCATCCAGGATGCTGACAACAGGGTGCCCAAGTGGGGCATGCACTGGACACTTGGCAGGCTGTCCACTGGGCACAGGCACAGGCAGTACTGGAGCACTTCACTGCGGCTCCCTCCCGCCTCCCCATGGGCTATCACTCAGCACTAAGCCCAACAACCTAATCACTTACTTAGACATCTCCCTGGGCTCAAGTCACACTCACTGCTATGGAGTTTATGGAATTCTGTCTCCCTCCCTTTGCTCAGATGACTCTTCTACAGGCTTTTCTATAATCGCTCATGGACTGGCAGCCACAGTGGGCAACACTGCAGGGCAGCTTTGGGACACAGTTGAGTCAGGGCTCCTGACTCTCCCCAGGAGGAACCCAGTGTCCAGTACTGTGCACATTGTTGCAAATCTGGGGACATCAGTCTCTTATTCATCATCTTCCAGTAAGCGAATGGTACATCGGTATCCTTGGCTCCTGGCACAGACTCTGCTCCATTTAGAAACTTCTGAGTGTAAGGCCCATCCGTGTCCTCCCAGAAGACCCCAAATGGGATTTTGTGGTTGTATTTGATCTCAAGTCGACAATGCCACTTTTTTTCTTGGAACATTTATCATGTCTCATGAGGCAATGGTTTCAGACCATCCATCACTCGCACCTCAGAGCCAGAACGGAAGCTGCAATACTGGAGGGCTCTGGCTGTGAAGAATTCCATTCAAACTGGAGATTTTCTCACTGTGGACATGGTACTAAGCACACGCCTGTCCTTTCTGCCTTGGGTTCATCTATTCTTTTATTATTATGTTTCATCCTGATTTCTCCAGGTGAGCCAGAGTAACTTCATTGTTGGAAAATAACAAATTTCCTGAAGCAGCCCCAAACCTCTAGCTGCACAAGGAGCCAGCGCTCACTCGGGGACTTGCAGAACAGCAACCCTTCATCCCCAGGATTACCAGGCAGCAGACAGCCTGAGGGCACCCTAAATCTGAAACACCATCTGTTTGGGGAGGGAGAGTGGAGGCCTGTAAATGCTAAGGCCATGAATGGGAGCAATTTCCGGAGCAAGTTTCTTCCTGTTGTGCAAGGTTAACATTTGTTCAACCTTCAGTGTTCGCCAACTCAGATCCGTCACCTCAAGGAGCCTCCCAGACCTGGAAGCTTCTCCACTTCTTAGTGATGTAAACGTGGACACCTGCAGTGCCTGGGTTTGGGTGTAATCTCATTGGGGTGACTCCTCTGAACTGTCTTGTTCAGATGACCAGCCCTTGTCAAAACTGTCCTCCTGTCTCTGGGGAGGGGTGAAGGGTTGTGAGGATCTCTGCTGCTGAGCTGAAAGGCGGGGGATCCTGACTATTTCTGAAGCTGCAAGGCTATAGGCAGGTGCCCTGGTCTGTCCAATCTCACCTTCCTCCCCCCTGGGTTGGGAGGGCTCATGCATGAAGGGACCACGCAGGTGAGTCCACAGGTGGTGCCACACAGGGAGCCTGTGGCTCCACTTTCTCCCCTTCCTTGGCAGATTGACCAGGTGTGTGATGAATAGGGAAATGATTTTGTGTATTTTTGTTTATGGTCGGGACAAGAGAAGCTTAAGAAGCCAAAGAGAAGCTACAGTCCTGGTCAAGGAGACTAAGTCAGCAGGGAAGGACTGCTGCTGCCTGCTGACCACAGCCCGCTGCCCGCCCTGAAAATGATCCGGGAGCACCACTGGGTGCCGGTGGAGGATGCGCCTGTGCCTTCGATCCCCCCAGGCCTGCCTGGCCCGAGCAGTGGTGTCCATTCTCTCCTTTGTACATCATTATATATTGTCCTCCTTCTAAACCGCTCTCCTGAATCCCAGAGCAGCCCTCTGTGCCGGAGTTACGGCCCACGTGAGAAAACGATAAACCAGCAGGACCCTCTCTCCAGGGGATGCATAGTGTACCTGGTCTCCCAGGGGTCTCCTGGGGTACCTCCAGAGCCTCTCCGCGGTGCGACCCTCGCTGCGAGCCCTGCACCCTGGGAGAGGTCGCCGGGCGCGGGTGGGGAGGCTGACCGGTGCAGCGGCGCAGAGGGGGCACACCAAGCCTCATGGACACCAGGCGCCAACATCAGGCACCGAACGCTACGTGCGGGAGGTAAAGGGCCGAGCACCGTCTGTGACCCGCCCCTTCGGCCTGACCAGGCTCCGCCCCTTCCTCCCCCAGCCTCGCCTCCTCTGCGCAGACCCAGCCGGCTCCGCCCCTTTCCCTGGGCCGCCCGCCCTTCCCCGGGACCCCTTCTGGCTGCGCAGCGCGCGCGCCTGGGTTTACTACACGTGGAAGCCCAGCACGCCTCCTGCAATGCCGCGGGCGCCCCGGTGCCGCGCCGTGCGCGCTCTGCTGCGGGGCCACTACCGGGAGGTGCTGCCGCTGGATACCTTCGTGCGGCGCTTGGGTCCCCAGGGCCGGTGCCTGGTGCAGCCGGGGGACCCGATGGCCTTTCGCTCCCTGGTGACCCAGTGCCTGGTGTGTGTGCCTTGGGACGCACAGCCACCCCCCGTCGCCCCGGACTTTCGCCAGGTGGGCTTCCCGGGGACCCTGGTCGGGCCTGCGGGGTGGGGTGAGGGCCGGACGCTGTCGCCCTAATGCTCCCGAGCACCTCCGTGCCCTGCGACTCGAGACCCCTCTCCCGCAGGTGTCCTGCCTGAAGGAGCTGGTGGCCAGGGTCGTGCAGCGGCTCTGCGAGCGCGGCGCGAGGAATGTGCTGGCCTTCGGCTTCGCGCTGCTGGACGGGGCCCGCGGCGGCCCGCCCATGGCCTTCACGACCAACGTGCGCAGCTACCTGCCCAACACTGTGACCGAGACGCTGCGCGGCAGTGGTGCCTGGGGACTGCTGCTGCGCCGCGTGGGTGACGACGTGCTCACCCACCTGCTGGCACGCTGTGCACTTTACCTGCTAGTGCCTCCCAACTGTGCCTACCAGGTGTGCGGGCCACCACTCTACGACCTCTGCACCCCCAGACACGCGGGCGGGAGCCTGACGGGCCTGGGACCCATGCGCCAGGCCTGGAATGGCGGCGGTGGCGGGGAGGCCGGGGTACCCCCGGGCTGCCGAAGGAGGCGACGGCGGAGCAGCGCAGGAAGTCTGCCTCAGGCCAAGAGGCCCAGGCATGGCCCCATCTCAGAACCATACTGGGGGCCAAGTGCCAGCGGCCCCCGCGTGGTGACACCTACCAAAGCCGCCGCGGAAGCCTCGCCTGGGGAGGGCGAGCCGCGCAGGCCCCGGCGCCCCTTACCACTGCTGGGCCGCGAGCGGGAGGCCGGCTGCCCTTCCTCTCGGCCCTCACATCCCCAGGCCGCTCCTGGTCCCCGAGTGGTCGCCGAGACTAAGCAGTTTCTCTACTGCTCGGGTGGCAGGGAACGGCTGCGCTCCTCCTTCCTGCTCAACTCTCTGCAACCCAGCCTGACGGGGGCCCAGAGACTAGTGGAAACCATCTTTCTGGACTCGAAGCCCCTGCAGCGGGGGACTCCCCGCAGGACGCGCCGCCTTCCCACGCGCTACTGGCGGATGAGGCCCTTGTTCCAGGAGCTGCTGGGGAACCATGCGCGGTGCCCCTACGGCGCGCTGCTCAGGGAGCACTGCCCGCTGCGGGACTCAGCCACTCCGGGCACCCCAGCAGCGGTGGAGGAGGCGGCGGCAGCTGTGGGGTCCTGCAACCAGGGGTGCAGTGGAGTGGGCGTCAGCACCCCGGAAGAGGACACTGGCCCACCGCGCTTGGTCCAGCTGCTCCGCCAGCACAGCAGCCCTAAGCACGTGTACGGGCTGCTGCGGGCTTGTCTTCGCAGGCTGGTGCCCGCTCGCCTCTGGGGCTCCAGGCACAACGAGCGCCGCTTCTTGAAGAACGTGAAGAAGTTCATCTCTCTGGGGAAGTTCGCCAAGCTCTTGAGTCAGGAGCTGACCTGGAAGATGAAAGTGCAGGACTGCGCCTGGCTGAGCCAAAGCCCAGGTGAGGAGGTGGGTGCCAGGGCCCTGCAAGCCCAGGCCCCATAACCGGCAACACAGTAGGTCCTCTCCTTCCCTTACCCCCACATGCCTTGCTTCTTGCTGCTGCTGAATGGCTCTGTCTGATTTCTCTGCCTCTGATCCGCTCTCCCACCCAGTTTGCATCAACCTACAAGACTTTTCAGGACTCTGGCAGGTTCTGGGTGCTGGGAATGGGCAGTAAGCACATGGAGCATGTGGAGTAGGGCTGTGGCAACAGGATGGAAGCATCCAGAGCTCTCCTGAGGATTCCCGAACGTTATTCATAATCTCTTTTCTGACATTCATGTTTATCACCATGAAATAGTGCCCCGCTGAGACAGAGGCTGGGAATAGAATCCACTCTTGCTGGGGGATGGGAGATAAAGCTCTGGCTTCCCAGATGCATCTGGTCAGCCAATACCAGATCCCAATGTAAGTTTCAATTGTGCAGCTGCTATGCCAGGGCAGGGCAGCCGGTTGAGTGAAAAGACTGTGCCCTGCACAAGGACCCTGCCCCCACCCCCCACACCTCTTTAGGAAGGAAAGGGTCACCAGGGAGCAGCTGGACGCTCCTATGTCAGGGAAGTGGATGGTGGCAATGGGCGCTTCAGGAAGTTTTCTGCCTACCTGGCCTGGCTCTCCCCCCGGCCCTTTGGTTTTCTGGGCTTGATGATGAGGTCCCTCTGGTCCAGCCACCACTCAGCCCCTTCTTGGCCAGTACCCTCTTCGTCTGCGCACCAGTGCCAGGTGGTGGGACCAGCCACCCTCCCTGCCCTCTCCCCCCCCCCCACCCCCCCCGCCCCGACAGAGTAAAAGCAGTGAGAACAGACCCAAGTTTTGCTATACTTGATCTCCCCCAACTCCCAAGACATTTAGGACTTTAGAAGAAAGATGGTTCGGAGCCCTATGTTACAACCAGACTAGCCCACCCAGATGCATGTTACAGCTTTCTGTGGTGGGGGACCTTAAAAATGCCCATCTCCATCCCCAAAGATCCCAATAGCAGGGATGTCCTACAGGGAGGCAGAGGGGTACACCTTCTCAGACTCCCAAGAGGTGATTCAGAGAGCAAGGTGACCTTCCAGCAACTTGTGTTTTTTTTTTAATTGTGGAAAACACCACATAACATGAGATCTACCTCTTTTAAAAAAATATATATATTTTATTGATTTTTTTACAGAGAGGAAGGAAGAGGGATAGAGAGCTAGAAACATCGATGAGCGAGAAACATTGATCAGCTGCCTCCTGCACACCCCCTACTGGGGATGTGCCCGCAACCAAGGTACATGCCCTTGACCGGGATCAAACCTGGGACTTTTCAGTCCACAGGCTGACGCTCTATCCACTGAGCCAAACTAGTTAGGGTGAGATCTACCTCTTAATCACTGTTTGCATGTACAGGACAACAGTGCTGAGTGCAAGCAGGGTTGCACAGCAGATCTCTAGAACTTGTTCATACTGCGTGACTCGTACACCCACAGACCACGTGGGACAGTGTGGGTGACCCTCAGGTGCGTCAGACTGAGGTTGAGTTAGCTGTCACACGCTCACTGTACTTGGGGCTTCCGCTTGCCTTGTGAAAGGAAAGGAGAGTTTGACTTCTATGACTCTGTTCCCCAACTTCCAATGAGGCCCTGCTCCACCATGGTGTTTTCCCAGGCGACTAGGACCTCTGCGGCATCCTTGCTCACTCAAGCGGTAACCTAGGCATTTGTTTCTTTCTGTGGCTGGGCCATGCCAGCTGCCCACTGGCGGAATAAATGATGCACGGACAGCCTTGGCCTCTGAGCCACCTCTCTAATCACGGCTGTTCACGGTCACCTCTTCCACCCTCTCCTCCTGGGACACCCCTTCCTCTGTGCTGGCCTTCTGCCCTGCCAGGCGCTCTGTTCACAGCATCCAGCTCCTTTGCTTCTGTCTAGCCAGCCTTGACCATTGTCCCACCTGCCATGCTGCCTTTTGACTCCCGTCAGCTGCCTGGTCCCCAGCGTTGGAGGCCAGACTGCCAGCTGACGCATCTGCTGTAGTGTTTAGAGACATCGCAAGACAGGTTCCTGATGGAAACTCAGGAGCTGCAATGGCTCCTTGCTTGCTTACTCACTGTCTCCCTGGGCTGTCTTATCCTTGAGCTGGTGGCAACCCCTGCCCCTAACCTGGGCATACACTGCTGCTGGCTTAGGTGGTGCCCTGCCTCCAACTCACATCTGACCACACCATCACTTTTCCTGAACTACCATCCCAGTGTGTCCCTCCTGTAGAGGCCACCTTCACCTTCAGGGCAGAGTCTGGGTGGGGCCTTTACCAGATCTTTGTTTTGAATTCCATTAGTTTTTCTGATGGTTATATCCTTCCTCTGCTCTTGGGCTTGTCCTCTGACCTCTCAGGTGGATGTCTGGCAGTGCCTTCTCTTTGGTCCTGCTCAGCTGCGCCTGTGTTCTGATGTGTTGTCACATTTTTGTATCAACTGCATTTAAGTATTTTTGTCATTTCTTCTTTGATCAGTGAGTTCTTCAGACATATATTTTAGATTTTTCAAATGAGTGGATATGTTATCTTTTTGTCACTGATTTCCGATTCAGCTGTGTAGTGGTCTGAATGACCTGAGCTCTTTCAAACTTGCTTTGTAGTCTCATCGACAGTCTTCACCAGTGTTCCTTGTGTCCTGGAGGCGCGGTAGGTGGCTGTGCTCACTGTGTCGGGCTTGTTATGTGCTGTGGGAAACTGTGTGTCCTTCCCGAGGCCCAGTGCTGAGCGGCGCTTGTCTCATTGTCCTCCTGTTCTGACAGTGTTTGCGTGGTTTCGTTAGGCACAACACGTTTGAGAAGTTTTATCTTCCTGATGTACGTCTACTAATTCTTTTTACCTTAAAGTCTGTCAGAACAGCTTCGAGAACATCTGTACTGGCTTCTTTTTGGTTAGTGTTTACCTCATCATTTTTCATTCTTTGATTTTTATTTTCAACCTTTTCATATCTCCATAATTTAGATGTGTCTTCTTAGTAGCATATCACTGGCATTTTAAGTTCATTTTCGATCCAGTGTGACAGTCTTTGCCACATTCCTATAGAATCTGATTCGTTTTCACTTTTCTATAATTATAGTTGTGTCTGCATGTTTTTCTTCTTCATTTGCCTGCCTTTCCCATGCCCTTATTCCTCGTGTCCTGAACGAAGATGTGCGTGCTCATTCTGGTTTTGCCTCCCAGTAGCTAGAAATTATACACTCCATTCTCCTCCCTTAGTGGTTTCTCTTCTCCTGAGCAACCTAAGGGCCTTAGCATATTTTAATCTGGTCCCACCCCAACCTGGATGCTGTTTTCCCACTGGCCTGGCTATGTCCCAGATTAGACACGGTTACTGTTTCCCATGGTTATTGTGCCTTCAGCTTTGTCCCCACCCCGTTGTTCCCCATCCTATCTTCTGTCCCACACCTGCCTCAGGGTCTCTGTTCTTCTCCTTTACATGTTTCTATCTGTGCCGTGGCCCTTGTGGCAGCCGGGTGACAACGTGGACCCCTTTCCACAATGTTTCACAGAACAAAATGCAGAGGACAGCAGAGAGGACAGCAGCCCTGGTGCGCGTTTGGAGTCCCACAGCACGTGGCATCCCTTAGCCGGGTGTGACTGCCACCACTCACCGGCTGTCCAGCCTGGAGAACCCCAGGCATTTCTGGATCTTGCTGCTCTGTGAGGATCCCTCAAATCATACACACCACGTGACTGCATCCACGATGGGCCATGCAGGTGTGGTGAGCATGTGCCTCTCGTTCCAGGGGGTCGCTATGTCCCAGCCACGGAGCACCGTCTGAGAGAAGCAGTCCTGACCAAGTTCCTGTGCTGGTTGATGGGCACATATGTGGTTGAGCTGCTGAAGTCGTTTTTTTATGTCACGGAGACCACGTTTCGGAAGAACCAGCTCTTCTTTTTCCGGAAGAGCATCTGGAGCCAATTGCAAAGCATTGGGATCAGGTATTACAGCCAGAGCCTCGTTGACCTGTTTCTTCCCATCTGCAGACACAGCCCCGGTTCCTGCTCCTGGTTCCCTGTGCCCCCACCTCGGGGCCCCCACCCAGCTACTCCAGGAGTCATCCTGGCCCATAGGGGTCTTTGCTGCCATGGACTCCTGGAGCGCCTCCTTCCTTGCCTGTAGCTAGGTAATCTCTAGGGTCTCGAAAGTGGGAACAGTGGTGCAAGCAAACCACTTATCCCTGGCGTGTGGTCAGATTCTATTTTAATTTGCACAGAACAAGTGGGACTTGTGTCACAAGATAAACCTGCCTACTTGACAACTCACTGTGGGAAGTGTCTGGAGTCAGAGGTGTCTGCTGTCAGGCAGGACCCTGAGAGGGAAACTTCCAGAAGGTCGACTCACCTCTGAGTGGATCTGTCTTAGCTGCTCAGTGGCTGTTTCGGGTACATTGTGCAGGGCTGTGACAGATGTGGGCCGGATTGGGATCCGTCAGGGTTAGGGGTGTGACAGCCAGACACATAAGCTTTCCTCCTCTCTGCGGCCAGCCTGGCCGAGGGCTTGGCGAGGACCAGATCAGAGCTCCCGGGCTCTGTGCACATTTGGGTCAAACTCAAGCCTGAACCACACATTTCTGAAGGGAGGCAGCAACTCCTGAACCAGGGCCCAGTCCCAGTCCTCCTGCACCTGGGAGAGGGTCTAGAAGCCCTCATCATGGGTCTGAAGAGATGCACAGTGCATCCTATTTAATAATTTAAAAGTTCATGACATATGATCCCAAGTGGTCACTCTTACCCTCACTGTGGGGACCGTCATCTTGCCTGTTGGGCATTCAAGTGCCATCCAGCCTTTCTTCACTACCAGGCCCACAGCTCAGGGAGCATTCTTAACCTCTACCCCTCCCTGTAGGAGGTTCCAGGGGAGAGGCCAGCAGGGAGCTGGGGGTCCCTGGAGAGTCATTTCTGACTCTTGTGAAGTTGCACCAAGTAGCCCCCCCCCCCACATTCCTTGAGACAAAAATGGGGTCTTTCTCCCAGGGGTCCCATCCCAGCCGTACTAGCCAGGGCTCTGTAGCAGAGGGAACGGGCGTCCTGGGCCCCTGGCGCAGAGGGCGCTCCAGCAGCGTCTGGTCATTGTGTCGGTGCAGCCTCCTGGACACGGCACCTCTGCAGGTCGACCACCTGGGTTCTTGTGTGGCTGCTGAGCCCATCTCACGAGGTTCTGTTTCAGACAACACTTCGATCGGGTGCAGCTTCGTGAACTGTCGGTGGCCGAGGTCAAGCGACACCAGGAAGCCAGGCCTGCTCTGCTGACGTCCAGACTCCGCTTCCTCCCCAAGCCCAGCGGGCTGCGGCCAATCGTGAACATGGACTACGTCGTGGGAGCCAGAACATACCATGGGGACAAGAAGGTCACCACCTTTGTTTCATTTTTTAAGCAAATAGCATTAACCCCCAGGCCTGGTGTCCAGGTAGACAGGCCGGAGGGCCCCGGGTGCCATGGGTGGGCATGCCCTGGGTCCGAGGAGGAGCTCGCAGGCAGGCCAGTCCTAGAAGCTGCTGCACAGGCTCCAACCCCACAAGCTTCTCATGACGTGGACCCGTGACATGTGGGACTGACCCAGTGCCCGTGGTCCTGCCGTGGCACTGGGGATGCGCACTCTCAGAGATGCAGGGACGTAAGCCTTCGGGTTCCTGGACCCTGTAGGACCCCACCCTGTGGTTAGCATCCCCTTCCACCTATGGCATCTCTGTGTCACCAGCAGTTCTGACCCCTTCCAAGTGCCTCCCTATAGCATTTGGGGCTGATTTTGTTATTGGTGTCTCCTACTCCCCCAAAAGAAAGTGAAGCTGTTGGTGTGGATTAGGGATCTGGTTTGGTCTGTGAATGAAGATGATGAACTCCTCGTCTGTGGTGGGGGTGGGGCCAGGTGGGAGAGATGGTCCTGTGTGTTGCTACTTGGTTTTTTATACCACGTTTCTAGGAATTCCAGGGTGGGTCCCTGGGGATGCCCTGGGTGTGGGTGGGTTGTCTATCTGGCCCTTCCATCTGAGGGAAGCTGGTAGTCAGGGGGGTGCAGAAGCAGAGCTGCCCCTCATCACTGGGCCCCAGAGGTGGGATGGGGCCATCGGGCCCCAGATCCCCTTGGCTGGGGGCCTCCTGTGACCATGCCGCCATCCTGGACTGGCCCTGCAGGTGCAGCATCTCACCTCCAAAGTCAAGACGCTGTTCAGCGTGCTGAACTATGAGCGAGAGCAGTGCCCTGGCCTCCTGGGCGCCTCTGTGCTGGGCATGGACGACATCTATAGGGCCTGGCATGCCTTTGTGCTGCGCATGCGGGCCCAGGACCCAGTGCCTCAGCTGTACTTTGTCAAGGTGGGTGTTCTCTCCCCCAGTGAGTCCACTCAGCACCCTCAGGCTCACCCAGTGGGTGACTCTGCATCCTGGGCCCTGGCCAGAGCCTGCAGTGTGGCTGGCTTTTTTAGGGTCTGTGTCTGCCAGGGTGAGGTCCCTGTGGTGGAGCTGCAGACTTGGGAGAGGGAGGGCAGGTGACACCCAGGAGGGCAGATGCTCCATTTGGGAGCATCTGACTCCTGGGAGCAGAAACTTTGAGCCTTCCTTGCTGGCATGGACTCTGCAGTTCTGCACCCCAACTCCACAGTGGCCCCTGCTCTTGCCCTAGCACGCTGGTCATCTGCCAGGGACCTGCTGCTCATCAGCCTGTCCTCAGAGGGACACAGGCACACCCTGGGGTGTCACAGTCTGAGGTGTGGAGAAAGGGACACAGAGCCGCCCTGGGGTGCTCAGTCTGGGGGATGTGGGGATGTCTCAGCGAGAGCTCTACAGTGGGGTGGTATGTGTGGTTGGGATGGGGCTCTGGGAAGGGTGCTCAGGGGCTCCCGGGTCCTGCCGTGTCCTATCACCCCAGGGTTTTGTAAGGACAGGCTGGGGCCCCAGCTTGACAGAGCAGATGAGTGGGACCCAGGACACGGGGCCAGGGTGGGTGTGAGCAGCCTATAAGCGCACCTCTCTCCGTGCAGGTGGACGTGATGGGTGCGTACGACGCCCTCCCTCAGGACAGGCTGGTGGAGGTGATCGCCAACGTGATCCAGCCCCAAGAGCACACATACTGCCTGCGCCAGTACGCCGTGGTCCAGAGAACTGCCCGTGGACGCGTCCGGAAGTCCTTCAAAAGACACGTAAGACTGGGTGTGTGCCGTGAGGAGGTGTGTCCATGACATGGATGTCTGCCCTGCAGTCCATCCCTCCCCCATGGACCCTGAGCCCCACTTCCTGAGCTCCCAGGCTGGGAGGTGCCTCCGTCCTGGTCATCCTTATGCTCTTGTTCATGTCACAGTCGGTCCTCTCTTCAAGCCACTCCTGCCTGCTGTCCCTTCACAGGGCCCCAGGTTTGTGCCAGGAGGTGGCAGCACAGCCATGCGTGTGCTTCTTGGTGTCCCTGTGGCTGCCGCCCGGGAGCCCAGGCCTGGCCTGTGGCTACTCAGTGGGGCCAAGTGCTTCATGGCTGGCGCTGTGCTGGCTCTGTGAGGAGAGGGCCAGAGGGCACCTCACCCAGAACACCTGGGCCTCGCTCACCGTTCTGCCTCCCAGCTGGGGCCGAGGGGCCGAGGGCGCCCTCCCTGCAGCGGTCAGCGGCCTGAGGCCTCAGTGGTGCAGGGAAAGGACACCTGGAGTTCAGGTTACACTTGAGGCAACCTGATCCAGCCCCAAGTGCATATGGGGATTTCCAAGCAATTGTCATGAGCATGTTGAAGTGTGAGGGCACCCAACCTCCTAAACCTGTGCCGTGGGGAAGGCAGGAGCGTGCAGAAAAAGTTCCCCCAGAAATTCTTGGGAAAGGCATACCTGAAAACCCCTGGGCAAGTCAGGTGAGTGTGGGCTGCAGATCCAGAGTGTACAACACAGTGAGATTGTACATTTGTGGACAGATGGTGCCACCACCTGCATCAAAGGATAGAAAGTCACCAGCAGCCATGAGGCCCCCCGTTCCTCCCCAGGTGCCTGCCGCTCTGACCTCCCTAATGCAGACTCTCTTACCTGTCTCAAATTCCGTGAACGTGAATCAGACGGTCGCCCTTCCTGTCTGGTTCCCATTGCTCCCCAGTGTGTCTGAGAAGCAGCTGGGCCCCTGGGAGCAGCTGCCGTTCACCTCACCTGGGGCGTGTTCCTGTGCCCACACTGCTCTCTGCTGCTGGTGGGCCTTTGCTGGTTCGGTTGGGAGGTTTGAACGCTGCTGAGAGCATTACTGCGATGTGTCATTTGGTGGGTTCGGGTGGAGATGCCAGGCCACAGAAATGCCTTGTTTAGTCTTAGACGTCACCAAAGAGTGTTCCTGAGTGGCCTGTGCCAGCGTGGCCATGAAGCACTGCGGCCGCAGGCCAGGCCTGGGCTCTGGGGGGCAGCCACGGGGGCACCAAATATGGGAGGGCCAGGCGTGCTCATGCTCACACACTTCCAAGTGTCAGCACTCGGGGGGTAGCCCGGATTCCCTGAGGGCGGGCACAGTGTTGTGTATGGCCTTGACTTGCTTTCCCAGTGACCTTTCTATCCACCCTTCACGTGGACATTTCTCGCACGAATGCCTGTTCAAGTCCTCTCCTTGCTCTCTGACGGGCTGTCTACCTTTGTTATTGACGTATCGGTGAAATTTGTATGTTCTGGGTACGAGTCCTCTGTCAGGTGTCTGCCTTGGTTTGTCTCGCCTTTTTAGTTGCAAGGGGAGTCTTGGTAACGAGAAATTGTTGATTTTAAAGAAGTCTTTATCCACCGTTTATGGCTGAAACTGTGTTCTGTTTTGGAAACCTGTCCCTTCTTATACACATATTTCCTTCAAGGTGCTTATTGTTTCAGCTTTCTCATTCAGGTGTTGGGTCCATTTTGAATTAATTTTTGTATATGGTATTTTTAAACTGCTCTGTTTCTGCTTAAATCCACATTTCTCGTGAACCTGCTTCCAGTTCACGACCTTCTCTTTTTCTGTCTCTAATCTTTGGTTAAACCCGCTTACTGAATTCTTAAGTCCAGCTATCCTATTTTTCAGTTTTAGAAAACCCATGTGAATTTTCTCATACATCCCAAGTCTCTGGTAAAGTTGCCCGTCTTCTCCCCTATTTTATTGACTCTGTCATCTTTACTGATTTTTAAATTCCATAACTCAGTGCCACCCTGCCCCTGATGGGTTCTGAGGGATCGTGTCTGTTTCTGCTGTTTCACTTGTGGTTTGGTCACACAGGCCTGTTCTTCGGCACGCCTCACTATTTTTTTCTTGAGATGCCAGACTTTTAAGTTAAAAAATTTAAAACATGGGTTTTTACATAATGTTTTTCTTTGGGGAGGATAATATTTTCCTGAAAGTTGGAGTAGTGAGTGAGCTTAATCCTGCAAGGGTCGTCTTTACACTGGGCTGGTCTCCTTCACTTTGCTCCTTCCCTGGCTGTGGCCCTCTGCTGTCTCACCTGAGGACAGGTGTGCAGCCCTTGGTGGGCCCGGGCTCCCCTCAGCCCCCTCCGCCCCAGGTGGCTGTTATGACCACACTTAGCTCCAGCTTCTGCCGGGTTTCCTGCAGTCTCCCCGGAGCGCCTGACGCTGGGGGTTGGTGAGGATTGGAGAAGAAATCACTCACAGTTTTGACTCCTTTGTCTGCAGCCCCCTCCTCCCAGTACCTGACCCTCAACCCCAGTTGCTTTGATGGCCCTGAACCCTAAGTGTCTTTAGTCATAGCCCCCACTTTTTGCTTAAGCTCCACCTCCTTGGATTAGACAGGCCTCAGAGAGATTGTGGGATGCACCCAGGACTGGGACTCTAAGTCCACCTGCTTTCTGCCTCTCCAGCACCCCAAGAAACTTCCTTATGCATTCTGCCGGGCACAGTAGTCAGGGGAAGGTGCCTGGAGGTGACGTCCCTGTGATTTTGTAGCACTCGCCTCTCCCTGCATCTCCGTCCTCCTCTTCCTGAACACAGGGTGCACGGCAGGGCCTCCCTGGGTTGCTCCCACTCCCCACTTAGTCTTCCATGATGTGACTTCTGCTTGTCGATGTCGAGGCCAGGGCTCGGGAGGGAGGCGCCCACCTGCCTCACACCTGTCCTCTTCGCCGGCAGGTGTCCACCTTCACGGACCTCCAGCCTTACATGAAACAGTTTGTGCAGCAGCTGCAGAAGAGCTCGCTGAGGGACGCCGTGGTCATCGAGCAGGTTGGTGTTGGCAGACGGCAAGGCCACCCTCAGCCAGCAGACACTTGCTGTGCTTTCAGCCGCATTTCTTTTTGCACCTCACTGAATTCTGTGTTACTGTCCAGCTGCTTTAAGATTCACTAGGGATGTCTTCTCCCTCCGTTTTGATCTTGAGGCCAGAAGAAAACGTGCCCCTGTGCTATGGGAAGACACGCTAGATTTGACCCGTAGACCTACCTGGAATTGACCCCTCAGGTGGGAAACCCAGGTTTCTTGTGCCTGCGCAGGGACTGTTCCTGAGTTTGTGGCTTCCTGCAGAACCACTTTCGGTTGAGTCGGTCCTCCAAGTATGGCTCTGAGCCCCCTGGATGGGTGCCTTTCCTGTGGCCACAGGGCCCCACCACATCCACAGAGCCAGTGTGTGGCATAAGCCGTCTGGGCCAGTGGCCCTGGGTCTGAGCCCCACCAGAGCCACGGATGACCCATGCTGTTCCTGCTCGTCCGCTACCGCCCACCCCTTGTCCCCCCTGCACGTCTCTGCCTAGCGTGTCCTGCTCACCCACGTGCATCTCTCACTTTTCCAGAGCTGCTCCCTGAACGAGGCCAGCAGCGACCTGTTCGATGTCTTCCTGCACCTGGTGTACAACCACATCATAAGGATCGGGGGCAAGTGAGTCAGGGCCACCTGCTGCACGTTGGTAGAGGGCCGTGCCCCATGTGGACGGCCCATGGCAGGGCTTCGCGGGCGGGTGTGTGATCTGTGTCCTCTGTGTGTGTGTGGTGTACGCATGTTTGTGTGCTCTGAGCAGCGTGTCTGCACAGGTATGTGGTCTCCACGCATGTCTGTGATATGAACATGTGCTCCACCCTTCTGCCCACGTCTCCCCCCAGGTTTTACATCCAGTGTCAGGGGATCCCCCAGGGCTCCATCCTGTCCACCCTGCTGTGCAGCCTGTGCTATGGAGACATGGAGAGCAGGGTGTTCCCCGGACTCCAGCAGGACGGGTAACAGGTTCCTTGTCATTGGTGCCCTTGGTTGCTTTCGCCCCCTCCCATGCTCTGGTGCAGACAGGGTTGCCCTTTCTTCACGGGAGGTTTCACAGGAGGTAGCGAGCAGGCCTCTGACGTAGGCTGTGAGTGGCTCCCAGTGCACCAGGGAACACGGCGTTTCTAGAGAACCCGGCTGGTAGCGGTGCTGGTGTGATCGAGGGGCCCCTGCCCCCTGTCCCCAGCCAGTACCGAGTCGCACGGATTACTTTGTTTTCGTGCATATGAACTCGTATTTAACGCCCTTCCTCGTGCCTCTTTTCCTACCAGGGTGCTCCTGCGTTTAGTGGACGACTTCTTGCTGGTCACCCCTCACCTGACACAAGCGAAGGCCTTTCTCAGGTAAGGCCTGCACACACATGTATCTCGGCAGGTGCTTCTGTGGCCTCATGCTGCTGACCTTGGTCGTATCAGAAGTAATTCTCACCTTGTGCCCAAGCTTCCCACGGTGTGCCAGCATCTCTGCGGAGGGCATGTGGCACAGTTGTGCTGTTCTGAGACCCCAGGCATACAGCGTGGAAGCCTGGAGCTGACAGCGTGGCACCAGGACACATGTATCCCCAGAGGGAGGGAGCAAGTGTGGGTCAGGCGCCTGGGCTGGGCTGAGTCCTCGGGGCTCCTTGGAATGTATGTGCACGCAGTGCTCTGGGCATCGGAGGGAGCCGTGGCACCTCCTCTGGGAGGCTGTGCCCAGGAGGTGCCCATGAAGGAGTACAGGAGCCGGCCCTGCGTGCTTGTCTGCAGCTTCTAGTGTGGCGTCTCTTTTTTTGTGGTTGGCATTAGGAGGGAACAGAGGGGGGTCTTGTTAAGTGACAGTATTATAAGGCACGGGGATCGCATGAGGTGTTGGTCATAAGTTCATTTTGTTCAAAATAAAATTCCACAGACAGGGAACCTTGCCTTGGCGTGCTGCCTGCAGCGTGCCATCCCTTCCAGGACCCCGGGAATCTGGGGCTTGTTTCACAGGGCAGTTTTCCCAGGAGCGAGAGAAGGATAAAACCAAACTCATAGAATGTCACTGCCTGAAGGGCAGCGTGCTTTGGTCGCGGGGTTGGCTTTGGAGAACCCATCAGGATGGCGTCCCGATACCCCGTGTCTGCCCCCGGGGGATCCTCGGGGCTCGGAGTTTGGGCAGTACTGCTGGGGCATGCCAGGCCTCACGGCCGCACACAGTAGCCCACACAGGATGGCGTGCAAATGTAAATTCATCCAAGTTCAATCATGAAAAATCCAGGACCCCGGGCACCAGCCACCTTCAAAGACATCAGTAACCACACTTGGCCAGTGGCTGCCAGAGGGCACGGCACAGGCAGGGAGCATGGCCTCCATTGTGGAATATCGGGGGGGTGGGGCACCACTGCTCTGAGGGTGGGCAGGGAGGTGGCTCAGAATGTGTATGCTGGGGTCCACTGGGAGCTGGACTATTGGGGACATATACAGAGTTATTGCAAGGAGTCGGTTCATGGGATAGTGGGGGCTGGTGAGGCGAGTTTGCAGTTCACAGGGCAGCAGCAAGAAGGGCAGGAGCCCGAGCCACCACCCACGGGAGGACTCTCCCTTCTCAGGACACCCTGCTTCTGCTCTTTTTTTTTTCTTTTATTGAATAAGATATTATAAATGTGTCCTTATCCCCCCAATGTCCCCTCATCCCTCCAATCCTGCCCTCACCCTCACCCCCTGTTGTCCACATCTATCACTTATGCTTATATGCATGCATACAAGTCCTTTGGTTGATCTTTTCCCCTCACCCCCACCCTCCTCTGCCTTCTCTCTGAGTTTTGAGCATCTGATCGATGCTTCTCTGTTTCTACATCTGTTTTTGTTCATCGGTTTATGTTGTTCATTATAATCCACAAATGAGTGAGAGCATGTGATATTTATCTTTCTCTGACTGACTTATTTCACTTCCTGCTTCTGCTCTTGGGCCCTTCTGATGGGTGTGCCCACCCTACTCTGGAAGGTGACCACCTTTAAGCTGTCTGAATGCAGATGTTGACCTCACCTACAAAAGACCCCAGCACACGTTGGGATTGTGTCTCTGAGTGAACACAGCTGGCCATTGCAGAGAGGACCTGTATCCTGCATGGGCCCTGCCTACCCTCCCATCTGGCCGGTCTCAGTTTTCAACCTGGAGCCTGAGCTCTTTGCTCACCTGTCTTACCTGTGAACAGGGTCATGTGGCATCTACTTGGCCTTCAGGACTCAGCCTTGTGTTTCCCTCCCCTGCTGCCGACCTCTGCCCTCCTGGCAGCCACCCTGTTCTTTGATCATTGGCACTGGTCATCCAGAGCCTTTGGAAACCAGCACCTGGAGGCCCACAGGGTCGGTGTGGCCTCCCTTCAGTGCCAGCCCTTGGTCCCCACTGCCTCTTGGGGTTTTACATAGCATCGAGAGAGTGTGTCCGAGATCCTGGGTGGCGTCCCTCTCCCAGTGGCTGAAGTGGCCTGTCTGCTTCAGGACCCTGTCCAGGGGAGTGCCCGAGTACGGCTGCAAGGCGAACTTGCGGAAGACAGTAGTGAACTTCCCCCTGGAAGACGATGCCCTGGGCAGCACGGCGCCCCTGCAGCTGCCAGCCCACTGCCTGTTCCCCTGGTGTGGCTTGCTGCTGGACACGCGGACCCTGGAGGTGTTCTGTGACTACTCCAGGTAAGTGCGCCTAGCCAGGTGTACGTGGGCCAGTCTAGCCCTGTCCCTGCTCTCGGCAACATGTGGCTACAGTCCCAAAAGGTCAGAGGCCTCAGTGCTATCTTCCCCTCCAGAGCAGGAGCATGTCATTCTTGTTTGGGTCAGGGGACTGGCCAGGTGAGCAGTTTTCTGGAGTATTTTTGGTAAAAGGAAATTGTGTGGCAGACTTGGGGACCCCAGCATGTAGGGAAGCAGTACAGATCTGAGCCCAGAGATTTCAGGTCCTGCTGGACACGAGGCTCTTTGCAGTGAGGGCACACACTGTAATGCCCATCCTCAGCCTCCCTGGATGTCATGTGTTGCAGTTATGCCCAGACCTCGATCAGAGCAAGTCTCGCCTTCAGCCAGGGCTCCAAGCCTGGGAGGAGCATGCGTCGAAAGCTCTTTGCGGTGTTAAGGCTGAAATGTCACAGTCTGCTTCTGGATCTGCAGGTGAGCATGCCGCCAGCAGGTCTGCTACACAGCCAGCTGACTTCAGAGCTCAGAAGACCTGCTCAGTTTACCTGTGGGAGTTGTTTTATAGGTCCTGTTGTGTATTGTGTGTATAAGTATGCAGATGTGTGTATAAGTGTGTGGATGTGCATGCATGGGTGTGCGTGCATATGGGTATATGTTCACATGTGTGCGTGCATGGGTGTGCATGTGTGAGTGTATACATATGGGTGTATATACATGCATGTGAGTGTGCATATATGCCCCTGTGTGTATTGAGGGTCCTTTTCCTTATCCCCCCTCTGCTCCCATCTTCCTCAGCCCTGGAGCTCCTCCTTGCAGACTGTGGGACTCTGAGGCCTCAGCTGGCTCAGGCTTTAGAGCAGGGGTCCTCAAACTACGGCCCATGGGCCACATGCAAATACAAATATTGTATTTGTTCCCTTTTTGTTTTTTTACTTCGAAATAAGATATGTGCAGTGTGCATAGTAATTTGTTCATAGTTTTTTTTCAAACTATAGTCCGGCCCTCCAACGGTCTGAGGGACAGTGAACTGGCCCCCTGTTTAAAAAGTTTGAGGACCCCTGCTTTAGAGCCTCAGGGCCAGGATGTCATTCTGGCAGGTCTGGATGCTCATCTCCTTGTCCCTTTCTGCCTGGTTCCCTTGGGCAGCCCCAGCAGAGTCCTGACTCCACCACAGGCGGTGAGGGGCCACCAGTGAGGACACAATGGTCCTTTTTTTTTTTTGTTACTCCATTTGAGCTGGTGATAAAGCAAAAGATAAAAATTTAAACTTCAGATGCATTTCCAACATTTCCTTTCCTTGTGGCTCCAGGTGAATGGTCTTCAGACGGTTTGCACAAACGTTTACAAGATATTCCTGCTGCAGGCCTACAGGTGGGCTCACTGGATGCGCCACCACGGGGACGGGTGCACGGCCACGCGCCACCTGGGTCCCCCTTTCCCGAGCCTGGGGACAGCATGCACTCCCCGGCTCCCAGGCCTTCATGCCGAAACCTTCCGTTTATGAGAGCATTTTCAGCGGCAGAGGCTGCCTCTCTGTGTGGTTCATAGAGGCTCTGCTTTGTTTGAGGTCCTGTTCCCTTCACCTGGTGGTGACAGGGGGCGGCATGGCCTGGGGTGTCCCTGTCTCCCTATGGGCTAACCCATCCTGCTGTGGGGGGAGGGGAGGTCAGAGGAGGAGAGCTGCAGGGTGTGAGGAAGGCGGCCCACGCGTGGTCATGGGAGGCAGATGCCCTACTGGGAGGATCCCAGAGAGCAGAGGATCCAGGCAGTGCAGGTGACCATCCGTGGCCACCAACACTCCAGTGCCCCCCCAGAGGGGACTCTGGTGTGTGGCTCCCAATCAGCCCAGCCACCACTCCTGGCACACATTGGTGTGTGCTGAGGCCCAGCTGTGCTTCCAGAACATTCCCTGGTTTCGCGGCCACCTGCTGAGAACTGGGGCAGAACACAGTGGAGCCACTCACTGGTTGTCCTGAGTCTTTGCTGGTAAACCAGTTCCACTGTCAAGTTGTGCTGGTCCCTCCGGAAGATGGACATTAACCTGGCTACCTGCCACCAAGCAGCTCACGGGGAAAGCATTCTGCCCAAAGTCAGGGCCAGTGGCTGTAAGCCGTGGGGTGGATGAGGGGTCCACGTGTCTCCCGAGTGCTGGGAAGCCAGGCAGCTATGTTTTGAGCCCCTGAGTTCGTGTTACCCAAGGCTGTGCCCATATGAGACAAGGTCGTCTCGTAGGAACTGGATGGGCTCTTGGAGGAAATGCCTGTTAAATGTCACCAAGAAACCCCTTAGGCCCCGGGGGCCCATGCCCTGTGCTTCGGCCAGGAGGGCCATGTGTGTGCTTCCATTGTTCCCTTGGTGTCTGGGAAGCATGGAGCCCGTGGGCTCAGTCCAGGGACCCCAGTGCTCAGGCCGCCACCTCCTGCTTTTCATGTGTTTCCTCCTTCACCTGCATCTTCTCCCATGCACTCCTGCTCCGTGTGCAAGCTGGTACACTCCTGCTCCATGTGCGAGCTGCCGTGGCTCCTCTGCAGATGTGTTCAGTATAAACAGGAACATGCCCTCAGGCCATTCACAGCCAACAACAAGGCGGGTGTACACCCTCTCACTTCTCGGGCCCTCAGGGATGAGGAGCAGTCAGGTGATGCTTCCAGGTCAGCGGGAGGCCAGACCCTGACCAGCCCCTGACCAGCCCCAGTCCTTGGAGGCCACCTTGCCTGCTGAAGGTCTTGCTCTGGTGTTCAGCCCAGCCTCACCCTGTGTCCCCTCGCTCTGTGGGCCCCTGGCCTCAGACACCTGCCTGCCAGGGAATGGTGTAGTGACCTGGGTACAGAGCGGGCACCTGGGGCAGCTCCATGCTCCTCATTCAGGGAGCGCAGTCCCAAAGCAACAGTGGGTGCCGAGCTGCCTTCTCCACCGCGTGAGAGTTAGCTGCTTCCCAATGTGGAAGGTTAGGCATGCGGGGCTGCCCGTGCCTCCCCTGCAGGAGGGGGTACGTAAAGCTGGACCGTGAAGGCCATAGCAGCCAGGGCTGCGGCATTGAGCCCAGGGAATGTCCTGGCACTCGGAGCAGGACACTCACCGGGCGGTCTGAGGACCTGCCGGGCTCAGCCTTTTTGGACAAGCGTGGGCTTCAGGTTGGAGTCTTTCGCAGACGTGATATTCACTAGTGGAGGCCTCTCCCCACCCTGCATTAAGCACCACCCCTCCTTTGGGAGAGGGTCCTCCAACTGCAGAATACGGTCCCCTTCCGCGGCCCCCACCCAGTTTCCAGGCCTGGCTCGCCCCTCCCATGAGTGGGGAAGATACCTCCACCTCAACAGGGTGAGCGTGAGGGAGCGGTCAGACTGCCGGCTGATGGACACACATGCACGTTGTTTGGAAGGGGCCCAGGGAATCGGCCATGTGCACACCGGCCCCTGTAGACATACACACCTGCTCGTGCACATGTTGCAGCCGCGGGACTTTCCTCTGATAAACCTGACCTTCCTCAGGTTCCATGCCTGTGTGCTCCAGCTCCCGTTTAATCAGCACGTTCGCAAGAACCCCGCGTTTTTCCTCCGCGTCATCTCTGACACCGCGTCACGCTGCCACACCCTTCTGAAAGCCAAGAATCCAGGTGGGTGCAAGCGACCCAGGGCTGGGGTGGCCTGTGGTGCTGGCAAATGCTCACCGCACGATTCCAGCACGGAGCTGCCTGTGCTCCATGAGCGCTGTGGCTGGAACAGCTCCCGCCCTGGTGTAGGGAGGCAGGATTCAGGGAATTGGGCTCTCGACACTTCCCAGCCGGTTTAACTTGCTGAGCACTAGCTGACCTGTCCCCCACCCTCTGCTGCGTGGGCAGACATTTGTCCTGATTGGAACGCGAGGGGATGTTTGGGAGCTGCCTTCTCCCGGGCAGGGCCTCCTCTCTGGTGCTCAGGGGGAGCTTGCACAAATCCAGGCAGTAATCAGGAGGAGGCTGGGCCCCAAGTCCCCTGCCCGTCTTACGGGGACCTGGGGGGGGGGGGGGGGACGGGACACACACCCACACCATCCACTTCGCCCCGTCTCTGCTCCACAGCCTCGTCATGCGCAGTCATAATCAGCCTCAGTTCAGGTCGTGCTGTGTCTTTGTGGTCCTGAACTTGACCGACTGGACTTTCTATTTATTTCTGTTTTGAGGAAGTTTCTTTGAAGAAATTGAAAACATTTCAGTTGTCAGAATTGCGTGTACCTGTTGTTGGGTGGTCCCTGAAACAAAGTCTCTATTTGGACCCCGCTCCTGCACTCAGCCCGGCAGGGACCCCTGGTGTCCACGGGAGCACAGGTCTCTTCTGGGAGGAGCACTGGGACACGGGCCAGTGAGGGTGTCAGCCTCTGCATGTGTTGTTCCCAGGGATGCCTCTGGGGACCAAGGGCGCTGCAGGCCCGTTTCCTTCTGAAGCCGCAAGGTGGCTGTGCTTTCACGCCTTCCTGCTGAAGCTGTCTCGCCACAGCGCCACCTACAGGTGTCTCCTGGGAGCACTCCAGGCTGGTAAGCTTGGGCAGAGTGCCCGCCCCAAGGCACCCCCTGTGCAGGTGCAGGGCCTATCCTTGTCCTTGAGTGAGCAGTTGTCCACCCCTCTGTGTCTGAGTAACAGGGGTGGGGGGAACAGGAGTGTACAGGTGGCTCGAGGGTCCTGCCTCCCTCACCTGGGGGGCTTGGCATGCCCACTCAGTCGCTCCACCCCTCCCCCCTCCCATCCAAGGACGACATTTCCCGCGGGAACTGCGTCTCCCTCTCCTCCAGCCCCGCTGGTCTGAGTGCCCTTCCTCCCACCCCTGGCCTGTGTCCTGGCTGCACCCCCTCTCCTCCGTGCTCTGACATCCTTACTGGTCCCTGTCTGTTCCTCGGCCATGCGCCTGGAGCCTGACCTGCACACAGTGGGCGCTCAGGACTCAGCCGTCTCTTCCTGCCCCTCAGTGGGCCCACGAGGCTGAGGTGAACATTCTCTGCTTCCCTCTGGGAAGAGGTCTGATCTCAATCATCTTGCAGCCCAAGCACAGTTGTGCCGGCAGCTCCCGAGGGCGACGCTGGCCACCCTGGAGGCCGCAGCCGACCCAGCCCTGACCACAGACTTCAGGACCATCTTGGACTGATGTCCAGTCAGCTTCTCACAGGCCCTCGAGCTCATCCCCAGCTGCGTCCACCCAGAGGGTCTGGCCCCCGTGCCCTGAGACCCCGACCTGTGCTGCTGGCTGGGCTGCTCCCTGGAGGGGGTCGCCCCCAAGTCATCGAGGAAGCAGAGCCCACCCAGCCCCACCCCCACCGCCCCTTTCTAGTGACAGGTTTGTCCTTCAGCTGCCCGCTGCCAGGAGGAGGCAGGTACGAGAGCCTGGTTGGGGCGTTGGCATCTGGAAGGGAAGCATCAGGGACCTTTGTCACCCTCCTTGCTGCGGGGTCACCCTGGTCTGCAGTGATGGCCCACGTGTGGTGGGTGTGTGTGACCTCCTTCCTGCTGATCGGCTGTGACTCAAGTCGTCCACACCCGCTGGAGCAGCATTCCTCCAGCTGCCCCCAGCTGCATCCAAAGTCCATGTCTCAACGAACTTGCCCAGAAGCAAAGGGCCCAGTCAGCTGTTTGAGCCCGTTCCCCACCATCCACACCCACGCTTCTGACCTGCGTGTCCCCATGACCTGCCCAGGCCTCCTGGAGCCAAGCATACAGCACCCCCCGCCCCTGCCCCCACCCCCGCTTGCCACTTCCACTTCCGGAGTCTTCTGCTGGCCCCACTCAGCACACAGCCCCACGTGGCCCCTCCTGCACTACCTCCTGCCCCCACCCCAGGGATGGGGTGAGAGAAGAGCCTTTGTATATTTTCTTAGTTTTTAAATATTTCTCTTATGTTTGTATTAAAATATGCACCACGTATTGTTATCTATATAAACACGAGTATTGAGTTGATGTGCATGGGCCCTTGGTTTGGCGGGGCCCGGGGTGGGGGGCGGTCCTCCTGGGGTAGAGATGTGGGAGGGAGGGAGGAGGTGGTAGATGGGAAGGGCGCTCCCACAGGGCAGGTGCAGCATGCCGGTGGGCGGGAAGGCCCCAGCCCAGCACCCTCCCCTGCCTACAGCCCACTGCACTGGCTTAGCTTGGAGGTGACTTGGGAGCTCTTGGGGCAGCAGATTTCAACCTGAGCTCTGGGTTTTGGTGCTGGAACCACACATACTTGGGGTCCTGTCCCCCAAGTTTATAGTTCAGGTCTGGGGTGGGACCTGAGAATTTGCACTTTTAACAAGTTCCTGATACTGCTGGCTGGTGGGGTGAGGGCCCCACACAGAACCACTGCTGGGGGCACCGGGAGGTTTGGGGGCTGGTCTTGGGGCTCTTCTATGCAGTGGCCAGGAGAGCAGACAGCTGCTTGCTTGGTCCATGGTCAGGAGTTGGAGGAGTGTGGAGGGTGAGGGTATGGGGATGTGGATGACTGGCATCCCAGAGGAGCTTGTATGGGAGTGGGCAGTCTGGGGCCTTGGTGATGGGGAGGAGGGGCCACCCTCACAGCCTCACCAGAGCCTCCATACCCACCACGTCCCTGACCCGATCCCCACCTCTGGGTCCACCCTGTCCTCCAGTCCCTGTGAGGAGCCCCAGTGACAGAAGGGCTTGTCTGCGGAGTGGCAGGTGTCATCAGGAAAAGGAGCCGGAGTTAGGTCCTCCTCTTTGTGGAAACGACCCCTTGAGTGGGAGACCCTTAGCATGCCTGTCTGGACCTCTGTGGGGGGCACGCTGTGCACCAGTGGGCTATGCAGGGCCTTGGACCGAGAGCCAGAAGGATTGCACAAAGAACAACAGGAAGGGGTGGCAGCTCAAAGGAGGTGTCATTGGGGAAAAAACAACAACAGTCCCCACCAGGGGAGTTGGCGCTGGGGTGGAGTGGTGAGCACTTTGGAGGCTTCCTTCCGGATGTCCCTAATGGGGCCACGAAACGTGACAGGTGCCGTTGAGTGTACCTGGGAGGGGTTGCGTGTGTGCTGCGGTCGAAGTTTATGGATATTGCCTTGTTTACTGCTACTGCGGCGAGCGTTCAAGTAACTATGCGTTTATGGCTGACCCAAGTCCACCACGGGCATCGTAAATGCCCAGGAGAAATGAGCAGTGAGAGGCTCAGCCCCACCCTGGGCGCCAGCCTGCAGTGCCCTCACTATCGCAAACTCGGGAGGACAGCTCAGGGTGGAGGACACTCGGGGCAGGTAGGACCGGGCCCAACCAGGCCCCGCAGGCACCTGAGACAGCAGATTTCAACCTGAGCTCTGGGTTCCTTGGCGCCTGAACTACACATAGTTGGGGTGCTGTCCCAAGTTTATAGTTCAGCAAGTCTGGGGTGGGACAGGCACCTGAGCTGACCCTCGCTGGCTACCCCAAACTCACGGCACCCTGGGCATTTCGGGCATTTCCATAGCAGACTGGGCCCAGGAGGTCAGCTCTGGCTCCGTTATCCATCTCCTAGAAGCTGTAGAATCTTGTTCTCTAGGAAATAATCCTGTGGCAGCTTTACTCAGTCACGTGCACCTTTACCCAAGTGTTAAGCCCTTGAGAAGGGCGCACGCTGTGGTCAGGCTTTACTCGCTGAGAATTTCTGATTTATCTCTTTTCTCAAAACCGCTGTGCAGTCTGTCAAATTCAGGGTGAAGTGTGAAAACAATAAACTTTTTAAAAGAAGGATTGCTGGTCTTCCCTAGAACTAAACCGCATGAATGGGAGCCTATTTGCGCCTGCATCCCACAGATGTGTGTGGAGCAAGTGGAGTGAAGCTGTGAAAGGAGCAACCAGGATGCAAGGGTGAAAGCAGATGACGCCCCAGGACCCCCAAGGGCTCAGTGGTTATACCCCAGTCCCATGACCTTGCCCCTCCCTTGCCCGTGTGTGTACCTGGCTGTGAAGGGGTCCCAAACCTGGGTGGGCTCAGAACGCCCCGGTGCTGTGAGGGGCAGAACAATGACCCCCAATGTGGCCCACGCCCTAATCCCGAAACCTGCAAGGGATATTAGGTAACTAATCAGCAGACTGAAATGGGAGATGATTCTGGATTATCTAGGAGAACCAATGTGATCACAGGGTCCCTAAAAGGCTGAGAGACAGTGTGTCAGAGAGATGCCACCGGAGAAAGACTGGCCATTGCTGGCTTTTCGACAGAGGAAGGGGCAAATGTCAGGACTCGCCCAACTGTGGGGCTTACTACACACTTTGGGGTACCCTTGAATTCAGTCCATTTTCACACCCAGCTGCCGTTGGGCATCAGTCGTTCATGTTCTGTTTGCCCAGTCTGAGCTGGCTGTGGGCACAGATGGCTCCCAACAGAGGCCTGGCCTGGGCTGTGTATAACCTGCCGTAAAACTTGCTGTCTGGGGGTTTTCAGCACCCTGGACAGTGTTAGCCCAACTGGGGATTGGTTCAAAAGGCGCTTAGACAGGCATGTGCGGGGTCTTCATGGGGGTTGTTCCCAGCAGCACGTAGCCAAGGACATGATGGTCTCGGGGTGACAGGTCAGAAACAAGCCTGTGTGTTTGTGGACCTGACCCCTGGCTCCGTACCGGTGGAGAGGAGAGGGAGGGAGGGCGGGCGGGCAGGTGAGGAGCTGGGCAAGAGGCACTGTGCTGAGGGCTCTAGTGCAGGCAGGTCCTGGCTGTGGGCTGCAGGAGGGCTTGGTGCCTGGCGCCACCAGCACTGGCACCGGCACAGGGGAGTGACAGGGAGCGAGGGGAGCGGCTGGGAGTGATGTTGCCCGCCTTGGAGACAGTGGGAACCTGAATGATAATCGGCCTTTCTGTACCTTCTTGACACACATTTCAGTCTGAGAAAGTTTTAAAAGGACTAAAGGCAGTGTTTCTGATAAAACCGCAGGAGCAGCCAGGCAGCCCCAGCTCCCTGACAGGGCTCACTCCTCCCTCGAGGAGGGTCTGGGGAGGCCATGGGTTCCCTGGGACGATTCTCCATATCAGGCTGCCCACCTCGCCTGAGACAAACCCATGTCCTGCTGCCTGCATGGTTCCCTTTGCCTGCGTAGCCATGGCAGACGGTCCCCATGACCTGAGTGCGCTAGGTGCAGGGGCTGCTGCAGGCAGGGACTCATTCACTTCGCCTTGGAGATCAGCCTGAAATTCCCACCACCCACGTGGCGCAAGGCCAGTGTAAAGGGAGTGGATGTGGCTTCCTCAGGACCCGCTCCTCTGGCCTGCTTGGCAGCAGGACCTCCCTGCCACTTTGCCCATGGATCTGCCAGGTGCATCCTATGGTCACCCAGACAGTGCTGTGCAGGACCCCAGCCCGCAGGGCCCTGGCACCAGATGCCGGGCTTTCTCCCATGTGGTGAACAGCATGGACAGTGATGTCTAAGCTGGGCTGTGTGCTGAGAGGGTCGGAGGCGTGAGAGTGTCTGGAAGCAATAACCACAGGTCTCGGGGTCGGTGAGTATAATGGGGTCGGGTGATCTGTGAGCGAGGGTGTACAGGCCAGGACCTCCCGCCCTCAGCGGATCTCGCTGTCGGAGACCTTGCTGGCCTGCAGCTTCAGGCACATGTTCTGCTGCACATTCTTCTTCTTCTTCCTGCGCCAGATGGGCAGCTGGGCCATCGCAACTCCCGGGACCAACAGTGCAGGCAAGAAGGACAGGAGCCCACAGATGGCCTGCACCCAGCCCGGGTAGGACTTCTCCTGCCTCGAGGGGAACTGCTTCTGCAGAGACACAAGGCCACAGGGTGAGTGTCCAAGGGAGGGGGCAGCGTCCCCCAGACCCACCACCGGGGCAGAGCGAGGCTGACCCACAGCCAAGTGAATGTGGTGGGTGGGCAGCTTCCCCCAATCTCTTCCTGAAATGAAGCAGCAGGTTGGTTCATTCCAGGTGGATGAATGGAAAAGAGACGGGGCCAGAGGCTGCTCCCTGAGCAGTGAGGGCGCAGGCGGATGAAGGCTTAGGACAGGACGTTGGCCGAGCCTCCTGTGGGGGCTGGGCTCTGAGAGACAGGCCGGGAACCTAAGGGGCTGTGTTCTGAAAAGAGCCACCCTGTGTACCCGAGGGAACCCACCATCGCGAGGTTGCCTCGGCTTGACCCACGGGGCATCATTAGGCCCTGGGACCCCCTCTGTCCCCTCTGTTGGGGAACGAGACAACACACCGACTTCAGGTCCTTCCTTTGAGGTTCACAAGGCACTACTGTATGAACCTAATAGGATAATATTCACAAAAATTCTTTGAGAAACAGCTCCATGTCTCCTTCTCCTGCCCATGGTACCTTGGGCAGCTCCCCTTTCCAAAGGGGGATTTGGACAGAATTGCTTCCATGCTCCCCACAGGGGCACAGTGAGGTTCAGAGTGGCTAGACGGGGTGGCAGGTCAGCCGGGCCACATGGCTCAGCCCTCGGACAGGGCTTGGTGGCAGTTCAGTGACACGTGCTACATGCACCTTCTCTCATCTCAGACGGAGTGGGCAGTGTGAGGAGCTTGTCCCCACAGCACTTGGGAAGTGCAGCTGGGGCCTACACCTCTGTGTGCGGGGCTATCAGGGGGGACCTGTGATGTCACCAGAGTCTGGAAACTGCTTGTCCTCCTGCTACTGGCTGAGGCTGTTCCGGCTGCCTGAGTCACCTCTAATGCTCCAGGGCACTCTCGGGGCCTCCTGACCTCGGATGACACAGCAAAGGCAGCCCACAGGGTCACTTAGGGTACACTTGTCCACCATGAATGTCATCTGGGCTTGGGAGCACCAGAGCTGGGCCAGGCCAGGCCCGAGGCAGATCCCAGGGTCCCTGGGTCCCCATCCGAAGGACCTACGTATTGGGGGTTCCAGGCCTTGTAGCTCAGTGTTGTCCAGACCAGGAAGATAATATAAGCCACGAAGATGGTCAGCAGCAGCAGGGGGCTGATGACCTTCCAGGTCACACGCCAGTAGAGGCCAGGCCGCCTCCCGGTCATCCATTCAATGTCGTCACAGAACCTGCCAGAGACATTGGGCTTAGGTTCCCCCACCGGGCCCCATGTCTGCAAGCCCACATGCTCCGCCAGCAGCTTCATCCAGTGTCACCAAGATGTGGCCTGAGGGGCTGTGCCCCACTCCATGCCATCCTTTGCCCCCATGGCTTCCTGAGTAGCCACCCGACGGGCAGCCCTCTCAGATTCTGATGAGGACTCAACTCCCGTCGGTAAGTGGAAATGTCCTGAGCGAGCAGGTCAGTCCGGCCAAGGAAGGGGATTGGGAAGGGGATGCTTGAGGGGCTCCTTGCCTGTGCCAGTCAGCAAGGAGGAGGTCAGCCCAGCCCCAGCCTGGCCCCTGGGTGAGGTGCCTCTGGGCAGGAACTGTGAGTTCCACCCCTGGGAGGTTCAGCTGCTGGGTGAGAAGCAGCAAAGCCCCTGCCAGCCCAGCTGTGAGAAGGAAGCAGGTGCCTGACCTGGTGCCCTCAGTGCCCAGGGTGGAGAAGGGACCTGGACAGCATTGACCCCCAAATGTACAGCAGCTGCATCTAGGAGCCAATGGAAGGGCAGGACCCCCTGAGGCCCTCCCTCTGCTTGCTCCCTCCAGCCCAGCTCTACTCCAGGTGTTTCCCAAGATCCCACAGCTGGCTGAAGTCGAGGGCTCACTGTTCATCCCACATTACCAGGTCAGGCCCCTGCCAGACAGCTGCCTCTCACTTGCTCCTCTCCAGGTGGGCAGTGTCTCACCTCGGGACAAGCACGCTGGCCCCTGTGCCCACAGAGTGGGGGGAAGGCCCTGGATTTGTGACTTCCAATATTCCTTGGAACCAAGGACAGAGAGTGTGCAAGTTACAGGTGCAAATGCAGGTGTGAGTCCAGGTGTGAGTGAAGATGTGAGTGAAGATGTGAGTGACAAGTATGCAGCAGGCCTGAGCCAGGTAGAGATGGGTAGAACAGGTGCTAAGCCTTCTCGGAGGCCGCCAGGAGGGCATCTGGGCCTCCTGTGCCCTAGCGTCTACCTATCGTTGTACTTGAGGAGTCTGCCCCATGTGGCTGTAAACTAGCCATTTTGTTTCTTGTCTGCCCACAGTCTGGGAGGCTGGTACAGCCACATGGGTGGGCCCTGTGGGGGCTTCTGTGGATACCTGAGCGCCACTCTTGGGAGGGGCCTCAGATGATTCTGTCTCATCTCTGTAGCTGCCCTGGAGACTGGCAGCCACGATGCCCAGACATTGTATACAAGGGATGCTGGGGACAGAGGGGCAGGACCCCAGCCCCAGCCGACGCCAAAGGAAGTGGAACTCACCGTTCCATCCCATAAACATAGACGACGCCGATCACCTCGAAGAAGGCGAAGATGATCAGGTTCAGGGAAGCAGCGTATTTGTCGAAAACCTCAAGCCAGTAGTTCCCGGACTGCAGCGTGAAGCAGGTTGCCACGAGGAAGCAGAGCAGGCAGACCGTCCCTGCGGGCACGCACACTCATGCCTCGCAAGCCGCCCTGCTGCTGCCCGCCCAGCTCTCCCACCCTCCCCCTGTCTGCTTGTCCCCACCGATTCCTGAACTGTGCCCAGAGGGCAGTGTGAGAAGGGATCCCTGCTCTAGCCCTGCTCCGCTCCCCATCATGGCCCTTGGGAGTTAGTATAGGGCCACTGGGGCCAGCACTGAGAGGTGACAAGGCTGACCCCGCCCTCCGTGAGACGGACACGGCCCTTGAGCCCTCATGGAGGAGGGCGTCTGGAGAGTGGTTAGGAGTGAAACCAGAGGCAGGTGAACAGCGAGGACACTCACCAGTCAGGATCTCCTTGGGAACCCACCGTGGCAGGACCCCCATATCCAGGAGTGGCGTGATGACACCCTCGATGTTCCCGAACATGGATGACAGTCCCAAGGTGAACAGCATCGAGAAGAAGAGCACGGCCCACGCGGGCGATCCCGGCATGTGCAGGATGGCCTCCGTGAAGACAATGAAGGCCAGGCCCGTGCCTGAGGCGCTCTGCAAGACACGCACAGCCGCACTGGGACACACGTGCACGGGCTCCCAAGCTTGACACATACACCGACACTCCTCATGCTCAGACACACGCACCAACATGTCCTGTACTGGCAGACATGTGCCCTGACACCCTCCTGGCCTCGGGTGAGGTGCCTTCAACAGCCTGTAGCTAGCATGTGCCCTGGGACCCGGGCCGCTGGGCTCAGGCACCATCAGACCACTGCCTTGAGGACCTGCCCATCTCAGCCTGCTGCACGGGCCCCGAGGGTCAGCGGGCCCTGTGCGCAGCTGCCAACTCCTCCACAACCAGTGACGCCCTCCCATGGCCAGCCGTCAGCAGCAAGGCCAGGCCCTCAGTACCTTATCCAGAAAGTCTTGCAGACGGCAGGACTCCAGATGCAGCCCGGCCAACCTCTCAGGCTGGGTGGCATTCAGGTGTGTGAGGACAGCAGCGTACTCGTCGTTGGAGATGCTCTGGTCTGGGAAATCAAACTCATTGGTGAGGCTGAGGATGTTCCTGCAGGGACAGAGGCGGAGTAAGCGCTCAGTGGGCCCGGCTCCCACAACTGAACACGCCCAGAAAGGACCACGACCATCCCAGTGAGGGTCAGCCCCTCGGAGCTGCCAGGGTCTCCAGGACACCCAGTGGAGGGCGGGCCTGGAGGGGACGCTCCCCAGTAGGTACAACTGGCCCTGGGCAGTGGCAGCTCCTTGCCTCCTGCACCTGTGGGTCCCCAGCCAACACTGGGCACAGAGCTCCCCGAAGGCCCGGGGAGGGTGGGCCAAGCTCTGCTCCTCTAGCCTCAAAGTCGGAAGAGCTTCGCGCCGCCTCCAGGGCTCCTGACCCAAAGGAGTATCGTAGGTGCTTCTGTATTTGCAAGTTTGCCTGCTTGTTACAGTTATTTGTAACCTCAGAGTCAGCACCGTGGCCCTTCCGTTGTATCTGAGGACATGTTCAGAGCGGTATGTCCCACCGAGACCGGCCAGGCCCGCACCGCCTTCCTGTCTCACCTCTACTGTGGACAGGATCCTTCTTACAGCCCAGTTAGGGCCACGGTTTTCACATCTTTTGTGCCTTTTGATGGTGATTTTGCTGTTTAAATGTCCCCCAAGGACAGTACTGATGTGTCACTAAATGCAGTGAGTAGGACACGCCGCCCGGAAGCTTAACCGGCTGACCCCTAGCCCAGTTAATGGATCAACAGCTCGTGTTCACCAGGCGTCTCGGGGGGGATTACACTGCCCCCAGGGCACAGGCCCGCAGCGCCTCTGGAACCTTCCACCCCTCCTGGGAGCACTGTCTGTCCTCTTCCTTCCTCTGCAGGCTCGGCCCAGCACCTCAGAACAGTGTCACGTTAGCACCGTGGACATGGCATGGACATGGCGGAGCACCTTCTGCAGCTCTCGGGGGGCGTCCTTCCTGCCTCTCCAGCTCCTGGTGCTCTCGGCTTGCCGGGCCGTGGCCGTACCCCTGAAGCCTCTGCTTGTCATCACACGGCCTCTCCCTGTGTGTCTGTCTCATATAAGAACCCTCTCCTGGATTCAGGGCACCCTATCCAGTATGATCTCATCTTGATCAACACTCTCTGCAAAGACCCTATTTTCAAATCAGGTCACGTTCGATGTTTTGGGTGAACATACCCTTTGGGGGACACTCCCCCTTTTGCCCTAAGGAACGAGGAGGTCACTGAGTGGGACCCTAGGGCAGCAGGCCCCATCTGGTGGCCCTAGGACACTGTGCTCACCTGTCCAAGCAGAGCCCGTAGTCATTGGCCGCCTTGAACCCCAAGACAGAGAAGACAGCAATGGAGGCGTAGAGGGAGGTCATGCTGTTGATCAGGGCGATGGTCACTGCGTCCTTCTCGCAGTCGTTCCTGAGCAGATGGAGCGCCTGGCTGTGGTTAGGCCCTCGGGGAGGACACTCGGAGGGAGCGTGCTGCCTCAGCACCCCATCTGGATGCCCCCACGCTGCTCCGGGCCCTCTTGTGCGTGACCCAGAAACTCTGCACTGTTCCTGGTGCTCTCAGGACAGCCTTGGCCCCTCCTGCCCACCCCTCCTCACCAGCCCCTCCTGCCTCCAGGCTGCTGAGGTGGGTGAACTAACTGAGCTACTGGGGTGAGAGTTGAGACAGTAACTTGTCAACACAGCCAGGGCCCAGCTGGCCTTGGCCTCCGCCCCCTGCCCCTGCCCGCTCTGAGAGGCGAGAACACTGACACCACAGGAATTCAGTTTAGGGGTGTCACAGGGCCTCCACTGTGTAGTTTACGATGCCGTGGTTGTCACGGGAGTACCAGGTGGCTGTGGCTCCTTGCAGAGCGGAGGCCTAGTCTGCTTTAGTGACTACAGAGGCGACACGTGTGGCATCTCTGCTCCACGACCTCGGGAGCCACACGCGTGGCCTGTGTTGGTGTGCCCGACCCAGTTATGGCCTTGTTCCTGGGTTTGGTTATCTGGGCTCTCTTCCAGCAGCGGCTCTGGAACGTGCGGGCGGCTGCCTGGAGGCCCTGACCTCTGGCCCCAGGGATGACTCAGTAATTGCTGGAATGCCCAGAATCTGGTCTCATCTCATGTTCGCCTTCGCTTGCCCTCTGTCCCAGGCAGGAAGCCCCATAAAGATGTGCTTAGTGAGATAGGCCCGGCACCTCGGCACCTCGGTTGGAAGGGACCCACCCGAGCCTGGCCCTACCTGGGCGGGTTGTAACTCGCTAACGCGATGTGTCCTCCGAAGGCCAAGGACAGAGAGAAGAATATCTGGGTGGCTGCGTCCAGCCACACCCGGGGGCTCTGGAGGGTCTGCATCTGGAGGGAGACAGGAGGCCCCTGTGCCACAGCCAACCTCACCTGCCCCACGCCTGCTGTCCCAGGGCTTGCCCAGGACTTCCTCTGGGCAGCGGTCATGAGTGGCGTCACCTGCTCAGGCCCAGGGGCAGTTGAGGACCATGCAGGAGGGAGTGTGCTTGGAAGGGCCGCTTGCAAACTCGGCCTCCCGTCCTGTGACGTGTCAAAGAACCCACAGCTCCCGTCCACATGGGACACGTGGGTGCTGAGAACTTGGCTGCAGACCCTCTCAGGCTGGAAATGGGTCTGAGCGACTTGAACCTGGGTGTGCTGATCTGCTCCTCTCAGACCTGGTGGATTTGAGTGACTTGAAGTCTCCCACCTGCAGGGGGGTGGGGGTGAGGGGGCAAACACACTTCCACACAAATGTCCCCTTCCCTTCCCCTGGGGCGGGCACTGCCTGGGGAGCCTGGGGCGTGTGGTGCAGCCCCCGGAAGCTGACAGGGGCTGCTGGGATCTGGAGAGCATGGAATGTCTAGAAGGGCTGTGGGCTTTGGTGGGCAGGCCCCTTGGTCCCGTGGCTCCTTGCCTGGTGGGGCTGTGCAGCTAGACGAGGTTCTCAGAGGTGTGGGATCCAGGGCACTAGGGATGGGACAGCAGGTGCCCAGCCAGCCTCTCCCCTGAGCCCAACATCCTGCAAGCACCAAAGTCCGCATGCCCCAAACCGTGTCCTCCTCCTGCTCCCTTCACCCTGACCCTGACCTCCTTCCCGAGGCCCACGGTCCCCTCCTCCTCCTCCTCACCCCACGAGGCCAGGGGGTGGGATGAGCTGGGCTGGGCTTGGCTGTGGTCCTACTTGTGTGCTCCCTGGTGCCTGGACTTCCATTTGAGACCCACTTACGTTGGGAGTGAACAGGTAGATTAACCCTTCCGTCGCGCCGGGCAGGGTGAGTCCTCTGATAAGGAAGATGGTCAGGACCAGGTAGGGGAACAAGGCTGTGAAATAAATTACCTGAAAGAAAGACCAGATTGTGAGACTTTTCAATGCTATCTGTTCCGCATAAAAATCTTTAGAGAGGCAGGCCTGCTGGGGACACGCCTCAGTGGCCAGTGGCCCGTCATTCATCTGGGACCTGGTCAGGTCAGGGCGGAGGGCACTGGGGAGGTGGTGGGTGGGATTCGGTCAAGCTTGGAGGGGTCGGAGCTGGCTGTGGTGGTCACAGTGGACTCACATAGGTGTTTGTGCCTGTGGGTCAGCTGAGGGAAGCACTGACTTCCTGTGCGGCGGCCTCCCTCTTGTTCACACTGTAGGCATTGAGTTCTCGCTTCACCTCTTCCCACCCCGACCCCCTGGCTGGCCACTCTCAGGTCCTCAGGGTCCCACTCTTGCCCACACCCGCACCCACTCTCAGCCCAGTTTGGGCAGGAGTCTGCACACACGGTGTCGATGCAAAATCAATCTCCTTTCTCACTGCCCCCCAGACTGACTTTGGCGGTCACCCTGGCACAAAGTGACAGGGACTTTCTTAACTGGGCCGCCTGGAGTAGCTGGCTGGCTTGTTGGGCCTCACAGCTGCTCCGTCACCCTCAGTAACTCCAGTCCTCTCAAGTGTGGAGACCCTCATGTGAGAGGAGCTGTGACGCCCACATGCCCACTGAGGAGCATCCAGGTGCACACGTGGGTGGGTCTGTGCAAGAGCCGCACAGCCACGACCGGGAGCCGGGGTCTGCAGGTGCCTGGACCTGCACGGAGTGACTTAAAAAGATAGGTATGGCCCTTGCTGATATGGCTCAGTTGGTTGAAGCAACGTCCTGCACACCAAAGGGTCAGAAGTTCAAGTCCCAGTTAGGGCACATACCTAGGTTATGAGTTCAATCCCTGCTCAGGGATTGTGTGTGCGGCAGCCAATGGATGTTTTTTCTCTTATATCGATGTTTCTCTTTCTCTTCCTCTCTCTTCCTCTCTCTTTGGAATCAATTAAAAATATATCCTCAGGTGAGGATTAAAGAGAGGGGGGGCAGAATACTCAAAAAAGAAAGAAAAAGAAACAAAGAACAGACCTAACAAGTTCAAAACAAACACAAGTGACAGACTTATATGAACCAGGTCAATAATTGCATTAAATGTAAGCGGTCTGAACACCCTACACAAAAGGCAGGGATCATCAGATTAGATTGGGGGAAAAGCAAGACCAACTGCATGCTGTCGAGGACAAGAAACGCACTTTAAACAGAGGTTCCAACAGGTTAAAAGAAGCAGAATGGAAAAACATAGGATGTCAACATGGTCGGAGAAGGCTGGGCGGCTATGTTAATATCTTAATCGACTTCAGAGCAAAGTCTATGACTAGGGTAAGGACGGTCACTCTGTACGGATAAAGGCATTGATTCTCCAAGGAGATATGACAGTCTTGATGCCCAAACCTCTCCCAGCAGAGCCTCTAAATCCACTCTGACGGCAGTGGGGGGAGGGGGCTCTGCACCCGGAGGGAGTGAGGGAGAGGGTCTGCCCCGCAGGCTCTCACCTTTCCGGTGGATTCGATGCCTCTGATGACACACAGGTACAGGACTGCCCAGCAGGCCGCCAAGCAGACCAGCAGCCGCCACTGGATGGAGCCGCTGTAATCGATGTCGGCCGTGATGTTCAGTGTCTGCCGGTACCAGAAGTAGCTGACGGAGCTGCTGCCCTGGCACTCCTCCACGAACCCTGAAACCAGGAGGTCTGGTCACGGGGCTGGTCTCGGGGCTCAGGTGGGATTTGGGCTTTGCATCCTCCGCCCAGGGATGAGACTGTGCATAATGCACCCTGGACCGGTGCCCTCCTCTGCCCAGGGCGCCCAGTATGGCCAATAGGGTGGACACAGGGAGCCGCCAGGCCTGATTTACTGCCAGGCACCCAGGGCCAGCACTGTTCAGAATGAGTGAAACGCAAGCTCATACCAACCAGAGGTGGGAGGGGAGAACGTGAGCCAACTGCTGAAAACAATGACCGTTTCCCACGTGGCCGAGATCTAGTCAGATCCAGCACCAGGCTGGGGTCTGGACCTAACAACCTAATTCAGCCAACGCCGCCATCCCCTGCTAACCCTCTCATCACTGGGCCCAGCGTGGCTCTAAGCCCACAGCAGAGCGTGTCTGTGGGCCCCTGGGCCCAGCAGTGAGCAGAGACAAAGGAGAAGAGAATCGGAGTTCAGACGCGCTATTTCAGGGTGACCATGAGGGGCTCCGCGCAAAGGCAGGGCGTGGACTCCCCTGGTCCCGGCACTACCTGTCTGGTTGAGGTTCAGCGGGCAGGTGCTCCAGGGCAGCGGGTGCTGGAAGGAGTTGAGGAGGTACCATAGCACCCAGGTCAGGACGGTGTTGTAGTAGAGACTGATCAGGAAGGACGCGGTGAAGCAGCCCAGCCCTGTGGGCACACGACGGACCGTCACCGTCCTCCCTGTTACAGACTGTCTTGACTCACCTTCCGACATTTCTGCTGCCCCACATCTGGCCGAATCTCCTGGCTGAGGATGCATCATTATATGAAGCCCTGCTCAACCCCTTCATCCATGCCCACGAGCTTCCGGGGCACGCGGGCTCAGCGTGTGCACAGGCCCACAGGGCTCAGGACACGGGACAGCCTGCCGCTGCTCTGTGGGGCCAGCGTGTTGCCTCCTTCTCCTGCACCCTGAGCTCACTCCATGCAACACCCTCCACCCAAGTCTGTCCTCAGGGGAACCGAATGGGGCCTCCTCAGAGTGTGACTGGGGGTGGCTCCCACAGGGACACTGCTGCCGGGGTCTCCCTGCATCTTTACACCAGGTCCCTCCTTTGCCTGCAGGTTCTGAATCACAAGCAAACCCACCACGCCCTGGAATGGCAGCCCTCACCCTGTCCCTCCCCTGCAGCTATGGGCAGGGTCCCAGAAAGGCAGCGTACCGACTCCGCCCAGGTAGGGGGAGATGGCCTTCCACACCCCGACACTGCCTCTGCGCAGGCGCTGGCCGATGGCGAGCTCGATGTGGAACAGCGGGATCCCCTCAAAGGCCAGGGCGATGAGGTAGGGGATGAGGAAGGCCCCTGCAAGGACGCTGCGGTCAGCAGGGCATGGCGCCTGGGCAGGACGATCACTGCGGCCTCCCTGAGCAGGGAAGGAGCGCACGTGGGGCCTGGTGCTGCTGTCTTAAATCACTTGGCCACATCCAACTTGTCAGTGCTTTGGAGGCGCTTTCATCAGCAAATGGGCTGTTGTGTTCCTACTGAGACCCCGTGACCCCTGGTGACTGGCTCCCTCGGGCCATGGAGTTGTTCCATTCACACAGAATTCTGGGGAAGGTCAGTGCCTCAGATTGTCTGCCCAGCTGTGCCCCATGTTGGGGTGGGACCTGTCTCTCTGACCCTCGCCGCCGTGCAGCGGAAGGAGCGGAACAGAAAGCTTGGTCCTGGTGGCTGAGCCGTGTGAGAGGAGCCCTGGCTTCTCCCAGAGCCACAGACCCGGGCACCCAGCACGATCAGGACCTGCAGCCTCTGCCTGCAAGGCCTGCAGACCGGGCCGGCTCTCCCACCCCAGACCCTGGGCCTCCCTGGGCTGTCGGGAGAATGGTGTTGTGAGCTTTCCGAGGGGCCTGGGGGAGGCTCACTGACGGGAGACACAAGGCTCAAGGTGCTGCCTTGCCCCAACCCCCCATAAAGGTTCTGACACCTCTGGGGGCAAGTGACAGGCAAGTTTCCTCCATCTCGTCTACATTTTCAAAAATTTCTACATGCCATGAACCTTCTTATATTCAGAAAAAATAAGCAAACTTTACAGAAGTGTTGCCCTTATGACCAGGCAAAGCCACGTCAAGCAGTGCCTTTGTCGGCTCTGCTCTGCTCTGCGAAGTGGGGCCATGGAGCTCCTGCAGAGCCCAGACCTTCCTACCCGTTTTCCTCAGACTCAGCCCTGTCCCCTGGCTCCCTGTGGCCACCAGGACAGCCACCTGCTTGCCCTGGAAGTGGGAAAGGATGGCTCCTGACCAGAAAGTGTGGGGGGAGAGCTCACCCACCCACCCACAGACTTTCCTTTGACCCTCGCTTCCGAGGCAGGAAGGGCCAGAGGAATTGCCCAAAGAGATGCTCCCCACATTTCCAACCAGAGACCTCCTGGGGCCTGGTGATCACCTCGAGGGACCCTCTGGGAGCCCTCAAGTCGCTCAGGAGCAGAGGTGCCTGGAAGGCAAGTGGACCTGGCACGGAGGCAGGACAGCCCCTAGAGGGTGGGGCCCCACAGAAGAATGAGCCCAGGCTGGGAAGTCCCTGCTCATCATGTCGGGGAACAAAATCTGGAGCTGATCCATGACGGCTGCCCGGGGTGGTTCATGCCTGTCTGTGCCCTCAAGTCCTCACGCACGTTCACGCTGCACCAAGAGAGACAAGCTCACGGCTTTAGTCGTGTCCTTCTGTCAATAAAATGACTCTACTGCCCTGGCTGGTAGCTCAGCTGATTACAGCATCGTCCGGATATGCCAATTTTGCAGTCTTGATCCCCAGTCAGGACACATACAAGAATCAACCAATGAGTGCTTAAATAATGCAACAACAACCCCCCCCCCCCTCCGATTCCTTTCTCTAAAAATCAATTAAAAAAAAAAAAAAGAGAGAGACTCTAACAGGCTGCATTTCCCCATAGACCCGCAGTCTCCTGTGGAGACCTGCTGTCTTAGGAATGCTCGAAGCCCAACCTCTTTCGAAGAGAGCAAGGAGCTGACTGCGCAAAGACTCAGGAACCAAAGGCCTGGCAAGTCTGACACAGGGGCAACCCCAAGGCAAGGCTGGGTAGGAGCAGCGTTGGGAGGGTTCGCCTGGGTCCCAAGAGCTCTGATGCCCTCAGACGGTTTCTCCCTGGGCCATGGCGTAGCGCTCTTTCCGGAAGGACCACTCCCACCCAGCAGGAACCAGTGACGACCCAGGCCGAGGTGCGACCGTTCCCCTTGTCCTGTTTGAAGATACGGCCGGCACAGGCTCACCTCCCCCGTGGCTCTGGCACAGGTACGGGAACCTCCAGATGTTGCCCAGGCCCACGGCAAACCCCACACAGCTCAGGAGATACTGGAGCTTGTTGTCCCACTTGGGCCTCTCATCCTCGCTGCTGTCCCCCGGTGGGTCTGGTCCCGGGGCGCTCGCCATGCCTGGTCTCTGGAACCCTGGAGACTCAATGCTCGGGCCTCGGCTGGGCCTTGAAGCAAGGAATAGTCTCCCCTTCAGGTGTATTTTTTTTGTTATTTAAAGGAAAACCGTAGATCCAGTTAATTGCTAACTCAGCCAGGCCCTGCTCTGGCACGCAGCCCCTCCCTGGCCCCCTCCGATCTCGTATGCTCGGTGCTGACAGCCCGCAGGTGCCACCACCAATGAACCATTTCCAACAAGGGCCCCTGTTCCCTGCAGGGACACTCAGGGGCCCCAAGACTGGGGCACACTTGGCTATCTTGATTCTGAGATAATCGTCTAAGAAATACTACAGAGAGCCATGCACCCAGTTCCCCCAATGGCAACATCTTGCAAAGATCTTGTCAACATCACAATGGGATGTTGATGTCCATATGTCAGCTCAGGACCTGTCCATCACCAGAGGGTCCCTCCTGTCTCTTTTTCTTTCTTTTTAAAATATATTTTTATTGATTTCAGAGAGGAAAGGAGAGGGCGAAAGAGATAGAAACATCAATGATAAGAGAGAATCATTGATTGGCTGCCTCCCACACACCACCCACTGGGGATCGAGCCGGCAACCCCGGGCGTGCACCCCTGACCGGAATCAAACCTGGGACCCTTCAGTCCGCAGGCCGACGCTCCATCCACTGAGCAAGCCAGCTAGGGCACCTCCTGTCTCTTCTTATGGACACACCAACCATCCTTCCACTTCTACCCTCTCCCTAACCCCTGACACCTCTAATCTATAGTTGTCATTTCAACAATGTTATATAAATGGAATCACACAGTGGTGACCTTTGGGGTCAAGGGTGGGGGTGGGGTAGGATGGGCTTCCTTCTCTTAGCCCTGCAGCTTCCCCCCACGCTCAGCACCCAGTGCCACCCTCAACATCCACTGCTGTCCTCAGGCAGCAGGTGGGCAGGGTGACACCCACTTCACACAGGGCCACCCCACCCACCACACCTGTGCTCCGTGGACATCAGGCCATGGCTTCTTCAGAGGAAGCCCTGGAAACAGAACCCCAGCTCTGTACCGTCCTTTCAGATGGCTCGGCTGCTCCCTCTGCTCATCCCTCTACATTTGAACAATAGTTAGGCTGAGAATATGAAATACAATGATTTATTTATACACTTTATGCTCATAAAACCTGCATGTCTAACAATTTGCAAAGCTAGCACATCTGTAAAATGAGGCACTCATCAGGGGACAGGAACTGATGGGATTAGCCCACCCAGTCTCTCCTCTCCTGCACCCCCGGATGCTGATGAGCGTTTCCCAATCAAGGGTCAGAACTTTGTGGAGAGAAGGAGGTGAGGTCCCACAGAGGCCAGTGGCACCTGGTGGTGGGGACCAGAGCGTGGTGGGGCCTGTGGGCCTCCTGGGCAGGGATGCGCTAACGTGGCCTGGGGTGGAGAGCCGTGAGCAGGCCTCCCATCCCACCTCTGGAAGTTTCTATAGATCATGGTGGTCAGGTGACCGGCCATGTAAGAGGACTGCAGACATGCCAAGGTGTTTGGAGGTTTTCAGCCATGTTTCAGGGCTGAAATCTGTGGTCGCTGTTGCACAGGAGGCGCTGGGAGAGGGGAGCGTGCAGTGGTGCATCTCCCGTGAACGGGTGGGATGTGACAGCAGGTCCCACCCTCCACTCAGCTCTCCCGAACCTGCCCAGAGAACTCTCAAAAAGTCCACTTTTGCCGAAACCGGTTTGGATCAGTGTCTAGAGCATCGGCCTGCGGACTGAAAGGCCCCAGGTTAGATTCCGGTCAAGGGCATGTACCTTGGTTGCGGTCACATCCCCAGTAGGAGATGTGCAGGAGGCAGCTGATCGATGTTTCTCTCACATCGATGTTTCTAACTCTCTATCTCTCTCCCTTCCTCTCTGTAAAAAATCAATAAAATATATTTTTTTAAAAAGTCCACTTTTGCTTAAATGTCCAGATATTTCTATGGGAAATGGAAGTGACCAGTTCATTGAAATAAACACCCCAAGTGCCAAGTGACTTTGGCTGAGGTTGAATGTTGCATCCATGATGGGGCGGAGACCTTCCCTTCACTAGCCCCAAGTGGACGGTCTGGCAGGGGCTCACGGTCCCTGACATTGCTCAGGACATATGAGCTGTGCTCAACCGCAGTGACCAAGCTGAGTTACCCTATAACCCATCTTTTCCAACATCGGGCTAAAAATTCACACAGTTAATGTCCTCTTAAAAAAACACAAAGGGTGTTTCTGCCTTCAATTATGCCAAGTTGAGTTTTATTTAACTGTCATCTATTTGTGGCAGCCAGAAGCAATAATTAAATGGGTTAATATTTATTAAGCTGGAACATTGCCAAGACTCGGGACACTCTGCCGGCTGGGTCTCGCTGGCCTAGGGGCCTGAGGCCTCTTGCAGACGGGGTAAAATTGCAACATTCCTGCAGGAGCTCCTAGGTCACAGGGTGGACAGCGAAGGGACGGGGCGGGGCAACAAGGCTGTTCCAAGGAGCCCAGACAGCAACACATTCCCGTCTCCTGCTGTCGCTTTTGACTGACTCCCCCTTGGAAGGCAGGGCAGGACCTGAGCATAGGCCCCACCACATCCGTGACGCAGGGAACCAGAGGACAGCTGGGCCCCATGTGGGAGACATGTGTGCTGCAGGACAACACGTATGTGTACATACATGCACACACATACCCACAGAACACTATACATGCCACATACATAACCACACATTTATAAATACACAACTAGCATGTGCATACACACATATGCACCAACACATATGTATATGTACACATGTACACATGCTTACTCGCATGTACATTTGTATGTATTCATATACATACATATGTATGTGCTGACACATGTGTACCATTCATGCATATGTACACAAAATCATATAGGCACATACACAGAAGCACATGTATACACACTCGCATGTGCACACATACTCATGTGCATGTGACAAACATGTACACATATACATATAATGTACGTACATGCATTATACATACTCTCATCTATGTGCACACTCACACAGGTGCACACCTGTATGAACACATGCATTTATGTATATATACACATATACCCATGTGCACATGCACATGCTCACACATGCATCTGTACATGTACACATGCAGCCGTGGGCGGGGCACTCAGTACTTCAGGTCCCCATTTATGGAGGCTGTGGACATGGTGCTGACCAGCCCCTGCTGGCTTTCTTGTTTCTGGCAGCGGTTCCTGATGAGCTTGTAGATGGCAAAGCAAGGGATGCTGAGGCAGGGCACGCCAGCAACGATAACCACCACGCCATATGCCCAGCTTGGGTATGGGACCTTCTCGGATTTGGGAAATTCCTCCTGTGGAGAGAGCAACCACATGGTGAACAGACACAAAGACAGCCAGCAAGGTCTCCTTCAGGAGCACAGTGCCCCTTCTCCCCAAGATTCTCACCTCCTGGCCCTTGTGGGGGAGGGAAGGGAGACCTAAGGCTTCTCCCACACACATCTGTTTCCCACACCTCCCCCACCTCCTCTGTCTTCCATGCCTCCTTTACTTCCTCTGCCCCCACACCTTCCCCACATCCCCTTCCCCGCATGTGTCCCCCATCTCCTCTGCCTCCACATGCCTCTTCACGGGAGACATGCCCCCCACCCCGGCCAGCAGTCCCTGCACGCTCACATAGGCAGGGTCCCAGACGCTGTATATCAGCTCCTTATTGACATTGATCACGAAGAAGAACAGGAAGATGACCAGCATGAGCAGCGGGCTGACCACTCGCCATGTGATTTGCCAGAAGATGTTGGGCTTGTGGCCGATCATAAACTCGATGTCCTTGTTGAACCTGGAAGCAGAGGCCGGAAGGGAGCCATCAGCTGGTGGACATCCTGGGCCTTTAATGCCACCAAAGCAGAGGGCAGGCCAGCCTCTCCATACAGACACGCGGTGCTATCCTACAGTGCTGCCCCTGCCTTTTGCCGTCACAGCTCTAGCCGTCCTCTGAGCAAAGGCTCGCTTCCCTGGGAAGCCGCCAGCAGTGGTAGCCTCGCTGGAGGCCTTTGGAAACCTCCCTATGGAGCCACAGCCCAGGTGCTCCGACTTGTGGACTCACACAGCCTGGGCAGCCACTCTTGCAAATAAGGGTTAACACTTCTGGGGGAAATGGAGGAAGGAAACCTCAGCCCACGTCCTCAGGGGGCAGCGGCCCTGACCTTGGAGGCCCCACCATCCCCTGCCCAAGTTGTGCTGAACTCTCTTCTGCACAAAATACTTTGTTATCTACAGAAATCAGAGCAGAGTGAACTGTCCAGGACCCCCGTGAGCCCACTTCTGGAGAAGGACAGGTGCCCAGGCCTGTTCCCAGCAGAGTCTGGGAGTGTGGTGACGAGTCTCTTCAGGTTTAGGCCATGCCTGGCTCTCAGCTTCCCGCTCATATGGCCTCTTTGAGGCCGAGTTGCCTGGGACCCCTGGCAGCGAGTGTCTGACTTCTAAGTGTCCTTGGCCATTCGCAGAGGACATGCATGCATCAGGCCAGTCATGCCTGCTTCACATAGCAGCACCCACATGACAACATCGTGCACTTCCATTTAAGCCTCCTTCCCCGGCAGGTGCTGAGGTTACGGCACAGTGAGTCCGCCGCACGCTCCTCAGCGTCTCCGTGACTGCCACCCAGCAGTGTGCATTGTGTGGTTGAGTCAGGCCTCCTGCGCATGTGCCCTTACACACACGTGTCGTGGTGACGCAGAACAGGATTCGTAAAGTGGGATCCCCCACCCCTGAT
Source organism: Myotis yumanensis (assembly GCF_028538775.1). Taxonomy (NCBI): domain Eukaryota; kingdom Metazoa; phylum Chordata; class Mammalia; order Chiroptera; family Vespertilionidae; genus Myotis; species Myotis yumanensis. The sequence continues at coordinate 28,722,201 of NW_027223755.1, forward strand.
GGCTTGTGCATGTTGTCTTATTTCTGAAGGTGTGGCGAGTCCAGCTCCTGTCAAGGAGATGGTGCCATTTTCTGGGCCCCTCACGTCGAGGATAAAAGAGTGATACCCCGAGTATTTGGCCAAGAGCATGGCTGGAAGGGCTGCACAGACCCCTTCTTTGTCTGAGTGTCTGTCTGGCTGCAGAGCCCTCTCTCCCCCGAGAAAGGCCCAGAGCACACCCACCACAGGGCTTCCCTGGCCACGGATCCCCAGTTGACATAAAACACCCAGCGCCTGGATCACGGGGACACCCCTTACCCACAGTTAGTGTCTCAGTCCTGTCAGTCTCCCACCTCCCCTCCCCACTTGCTCCACAGCCCTGGAGGCAGCTTCTGTGCCCACAGGACACCGAGCACCCTCTGCCTTATCTGGTCCCTCTGTCACGTCTCGCCTGCCGAGGGCTTCTGCTGTACCAGAGCTTCACCCTCATGCTGGGCAACTGTTTCCCTAGCTAATTATTTCTCTTTTGACTTTGCTAAGGACACGTGGGTTTACATGTTTTTAAATCACATGGTCAGATCAGAGGCGCCAGCATTTTCATGTGTGAGGCTGTTTCTTCTCTCCCACCCCTGAGACTATGCCGTCTTCTATGGTCTGTGCTTACCCTTCTCTGCTACGTCTGGGAGCACCTGGAAGCTGGAGGGGGTACAGTGTCAACTGCTCTGGATGGGCATCCATCTGGGATCCATCTCTTTTCCATCTCACCCATCCAGGTGCCAGACCTGTGCCCTCACCACACCGGTCCCTCAGGCCTGTGTCCGCACACCTGTGTTCCACCTGGGACTGGAGCCCACACAACCCATCCCAGGATGCGAGTTTCCTATGACTGTTGGGGATGGCCACATGCCTCGGTCTCCCTCCTACCTGTCCACGCCATACACGTAGACCACAGCGAACATCTCGCAGAAGGCGATGATGAGCAGGGGGATGGAGCCGGCATAGCTGTCCAACAGGGTGAGCCAGTACTGGCCGGAGTTCAGCGTGAAGATGAAGGCGATGAAATAACACCCAAGGCAGATGAGACCTGGGGGCAGAGAACAGTCGCTGTGGACAGAGCTCCCGTCTGACTCCCACCCATGGCCCCTGAGGCCTGTCCTCACCACCTGCCTGCCCAGCCAAGCCCTGGACTGTGTACCTGTGAGCACCTCCTTGGGCCACTTTTTGGGGAAGATTTTGAGGTCCTGCAGGGGCACGACCACGCCCTCCATGTTCCCGAACATGGAGGACAGGCCCAGGCAGAAGAGCATGATGAAGAAGAGCACGGACCACAGAGGGGATATGGGCATCTTGGTGATGGCCTCCGTGAAGACAATGAACGCCAGCCCCGTGCCCTCCACGCCCTGCATGGACAAGCAGAGTGTCACCCACACAGGGCAGTCACTCCCCAGGTCCCCCGGCCTCAGTCACATACGTCCTTCCCTGCCAAACACCGGTCAGCTCTCCACAGGCTACGCCCACACTGTGCAGGTATGGGGCTCTTTTGAGCCGTCCTGTGAAATACGGTCATTGTTTCTTCAGCCCAACTATGTTTTTAAAAGCTGAACTAGTTAAAACGGCAGGAAGGAGATTGCGTTTTCCAGCAGCAGTCAGGGCCCGAGCTGTCTGGACAGACATGTGACAGCTATGCAGACTGCCGTCTGCTCACAGGCAGGGTGCACACCCCCATAGACGATTCCTGAGATGCACCCCACATGGCCAGGTTAACAGCCCCGAATGACTTCAACAGGGCCTGCATGGGTCCCCTAAATAGCTGCCCTGAAGGTATCGCCCATTATTGGTTAGAGCCAGTTAGAGCAGGTGCAGGGCAGGTATGTGATTGAGGGGTCCTAGGGGTGCAAGCACCAGGGTGGGGCAGGAGGATCAGAGGCGGGCAGGCCGTGAGGATGGCGACAGGCTCCCAGGAACTGAGATCCTGGGGGAGGTCAGTGACCCTCAAGGGTGTCCCCTCCTCTGCCTTGCGCTGCCCCAGAGAGAGGCGCTCACTTCTGACAGGAAAGAGTTCATGTCGCAGGTCTGGAACTGCAGCTGGGCGAAGTCTGCGGGGTAAGTGGCATTGTACCACTGCTGTAATTCCTCGAAGTTCTTCTCGGTGACATACCCTTCGGGCAAGTCGAACCCGTTGATGAGCGTCAGGATATTCCTGGAGAGAAAAGAGAGTGAGGTTGACATGGGTTCTGGGCGGTGCAGGCCTGGCAGGCTCCTCGGAGGTGGGTGTGGGCCAGGAGGAGCACTCACTGATTGAAGCAGGTGTCATAGCGTTCTGTGGCACGGAAGCCGATGATGGAGTAGACCACGGTGGCTGCGTACATGGATGTGAAGCCGTTGATGACGGACACGATCACCGAGTCCATCTCACAGTTGTTGCTGCAGATGAGAGTGGCATCGGGTCACTGCAGGCCGAGACACCGTGCCCACCTGCCCGGCCACGTCAGCACAGGCAAGGAGCCTGCCCTGAGCCTGAGCTGCTGGGATGCTGCGGGAGAGGGGACACAGCCTCCCAGCTGTCCTTCCCCGACTGCACCCAGCAAGAGGTGACCAGAGGGCCATCCCCCAGCCAGTCGCCCTTTGCTCCTGCCCTTCTTACCACTTCACTGCAAGTTAGTGGCCTGGAGACCCCTGAAAGCCCTGGGGACTTTTAGAGCCTTCACACTCCAAAGCTGGGCAGGAAACCCCGTGCCAATTCCTGCTTGGTCAGCAGGTGCTCTGCACCCAGAGGGTGGGCACTTGGTGAGCACTCAGCCTCATGCCGTTGGGACGGGCCAGGGCCTCGCAGCCACACCCCAAAAGCTCTGAAGAGGTGGCCTACCCCTCCATGCCCCTCTCCCATTACCTCCTGTGCCCCCTATCCCACTGTACCCCCCTGCCTTCGCCTGGTCCCTCCAGGTCCTGTCTCCTCCCAGCTGAGGGCTCCCATCTCCACCCAGAGCCTAAAGGCTTCCCTGGCTCAATGTGCCCAAAACCCAACCCCTGATCTCCCCAACCCAACCCAGCAGCTCTCCCACTGGCCCCACTGTTAATGCTAACCCATCCTTCTAGATCAGTGGTTCTCAACCTTCTGGCCCTTTAAATACAGTTCCTCATGTTGTGACCCAACCATAAAATTATTGTAATGTTGCTACTGTTATGAATCATAATGTAAATATCTGATATGTAGGATGGTCTTAGGTGACCCCTGTGAAAGGGTCTTTCGACCGCCAAAGGGGTCATGACCCACAGGTTGAGAACCGCTGTTCTAGCTGCTTCCAGCAGAAACCTAGACCCTCGGCCCTCAGAGAAATGCAAATAAAACCACAGTGAGACACCTCATCAAAAAGTCAGATAGTAACAGGTGTGGAGAAATCGGGCCTCACCACTGCCCTGCTGGGTCCCCACCCTCTGGGACCACCCCCACGGCCAGCTGCCAGCAGGCACTGGCACTCACCCCCTACCTGTCTGAGTGCTCACACTGCACCTTCTGCACACAAGCCCATCCTACTGAGGACCCCAGCCTGGTCCCATACCCCTCCAGGGACCCCTCCTCCTGTTCATTTTGTTTGTCTCTCTAAGAGGCCACAGCCACAGGTCTCAGGAGGACAGAACCTCATGTTCCATGCAGGGCACACAGTAGGTGCTCTGTAAGTGTTTGTGAGATGAACTGATAACAACTTCCTCCCTCCAAAGGCCCCTAGGGTGGGATAGGGGGCACAGGATGGACTGTGGTGGCTGGGCACCTAGGGTCCTGGATGCCAAGGGGCAACCAGAAGGGGCTATAGGGGATGGAGGGGAGCACACCAGGGATCATCATCCCCAGGACCAAGGCACCACGGGGAGGACAGTCAACGCTTAAGGTACCTAGTGTGTGAAAATCTCCCAGATCCTAAGCCTGCCTCCCTGGCACGGAGCTCCGTGGACCCCATGATCCTGTGGGGTATGAGGCAAGCCCTCTGCCCGGCCCAGAACCCCTGTCCACACTCACTGGACAGAGTTGTAGCTGGAGAAGGAGATGAGGCCCCCGAAGGCCAACGAGAAGGAGTAGAAGACCTGGGCCCCCGCATCCAGCCAAGTCAGTGGGTTGGCCAGCTCCGTGACCTGCAGCCAAACAGAGACCCTCAGCTGGTACCCCAAGGGCGAGGGGCCACAGGAAACCGAGGAGGTAGTGGCCCACAGCAGAGATGTGAGCCTGGAGGCTGGGGACAGCTGAGGCTGCTGAGAAGGTGGTCAGAACAAACAACGCCCCTTAAAGGTGGTAACTGATAACTTGGAGGTGGTTGCCATCAATCCACACAGGGCCTCCCTCAAGCTCACAGGCCCAGCATGCATGCACTGAGGGGCCTGGGACTGGCCAGGGCTGGTCTCAGGTGGGAGGCCCATCCTCCAGGGTGGCCTTTCCCACAGAACTGGAGCCCCAAGGTGGGCAGCGGGAGACTCACGTTGGGCGTGAAGAGGAAGACGATACCGTTGGTGGCTCCCTTTAGCGTCAGTCCCCGAATGAGGAAGATGGTCAGGACAACATAGGGCAGCGTCGAGGTGATGTACACAGCCTGGGGACAGGGCAGAAGTGGGATGAAGGCGAAGACAGAACCCACAGGAAGAAAGGACCCTGGCTCTGTTCCTCCAGGCACCCCTCTGCCCCCAGCTCCCAGGGCAGGGAGATCTGACATTTCCTACTGCTATATAGGACGACATAGGGCAGCGTCAAGGTGATGTACACAGCCTGGGGACAGGGCAGAAGTGGGATGAAGGGGAAGACAGAACCCACAGGAAGAAAGGACCCTGGCTCTGTTCCTCCAGGCACCCCTCTGCCCCCAGCTCCCAGGGCAGGGAGATCTGACATTTCCTACTGCTATATTAGTAATGATGACTACTCAGTCCTCCTAGTCAGAGAACTACTGTGGGTCACTCCTGCTGCAGCTTTTTAAGCACAGGTTTGAGGACCATCCATGCCAGCACCACATCCCCAGGGCCAAGCTGGAGGCAGCAAAGGCCCCTCCTGGACACGGGTGGTGACCCTCAGAGCTGATTAAGGAGCAGCTCCTGAAGCCCAGCTCGCACCTTGCCAGTGGTCTCGATGCCACGGATGGTGCATACGTAGAGGACACACCAGGCACAGGTCAGGCAGAGCAGAACCCACCACTGCACAGAGCCCGAGTTGCTGATGGAGTTGGAGATGTTGAGGGTCTCTCGGTACCAGTAGTAGTCCACTGGAGAGCTGCGGGCACACTCGTCCACATAGCCTGCAGGGGGCACTCACATCATCAGTGTGGATCACAGGGAACCCAGGAGGAGGATGGGGAACGTGGCAATGCTGTGCTCCCAACTCACTGACACCAGGGACATAGTGCACACAGACATGCATGTACACACCCACACAGACACGTGTGCATGTACACAAGCATAGCGGCATGCATGTACACACATGTGTGCACACACACAGACATGCTCATGTGCATGCATCTGAGCATACCTTCACACATTTGCACATGCACACATGTATACATAGTCACAAGACACATATGTACCCATGGGCATACCTGAATGCAAACATGTGCACATGTGCATATATGTGTGCGTGCAGAAGTGTGAGCACACTAGACATGCATACACACACACACACACGCACACACACACACACACACACACACACACACTGTGCACTGCCCACTTCCTGCTTATTAGACCCATGCTTACAGATCATGCAGTTTGTGTCCTGATGCAAATGTGTGCAAGCTGTGGAGCTGAGCACACAGCCTGTGTCCCACAGAGGCCCCAGGCAAAGGGTCTGCTCCCCCCTTCCCTTCCCTGGAGGGGGTCCCAAAAAGACCCTGGGGAATGTGGTGGGAAGGGACAGTGGAGAATCAGGCCCCCCCCCCCCCGCCCCCCCGTATAAGGTCAGGGAGTAGCAGGTTCCTCCCGCCTTTCCTTCATTTTAATCTCGGCCGGCACCACCTCTTGAGGTAGAGGCACCTTTTCTAAGGGCTTTTCTCTGGCACAGTGATTTTTAAAAATTCCCTGTTGCCATAAATGTGCTCCGATTTTTGCATTTGAGGAAATCAAAGGGTGACTACTCATGGACTCGGTCTGTATGCTCAAAGGTGCACATGCTCTCGCACCACCAGCCATCCTGTCCCCCGACCCCTGACCCCACCCTGCCCTGGACACACCTGTCAGGTTGTCGTTGAGTGGGCACGTGCTCCAAGGAAGGGGATCCTGGAAGGAGTTGAAGAAGTACCACATGACCCAGGCGATGATGGTGTTGTAGTAGAGGCCCACCATGAAGGACACGAACATGGACGCGATCCCTGGGGGGCAATCAACACTGCTGGGGACGCCACTAGGGGGCCCCACTGGGGGCCCCAGTGGGGTCTGGGCACTGTTAGCAGGAAGAGGTTGTGCTGGGGTAGCTCCTTGAGGACTGAGTGTGAATGGACTCAGGGTTCCAGAAAACAGAGTGGTGGTCTTCAGGTGCTTGCTGAGCCCTGCTGTAGACAGCATGGGGGCCTCAGCTCTCCCCACGTATACACATTTCCAGGTCCCGGGCACCCGGGATTCAGGATAGCCTCTGCTGCCCAGCTGCCTTTAGTGGCCAGGCATGACCCCAGCCTGGGCCCTGCCACCTACACTTCTGTGAGATGCCAAGGAAGGGTTTGCAGAGGGCTGGGGGTGGTGAGTCCCCTGGAAGCAGAGGTGAAAGGAGAGAAGGAAGAAGTGTGCTTGCTGCCCACACTGGGGCCTGGCAGGGGCCCCACCGACTGGGCCCAGAAACGCACCTATGCCCTTCAGGGCTGGGTGGATGGAGCTCCAGACGCCCACGCTGCCCTTTCGCAGTCGCTGCCCGATGGCGAACTCCAGGTACAGCAAAGGGACACCCTCCACAACCAGCAGGATGAGGAACGGGATCATAAATGCTCCTGGTGGGGAAGAGGCAGCCGTGTGTCAGGTAACACAGCCAGGTGGCCACGGGCTCCCCCTGGAGACACAGGCGCTGGTAGAAAGTGCCTGTAGCCAGCTCTGCAGCCAGCTCTGCAGAGCCTGTCTCACGGGGAGCACAGCACCTGCCCAGACCTCCTCCCAGAACAAGCACAGTTCTGTTCCCCTTCCGCCCACGGAGCTCCTGGCAGCAGCTCCCCTCTCAGGGCTGGGGCCCAGGGGAGACAGAAGCCACAGGTGCATGGGGGCTGATGGGACCACAGGTGTGATCTCCGTCCCCAAAGCCTGTTGACACTGGGAGGGTGGATGGAAGGACAAAATCACAAATACAGACTCAGAGCAACACCATCAAATGCACCACTCATGATGGCCATTGGCACTGTTTTATGGGGGATGCTTCATGCCATCTCACAACAGTGGCCAGCTTGTCAACTGTCCCTCCTAGACCGTGCTTGTCCTACAGGGTGAGCGCATGACAGCTCCTGGGGAATTAAGGAAGGTGTCCACATGCTGGGAGGAGCATGGGAGGTCACGGGGAGCCCTTCTGGGGCTCAAAATCCAACAAGAAGACATGGACAGCACATGGGACCTTCACTCAAAGGTGATGGTTGTTAGCTCACTGTGATAATGAGATGAAAGCAGAGAGCAGCAGGGATGATCCCCTTGCTGGATCTCCTGCAGGAGAGAAGTGGGGAGTTGCCCTGGGTCTGGGGTACCACTGTGGCTGTAGGCGCACTGGGTCAGAGTATCAGTGAGGGTAAAGTTAAAATAAGAAAAGATTTGCCTCTTTACTGTTTTCTCAGAAGTTTGATGTGAATGTCTTTTGGGCAAAACTATCGAGGAAAACAAAGTCTGTGGTTTCCAGCTATCCTTTCATCCCATCCCTACTTCATGAAGTCACTTTGACCCGCAGGTCCCACTGCCCCTCCATCTCCACCAGGAAACTCCTATTCACCCTTGAAAACCCCACTTGGATAGTAGCTCCTTAGGAAGCCCTCCTCCTGGACGCTCCTCCAGGTGTAACATGGTGGGTGCCCGACAGACCTGGCTGTAGGGGCCCGCGGTCCTGTGCCCTTGCACACTGATGGACACACACACAGAGGCAGAGACGGGAGGGACGAGGCAAGGTGTAAAGGTCCCGCAGAAGAAAGATACACTAGCATAGAAATGCAGCTTCCTTGGCCCTAGCTGGGTAGTTCAGTTGGTTAGAGCGTCATCCCGATACCTCAATATTGGGGGTTTAATCCCCAGTCAGGGCACATGCAAGAATCAACCAATGAATGCATGAATAAGTAGAACAATAAGTCAATGTTTCTCTCTCTCTCAAATCAATAAAAAAATCAATAATAAATAAGTAAGTAAATAAGCTAAAATAAAATAAAGAGATGCAGCTTTCTTTCTCTTTGAGAATTTAGAAAACAGGTGGGGGAGGGGAGGGGAGGGACAGCTGGGTAGGGGCAGCTGCTGTCTTTAAGGGCAGGGTCTAAGGCAGTGGTTCTCAACCTTCTGGCCCTTTAAATACAGTTCCTCATGCTGTGACCCAACCATAAAATTATTTTCGTTGCTACTTCATAACTGTAATGTTGCTACTGTTATGAATCATAATGTAAATATCTGATATGCAGGATGGTCTTAGGCGACCCCTGTGAAAGGGTCTTTCGACCACCAAAGGGGTCGCGACCCACAGGTTGAGAACCGCTGGTCTAAGGCTTTCCCACATCTCCCCTGCAGGTGGTGCGTGGCACAGAGGAAAAGCTCCAGGACTATGTACTGACCGGGTGCAGCGCCAGGACCAGTGGTGAAAGGCAGTCCCAGGGACCAGGCTGCAGAGGCACATGGATGGCCCAGTGGTGAGCAGACTGCATGGTCCTTGGGCGGCGCTGCTTCCTATCCCCCACCCCACCAATACACCAACTCTCCTAAGCTCTCTGTCCCTAAGAAGGGATGAGGGGCACACCATGTGTCAGGTGGCAGCACTGGGGCAGGCATGTGGTGCATTCCCATGGAGAACTGAGGTTGTGGGCAGATGTGTGGTGAATGCAATTCCCTGGACACACTCCTGGGCCTGGTGCTGGTGCAGAATTCTTGACGGTTGACCATCTGGTCACTGGGACCCAGCTGTTTGTGGCCAACGTAGGGAGTGGGGTGAGTCTTGACTCTGACCAAGTCTCCTGGTTTCAATCTCCTGCGTGCCCCCCACTTCTAGGTCTGCAAAGCTCGACAGAGTAGCTCTGTAGTGCAGCCCTTGGATCAGAGCTCTCCAGCACCTTCCATTTCATGGGGTGAGTCCCATGGCCCAGAAGGTGCACAGCAGAGTAAACAGGGCCAGGACACAGATGGTGATATCAACTCAACTCAGGGCTGACTTCTGAAACCTTTGAAATACCCGTCTTCAGAAAAGGGCCCGTGAGCCCACCTGCCCCAGCGCCCACACAGGGGCCGTGGGTCCCCCAGCTCCTCTTTCTGTTCCCTGAAGGCTGAATGAGAAGAGGCGCTGGCCCCTCACCCAGGCTGCCCCTGCCACCCGATTCAGTCCTGACTGACCCATCGAGAGACACATGACACATGCCCATTTCCTCTGACTGGTGGCAAGACGGACTCTACAGAGGTGACTCCACCCCGCTGTTTGCTGACGGAGACGCACAAGATGGAGAAAAGAGAACTAGGGTGAGGCAGCTGGGGTGATGCAGGCAGAGGATACGGCCCACCTGGTGCTCCATTTACCTGCCCTTTGGTCACAGAGATGCCCCCATCCGAGATCTAGAAGGTGGGGCCCTCTTGTGACAACACTTCTCAATGTCACGCAGCACGCAGGGGCTTTGTGTGCGCACGCACTCGCACACGGCCACCACCCCACTCAACATGGCAAAGTGCTGCAGATGCTGATCTAGGTCATGGGGGCAGGGGTCTTCTCTGTAGCTTTCTCTACTTTTCTGCTTTTTTTTCTTCATAATATAAAGTTAAACACAAAGCAAATGATGATTTGTTTTACTTTTCAAATTACCCCAAACTCTTAGAAATAATTGAAAGCAAACTAAGTTTTCACCAAGCCAGGACTGGTCCTCAGAGTCCTCAGATGCGTCATTTTCTCTCCAAGTTACCCAACCACTCCCTCCCCGAGATCTGGGCTTACAGGCGTGGGAAATGCCACCGGGGAGGAGTCACCTGCCACACCTTGTCATTGTCCTGGCAATTTTCTCCTGGTGTCGGCTTCTTATCACTGCCCTCAACAATTGTCTCCTGAGCTTGGGGGGTTGTCACTGCCGTCAACAATTGTCTCCTGAGCTTGGGGGGTTGTCACTGCCCTCAACAATTGTCTCCTGAGCTTGGGGGGTTGTCACTGCCCTCAACAATTGTCTCCTGAGCTTGGGGGGTTGTCACTGTCCTCAACAATTGTCTCCTGAGCTTGGGGGGTTGTCACTGTCCTCAATGGTTGTCTGTCCACTCAGCAGGACCCAGGGTGATGGGGGCTAGCTCCCTGTCATCCACAGTGTCTGGAGGCAGTGTCCCCGCATTACCTCTCAGACTCACAGTGAGTGTGTGCTGCACCCCAGGGGTGAACGCTTCTCAGTCCCAGGTCCCCCTCCCCTCTTAGTCCCTTCCTTTTGGAACTAAGTAAATGCTGCAGGTGTTGCCAGAACCCTGGCCCAGGGCAGCCCTGGTGGGGGTGGGGAAATGACCAGGACCTTCCAGAGGGAAGAGGTAGCTGACCTCTGGGACTCAGTGATTCTACTGCTGGGCCCCTCACGGACTCCCAGGGTTCCATTCACCCCTCCACCGTGCAGAAGTGACCGACAGGACTATCTGGAAAGCACAGGATGGGCCCCAGGTGTAAAGACAGATCCTCCCCGACATTCAGAAGCTTCTGTTTTGGCCATGGAAAGGGGGGTGGGTCACAACGGTGGCCTGGGAACAACCCCATCTGCTTTCCTTTCTGCCACAAAGCCTGGCGAGAGCCTGCAGGTTCTTCAGAGTAAGAACAAACTCACATCACTAGAGAGGGTTCGTGCTTTTAGAGGAGGGTATTCAACAGCCCACAGAAGCAGACGCATTCTCAGAGCGTCCAGCCAGCTCTGCAGAGCCTGTCTCACGGGGAGCACAGCACCTGCCCAGACCTCCTCCCAGAATAAGCACAGCTCTGTTCCCCTTCCGCCCACGGAACTCCTGGCAGCAGCTCCCCTCCCAGGGCTGGGGCCCAGGGGAGACAGAAGCCACAGGTGCATGGGGGCTGTTGGGACCACAGGTGTGATCTCCGTCCCCAAAGCCTGTTGACACTGGGAGGGTGGGTGGAAGGACAAAATCTTGGGGACTGAAACCCCCGCAGCCCCAAGGCAGTCTCTGCAGCTGGGGAAGAGGGAGTAGCCTCAGCCCAGGGGAAAGAGACCCCTGGGCCTCGGGCAAGGCCCCGGAGACGTCTGGGGGCAGCAGGACTGGCTGAGGCAGCGTTCCGTGGGGGATGCAGCCTTCCCACCTCTGGCCCGTGTGCACGAGGGCTGGCCTTACTGCCCCTCCTGCTGGCACTATCCACCCTCACAGAAGGGGCTCCACCCAGAGGAGCAGCTGGTCCCTCTCTGTCCCCCTACTCGCAGGTCAGGCCTGTTCTCTGGGAGCAGGTCAGGGCTCCTGGGTCCTGGAGCAAGGGTGGCCTCCACTGACACAGACACTTGGGCGTGTGGGACCGGGCACTGGACCGCCCTTGCCAACTCGGGCGAACAGGAGCGGAGTGAAGATGTTGGCACCTGGGCCCGTGCTCCAGCCCGGCCCTCTGCCCAGCCTGCTCTCGGGGCCAACATGGGGCTCAAGTGGACCAGCGAAGGGGTGGAGGGCACAAGCCTGTGCTGTCCTGCCCACAGCCCTTGGCCCTGCAGACTTCTCCCCTCTATGAATGGGGTGCTGGGGTCCTGGGGACATCAGTGTTGTTTGCCTGGACCCCCAACCTGCCCTCCTGCCCGGCCTACCTCCGCCATGGCTCTGGCACAAGTAGGGGAAGCGCCAGACGTTGCCCAGGCCCACGCAGAAGCCCACGCAGGTGAGCATGTACTGGGCCTTGTTGTCCCACTTGGGCCGCGAGCTGGCCTCCTCCTTCTCGATGACCTCCAGTTGCTCCAGGGAGGGGATTCGGTCCTCCAGGCCCGGGTTGGGCAGAACAAGCCTCACCATGGTGATCACAGGTGGGTCCCTCTCGTCAGGACAGGGCAGGAGCTGGAGGTCGAGTGGACACAGCCGGAGCCCCAGCACTTTATAGGGAACCTTTGGCACCTCACCCCAAGCACCTAGGCTGAAAGGAAGCGTCAGCAGATCCGAAGGGTGAGTCCACAGGACTGTTAATGCCTTATCTGCAGAGGCGCTGGCCGACCCTTTGAGGCTCTCAGCTGGCACCGGCCAGCCCCTCCCCCTGTGCAAACACAGAGTCACGGGCACAGAGGAGCCGTCCCCACCCCCACATGGGCTCCGATAGCCAGGCTCCCAGGGAGGAGGAACCCAGGGCACAAAGGCCCCATCCATGGCCCTGCCTGGATCTTCGAAGCCCCCCTACTCCCCACCAGTCACACACTCCCACCTGCAGGAGGATGCCAGAGGGTTCCTCTCTCCCCAGCTCTCTCTGCCAACAGGCTGGGTGCTGGGGTACCTCCCCTCACCCCCCAGTCCCGAAGCATGAGTTGGAGCCCTGGACCCTGGGAACAGCCCACTGCCCTGGTCACACTTGGCTCTGAATAGGTACTCAGAGAGCCGGGTGCCAGAGCCCTACGGATGCGGCCCCTCATGCTTCTTCCCATGCGCTCTCCCTGGGCTCCGGGAGTGCACTGTCTCCCAGCTGCTGAGCAGCCTCCAGGCCTCTCCACCAGAGCAGGGCTTCTGTCCTTCCACCAACTGACCAGCTGCCTCCTGCACGCCCCCAACTGGGGATCAAGCCCCAAACCTGGGTGTGTGCCCTGACCAGGAACGGAGCCGGCGACGTTTGGGTGCACAGGACACTCACTACTCAACCAACTGAGCCACACAGGCCGGGCCAAAGCCAGGGTTTTTGAGTGCAGTTTCCAGTTCAGGGAGTGAGATGGGGGTGCGCCTCCAAGTTCTGGCCCCCACACCCCCACCCGAGATCCTAAGCTCAGTGAGTGCCCCCTCCCCCACAGAACCTTCCCTGGGGCTAGTGACCATCCAACGGTCATCCCTCTGCTGGGCCTTTCCCTCAGGGACGGCCTTCCCACCAGCCTGTGTCCAGCCTTCTGGTCAGTGCTCTGTGAGCCCTTCCTGCCAGTCTGCACCTGCTGACCTCCCACCCCACCCTCACCCCCGGCGGCCTTCCTAGAAGGATGGATGTGTCGTTCTGCCTCTGTTTCTATCATCCGTGGTCCTTGTCGCTGGACTGTAACGCCTGGGAGGCCAGGCACCGGTGCCCTGACCCCACTTGACTGGTTCACACTGAGTTTACCAAACAATCCAGGAAGGCGGGTGGGGGTCACTAGGCAGAAATGAGTTCAGGAGGCTGACCTTTGACCCCATGAAGGCGGGGAGACTGGGGAAGGGTGGAGGCCGGAAGGAAGAGATCCATGCGGTTTGCTCTCGGGGACATCTGGCTCCTGACAGGGGCAGGCTAGAGGGCAGGGCCAGCTGCTCAGTGACAGAGGCAGAGGAGCAGGAGAGAGTGCGCCCGGCCAGCCAGGCCAGGGGTGGGGCTGGGAGAGGGCCGTCTGGACCCTGAGGGCCAGCTAGGGGGAGGAGCTGGGGGTGGGGTGAGGTGGGGTTCTGTCCTAGACATGTCCAGTGTGAGCCCCCACAGGAGACAGGCACGGAGCCAGGTGCTGGGTGGCAGGGTGAGTGTCTAGTTTCACCAGTGGGTCCTTCAGCCACTCCCTCTGGAAGCCTCGCAGAGGAAGCCTGAGTGGCAGGAACTGGACTTGGACCCACATTCCTAGAACTGCAGCCTCCCCGAGCCCCAGCCCCACCGCTCCAGGGCCCTGAGCCCCTTCCTAGACTGTGAGACACGGTGTACACCCAATTCCACGGTAGTTTTCCTAGAAAATATTCGGAAATGGCGCCTGGCAGACTGAAGGCCAGGTGCCAAGTGCTGACCCTGAGCCGCTGGGGTCTCGGGATCTTCCTGACACGGACGAAGGCGGCTGCTGCCAGGGACCGACTCAGTCCAGGTTTCAGAGGTGCTTGGGTCCTCCACAGGTCTGGGTGGGGGTCCAAGTGGAGTGCTGAGGAGGCAGGCGCCTCTGTGGTGGCGCCAAGGGCTCATGGGGCTGCAAGCGGCCCCTGTGGTCTGAGCATTCTGATATGCGGGGCCAGATTCGGGGTGCGGGGCTCACAGGAGAGGGAAAGAGAAAGGGAGATGTGCCGGGCAGGAGACGGAGCAGGGCGTTCTCGCAGCCTGTTGAGGGCATGGCATCCCCTGTCCCTCCTGCTCAGAACCCCCCATCCTGTTTCTCCAAGGGGAAAGCCTGGGGGCTGGCATCTGACCTGCCAGGACCCTTAACCCCCTTTGGAGACCCCTCCTTGCACCCCAGGCCCACGCCTGCCTCCCCTGCCTGGAGCTGTCTTCCCATGGTGTCTGCCAGTCCTCCCTTCCACCTTCAAGTCATGGTGTAGCCACCAGAGGGCCACTCTGGTCACCCCCTTAACACGGAGCCTGACCCCCGCTCCCTACTCCACTGAACTCTGCTTTTCCTTTGAACATGCTGTGAAGGTGACTCAGTTACTTGGCTAATTGCTTACAGTCTCTCTTCCCTATGGGGATGTGAGGGCCATGGGGGAGGGGGACAAGGGGTGGGGGAAGGCCCGGCGGGGGGTGGGGGTGGGGAGGAGTGTCTCTGACTCCTGTTTGTTCTCTGATAAAGTCCCTCAGACAGTGTCTGAGGCCTCAGGAATACTCAGATGATAGGGACCCAGAGACGGCTCCTGCAGCTGGAGGCTGGTGGTGCCCTCCCTGGATGGCAGGTCCAGGCAGGCAGGGAACAGACGCCTCTGTCCTGAGGAGGAGAGAGCGCTCCATGACGTGGCTGGCCTGCCAGCCAGACGTGCGCCAGGACAGAGACTGGTCCCCAAACCCTCAGAGACGACAGCAGTCGAGGCTTTCCTTCGGCTCTGGACCGGCCATGGTCCTGACCCAGCCAAGCGTGTGAGA
Source organism: Myotis yumanensis (assembly GCF_028538775.1). Lineage (NCBI taxonomy): Eukaryota > Metazoa > Chordata > Mammalia > Chiroptera > Vespertilionidae > Myotis > Myotis yumanensis. Next base: position 28,737,274 of record NW_027223755.1, read on the forward strand.
TTGTCCCGTACCTGGGATGGGACACATACCCTTATCCTGCCCACCCTGCCTGTTCTTTGTATTTCTTTGGCACCTGCCAAGCAGTGTGGAGGATGTCCACAAGACATGCCTTCTATGGAAGTGTCCCTTAATAAACTCTGTTAGCTGCCAAACCAGAGAGGTAATTGGAGTCAATTGTGGAAAGTTATGTTTGTCCACGATGAAGGCACAGAGTGGGTCTCATGGTGAGGATCTTCTCAGGAGGCACACCCATCTGATGGCACCCGCAGCCTGAGGCCACCTCCTCATACTGTCTCCTCAGCCACGCCTGACATGCCAGGATCGTATTACAAAAGAAAAACATGCTCAATGGAGAACACTGGAGGTAAACGCTCACAGCTTTCTCATTGGTCTGTAGTTCTATAAATACGTGTGCGTGTGCGTGTGTGTGTGTGCGTGTGCGGGGCCCCTGGGGTGACCTGCCACAGCTCACGGATTGTTCTGCCGCTTCGGGCAGCAGCCAGTGTGTGCCACTATCACGAAAGCCTCTGTGAAACCTGTCCTTGTCTCTGGCACACTCGTGTCGTATTCCCGGTAGAACCGCTTCTCCTCCGTGTGCACGTGCCCAGCTGGAAAGGATGCTGCCATGGCCTGCGGGAGGGGTTGAGCCAGTTACCTGCTTCCCTAGGTAACTGGCTCAACCCCTCCCGCCCTTGCCACCCCCTCCCCCCCCACACCCTTGCCAGCTTGGTGTCCTTGCTTAGTTTCCCTTATGGCCATTGTGCCAGTGCTAAATAACCACCTGTGGGTTTGTTTTGGTGTATTTTTGTTAATCTTCACCCGAGGATACTTTTTCCATTGATTTTTGGAGAGAGTGGAAGGGAGAAGGGGGAGAGAGAGAGAAATACTGATGTGAATGAGATACATCAATTGGCTGCCTCCCGCATGTGCCCCTACCAAGGCTGGGGAACCTGCAACTGAGGTACATGCCCTTGACCTGGAATCGAACCCACAACCCTTTGGCCCAAGGACTGACACTATAACCACTGAGCCAAACCAGCTAGGGCTAATCATCTGTGGTTTTTAACTTGCATTTCCCTGAGGGCCTGTGCCATGGAGCTTAATCCTGTGAACTGACCGGCCATCATGATCCTCCCATTCAAAGGCCCTTTTCAATTGGATGCTGACCCTTTCTATTAATTTTCAGAACATTTGACCATATTCTGGAAGGTAGTGCTTCAGAAACACCTCCCCCCCCCGCCAGCCACCGGCCACCCAGCCTTTCTGCACCTCCAGGTGGCCTCCTGGGGGTACAGAAATTGCCATTACACTATTGACCAACCATCAGTCCTTTAAAAAATACCTTAGCCTACCTCAAGGTCATGAAGATATCCTTGCAGGTTTCGTTTTGGAAGCTTTATGGTTTGGCTTTAGATATTTAAGTCAACAGTCCACTTGAAATTCCTTGGAATTGGTTTTTTTTTTTAATTGTTTTATTGCTTAAAGTATTACAAAGGGTATTACATATGTCTCCTTTTGCCCCCCGCCCTTGACAATCCCCTGGCTGGAATTGGTTTTCGTGTGTCGTGTGAGGTAGCAGTCCAGCTTCCTTTCCCACGGCCGGGGATCGAGCCTGCAGTCAAGGAATCCAAATGAATGATATCCAAATGAAGGACCCAGCCCCATTTACTCAAAATATCACCCTCTCCTCCTCTCTCTGCAAGCTGCTTTGGCCATGGATCTATTGTTTGCATCTGTGCGGTCTGCTTCTTCACTTCCTACTCTGTCCATGAATCTGCGTGTCCACCTTCTGCCGTGGGTGCAGCTCCATCCCTGGGGCTTTCTACCAGGCCTTTGTGTCTGATGGAGTATGTCCTCCAGCTGTGCTCTTCTTCAAGAACGGAACGTTTTAGAATAAGCTTGTAAATGTCCACAGAAGACCTGCTGCGATTTTGATTGGAGTGCATTAAATCTATAGATCTATAAATCATTTAAATGGAGTCTTACCAATATTGTTTTTCAAACCACGAACACAGTGGCGTTAATGTATGCCTTCTTTCCTCAATAACAGTTTATAGGTTTTTTTGTGTGGAGGTCTTGAAGAGATCTTTCATTCGATTTCTTCTAAGGTATCTGATTATTTTTCATGTTATGATGAATGTCTACCTTCTAATTGCTGGAATATATAACAATATAATTAATTTTTGTATACAGACCTTATATTGAAATTTTTTTACTTTTTAAAGTGAAACTATGTATGTATATATTTAAAAATGTATTTTATTGATTTTAGAGAGAGAGGAAGGGAGAGGGAGAGAGAGATAGAAACATCGATGAAAGAGAAACATCAATAGGCTGCCTCCTGCACACCCCCTACTGGGGATCCAGCCTGCAACCCCCTGACCGGTCAACACTCAACCACTGAGCCCCTCCAGCCAGGCTTTTTTTTTACTTTTTTAACCATTGACTTTTAGATACATTTTTAATACAAAAATATGCCAAATGAAAAATGACAGTTTATCTCAACCCTTTTACTTCTTTTTATTTTTATTTTTTATTTTTGTTCCTTTTACCTCTCATTCTTTTATTTTTCTTACCTTATTATCATGTGTCCAGCACTATCGTGGACAAAGTCATTACCAGGAGTTATTCTGGGCTCATTTCCATCTTATAAGAAGCTTCTGCTATTTCACCTTGGACCATTCAAAATGAGAATTTTTGTACGAACTCTTGCCAGAATAAGGAATATCCCTTCTATTCTCCGTGTATTAAGAGGTGCTTTTATTTTTTGTTGTTGCAGATTTATTGAGATGCAATGATCACAATATACAGTTTACTTTCTTTTTGGTGTATCACAGCACTGTGCAACCATCACTACTACCAATTCGAGAGCTTTTCATCACCTCCAAGAGAAACCTGTGCTCTGAAGCCGTCACACGTCCTCATCCTTGAGGGTCTTCTTGTATTATGAATGGGTGATAAATGTTATGAAATGGGTTCCTACGTTTTTATGATGATTACTAACTTGTTTTCCCTTATTCTCTCAATGTGGGGATAACAATTAGATTTTTCAATATGAAGCAACCTTACATTCCTAGATTAATCCCAACCGTGACCTCCTGGCTCATGGGTTGATGCTCAACCACTGAGCCACACCGGCCAGGCCTCATAAGTTTTTAAAAAATGTAGTTTGGCCATGTTCGGTGTGGCTTGGTGGTTGAGCATTGACCTATGAACCAGGAGTTCACAGTTTGATGCCCAGTGAGAGCACATGCCTGGATTTTGGGTTTGTTCCCCAGTGGGGGGCTTGCAGGAGCCAGCTGATCAATGGCTCTCTCTCATCATTGGTGTCTCTCCCTTCCTCCCATGAAATTAATAAAAATATATTAAAATAAAATAAAATTTTAAATAAATAAATTTTTTTAATGTAGTTTGAACCAGGAAGCTCATCAGCCCTGAGGAGGAGGATGTGGTCCTTAATCCACTTGTGTTTGTCTCTCACATTTTATTTCAATGGGCCCACGTTCAGCTCAGATGTTCACACGTTAGTATTAGGAGAGGACACCCCACCCATCAAATCGATGGAAAATATGTGGAGAAGCCCAAGTTGTAACCTCTTCCTGTGCTGGCCCAGAAGCCAAGCGAGGGGGCCCTGCTCCTGAGATGTCCCCTGGACAGGACATGCTAAAGGATAGGAGGACCCCCAAGCCCTAGGACAGCAAGGCTCGGGACTGGAGCTGAACATTAGTGACTGACGTCCGCCTGGCCACATGCCCCCCATCTCGTCCTCAGTGCTGTATCGCAGCAGGTGAGGGAGGGCTGCAGACTGATCTCATCATGAACCTTTGTCTTGAATGGGGTGGTTTGTTTTCATGAAGGAGTCCTGTTTATAAGGCCAGAGTTACTAAGTAGTAGCCTCAGAAGTCACGGGATGTTTCTCTGTCCTCAACCCTAAGTCTGCATTCACTGATGGTTGCAGGAGTAAAGCCCACAGGGTTAGTGTCACCCCATCTGGCAGTCATCTCTGGCCTTTTGCCTGTATTCCCTCTGCCTTTGTCTTCCCAGGGAAAAGGAAAGAGGCAGAGTGTTGTCTGTGCAGGAGAGAGAGAGAGAGAGAGAGAGAGAGAGAGAGAGAGAGAAGGGGGGAGGAGAGAGGGAGAGGGGGAGAGAGTGAGAGTCCAGCTGTCCTGCACCTGCTAGCTCAAGATGACAGCCCCTGCATTCACAGAAGGCTTCCTGCCTCAAATGCATTCTCACGGGGAGTGGGACCCCCAATGCGCCTGCCCTGAGTAGAGCTGGCCCTCAGGGATGCTTGCGTTGAACTCTCACTCGGCCTGGCCTGGGGGTGGGGGCAGCCAGAGTAATCGGAGTCTCATGCCTACCTGTTTGTTTACTCAGTTGTTAACAACCTGGATCTTTGAGGAAATAGCCCAGAGATAAGCTGGGACAGGATGCACTGTGATTCTGCCTGTGTTATGGCAACAGCTGCCCTTAGAGCCCAGCTGGTAGCAAGGGGTGGAGCAGAGGGGGTACCCCAGGCCCCACTCCCCTAAATGGTCCCCAGGAGGCCTGGGGAGAGGGAACATCCACCGGGAGCCCAGGGTCCCGCACACAGAGCACTCACTTTATTTTACAAGGCTGGAAAAAGTGGACACAGTATTGGACTAAGGGGCTACGGTAATTTTGCTAGATAAACAGTAATATGTGAACATTTATATTTTTGTAACGTTTGCAATTATAAAAGTCACACATTTTTGTAATGTAGTTGAAAAATTCAGAACAAAGAGTTGAATAAAAAGCATTCATAATTTCACCATTCACAGATGGTTATACACAGTTAATTTAGCATTTCCTTCTTCTATATGTATATATGCATCTGTACATGCATATCACATATATATTCCGATATGTTTTCATAATTGGTACCATTTCGCATTTTTCCACTTAACATATTGTGTTTTCTCATGTCATAAATCACACCCTGCCCACTCGCCCGCATGCAGGGACCTGTTGGATTGTTGTCCATTTTCTATTGTTGGGCAGCTATGTTGTTCCAGCTTTCCGCTACTGTAACTGTTGTGGCAATAGACATCTTTGTTCAAACACCTTTCCCCCATCTTTGAACTCCTGGGACAGGTTTTTCTAGAAGTGGCTTAGTAGATTGAAGGAATGGAACAGGACAGAGAGACTTAGCAGACCCAATAAGGTAGTGTCCCCTGTGACATTCCCCACCCGTGACATGGCCCTGCAGAGGAGAGAGAGGCCTCGCCTGCTCACCCAAATATCCAGGAGGACGCTTACAGGCGCTCTGGGGGTTCCAAGCCCGTGTTAAATCCGTGTCTAGAACTGTTTGTTCAAGTGAAGCTTGGAGAGGAAGCTCCGTCCAGAAAGTGTGGGAAGTCAGGGCTGTGCCACCTTCCACCAAGGGCTCCAGGGCCCTGAGGGCCTGGCAGGGACAGAGGAGATGTCTGTGAGAGAGCCCCGGGGGCAGGTGGGGCCTCTAAGCCCACCCCGCACCCCCAAAGCCCAGAGCAAAGGGGTCCCTGGCACATATGGGCTTGGGGCTCACATCCGTCCACCTGCCCACTGGCCTGAGGGAGCAGAGGAGCCCGGCCCACCCTCCCAGAGGGCAGCGTTTGCAGGGGGCAGAGGGCAGTCCCCAGGCCACCGCCTCCTGTGCCGCTGTCTCTGGCCCCTCCCTGCTTGGGGCATTCTCAGAAGAGCCAAGTTGTTTTCAAACTGACTAACGTGATTAACCATCAACCTGAGGAAGTGACTTCTCAGCAGACTCCCAGGCGGTACTTTTCCAAGAGGCCCTGTGCCCCGCCCCGCCCTGTGTCCCTTTGGAGGTGGGCAGGGCTGGACAGTGTGGATGAGACAGCCTAGTAAGATAGGACCAGAGGGACAGGGGAACCAAGAGACAGTTAAGTGGTTTACAGGCATCTAGTAAATCGCAAAACCTGATTTTCCCTGAACCAAGGACACTTAAGGGTAAAGGGGAGAGCATTCGCGATCTTGCTCCCCAGCATATGTCATCAGTTTGACTCAAACTCATAAACACTCTCTCTAAAATAAAAAAAGGTAAATGGTTTACACTTCTCCTTCCCAACCAGAGGGTAAATAGCTTAAATCAGCCTACTCAGGGAGGCAGAGAGCAGAAAGCCAATTAGTGCCATCTGTGCCAACCACACCCAACAATGGATAAAGTCAGGGGAATGCCTCTCATTTTGGTGCATCAGCATAAAGCTGATGAAAACCTCAGCTTTTATTTTTTTTATGTTTTTTATTGATCTCAGAGAGAGGAAGGAAGAGGGATCGAGGGATAGAAACATCAATGATGAGAGAGAATCATTGATCAGCTGCCTCCTGCATGCCCCACACTGGGGATCAAGCTCACAATCCAGGCATGTGCCCTGATCAGGAATTGAACCTCAACCTCTTGGTTCATGGGTTGGTGCTCATCCAGTAAGCCACATTGGCTGAGCAAACCCTAGCCTTTGAAACCTGCAAGACAGTATGGGCTAGTGTGACTCACTTTGTTGGAGCATCATCCCTTCCACCAGTCAGAGCATATACATAGGTTGCAAGTTCAATGCCCAGGCGGGGTACTTTCAGCAACCCATCTCTCTCATGTCAATATTTCTCTCTCTCTCCCTTCCTCCCTCTCTAAAAATCAATATAAAAAAACAACTATCCTCATTCTTTAAAAACACACACACCTCAGGACAAATGAGCTCAGCAAGGCCTTTTACCACGCCCGCCCCCCCCCCCCCCCCCGCCCCCCGGCCTGTTGCCTTTACCTTTCTCTCTCATAAGGTCCAAGGGTCCTTCTTTTGCCTCGTAAGTTTCTAAATAAACTTTCTCTTATGGCTCTAAACGCTTTCTTAGCCAGAACTCAAGAACTGAAGTCCAACTTTGCCGATAACAACTGGTGCCCTTTTGCCACCAACATCACATGGGAACCAGTAACATGGGAACCCAGTCTTTGCACCTGCAGCCCCTTTGGGGGACCCCACACAGCATTCCATGTGGAACCCTGCTTCTCCCAATCCAAGCCCCTTCGTCCCAAAACTCCTGGTCCGCACCCCCCCCACCCTTGCTTCAGAGCAGCCCCAGCATCTTCCCGGCCCCCAAAGGTCAGCACCTTCTTGCATCCCAGCTTCTCAGAGACGCTCAAAATTCTTCCTCAGGCCAAGCAGAATGAGCTCAGTGGGTCCAGTCCTGGGTCTGCCCTCCTCCACTTACCCTCCTTACCAGGGGCCCTAGGCCCCCCACGGGGGCAGGGCTCCCCACCTAACAACACCCAGTCTGAGTGCCAGAGGAGATCTTAGGTGCACACAGAGCAGGTCTGAGGGAGTCCACCCGTCAAGGCCCAGTACCTGGCATATGTACATTTCTTCTGTGCCCTGGGCAGAGCTGGCTGGGAGAACCCAGCAGTGCCCCCTCAGAAGCAGAACCCCATTGTTGGCAGGAGCTGTGTGTGGACATAAAAGGGGTGCTGTAATAAATTATAAACCCACAACTGGGCAGGTCAAGGTGGGTAGTCGCACCCCAGGCATATAACTTTTTTTTTAGTAAAATGTTTTATCTTTGCCTGAAGCAAATCCATTGTTTCTGTGCATCTAAGTTAACACCCCTTTGAAATAAGTCACAACTGAGAGAGATGTAAGGGTTGCATGCAGAGGGGAAGACCACATGAGGACACAGTGAGGATGCAGCCATCAGTACCTCTGCCATCATGTGTGGGTACATGTGTGGGTACCAAGAAGAGAGGCCACAGTTGTGCGAGAAGCCTGAAATTGAAGCCCAGAGAAGGAAGGAGAGGGGGCTACAAAGAACCACGCTTTGCAGCCCTACCCAAGATGCAGTTGTACCCCACAGGTGTGGGGTGTCCCGTGGTGGGTCTGCCACAGCACCTGGGTGGGGAGATGGGAGGCTTCAGGGATGTCCGGGGTTAGAAGCCCAGAGGATCTTACAAAGATAATTGAATGAAAAGAGTAAGAAAGATAAGAAAGTTCTGAACAGGATTATTACTTCCTAAATTAAACCACACACATTCCCCAAGAACTCATGTAAACAAAGTTAATTTTTTCAGAAGAGTTGCTGGGACAGGGAAGGAGAAGGTGCAACAAGCTCTCCCACCTGACTCTCCAGCTGGATGTAGGGATGGGGAGGGGAGGAGAAGAGCTGATGGGGAGAAAAAGGAGGGGTCCGTGGAGGGGAGGGTCCTTGGAGAGGGGTGCCTGGAGGGAAAGGGCTCACACAGAGAGAATCTTGAAAGGTGGTCAGCAGCAGTAAGGTTGGAGGTCAAGAGTATGGAGCCCATTGAGAGGCTGAGCTGAGGAAGGGAAAGGAAGTAAAACAGGACCCCCCCAAGCTCCCAGGGGCCTTTGTGAGGGACAGAGGGTCTGATAATGAGGGGAGGGAGACTTGGGGCTGGGCTAGAGAGGAATCAGGACATTTGGAGGAAGGGGTCATAAAGGCCCCTGTCCTGCTCCTCTGGTCTAAGGGTGGTGCTAGAACGGCCCAGAGCTTGAGGACAGGTGAGGGCAGTGGGACAAAGTCAAGGGTCACGGTGAGCTCAGCCTGGGCTGTGGGGCCTGTGGTGGGAGACCCAGGTTGTCCGGGAGGCTGACCTTGTCCTCAGGGCAAGCAGACCAGGCTGGGGGAGAGGGGCCCAGGGCCCTGGGCACTGACCGGGCCAGGCCTTGGTTAAACAACCCCAGATTACAGGGCTGGGGGTCAGCTGGGATGCTGGGCAGAGAGTGGGCTTGGGGAGTGCCAGGCACCAGTGTGGTCTTGGATGGGGGCCAAGGTTCAGAGGGCAAGGTCACTGGCTGGAGGCCTGAGTCAGCTCTAGGAACAAGGAGGAGCAGGGTGGAGACCTGACCAGAGTCTTCAGAGGAGAGGCCTGGGTCAGAGGTCTGAGGTCAGCGAAAGGAGGAGGGGCAGCAGGGGCTGTGGTTTGGGAAAGACAGGTCGCAGACTACGGGGGTGGGGTGGGGGGGGGAGCAGGGCTGACCCCCACCCACCCTGAAATCCTAGGGGGCAGGAGCTGGAGAGAAACAGCATGGGGAGCCCCTCCCTCCAGGTCTCAGCTGAGCCCCTGAGCAAGGGGCATGAGCCCTGACTTTCTCAGGGTCAGGAGCCTCCCTGCTCTCCCTGTACAGGGAGGTGGGGTTCCTCAGGGGCCCACAGAGTGGGGACAGCCAGACCCTTGTTCTGCCTTCCCCTCCCCTCACCCTCTCCTCCCATGTATTCCCCTTATCCCCCTCCCTTCCTCTCACCCCCTACCACCCCTACAGCCTCCCCCATGTGGATGTAAGAAACATCCAAATCTGTAGAGAATTTTTGTAAGAATACGTTTGAGCCCAACTGATGACATATGCAGGGGAGCAAGACCTCAGATGCTCCAAAGAATGCCAGTTTTGCAACTTCCCTTATGCATTTGGATTTAAGGAGGAAATTTAAGGGAGATTACATGAAGGTGAGAGAAAGCAAGGGGGGATTGGGTTACTGGATAGCTAGCAAGGCTCTGTGCTCTCTTAGGGTTAATGCCCCTTGGAGGTGTTACTTCCCATATTTCAAAGGTGTGTTAACTTAGATGCACAAGAGCCAGGGACAGGGCTGGCTTAAGGCGAAGTTGAACCTTTTAGTGAAGAAGCTATGTGTCTGGGGTGTGACTACCCACCATGACCAGCTCCTTAGGAATTTATGATCAGATGGCCTTGCGAGGTTACGTTCCAGGATCAGGTGTGGTCTGCTCCTCTGGCCCCTGCAGAGCTCTGCCTGGAGCCAGCCCCTGAAGCCAGGTCCCTTCTGGTTCACATGTGTTGACGTAAGAAATGTCCAAACCTGTACAGAGGTTTTTTGTTTTGTTTTTGTTGTTTCTTTTCTTCCTTTTTTTCTATTATTTCTTATGTACAGAGTTTTTATACAAGTTTATCTGAGTCAAATTGATGACATGTGCAGGGGAACAAGATCTCAAATGCTCCTGAGAAGACGACTTTTGCAGCTTTTTATTTTATTGTTTTTATAATTGTTGACACTATTACAGATATCCCCCATTTTCCTCCTCTTTGCCCACCTCCACCCAGCCCCTGCCTCTGGCCTTCACCACACCTGCAGCTTCTTTCACAAATTTAAATTAAGGAGGGAATGTAAGGAAAATTATAGGGAAGTGGGAGAAAGCAAGGCAGGGATTGGCTACGGGATGGTTAACAGGACTGTGTTCTCTTGAGGGTAGCTATGGTTCACTTCAAAGGAGTGTTAACCTGGATGCACAGAAACAATGGACAGGGCTTAAGACAAAGATAAACACTTTCCTAAAATGTTATTCGCCTGGGGTGCACCTGCCTACCATGACCTTCCCAGTTAGAGATTTATGATCCGATCACCCTGGGAGGTTATTTTCCATAAACCCCTTATTTTCTTATTTATTTTTAAATCTTTATTGTTACAAGTATTACCTATGTCCCCTTTTTTCTCCCATTGACACTTTATAACCTGCCCATGCCCCGTTTCATTTTTTCATCCACATTTGGCCTCAGGACCCCTCCCCCCGAGACACCACCATTACTCCGAGTCCCAGTCTCCCCCACCACATGCAGCTCAAGAAGTGCAAACCCTGACGCAGCTGACCCTGGCCACACAGGGGGCAGATTAGATGGGCCAGGAAGGGCCTCGGGACACCGCCCCCCCTCATGTGAGTGCTGAGAGGACACCAGTTCCCTTGGCAAAGAAGCTGCCTCCAGGCCCAAAGTCAGCAGGGGGTGTGTCCAGGGGTGGGCCCCAGGAGGCCTTGCAGTTTGTCCTAGCTGGGGGATCCGTTGAGGCAGGGGCTGAGAAGGCCAAACAATCTCCTCCTGGGAAGGGAGGCTTCTCAAGGGAGACTCTGCTCTGAGCCGCACCGAGTCCTGAGGAATCTTCAAAGAGGCAGCCTGGTGTGGACAAAAGGGGCTCTGTCATAAAACTGGCAAGTCCAGTGATGGAAAGGAAGGTCCAGTGAAGGTGTGGGGACCTGTCTCCAAGTGCCATGGGGCAGCAGGAACAGAGTGTTAAGGCTCTGACCGCTGCTCCTAGTGCCCACTGCAAAGTGCCCATCCCTGCAGCTCCGGGAGAGAACTCCCTGCAGGGACACCAGGGGGTCCCTGGCATGCAGGGGACCTCTCGGCTGCTCTGCCTCCACCCACCCAGCAGCTGGCTGGAGCCATCACTCCAAGGACACAGGGGGTGAGGGGACTGTCAGGCTGCACTGTGCACATGGGTGACTTAAAAAACAGACATTTTCGCCCTAAGTTTGGCTCAGTAGATAGAGTGCCGACTTGTGGACTGAAGGGTCCCAGGTTCGATTCTGATGAAGGATACATGCCTGGATTGTGGGCTCGATCCCCAGTACGGGGTGTACAGGAGGCAGCTGATCAATGATTCTCTCTCATCATTGATGTTTCTCTCTCTCCTCCCTTCCTCTCTGAAATCAATAAAAAAAATATTTTTAAAGAAAACAGACATTTGTCCTCACAGTTCTGGAGACTGATAGGTAATCCCTTCCTCTAAGGAGACCAATCATATCAGATCAGGGCCCCACCCTTGTGACCTCATTTAACCCTAATTACAACCTTATAGGCCCCATCTCTAAATATAGCCACACCAGGGGTCAGGGCCTCAAAATGAATTAGTGGGGACGCAACTGAGTCACAGCAAGGAGTATGTCTATAATATGGGCATTCTCCAAGGTGCCTCTTAGCACATCTAGAGGGGACTTGAGGAGAAAGTTTCAGCAGCCAATGCAGGCAGGACCCCAATGACTGAGACCATTTGGATGTGATGGATGGGTCACCTGCCAAGTCAGGACTCTGTGCTGCTGAGCTCTGATACAATCAGAACACGGTGACCAAGAGTGGAGGAAGGACAGGCTAAGCAAACCCCAGGCAGAGTGCCCGCTGGAAGAGGGGTGTGTCATGCAGATTTCCCTGTCGTCATGCTGGGGATCTCTCTGTTCAATAGTCACCTCCTCCCAGCCCTGTCTCCCTCACATTGCACATAAATGTGTTGGTGTTGCTAATCTTATAGTAGATCATCCAAGGCACGTGCCTGGGACAGGTGAGGAGACATCATCCGGAGGCGATCGATAGCTGACAGGACTTTGGCCACCCAGACAGAGATAAGAGGGCGTCCCCGTTTGCATGGGTGGGGAGTGCACTGTGTTGCTGAAGCATCGGCTCCGATGGTTAAATTGGGAAGGGTGTTCATAGAGGTCCAAGGATGGAGCACCCAGGGTGTTCTGCTGGCACTTTCCCTCTTCTGAGCTCTTTACTCAGGGACTCGGGGACCTCATTTCCCAGAGACTCTGCCACTGGGTTCTGGGCAGCATCCACCAAGAGGCTGTCACAGCCCAGCTGGTATAGCTCAGTGGCTGAGTGTCGACCTATGAAGCAGGTTGGTCACGGTTCGATTCCCGGTCAGGGCATATACCTGAGTTGTGGGCTCCATCCCCAGTGGGGGGCATGCAGGTGGTGGTTGATTAATGGTTCTTTCTCATCATTGATGTTTCTATCTCTCTCTCCTCCATTCCTCTCTGAAATCAATTTTTTATAAAAATTTTTAAAGAGACAGTCAAAAAAAAAAAAAAAGAGACAGTCGCAGAGCATGGGGCCAAAGAGGGGCTGCCACCTCCACCGCAGGAACAGAGTAGAGTGGGGGGTGGCGGGGTGGAGGGAGACACAGAGAAGAACCTGCGGGTAGAAACCCCCCCATTGCAGACCCCAGGAAAGGCTGGGCCTCTGCCAGCTGGAGACCCCAGGAGGACGCTGCCATTTTAGTGTGGTCACCAGCACCCCCTCCTCTCCGGACAATCACCCTGGCTGGGAGTTGAGATGACAAGAACAGGGGGCCGCTTTAGATGGGTGACCAGAGAAAAGAAGGGGGCCCCAAAGGAGGGGTCAGTTCCCAGAGGAAGTCTGAAGAGGAGTTTGCTTTCCAGAGGGACATTTCCATAAGCCATTGTCACCGGCGAATACTAACATTGCCCTGCTCAGCCTCTGCCAGGTGCTAGGAGCCACCTGCTTTTTAACAGCTGAGGATGCACAGCTGGTCCCTTTAATCCCAAGCACCACCCCCTGAATAACAGGCCTTGTTAGTGGCTGCCCCATGAGTCCTCCTCACGTATCGGTCACGTGGGCTCACGTGGGGCAATCACCTTTCGGATCACGTGTAGCGGTCACGCAGGAGTCAGGCAGGCATCACCAGCATAGAGGCCGAGACAGACACAGAGAGGAGGCTGTGCAGCAGTGTGAGGTGGTCCTGGGTGGCATGAACCACTCTGGTTCCTGTGAGCTTCTGGCTGCTCTTGGCATCTTAGGACCCCACCCCGGGACCATCGCCTCAGCCCACATTTTGGCAGAGGGTCTCTGTTAGGCCATCAGCACACACTCTGTCTCCCTCGCTTCCCCTCGCCCTGTGGGACCTCCTGGGAGGACAGGCTGGCTTAGTTCTGGGACCCTGGACAGCAAGGCGGTGGCTGAGTTCCTGTCGCCTGTCTTGTGTCAGGCAAAGTGCTTTATTTATTTAATTGCCAAAATAGGGATTGTGCTGGATGCTGGTTTTACCGTCTGCCCCCCCTCCCCCCGCCCCCCCCGAACTCCTATAATGAACATTTTCCCATGCCAGTGAACACTCCTCATGTACCTATTTAAGGGTCATGTGTACCTGGTGTCTGATGTTCCTTCACTCACCTGAGCCTTGCCTCTGAGGGGAGGAGGGGCTGCTGCCAATTTTTGTTCTATAAATAATGCTGTGTGCTCATAGTTCATGCTCCTCTGGGTGGAGGGCCAATGTGGGCTCTTTTTAAAGCTCCTGCTGCAGCAGACAACCAGGGGAGGTTCTGGGCTGGGGGCTCCCTGCCTGAGGTTCTGCTGGCCCCACCTCTTCCTCACTGTGGGGGGAAGGTGCGGGGAGTGAGAGAGGCAGGGTGCACAGATAGCAGCCCTCTATACCGCTAGAGGGAGTTGCTTCCCCTCCGTGAAATGGTCAGGATCAAGAGCATTAACTCATTCCTGCTGGGCTGACATTAGGGCAGAAGGAAGGTCTCCTCCCTCCATCACCCCTGCCCATGGCCTTGGGCCTGAGAGGCACCATTGCCAGCTCCCGGGAGCGCCAAGGGTCTACAAGCCCAGGACTCGGGTACTGGGTCAAGACCTTTGCTGACCTTTGTGAGTGGTGCTGCGCAGACCATTCAGCAGCTCCCTTTCTGCCCTGAGTCTGGATCTTCGCCCACCCCCCCCCCCCCCCAGCCCTCCTCCCCCACACCCGGGAGCGGTGAGGCTGGTGGGAGAGCCTGCAGGCCCTGCGTCCTCAGCAGGTCCTCTTGGTTAAAGGGGATGATCACAGTATTTGGTGCTCACTCGGGCCTGCCCACCTCATAGACCTAAGATGGTGTAGACCGCAGGATTCACCATCATTTCAAATGCGGTGGAGAAAAAAATACTGCCTAACACAGTGGTTCTCAACCTTCCTAATGCCGCGACCCTTTAATAACAGTTCCTCATGTTGTGGTGACCCGCAACCATAAAATTGGTTTCGTTGCTACTTCATAACTGTAATTTTGCTACTGTTAGGAATCGTAAATATCTGATATGCAGGATGTATTTTCATTGTTACAAATTGAACATAATTAAAGCATAGTGATTAATCACAAAAACAATATGTAATTATATATGTGTTTTCCGATGGTCTTAGGCGACCCCTTTGAAAGGGTCGTTCGACCCCCAAAGGGGTCGCGACCCACAGGCCCTAACACGTTCCTACCCCCACTCCCCGTGGATGGTGGGAGGTGTCAGCACCGACAGGTGTGCACCTTACGGGAGCAGGTGTGCATCTCAGCGCCTGCGCAGTGTGGCAGGAGTGCTCCTTGACGCCCACCCGCCATCACTGCTGTGGGTGACGGCGCCACAGCTTAGGAGAAGCTCGCTGAGCGCCGAAGTGACCGCCATGACCCACATTCTTTGCGGGGGACCAATGAGGGTATCTCAAGCCACGCCCACTCCGCAGCCCTGGCCCAGCCTGGTTGTGCGCGCGGTGGCCAGCAGGGGGCACCCCAGGGCTGGGCTGCACACTCCGGGGCGCCTCCACGGGCTGCGAGACCTTCCAAACATGGGCGGCTCAGCACCCTGGCGCACCCCTGCTCATCTCGGTTCGCCCTGGGTCACCCCGGTTCACCCCTCCAGGGGGCCCTGGGCAGGTCGCTCCGTCTCTCTGCGCCTGTTTCCTCGTGGGGTCAGCGGAGCATGAAATGGGCCCTTGCTCAGGGATGTCAGCAAGATGCGGGGGAGGAGGGGAAAGGGGGTGTCTTTGTGGGTTGGGGTGCAGCTGCTTTTTAGAGATGAGCAGAGCACTGAGCCCAGAAGGGACTTGCACCCGCTGTTCATGGAGACCTCAGAGCAGAAGGCAGGGAGGGGGCACACAGGTATTCAGGGTGTGGGCACACCAAGGGGCGGGCTGTAAGTGCTGACCACTCACACCAGTGTCCCTGGGGCCCGGGATCCCACCTCTCCATCTGACCCAGTGGCAGAAGGACCTCACCGGGCAGGCCCCCTGCCCGGAGGTTCCAGGCACAGTGGCAGTTTTCCCCTCAGGCCTGGGGCAGAGGTGGGGGACCCCTGTGCCTTGGCCTCTCTGCATGAACAGCTGCTGCCCCTTTTCTTGGCTGATCTGAACGCTCATCTTTGACTTGATGGGCAGTGTGGCCCCCACTGTGGGACCTATGCTCCGCCTCCCCCCCCCCCCCCCCCCCCCGTACTGCCCACCACATGACTTTGCCCTTTCCTGGGGTCTGTACACATGCCCTTGGCTCCTCTCATCTTCCTCCCTGATAGCAGGCACCTCAAGAGAGCCACCACAGGGGGCTCCCATTTGTGTCCCCAGCCCTGCTCAGCAAGCTCATTCTCTGCACGTCTCTATATCATGGATGGATGATGGATAGATATGGATGATGGTGGAGGGATGACAGATGGATGGTGAGTGGGTGATGGATGGGTGGTGTGTGGATGCATGGATGAGTGATGGATGAATGGATAGATAAATTTATGGATAATGGCGGGTGGATGGATGGATGGATGATGGTGGTGGATGGGTAGATAGTGATGGTGGTGATGGATGGGTAGATGGATGGATGGATGGATGGGTGGATGAATGAGTAATAGTGTGGAAGGGGGGTGTCCACTGGTGGAAGTGGGGGATCCCATTCCCCACTGGGTGCTTGGGGTCGGGTCCTTACAATATCTCAAGAAAAATAATTTTCTGAGCTTGCAGGGAGGATGAGTGATTTTTTATTTGCGTGGAATTACATCTCTGGGTTTGCAAAGTCCCATTTCCCAGCAGAGCTAGAAGCAAAGCCAGTGTCCAGACTTTCCGTTCCATGGTGGAGCTGGGTCTGCTGTAGCATCAGGCTAGCTGCAGCCCATTAGTCTATTGTGCAGGGGATCCACATGGCCGTGAGCCGAGTGTAGGAATGCAAAGCACGAGAGTCCCGAAGGCCAGGAGTCAAGTGAGAGCAAGAGGCAAGAGAGAGAACTCCTTTGTTTAGGAACGTAAGTATCTTAAATCTTTCCGCACTTGTAGTGGCCACACCTCCTCTGGCCGATGATCTGTTCCCAGGTGTGACTGATAGGTAAGTACCTTCTCTATTTCACTCAGGCTTTACTGGGTATGCATCTAAATTGCAGCTTTCTGGCCCAGCCAGTGTGGCTCAATGGTTGAGTGTCAACCCATGCACCAAGAGGTTGCCAGTTCAATTCCCGGTCCGGGCACACGCCTGGGATGTGAGCTCAATCCCCATTAGAGACATGTGGGAGGAAGCTGATCGGTATTGCTCTCTTATCGATATTTCTATCTCTCCCTCTCCCTTCCTCTCTCTCTAATGTCAATAAAAACATTGTAAAACATCATTTAAATTGCAGCTTTCTGGCAAAGCTGCATAATTGGCCTGCCTATATTATCTGGCCTTCCCTTTGCCTCTTTCCTGTTAATTAATAACTGGGTTCATTACAATGGTATCAGTGGGAAGTAGATTGCATGTACTGAATGTATTCTTAGACCTTCTCAGAGAGCAGGCCGGCTGCTATGTGAGAAGCCTTGGAGATTCAGACTGTGCACCTGTAGGCAGTGCCCAAGCCATTCAGTACGGGAGGCAGAGCTCACTGGAGTTTGCAGCACTCAGAGCAGTGGTTCTTAGCCTTGGCTGCACATTAGAATCACCTGGGAATCTTTTTAAAATCCTGATTTCTGGGCCTCATCCTCCGTTTTTTTGTTATGGGGTGGGGCCACAACATTAGTAACAAAGAAACAGAATTTCCGGAGGAGGATGGATGGATAATAGGTATAGTTGGACCCCACACTCACCATCCACCCAGCATCAGGATTTTAAAAAGATTCCCAGGTGATTCTAATGTGCAGCCAAGGTTGAGAACCACTGACTTAGAGGCTTGAGGGCCACAGGCTTCCATATACTACGTGCCCAGCAAACCATGGGAGGCATCTTGAGGAGACTCGGGGCCAGGATCACCTCAGCACCCCTTTCTAGAGCAGGCTGAGATGCCCAGCCCTGGAAACCCGACCTCCCAGGGGAAGGAGGGGCCAGAGGAGCCCCAAGGATCGTGTCACTGTGATGAGTGAGGCAGCGGGTCGGGTGGCCCAAGTTTCCATGTTTACACGTCCAAAGTGGAGCAGGTCTCGCCGAAAGGAGGGGTCGTTGGTCAAGGGCTGTCCCAATGACATAGAAGCAACATGGCCAGGGTTGGGACTGGGGCCTCCGGTCGGCAGAGGCAAAAGGGTCTTCCATGGGGGTTTGTGAGTATTCTGATCCTGCGACCCCCTGAAATTGACCTCAGAACCAGGACAGTCCTGTTTGAGGCTAACTGGACCCGCCACAGCACCAGACACCATTGTTAAATGAGCCCAGACAAGGACCAGGGCCACCTAACCCGGCACTGGCCACAGGGTACAGTGGGTAGACCCCATACCCAGGCACAGGGGTCCCCTCGCCTCTGCCACAGGCCTGAGGGGAGAACGGCTACTGTGCCTGGAACCTCCTCCCCTGGCTCTGCAGAAACCATTCTCAGCAATGCTTCCCTTTCCCCAACCCTCTTCCCCCACACCTACCCCACAGCTCATTGGCCAGACTCTTATCACCTGCCCACACTTACACCCAGCAAGAACGGGGAGGGGCTACAGAGATGGGCGCAAAGTCTCTGAACCTGCTGGGTCCTTCCTGAGAGTGTGGGCACCTGGACCAGCCCGGGCTTCCCCAGCAGCGTAGAACAACAGGAGGGATGGCCATGGAGATGAAAGGCAAAGGGGCTACCCTCCACCTGCCACAGCCTGCCCTCGTGTGGTCCTGTGTGGCCTCCCCCAGCCCCTCGCTTTGGTTTCCATCCAGCCTTGTGGATCCCAGTCAGCCCACCACTGGGACCAGTCCTGGCATCTCAACCAATGAAACCTGCCGCATTCCACTCTCCCACGTGCCTGGCTCCTGACCTTTCTCTCGCTCCCTCCTCCTCTAGATTAACCTCCCCCAGGTAGTTACACTATCTTACCTCAGCCCAGAACTCAAGGTAGAGATGCAGAACTGAAGCCCAAGAGCCACAGAGTTGTGGGAGGCTAAAAAATGTTAATACTTTCCCTCCTGCTTTCTAAGTTCTTCTGGCTGAGCTAATAGTCAAATTAACAGAGACAGGTTAAAGAGGGTAATCAAGGTTTTAATTCGTGTGCCAGAGGAATTCCCGTGAGCATCAAGAGTCCAAAGACAGTGAAGCAACATTGGTATATAACACATTTTGGACAAAGGAGAAAGGAGGGGAATAGGTAGGTATTAGATGTCAGAAGGGAGAATGGGCCATTTACAGGTAGTTGAGAGAGAGCAGAACACACCTGGCAGGAAAAGCCTTCCTAGGGGACTCAGAAACAGGCTGTCTAGCTACCTGTCCGAAGCCCTCTCTTTACCTACTTAATTCAAGTTAGGCTAAATGACATGCTAAGATCTCCTTCCTGAAGCAGGTTTCTCTGTCTGAATCTCTTGGGCAGGGAAGGGGGTATGAGTCTTTTGTTTATTAATAAACAGCTTAAAATTAATATCCCAAAAGGCAGCTTGGGATGGCAAAATTGCTACTGTTTGTCCAGGGAAAACAGTAGCAATTTTGACACTTTATAGAAGAAAAGAAAGAGAATGAACATTTTCTGAGTGGCAACTATACCTATTATCCATCCATTTGTCATCTATCCACCACCCATCCATCCATCAACCCACCATCCACCCAGCATTCTTTCATCTACCATTCATCCCTCCCTCCTTCCATCCACCATCTATCTACCATCTCTCCATCACTCACCCATCATTCTACATTAATTTATGAATGTCAGTTAGAGGCACTGCACACTGTCTTGGGTGCTGGAGCAAAGCAGGAAATGACCCAGAAGGGCCCAGAGAATCAAGAGCACGGACAGCTGCCTTTGTCCAAAGGGGAAGCTGAGGCAGGAGGGGGCTGATCAGCAGATGCCCCTGCCCTGGGTTAGGGGCACCAACACCCCCCAGCAGGGGCTTTATGTCCTGCAGCCAGGAGGGGTCCGCCTCTTCCTGAGGGAAGCGCGTTACCATAAACACTCAACCCTGAGCCTGTCCTTCTGGGGCGTTGGGGGGTCAGGTCTTCCACCAATTCAGGAAGCAGTGAGAGGCCAGGTGAAGAGGCTCTTGCAAACAAGGTGGCCTCAAGCTGAAAAGGAAGCCTGTCTCCTTCCTAAATGAAACCTCCAAGTGTGTGGAGTAAACGCCGTTCTGTTCTGAGGGAGGGGCGCCGCAGCCAGGACCCCACACTCAGCATCATTGTTGCTGTCCCCAGAAGCAGCATTAAACAGGACAACTAAGAACAGAGGACAAGTGTGAGGCTGCTCCAGGAGGGCCCAGGCCTCCTTCCCCTCTGGCCCTCCTCTGGAATGGGGTGTGGCCTCTCCTGCTCTCACAAGCGACATTCGATTTCTCACAGAGGTGACACTTGAAACCCAAGAGGGATCTGAGCCCCCAGGAAGGTCCAGGATTGTAGTTAATGGGGGAAGACTTGGTTTTATGAAATAAAAGGGAAACTGAATATTTACAGGTGAAACCCTCTGATGGCTGGGGTTTTCTTCAAAATAAGATGGAACATGCCAGCGAGGCTGAGCCACAGGCGGGATGGGCATTAGATCAGTGGTCCGTGTCATGGACCCCCAGTGCTCGGGCCTCCTCACTGACCCTCATGAGTGGCTCATGGGCCCATGGTATGTGACACACAGCTCAGCCCAACTGGGGATGGAGTTGCAGGGTCTGGGCCTGATTAGACTGCATGGCTCAGCCCTTGGACCACACTTGTAACCCCGTCTGTCCTCATGGCTGACTATGGGGCCAGGGTTCAGGTTCAGAACGTTGGCACAGGCTTTAAGCCGTCCTAGACTTGTGTGTGTGTTTGTGTGTAAGGGGGTGTCATCTGCCTGGGGAGTCACCAAAGATGGTTCCAAAGTGAGGGCTCTAAGCTGCAGGTTGTTAGTATCCTTGCCCCCAAAGCTTACCATTATCTGATGAGACCCAGAGTGCCCTAATCAGCCAGCTGTGTGTTCTGATTAACGTGTGTCCCAGTGCCCTTCCTGGTGTCATAGGGTTGGCCTCTTGACCGGCACATACTGAGGGGGGAAGCAGCTAGGCAGACAGAGGGTCCCCTGGGCCGAATGGACTGCAGCCCACAGGGGCCCTCCTTGGCCTTGATCCTGTGGATGGCTAAGGATATCAAGTGGGACAAGCCCAGAACAGCAGTTGAGCCCCTGGAGTGACTGCCGGGTGGTCAGGTGAGTATTGGGGATGTATGTATGTGTGTGTGTGGGGGGGGCATCCTGGTCAGATGACACAGAGGACTGCTGTTCCCATCTGCTTGCACCCATCATGGATGTGTTGATTGCATGCTGAGCCTTCATGGGTGCCCAGAACCTCAACCCCAATACACGCACACGCACATACACAAGCACACACACGTGTTCTCTGCTGGCCATCTTCTATCATCAAAAAGACTCCGAGGCTGTGACTTCACCTGAAGAGCCTTCACTTTGCCATCACTCCAGCCTGGAGGCCTGGCCAGTGTTGCCCCTGGAAGTTAGACTTTCTTAGGAGGTTTTTTTATAGCCAGGGCAGGCACTTTTAACATCAGCTTTAAATTTTTCCAGACTTGCCCTGACTGGTGTGGCTCAGTTGGTTGGGCATTGTCCAGTGCACCAGAAGGTTGCTGGTTCAATTCCCAGTCATAGCATATGCCTGGGTTGCCGGCTTGATCCCCAGTAGGGAGCGTGCAGGAGACAGCAGATCCATGTTCTGCTCTCACATCGATGTTTCTCTCTCTATCTCTCCCTCTCCCTTCCTCTCTGAAAACCAATTTTTAAAAATCTTTTAAAAAACCAACAACAAAGAGCAAACTTAAAATAAAAGTAAATTTTTCCAGGCTAAGACTAAAAAAGCTACATATTATATGATGGATGCCACTTATGGGACATGCTGAAAACAAAGGTAGGGAGAGAAACTTGACTGTGCTGGGGGGACAGGGGTGGCTAATGGTGCTCTGTGTTCTGCTGCACAAATTTGCCAGAACCCATGGGCTCCCTCGAGAGATGGTGACTCCTACTGTTGGTACATTAGACCTCAGTTAACAAATTATAGACACACACAAACACACACACACACACACACACTAGAGGCCCGGTGCATGAATTCGTGCATGGGTGAGGTTCCTTGGCCTGGCCAGTGATCGGGGCCCATCGGGGCCACCTAGCCTAGTCCACATCAGGCCAACGAGGGCGGCAGGTAGGGGGGAGGGACCATGGGAGGTTGACTGTGGGAGCGCACTGGCCATGAGGGGGCAGCTCCTGCATTGAGCGTCTGCCACCTGGTGGTCAGTGCATACCATAGCAACCAGTCGGTTGTTAGGTTGAATGGTCATAATGGTCACTTAGGCTCATATATATATATATATACATATATATATATATGTGTGTGTGTGTGTGTAAGTATATGTATATAATTTAAAAAGTGGAGGCTATAAAAAGGTTTTTAGTGGGAGAGATTAAAACTATAATTACAGGCTATGTAGAAAACAATGACATAGAGAGAATACCCAGAGAAGATTGTCCTAAGAGAGGAGGCCAATGCTGTTTTCAAAGGAAAATATATAATCTTCAGTGTTTTCATTTACCGAGACATAATAAAGGTCAGTTTTTCAAACTGAGTATTCAGATCAAGATGATGGAAAGAAAGATTGAAAAAGAAGGAAGAGTGAAGATAAAAGCAGAATTTATGAAGTGGGAGAAAAGGGGAAAGCAGGACTGATTGCTAACTCATTCTTATGACTGTCTCCTGTCCCTCTGCATGTTTTTCTGGAATCCCTGAGCTTCTTCCTCCAGCCCGGTATTCTGTATTCATAGCCTTCATCCTTCTCATCTCCCTTTACCAGGCACACTTGAGAGCTCACGTGAACCAGGCTGCATTTTTCTGGTTTGAATATTTTAAAGAAGCAATTAGATATTTCACAATGTTCTCTCTTGCAGGTGGATAACGGTAATCAGAGGCCACCCCTACCAGGACAAGTAGAGGGTTCTGTGGTAAACAGAGGCATTCACCAAGAACCTCCCAGGTTAGCTGATGCAACCACTACCTATGTGGGGCCATTCATCCAGGCCAAGGTTGTGTGGCCAAGGGTTTGTGTGCAACTCCAATGCCTTTGGGTTTCTACAATGGCCACAGAGAGATGAGGTGGGAAGAGAGCCTGTTTCATCAAGGGTACGGCTGGACCAAGTAGGTTTGGGCATTTTGAAGGGAAAGCTGGACTTATACGCTGTCCTACGGCAGGCCCGAAACAGAGAAGGCTTGTGGAAAAGAGCTGAGCATGGGAATTGCCCTCGGCAGCTCCATTCCAGGTCTCCCAGGTCAGGTGTGTCCACAGCTGCCTCTGGGCCTTAAAGGTGGCTGCTGGCTTCTGATGGCTAATGATGGCCACTAGGGCCAGCGAGGAGAGGGCAGCAGAGCAGGAGCACTCATCCCAGGCCATTGACCAGCACAATGCTTCATGGGAAGACAATAGGACTGGTCCCATTCCAGTTCAGACCATCGCTCTATCAAGCATGGTATTTCATATTGCCTTGGAATTTCTAGAAAACTCCAAAACAAGATAAAAATGGGAAAAAGAAAACAGAAGAGATAAAAACAATGAAGAAAGACAAAGCTATCATTCTTTATATGTTAAATGATTCCTTTGCAAAATACCAAGTTGAACTTAAAAAGGCAATTGAATAATAGTATTTAGAATTATGTGAGCTGGCAGGTTACAAAAGAAATACACAAAAGCCAGTAATGGTTTGTTTTTGTTCTTAATATCAGCATAGTTGCAAGATCCATTACAGTAGTAACAAAAAATGTGAGTTAACTTAATAAAAAAGACATTCAGGACCTAATGAAGGATTCAACACCATAAGGATGTCAATTCTCAGCAAATTTACTTATAGACTAGAAGCCCGGTGCACGAATTCATGCACGGGTTGGGTCCCTCGACCTGGCTGGAGATCAGGGCCAATCAGGGCTGGCCAGCTGTGGGGAGGGACTGCAGGAGTTTGGCCGGCCGAGTGAGGTTGGCTGGGGGAGTGCACTGACCACCAGGGGGCACTTCCTGCATAGAGTGTCTGGCCCCTGGTGGTCAGTGCACATCATAGCGACTGGTTGACCGGTAGTTCAGTTGTTCAGTCTTCGGTTGCTTAGGCTTTTATATATATAGATTGGACACCATTTCAATCAAAACATAAATGTATTTGGGGGAAATTTCCCAAGTGATTCAGATGTTCATCTTGGGCAAATAAAATAAAATAAAATAAAATCATTGCTCAAGAACAGCCTAGAAAATATTAAAGAATGGCCCAGCCGGCATGGCTCAGTGGTTGAACATCAACCTATGAACCAAAAGGTCACGGTTCAATCTCTGGTCAGGCACATGCCCAGATTGCCAGCTCGACCCCCCAGTGTGGGGTGTGCAGGAGGAGCTGATCAATGATTCTCTCTCATCATTGATGTTTCTCTCTCTCCCTCTCCCTTCCTCTCTGAAATCAATAAAAATATATTTTAAAAAAGAAAATATTGAATAATGGGTAGCTGAGAGGCAGGGCTGCTGTGCCCATTTGTCATAGGCAGAGATCTGCAAAGTGGAAAGAGGGGCTCCCGAGCACCCAAAAGAGCCCAAAAGGTTGTGCAGGAAGGAGGTGGGTGTGGCCAGGTGTTCTATAGGTGTGAGAACTTGGACCCTGGTCCTCTCCTCTTCCAATGAACGGAGGTGGGGGACATAATGAGAGGGTGGGTGCAAGAAGGACTCCTCATCCTCCAGACCCCTGGATCTTTTCTCTTGTGTTTGTTGTGCCCTTAATACCTGACCTCTCATTCTTCTTTATTAACAGAGCAGCCCCCCTCCCCCCCCCCCCAAACATTAGTGTGGGCACATTTCCCAGGCTTCTTCACAGGCAGGTGTGGTCATATGACTAAGTTCTGGCTAATGGGTCAAGCAAAGATGCTGTATGCGACTTCTGGGTTGGGTCCTGGGAAGAGAGCTAATTGCCCTTCCCCTGTTTTCTCTCTCCACTACTGGAATTCAAATGTGACAGGTGGGCCAGGAGCAGCCATCATAAACCATAAGGTGAGTGAACTAAAGCCACACACAGCTGACCACTGCCCTCCTGTAAGTCATTGCTCAGATGTCATCTCCTCGTGGGGCCCTTCTGAACACCCCTTTCACAATTTCACCCCTCCCAGATCTCTTCTTGTTTGCTTCTTAATCAGAGCTCTGATCGCCGCCGCCACTCTAGAATGTATGCTTCAGGGATTTCTGCCTTCTTGTGTCAGCCACAGGGCCTGGGATAGCCAGGCACTAATAAATATTTGTTGAATGAGTAAATGTGCAAACCACGCTGCATACTGTAAAGTGCGAAGTGAATAAATGTGCAGTGGTGACAATAGCGTGGTAATATGAAGCCCTGGCGGTGCCTGTATTGTAGGAGCCCATGAACAGAGTGGCTGATTCTCACCCAGGTTTCCTTGTCCATTGGTTCTCACCCCTCCGGACCCCCAGTCTCACCTCACCCTCCCTGCTCTCCACTCTCCTGCGCATACCTCTCCCAGACTCCAGGGACTGACGCCCCCGCCCCCGCCCCCTCACACCTGGGTCATTAGTACCTGCTCTCAGTGGGCGTGGTCAGTGGTCCCAGGCCGGCGTCCAGGTGCTGGGGGTGATGGCCTTCCGGAACCAGACATCTCCGGCGTCCCATTGCCTGTCCCTCTCCTGGACCAGGCCCTGGCTCGCTGACCCTTGACGCCTGGGATGGGATGGGATGGGATGGGATGGGATGGGGTCTCCAAGATCTTGCAGAGCGACCCCCGAGGTTGTGTTGCTCGCAAGGGACAGGACTGGTTTCAAGTTAAGATTTTACCCGGTGCCCCCGCCCCCGGCGACGCTCCCGGCTCCTCCCCCGAAGCCTGAACCCGCAGAGTCCATCGACGGCCTCCTCCGGGCCGGCTGCGCCCCGCCCCCACCTCCGCCCTGCCCCTGCCCGCCCCGCCCCTGCCCGCCCGCCCCCACCTCTGCTCCGCCCCCCGCCCCGCTCCGCCCCCACCTGCCTTCCCCGGTACAGGCCCGGCTCTGGTTCCGCAGCCTTCCCGGCGCCCGGGGACCGGAGGCCACCATGTCCCAGCGTTTCGTGGTGACCCCCGCGGGGGGCGGAGTGGAGAATCCGGACCCCGCAGCTGCCCCGGAGTCGCCGCGGGTGGACGCGCTGCCCATTCTGCACTACGGACGTGAGCCGAGCCGCTACGGTAGGTGCGGCCCGACGGGGACTCCCCTGGGGGCGCGGGCGTCGGAGCGTCGCGGGAGGGGAGCCAGTGGCTTAGGTGGGTGAGCTGCCCGGGTGCTGCCCTTGGGGATGACCAAGTGCCGCCCCGGGGTCAGCGCCGGGTGAGCCGGTGCGGTGCGTCCACAGCGTTCTCCCGGGAGACTTGGACAGCAGCCGACCCCTGCCGGCGGTCTGCCCTGCCTCTGGGCCTGGAGGGAGATGCGAGGGCTTGTCCTTGGGAATTGGCGGTGACAGTTCCCGCCCTCTGACCTCGTGCTCCTGGAGCGCAGAGCGTTGTGTGTGGGATATGTGTGGGTGCGGCTTGCACCCAGCAAGGCAATGCTCTGCTGGGCTCCTGTCGGGTGATGCAGCCCAGGGTCAGTGAGCCTCCCTGCAGGGCTGTGCTTTTATAAGGAGTACAGCCCTCAGTCAGTCGCGTGGAGCGTGTCCTTTCCCCCAGTAACCTCACCCGCCTTTAATGACTTTAACATCTAACGTCTACTTTCCTGTACCTTCCCTTTTGAGAACTGACTTCAAGGGATTGAGAAGTGTTGGCAGCCACACTGGTGACCCCTGCCTTGTCCCTGTGTGAGGGGATGTGCAGACAGTGTCTCTCCTGGGCACTCACATAGGTGGGCACCCACAGCCCTGGGCATGGAGGGTGGGGATGTGGGAGGGCAGACAGAGCCTGGTTGCCTGGCAGCGAGAGCAGAAGCAGGGTCTGACTGAATCTGAAAGGCTGCTGGAGCCCTGCCCCTCCACTGCAGTCTCTCCATGTGGGTGAGGATTGGCTAATGGGTCCCCCATCCGATCCTGGGGCACACTGCCTTGGGCTCTCACTACAGGACCTTGGCCGTTCTAGGACTGATGTAGAGCCTCAGATTCTGCAGCTTCTCCCATGCCCAGTAGTCCGCGAAGGTCAGCTAGGGGGAGGCAGCTCTTTAGGTAGAAGGGCCACCTGTCCGTCCCACCCCCAGGGGAAACTCAGTGCATGTGAGTGTCCTGTGTGTGCACGGAATGAGAGAGAGTAGCTCTAAGTGTGAGGGCTGACAGAAGCTCAGGTTTTATTTTTTTAAATATGTTTGTATTGATTTCAGAAAAGAAGGGAGAGGGAGAGAGAGAGAAACATCAATGATGAGAGAAAATCATTGATCAGCTGCCTCCTACACACTCCCTACTGGGGACCGAGCCCACAACCCAGGCAGTGCCCTGACTGGGAATTGAACCGTGACCTCCTGGTTCATAGGTTGACCCTCAACCACTGAGCCATGCTGGCTGAGCTGGCACAGAGGTTTTATATGCGTGTCCAGCAGATCTTCCATTGCGTTACTTGGAAGTTCCATTAGCTTCATGGTGACATCTGAGTGGTGCCTCCCCACGTGAGCAGTGGGCTTTCTGCGATGCGGGTGTGGGTGCGGTATGCATGCACATATGCGTGTGGGTATATGTGTTGCAGACACCCGCTCGTCCAATTCTACTCTGAGTTCTAGGTCAGGTGTGGATAGGTGGACAAGACACTTGTCACCTTGGTAGTGGCTGGTTCTCAGGTACTACTCCCTTCCTGTCACCCTCCAACCCTGGGAGCCATTCCTTATGCTCCAGGCTGAGTGTGTGGCACCTGCTGTGCACCTGTGGTATCAACCCCAAAGCAGAGGGAACCCTCTCCATTGGGCCCTCAGGTGGAGGGTGCTCTCTAGTGGGGGGCTGAGGTGTCACTTGCTCCTGCTTACCCAATAACACGGTCCTTTTGTTTTCTGCTGTGAGCAGGTAAGTCCACAGGTCATTGATTAGAATGTAAGTCAGAGCAACTGATTATTTCTCAGGGATTGTGTGGGCCTCCAGCCTGTTCTGTGGGAAATGGCTTTGATGTAGGACTCAGTGGAAATTTCAGGGAGAGTGTAGGTAAGAAAATGAACCGTGTCCGAGAGCCGGCAGGTGAAGGCTTCCTGACTGTAGTCAGCAGCAGTGAGATGAGCTGTTGCTTCTGGGCAGTGGAGCTGGGTCCGTACTCCCTCCCCGGGGGACCCTCGGGGTGCTGGTCCAGGTTCTGCACTGACTCCGGCCTGGGCTTGCTCAGCCCCAGGCTCTCCTCACAGGAACTGGGGTCCCTGTGGCCTTGGTCTCGCCTCTGGGCTAGAAGATGGACTCCCAGTGGGCACCGCCCCAGCATGAGGCTGTTCTCTGAGCCAGTAGGGCTCAGCACCCCAGGCAGGGGCACAGCTCTGGGTCAGCTGACCCTCCAGGTCCTCCTCTTGCCGCATCCCCCCTTTGGGCCTCTCTGCTTCCCTGGCCCTTGGTACTTAGCGTGCTGGCCGGTGCCCCTGCAGAAAGGGTTCGGTGCCAGGAGACATGCTCAGGTCTCGACTTGTCTTTCTGTTCTCTGTCAGGCTGTTGAGATTTTCATCTTCATGCTGACACGGAAGAAGTGCATTTACCAGAGTCCTCGATGTGGCAACCAAGAGATAGGCTGTTGGGGCCAGGGGATCCCGTCTGACCCTAGAATTCCCCCACACCCACCTTCACCTCTTCTTGTGGCCTGCTGTCCAGGGGGCAGGCCTCCCTTAATCCCTCCCACCATCACCCAGGCAGGGAGGGGCCACCCCAGCCATCCCCCACCTCAGTCCTCAGGTGTGGAAACTGCTGAGCCTGCAGCCACTTTCTGCTTCACTGCTTGGCTGGCTAGTTTTTGCCCATAGACCTTGGGCTCTGTGGTGCGGGAGTTCTAGCCAGCAGTCAACCAAATGATTTTATGTTGTGCCCACTATATTGAGAAAAAAATCCCTATTGTTTGGTGCTCCATTTAAACAATGCAACCGGGCTTTATTGGCACTCCTTGGTCCAAGCCAGGAAGTGGAGCGTGGTGGACACTTAACCCAGAATTGTCCTTTCACTTCCAGTGTGTGTGTGTGTGTGTGTGTGTGTGTGTGTGGCGGGGAAGTGGGGGAAGGGGGGTGATGGAGGGGAACTTCCAATCCTTCGCAACACCAGCCTCTCGACTCACAGGCTCCCAATGCCTCCTCCGTGTCTGTCTGGTGCTTCCTTCAGTGTCCGCTCAGACCAGTTCCCCTCAAGTGCAGTGTGTGGAGAGAGCACACTGCCGTGGGGTCTCCCTTCTCTGGGTCAGGACACAAGTCCAGCTCTGAGTCCCAATCCCTGTGTCTCCGGCTCAGCCAGCATTTCCTGAGGGCTCCTGCTGGAGTCACAGCACATACTGGTCACAACAGTGTGCCTCTAGCATGTAAGGGGACATAGAGCCTTCCGTCTCACAGGTGTGACTCCCTGCCCCCCACCCTCCCCCACATGGCTGCAGGAGGGGAGACGTAGTGTGTAAGGGAAGGCCTGGCTGTGCTGCCATGGGGTGGAAATGTCACACGTGATCTACCAGGTTCCAGTGAGAGAGGCTGAACCATCGCTGTTCTCTTGTTCCCAGTACAGGAGTGCTGGTGGGAGCCCCAATGCAGTTCTTTTGGTGGGATGGTCAGAGGTGGTTGCAGATCCAGAATCAAGACATGAGATGGACATGTCCCCCTCAGCCTGAGGGCAGAAGAGGAGAGGGTCCCACCTGTGCAGAGGCCACCTAGCGGACAGTGACATTCAGGGAGGGTCAAAGCCAGCTCTAGGCCACGTGGAGCAACACATACCCCCCCCCCCCCCCAAGGGCCACACCTTGGAGAGCAGCTTGGCTCCCCAGAGGCTGGACTACCCTAGACCACCTCCTTGTTTCTGTAGCCTGGGGTGGGCTGCACCTGCACAGAAGGTTCTGGATGTGAGTAGGGCAGTGAAGCAGCTTGTCACCTCCCCAGGGGCTGTGTGGGAGGAGAGCATCCCCCTGGGCTGATAGGGACAACAGGAGGCCACTGGCATTGGAGGATCAGTTGGACAGCTGTCCATCTGGGCAGGGAGCAGTAGCCAAGGGACCTGGTCTGGTCAGGCACCACAGCTGCGGGGGTGGGGGAGGGAGGGAGGGAGGGTGTGGAGCAGGCACATAGACGGGGTGGAGTGAGGGGCTGGAGGACATGCTGGCTCCCCAGTCACCCTGTGTGACAGACCCTCAACCTGTCCATGGACCCCAGCACAGCCCACCCCTCCCCCCTCCCAGACGATGCATCTGTACTTCGTGCATTTATCATCGTGGTCATTAATGGTGTTGGTTGTAGGATTCTGCTTGAAGAAAGTTTTGGGGAAAAGCCCCATTTTTCTGGCTGAATGTGTTGTTTTTTGTCAGGACCCAGGCTGCTGTAGTTCCCTCTTGGCCGACTGACACCCAGGGCTGGCTGGCGGCTCTGGTGTCGACCCCACCCCCTCCCCGTGTGCTGGGCAGACTCTGTTTCCTTTCCCTTAAATATTTTATGGAGCACGGCGCATGCTAATCTGCTAGCTGTCTCCGGAGCAGTGCTTCTGTCCAGGACACCCAAGGGTTTGGTCACTCTAATCCTCAAGGATTCTTGCCTTGGTGATTTCTAACTTCGCTTTAAAAAGCACACGCTTAAAGTCACAGCCATTGTTTCTTTTTTTTCTTTTCTTACTTTTTAATGTCCAGTTTGGTTTCTTTTTTTAAAAAATATATTTTTATTGATTTCAGAGAGGAAGGGAGAGAGAGAGACATAGAAACATCAACGATAGGAGAGAACCATTGATTGGCCGCCTCCTGAACACCCCCTACTGGTGATCGAGCCTGCAACCCGGGCATGTGCCCTTGACCGGAATTGAACCTGGGACCTGTCAGTCCGCAGACCAACTCTCTATCCACTGAGCCAAACTGGCTAAGACCAGTTTGGTTTCTTTTTCCATGGGATGAGTGTCATGTGTTTTGAGGCACCAACCTTCTTTATATATACATCAAAATTTTCTTTAAATAAAGGCTTTACCATCCAACAAGAGAATCACAGCTTGGTCTCAAAGACTGTGAGTCAGGGTCTGCACAGTGGGGTTGACCCCTTTGGTCTCTGGGCAGAGCTACCTCCACACAGGGACTCCTGGGGTCCCCCAGTCCTCGCTGCCCATCCCTGCAGTGGTCATTGCACACGGGTAACAAACACAAGAACATCTGTGTTCGGGCGGCCACCCAAACATCCTTACCCCACTGGGAGGCTGCGAGGGCAGGTGCAGGACCCCAGGAACATCACCTGGAAGCCCTCCTGTGCCCTGTAGGCATCGCCTGCCTGGAACCCTGGCTGCCCTGCCCTCCCAGCCTCCACCCAGGCCTCTGTCCCGTGGGCTCAGGCTTGAGGTCTGTATCTGCATCCATGGCTGTTGGATACTATGTGAGTAGGGGGAGGGGCAGTCAGAAGGTAACTACAAGCACAGGGTTTAAAAAGTGCAAACATGCACCAAAGAGCACTATGAAAAGACAACCCACAAAATGGCTGAAAATATTTGCCAATCATATCTGATAAGAGATTAATATCCAGAACACACAAAGAGCTCTTGTAACAACTCAACAATAACAAATCAAACCAATGACAAAATGTGCAAAGATTTGAATGGACATTTTTTAAAAATAAATTTATTGGGGTGACATTGGTTAATAAGGTTAGGTAAGTTTCAAGTGAACAGTTCTGTAATACATCATCTGTATGTTCCGTTGTGTGTTCACCACCCAAAGTCTAGTCTCTTTTCGTCACCATATATTTGACCCCCTTTACCCCCTTCATCCTCCCCTACCCGATTTCCCCTCTGGTAACCTTCACACTGTTGTCTGTGACTGAGTCTGCTTGTTTGTTCATTTGTTGCTTTCTCTTTTATATCCCACATATGAGTGAAATCATTTGTTCTTTTCTATCTGACTTATTTCACTTAGCACGATACTCTCAAGATCCATCCATGTCGTCACAAATGGCAGTATTTCATCCTTTCTTAGGACTGAGATGTGTACATAAGTACCACATCTTCTTTATCCAATCATTGGTCTAAGGACACTTCGGTTGTTTCCGTCTTGGCCACTGTGAATAATACTGTAATGAACATGGGGGAACATATATCTTTATGAATAAATGTTTTCAAATTTTCTGGGTAGGTACCCGGAAGAGGGATTCCTGGGTCATATGGTAGCTCTCAAATAGACATTTCTCCAAAGAAGGTATACAGATGGACAATAAGCACATGGAAAGATGCTCAACATCATTGATCATTAGGGAAGTACAACCAAAACCACAATGAGATAGCACTTTATCCCCATTTGAATGGCTATCACAAAAAAAAAATAGAAAATAACAAATGTTGGCAAGGATGTGGAGAAATTGAGAAATTAGAACCCTTGTGCACTGCTGGTAGGGATGTAAAATGGTCCAGCTGCTGTGGAAAACAGTCAGGAGCTTCCTAAAAAATTAAACATAGAGTTGCCATATGAGTCAGCAATTCCGTTCCTAGGTGTTTACCCAAAGGAATTGAAAGCAGGGTCGTGAAGAGATATTTGTGCACCCATGTGTGTAGTGGCATTATTCACAATAGCCTAAAAAGTGGAAATAACCCAAGTCTATCCACAGAAGAATGGGTAAAGAAGATGTGGTCCATCCATACAATGGAATATTATTCAGACTGAAAAAGGAAGAGCATTCTAGCACATGCTGCCATGTGAGTGACGCTTGGGGATAATATGCCAAGTTAAATAAACGAGTCACAAAAGGATAAATACTGAATGAGTCCACTCATACGAGGTCCCCAGAGGAGACAGATTCACAGATAGTTAGAAGGGTGGGTGCCAGGAGCTGGGGGAGGGAGATGAGGAGCTAGTATTTAATGGGGACAGAGGTTTAATTTGGGAATATTTACAAATCCTGGAGATGATGGAGGTGATGGTTGCACAACAATGTGAATGTGCTTAATGCCACTTAACTGTACACTTAAAATGCTGAGCTTTATGTGATACATATTTTATCACAATACGAAATAAAATACAAAATAAAAAAGCAAACAGGAGTGAAGGGCCAAGAAGGAACTAAATCCCTCCCCTCCCTGCCTGTTCCTGCCAGGAACCCCTGGTCTCTGGTTTTCCAGGAGGAAGCCAGTTTGATTAAATCAATTCTCGCCATTCGTCATTCGGGGCTCTCTCAGGAGTGGGTCCTTTTAAATCTAAATTGCTCTCTGCAAGATGCAAGTTCAAACCTCTTACAGGAGATATTTTTGTCCAGGGACCTTCCTGTTTCAAAAAACCCTGTGTGACCCCTTCTGGGCTGGTCCTGAAGGGGAAGAGGAGGCGGCTGACGGGCTTCCTGCATGCAGATTCTGGGAAGGGGGCTGCAGACCTGGCACAGCCCCTCCTTACACTGCTTCCTCCAAGGACCTGCTCCTCCCTGGACAAAGATCGAGCAGCAGCCTCAGCCACCCAGCCAGGCATCGGGGAGAGCTGTGTTCCTTCAGGCCCCGAGTCTTCCTGCCCGCTCAGACCCCCCCACTCCCTGGACATGCGCAGGCTCTCTTTTTTAAAAAAAATATATTTTATTGATTTTTTACAGAGAGGAAGGGAGAGGGATAGAGAGTTAGAAACATCCATGAGTGAGAAACATCCATCAGCCGCCTCCTGCACACTCCCCACTGGGGATGTACCCGCAACCAAGGTACATGCCCTTGACCGGAATTGAACCTGGGACCCTTGAGTCCGCAGGCCGACACTCTATCCACTGAGCCAAACCGGCCAGGGCTGCGCAGGCTCTCTTAGTGCCCAGAGTCAGGCTCAGCAGGCGGCACAGGCCACAGGTCCTGGCTGCCGGGCCTGCAGCTCCTGCATTCCCCTGGCCTCCACTGTCCTTTCCCAGAGACCCCGGAGTGGGGGCAAGCTCTCCTGTCAGAAGGAGGGGCTGGGCTGGGCTGGCCGCTCCAGGGCAGCCTCACCAGCCTTCTGGGTCTCTCCTTGTCCTGTCTGCTGGTGTTTGCCCTTTTCTTAGCATCAGTGGCACGTCCCCAGAAACAAGAAGGTGGGTTCTGTCTGCTCTTCCTCCCTCAGGAGGCAGCAAATGTTGGCTTTTTGCCTGGGGCTGCTCAGATTTGGCCTTGGGGGCGGGGGAGGAATGAGGTCCAAGCTTGGTGCCCCAGGAAGGACCTGTGGACTGCATGCAAGGCAAAGCTAGTCATAATGGTCCCCTTGATGGACATGCCATATCCTAGCCATGGGAAGGGAGTATGTGTGTGTGTGCACATGTTTGGGCGTGCGTGCATGCAAGGTTTCTCCTGCCTTAGTAGAGGTGCCGTGCGACCTGGTCCTCATTTTGGACAGTTTGCAAAGCAGTGTCACATCATTACCTCATTCATGTCTGTGTCAGCCCAGTGAGCCGGGGAGAAGGT
Organism: Myotis yumanensis; assembly: GCF_028538775.1. NCBI lineage: Eukaryota > Metazoa > Chordata > Mammalia > Chiroptera > Vespertilionidae > Myotis > Myotis yumanensis. The sequence continues at coordinate 28,771,456 of NW_027223755.1, forward strand.
ATGCTGCCTGGTGGAGACTGTGCCTCCACGATGTCATCAAGAGCTGAGCAGACCTGGCCCCCAGCCCTCGCTAGGCGTGGGGGAGCCAGAGCCCCTCCTGTAGCAGGCTTGGTCCCGATGCAACCCCCACTGGGGGCCAGATGGGCTGGTGGGCCTTCCAGCCCTCTGCAAAGTTCCCTCAGAGCCATGCCGAGTGGTGATGCTCACGGCAGACACCTGGGAAAATGTGGGGAGTGCAGTCGTTCGAGTCCCAGAGAATCAGTCCCAACAGGATGTGTGTGGACATATAGAGATTTACTGGTTCCTGAGATTGTGGCTTGGTGAGTCCAAAATCTGCAGGGCAGCCAGAGGGCTAGAGACCTGGGGGAGAGTGCAGCTTAGTCCACAGCCATCTGCTGGCAGGATTCCTTCCACTCTGTGAGGTCAGCCTTCAGCTGATTGCATGAGGCCCACCCACATTAGGGAGGGCAATCTGCTTTCTTGGATTCCACCAATTTAAATGTTAATCTCATCCAAAAAACACCTTCACAGAAAGACCCAGAAAAATGCTTGACCCAATATCTGGTCGGACTTCCAACCTCCAGCACTGAGACAATAAATTTCTGTTGTTTAAGCCTTCTGTCTGTGGTGCCTGTTATGCCAGAGCTGATTGAGATAAACTGTTACAGCCTGTGGGCACCCCCATCACCCTTAGGTGGGCCTGTCTCAGCTCAGCTTCCTTGGTGGCCGTGCCCCACAGCTCTGCTCTGTCCTGAGCCCCCATTGGCTCCCTGTGAACAGCCTCCCCACAGTTACCCCCCATGAGGTCACCCTAAGCTGTCACACCAGAGCCCTGTGCCATCTCCAACCAGGTGGTTGTTGACTGCCTCACCTGGACTGAGGCTCCCTCCGTGGCAGCCACCTCCATTGGGATCCATGCTCCCCTCCCTCTGGCCACCTGAGCCCTCCCCCGGGGCCGGGGCTCCTCATTGCCTCTCGTTGCCTGGAGACCCTAGTGCTCCTGTCCCTCTGGACTACATGGCACAGAATGGGTGGCACCGAGATCCTGAGCAACGAGAAGGTGGACCACACAGGTGCCATCACTGAGCACCCATCCCTGAGAGAAGCAGGCCTGCCGGTGCAAGGGGACAGGTGTGCAGAGTGGACCATGGTTGCTCAAGGGGACAAGCCAGGCAACTCTGCCCTTTGTAGGAAGGATGGTTGAGTGGACACCTGAGATATTGGGGTTCCCCAGGCCCCATTTCTCCAGTGTCACCCCTCCCCCACAGGGACTACCTCTCTCAGAGCAAGCCAAATCTCACTGTGTAGGCCAGGTCCCACTGTCCTGAGTCTTGGCCAGGCTATACCTTCTTGGCTGGGGGGCCTGGGCCTCATGAGAAGGTGAACCCCACAGTGCTGCCTCTCACCACTGGCCACCTGCTCCTATGCTACCTCAGCACCTGCTCTGGCCTGTGCAGGCCCATGTTGTCTAGGAACGACTATCACCAGCCCAGCACCCCTTGCAGGCATCCCTGCCAGGCTCTGCAGAGGCCAGGGCGACCTTCCCCCTTTCTCTTCCCCTCGGGCTTCTCGGGTGTGAGTGGGGACCAGCCAGCCAGGCCCATGAGGGTGAAGGTGGAACCCAGCTTATGGGACCATAGGGGGCTCCCAGAGTGGCCCTGCTGCTGTCCTGAGGTCCCTCAAGGTGGCTGAGGGGCCACCCCTGGCAGCCCTTCTAAAGTCATGACCAGATCCACAGCCAGGATCCCCCGGGGACAGGGCACAACTGATCCCCACCTGCTTGTCCATCTGTGAAGCAGTCCCCCTGTGAACGGAAAGTTGCAGCGGTGCTGTGGGGAGTGACTCCCTGGGACCCCTCCCTGGGGCTCACGTATTTCCAAGTTTGGACCCGAATCTTCTAGATTTGAAGTGTGTAGTGGGCTAAGTGGCAGCCCTCCAAAGTTATGCCCACGCCCCAACCTGTGGCTCCTGTGAATGGGACCTTATTTGAAAAAAGGCTTGTTACAAATGTGATAAAGTCATGGACCTGGAGATGGGGAGATCGTCCTGGATGATTGGTGGCCCTGAATCCAGGGTTAAATGCCCTTGTAAGAGACACAGGGGGAACAGACTCAGAGGGAGAGGCCATCTGAAGATGAGGCAGAGCCTGGAGTGCCGCACCACAGGCCCAGGATGCCTGGAGCCCCGGAAGCTGGAGAGGCGGGCAGGACCCTCCCCTGAAGCCTCCAAAGGGAACCTTGATCTCATACTTCTGGCCCAGAGCTGTGAGAGCACGCATTTCTGTGTTAGGCCACCATTTGTGGCTCAGGGAACAGCAGCTATAGGAGCTGATACAGGTTCTATGAGTGGTGCCTGCAAGGCTGAGTAGGTTTGCCTGAGCGGTGTTTCTGGAGTGCTGGGGGACCGGGGATTGAAGCAAGTGCAGAAGAACAGACATAACTACAGCTCTAGCCTCCCCCGCCCCCCTCCCCGCACCCGCCCCCCCCCATGGAGCAGCATGGTGGCTGCCATCCAGGGGCTCTCCCATGTGCTGCAGCTCTGGGCTCCCGGGTGGACCCCATAGGGCAGCACCACTGTCTGCGACGACAGGGACAGAGGGAGAGCCTGGGGAAGCAGCCTCCAGCCCAGACTCAGCCCATCCTGGGGCACACAGTCTGCAGCCAGGCGCCCAGGGCCTCCTGGGGCAGTCCCAGGAGGAGACTGGACCCAGCAGAGAGGTGACTCCTGTGTCCTGGAGTCTGTGGGTGGTGGAAAGAGTGGGACTGAGAACTGATCGAAGGAACCAAGGATGCTGGAACCTGAGCCAGAAATCAGCGCCCAGAGCTGACCTGGCTCCAAAGTGCAGCCCTACCAGTGACTGAGTCACCCAAAGGCTGCCCCTCAGGAAGCATGGGGTGGGGGGCAGTGCCACCTTCCACCCTCCAGGGCCTAAGAAGCAACCCCAAAGGAGAGTCACCACCTGCTCCCCTCAGCCAGAGACCCCTCCCACGCAGACCATTCTGGGGTTCCATGCACAGACCAAGGCCTGACATCCACACGAATTGCCACAGGAGCACAAGGTCTGGGGTGCTGTGTGCGTGTGTGTATGTGTGTGTTCATGTGTGCGTGTGTGTGTGTGTGTGTGTGTCAGTGATTATCACAAAGGCCAAGGTGTCTCCTGGAGTCCAGAATGGGAGGCTCCACGGACCCTGAGCCCCACCTGCACTTTGTTCCCTGCGCCCTTTGAACTTTGCTCACGTTTGGTAACAGGCTTTCTTGGAAGCCAGGTTGTGACTTTAAAACCCAGCAGGGGGTGAGTGACTGTCCTGACGGTGAGGTCAGGGCTTGGAGCCACAGTGGTAGAGGGAGGACGCAGACATGTGCATGCGGAGCGGGGCCAGCGCCTGCTCCATGGGATGGAGTACCAGTGGCTGTGGCTGTTTTCCTGGGAGGGCAGTGTTTCTCCTCCTGTGCTCATACTGAAGACAAAGGACTCGCTTTGTTTGGCTCCTTGGTGTTATTCTTTCAGCAGAATGTTGGTGCTCCTGGTCGCTGGGCACGTTACCTTCGCATCGGGCCAGTGGGGTGGTTGTAGGTGAAGCTCACACTGGATGACACTCTGAACACAAAGCCTTTGTACCGATGACAGTGGAAATGAGAAACTGTCCTGGCAGAATCCATTCCGTCATCTCAGAAACGTGTGGGTCACCTACATGTGCCAACACAGTTCAGTTCTCATTGTGAGGTGCCACCTCCCCATCAGTCCTGACTGTGGGTTCCGGGGACGTGCTGGAGTGAGTGGGAGGGATCTTGAAAGCAAAGGCTGCTTCCAGGAAGAGAGCTGCTTGCATGTCCATGCCAAGGACAGCAGTGCAAAGGCCCCAGGGTGCTGATTTCCGGACAGGGCTGTGGATGTGAACAAAGACCTGCCAGTGTGAATGGGCAGAGCTGGCTGTGGCCAGGATCGGCCTGAGACTCCTGGGCAGGTAAATGAGTGGGAGAGTTCACAGCAGAGAAAAGGGAGTGAAAGCGCCCAATGGGGGCCATGAGCCTGGGAGCCAGGAGGCAGGAATAGAAGGGGGCATCTGTGTGAGTGGGTAGAGAGCATTGCTTTCTGTGGCTGGTCCTGAGTGGAAGTGGGCAGTCACTGACCAAGTTCTGAGCATCTGGACCCATCACCCCTGAGGTTGTGGTTGGGCTCTTGGGCTGCTGGCTGCGGGGGTTGTGGGGCAGGGTTCTGTGTTATCTGTGGTCTGCCCGCTGACTGCTGTTTACCCCGTGTCTCAGGGTGCAGATGATGGGGATACCTAGGGAGTGGCTCCAGGTCATTCAGTTTTGTTTGTTTTTAGGTTTACGGGGGGGGGGGGGGGTGGGGGGGGTGGGCAGGGGGGACCCATGGCCCCACCGATTATGGGGGTGGACAGTCCTTTCAGTACAGGCAGAGTGAGCTCAGGGGAATGGGAACCCCAGGGGAAACCCCAAGTGGCCAGTGAAAAGTTGTGGCTTGTCTTTGTGGGGGGCACGGTGTGACACTGTGGGGTGCTGTGGAGCTCTGTGGGGGACCCTGTGGGCACTGTGGGGGGCATGGTGTGGCAAGGCTGGGTACTGTGGAGCTCTGCGGGGGGCACAGCGGGGTGCTGTGTGAGGAACTGTGAGTCACTGTGGGAAGCATCAGGGTCATGGGATTCCCCCCACCACTGGAGGGCGGGGCTCAGGGCTCTGGCCTCCAGGTGACCATTGGGAGAGGAACAGGATGACCAGTAGGGGGCAGGGGAGGACCGTGACTTGGGACCTCTGAGTGGGTTTGCAAGTCAAACGTGTGTCTGGTGCCCAAGTTCTGCTTCCAGCCTGTTCTCCTGGGAGGGCACCTGGGTTTTTTTTTTTTTGTTTTTTTTTTTAATATATATTTTATTGATTTCAGAGAGGAAGAGAGAGAGAGAGATAGAAACATCAATGATGAGAGAGAATCACCGATCGGCTGCCTCTTGCATGCCCCCCACTGGGGATCGAGCCTGCAACCCGGCCATGTGCCCTTGACTGGAATCGAACCCGGGACCCCTCAGTCCACAGGCCGACGCTCTATCCACTGAGCCAAACCAGCTAGGGCCACCTGGGTCTTTTTGAGCTCTGCCTCCCCTCTGCCTGTTGGGCTTCATCCCCTCCTTTCCTTCCTCCTTCACCCAGTGGCCCTCCTCCACTTTCCTCTCAGTTTTCCTGGAAGGCTGGGCAGTGGTCACTCCTTGCACCCAGATGTGTCGGAGGGAAAGATGGAGGCTTCTCTCCTTTCCCCCACCAGGCCAACTAAGGGGAACGCCCAGCAGGAGGCGGGCAGGTTTGCACCCTTGGCCCCCCACCCTCCCTGTCTGCTCCTGGGCGATAGAACCTTTCTCTCCCTCACTTCAGGCCCCAGGAGGGCAGATGCCATCCTCCCACTCCCCTACCCACGTGTAGAGAGTTCTCTCGCACGTGGGGCTCAGGGCCTGCCCCCATGAGGTGGCCCTCAAAGGCCGTTCAGATGAGGTGTGCCCTGCCCAGGACACTCTGCATGAGGGCACTGCTTTGTAGCCATCCTCACTGAGGGGACCACCTAGCGCCTGGCCAAAGCAAATGCTATGGCTTCTGGAAGACTCTAGAGCAGTGGTTCTCAACCTTGGCTGCACATTAGAATCACCTAGGAATCTTTTTAAAATCCTGATTTCTGCCCTGACCAGTTTATCTCAGTGGCTAGAGCGTCGGCCTGTGAACTGAAGAGTCCCAGGTTTGATTCCGGTCAAGGTCATGTACCAGTAGGAGGAGTGCAGGAGGCAGCTGATGGATGTTTCTTTTTCATGGATGTTTCTAACTCTCTATCCCTCTCCCTTCCTCTCTGTAAGAAATCAATAAAATATATATTTTTTTAAATCCTGATTTCTGGGCCTCATCCTCCAGAAATTCTGTTTCTTTGTTATGGGGTGGGGCCACAACATTAGTAACAAAGAAACAGAATTTCCAGAGGAGGCCCAGAAACCAGGATTTTAAAAAGATTCCCAGGTGATTCTAATGTGCAGCCAAGGTTGAGAACCACTGCTCTAGAGGGTTCTGGAGCTGCCAAATTTGGCCACCTTGATGGGGGAGGCCCAGCAGACCATCACCACGGCAGCTAAACCTCTTGTAACCAAAAAGCACAATGTTAGGTTATTTTCAGCAATTTTTCTGAACCACACCCAGAAATACAATCATAGAGGTAACATCAGAGGTTTCTTGGTTTTTGTTTTGTTTGTTTGTTTTTTTAACTCACACTGGAGGGTGTGCCTTCATTGATTTGAGAGAGAGAAAGAGAGAGAGAGAGAGAGAAAACCCATCAATGTGAGAGTGAAACATCAATTGATTGCCTCCTGCATGTGCCCGACCAGGGATCAAACCTGCAACGTGGGTATGTGACTTGACCAGGAATCGAACCCATGACCTTTTGCTATATGGGATGATGCTCCAACCATCTGAGTCACACTGGCCAGGGCCTTGGGTTTTTTAACTTCCTTTTTCAGGGGAAAATGGAGACATGCTCCTGAGGCTGCCCTGGCATGGATGTCCCTCCCTTGTGGTCTGACCCCAGGCCCTCAGGCTCAGGGCCCAGGATCGGATTTTCTCGCTCTGACGACAGTGAGGCGCTTTCCTTTTGAATCGCCAGGTTTGGGCAGAGGAATAATGCTGGGCCTTGGAAGCAGCTCGGGTATCTGTGAATGTAACCCCATCTGAAATCTTTTCTTTTCTTCCTGTTTAATCATGTCAGTTATACCCACAGTCGAGGCTGTAATTTTCCTCTCCAGACCATGTCGACTGTTGGTGACTCCTGGGTGTTCTCATGTTCATTCATGGGGTGGCTGTGGAGCCTCTAGCCTGGCTGCTCCCGAAGGCTGGTGGCATGCTGTCCAGGCACCTGGAGGCCACCCCGCCCTGCCCCTCCCCACCCCTGGGGATCCTGAGGGCACTGTGCCTTCTCTTGGTCTGGGCCTCAGCACACAACCCAGAAGAGTACAGGGCAGGGGGTGAGTAACCTGGATCTGCTCCTCACGCCAGGGGAAGGCCTGGACGTTCCTCTGGCCTCCTGCACCAGGGCTCTCAGGCTGACCCCCCATGGCCCCCAGGGACACTCCTGGTGACCCTCTTCCCAGTCTGTGCCTGGGAGGGTATCACCCCCTCTGGCTCTCCCAGCTGGGGAACAAGAGTCACAGTTGAAACTAGCAGCCCCCTCACCTTGCTTGGAACTGCTCAGGCCTTTTAAATTTATTGTGGTAAAATATACAAAACCTAAAATTTACCATCTTACGCATTTTTAAGCGGACAGTTCGGAGGCATTGAGTACACTCACAGCGTTGTGCAGCCATTACCGCTGTGCATCTCTAGAATTTTCATCTTCCCCAGCTGGAACTCCACTCCCATGAAACACTGGCTTCCCATTCCCCTTGCCATCTCCAGGCCCCGGAGCCTCCGGAGAGCCTTGGTCATGGGGAGCAGGATGAACAGACTTTCGTGGATGCTTTCCTTGTCTGTACCGAAGTGTTTAGCCGTGGGCTGGAGCCCTGGTGGCCTGTGTGCACTCTCCCTGCAGACCTCACAGACCTCGCCGACCTCCGGCCTGTTCCTCCTGCCCCTCTCCAGCCCTTGACTGCCCTTGTTGACTAACAGCATAAATGAATCAGGAGCTTAGCTAAAAATAAATGATAAAGATTTATTCAAGGGCCTTAGGAGTTGTGTATTGGAAGCACAACTAGGCAATAACCAGAGTACTCTGAAGAAGAAAGAAAAGCTGAGGTTCTTACAGTGAAAAGGACACTCTTGAGAAGAACCGGCCCTGCATTCTTAGTCTCCGGGTGGGTCTGAGACGGGAATCCTCTAGAATCTAGAGTCTAGATGACCGGTGGTCTGGACGATGGATGTCAGGTGGTCTGGCACATAAACATTCTTTCTGTAGTCCCTCGGTGGGTAATCAGAGGGTTATTTGGAGGTTTGATGTATACTAGTATTCCGGCATTGACTCGGGACTGGGAAGTTTAAGTTCCCAGCTAGGCTGGTTAAAATAAGAACTGTTTCCTCACACCTCAACCTATGTGCTTTTAGTAACGTACCAGCTCGACTACAGTGACTTCATTTTATTTTCTTACTCTGTCCTCACCCCTGACCCTCTGGAAACATCTGTTACATTTAGCAGCCATCATCCTGCTTGCTTATATGTGGCATTTCCATGGTTCCTTCACACCTCACATGCCTTCCCCCAGTGCCTCTCTCCCCAGAGATGGGTGCCGCTCCCCAGGATGCAGGAACATTCCAGATCTCATTGGTGATCAATGGCCAATATTCACCCTTTGGTCCCATACAGTGGCCTCATATCTCCCTGAGTCAGGGCCCCCCGTGTCTCTGTCTGGGTGACATTTTTCTGTGCATCTTAGAGTCCTCCGACCCTGGGCCTGAGCAGTGGGGTTCAGCCTCCTGTCCCTCAGGAAAGCATGGGGTCCCCAGTGTGGGCACCAACCTTGCCTGTCAGCTGGTGTAGGGTGTGGCCCCAGAGCCTGGCTGCAGCTGTATTTGCCCAGGTGGGGGTGCTTACTTTCCAAACAGCTCCAGACCTGCCTGGTGCCCCCCCCCCGCCCCCCCCCCCCCCCCCCCGCCTGCCCCCGGGTACGCTCAGCAGTGTCCCAGCTGGGCGCAGGTCAAAAGGCAAGCTTTCAGAGGCAAAAGGCAAGCTTTCTCTGCAGCAGTGAGGGCCCCAGCTGCACACACACATCTTCCCTGTGCCCCGTTCTCCTGGAATGGGCAGAGTGGCCAGCAGGAGTGGCCTGGCCCCTTGGGGAGGTGCCCTTGATGCTTAGGACACAGGGCCATACCCCAGGAAGGACAGAGCCTTGGGTGAGAACTTGACCAGAGTCAGCAGGGGTTTGGGCAGGTGGGGAAGGGCTAGGTGAGGCCATCAGACCTGGGATCTTAAGGGGGTCCCTCTGCTTGCAGAGGGCAGCAGGGTGTGAGTAGGCAATTCAGAGAACGAATAAACCTGGAAAGAGCAGTGGGGTCAAGGTGAGGGGTGGAGCCCAGCGTGACTTAAGTGCCAGCCTTCGGGGGTTGATGGAGGGAGGTGGTCTGGCCTGTGTGGGAGCGGGTCCAGATTGGTGTCTGCATGAGCAGGGTGCCTCAGGGCCACTGACCAGGCTTGTGACTGACCCTGGCTGCCCAGGCCACTGAAGGAGCACAGTGTGCCATGTGAGCACACACCCACAAGCCAACCCGCACTCACAGCATGCATAGGGCACAAACAAAAGGATACACACAGACAGGCTCACACTCATACACCAACACAGACTAACAACTCACATAGACACACTCATGCGCACCCCCACACACACACACACACTCCACTGCAGCCCTCAGGGATTGATGGGAGCCAGGGGACAAGTGGCCTTGATTTCACTGGACTCTGAGTTAATGCTGACTTCCTGCCCAGTTGCGACCAGAAGACATGGGCAACTCTTCAACCACACGTGGCTCCCAACCTCACCACTGGGAGCTGAAGTTGCTGCTCTCCAACAGCTCTCTCCACTCTGGCCTTTCCTGATGGACATGTCCATTTTATATAAACGGGCACCAACATGTGACATAAATAGCCAGATGGGCACAAATTCTACATTTACTGCTTGCATGTAACCAGCCTGTTAAACAGAAACCTTCATGGCTGGGAGCTTTTCTGGAAAAAAAAAAAAAAAAAGGTTTATTGAGCCACATGCTACCCAGAAAAAAGAACAGGCCTTGGGCATCAGCCTGAACCACCAGCGAAGGGCTGGATGGAGAAGGCAAACAGGTCGCTGTCCTTTTATTACAATACGTTTGGGGAAGCACAATGTAAGTTGTTTTGAAAGAATGTACACTAGCTGCATAGGGGGAGGGAGCAGGTAAAGCGGGGCTAGGCTGGGGCAGGTGAATCATCGTAGTAAAGCGGTGTTTGCTGATTCTGCACGGGTATGGGCCGCAGCCCGGAAAGTTCCCGCGTAAGCAGGAGGCGGTGGTGTCTGGCGGTCATCTAACTCTCCAGATAAGAGCTGAAATAGCCATCTGGAAGTCGATTCGATGTTTCAACAGAGTCAGGAATGTGAGCACTTTCCTTGGCTTCTGTTTTGGCTCTAAATGACCAACTCCCTATCACTTCTTCCCACCTCAGGCCGCTGTAATTTAATTTAGGACATTTCAGAATTTTCCTCTTGTCACCTGCCAGGTAAAAAATAGAACGTTACAGCCACCCCAATCAGCAGCATCTTAGACATTTTTATGGCATGTAGGATATCTCATTGTGGCTGTTATCTTTCAGTTCCTTGGTGAAAAAGGCTGATTTGATGAAATGAGTTAGGCAGTATTCCTTCCTTTTTTTTTTTTTTTTTTTATCTTAACTCTCTGGAAGAGTTTAGCATAATTGGTGTTATCTTTTCCTTACATGTTTGGAAAAATTTACCAGTAAAGCCATCTGGGCCTGAGTGTGTGTGGGAAGGTTTCAAATTATGGCTTTAATTTCTACATGAGATATAGTGCTATTCAGAGCTTCTCTCTCTTCTTGTGTAAGTTTTGGTAGAAGAATGTAAGTTGTTTTGAAAGAATTTACACTCGCTGCATAAGGGGGAGGGAGCAGGTAAAGCGGGAAACAGGAAGTGCCTGTTCTCAGAGAATTTGTCTATTTCATCTACAATTTCAAAATTATTATCACAAAGTTATTCTTCCTATCTGTATCAATTTCTTAGGGCTGCTGTAACAAAGCTGCACAGACCGGTAACTTAAAACAACAGGGATGTATTTTATCGGGGTTCTGAGGCCAGAAGGTGTTTCAGGGCCACACTCCCTTCAAAGGCTCCGAGGACTATTCCTGCCTCTTCTGGCTTTTGGGGGCTCCAGGCATCCCTTGGCTTGTGGCCACATCACTCCAACCTCTGCTTCTGTTGTCACATGACCTCCTCCCCTCCATCTCTCCTCTGGTGTCTTCATATCTTCCCTTTTAAAGGCACAAAGCATATTGGATCAGGTTCCCCTCACTCCCCTACTCCAGTGTGATCTCATCTTATGTCAGTCACATTTTCAATGACCCTATTTCCAAATAAGGCCACACTCACAGCTACTGGAGACCAGGACTTCAGCCTTATCTTTGGGGGGGGGGGGGGGGGCACAGTTTAACCCACCACACTACCTTTATAATCCTCACCCAAGGATTTTTTTCCCATTGATTTTTAGAGAGAGTGGAAGGGAGGGAGGGAAGGCGAGAGAGAGAGAGAGAGAGAGAGAGAGAGAGAAACATCAATGTGAGAAAGACACTTTGATTGATGCCTCCGACATGCACCCGAGCCGGGACCTGGGAACAACCCTGCAACCCAGGTACGTGCTCTTGACTGAGAATCGAACCCAGGACCCTTCAGTGTGCAGACCATGGAGCCACACTGACCAGGGCTATCTTGGTAATTTTTGCAGGGTCTCCTGTCATGACAACTTTCTCCTTTGCCCAGTTTTAGCTGCATTTTACAAGTGTCCATAGGTTGTATTTTCATTATCGGTTAGTTCAAAATATTACCGGCTTTCAATTGTGGTTTCTTCTTTAGCTCATTGGTTTCTTGGAATGTGTTGGGGATTATTCAAGTATCTCTCTGTGGCTAATTTTCCTTTCTGTGCTTTATCCCTTTGTGGTCAGAGATCCTACTGCTATTCCATTCTTTGAAAGTGATTAAGATTTGCTTGACGGTACAGACACCATCTGTTTTGCTAAATGTTTTGCGTGCATTTGGAGAGAACATGAGTGGTGCAATTGTTGGGTGCATGTCTGAGTACCTGTCGATTATATCCATCTTGTTACACGTATGGTTCAAGTTTTCTTTATCTTTGCTGATTTCCCCCCCCCCCCCCCCCCGTTCTATCAGTTACTGGGAGAAGCATCTCAACATGTCTAACTACTGGAATGGAAGTGCCTGTTTCTTCTAGTCCTGTTAGGCTCTGCTGCTCGGGGGGTGCCATTAGCACAGGAGTTGGCTGAGCTAACCTGCCAGAGTGGCCATCCAATTGTGAGCATGGAACTCAGTTCTTGCCATCTTTGGTATTAAACATGTCTTTTATTATTTTGTTTTCTCCCTCTATTAGTTGGTTAGTTACACAGGCTCCTATTCTTGTCATGTTGCCCTGGCTGGATGGATCTGTATGAATAAGCACAGTTATCACGCCCCGCACAGCACAAGAATCCACGACCTCGCCCCCCTGCTGGGCCACTGTTACTGCATGTTTCGTTTTACACATGTGTGTGACGTCTGTACATTGAAAACCCACAAGTATCACCACTGCTGTCCTGTCCAGCCAGTGCTCTTGCCCCGTTACCTGCATACTTTTCCTCGTGGTTATCCTACATTTCTGTGCTTCTATTAGGGGCCATTTCCCTTCAGTTTGGAAAGAGTTCTCTCAGGTTTTGTCTGCCTGAAAATGTTTTTATTCTGCCTTCTTTTTTCATGGGGTGGGAATCCAGGCTGGCTCCTGTTCCTGGTGCGCCTTGAAGAGCTCTTCCCCTGTCTTTTCCGTGACCGCCTCCCACAGGCACTTGTCCTGACCCCCAGCCCAAGTTGCAAATCTTTCTGTTTGGGGATTTTAATGTGCATCCCTCTTCTCCTCACAAGCAGAGTGTAGCAATCAGAGAGTCTCAGTCGACCCTGTTTTTGTTTCCTTTTCTCTGTGCTTGTGGGCGCCTTTGTATTACTTGGTTTGGGCCTGTGACTTTGGGAAAGATTTGGCTGTTTAGTGGGTTTTGAGCTGTGGATGAATCAAAGGGATTCTATGGGAAGTAACCTCACAGGGCGATCTGGCCATAAAGTCATAACTGGGCAGGTCATGATGAGTAGTCACACCCCAGGCATATAACTTTTTAGTAAAAGGTTTAACACACACACACACACACGTGTGTGCACGCATGCTCGTGTGTGTATGAAGGTTTATTTAGAAAATCTCAGAGGTAGAAGAAGTGAACCATAGAAGAAATGGACTCAGGAGTTACAGAGGCAAAAGAAGAGCCCTTTGGAGCATAGGGAAGAAGGGAAAGGGAGAGGGGGAGGGGGAGAGGGGGAGGGGGAGAGGGGGAGGGGGAGGGGGGAGGGGGAGGGGGAGAGGGGGAGGGGGGGAGGGGGAGGGGGAGAGGGGGAGGGGAAGGGGGAGGGAGAAAGGTGAGCCTTGAGAGACAAAAGAGGGAAGAAAATGCTCCAAACAAGGGAGAGTTTATCTTAGCCTTAAGCAATCCCTGTCCATTGTTTCTATGCATCTAGGTTAATAAACCTTTGAAATAGTCACCCTCGAAAGAGCACATAATGTTAACTGTCCTGTAATTCATCCGCTCTTGCTTTCTCCCTCCTCCGTGTAGTCTTCCTTATGTTCAAATTTGTAAAAGAAGCTGCAGTCAGGAGCATTGGAGATCTTGCTCTCTGGCATGTGTTGTCAGTTTGGCTCAAATATACTCTTTCTCTCTCTTTTTTTGTATTTGACATTTTTATTTTAGGCTACAAAAACAAGCAAACAAACAAACAACAAAAAACTTGAAATGAACTTGTCAAATGATGAAAATGCATCCTTTCCAGGGAAGCAGAAGGTAGACCAGTGCAGGTTATCCTCAAGGCCATACATCCTGCCTCACTGCTGCTTACACTCTGCTGGGTTTTGATCCTTCTTTGAGTCATAGTCTGGATCATTTTCCTCATCTTCTTCTTTCCCTTCCTCATCTGCTTCTTCACCTTCATCATCATCATCATCATCTTCAACCGCTTCTCCAGTAAAGTATTATGAAACTTCCCTACAGGCCTTTCTTATGTCGACAGAATTGTGAGGCCTGTACAAGTTTGGTAGATGTCTGCGGCAATCAAAGCTTATTTTAAAAATGTGTTTTATTATTACCCTGAGAAAATAGAAATCAATGACTTGCAGTATTTACAAAAAGTAATTCTCTGTAGAGAGCAGGAAATCTTAATAGTCCATTCGTCTGTCTGCTCCAGGGGTCCTCCAACTACGGCCCAGGGGCCACATGCAAATACAAATATTGTATTTGTTCCCGTTTTGTTTTTTTACTTCAAAATAAGATATGTGCAGTGTGCATAGGAATTTGTTCATCGTTTTTTTTAAAACTATAGTCCGGCCCTCCAACGGTCTGAGGGACAGTGAACTGGCCCCCTGTTTAAAAAGTTTGAGGACCCCTGGTCTGCTCTCACGTGAATCAAGCCAAATATTTAAGGTTTGAATGAGGTCCCTAAACCAAGAAATAGTTGTCTAACTCAGAAACTGTTCATCAAACTTTCCCTTAAACAGAAGAAAGTCAAGAAAAAGAGGTGGCTTTTAGTTCAGTTGTCCAAGCAGAATCTCAAGTTTAAAACTTGAGCTGATGGCTCATCCAGTTAGGGAAATGTTAGGCACAATGGACTCCAGCTGAGTCTGTGACCCTGTGCCTCCAGGTCCTTGGCCACAGACACGTGCGTGTAGCTCAGATACTCACGTGGGGCCTCAGCCCAGAGCCACGCTCGGCCCCAAGCCCATCATGGGCACGTCCTCTGCCTGGGCCTCTGTTTTCACCGGTTTGTTAGGACCCCTTGGTTTGACCTTGGGACTGGCCCTTGGGATAGGCCGTTGGTGACCTTATCTGGGCTGTGGGTAATAATAGGATAGAAATCACTGCCCTGGACGCCAGAGTGTGACCTGCTTATCTCCGGGCTCAGCAGCTGCTTAATTGAAATGATTGTAAAGTATTTTTGTCTCAGCAGTACTGGCACAGGCTAGACATGTGAAAGGTACAGAGGAGTGTGCAGTGGAAACTCTGTCTCCTTCCCCTCTGCCCATCCCTGTCCCTGCAGAGACGTCCCTCTGCCACAGAGGGGTGTGCCCGTGTGTGTGTGATTCTTTACAAAAATGGTGACAAATTGCTTCACGTTACTCTATACAGGGGGAAATCATTTAGTAAAGCAAAAATCATTCACAGTGGCCAAAAGGTAGAAGCAAAGCAACTGTCCATTGACAAATGAGTAGATAAACAAAATGTGGTCTCTCCATGCAATGGAATATTATTCAGCCTTAAAATGGGAAGAAATTCTGACACATGCAACAACATGCATGACCCTTGAGGACATATGCTCAGAGAAATAAACCAGTCGCAAAGGACAAACACTGTATAATTCCATTTACACGAGGTCCCCACAGGAGTCACATTCATAGAGACAGAAAACAGAATGGTGTTTGCCAGGGGCCAGGCGATGGGGAGCTAGTGTTTAATGGAGCAGGGTTCCAGTTTTGCAAGATGAAGAGCATTCTGGAGGGTTGCACAACGACATGCTAAAAGGCACATCAAAGTGTTTAAGAGTCTAACTGAGCAAATGCCCATTCCAACGGGTGGAAGTGGTTGGGAGTGCTCCCCCGACAAGAGCCACACGAGCGACAGGAGTGCGGCTCGGGGTTTATAAAGAAGGTGTGGAGGCGAAGCAAGGAAACTGGTTGGTTGGCCTCAGCTGAAGCGGCTGTCCTTCGGGAAGCTTCGCAGGTGTCTGCGATGGCTGCTCTGATCAGGTCCCGGTTTCTCGGGTCCAGGTGCTGACTCTGGCTGAGGTCCCTTGTTGCCTGCAAAAGGCGCCCTCCTGGTTTAATTACTGAAAAACACGGGAGTGACTTCCTGCACCGGGCTGCACACTGAAACGTGGATATACGGCTAATTTTACCTCATATATAGTTTACAACCAACAAAATTAATTTTTTTAAGTGGGAAAGAAAAGTCAAAGCTAGTAAATAGTTTTTGACAAGTTTCTGAGGTTGGTGTTGAGGAAGGCAGGGGCCACATGGCACCGGGACCTGCAGCAGCAGTGACCCCAGGGCCATATCTCACACATGGTGATGGCGTGGCCCTGGATGGACGAAACCCCCACCCCAAGGAGGTGCTTTCATCCCCACCAACCATGTGCTGAGATTCTGACGCTTGGTGGGAACCTACCGCCGCTGGCCACTGGAGAACAGGGCCAGCGCCCCTTCCCGGCTGGCTGTGCACACAGCTGCTCCTTCCTGGGAGAGCCTGCACCAACTCAGACAGCCTGTGGACACTCATCCAGGGCTCACCCCACGCGTCCTTAGGGAGGTTTGCACAGGCAGTGGGCTCACCTCCCAGGAAAGGCACAGCTCCATCCGGGCCCCTCCCTCACCATGCAAGGGACTGGGGACAGCCAGCTCCTGGAGCTCCTGTCCTGGTCCCAGCCCCACCGCTCAATGGCCGCATGGTGTCTGGCAAGTTACTTAGCCTGCCTGGGCCCACAGATTATTGGCCCATCATTACTGTGCTAAGACAGTTGGGGTTCCCCACATAAAGACTCAGAGTAGTGCCTGCCAGGGTGACTGTCAGTGACAGCTCCCCTGAGAGCGGTTGTCCTTTGGGGAAGCCTCACTGGAGTCTGTGATGGCTGCTCTGACTAGGTCCCGGGATGGGAGATCAGCACACAGGGCCTTGGACATGGGCTCCACGCTGCCCAGCGAGGCTGTGGGCTACTGGAGAGGACACTTGGAGCTGCTCTGGCTCCTCTGCACCCCCGAAAACCCAAGGTTGTACAGACTATTGTCTGGGGACTGACACTGGAATTCCATGTGCAAACTCCAGGCCTCTGTCCCAGGTGCCTTTGTTGGGACTGCAGGCTGGTAGAGTTCTGCCCAGATGGCTTTGTGATTTAACAAATATTTGCTGGCTTGTCCTTTCCTTGTTGACAGAAGGATGTGATAGAAACAGGCCCAGGTCTCCCACTGTCAGGAAAACGAGAGATTCAGGACCTGGGAGGCAATTCAGGGACCAGCGGAGGCGCATACACGTGGAGGGGTGGGCTCAGGTGCTGCTTCCCTTTCATAGTGTGCTGTGAGGTCAGTCTGCACTCACCCCCCATCTCAGAGGCTCCTCAACACCCCTTTATCCTGTGAGGAGTGGCCGGCCAACAGTGGAGCACATGAGTCTATATCTGGTGAGTTCTGTGCCATGCAGCCCCCATCCAGGTCAAAGCAGGGCCTGAGGTGCCCTAGATCTGCCCTCGCACTGCCAGGGAGCCCCCATCCTGCCATCAAGTCCCTGAGCTTGAGGTAGACAGGCTCACACAGCCTCTACCCCAGGACTGTGAGATGGAGTGTGGCTGTGGTGTGTCCCTCTCACCACCATGTGCAATTTCACTGGACACACATGCCTATCTGTCTGCTCAGCAATGTTGATGGGCATGCGGGCTGTTCCCAGCCCAGCTGACATGAAGGTGCTGCTGTGACTGTCCTTATGTGTGTCTTCTGTGCCTGTACATTTCTGTTGGGAGTGGAACTGCTGGGTTATTAAAGAGGTGTGTGTGTAGTTTCCCAGGTTACTGCCACCGTTTCCAAGGTGGCTGTATATTTTACATACCCACGTATGTAGGGGATTCCCTAGGGTGTAGGGGGCCCACTGCTTCTGTTGTCCATGCTGTTCGTGGCTGTAGGCTTACATGTCCCTCACACATGGCTGCTGGCTCTTCATCTCCTGTGGAGCATTTGTTCACGTTTCCACCCCTTTTTCCAGGTTTTGACTTTTCCTCTGTGGACTGTCTTTATGGAATCCAGGTAGAGACCTGGGCTGGGTGCGTGGATGTGGTATCTTGGTACACTGGGGCCTGTTTTTCCTCTCCTAATGGTGTCTTTTGAGGAACAGAAGTATCTGATGTTAAGAATGACACTTTGCCAGTTTCTCTTCCATGAAGAATCCTATGAGGACACAGGGGACTTTGCAGCCATCGTTTGTAGTGTAAATCTGCGGCCCCTTGTTACATGCTGTGCTCCACAGGTTGGGCCCTCCCCGATGGCTTTGCCTCTGGTCCAGGCCCAGCCCAGTGGGGTGGCCTCACTGGTGTCCTGTGAGCCTACCGGGTGGGCCAGGCTCACCTCAGCCCCAGGAGGGATCCATGACACTTGGTGTGTGTGTGTGTGTGTGTGTGTGTGTGTGAGAGAGAGAGAGAGAGAGAGAGAGAGAGAGAGAGAGAGAGAGAACAGGAGACCAGGCCAGCACCCAGCAACAGAAAAGTCCGAGTTGATACCAGTAACGTGTAATGGAGTCAGAGAGAGTCACATCTGATGGCCCCAAAGGGACCGAATGTCTGGGGACAACGTGAATGTGTGTCAGGCCAGTGTGGACTGGATTTTGGGGGGAGATGGAGCAGCAAAGGGGAGCAGCCGGGCCTGAAGCGAGGTCAGAGGTACCAGAGCCCAAAGCTGAGGGTCCTGTTCCCACCATTGGCACAGGACAGCCTGGGGCTGGCTCATTCCCTGGAACTCTGGGGAAAGTCCAGAGGAATGGGGTGTGTTCCTGGCCTGCACCGTGAAACACAGATTCCCAGAAAGGGTGGGGCCGCTCTGCCCATGCCATCTCCGTCCTGGGCTAGGGTGTGTGGGTGGGAGCCTGGGGGAGAGTGACTGGTACAAAGATGGCAGAGGGATGGCAGCGTGAGCCAGATTCGCGCCCTGACAGTTCCTGCTGGTCCTTACCACCTGCCCTGGGACCGCACCTTCGGGAGGAGCTGAAGCCAAGTCACTGGTCCATCTGGCCCTGGGGCCCTTGCCGTGGGTGAGATGACAGTGTGGCACCTGTACCGCGACAGGAATGGGCAGAGATGTGTGCTTGCTCCCAGCCTTTCCCTGGAGCTGACGGCCCTTGGGGGATCTGGAGGGTACAGTGAGGGTGAGGGAGACACAGGGTTCCTCACCTGTGCCCGGTGCTGGCTGGTGGATGAGGGCCCTGTACGCCTGTACGATGTGACCCCCTGGAGGGCACTGGGGAGAAGGCAACAGCACTCTTGGGTCTAGCCTCTGCCCCCAGGTTCCCAGTTGCAGGCTTTCAAGATGCTGCTGGTGTGTCTCTCGTCTCCACTGGTGAAATGTAAAATGACGTGCTGATTAGAGAACATTCTTAGAGCTTCCGAAAATGCCTGTAACCTGCTACATGTATTGTCGTGTGTCAAGAAGAATGATCTGTAATTCACAGACTGAATTTCCACAGATCAGACTTTGCTTTCACAGAAGTAAGGCAGACCTCCTTCCAGGACCAATTATAAAACGCTGCTACACCCACCTCCCTCCCGCGGACATTCCAGCAGAGGAGAGTGTCTGCTGTGCTTATCACTGACAGATGTGCAGGCAACTTGTCTTCTTTTAAATTAAAACAATGGGGCCCTGGTCCTGGCCTGTTTGGCTTAGTTGGTTGGGCGTTGTCCCGTGCACCAAAAGGTTGCTTGCTGGTTTGATTCCATGCCTGGGTTGTGAGCTTGATCCCCAGTAGGGGGTGTACAAGAGGCAGCCCATAGATGTCTTGCTCTCACATTGATGTTTCCCTTTAAAAATCAATAAAAACCTTAAAAAGAACTTAAAAAAGGGGGCAAGGGCTCTGGTCAGTATGGATCAGTTGGTTGGAAGGTTATCCCATACACCAAAAGGTGGGGGACTTGATTCCAGGTCAGGGCACATATCCAGGTTTTGGGTTTGATCTCCAGTCAGGGCGAGTGTGGGAGGCAACCAATCGATGTCTCTCTCTCTCTCTCTCAAAAAATAAATAGATAAAAACAAAATAAAATCAGAACAAATACAATAAAACAGTCAGAGCTTATGATCCCCTGAGGCTGTGGGCCGCCAGGAAGGTGAGGCTGTCTGTGGGCGCTAGTGCTGGGTCCCCCTCTCTCTGCCCTGTGGACCCTGAGGGTCCCAAAGGGGGCTGAGTCATACCCACCAACTCTGCCTTTCCAGTCAGCCAGGCCAACTGCTCGCCCCTCCACCTCCCCAGCTTAGAAGAAATCTCCCCAAACTGCAATGTCCTCAGGGTTTAGCTCGGTTTATTTTGAGGGTGGTTCCTGGGTTTTCTCTATTTTCAAGACCACAGGAATGGACTTGACCAAGCCCTTTCTGGCCAGACCCTGGGCCAGGGTTTTCCTCCTTTGTGGACTCAGCATGATTTCCTGGTGGGATGACCCCTGAGACCTTTCATACCCAAGAATAGCGGCACAGGGCCTCACATTTGAGTTTATCAGGGCCAGCCATCTGGGCTTACAGTGACTGTCCTCCAACATGCCTGGGGGGTTACTGCCTTCGGTCAGGATGCATTGCTGCCACTGAGAGTCTGAGAAATTTGGCTGAGTCTGGTCTCCTCTCTCATCCTATTCTGGTCAAGGCTGCCTGTGCTTCAGCAGGGACTGTGCCAGCTCCAGGGACCCTGGGACACTCCTGGGCTCACTCTCCAACTCTAAAGCCTGGACTCTGGCACAGCCTTTACCTGGAGCCAACAGCAAACATTTACCCAAGATTTCCTTGAAAAGAAGTTACTTGAGGAACCAGTACAAAGGTCAGAGGGCAAAGTGGTGTCTGGGCCAGTTCACACTTTGCGAAGTGCTCAGATGGTTGGCTGCCGTCTCTGCACCATACCCCCTTGAAGCCCTCAGCTTGTCCTGTAATTCACGAGCATTCACAGGGAAGTCGCTACGCGTGTGCAGGATTTCCACAGCATCAGAGAGTAACAACCGGAGGGAAGGAAATTTGTGCACGTGCTACCCAAGTCCCCAAGCCTCAGAAAATGAGAGGATGGAGATCCACAGCCAGCCACCCCGGAGGGGGAGGGTGTGACCTAATGGGCTGGAGCTCTGCCCATTAAAGGATCTAAAACCCCCTGGAGCACTCAAGTCCTAGCTGCTGTGTTCTTTTAACACTTGTTATTTTTCTCAAAAACAAAACAAAGCCCCAGTGCCCTGGCCAGGAGATTCAGTTGGTTGGAATGTTGTCCCATACACCAAAAAGTTGAGGGTTCGTTTCCTGATCAGGGCACATACCTAGGGGTATGGGAGGCAAGTAATCGATGTTTCTCTTTCACATTGATGTTACTCTCTCTCTCTCTCTCTCTCCCTTTCCCTCTCTCTAAAATCAATAAAAACACCCTCAGGTGAGGATAAAAAAAAGTAAAGCCCCAGCATGTTCTCCAAGAGCTCTGTTGGTGGGGATCCCACTTCCCATCTTGAAGGGACTGCCCCTGCACCGCCCTGTACCCCAATCCTGGAGGCAAAGGGCAGTGTGGGCAGCTTGAGACATCCAGCTATGGGGTACCCAGGATGTCCTGAGCTGAGGACAGAGGAGCAGAGCAAGGCCAGCGGGCAGCAGGACGGCAGGATAACTCACTAGGGGCATTGAAGGGCGTGGCCACTAGTGTTTTCAATACAGCCACCTGTCACTTGGCAACAAGGAGCTCTCACCTAGACTTATGAAATGATTTGATTTAGAAAAATTTCAAAGCGACAAAAAGTTGAAGAGTGTGAGGACACTCACATGCTGGCAGCTCCACACTGCCCTTCCCAGCTGCCCCTCCCTCCCTATCCTGTGGGTCTTTTTAGTCCCTTTGGTCTGGTGAGTCTGTGCTTTCTGTTTGTGTATTCTCAGGTGACAATGACGTGTTTCAGGATCCAGGACATTGTTTTGCTGAGCCCCAGAACCAGTTAGGTCCTCTGGGCAGGCAGCCTGCCCTGCCCTGTTCCTCTAAGAGGAATATGTGTCCCCAGGGCCAAAACAGGGCTTCTAAGCAGGAGGGGCAGGGAAGCCTGGCCACAGGGGTGGAGCCTGGGGTGGAGAGGCCCACCCTTGGAGCCCCCTCCAGCTACTGGGGCAGGCAGGGGACATCTGCTATCCCTGACAGCAACAGCCCCTTTCTGAGCCACTGCAGGTGGGACAGACCTAGGGTCACCAAGACCACCCTGGACAGTCCTCTCCCAGAGAATTCTTCCCACCTTGGCAGCCAGGAGAGCCCTGGTCCCTCTGGGCAACCAAAGGCCCGAACGTCCTCTCCTCTCTGGGCTTTTATCCCTGTGGTGTCCCTACATCCCATCCTGCCAGGAAAGGCTCTAAAAAATATAACTTTAGCTTTAGGTAATGGGCTTCCCTCCTCTCACCCTTCCATTTCTCACCTTCCCCTCCCCTTCACTTCTGCCCCTCCCCTCCCCTGCTCTCCCCATATAGGGAGCAGCAGCTAGAGGGCATCTTCTGTGTGTGTGTGTGTGTGTGTGTGTGTGTGTGCAGGAGGGGGTGGTGGTAGGGAGGAGTGGGGGGGGGGGGGGATTGGCTTATTCATGGGGCGTGGGGCTTCCAGGCCCCCAGAGCGTACACCTGGGTGGTCGGGGCCTTTCCAGGCTAAGTGGGTGGAATTCCTGTGAAGAGTGGTCTTGGGCTTCCTGGACGCCGGGCATCAGATCCCCAGATTCTGCCAGGAGCCTGGGACAGAAGGTGGGAACCTGACCACCCCATCTTTTTCTCTCCTTTGTCTTTCATTGGAAATGGCTTTTCTGAATATGGTTTTCCATCGTTTGGTTGTTTCAGGAATACAACGGGGAGGGGAGAAAGCAGAGCCTCCAGGCCCAGAGAGAAGCTGGTCTCCACTGCCTTTGGGGCCTGCAGAAACACACACTTTTCAAACACGATCAGACCATTCTGATGATTGTTTCAATATGTTGTGACCACCTTTGCCCAGACCACCTGTACTTGTTCGTCGTGGGTATAAAACTGTTGGGGTGACTCACTGCGCTTAGATGCCATAACTTTTCGGACGAACATCCCTTTGATGGACATTGGGTTGTTGGCCTGTTTCCATGTCTCCTCATTGGTTAAGGAGGTGACCAGAGGCTGTAAGACACAAGGACATGGATGCTGTGCTGGCCTCGCCTTCCCCGCACTGAGCTGCAAGCTCCCTTTCCCTGTGGCTTCCCCCGGCCCGACCAGTGGGGTGAGGGCAGGGCGGGCTCCCCTGAGCAGGCAGGGATGGGCCTGGGTCCTGTCGCAGAGCTGTAGTGACCTCTGTGTACCAGATTAAGTCCCTTGTGGACCAAGCCCCCGGAGCAGCCCAGCCCCCTCCTCCCCAACCATAGCGCGTTTCTGCCAGAAACCCCTGCCCAGGGGCTGGGTGAGCTCCAGGCAGGCAGGGAGGGGGCGGGGAGATCAGATTCCAGCTCAGTCTGGTTGGGGGGTGGGGCACTTCTGTTTCTCGAAGGAGCCAGACTGTGTCGGGAGCTACTCCGCGGGGTGGTGGGGACCGCAGGCAGGGGCCTGCTCTGCGGCGGCTGGAGAGAGGCAGCGCCAAAGCGGAGAGTCACCCATCGGGGGAAGGTGACACGGGGCGAGCAGGGGGCGCCGGTAGACTTGGCACAGGCCAGGGGAGCCACCTCGGCGGAAGGCACCCCGCTCCGCCCCTCGCAAACTTTTCCTGGGCCTCCGGACCGCAGGTGAGATCACGTGGCCGGGCGGGGCGGGGCGAGGACGGGGCCGGGGGCGGGCCGGGGGCGGGCCACGCGGACCCCGCCCCTGCGCCCCTAGGCCGGTCGCGCGTCGGCGGGAGCGGGCGGAGCGGAGCGCGGCTGGAGAGCGCGTTGTGGCCTGGAGCGCGCAGTACCGGGAGTACCATGCCCACCAACTTCACCGTGGTGCCCGTGGAGGGGCGGGCGGACGGCGACCAGGACGAGGCGGCCGAGCTGACTGAGGCGCCGGGCGCCCCCGAGGGCCACGAGCCCGACTGCTCTAGCCGGGGTGAGCGCGGCCGCACCTGTCCGCGGGACAAAGGCGGAGCTGGGCTGCGCGGGGCTGGGGGCGGGAGGGGCGGGAGGGGCACCGGAGGAAAGAGTGTGGGACTGCTTCCCCGCCTCGCCTCCCCTCTTCCAGGGTCACCCCGCAGTTCCTCTCGCTCGCGAGGTTCCCTCACGCCCCTCCAGCCCGCAGAGCCCCCGACCAAGTTCAGTCGCGGGGACGCAGGGCGAAGTATCCCTGCGGTGCCAGCGCTTCCAGGGCTGTGGGTCCCCCCTGCTCTTTCCCCTGCTAGCCCATCTGGGGACCATGTTTATGCTCCCCCGACCCTCCACCCCGGACCCAGGGAGCACCTCCTTTCTCACACTCAGGGTGGGGCAATGGGGAAGTGTGGAAGGTGGGATACACCCGGGGGTAACTATGGGAACGGGGGAGGGGCCTCCTGAGAATCCGGGGGCCAAGGTGGGGTGCCGCAGCCGCAGCCGCAGGGGGTGGTTTGCCCTCTGAAGCGCCTTCCTGCTTCCTCAGGCCTTTGTTCCCACGCGGCCGGGCTGTGGGCCGCGGGTCAGACTCGACCCTGCTGAGGTCCCAGTTGCCTGCGCCCACTCTGTGGGTCATCAGCAGGTCCCTGGTGGGGCGGGACGGGGCTCCCCAGCTGTGCACAGACTGAGGGTCCCCCTGGCCTTCTTTGTTCTGGAGTCCCAGGTCGGTAACACTTTCACTTTCTCTTGTGGGGGCTCCCCCAAGCCTGGGTTTCTGCAGCTGATGGGTGAGATCTCCCCAGTGAACAACTTCATCTCTGCTCTCAGCTCCCCTCTAGAAATTGGGGGGAATGAGAACACCCAGTCTAGCACCCACAGCTGGGCTCTCTCTGCCTGTGCCGTCCCCCCTCTCTCCCTTTGCAGCCTTGGGTGGAGGCTCCCAGCTGCAGGCACTTAAGGAAAGAGGGTGAGGTCGGTGGAGGCCATAGGTCCTGAGTGGTTACTACTCTGGCAGGAAAGGCCAGGCCCTCCTGGGGACACCATGTAGGAGGCATGTCCTGATGGGCTGTTGCATCCTCAGTCATTAGGGTCCTGTCCCCTCCCTCAGGTGTCCCCTCCCTCACCTTTGCTCTGCTGGGTGTGGGGCTGGTCACAGCTGCTCCCTGGCTGCTTCCTGGCACAGGGTCTTGAGACGAGGTAGATAGAACAGGAAGGCAGAGTCTGTAAGCTCGGCCTTTCTCTCACCGCTGCCCAGTGGTTCTGCATCTGAGCATCAAGGATGAGCTTCCCTGGCCACCAGCAGCCATTGTGTTCCCCGAGGAGCCCTCCACCGCCCTATTGGATGTCTGTCTCCCTGCCTGCTAGCCCCATCTTGGGACCACACTCACTCCCTCTCCAGACTTTGTGGCTTGTTTTAAAACGGGGGATCATTTTCCTCCTGCTTGTCCCTTCTGCTTTCAGTAGCTCTCGTGTGGTGCCCTGGGCCTAGGAGCCCAGAGCTGATGGGTGGCCCAGCTGGTTTCCAGCCCCAAGCCCCCTTCCCTGAGTGCTTTCACTTTACAAACCTGGGTCCCCCAGTTCCTGCTGGGGGCGGGACAGAAATTGCACCTGCCTGGGTGATCTCAGACTCAGGAGCGCCAAGTGTGGGCTTTGTGCTCATTTGTTAACAGACCCTTTAGGTTTGAGCTGAACTTGTGACACTTGGCTGAGCTGGCACGGAGCCGACTTGGGACTTCCACCATGTTTTGTGTTCTATAAACTTCATGTTTCCTCAGAGGGAGGCGGCAGAGGAGGTGGTCCCTGCTGAGGGGTCACAGTGCTGTTGTCTTTTTGGGTCTCTGGCTGGGCTCTGAGTTTCAGTGTAAGCTGTCAGACCACAGTCAGCACTCAGATGCCCTGTGAAGGGCAGTGTGTCACCAGCATGATGAAGAGGAAGCCACCATGTGCTCTCTTATTGGGGAAGGTACTGCAAGAACTGGGAACATCAAGGCTGGAGCAGCTTCCAAAGGCCCTTGTGTGGGGTCCATGTTGTGTGGGGTCTGAACTTAGAGTCCCATGCCAGTGGCCATGCCTGCCCGATCACAGGGTTACTGGCGCTACTGAAGTTCCTTCCTGACTCTGGGTGACCCTCGAACCCCCTAGGGAGGCACCTGGCTTTCTGGGTGGGCCTCCTGGTAGTGGTGGAGCAAGTTTGGGGAGATCTTGTACCTGGAAATCCCTGGGCTGTGGTGGAAATAGGTGGTGCCGTCCTCAGCCCTTACCCTGGGTCCCGTGCCTCTTATTTCCACTGCAGCCCAGGGGCTCATGAGATCAGACTCGGATCTGTCTGGCCTGGAGGCACGAGGGCCTCTTGACCCTGTGACACTTAGAGCAGGAAGGATCCCACAGCGTCCTGGGCCCTCTCTGTGCTCCAGGCTGGAGCCTCCCTGGGAGCCGTATCTTTGTGAAGTTCAGCCCATTTCTGGCTATTAGAAGCCCCTGGGGCGCCCAGGCAAGTGGCAGCGTGGGCAGGTGGTGGGCATTGACCTTGAACTAGTCCTGCTGCCTTGACCCCGGCTCTCTTGGCAGGCCTGTGCCTGGTGCTGCACCCCAGCACTGCTTCATGGAGTCCTGGCCCCTTTAAGGAGACACTCCCCCAGTGAGTGAAAATTGGCTGGGTGCAGAGAGGGCTGGTGTGGGAAGCAGAGGCCAAGATCAATGTTAGCTTCTGCTGTGGACACATTTGAGTGCCCTTCCCGCCTCCCCGTTCCCTTTCCAGTGAGGTGGGACCTGGTGTACTGGGATGACTGGGGTTCACTTTTCCTGGGGGCTGGTCCTCTCCCTGAGGATGGACACCACACCCTGGTCCCCTGTGTGATGGGGCATTTATTCTGCATTTTATTGTGATGGGAGACTGTTCTGGAAGTGGATACGACAGGTTTTTATGTATCCCCACATCCCCAATACCTTCTTAGTAGAAATACCTTATAGAGGGGAGGTGGAGAGGAGGGTGCTTTTCTGACTTCTGATTATGGTGATTTTTTAAAAAATTTATTTTAGAGAGGGAGAGAGAGAGAGAGAGAGAAAGAAAGAGAAAGAAAGAGAGAAATATCCATGTGAGAGGGAAACGTTGATCGGTTGGTTAGCTGCCTCCTGACCAGGGACTGAACCTACAACCTGGGTAAGTGCCCTGACCAGAAATCGAACCCGGAAGCCTTCAGTGTATGGAATGACACCCCAACCATACAAGCCAGGGCTGATTATGGTGGGTTTTTAACTGACTTTGAGGAGTCTAACCCCCCTCTCTTGGTGACCTGCCCCCCTCCAAGAGTGGGTGAGTCCTAGAGGCCATGAACAGCCTATGGGACCATGGAGTGGACGGGCACACAAGCTCTTACTGAGGCATGGCCACAGGCCCTGGCCCCCAGAGGAAGTTCCACCCCCAGCTTCTGTGGCTAATGGGGTGGGGACTGCCCTTGGAGTGTTCATGGAGCCCTCTGAGGGTTCATGGATCCTGCAACCCCCGTCTCCCACCCCAGCCGAGATTGTTCCCCACGTGGCATTTCCCGTGGCTCTGACTCCACTTCCTCTTCCTTGGGTTGCTGTTCTGCTTTCTGGATTCCTTTCTGTGATTTCGCTCTGCTGCTCAGGTCCTGTTGGCCACTCAGGGTCTCTCCTCCACCCTCTGTGAAGGGGACCTGAGTACCCCGATGCGCTGATCCAGGCAGTCCTGGTAGCATCACCGTTATCCTGTTGTGGCTAGCATTCTATGAGGCCATCAGCTGGGCCAGTTCAGGGGTTATGGGGCCATGACCCCAGGTTTGGAGCGAGTTTTCTGCCGAGCGTGGGGCTGCTGAGATGGTGAAAGCACAACTCCCGGGGGTTGTATGTGAGGGTTCAGGGAGCAGTGCATTTGAAAAGTGGGACAGGACAAAGCTTTCAGGTTTTATCCTGCTGAGCAAGGGCACGGAGCAACATCCGCCCCTGGGTTTCCGGAAGGAAAGGGATGTGTCACACTGACACAGGAAGGACAGGCAACAAGGCTGGCCCATCCATTGGGCAGACCCCATGTTCGGCCTGTCTCCTTGGGACTCGCTGTCGGCGGCTTGGCCCATGAATGTTCTTTAGGGAGACTTCGTATTAGGTGGATAGCGGAGGTTGCCAAACATGTATTTTGTACCAAATTCCATTTGTAAAGGCAAAGGAACAAACAATAGTTGGACACACGAAATGGAGCCTGGCTCCAAGTGCTGGGCGCATGGCCTGTGTTTCTGCGTCTTCCGTGCACTCACAGGGGTTCCAGACCATCTTTAGGCGATAGGCCCTTTTCTTATAAATCAAGTGAAGATGTGGTTAAGGCCTCCTGCTGAGGCCGTGTGTTCACATGTGTGTGGGCATGCCGCCTGCGTGCGCACATGTGTGTACATGGCTCTTTGTGCATGCATGTGGGCATTTGTGTATGTGTGTGTACACATGTGGGCATGTGTGTGCGTGACTCCACACATGGCAGATAGAGAGGGGCGTGATCACTGGCATTGGGTCACATGGTGTGAGGGCATCTGTTCCTTCCTGCAGCTCCCCAGCAGACCAGTCCAGTCACGTGTCTGGGGGTGCCAGCTCCATCTTGGGCCATACAGGCAGTGGGGACACGTCTGCGCCCTGGTCTGAAATGTGTTTCGAGCTTTCATGCCCTGTGAATAGTGTGGGAGCCCATCACCTCTTAGGTCCAGTTCTGTGGTCTTTTCTTCTGGAAAGTTCCCCAGACCTGGTCTCAGTGTTTTGCTGGAGTGGACGTCTGAGCTGTGGACACCAGTGGCTGCTGCTGCTCAGGGGGGTGGATGCATGGGATTTGGCTTGAGGGATGCCTCCAGCGGCAGCCCAAAAGGATCAGGCAGCTGCAGGGCCACTGGGCACTGGTTATGGCAGCTGCTGTCTGACCTGCAAAGGTTGTGGAGTGTCCGCCATGGCTGATCCATCGTGGTTCTTGGTGCATCAGTGAGCAGAGGGTCTCAGCCCTCCTCCTGGGGGATGGTGGCTGTAGGATCTCGAATGTGACTTGTGGTGCAGTAGGGAAAATGGAGCACCATGAGGGTCTGGGTGTTGGGGTGGCCTCTCAGAAGGGGACATTTGTTCAGGACTTGGGAGCTGGGGACAGCAATGGCACGGGCAGGGAGAGTGGTGACCAGGCGGGGTGGGCCTTCAGTCTTGAACCCTGGCCCTGTCCACATGGAGACTATATGCATTGGGGCCTGTTCTGCTCTGATGCCCTGGCTCTGTGACTGTCCAGAGGGTTGCTGCAACCAGGAGTCACGAAGACTGGAATTGCTCCATCCAGGTGAGCCCATCGCCCACCTGTCATTGTTCATGAGGTGGGCTGTGGCTGTGAGCAGGGAGCAGCTGACTCCACAGGCAGGCTCTCTGTTGTTGCAGTCCCCTTCGGTGACATGGCCATATGGCTGTCCTCATGTTGTCTTTTTTTTTTTAATCCTCACCTGAAAAAATTTTTTTCCCATTGATTTAAGAAAGAGTGGAAGTAAGGGGGAGACAGAGAAATATTGACGTGAGAGAGAGACACACTGATTGGTTGCCTCCCGCAGCTGCCCCAACTGGGGCTCGGGATGGAGCCTGCAACTGAGGTATGTGCCCTTGACCAGAATCAAACCCATGACCCTTCAGTCCGTGGGTGATGCTCTAACCACTGAGCAACCGGCTAGAGCCCCATATTGTCTTATGGGCCCAACTGTCAGGCTGTCCGGTGACTGAGTCAGGTTCTGAAGCCAGGGGTGATGACTGGCCCAGGGGAATTCCACAAGGGGCAGCCTAGAGCCGATGAGGCTACACTGCCTTGGTGCAGGGGATGAGAGGGGCAGCTGGAGGAGCGCCTGGTGTGTGGTTCTGAGGGCCCTTGGCAGAATGGGCCCGTGTGCTTGGCAGGGCTCTCATCGCGGCTAGCCAGGAAGGAGTTGGCCATGCTTTCCTGCAGAGCTTGGATGTGGTGGTACCACTGTGCTGTGGGTACAGCTCACCTCCGTGCCAGGCAGCTCTGTGGGGCCAGGTGAGCCTGTGGAATTTCCTGCTGCTCCTAGTGCCTTGATGGGGCCTGTGCATCGTTGGTGTCTCAGGTGCTATTGGAGAATGGGAGCCCCTTTTCTCATCTCTGCCTTGGGACCCGGAGGGGACAGGAGCCATGTGGCACCATCTATCCCTTTCTCAGTTGGCCCAGGTTCAACTGAATTTCAAGGATGTTTCCTTCAGATAATTGACCGCAAATGTCTTCTACTCAGAGGTCTGTGGCAGGCTTACTCTATACCACTGGGATTTTGGATGAAGTTCTTATGGGGCCATTGGAAAGAGGGAGCTGCCAGGGTAAAGGTACCTTGTGGTCTCGGGGCTGGTCAGGGCCGAGGCCACGTGGCATCTTGGGAGATGTTTGGCTTGTGGTCATGTGCTGCAGCTCAGGCTCACAGACCATGTTGGGACAGCTGGAGCGGGCCAGGGGTATCTGTCCAGGTCGGACCCAGCAGGTGAATGGTGGGCTGTCCTTGCTTCCCTGCCCACTGGGGGACCCAGCCGTGGTGAAGAGCCTCTGTCAGGGCCTCTGACCAATAGACCTGTGGCCACGGTCCTGGGCCCTGACCTGATGACCCCCAGGCCTGGGCTCCTACATCAGGGGACGGGTAGCCTTGGACCAGGACACCTTCCAGGGCAGCGGTGCTGGAGGGCCACTGTCGATGGCTTCTTGTTGCTGCACAGCTGTTACCAGACTGAAGGAGTCCATTTGTCTGCTCACCTCAAAGCCCAATAACGTACAAAAGGAGTTGACAGCCAAGAAAGTTGGTTTATTTTAAGGAAATGATGCCACGCCTGGAGTCACAGGTAAGCTAGGGCTCCTCGATGGCTTCCAGGGGGTGGGTTATGTGGGGAAAATCATTAATCATGGTGGCTAAGGGAGTAGGGTCTTGACCAGGGGTGGGCAAACTTTTTTTTTTTTTTTTTTTTTTTAAATATATTTTATTGATTTTTCACAGAGAGGAAGGGAGAGAGATAGAGAGAGTTAGAAACATCGATGAGAGAGAAACATCGATCAGCTGCCTCTTGCACATCCCCTACCGGGGATGTGCCCGCAACCCAGGTACATGCCCTTGACCGGAATCGAACCCGGGACCTCTCAGTCCGCAGGCCGACGCTCTATCCACTGAGCCAAACCGGTTTCGGCTGGGCAAACTTTTTGACTGGAGGGCCACAATGGGTTCTTAAACTGGACCGGAGGGCCAGAACAAAAGCATGGATGGAGTGTTTGTGTGAACTAATATAAATTCAAAGTAAACATCATTACATAAAAGGGTACAGTCTTTTTTTTTTTTTTTTTTGGTTTTATTCATTTCAAACGGGCCGGATCCGTAGTTTGCCCACAGCTGGTCTTGACTCTACTGATTGGCTGGGGCCGAGGTGGGGAGTAGTTGATCATTTTGTCAGATTGTGGTGTCAGCCAGGGCATTCATTGTTCTATTTTCATGAGGGTGATTTTCATGAGGGTGTGCTCCACAGGGTCATCCACTTTCTTGCTTTCTTGGGCCTGGGGCTGAAAGACAACTGAAGGCAAGATGTTATCTTTAGCTGGGCGGAAATTCCAGGGCCAGCAGACCTGACGCTTTGTTCTTAAGATAGCTTGATGCTGACCGGAATCTGTTGTCCTGAGGGTTTAGTGATTAAGGAAGAAGGTGTACGGGTCCTGGGCGCAGCAGATGGGACCATGGTCTGGTCGGGGCTGCATCTGCCGGTGTCTGGTTGATCGCTTTGTGTTGCCAGCCTCCCGGGTCTCCTGTCATCACCTCTGTGGGTATGGGTTTTATAAGCGTCAGGCTCTGTAGATGTGAGACTGGAGGGCAAAATGTGATGTTCAGCGTTAGGTTTTAACTACTGTTCACACAGCCAGATGCTTTCCGTTTCAGCATGTTTGTGGAGGTGTCCCGTAGAGTCATTTTGTAGAGACAGCTGTACTGGGGTGTGTGTGCAGATGTCTGCCAGCTCTGGGCATGTGAGGTCAGCTAGGGGCCTCAGGAGGGAAGACCCACCTCTGTGGGGCGTGCCTGTCTTCCTGAGGGGCTGTGTGGGGCTGAGGCTGAGTAACAGTGGCATGGATGGCACCTGGAATAGATGGGTGAATGGGCTGTCCAGACCCTGCCAGGCGGCTTGGCTGTGGTCACCTGCTGAGAACTGACCCCGGGGGGCCTGGGCCCCCTTCTGGGGGATGCTGGGGCAGTGCTGTGCAGCAAAAGAGCAGGCACAAAGTGTTAATACCTTCCTTTTGTGAAGAAGAGGGGAACTCACTTTTCAGAGCAGAGAGCTGCTCTGTGCAGTTAGCCCCTGAGCTTCAGCAGGACCAGCCAGGAATGAGGCAGCCCAGCTCCCCCGTCCATGACTGCTGGCGCCATGTGGGTTCTTGAACTTCCTGCCAGGGGAGCCCTGGTGAGCTCACTCCATCAAGGTGGTCTCTATGGCTGGTGGGGGCTACGGGGCTGGGGGTCACGGAGCTGGGTCCCTGGTCCCTGGCCAGGAAGACCGTGAACTATTAGTGTGGAGGTCTTGCCTGGGGTGGAGGTGTCTGTGTGGACCCCACGGGCCCGCCTTTGGCAGGGCCCTGAGAAAGGCCCTGGTCCCTCCTTGGGGTTCCTGGCTGGCTTCCTCTTTCTTTCCTCTGGCGGTTTCTTTCTGAGAAAACAGTTGGGGGAGGAGTGGAAGTGCGTTTTTGTTTTGTGTGGATGGGGGTGGGAGCTGGGTTCCAGGCGGCAGTTTAGTTTCCTGCGTCTGGGTCATTCTCCAGCACAGTCTCCACTTGCCTGGTCCTGCATGACTCACAGGCCTGGGGTCTCTGGCTGTCGGGAGGAGAGCCAGTGGCGCCTGAGGCCTGTGCTCACCACTGGGCGCCAGAACCACTTTCGATTTGGCTGTGTGATGCGGCCCTGACACAGGGCCTGTCTGGGTGTTCACACACAGGCCGTGCCCTTGGCCAGCACAGTGGCTGTTTCCTGGTACCGTCTGCGAGGTGGGGGTGCGCCATGTGTCCATGTCTGTTGCCCTCTGCTCGAGTGGGCACATCCACCTCAGGGTGACGTGAGGCCCTATGGGATTCAAGGCCATCCCTGAGTTCTCCTTGTGCCTCAGTTTCCCTCTCTAGGAGCCAGTCTGCCCACCCCAGAGGTGGCTGTGACCTCTTGTCTCTGGGCTCCGTCTGTTCATGGCGCCTGTGGGTTGGGCCTGGGTTCTCAGAGGCTCGGAGGATGGTCACTGGGGAGGGATCAAGTTGAGCCGAAATCAGAGGAGAGAAGCGCCAGGTTGTTCTTAGGTTTCCTATTCCTCCCACCAAGGGTCTTGACCACAGCCAGACAGGAGCCGCAGTTGGTAATGGGAGCTGCCCCAGGGGGCTGGTGGGGGTTCTTGCCTACCCCCCTCAGATTGCCAGCTGCTGGCCCCTGAGGTGGGAGGGGTCGGTCCAGGAGCAGCGAGCAGCCACATGACTGAGGGGGTGTGGGGAGTGGAGTTCCCCAGGAGCCTGTCATTTCCACGTGGGGGGTGCATCCTTTAGAGAAACGTCTGGGAACACATTCTTCTCTTGAGAAGCTCTCAGACCTGTGGTCCCCAGTGATGCCTATGAGCTTGTGTGTGAGTGTGTGCACGTGTGTATGTGTGAACAGGCATGCATGTGTACATCTGCATGCACAACTGAGTGTGTGCCTGCACAATATGTTAATGTGAGTGTGTTGTGTGTGTGCGCCTGAATGTGTGCTGTGTGTATATATGCCATGTGTGTATCTATGTGTGTCTGTGTCTGCTCACATGTGCCTGTGTTCTGATGTGTGTCTGTGTTTGAGTGTGCACACATGTGTATGTCTGACTACTTTGCCAGGACTTTATGGCCACCCCTGGTTGCCATTTCTCTGCATCAGTGCCTCTTGGTAGCTGAGCACCTGATACTGTCTTTGCTTTCTAGACTGTGTGAGTGTCAGATCTAAAAACCTGCCAGAGGTGGGGTCATGTCCAGACAGTGGGGACTGAGGGCCCTGAATGGAGTGGTGAGTAAGTTGAGGTGGGAGCGGGGGCCTTGGTCTTTGGTCTTCGGCCTCAGAATTCCCCAAATCTCCTCAGTGTTTTCCATGGGAACCTCCTCCCAACCAATGGGCACCGTAGGAGACAATGGCAGGAGCCCCACTGGATGTGCCTGGTTGGTGGGGGAGGGAGAGGAACATACCTGCACCCAGGTGGGCTTTAACCTGAGGCTGTACATGGGTATCATTATCTTGTGGCATGTTCTCAGAGGACCCTTTTACTTCCCTGGAAGCCCCCATGGGGAAGGGGAAGGCTGTTCATTCCTTCCAGAGGACACACTGGAGGGAACACCCCTCAGGAGCAGTGGTGGTCGTGGCTGGTGGATTGTGGGTGGTCCTTGTCCTCTCAGTGTTTCCTCTGTTTTTAATGTAGAAGGCGTTTCTGTTTCAGCCAGAAACTTGCCGTTAAAAACGTGGGAACTCAACCTCAAGCTTTCATGTTTTCTTGGCCTGAATAGAGAGCCCATGGGCACCCTACTGGCCTCGATTGCCAGGCTGCTGGATTTCAGGTCCCAGAATTGATCCTGGCGCAAAGCATGGAGGGCAGTGGGCAAGGGCCAGGGGTCATTATCTAACTGTTAGGATTGTGGAATCTAAAATCACTTCATGCCAGCACTGAACCACTTCTAAGAAGACCTGACCTCTGGGGTAGAGGCTGTTGGGTGCTGTGGGGTCTGGACGATGGATGCACCAGGAGGTCACCAGAAGAGACTCCACTCTGCTGAGGTGCCTCTCGGCTCCATGGGCAGACCATGTGTTCCCCCATCACTGCGCCTGTGCCGGCCCCTGTGTGGCCCTCAGTGTCCAGTGATGGGCAGACCGCCCAGGCTTGGTGGCAGGAACGGGTGATGGCTGCCAGTGTTGGTCCAGCCTAGCCAGCTGACCCTTGGGAGCATGGCTGGCTCTGAGTCTCAGAGGTCACTCTGCTCCTCCCTGGGGAGCTGTTCTGGGAGAGACTGTGGTGAAATCCCATGTTTGAGCTGGAGGAGGAAGGCGTGGGGGAGGAATGTGCTGGCTCACTCGGGGAGGGGAGAGTGTGCGTGAGTTGGGGGGGCTGGTGGAGGCTGTAACCCGAGAGTGGAGAAGGGCACAGTGCACTTGGGGCCCGCTTGGGAATTCTGTCCTTGGCAGGACTCGGGCTCTGACCCAGTGTCCACAACAGACCACCACACTGGACTGGGCTCCCAAGCCACAGCAGGACACAGGCTCTGGGTCCGGGTTCCCAGGACACAGCCAGAAGGTGAGTCTGCGGCCTCCTCTTTGCCCCGGAGCTGGACAGCCTCGGCTGCCTCCCACTGCCCTTCCTGCTTCTCTGGGCTGATGGCTGCCCGCTCTGACCCTGCAGAAGACTCACTGTGTTTGCTCAGTAACGACAAGGGCGTATACACTTCTCTCAGGGACACAAAGCTCAAGTGCCCCACCGCTTCTGTGCAGTCCCCAGAGTGACCGAGGTCAGGCCTGGCCTGGGGGAGGGAGTTGTCCCTGGTCACCATCTGACGCTTACTGATGTTGGGATTAAGTCTGTATTTCAGGGAGCCAGAAACATGGGCATCAAAATCGATGCAGGAGAAATTGATTGAGGGCAGAAAAAGAAAAAGCCCATAGGTTGCCTGGAGGGGGATGGGAAAACTTCTGGGCCAGTGGGTGTCCTGTATCCTAGGGGTCAGGGTCACCGGGTGTTGGTGGCTGCTGTGTGCTTTGAGATGCCCCTGGCCTCAGCTGGCTGGGCGGGGTTCGTGCTTGGGGTGTGGCCAGCACTGGGGTAGGTGTGGGGCTTTGCAGAACGTCTGTCAGCTTGCAGAGTGCTGAAATGTTTTTGGAGTGAAATGACAAGGTGAAGATACAGATGAGTGGCATCATGGGGAGGAGTAGGATGGAACTGGTCAGGGCTGTGTGCCCCGGCCTGTCCTGCTCCTTCCCACTGCAGTTGCTTCCTCAATCCCTTGGTTCTCCACCGGTAGATGCCAGCCAGCCATCTGGTCTGTTCCTGGGTGAGCTGGTCTGTGGTCTTGTGGGCTGCAGCTCTGGGTCCTTGGCCTGAGCCAGGCCTGCTGACCAGTGGCCATTGGTCACCTGTCCAGGGCCAGGACCTCTGGGGATAGATGCTCATGTATGCTAGGTTTAGAAGGTGCTGAAGGTGCTGTGAGCAGATGTATTCCTGGAACTTCGTCGAAGCCTTGAGGGGACCAGCAGGTGTGTGTGGTCACTGAGGCCCGGTTTTGCCATGTTGAGGAGTAACCCATGAAGTGCTGGCTTCCTTGGACTTCTTCGAGCCAGAGAGCCCGGGGCATGAGGAGAGGGCCTCTCCAGGAAGTGGGCTCTTCTGCCTGCTGCAAGGTGGGGCCACGTCCTAAAGCTGGGAGACCTTAGGCTGGGCTGCAGTAAGAACCTGCTGGGAGACCTCCTGGTTGGTGAGAGAGTCACATGAGCTGTGTGGTGAGAGCTGGCTGCTGGGCTCTGCAACTTATGGCCCAGCAAACTACCTGCTTTTGTCAGTAAAGTTTTATTGGAACATGGTCCTGTGTTCACACATTGTCTTCAGTGGTAGTGAGTGATTTTACAGAGAAAGCGTGCTGGCTTATGGTCTAGAATGTTCTCCACGTTGCTATCTTTCCTGACATCAATTTACTCAAAGATACTGGGGTCACACATCTTGTAGAATGCCACAGAACTTATATATGCCCATTTCCTTGGGGCTGTTTTTAGGAGAAACACTTTGAGGCAAGAATGCTATGGGATGTTGGGTCACACCTAAGTATTGGGGTCAACCTCCCACCGCCTATGTGACCTCAGACGACCCTAGTTCTGAATCCCTCACCTTTGTAATCAATATATGGAGACCTGCCCCCCACCACTACCTTTCACCTGGTGGTTTCTGGGTGTCTCTCGGGTTCTTGCCCAATCACTTAAACATGGTGGTTCCGAAGGACGGTCCCTCTCATGCCCTGATGTTCACAAGCTGCACCTGTCTGTGTTTTCCAGGCCTTCATTCTTAAAGTGTCTCTCTGTGGTCCCACCAAGATGAGAATTATTTATTTACTCAATCAACTGTGTGTTTGGCATAGCTCTGATTTGTGGCGCTTGTGGAGGTGGAAGTGTTCCCACGGGCCCTGGTGTCCACTCTGCACTCACCACGGTAGTCACAGCTGAGGGCCAGTCCTGCACGCCACTGCCCACTGCACTCCAGACCCTCAGCATCTCACCTCACCCTCGACATCCTTCTCTGTCTCCAGACCCCATCCTGCACTCGGCCATCATGCTGCTCAGTGTCCTGTTGCTGCAACAGGTCCTTCGACTGTTGTTGTTTTCCATGGCGCACAGTCTGAGGAGGTAGGCCGTGGGCTGGAGGGTGTCCTCAGTTGGGGTGTGACTCATGTTGCCCTCATGCCTAGACTAGGGTTGTGGGTTTGGGGAGGAAGCCCTCAGAGGGTGACCTTCTCATCTTGTCATATGCTGGGTGCCCACATCACCGTGGCTCATGCGACTGCGGGAACCTGGATCACGGGCTGAGGTGTGCTGGTTAGGTTTCTTTCTGCACTTTACTAATTAGAAACAAGTCATTATGTCCATCCCCCCAGCCTTTTACTTTTTAAAAAAGGAGTGGCACCTGGCTTTATGATTTCGTTTTATTCCGTGTTGTAGCCAGTTGTCACTGTCTTGCTGCCCAGGTCACCCCGTATTTGGGACAGCCACTCTGCTGTGGAGTTGGTGGGCTGAGTGCTCAGCGTTTCTGCTTTCAATTGGGTGGTTGGTGTTGGTGTCCTTGGCCCAGGACCCCCGAGTGCTCCGAGGGCTGGTGGCCTTGGGACAGTCCGGGAGCGGGGCTGCTGTTGCCCTCTGCTGCGAACCATTAAATATGCATGTCAGAGGCTATAAAAAGACGAATTCTAGGAAGTGGCTGCTGTCTCACAGAAAATCAAACGTCTGGCCTGAGCACATAAGAGTTCAGAGCTGACCGAGTGGCAGAGGTCCGGGCCATGTGAACCAGATGCTAATGGCTGGTGGCCGTGTGACACTCCCCGGCGTCCTGGTGGGTTTTGAACCCTGACAGCGGTCTCCACGGAATCCACCGCCTGTACCAGGGCCACTGTCACGGGCACCACACCGAGCACACAGTGCCTCCCCTCCCGCATCTGCCACATCAGGGATGACTTGATGGACCCATTACCATGTTTCCATAAAGTCTCCCCATTTCACTCTATTAGGAAAATTCTCTTCTGTTCTTCAAGAGTCATTGGCACCTCAGTTCTTTCTCGTGTGATGTATCCACAGCTCAGCCACCCCATGGGGGCAGCTCCGGCCAAGGAGAACCCATCCCGTCATCCCCAGGGCCACCCTGCAACCCCCAATGCCACCCAGTCTGGCTGATGCTGGTAGGGGAGCTCGGTGAAACTCATGCTCACTGGTTCTGCTGCAGGTTTGATTGGCTGAAGGGTCTGTTTTCTCAGTGATAAGAGGAACCAGTACCAAGCCATTGAGGGTGGGGGGGGGGTAGTTTTGGGGGAGTCTTTCTGGGACGGGCTCTGTATCTGTAAACCCACCGCCACCACCACATGTCACCTTCAGGAATTGGAATCCCGCCTGCTGTCTATGCCGAGTGACCAAACAGCTATAACATGTCCTTGTGTCTCAGCTTTGCAGAGAGGGCTCGCATGAGCTGTGACCTTCCACATTAGTGCAGTATTATTCTGTCTAATAAACAACAGGTAGTTACATCTAGATTGTAAAAGCAACAGATTTTAAAAGTGTTTTTGTAATGGTGAGGCCGGTGTGCGTTTTCAGTCCTCAGATGTGGAGGTGAGTCAGAAATGGGTTATCTTTGGGCAAGGAAAGGGAGTGTTGTTGGGGGATGATTTGGGGTTAATCCCCTGACCTCTGGGCCATAACTGTGATTAAACGTCTGACTGCAGACACTGGCTCCTCCATTAGAGCAGATTAGCCGTGCCCAGGGCGTCTGCTGAGAGCGCTCCTGCCTGGGGACAGCAGGCTTGGCCCAGGACACCTGATCCTGCTGTGGGGCCCTCCCTCTTCACACGGCCTTCCACTTCATCCAGCCATCAGGGGCCACCACCGTGCAGCAAGGGCACCTGGAGCCTGGGGGCTGTGTGCCCAGTAGGGCTCGCCCAGGAGGACGCCTGGGGGCCTGGCCTACCCCTCCAGCACCTACATCCCAGGGTTTCCTCTGCTCAGGCTTGTCCTCAGTCCTTCATCATGAATGAGCAGAATTACGAAGGGGGTGTGAGCCCAGGTGAGTGGTCTTCCCAAAACTCGGCCAGAGGAGGACCCTGCCCTCCAGAGCTTCGGCCGGCCTGGCAGTGCTGTGTCTGGGGAGTGGGAGAGGGTCGGAGGCCTGTTTTGCCCTCTGAGCTCCATGTGTGGGAATGGATCAGGCCCTGGGGGTCTTTAGGGCCCAGTTTCCTTTGTTCAAACTTTAATTGTAACCTGACCCTCCTCTAAAAATATAAAATAAAATTTGAGTGTATTCAGAAGTACAAATAGTCCGGGGAAATCATAAGAACCATTCGGGTGCTGTGTGAATGGAGATGTAGGTGAGTCCCTCACGTCAAAGCATTTGATTTTTACGGCGGGGGGTGGGGGGGGGGGGGGTGGGGGGGTGGTGGTGTCTTGACTGCAGCAGAGATGAGGAGAAGTAGTCACACTTCCTCTGGGGGGGCTGCTGCTCTGTGCCGGGGGGCAGGGGGCAGCAGGGAGAGGGGGCCATGTGTCCGTGGACGCTTACAGGTTCCTCTGAACGCAGGCCCTATCCCGGTCTCCTGGCCGGGATGGTTTGGGTCACACTCCAGCTCAGTGTTCACCCTGCAGAGACGCTTCTTGTCTCCTGATGGGTCGTCCGTTCTGCTGGGCACGCGTGAGGGCTAAGTGGGCACTTCTCAGAAATGAGGGGAAATGTATGCTCTTCACAGGACTAATGACTACGTTATGGTTTATGTCTCGGATGACAAGAGGAAATGTGGTTGGTCATAAACGTGGGGGCAGTCTCCAGATGGGAGGGATTCACCCCAATACTGAGAGCACCTACTGCTACTTTTGTTTACTTTTTGGAAACCTTGAAAAGGGGGCAAGCAGCTACTGGGTTTGCAACTTGTCCCTGGCCAGTGGCCCCTGGCGCCCTGGCTGCCTGTGCACCCGGCGGCTCATACGTCCTTCCTGCCTCTGGACTGCCCCGACCTGTCCCAGTCTTTGTTCAGGGTGGGTTACTTCACGAGGTTTCCGTCTCCGTGTCAGGCTCATCCACAGGGTAAACAAGTCACCAGATGCCCACCTCGCATACGTCGTGCCCGATGTCCTTTCTTTTCTGCTCCCACGGGGAGCCCTGGGAACACTTCTTACCGGTTTCGTTTCCGAGTCCTCTGTCAGAATGCCTTGTCTTAGGTGTTCCTTGTCACAGCGAACAGATGGGGTGTTTCAGCGCCTCTTTGACGGCCTGTCTATGAGCCGCCTGCTCCCGTGAGCATCAGATGCCTGGGAAAGACATCGGGGCCTCAGGTTAAGTACTTGGAGCTTCTGTGCGGCTGGCAGGGGGGCCAGATAGACAGCGTTTACTTGCCAACAAGTCCCAAGAGCCACGGCTACCAGCCTGTGCTTTCCCAGCACGCAGCATGGGGCTGTGTCTGGCAGTGAGCTGAACGTGGACCTCTCGGGTGCCCGGGACACTCCGGGAGCTGCCGGCCTGAGCTGTGCCACAAGGCCCTTTCCATGTTGGCCGCCTTTCCCCAGGGACAAGAACACGGAACCCAGGAGCCCGCCTTGCATACGTTGTCCAAGGTTGTGGGGCCAGGCTGGCTCGTCAGAGGGAGAACCTAAAACCGGGTGCATTCCCTCCCTCCCTCCCTCCCTCCCTCCCTCCCTCCCTCCCTCTCCCCTCTTCCCTCCCTCCCCCCTTCCCTCCCTCCCTCCCTCCCTCTCCCCTCTTCCCTCCCTCCCCCCTTCCCTCCCTCCCTCCCTCCCTCCCTCCCTCCCTCCCTCCCTCCCTCCCTCGCTCCCCAGGCACCTTGGGTGCTGGGCAACCATGTCAGGGCCTGGCCCAAGTATCCTCTAGACCAGGGGTAAGGAACCTTTTTTCTGCCAAGGGCCATTTGGATATTATTTATAACATCATTCACGGGCCATACAAAATTATCAACTTAAAAATTAGCCTGCTATATTTGTTTTTTGTTTTTGTTTAGCTTAAATTCTTTATTGTTTAAAGTAGTACATAAGTCTCCCTTTTCCCCCATTGACCTCTCCCAGACCGCCCCCACCCCCCACCATGTCGTCCCCCCCCCCACCCCCCCGTCTTTGTCCATTGGTTATGCTCATATGCATGCATACAAGTCCTTTGGTTGATCTCTCACCCCCCCCTCCACCCCCCCACCCCCACCTTCCCTCATAGGTTGGACAGTCTGTTTGATGCTTCTATGACTGGTTCTGTTTTTGTTCATCAGTTTATGTTGTTCATTATAATCCACAAATGAGTGAGATCATGTGATATTTGTCTTTCTCCGACTGGCTTATTTTGCTTAGCATAGTGCTCTCCAGTTCCATCCATGCTGTTGCAAATGGTAAGAATCCTTTCTTTTTTACCGCAGTGTACTATTCCACTGTGTAGTGTACCACAGTTTTTTAATCCGCTCATCTGCTGATGGGCACTTAGGCTGTTTCCAAATCTTAGCTATAGTGAATTGTGCTGCTATGAACATAGGGGTGCATATATCTTTTCTGATTGGTGTTTCTGGTTTCTTGGGATATATTCCTAGAAGTGGGATCACTGGGTCAAATGGAAGTTCCATTTTTAATTTTTTGAGGAAACGCCATACTGCATTCCCACCAGCAGTACACAAGGGTTCCTTTTTCTCCGCATCCTCACCAGCACTTGTCATTTGTTGATTTGTTGATGATAGCCATTCTGACAGGGGTGAGATGGTACCTCATTGTTATTTTGATTTGCATCTCTCAAATGATTAGTGACTTTGAGCATGTATTCATATGTTTCTTGGCCTTCTGTATGTCCTCTTTCGAAAGTGTCTATTTAGGACGTTTTAGCTGCTATATTTGGTCATTTAATTACCTCATCCCTAATGCCTTGGCAGGGGCAGACCACATGATTGCGCGGGCCTTGCAATCCAGGCGTTCCCCACCACTGCTTTAGACAGAGGCTGGTCTAGACAGCCCTTTGCATATAGCGTTCACTCCAGAAACACCATCAAGACCTGTGCTCTGTCAGCCATTGATCCTTATCACTAGAAAAGTAAAATCGGTATTCCCAGAAGACGTGCTGGTGGCGACTCTCTGGTGGCTGTGCCCTGGCTGCGGTGAGCTGGGGCCTGGGTCAGGCTGTCCTGGCAGAC
Organism: Myotis yumanensis; assembly: GCF_028538775.1. NCBI lineage: Eukaryota > Metazoa > Chordata > Mammalia > Chiroptera > Vespertilionidae > Myotis > Myotis yumanensis. Next base: position 28,813,426 of record NW_027223755.1, read on the forward strand.
TAGCCATGGAGGCAGGGGTCCGAGATGGCCACCTGTGGGCTGTGTCCTCTGTTGCGGTTCCGTGACACCCAGGGCAGGATCTGCCGTGAACAGCTGGGGGACTGCAGGTGACCCGTCAGGATTTGAGTGCTGTCAAAACAACTCGCCAGCTGTCTCCTCGTGGCCCTTGTCTACGTGAGCGTTTTCCCATTACTGGAACTTACAGGCTGTGGTCAGGTGTTATATTTTAGATATTTGTCCCCAGGAGTTTGGGTGAAGCACAGGGTCTGTGGGACCCAAAAAGGATGGATTGGGATTTGAAGTTTCTGATCAGAAGGCTGAGCACCCCCTCCCCAATAAGGACCTTTAAAAGGTCAGAACAACACAAAGAGGTTATTGTCCGCAATCCCAGCCCCGCCGTGAGCCCCACTTCACCCCCAGCTGCCCTTTCAGAGGCCACAGTCCTTGTGTGCGTTACCCGCTCTTCAGATACATGGGCATTCATCACACAGGCAGCCCCATATTTTAAAAAATAAGCGCGGTTTTATTACGCAGTGAGCCATATTTAAAACTAAACTCCCCCTAATGGGCCATTGGGTTGTTGAGCAGGTTTATCCTTATAGAAAGAGCTGTATGTTTGGTCTGAAAGTGTCCGGTTAATTGTAGGGAGGGGCATAGGAGTGGTGCCTGCCAGAAGCCTGTGCCTGCTGTGGGTCCCCTCCCTTCCTGGCAACGGCACCCCAGGCCAGGTCTGCCTCCCACCGCCGTCCTCTTGCAGGGGTCCTCTTGCCGGGGTGCACAGTGGAGTGAGGCCAGACTGGCATCGCTTTCTCTGGCCTCTTTCCTCTGAGGTGGACAGGCTTCGTGTGTTGGGTTCTCAAGCCGCCTGTTGTCCTAGGGAAGTAGGTGAGAGGCGGTTGCCGTCCCTCCCTGGCTGGCCGTGGGCCTGGGAGCTCTGCTGCGTCTAGGCCCTTGGCGGGGGGTTCCAGCCTTTGTGGGGGGTAAGAGGTCCAGGGTGGCACTGCGCCTGCAGGCGGGGCCCAGGCAGTGTGGCCATGACCTTGGCTTCCTCACTGTCATGATTCACCCTGTTTGCCCCTCACTGTAGGTGAGGTTTTCTGTGTCCTGACCCCTTTCTCGTTTTCTTCTGAAGCAACAAGCAGTGTTTTTGGCTTCAGGGCAGAGAGGCCACCCCTGTGCGGACGGTATGGGGGCGCTCTGTGTCAGACTCTCTGGGCTTATCTTGCACCAAGACACCTTCCTGCCAGCCTCTGTGCCCAGCTTGCTGACCGCTCTGTCCTCTCGGCAGACTGGACGGAGGCATCCTGGCCCAGTGCCTGGGGCCTTAAGCCCCGGAGATACACCTCCTGCTGGGCACATGGACTGCCCCCTCAAGGTCAGGCTATTGTCTGGGTGATGGGGGAGCCAATCTGTAGGGGGTCCTGTAGCCGAGCCTGAGCCCCTGAGGCATCCAGCTCAGGTTTCACTGAATATCTGGGGGCAGTGGCTGAGAAAGTGCCTCCGGGTAGGTGTGATTTCCCCACGTGGAGACCAGTGTGTGTGTGGGGGGGACACAGGGGTCTTGTGTGTGTGTGTGTGGGGGGGGGGGCACGGGTCTTGTGTGTGTGTGGGGGGGGCACAGGGGTCTTGTGTGTGTGTATGTGTGTGTGTGTGTGTGTGTTGCAGGGGGGGGACATAGGGGTCTGATTCACCTGCACTGCCTTTCCTGCCTGGTTTTCGGGTTGGCAGGGATGGGACCCTCGCTCCCCTCCGTTTGCCAAGGACTTTCCCTGGCTGCTGAGTGGCTCCATGGTTCGTTGGTTGTATTGTTTGAGGGTCACCCGGGCTCTGGCCTGTCGCACCTCCGTGGTGGACGGCAGCCCGATCCTGCCCTGGGCCCCAGAGGACCTGCGCTGAGGGAGACACAGGACGCCTGGCCTGGCAGCATCCTGGTGCCGCGGTCACTGTCCCGTCCTGGCGCCTCACTTCTCAGCAGCCAGAGCAGGGGGCCGGGACCCTCGTAGGCCTCGCTGGGTGGGGGTCTCCGGCAGAGTGTGGTGTTGGCAGGTCACCTGCACGTCTGTGTTCCCAGAGAAGGAAGACTGGCCACACGTGGCTCGCAGAGCCCGTGCCCTCATCAGCGCCCACTCTGTGCACAGTGCTCAGCTGTGGGTTCCCATCTGTCTCTGGAACCCCGCCCCCCAACCCCTGGCCTGCCGCTCCCCTGGTTCCCTGTTGCCTCCACCTCCTACCTATTAGCTCCTGGAACTGACCCGAGCTGTTTCCCCGCAGGAGATGGACAGTCGAGAGAGAGCAGCCCCAATGGCGACATGGAGCGAGAGAGTTTCTTTGAAGGAAAGAACATGGCACTTTTTGAGGTAAGTTACACTTTCTCCTGCAAAAAGCAGGGGTCAGTATAGTAGCTGTAACTTGGATAAGTAAAGAGGTCTTGGTCTCGTGACCTCCTGTCTAAGAGTGGACTGAGGGGCTGGGCCGCCTGACTGGACACCGTGTTGGGGGGGAGCTGGTGGCCGCCCCTGTCCCACAGCCCTTACACCATGTGCCCCCTTGGCCAACACCTCCTTGTGAGGGCCTTAGAGAGGCTGAATCCTGGGCCATCTCGGAAACCCTGATCTCCCTCGCTGGTGGGTGCCCTGTTCAACGTGTCCTGGAGCCTGACCTCTGGCCCCTGACCCCTGACTTCAGACCTGTTGTGACCGGGGCTGGCTGACGCATTTTAGATTTGTGGGCTTCAGGACCAGGGGCGGAGCTGGGCTCCAGATGGCCCTGGAAATAGGCTCCCTGGAGTGTCCACACGGCAGGATCCCTGCTGTGGTTGACCTGGTCGGTTTGGGAGTGTTTTATGTTGGGATCTGGGTGACTTATTTCATATCTTGGTTCCAAACAGGAGGAAATGGACAGTAACCCCATGGTGTCCTCGCTCCTCAACAAGCTGGCCAACTACACCAACCTGAGCCAGGGCGTGGTGGAGCACGAGGAGGCCGAGGACAGCCGGAGGCGCGAGGTCAAGGTACCAGCCCCTGTGCCCCCCCCCGCACCTCCCAGGACCCCTCAGGGCCTCCTCTCCTCCCCTTGGTTTTTCAGTGATGGGACAGTTGGTCTCTTACCATTTTCCTAGGAATTTTATTTCTTAGGGAATATTTCTAGGAATCTATCCTAAAAAATAAGCAGAGCTGCCGCCATGAGGACTCATGCAGAAAGAGGTTCTTGGGGAGAAAGTGTAAGATCCACTTGGGAACCACGCAGACACCCCTTGGGGGCTGGTGGGTTGTGCGTGGCTCCAGGACAGAACAGCCAAACGCAGCTTTCACTGCTTAGGACGATGTTCACTAGTATATGGGTTGCAGATGAAGCCACAATTGAGGGTCTTTCTGTGGGAGAATGACGAGTGATTACTCGTTTCTTCTCACTTCCCTTACTTTTTAAATTCTCTTGCAATAAGTATGTTACTTTGAAATCAAGAATTCAAACTAAAAATTAGAAATATGTAACCACCAGAGGCATCCCCGCAGTGCAGACCGCAGCTTCCAGCGGTCTTGACGGGCCATCTCTCTTCCTGCCTTGAAACTGACAGAAAGGGCATTTCCTAAGTCTTGGCAATAGTTCCCTTCTGTTCACTTTTCCTGCAGGTGGCTCGCACAAGGATGGAAATTAACTTTTCTCTATTTTAAATGGTGATTCTCCCCCCCAAAACCTTTTGGCTCTGAGAACACCATGGGAAGGACGCTGAGTCCTGAAGAGAGGGGCTTGTGAATGGGGCAGTGGCCTGTCGAGCAGGACAGAAGGCTGTCTGGCACTTTCTGCAGTGTTCTGCCGGCTGGGTGATCCCACAGTGCTGAGCTGGGACAGAGCGGGAGGGGGCTTGGCGGCTGCCTTCTGCCCATCTCTTCCCCACCCCAGTGTCCACCTGCCCATTGGGCCAGTGCTGGGGCGGAGGTGCCCGGAGCCAGTGTCCACACGGCCTCGCTCACTCCCCCTCCAAGTGCCTCTCTTGTGCCTGTGTCTGGCCTGACCTTGGTCCCCTGGGCCCCAAGCCAAGGCCTCTTCTCTCCGCCCTCGGACTGTAAACCCAGCAGGATTAACTCGTGTTTCCTGACACTCGAGGGCATTGGCTCCTTGTGTTCCAGAAGAGCTGCTTGTTCAGGATGCAAGGAGTAGACGGGGGACATGGGACATGAGGTGTGGCCTCTGTGTCCAGCCCTGCTGACCTTCCTCGGCAGAGGGCAGTGGCCTTGGCAGCAGAGGTGTGTCTGGATGCACCTTTCCTGGTCCCCCTGCCGTGATTTTCCTGGCTCCTTGGGAGCCTGTGGCCACCTTGGCTGTTCATGGAGCCACCGCCCTCCCCCAAGGCAAGGGACAGGGAACGCCAACCCCAGGTGATGCTATGTGGAAGGTTATAGCTTCGCATGAATGTCCTGGGCACTGCCTGTGGCTCCACTGCAGGAGCCCAGCTGTCCGAGTACACGGCACACGTCTGTCTGTCTGCTGGAGCTGGTGTTTCAGGGAGCCGTCCGTCTGCTCGGGGAAACACGCTCTCCGCAGAGACCTGGGTCTGAATATTGCTGTAACCAACCCTCAGCCTCAGCTGGGTACCACCTGGGCCTCCGCCTGCGCTGCAGCTCCTTTTAGGCCGTGTGGCGCAGCCTTGGGGTCGCAGATGTCCTCCTGGCACAGACAGAAATGCAGCCAGACCCCTTGTTAAGGTTTTGTTGAGATGTGATCTCATGTTCAGCCTGGTGGATCTGAACAAGTCCGTGGTTTGCACCCACTGCCAGGTTGGGATCTAGAACAGGATTTGGTTTCAGTCACGGGAGGGACGGCCACCCCGTGACCCTCAGCAGGACTGTGTAGCCAGGTGGGCAGGTTTCAGTTGGGATGAATCTAGTCGCCCTGCTTAGGACTGAGTGTAGGTAGGTCCCCTGGGAAGGGAGGTGGGGGCTGCCCCTTATTGTCCCTCTGACCAACCTGACATAGGAGCTTGTTCCCAGAGATGGGTGTGTGTTCCCCCAAGGCTTCATCTCCAGGGCCTCAGAGCCAGTTGGGTGATCCTTCAAAGCTGCCTTTTATGAGAGAACTGAAGGCCGCTGTGCCCTTCCAGGGTGACTCAGGACCATGTCAGCCGCTGGGCACAGAACTGGCTCCAGGCGGGCGGGGCCCATGTGAGGCCTGGAGTCCAGCTGCTCTGGCTGCAGGGTTTGCTTAGCCTCCTGTGGTGGTTTATTGATCTCTTCATATGTTCACTGAGATTATAAAATAGAAACTGGCAGTTTGTCCAGGATGGTTGTCACTGCATTTCCATTCTCATTTTTATACAATTGAGATACACCCACCCTGTGTGTAAGCCACATAAATCCTTTTATTTACACAAAAAGCACAGTTAACCCATGGGTGGGCGGCTTGGGAGGGGTGCGCTGGCCAGGAGCTGGAGCTCAGGCCAGACGTTCAAGGAGTCAGGACGGGTTTTCAGACCCTGGCTCCCACTCCCCGGCTGCTCTCAGCTCATTCTCCCCAGGGCCCTAGCATCTGGGCGCTCTGTGGGCTGCCTGCACTTAGTGGCAGGTGTTGCTGTCTGTCGGCAGCTCCATTTTCACCCGAGGAGCCCATCTGCTTCCTTGAATGGGGGTTCAGCCCCTTCTCCTTGGGCGTTTGCCCTCCAGCCACCTCCCTGGGGCTGGGCTGTGTCCCTGGGCAGCAGCCCCTCTCTGAGCTGCCACAAGAGCTGGGCTGTGTCCTTGTTTTCCACCAGCCTTACCATTCACAGGAAAGCTGCTCAGGTGTGTGTTGGTTTTCTTTTTAATTCAGGATATTTTCTCCATGAAACAGCAGCTTGTCTTTGCACCCAGATGTCCCGAAATCAAAAGTGTGCTGCCTGACTGTGTGGTCACACTGGCTGTCATCCCAGGTCACAGACCGGGAGGGCCTAGCTGTCCTCTGTGGTGTGTGTGGGGCTGGCCTGCAGGCTCCTGGCCATGTCGCCACTCTGTTCTCTGGCCAGTCTGCTCATCCCATAGTCTTTCCAGGATCAGAGCAGACATTTCTGCCAGGCGCCTCCCAGCACCGTCCATCCCGCAGCTACCTGTGTACAGAGCACCCCGGCCCTGTTTCTGTATCTGCGGTTGTGGGCGTGGGGGAAGGAGGGTGCCCAGGTGGCCAGTTCTCTGAGCTGGTTCGCTGGTGCCCCGATCTCTTCCTCCATGTGGGTTGAGTCATTGCTGATATCTGCCTGGAGTTGGAGTCCTGGCGCCTTCTGTGGTTTTAGGGAGCAGGACCGTCTCATCCTCCATGGCCCTCACTTCTCCTCATATTGTGGTCTCCTGAGGGTCTGGAACCTGGAGCTGTGGTCGTGATGCCCAGAGCCTAGAGCCTCTTGCTCCCATCTTTTCCCAAACTTTCCCACCGTCCTGCCATTCCGCTCACAGAGGAGGGAGGCCCAGCCGGCTGCTCCCCGCCCCGCTCCCTGCCGATGATGTGGCTCTGGTCTCTCTCAGAAGACCACCCTACTCCCAGGCAGCCAGGGTCCTGCTCTAGAATCTCCTGGAGCTTCCATTCATTCTGGGGTGTGGTTTCCCTCAGCCATCTTCCCAGATCCAGGCAACAGAAGCTTTCCGCCCTTGCCGGTTCCTTTTCTTGTGTTCCTGGGACCTCTGTCTGGGCCTGAGGGTGTAGCCAGGGCTCCCAGAGGAGGGGTCCCCGGGGAAGATGCTGAGGTTGGCCTCCCCGGAACCGCTGTTCTCTCTCTTAGAACCCAGGCATGGGCACCTTCATCGGCGTCTACCTGCCCTGCCTGCAGAACATCCTCGGCGTGATCCTCTTCCTGCGCCTGACGTGGATTGTGGGCGTGGCCGGCGTCCTGGAGTCCTTCCTCATCGTGTTCATGTGCTGCACCTGCGTGAGTGGCCGAGGCTGTTTCTGGGTTTGGGGCAGTGGCAGCTGGACTCCAGGGACCTGACCATGTGAACAAATGTGGGCTCTCCCCGGTCCACTGCTCTCTCTCTGAGGTTGACCGTGTGGATTCTGTCCCTGGGCGGCCTCCTCACCAGTGCTGGTGTGATCACTGGGTGTGGCCTGGGGGCTGTGACCAGGCTGTCCAACAGCCTCAGGGAGTCTTACTTAGTTGCACTTGCAGAAATACAGAGGCAACCCAGCAACCGAGGGTTTTCACCAGGCACTGTCACCACGCACAGGAGTCCTGCACTTTGACCTGGTCCACTTCCAGTTGGACCATCTGCACATTTTCAGGGACCCTGTTTTTAGGAAGGGACATGTGGTGGTAACTTGCTGAGCCCCGACCCTCGCATGTGAGACCTGCCACTTGGCCTCCGCACCTGTGTCCCTGTCCGTTAGGGACACAGTCTCTTCTTGCCACTGATAGTTGCGTCTGCTTTAACCTCTGGATGCTCCTCAGTGCCTCCTCCCAGCCCTGAGTTTTCCTGCTTCCTTTATTGTTAAGAGGGTGATTAAGCTGTTGTGTTACCCTGTGTCACCTGGAGACGGCTGTCTAAAGAATTCAAACCATGCAGATGAGTGGGTGTCCACAGGCCCCTCTCAGGCCACTTTCCCTGCTGCCCCGGGCTTCCCAGAGCTGTGGTGCGGTCACCCAAACAGCCTCACTGCATTCTCCCTGGGTCACAGCATGTTTTTTACGTTCAAGAGTCGGAAAGTGTCTGGAGTGCTGCTAGGCACACACAGGAAAGGATACCAAGCAGGATAGTGGGGTGGGGCCTTGCTCAGGTGGCAGACACGGCCCAGCAGGAACCCGGGCACCGTGGTCACCGGGGCCTTCGCTTCCCAGGCTGTTCCTTCTGGTCCTTAGGTTCTAAAATAGTTACTCTCCAACCCATGGGTGTGGCTGCTTCCTGAGCAGGTGGGCACCTTGTACCCCATGGGGCGTGGGCACCCAGGGAGAAGCTGCCCTTCAGTGCTGGACGGGGTCCTGAGTTGAGTGCTTTCTGGGCAGCCTGTGGGAGCTCAGTTTTGGGAGTTCAGTGGGAGAGAACGTGGGGCTGGGGCTGCAGTCCTGTCTGAAGCTCTGTCTGCTGGTTACTCGGCAGCCCTTTTGTGATCAAACTGGGAACAGGAGCTGGGCCTGCTGGGCTCTGGCCCAGGCCTGCTGCTGGGCGGCCCTCAGAAGTGCTTTTCTAAAAGGGTCACCTGTCTTTCTGCAGACGATGCTCACCGCCATCTCCATGAGTGCGATTGCCACCAATGGCGTGGTCCCAGGTAAGGGGGTGCTGGAGGCTGGGTGGTCTGAAACGAAGCCTTCCTTTTGTGAGCAGGAACTGAGCTGAGCCCTGCCTGGGCTCCATGCATGCTCCACTTTCATTTTGGCGATGACCTTGACATTAGCCCTTCACCCAAGGCTGAAGATGAGGCAGGAAGTGGGGCCTGGTCCCCAAAGGCCTAGTGTGGACATGCCCTTACCACCTGGAGGTTGCTGCCGGTCATTCATGTCTGAGCACAGACATCTCCATGTCTAGAGGGGTCGGGTGGGTGGGAGAGGCGCGTCCTCAGCCCGGCCAGGCCCTTCCAGAAGCTCTGTCGGAGTGACCTGGCCTTTGGGCAGCTCTTGCCTCTCACCTGCACGAGGACTCTCCAGGGCTAGTGCCCCTGGTGTCCCGGGGCCTCTTCCCCTGCCTCCCCTGAGGGCATGGGCGTTGCTAAGACCAGGGTAGGGGCCTGTTATACGAGTGCTTGAGGCTGCTGTGCCATTGAGATTCTCCTCAGAGCGGGAACCATCAACACCCCCAAGATTTTTTCTTCTCAAACATGCCTTTGCTGTCTGGACAAGAGGCTGGCATTTATGACCAGCTGAATCCCTTTGATTTTGAAGTTTAATCCCCACAAACCATCATTCTCTTTTTAAACCAACAAAACTAACGTGCCACAGGCTTCATTTGTTGCCTCTGATGCTGTCTGACGAAGGGTAGGAAGAAGGGAGGGGCTGCCTGGGTGATGGGGGCTGAGGGCGGGAGGGCGGGGCTCTGGTCTGCAAGGTTCACTGGTGTTTGAGCCCTGAAATCATGGCTGTTTGTTTCCCCCCCGCTTTGCAGCGTAGCTCCCATCCCTAGGAGGCAGTGCCCACAGGGCAGTGAGCTCAGCAGAGAAGGGGAGGCAGGGGGGCCAGTGCTGCGTCCAGTTTGTACCTGAGGCCGTGTTGTCTCTCGGGAGCAAAGGTGCAGGCACAGATACCTCTAGTTTATTTGGCGCCTGGATTCAAGGAACTGAAACGATGCCACCTTGTGCCCCTGCAGCTTGTGCAGCCTGTGTCTATAAGTGAGGTCCAGCATGTTTTGCACCCCAAGTCCTTGAATAGTGGCCCCTCCCCCAGAATTTCCCAGGCTTCACAAGGAGCAGCAGCTGTGTAGAGGCCATAATCCTGCTGGCCGTCCTCCCCTGGCCATGGAGCATGAGCCCCGATGGGCTTACCGGCTGGGCATGGGGACCAGTCTCCCTTCACTTGACGTCCAGCTGGGAGGAGGCACCAACACTCAGTGCTGAGGAGGAGGTGTGACCCGCTCACGAGGAGAGATGATTCTAGTGGCAGATCGGCATTTAGGTTTGCTTTTCAGAGAGAAGGGCATGCCCTGAGGGGTCCTTCAGGCTCTCCAGAGTCACCCATGGTTTCCCAGTAGTGTCTGAGGGTGTACTCGCTGTCCGGCAGAATAGCCAGGGACGGGTCTGTGGGGCATGGGTGTCACTGCATGCTGGGGGTGATACAGAAGTGAAGCTTAAGCAGCCCTGGGCTCTCAGGCCTTTTGGGGCAGAAGCTAAGAGGATGGAAGTGTTGGTTTTACATCAAAATGTGCAGGTTTACGGGCTCTGCCCCCTGCTTGTGGCTGTTTTCCCCCAGGACCTATTTGGTCACAACTGCCAGAGCCGCTGTGTGTTCTGCAAAGTCCACATTCACGGTACCCGGTGGGTCCTTAACGGTACCTAGTGGGTCCTTAGCCCCATTTCCTGTTTGATGTTTTTTGCAGCTGGCGGCTCGTACTACATGATATCGCGGGCCCTGGGGCCGGAGTTCGGGGGGGCCGTGGGCCTCTGCTTCTATCTGGGCACGACCTTTGCAGGGGCCATGTATATTTTGGGGACCATTGAGATTTTTCTGGTAAGTGCTTTGTTTGGGGCTGGTTCCCCTTGCCTGGCACCGACCCCAAGGGCAGAGCTTCTGGCAGGCCTTTCTTCTCAGCTTTTGTTCCTTATGTATCCGAGGGTCCCTTGTAGATGCATCCTGGTGGTGTGGGGGCCCTTGGGGAAGGAGGGAGCCAGCGCTAAGCCCCCTAGAGAAGGGCCCTTCGGAAGGTCGTGCCTGGCCCTGTCCCTTTCCCCATGTGGCCATCCTCTAGGCAGGGATGGATAGGCTGCCCTTCTTGACTTGTCTTGTCCCCACAGACCTACATCTCCCCTGGCGCATCCATCATCCACGCCCAGTCGCCGGACGGCGAGGCTGTGGCCTTGCTGCACAACATGCGAGTGTATGGGACGTGCACCCTGGCCCTCATGGCCATGGTGGTCTTTGTGGGTGTCAAATACGTCAACAAGCTGGCCCTGGTGTTCCTGGCCTGTGTGGTGCTGTCCATCCTTGCCATCTACGCCGGCGTCATCAAGACCGCCTTCGACCCGCCAGACATCCCGTGAGTCCCAGTCTTCTGTCCGGGGTCCTTGTCCTCGGTCCTCTGCTTGGGCCAGGCCTGTAAGGATGCAGTGTTTCCTGGTTTGTCATTGGTTTGTAATTCATGGCATGACGGCGGGGCCCGGGGTGGTGGTGCTGTGTGTCTGGCAGTCTTACCTTCTTCCCCTGGCATCGGGGATGAGCAGTCGGGCTGCTTTTGTAGCAGCTACCTGCAAGACCAGGACGGGAGGTTTGGTGAAGGACCAAGGGCGTATAGGTTGCCGGCGTCCCTGAGGACAGCAGGCAAACTGATCTCCTGGCTGTGGCCTGCTCCCCTGGTCCTCATGAAAACCCTCAAGTGGGTTCTTCCCTTGTCCCCCATTTGAATGAGGACATTAAGTCACAAGGAAGTGGCCCTAGGTCAGAGAGCAAGTGAGTGAGCTGGTGTTCAGGCAGCAGGTTGCCCATTGGCCTGGGTGGGGGTGGCTGGGAGGGGGCTGGTACCAACCCTCTCCTGGCCCCTGCACTTTGCTGTCTCCATGTGGAGGGAGCCACCTGGGTGGGAATAGTCCCATTCACTCCAGGACAGACCGTCCCTCAGCCCCACGCTGCGTGAGAACTGGACTCCTGCTTAAACACTGATTTCCAGCAGCTCATGCCAATGTTCTCATCGTGCTAAACGGGGAGTATCAGCAGCTACTAGCAGGGCCCCCTGCAAACCTCCACCATCACTGAAGAAAGTGGTGGGAGTCATTTCAGGTCCCGCATGTCCCCTCACACCCCCACTCCCGCTTCAGGGTCTGTCTGCTCGGGAACCGCACGTTATCGAGACGCAACTTTGACGTCTGTGCCAAAGTCCTCACCACCAACAATGGCACGGTGACCACTGCGCTCTGGGGCCTGTTCTGCAACAACTCCATGCCCAGCGCCATCTGCGACGAGTACTTTGCCCAGAACAACCTCACGGAGATTCAGGGGATCCCCGGCGTGGCCAGCGGCGTCTTCCTGGGTGAGTGCCCAGCAGATCTCAGTGGGGTTGAGTTGTCCAAAGCCCAGTCCCTGGGAGCCGGTGCTGCTGCCTGGTCCCTGGTTGTGCCACCCCTTCCTCGATGCTGATCTGCCAGGGCCGTAGATGCAGCCACTTGTGGAGGCCAAGGGGTCAGGGGCTCCAAGTGGATCCTTTTGCTTTAGGATTTCATAGCAGCTCTGTTAATAAGGGCAGTAATTAACCGGTGGGGACTGGTTTTTCCTGTCTCCGAGTTCCTCTGTGATGAGAAATTGGGCTGCCCCCCTTCCCCCCATACCTGGAGAGAGGCCTGACTTTTTATGGGCGAGGAAGTGGAATAATCCTGAGGCCGTGATCACTGGTCCCTAGCTGTCTGCCCTGAGGCAGATGGATAGCACGGGTCCCTCTGAGGCTGTGATGACAGTGGGTGTTGCGGGGAGGCGGGGGCTGTACTGCGTTGAGATGGGTCAGGGTTGCACACGCCTACACATCCCTCAGCCTGGGATCCTGATGCTCAGAGGCCCCTGGCTAGTGGCCCAGACCCGACTTCTGGGTTCCGGCAGAGCAAGACCCTTGGAGGGGCAGCCGTCACAAGTCACACAGGAGGGTAGTGGTGGAGCAGGGATCTGTGGAAGGTGGGAGTGAGGCATAGAGACCTACGGGGTTGGGTGTCTCTATGGGAGGACAGGATCCATGTAGGGGGAGGGGTCCCTGAGGGGATGGGCTCTGCAACAGGGACCCTTCAGGGGGTTTTGGAGGAAAAGGGGGTCTGTATGGAGAGGGGGCCTACAGGCTATAGCCCAGCCAGCTGGGATCTGCTTAGGGTGCATTTGCACAGGTAGGAGGTGGGCCCAAGGTGACACCTTAATTGTGTGTGGGGCTGGGGCCATCACTGCCCCTGAGGGGTCCTCCATCAGCGAGGCGACCTGTGTGAGGGGATTGCTGTCCGACCCTCCACTTGGAGACCTCCCCCCAGAGCCCAAGACAGTGTGTCAGGGACACACTTGTTCAAGTGAAATCTTCTGCAGATGTGATTGTGGGACCGGAATCGTTCATTCAGTGATTAGTGAACAGTCCTCAGAGCTCCGTTTCTGAGTTTGATGCCTCGTGTGAAGTTTGAGCATGCCAGGCGCATCTGCTGGGCCTCCCGACGGCGGGAGCCCTGGTGGGAGGTTCCAAAGTCCTGTGACCCATCCTTTCCCCCCACAGATAACCTGTGGAGTGTGTACACGGACAAAGGCGTGTTTGTGGAGAAGCAGGGCACGCCCTCCGTAGCGGTGCCAGAGGAGAGCAGAAACAGCAAGCTGCCCTACGTGCTCACCGACATCATGACCTATTTCACCATGCTGGTCGGCATCTACTTTCCCTCCGTGACCGGTGAGGCCGCGGGCACTCCAGCGGGCCAGGCCGGCTCTTCCCTCAGCTCTAACGTAGCCAACCCTGTCCCCCCTCCCCCCCACCCCCCGTTTTCTTTCTTGTTTGGCTCAAAAAAGGAGTTGCAGTCTGCACCAGCCACCCACCCAGCGCTGCCTCTCTAAGCTCGTTGTCACTTCAGGTCACTCCTAGAATACGCTCATGAGGCGCTCAACAAACCTGCCAGCAGTTGGCGTTTCTTTGAGCCCAGTTGGAGCCATTTTACTCTATGTACCAAATGGAGTGAGTGAGCCTCGAGGGTGTAGGCAGTGACACACCCATGTGCGGAGTAGCAGGACTGAACCCGGAGTGGAGTCAATGTGAGGAGGCCTCGGGTTACTGTAGGGTCACCTTCTTATAATGCTTGATTCAGACCTGGCTCCATGAGGAATTCAGCATTTGGCATCATTGTCCCGGGAGTTTCTGACCCCAGCCACCTGGATTAACCCAATCTTAGCGGGAAGTGAGGTCGGAGCCAGGTGCACCCGGAGGCTGCCTGTGGCTTTGGTGTCAACGGCAAGTGTCTGGGTTGAGCCTTGCTCTGGTCTTGACTGTGACTTGGTTCATGGTGGGACTCGCTGTCCCTGTGGAGAGTGTGGGGACACTTGGAGCCTTTTCCCAAGTGCCCGCAGCAGCCGTCCCACATCCACACAGTGATGTCTGGGCTGTGCTCTTGGAGGCCTAGCCTGGGGACAGTGGCTCCACGCCGGTGTGGTCTTCAGCTCACATCTCTTTAGCTGAGGCCCCGGCTGCGTCATCCTGAAGCTCTGCCTGCCTGTCTGTCTCTGCAGGCATCATGGCGGGCTCGAACCGATCGGGGGACCTCAGGGACGCCCAGAAGTCGATCCCCACAGGGACCATCATGGCCATTGTGACCACATCTTTCATTTGTATCCTTAAAGGGGTAAAGTTGGGGGGCGCAGGCACAGGTGCTGTCCGTCACGCCCTCCGAGGCTTGCTGCTGTGCCACCCGCAGCTTGGGTGAGCTGCTCTGGTGTAGGCTAGTTCTGGCCACAACACCTGTCCCTTAGAGAGGGGCCTTAGAGAGGTGCCCATATGACGCAAGAAAATAAAACACGACACCTGGCACCACCTCCACAGTCGGTTACGGAATGTGACACTGTGTGTAAACTACAGACAGTAGCCATGTTAACACATGCAATATACCGCAGATGTTAGTAACACGTATCTGCGTGTGTACCACGTGATGGTCACACACATGTGCTCTAGTCAGTTTTACCCGCTGTGTCACGGAGCTGCTGGCGGAGCCTTTCCTCTCATGGCAGTGTGTCCCTTCTAAGTGAGCCAGTGTCCCTGCAGTGGTCACACGGCAGGCCTGTACGTCCTCCCTGACCGGAGGCCCCGTTCCCTGGAGCCAGAGCTCAGCAGTGAGGAAGGTGCCCGAGGGCCACGGGACATGGCAGTGCCCAGAGTGGGTGGGCAGGCACAGGTGGCTCCAGGCATGTCTGCGACCAGGGCCCTGCTGCCAGCACGTGGTGTCCACTGCTTCCTTGACATGAGCCATAGACCTCTCCTGCATCATGCTTTTTGGGGCCTGCATCGAGGGCGTGATCTTGCGAGATAAGTATGTTGGTTTTTATGTGCAATTTCTAGAAACTTCTGGGGACAGAGTTGGTTTTCTTTAGCTGTGAAATGGAGATCACTCAGGACTTCACACTGCTTGTGTAGAGCAGTGGGCCCCCATGCTCCCTTTGTTGAGATTCTGTTTGGTCTGATGCCTCCATCCTGCTCCTGCTGGGAGACCACAGAGTCACCTCAGACCTGACAGAGCTGGGGGTGCAGGGGATCCTGGGAGAGGCATGGGGAACCCCGCTGGCCCCACCACCGCTCAGTGGAAGAGCGGCCAGTGCCTCAGGCTGTTGCCCACCAACCTGCTTTCTTGTAGCTGCGTGTCCATCCGCCCCTCGGGTGTGAGGGCTTCAGGTTCCTGATAGTGAGGCCGTGCCACTGTCTGTCACTTGCAGGAGTGACAGTGTGGCCTCATGGACCCTGGACGGGCCGGCCATGGCTTCCTGGGGGGCCCTCGGGGAGCAGGGCCCGTGCGCTTACTT
This sequence comes from Myotis yumanensis, assembly GCF_028538775.1. NCBI lineage: Eukaryota > Metazoa > Chordata > Mammalia > Chiroptera > Vespertilionidae > Myotis > Myotis yumanensis. Next base: position 28,828,529 of record NW_027223755.1, read on the forward strand.
GGGGGGAGTGCCGTTGTGCCCACTCAGCAGCTGGGAAAATGTTTAATCTTCAGCTCATGTTTTCAACATGCACCCCGCCCGCCCCTCCCACAGGTTTGGGGAGGCCCTGCAGGGGAACTTGGTCATCGGCATGCTGGCCTGGCCCTCGCCCTGGGTCATCGTCATCGGCTCCTTCTTCTCCACCTGCGGCGCTGGCCTGCAGAGCCTGACGGGGGCACCGCGTCTGCTGCAGGCCATCGCCCGAGACGGCATCATCCCCTTCCTCCAGGTGAGCGGCTGCCCGCAGGTTGGGGGCTCCCTTCCGAGAGCGGGACCCTTGGGAAGGAGCATGTCTGGAGGGTCCCGTGCCTGAGGTTCTGCCCCAGAGCACGGGTGCCAGGAACAGAGGCAGCCCCTCACCGCCCTGGGATGGCAGAGCGGTTCACAGGCGTGGCTGTGGGAGCCGCCTCTTCCCAGGGGGTTGGCATGTGTCCCGTGGGACTTTGTGCCCAGGACTGCCCCACTGTGACGATGAGGGCCATGGAGTCTGGAGCCCCTGCTTCCTCCCGTTGGGGCTGACGCCTCTGGGAGGAACTTAGTGCCCTGGCACCACATGACAAGGGCCGCACACGCGGGGCTTAAACAGCACAGGCTGAGCCTCTCCCGGGCTGGAGGCCAAAGTCCGAGGTCAGGGTGTCTCTGGCTTCCTCCTGAGGCCTCTCCTTGGGGAGCAGACGGCCCCTTCTCCCTTAGTGCTCACAGGGCCATCCCTGTGTATGTCCGTTCTACTCTTCTTACAATGGCCCCAGTCAGAGTGGGTCAGGGTCCAGCCCAGTGACCTCAGCTCCAAACATGGTCTTGTCCTGAGGTGCTGGGGCAGGACCTCACCAGGCGCATTTTGGGGACACACCGACCTTCATACTTATCGAGCATCTGAGGCTAGCGTGTGGCTGTGGCCCAGCGTCTGCCGTTCTCACGTAGTTTCCTGAAACCAATCCCAGCAGACTCGGGTTTCTTCCCCTTTCACGGCTTCCGTCTGTCTGCTCAGGAGAGACAAGGTCGTGGAGGGTGCACTGCCGGCCCAGGGACCGTGCTGGACTGTCGGGAGGTGGCCCTGGTGTTGGGGAGCCCCGCCTTGGACCCCCCCCCCCCCCTCCGGCAAGGCTTGGCTGGTGGGACTGCTCCCCTGGGTCTGCATTTTGTGTTTGTTCTGTGTCTCTGCCGTGTGCTCAGTTTCCTTTCCCAGAATCTTGGGCAGCGGGCAGTGTGTGGGAAGAGCTACTCAAGCCTGGTGTCCCTGAGCATGGGGCAGACCTTCTGGAAGGTTCTGTCACCCACATGGCTGTGGGTGAAGGTCCAGGTGCCTTGTAGGGAGGTCCTTGCAGAATTCTTTCCCCTCGAGGCTGGGCTTAGGATCCCAGGAGACCCCTGTCCAACATACTGGGTCTGATGGCACACAGCTGCTGACTGCCTACCAGTTCTGGGGGTCAGGTTTTCTTCCTGGGAGCAGGCTGCGGCATGGAAATCCACTTCTTCATATGTTGCATCTCTGAGGCCCTGTGGGTTGGACCAGCCAACTCCAGGCATCGTTCCTGCGGCCATCGGGCCCTGGCCCCCAGCCCACGTGCCCTTCTCCCTGCAGGTGTTCGGCCATGGGAAGGCCAACGGGGAGCCCACGTGGGCCCTGCTGCTCACCGCCCTCATCTGTGAGATCGGCATCCTCATCGCTTCCCTGGACAGCGTGGCCCCCATCCTCTCCATGTGAGCTGAGCACGGGCACGGCAAGGGCATGTGGGACCAGGCGTGGGGATGTGGTCGCCACTGTGGCCACTGTAGGACCATGAGGCCCTGTTCTCAGGGCTGGCCTTCTGCTCAGGGGACCACAGACAGGGATGGGCCCAGTGGCCCAGGTGATTAGGTGTGGGGCAGTGATGTGGATGAGAGGAGGCCAGGGAGACCCGAAGGAGGGACAGTGATGTGGACAGTGGGACAAGGAAACCTCCCCCTGACCCCCGCACTGGAAGAGCAGTGATGGGGACGAGGGCCTCGTGGGAGGTGGTGGGCAGGGACTCCCGCAGGACAGAGCAGATGCTGAACCACCGTGGGACCTGGCTCGGCTCCTCTGATGCTGCTTCTTGGTCCCCAGGTTCTTCCTCATGTGCTACATGTTTGTGAACCTGGCATGCGCAGTGCAGACCCTACTGCGCACCCCCAATTGGCGCCCACGCTTCAGATACTACCACTGGTAAGACTACTGCCTGTAAGGCTATGCTGGGAGGGTGCACAGTGCTTCTGCCAGGCCAGCTGCTGCCGGGCCCGGAGGCTGCGGGGCCTGGTTGTCCTTCATGGAAGCGCCCAGCCAGGCTGGTGAGGACGGCGTGCCTGTTTGTCACCCAGGACGCCCACTGTGGGCAGCCTTGTCTTCACTGTGGGACCCAGGCTGCTGGGTCTTGTGTTCCCTGAGTGTCAGGTGCTGGGTTTCGTGCCCATCAGGGTGCAGAGAGCCTTGGGGAGCGAGTGGGCGTTCAGCACAGTTGAAGAGCCAGGGCTGCGACCAGTGTCGTCAGGCCGTTCCAGCCCTCAGGGCCCACTCAGGATGGAGGAGCTGGCTGCCAGGCATCCCTGCCGTTTTGAAGGAGTAACGAAAAGAAAGGTTTTCATGAAGGGACTAGTCCTGTTTTTGAGGCAGCTGCTCAGATGCTAGTTTGGGGCATGGGACAGGAGGCGTGTGAGATGTGGGGGTCGGGGTCCGGGCCGGGGCATGGACTCTGGTCCCCACTTGCGGCCATTGAATGACCACATACTCCCCCAGGACCCTGTCCTTCCTGGGTATGAGCCTGTGCCTGGCACTGATGTTCATCTGCTCCTGGTACTATGCCCTGTTCGCCATGCTCATCGCCGGCTGTATCTACAAGTACATCGAGTACCGAGGGTGAGCTCTGCGGGCCACACGGCCGCCGCGGTCACAGGGTCCCTGCCAACCGGGGCATGTTCTCTGAGTGGGGCCTCCCTGAGGGGGGCGGGGGCGTTGGACCGGAGGGTGCAGCGGGACCTGGGCAGGATCTCAGCTGCAGCCGTCATATCAGTGGACAGGTGGAGAGCTGCCACGTCTGCTGTTCTCAACTGATCCCATGTTGTGAGACACAACATTAGGTTTATCTGTGTCTATATATAAACGCCACGTTTTAGTGTGCTTTTTGGAAACAAAAATCCACCGGATGGCAGCACTGACGTCTGACAGGTTTCAACATTTCCAAAAACCACACCGTCAATAAAAAACAAAGCCGAGGGCAACCATAGTGCCCGAAGGTTACCTGCATCTCAGAGCCTGTAGTTCCTCACTGGGCGGTTCCCCAGCCGCCCTGGTCCCTGCGGGGTGGGGTGGGGCCTCTCGGGGAGGTGGGCCCTCTGGCCAGGTGGCAGGTGGGCGGCTGCCAGAAGCTCCGTCCCAGCTCTTGTGGTTTGGAAGGAGGGTCTGAGGCTCATGCTGGTGAAGCCCAATCTTTTGGAGCCAGCTCTGCCCAGGTCTCTGCCTGCCCATCAGCCCCGCCGCACCTTCTCCTGCAGTTCCCCCAGTTGGCCCATCTGAGGTCCCTTACAGGTGCTAGGCTCACCTCCCCCACCCCTTCCCGCCAGGGTGCCCCTCCCCATGTCCTTCCCCTCCTGCTCTTGGCCTGCCTGCTAGCCCCTCCTCCGTCACAGAAGTGCAGAGAGACCCCAAGGCAGCTTTCTGGGCGCTGCCCTGCGGGCACCTTCTGAGTGTGCTGTGGGGGCTTCATTGCCGCCCCTTCCTCCGCAGGGCTGAGAAGGAGTGGGGCGATGGTATCAGGGGGCTGTCGCTCAACGCTGCCCGCTACGCCCTGCTGCGTGTGGAACACGGCACCCCCCACACCAAGAACTGGAGGTGAGTGCCGGCGGCCCTGCCCTCTGATCCCATGGAGCACTTGTTTCTAAAGCAGACTTAGATACCGGTCCTCCTCTTGTTAGGGAACATGTCTCAGAAGCTTTGAGTGCCTTCCCTCCATCCATGGGGTTGAGGGGGAGGGGTGTGATCAGCTTGTGTCTGATCAGCCATCTGGAGGGCGGTGCTGGCTCTAGGCTGGGCCTGAGCTGTGGGTGTGGGGAGTGGTGAGCTTTCCTAGGGGCTCCTGGGATGGAGGACTTCAGCGTGCAACAGCTAGGCTGTGCCCTCTTCTCACTTCTGGGAAGGGAGTGGGGGAGGGAATTTAATCTGTATTGAAAGCCCTTGGTCTCCCCTCCTGTACTTACCTGAGGTGTTAACAGCCAGGGACAGGAGATGCCCACTGAGGTTTTCAGTAGGAGCCTCAGGCTCAGGGGCCCCAGGCAGCATTTGACTATTCACCTGTCCCATCTGTCCACCTGTCCCATCTGTCCACCTGTCCCACCTATTCACCTGTCCCATCTGTCCACCTGACCCACCTGTTCACCTGTCCCACCTATTCACCTGTCCCATCTGTCCACCTGACCCACCTGTTCACCTGTCCACCTGTCCCACCTATTCACCTGTCCCATCTGTCCACCTGACCCACCTGTTGACCTGTCCTACCTGTTCACCTGTCCCATCTGTCCACCTGACCCACCTGTTCACCTGTCCCACCTGTCCACCTGTCCCATTTGTCCACCTGACCCACCTGTTCACCTGTCCACCTGTCCACCTGTCCCATCTGTTCACCTGTCCCACCTGTTCTCCCACCTGTTCACCTGTCCCACCTGTCTACCTGTCCCACCTGTCTACTTGTCCCATCTGTTCACCTGTCCCACCTGTCCACCTGTCCCACCTGTTCACCTGTCCCACCTGTTCACCTGTCCCACCTGTTCACCTGTCCCACCTGTCCACCTATCCTATCTGTTCACCTATCCTGTCTGTTCACCTGTTTCACTTGTCCTACCTGTCTCAACATGTCCACCGGTGAGTGTGTGGTGATGAGTTGCCACGGTAACTGCTATCCCTACACAGGCCCCAGGTGCTGGTGATGTTGAACCTGGACTCGGAACAGTGTGTGAAGCACCCCCGCCTGCTGTCCTTCACCACGCAGCTCAAGGCTGGCAAGGGCCTCACCATCGTGGGCTCTGTGCTGGAGGGGACCTACCTGGACAAGCATGTGGAGGCCCAGCAGGCCGAGGAGGTGGGTGGGCACAGACTTGAACTGGAAGACGGATGTGGGACCAGGGTGGCCTGTGCAGGGGGCGGAGAGGGTGCGGGCCGGCTGTGTCTGCCTGGGCTGCAGGTGAAGGTCTCCCATCGCCGATGCCCCAGGCACAGTGTTGTGTGTTTTGCTATCACTGGTCTCAGAAAAGACAGTGGCCTTTGAGTTTGAAACACGCAGGACTGAAACCTGCTTAAGAAATGCCCCCAACATGCGCTGCTCTGAGACCTTAAAGAGACAGTGCAGGTGACGCTCAGGAGGCTGCAGGCCCGGTGCCCAGGGCTGTTGAGCTCAAACCTCAGAAAGGTCCTGATGTTCCGACTTCTCTAGAGCCCTTGTGATGGCCCAGCTCCAATCAGTTTCCTTCCTCGTTGGAGGTCCCTGTCCTGCTGGGTTTGCCTGCTCAGAGGCTCTGAGGTCTCAGCAAAGCCAAGGGAGGGAGTGACTCTAGCCCCTTGTATGAATGTCCTGCCTACAGTGGCTGTAACTCATCACACCTGAGGGGCTGACATCACAGGTTTATCCCCCCTCTCTTCGGGCCGGAAGTCCAAAATCAAGTTGTTGCAGGGTCCCACCCCCTCCCAAGACTTCGAGGAGGACCCTTCCTGCCACCTTCAGCCACTGGAGGCTCCAGGTGTCCCTGGGCTTGTGGCCACATTCCTCACATTTCTGTTCCTGTCTTTCCTCTTCTGTCTCTTATAAGGACACTTGTCACTGGATTCAAGGCCACCTGGGTGATGCAGGATGGTCTCTTCATCGTAGGATTCTTACCTGCAAAGACCCTTTTTCCAGGGTCTTTGAATGTTTAAGGCCACATTCACAGGTCTTCAAGATTAGGATTCAGGCATATCTTTTTGGGGGCCACCACCAACCCATGCTAGTCTGTCCTCTGAACCCCCAAATGCTCATCTGTCTTATGTGCAGAATACATTCATCTTACCCCAACACCCTCCCCAGCCTCTGCTCATTATCAGTTCAGCCCAGAATCCCATCTGGCTATCAGAGGTCCCGAATCTCATCTCCATCATTTTAATTGAGTATTGGTGCACCTCTGGGTATAGTTCATCCTGGGCTGAATTCCTCTGTCCACAGACCTCCGAGACTTAAGAAAACAAGTGATCTGTGTTCCAAAGTACAACGTGGGGCAGACCTGGGAGAGACATTCCCATCTTAGGAGGCAGACACGTGAGGAGTTTGAAATCCAGCAGTTGGTCCCATTGGTCTCAGGGCCGGGAGTGCGTCTCTGTGGCTCGTGGCTCTGCCTAACGCAAGCCTGAGCCTGGCCTCTGTGGGCTGCTCAGCGTGGCCAGGAAGACCAGCATCTGCCCCTGGCATTGCTTTCATGGAAGACATGCTGTTGGTCCCTGAGTTGGGCCTCCTCTGATATCGAGCTGGCTGGTCAGATGCCTGGTGACCAAGCAGACAAAAGCTGCACACGGCGGGGCACCTGGGGGGCACCTGGTATTTCATCCTGAGCCTGTGAAGTACCACATTTTTTCTTAGAAGAGTGGTTAGCTTTGATGTGGTCTAGTGAAGTTCTCAACAAACCAGGTGTTTAACCCCAGGCTCAACGTGTTCCAGTGAAATAGTGAGCCATTTTGTGAGACATACAGATCATGTTGAAAGAACCACCTCAAGTTTTTTCCCCCGCACTGACCATCCCTCCCCTCTCCCCCACGTGCACAGCCGCAAGCACACACAGGCAGGGGGTCCCTCGGAGCATCTGCCAGGTCCTGCATTTGGTACCACAGGCACCACCCACGCCGAGCCTGTGGCCTTACCTGAGGCAGGGATGTCGGTGTGGGGTCCACCCAGGCTGCCCTGGCCCCTGGTGGTGGGCTGGCGCCCGGTCTGCGCCATGGGCACTATGGCACTGACTCCTGGCCTCTCCCCAGAACATCCGGTCCCTGATGGGCGCCGAGAAGACCAAAGGCTTCTGCCAGCTGGTTGTGTCCTCCAACCTGCGGGATGGCATGTCCCACCTGATCCAGTCGGCTGGCCTGGGGGGCATGAAGCACAACACGGTGCTCATGGCCTGGCCCGAGTCCTGGAAGGAGGAGGACAACCCTTTCTCCTGGAAGAACTTTGTTGGTGGGTAACGTCTCCCACAGGCTGTGGGTGTCAGGGTCAGCCTGCTCCCCGGAGGCCTGTTGGGGCCCCGGGCTGTGCTATTTCACTTGAAAACATTTGAAAAGCAAATGGCCCTTTGAGCCACCCTCTCCCTTTCTCCCAACTATGCCCCCCAGTTGGCCGTCCCTGGGGAGGTACCTGGCTTGGCCGCCCACACCCCTGTGCCAGTTGCCGAGCTGCTGATGGAGCAAGCGCTGCCTTTGGAGCCGCCCCAGGTGGGGGCTTCGTGGGGACCCTGTGGCTGCCTCCTGCGCTGGCTGGTGCCCAGCATCTCCATGGCGTGTGCAGTACTGCTGAGGCCCTGCTGACCCGTGTCCTGCCTCTCCACAGACACTGTTCGCGACACCACGGCAGCGCAGCAGGCCCTGCTAGTGGCCAAAAACGTGGACCTGTTTCCGCAAAACCAGGAACGCTTCAGCGATGGGCACATTGACGTGTGGTGGATCGTACACGACGGGGGCCTGCTCATGCTGCTGCCCTTCCTGCTGCGGCAGCACAAGGTGGGAGCGGGGGTCACGTGGGTGGCTCACAGGTGGGAGGTCAGGGGCCATTCATTGGTGGGGTGGGGGTTACACTGTCGGAGAGTGCCAGGGGGAGTCACATGAGGTGGGAGACTGGGTGGCCTGTGTCCCCCGAGGTGGGCAGTGGGGCCAATGTGCCAGAAGCTGCCCTGAGTGCGGATGTCCGTCCCCCCAGGTGTGGAGGAAGTGCCGGATGCGCATCTTCACGGTCGCGCAGGTGGACGACAACAGCATCCAGATGAAGAAGGACCTGCAGACGTTCCTGTACCACCTCCGGATCAGCGCGGAGGTGGAGGTGGTGGAGATGGTGAGGGCCTGGGCTCGGTGGCGGGGCTGCTGGCTGTGCTGTTTTGTTCAAGTTCCCCAGGCCCTTTTCTGTTTCAGGGCCCCGCGCTGCACGCCCTCCTCTGGGATGTGACAGTTTCTCTCTCTTTTCCTTTGCGACCATGGCAGTTAGAGGGACTCGGGTGCTTTGTAAACTGTCCCCCAGGTTAGGTTTGCCTGATGTTTTCCCCATGGGTGGGCTGAGTTTTGTGTGAGAGGAAGACTCCCAGAGGTGGCCTGCCTTCTCTAGTTTGTCCTGTCAGGGGAATGTGACATTTTACCTGTCCCAGGTGATGAAGACAGAGAACTGTGAGGGCTGTTCACACACACAGGCGCTTACACAGTCTCATACTCTTCCTCACATGCTCACGTTCACCAGCATCATGTCCGTGCACACACACACACACACACACTTATACATACTTGTGCACATGCTCACCCACAGATGTGCTTACTCACACTCATGCTGATTCACATATATGCTCACACACTCACTCGCACATGTACACCCACACGCACATGCTTACCCACACACGGGATCACACTTACATGCACTCACACGTGCACACACACTCACCCTTACTGGGCTGGGGGCTCTGAGCCACAGAGGGAGGGGCCGGGCCACCTGTTGTTTCAGTGCCTGCTCCACCTGAAGCGGTGATCTCTGGTAAGAGCATCGCGTTCTGTACACACTGAGTTTGCTGTGTCCTGGGGTGTTCTAGGTTGAGAACGACATCTCCGCCTTCACCTATGAGAAGACGCTGGTCATGGAGCAGAGGAGCCAGATGCTGAAGCAGATGCAGCTGTCCAAGACGGAGCGGGAGAGGGAGGTGTGTGTGGGCCCGGAACCCTCAGTAGAGGTGGCCAGTCACATGGGTGCAGGTGCAGGACCCATTGTTCCTCCAGACCGCCCCCGGGCTGTGGGGACCAGGGTCTTTGCGGTCACTTTGAGCCAGCTTTCCAAGCTGGGGCAGGAGGAGACGGTGAAGGAGGAGAAGGAAGTGATGAATTTGGCCTGGAAGCCCAGGGGGAGGGTGGACTGGTGGGAGTGGGGGCATCACTAGGACCCCAGCTGGGAGGCCGTCCGGGGGTTCTCTGGTTTCATTTGGGCACAAACTTTGGTTCCGTGGGCCAGCGGCTCCTCCCTTCCATGCTCACTCTTCCCCGGGAGGTTTGGAGACCTGCTGTGGTGAGTCCTGTTGCTGACCCTGCCCTCCCTCCAGGCTCAGCTAATTCATGACCGGAACACCGCATCCCATTCTGTGGTGGCCACCAGGACCCGAGCCCCTTCCACGCCTGACAAAGTGCAGATGACCTGGACGAAGGAGAAGCTGATCGCCGAGAAGTTGAAGAACAAAGAGACCAACATGTCCGGGTTCAAAGACCTCTTCAGCCTGAAGCCGTGAGTGGCAACCTGGGGGCCCGGGTGGCAGGTCCTACCTCCCTGTGTTGCCTGTGACCGGGCAGCGGGCACACAGCTGAAGGCTGGCAGGCCTGGAGGGCAGGGAAGCAGCCCAGGGGCCGCAGTGTCCTCTCGGGGCTGGGTGGCTGGGCCCGGGCAGTGAGTCAGTCGTGGGGCTACTGACTGTTCTTGGTGAATCTTACAGCAGCTAGAAGTGAGGGCTCCTGGACGGGTCAGAACTCCCAGCTTGGACCTGGTGATGATGCAGGTGCCTGTCAGGGACAGAGACCTGTCCCCCTGCCTTGGCTCCTGCCTGTGGTGTTGAGCTGAGAACCACCAGGGCTGGCAGAGGTGCCCGTGGAGGACACAGTGTGGCTGGGCCCCAGGAACGGGTCTGGGTTGCGTCATAGTCACACAGCCCCTGTGTCCCGGATTGGAGGGCAGAGCAGTGCCTCCCTGGGGTCGTTAGCGGAGGGCTAGACCTAAAGCGCGGGTGGTTGGGAAGGGCCTGCAGGCTTTCTAGGACCCTCGCAGAGAAGACCAAGGTAGGCCAGGAAAGAGCAGCCTGGGATGAGCCTACAGTTGTTTAAAAGTGTATACGGTGATCACTGCTGAAGTAACATATTCTCTCTGTTTTCTCTTCCATGTAGAGAATGGGGAAACCTGTAAGTCACTCACCTGGTTTAGGGTATCTGTTAGCCTGCTTGCTTCGCATGCCTGACCCACATACCCCAAGTAACCCGTGTGTGCGTGCTGTGTGTGCGTGCGTGTCTGTGTGCAGGCGGAGCTTGCTCACCGCTGCTGTAGCTTTCCGTTATTTCCTGTCTAATTGCTCTTCTCCATTCAGAGCGGCTCATGGCACATTCCTGACATTCATTCTCTGAATTCCGCAGAAGCACAGAGATCTGGGCCGGTTGGTCCTGAGCCGGCTCCGAGCGGAAGCATGTGTCTTGGTAGCTGTTAGTTGATTCATCCACATCCCTGGATCAAGGCACTCAGATACCAAACCTCAGCTCTGCGGGGACAGGATTTCCTGTGCCCCCCACATCCTATGCCTTTTCACCCTGTGGGAAGCTGCTGCTCTCTAACGTCTGTGTGAAAAGGGATGTGGATGAATTCTCTGTACGGTCAGGGCAGGACTTAGTCCCACAGACAGGGGGCCGGGGCCAGGCTGGCCAGCGGGGAGGGAGGGCCCCCTGAAGCTGCTGTTGGTCCATCTGTCCGTCCCTCTTTTTCTGTGTGTCCCCCGTTCCCTGGCTGCCCCAGGAGCTGTTGGGCTGTATTCTCCTGCGGTGGCCCAGTCCAAGACAGTGTTCACAGCAAACTCTGGGGTCTTGGTGGCTCCACTTCCTTTTTTGACCCCTAAACCTGAGTGAATTAGGTAACAGTGTTGGTCCATTAAAATCCCCCCCCCCCCCCCCCGCAAAGTCTATAAATTAAACAAACAAACAAATAAACAAACAAACAGGTAGACACAGGATAGGGTTCCTCCCTAAAGCGCTGTGGCACCCTGGGCCTGCTGAGACCCCTGTGCGGCACCCGTGGGCTCAGGACAGGCTCCATGCACCCGAACCCCCAACCCCTGCCTGGAGCAGGGGTCAGAATGGACCCCCAAGCGGGGGGGCTCAGAAGAGAATGAACCAGGAAGAGGCCGCGTCCTGGGCAGAACTGAGCCTGTGGGTGTCGGTTCCTCCAGGGCCACACTCCTCATGGTTAGGCTGGGAGAAGCTTCGGAAGGTGGGAGGTCAGCCCACCCTGACATGTGCGCGCCTTACGGTGGTGTCCCCAGGGCATGTGCACTTCGGGGTGGTTTGCTGGCTCTCCGGGGTGTGCAGCACGTGTTTTTTCAGCGTTTCTTCAGTCCTCGCCTTGTCGCCACCAGGGACCAGAATCGCCATTCGACTAACCACCCCTGTCCCCCCCACCTACCCCCACCCTGGACTTAATTCCCAGCCTCTGAAACCCTGTTTCGAAAGCTCTTCTCCCTCTGGCAGAGTTGGCGTCTCTGATACCTTTCCGACTTTGTGGACTCCGCAGACTCTTAGCTTCTGGGGATGTGAGGGCCGCCCTCTCCCTGTTTGGGCCTTGGACCTGCACCGGGGTCACTTTGTTCTGGAGCCACAGGTCCTTCCAGACCCAAACCTCTGATTTTAAGATTATATGTGCTTTCAAACTCTCAGCCCTAAGAGACCCTTTCATACCTCACACATGCGTTTCTGGAATTGCAGCCCTCCCCAAGCACACTGGTAATTGTGGTCTCTCCGGGCACCTAATTCATGGTTGTTGTGATGAGAGGTCCCGGTTGTGCCTCGGACAGAGACCCGATCTCTAATTTTATCAGATGGAATTGGAGGGAGAAAATAAAGGGTCTGTGTCCCTGTTTTCCTGCTGGTAATAATTGGTGGTTATAATCAGGTTTATTGGGTTGAAGGGTTGAGTTGATCAAAGAGTACAGCCTGGGCCTTTGTCCTGCAGGCCTTTTCCCGACCCCTCGTGTGCGGCCTCTGTCTGTCTGTCTGTCTGCCCGCCGTCCCTCTCGTGTCCCGGGCACAGTGCCCTTTGTAGAATGGCTGCAGCCAGACTGGATGTCCTGAGGCTGGCCACGGATCCCCCGTGTGTGACCCCAGAACTGTCCAGCACAGGAAGATGCAAATGCTTTGAGGTGGGCGGGCTCCGAAGACCGCTGCTCCTGAGTGCTCATTGGAGCAATCCCTTAGAGAGGGGACCCTTGGCCACCTGGCTGGGGACCCGTGGGGCCCTGTGGGGGCCTGAGTGCCTGGCGAGCCGGAGGGTGTGGTCTGCAGTCTCCCTAGATGTGTGGAGTGTGGAGAACTGGGTAGTGAGTGAGGCCCCGCGACACAGGGTCATGGAGCGTTGGAAGCTCTTGTCCTTCAGACAGAGCCAAAAGCGGCAGCGCCCAGGAGGACCCAGAGCAGGTTGGACCTCATAGTGGCCGCATCCTTGGCCAGGATCTCAGGCACTGGTACCGGACTTCAGACTGTAGTGGGGGTGGGAGCCAGGTGCGGGGGCCTGGCTTCTTCCCCTCTACCTCTGGGCTCCTCGGACCCCAGCCTGTGTCAGGATGCGAGAGAGGTTGGCGTGTGCACTGGGTTTAGCAAACTCACCTCAGGGTCGTGTTGAAAGCAAGGTTTGGCCGCCACGCCAGGGATTCCAATGGACACAGTTCAGAGCCCCTGGATGTGCGAGCGCTTTTCTGCGCCCAGACAGCTAGCTCCCCCAAAGCATTTGTTTCTGCCTGTGTGGACAGCTGCTTGTAAACTAGACGCTCAGCAGCTTTAGTGAGCCTCAGTCTGAAGTGTCGGGAGGCCAAAGCCTTCTGGTTGCTGAGTAAATCCCCCTCCCTGCCCTCTATCCCCAAAAGGGTCCTCTGCCCGTGGACTCGCCGCCCATGCGGCCTCAGGGCTGTGAGTCCGTGTGAATCGGATTTGTTTCCACTCGGCCCTTTCTAATGCGAGCGAAGTGGGGCAGGTGGGGGTTCAGACCTGGCCTGGTGCCCAGCATCGTGGGCGGGGGGTGCAGAGTGACCGCTTTCCTTTTGCAGGAACCAGTCCAACGTCAGGAGGATGCACACGGCTGTGAAGCTCAACGGCGTCGTCCTGAATAAGTCCCAGGATGCCCAGCTGGTCCTGCTGAACATGCCGGGGCCCCCCAAAAACCGGCAGGGGGATGAGAACTGTATCCTTTCCCAGATGCCATCTTGGGGCAGGGGGCAGGTGGGGTGGGCTCTGGGCTCCGAGCACCCGCCTGGCAGGCTCCTGTCCTGGTGTTTGCCTGAGGCCTGTCGGGCACCTGTGTGTTACTCCATCTCTGGGACGGACCAGGCCTGGGTGACGGGTTCACAGGCTCTGCCCAGGCTCAGCTCTGAGCCCCCTTGGCACCTTGCTGCCCCTTAAACACCCTTCTATCCATTGAGCCCTGTGTCCCCACATGGGCCCCTTGACCCCACATAGTTGATCGGGGTGTGCCAGCCACAGAGTGGGAGGTTGTGACCTCAGAGGTCACAGGTCAGCCCTGCCCCAAACTGGTCTGTTAGCCTCTAGATGGGTGTCAGCTGCCACAGGCTGCAGGCTGCCTAGGGATGTGGCCTGGGACCATCCCCCGCCCTCCCCTGGGGGTGCAGGGGAAGAGGTGAGCAGGAGGAGTCCGCAGCTTGGCTCTCAGGTTCAAGCTTCTCGCTGACCAGTTAGGGGTTTATGTCCTGGTGACCAGCATGTCCCGGTCTCTCTGGGTGTCTTGGTGGACAGTGGACACAGCTGTCAGGCACATCCCTCCTGGTGGGTCTGCACCCAGAGCCCCCGGGGAGGGCAGGGGTCTCCTCTAGGTTCCCAGTTAGACCACCTGTGTCAGTGGAGGCCTCTTGTTGGGTGGAGTCAGCGCCTCCAGCTGCATTCCTGGGACCCCTGCCTGCCCTGGGTCTCTTTCCCACCCCCACCCCCCCAGCTTTCCCTAACTCTGTCCCCACCCTCTTTCTCAGACCGAATCCTAACAACAGAGGACCCTGAGTAAGTCACTCTTCTCACGCTTTAGGCTACGTGTCCCATGGGATCAGCTATGGCCTTAACTCCGTCCACCCCAGATATGGAGTTCCTCGAGGTCCTGACCGAGGGGCTGAACAGGGTGCTCCTGGTCCGGGGCAGTGGCCGGGAGGTGATCACCATCTACTCCTAACGCTCCGGAAGCTCGCTGGGCAGGCACAGGGGTTGTGTCCAGCACAGACCACAGCCTGACCTGCCAGCGTGGCTTCCTACAGAAGTTTCTAGAATACCATCGGGCTCTCCTGTGCCAGCTGGGAGCCAGCGCATGACTGGAAAGGTTTCCTCGAGGCTGAGGGGAGATGAGATGCCCGTGGTGCTCCGGGTGCTCCTGAGGGAGGCTCCGAGTGCCTGGGGCCGGGCTGCCCCTCTGGGGAGGGCCATGCACCGAGCCTCTGGATTCTAGAATTCATTCTCCTGGCCATCCCGCCCGGGCTGGGGCTGCGTCACATTTCAGTTCTCCCCCATCCAGGACATTCATAAGAAGCCACACTTGGTCTGAAGTTGACCCTGGGGCCATTAGGGTCCGTGTATGAAGGCGAAAGGTCAGCCTGTGGCTAAGGGCTCAGTACAGGTTCTCCAGCAGCCCCTGATCTGTCTGTTCTGTTGGATGTCCTTGTCTGTTTCCATATGTAAGGCAGGGAGGCCAGCCGCCCATGCCCACATCCCTGGCTCTGCTGGTGGCATTGGTCAGGTGCCCGTCTCGTTGGTTGTGTGGGAACATGAGGTGGGTTGTCCAGCTGGGCTTGTGCCCCAGGAACCTCTGAGGGAAAGCACCCCTCTGAGCCCTCTGAGCCCAGGTGTGCGCTGCTGGGAACTTCAGCCTCTCAGAAGCACTGGCGGCCCGGCCCTGTGGGCACATTTCTGAGACACGGAAACTGTAAAAGCCGAGTGTTCACACCTTCAGAACCGTGAGCACACCACACAGTTCAGCGTCTGACACACTTGCTCCTGTGGCCTCCATGTTCCCCCTCGGGCTCGGGGAGGGGTACCTGCCGAGGCTGTGGGGGTCCTGGGGCGGGAAGGGCACATGCACTGAGTTGTCCGGCTGCAGCCTGGTCCCTCCACCGCATGGAGGGGTGGCGACAGCTGTGTTTAGGGCACTGACGCGGTACCTTTTAGCGATCCGTGGACTTCGCACTTTACCTTGTGGTCTTTCTGCTTGTGGTCGTGAACACGTGCACTGTAGATGCTGCAGTAATTTGTGCCTCACTCCCCATGTGGCTTATTTATTTCTTTAAACACCTGGGCATTTCAATGCTGCGTGGTCCCAAGAGGTTGTTCTATGAAAGGCCCGAAGGACCACGTCCTTGGCTCTCTCAGGCTTCCATGGGGTCCCAAGAAAATGGACATGGGCCTGGATTTCACGTCGGGGCAAAGACTAAGCGTGCATTTCTAGATGGTTCTGTGGAGCCATCGGGCAGCCTAGAGGGCCAGCATTGCCATCCGAGTGGCCACTGGCCAGAATGTGTGCCAAGTAGCTGCAGCCGGCGGGGGGTAGGGGTGGGGTTCAGACTTGGACCGTCCTGGTTCAGCATTGAGTTAAGCGAAACCATCTCACTCACAGACGTCCCACCCGCCTGTCCTCGGTCTGTGAGCACCACCCAGCCTCCCCACTCTGAGCTTTGTGTAACTGTAACCGCAGCCAGTTCAAGTGGATTTTGTTCTTTTTACAGGCTCCTTGTCTTTGTATGGTTTTCGTTAGTAGAATAAAATCTATGTTGAAGAATCTCATGTGTCTCATTCGGCATAAAAATTAGATAATTGCAGACGATGCTCCCACGCCTCCCTTCCCTTGGAGGAGTTTGCTGACATTTCTGTCAGGATAGAATCAGCAAGTAAAACCTGTGACCAGGGGGACCCCTTATTCTAACACAGGATCACAGCCAGACCACGTCATACCCACCAGGAGGGAGGGGAGCCAAAGGGACAGGAAAACTGCCAGGTGGTGTGAGGTGTGGCTGCTGGAGAAACTGCTGAAGCTCCTAAAATTGTTAAACAGTCACCGTGACCTGCTCCTGAGTGTATAGCCCAGAGGGATGTGTGTCCACAGACACTTGTGTGCACTGGTCACACCAGCCAAAACGGAACAGCCCACATACCCATCCGTGGACAAGTGACTAAACAAAACAAACGTATTCACTGGCATCTGATCCAGTCGTTAAAGGGAACGGCGCTCTGACGTGTGCTACCCCACGGATGAGCTGCGTGGCAGAAGCCAGCCTCAGGTCACGGATGATCCCACTTACATGAACTGTGGGATGGTGGGATCCAGCAGAACGTGGGTTGGTGGTAGGTAACGGGCTGGGGGAGGGGAAGGTGGCAGTGGGCATGGGTTCTTTTTGGGGTGAAGGTGTTCTGAAGTCTCATGGTGAAGTGTGCCCTGTCTGAATGTGAACACGATGCCATGTAGTGAGCAGGCGTGTGAAGCTGTTAACCGTGTCTCCTGGGGCCTTGGGAAGGGTGGACACAGGACTGCTGAGGAGGGACCTAGAGTGCCCAGCTGTCCTTTGGTCTCTGCTAGGGACCTTCACATCCATGACCTGGAGCACAGGGGCCCGGCCTCCGGGGCAGGAGTGAGGGTGTCATGGGGGAGTTGAAGGGCCAGGCCTCCGGGCGCTGTCAGACACGTGGGAAGACATGGTAGGGCCCTAGGGTCCCGACTCGGCCACGCACCTGAGGGCACCCACACAGCAGGGTCTGCGGGGAAGGTGTTGGCATAACCAGTGCAGCACAGAGTCCTCCGGGCCTCAGACAGCGTGGCACCTTTGCCACTGGACAGCCCTGGGAAGGGGTGCAGATGCACGAGACACCAGAGCCCAAATGTGTGAAAGGCGAACTCAAAAAAACTGCTGAGATGCAACAGAACCACTGGTGTGTGTCGGCCACAGCTCACAGTGCCCCTGAGGCAGCACTCGGCCTCTCGGCGGTTCCACTGCACTCACCCCGGAGGGCAGGTACCTCCTTGCTGGGTAGGCTGACGGCACCTGGCCCAACCAGGTGCTGCCAGCTATGCCTGTCGCCCTCTGAGGGACCCCTTCCACCCTGGGGGCTGCTTTCCTCGAGGTAGCCCAGCCTGGGCCGTGGACCCTGGTGCGGTTGGTCTCTGGGCCCCACTCAATGCCACCCGCCCCTCCCTCCCACACGCAGGCTCCTGGGGCCCGGCCAGCACCGCCTGTCCACTCTGGCCTCCGGCCTCCCTGGCTCGGCATTGCTGGGGCCTCTCTGGTACAACTTCCCCCAAAGCCCTGTTTTGCCAGGATCTCGTCAAGCGCTCAGGAGACAGGAGGGTGGCTGTGGCTTGTCTGTTTCTTGGTTGTTTTGTTGAGGTTGTCCCGAGTGAGAGGCGGATGAAGGTGCAGGAGTCAGGGGACCCAAGGTCTCAGACAGCGCTCACATCTGCCCCATAAGCATGGAGCGGTGGAGAAGGGGGCCAAACAGAGACAACCACCCACTGGATTCCAGTGCCCTGATCTTTGAAGCGCCCCTGGAAGGATCGTCTCTGTGTTGTCGGTCCAGAAATGAACAGTTAATATGTGGGAATGTCTGCACGAGCTTTCATTTATATGTCAGGCACAGTTATTGTTTCTTTTTTAAAATATATTTTTATTGACTGCAGAGAGGAAAGGAGAGGGAGAGAGAAATAGAAACATCAATGATAAGAAAGAATCATCGATCAGATGCCTTCTTCATGCCCCCCACTGGGGATTGAGTCCACAATCTGGGCATGTACCTTGACCAGAAATCGAACCGTGACCTCCTGGTTTGTAGGTCGGTCGACGCTACACGGGCTTGGCAGCCAGGCGCTGTTTTCATCTCTTCATTGTGGATGTCACAATCCTGAGGAGGCAAGGTGTGTGCCCCCTGCCCGCCAGAGGTCGCTACTGCCCGCAGGAGCTGGTGGGATGGATCGCGCAGGCGCAGTCATTCCCATCTGGACAATGATAGGCTTCTCTGCAGCTCGGACTCACCG
This sequence comes from Myotis yumanensis, assembly GCF_028538775.1. Classification (NCBI taxonomy): domain Eukaryota; kingdom Metazoa; phylum Chordata; class Mammalia; order Chiroptera; family Vespertilionidae; genus Myotis; species Myotis yumanensis. The sequence goes on from NW_027223755.1 coordinate 28,846,579, forward strand.
GCAGCAACACACTCGGCTTCCGGTGTGTTTGCTGGCATTCATTGCACGCACGAACGGTTCTTAAAACCAGGGTCTGGGGTCAGAGGCTGGAGTTCAGGCCCACCCAACTTCCCTGCCATCTGGTGATCCAAGCACCTGCCCGAGGGCTGTGGGGGGCCGAAGGGTCTGCTGGGATTAACCAAATACGGCCCCTGAATGTGGGACCACGTGCAGGGGCTCTGCACCCTGAGGGACGGACCCAGGTTGGGATGACGGGCGTGTCTGTAAAAACCCTGCTGCCAGTGGTGTGGGTGTCACTTCAAGCGTGTTAGTGGAGTGTAGGCGTCTCACCAGGAGAGGGCGCTCCGCCCTGGGCAGCCGGCACCAGCTGGGGTCTGAGGATCTGAAACACCTGGAACTGAGATTCCAGTGCTGTGGCCTCTAAAGATCCTGAGACCCCGCAGTTCTCCCTACACACGTGGCCTCGACTCAGGGACAGACATTAGTTACTCGGAAATCCCCAGGGGGTTTACAACGGCCATGAACAGGAACGTGATGGCAGAAGGGAGGAGGTGGTGGCAAATGGCACGTGGATCTCTAGAGTCTCGGCACAGAGAGCCCCGTGTCTCCATGGGCAGCGCGGTCCTCCCAGCCCCAGACAGTGGCCTGAAGTGTCCTGTTATCATAAACCCAACTTGGGGCTTAGGTTTGGGTTTGTTTGTTTTTTAGAGCAGTAACGTGGGGGGAAACATCACCCATACACCTGGAGTTGTGCATTAATTTCCCTTCTGCAAACGTCTGTGTAAACAGAGACAGGCACGCTCTCCGTGCAGCATCAGCCCCCACAGGCTGGTGCAGGTGGACTGGCCGTATCTATTTAAAAAGCTCACTTTGAAACAGGGAATGACATATTACAAAATGCACATATTTTTATTATGCCCGAGGGGGGAGGGAACTCAATTACAAGTCAATCACCAATTAGCTTGATTCTTAGACACAGTTCCACGAAGGAGAATGCAAAATCACCTGCACAGACTCTCAAAGTACCAGAAAGTCACTTGCTCATCTCAGATGGAAGAAGGGGCAGCAGTGTCCTGCCACAGGGGGACGCTGCCAGCCAAGGCTCCACGACCCTCGGACACCATCACTGCCCCTTTCCCTCGCCGCCCCCCACAGAAGGAGCGCCACATTTTCCCACAGGTGGGCATCATGGAAGCTTGACGAGCACTATGATGGTTTACGTGAGCCCAGAGAACAAGCGTCCTGCCTCCTACCTGTGCGGGTGTTTTAGGTGGAACCTTCCACCTGCCCCGGCCCTGCTGTCCACTGAAAGATGCTGGTGCCAGCCCCACCTGGACCTCCTCTTTGCTCTCATGGCCTCACCTCCAGAATTTCGTGACCACTGTGTGGAGCGCCTTGCACCCGCCTTGTGGCCGCCAGTCTTCTGTATGATCTGTGCTCCGTGTGGTGAGGCAGAACTCCCCACCGCACACGCAGCGCACGGAGGAACCACTGCTCCCCAAAACCACCTCCTTTGGGCTTCAGAACGAATAATTACACGAGGACTGCAGCACTACGTGCACTCCCGGCTACGGGACAGCAAGGCCCCCCACCCTGCACGTCTCGGTCCCAGGCCCCCAGCGCACGAGGCACCATGAGACAAACACGTACGTCAGCTGAGCAGAGTCCCTTCTGCGCCACGAGGGCTCATTTTGGGATCACAAAGGAAAGATACGATGTACTTTTCTATGCGGACATATGGTTTTATGGGTTACACAGAATCACTTCATAACTGGGGAACGTCAGTGGCATCAAACGTGCTCATCCCAACACGACATCCGTCAGGAGCACGGAGGAAAGGCGAGCGGAGGAAGCGCGAAGGGCCCGCTCCACGAGTGTCCACGGGTGCCACCGCAGCTGCCACGGGAGACCTGCAGCCGGGCTCCTGGCCGGGGGCGCCGGGCGGGCGTGCACGCTAGGACGGGTGGTGGTGGTGGTAATGGTGGTGGTGGTGGTGTTCGTGGTGGTGGTGGTGCTCGTGGCGCTGGACCACGGGCACCGAGTAGCCCTCCCCCACCAGCATGGGCGGCAGGTCCCGCACCACCTCGTGCTCCATCACCGCAGGCTGGCCCAGCGCGGCCTTGAGGGGAGAGTGGCCCTCCCTGCCCTTCTGCCGGTACCGCTTGTGGCCGTAGGGCTGCGGCGGGGGCTGCGGTGGGGGCTGTGGGAGGTGGTGAACGTCCTGGGGGGCCTGGGGCAAGGCAGCCGGTGGGTGGTAGCTGAAAGCCCTCCCGGGCTTGCCCCCACCGGGCATGCCCCCAATGGGCACGCCCCCACTGGGCACCCCAGGTGGCCTGCCCGCGCCCTTGGGGGACTTGAGGAACTGCTTTTCCTGCCCCTTCAGCCGGGGCTGCACGTCCAGGGCCCGGGCAGTGGGGTCGCCGGCCAGCAGGACATGGTCAGCCAGCACCTGGGACCTGCGGTTGTGCACAGTGTGTGCATCTGACTCCTGGGAGCGAGACCTGCTCGGGGGGTGTGAGGCCTTGCCCTGGTGCTCCTGCTTGGCCTGTGCTGGCGGGGACCCTGCACACATGGGACACAGACCATGAGACCCTCTGCAGGGTCTGACACCTCACCTTGGACCAGGTACCCCCCACCCCCCACCCCCCACGTACATGCCTGGATGCAATACTGCAGCAGAGTTGTGGCAGGAGCCCTAGAAGCCCCAGGCCAGGGCTCATGCTGCTAAAGGAGGCCTCTTACCCAGGTCCCACCCAGCACCTACCAGGTCCGAATTTAGACGTGTAGTTCTCTATTCCGGCCAGGTCCAGGTAGTGGTTTCTCCGCTCAGTGTTCTCATCCACGCAGTACAGCCCCCTCACGGGGCAGGGGTGGGGGTCAGCATTGGGCCTCCTGCGCGGGGCACAGGGCAGAAGGGGCCTGACCTTCACACAAGGCCAGAGCAGACCTTCCTCGGAGATGAAGGGGGCACTGAAGGGGATGGTCCCGGGCAGTGGCCTCTGACCAGCACCCACCACCCAGAAAGAAGCATCAGAAAGGATGGGTGTCCGGGACAGCAAGGTCCCCAGCTGGCCCGGGACCCCACCAAGACCCCAGGGTCACTGCTGCCGACTGCCTTAGGGAACCTGCAGGAACTCCCGTCTCCTGGTCCCCGAGGCAGAGACTGGGTCACTGCTCTGAGACCTCCACTGGCCCAGTCACCACCACAGCTGGTGAGTGGAATCAGTGTGTCCGAGTGGCCAGACTGAGGGCCCTCGGCTGACCTGCCCTTCAAGCCTCACCCAGTCCTTGGACAGACACTGGGTGTTCTCAGCTCCAGCCCGAGTACCGGGCCACAAGACAGCACCCTCACCCCAACGGGGGCTGTACCCAGTGCTCCTCCACACCCAGGTCAGTCTGCCCTGAGGATGCAGGAAGCAGGGGTGTGGGCAGGCTGCTCCCCGTGAGGAGGGTACACCTGGAGCGTGGAGCCAGCCCCCAGCCCCTCACCTGATGTGAGCAGACAGCCTCCTGTCAGCCACCCTGGGGTCCTCGAAGACCTCGCCCTCCGTCCTGCAGCGAGTGGGTTCCCGGTCTGAAAGAGTGAAGCCACTCATTCGTTTGTTCACTCCTTCATTCGTTCACTCCATCCATTTACTGAACAAACACTCCTGAGCCCCTGCCAGGTGCTAGGCCCTGCTTTCCATGTCCAGGAAACCAGAGAGTTTGCCCCGGTGGGGAGAGGAGGGGGAATGGGGCACTGAACAGTAGACACAATTATGACTCCCCTGACCTGGTGTGTGGGAGGTAAGGGCTGTGGGGAAATGCAGAGTGGGGGTAAGGGCCAGGCGGAGGGTCTGCAGGGAGGGGTGGGCTGCCAGTTAAAGCCGGGGCTTCAGGGTATCGGAGCAGGGGCCCAGCCCCTCACCCTGGCTGGCGGGGAGACCGTCCCTCCTTTTGCTGGAGGGCTCGGGGCTGACGGTCAGCTTCACTCGGAGGGTCTTACTGCTGCCGGAGGAGTGGTTGACGGAGGCGTCGACGACCTCGTAGATGGTGTGCATCAGGCTGGACATGTCCTGAGGATGGCACCGACGTCACTGACACAGGCAGACGGGCTGGGGAACTGCCCACGCCACCGCCTCCAGGCTGCCTGCCTGAGTCACCTGCATCCCATACACCCCTGCCTCAGACAGGACGACTTACCGAGCAGCCTTTTCACCCCAGCTTTAGCCCCGTGTGGCGGCCCCAAACCTCTGGGGTAAGTAGCCCTGCTATTGTTGAAATCACATCTCTTGGACCTTTTAAATTCCACTATGTTCTGAATCTATGTTCAAAGGACTTAGCAGTCAGATAACTACCTAAGTTTTGCTCTTTAACCCACTTATTTCTGTCGTCCTGTGTGTCTGCTTCCTTCCCAGCGGCTCTTTGCCCATCCTGGACACACAGCCAGCAGAGGTGAGCGCCGAGGGCATCCCGGGACCCTCGCCACCTTGCCCAGGAGCTGCTGGCCCCCCTGAGCCTCAGGGGGTCCAGACACAGGCTCTGCAGGAAACTGTGCCAACAGTCTGGGCCACGAGGCTCCCTAGGCTCCAGCCGCTGCCTGGGTCACCGCGGCCCCCACGCCTGGGGAAGGTCCGGCCTCTCCTCCCACCCTAGAGGGCTCGGCCTGTCTCCTCATCACCAAGACCAGGGCCCTGGCATCTGTCTGCTGCCAGCTCCCTGCCCGGTGGACCATCTTCTGAAGACACAAGTGCATCACCTCCCTGGTGGCCTTCCCACTGTTGTCAAAGCCGTAGAGCGTGAAGGTCCACTCCTGGCGGTTGTCCTCCTCCACCGAGACGTCGCACTGGAGCGCCTGCAGGGCACGAGGGGTCGGGGGCGGGTGGGGTCGTCACCCCACGCTGGGACCCCGAGCCTCCCCCCACCTCTCAGGAAAACAGGTGTCCTTCCACTGCTCCCAGGAGCTCCTGCCTTGGAAGGCCAATGGTGGACCTCTGTGGCATCCCGGGGTGCTGGCACCACACCGGGAAGTCCCCCGGGTTATTTGGTGCCATGTTGGCCAGTTTGGTGCCACATTGGCCAGTTGGTGGCCACACCTTCCTTGCCCAGCCCCACCCCTTCCCAGAGCTGGCGGATGTCGGAAGCACATGCAAGCTTTGCTGTAACTCCTCCAACCGGCTGAACCTCAGGCAAACTGCCCGGGCAAGGCCCTGTTTTAGGGCCCATGTGCGCCTAGCCCAGCGCGGGCCCTTTTGCACCTTGAGGCAGAGCAAAGACCTACGTCGATGTTCAGGCGCTTCTTGCCCAGGCCTCGCAGACCTTCGCGGTTTGCTGCTCTTTCAGCATCATCTGTACTGAAGAGCTGTCCGGTACCCTCTCGACCCTCAGCCTTCTCAGGGGGCAGTGCCACTGGAGGTAGAAGAAGGAGTGAGGGAGAGCCATCCGCCACCCCATCCCACCCAGGTAGGTGACTCAGAGCAGCGGGGATGCTGGGAGGTGCGGCTGGGGAGCCTGTGCTGAGAGCCCAGCCTTCCAGAACAAGGAGGCATCAGATCTGTGCAGTGGCAGGGCAGTCCTCACCTGGGATAGCCGTGGTCAGGTGTGCCCTCAGCCCTGCCTGGGATAGCCATGGTCAGGTGTGCCCTCAGCCCTGTCCTGGGATAACCATGGTCAGGTGTGCCCTCAGCCCTCATCTGGGATAGCCATGGTCAGGTGTGCCCTCAGTCCTCACCTGAGATAGCCATGGTCAGGTGTGCCCTCAGCCCTGTCCTGGGTTAGCCGTGGTCAGGTGTGCCCTCAGCCCTCATCTGGGATAGCCATGGTCAGGTGTGCCCTCAGGCCTGGCCTGGGTTAGCCATGGTCAGGTGTGCCCTCAGCCCTCACCTGGCATAGCCATAGCCAGGTGTGTCTTCCTGGATCTGCCTACCCAGCCAGCAGTGGCTTCAGAGATCAAGGTGGGGAGGAGGCTGCCTGTATTGGTCTGGGTTTGGGGGGAAGTTAAGGAGCATGGAGTGGGCGTGCCTATGTCATCAGGGCCTCAGCTTGTCCAGGTGTCCTGAGGGCAGGTTTCAGGTATATGCCTGGGGTACAGGGTAGAGTCTGTGGGGTTTGGGGAGCAGGACTTACCCTCTAGAGGACACTGGTCCTCCCGGAAAGGTCCCTCCTTGGGGTCCCCACTGTGAAGCTCCTGCAGGAAGAACAGGGAGTGTGTGACCACGTGGCCCATGGGCAGGTCATAGATACCAGCCTCCTGGGGTGTCACTGCAGAGGAACCAATCTTGACACACCCACAAAGCCTCAGATTTTTTAAGTAAAACACACGCATCCCACGGTGTCATTGGTTCTATTAGAACTATCTCTAGGCTCAGCAGGCATGGCTCAGTGGGTGAGTGTCAACTTATGAACCAGGAGGTCACGGTTTGATTCCCGGCCAGGGCACATGCCCAAGTTTCAGGCTTGATCCCCAGTGGGGGGGCATGCAGGAGGCAGCCAATCAATGATTCTCTTTCATCATTAATACTAGTGACCCATCGTGCGAAATTGTGCGAGACCCGGGACCCCTCCCCCACCCACCCCCCACACCATGGGACCGCCCTGAGTCCCGGAGTCCCGCCCCATGTGGCTGGCACACAGCGGGATGGCCCTAAGTCCTGGAGTGCCGCCCCGATGCCCCGCCTCCGGGCCACGCGGAGTGGCCACCGGGCCCCGCCCCCACAGTGCGCACCCGGAAACCCCAGCAGAAGCCTCATGGAGCAGCCGCTGCTCCCGCTCCCCTGCCGTGTGCACCACCATCTTGTGACGGCATGACGGAGTGAGGGTCGATTTGCATATTACCTCTTTATTATATAGGATTTCTATCTCTCTCCCTTTCCCTTCCTCTCTGAAATCAATAAAAATACTTAAAAAAAAAGAAAATCTAACCTTGGAAGGAAGGAAGGAAGGAAGGAAGGAAGGAAGGAAGGAAGGAAGGAAGGAAGGAAGGACAAAGCCCCCAGACCAGCATCCAGGAGTGTTGGAACCCAGAAGAGCCAGTGGCACAACTCCCGTGGGGCGCGCATCCAGGGAGCGAGAGGGCGGTGGGAGCGACCCCTGAGCACTCCCAATGCTACAACAATGACACAAGGAAGCCCGGGTACAGCAGCCAGCCTGTGACTAGTGCCCTAAAGTGCCTTTTGAAACAGTGTTCATCCACATATATCCCAACACTAGAATCTACAGTGTTTATCTACGAGCTAAATCAGCAACTACCTCTGAGATAGGCTCAAATACGGGGATAAAAAACATTTGGGAGAAAAGTAACCATTCTTGTCCCTATGACTGGTGGTTTCAAATTCATCCTGGTTACATAAAAGTGCCCTTTAATCTGTGCTGCTTTGGCTAAACAGAAGGGCCAAAAGCTTTAATTGCCATGGGTAAACCTACCACAGGGATGCTGGCCAGATGTGCAGCCCCTCCCCGCGGGGGTGACCTTGTTGGCAGCTGAATCCCAGATAATTGGGACCCTCAAGTGAGACAGGGGCACAGGCAGATACCCCATCTCCTAAAGTCCAGCAAGTGCTCACCTCCCACATCACCCTGCCCAGGGCGGGGCCAGCCCTACCCCTTCCTGGGATGCCCCCACCTGCCTTCCCTGATCTGAGCACCCTGTGGTGGGGACCCCCCTTCTAAAGCATAAATTTCTGCTCTCACTCCCTTTGCCACCCCCAAAGGAGTCCCAGCCTCATGCCCATAAAAGTCCCTAACTCCCCTTCTCATCCCAATCTGGCCCCCCTTCTGCCTGGCCGGGTTTCCATAGAGGGTCTCAGCACCATCCTCCTTGCTCCCCTGGCTGACGGAGCTCTGTTCCTGCACGCCCCCCATCCCCGGAGCGCTGTTCCTGAACCCCCCGTCCCCATCCCTGGCTCCCTTACCCAGCCAGCAGGCCTCAGGCGGCACTGCCCATCCGGCACTACTGACCTGCTGATCCCCCTGGGTATCCTCTCCTTCCTGCTCCCATCCCCAGCAGCCCTGGTACACGTCCATTCATTCTCCAGCATCTGCTGGCCCCTGGGGACAGGATCTCAGCCCCACATGCCCTAACACTTTAGGAACCCAGGTCCTCCTTCTGCATGTCAATGTTGGGTGGCTGTGACCTTTGCTGTGGGGTCTGGTCCCTACCCCTCTCACCCTGCAGGGGCTCTCAGGAAGCTGAGGGGATGGGGGAAGATGGGATCCTCCCTGTCTCTTCCAGCTCCTGATGGCCCAGGTGTTCCTGGGCTTGTGGATGCATCTCTACAATTTCTCCGTTGTCACATGCCTCTCTCTGTGCCTCTTCTGTGTCGAGTCTCCCACTGCCTCCCTCTTACAAAGATACAGGTGCGGGCAGTTAGGGCCCCACCAGGATGAAGGTCACGTTGGCAGAGACCCTCTTCCACATCCGGTCCCTGGGAGGAGGATGGGGTCTTTGGGGCCAGTGTTGGCCCCACCGCCCGAAGCTGGGCCTGGTCTCCGTCCTGTTGCTATTGGCTGACAATCCTGAATCCGCCACCTAACCACTTGGGCCTCAGTTTCCTTTCCATGAAACAAGGAAGGGATCCCGAGGAGGGAGTGGGGCTCTCCAGGTGCCCACGTGTGCCAGGCGCGTCCTCACCCCCCACTGTGGGACCTGCACCCCAACAGGGAGAGGTGTGCTGGGAGGACACATGAGGTAACACCACAGCCCTGACACCGGAGCTTCTGACTCGAGTTCCTCCTCTCACCTAAACCGGCCGGGAACAAGGCTGAGGGCAGGGAATACACCGCTCCTGCTCTGAGCAAGCAATGTGATGCACACACGCCGGGGGAAACGCGTTTGCTTCTCCAAGTAGATTTCTTGCAGACTCCAAGGGGCCTCTCGGCTTGCATTCCCGAGAACGTGGTATTCCCCAGGGGCGAATGTTTACTCTGTCCAGAAAACCAGCTGTGTGCGGAGCCCCGGGAGCAGGTCCCCTTTCTGTGAAAGGGCCCAGGGTATTGGTGATGAGAATCCAGCGTGGCCGTCAGGAGAGTGAGGCTGGCACCTGGGTAACCACCCCCCTCCAGACACAAATGAGCTGCTCCGAAGCCCTTCTTTTCCATTAAAACAGCCTCAGGTGACCCACTCAGTGGAGCTCACAGCCCCTGATGGCCCACGACCGAAAGCCCCAGCACATCTGGGCTTCTGGCAGCACTGCCCTCCTGAATCTGAGGTCAGGGCTGCTCCTCAGAGTTCTGGGCGTGTTCCAAAGTCCTGTGTCTCCTCCCCCAGGTGCAGTGGGGATGCAGGAGGGGGCTTTGTGCAGACCAGAGTCCAAGCAGGTGAGAAAGAGGTAGTGGCGTGTGTGTGCGGGGTTTGGCGAGGGGGTGGGGATGGGGGGGGGGCAGAGAAAAAGATGGAGGCAGAGAGGGGCTCCTTTGGAGGAGGGGCTCCTCTAGGGGTGACGGGGAGGAGGCAAACTGAGCAGGACTGTTGGCGGCATTTTCCAAGAACTCGCTGTTCCTAGGAGGACAGTCACAGAATGCTCGCTTGGTGACGATGACTCGGTGGGTCCCTCAGGACAGGATGGCCTTACATGCTGGGTGACCGTTTGGGATCGCAGGGCCTACACTGCAGGTCGCAGGGTGATCTGGAAGGGGGAGGGGAGTAGCTGCTCCCAAGGCTGTTTAAATGAAAGCCCCCCCTCGCCAGGGCCAGGCATTCCGGGCGGGGTTCCGGCCGCCAGCAGGCCGAGGGCTGTGTGGGAGCCCATCTGCCCCGAGTGGCTCGGAGTCCGGCTACGTTCAGAGCTTGCCTTTTGTAAGAAAGGCCCAGTGAGGGGGCAGAGGCCGCTTTCTGCTGGTTGCCAGGGGATGGAATTTGACTTCAAGGTGATCCGCCAGCGTCTGTCTGGAAACACCACGGCAGCTTTGAAGTGGAAGTCTCGGTTTCAGCGGCTAACCGGTTTCAGATGTGACAATGTAGTTTTATGGGCTTAATAATTCCGACACATGTGCGGCTGGGGCCCGCGCCGGGCCCCGCTCAGGGGGCTGCTGCAACTGCTATTCTGAACTTCTGATTTTAAAGCGAAAGATTAGGGATGATGAAACCGAGCGCTCACGGGCAGGGGGCCCTGCAAACAGGCTTCCCAATGAGCTGCAGATGGTTTTCGTTTCTTTCTTTTCAAACTTAAAACAGAGCTTCAAGATCCGGCAGGGGCGTTCCTAGGTTTTGCCCATCGGTACTTCTGGGTTAGGACGATTTAATCAGACTTTGTAATAACCAAATTTGGAATTTGCATGTGGAAACCCAGTGATTTGGGATCAAAGGGTCTCCTAAAATAAACATATGTGTCTCTTCACATGAGAGTGGAAACTTACACCCTGTATGAGGTCTCTGGCTTCTTCTTATCCCTTTCCCAGCCTCTCACAATTCTGCTCATTTTAAGAAGACATGAAATGTATTTCACACCCCGCTTACCCTGGCCTGGGGAGACTTATTTGTTGGCACTCATCCACCCCCAAACCACCCTGACCCTGGAGGGAACGGTTCCCCAGGCCCCCCCACGTGGACCTTGCTGGAGATGACGGCCACGCCTGTGGTAAGGAGACTGAGAGCGCACCCACTGATGACACAGCAGGCTTCCCCAGGCAGGGACGACACGTTTCAGCACGGACACTAAATGTATGTGAGCATACACATGAGTGTGTGCATCTAGTCTATGAATACATATATGTACCGACGCGTGTAATAGACACCATATAGACACAGTACGAATGCACGACACACACGCAGCATTTTCACCCTCGATCACTGAGAAGTGACCATAACATATGCCCCCACCCTCAGGGGTTTCCATCCTCAGCACCTGGAATGTTGCTTTCCGTTCAACACTAAATGTTATAGTCACTTTGCAGGCACGCAGCGCACCTCACTTTCTCCTCCCGGTTGTGCTGCTACTGTTTTTGTCTTCAGAGCTAACGATTCCGAGTTTCACAGAAAAAGGAAAGTCCAGGGTGATCGATCTTCCAAACGCAGCTGCTGTCCCCTGAGCACACTGGCTGCAGGTCACAACACACACACAATGAAAGCAGGACCCGCGGCTCCCAACGCCTGACCCCTCCGCACCCTCAGCCACCCCCATTCAGGCAAGGGCCATGCCCCCGCGTTTCAGATGCAGAACTGGTCTTCCCCCAACCTGGATGCTTCCATGGGAAAGCCCGCCAGACGGTTCATTTTCTTTCATTCGTATTAAAGCCTCGTGCCTCCTATTTCGCAGGAAGCTCATTTCAAAGCTGGGAGGGAACAATGTATATTTAAAGCCTGTAAGTCAGAAGGTGCCGTGAGTTACGACCCGCGCACGTCCGTGCCCTTAGCAGAGAGGAACAGACTGGACGAGTGGAAGGGCTGCTCTCTGATGACAGCGCCGGGACCCCGGGCTGAGCGGCTCGGAGAAAAGCAGTGAGTGTGTTTTCTCCTGCAGAAAGCACCTCTGTCGTGTCATGTGGAAACACACCCTGCACACGGAGACGACGTAATAACCTCAGCCCAGCTCTGTTGTTGTTGGCCGAGGCTCCGGAGATCAAAGGAGGGAGGCCCAGGCCGGAGGCGCAGCCCTCCCTCAGCTCTGGTATCTGGCAGCGGCGGCCGCGGGATCTTAAAGGAGCAGAGACAAAACCTAAGCTACTTTTATAACCACCAACCCAAAGCCCGCCTTAGAGGAATTTAGTTGAGACCCCACAAGTGAAAGATGAAGTGTTTGGAGGAAACCTGCACACACGTGTGTTAAGCGACAATCTTGTCCTGAAGCCAGGCCCAGGGTCTGTGCGGTTTGGAAAATGAGGGGGGGGGGGGCGGAGAGGGGCACAAGCCCAAGTGCAGGAACACCCCCTCCGTCCCGCCCCCTGACCCCCCCCCGTGCAGTCCTTCTGAGGTTGTTCTCAAACCACAGAGCAGGAAAGACCCCTGGCGCAGGGTTCTCGGGATGAAGACCGTCTGGCACCGTGATGGTGGAGCTGGCCGGCCAGCCAAGGACCCATTGTCTAGCCACTCGGGCAGCAAGCCTTTGACCCAATCCTTGCCTGTCGGGGCTCTGAGCCCCCCAGACAAGCCATGACTGATGTGGTCAACATCCACTGGCCCTGCCTGCTGACCCTGAAAAACCTGAGAGCAGGAACTCTGTTCCCTCTGTCCTTGCGACAGAGGACGAGCACATTCCTTCTCCATCTGGGCGGTGTTCTGTCCATGACAAGCCCCAAAAGAAGGGGAACCAAGGACAGGGCTCCCTGAACACTAGGCCCAGCACCTTCTGGGCAGCTCCCCTTCAGCGCAGCCAGAAGGCTGGTGCCACCCTGCGCTCCCTAGCCACTCCAATAGGACACTGGGTGGCACTGGACATCCCCAATGGAGGGCCCGAGCCTGAGCCAGGCTGGGGCAGGTCCTCCTGACCACAGGCAGGAAGCGTAGGACCGTTACCACGTTCTAGCCGGGGGCCTTTCTGCTGGTGGCTGCCAGGCTGCAGCCTCTCCTTAGGGACATGGGGGCCAGAGTCACCACCTCCACACACGGACCACAGATGTGGTTGACTCATCACCCCAACCCCTCCCCGAGCTTCCTGAAGAAAGCAGGGTTGGTCTCTGCTTAAAATACACCTCAGGCCTCTGGAGGAACTCACCGAACAGCCATAGCACCACATTCTCCAAGGCAGCGGTTCTCAACCTGTGGGTCGCGACCCCTTTGGGGGTCGAACGACCCTTTCACAGGGGTCGCCTAAGACCATCGGAAAACACATATAATTAAATATTGTTTTTGTGATTAATCACTACACTTTAATTATGTTCAATTTGTAACAATGAAATTGGGGGTCATCACAACATGAGGAACTGTATTAAAGGGTCACAGCATTAGGAAGGTTGAGAACCACTGCTCCAAGGGCTAAAGACAGTTTTGTTTGAAAAGAAAACCTAAACCACTTTAAACAAAGCAATGGCGGCCCCCCTTCTCGGATCCAGCCCTTTTATCACAGCTGGGAAGGCGGGGTCTGGGAAGCCCGAGAATGCTGACCCGGTGGGTGTGGGGCCCAAGGGCCGTCTGGCCCTTCTCCTAGCAGGCGACACTGTCACAGACAAAGTGTCCAGCTTCCCAGAGCTGCAGACAAGTCTGGGAGGCAACCACGCTGGCGTTTAGTGTAGCCGCTTCTGGGAGGCGGCGATGGAGTGTAGGCCGGGGTTACTGTCACCACCCTTCTCCTCCCTGTCCTACCCACGCCCCCACCCCAGACCGAACCTGGAGACGCAGGGATGGCCTCTCCCACTTCTGTCAGAGCTTTCATCAATGCCACGTCACTGCTGAAGTCTCCACCCCCCTAGCTTCTCATGCACCCTTGCTTTAGTGCTCCGGGCACCAGAGGCCCATGTTCTGACACTTGCTGCCTGGGTCCCCCACAACCTGTGAGCCACACAGTGCCTGCCACAGGCAAGGGAGTCTGCTGGTCAGAGCCTGGGGGGCTGCCTGGGTTGGGGTTCCAGCTGCACGACTCCAAGAAGTGTGCCTTGGGCAAATCTCCTCACCCCACTGTGCCTTGGTTTCCTCTCTGTGGAAGGGGAAATGACTGTTGTAAGGGGTAACCAGTAATTGCACCAAGTGCTGTGAATGCATCACACTCCTGAGTTAACAAGTGAAGGTCTGTGGGTGTCACCCCAGGGATGCCAGGTACGCCCGGAGCTGCAGGGGATGCAGTGGGAGGTGGGGAAAGATGCCGAGAGGCCTGGACGCCGACCATGGCGTGTTGGACCATCCAGGTCCCCGGACAAGAGGGAAGGATGAGCCAAAGGCCACCGGGATTGGTGCACCACCTGCAGGGAGGTCCTTCTGAGCCTAGGATCAGGTACGTTTCTTTTTTTATTTCAGAAGACAAACCTGGGCCTCTCTTGCTCCTGAGCGCAAGAGGCGTCTCAGAGGGTTCTCCACTTGAGACCTGAGACACACAGGGATACAGGCAGGACACAGCCCGGGAGGGTCCGGCCACTGCCGACTGACAGCCCAGGACCACGGCCGTAGCCTCATGTTAGCCAGCGCTGATGGCAGAGGGGCTCCCACTGTAATGAGCCACAGCCCTGGCCCACGAGGGCTCTGCACACCAGCGCCCCAAAGCCAACCCGCCCAGGCACTTCCAGGAGTGTGTTAAAATAATCTCCAGTTTGAATTCTTATATTAAAATATGCCAGGTTTTGCCCGAGCCAGTTTTGCTCAGTGGCTAGAGCGTTGGCCTGTGGACTGAAGGGTCCCAGGTTCAATTCCGGCCAAGGGCACATGCTCAGGTTGCGGGCTTGATCTCCAGTGGGGGGCGTACAGGAGGCAGCTGATCAATGATTCTCTGTCATCATTGATGTTTCTATCTCTCTCTCCCTCTCCCTTTCTCTCTGAAATAAAAATATATTTTTAAAAAATGCCAGGTTTTGTTATTGTTGTTGTTTTGGGTTTTGTTTTTGTTTCTTGCTTGCTTCTCTGATTTCAGAGCTCAAACTTGTTACAATTTCCTTGGGAGACATTGCAGAACAAAAGGAAGTCCTTCCCCTTGGGCTGGCCCTCATCGTGAGCAAAATTCCAGCTGGCGCAAGGAACAGGACCGAACAGACCCAATTTGTTTCGTTCTGGCATGAAAAAGGCTGCCAGGGTGCCTGCCATGTATCCATCAACATGAAGTGGGTGAGGAGCTCACAGGCCGCAGTGGGTGTAGTTCAGGGTGAGGCAGATGGTGTCCCTGCAAGGCCCAGAGACCTTTACGCTCAGGCTTCTCAATGGAGGGGCACCCCAGCGAGGCGCTCAGCCCAGAGAGATGGTCATCTCAGAGAGGTGGTCAGCCCAGGGAGGTGCTCAGCCCCAGAGAGGCGGTCAGTCCAGAGAGATGGTCATCCCAGAGAGGCGCTCATCCCAGAGAGATGGTCATCCCAGAGAGGTGGTCAGTCCAGAGAGATGGTCATCTCAGAGAGGTGGTCAGTCCAGAGAGATGGTCATCCCAGAGAGGCGCCCAGCCTAGAGAGATGGTCAGCCCCAGAGAGGTGGTCCAGAGAGATGGTCATCCCAGAGAGGTGGTCAGCCCAGAGAGATGGTCATCCCAGAGAGGCAGTCATCCCAGAGAGGCGCTCAGCCCCGAGAGATGGTCAGCCCCAGAGAGGTGCTTGGCCCAGGGAGGCACTCAGCCCAGAGAGGCGCCCCAAGAGGCGCTCAGCTCAGAGAGGCGCCCCAAGAGGCGCTCAGCCCCAAGAGGCAGTCAGCCCAGTAAGGCTGGCAGCTCCCCAAGAGGCGGCCCTGACCAAAGCCAACACTGCGTTTTGCTGTTTTGTTTCCAGGACTGCATGGTGTACTCCACCCAAATGGGTGACTGTTACGCTGTTGAGACATCCAGTTTGTGGGCGGGATCGCTTTCACCTTGTGTAGAAATTAAACAATGGCTGTCCCTCCTACTTAAGGAGAGTGACCCCAAGCTCCAGGCATTGTGGCAGCTTTGCCTGGCATCCAGTTGGACAAATTAGGCAGAACTGAGCCTTCGAAGGCTCCTCGGTGACTCTAGGAAGCAGCTGATCACCCCGTCTGCAGGTACCAGCCTAGCACTATGAAGAGAAATGAGAGGGGAGGTGATGGAAGGTGCCAGGTGGGAATCCTAAAAGGCCTTTGGAGAGGGACATGTAAGCAGACACCTGAGCACAGGAGGCAGCAAGCAGAGCTGTGTGGGGTAGGCATCTAGACAGAGGGGCAGCATGTGCAAAGGCCCTGGGGCAGGACCAGCAAGCAGGCCCCAGCAGAGTAGGCCCTCTCTGAGGAGGTTCAGGGTCAAGACCTAGGGTGAGGGGTGTCAGCCACCTGGGCTTTCACTCTGAGGAGGTGCTGGTATTGGCCAGCCTTATGTTCCAAACACCCACTTGGCTCGCAGAGGTAGAGGGGAGAAGCTGAGGTCTGGTTAGAGGGGAGGATGATGGGAATGGGGAACAGAAAGGGAGGAGGTAGAAATGGCTAATTATGAGAGACCAAGTTGACGGGTTCCTGAGGAATGGGACCTGGGTGTGACAGACAGAGGATGAAGGGCCACTTTGCTGCGATGGAGGGGCTGGCCAGTTGTGTTGTGTCCTGCCTTATTCCCACAGGATGCAGGCAGCTTCCTCCTACCTCAACTGCACTATGAGGAGGGGAACTGCAAGGCCAAGGCGGGAAGTCTCCTTAACATTTGGGGACACTGCTGTGCATGGTGTGGGGAGCGGCTACAGCGTTTGGACAGGTTCAAGCCTGGGACTAATGAGAGGGCACGATCCTCTCGTGGCAAAGCCACGTGTAAGTCCCAGCACAATTATAGCCAAAGGCTGTAGTTGGAAGCTTGACCTTATGGTCCAAACCTGTGGTCCCACGTGGCTGAGTGATACAGGCTGCGGGAGCTGCAGCAAGTAAACAAAGCTTGATCAGGTGCAAGTAATTGAGTAGATTCGAAACCCGCGAGAACGTTATAACCACGCCCTTACTTTGCCTCCTGGAATCTGGCTATAAAATAAAGACTTGGGTTTCAGGCCGTGGCGCTGTCGCTAGCTCTCCATCAGAGAAGGCTGTCCCACCCAGACCCAGCTTTCTTCTCTTGTCTGTCTTTTCTCAATCCTTCACCGCCCCCTCTCAGGCTCACCGATCCTGGCTGTGCTGACACGGCACACATGGAGTGACCCGTAGCCCCTGTCAAGGGGGGTGCCTCAGTCTACAGTGGACCCCTGCTGTGTTTCTTCTCAAGCTAGGTAAGTCAACGAGCCTAAACTGGCCCCAGGCTAATTAAACGTTCCAGATGTAGAGACAACCACATCCACAATCCTGCGTCTAACGGGGCCAGATGTGGGGCTGAGCTGGACTACAGTGCCGGGCCCGCCCTGCCGGCACCCTCCCTTCCAGGCCGGGCTACCAAAGAGTCACAGAGCTGACCCAAATGGGGACCGAATGGTGAGCTGCATAGCACGGTCGAGTTCCGGCGTGGCTGAAAACGAGCTGGTCAGTACACCAGAGGTTTGTCTGCATTCGTGGTTTAGTACCTAGTTTTCCTGAGCATAAAGCTCAAATCTGGATACATTCTTAAATCAACACATGCTAAAAATGGAACAGTGTTCAACTGTCGCTCAATGTGGACACTGAAAGGGTGGCCTCAAAATAAGGATTCCAGGTGGCAACATTAACGTGAAGACCACACCCACCTGGGCAGAAGAGCTTTGCTGAGAGCATTTGTTACTAAGTCCCTTTTGTGCCAAACAGAACAGAAAATTTCGAGCATTCTGACTCTACGTTTTCGTGGGTCATGTACTGGGCTGAACAGCACCCCCAGAACCCACGCCCGCTCACCCGAAACCTCAGAATGTGACTGTATTTGAAAGTATTTGCAGATGTGATGAGTTAAGATGAGCTTATGCTGGATTGAGGGTCAGCCCTGATCCAATGACTACAAGTGTCCTTGCGGGAGGAGAGGACACAGATGCAGGCAAGAGGCTGCGTGAAAACGGAGACGGAGACTAGAGCCATTCGGCCAGAAGCCCAGGGGCGCCTGGAGTCCCAGACGTTGGAAGAGACAGGAAGGACCTCCTCCACAGCCTTCAGAGAGCACAGCCCTGCCAGCAGCGTGATTTCAGACTTCTGGCCTCCAGGACCGAGAGAGAATACATGTCTGCTGGTGTCACCAGTTTGTGAAACTTGGTGACGGCAGCTCCAGGAAACCAACATGGGTAGCTTCAGGCTACTTTTTTCATTATTTAACATATTTAACCCTAAGGCCCTCCCAGCATGTGCTTATATGGATTGGTTGTCAAAGTCCTATAATTTCTGAACGATCTACATCAGAGGTCAATGACCACATGACAAGACCAGGTGGCTGGCTTCCTTCAGGAAGAACTACCCAAACAGCACTGGTGGGACCTGGGTGGAGTCAGCCCAGACTTCTCCTGAGGATCCAGGGGTCCTACGGGGCCGTGGGCCAGCCCTCTTGGGTATAGGACACACATGTGGGCATCTGTAACCCCAAAGGCTGGGGGTGCTCGTCCTCCTCAGGGAGCAGGATCTGAGAGAAGCTGTCCCTCCAGGCCGGGAGGACGGCCACATGCCCCAGATCATCAGGGTCTGCGGAGCTTCCGGACAGAAGAGAGGAGAGGCAGAGAAGGAGGAGGAGCAGCAGGAGGAGGAGGAGATGAGGAGGAGGCTAAGGGAGTAGAGGAGTAGGAGGAGAAAAGGAGGAGGAAGGGAGGGAGGAGGAGGGGGGAAGAAGACAGGGAGAGAGAGGAGGAGGAGGGGACTGAGGAGAGCGGTGCCCATCCCTGAGAAGAGAGTGGGGCAGGGGTGAGGCCAGCCTCTGCCTCACCTTGAGCTGTGTCCAGCAGGCAGGCCCACCCCACCAGGCGGGTGTAGTGGTGTGGCTCGTGTGAGCGTCCCCGGCCCGGCCCTCACAGAGGCTCTGGGTGTCTGTTGCAGGGAAAGGAAATGAGTGCTCAACGCATTTTCTTCTCCAGATGAGAACAGGGAAACACTTTCTTATAAGAGTTAAAGTGGGGATAGTTGAACCACAGAAAAATATCCACCCTTCCTTCTTCCAACCAAAACAACCCGAAGGAGTTACAGGAATTGGCTCTGGAAACAGGAAACAGAAAATGTGGCTCACAGCTCCCCTCCCCAGACCCACCTTCCCTGGAGCCCTTCCGGGGGATCTACGGGTAGCAGCAGGGGATGCTCATGGAGGCAGCGATGCCCAGAGACTCTGCAAAGCCAGGGCACAGGCAGCCACCTGGTGCCGGGGGCACTGCCTGCGACAGGTTGGAGAACGAGGCCGTAGGAGCCTCACTGCTTGAGGACCAGACACCCCTTGGTCCTGCTCTCCCAAATGACAGGTCCCAGGTCAGAGGACAGCAGAGCCGAGAAAGCCCTCTGACACCAGGGTGAGCAACAGGGAGAGACCGTCTCAGGAGAGACAAGAGCATCTCCAGTCCTAAGCACCTGGGGGGCTCAGGAAATACAGAGGGTGCTGAGGATGGGGGTGCAGAGTCAGGTACAGTGAAAAGACACGGTTCAGAAAGTAAAACGGTAGGAAAAGGTGCCCAGGGGCTCGGGCTGAGAGTGGGCTGCGTCCCCCGGCTCCCTCGGCTGGGACCGACTGCTTCCTTCCGATCATCATAGCCGGCAGCCCAGCCACAGCAGAGGCAGTGAGGAGAGCACAGGTGGACGTGCAGGGAGGACAGGTGGGGGGAGAAGGGAGCTGAGGAAACCCTGTGGTCTGTTAGGGACTGAATTGTGCCCCCTCCCCCATATGTGGAAGTCCTGCCCTGGGTGCCTGTGGATGTGACCTTATTTGGGGTTAGGTTAGGGTCATTGCAGATGTTGTTAGTAATATTAGGGTGGAGCCTGGTCCAATATGGCCTGTGTCCTGACAAATGAACATCCCATGAAGAGGAAGACGCACAGAGGGATGAGCACATGAAGATCTGGGGAGGGGACGGTCTACAGGCCCAGGAGGAACCACCTTGATCTCAGATTTCTGGCTCCAGACAGTGAGACCAGAGTCCTGTCGCTGAAGCGACTCCTGTCGGTGGTGCTGGTGCGGCCGCTCAGGAAACCCATACTCGGCAGCCGCCAGCCTCCCCTCTCCCTGTGCAGGGCTGGGGCACCTTCCTTCTCACACCAGGTGGGTTTCTGCTGTGACGCTGTGTCAGCTCCTCACCCCATATGTGTGGAGTCATCAGAAAAGCACCTTCCAGGTGGGCACCGGGGACCATGTGAGGCGGAGAGCAGACCCTCCACACTCCCCCCAGGTCTCCTCACAAGTAAAAGGGACACAACTGCAGTGGGTGAGCCCTGGGGTCTGTCCCCGCTGGGCACCAGCTGGGCCTGCCTACAGGCTGCCTCGGGCCTCAGGGGCTGCCCTGAGAACTTCCAGGGACAACACAGGCCTTTCCTTCCAAACCGGACACTTTCTGAGGCAGGTGTCCACCCAGGAGCAGCTCCGCTGCACACCTGCAGCACCGGCGATGACCTCACAGTGACTCAGCCAGTGGCTTTCCTCAGATCCTGCCTATTGGACAACTCAGTTCAGATGAACTGTGCCCAGCTCAGGCCTCAACTACTGCTTCCGTAGACCACGCCTCTGCCAGCTAGGGGACTGGCATGGGCTTCCTTTCTTGGGGAGAAGAGGCAGGGCCACAGGACACCATGTCCCCCACGCCTGCTCAGTGCACCTGCCCATGCAGCACGGTGCTCCTTCGTAAAGAGGATGACCCCGTGGGCATAGCTCACTGGTCCTGGTGCAAACGCACAGCCTCATGCCCCCAGCCCAGGAGCACCTGGTGTCAGAGCTCGAGAAGGTCGGGAATGGAGCCTGACATTGGGATTTACTGACCACATGTGGGCTGCTGTCCCACAGGCCACCCTCGTAGCCCACCCATGGCGAAGGATGCAGAACCGTCCCTGCCCAGCAGTGCCAGAGCCAGCTGCTGTTCCCGACTCTTCACATCTGTCACTTCCTCTTTCCGCATACGACTCCAAGCAGAAGCACACGGCCTGTGAGCCCCGGAGGACCAGCTGTGACCTAGAGACATGAAGGTGAGCAGCAGCCCCAGGCCTGGAGCCGGGTCTGGGTGGCTCTGAGTCACCACACAGGCCACCTCTCACTAACGGTCCTGTAAGGGAAGCCTTCGGGGGACAAGCTGCCACATGTTAAAATGGCCGTGTCACGGGGTCCCCAGTTGTTATCTGTGAGCAGAATTTCTTTGACAACCTCTGTTGGGGCTGGCCAGCTGGGCACTCTTTGGCCATACAGCGAGGGGTGGAGACAGAGGACATGGGCCTTGACCTCTCACCTCCTGAGGCGGGGAGGGCAGTGCTGTCCAATCCCCACACCCACACTCGGGAGGTTAAGCCATGTCTTGATCTGTGTTCTCACCCCCTTTGACTTGGCCAGATAGCTACCAGGGCTGAGCGCTGATTTCTGAAGACTGCAAAGTTGCACAGATTTTTAAAGAAAAGATGAGATTTAAGCTCTTCAACAACCAACACCCTCAAAGTTATTCAAATGCCTTAACACAGTGAAGATGTGGAAATAGGTGGCAGGCGTGACCTGGTTGCAGCATGGTGTTTTCTGCGGTGGCTGATCACCTCCCTGAGGAGGCAGGGTGGCTTCGGGTCCCTTCTTCCCCTTGGGCAGCTGGAATTTCAGCTCCTGCAGCAGCAGCATGGGCTGTTTGTGCCTGAGGAAGCCATCACCGAGATCTGCAGTCTTCAGGCTCCTTCACTCTGCCTGCGAACCCCCCCTACCCCCTCAGAACTGTGTCCCTGAAGCAGCCCTGGCCTTGCCTGCCTGTGGAAACCAGCGTACCCATGGACACGGAGGGCCCACATTCTCTGACACCACTGCCCCATGAGAACATATCTTAACAGGTGCCATGTCTCCTGGGCAGGCCAGCAGCACATGGTGCATTTCCAACAGCTTCCTGGGAGCTTCTCTCGAGACCAGCATCTCAGGGGAAGTGCCTCTGTGACCATTGTCCTGGATGGGGGACAGGTTCTGCAGCCAGCCTGCGGCCCCACTGTGGCCAACCCCAGGATCTGCTGGCCTAGCCCCAAGGCCAGGGTCCGAGCTCAGCCTCGCCTGGTGGACATGAGTCCTTGACACACAACATGAGGGTGCCTGCATCTGAGCTAATGAGAGGTGGGCATACACAGTGCTCGTTGGTGGCTGAGCCCTTCAATGGGCACCTGGTTGGGGCAGGTGAGGTGCATGGCATCCAGCCCGTCCACACGGCCCTCAGTCTCTCCTGAGTGTCTGATGCTGCTGGCCGCCTGCCTACAGATGACCCCAGCACCTCCTGCAATCCCCACTGACACAGGGACAGCCAGCTGAGCATGGTGGCTTCCTTTCCCTCTGGGAGTCCTCTCTGCAGACAGCACCCGTCCACATTTCCAGGCGAGGAAACGAGGCGAACTTCAGCTACTCACTCCAGAAACACACTCGGAGCAGCGAGCTCCCTCGGGGTCCTTAGGTGGGTCCCATCACCCCTTTCCAGGAGGTGTTTCCCACAAAGTGGCCTGGTGGCTCCTCAGATGTGAATTAGTTGGGACCCATTGGCTCATCCTCAGGTAGAATGGGGTCCAGGAGGGCCATTTGCAATTTCAGAAGCATGGGTGGGGGTGAGGGGCTGATGAGGCTGACCGTGGAGAGAGGCCCTTGGTGCTCGGCAAGGCCTGGACCCCCAGGACTTGTTGTCAGCTCCCCCGCATCCACGTGAGCCTTCAGGCCTCTGTGCACATTTGTGCCGGCCTCACCACATGGCGGGGCCACGCCTGAGGGCAGGGACACGGCTGCCTGTATCCGGGGTTCCCACAGTGGGTGCCAAAAGAAAGTGAAGAGCTGCCAGCCCTGAGGCCCAGACACTCCACAAAGGCTGGGACTCCGTGAGGTTAGTATCCCAGAGCATGGGTCACAGAAGACAGAAGGTCGTCCCCAGGGGCTGCACTGTGGCTGGAGGACCTGCCACCTGTCTCACTGCAAGTCACATGGAGGATGCCTCTTTCTTCAGGAGGCCTGTGGCCGATAGCCAAGGGCTCCATGGCATCCACACGTCTCAGGACACACGTTGATTGCTCTGTGCTGACTGCAGATGGGGTGGTGTCCAGACTTCGTACAAAGCCAAGGGAATTTCCCAGGGATTTCGACAAGAAGCCAGAGTTAACGTCTCAACGAATCTTAACTGAAATGTGTAAATCCTGCTGCCGCCATCCACTCTGGCGGCATGGTGAGTAGGTGGGCAGGTGAGCACTGGCTCCTGGGCTGCCAGGTGAGGGGGAAGGAGCAGCCCTGCCCCACCACAGCGGATGAAAGCCTGCTGCAGAGACAAGAGGGGTCGGAGGTCCTGGTGACTCGCCCCAGGGAACTCTAACCAAGCGGAAGGCACCAAACCATGCCATGCGGCTGAGTCCCCAGATTCCAAAAGCAGTGAGAGGCCACCTGTGGACAAGACCACGTGGAGGGCAGGTGGAGTTTGCTGGAAGCCAGAGGTCTGTCCAGAGGTGAGTCTCCCAGTGGGGTTTCAGGGTTTGCCTTCTAGACTCCCTGCAAGTCTGCTTCGGTCAGGAACATGTGCAGCAGGTCAGTGCACACAAAACTGTTGTGTGCACATGTGGGCAACTGTGTGTAGATCCTTAAAGCTGAGAGCCACCCAAGACAGTACGGGCAGAGCCTTGCCCAGCTGCCTGTCCTGAAGCCTTAGAGGCTGAGAAGTTGCGTCCTTTCAGACCTCAGAGAGTCCCACCAGGCAGGAGGCCTCAGCCAGGCCCCAGGGGCCTTCCCCACTCATGCACTTCTGTCTCAAGTCTCAGTTAAAATGCCACCTCCAAAGTTGCCAAAACATCCCTTTCTCGGGCTTACAAATGGAAATCTGTGTTTTATCCACAACAAAATTTCAATTGTTAGCAGTGATTCTTATCTTCTGAACTTTCCCCGCCTGGTGGACATGAGCCTCAGGGCACGTTGGAGAAATTATAGAGAGGCGGACAGAGGGTGAGCGACCGTGTGCAGGGAAGGGCGAGTTTCCAGAATAATGACAACCGAATCTCCACAGAACCTCACCGTGACCCCTGCTGCTCCGTGGCTGGCCCCACCTGTAGCCATGGCCCTGCTGCTCCGTGGCTGACCCCACCTGTAGCCATAGCCCTGCTGCTCCGTGGCTGGCCCCACCTGTAGCCATGGCCCTGCCAAGTGCTGCTGGTGCTACCACCTATCACTTCTCATAATTTTCACACATGTATGAGCTCAGTTACTCCACTTCTTAGATCCTCTGTGCTGCACTTGCCAACATCCCACATCACCCTGGCACAGCCCTGGCCCTTCAGGGGCACGCAGCAAAGAACCGACACAGGTCCTGCCATGACCAGACTGCAGCATTTCGCAGAACCAACAGCAACACTATTCTACTAGTAGACTGTGAAGCAGGGAGTGCGCTCACCCGGAAAATGCTAGTATTAAGAACTTTTTTAGATGAACACTAAGTAGATACCAGGAGCCGACGTAACCCATTAACAATTAAGGGACAAAACCAACTTCATTTCCTTTATTTTGGCGACAGTTAGATGCACTTTATTTCCATGAGGCCATTTGCCACAGTTCTTGGGCAACATACAGGGCGAGCTTCAGGGAGGGGAAGAGCGTGTCCCCTCACTGGCCCCAGTCAGACTCACTGGGTGGCTGCCTGACCCAGGCTGGCCCTCCTCAAGGACATCACCTGGAAGGCAGAGGTGATGGGTGGAGCTCTGGGCACCACACAAAGACGGGGGCACAGGACACTGGGCTGGAAACCGGAGATCTGTAGGATTCAACACCCAACATCCCCCGATTGAGCAACTTCCAGGGGCAGACCCTGGAGCAGGGGTGGTGAGGCAGGGGTCCCACTGAACCTGGGCCAGAGCCACCCAGTGTATGCCCAGCGAAGACTGGCAAGCACGGGAGCAGTGACATGGCAGTGGGGAGGACACCTGTGCTTCTGTGGCCAGGTGAGGGGCCTGGTCCAGGAGGTCTAAACTCCAGGCTGGTGCCTGGCGAGGGGCTCCCAGCCCCATGACGAAATGAAAATACAGCAAATGCAGTGCTATTGTCTTAAAGCTAAAGTGTATTTAATTTAAAGGACCATCCTGTATTCTGAGATTTTGCTAAAAGGACCTTTCTTTCATGACATCAGGGTGTCTTAGTCAGCTAGGGCTGCTACAACAAAGACCACAGACTGGATGGCTTATACACAGCAGACACTCATTTCTCACGGTGCTGGGGGCTGGACGTCCAAGGTCAAGGTGCCACAGACTCAGTGTCTGCTGAGAGCCTTATTCTGATTCACAGACAGCACCCTGCTGCTGGGTCCTCACGTGGCAGACCCGACAGGGAGCTCGCTGGAGTCTCAGAAGGGCAGGGACCTCACCATCAGGGCTCCTCCCTCATGACCCATTCGCCTCCCTACTGCTTCACCTCCTAACACCATTACCTTGGGGGTGAGATTTCAACAGATGAATTTTGGGGGAACACAAATATTCAGACCATAGCAGAGGGCAAAATGAAAAGAGAACAACCTCAGCCAACTCCCACACCAATCTTTCAAAAACTGTCCCAGGAGTGGCATCCATCAGCCTCAAAGATTGGTCCAGCCCGAACTCTCACAGCAACGCCAGGGAGCCCTCAGCTCAGGGGAAGCACTGCCTGGTGCTGCTGGAACCACCTCGTTATGCCACCACCTTCTGAACAGGTGAGAGCAAGCGCCCAGAGTCCTAAGGACTGAGTGAACCATGTCCCCAGGGACAAAGCCCCCAGGCAGTACAGCTGGTGGAACCAGGCCCAGCCTAACCCTGGACCATGAAGCTAACGCTCACACAGCTTCCCACCTGCACCCCCCCCCTTACCAGCTACACACAGGAGAACCAAGCTAAGATGTACCATCCCTTTATCAACACCCCACTTCTCTCGGAAGAGAAAGACGGCCCCGGGCTGCTCCCTGGGCAGCACCCTCATCCTCAGTACCAAGAAGCACAAGTCCATGTAACATTACCATCCAACGTTATGATGACGTCCCAGAAAGTACCTTAAAATGTATTTCCTATCTCCACAGGCGTGGAATTAAACCTTCGCTCCCAGAAAGCAGGAACTCTAACCCCAGGATGGGTTTGATTCAGGTGCAGTGTTTACAAATACACTTAGAACCTTTCATTTGTCAACTGGCCAGAAGAAGGTCGTTCCAAAAACAGACATGACTTCCACTGAGCAGTGGAAAGAGGGTGGGGGGTAACGGGCAAGCAGCGGGCCAGTAGGGGTCTCAGCCATTGGTGTGGCCGGCCATCTACACAGATCCAGCTCACACTAATGCCCATCCAGCGCCCACTTTCTCCTGCTTGGCAAACATGTGAAAGTTTACCCAAGGCCCCTCTGGTGCCACCCCTCCCTTCAGGCAGTTCTTTGCTTCTGGTTGCCCCTGGCAGCACCTGCAGTCTAGGTCACCCCCATTCCTCCCCAAGTCCTTCTGGAGTCTGGCTTTCCCATGAGCCTCCCTTGCAGGCCAGTGGTCACCCACCCTGCAGATGGAAGGCCTCTAATGCTGGCCATCTTTGCTGTGCAAGCGATTGATCCTAAAGCAAACCATGCCCCCTCCCCGCCAAGCCTCTAGCCTGGGTTGTTACGGGCTCATCCTACTGGCTTGGCCTGTGGAGCCTAGGGAGGACAGGTTCTCTGGGCCCAGCGGGCACCACTCCCGCCCGGACATCTCAGCCTGCGCCTTCTAGATTTGGGTCCCCGCGAGGGGGCACAATTCTGGCACTGGCCCCGCGGGCCGAACCCCCCACCCAGACCCGGTCACGCCTACCTGCTTGTCCCGCGCGCGGTGCTCCACGCCGCCGCGCCGCTCCGCCTCCACGGTGCCTTTGCGGCCACTCGAGTACGCAGACACCACGAAGCTGTCCCCTGCGGCCCCGCAGAGGAAGCGCGGGAACCGGGCGCCAAGGAGGGAAGGAGATGCGCGGTGAGCCCCGCGGGCGCTGAGCCTTAAAGATGCCCCGCCGCCGGCGCGCCCACCCCATTCTCCGTTTCCGCGCGGCCTGGGGTGCGGGGCTCCAGCTGGGGAGCCGGGGCCGGGGGTGGGGTAGGGTGGGGGCCTTCGTGCTCCCGGAGATCCCGCGGCAAGGTCCCCCCACCCCAGGGCACGGGGCAGAACGCACGTCGGGCTCTGGGCTCCGGGTCCCGGCCGGGTCGCCGCCCCACCCGGCCCGCTCACCTTCAGGGCTCTCTCTCCGCTTGAAGGCTGCGGCGGCTGCGGCGCGCCAGAGGGAGGGCGCGGGAGAGGGAAGGGTGAGTGAGTGGCCGGCGCCCGCCCGCCAGCAGCCCGCCCGCCGCCCGCCCCGGGCCCGAGTCTCACCGTGCTTGGACTGAAATTTCCCCATGCTGCCCCAGCCCTGCTGCCGCCCGCGCTCCGGGCGCGCGCTCAGGTGCGGGTCTGGGGTCCGGTGCTGGGGCTGGGCCGGCGGAGGGGCCGCATGGACCGGGCGCCGGGCCTCCGCGCCAAGTCAGGGGGAGTGGGGTTCCGGGGTCCGGTGCAGCCGGGACGCTGGAGCGGGCGGGCGGGCGCGGCGACAGCAGCGACAGAAGCTGCCCGGTTCCCTCTGAGCGCGCGCGCCCGCGCTCGGGCTTTAACGGCGGCCCCTGCAGCGCCCCCCGCGGCCGCCGCCCGCAGCGCACCGCCCCCCGGATCCCGACCCCCACCCACCTCCAGGCCCCACGCAGCCTGGTCTGGGCCCGGCCTTGCTGGGGTGTGTGCCCATTCCCGTACGTACGTGGGGAAATGCCCTCGTCCGTCAGCAGCGAGGACTCCGGACAAGCGGCCTATGAGAGTGGTCAGGGGCTGCAGGGACCCTTCGGTTCGGTGCTGACTTTTTTCGGGAAAGCTCTTGATCAGGCCATCCTAAGCCATGGGGTCCCCAATTCTAGAGAAGCCAAAAGACTCTCCTTTAGCAGGAGAGGACCCTGGAGCACTGCCCCAGGACTTGGGAAACACAACCTGCATCTTTGTGGCTGGTTGTGTGGTGGGTGGGGGATAAAACTTGGGGGGAGGGGATTCAGAAGGCAGGAGGCCATGGGGGAGGAGCCTTAGAGAGGGGGCCCAGATGAGGAGAGGTGTCTCCACAGGACCAACGCCCAGCCTTGGCCTGGCTGGTGTGGACCAGTTGACCTTCCCAGAGGTCCAGCGCCAGCCTCTTTCTGCCCCACAGTAATCCAGGACGGGAAAGGACCAGCACTGGGCTGTGGGTGGGATGCACTCTGACCCGCCCCCCCCCCCCCCCCCCCAACTTTGACCTTGGCTGGACTCCTGGGCAATGTGGGAGTGTGTCAGCCACCTCTCAGAGTTCTGGGCCTGGGCACCTGCGCTCTGCCGCCTCTATATGAGGGACAGGGCTGCCAGCGCACCTTTCCTTCCCTCTGCATTCCTCCCAGCCCGTCCACCTGCCCTGGTGACCCCTCCCTCAGCACCCTCTCTGTTCCCTCCCCTGCATCCCTCACTCTATGAGGACCCCTGCCCTTGCCCAGTTCTGTATTTTCCTGGGGGAACCATCCTTTCTCAGGTTGCCACTCTGCTCACCTTCTCCCCTTGCCTCCCCTGAACTTCCCTTGCCCACCTGTATCTCCTCCAGTGGTTTCAACTTAGCAGGTGCCGTAAGCCTGTGGTCACTCCCATGTCCCCAGTTTCCATGGATGACCCCACCATGGCTTGGTGCCAGCTCCAAACCCTGGAGGTAGACTGCTGTGACAGGTTACTCACCTGCCCAGGCCTGGCCCACCTCCTTCTGCTTCATGGAGCTGGGCCTCTCCAGCTCACTGATGTAGCCAGCCCCCACCATCACCAGGACCCTCACTACCTCCTGCCCTGAGATAACAGGCATTGATGAGTTGATGTCCAGCCAAGCCTGGGGGACGATTCGTATGTATCATCATATCCAATTCTCAGGCCATCGAGGGGCAAGTACAGTCATCACCCACTTTACAGTGGCCCAGAGCACCCCATGATTCCCCCAGGTACTCAGCTGGTCAATGACAGAACCAGAGATAGAACCAGTGTCCTGCTCCTGACTCCTGTAGACCCCTTCAGTGACCATCAGCCTGCAACCAAGCTGCACACAGGTGTGTGACTACAGGGCATGTGAACCATGCAGTGGGCACCCTTGCTTGTGAGCTATTCCCACCAGGCCCCACCTCTCTCTGGGCTGTCCTCCCAGACTCTTCCAGCCCCTCTCTCTGTCTCCCATAAACTTATGTGGCCTTTAACCCTCAATTTAGAACATAATGGTTTGTCTTCTCTAGTGGCTTCATGTGTCCTATTAGTGTGTTTGTGACAATAATAATAATACTGTTGTAGTTTATGCAAAGTAACAACTTAGAGATTGAAGCCCTTTCAAATGCTTGTGACTCTATCCATCACCCTGTACCAACTAGAGGGTGGGTGTGCAATCCGTGTGCAGATGAGGTCCTGTATGGAGAGCCCTGCAGTGATGCTCACAGACGCTGGGAAGTCCACACCCACCCCCCACCCCCCAACACACACACACACACACACACACACACACACACTGCTATGGAGAGGTTGGCTGGAACACCAGGCCAGGTGTGTTGGCAGGGACTATTGAGTCTCATTCCTGAGGCTCTGGTCTTTGTTAAATTCAGATGGTGTAAAGGCTGGAGAGGGCCGGGATGGTGCATGGGTGCCCCTGGAACCAATTCCCACTCCCTCATGCCCCCCCCCCCCCCCAGTGTCTGTGGCCAGTGTCTATGGTCACATTTATCTTGTCACACAGAGCCAGGCAGCAGAAAGTGCTCACGTGATCCACGTGGACCTGTATTACCTGGAAAAGATTTTAAATTTATTCTTAAACAGTTTCATAGATATGTAATTCATATACCCTCTAATTCACTCACTTGAAGTGTACAATTCAATGTTTTTTTAGTATCTTTGCAGATTTATGCAACCATCACGTCAATTTTAGAACAAACCCCAATCTTCCCATCAACCCCTGCCTCAGGAAGCCACAGTCTGCTCCTGTCTCCTTGGATTTCCATGTTCCGGACATTTCATGTGGATGGAATCGTGTGATTTCTGCCCTTTTGCGTCTGGCTTCTTTCTCTGAGCGCAGTATTTCCAAGGTTCATCCCTGAGGTGGCGTGTGTCAGAATGCCATTCCTTTTCATGGCTGCGTAAAATCCAGTGTATGGACGGACCATGCTTTGTTTACCCATCCATCTACTGGTGGACATTTGGCTTACTTCTACTTTTTGGCTCCTGTGAACAGAGCTGCACAAGGCTTGTGTGGACACGATTCCATTGCTTTCGGATGGGACTTGAGCGGGACTGGCTGGGTCACATATCAGCTCCCTGTGTAATTATGTGAGGAGCCACCTCTCCGTGGGCCCAGGTGTTTTCCAGAGCAGTGGCTTCACCTCACAGTCTCACCAGCCATGTGGCGAGGCTCTGTTTCTCCACATCCTCAAAGACACTTGTTACAATCTGATCTGACCTTTTTTTTTCTTTGTCTGACTTTATTATTTTGGCCATCCTGGTGGGTGGGATGTGCTGTCTCACTGGTTTGATTTGCGTTTCCCTAATGGCTAATGATGTCAGGCTAATGATTTCATGTGTTTATTGGCCATTTGCATATCTCCCTTAGAGAAATGTCTGTTCAAACCTTTGTCGGGATGTAAAGTTCTTTATATATTATGGGTACAAGTTCCTCATCATATAGATTATTTGCATATATTTCCTCCCATCCATGGGTTGTCTTCTCACTTACTTGATGGTGTCGTCTGAAGCACAGAAGTTTTTCAGTTCTGAATTTCAGTTTATCTATTTTACCTTTTGTTATTCCTGCTTTAGGTGGCATACCTTTGAATTCTTTGAGTCTTAATTTTTTATTTTCTGCCCACATGGCTGCAGCCAGGAGGCAGGGCATAGCCAGTCATTCCAGAGACTCCCATAGTGCTGGAAAGTTCTTTACTCCAAGAAACTCTATTCCTGCTCTAGCTGGTTTGGCTCAGTGGATAGAGCATCAGCCTGCAGACTGAGGGTCCTGGTTTCGATTCCGGTCAAGGGCACATGCCAGGGTTGCAGGCTCAATCCCCAGTAGGGGGCGTGCAGGAAGCAGTCGATCAATGATTCTTATCATTGATGTTTCCATCTTTCTCTCCCTCTTCCTTCCTCTTTGAAATCAATAAAAAAATATTTTTTTAAAAAAGAAAGAAACTCTATTCCTTAAGCCCCCAAAAGGTGTAATAGAGGCACAGATGGGCGGAGGTGAGACTATCTGGGGGCAAATGGGCAGGGGACCCACCCACCAGGACACTTTGGAGGTCTCTCAGCCAGATGTATGGACGTCCTCCTCAGGTGTAGACAGGACCACAGCAGCTTCAGGCAGCCCCGTTCACACTCGGAAACTGGAGAAGGAGCTTTTGCTAGGAGGGTCCTGTGGAAGGGCCTGTGTACAGGGCAGGAAGATGGGGCCGGGGTAGCCCTCCTGGTCAATTCCACCCCTGTGCCTGAGGAGATGATGATGGAAGGAGATGCTGCACTGAGGCAGACACTTCCTGGTAAGGCATGAAGGCAGCTACCAGGGCTGGGGCCAGCCCCTAGGCTTTGCTTATTGCTCCTGCGTCCTGGTCACTCTCTGTCTGGTGGTGTCAACACCTCAGCCAGTGACCCCCACCTGCTCCTTGGAAAGACATCCAGGCCTCCGAGGGGTCTGTTCCTTGTTTCCATGATCAACGCTGCTCCCTCCAGCCAGTACCCAGGCCCCTCCCAAGCCTCGTGCTGACTTTCAGGAAAGAACACAGGCTTCATTCCTCATCTGGGCACCCCAATCAGGCACGTCTATGGAAAGCACATCTATGGGCACGTCCACATGCCCCAATGCGTGGAAAGCACAGATTCACAGATTTGGAGAGGGCCTTTACTGGAGGCCACCGCATGGTGCTCAGACTTCAGGGATCCCAGGAGGGCTCACCTGGTGTCCTGGCCTCTCCACTGGGCATAGCTGTGGCTGTGTCCCTGACCACTGGGCACACAGCTCTGTCCACCTGCCCAGTGAGACACCAGTCCCTGCTAAGCTCAGCTCCCTGGACTCTGTCTGAGAGGAGCTCGCAGTGGGCACCTTGGTGCCTCGAGGAGCATGAGGGGCCTCCAGATCTCCCTCAGCTCAGGCTCCAGGCCTGGCCACTCAGCCTCTTGTCACTGTGCCTCCCAGCAGCATAAGGAGTTCAGCTTGGCGACGATGCACACGCCTTGGTGATGCCCACGTCCCTCTGCTCAGCCCACGTGGGTCTGTGAACATCATCCACCCAGGGTGACCTCGTGTCCCGAGTGTCCTGCCCACCTCCCAGGCGCCAGCAACAGGCTTCCCCACATCTCCAGCTCCATGTGGGTTGGGCTTGAGGGTGGGGGACCTCACTGTGGACCCAACTCTGAGATTTTAGGGTGCACTCACTGCTTGAGCTCAGGAAGGAGGGGCTGGAATGCCAGCTTAGAAAATGACATGTGCACTTGCCCATTGAGCAAGGCCTCTCCTCGGAGCATGACGTCTAGCTGTCCTGCTCCCTGGCCCCAAATAGGGGCCTGCAGAACCTTGGGGGACCCGGGAGTCCCAGGCCTTCAGAGGTCCCTTTCTCCATAAAAACACAACATAAAACTGACCCTAGCCACTCAGGAGATAGAGCGTCAGCCTGCAGACTGAGGGGTCCCTGGTTGGATTCTGGTCAAGGGCACGTATCTCAGTTGCAAGCTTGATCCCTTGCCCTGGCCGGGGCGCATGTGGGAGACAACCCATTGATGTGTCTCTCTCACATTGATGCTTCTCTCCCTGTCTCTACCCTTCCCTTCCACTGTCTTTAAAGATCAATAGAAAAATATCCTCAGATGAGGGTTATCAAAAAGAAAAAAACAAAACAAAATACTGTATCTTAGAACTGTGTCTTTCCTTGTCATTCTCCCAGTTCCGTGGTGTCATGTCTGAATGGTGGTCAGCCACCTACCCTGTGCCTGTGGGGTGGGCCTGCAGGGACTGCCTCTGGACACCCTGCTCTGCCCTCCCCTGACCTTGGGCCCCTGAGCGTCCTCACCCCAGGGAAAGCCCGTGTGGGGAGGGATATTTGCAGCATTTCATCCACCACAGCCCAGAGGAGAGGGATAACGGGAACGCGGGATGCGCCAGGAGCTGAGAACAGCTCTGGCCCAGAGCAGCTACAGCTCGAGTCCGGCCCAGAGCCCCTGACTGCCCTGCATCCTCCAGGTCGCTGGGCAGCCCTTGGGAAGGTGGGGGCCGGGGGGGGGCGTGTCTCACCTGTGTCCTGCATTCTCCCTTCTGCATCATGGAGCCTCCAGGACAGTTTCGCCTGTTGATAAAATCAGTTCTCAGTACTTTCAAAGAGAAGGGCTATGCTACAGCCACACCTGCCGTTACTAATAGGCATCCTTGTGGGTTTTCAAAGCCTTCTCATTATCACATCAGTGCTCCCAAAACCCCGGAGGTGGGGGTGGGGGTGGGGGTGGGCAGGGTGGGGCACCTTGTCTCTAACAGGAGGACATGCTTCCTGGGGGCCGAACAGCCCAGTCACCCCTGGCCTGAAGGACATGCCTGAGACGTGAATCGCCTGACGCCCACATCTGTGCCCACAGCTGCACTGTCTGTGCCACGTGTGCTAGCCTGGGTGAACTCTCTGCCAGGTGGGAGCCACTATTGCCTCTTCGGGGTGGGGAGCAGCTCTCTCCAAGCCCCTAAGGAAGCTGGCACCTTCCCCTGGTCACAGGGGTAGGGTGAAGAACGAGGTCCCTGCCCCAGAGGTGTGAGGTGGGGACGGCAGCTGAGAGTGGGAAAGCCTCTGCTGAGAGAGGCGAGGGTGGCTGAGCTGGGTCTCTGATGACGGTGGGGGAGGCAGGCCTGGCCAGGGAGGGACAAAGGGCAGTGACTCAACTCTGGTGAGAACCCCAATTGTCTAGCGGCCCCGAGCATGGGGTGGGGGTACTGCTGGGTGGCCCAGGGGGTCCAGAGGCATGGTCAGCCCTGATTCTGAAGGTTCTTGGGGCTTCAGGTTCCTGGGAGCCACAGAGGGTCTCTTGTCTCCTAAAATGCACCTTGTGGGGGAGCAGGGACCTCAGGCAAGGATTCCAGTCTTCCCAGGCTTCACTGTAAATACTGTATCAATATGACATGACGTGGGAAATGCCCGCCAGGCCTGAGGCCAATGGGTGCCTGCTCCCACAGCCCAGCCCGGGGTGGGGGAGTGGGTGGGGGGGCAGGGACTGGGTTACTCAGTGAAGGTGGGGTGGGAGGCTGTGCTCATGTCACTGAGGTCTTCCCCTCAGCTGCCAGCGAGGCCCCGGCTGGATTTCCAGGACTCTGAGTCATGGGTCCGTGGGGGTCCCACACGTTCATGTTTCTCGGCCCCTTGGGTGCCCCTGTGAAGACCTGGTGCTGGGACCCTGCTTAGCTGTGTGACGCTGGGTGGGTCCCTCTACCTTTTCATCCTCGTAATGGGTGTAATTATGGCAGTCTTCAGCCAAAAGATGGACGGAGGATAAGACAAGATAACCATCAGCAAGCAGGACGAAAGAAGCCGAGGCTGCCTCGCCTGAGCTTATCTGGCCCCTGAGAGGGCCCTTCTTCTCTCATCGCCCGCACCTGTGTGAGGGCCTGGGCTCAGGCTCTGAGAGGGGCCTGAGAGGGGACGGACCCTGCTTAAGTCTCCTGCCGGGGATGCCCAAGCCTCTCAGCACAGGTCCCAGGAGAAGGGGTGGGGTGGGGGGGCCTCTTCTAACCCAGTCCCAGCCAGGCAGGGCCTCTCCGCTGTGTTCCGCTCCCCCTTCCAAGTCCCAGGGGGCTGGGTCCCCCTTGGTTTGGGAAGACCGTCCCTCGGGGAGCCCTCTCTGTGAGGTGCACAGGCAGGTCGTGGCCCCTCCTGGAGAGAGTGGTAAGAACCTCCTCCGAGGGGAGGCAGCCTCTCCCTGAACTCTCGTTAGCCTTCCGGGAAGACCATCCTGGGCTCCATTTCTCTTGTTTTTACCACAGGCGGGGGGTGGGGGGGGGGGGGTGTAAGGAGAGGGGAAGGCAGGGGAAGGGGGGGGACTTCATTACGGCTCTCACTGTCTCTCTGGCCTGGGGACCAGTTTCTGGGAACCACCGATCAAGCACCTCCCTAGAAGAATTTGCAAATAAACGAGGAAAGAGACTGAAATATGACCATAGGGCTGGAGCTGAAGCGGCCGTTCCTCTGTGGCCAGAACAGCCTGACGGAGATGCCAGGGTGATTGTCCCTCCTTCCTGCTGATGGTGGGGAACCAACATGACACTCAGGCCAAAGCCCACGCGAGCCACCGGGCTCCCAGCGTTTCCCCGGGGAGGGGGCTCCGTTGCTTCCAGGGGACTGGGAGCTCCTGGGCCAGCAGAGTCCTGGGTGGGGACTGCCTGTCATGAGGCCAGCCAGGTCCCCAGGAGTGAGGGCCGCTCAGCCCTGCCCGTTAGAGTTGACCCAGCACCTGGCCTTCCCAGTGCCTGGGTCCTCCTGACAGAGCCGCGCCCCTGTTTGTAAGAGGCCCCCAGATGCTGCTGTGCAGCCTGAAGAGCTCCTAGACCTGCAGACCCCCTGGGGTCGCACCTGCTGGATGCGGGAGCTGCTTCAGGAATGAGGCGAGACTTTTATTTTGTTCGTAACGTTGATGAATGTGGGACGACTAGAGTGGTGACATCAGTGCAGTTCTGGTTTACGGAGCCTGTTCATGACCGTGCGAGGCTGGGCGTCCGTAGCCTCTCAGAAGTCCAGTGTCCTCAGCTCAACTCTGGTCTCTCTGATGACTGTGTGCAGCCCCCTGAGGTGTTTTGTGGATCGAGTCCTAAGAACTCGCGTCTTGGGCTGACCCTGGATGAGACTGTGGAGTAGGAGGAAGGGGCCTTTGACTCAGTGACCACTCGGAGCACCAGTGAACACAGTGGGCACCTGTGTTCTGGGTGGAACGTCTGAGAAGAGAATGTGGTAGCTTAGTCATGTTGAGGGGTTCCACACTGAGAAACATGTGCTTGTCTTTTGGGTCAGGGCACCCACCATGGGGCATTTTCCTACAGACAAGCGTGTGTGTGTGTGTGTACAGGTGTGTGTGTGTTGTGTCCCATTGAGCCTGGCTTTTGAATAGTTGAAATCATTGGAAACACCCTAAACGTCCACCAATGGCAACATGAGTGCAATGATCACATCCACGTGACGGAATACTATGCAGCCTCTAAAAATGGTCAAGCTCTGAGCAGACTGCAGTGGGACAATGTCCAGGACTTACTGTTAAATGAGAAACAGAGCCATTCTCAGAGCATATTTTTTCTATGATCCCATTTGTACAAAAACAGCCCTATCTGTGGACGCGTGGGAAATGTCTGCAAGATGCACATTAAATTGCTAACAGAAGTTGCTTCTATTAGAAGGAGGATGGGAGACCTTTGTTTCAGTTCTGAACTTTCATGGTTTTTTTCTTTCTTTCTTTTTTTTTTTTTTTTTACAACAAACACATGCTTTTTAATAGATGGGGGAAATTTTTGTTTTAATTACAAGTGTAAGGAGAGACAGATGGCAGAGAGTGCCCCCGCCAACCCGGAAGCACTTGTGCTGAGAAATGTATGTGCAGTCGGTTTTGAGCAAGGATCCTTCTGCAGCGTTCACTCCAAGGACTGGTTAACTGATGAACTAGTCCTCCTGCAGTCCCCTCTGGTTCTAGGGTGACTAACTGCTGCAGCTCCAGGCCGGCAGACTCCCCCAGGGAGGCCTGAGGAAAGTGGAAATCAGAGAGAGAGCACTTTAAGGACGAGGGTGCCCTGCTTTAGGGAGTCCTGTTAGTGACCACGCGGAGACTGGGCGTCTGGTTTTGTTTTCTTTAGAGACTCATCCATAGGGACCAACGGGCTTTAACGTCTTGGATTGGTATTGTCTTATTTGTTTCGCTCTAAAGAAATAAGGGTCCGAAGTCTGTGTTGAAAACTGACCACCGTGTCTCGGTACAAGAGGGGCCGTATGGGAAAACAGGGAGCACGTCTGATCCAAGCAGTCGGGCTTCAGGCTAACCGTTCCCGCCTGGACACCGGCGGCACCAAGAGGAACCGCTGCTTCTCCGTCAGGGGCTGGAACCCTGGCCCCTCGTCCTGCCTCCCGGTGGCCAATGTGGGAGGCGTTTTCGAGGTGCTTTTCTACCTCAGCTGCACAAGGACAGCCGCTCCTCCAGGAAAGACTTCCTGTGAACGTGTTAGGTCTTCTTTCAATAAGAAGAGGAAAAACAGAGCCTCTGTCTGTCTCTGAAGACACGCGGGGCTCAGGCTCAACACAAGTTGAAGGAGAGGAATACATATGATTCTTTGTTCCTTACCCCAACCTTCCCTGAGGTGAATGACTGCTTAGAGACAGAAGGTAAATGGAGGGGTCACCCACCAGCAGAAGCCTGGCCCGGAGGCCCAGGCCACGCACACCGCGTGGCCCACTTGCTCTGAGGGACATTACCTATGGAGGGGGCGTATTTCAGTCCCCACGCCCCTGCCCGCCTCCAGAGCAAAGGCAGCGCTCTTCTCCGAACAGTTGGCAGGACAAAGAAGGAAGTCGGCTTGCAAAAGGCCAGCGACAAAACATGTCTTTTGTCTTCCTGGGGTGGTTTCCCCTTTGGGGGAGCTGTGAATGGCTACTTGTGGCTTGGAGGACACAGGGGGAGCCCAGGGCGGTCGGACCCCAGCTGCCCAGCAGTGCCTGGTGGCTTCTCTTTTATGTTCCCGTGTCCCCTCACCTGCGGGAAGAGCTGCTGGATGTTTTACTGCAAACCTTCTCTCCAGACTGGAAAGAACACGCATCTTATTCCGCCCCCGTGGAAGGGGGCTTCTCCTTAAATGTGGCCAGACACTTATTTCCAGCCTCCCCAACGTGTCCCAGGAGGAGACACCAACTGTGTTCACCCTCTTCTTCAGGACATGGTGCAGCCCTGCCAGCCCGCAGTCACTGGGAGTGGAGGCTGAGCAGGGCACGTGGGCTGAACCCAGCAGTTGCGGGCGAAGGGGACATCTGGGAGAGGAGGAAGTCCAGCGGGATTGGCTGGCGAAGGTTTCCAGGTCTGCTGAGGGGTTCCCTGCCCTCCCTGGCTGGAGTGAAGAGGGAAGGGAAGCGGTGGCATCATTTGGATATTGCTGGTCGGCATCCCTGCAAGCTTTGGATGGAGACCTGACAACCATGAAAGACAGAGAGGGAGGAGAGGTGCCACTTCATCTTGGTGGCACAGAGTAAGTTCATCCTGGGTAGACGGAGCGGGGACCCCAGAGCTTCAGAGCATGGCACCCCCCCCCTTTTTTGTTAATCCTCGCCTAAAGTTATTTTTCCATTGGCTTTTTTAGAAAGAGTGGAAAGGACGGGGGAGACAGAGAGAAACATCAATGTGAGAGAGACACATCGATTGGTTGCCTCCTGCATGTGCCCCCACCAGACAGGGCATCCAGCCAGCAACTGAGGTACATGCTCTT
Organism: Myotis yumanensis; assembly: GCF_028538775.1. NCBI lineage: Eukaryota > Metazoa > Chordata > Mammalia > Chiroptera > Vespertilionidae > Myotis > Myotis yumanensis. The sequence goes on from NW_027223755.1 coordinate 28,884,614, forward strand.
GACCAGAATCGAACCTGAGACCCTTCAGTCATCGGGCCAACACTCTATCCACTGAGCCAAACCAGCTAGGGCTGTGACCCCAAATTAAATAGGAAGAGAGATGTGGCCACCTGCGATGGGGGTGAGGGGTCTGCATCTCCTCCCTGCGGCAGGACCATAGGGTAGGGCAGGCCCCCAGCATTTGCACCTGCTGGGAGGATTTTATGCTCTGATGCAGTTATCCCAAAATGCTCTATTTTCCCAAGAAAGCAGCCTGCCATCCTCACTTATGAGAGAAGGAGGCATCATTAGGGAGACTCTTCATTAGGTTATTTTGTCAAAATATGGCTAAGCTGCTGAAGAAAACACCCTGCGACACCCCTCCCTCCAGACCACCCTGCAGGGCCTTCCTGTGGAGCTCCCCTCTGGGTTTTTAACTGGGGGACCTGTGTCTTCTCCCTCCACATTAGCTGCTCCCAGACCCCGGCCCCCCTCACTGCCCCTTCCTGTGCGCAGCCCACCCCTTCTTCCCTTCCTCCTGAGCTGTGGCAGCCCCAGCACGTCTCACCTCGCATCTCTGGAGACCACAGTCCCAATGGGCTCCCTGGCTCGGCTGCAGGTGTGCATAGGGCTGGCCCTTCTGGGAGCTGACAGGATAGTCGATCCCTGCCTTTTCCAGCTACTCCAGGCCATGGTGACACTCCCCCACTCAGAGCCAGCATCGTACCTGAGGGCTCCCCAAGCCGCATCTCTTGGACTCTCCATGTCTTGCTTACCCCCCACTTGTAAGGACCCTGTGGTTGTCCTGGGCCACCTGGATAACCCAGAATCACGTCCCCACTTCAAGGCTGACTGGTCAGTAAACCTGGTGCCCCCTGGCCCCATAATCTAACAGTCATTCCCCGGACTGGGGTTAGGACCTGATGTCCATGAGGGCTGTTATTCTGCCTGGCATCCCTTCTGCACTCAGACTGGAGCAAAGGGGACGTTTGAAAATATACTGGGATATCTTGACCCTGCCTCACCCCAGAGATCAAAGCTCCTCAGGAGATTGAGGAAATCATGGGTTTCCCCTTCTGCCGAACCTCATTCCCTTTCTCGCCCACACCTGTCGCCGTAGCTCCTGCAGCTGACGCCGTCCTGCCCAGCTTCTCCAGAAAGTGTGTGTGAGGGTAAGACAGCAGGGGTCAGGTGGGGCCCAGAGAGAGGGAGATCTAGAGACAGACAGAAGGAGAAGATACAGAGAGAGGGAGAGCCAGCGTCTGCTGCCTCCGGGGCCGGCGTGTGGGATGAGCCTCTTCCTTGGGGAATGCTCTTTCTCACGCACCCAGGTGAGGCTCTGGGCATCAGGGCTCTGGCACCAGCAGAGCAGGCAGTTACCTGAGGCCCTGGAAGCCCAGGTCGGCTGCTGTCATCACATTTGAAAACCAGCGGTTGACCAAATGTTCCCTGAGAAAGTTTTCACTTTGTGTTTTTATTTCCCAATCACTTTAACCCGAGGGAAGAAACCGGAGTCAGGACTCTCTGGTGGGGCGCCTGCCAGAACCCTCCCCCTCACCCCAGGGGCACTGGCCCCACCCAGACACACCTGTGGGTTCCCAGGAATGTATGTTCAGTCACCTGGGAGCAGGACCAGCAAACACTGTGCATTTGTGTATCCTTTAAACCAAGGGAGCCCACATCCAGGAGTGCACGCAGCTCCTCACTGCGGAGTTTGGCCAATATATATATACACACACAGGGTGGGGCAAGAGTAGGTTTACAATTTTATATATATATATACTAGAGGCCCAGTGCACAAAATTAGTGCACTCGGGGGGGGGGGTGGTCCCTCAGCCTGGCCTGCACCCTCTCACGGTTCGGGAGCCCTCGGGGGATGTCCGACTGTTACCACCGCTGCGCTCACTATGAGCCTGGCTCATGGCTGAGCGGGGCTCCCCCTGGGGAGCGCACTGACCACCAGGGGGCAGCTCCTGCATTGAGCGTCTGCCCCCTGGTGGTCAGTGCGTGTCATAGTGACCAGTTGTTCCGCCGTTCAGTCAATTTGCATATTAACCTTTTATTATATAGGATACTAGGGGCCCGGTGCACAAAATTCGTGCACAGGTATGGTCCCTAGGCCTGGCCTACAATCAGGGCCATCTTCCCTAGCTGCCCGCAGCCGGCCCTGCCCCCCATCACCCCCCACCCCCCCCCCCATTCCCCGTTCACCATCGGGTGATCGGTAAGGGACCAAGAGGTGGTCAGTGCGCCTCATAGTGACTGGTCCAGCAGTAGTTCTGGTTGTTCTGCCGTTAGGGTCAATTTGCATATTACCCTTTTATTATATAGGATAATCTCCCCAAATAAGGACAGACAGGAGGTCCCTCTCGGTCAGTGCCTGGCCCAGACATCCCCCCACCATTCCTGTCCCCTGGGCCAGTGCCCACTGTTTCTCAGCTTCCAGAGCAGAGCTGCACCATCCACTGGCCAGCCTCCTTCCACCCTGGGGACTCTGGGAGGCTGCCTCCTGTGATGTGACATTCTCCATCCTGTGGCTGACCAACCTGCGGGCAATTCCACGTGGTGCTGTGGTTGACCCAGTGTCTGGGACATCTGTGCTGGCCTGATGGCCTCTCACACACTTACTCTGGGTGTCAGCCTTGGGGGGATGTGGCCCAGGGATGGGCACGTGTCCAGCTTTGGTGGATGTGCCCAGCAGAGTACCTATTTTCTCTCGACATCACTGTCTTTGAGCCCTGTCCTCTCCCCAGCCCCCGCCTGTCCTTGGCCCCTGACCTTGGCACTCTCCCCCCGCCCCCAGCCTCCTCACACCAGCCGTCCAGCATCTGCAGAGTTGGCTTATTGTGGTTTCAGTTATGAGCGTTATTGACAAGCATCTTCCCACACGCTTCATGGTCACTTGGAAGTCCTCCCTGGGGACGTGCCAGGTCAGGCCTTTGCTTTTAAGTCGGCCATCTCTCTCCTCAGTCCAGGCTCCGGATGCCTCTGTCAGCTCTAACATCTCCCCAGACAGGGCTGGACTCCTCCCTCCAATGGTGCTCTCCGATGAGCAGACGTGCTTAACTTTAATAAAGTCCCCTTGATCCCAACTTTCTTTTATGATGGGTGCTTTCTCCGTCCTATTGAGAGATCTGCCCCCGGGTCATGAGCATATTTTCATTTACTTTCAGAAGTTGTATTTTTTTCACATTCCCATGAAGGTCCATTAAACATCGTAAGTTTATTTTTGGTTTGATGTGAAGTAGGGGTCACGGCTCATTCTCCCTCCCATGCAGACATTCAGTTCATTCGGGACCAGCTATGCAGAGACCTTCCTGCTCCACTTACGGGCAGCAGTGTCTTTGGCACCAGCAGCTCTGTTCTGTTTCACTGCCTTTGCCTTCCCTGCACCAATGCCCCACTCTCGGGGAGCAAGGGCCAGCACCCCTTCCTCTGCTCCGGCCCTGAGTGGGGCCCTGAGCAGAGGTGCTGGATCCTGCAGAGGCTGCCCTGCGTGTCCACCTCACCTGTCATGGGGTGCCAGCTCCAGGGCCCCTACAGGCTGGGCGCTGAGCTCCACAGAGGGCCCCTGGTGAGCCGAGCCATGGGGATGTCCACAGAGCAGAAAGAAGAATGCATTGTTTTCCAGGAAAGCATTTAACAAGACACCAGCCAAGACAGTGTAAGAGAAATAAATAAGGCACAATCGGATCCTTTATTCTGCAACATTCCCGGCTCCACTGTTTTCACAGACTATGCGCTGGCATGCTTTTCCTGCCGCCCCCCGTCCGCCTCACGCCTCTTCAGCTCTCACGGTGAGCAGCCTGGTATTTCCCTTTGACCATAGTGTTTATTAAATATCGATTGCAGTAATAAGAAACGATTTCTACCAAAGTCAAGAGGAAAAGAAAACATATCAAGTAAACCAGAACGTTTTTGACTTGCTCCTGTTTTAAAAGGCAGAGCCCGTGAAAACAAGGCGGGCACCTGATGTGCAGGCCATGGAACCGCGACGTCTCAGTGAATGCGCTTGGGAGGGGGAGATGGAAGGTGGCTGAAAACTCCTTTTGTCGTACTTGTTGTAAATGAGGGGTGTCTTGGCAGTTTTTTGATAAAGGCATGAAAAATAAGAAAGTCAAAAGCAAGAACCTGAAAGAAAATTGGGTCCCGGGAGCAGCCACAGAGCTCCATGAGGAGCTGTCCACTACACATCCCCTCCCCAAGGTCCCCACCCCCCACCTCAACCCCGTGGATGGGCCAGACATGGCGAGTCTGGGGCCATCTGGGTCACGTGTCTTGTTCGCTGAATCTGTGTTGTTGTCAGGAGGATGTGGGGTGACCACCGGCAGATCCAGGCCGACCCCAGGATGGACCTCATCCCTGGACTAGAAATCATGGTCTTGCTGAAATCATGTATCAATTAGTAGTTGTTTGCAGATTCCTTTATATATATATCTATGTGCTATCAATAATTAAAGGTAATATTATTTCCTCCTTTCTGTGTCTTTTACTTGTTTCGTTGCACTGGAAGGAGCCTCGAGGAGAATGTTTAATTAAAGTGGTAAAAATTGGTAGCCGCGGCCCTTCATTCAGCATTCTGCACGATGTTTGTAGAGAGTCTTCATTATACAAAGGAATGTACTTGCTTTTCTTTCATTTCTGAGAGTTGTAATGAATGGGAGTTGAATTTTTCAGAGCTTTTTTCCTGCATCTGTTGAGAGGATTGTTTTTTATTTTATTTGGTTACATGTGATGTATATTGATTTATTTTTTAATGTTTTACCATGCTTGCATGTCTGCATTGCACCTCAGTTAGCTGTGCTGCAGCTTCTATTCTGTTGACTGTGATTTGATAATTTTTAGAGCATATTTTTGTCCATGTTTTTAACAGGACTATGCAGACTATTAAATTGCCCTTGCATCCATGTTGTCAAGTTGTGTTTTACAAATTTTGTTTAGTTTATCTAAATTATCAAAATTATTGGCATAAATTGTTCAGCATATTTTTTTATTATTTAACATGGGTTTTTAGCGAGAGTGGAAGGGAGAGAAGGAGGGAGGAGAGAGAGCGAGAGCGAGATCGAGAGCAAGAGCGAGAGCGAGAGAGAGAGAGAGAGAGAGAGAGACATGTGAGAGCAATACGTGGATTGGTTGCTTCTGACCCAGGCCGGGGATCAAACCTGCAACCCAGGTATATGTTCTTGACTGGGAAGAGAACTCACAGCTTTCCAGTGTACAGGCTGATGCCCTAACCATTGAGAAACACCAGCCAGGGTTTATTTGTTCATTTGTTGCTTTCAGTTTACCATGTATCTTGTTATTTTCGATTTCACTGTGGTCATAGACTATTCTCCCTATGTTCTCAACCCTTAACAAGCAGTTGAGGCTTTTTACTGGCCCAACATGTCATCAATTTGGGTTTATGATCCCTATGCACTTGGAGAAAAAGTGTATCCTGCAGTGTCTCTTAGATGCAGGGTTCTGTGCATGTCAACAAGGTCACATTTGTTTAATCATGTTTTTCAAATCTTCAGTATTCCTACTGATTTGTGTCTGTTTGCATGGTGTCCTTCTCCCATCCTTGCGTGTTTATGTACTTACATTTACGTGTCATCTGAAGAAAGGAAGTTTGTTTTGTTTTATTTTTGTAATCCAGCCTGACAATCTTGGCCTTTTAATTAGGGTATTAATGTAATTTAATGATGTGATGAAATAATGATTACATTATTTTAGTGTAACTGGTGGTATATTTGTGTTTAAATTTACCACAAGACAGTTTGCTTTGTAGTATTCTCCTCTGTTTTTTTTATCCTTCTCTGCCAGTTTCTGACTAATCAAATGTCTTTTTATTATCTTCATATTAGATTTTTATTATTATTTTAATTATTTCCCACATGCATTCTTTTCCTTAAAATTAAATTTATTGGGGTGACATTGGTTAATAAAACTATATAGGTTTCAGGTGTGCAATGCTATAATACATCATCTGCATATTGTATTGTGTGTTCATCACCCCAAGTCAAGTCTCCTTCCATCACCGTTTATCTCCCCTTTACCCTCTTCTTCCTCCCCCTTTCCCTCTGGTTGTCACTATACTGTTGTCTATGTCTATGAGCTGGTTTTTTCTTTGCTTAATCCCTTCACCTGTTTCACTCAGCCCCCCAACCTTCTGACAGCTGTCAATCTGTTCTCTATATCTATGAGTCCGTTTCTATTTTGTTTGTTAGTTTATTTCGTTCACTCGATTCCGCATATAAGTGAAATCATATGGTACTTGTCTTTCCCTGACAGGCTTATTTCACTTAGCATAATACTCACCAGGTCTATCCATGCTGTCCCAAAGGGTAAGAGTTCCTTCTTTTTTATGGCTGAGTAGTATTCCATTGTGTAAATGTGCCACAGCTTTTTTTAATCTACTCATCTACTGATGGGTACTTGGGCTGCTTCCAAATCTTGATTACTGTAAATAATATTTCAATGAACATAGGGGTGCAGATACCCTTTTGAATCAGTGTTTCTGGTTTTTTTGGATACATTCCCAGAAGCGGAATTGCTGGGTCACGAGGCAATTCCATTTTCAATTTTTTGTGGTAACTCCATACTGTTTTCCACAGTGGCTGCACCAATCTGCATTCCCACCAACAGTGCACGAGGGTTCCTTTCTCTCCACATCCTTGCCAACACTAGTTGTTTACTGATTTATTGATGAAAGCCATTCTGACAGGTGTGAGGTGATATCTCATTGTGGTTTTAGTTTGCATTTCTTTGATTATTATGTGATGTTGAGCATCCTTTCGTATATCTATTGGCCATCTGTATGTCTTCTTTGGAGAAGTATCTATTCAGGTCCTTGGTCCATTTTTTAATTGTATTGTGTGTGTGTGTGTGTGTGTGTGTGTGTGTGTGTTGAGTTGTATCATTGGAGAATATGTTCTCCCATTCAGTGGGTTGCCTTTTCATTTTGTTGATGGTTTTCTTTGCTGTGCAAACATTTTTAGTTGGATGTAGCTCATATGCATCCTTAATATTATACTTGGCACTGTTAGCCCCCTGGACAATTCAAGCTCATTCCAGTCCTTTAATCCCATTTACCTATCCCAGCCTTTGTGCTATTGTTTTTTATCCTAATTTTACATATATTTAAATTCTACAAGAGATTATTGTTATTGTTGCATTCAGCCAGTAGTCATCTGGGGTTTGCCACACATTGAACTTTTCTATTGTTTTCCACAATTTCCTCCATTTTCTTGTGTTGGTTTTTTTAAAAACCACAAGATTGGTGAAAGGGGGGGGGGGGGGAATTCCCCTTCTGTCTGAAAATTTTTATTATTTATTTTAGTGAACATCACTGCTGACAAGTTTTCTCAATTTTAGTTCATTTGAATATATCTTAACTTCCTGTTTGTTTATTTATTTATTTACTAGGGGCCCAGTGCACGAATTCGTGCACCTTGAAAGGAACTGTGGGCTGTGAGGCTGCGGTGGGCACAGGGGCAGGTCTCAGCCCATACTCCGTGCTCCCACCCAGCCCCTCCTGCTGACCCCCAGTCCCCTGCCTGCTGGCAGCCCCACTCCCACCACTGCTGCTCCCACCAGCTGCACTTGCACCTGCTGATGGTGCAGAGCAATTGGGGCTGGTGCCAGCAGCAGGTGCAAGTGGGGCCCACGCGGGCAGCAGGTGCGAGCACTGGGCAGGACTGCAGCATGTGTGAGCAAAGAATTTTCAGTAACCACCAGAGGCTCGCCCCAATGACAATGACGGGTGCCCTGCTCACCTGCTCCACCATCCCGCTGTAGCCAATGCCTGCCATGTTCTGTGCTCTGCACCTGCTGCCTACACATGCCTTGTTCTGTGCGCACCCCCTGGTGGTCAGTGCACGTCATAGTGACTGGTTGTTCGGTTGTTCTGCCATTCAGTCTATTTGGATATTAGGATTTTATATATATAGATTTATTTAATCCTCACCTGAGGATATTTTTTCATTTATTTTAGAGAGAGTGAAAGAGAGAGGGAAAGACAGAGAGAAACATTGATGTGAGAGAAACATTTTGATGGTTGCCTCCTGCAGGAGGCAAAATAAATAATAAAATAAATAATAAAATAAATAAATAATAAAAATAAATAATAAAAATTTTCAGACAGAAGGGGAATTCCCGCCCCCACCAATCTTGCCTCCTGACCAGGGGACCAGGGCCTGGGCTGGGGAGGAGCCTGCAACTGAGGCACATGACCTTGACTGGAATCGAACCCAGGACCCTTCGGTCCACAGTCTGACACTCTATCCACTGAGCCAAACTGGTTAGGGCAACTTCCTGTTTATTTTCAAAAAGTCTTTTAACTAGATGTAGAAATCTAAGTTAGCTGTTATTTTTTTCCAGATTTAAAACATATTAATCAATTGCCTTCCAGCTTTTATCATTTTTGTTGAGAAGTCAGTTGTCTGTCAGTTTGTTTACTTTTACAATTTTCCTCTTTGTTTTTATTTCTGACAGTGACTGTGATGTGTCTAGCTGTGGTTTTCTCTGTATTCATTTTGCTTCATGTTTGCAGGTCTTAACAAATATATGGTTTGATGTCTTTCATTGCTTTTGGAAATTTCTTGACCAGCATTTCTTCAAATACTTCTTCTCTTTCATTCTCTCTCCTCTCCTTCTGGACCCCAATCCATTCATGTTACATATTTTCATTGCGTATGTTTTATGCTCTTTTTTCTATTTTAATCCATCTAGCTTTCATTTCTCTGTCCTTAATATTCTCTACTGAATATTATTTCTAGTATTTTCAAAAAAATATATTTTAGCTTTCCTGTGAAACTGTCTATTTTGTCATATTTCTGTATACATAATAACAACAGTTAACTTAAAGCCAAAAAATAAAAATAAAATCCATACTTGGTAAATCCAATATTTAATCATGTTTGTTTCTGTTTATACTGTTTTGTCCTTTTTTCTCTTAGTGTTTGGACTTTTGGCCCTTGGTATGGATGGAAATTGTGAGTGTATTTTAAATGCCATGCATGGAAATAAAGGTTTTAGATGATGTGTTTCCTTCCTGAGGCCACTTAAGTCATTTCAAGGGGAAGGTGAGCTCTGAGTTAAAAAAAAACAAACAAACAAAAAAAAACCCTAAATACCCAAGAAGTTTAAAAATCACAAAAGGAAAAACTCTAAGCTTATAACATCTAAAGCAGAAGTATTAGGACAGACAACATATTTAAGATTAATAAGAAAAATATTTTTAAAAATATAAGGTAAGAAATTGGTAATATTAAAAAGAAACACTATTTAAAAAACAACAAAGATATAGTAGGTATAAAATATAATAGTTGAAAGAACAAACTATTTTGAGTGCATAATAAAAATATTCTCATAAGGTTTCAAAAAATTTGCCAACAAAACCCACAATGAAAATATTTTGGGAAGAAACTTCAAAATAAAAAGGGAAACAAACCCAGGGAAAGCTGCAAGAGAGATGAGAAGAAAAAAGAAAGATTGAAGCGATACCTCTACAAAGTTTATTGTTATCTTAAGAAAAAACAAAGACCAAAGAAAAGAAACACACTAATTTCAGAACTAAAATTCTCAATAATACCAACAAAATAATGGACAGATACGTACAAAAGAAATGAAATTAAACCACCTTCTTACACCATACACAAGAATAAACTCAAAATGGATTAAAGAAAACATAGGCAGTAAAATCATGGACTTTTCTTGTAGCAATATTTTTTCTAATATGTCTCCTTAGGCAAGGGAAACACAAGAAAAATAAACAAATGAGACTTGAACTAAGAAGTTTTGCACAGCAAAGAAAACCATCAATAAAATGAAAAGACAACCCACTGAATGGGAGAACATATTCTCCAATGATACCTCTGATAAGGGGTTAATATGCAAAATTTATAAAGAACTTATACAACTCGACACACACAATCCCCTGACCCTCCACAAAGAATCCAATTAAAGAATAGGCCAAGGACCTGAATAAACACTTCTTCAAAGAAGACATACAGATGGCCAATAGACATATGAAAAAATGCTCAACATCACATAATAATCAAAGAAATGCAAACTAAAACCACAATGAGATATCACCTCACACCTGTCAGAATGGCTTTCATCAATAAATCAGTAAACAACTAGTGTTGGCAAGGATGTGGAGAGAAAGGAACCCTCGTGCACTGTTGGTGGGAATGCAGATTGGTGCAGCCACTGTGGAAAACAGTATGGAGTTACCACAAAAAATTGAAAATGGAATTGCCTCGTGACCCAGCAATTCCGCTTCTGGGAATGTATCCAAAAAAACCAGAAACACTGATTCAAAAGGGTATCTGCACCCCTATGTTCATTGAAATATTATTTACAGTAATCAAGATTTGGAAGCAGCCCAAGTACCCATCAGTAGATGAGTAGATTAAAAAAAGCTGTGGCACATTTACACAATGGAATACTACTCAGCCATAAAAAAGAAGGAACTCTTACCCTTTGGGACAGCATGGATAGACCTGGTGAGTATTATGCTAAGTGAAATAAGCCTGTCAGGGAAAGACAAGTACCATATGATTTCACTTATATGCGGAATCGAGTGAACGAAATAAACTAACAAACAAAATAGAAACGGACTCATAGATATAGAGAACAGATTGACAGCTGTCAGAAGGTTGGGGGGCTGAGTGAAACAGGTGAAGGGATTGAGCAAAGAAAAAACCAGCTCATAGATGCAGACTAATATGGTGACAACCAGAGGGAAAGGGGGAGGAAGAAGAGGGTAAAGGGGAGATAAACGGTGATGGAAGGAGACTTGACTTGGGGTGATGAACACACAATACAATATGCAGATGATGTATTATAGCAGGGGTCCTCAAACTTTTTAAACAGGGGGCCAGTTCACTGTCCCTCAGACCATTGGAGGACCAGACTATAGTTTAAAAAAAAACTATGAACAAATTCCTATGCACACTGCACATATCTTATTTTGAAGTAAAAAAACAAAACGGGAACAAATACAATATTTGTATTTGTATGTGGCCCGCGGGCCGTAGTTTGAGGACCCCTGTATTATAGCATTGTACACCTGAAACCTATATAATTTGATTAACCAATGTCATCCCAATAAATTCAATAAAAATTAAAAACAAACAAACAAACACAATGAGGGACCAGGAGGTGGAGATGGAGGGCTGTGAGAGACCACTAAGACCCTCATCTGGTCAAGGAGAATATTTGTTATCGATTTAAATAAAGGCAAAAACGAGAAAAGAGAAGCAGGAAAGGAAGAGCAAATAGAAATGCAAGAGATGACAGGACATGTCCCAATACATCAGTAGTCACTGAAAACCTAAGTGGGCTGACATGTCCTCCTGGGGCTTCACACACCTGAGTGTGCTGCACACCCCTGCCTCTCGCTTTCCCTGACCTCACCAACCTTGTTCTCCCCGTAGCCCCTGCCCTTGGTTCCCTTCATCAGAGAGTCCACATGCCCAGCCTCTGCACTCGGGCGGCATGGGTGTGGGTCCAGAGCGAGGTTGTCCTGGCTCATGGGTCACGTGTCCCCACTGACACTCTCTGCTTCTCTCCCTGGGATTCCCAGTGTGAATTTCCAACCACTCCCATGACATCTGCTGGAAGCCCCTCAGCACATTCCCTACACATGTCCTCTGTGGCTCCTTCCTTCAGGAACCAGCACCCGCCTCCTGCAGGGATGTGTCCTGGCCTTTTGCTCACCTGCACCTGACCTATCAGCAGGTGCTCTCAGCTCTGCCTTCAAACGCACCTGGAACCGGGTCACTCTCACCCCACCCGTCCAGGCCTCACTAGCTTCCCGAGCACTGGTCACAGCCTCCTCGCTGGTCTAAGTCCGATGCCCCACAGAGGACAGATCACCAAAGGCATCTTTAAAACTGAAGGTCAGGCCCTAACCGGTTTGGCTCAGTGGATAGAGCGTCAGCCTGCGGACTCAAGGGTCCCAGGTTCGATTCCGGTCAAGGGCATGCATCTTGGTTGCGGGCACAACCCCAGTAGGGAGTGTACAGGAGGCAGCTGATTGATGTTTCTAACTCTCTATCCCTCTCCCTTCCTCTCTGTAAAAAAATCAATAAAATATATTTAAAAAAATAAATAAATCTGAAGGTCAGGCTCAGTCAACTTGCAACCCAATCCCCACGCCTCTCCACTTCCCCAGTAGGAGCTGGGGTCCTCAAATTGCTGCAGCCCCACATCCTCACTGCCCCACCTCAGCTCAGTCCTGCCCCCAGGGACAGGGAGTTCTCTGCCAGAGATGTCCACAGGCTCCATCCCTCCATCCCTTTCGTTTCTGCTCAGAGGCTGCTCTGCTGTGCCCCACGCTGTCTTCTGGACCCTGGCTTTCACCGGCCACTGTGTGGATACTGGACATGTGAACCGCTCACAGCTTTTCACCCCTCACCAGGTGCCTTTACTCCAGGCCCCAGGGCGGGGGAGCCCCACAGTGTGTGAGTTTAGTGCCCCCGGGCAGAGGTGATTGGAGAACATCCCTGCTCGCCTGTCCGTTGTTGGGACGATACTTCTGGTTCCTGGGACCACCTCCCACTGTGATCACGTACCTCAGTCCCCATCCTGGGGTCTGCTTGCGGGGTCACCCCCTTGGTGCATAAAGCAGCAGCCCCTGCTTCCCTTCTCTGCATTTGTGTGAGCCTCTGCCATCACATCTGTGTGCTTACCATGCCCCCGGAGGACAGGCCCCCTTTATCTCACTGCGGGACCCCAGAGTCTGGAAGACCTGCTCCCACAGCAGGTGCTCCGGAAATTGCTGATACAGGGAACGAAGAAAGAAAGAGGCGACGGAGGATTGAATGAGGGAGGCACAGGAGGCATCTGCCGTGGCCGAGAGCAGGATGGAAACTGAAGCTCCCTCCATTTGGCCTGTGGGATTTGCCTTTATGGTTGCCTCCCCGCAGGGACCCAGGGAGACGGAGTGCTCTGCACAGCCCCCCCCCCCCCGCCCCCGCCCCGGGGAGGGGGGGGCCTCTGTTGAAGAGGAAGCATAAGAAGAGGCCTCGCAGCTCTCAGCTGGGCTGCGGGGACACCACCAGGACGCGCCGCGCCGTTCTAACCACGTTCTCTCCAGCTCTGTTCCTCATATGGAAATAATATTGGGCCTCATAAAAGATCCAGGTTCTTGTTTCAAATTATGAAACAAACATTCTCCTCGGATAATACCATGTCAAGCCGCGAGTGAGGTTTTGAATTCCAACTTCAAGGGGACGCTGAGATTAGCTCTAAACCAGAGCATGTACGTTTGTAATAAACCGGAGGCCATGTCCTGCTGCCAATTAGAAGGAGCTGTGGGATCCGTTCCTTTGAATTATTTGAATCTATGCGTATGCGAGGCCCCGTGCAAAGCCTTAAGATGGTGCACAAAAGTATAAATTCAAAAATAATTAATGCGATTTAATGTCAATGAGTAAACTTCAAAGTGCTGCAAAACAGCAGAACCTCATCAAAGCAGGAAAAACAAATGTGTTTCCAGCTCAGATCTGAAACCCTCCCCGTGGCCCAGCATTTAATCTTGTGGGAAGGCTTGCGAAACCCTCTGGACCGAGGGTGCGCGCCCGCCTGCCCCCTGCCCTCTCCCCGCGACGGCGAGGCAGGGTCATGTGTGCGGCCCGCGAGTCCCAGAGAAAAAGTTAACTGCTTCTAAGGGAGTGAAGAGAGAAGGCTTCCCTGAGTAAGCAGACAAGGCTAACCCTCAAGACACGTCCCAACGCTTAGCAAAACGGTGTCTAAACTCCTGCTTTCACTGAACGCTGCTCTTTAAAAAGGAGCCAGCTTCTTCGCTTTGGGCATTTTCTGGTCAACTTCAGCTCAGGGCTTTGCGGCTGACACATGTGCCCCCCTTCAATGCCTTTGGAAACGGAAAACAAAATGAGCAGGAACTCGGCGTTAGTGTTCAGAAGAGGAGCGTGCGTTCGCGAGCTCTGTGCTAAGTGCCTGAGGATTAACGTTAAGTGCGCATCATTTGGAACCGTTTCAGAATAACAGCGGGCTCCGTCATGAGAACTGCACGCCGTGTTTTACAACTCGCCGCTGCTCGGGGAAAGCACACCAAGATCACTTAAAATGTGCGCATAAATGTGAGCACCGTGGCCTTTCCTTCAGTGACTCTGGTGGCCCAGAAGGGTCAAAGTCATCCAACTTCAAAGGCCCTCGTGACGTCTTCCCAAGTCTTTCTCTGCCCGGAATTGACCCAAATACCCTCCCATGAGCCTCCAGAGAGGAGAATAATGCAGTCTTTCTTGGAAATCTGCTCTAATGTTTGAGTCCCTGTCAGGAAGTTATTCCTTGTCTGCGTCTCCATGACACCAATACATTAAGTCAATTAGGCCAAAAATTGAGTCACTCACCCACATGTTGTGTCTGCATGGGGCTCAACAATGGGGGGCTGAGTTGACAGGAGGTTTTGACATCACTGTAGCCCAGACTGGGCATCTCAACAAGCGTTCCTTTGATACAATGTCAACCAGTGTTTCTTTTCCATGTTGATTATAACATTTTGCTCCTAGAAACCTCCTTCAGCCAACCCACAGAGTTAGAGGCTTCTCTGTGTCTTTGAGGAAATGGTCACCTCACCCCTGGCCTGGGCAGGGAAATGGGTGACATCACCTGCCAGGTGAGTCAGGCCCAGCCCTCATCTGCCCCTGGGCTCCTGAGGGAAGGAGTGTGGACAGTGGGCCACCTACCGGGCCAAGTCCACACCGTGGCAGCTGTGGCTGGAAGAGCTCGGCAAGGCCCGCATCGCCCCTTCCTTCCTCTTCCCTTACTGGTGGTCCATCAGTTTATTAAGTGCCTACTGTGCGCCAGGTGCTGGGGTGGACATGAGGTCTTCAGGAATGACTGTTCCTGCTGAAAAGAACTGAAAGCTGAGAGGAAGGGAAATACAGCGCTAAACAAGAGGACCGCGGGGTCCCTCCCTCTTCGCCCTGTCCTGCAGCTCCTCCATCAACCCAGCAGTCTCCTCCTCTGCTCATCACTGCCCAGGGCCCCAGCCACAGCTGCTGAGCCCCGCCTGCTCCCTGGGGTTTCTCAAGGCCCAGGTCTTTGCGGGGGGGGGGGGGGGGTAGTGCGGATGTTGGCGGTTTTTTTGTCATTCTCTGGAGCCCTTGTTCCAGGGAGTCTTCAGCTAGAACTGCCGGAGCCCAGCTCACCACCATCTTGGTAGGAACCAGCACTCCGCTGGCCTCAATCTGAGTCATAAAAACAGGATTTAGATGCAAATCAGCAAGTGCCACCCAGCCCCAAAGGAATATTGGCCGGAGACAGCGGAAGCGGTGTCCCCTTCCCCAGCGCCTCCCGGAGAAGTGCAGACCCCTGAGGCTGGAGCCTGTCTCCTCCCATCTGGCTCTCTGCAGAAGGTGGGTGCAAGCAGGTGCACACAGCTGCGCAGCTGCCCCAACACGTCGGGGGCACCGAAGAGCTTAGGGATCCATGGCTGCCCATCTGGCCTCCTTCTGACAAAACAGAAAGTGAGGGTTGAGGTGTGTGTGCCTGTGAGGGAAGGTGATCCTCACGACAGTGGGCCTGGCGTCTGCCATTGTTTCATAGTCGCCTGGCTTTTCCTTCACCACGAAGGCCCCAGTGAGGACACACAGTATTTGACTAGAGGGAGGTAACTACGTGTAGATGTTTAAAGGTTGAAGTTCTTGTGTGTGTGTGAGTGTATGTGCACATGCGAGTGTGTGTGCACGTGCGAGTGTGTGTGTGTGTGTGTATGAGCATGGGTGTGGGTGTGGGTGTGGGTGTGTGCACAACCTCCTAGTGAACCTCGGGCAGGTGTGGCCGGGGGGTGGCTGTGGGGCCCCGGGGTGTGGGCAGTTTCCCACTGAGAGAAGCGGGCCCTTCTCCAGGGCTGGAATCCTGTCACCGTCACCGCGTGGACCACGGTTTGAGGTATAAGATGTCCAAGGCTGTTCCTCTGGGACGGCAGCTCTCACGCTATTTTAAAGTGGCTCCTTTTTTATTATTGTTTGCACGGGCTTGCAGGAGGGGCCACGGGCTGTTGTCTGTGTCGGGGGCACCTGAGCCCTCGTCCCTGCAGACCCATCAGTGTCACAAAGGCACGTCAGGCACAGTGGGGTGCCCTGAGGCTCGTGTCATTGTGTATGGTTAGCCCTTGTCTTCATGTCTGGAAAGGGGAGTGATTTCCAAGGGGCCTCTCACATGAGCCAAGCGAAGGCCAAGGTGGCTTCTGGTGTTCTTTTTTTTGTTGTTAATCCTCACCCGAGGATATTTTTTCCATTGCTTTTCAGAAAGAATGGGGGGGGGGGGGGAGAGAGAGAGAGGGAGAGAGAGAAACATCAA
Source organism: Myotis yumanensis (assembly GCF_028538775.1). Classification (NCBI taxonomy): domain Eukaryota; kingdom Metazoa; phylum Chordata; class Mammalia; order Chiroptera; family Vespertilionidae; genus Myotis; species Myotis yumanensis. The sequence continues at coordinate 28,900,910 of NW_027223755.1, forward strand.
TGTGAGAGAGACACATCGAGTGATTGCCTCCTTCATACACTCCAACTAGGGATGGGGATTGAACCTGCAACCCAGGCACATGCCCTTGACCAGGAATCAAACCGCAGACCCCTCTGTGCAGGGGCCGGTGCTCCAACCACTGAGCCACACTGGCAGGGGCGCGTTTGGCATCTTAACCCTCTCAAGTGCATCTTGTTTTTCCTCTGATTCAGTGGGAAGCAGCTTCCTCCTCCCACAATCACGGTCTGAAACCTCCCGGCCTCTGTGCTCTGCCCCGGTGCTGCCAGGTGAGTTTGGACCCGAGTTCTTTGTGGCTGCTCCTGCTCCAAGTGGGGTAGGCTCGAGCCCCTGTGAGGCCCCAAACCAGTGGGTGCTGTGGGGCTGGTGACCTTAACCCTCAGGAGACCTCCCTTCCCTCATGAGCAAAGTCAGAATAATGCCTCTGCCCTCAAACGTTGTTTGGGTGGATGGGCCTGGCCCCTAAGTGCCTGCTCTCTCTACCTGCAGGGCGGGGCTGAGAAAACTGTGCATTAAGGAGGGTTTGGAGCCAGCACAGAAGGCCGGGGCTGGGGCCGCATATGACGAGAGGGCATCTGTCCCGCAGGTCCTGCTTGACACCCGGGAGCACACATCTCGCTCAGCCTCCACGCTGAGCATCAGGCAGGGAGGGGGGAGCGGGCTCTCTCCGAGGCAGCCACCAGCCACACAGGTGCCTGCAGTCAGGGCGATGCGGCTTCCTTCACACATTCACTCAGCTGCCAGGAGGGAGAAGCGTCCCAGCTCAGGCGCCTCGGAGGCAGAGCAGTGCTATGGAACCCCGTTCTGGGCCCCCGCAGGTGGGATTTCTCCAGAAGGGCCACAAAGAGGAGCTGCGGGCCCCGGTGGCCCCGGTAGGGACGGTGGGGACCTTGGGACACGCCCCAGGTTTGGTCCACAGGGAGTGCGGTAGCAGAAGCCAAGAGCACCCAGCGGCTTCCAGGGACAGAAGTGGGGACTTGAAGCCCCACCTTCCAAAGTGCCTCCTGGGCTGGAGGAAAAGCAGGAACCGGCCCTGACACACGGGCCAGGCCTTCCCCGCTGGGCCAGGAGCCTCATCCCCTCCTCCTTCGGGCCGCACAGCCTATCTCGGTGTCTGCAGGGCCCAGGCAACCCTCCTAAGGAAACAGCAGTCCCGTGTCCACAGCCCCGGTTTCTCCCTGCTCTTCCCCAAGGTCCCTTTCACCGTCCGCCCCACCTTCCCGCCTGCTGGGAGCCTCATCCCTTTCTGGGAAAGTCTCTGGAACATGGAGCCTTCCCTCAGAACCCAGGAAGGGGCTATAAGGCGTCTGTGATCGCCCAGAGGCCCCTGGCGGCAGGCCCCCCATGTTCTGGGTGGAGGTTCAACACACATGTCTAGTCAGACTTCACAGAGCACCTCCACTGCTGGCTGCGCCTGGTTTGGAAAACTTCCCTCTTTCCTCCCAGGAGGTAGAACTATGACTTTCACATCGATGCGTCCCCAATAGCCTTGCTAGCTGCAGTGATTCGTTCTGATAACGATTCGTTTGGATAATTTTCTGATGTCCGCGTCCAGGCTTCTGTGAGGGGCTGTTCTATCTTATTTGACCTCTTTTTCTCACCACAGGACCCGGCAGGCCCTGTGGAGAGGTGGGAGAGGCGGGAGCTGGAGCCGTCTTTTCCTGCCACGGGAAAGCGCTCCGTGTTTTCCACGGTGCTGTCCCCGGGCCGTGGATGCCTGTCACCGAGTCAGAGCCACCCCTGCCCTCCCGGGGGCCTCCGTTTTTTTCATGAGTAAGTGCTTTCTTAAAAACATCAATTAAGATGATCTATGCCTTGTCTCCTTTATTCTATTAACATCTTGAATTGCCGACCTTGAATTTTTTGAAAAATACAACTTCGTTATTCTGAATTATTCTTTTTATGTAAAAAATAAAATATGCCATCTGATTTGCTAATGTTTTGTGTGGGATGCTTGCATTTATGTACGTGAGATTGATTGGTAGTTATTCTTCTTGTACTGTCTCTGGTTGTTGGATACCAAGGTTATGCTGATCATGGAGTTATTTGGGAAATATTTCCTCTTTCTATTCTACGGACTGATTTGTATAAGTTTGATATTAATTCTTTCCTAAATGCTTGGAAGAATTTACTACTAAAGCCACTTAGGCCTAGAGCAGTGATGGTGAACCTTTTGAGCTCGGCCTGTCAGCATTTTGAAAAACCCTAACTTAACTCTGGTGCCGTGTCACATATAGAAATTTTTTGATATTTGCAACCATAGTAAAACAAAGACTTATATTTTTGATATTTGTTTTATATATTTAAATGCCATTTAACAAAGAAAAATCAACCAAAAAGATGAGTTCGCATGTCACCTCTGACACGCGTGTTATAGGTTCGCCATCACTGGCCTAGAGGTTTATCTGTGGAAGATTTTAAATTGCAGAGTCCATTTCTCTAACAGAGTTAGATTTCTCCTCTTTCCTAGTGTTAGTTTTGGAAAGGTGTGTTTATCTAGGAATTCACCCATATCCTCTATATTTGAAAACATAATGGCACAAAGTGTTTCAAAATAACCGCATTACACTTAAGCATCTATAGAAGGTGTGGTGGCCTTTCTCTTTTTATTTTGATGTTCAAAATCTGTGCCCTGGCCCTTTCCTCTCCATTTTGTCAGGGTGTTCTTGGTCTTCTCTGGCTCATCTTTTTAAAAACAATACTTTATTGTGTGGTTTTTTAGCTTCTGGTTCCTCCTGTTTCACTGGCAAATTTCCGTGGGTGCTGGCTCTAGACACGTTCTGAGGCATGTGGCTGGGGGCGTTCTAGCCCCTCTCCCCCCACTAGGCTGAGGGCGTTCTAGCCCCTTTCCTCTCATTGAGACCAAGCATGTGTGGAGACCAGACAGGACCCACTCAGGCCTCCTCCTCCTTCCCCAGCCTCTCAAGTGCTCACTGGCCATCCAACAAACATGCAAGGGTCCAACACAGGCCAGACTCCAGAAGGAGAGCAGCAAAGACAGCAGGGCCCACCATGGCGCGACCAGGCCCAAGTTGGCTCCTCACGTCCACTCCCAGCAGAAGCACAAGGGAACAGAACTTCTAGTCTGTCCACACACCTGGTGCATCACTGGTGAGTGGGAGTGGGAGCTCTTGGATGAGAGAGGAACCCCGAGGGCACCGTCTTCCCTGGGCTCCACCATCCAGGATGGTCCTCAAGGCTCCAGGTGATTGGCTGTGGGTGGGAGGTGGGGTGGGTTCAGCCAGAGCAATCTGGAGGCTCAGCCCTCATACTCTCTTGCCTGTTTGTGTCACTATATGCTCTGCATCCAGCACCACGACCCCATGTCTGTCCCTTTGACACCAAAGAGAGACCGTGGACAAGAGGACCACAATCCTACGGAGCCCCATGGGCCGGGGGAGAGCAGCCCTGGGGCGGCTGGGCTCGGAGACACCTGGCTCTGGTGCTGAGCCCGGGGCAGCCCCGTCTCCAGAGGCCACTTCTGCAGCCATGGGAGACCGTGGGTCTGGGGTGCGTTCTCCGGGATTCAGATGGAAGGAGGGAATCCACATAACAGATGAGCATCTCCAGCTGCTGTCGTCCCCACTGGCCCTGGAAGTTCATGTTTTTCTCCAAGTGGCAGTGGGTGCAGGCCATGACTGCGGGCAGGTGAGGATTTGGAGAACAGGGGGCATTTGCATTGTTGACCTTTGAGCCTGGGCACATGGCCAGCCTCTCTGTCTCCCCACACCTAGGGCCCTATCCCAGGCCTGTGCTGACTCAGAAGCTGACAGGCTCATGCCTTCCTTATACCTGGCCTTTCCCAGGCCCAGTGTGTTGTTTCTGGATGTGGACAGAGCAGGATGGCACCAGGGACCCTGAGAGGACCGGCTGCTCCAGTCACTGAAACCACTCGTGTCATTTGTGGGTGAGTCAGCGCAGGCCACAGTTAAAAACACACTGCAGGTAGGGCCTTAACCAAGACCCGCTTAGTCCTCACAATTCCAGAAGCTGGAAGGTCTAAGACACCACATGTGGCTCCAACGCAGCTTGAGCTGGCCACGGAGGCAGCCACAGGGCCATCATTTCCTGTCCCACTGTCCTGGCTCCAGCCTGTGACTCATAGGCCCCCTTTCAGGTTTTTCACCCAAGAATTTCATTCCTTTTGTGTGACATTTTCTGTCATCACAAACCTATGAAAATAGACTTCTCCTTTGCCCCATCCCGACTGTTCAGAAATGTCTCCTCTCTAATCTTCACCCACGGCTTGGGTTTCTGATGAGCAAATGAAGACGCACGGAGGACCCGCGGTGTTGCCCGCCTGGGAGGAAGGCCCTGGCGCCCACCCCTCTTTCCATCGAAATCACTGATGCCTGGTGGGGGAGAGAAGTCAAAGATTTGCAAATCCTTAGCTCTGGGTGCATCCAAAGCCGTGGGCTTGACACAGAGCCCAGAGAAGTCTGCTGGGGGTGGAGAGGAAGCCAGGAGGAGAAAAAGTGGACATCAGAGGAGTACATGACAGGCTCTACTGGTCTCCCCAAAGTCCTCCTAAAAACTCACAGGGACCATCATGGAGTGACACCAAGACCCACGGACAGCCTCCTTCAGGACTGGCCACACCATCCCAGCATCCCACAGCCAGCAAGGGGCCAGCGCATGGCCGGGAGGGTGGGGATCAGAGCCCAGGATGGCCCTGGGCTACGCACTCCGAATCACCAATACCACTCACCGAAAGGAGAGGACCAGGATGGGAGCAGGGTCTGGGGCTGGGCGGGGGAAGGGGCGGGTCAGAGGGGCCATGAGGTCAGCCGGGACAGGGTGAGGACACCGCCACACAGCTGGGCCAAGGGCAGCGCTCTGTAAACAAGGCTGTGGAATGTTCCTGAAGACGCTGAGCAGGGACCAGGGCTGTACTCTGTGGGGAGGACTGTCTGGGTCCCATAACAACCAGAGAAACCCAGCTGGGAGGACACTTCCTGGGAGCTGCCTGATCACTGTCCATGCAAATCCGTCAATGTTCACCGGAAGACACACACCATACATCCAGACATGTGCATGTGCCCACATACACATCACACATGCCACAAACACATTCAGACATTGCACACATGTGCACAAGCATCGCAAACAGACATGCATACACATCACACACAGATACACATATTCAGTTACACTCATACACATACATGCACACACAGAGACACACATCACACATCCAGACACACACCACAGTCACATAAATGCACATATGCTCACATATACACAGACAGACACACACCCCGTACACCATAAATGCACACCCAAAGATACACAAACACACAAGCCATGCACACGCACTCCCCATCACCTTTTCCTGCCTCTGACACGCATGACTTTCTCACAGGCCTTTACATTTTTTTATTTGTTTCTGTTCAATTTTCTTCACTCCTGTCATTTCCAGTTCCTTTTTTCTCACTGCTTTCCCATGATGTCTATTCTTAGATTCTTTTAAATTTAGTCTCCATTTCTGAAATTGCATTTCCTTTGTTTTTCGCAGTATTTCCTGATTTCACGGGTGCCTGTGATCTGGCTACATCGCCACTAGCTTTTCTGTTTCTGACTTATACTCTTGTCTCAAAGTTTAAATATTGCCTTCATTTCTTGAATTCATTTTGAAGTATCTTATGGGGTAGGTTGCAGTCTGGGTGTGTGTGCGTGTGGTGTGTGTGTCCCAAACAGTCAGCATCAAGATACATCCTAACAAACTAAACTCTAAAGATAAGGGGGAAATCCTTTGGACATTCAAACAAAAAGAGCCCAAATTTGTTTACAAAGGAAAGAACATAAGATTGGCATTAAATGTCTCAATAGCAACTCTTTGCTAGAAAACAATGAAGCAACATTTTAAAAATACTCCAGGGAAGAAAATGTGAGCCAAGAAGGCGGACTCCAGCCAAGCAGCTCTGCGAGAATAAAGGCAGAAGAGGTCATAAATTTGCAAGCACTCAGGGAGTATCGGCCCCCTGAGCCCTTCCTGAAGAATTTGCTAAAGAACCAACTTCCAACAACCACAAAACAACTGGAGCGGCTTCAGCACTGCTCTGAGGACAGGCCTGGGATGAGTCCTGGAAGAGCTAAGACAAGGGACCCAGACAAGGGTCACTGGAGAGGATGCACATGTTACAGGTTGCAATATAGAAACGGTGCAGTTAACGTGAATCAAATAAACCTGTAATCCCCACACTGCATCCCCTCACCCCGCATGCAGGGCTTGGGAGAGGAGGCAAAAAACCCTCGGCCGCGGGGCCTGCTCTCGGGGGCTCACCTCCTCAGACCCTCCTAGCAAGGCCTCTGTGCTCAGCTGCACCCTGGACCCTGTCCTCTAACTGCACCTGGAAGGCGCCAGGCACGCCATGGGCAGACATGTGTGCGGTGTGCCATCCATCCTGGGGCCAGGATTGCCTCGATGTCAACTCCTTACGCAAGATCATGTCATGTTTACCTTTTGGTGAACTGGTACCATGAGCCTTTCCAGGCAGGACCACAAAACTTCAGCAAGACCTCTCATGCTTCCTTCCTCTGAAACCCTTTATCAGTAAGTACATCAGGGTGTCGGGATTTATTGCCCAGATGGTCCTTCGTCTGGACCAGGGCCGTCCAACTGAATGCACTGCAAGCTCAGAGGCGAATTTTCTAGTTGTCACATTAAAAGCCCCAAAGAAACAGATGACATTAATTTTAATAATATGGTATTTGACCCCAAATATTACTATGTCAGCATGCAACCCAAATTTAAAGTTGTCTCGCATTCCTTCTCAGTACTACATGTTCCCAATCTGGGCCTCACACTCGCCGCACAGCTCTCCTTGGGGGGCGGGTTTCCGGTCAGTGGCCGCCAAACGGCACACTCAGGCCCCGACTTCTCCCTTCACCTTCAGATGCTGCCAAGCCCACCACAGAGAGCCTATGCTTGGTTAATACGGCCTGGGGCGGGGAGACAGTGTGAAGTCTGCCCCCTGGGGCCCCAGACTGAGGATGAGTGAGGTCCAGGGCCAGGAACACATGGTCAGGACGGGTAAGGACCCCAGAAGACCTGCCTTGCCCTCCACGCTCTGCTCCCCCTGCATTGAGCCCCGCATGGGTGGCTGGCGTCAGCTCTGAGGCCAGCACCTAGGCATGTGCACACTCCTCTGCTGAGGCCTGGGCAGGCGCTGTCCTGGGCCCAGGGGGACCCTGCCCCTCTGGATCATCCTGCACACCCAGGCCACAGACCATCCCCCTAGAGCAGTGGTTCTCAACCTTCCTAATGCCGCAACCCTTTAATACAGTTCCTCATGTTGTGGTGACCCCCAGCCATAAAATTATTTTCGTTGTTACCTCATAACTGTAATTTTGCTACTGTTATGAATCGTGATGTAAATATCTGATATGCAGGATGTATTTTCATTGTTACAAATTGAACATAATTAAAGCATAGTGATTAATCACAAAAACAATATGTAATTATATGTGTTTTCCGATGGTCTTAGGCGGCCCCTGTGAGAGGGTGGTTCGACCCCCAAAGGGGTTGCGACCCACAGGTTGAGAACCGCTGCCCTAGAGGGTCCTCACGTACCCACCTGGGATGCTTTTCCTCTGGCCTGGGCCTGTGTTTCCTGAAAAGAAGGACTGATGGCCAGTGAGGCCTCTCAGCTCCCCCCGCCCCAGCCTCTCCCTGGTGGGTGGAACCTCAGATGGGCCCAGGCCTTGTTCCTGATACCAGCAGTGCCCTCTGACCCTGGCCTGTGGTTGGAGGGGAGGCAATGAGGGGGACCGGGGGAAAGAGGGATGGCCTCAAGAACAGAGTGGACACTGAGGGTGAGGCAAAGCCTCGGTGGGGGACTCCGCTCCCTGGGTAATGGTAGTGCTCTGCAGGCTGTGTCCTTGCCGGGGAGCTGACCCTGGTTTCAAACCCCTGATTTTGGGAACAGGTTTTTTTTCACATATATCTTTTTGCCTGGAAAAAGCTGTGCCCTAGCCGGTTTGGCTCACTGGATAGAGTGTTGGCCTGCAGAACTGTGGTCACTGGGAACTGAGGCTGTGAGTGTCCTTGAATCTGATTGGGGTGCAAACCCTACATGGGCTGGTCACCTGTACTCTGTGGCCCAAAAGGCAGCACACTGAGTTGACAGGTAGCTGTGGGGACAGCCAGCAAACCCAGCATAAGGACCTCCCAAAGGCCAGGTAGCTCAGTTGGTTACAACATCCTCCTGATATGCCAAGGTTGCAGGATGATCTCGAGTCAGGGCACATGTAAGAATCAACCAATGAATGCATAAATAAGTGGAACAACATCTATGTCTCTCTCTCTCTTGAAAATCAATCAATTAAAAAATTTTAAAACCTTATAATTGGAGGCAGGAGTCCATTTTCATTAAAACAATTTCCACAACGTAGCAGCGAATCTTGCAGCTCTGGGATTACAAGAGCCGCATGGGAACAAAAGAGACGTGCGTCACCTCGGTGCACAGAGGAGGAGGTGCTCCGACACATGCTCCCAGCCTGTTCTGTGTGCATCGCCTTTACCATCCAAAGCAGCGCATCTCAGAACAAGAACTGGCGCTCATTAGGAGAGGCAGCATCTGCCAGCTGTGGTTATTTCCTGTCCAGAGCTGCCTGGGGGAAGAACTAGGGGAGTGGCCCCCTCTCCTCACCCCCACCCTGAGAAGGCACCCTTTGTTGAACTACAAAGGGAAAATAAATGAGGCCATACTTGATTTAAAGCTGAGTCTGTTGTGTCTCCCACTGGATTGATCTCCCGCCAGCCAGATGTGGCCAGACTCCGCCCCGAGAGCTCCAGCGTGGCTGGGTGTGTTTCTGGCAGGGAATTGTGGGTTTGGGGCCACGTTGTTTCAATGAACAATTTGTTCCCTGTTAGCCTCAGAGGCTAACACTTTCACAGGTGGCCTGCGGGCGGGCAGTCGGTGGCAGGTTCCCCACCCAGCATTTTTCGTTTTGCAGTTTGGGCAGGAGATGGGAAGACGGGACAGAGTTTGGCTGGGGGCGACCACTCCCTGCTTCCTGGCAGCGTGGGCTCCGCAGCTCAGGCATTCACAGAACAAAAGGAACCGTGTCTCAGCTGACAGACAGCAGGACAGATGGTGCCATTTTCTTCCACAAGGGATGGCGCTGGAGCCGAGGAGGCTGGTGCTCCTGCCCACGCTGCACAGGCCCGGGTGAGGGGACCTTTCCAGGCCTCTCGCATCTGTGGGCCACGTCTGCAGATGAGCTCCAGCCTTAACTGCCAGCCATCCTGGCCCCACCTCACACCACTTTCTGGACTCTGACTTCTGAGGGGAGTCCTGGTGGTGGTGCATGGAAACCAATGGTGTCATGACCTCACCGCTGACATCACACTGGGTGAAGTGGAAGGGAGGGTAGATGCTTCCCACTTTTGGAGGCTGACGAGGGACCAAAGACCTCTTTGCAGCCACACCCTGTGGTCTGAGTGATACCTGACGTAGCTCTCAGGGGGTCTGCTGTAGAACCTGTGGATCCTCTCTCTCAGCTTCAGCAGAGTCAGTGAGTACGGACCACATGTCTACGCCCAGACGCCCGTCCCAGAGCGCATTTCCTGATTGTGTGAGCTCACGTTGCAGTCTTGCATGTGGCCTTTTGAATCTGTTTGCATGGGGCCAAGCATTTATGCAAAGCCATTCAAGACCAGAGTCTCTAGGTTCACAGGCCCCGGGAGGGCCTTGTAATGCACGCACACAGTCACTTCTCGGTAAAACCTGCAGAAGAAAAATATCCTGTCTGTCAAGACCACTGCCTCCTTCCATCCAAGGCCCCTCCAGCTCAGATGAAGATCAGGCCACCACTCTCTGAGCCAGAGGGAACGTGGACACGCGGGGCATGGGCAGTAGGTGGAAAAAACGTGATCACATGAGGCTGGAGGCCTCTGTCAGAAGTTCTTGCTTTTTAAAAAAGCATTTAAGATCCCTGAGATATAGTAAAGAGACAAATGTCACATCTCTGTGTGGCTGCCACTGGTTAAATTTGAGACATTTGGGCAATAGAAAAAAAATGAGGATAATGGATTATAAAATACTGAATTTTCAAATATCCATGCATTCCTAGGGATACCTGAGAGAGGGAGAGAGGGAAAGGGAGAGGGAGGGAGAGAGAAGGAGGGAGAGAGAGAGAGAGAGAGAGAGAGAGAGAGAGAGAGAGAGAAAGAGAGAGAGAGAGAGAAGAGAAGAGAAGAGAAGAGAAGAGAAGGGAAGGGAAGAGAAGAGAAGAGAAGAGGGAAAGAAGAGAAAATAGGTAGCAAAAATAACTATTTGAAATACTTCTGAAACCTTGAAACATACATCTAGGTGACTCCTGGGTCACACAGAAGTGAGAACACTTTGGAGTGGGTGTTGTAGGGTCCCACAGGACTGGTGCCAGGGAAATGCATTAAATGCTTATACTGGAAAAGAAGAGGGTTATTATGAGCTAAGCATCTGACGCAGGAAGTTACAAGAATCACTGGAGCACAGGGCAGGCTGGACAATAGAAGGAGCAGATTTGACCGCCGTCCTTCTCCACACCCTCTGTCTCCACCCAGCTGGGGCCAATGCCCTCTGTACACAGGATGTCCTCCGTGTCCTCCCTCCATCTGTCCTCTCTCCCAGGGCTCTTTCCTGCTGAGCTGCCTGACCCCAGAGCCAGGGTCACTGGGCCAGGGTCTGGGAAGGGGAAGGAAGTGGCCTGGCCCAGCCCGGAACGTGGAGCCACTCTGCCCAGCCCGACACCTTCCTTGTGGCACCTGATGGGTCAGTGGGGCCAGGACTGAAGGAGCATGGGAGTGGTGCTTCAGTCCTGCTTTTGACCAGCATTGTGATCAGAGGGAAATGTAAGTCAACAAAACACAGATGCCACATCGGATTCTGCATCAGGTCACTGCCCATGAGCATCCTGGAAGCTTTCACACCTGAGTGTTGGCTGGAGCCACTCCCTGGGTCCTAGCCTGGCAGTGATAGGTGGTCCTGCTCCCCTGGGGCAGCCGTGGGATGTGGCTTTGTTCCCTGAGTGACAGGTGAGCATCACTGCAGGTCCCTGCCCACCGGGGCCCACTTGGCGGCTGTTGCTGGTGTTGCTTCTTGGCTTTCCTGTTAGGGCCCAGAGCACCCGCTGACTTCCTCTCTCAGCGAGGGCCCCAGCCCCAGTTCGACAAGACCCAGTTTGTCAGAGCCGATGGCTTCTGGGGACCTGCTGTTTCAGTGGCTGGAACTCCCGTGGAGCTCAGCATGGCTTTTCTGCAGCAACACCCGTGCTGCGGGCTCCGTATTATGGGACGTGGGGTCTGGGATCTTGGCAACTGAGCCACAGGACCTCTCCAGCCGGCCCCGGTGAACCAGGGCACAGGGCCGCTGGCCCAGCCACCCCAACCGTCTTCTCTTTTCCCTCAATGTCACGAAGAGATTGCCAGGCTCCCCGTGGGCTCCCAGGTCGGGCTCTCCTGGAGCCAACCGTGCATGCTCCCCCCAACCAGTCCCAGCACAGGCCTCTCCCAGCCTGCACTCCCCACACTGCATTTTCCCACCACAAACAAGACAGACAGAATGTATCCTTCCTGAGAGGCAGCTTGCAGGAGTGGCCTAGGTGTCGCGGGCGTCCCCGCCGGGCCATGTGTCGGAGCCACCACGGAGAGGGGCAGGTCACACAGCGGCCACAGCGCCAGCCCAGGGCCCCGGTTCCACCTGCCCTTCAGCCAGAGAAGCTTTGGTTCACCTCATTCACAGATTGGGCTTCTGGGTGAGATTTCTCCTGAGAGAAGTGTTGATGGATTTTAAAAACTATGAAAACCACTGCAAAGGGGTGAAGAGCTGAGTTCTTTATAAAAAAAAAAAAAGTCCGATTTCGATTCCAGACCTCACTTGTGACAAATCCACGTTGAACGACTGACATTTCCCATAACCCCAGGCTCTTGTCTGAGGCATAGAGGTGCCTCTGGGGCTGTTGTGAGGAACCTGGGAGGCCATCCCCACGTGCCCACCTTCGCTGCACGCGTCGCCCTCTCGGCGTCTGTGCCCTGGGCACGTGGCAGCCCATCATGCTCACTCCGGTGAGAGCCAGCGGGCATCCAGGCACCAGACAGGCAGGAGTGAAGGGCTGTGTCGGCCACACTGACCAGGTGCACCATCTACACTCTAGGAAGCCAGATCCAGGGAGGGTTAAACCTGGCAAGAAGGAGAAAAGAACTTCTCTTCCAGGGATGGGTCCAGATGGCCCGGGACCCTGGCTGGAACAGCCGTTGATTCCTCCTGCGGCTGCCCCACTCAGGAATCCAGTCCCAGTTCAGGCTCTTTCTGGCTGGCAGCCTCAGATGGGTTATTTCATCTCAAAAGCCACATTTTCCTGTGCCGTAATATGTTTAATATGCTATCCACTTTTCCGCCCCCACATCTCTCACACCCACCAGACTAAGGTTTGCCTGGGAGGAGAGGAGGGAGGGAAAGAAGCTGGAGGAGACACAGAAGAAGCTGAAAGTGGCTGGGGTCTGGCCCTCGCCCACGTGGAGCCAAATCCAAGGACCCGACATGAGTTCAGGGACCTGAGAGGAGACTGGCCTGTCATTGCCCCCTCCCCCAGTGGAGTCTGGGAAGACAGATTTTCCTGTGCGGCAGGAGGCAGGGATGGGCCTGCCATGGACACCTGACATGGCCTCTCGGAGCAGCCAGCGAGTGTGCACCAGGAGGCAAGACTGCACAAAGCCTGGTGTCGGCTGTCCACCCCAACTCCATGGTGCGACTAGGAGCCCAACCCGAGGAGTGCAGCCTGGATGGAAGCAAGATGTCAGCTGAACAGCCCAGCCTGAGCCAGACGTGGTGGGACAGTGAGAACGTGGAGCTAAAAAGCACATAATCAACATCCTCAGAGAAGTTTGGAGCAGCAAGAGCAGGCCATTCACCTGCCAAAACAGCAAAGCACCGGTGGCATTAAGTGTGCCTCCTCTCCCGGTTGGTGTGGCTCAGTTGGTTGAGCAGCGTCCCATGCACCGGGAGGACGCTGGTTCAATTCCTGGTCAGGCTCCATCTCCAGTAGGGGTCGTGCAGGAGGCACCCGATCCAGGTTTCCCTCTCATCGATGTGTCTATATCTCTTTCCCTCTCCCTTTCTCTCTCTAAAATCGATTTTAAAAAACCATATTTTTTTAAAAAGAAGAGGTCCTCCTCCAAAGCCTCCGTCAGCTGGCAAGGATGGGAGGATGCTCAGAGCCATCCCGGGGAAGCCATCTGCCCGCCCGCATCTGAGCACCAGCCTTGTGGCCTCACAGAGAAATGTGAAGACAGACTTGACAGAACCCAGATGCGACATCGCAGTAAGGAAGGGGAGGAGGGCCGACAGCTCCAAATGTGTGAATAGATCAACACAGATGGTGGCTGTGAAAAGGGCAGCCAGGGCTCGGGGTCCGAGGTCGAATGCAGCGGCAGCACCGGCGTCGGGAGGACCGACAGGCGTGCAGCTTCCCAGGTGCTCTGTACTTTCCAGCAGAGGCCCAGGTGTTCAGACTCCAGGGAGCACGTCACACCCCACAGCAACCATGGCAACAGCAGAGAGTGTCACTTCCACGTTAGCAGAATAACAAGGAAACGTTGTCAGATCACTCTGGAGACGAGGAAGGGAGTGTAGCACGGAAGGAGCAGTTATGAAGAGAATGAGTCAGAAACATCAGGAATGAGAGGCGCAGTAGCTGAAATACAGAACTCAGAGGGGTAAAGGCTTCCCGGGCCCCAGCCGCCCGGTGAGCCCAGCCAGGTGCAGGCGCACGAGAGAGAAGCGAGAAGAAAGAAGGCACTGAGGACAGAGGGGCCCCGCATCCGAGGGGTCCCAGAGGAGAGAAACATTGGTGAACATGAAAACACATAAAAAGACTTATGAAAAGAGAAACCAGACTGTGACCGACAGGGTCTGCTGCATGCTAGAGGGCACGGGGAGGAAAACACCCCACCTGTAACCACTGTCCTAACAACTAAGAGCATAAAACCAAGGAGAAAAGTCCAGATGCTCAAGGGAAAGGACCCTGCAGACAGCTGGACTGGCATCAGCTGCGCCTCTCAGCCCCGAACAGTGGAGCCAGGCGCCAAATCCCATGGGGGCCTGGGATTTTACAGGAGCCACAGTGCAAGGAGGACACAAGGGTGAAATGGCTTGGGGAGCTCAGGACCCACAGACCCTGCTGACAGCGTGAGGGTGACCCGAGGGGACACAGGAGAGGGGCGCTGATGATGACCAGCTCAGGTTGTCGATGGGAAACAGCCCAACTGCAACCCCGACAAGTCCAGAGCAAAGGAAGAATAAAGATGACGCATAACCTTCAAACCAGCCCAAGAAAACCTGCTCTCAATGGTGGAAGGAAAAGAAAGCCACAGAGGCAAAGTGTGGGCAGTGACACAGATGGAAATCTGTAATTTGAGGGGACAGATGACGAGCCTCCAGATTTCAGACACCTCCGCTCTAAGGGCAGACAAAAAGCGGTGCCCGCCCTCCCACCCTCCCATCCTGCTCAGAACTCCCCGTCAACTCAAGACAAGAACAGAGCAAGGCTGGCTGAGAACCGCTTTCTTAGGGTTGAGTTTCTTAGTGCTGCTTTGTGTTTGAAAGCCTGCAGCCTTCTAAAGGACAGCGTGTGGCATCGGCCGCAGACCTGGCCTTCTGTGCGCTGCGTGCTGTGGCCCCAGAGCTACCGCTGCTAGTCACGTGGCCCTGGCAAGGCTGCGCCAACTCTGTCACTCACCAGCATAACAGGGAAACCTCAAGTAGGGTTTATGTGGGGGACAAATGGGGCCCATGTAAGAATAACCCGCCCACCGTGCTCATCCTTGGAGCACTTCAAGAAGCACTTTCTGTGCTCAGTGGTTGAGCATCGACCCATGAACCAAAAGGTCATTGGTTCGATTCCCCGTCAGGGCATATGCCCAGGTTGTGGGCTCGATCCCCAGTAGGGGATATGCAGGAGGGAGCTGATCAATGTTTCTCTCTCATCAATGTTTCCATCCCTCTCTCTCTAAATAAATTTAAAAACATTAAAAACAAACAAACAAATAAAAAACCACCAAAAATGTACTCTTGGCTTGAAATACCCCCCAGTAACCTGTGAAGCCGTTTTTGCATCGTTTGGATGAGGTGCCTGGACTGAGCACAGGATGGACTCACCCGGCCATTGCAGGTCAGCCGAGGCCAGGCCAGCTCAGAGTGCGGGGGCCATCAGGGTGTGAGCAGCTCCCCGGGACCCTGGTCTGTCACTGAGGGCTCAGCCTTGGTGCTCGGGAGCACCCCACTTCCTAAGGGTCTCCATGACTGAAGGGTTTATGCTGTGCAAACAAGGCGTCAACTCCAATTTCTTACAAAAATGAGATGAAGGGTCTGCTTGGTAGATACACACAATTTAAGATCAAAGCCTTTGATCATTGTAACCTGACAGCTCCTCGTTCACTGGCTGGACGTTTAGTTCCCAGTAATTGTACTCGCTTCTTGTGCTAAGTAAACACTGAGCAGGGAGAACGGGAAAGTACACGGTCGGGACACGGGCGAACACGGTTTCTCCATCTGTCCGTCCAGCCCAAGAAATGGCCTTACTTCCCTTTCATTCCAAAAGTGAAGCTGAGGAAAAGCTAGCTGGAACATTTGCCAATTGTTCTTCAAAGGGAGATGAAAGAAGTCGCGTGTCTCAGTAGAAAACATAACAAGCCTGTGGCAGGCTGGTGGGCCAGGAGTTGGCTTTCCCTGCGGGGCCTGCGTGGCTCCGGCCGTCCTGACACAGAAGGTGCTGAGGCTTCCCCGGCTCCCATGCCGGCAGCCCGCTCTTCCCGCGCACCCAGGAGGGGGCTACTAGTTGATGATGTTGCACAGTCTTATTATCACCATCAGTTCTCTGATTTACTCCACGAAGTGGACAGCAAGGCTGCAGTTCACCCCGCAAGCCCAGTCTAGAGCAGCTGGTGTAACGGGCAGGGGGAGGCCTGGATGTAGGGAGTAGGGCGTCTGCCACGTGGCCACCGTGTCCTCTGAGCAGGCCACTCTGTTCCCTTGAGAAGGAAGCAGCGTGGGACTGAATGGTGGGCACAGGGTGGCCACGTCCCCCCTCCGAGCACTGGTGCAGAACACAGACACGCCGCTGAGTGGGTGCGGAGGCCCAAGTACAGAGGTTCGACTTGAGGAAGGCTGAGCTGGTTTGGCAGAGTTTATGCAAAGGGAAGAAAGGTGAGCCAGAAACAGCCGATTCTGCCAGGACGGTGGCGTCCTCGCCGAGTGCTACCTGTCTTCCCCTGAGGTGAGAACCCTAGCCAGTCCATCTCAGAAAGAAGGGCCCAGTAGGGTGGGCCAGGCCCCAGCAGAGACTGGGCCTGCGAGGTGGAAAGTTTCAGCCTGGTCTTGCTTTTCTTGGAGAATGGCTCCTTCGTGTTCCTGGATGTCTAAGCCCCTCCCTCGGATCGGGAGGCCCCAGTTTGCTGTCCTCACTGAGTCACTGAAGGGGTGCTCCCCATCCCCTCTGCAGTGTTCCCTGAAGGCACCTGCTGTCAGGATTGCTGATGGCGTAATTGCTCAATTCGGGGCCTCCCGGGTGCCTGGAGGCAGAGAAAAGAACTCTTTCTGAAATGACTAAAAGGAAGTGTTTTGTGTGTGTGTGTGTGTGTGTTGTTTTAAAGCAACAGCCAACAGTTAGATCTAGCCTCTTAGTTGGGTTTGGGGCCATTCCTGCTAGTGGGATTCAAGGCCACTCAGACATCAGCCCTTTTTCCTCAAGTGGGGAACTGTGGCCGAGCTGCCTGAGACTTCAAGTGTGGGCGGGAGAGACGGGGTGACAGGCTGTGTGTGGTGGAGTCAGCAGTGACCAGGCCTGAGCCCATGGAGGACAGAGCTGATGGCTGGGGACAGGAGGGACACAGAGACTCTGCCTGGGGAGCTGACCAGTAGGGAAAACATAGACCCGGGCAACAGAAGCAAGGCAGCGGCCCCTGCTCTGCAAGAGGGAGAAGCCGCTGCACGCTGGGTTGTCGACACCTGCAAGCCCACAGCGGTTTCTGAGCCCTTTCCACCTGCCCACAGCCGTGCACAGGACTGATGGGGAGTGGCCATCTCATCACCGTGTGTCCAAGCGAAACCAGAGAGAGCATGGTGGCCATGGGCCAACACACCTGGGCAGACACTGGGAAGCTCACAGCAGGCTACACATGTGCATGTGTGAGATTGTGTGTGTGCAAACACATGTATTTGATTGTGTGCATGTGGTTGTGTGCATACAGTTGTGTGTGGTTGTCTGTGTGTCCCAAGCCTGCCCAGTGGAACCCAAGTCCTGCCATCTGTCCGTCCTGTTGGAGTCTTTCTGGCACAGTCCCTCCTGTCTTCAGGAGGAAAGCTGAACTAAACACACAGGGCGTGGGTACACAGTTTCCTAAGAATTGGGTAACTTGGACTTAGATTTTCTTGACTGACACAAGGACGGTGAAATGCGGAGTGCCACCAGCCACATCACCCACATACCCGCCCCCCCGTGAGCAGGGCCCCAATCCCACAGGCTGGAGCTTCTCACACAGATGCACCCACCACCCGAAGGGGCAGGTGACACCAGTCCGTACGGTAAATGAGGGAAGAAGAGTCCTCACCCACTCCCGGGACAGCTGCAAGCTCAGCTTGGGTCACAGGGCCAGAGAGAATCATGCTTGTATTTTCTGCTAAGTCTGAAGATGTGCTCTGGGCTCAGCCAACTCATTGCCTGGTCAGGCAGGGAGGCCCCAGCATCCAGTAAGCCAGGCACGCAGCTGTGTGGTTCTGAAAACGTGTATGAAGTCAGAGCAAATGCTCCCTCCAGTGACACTTTCCACAGAGCCACCCAGGGTCACAGAGTCTGGGATGGGGGAAGGGCGCTGGCTGGCGGGTGGCAGCCTGTCCCAGTGGGCATGTGGGATGGGTGTGTCAGGCAAAGGCGATCTACGATGATGCGATTCTGTGTCCAGAATATTTTATCTTTTCAAAAAGATAAATACATGAGGACTATGAGAAACTGTTTAAAAGCTGTGAATGCCTGAAACTTATAAGCTTAGGTGTTCCCTGCCTGAGCTTAATGCTGTTCTTTCTTTCTTTCTTTCTTTCTTTCTTTCTTTCTTTCTTTTCTTTTCTTTTTTTTTTTTCTGCACAAAGCTTTATTGTTTCCATTTGGTCTAATGCATGGGAGAGGGCTCCAGGGTGGTTAAAAGAACGGCTAGTAGTTTCGGGGAGAGGCTCAGGGAAAAGCCAGACACCAGGGGATGCAGAGGGGCCCCTCAAAGGCCCCTGGGCTCCAAAGGCTCCTAGTCATGCTTGAAGGTGAGCCTTTCTTTTTTTTGTTTGTTAATCCTCAACTGAGGATATTTTTCCATTGACCTTTTAGAGAGAGTGGAAGAGAAAGGGAAAGACAGAGAGAAACACATCGATTGCTTGCCTCTTGCACGAGCCCTGACCAGGGCCCAGGCCAGGGAGAAGCCTGCAACCAAGGTACATGCCCTTAACCAGAATCGAACCCGAGACTCTTTGGTCCGCAGGCTGACACTCGATCCACTGAGCCAAACGGGCTAGGGCATTGAGGGTGAGCCTTTCAAAGAGATGCTTGCCCAGCCCAGCCAGCCTGTGGATATGAGTCAGGTGTTGCCCATCTTCTTGATGAGTTTCACCTCCTCACTCAGGAAGTGGTTCTCCAGGAAGTCACAGAGCTGAGGGTCTGGTGGGTAGAACCCAGGGCCTACAGCTCCAAAAGCGCCCATTTCAGGTTCCTCTCCAAGGCCAGGGCGGCTGCCATGGCGTCCTGAGTTTTGCCCACTCACCTTGGGGCGGCTTTAGCACGTCCTGGAAGAGAATGCGGCCACCGCACTGGCTTTGCACCTTTAAGAGACGCTCAGCGCCCTTGCGCTTCTTCTCCCCTAACTCACAGAAGAAGTGACCCACGCCCTGGAGTGCCACATCCTCATCATGGAAATTGAAATAGAAGCCCAGAGAGAGGTAGGTGTGGGCGGCCCGCAGATGCAGGTCGGCCAGGCAGTTGACCACAGACTCCACCACGGTGGAATAATTCTGTTGAATTTGGGAGCTCATGATTGTTCGGCAGCAAGGAGTTAAGGCAGTAAAAACAACAATAGTGTGTTGGCTGGTCTTAGAGGTGGTTCTGAAGATGGTGACTGGATAAGATGCTGGAGAGTGGCCGGAGGCTGAAAGGGGTGTTCCTGGGTCTGTTCCGTCCAAACACTTTTGAAGCAATAGTTGTGAAGTTATAAATATTAGCTTGCCCATCCAAGTCACTGGCTGAGGTATCTGGGGAGGGGAGAGGGTGGCATAGGAGGTGTGAGAGTAAAGAGAAGGTCCCATGCTCTTAGGGTAGAAAACTCTCGGAGTCTTTCTGTTTTGAACTTTGAACTCTGCAGCTATTGGTAACAGCAAGTTCATTAAATCACTTCAAGAGTTGAAATAGCCCGACCGGATGTGGCTCAGTGGTTGAGCATCGACCCAGGAACCAGGAGGTCACTGGTTTGATTCCCGGTCAGGTCATATGCCCGGGTTGCAGGCTTGCTCCCCGGTGGGAGAGCCTGCAGGAGGCGGCAGATCAATGATTCTTTCTCAACATTGATGTTTCTATCTCTCTCTCCCTCTCCCTGCCTCTTGGAAATCAATAAAACATATATTAAAAAATAAAATCAAAATCCTTTAAAAAAAAAGAGTTGAAATATTTCAGAAGCCCTGGTCTCAAAAGGAAGATTAAAGTTTCCTACTTGGGTAGTAGTTCACTTTAAAACACAAAACAAAAGAATTCTTTTTTAATCCTAAGAATTATTTAATACCCCAAACGCTGTCTTGAATCGTGAGATCCATCAGACTTGACATCACCTAGACCTGCATCCAGAACCTCACTGTGGAATCTCTTTAGGCATGTGCTAGGTTCTTGCGAAAGCTTTGTTTAAATATAAACTTCACACCACACTGTCAGTGTTTGTCTTAATAAAACTACATAGGTTTATTTTTTTTAAGTTTTCTAGTACAAATAATAACTTAGGTGAGATGGAAAGAAAGATTTCCAGTCACTGATGATACTCATCAGATACGGAGAGTATGTATCCAGTATTAATGATAATGTGGGTGATAGAGAAAGACGGTTTCCAGTAATAAATGATAACATGAGTGATAGAAAAAGGTTTCTAGTCATAGATGATAACTCAGGTGATAAAGAAGGTTTCCATCAATAAATTAAGTCAGATGATACAGAATAAAGGTTTCCAATCATTAATGAGACAGAGAAGTAGGTTTTGTGTCATAAACAATAAGTGAAGAAATAGCAAAGGAAGGATTCTAGACATGAATGATAATTCACATGATAGAAAACTCAGGCAATATACAGAGAGGGTTCTTAGTCATAAAGAATAAATCAGATGCTAGAAAAGAAAGATTTCTAGTCATAAATGATAAATAGGGTGAGAGAGAGAAAAAAAGTTTCTGATATACATAATTCAGTTAATAGAGGAAGAAGATTTCCAGTCAAATGATAGGGTGATACAGAAAAAAGTTTTCCATTTATAAATAATTACTCAGTTGACAGAGAAAGATTCAGTCATAAAAGATAAATAAGATGATAGAAAAAGAGTGCTTCCAGGTATAAATTATAACTAAGGCGATAGAGAAAAAAATGTTTCAAGTTATAAATAGTAACTCATGGGACCGAGAGCCAGGTTTGAAGTCATAAAAGGTAAGTGAAGCTATTTGGGACACGTTTCTTTGTCTCCGTGTGTTGGCTGCCTCCCTGTGTTGTTTCTACGTATTAGGTAGAGCTGCTATGTCTCCCAGGCTTGGTCAAGTGGCCTCTTGTAGGAGGTGTCCTGTAGGGTCCTGGGCAGAGCCCCCCTGATCACCGGAGCTGGGCACTCCAAGTGCACTCTCTGTGTGGGCTGTGGACACCTCCTGTTGCAGTCGAACCTTGACTGCTGTTGGCACCTCAATGGGAGGGGTTTACCCCCAGGCTGATTGGCGTGAGGACCAGCTGCAACCACTGTGGAGGACCAGCTGTTCAGGGGCTGACACCATGGAGCAGAATCTATT
The DNA here is from genome assembly GCF_028538775.1 of Myotis yumanensis. Classification (NCBI taxonomy): domain Eukaryota; kingdom Metazoa; phylum Chordata; class Mammalia; order Chiroptera; family Vespertilionidae; genus Myotis; species Myotis yumanensis. Next base: position 28,921,969 of record NW_027223755.1, read on the forward strand.
CAGCAGGGCTCTGGTGCCTACTGAGTCCACCCCTTGAGTGTGTCCCTTGTGGAGGAGGTTGAGTGGCGTTTTGATGTGGTCTGGAATTGTCCATAGGATGTGTTGGCTCCGGGGCACAAGAGGTACAGGCCAAGGTGAGCCACCAAAGATGCCCTGCCAGGGGCCACCCAGCATGAGCTACAAAGCAATCTGCAGAGAGCTACTACTGTGCTGGGCTTGGAGGTGCCCAGGAGCGGTCAAGCTGCAAACTAAGGCCAGCTGCCACTAGAGCTGGGTCTGGGGCCACTTAGTAGGAAGTATGCAGCACGCTTTTAGGGAAGTTCTAAGCAAAAACCAAGACAGGCCATTTGTATGGGAAAGACACTGGAAACAGCCTGGGTGAGGCTGCAAGTTGGTTGGGGTGGGGTCTCAGGGAATCACCAGGGTAGGGGGAACAGTGTTAGCCAGGTTATGGAGACTCAGATATGGTGCCCTCCTGCTGGCTCTGTGGGAGAGAGCCCAGAAAAGGAGCAATGGCCTCTGACAGCACTTCTGTCTGGGAGAAAGCTGTCTCTCCAGCTCTCTCCCTCCTCCCATGCCAGACTACTTGGTTCCTCCCCATATGTCCCTGGTGCCCCAGCACTGGAGCTCAGAGCCAGTGAGTCTGAGTAAGTCCACACATGGGCCCTTTAAGAGGAACTGTCTGGGACTCCTGCAGCCCTTTGTCTCACTCAGCTACAATCCAAGTTTGTTTATAAAGCCAGAAGTTATGGGGAGTTCTCTTCCTGGCCCTGGAAACCTGGGCTGGGGATCCTGCTATGGAGCTGGGACCCCTTACTCCTGGGAGGGGGGGTATCTGCATCCAAGATATCCCTCCCTGTTTTTATCCAACACACATGGGGGTGGGGCCAGCCCGTTCCTTGTCTCCACCCCTCCTACCAGTCTTGATGTGGTTCCTCTTTATATCCGTGGTTGCAGTACTTCTGTTCAGCTAGATTCCAGATAGTTCTGAAAGATGGCTGTTCTATAGTTTAGTTGTAATTTTGATGTGGTTGTGCGAGGATTCAAAAAAATGTTTCGATCGTAAAAAATAACAGGCAATAAAAATAAAGGTATCCAAGCATAAGTGATAAGTCAAGGGATGAAGAAAAAAGGAAGCCAGTCATCAATGGTAACTCAGGTTATAGAGCAGGGATGGGAACCTCTTTTCTGCCAAGGACCATTTGGATATTTATAACATCATTCACAGGTCATACAAAATTATCAGCTTAAAAATCAGCCTCCTATATTTAGTCAAACATTTAATTAACTCACCCCTAATGCCTTGGCAGGGCCAGACCAAATGATTTTTCAGGCCTTATATAGCCCGTGGGCTGGACGACCCCCACCCATTACAGAGAAAGAAGATTTTTCAGTCATAATGATAAATCAAAAGATATAGAAAGGAAAATTTTCAGTCATAAATGATAAATAAGATAATAGAGAAAGATTTTCTAGTCATAAAAGATAACCAACATAAAAAAGCTTTCTAGTCATAAAGGGAACCATGAGGTTCCATCATAAATGATAACTCAGTCAATATAAAAATGTTTTCAGTCATAAATGGTAACTCAGGTTATAGATGAAGAAGGTGTTCAGTCATAAGTGATGACTCAAGTGATAAAGGATATTTATAGTCACAAATGATCATTTAAGGGATAGAAAACAAAATATTTTTAGACATAAATGATGACTCAGGTTATTACAGGTGAAGGTTTGCAGTCATAAATGATAACTAAGGTTACAGAGAAAAAAGATTTTCAGTCATAAGTTGTTATTATGTTATAGAGGAAGAAGGTTTCTAGTCATAAATGATAACACAAATGACAGAGAACATAATTGCTTCAGTCATAAATGATCTCAGGTTATATGAAAAGAATGATTCCATTCATAAATGATAACACAAGTTGGGAACAACATACCCAATAATAAGTTATAATTCAGATGAGGAAGGACAAAATGTTTTCAGTTATAAAGAATAATTCCTCAGGTTAAAATGAAAGAAGGTTTTTAGTCATAACGATAAATCAGGTGATAGTGGAAGAATGTTTCCTGTCATAAATTATAATTCACTAGAGGCCCGATGCAAGAAATTTATGCAAGGGGCCTGGCCCTCACAGCCCGAGCTTCGTCCGGAAGGTCATTCGGCTGTCCGGTCTAATTAGCATATTTTGCTTTTATTATTATAGATGTGATAGAGAAACATTTCTAGCCATAAATAATAACTGAGGTGGTAAAGAACAAAATGTTTTCAGTCATAAATAACTCAGGTAATAGTGGAAGAAGGTTTTCAGTCATAAATAATGAGGCAGGTTATAGAAGAAAAATGTTTTGTCATAATTGATAACTCAGGTTATAGAGGAAGGATGTTTCCTGTCACATTTATAACTCAGTTGACAGAGAAACATATACAGTAATAAGTGATGATTGAGGTGATGGAGCACAAAATGTTTTCAGTCATAAATGATAACACAGGTAATAGAGAAACAACATTTCTAGTCATAGATTATAATTCAGATGATAGAGGACAAAATGTTTCCAGTCATAAGTGATAGCATAGGTTATAGCAGAAGGTTTTCAGTCATAAATGGTAACTCCAGTTATAGAGGAAGAAATATTCTATATTTCTAGTCACAAATAATAACACAGGTTATCACCTGTGAAACATTTCCAGGTATAAATTATATCAGATGATAGAGGACGTAAATGCCAACTCAGGTTATACAGTGAGATTTCCAGTCATAAATGATAACTCTGGAAAAAGAGAACATAATGTTGTTAATAACAAATGATAACTCAGGTGATAAACATTTCTAGTTATAAATGCTATTTAAGATGATAGAGAACAAAATGTTTGCTGTCATAAATGATAACTCAGATGATTTTTAAAAAGGCTTTCTGTCATAAATAATAATTCAGATTATAGAAGAAGAAGATATTTTTGGAATAAATGACAACTTAGGTGATAAGGGAAGAATGTTTCCAGTCATAAATGATAACTCAAGTGACCTGTTACAAATGGTGAATAAGGTGATAAAGAAACATTTCCCACCATAAATGACAACTCAGTTGATGGAGAACAAAATGTTTTGTCATAAACGATATGTCTGATTAGTGTTTCCAGTCATAAATAATATCTCAGTTATAGAGTGAAAAGGTTTTTAGTCATAAAGGATAACTCAGGTGATAGAGAACAAAATGTTTTCAGTCATATATGGTAGCTCAGGTGACACTGGAAGAATGTTCCAGTCACAAATAATAACACAGGTGAGAGAGGAAGAACCATTCCAGGTATAAACTATTATTCAGATGCCAGAGGTCAAAATGTTCCCATCATAAATGATAACTCAGGCAATAGTTGAAGAAAGTTTCCAGTCAGAAATAACAAGTGAGGCGATGTAGAAAAATGTCATTAACTAATGACATATCCGTTGGTAGAGTACCAAGTATTTTTAATCATAAATGAAAACTCAGTTTATAGAGGAGGAAGGTTCTAGTCGTACATGATAACTCGGGTCTTAGAGATAGGTTTTCAGTCATAAATGACAACTCACATTAGAGGGAGAATGTTTTCAGTAATAAATAATAACTCAGGATATAGGGGAGAAAGTTTCTAGCCATCAGATGATAGAGGACAAAAAGGTTTTTATTTTTTAAATCCTCACCTGAGGATATGTTTTTTAACATGATTTTTAGAGAGAGTGGAAGGGAGAGAGAAAGATGGGTCAATTGCCTCCAATAACCTGTGTATGTGCCCTGACTGGGAATCGAACCCACAACCTTTCAGTGTACAGGACGATGCTCTAACCAACTGCGCCACCCAGCCAGGGGGAGAACAAAAAAGTTTTCAGTCATAAATGGTAACTCAGGTTATAGTGGAAGAAGGTTTTCAGTAATAAATGGTAAGTCAGGTTATAGAGTAAAAAGATTCCCAGTCATAAATGATAACTCTAGAGAAAGAACATAATGTTTTCAATCATAAATGATAACTCAGGTAATAGAGAAACAGTTTTCGTCATGTTATTTAAGATAACAGAGAACAAAATGTTTTCAGTCATGCTAACTCCAATGATTGAAAAAGAAGATTTTTCCATTGTAAATGGTAACTCAGGTTATAGAGAACATTTTTTTGTCATAAATGACAACTCAGATGATATAGGAAAAATGTTTCCAGTCATAAATGATAACTCAGGTTATAGGGGAAGAATGTTGCCTGTCTTAAGTAATAAATAAGTTGCCAGAAAAACATTTTCATTCATGAATGACAACTCAGTTGATAGAGAACAATATGTTTTAAGTCATAAATTAGAGGGAGAGTGAGATTAAGTCATGAAATTAGAGGGAGAATGTTTCCCATCCTCCTATATAATAAAAGGGTAGTATGCAAATAGACCAAACAGAACAACCGAACAACCAATCAAAGCATAATACGCTAATGATATGCTAAGGCTGCTCAATCACTCGCTATGACGTGCACTGACCACCAGGGGGCAGATGCTCCGACGGGTAGGTTAGCTTGCTGCTGGGGTCCTGTAGATGGAGACTGAGATGGGCCCTACACACCCTGGAGCACTCCCACAGTCCCTCCTTGGCTAGATGATGGTGCACCAGTGGGGTCCCTCAGCCTGGCCTGCGCCCTCACAATCCAGGACCCCTTGTAGGGGGGCGGGGGGGGGGGGGGGAGAGTGTCAGAGAGCCGGTTTCAGCCTGATCCCGCAGGCCACTCCCCTGCGGCAGCGCGAACCTCTCCTGATGGGGACTGATTGGGCACGAGCCTGTGGCAGGCACAGTGAGGCCTGGATGAGCAGAGCGGCAGGTAGGAGCTGCAGGCGGCATTGGACTGCGGGTTTCTGCCCGATCCCTGCAGGCCACCCAGAGGGACCCCACCCGTGCACCTGACCTCTAGTCATAAATAAAAACTCAGGTAGTAGAAGAAAAAGATTTCCAGTCATAAACGTTACCTCAGGTAATAGAGAACAAAATGTTTTCAGTAATAAATGGTAATTCAGATTAGAGGGAGAAGGTTTCCAGTCAAATATTGTAACTCAGCTGATAGAGAATAAAATGTTTTCAGTCATAATGATAACTCAGCTGATTGAGGAAGAATGTCTCAAGTCATAAGTGAAAACTCAGGTGATAGAGACACAACATTTCCAGTCACAAATGATAATTCAGGTGACACAAAACGTTTTCAATAATACGATAACTAAAGCTTTGGAGGAAGAAGGTTTTCAGTATTAATATAATTCAGGTTATAGAGAAAAAATTGAGGTACTTGAGAAACAAAATCCGAGGTCATAAATAGTAATTCAGGTAATAGAACAAAATATTTTCAATCATAAGTAGTAACTCAGGTTATACAGGAGGAAGGTTTTCAGTCATAATGACAACTCAGGTTCTAGGGGAAGAATTTTTCAGTCATAAAAGGTAACTGGTGATAAAGCAAGAATGTATTCAGTCATAAACAATAACTCAGGTGAAAGTAAAATATTTCCAATCATAAATGAGAATTCAGGTGACAGAAAACAAAATGTTTCCAGTCTTTGTTTTATAGAGAACAACTGTTTTTAGTCATAAATGATAACTCAGGTTATAGAGGAAGAATGTCTCCGGTCCTCAATCAAAACTCAGGTGAGAGAGAAGCACCGTTTCCAGTCATAAATGGTAATTCAGGTGATTATACACAAAACGTTTCCAGTCACGTGATAGCTCAGATTTTGGAGGAAGGTTTCTAGTCATAAATAACTCAGGTCTTAGAGAACATGATGTTGTCAGTCATAAATGATAACTCGGGTGATAGAGGAAGCGGGTCTCCTGTCATAAATGATAGCTCAGGTGACAGAGAAACAGCCGGTTACAAAGGATAATTCAGCCGAGAGAGGTTTTCCGGAAGCCTCGTCATGGTGACAGGAGTCACAGCCAGTGCCCCCACGAGAGCCATCGCTTCCTTCCTGGGCCTTGAGCGGTGCCTCCAAATGGAGGCCTCACTGGCCTCGATGGCAGGGGCATGTCCTCGTCACCTTCAGTCCTGGGTGTTGTTTACTGCCCTAGCCACTTCCACAGCAGGTGAGCAGCTTCGCCCCGAATGCAGGTGTGACGGCTGGACTCAGCGATGCCCTTTCTTGCTCAGAGCACAGAGGTGGCAGTGTGGGGGCTGCTTTCCCCCTGGGGAGCCCGTCATCTGCCTTGGAAGCTCCTTGTATCCCACTCCTCACTCCACAGGCCACACCTACTCAAGGGAGGCTGGGGAAGCAAACGATCAGGGGTTGGGTTTGGGGAGCACCATCTCTGCCATGATCTTGCATCTCCACCTGCCTCCAAGCCGCCTCATCTTTCCCAGGGTTAGGGCCATCAGCTCATCATGATAGCCCCCAGGGCTACCAACCCAGAGTAATTTTCCCAAAGTTAGGCACTGGCCTTTCCACGCCTCCCCTCAAAAAGCACAGCCCTGCGCCAACTCCCTCTGGCCTGTGCAGAGGGGCCTGGGGTCTCCTCCATGACTGGGCCAACAGGAGCTGGTGAGGCTAGAACCTCGTACAGGTGCAGCTCCCAGGAGCTGAATGTGGCGCGTCCCCTGCCCCATGGGTCATTAGGATTGACACACTTGGCAGTCCGGGCCATCCCAACAGTGGGTCCGAGCCTGGGGATGAGAGCCATCCTAGTGGGGAAGGCCAAGTGGAACCCTCAGAAACCAACCCCACATGGGGGGCAGCGTGCGGGGGGTACACCTATTCTCAACGTTCACTCACAACCTGGCCCTGCAGAAACCAAGGACCCTGGCAGGACCACAGACGCCCTCTGGCTTGGCTGACCAGTGGTTCCCTCAGCATGTCCCTGCCCCTCATGGCTGCAGTGCCCCAGGGGACTCAGGTCCATGGCTCGTGCCCACTAATTTGGAGGACTCAGAAAGGACCAGGTGTAGTCCCACACACATGGCATCCGTGGTGCTCACGCTCCCCTCCCTTGAGTCTTATGACCCTCTGAACTTGCTGGGGACAGCGCTCTGGTCTGCATCACCAATGGGGAATGAGTGGCCCAGCACAGGAACATGGTTACACCCACCCCTTCACAAACCTGACTCACAGGCAGGGCAGTGGGAACATCTAGCCTTGTCAGGCCTGTGCATCTCAGGGATTGACTGCATCCCAGAAGGTGTCCATGACAGCCTGCACAGGTTCTGCGTCCTTGCCTGGGGCCCCAGGCATGACCCCTCTTCATACCTTGGCCCTCCCATCTCAAGCAGAGGCCTCCTCTGGAAGGACGCGTGGGTGTGGGGATGGCCTATGTCCCTTCTCTCTACACAGGTCTGGTGAGCTAGGTCCTGAGGAGGCAAGTTCCCGTGCCCTGCCCCACCCCCTCCCCTGCAGACACACACACACACACATGTAACCTCATGAACAAACATGGCTTGTAGGGAGGATAGAGGGACTGCAGGGCCTGAACAGGGACACATGGCCAGGCTGGCCACCTCTGCTGACCATCTTTCCATCTGGGGCCTTAGTGAGCCCTGAACTCCCTCCATCCCATCCCACAGAGTGGTGTCGCCCTCTAGTGGCCCATGGGAAGATGTGTCAGCTGCACCCACAAACACCAGGCCAAGTGGAACCCTCCAATCCCCCCGCCACCCACCCCCAAATCTCTCATCCTCTGCCGGCAGAGCCTGGGCTCTAAGGCCCTGCCCACCCCATCTTTCTGAGCTCTCTTCCCCATGCCTGCCTCCCTTGCTGTCTATCTCATTATCCACCGTGCCCCAGGCTCTCCCTTTCCTCCCCAGACCCCTTCCTTCCACCTGGGTACCTGGACATTGGGCATTTCAGCAGCAAACCTGTGAAATGAAGTTGTTTCATGGTCCCTGCCTACTCCAGCCCCAATACTAGGGTGTGGAGCATCCCACCCACTTCTGTCCTGGTACCCAGACCCACCTTATCCCATTATAGGGTCTTTAGGAAGCCATAGAACAAGGCTCCGGCTCCAAGGCAAAAGACACTGGATCTGGTTCTGGATCTGGCTAAAGCCAAGGATGGCAGATGGCACAGAGTATACCATGGCCTTGGGGGTCCTCCACCGTGCAGCCTGAAACCCTCCCCACAGCTGTGTGTGCAGTTCCCATAAAACAGGCACAGCCTCTTCTGCCTTTATCCCCAAAGCATAAAACAGGCTAAAAGTTAAGTAATCGTGTGAGCAAATTTTAAATAATATTCAGAGCCTGGGAGTGATAAGAGAAACAAAACAAGAAAATTCTGGAAAAAACACACAAGTTTTAATACTTAAAAAAAGTTATATAACAAAAGGTAACACGTTCTTTAAAAAAAGTGTACAAAACACTAATATAAAATTTATTTTAGCGTGAGATAAAAGCAAAACATAATATTCTGTGGAATATACCAATTATTGGCCAGTTGTTTCACATCTGTTAATGTGAATTTTCCCTTCAACTGTGATAACGCTACTGAACTGAACGCAGGGAGAGGCGCTGCTGCACCCTTGCCTGCGTGGCTGAGGGGCATCTGACAGGCGTTCGGAGGAACATCGAGGACTGCCTTCCCACAAGGAGGCCACGTCTGACTGCTGTGAAGAACACTTTACCTAGAATTTTTTCTTGATTTCTGTAACACAGGAATAGCTTTTCCTTATGCATGAAACAGTCTTTGCAATGTCTGCACTAAGTAAAACAAGCTCACTGCAGGTAGCAAGTGCCACCTTCTATCTTGAGTGATTTTTACATTTTTAATGCTATGACCAGATTCTTATTTACGGCAATGTAATTTTTCTCTTGTTTCCCTAACCTATATTAGTCATCATTTTTAAACAAAATTTGTAAACATTTTGTGTCCGATCAACCGCAGGCAGGATGAAACACATCTAGACAGTTCTTTACAAAGAGATAACAGAACTTGAACTATCTCCCTTTAAAACAGTGAAAATGACAGGCCACCTGCCTTCTAACATGCATTTTAAAATATACAAATACAGCACTTTCTTTTCACAATGCTTGGCCCTGCAGGTCTATGCCACGTTGGACAGGTTTCTGGGGAAGTGACCTCACTGGTTGCATGCATGATTTGAAAACCACAGGCGGGGAGCCCCGCTCAATCAATCACAAGAGGAAAGCTTCTCTCTCTCTTCAAACTGCTTGTCCACTGCCAGAGACAGGGCCTGGAGGAAGCCCTCGATGGTGACAGTGGGAGCCTGGAAGGATAGATATGAAGGAATTGAGGGGTGACCCTCGCCTTTGAGGGCCACTGGCAGCACTCACCCCTTCCATGATGCAGACACCAGAGAGGCAACTCCGGGCAGCTGTTCTGAGTGAGCTGGCCCAGACCCGAGGGGCATGAGCACCTCTCGGAGGCTTGGATGTGAGCTCTGGATGTGCTCGAGCAGAGACACACAGCATGGCCACCTCCTCCCAAAGGGCTTGGCGGGGCCCCACCACTAAGGCACCAAGGCTAGCACCTCCTAAGCCCCAGGAGCCTGTCCCTTTAGAAACTGAGGTAAAATAAGGCAGCTATCCCAATGGCATTAAGTGTGACTCCTAGCAAGGCCACACACTGCTGGACAGAGTGGGTGGTAAAGAGAAAAGTACCCAGAGGTGGAGAGTAGCTGTGGAAGACTTACCTGAATGTACAGGGCATGAGCCAGAAAAGGGAGTTTTCTTAAGACACGGCCACTGAGGCCCTCACTCTTCCTGTGAATGTAAGCCAAGTTTGGGGATGTCAAGTGAACAATTGTGTTTTAGGACTGGTTCTCCTACCCATCTCTGAACGTCCCTTCTCCCACAACCCCTCGAGGAGTCCTCAGCTACTGCTCCAGGTGGGGAAGGGTCCTTGCTGCCCTGATGTGCCACCTACAGGCACCGCTGTGCTCAGGGACCCAACGCCTGCCCAGCGGCATGGATTACCTCATATCTTTATTAATTTTTGCACAAATTTCTGAACTGCTCCCCTCTGTTTCATCTCAACTGGTTTAAATTTCTTCAACAGATAATCCAAAAAAATACCCTTTAGCCCAGCTGGTGTGGCTCAGTGGTTGAGCGTTGACCCATGAACCTGGAGGTCATGGTTCAATTCCTGGTCAGGGCACATGCCCGGGTTGTAGGCTCAATCCCCAGTAGAGGGCGTGCAGGAGGCAGCCAATCAAGGATTCTCTCTCATCATTAATGTTTCTATCTTTCTTCCTCTCTCTGAAATAGGTGTTTTTTTAAAAGTCTTTAAAAAGTACTATTCCTGCCCTGGCCAGTGTGGCTCAGTTGGCTGGAGCACTGTACTGTGCAATGAAAGGTTACCAGTTAGATTCCTGGTCAGGGCACATACCCAGGTTGGGGTTCCAACCCAACCAGGGCGTGTATGAGAGGCAACTGATCGACGTTATCTCTATCACACCAATGTTTCTCTTTCTCTCTTCCCCCTCTACTTTCTGCCACTCTAAAAGTTTAAAAATAATTATATGTATGTATGTGTATGTATATATATATATGAAAATAATAATAATACTGTTTTTTATGCTATCCTTTTATTCAAAACCTTCCACACGCCTCACGACCTCAGAATAAAGTTCAAACTCTGGTCAGAACTCAGACGTTCTCCAGAATTGACCCTTGGCAGTGCAACCCACCTGAGGTCCCTGCACGCACAGTGCCTGCGGCCTCGCAGATTTCTCTCCAGTTTACCCTGAATTCTAACTGTCCTTGGAGGCTCTGCCCCATTTCTCCACCTACCTTTGATCCCCAAAGCCGTCTGAGAACTTAAAAGCTCTAGCAGCCCTGGACCAGGAACCCAGGGCTAGTGGGCTCCCGAAGCTCCCCCAGCCTGTGTATGATGACTTGGGGTTCAACTCTCTATCTTCTGACCCCAAACCTGACCCCAGACGGCTACAGTCAATTATGACTACAGCAAATGGACTTTTCTTGGTTACAAAAATTAGGTCCATTCGCACCTTGAAATTTCACTCAAAAGGAGGCTCAACTTTGACACGTTGTTTTCAATGAAGCCAATCATCTCCAGTTCTCGGAGGGTCAGCAGCTGCTGGCGAGGGTATATGATCTGACGCTGGGAAGATAGGGGCAGAATGCATACGTCAGCAACAGCACAGCATGGAAAGAGCAAGCATATTACATCTTATAAAACGCAAATGGGCCATTTAACAAGCACAGCTGACCGGGAAACAGGCTGGTTTCCCCGATCTCTCGCCGGTGCCCGTGAGCGCGCACCCACACTCACTCCTCCCCAACACACATCTCCCCGATTCTCCAAACAAAGGCAAGAATACAAACAACAAAACACGTCTCAGAAACCAGCAGTGACCCTGCCTCTTCTGTGTTTTTGGCCAAAATGTGTCCTCACATGTCACATGTCAACATGGAAGTTCAGTCTGGTATTTGGTTTCAAGGACATGACACAACCCACAGACGGCAGAGCTGGGCTTTGGAGCCAGGACTTTGCCTTTCAAGGAGGGTCTGTTTGATGTTTTTAAGATAAGACTCTCATTTGGTAGAATGACACATCCAAGATCTGAGTCAGAGTACACCTTGTAGACCACAAGCCTGCATGTTGGATGTTCTTTGCCAAGTAGCCACACTGGGCTGTCAGACTGCCACCACTGAATGAATTTCAACATGAACTGTTTTGATTTGGGAACCAGGGGAGAGAAGAATGAAGGAAAGGCTTCCTCCGCACATTTTGGAGGTTTGATGAGGGTCATGGGTAAAATTAAGAGGCAGGGTTTGAGCTCGATGTATTTTGACCCCGGCCTAAGTGACTGACTACCTCAGGCTCCCTTGCAGCCTCCCAAGCTGCCCCTGCGACCCCTCCATTAACAGGCACTGTCCTGCAGGCTTGTGTGAGATGGCAGACCTCAGGCTCTTGACAGAGAGGGCACAATCACACATCAGCCTTCAGGACCAGCCTAATCTCCACTGCAGCATTGGAATACCCTAGCTTCCTGTAATCTGTGTAAGAACTACCCCTGCCCACATGCTCAGCTCCCAGAAAAAGTCCGTGCACTTGGCTGAACCTTAGAACATCCCTGGATTCACAGCATAAGTGTGAGTACGACACCACACTGAGGGCACTCGGCTATCTTCAGCAGGACCCGCCATCGCACTGGCTGCTTAGCAGCACTACTGCGCCGCAACACTTCTGATGGCCACTTGGGGTCGCAAGTCAAAGCTCCCTGGGACCTCTCTGCCTCTCCCACTCCCCAGAAAAGTAGGATGGAATGTGCACACCAGGACAGTGCTGAGCCCAGCTCTCCTGTCCCTGCCACAGAGGCTGTGTCATCCTTGTTGAGGATGTTGGGGTTCAAGATCCATGGTGCCAGGAGGTGGCTGCAAGGTTGGAGGGTGTTGAATCCACCCCATCAGTAATTACAATGATGCCTTACTATGATCACCATGTAAATGCCCATTTGTTAGCTGGCTTGGTTACAGCCCATGTCCTCCCAGTGCCCAGAGCTCTTGGCACCAGGTACAGGTCAGGTCCCTGTTAGACTGAATTATGAGAGACTGTGAACATTGCTGCATTCACTGCTATCACCAGAACACGGGACCAAAGGGACATGAACACCGTAGCCGATTACAGGCTGTGAGCGTCTTGTCTCGTCAGGATGATTCCCCGTGAACCAGGGCCTCCTGTCAACCAGGGCTTCTACTGCTCTTCTTTCAGGGGAGGAAAATGAGGCCCAGAGAGTGGATCACTTGCAAAGGCCGTCAGAACCAGAACTTGCCAGGAATGCTGACCACAGCCAACACACCTCCTACCCACTCATCGCCTGCAGGTAAATCAAACAACCATGATGATCATTTTGTGCTAAAAGAGCAAAAATATTGAGTCAGTGGCCATGATTTTGACCATTAATGCAACCTGCCAGATATAACAAACTGACATTTTCAATCTAAAGAAATGGTTAATTCCTTGTCAAAATACCTTACTCTACCAGGTATAGTCAAACTATTTTAAGCTATGTCAAGGAATTATAAAAATATAAAAAATCTACTTGTTAGTAAGAGAAAAAACATCAAAGCACCTTCATCAGTTCTTCCAAACAGGAGAGGTAGATTTTGAAGATGGCTGCCGCAGAGGGGGGCCCGATATACTGCCTGATGTCAGCCCTGTCCACGAAGGCCACGTCGATCCTCTCCGTGATGTTGGAAGTGGTCAGTATTACCACATTGGAGTGCCTGGAGGCAGAGGAGCGAGGACCAGTCACCCCATGCCTGTGACTCCCTACCCTACACAGGGATTGTCAGGAGCTGCCTGCAGGCTCTGGGCACTTAGCTGTCGTTCAGCTAGCTATCCTTCCTATCCCAATACCAGCCCATGAGGCCTCCTGAGGTCCTGCAACTCTTGAGCTCCTGGTCACACACGGCGTGCCAGGCCCACTCTCTGGGGACCTTTACTCTGGTCACTTCTCTGCCCTCTGGAAAGCTCTCCTAGACACCTGCTGGTTGTTCCCTTACTCCTTTCAATTGTGGTAAAGGTCTAATCTCTGAGGACATCCCTGACTGCTCCATCTCTGACCCCTCCCCCAGTACCTACACCCCGTCTGCCTGGGCACAGCATACAACTGCTCATCACACAGCTATCGACAACCATGGAGCAGACTTAAAATCCCCTTTACCAGCTGCTTTCCCCTCTAGCTTCCAAATTCCAAGAGAGCTGCCATTGCCACTCTGCTCTCCGACCTAGGCTGGCACAAGGTGCCCTGGTAGCATGCTTCCCAGCCTGGTAGACTTGAGCACAGGGACAGTGCTGCCTTCAGGGACCATGGTCAGCATACAGATGGTTCACAGGCAGCTGTGTGGCCAGGGAGCCCCTAGGAAGATCAGCTTCACCTGGACTCTGGCAACAGGCGTGCAGCCCTCTGAGGGTGAACAGGGCGAGCCAAACAAAGGCAGGGATGGGAGTTTGACATGCTTGCTGTACAGGCTTGTAGCTGAGGAGCAAAAGGCTGTACCATATAGCTTAAGTGTGCCGTGGTTATGCCATCTGGGTTTGTATAAGTGCCTCTATGATGTTCATTCAACAAAATGACCTAACAATGCATGCACCCCCATCATTAAGTGGCACATGACTGTAGTACCTTTTAATTTGATCGATTTGGGTCAAGACAGCGTTGACCACACGGATGGCATCTGAAGGCTCAGTGCCTGCCCTGCAGGCATTGCGGGAAGCTGTGAGGCTCTCCACCTGTGGGGACAGAGCAACGGAAAAAAATTACAGCACTGGCCCCACAGGGCAGCTACAGAACATGTCAACTGAGCAAGTGAATGAACAAATGAATAGGTGTCAGGTGTCCGGGTGTGCTAGGAGCTTAACATGTGGCATGGCAAGGAGGACAGGGCTACATGAGACAGCGACCACCTGATGGAGGCTGGGCTGAGCCAGGGGCTGGCTGTGCCCTGGCAGCAGTAAGAGGCGCTCAGTCTTGAATTTCCTCCACCACAGGTTTAATGCCTGAACATGCCTACCTCGTCAATCAGGACGAACACCAGAGCGTCCTTGTCATCAATCAGATCCTGGATCTTCTGGAACATCTTAGTTACTAGCTTGCCACTCTGGAACCAAAACACTCAGTGTTGACTTGTACTCATCATGCTGCCTGGTGCACACCTGTCCCCACCCGGCATCACTCTGACCCCAGGTACCCCTGCCATTTCCTGACAGCCCTCGGAGAACTCCCTAAATCAGAGGAGCCAGGTCTGCAGGGGTGGAGGTAAAGCCAAATGCCCTCTTTCCCTGCCTCATGTGCCAGGACACTGACACTTGAGCCCATAGACTCCTGTCCAGGGCCACACGGCTCACCTGTCTGCTTTCTTCTTATTTCCCCTTCCCCAGCTGTCCCCACGACTGGGAATGAGATGAATCATAGGTGCCAAGATGCAAACCAGCCAGACACACTCCTTACGGACACTCCCTGTCCCCACTCCAACCTACCAGAAGGGCTCACTGACAGGGCTGCCTGTGGCAGAGCACTTCAGAAGTGAGGGATACCTGTAATGTCACCTTGTCCAAGCCCCTCAGTTCACAGATGGCAGAAAAAGGCTCAGAACTCTGAGTGCATGCTCAGCTGAGGGGAGCAGTCCAGGTTAGAACTCAGGATGCCCTCCCTCCTCAGACAGTGTTGACAGTCAAAGGTCTGTTGTACCCAGGCTTTCAGGCCTCACACTATTTCCAAGTGACTGCTTAGCTCTGAAAATTTCCTCTGACCACAAAGTCAGATGCACAGAAAGTCTGTCTAATATACAGGCCATCTTTTCAACTATATAGTTGACAATCCAGAGAATTAATACTTACTTCTGAAAACCACTTAGAAAAGAGGCTGTGGCTGTTTATTTCAATTAGTTGGCCATACCGGTACCTAGGATGATTAAAAAAAAAAAAGGAGTTAAGACAATTACTTTTCAAATTAGTCCTCTGGCAACCCCAGTGGCAGCACTTTTGCTCATTAAATACAACAGCTCTCAGCTGCCCAGTGTGGTGAGCATTACTAACAAGTCATAATTACTGACAAAGAACTGAAGTATCTACTAGTCTGTATACTAAATAGTATGAAAAATCTAAAGGAATGCAACCAACAGTTCTGGTTGAAGCAAATTAAGTTTTTCAAACTGAATATCTTCATTTGAATTAAAACAACAGTAAAATTCCTCTCATTTTTTAATCTACGTATAACTTATATTTATTTTTTTAAAGTACTACTGGTACTAATAAACAAACAAATCTAAACAAGCATCAGAAGTTTTGTCTGGCACTGAATATTTTTTCCTCCTTCCACAAAACCTTAAAGACGGTGACAATTTATTTTCCAGCACAAATTCTAGCGTGGATACTCAGATGGCAAAAAGTGAACCTTAACACACAAACTGAATGACATCAGCACTAATCCTGCAGCCACTCAGGAGGCAGCTGAGAGGTCTGACACACTGACTAGTATTTCTGACTAGAATCACACAGGAAACCAAACTGAGGCAGGACAGGAGTTGACTCCCAGGTCCTCTCCAGTGTCTTTCATGTTGAAAGTCCACAGAAGGAAAAGAATTACTTTCAAATTTAAAAGAGACTTTCATTTAAAAAAGAAAAAAAGACCACTTACTAATTCTGTTCACAAAAGAGAGGAGAGGGAAGACAGACAAAGAAACAAAATAAAGACTGGGTTGAGTATCAAACAGAGTTATACATTATCATATTTTTGTACAGTCACGTATGGTTTAATGAGGAGATACATCTGAGAAATGCATGGTGAGGCGATTTCCTCACTGTGCGAGCTTTACAGAGACACTTCCATAGGCCTGGGTGCACAGCCCACTGCACACCTGGGCTCTGTGGTGCAGCCTAGTGCTCCTCTCCTGGGCTATTAGCCTGCACACCCTCTTACCGTGCAAAACAACAGACGATTAAGTCAAGCACAAGAGAAAATGATGCAATCAAGAGACTTGGTAAACATGAGATGTATGACCCAGCAAAACACCACACACATACACACACACTGCACTGTTTTACAGCAAACTCTTTTTATAAGTAGAAAGAGTACATTGTAAATAAAAATAACAAGTATAACAACAAAAAGGATACACACTAAATACATAAGCCAGTAACATAGTTGTTTATTATCATTATAAATATTATGTATTGTACATAACTGTATGTGCTGTACTTTTATACAACTGTATGTGCTGTACTTTTAAACAAACGCTCAGTGCGTTTGTTTACACCAGCATCAGCACAAACACGTGAGTAATGTGTTGTGCTCTGATGTCATGATGGCCTCAATATCACTAGGCAATAGGAATTTTTCAGCTCCATTATAATCTTACGGGACCATCATCATTTCTGCGGTCGGTTGTTGACCAAAGAGTAGTCATACCATGCATGACTGTACTGGGAAAACTTCTATTTCTTGTAACAACATTTTCACTCTATGGTGTTTTAGGAAACTGCCCATAGAGATCTTTAAAACACAGATGCATTTCAATATGTCAAGACAAAGGCCAAGTTGCTAAGCATAAAATAAAGGGTTGAAATAAAGCAATTTCCCTATGAAAAAATACAAAACAGTTCGAAAAGAAAGTAGATATTTAAAAGTAAATCTCATAGAATTCCATTTTCTAAAGCCAAATGGGAGTAACAGGTACCAGATTTACACTGTGCCTTCACCAACTAGACTACTGGACCGCATAAACGAAGCAACATCTATAAGGGCACTGGACAACAGGCACCAGAGGACTGTGACCTGAGAGAAGGGAAATAAATTGGCGCTAAAATCGTCCGGTTCTCTGTGTGGAGAAGACATAGGAAGAACACAACCACGGGGCTGAATTGAGGAGACAGAGGTCAGAGTTTAAAGAGCCTGAGGCGGCAGAGCAGAGGTCCAGAGGGCAGGAAGGTTCTCAGAAATAAAGCACCAGAAATCATCCTGATGTTCCCTCAAGTCTTTACTGAACACTTGGATATCTATGAGCAGGGAAATCCATGAGGCTCTCCAGACCTATGAGCTAAATCAGCCGTGGGCAAACTACGGCCCGCTTGAAATAAATAAAACTAAAAAAAAAAAAAAAGACCGTACCCTTTTATGTAATGATGTTTACTTTGAATTTATATTAGTTCACACAAACACTCCATCCATGCTTTTGTTCTGGCCCTCCGGTCCAGTTTAAGAACCCATTGTGGCCCTCGAGTCAAAAAGTTTGCCCACCCCTGAGCTAAATGGTTTCAATGCTCACAGACTGGCTATGTTCAAGTTTCCAACAGCCAAAGTGGAGAATACTTGTTACTCATTCAAGGTGTTCAACTGAGACCCCAGGAGGGGCCCACTGGAGAATTAAAACTAGACTCACCTAGACCTCTCTCTAACAAAGCTTAAAAACAAACCTCAAAAGGATCACAACAAATCATGAGTAATGGAAATGCCTATCAGAACAAGACCCAACAGCCTTTGGAGAAAACAGACACTTCAGAACACAATGTCTGCATTCCAACAGAAATTACCTGACATGCCAAGAGCAAAAAACGTGACCTGTAACCAGAAGAAAAACAAGCCAATAGAAAGACTCAGAAATAACGATTATGGATTTAGTCAACAAGAACATTAAAACAGCCGAAACTGGTTTGGCTCAGTGGACTGAAAGGTCCTGGGTTTGATTCCGGTCAAGGGCATGTACCTGGATTGCAGGCACATCCCCAGAGGGAGATGTGCAGGAGGCGGCTGATCGATGTTTCTCTCTTGTCGATGTTTCTCTCTATCCCTCTCCCTTCCTCTCTGTAAAAAATCAATAAAATATATTTTAAAAAAAATAACATTAAAACAGTTATTATACACTTGATCAAGGATTTTAACAGAACATAAGTAAAAAGTATAAAAGGAACCAAATGGCACTTCAGAGAGAAAAAATTCACTATTCAAAATGAAAATTTCTCTGAATGGAATTAAAAGCAAATTAGATACTGCGGGAAACTATCCAAAGTGAAACACAGAAAAAGTTTAAGACCTGAAAAAACAAAAGTGTACCAGTGGCCTCTGGGATAATATCACACAGTCTAAGATGCATATTTATGGGCTCCCAGAAAAGGGGCTGAGGGGAGACTAGGAAAATTAGTTGAGAAAATAATGGCCAACTATTTTCCAAATGTGATGAGACCATAAATTCCAAAACAGACAGAACTCAAGGAGAAACAGACAAATCCACCATTAGAAGCTTGGCCATTCCTTTCCAGTAAGTGACAGAACATCAGACCAGACAATCAGCAGGGACATCAAGTACCCGGAGCTGACATCCATGAAGCATCGCACCCAACAAGAGCAGAAACACGTTCTCTGAAGTGCACATGGAACAGCCTGCAGGACAGACCATGTGCTGGTCACTAAGCAAGTCTCCATAAATTTAAAGAGATTGAAGTCATAACTCAAGACTATGTTGAGTATAGAGGAATTATTTTACAATGAAAGAGAGGGCCCTACTATTCATGTAAAGTTATTAAAAAGACAGCTTATGCTATTATAAAGGAAAAGCAGGGAATCTCATTCCTGCTACTCTCCTCTCTCAAATCACCAGTTACCTGCTTGAAAGTCGAATGGTCAATTTCTGGGCCAAGGCTCTACACAGGGATGTTTTTCCAGTTCCTGGAGGACCTGTAACAAAATTTAAGCAAATACGTGTTTAAGGCAGTGTTGTGACAAATTTCTTAAAACAACAGCAGTTGCATTTTCCACAGAATACAAAATAAGAAGGTGAGTGTTCAATACCATGAATATTATTACGAGCACTGCTTATTAACTCACAAAGAAGTTTGCTAGCAAAGTGCCATAAAATATTACCACTACTGTACACTTTAAAAGTCTTTTTTCCTAATTTGAATTTAACTTGTGCTTCTCGTCTTAGCTTCCACTGCCCCTGATACAAGCCCTGCTTCCGGGCCGAGGGGCTGGCTCAGCTCTCTGAGTGAGCACTGCATTTCCTGGTCTTTGTCTTCACTGACACCCTCCTTGTCCCCACATGTCATCTATGAAATTTACTTTTTATGGCATCTTTCAAAAGTCAAACCCAGCCCTGACTGGTTTGGCTCAGTGGATAGAGCATCGACCTGTGGACTGAGGGGTCCCGGGTTCGATTCCAGTCAAGGGCATGTACCTTGGTTGTGGGCACCTCCCCAGTGGAGGGTGTGCAGGAGGCGGCTGATCAATGTTTCTCTCTCATCGATGTTTCTAATTCTCTATCCCTCTCCCTTCCTCTCTGTAAAAAAATCAATAAAATATATTAAAAAAAAAAAAATGTCAAACCTACCTTTCTTGCTAATCATCAGGACTTTTAGGCACTGAAGCTTTCTGTGTCTGTAGCCCAAAGCAGCACCGTCTTTCACTATGGCTATTTCTACACCGGCCTGCACTCCATACTAAACCAGAGGATGAATGAAGGCAAGGACCCCTGATTGTACAGCCTCTTGCTCTGTGTGTCACCTAACATGCCTTGCAGAAGTTCTGAGGTGACCAATGTAGAAGAACAAGCGCATCTAATAGAAAATGCTGGTACATTCAACTGATTTTCTGCAAGCATTTTCAATAATGAAAAAGGAAATATACAACAAGTTCTAAATGAAATAACTGAAATATTATTGATTGCCTACTCTGAACCCGGTATCAGGATAATGTGCTGAGGTATCTGCAATTTAAAAGACACTTTTTAAAAGGTGTATACAAATGTACAATCTTAACTGGTATAAACAGGCTGGTTACTCTGAGCTCCTACCTCATTGTAATTTGGAAATGCTAGATTTCTTTCTATCCAGGGCTAAGAAAAATACCCCCTATCTTTCTCTGAGAAGAACTAGACAAAATTTCTGTACTGTAAAGTATGGTTTTGCAGCTTACTGCTCACAAAGCAAAGCTCTAAGAATGCTACAAAGAAATACAAGGCAATTTCTTTTCCAAGGAATTTATGATCAGTTGGGGGAAATAAGAATTAATTGAAATGTTTAATAATAATATAAAAAGTCACAAGGCAGTAATTGGGTGGCTGCCAGACAAAGGGTAAAGTAACAAATGCCCAGAGTAATGTCAGCTGCATCAGCTTCACGGAGAAGGAACATTCTAGGACAACTCTGGCTCCACCAGAACAAAACTGCTGTAACTCCTCCCAGAAGGACAAAGGTACAAGTAAAACCTGGCATCACAGTCTACCTTGTCAAATGCAACCTCACATGCCTTACCGTGAAGCAGCACCACCCGGTTCCAGGTGATCAGATTGCTGTCAACATTCCTGTCTGAAAACAGTAACGCTGTCATCACATAATCGAGGAGCTGAGTGAAGAAAGGAAAATGCAGATAAAGAGGCTAACAAGCAAAGGCTCCTACTCTGTGTGCTCCTGCACGAGCAGCAGGGACAGGAGCAAGGCAGCCTTCCAGAGACGCCACAACCAGACGCTTCCTGGATACATCACAAGCTTTCGTTTTAGAAGGTAACTTAAAGCAGAAGAGGATAGCTGCTGGCTATTACTATTACAAGCATAAAGGATAAACAATATTTGAATGCCTAGATTACACAAAATAACTAAGGGACTTGTCAAGTAGGACTAAGCTCCTTCCTCTGGGCTGACACAGCAGTAGGCAAGCACACAGCACACTTACTACAATATAACAGTCAGGACTCCCTCCTCTCGCTGTGGCTGCCCAGAGCAGCCTGGGAGGCCAGGATAAAGATTTCCATTTACTTGCTCCATTCTGCCAACCTGCTCTGTCTGCAGTGTTCCCCTCAGCCTCAATGATTCCTGAGAGTGAAACCCCACAAAAGCTGTCTTCACATTTGGCACCCTCCCTCTTCCCCCGCAGGGGATGCCCCAGAGACCAACTCCACGTGGGAGCAGCCTCAGAGGACAGACGTCCAGGATATCAGCTGCTGGCGGGCAGTGGCTCCCAAAAGCTTACTTGAGTCAAAAAGCTCTGAGTTGTTAGCAACACAACAGTGACTCTACTTCAAACAATGGGGTCTTTTGGGGAAAAAAGTGCAACTTACGTGAGATTTGACTTCCACATCATACACCAGGCTGTCCCACAGCCCATGGAATTCAGCTGTGACAAAATGAAACAAAAACTTAACTTTAGGAAGCAAGCATTACACCTACCAGCTAGATCTGCCCTGAGCTACAGATGCTCTCCCCTGCTCCACACACGGCATGCTAAGATTCTGATTACAGGGAAGTTAAATTTTTAAAAACTGTCTTAAAATTAAATATGTAAAATAAATGTCAGCTATGTAGGATTTTTGACAGGTAATTAACTGGGTAAGAGTTACTTTTTGTCATGTTGTTACATACAGCCATCTTTTGTGGACCTGCGCTTTCCACAACATAGACTCTAATCCACCACTCTCGCTATAGGCCAGTGATGGCGAACCTATGACATGCGTGTCAGAGGTGACACAGGAACTCATTTTTTTGGTTGATTTTTCTTTGTTAAATGGCTTTAAATATATAAAATAAATATCAAAAATATAAATCTGTTTTACTATGGTTGCAAATATCAAAAAATTTCTATGTGACATGGCACCAGAGTTAAGTTAGGGTTTTTCAAAATGCTGACACACCGAGCTCAAAAGGTTCGCCATCACTGCTATAGGTCAACACTTGGGCAAGGCAGACCAGCGGGTTTAGTCTAGCCATTAGGACATCAGGCATAAAACTAGATGACTATGTTAACCCCAGGACTCTGCCTACAAGAACACATTGGCTAGTCCACGAATAAGCATCGAGACAGTAGGAGGAAGGAGTGGTCCAGCAGGACTGACTAAGTAGGCAGGAAAGAAGAGAATGGTCCCATTCTCAATGAACACCATCTGTGAGGATCCAGTGTAGAGGAACTCTCTACTTCCCTCTTTTGTGATATACTTTCCATTTCATAAGATATAAAATACCTTAAAATCCTACAAAACAAATGAACAAAAACCTCTCTGGTTAGCTGACTTGGAAAGTCTGAGATGTATGCTATCCTCTGACCTTGTGGACTCAGCATGCTCTAACTACTGTTGCTATCACACCTACCTGCGGGCAGAACCCAATGATTTGCTGCAATTATATTTTCTGTCTCTTCTTCCAAATTTTCACTGGTGGGGCCATCTTCATTTAGGTGGAAGATGTGAAGTGCAATAGTGCATACACTCAAATCGATGGGCTGTGATGAGAAGGAAAATCAAATAAATCTACACAAATGGAAAAATCACTCGCTTTTCAATTCTAATATCCAATTTGAATCCTAAAGTCCAAAAATAAAGATTGAAAGTGATGTTAATAGAAAAAGTCTATTATTTCAGATTCAAAATTAGCTCTTTTAAATGTGTTTATCCCTCCCTCCCCTTTTGGTGTATAACAGCTATTTGAAAAAACAACTTTATTGTTTTTATAATTATAAAAGTAACACACTTGTTAAAAATTGCAATTACAGAATGAAGAATGTCTACGTTGCCCAGCATGGCTCAGTGGTTGAGCGTCCACGGTTAGATTTCAGGTCAGTGCACATGCCCGGGTTGCAGGCTTGATTCCCAGCATGGGGCGTGCAGGAGGCAGCCGATCAGTGATTCTCTCTCATCATTGATGTTTCTATCCCTCTCTCTTTCTCCCTTCCTCTATCTGAAATCAATAAAAACATTAAAAAAAAATATGTCTAAGTCCCCTACACCAACCTCATAGATGTTAGCCTATAATACATCCATACATATCTGACCCAAAATTGATTCTATCCCAGTTTTCTACCCATGCTTTTCCCAGTTACTAGAACTAGGAGACATTTTCCATTAGTAGATAGAAATATCATTCTCTTTCATGGTTATAGTATATTTGGTGTGAATATGTCAGACATTTAACCAATCTCTAATAAAGTTAAAATATTTTGATAGCTAAGGTGGTGTGGTTTTGGAACCAGTGTGCCCATGAGGCCTTCCTGACTCCCCAGCATCCAGACAATTGCAGAGGAAGCCCTTTCTTCGGAGGGTGGTTCTGAGTTCATATCCTGGGAGTCACTCCTGGAGCCATAGCTAGAGCCTGCTGCTCTCCATAATCTATCTCGCGTTCATCTTACGTTACTCAAATGTTTCCCATTATCTAAAAGATTAAAAATGGCAGCACAGTAAGTGAATGTTGCACGGACATGCTTACAGGAACAAACTGGAATTACAACTAAAATACAGAAAAACTTCCTGAATAATCAACGGAAAACTCGCTGGAGAGAACCCTGATACCTGAGGACCGAAAGTGGAGACCGAATAGAGACTGTTGGAGGGGTGGAGGCACAAAAGGGCTGGCTGGGCGCCTACAGACAGCAACTGAAGTTCCGGAGAGATATCTCAGCCATGGGGGTTGCCACTGAGAACTCTGGGATCTAATCCCCAAGCTGGGCCCAGCAGAAAGCACCAGAACTGAGAAGGGTAGCCACATAACATCTGGGTGTGAAAAGCAGAAGGGTTGCTGTCTGCCAGGAAGTGACGGCTGGGAATTCAAGCATCCTCTTAAAGGGCCAACACACAAAATTCCCTGTGGAGCCACCCACCTTGTGCTCCGGCAGGGAGGGCAGAGTGGACTGGAGCTGTGTGAGCAGAAGCCAGGATCGGGGACTCAGGGGTTAGAGCTCAGAAGGCAGACACCCCTGGTTTCCTGTGCTGAGTCATTCCCTCATGCAGTGGAGGACACCTTTCTCACACAGACACTTGCTATTCAGGCAGCCTTGCCTGGGGAGAAGACAGTTGACCCACTCTATTGGAAAACACCTTGCCCCGAGGCCACTTAAGAGACTAAAAATAATAGCCTCCAGGCAGAAGCAATTACCCCACCCTATTGAGAAAAAAACAACTCTAGACACCCCTGAGTGAGGATGATTGCCTGGGGCAATTCAAGTTGGCACCCTATCAGTTGGTAGGCAGAGGCTGTCTCTGGAGGCTTTGAGTCTTTGCCTGATCTAATTAGTCAGAAACAGCATTTAACACTGTCCTACACTAGAGATTGAGAGGTGTAGCAGATCTACCTAATACCTAGTCACAAACCCAAACAGGCAGCCAAAATGAGGAGACAAAGAAACAACCCCCAAATGAAAGAACAAGAGAATTCTCCAGAAGAAGAGATAAATAAAATAGAGATAAGAAATTTATCTGAAAGAGTTCAGAGTAATGATGGTAAAGATGCTCAACAGCATGAGAAAAGATATAGTAACTATAAAAACAGAAATAAAGCATGACATTGCACAAATAAAGAACACATTGGGGAGAAACCAAGATGGTGGCATAGGTAAACACCAGAAATTGCTGCCTCGCACAACCACTTCAAAAATACAACTAAAAGACAAAATGGACATCATCCAGAACCACAGGAAGGCTGGCTGAGTGGAAATTCTACAACTAGAAGGAAAGAGAAAAGCACACTGAAACTCAGAGAAGGTGCGGAAGCAAAGTGCAGAGGTATGGAGGCGTACGTGGAAAGGGCTGGCAACTGAGGACACAGTTGTCTTTTTCAATTGGGAGGGAGTCTCAAGCTCCCAACTGCTCTCAACTCCAGTTCCGGGTGAGTCTCTGGGGACCCAGACTCATATGGGGAGAAACTGGACTGTCTGGCATTGGTCGGAACTAGAGGGCAGCTTTCTCTCAGAGGTGCTTGCAGCGATTACTGGGACACTGAGACTCGGGCATCTTAGGGTAGGACTGAGGAGCAGCCATAGCTGCTTGCTCCGCCCTGTTGATCCCCTGAGACCCCGCCCAACCCAAGCTGTGCACAGAGGCTTTTGCATATGAAGGGCCTGGCCCTTTGCAATCTGAAAATTACCTAAACTGCAGCTGGGTCAGAGAGACCCAGAACATCCAAAAGAAGGCCCAAGGCCCCACAGCAGCTTGCATTGCTTCACATCTGGGCCTCATCTGGGCACCTCCAAACCCCAGACAAGGAAGAGGAATCTGCAGATCTCTCCATAGCTCCTGCTGGGTAGCCTCAGGCAGAGGCTAAATTATCACCTCCTTAGAGAGCCAAGAGCCAGTGTACCCAGTGGTCAGAGTGGGACCAGCCAGATTACAACTCCTCAGATCCACAAGGGACACAGTCAGTGAGCACTAAAGCCCCACTGAAGCAAGTCTTGCCCCAGAAGGGTGTCTCCAGCAGAGAAGTTCTCCCACTGCAGACACAGCTGATTCTCACAGCCAATTGGCCTGGAGGTCAATTCCTCCCAGTGATACCTACAACAATCAAGGCTTAACTACAACAAGACTGTGTACAAAGCCCACAAAGGGGTGCACCAAGAGTGTCCACCTCAGGTAATTGGGAAGGCTGAGCCACTGGGCCCTATAGGACACCTAGCACACAAAGCCACTGTATCAACACAGGGAAGCAGCCAAAATGCGGAGACAAAGAAACAGGTCACAAATGACAGAAATGGAGGAAAGCAAACTACTGGATATAGAGTTCAAAACCACGGTTATAAAGTTTTTCAAGAATTTTCTAGAAACCGCTGATAAATTTAGTGAGATCCTCAAGAAATCTAGTGAGACCCTCGAGGTTATGAAAAAGGACCAACTAGAAATTAAGCATACACTGACTGAAATAAAGAATATTATACAGAGTTCCAACAGCAGACTAGAGGA
The DNA here is from genome assembly GCF_028538775.1 of Myotis yumanensis. Classification (NCBI taxonomy): domain Eukaryota; kingdom Metazoa; phylum Chordata; class Mammalia; order Chiroptera; family Vespertilionidae; genus Myotis; species Myotis yumanensis. Next base: position 28,948,082 of record NW_027223755.1, read on the forward strand.
TCGCAACAATCAAATCAAAGATTTGAAATACGAAGAAGCAAAAAACACCCAACCGGAAAAACAAAAAGAAAAAAGATTCCAAAAAATATGAAGATGGTGTAAGGAGCCTCTGGGACAACTTCAAGCGTACCAACATCCAAATTATGGGGGTGCGAGAAGAAGAGAGAGAGCAAGATATTGAAATCTATTTGAAGAAATAATGACAGAAAACTTCCCCTACCTGGTGAAAGAAATAGACTTACAAGTCCAGGAAGCGCAGAGAACCCCAAACAAAAGGAATCCAAAGAGGACCACACCAAGACACATCATAATTAAAATGCCAAGAGCAAAAGACAAAGAGAGAATCTTAAAAGCAGCAAGAGAAAAACAGTTAGTTACCTACAAGGGAGTACCCATACGACTGTCAGCTGATTTCTCAACAGAAACTATGCAGGCCAGAAGGGAGTGGCAAGAAATATTCAAAGTGATGAATAGCAAGAACCTACAACCAAGATTACTTTACCCAGCAAAGCTATCATTCAGAATTGAAGGTCAGATAAAGAGCTTCACTGATAAGAAAAAGCTAAAGGAGTTCATCACCACCAAACCAGTATTATATGAAATGCTGAAAGGTATCCTTTAAGAAGAGGAAGAAGAAGAAAAAGATACAAATTATGAACAACAAATACACATCTATCAACAAGTGAATCTAAAAATCAAGTGAATAGATAATCTGATGAACAGAATAAACTGGTAAATATAATAGAATCAGGGGCATAGAAAGGGAGTGGACTGACTATTCTCGGGTGGGAATGGGGTGTGGGGGGTGCAGGAAGAGACTGACAAAAATCATACACCTATGGATGAGGACAGTGGGGGGGTAAGGGCAGAGGGTAGGGTGGGAACCTGGTGGAGGGGAGCTATGGGGGGAAAAAAGAGGAACAATTGTAATAATCTGAATAAAGATTTTATTTAAAAAAAAATTCAAATGGAAATAAAAAAAGAACACATTGGAAAGACAGTTAAAATATTTCAAATTGTTAGCTATTATTAACAATATTTGTTCATATATCTCTACAAAATTACATAATTATATGTTAAGATAAATTCCTTGAGGTGAATCTGTAGTCAAAGATGAGAACATTAAAATGTTTAGTGGTTAGCACCCATGTCTTCCAGCTAGGCTGTGCTACCTGTCCCTCCACAACAGTGTTGGAAAGCTCTCCAGTTCCCCTCAGCTGGCAAAAATCGAGTACAATGACATCAAATCTCTGTGTGGATAAAACTCCAACAACCCCCACAATTGTTGGTCCTAATCTATAATAATAAAAGCATAATATGCTAATTAGACTGGACAGCCAAACAACCTCCCAGATGTCCTTCCAGATGAAGCCGGGGCTGCGAGGGCCGAGCCCCTTGGACAAATTTCGTGCAGCGGGCCTCTAGTATAAGAATGAAGAGGTCCACCACATAAGAGTTATTTTAGTGTCATATCAATTCTTCCAAATTGATTCTTTATAAGACGGAAATTGTCCAGGTATCAGTGATGTGAGACACACACTTTGGCTTGTTCTTACTCTGGTGATAGAACTGCCCCAACACATCCACACTGTTATACAAAGCTCCTCTTAGCTCCCACACATGAACAGGTGAGGCAGTCCATACGCTGGACTAGGTGAAGAGATTCAAGAAGACAAGCCCATCTCCTCACCTCTGTTGCCCCGGCATGCCCTATTGTCCTAATGCATTCTGAGCACTCCATACATTTTGTTGCCTGAAAGAATAAGAGAGAAGGCACACAGGCCTCCTCAGCACAGCCCACTATTCTTGGTGCTGCCTTCTAATTCCTGGTTTCTGATCTCTCCCCGCCTGTCCTGACAGCAGGCTGGCAGTGGGGCCACGTCTGCTCCCAGCACCTGGCCCCTGCCAGAGAACCAGTACTTATCTGACTGTCAACCCAACAGGTAAGCAAAGCAAACCAGTTTCTGACATACACTATCAAAGCAGCAAGCAGACAGTCATGGCAACAACTTTCTATTTAGCTAACCGTTACCTGTTTCTTGGCACAGGGAATTAGTAACTTACCTGTGGGTCTTTAACCTTTAATTCCGTGTCAACAATAGACACAGACTGCACATTTCTGGTCAGAAAAGGATCATCAAACTCAGTCCACGTGTAGTCACCAAACACAATATTATGTCTGTTAAGTAGCTTTCTAACACTTAGCTTTATGTCTTCTTTTTTTGCCGTGCTGGACAAATAAACAAAACACAAAGATCAGTTCTAAGTTACAAAACACACACCAAGATTTTAACGCTTAAAAACAAAAACAGAAATTGGGGCATACATGAAAAGTGCAGTAGTTCAGAGTACATACAGGAGGGAGTGGGCCTGCCTGGGGATGGAACTGGAGCCACTCCTTGCCTGCCAGCTGCGGGACCAGGGGAGCAGCTCACCTGGAGCCTCCGCTCTTCCTCAGATAAAGGGGGCAGCAGCAACAGTTTTTGCTACACTGGGCTACTTTGGAGATTGGTCAATAAATTCAAAGTGTTTAGGACCATGCCTGGCATATAGTACGCACTCAATAAATGAAAGAAAGACGGCCCACCGCTGTGGGGTCAGGTCAGGAGTTTGCATTTTAACAAGTGCCCCAGGCCTGGCATTCACACTGAGAAAACCCAACACTTCCGGCTTGGCGTTCAAGGCTCCCCTCCGCCCACCTTGCCACCTGACAGCCACGCTGACTCGTGCTGAGATCACACCAAGGTGTGTGATCACTGCGGTATGCCTCCTGGCACGGAAGAGCCTGAGAAACGCTGGCTCCAATGGCAATATCTATATTTCCCCTGGAACCGAGAGCTCTGAGTATCTGGCCCATCCTAACTTCCAGCTTTCCTGGCCTGCGCCCGGCTGGGCTCTGCGTGGGTCCCGTTCAGGGCCGGGCCTGATGGGTCAGGTCCGTGTCCGGCGCAGAGGGCTCCAGTCGAGGTCTGGGCCGAGTGTTGTCCGTCGGGGCCACGCAGAGGCCGAATCGGCTGGGACCTACCCGGGTCCCATTGGGTCGGGTCAGGCCGGCTCACCTGCCGCTTCGCTGGTGCACCTCCACATGGATGGACGGCGTCTCGGGCACGCAGGGCAGCGCCTGCTTCAGGTCGCCCACGGCCTGGTCCATAGCACCGTCGCCGCTGCCGGGAGCAGCGGGTACCAGGCCCGATCGTGGCCGCCGCCTGACGCCCGGCGCCACCACCACCTCCACTTCCACCTCTTCCTCCACAGCTGCCAAAAGGACCCTCTGCCCAGCGCGTACTTCGAATCTGCCGCGCGCAGCGCGCCCTCCCCTGACCCGGAAGCACTCGTGCCTGCGAGAGGGCGGGGCCAGTTCCGGCCTCGGGTCTACTTCCGGCGCGGCCCCACGACCTCCAGGGGTGAGGTGGGCACAGAGCCAGGGCCGCGGGGGCGGCGGCCACGCTCTGGCCACGCTTGCTGCTGCCCTTGGCCCCGCGCCCCTGCCCCGCCGCCGCCATGGGCAAGAAGCACAAGAAGCACAAGACCGAGTGGCGCTCCTCGTACGAGGGTGAGGCGGCCGGCGCGCTTTGTGACGCCGGGCCGGGCGGGCGTTCGCGCGGTGGACGGACGGGCGAGCGTCCCGGGGACGTGCTCAGGATCCGGGCTCCAGTGCTTTCGCGGTGGGCGGGGGCTCCACTCCGGAGCCCGCTTCGCCTCGCAAGTCCTGGAGAGGAGCCGAGCATGTCAGCTGTCTTGTGTCCGGGTCTCCGGGAGAAGCTCTTACTGCCCGGTCCTCCCGCCTTTCCCCGCCCGGCCCTGCAGCAGCTCGTTGGCGTCAGCTGACAAGGCGGTGGCCAGGGGCTTGGGGAGGCGGGATCGAGCGGCGGGGTCCCAGGTCCTGGCCTTGTGGCGTCCCCCTCTCTCTGGCTCCCTGAGGATAATGCAGTGTAACGGGAAAGCTAGGAAGAGGAAAGGGGAAGTAACGCCCAGCCGCTCTCAGCGGTGCCCCGCCGTTTAGCATTCTCCTGCTCTGCCTTAGTAGGGCCGGTCCTCCCCCTCCTTGATCCCTCACTGTAACAGCCACCATTGGGCCTGCCAGGCCACCCCCCGGCGGGTGTTTTCTCTAAGCACACACCGTGAGGGCCCGTCTGTCTCTGCAGAGTATGCAGACAAACCCTTGGAGAAGCCCCTGAAGCTGGTTCTCAAGGTTGGAGGAAGTGAAGTGACTGAACTCTCGGGATCTGGCCACGATTCCAGTTACTACGATGACAGGTCAGACCATGAGCGAGAGAGGCACAAAGAAAAGAAGAAGAAAAAGAAGAAAAAGTCAGAGAAGGAGAAATACCTGGACGATGACGAAAGAAGGAAACGGAAGGTAAAGGAGGGTGGCTGCCCCTAAGCCCCCGGGGGAGGGGCATACAGAATGAGTGCTCCAGGGCTTAGGAAAGGGGGTGATTTGTTTGAAGCAAAACAGACCACAAAGGTAGTTGCTTCATTTCTGGCTCTTTGAGCATCCCCTCTCCCTTGACCCCTGGGGAGGGTCTTTGCAAGGGTGGGAGTCTGGAGTGAGAAGAGTCTCTGGAAGAGGGTGTTTCTCTCTTAGCTTTGTGTTTCCCCTTAGAAACAGTTTGTTTAAAACTGTTTGCATTGCTCTCCCTGCCTTGACTTTGCCTCACAGGAAGAGAAGAAGCGGAAACGGGAAAAGGAACACTGCGACACGGAGGGAGAGGCTGATGACTTTGATCCTGGGAAGAAGGTAGAGGTGGAGCCACCTCCCGATCGGCCAGTCCGAGCGTGCCGGACACAGCCAGGCAAGTGCTGGCATTTTCAAAGACTTTCTTGGAGTGTGGGGGCTTGGTACTGTGTCCTTCAGCTTTGGGGGAGAAGCACAGAAGGAAGGAGCAGTGTTTTCTCTTCCAAGGTCTCACACAAAATGTTACTGGGTCTGAGATTCTTTACTATTATTATTATTAAATGAAGGGGTTGACTTTATTGTTGTTAATCCTCATCTGAGGATATTTTTCCATTGATTTTTTTAGAGAGAGTGTAAGGGAGAGGAGAGACAGAGAGAAACATTGATGTGAGAGAGAGAGACATCGTTTGGTTGCCTCCCACACGAGCCCCGACCAAGGCCAGGGATCGAGCCTGCAACCTAGGCATGTGCCCTTTGTCCGGAATCAAAACCAGGACTCTTCAGTCTGGGGGCCGATGCTCTGTCCATTGAGCCAAACTGGCTAGTGCAGGATCCAAGATTCTTGCCATCATCTTCGAACTTCTAGAGCAGCGGTTTCTCAACCTGTGGGTCGCGACCCCTTTGGGGGTCGAACCACCCTCTCACAGGGGTCGCCTAAGACCATCGGAAAACACATATATAATTACATATTGTTTTTGTGATTAATCACTATGCTTTAATTATGTTCAATTTGTAACAATGAAAATACATCCTGCATATCAGATATTTACATTATGATTCATAACAGTAGCAAAATTACAGTTATGAGGTAGCAACGAAAATAATATTATGGTTGGGGGGGTCACCACAACATGAGGAACTGTATTAAAGGGTCGCGGCATTAGGAAGGTTGAGAACCACTGTTCTAGAGCATGGTTTGGCCAACTGCTGCTCCTGGCTTTTTCTTTAAGCACATGCGCTAAGAAGCTCATCGTAGATGGGAGGAGGCTAGTTTTCCATCAGTTATTCAGGACTTCAGAACCTGGGAGCTGTGCTGGCTACACCAAAGGAGAGCTCCCAGAACCCTCTGATCTGTGTGTGGTCACTTCCCTCAAGGCTTCCAGATGGTTAGGAAGCTTGTTCTTCAGGGAGTTCTTTTCTTGCTCAGGGGGTTGGAGGTATTATATCGCAGTCATGGCGAGTGCTGTTTTCTAGCAGTACCCTCCCCTGTATGAGTCATGCCATGGTGAACGGGTAGGACTCGTGGCTGCTGAGCTTGTTGAGAAGAGAAGGTCAGGTGCAAACAACATTTCATTAAATGAATGTGTCTACAAAGTTAGTACAGTCACTGGTAATTGTTAGCTTGATCTGACTTCTTCCTTGAGGTCATACACTGATGCTCCCCTTCTCCCCCCCCCCCCCCCCCCCCCCGCCCCCATATGTCTGAAGAACTAATGATCACATGATGCTTTCTTGGTCACTGTTGGGGACTTGCTGGTCTGCACTCCTCTTGTGCTTCGGCCTTGGTTCCTCAATGGAGAATGGCATTTAGAAAACCAAGTCTGGGTCCTGGGTGTAGCCCTCAGTGGCCAGAGCTAGGAAAGGCCATTTACATACATACAACTTGTAGAGGGAAACTAAACTGACATCTGTGTTTACATTCACCAAAAACCATGTTTTCACAAATGTGCCCAGAGATGTAGCTAATAACTGCAGTGCTCGCAATAACCCGTGTTGTGTGTGTTCCTATCCCCATTTCACACATGAAGAGCGGGCATATGCAGACATTTAGGACTGTCAAGTGAAATGACAGTTGGTTAATCCAGGATCAGCTTCTATATCCAAAGCCTTTGTTCTCCCCTTCATACCTTGTCTGGAATGTACCAGGCCCTTTGATGATAGGCGCTAGAAATAGATTGATGACTGATATCTATGTGTTGTTTTAAGGGATATTGGCACACGGTTTTGGGGACTGATGTGTGAGTTCCTTTCTACCCAGCTGAGCTTTGGGGGGAGGGGGAGCAAGGCTGGGTCTGGTTTATCTTTGTATCCAGTTCTTATTTGAACCTTCTTATTAAAATGCTGTGGAACTCGAAACAAATAAGTACGTACTGTGAAATTGGAGCTCTCCAGTGAAGTGTTATCAAAATCTTCTTGTTCAATTTATTTTTTTCTACTTTTTAAATCATCAGCTGAAAATGAGAGCACGCCTATTCAGCAACTACTAGAACATTTCCTCCGCCAGCTCCAGAGGTAAAGAGTGTTTCTAAAGAGCTTGTGCTTGGGGACATTTGGGTGTCCTTCTCTATGTCTGAGGTGTTCTTGCCCTCACCACCATCACATGTGAAATAGACACTTGCCTTTCACTGGTAATGCCAATCTGACTGGGTGGGCAAGCATGTGGGCAATGTGGGGGACTGTCAGAGATGCTATGATGTAGATGTCATAGCTGCAGCCAGGATGCTAGTTTTGGAATTTTTTGTGTATTCAAAAATACCTACCACAATTTTAAAGAGCATAAATTTTATTTTTTATTGCTAAGAAACAAACTTTGGTCAATTAACATTTTTATTGTGAAGGATTTTGTATCATTCAGAAATTTAGGTTTTAGGGTTTTCCAGTTTAAATAAAGATGTTTTTGTTTTCAGAAAAGATCCTCATGGGTTTTTTGCTTTTCCTGTCACGGATGCAATTGCTCCTGGATACTCAATGATAATAAAACATCCGATGGATTTTGGCACAATGAAAGACAAAATCATGGCTAATGAATACAAATCAGTCACGGAATTTAAGGTAAATTAATTTAGTTCCTAAAATAATTGTTTGGAAGCTCTGTATTAGTTTATGTCCAGTAAATGCTTCATTCATCTTAGGTCATTTCCAGTTGCAAGTTTTCACAGGTGTTTCTGTGTTTGGGTTGAAGTTTCACACAGCATCAAGGAAATGGGTTGGTTGTAATTTTCTTTGTATTTTGGTCTAGAACAGTGATTTTCAATCTTTTTCATCTCATAACATGCATAAACTAATTATTAAAATTCTGTGGCGCACCAAAAAATGTATTTTTTGCTGATCTGACCAAAAAATAGCTATAATTTTGATTCATTCACACCAGACGGCTATTGTTGTGTTAGGGGCTGTCATTTTATAAAAATTATTTATTGTTGAAACTATTACATGTCATTTATTTATTTATTTGACAATCTAAGGGAAAAGAAATCAGTGGCCCTGGCCAGTGCGCTCAGTGGTTAAGAGCATGGGCCCAGCCCTAACCAGTTTGGCTCAGTGGATAGAGCGTCGGCCTTCGGACTGAAGGGTCCCAGGTTTGATTCCGGTCAAGGGCATGTACCTTGGTTGCGGGCACATCCCCAGTAGGGGGTGTGCAGGAGGCAGCTGATCGATGTTTCTAACTCTCTATCCCTCTCCCTTCCTCTCTGTAAAAAGTCAATAAAGTATATTAAAAAAAAAAAAAAGAGCATGGGCCCATGCACCGAAGGGTCATGGATTTAATTCCCCATCAAGGGCATGTACCCGGGTTGCAGGTTTGATCCCCCGTCCCAGTCAGGGTTGGAAGGCAACCAGTCGATGTGTCTTTCTCACATCGATGTCTCTCCCTCTCTGTCTCCACCTTTCTCCTTCCCTCCCTTCCTTCCACTCTAAAAAAATCAATGGGAAGAAAAAACGAGGTCAGAGCCTCTGACTAAACTAATCAGGTATTGCATGTTTTAAAAATTCTTGCGGCATAGTGTTTGAAAATATCTAGTTTAGAAGCTGGCCCATAGGTTACATGCTATTTGAAATGCATTTCCATTTTTTTTTTTAAGTTCCTATGTTGGCATAATAGAGGCATGTTAGGTCAAGCAAGGAAGGATGTGTCTTATTTGGCCTGGTTCCAGAATGGGTATTTTTTTGAAATATAATTTTCCTAATTCTTAGTTTTGTTTTGTAACAACTGGGTTTTATAGAATAATAAATTCTTACATCCCTTGAGTGCTTTGCTCTTAACTCCCTTTCTTAGCACTGGCTGTGAGAGGTAGAAAGCATGAGGGGAATAAAAGCAAATGCTTGGTCACATTGGCAGTAGTGCTATTTAGAAAAGGCCATTAGGCTTCTTTCTTAGGTCTGTCAACTTCAGGAAAAGCTTGGCTTTTCTCTATTTATTGGAGACGTCACTGAAAGGGTGTGCTGACCTGCAGGAACAATACGACAGACTAGAAGGAGAGTAGGAGAAAAGGAAAGTTTTCACAGGAGGGTCCCCTTAACTCCAGAGGGCAGATGGTAACAGTGATCCAGGCCATAAAGTCCTCTGCCTTTTCTGACTGAGGCCCCCAATTTGGTCTCTCACCCAGTGACAAAGCCACGGTGGGAGCAATGTTCACCCCATCCCTTGTCCTCAGGAAAGTGGTTGTTTTTTTATTGATTGATAAAATTATATGTGTTTTGGGTGTACAATTCTATAATACATCTGTGTAATGTATTGTGTTCACACCAAGTCAAGTCTCCTTCCATCACCATTTATCTGCCCTTTACCCTCCTCTACCTCACTCTACCCCCTTTCCCTCTGGTAATCACCAGGCTGTTGTCTGTGTCTATAAAGCGTTTGTTTAATCCCTTCATCTTTTTCACCTAGCCCCACATCCCCCCTCTCCTCTAGCAGCTGTCAGTTTTCTATCTATGAGTCTGTTTCTATTTTGTTAATTTTATTCGTTAGATTTCACATATGAGTGAAATCACATGGCACTTGTCTTATGGATATGGAGAGAGCATTATGTTAAGTGAAACAAGCCAGTCAGAGAAAGATAAGTCAGGAGTGTTCTGAACCTGACACAGGTGCGACCTGTGATGGACAGGGGCTTCATAGCCTCAGTTCCAGCCCTGGGGACGCTGGCACAGTGACTTGGTAAGATCCCTGGATAGCATGTGCTATGTTGGTGTGTGGCTTCAGTCATTGTCCATCCTGATGTCTAACTCACCTGTGATAGCTGTGTGCTACATAATTTGGTTAGGATGTTAAAATACTGATGTTTTAAATAATATAAATTGTTCAATAAGACTGTCCATATTTTAGTCTTTTTCTAATAGCACTAGAATAACTATCTGAAAACAGAATTTTAAATTCCATGGAAAAACCACAGAGAGAGAACATATGATTATGTCCACCTCTCAGTTCGCCCTGGACTTTCACTTAACTTAGCTGTTGGTTCTTGCTCCTATTTATGTCTGAGTTCCTCCCCAAGAGAGAGGAGAGGGCTGGAGATGGGAATGAAGCAGAGGGAGCCATCATCTTCCTCTCATGAAGTGTGGGTACAGTAAAACCTCTATATAACGGACTAATTCAGGCAAGGGGTGTCTGTTAAAGCCGAAAGTCCTTTATATAATAAAGCAGGTTTTCCAAGTGCATATGTTAAGAAATTGACAAATTAGTTTATCTGCTTATGTAGACACATTTGTATAATTAAAATTAAGTATGTATGAAAAGTTTAATTTCACAGAAAAGTTTCCTGTATGTATTATTATAATTTTAAATTTCTACTGAAAAGGTCTAGTAAGTGCGTGCATTAACCAGTCACTGCGAATGAACAAATGCACGTGGCTGGGCATGCCTTAGTGCTAGTTGAAGCATCATGGCCTGCATGCTTTAAAACTGCTGCAAAAAGTCATGCCATGGGACTACAGAACCAATTACTGCGAGCAGTGCAGTATCACGTGCTAATCATTTGCTGAATGTTGTTTACGAATGGTGATTCTTGGATTTAACTATTACTGTAGATATGTAATATTTATTTATGTTGGTGAAATTACAGTGTTTTTTCCAACATATGGCCTATTTGCTAAAATTTGTTAAAATTAACAGTGAATTTAAAAAAACAACACCCTGTTTAATTATAAGCAAACCTTGGTTAAAAGCATTTTAAAAGTAACGGGGTGTTAATTTTCAAATATGACATTTGGAACAGAAATTTTGTCTGTTAAATCGAGATCCACAAAATTGAGGGTTTACTGTATTTTGCTCAAAAAAGTATAGGCTTTGTTTTAAAGATGAATGAACAGTTATGAAAATTTCTCTGAAAGAGTTTTAAAGTTAATTTTTAATCAAAGAGCCAAATTAAATTGTTTTTCACTAATTTCCAGCTCTTCATTTTTGCCCCTTTGACAGGAATCTAAACTCTTTGCTGTTGTCTGGGTGATGTTTCAAACTTGATGATTTTTTTCTTTCAGGCAGATTTCAAACTGATGTGTGATAATGCAATGACATACAACAGACCAGACACTGTGTACTACAAGTTAGCTAAGAAGATCCTTCACGCAGGCTTTAAGATGATGAGCAAAGTAAGAAAGCCACTAATGGCGAGGAGCCACAGAAACGAGAGTTCTCCTCTACGTTGTTTATGCCTAAACAGAAACTCACAGTGAATGACATGCTTCCATCTTTCCGTCACTGGCCACGGCGTGGACCCCTCTGCTCTAGGGTAGACACCCCAGGCTGCCCCCTCCATGTCCCTCTCCTCCAGGCACTCTCCTCTTTCTGTTCCTGCTCCTGTCCTAGCTGTAACGTCTCTGTTAGGGTGGGTGGGAAGTTCTGGATCTGTTGATCTCAAGTCTAGATGTCTGTCTCTCTGGACTGCCGCTAGCCTTTTGGGTTTGTTTTGTATGGCTGCCTCACTGAATCAGCCAGGACATCCTGGCCATCCGGAGTGGCTTCCCAGATCTGTACTGTGAGCCATGTTGCATGTGTCACATGTCTAGGACCAGTGCCTTGCGCCTGATGAGCCTGTGGGTGAGGTGCAGCCCCGTGCCCTCTGGCCTGTTCCCCTCTGCCGGCTCTGAGTACTCACCAGCTAATTCGCTGCACCCTTTGGTGCTGACCCCACGACCACCTCCCGCTGCACTGCATGGAAAGTTAGCTGTTAGGCCAGGTGAGGCTGTGGCCATCCCCATCCCATCCCATCGTCATGGCGCCTTGGCTGTGAGGGAGAGGTAAAGTCGTGCTGCTCTGTCCTTTCTGATTCTAGGAGCGGCTGTTAGCTTTGAAGCGCAGCATGTCGTTTATGCAGGACATGGATTTTTCTCAGCAGGCAGCTCTTCTGGGCAACGAAGACACAGCTGTTGAGGAACCAGTTCCCGAAGTTGTACCTGTACAAGTAGAAACTGCTAAGAAATCCAAAAGGCCGAGTAGAGAAGTCATCAGGTAAAGAGAAGTGCACTCGCCTGTGGAGTAGGACGCCCATCTTGGGAAGGCGGGTGCTCCCTGGGAGAGCAGGTTAGGGACACCGGCCTGTGTTTCCGCTCTATCTCTGGAGTAGGTGAGGGACAGGCTGCTTGTGCAGCCTGATGGGCAGAGCACAGCTCCTCAGAAGCTTAGGTCTATGTTTGGAGGCACATGACCATCCTTCCTGCCCACCTTGAGAGTTAGGTGACCATCGTGTGTGGGTAATGAATGTCACCATTGCACTGGAAGGTGTTGGAAGACCATGGGACCCCACAGTCAGTTCTGGGAGGAGTGATAGTTTGCTGTGTGATCCTACTCTCCTACAGCAAGCATAGTAACTTGTCCTGGAGTAGAGTCAGTGTCACACTGATGGACACAGAAACCAAAAGGGCTGAGACAATCCCTGCTGTATGCACACATGCTCTGTCCCAGGTGTGACACAGTGAGCTCATCTGTCCAGCCCTGCAGTATGTCTACTATCACTGCTGTTCCCACATGTGTCCTATTTATGAATATTTGTTGGTTCTACTTCCAAGAAGCCTCCTTACATTCAGGACACCTGCTGGTGACCTGGGTTTGCCTGTCCCAGTCTCAGGTAACAAAATTGTGTCACGTTGGACAGACAATACACATGACAACATGCATTTCTCACCGTGCTCCCTGAGCTCCCTGCTCCTTTAGCTATGAATGCTGGTCTGGAGGAAGGGCTTGCTATAAGCTCAGGATCCCTAGGCAGGACTTGATCCCATGGTTCCTTGAAGGGGTCCCACCCACTGCTTCTAGAACCTTCCACAGCAGAGGCCATCTCCCTTCGGTGCTGCACCTCTCAGCTTTTTGAATCAAGAACTCTACTGGAACCTGAGGCTGGCCTGCTAAAGTCTTGGGGAGTCCCTTGTGCCTTGCAGTGGGGGCTGCTCTTCAGCCCAGCAAGCAGCCTTGTGTTCCCAGCCTCAGCTCACCACCAGCACCTCAACCCTTCACAGGATTTTTTCCACTTTTTCTAATGGTGCCTTGAATGATGCTTTAACCAGTGAGGCTGCTGTTATGTGATGTTTCTTCTGTTTTTCTTAAAGCAACTGAGGAGAAATATAGAAAGTTTACTTGGCTTACACTTTTCATCTTAGTGAAAGAGTCATGTTTTAAGTGGTTAGAACTAAAAGGAAAGGGAGCAAAAGTGCATTTGTGTCACTCCTATTGGTCCTTTGTATGACTTGGGGGGCAGTAGGGACTGACCACAGTGGGGAGGGATGAGGTGTGTGCTGTTGCCTCTTGGTGACGTGTGTGTTCCTGCCTCGTAGCTGCATGTTTGAGCCAGAAGGAAATGCTTGCAGCTTGACTGACAGCACAGCAGAAGAACATGTGCTGGCCTTGGTGGAGCACGCAGCAGACGAGGCTCGGGACAGGATCAACCGACTCCTTCCAGGTGGCAAGGTAGTGCTCCCTGGCTGGTGGGTGTGTTTTCTGCCAGAACATTGGCACAGCCATCAGAATCAAGACGTTAACGTCAGGATGTTACAAGTGTCTAGTCCAAGCTCCATTGCTTTCATGGAGTGAGCACATGCTACAATCAGGGTCAGCTCCTTGTCCTCACTGGCCATTGTAGCCACTGGCCCCAACTCATGGAGGCTAAAGGGGTCCTCCAGATGCCTGGGTCAGGCGTTTGTTACCCTCCATCACACCGCGGCTGAGCCTGCCAGCTTCTCTGCTGCAGGTTAATTCTTTTCCCTGTGTGTACTCACGTCTGTGTGTGCCCCTGCAGTCACTCATGGGTCTGACCATGTGTACTCACATCTGTGTGCCCCTGCAGTCACTCATGGGTCTGACCCAGTGTGGCAGGTGGGAGACTCTCTAGGGGCTGCTGGTCCTCAGGAAGAGGTTGCACCATTCTGTGACCATCTCCTCTCTGACACAAGAAGACATTCTAAGCCAACATGTTCAGTAGAAATAATGCAAGTCACGTATGCAGCTTTAAACTTCCTAGTAGTTGTGTTAAAAGGACACAGGTGAAATTCTAATATATTTTACTTGACCTGATATACCCAAGATCTTATTTCAACATGTTGTCTGAACTATTTCACATTTTTTTCATACTAAATCTGTGAAATGCAGATTGTAAAGAATTTTGAAATGATAATTTTTCAGATACATTGGATTATATAAATTCTACTAGAGGGCCAGTGCATGAAATTTGTGCACGGGTAGGGTCCCTAGCAGCTGCCAGCTGCTGGCCGGGGCCTTCCTTCGATCTGCGCCGCCCCCTGGTGGTCAGTGCACATCATAGCGAGTAATCAAACTGGGGATTAAGCTTGCAACCCGGGCATTGCCCAGACTTGGAATTGAACTGTGACCACCTGGTTCATATGTTGACACTCAACCACTGAGCCACACCAGCTGGGCTCTTTACTTATTTTTAACGTGCCTGCTAGAAAGTTTGAGGTTCCCTTTGTGGCTTATGCTGTTGTTCTGTTGGTGGTCTGCACCCCTGTTGCACTTCAGCTGTGGAATTGGCCATTTCCCAAAGGATCCCTGGTTCCTTAGTGGAGAACAGTGTTCAGAAACCCAGACCTAGGCATTGTGTGTGGTCCTCAGTGGATAGAGCTAGGAAAGGTCATTACATACAGCGTCTAGAAGGAACCTAGACCGATGTCTTTGTTTATATTCACCAAAACCCATTTTTATACTGAACCTCGGATGCCATCCAGTATCCCCAGGCCTGCTTTATCTTTCTCCTTTTCGGTTTTGTAATTCCACAGTGAGAAACCTGATTTGTGTTACCCTTAATACACTTTTTTTATCAAGAGTAACCAATGTCACATCCCTTATGCCCTACTCACCCTGCTTGAGCCCTGTTTCCCCTTTCGGCCTTGCTGCTCCCATTCAGACATTCAGTTCCTGAATTTGGGCTCCAGCACCTGGACAGGTGGGCACCCTTCTCTACCTCTTCCCCACACACACGACACACAGGTGCCTTCTCTTCCTTATTCTCCTCATGTCCTGCAGAGGAGGAGTTGGTCTTATTTGGTGGTTGGTTTTTAAATGGAAATAGCTCCCATGTGCTTTAGAGATGGAGCCTCTAGGCTATTTGTTGATAACATGACACTTGTTGACCAGTGTCTTGTTCTGATTGCTTTGTTGAGGCTTCTGACCTATAGTAAAAGGTTGTTACTAGGTAAAGTTTTCTGTTTCAAAAGCTCCTTTTTAGAAGGTGTCATAAGGAGCTTTTCTAAATTCTTTCATTGCATTCGTGTGCACTTTATTTGCAAGTAGGTCTTAAACTCCAGGGAAGGGTATGAGAGGGGCCTCTGGTCTTTGTTCATGGAGAAACAAGTGACCATTATGGCCTTTCAGGATTGTCCAAGTTAGGCCATGCTCCTAGGCCTTTATTTTGTTGGAGCTTCAGTAGAAACCTCAACTGTAGAAGCTCAGGGCTGTCACTTCTGGGGGAGTGTGTACTCAGGCCTGCTTCCTTGCAGATGGGCTACCTGAAGAAGAGTGGAGATGGGAACCTGCTCTACAGTGTGGTCAACACGGCTGAGCCCGATGCCGACGGTGGGTGGCCCTCTCAGGGCTGTTTTCTTCTTAGAGCCTTCATGCTGTTCTAACCTCTGTTCCTCTTCAGTGATTTTAAAACATTTTAACCTGTTTGTGATGTCTATTTTCCCTGGAGTGAGTGACACCGGTGGTGAAGTATAGGTGAGAAGTCCTTTTGGTTTCCTGTGCCTGCACACCCCTCACCACCACACCTGACTGAGGTGGTCACAGTGGGGGTGGAGGTGTTGGCCAGACTTCTCTGACCGAGAGTCACTAGGAAAAGCCAGCAGGACTGGGATTGTGCTTCCCCAGAGTGGCGGATTGGGGCTGGGCTTCCTGGTGTATTGTGAGGGATTCACCTCACAAGTTCACTGAGACCTCCTTTGTCAAAAACCAGAGTCCAACTCTGCCCCACTCTCAGGCTTGAAAGAGGTAACTGTCCGTGCAAATACAAGTTTTAGAAGAAAACCCCCAGTTGATGATTATATCAAGGATGATCTTGAAGGAGGCATAAATATTGGTTCCATCCAACCTGTATGTTCATTTTTGTAAAAAAAATACTTTTTCATCTGCTTGGAAAGATTTCAAAGGCTTGTTCTTTGAAGAAAAGCAAAACTCACTTGAATTGAATTCACACACACGTACACACACCTAGAAAATGAAATACTTTTCTTGGCCTTGCACCGAGTATAAACTCTGATCAGTTTCTTTGCTCTTTAGCCAGAATGAGTCTACTATTCTTCCTAAGAGAATAGATGAGTTGACTAGCAGTTAACTTAGAAAGAGAACACGAGGTGGAGGTTCTGATTGGGGATTTGCAGAACCCTGTGCAGGTCACATGAATAGTGGGTGAATGATAGCTTCAGTATAGGAATGTGCAGCTGGAGGGTGTACAAAGGCAGGGACTCACTGTTGCTATTAGAACACATACAGCATTTCTCAGAGGTGCTGAGTGTTCAGTTTGAAAATGTTATGTGCTGGTATCATGGTCTGAGAGCTGAAGGTTTTCATTATGTTGACTTCGGGGTAATCATAAAGTGAAATTGGAGCGCAGTTAAGGTTTCAGAATTGTAGTTGGCATTTGTAAATTTGATATTAGGTGGTCTTTATGGAGAGGCCCCAGACGCTCTCTCCCACACATAGCTACTGTGAGTTGGAGAGAGTGCTGGAGGTGCTGTTTGGGCTGGGGGCTCCGCGAACGGCTGGCTCACAGCTCTGGTCTTGCAGAGGAGGAGACCCACCCGGTGGACCTGAGCTCCCTCTCCAGCAAGCTGCTCCCCGGCTTCAGCTTCACCACTCTGGGCTTCAAAGATGAGAGAAGAAGCAAAGGTGAGTGTGGGGAGGAGCACGGCTAGGAGCATCACCGCAGAGGTTCTTCCTCACTTACCTGTCTTTAGAACTGTATCCCGATTCTGATTTTGAAATCAGTATTAAAGACCATTTGAAGTGATGGGAATAAAAATGACATTGGGCAAGTTCCTCCTTTGCCATCGGTTCTTGGGTCTCAGCCCTGCACTTCGTGGAATTCTCCAGATGAGCTGTTGCCGTGATAGCGGGGACTCTTGGGGCCAGGTGCTGGTGAACTGTGGTGGAAATTGAATGTCCTCCAACAGACTCTCCATTTCATCCGCTTGGAGGGGTGGTGATGCTGCCTGCAGCCCAGAGAGATCTGTGTGTGACTGTCTCCAGATAGAATGAGGGAGGGTTTGGTTGCATTGGCTGCATTTGTATTTGTGGTTGGCTTTCTGGTTTGTTTTGGAGTGTCTGTTAGTATGTGTAGCTGTTTTGTTCCCTGGTGACATTTTGATTGTCGTACTGGTGTGCTACTGGCATCTAGCAGGGAGAGTCCCAGGCTGCTGCTTCACACCCTTCTGTGCACAGGACACAGCCTTCCTGGCTCCTAACATTATTCATGCAGAGGACCCAGCTCATACCTCCTTCAGGGCAGCGACCCTCTGGTTCCTGCCCCCCCCCCCCCTTTTTTTTTTGTTAATCCTCACCCAAGGATATTTTTCCATTGATTTTTAGAGTGTAAGGGAGGGGGAGAGACACAGAGAAACATCAATGTGAGAGACAGACAGCGATTGGTTGCTTCCCACACGCGCCCCAACTGGGGCTGCCTGCAGCCGAGGCACATGTCTTTGACAGGAATTGAACGTGGGACCCTTCAGTCCTCGGGCCGACGCTCTATCTACTGAGCCATACTCAGCCTTTACATTTCCTCAGCACAAGCCAGCCTCTGTAGGCCCAGGTCCTGGTGATGTCTGGGATGGGACATGAGCCAGCTCCAGGAAGCCCTTCTACTTGTCAGCCTCACTCCCTTACACAGCAGCCATTTGCCATGGAGGTAAAAAAAAGGGTGATGAAGTGTTTCTGCTAGTTATGCCCCCAAAGCTTCCAATAGCTCAGCTGTACTCATTAGTTCAGCAAGAATTTCATAGAGGAGAAAGGGTGCTGCAGGGGGATGTGGTGTGCGAGTGTGGATGAGCAACACAAGGAGAAAGCTGGAGTGCATCTTGTGCCGGATGTAATTTGATGTAAATCAGCTGTTTCTTATGCTTTCCCTTTTTGTTTCACTCTTAGTCACGTTTCTCTCAAGTGCCAGTACTGCCCTTTCAATGCATAATAATTCTGTATTTGGAGACTTGAAATCAGACGAAACGGAGCTTCTGTATTCTGCCTATGGAGATGAGACGGGTGTGCAGTGTGCACTGAGGTAAGCTGTGCACAGAGACACGGGCGGGGTACTTGCTTGCTGTGTGACAGGAGCCATTTTCCTACTGAGCAGTTCAGAGCCCATTTGTAGGCAAATGGGGGAGACAGTCACTGGCGGCAGGTTCAAATAGCAGAAATTTCCAAGTTTTTTTCAGTAAACTGTTGTGGTCTGCTGTAGGCTGGTCATGAAATTGGGGTAACTCGGTCACAATTTTAAGAAGGTGGTGATCCAAGCTGTAGTTCAAAAAAGCATTTGTGCGTGTATGTGTAACTACCTGTATGTTTAGTAGGAGTTTGTTTCACAATTGTATTGAGATGTGGTTCTTGATGGCTGTATTAGTCAGCTTGAGCTGCATAACAAGCCCCACAGACAGAGCAGTGAACAATGACATCCATTGTCTCCTAGTCCCGGAGGCTGCAAGTCTGAGATGCAGGTGTCAGCAGAACCGCTTTCTTCTGGGGCCTCTGTGTTGTCTCGTCTTTCTGTGTGTATCTGTCTCCGGATCTCCTTTTCCCATAACAACACCAATCATACAGAATTAGGGGCCACCCTGAAGACTTAATTTTAACTTGATCACCTTTTTAAAGGCCCTGTCTCCAAAAGCAGTTATTCTGAGGTGCAGGGGGTTAGGGCTTCAACCTATGAATTTTGGGGACTCGGTTCCAGCCCCTAACAGAGACTGCGATGCATTATTAACATTATAGTTGTAGTACTCTGTTTCTGTAGGACTGTGTTTAGTGTGTATTTTTTGTTTTCTGTGGAAAAATAGAAGTTGGTCATTTTTGTAGAATTTTAGTAATTTTCTATGGAAAAAGTAACTCAGTTTTAACTATAGCCTCTAAGAAATGGAATCTTTTCATACTATATCTTTGTTTTATTTTTCAAAGAAACAGAATATATGAAAAATAAAAAAGTCAGCCCCTCATGCAGTAAATGAATACCTAGCCCATATTTTTGTGAGAAAAAAGGAAAAGCAGAAAAATGAGGAAATTTCTTATAGGAGAGAGTGGTATAAGTTGGTGACCCTCTCTCCACTCCTGCTTAATCTGGCAGCATCTCACAGCTCTTCAGGGGCACCAATCAGCTTTTGTTCAGGTAGCACCATGTAGCTGGGCCATGCTTGCTTCTCCAAGGGCGTTCCTGAAATGCATACAGATTCTGTCTGCCATACAGTGAAAGTCAGCGCATGAGCACCACTTGAAGGCAGACAGGCAGGGCCCCACACCACTACTAGACGCCCCACACCACCTTCCCCAGACCCTTTGTCCTGAGCACTTTCAGACCCGCTGTGAGTGGAGTGTTCTGGCCAGTCCCTGACCCCTCTCAGTGGTCAGTGTGGTTGTGTCTCATAAAATGTTTCTGGTAGAGACTCTGATGGTGCCGCTTCTGTCCAGGAGCCCTCCTTGCTCTGTGGAGCCTTTGCTTGGCTTTGATGCTAGGACCATAGGTTTTCCGTTTGCTGCTTCCTTTACATTCTTTGGTAGTTTTATTTAGTTTTTAAAGCATTCACCTGGCCCAAAAATCAAAGTGAAACTAAAAGGTGTCCTTGGGGAGCCTGGCTCCCACAACTGCTCCCTCCCCTCTTCAGTAAGAGCTATTTACACTATGCATCTCCTCAACCTACTTGTATTTTAAAACCCAAAACAAATAGGTATGAACGTGCTTTTACAAAGCTAGCGAACGTCATCGTGTGTATGTATATACACTCTTCTTCACTTTGCTTTTAAAAATTGAGATCTTTCTAACTTTTTTGGGTCATGGACCACTTTGAAGATCTGATGAAGTTTGTTGCTCCATTTCCGATATCTACCACCTCTGGGAGGTTCGCAGCTCTCAGGAAGACCTTCTCTTGGAGGAGTGGCTGAGGTGTACTGATGTCACAGGCTTCTGCTCAGGACTGCTGGCATTGGTGACAGCAGGGTCAGGAAGATGAGAGCACATAGCGTTTGTGTCAGCATGTTCTCTCCTGGCCCTTTCCAGCCTGCAGGAGTTTGTGAAGGATGCTGGGAGCTACAGCAAGAGAATGGTGGACGACCTTCTGGACCAGATCACAGGCGGAGACCACTCCCGCATGCTCTTCCAGCTGAGGCAGGTGGGCTGTGCTGTGGTGCCACTCCTGTAGAAGGGCCCATCCAAACAACTGGATTCTCAGGGAAGGATGCTGTTTTTAGGTCATCCATCACAGTTCTTACATTATGTTTCTGTTGGACAAGGCTGGACTAGATTTCATTTTCTTCCTTTAAAGAATGTTTATGTTCATTTTGGCAGAGTTGTTACTTCTAAATGACCTGATCTTTTTGATACTTATTTTTCTGCTTAGAAGTTTATGAAAAACATAACATAAATGAATCTCAGAAACATTATTTTGAACAAGAGGTCCCAGATACAAATGTGTACAAACTGAATGGTTAATTTTTGGGTATATCTGCAGGACTAGGGTATTTTTAAGAGAATGCTCCTGCCAGATTATAGAACAGTGGCTCAGTGCAGCATTCAGACTTTAGTCACATGTAGTAGTCAAGCATAAGCCCTGTTCCAGGTACCGTACAGGCCGAGGAGAGGGGTGTATGGCCCCATAGCTCTGCCCATTCGAGGGCAGTGGCACCATTAGGCACCCTGCCTCTGTCAGAATTCCAGCTGGTCTTGTGCAGCTCTTCCAGGTTAAATCACCAGGCCGGGTATTTTCCTGAGCTGCCCTGGAAACCCAGGGTACAACATCTGACTTTTTTTATTTTATTTTATGCCATGCAAAGCTGCAGAAACAAGGTTGGGTGTCCTCTCACCCCTTCATCTGACTTCCCCCTGTGCTCTCATGGGCACTCAGCCCTCCTCCCCACCCCACCCCTCCTGGGAATCATGGCTGGTGCTGCATGACTGGGGCCTTCAGTGGTGGAGTTAGCTGTCTCACACTTCTAACTGCACAGAAGTATCCAGGCCCAGCTCAGAGTCACAATATACTGGGAACATAATGAACACAGCCCGAGAGTATTATCCTATATAAAATCATTTGGAAAAACTGATTTCCTGCCTGTTTTGCTTTGCAGAGGAGAAATGTCACGATGAAGCCATCAGATGAAGTAAAGGTGAGTTCCATGGACATGTGAGTAAAAAGGGTTCTAGGAGGGCAGTTGTGCTCTGCCTTTGAAATGGGATGGTTGAGAAGAGCTTCATGTAATTGTCTTATTTAGAAACTGATTAAGTTTCTGATGAGTAAGAATAAGTGATAGTCTCTTTCCACCCCCTGACTTTTAATGGCTTAGGGCAGCGGTTCTCAACCTGTGGGTCGCGACCCCTTTGGCGGTCGAATGACCCTTTTACAGGGGTTGCCTAAGGCCATCCTGCATATCAGGTATTTACATTAATTTTATGGTTGGGTCACAGCATGAGGAACTGTATTTAAAGGGCCAGAAGGTTGAGAACCACTGGCTTAGGGTGAGGGATATAAAGCCACAGTACATTCCTCCAAATACAGACTCATGAATTCACAGGTGCCAGGCAGGGAGGACCTGCTCTGGGGCCTGCAGGGCATGCAGCAAACACTGTCTCTGCAGTGGGTTCTTCCAGTCCTGGAAGGTGTGTGCCATCAGCTGGGTGCATGTGCACTGCACACTTGTGAGAGCAGCTTGGCAGGTCTAGGTCATCGGGACCTCACCAGCGCCTACTTTAGACG
Organism: Myotis yumanensis; assembly: GCF_028538775.1. Taxonomy (NCBI): domain Eukaryota; kingdom Metazoa; phylum Chordata; class Mammalia; order Chiroptera; family Vespertilionidae; genus Myotis; species Myotis yumanensis. The sequence goes on from NW_027223755.1 coordinate 28,969,863, forward strand.
GTCTCTGTTTCAGGAAACTGTTCGTTGTGGTTCCTCCCCCACCCCCCTTTCCTGTTTCTTGGGAATGACTTGGAGCACATGTTGGAGTGGACATGCCAGGACACTGAACAGGGCATTGGGGCCTGGGCCACAGTTGTTACCTGGGCTTGGTGGTTGGAGGGCTTGCCTGAGGCAGAAGGATCGGGTACCAGGCAGGTGAGGCTTGTTGAGTGATAGATCAGAGAAGGTGACATGAGATCTCCCTGGAGGGTGTGCTGCCCAGTGCAGCTGGGTACGTGAGGCAGTCAGGTTCTGCTCAGGGTCTCTGTCCCTGAGCAGAACCCCTTGGGGGATTCTGAAAAGTCCACAGCTGTCTCTGAAAAGTCCACAACTGTCTTTCAGGGGCTTCACTTAACAAGTAATGTGGCCGATTCCAGAACATTCTCTTTCCTTCTCCCGGTGAGCCTGTGGGATCACAGACTGCAGCCTAGTTATGCAGTTATGCAGATGCCCCTTGGGGTAGAGTGCAATCCCCACATTCATCTTGAAAAACCTGGGATGCACATTAAGCTGCCTTGAGCTGGGAGCCTGGCACAAGCTCCTGCCTTGCTGCCAGGGCCTCCATAGGCAGAGGGTTTCACATCAAGGCCAAGACAGCCCCACAGGCACGGGGGTCTTGGCCTGGTGCCCCCTTGCTCGGGAGCAGGAGCCTCACTTCTTCCAGTCACTGTGAGCCACTGGGTGGAGGTGAACACCTCTCCCTACTATTCATGCTGGCGGAGGTCCTGTCTGAGTCCTGGGAGAGTGCTAAGGGTCAGTGGGGGGCGCATAAAAGGCATCCGTACAAGCCAGGCCCACCGACTCAGCATCTGTCTTGTGGAACTTGTTTCTTAACTATTTGGCAAGGAAATTGTCACTCCAGCCTGTCAATTGGGGGGGGTACTGTCATTTGACACCAAATTGTCTAGTAATGACTTAGGATTCAGCACCCGTGTAAGAGTATGTGATTTGGCAGAATTTTGAGGGCCTTAAAATACTAGAGAATACCCTTCAAATATTAAAATATGCTATATGTTAATCCTAAAATTCTAATAGCCTGAGAGCAGCAAATTGAATGGAAGAAAATGGGGGGGTGGGGGGGCGGGGTAGAGTATTTCTGAGAAGATGGGGCCAGCCATTTCTGTAACAGTGTAGAGAGAGTGGGGAATAGACACAGCAGAAGACTTCCAGAGAGAAGTTGTGCCCCAGGAGATCGGGGTGGGGGGGGGGGGGGGGTAAGGGGAGGCGGGCTGCAGTCTATGATCCCACAGGCTCACCTGGAGAAGGAAAGAGAATGTTCTGGAATCTGCCACATTACTTGTTAAGTGAAATCCCTGAAAGACAGTTGTGGACTTTTCAGGTGCTGTGTACCTACCTACTGGTCTGATAGAGAGCTTCTTCCATGTTCCCTCAGCACCTTTAGTCTCCAGAGAGCCAGCAGCCTTTGTGTGTTGGTCTAGAATTGTTGGTCTATCAGTGGTGGCAAACCTTTTGAGCTCGGCGTGTCAGCATTTTGAAAACCCTAACTTAACTCTGGTGCTGTGTCACATATAGAAATTTTTTGATATTTGCAACCATAGTAAAACAAAGATTTATATTTTTGATATTTATTTTATATATTTAAATGCCATTTAACAAAGAAAAATCAGCCAAAAAAATGAGTTCGCGTGTCACCTCTGACACGCGTGTCATAGGTTTGCCATCACTAGTCTAGGTAGTGGCTCACTCGTGAGCTCATGCTCTGTGGTCCCTGGACTGTGGCATGGGCTGGACACTCCTGGGGACTGGGCATGACAGAGAAGGCCTGTCCTGCCAGTGAATGTTCACTGTCCACTTAGTAGTATCTTTCCTTTTTTTGTTTCCTGTGTCTGCAGACTGGGGACTCCCTAGGAGATGGTGGCTCTGTACTGGATTTCATGTCAATGAAGTCGTATTCTGATGTCTCTTTGGACATCTCCATGCTCAGCTCTCTGGGTAAGTTGTGCTGGGCACATGCCTCCCTTGTAACACTGCAGTCGAATCATCAGTCTCAGCTGAAAGGAAGTGGCCCCAAGCACTGCATTTCCACTTACTAGTAGCCTGTCTTCTCCAGCTCGTAGCGCACTGACTGCCTGACCCTGCAGGTCACTGCCCTGGCTGTAGCCTGTGCCTAATCCTGGTCTCTGCAGGCCTCTGTCCCACACATCATCTTGTCTTGTAGCTGTTTGTGACAGGAATGCGAGGCCTCTGTCCATAAGGCCTCTGGCATGACTCCTGGTTTCTTGTGAGGCACGTTGCCCCTCCCGTCATTCTCCACTCCTTCCACTTGCTCCAACTATATCACCCTGTCCTCCAAGCTTGCCTGTGCTCATCTGGCTTCACTTATGAGGGGTCATTGTCCTGAGTGTACATAGTGATGAGTGAGAGACTGCAGTTGCAGACCAGAAGTGCCAGCACTCAGTGCTTGACAGGTGGACCTGGGTCGATGTCTCATCACCTGTGTTTGCACAGGGAAAGTGAAGAAGGAGCTGGACCATGATGACAGCCATCTGAACTTGGATGAGACGACAAAGCTCCTACAGGATCTGCATGAGGCACAAGCAGAGCGTGGGGGCTCCCGGCCATCGTCCAACCTCAGCTCCCTGTCTAACACCTCCGACAGGGATCAGCATCACCTGGGTAAGGCGGCCCCTGGCCTGACCTCTGCCCCAATCTTTCATCAGTCTGGGGGGAGAGCAGGAGTGCTGGTAACTGTCAGGAGAGGCTAACGATCCTAGCGGGTTGCAGCTGGTGTGGGCAGTGAGTCCAGGCTCACGGGATTCTAGCTCCCTGGAGCTTGGAGAGCAGGCCTCCCTGGTCATGTGGGCACTGAGGAGAAGTGTTTGAGTGGAATTCAGTTTGTGTTACGAATTTGTGGCCTTGGCCATAAAATGCTGGCAGTCTGTGTGTCAGGAGGCGTTCTTGGTGGCTGCATACTGAGGCCCTGGGTCGTGGCAGAATGAGGCCATGGCTGTAGACCCTGCAGCCATGCAAAGTTAGACATTGGAGTGTTTGTTTCTGTCTGTTGTTCCATGTTTAGTTGTAAAACAGTGTGTTGACAAGTTTATTCCTCCACGTTCCTTATTTGGGGAGAGCACATGACCTTCCTTGGCCAGAGGCGGGCCCATGTTTTTTGTTATTTGTTGTAATTCTCACCTGAGGATATTTTTCCATTGGTTTTTAGAGAGATGGGGGGGCGGGGGAGGTGGAGAGAGACGTTGATGTGAGAGACACATTGATTGGCGAGGAATAGAACCTGCAACCCAGGTATGTGCCCTTGACTGGGAATCAAACCCTAAACCCTTTGGTGTTTGGGCCGACGCTCTAACCATTGAGGCACTGGTCAGGGCAGGGCTCCTGTATTTAATGAGTATCATAGCCCTGCCAGGAGGGGAACCAAATATTTGCCTCGTGGCTCCTTGAATGTCTGTGCTACTGTTTTAGTTCCCAGGTAGGAATATTGAATTATTCTTTTTGAGAATAATTGGTGGGGGAAAGTAATCAGCTTTAGTTTTGGCAAAAAATGTCTGAATAAAGGACCAGTATTTCTGGTCCCATTAACCTTTTAAGAAACCGCCCATGAAGTAGGTTCCAGGTAGAGTCCTAGGTTGGCTCCAGATCTGAGGACTCCATCATCCTGGTGGACTCCAGTGGGGGTAATGGGGGGGGATGGGGGGACTTAGGGTTTGTCTGAGGGACTCCTGGCCAAGGAGCCTTTGTTCCTGCAGAAGGCAGGGCCAGCCTCTAGCTTCAGGGTGTTTACAGCCGTGTCTGTGTCAAGTGGCTCTCCGCCTCCTAACCAGGAGTGGTGGGGGTGGTACCCTGGGCGGGATGAGGGGGTGGCCTGCACCCCAGGAGCCATTGCTCTGGGCTTTGCTAACAGCAGACACGAGATTTGAGCCTGGACCATACAGATCTACTGAAATGTCTTGTCTTTTCCATGCGTGCAGGAAGCCCTTCTCGCCTCAGTGTCGGTGAGCAGCCAGAGGTGACCCATGACCCGTACGAATTTCTTCAGTCTCCAGAACCTGCAGCCTCTACAAAGAGCTAGCCTTGTAGATAGTCATTAATTGTTTTTCTTTGTTTTGTTTTTATTTTGTTTTGTTTTTATTTGCATGTACAGAGTTTTTGTTGTGAGACAAAGACTATCATGTTCCCTTGGGCCTGCAGGAAGCAGCGCAGGGAGGGGGTGAATTGTCTCTGATCATGTTGGCCGCACATGGACCCAGTGTTTCTGTAGATAGTCCTGTGAACCTGAATAGTGGGAACCCTAAATAAAGGGAGTGTAAAGCTGGTGTGGTCTTTCTCTGAACTTCATGGTGTCAGTGAAGCCCTTCTCTGTGGCGGGTGTGGGCGCACCTGTTCTGCCCTGTGTCCCCCACAAGTGGCCTTCGGGAAGCAGGGTCTGTTGGGGATCCTGTATATTCTTTCCCACTGTCCCCCCACATTCCTGCATTTCTGAAGCAAATCATGGTGAGGGCCATACAGAAGCACATGGGGAGCCGGTCGAGCACCCTCCTGGTCCTGGACAGGCAGGGAGTTGCGTACAGTTTCCCTGTGCTTAATTCATGTGCCTGAGAAAGGAGTACATTCTGCTGGAAGACTTGGAGGTCAGCCTTACCAGTTACGATGAAGTGTTATGTCCATAAAATGTTCTTTATTCTGGATATGTTTGCTGGATGCCTGCTTATATTGGCAAAGTATAAAGATCTTAATAAGATACACAAAGACTGTAATTGTATAGAATTATTTACAGCACTACTAGGTGTCCGCTTTAGTGTGACTTTTCAGTAAAAATCCTTTGTCACGAGAGTTTGACCGTGTCCATTTTTCCTGCCATCTCCTCAGCATCTAGCCTGGTTCTCGGCCCCCGCAGTGATGTCTAGGGATCCCTGCACAACTTTCTGCTCTGTCCCCTTTTTGTGAAAACACGAATGTGGAGAATCGTTTACCTTCCAGGTTGGCAGTCCTGGGGGGAGAAGATGTGTGACTTGGATATAGTGGGCAGTGGGATAACTCTGGGCCCATGAGCATTGCTGGACAGGGCCCTGCTGGCCGCTCCCTGCCTGGCGAGAAGGGTTGGCTGAAGCCCTGTGTAGGGTGAAGGTGCTCTGCCTCATGGAGAAAGGGAAGCAAAACCTGTCACAAGTGAACCATCAAGAAGCAGCTGTGGCCCCACCGGCGTGGCTCAGTGGCTGAGCATCAACCTATGAACCAGGAGGTCATAGTTCAATTCCTGGTTGGGGCACATGCCCGGGTTGTGGGCTCGGTCCCCAATGTGGGGAATGTAGGAGGCAGCCCATCAATGATTCTCATTGATGTTTCTTTCCCTCTCCCTTCCTCTCTGAAATCAATAAAAATATTTTTTATTTGATTAAGTTATTACATATGTGTCCTTATCCCCACATTACCCCCCATCCCCCCTCCCTCATGCCCTCACCCCCCTATTGTCTGTCCATTGGTTAGGCCTATATGCTTGCATATAAGTCCTTTGGTTGATCTCTCCCCCATACCCACACCCTCCCCTGTCTTCCCTCTGAGGTTTGATGGTCTGATTGATGCTTCTCTGTCTCTGGATCTGTTTTTGTTCATCAGTTTATGTTGTTCATACAAATGAGTGAAATCATGTGATATTTATCTTTCTCTGACTGGCTTATTTCACTTAGCATAATGCTCTCCAGTTCCATCCATGCTGTTGCAAATGGTAAGAACTCCTTTTTTACTGCAGTCTAGTATCCATTATGTAGATGTACCACAGTTTTTTAATCCACTCATCTATTGATGGGCACTTAGGCTGTTTCCAAATCTTAGCTATAGTGAATTGTGCTGCTATGAATATAGGGGTGCATATATCCTTTCTAATTGGCGTTTCTAGTTTCTTCGGGATATATTCCTAGAAGTGGGACCACTGGGTCAAATGGGAGTTCCATTTTTAGTTTTTTGAGGAAACTCCATACTGTTCACAGTGGCTGCACCAGTCTGCATTCCCACCAGCAGTGCACGAGGGTTCCTTTTTCTCCACATCCTCGCCAGCACTTGTCGTTTGTAAAATACTTTTTTTAAAAGCAGCTATGACTTAACAAGAGCGGAAAAGGGATTTTTTTTTTTATCATTGCTCAAGGATATGTTTTTATTTATTTGAGAGAAAGAGAAACATTGATCTCTTGCCTCCTATTTGCACCCTGACCAGGAATCGAACCCACAATCTTTGGTGTATGGGACAATGCTCCAACCAACAGCCATCTGGCCAGGGCAGAAAAGAAGCTTTTTAAAGATATTTTTATCTTTATCTTTACTTACACTTTGTCAATATAAATTTGCTCAGAAAGCTGCAGGCCCGCAGGGAGTGAACATGAAGGAATCGTCAGGCCTGGAGGAACCTCTGACCCAAGGGCTTCATGTTTTGTTAAATCTTTTTATTTTGGTAAAAATCCACCAGAGAAAATTAACCATTACCCATTGTCAGTACACAATTCAGTGGCCTTTGCACCTTCACGGTGTTATTTCCATTACCCAAAGGGAAGCCCTGTACCCAGGTGTGTGCACACATGTGAGTGCTCAGGTGAGCTGTGTGTGAGCACCTTTGCCTGGCCAGCCCTGTGCCTACCTCTGCTCCCTCCTGTGGCTGTTCCCTGGCCCTCCCGCCCACACCAACCTCCCTCACCTGCAGTGTAGACCCTTGCAGTGAGGGGGCGTTCATCAGGACCTCAGACGTGCACAGCAGAACAGCACGCAGGTTCACAGAGCATTATAATGGGAAGTCTTGGACCACCTGGATTTCAGCGTGTTGATCAGTCACACTAGATGTGCAGTCCATAAAGTCAGTGTGGAGCATCTGCATTGGAAGGGACGACGGCGTGCTGCAGTTAGGGGACAAAAGCAGGCTGTGACGTGGGCCCCACAAAACATTGGTCACATTTGAGTCTCTGTGTGTGTGTCTATGCTCAGAAGGCCTGGTGGCCCCAGGCTGGAGGCCTGACTTTGCAGGTTCTCTGTTCTTCTCTATTTCCTAATGTTTATACAGTGAACCTGTTGTGGCCACCAAGAGGGCGATCAACTCAGGTGGCTGTGCCTGTGCCCTGATTTTGTAGCTTCTAAAGTTGTTTTCATGAAGCAAAGATGACCCTGAGGTAGGGTCATTTCTCAAAGGCGTGAGTGGCTGAGGTCACTGTGTCTCTGGGTCAGTCTGGAGAACCCCACCACCTGCAGACTTAGGGTGCCCTGGGGTAGTGCATTCCCCACCCCTCAAGCCTGGCCTCCTTCAGTGTCACACAGGAACTGTTTGGGGGCCTGCCAGCCTTCGGGACAGCAAGTGTTGAGGTCATCTGCCCCTAGAGTAACAGTAGTGCGGCACCCTGCACCATCCATGGTCTGTGCATGTGTGTGTCAGGAAAAGCATGTTCTGTGTACGAGGCAGGACAGCGTTAATCTTTAGTTAGCAGGAAGCGCTTTCAAGAACTGTGAAGGCCACACTGACCAACAGCTTGTGAGGTGAATCCACTGAGACGTCGCCTTCCAGGAACTGGGCTTCCTCAGTCAGTCCTTTTGGAAGTGTAGGTGCCTTAGACTGATCGCCCTCCCTGAGGGGTGCCGTGCCCTGGTTGTCAGTTACCGTGCTCATGGCTCTGATGTCTCCGCGATCTGTGGCCTCCGTGTGCCGTTGGCTAGATTCTCAAGGGTCAGAGACCCAGTCCAGCAGCCCAGCTGTCTACCCTGTGTCTCTGGTAGTGCCTTGGTCTGGGACCTGATGGGACCCTGGCAACAAGGACCTGGCCTGGGCAGCACCATGGACAGCGGTGCCCAACAGCCAGAGTGGCTATCTGGTCAGCTGTGGGTGTCTGGGCTCTAACCTCGCTTGGACATGGCTTCTAGGTGGAGGTCACTGTAGCAGAGCTGTGTTGGTGCCAGCATGGGCCTGCCCAGGCCTGCCCACAGGTGGTACTGGTGTCCAGGAGCCCTGGGAGACAGCCACCCACCCCACAGTGGCCTGGTGACAAGGCCTCCGGACCCCTCATTCCCGGGAGCTTCTGAGGCTGGTGATCCCAGGAGAGCTTCTCAGGCCCTGTCTCCTGCTCACCTGTGGTCTGCAGAGGTTTCCAGGGTAAGTGTCCCTGTCATCCCCAGGGTGCATTGTTCCTGTGCTGTTTCTTAGGATGACACTGCTGCAGTGTGAGAAAATGAAATTCCAGCTGAGTGGGGGTAGTGGGGAGGGCATGAGCCAGGTGTCTGGGCAGAGTGGACTTATCACAACCAGAGGTCCACCTCAGCACCAGCCCTGCGGGCCCATCTCCCACACCCATGAGTGGTGCGTGCAATGTGTGTGTGCATGTGTGTTTGGTGTGTGGTTTATGTGGTATATGTGTGTGGGTGTGGTGTGTGTGGTGTTGTGGGTGTGGTGTAGGTTGCATGTGTTCACATGCAGCGGCAGTATCAAAGCCATGTGTCAGGTAGGGTAGGAAGGAGAGCATTTTCCTCGCTCTCACGGGGGCCTGACCAGTCTGGCTGCATGGCAGTGGCGGGAAGTGGGCTCAGTGAGGAGTGAGGAGCCTGCCGCGTCTGCTGTTGCTGGTTGGGTGTGGGAACCTGGCCTGGCCACTGCCTCTGTCACTGGGGCATGCGGCTCCACGGCGCTATCCCAGCCCTGCGGTCCTCACCTCACTCCTTTCAAGCAGTGTGGAGGAATGGGTCTGTGCCATTGGCAGACGAGACAGCACTACGGTTTCTAGGCAGAGTAGAGCTGAATCTCAGTAGGAAGTGGTATTTCCAGAAATGCCTTGAAGTTGGATGGATGGGTGGCTGGAAGTGGAGGCCTCTGATTCTTTTGATGCAGGGGAAGGGACTGTCCCCAGACGGGCACTTTGTCCACACAAGGAGACAGTGGGGGTGCTCACGGGAAGCCCTCTTGAATTGTGCCCGTTTCACCCAGAAGGAAGCAGGAAGTACCACATTTGTTGACAGCCAGGTGTTTGGTCCCAGGTTTTTTTAACGGATCTGATCTCCCAAGAGATAAGAGTTTGAACTAGAAACATTTTCCCTTTTGCACATATTTCAAACTGGGTGAAAAGAACACTTGGTTTTTATTCATGGAGATGAGCGTAGCCCCTGCTGAGGGGTGAGAGGAGGGTGTGCAGCACCTTAGGGTGGGGTGGCATCCAGCCCCCCTGTTTCTGAAGAACCGTTTAGATCCCAAAGCCCAGCAAAGCGCCTGGGAGAGCTCTGCACAGCACCCGGAAAGTGTCGGGCTTCAGCCACCACCTGCAGATCATCTGTGTCCTAGGAAACCGGGGTACGTGCATGCCTCGCACTCATCATTTTGGCATATGTCATCTTGCTGGCACCCTGCCTTCCGACCAAGCGTGTCTGCTGACAGTTGCACAGACTCATAGCTCTGTCATCAGGCGTTGTTTCGACTTGATTTTATTGTAGATTTGATTCAGACATAATTGTAGATTCATTTGCTCACCACTGTGGGTAATTTTCAGATGTGATGGCGTGAACATTTTTGGTGTTCTTTGAATCTCACATTTCAAGATCTTTCAGTTTGCTCCCACACTGTAGTGATAGTTTGGTTTCATCTATTTTAGGTTTAAGACTATCAGAACTTGAAGAATTGCTCTGTTTTAAATTCTACAAAATCTGCCCAGCTGACGTGGCTCAGTGGTTGAGCATTGATCGACCTATGAACCAGGAGGTCATAGTTCGATTCCCGGTCAGGGTACATGCCCGGGTTGTGGCCTCAATCCCCAGTATGGGGTGTGCAGGAAGCAGATCAATGATTCTCTCTCATCATTGATGTTTCTTTCTATCTCTCTCTCACTTCCTCTCTGAAATCAATACAAATATTTTTAATAAGTAAATAATAAAATTCTACAAAATCTGAAGCCAGTGACAGCTTTTAGGTTTCCATCTATTGTAGGTAATTTCATTTCTTTTCTATTATTCCTGTCTGGCTTTTGGAGCATACTTTGAGTCTAAAGTCTTAAATCTCCTCGAAGTACATATTTTCTTCACTTTTTTCCTTTGTTTCTCCTCTTACATCCTCTCCATTGCCTTTTCCAGAAAGCCTAACAGATAATATTGTGTCTCTAGTTTCTGTTCTCCATGTCACTTAAATTTTCTCTCATGATTTTCACTTCTTCACCTCTCTCCTCCAAGTGAATAATTCTGATTTCACTTTCCAGATTACAAGACTGATTTTTGGCTGTTTTTCTTTTTGTTGGCTCTTATACCTGCTTGTTGTTTTTATTTGTGAAGCATGTTTTTATGTGTTCTTGTTTCATAAATGTGATATTCTCTCAGGTTTTCCTAAGATTCTCATGAAACCCAAATAAGCTCGGGGCCACTGTGACCCCCATGTCCACCTGAGAACCAGAGCGGATGACCAAAAGCAGTAGGCAGCAGCCAAAAGTGCTCTTAGGAAAATTCCCAAGAGAATTCATAACTCATAAGAAAAAATCTTAGAATGCTTTTCAACATCTCTGTCTAGTCCCAAAGAAATACATTGATATCAATGACATTTTCTGTGCATTTTATTCTGAAGGGACAACAAAGGGCTCTGCACAGGGACACATAATGTGGCAGAGTTTTTGGAAGGCCCACCGGTAGCCGCTGTGGAACATTGTTCGCGCCAAATCCCACACCCTCAAGCACTCACTCCGCAGTCTCCACGCAGGTCATTTTCTTTCCCAGTGGCTCCTGCCCACCTAACTGGCCAGGAGGAGCCAGGGTTCCCTCCCAGCTGCTCTACCTGGGCACCAGGATGCCCAGAGGTCACAGCCCTCTTTGTCTCCAAGGAAGAAATAACAGATCTCTGCAAACATCTGTGGTTCTGTTCTGAAGGGGAACGTGCAGGGAGAATTCTCAGGGAGGATTTCTGTGGATAAAAGCATCACCTCACCACACTGGCAGAGTTTGCTTTTCCTGCATCACCTCCGTTTCCCCAGGGATGGGGGCCTCCTGCTGATGCGGGTTTTCATCTCACATTGGTGGACCTTCTGATGAGTCTGTGCACATTTATGAACAAGCCCCGGACTTGTTTATAAAGCCACTCCTGCCAGGCGATGGCCGGGTCCATGTTCCCAGTCATGGCCTCAGCCACCTTCTGCATCACTGTAGGCTGTGCCTGGCCATGAGGGAGTGGTAGCTGCCCACACCTGGGGTCCTGGCGGTGGGTGCCCTTTCGGTTCCTTGGCCCTGTGGGCCTCATACCTCTTAAGGACTGTTTTCCACAGCAGCACCGTGGCTGTGGCCTGGCTGGCGCTGCAGGATTTCCTTTGTTTCTCCTGTGGAGGGCCCTCTGCCCGTCCAGCCCCAGCTCCAGCCCCTGCCCTGCCACTCTGCTACCGGCAATGGTCCTGGGTGATGCCAGGCTGTGGGTTCCCACCCTGGGGTCTCCCCAGCCACGCAGGGCTGTGGGCAGGAGACCCAAGGCCTTCCATGCTCCCCTCCTTTGTCTTGGAAATGGACTGCTGTGGCAGGGGCCAGACATGGGTCCTCTCAGGCCTTTGACCAGCAGGGCCAAGTGGACATTGTGCCTCGCCTGTCGGAGTGAATGGGCGGTGGAAGCCTCTCCACCAATACCAGGTGATATCCTGGGCCATGTTCGCGATCTTGGCGTAGCCACGTTTTGCGTTTTTATTCACATGCTGCCACATGAGAGGAAGTACCTCACGTATGGAGTATCTTTTCTGGGGAGCACCTGCCTATGGCCTAGAGTGGGGAGGGGCTTCGGAAGGACTCCTTCACCCTAGTGGACTCCAGTGCCTGCCTGCGAACCTCTTCTTCTGCCCTGTCTTCTACCCTGAGTCACTGCAGGGGTCATCTCCTACTCCCCACCTCTCACCCCATGTACCCGTCCCCATTGTCACAATGCCTCCCCCCCGCACCACACACAACACACACACACACACACACACACACACACACACATCTGTTCTCTGTGCAGCTCAGGGTCCTGGCTAAAAGTACAGGTGCTTACACAGGAGCATCTATCCCTCACCTGTGGTTGGTGTAGAGAGAGTGCACTTGGCTACAAGGGGGCGGCAAGGGGGCCCCAGGATGGGGGGCAGGGAGCTGCAGGGACAGGGAAGAGGTGCTGCAAAGAGGGTGCTGACACTCACAGGCCTGGCCTGCAAATGGGCTGATGTTACACGAGGATTGAACAAGAAACACAAAACCTCAAGCCGCCCTGACACAGACGACTGAGCTAGACAAATGTCTTTTGGGGCGCACTGCAGAACACAGCCACCAGGGCGGATCTCAGGCCCGAAACCCCAAAGTGAGCCATGTCAGAGCTGAAACTCATGGCTGTGTGAGCTCCCCTGGCTGCTGCCATAGTAAGTACCACAGACGGGGCAGCTTAAAGAAATTTATTCTCTCTCAGTTCTGGGGCCAGAAGTCTGAGATCAGGGCACGGGCAGGGCCGTGCTCCCTCCGAAGGTTCCACGGGGGGCCCATTCCAGGCCTCTTTCCTGCTCTCAGGGCCTTAAGCGTCCCTTGGCTTGTGGGTGGCCACCTCCTCTGTGTCCTCACATGGTCATCCCTCTGCATGTCTATGTCCTAATCTCTTCTTGTTATTAGGACACCAGTCATATGGATTAGGACCCACCCTAACGCCCTTATCATAACCTGATCATTTACAAAGAGTCTGTTTCCAAATAAGATCCCATTTACAGGTTCTGAGGGTTAGGACTTCAACATCTTTTGGGGGACACAGTTCAGCCCCTAACTGTTGATTTTTCGTATGTGCTGGATTATACCAATTATCTTTATTCTCTTTTGACCCAGAACTCAGCCCTGTTTTGCCTCGTGTTCTTTGTCCAGGGGTTATCCTGAGCTCATATGTGCTTTATGGGGCAGCAAGGATTTCAGGCTCCCCTGCACTCCCTGCCACACCTGCCCTGGCCTTCCCCACCCCTGGGCAGCTTGGAGCCTCGTCTGTGCTGCCCTGCCCACTTGTCCTAAGTGGTGGATGCAAAATAGCACCCCCACCCCGCCAGTGACATCCTTCAGGCCCAGCAGCTGCACTGGGGCTCCATGCTCTGGCCACTGGGGGGACGCCAGCATCATTCGGTGCTTGCAGAGACCGGGCCCAGGCCCTAGAGCAGGCAGGGCGGGGTCCCCCAATGGGAACAAGGAAGGAACAGCAGAGGTGGACCTCTGTACAAGGCTGAGGTCAACGTCCAGTACTGGCTGACCCTCTGAGCCAGTGCTCCCCTTGTTGTCTGACCCCTGTGGTCCACAGTGCAGAAGGCACTGGAATCTGATGGAACTTCATTTAATCTGGCATCCTGTGCTGTGGCCAGAGGCAAAGTGCACGTGGGCACGTGGTGGAGAAGCCTCCAGTGAGGACAATGAAGCTGCCACCCCCAGCATCTGCTCTGGCTCCAGGGCTGGCCCGGGGAGGGGGATAGGACGTGACTGTGGCAGTGGGAACCCTTCTGTGGGCCCTGCTCTCCTCCCCTTCCTGCTGCAAACAGGACAAGAGGTTAACAGTGTGACGAGGGCGTGTCCTGGGCTGGCGCCCTCTGTGCTGTTTGTTTACCAAACAGAGATTGTTGCTAGGGGACCTTCCAGCCAATTCTCAGAACAGCTCCTGCGAACCCTCAGGGCTGGTCAGGCGGCTCCTGATTTGTAATGGAAGTGTGATCACAAACCCCCTTCTTTTTTCTCTTTATTATAAACTTGAACCTAAGATGAAATTGCCTCTGGAAGTGGAAGCAGGGAACTTGAGATGCAGCCCCTACCCTGTGACCTTTCCATTCCAGGGGCTCACTCACCCCCAGTGAAGTTCAGTGAGTGTGAACGGCCAGGTCATCTTGGGCAGAATGCGACCAACTTCCACTCAGCAGTCATCCCTGTGGGTGATCTGTGTGTTGAGGGGCAGTTCAGACCTGGCTGAGTGCTGAGTGCTGGCCGAGGTGTTTGCTTAGATGCTCACGCTGTGCAAGGTGTGCTTGTTTGCTCTTGGTTTGGACAGCTTCATGTCCAAGGGGGCTGAGGGCAGCTTGCCACTGTGTCTGAGCAGGACACCACCCTAGAATCTCAGGGTCCCCTCCCCCTGGAAGCCTCACCTCTTTGTTCCTAGGGGACATGATCCAAGAGGTGACCCGTCCACGGCCTTGCAGGTTTGGGACGGGTTGGGAAATGGGCCGCAGGCAGCTCTGCAGGGCTGGCCAGGCAGGCCCAGGTCAGGTGCCCCGGCACCTCCATTTTGAGGCAAAGGTCCTAGTGCAGACTCTGCTGCCCCCACACTCCATGACAGTGGTCTCGGGTGTGAGGAAAGTGTAGACAAGGGGGCAAAGGCATGGGCCACATGCTTCAGTCCCAGCCTCACCTGCGGCCCAGGAGGAGGCCCCGCTGGCTACCCCCCTGCCCTCCACCATCCCACCCACTAGTTTCTGACAAAAGCCCTTCTACTTTTGCTCTGCAGAGTAGGGGCTGCACCTGGGCCATGGTGCCACTTCCTGCTGTGTCTCATTGTCCTCACTGGCTGTCACCCTCCTGTGTCCTGCCACTCAGGACATGCTCCTGTTTCCCCAGTAACCACACAAACAGTGCCGCAGGCTCCTCAGGCTTCAGGGACCAGGTGCAGGGGGACCAGCGTGCCAAGACCTTGTTAATATTACCAGCTGTGACAGTGAGGCCCAGCCGCTGGCCACCTGCCTGCAGCCCCACACCCTGCACAGGAGCCTGGCCTCAGTCTGCTCAACAGCAGAGTAGAGAAGGCTCAGGCCTTAACCCCAGCCCTGCAGGGTCTGGTGGCCATGGGAAGGGCCTCAGTGTCACCTTGTCCCCCACATGGCACCAGAGAGGTCTGGTCATTTCTGTCTCCCCCCCCCCCCCCGCTACCCCCCCCCCCTCCCCCACACACACATACATCCCACCAGGGCATGGCTGGTTCTCAGCCATCTCTCCACTCCCACTTCCCAGCTCCTCCTGGCTCCGCACCTGCCCATCCCTGGCCCAGGTACCAGCTTCGCTATCTGACTTTCTTGTTTCCTCCCTCTCACCTGCCCACCCTGGGTTGTCTCAGGGCACCCCAACCAGGTGGGCCCTAGGACCCTGGGTCTGCACTCGCTGCCTGGAGGCCAGAGGTCGAGGGAGGAATGTGCAACTTTGGCCAGAACCAGGCTTCACTCAGGCTTGCTGCACATTGTGGACATTTGTGACTGGACCCTCACAGGACAGGGCCACTCATAGAAACCCGGGCCCCAGAGCCCCCCGGCTCCACACCGAGGCCAGCGTTGCACTAATGTTGTGGCCTCACCCCATAACAAAGAAACAGAATTTCTGGAGGATGAGGCCCAGAAATCAGGATTTTAAAAAGATTCCCAGGTGATTCTAATGTGCAGCCAAGGTTGAGAACCACTGCTCTAGAGCCTTCTGTACTCAGTGGTGTGTCCGATGACACCCTCCCAGGCCCAGAGAAGGACGCCCTGTGGCAGGCAGCGTCTCCCACCGTGCCGGCTGCCCTCCGTCCTGGAGATGGGCCTGTAACCCCTGGGCCCTTCCTTTCCTCCTGGCTCAGGGCTTGTTCCTAGGAAGCAGGGCAAGGCTAATGCAGAGGCCACGCCAGTGCTTCCGCCCCCTTCTGTTTGGTTTCTATGGGGATGGTGTGTTGGTCCCCAGGGGAGAGGAGGTGGAAAGGTGGGATGTGAGGGCTTGATTTTACTTCTGAGCCCTGCAGGGAGTGAGAGCTGGAGAAAGCCCTGGGGTGGAGGGTGGAGGGTGGAGGGTGGGGTGTGTATGGGGGGGGGGGCGGAGGGGGGGGGGGTAGAGAAAGCCGGCCCACTCACCCCAAAGCTCATTGGCTGGTGTTTGAATCCTCCCTATCCCCTCCCTCCTTTGTTTCTTGATGATACACTTTCTTCCTAATGCCACCCATGCTCTCAGAGGTCTCTGCTGCCCAAAGACCGCCACCCCCCATCTTCTGCACGGGGCTTGATTCCCACCAATGCACGCAGACCTTTCCCTTAGAAGGGTGTGGGAGCCACACCCTTAGGGGAACACGTGTTTGCCCATTGTGGGGCCAGGGCTCCAATTTGCAAGCCTCCCTCCAGCAGGCCCTGTTTCGTCCTTCCTGAGGTAGAATGGAGGGCAAGAGAGGTTGCCCTCGGTCCCTGCCACTAGCTGGGCCCATAGCTCCAGACCAGCCACCAGGGCTGACACCTCCGTCTGACTAGGCCTAGGGCAGAGTTATTCCTTAATAGCAGACTGGGGAGTTTTCTTTTTTCTCTTCGGGAATTTTCTTTTTTCATCTCATCCTGCACTTGGTGTCTGTCTCCATTGACCTGGCTGAAGTGAGCATTAGACATGATTACTGGTCAACCACTGTCTCTTTCAACCAATCCTAACACCGTCATGTCATCCAGGATCCGTATTGCTCTCTGTGAGGTTACCGTGTGAGTG
Source organism: Myotis yumanensis (assembly GCF_028538775.1). Classification (NCBI taxonomy): domain Eukaryota; kingdom Metazoa; phylum Chordata; class Mammalia; order Chiroptera; family Vespertilionidae; genus Myotis; species Myotis yumanensis. The sequence continues at coordinate 28,986,309 of NW_027223755.1, forward strand.
CTGGGTGTGAGGCCAGGCAACACCGATGGCCATACACCCACTCGGTACGCAGCCAAATTTAATTCTCCAGCCACCCATGAGGGCCACTGCGGTGCTGTTTCCTCATAGAGCAGGGGCTGTTTTCATGCAGCTGACTGGTGCTGTGGCCCTCAGACACACAGACTACCCCCACCCACCCACCCACCCCTGGCCTCATGCTGATCCAGGAACAGAAAAGCATGTCTTTCTTGGGGTTTCTCAGGCGAGCCCTCTGCCCCCACTGGATTGCAGAGCTGATCAGGACCCCAGGGTCTCTAGCGGTCCTGGGGACATGTATGGGTGGCCTAGGTGAGAGGCCCAGTGGCTAAGGGTGTGATCCTAGCACGGCCTCCAGGCCTCAAACCCTGGTACCCTGTGGCACAGGTCCTGTCTGACTTAGGCTGCTGCTGCCTGGTTCTCCCTTACAGACGAGGGGCTCTGACCCCATCCTTCACCTGCACAGGTGGTTAACAGGCGGCTCCTCCCAAATTTTTCCTTCCAGCAGCACGAAAGCCAAATACTAGTATTGTAGCACCTGAAACAAGTGCATCGATGGGTCTGACTGTCACTGCAAATGGCTCAACAGATGCCCTGGGAGTGGAATTACTGATGAGGGGGCTGGGAGGAGGGAGGGCGAAGGAAGGAGGAGGACCCAGGAGGGGGTCTGTGGGCTGGGCCTCATGGGTTAGAGCTGGGGGCCATGGGCAGTCAGGGGCGGTGTCTCATCCCCCAGCACAGGGCGCTCAGTGTCCCTCGGGTCTTCTCGTCTGGTTCTGAAACGGGTTTGGATGGAGCTGTCCCTGGACATGCCGTGTCAAGCCTGTCTTCACAAAGTAAGTCGCTGGAGACCCTCATTAGCTTGATGAGGAGCTGCTATCCACAGGACACAAACCAGGCTGACGAGTCCTTGGCCTGCTTGGCCTGGGTCCCTCTGCCTTCCGCCTGCCAGGCCCTGAGCACAGAGGATGTGGGCTGGGGTCTGTGCCAGGAGGGAGCATCCAGCCATGACCGGAGGCCTTTCCTCTGTGAGCTCTGGGTGCAGGGCTGTGGCTTTACCAGGGCTGTCAGCTCTGCTGGCCTTAGAGAGCTCTGTGTCGCCAGAACACCAGTGCTCCCTCCCCCAACCCATGCAGGACTTGGAAAGGGAAGCCTTTGCAGGCAGTCGCATGGCCTCCCAGCACAGAGAGGGGCTCCATTGCTTACCCATCTTCGACAGCAAACCTGCACAGAGCTCCCACCACCACGCACGGGAGACCACATGGGAAATGCAGCACTTGTTCCTGCATGAAAAGAAGTTTCATGATTTAAGCAGAAGGAAATCCAAAGATCTCATAATCAGACAAATCCAAGCAGAACTGCATGCCTGGAAGGGAGCTGGGAGCCCTCTTCCCACCGCCCACCTCCCTCCCTTCCAAAGGAGCCTTTACCACAACCCTGGCAGTGTGGGCAGGACAGACCAGGTGCTGGCACACAGCCAGGAGAGGTCTGCTTACCTCGGCAGGAGCACACAGTGGGAGGGGCATTGTGCCCACAAAGACTGGGACTGGGTCAGACTGAGAGCAAGGGCCATTGCCCCCTGAGTGGTGGGAATAGACCACTGCCGACATCTGTCTCCAATTGCTCCCATTCCCTTCAACTGTAGGGCAGAGAGGAAAGCAGCATTTAAAATATAATTTGGCTCAAATTATATATAACAGAGGCCCTGAAAGAGGCTGTGTCTTTCACTGTCGGGACTAGAGGAGAATGAGGAATGGTGCCAGGTTAAAAGCTGGAGAGAGATGTGGTACAAAAATAATACAGGAATCAAGAGAGGAGACGATTCTTTGTGAATGTTTGAGGGGAGAGGACGATGACAAGCTTGACCTTTTGGTTGAACCCTCATCCCCACCCCCACCCCAACTCCGTCCTAGGGTCTGCTTCTTGCACCAGGTGAGAGGGAGTTCTGTAGGGACCAAGGTGACCCTGAGGAGCTGCAGGTGGGGCAGGCCCGCCTCCTGCTTTCCCACCTCCAGGGCTCCTGGAGACTAGAGCCAGGTATGGGGGGCCACACCCTGTGTCCTCTACAGCTGTGGGGTCTTGGGCACAGGCCCTGGAGCACCCACACTCACAGGAGAGTCAGCCAGCACAGGGTTACCCAGAAGGGACACCTCAGAGGGACAGTGGAGCCTCCTCAAGGCCATGTCTTACCCTGGGCGCCATTCCACATCCACCGGACCCTCTGAGAACACTCCCATTTAACCCTCCGCATAAAGATTTGTGTAAAGAATCTTCAAGAAGATCTATGAAAGAACAAGATGTTGTTTAACATTGAAAATGCAAAGGAATTGTGTGTGTTTGTTTCTTAATATTATAATGGCACAAGGATGAAAGGAAGATGTTTTTGTGAAAGCATATTCCAAGAAGTGCTATCCAGAATTTACTTTCTGGGTGGACGGATCATTCTCCATGTCCTTTGAGGACAGACACGAGACAGCCTAATCATCTGTGGCCCTGATGTGTGTAAGGGCCACAAAGGGGTCAAGCTCCTCCAGGCCTGCCTGTGGGCACCGCATGTGGTCTGGGCACCCTTCATGGTGCACTCCTGGTTGTGTGCCCCTCCCGGGGCCCTTGATGGTAGCATGGTACTGAGGAGCCCCACCAGCTGATTCTGTTCAAGGTCGTTGCCTGACTCTAGGCTGAGCCCAGAAGGCTCATTTTTCATGATTCCAGGGCTTCAGGGTTGGGGGACCGAGGGAATTGTAGGTTGGAGGGAGCTCTGGCCTGAGTAAGAGGGAGCAGGGAAAAGTAGGTGGCCTGTGGGCTGCACCGACGTTCTAGGTGGACTCAGGTGTGTTGGGCAGGTAACACCCCACCTCTGAGACTCAGTTTCCCTATTTGTGAACTGGGGGTGGCCCCCCTCCTGGCAACATCTTTTGGGGATTAATTGAGATCATGATTGTATGTTGTGAGGCAGCATAAAGCTATAGGTGTGGTCAGTGGTGATCACAAATCAATGATGTCACCTAGAGTTCCGGAAAGAAATGTTCAAAGGACAGAGTGGGAGAGAGAGGGCTGCGCTTAGCAATGCAACTGGGGCAGCATACAGGTTGCCCACGCCATGGGGACACTTAGGCATTTGTCCTCAGCCACCTGGGCCGCCCGAGTCCCCTGCACCTTAGGGACAGGCATTGGTCACAGTGTTGTCAGGGCCACAGTTGCCCACTCTGAGCCATGTCTGCTTCTGCTGCAGCTGGTACTTCTTTTTCTTTTTTTTTAATTTATTGGTTTTGAGAGGAGAGATTTGTTGTCCCACTCACTTATGCATTCATTGGTTGATTCTTGATGTGCCCTAACCGGGCATTGAACCTGTAAGTGGGGACTCACAGGAGGAGACACATACTGAGTTCAGAACTAAACATGTCTATTCTAGGGCATTTGGACATCAAAGAGCAGATTTCCCAGAAAACGTTGGGATATTATAGTAGAACTAGAGGCCCGGTGCACAAAAATTTGTGCACTGGGGAGGGGGGCAGGTTGGGGAGGGGGGTCCCCCAGCCCAGCCTGTGCCCTCTCCCAGTCTGGGACCCCTCAGGAGATAACGACCTGCTGGCTTAGGCCTGCTCCCGGGTGGCAGAGGGCAGGCCCAGTCCCTAAGCGCAGCCCCTGGTCAGGCTCAGAGCAGGGCTGATTGGGGAGTTGGGGCGCCGCCCCCTGTCATGCACAGAGCAGGGCGGATCGGGAGGTTGCAATGCCACCCCCAGTCACGCTCAGGGTAGAGCCGATTGGGGGGTTGGGGCACCACCCCCTGTCACACTCAAGGCAGGGTCGACTGGGAGGTTGCGGCGCCACCCCCTGTCACGCACAGAGCAGGGCCGATCAGGGGGTTGGGGCGCTGCCCCCTGTCACTCACAGAGCAGGGCCAATCAGGGGGTTGGGGCGCTGCCCCCTGTCACTCACAGAGCAGGGCCGATCAGGGGGGTTGGGGCTCCGTACCCTGTCACACACAGAGCAGGGTCGATCAGGGGGTTGAGGAGCTCCCCCCTGTCACTCACAGAGTAGGGCCGATAGGGGAGTTGGGGCACCGCCCCCTGTCACACACAGAGCAGGGCGGATCAGGGGGTTGGGGCGCTGCACCCTGTCACACTCAGGGCAGGGCCAATGGGGAGGTTATGGCTCTACCCTGTCACACACAGAGCAAGGCCCGTGGAGGGGGGTTGGGGCGCCACCCTCTATCACCCACAGAGCAGGGCCGATCAGGGGGTTGGGGCGCCGCCACTGTCACACTCGGGGCAGGGCTGATGGAGAGGTTATGGCTCTACCCTGTCACACACAGAGCAGGGCCCGTGGGGGGGCGGGGGTTGGTGCGCTGCACCCAGTAAAACACAGAGCCGCAGGGCAATCAGGGGATTGGGGAGCTCCCCCCTATCAGGCACAGAGCAGGGCTGATCAGGGGGTTGAGGCGCCTTCCCCTGTCATGAACAGAGCAGGGCGGATAGGGAGGTTGTGGCCTCACCCCCTGTCACACACAAAGCCGCAGGGCGATCAGGGGGTTTAGGCGCTGCCCCCTGTCACGCTGATCCCGGTGCCGGGAGGCATATTACCCTTTTACTATATAGAATAGAGGCCTGGTGCATGGGTGGGGGCCGGCTGGTTTGCCCTGAAGGGTGTCCTGGATCAGGGTGGGGGGTCCCCACTGGGGTGCCTGGCCAGTCTGGGCAAGTGATTGAAGCTCCCAACCGCTCTTTGTTTTCTTTTCTTTTCTTTTTTCATTCTGGGCCAGCTTTAGCTCTGAGGTCTCGCTGCTGAAAACATCGATACAATGTTGCGGTCTGGCTGGCTTTCAGTCCGGCTGGTTCTGGGGTTTTGTTTAGCTTCATATTTGCAACATAGTACATAGTTGCTTAGAGTTGCAGCTGAGAGGCCGGCAAGTTAGGCGGGGAACGTTGGAGTCCGCAGTCACTGAAGCAAGCAAGTCTCCCTGCTTGCTTCAGTGCATGGCTGCTGGCCGCCATCTTGGCTGACAGTTAATTTGCATAAGGATATGCTGATTAGCCAATGGGAAGGGTAGCGGTCATACGCTAATTACCATGTTTCTCTTTTATTAGTGTAGATTACCCTAAAATGCAGCCACTTAAACCAGTACCCTTATTACCTCCCAGTGTCCGGGTCAGGGGTCCAGTTCAGCTCATCTGGGTGCTCTGGCCCTGGATCTTCAAGAAGCTTCATCAAGGTGCTGGCGAGGGCTGTGGTCTCACCCGACTGGGAGGACCCCTCCAGGCTCATCACCAGGTTGTGGGCAGGGGCGGTCCTTATGAGTTGTCAGCCAGGGGCCTCCTTCTAGTCCTCATCACATCGATGTTCCAACATGACAGAGCCTCTCATAACAGGGCAGCTGAGCAAATGAGAGGGCGTGAGAGAGGGCAGCAGGGGAAGGGAAGCCAGCCCCTCTAACCAGCCGTGGAGGTGGCATCCCATTGTCTTTTCTGTGAGTCACTAGAAGCAGCCCGCACTCCAGAGGATAAAGTCCACAAGATACCAACGCCCTCGGAGGGCACTGCGGGGGACACGGGGGAGGCTGTTGGCCATCGGATGCTCCATGTTGAAGCTGGAGACAGGAGCATCCTGAAGAGTCTTCAGAACATGAGTGGGAGTGACACTGGTGAGGGTGAGATCTCGTGGGAAGACGGCCGGACAGGGAGAGTGCCCACTGCAGAGGTGTGAAGAAAAGCCACACCCGTGGAAAATGACACAAAACACATCCTGGATGATACGAAGGGAGAGCAGGATTCCACAAACTGCCCCAGCTAATGTTAGAGGAAACACGGTGGACGTCCTTTTAATGCACGCTGCACTCTGGCCTCCAAGTTCCTCGCCTGTGAGGTTTAAAGTTCTGGGCTGTGTCTCCTCCGCTTTATCATTATGTCAGACTTAAATGTTTTACATGAAACTCAGAATGAGTGTGAGCCCTGGGAGACATACAGGACATGTTTTAAAGCTGATTTTTTAAAAAATATGTTTTATTGACTTTTCACAGAGAGGAAGGGAGAGGGATAGAGAGTTAGAAACATCGATGAGAGAGAAACATCGATCAGCTGCCTCCTGCACACCTCCCACTGGGGATGTGCCCGCAACCAAGGTACATGCCCCTGACCGGAATCGAACCAGGGACCTTTCATTCTGAAGGCCGACGCTCTATCCACTGAGCCAAACCAGTCAGGGCTTAAAGCTGATTTTGATGGCATTCGAGCAGACCCATGCAAAAGGATGAATATTTCCACTAGGATATACACAAGTGCAAGTTTATATCCTCCAACTGCGACCCAGGTTCGGAGGGAATGTGGAAGAATGCAGTAAGAGCCAGGTGGAGTGAATCAGGAAAGATAGCCAGACCCAAAGGCAACAAAAACAAAAGCACTCGATCAAGACTGCCCAGGGAGGGGATGGGGTTCTGCTCCACAGAGCTCCCCCCACCTGAGTGAGCAGCTGGGGGTGTCACTGGGGGCCCCTCCTCCTGCTCCTCGAGCTGCAAATAGGCTTCAGTGGGTGGCCCTTTTCACTTTCCAGAAATAATTATAAACCATCTGTTCTCATGTTAGTTTCTAGGGGAAGAGAAACGAAAGCTTGGCCCCTCCGCGGAAGCACATGGCTGAAACAGGCTAGAACCCGTTCTCATTGATGTTGCTTTTCTATTGACAAACGCGTCTCAGATGCTCTTTCAGTGCCCTGGGTGCTCCCGCCACAGGCTGTGCACAGCACTCCCACGGGTCCACATTCACACTATGGCTGTGAGGCAGGTAGGGCAGCAGCCCCCAGGGACAGCCGGCCTCAGGCCTCAGGCGAGTGTGAGGAGCTCCTGCTGCCCAAGGGCCAGGTGGGCTGGAGTGGCTGTCCCGCTCCCCAGGGTGTGGGTTAGGACCCAGCCCGACACCTTGGGGAGGAGCCCTGGGTCATGAGTCACAGTGGGAGGCTGGGAACTGCCCTGGCCTTCTTTCTCCTTTCCAGTGTCCAACAGGACGGGTGCATTTGATTACATGACACGGGGCCACACACAACAGGTCAAAAGCCTCATCAATGTATAAAAATCTTACATTTTAAATACAAGGATGGCCACAGACAGGTACAGATGTCCCTGTGCCACATCCTTCCTGTTTATCCAGAGCTGGGACAAGGCTCCAGGTCGCCTGGTGGCTAGGACCACTTAGTCACGGTCCTTTGCTTCTGTGTGGGCATGGCTCTGTGTGTGCGATGCGGTGTGTGTGTGTGTGTGTGTGTGTGTGTGTGTGTGGTGTGCATGTTTGTGTTACATCATTTCTGCACTCGCTCTGCCTGGGATCCCGCCAGCAGGGCTGACTCCCGGTGAGGCCCATTTCTTGGGCTACTCCTCATCAACATTACAAACACTTGCTCCTCAACGGGCACCATTGAGAAAATAAAAATAGCCCTAGCTGGTTTGGCTCAGTGGATAGAGCATCGGCCTGGGGACTGAAGGTCCTGGGTTCTATTCCATCCAAGGGCACATACCTGGGTTGCAGGCTCGATCCCCAGTGGGGGGTGTGCAGGAGGCAGCTGATCGATGATTCTCTCTCATCATTGATGTTTCTATCTCTCGCTACCTCTCCCTTTCTCTCCAAAATAAATAAAAATATATTTTAAAAATAGAAGCCACAAATAAAATATTTGCAAATCATATACTTGTATCCAGAAAAATATAAAGAACTTTCCAAACTCAAGTATGAGAAAAATGACCCAGGTTTTAAAATTGGCAAAAGATTTGAACAAGCTGTTTACCAAGGTGGAACTATGGATGGCAAAGAAGCACGTGAAAAGGCGATCAGCCTCACTGGGCGCTGGGGGCTGCGGTGAACAGCAGAAGGTACCACTACAGACAGCGAGGATAAAGTCAGAAGACCAGCAGTACCAGGTGTTCACGAAGCTGAAGAGAGACTGGAAGTCTCCCACATAGCTAGTGGGAAGGCAGAACCACACCACGTTAGAAAGCAGTTTGCTGAATACATATTTATCATATGAGCCAGCAATCCCATTCCCAGTTTCTTACGAAAGAGAAAACACAGGTACACATGTCACAAGAGGTGGGAGGACAGGTGCTGTCCCCACAATGAGGTCCTTTTCTAGGACCCAGGAGACTCTGAGACACCAGTACTCAAACTCAACTAAGTATTGGCTTGAATTTAGTGTGAGATATGCTCAGTGTCAACAACTTCCTTTTTAATTTTGTGAATTATCATTTACTCCCTTTCCTCATACGGGAAAAGAATGAGAACCCTTGGGTAAGTTTGTAAGCCTACCACACCATGGCCTACCTTCCCACCATTACTCTTGGTAATCCTAAAAACCTCCTTCTTGCCAAACCCGGGGCCTTTGCTGGCCTGGCTCTCCTCCTGACCTACAGATGCACATGGCAGCACCCTTCCTGCTCCCTCTTTAAAAGAAATTATAAATAAATTATATATATTGATTTCAGAGAGAAAGGGAGAGAGATAGAAACATCAATGATGAGAGAGAATCATTAATTGGCTGCCTCTTGTTCGCTGCCTACTAAGGACTGAGCCCACAACCCAGGCATGAGCCTTTGACCAGAATCAAACCTGGGACCCTTCAGTCCATAGGCCGATGCTCTATCTGCTGAGCCAAACGGGCTAGGGCTCCCGCCCACTCTTGTTCAAACGTCTCTCACTGCTTCCCTCTGAACCCCCCCACCCCGCCCCCGCCCAAGGTGACCTTTCCCTGCTCCCTTTTCTGGGGGGTTCCCCTTGTGCAGTAACTAATGAACACTTAGAATGCGACTGTATTTGAAGAGATGACTTCAACGTATGAAATTGAAGGGGACACAATTCAGACCATAGCACAAGGATTGGGAGGAAGGGCACCGCCTGCCAGAGACCCTTTCCCTGGACTTGAATTTTGTTTAAGAACAAGCTCAATGTCAACAACTACTTCATTTTTCATTTTATTAATTATCATATATGCCCTCACAGGAAATAGAGTTTCCCTGCACACGGGTATGTTTACAAGCTTACTGGAGTTGTTTTATCTTTCAGAAAAAAAGCTATGTATTTTTCTTAACTAAAATTGCTTAAATAATTCATATATAATGAGATAGTTAAAAATATTGTGATGACAAAATAAAAAATAAACTGGTTTCATTTAACATTATTGACACTAGTAGCCATTTATATAGCTTTTGCACTTACCTTACTTAAAAATCATAACAATTCTTCTCTATATTCTTCATGACGAACACCTGAACTCGGGCACCAATGTAAGTAGTGCCCATTTCTCTTCTGTCTTCTGCAACATTCAATGTCTGGATGCCCTTTCAGTGGTTTATAGTTGTGTTTGGTTAAGTAGGGCTTGTCCTTTACTCATTCCGGAGTCAAGTAGATGCTGAGTAAACACGTTCGCAATGACAGCTCTGCCCCAAGAGCAAGGCACACAGGCCAACCCAGAGTGCACATGACTTTTCACCTCTAATATCACAAAGGCAGGAAGTTGCCCATTATAAAGATCATAACCCAGATCCAGGCGCACATTTTAAATAGTATACTTTGTCCTTGTGACAAAACTGTACAGCCACTAAAAGTCTTCTTCTCAAATTGAGTAACAAGAAATATACTCACAACTTGAATGTAGGTTATAAACTCTTGGTTCCCCACAGTATCTACCTGATCGCACAATGACCACAGGTTGCCTTTGTCATTAGAAGGCTAGTTCTATAAGGCATCTTCCTGTGTTTTAAGCGTGTGGATATGGCGTTCTCACCCTCTAAACTCACCCGCTGTTCATCCAGCGCCCCTGGGGCCAGGCCTCTGTCGGAACCACGCCAACAGGCAAGAGTCCACTCACTGAGTGTCTGTGGAGTGAGAGGGTGTTAATCATGGGCATATTTTAATTTAAAACATTGTTTAGACTTTAGAAAGTGTCTGTCTCTAGTGGTAGTTATCAGACAAAGGTATTGGGAGGTGTTTTTTTCCTAGTCTGTTTATCTGTTACGGGATATTAACTTGAATGGTTGGCTAGAAACCATGGTGCTGACCAATGAAATGAGCATATGACTAGGGAGTAGGATCAGTCACACATATGAAGCTGCCACTTGTCTAATTTTAAAGAAGTTTCACTCAGCTAAGATCCACCATGTGGCTTGTTCTAATTTTCTCTTGGTGGGTGGGAGCATCTCTGAGCCATCCCACCGACAAGCATGGGGGGGTCCTTTCCGCGCGAGGTGTGGGCCTGCTTATTGTACAGTAAGCTCTCAAGCACTCAACCCCCCAGGAGCTGCCTGTCCCTGCGACTGTGCAGGTAAGAGGAGAACCACAATAACCAGGCAATTGTATGGCACTTGGCAGCCTCCAGCGGCCTCTGTGAGCTCGACCCCACAGCCAGGGCCTTCTTTGTTGATACGTGTGTTTTTTCTGCTCCAACCTTGCAGAGTGAGTGAACCTAGGGAGTTTCTGGGGCTGTCTACGTGCTCGAATCCGAGCTCCATCACTCCCGTCAGCCCAGAGAGCGCCCCCCATAAAGATGAAGGTAAGTCAGGACTGCTGGTTACTGAGCCTCCAACGCAAGGGTAAGAGCAAGGAGGGTCAAAGGCTGCCTGGGAACTGAGGTTAGGACTTCTGGGTTGCTTGTTTGACGTGTTAAGCAGTTACAGTGTTCTCAGGGATGCTACTGAAATGGCAACAAAGGTGAGTGTGGAATGGAAGAAAATGTGAGGGGCAAAATTATTCTTAACTGTAGGAGGTGTGAATGTGGAGATGGAAGCAGATAGAGTACAAAATGGTTGTTGCTAAAACTGAAGCATCATATGCTTGCGGTGAGGTGTGCTGATATCTGCCTCCAGCTTTGCAATGCATCAAATATAAAGTGATGGGTGGACAGTTAGGAGATAAAGGATGTAGGGAAAAGTGTTGCTGGTGCTAGATAACCTTGAGTAACTTCTTAAACCTCTGAGTCCATATTTCCTCATGAGGAAATAAGGGAGTATTAATACCTACTTCCCAGAGCAGGATGCGTGAGAAGACCCACTGAGTGATCATGAGCACGGCCGCCCAGTGCCTGGCTCAGAGTGACGCTCAGTCAACAGCAGTTGCCCCATCACCACCACACACTTGCATTGCACCTTGGTGCACAGAGTTACATTAATCATAACCCTGGTTTGGGCACACAGACTCATCATTGATCTAAGCATGACATGCTTTGTAAGTTTACTTAATGTTTGTTTGTTTGATTAATTTTTTTAGAAAGAGGGAGAAAGAGAGAGAGAGAAAAAACAACAACATAGATTTGTTTTTCCATTTAGTTATGCTTTCATTGGTTGATTCTTATATGTGCCCTGACCAGAGACTGAACCTGCAACCTGGTGCTTCAGGACTATGCTCTAACCAACTGAGCTACCCAGCCAGGGCTAGTTATTTAATTTTGATAACAGAAGAAGGACCACCACTCAAAAAAAAGAGCAGGGTCCTGACATGGTCTACATCTGCTGATGTGGCCCTCATTCCAAGTCCTTGCACCCTACCCATGTTCTTCATTTTCATGTTTTCCTTTTAATTTAGTAGTCTAGTTTACACATATTTCTAAAAAGTATATGCAATACATTGGTTGCCTTTTTTTTTAATAGAAGGGACATTGTGTGTATGTAAAGTTTGAATCTTTGGGGAATTGCCTTTTTCACTTGATACCAAATTGCCAAGACTGTCCACATTGTGTCACTGCAGTCCGTTTGCTTTTGCTTCTGTGGCTATGTCCTTCCACACCACATTGACTTGCCCCCCTGCTGTGGATGGGCCTCGGGATGCTTCCCAGGGTTTTGCTACCAAGCTGGTGCTGCCATGCCCAATCTTTTTTTTTTAATTTAAATTATTTATTGTTGAAAATATTACCTATGTCTCCTCCGCGCCCCCCCCACCACCACCACCTTGACCTCTCCCTGCTTGCTTCTGCCCCCAGCACAGGCTCTCACCCCCCACGCCTTAGTGTCTGTGTCCATTGGTTAGGCTTATATGCATGCATACAAGTCCTTTGGTTGATCTCTTACCCCCTCTCACTCCCCTGCTTTCCCTCTGAGGTTTGTGGGTCTATTCGATGCTTCTATGTCTCTGGATCTATTTTTGTTCATCAGTTTATGTTATTCATTTTATTCCACAAATGAGTGAGACCATGTGATCTTTATCTTTCTCTGACTGGCTTATTTTGCTTAGCATAATGCTCTCCAGTTCCATCCATGCTGTTGCAAATGGTAGGAGTTCTTTCTTTTTTACAGCAGCATAGTATTCCATTGTGTAGATGTCCCACAGTTTTTTAAGCCACTCACCTGCTGAAAGTGCCACCTCAGGAGCCCCCAGGCCGCCCTTCCAGAGTGTGCCGCCCCCCACCATCATCACTGTGAAGGAGCTAGCTGAGGGGCAGGCCCCCAGGATGAGTGCCCCTCCAGCCTAACCAAGTTCCAGAACCTAAACAGGAGGTGACTCTGCTGGGCCAGGAGGTTCAGCCAAGTGAGCCTCCATATCCCTAACCCTCCACACCCCTCGGGGATGGATCAGGACCAACCTGTCCCTGGGCCCCAGTGTGGAGCTCAGCTGCTCATTGAGGTTGAAGCAGACACTCCTCCAGAGTTACCCCTGACCATGGTGCCTGATGACCTGGAGCTTGGAGGGGACTGGCCCAAGAAGGTGTTTAAAATAAAAGAAAGAAAATGTGTGCCCATCTCCCAGACCCTTCCCTTTCCCACCCTTAACTCCAGTGCCCAGAAGGGGCGCCCAAGACCCACCAATTCCCTCTGCCTGCAAGGCCTCCACTCTTTCTAAGAGAGCCAAGAGGGAACCGGTGTTCCTCCATTTTTATTTATTTATTTATTTATTTGGCTACATGTGATTTTAATGAACTGTATTTACTCTGTTTGGAAACCATATTTTAAAAGACATTCATAGTTTTCTAAACATGTCTATGTTATTCAAGGAAGAAAGTGAATTCAAAATGGACTTGGTACAATGTGCTTACTCTTGTTGGTTAGTAACGTTGATAAGTTTATGAGTTTAAGTAGCTTTTAAATAAATTCTTCAGCATTCTTTAGAAAGTTTTATAGGAAGTAATCAAAATTAATTTTAATGGCAATAAACTTAAAATCAGTCTTGGTAATTTTAAATCTTTGGCTCTTGGGTGGCTGTTTCAGCGGCGGGCTGTCAGGGAGCCTGGGTGGGACCCTTCCCTTGCCACCACTATCCGAGACTCAGATGCAGGGTTGTCCTGTATGCTCCCCACTGTGTGACACAAAACCTGCTCAGGAAGCCAGGGGCTGGGGGGCAGGGGAGGGGGGGTGGCGGGCAGCGAGGGACTTGGAGACATCTACTGGTGACCTGCCATGGCTGCTGGGTCGAGATGACCTCTGCCGGAGAGCCAGGAAGAGCATCTGTACTGGGTGACAGCCCACCAGAACCTCAGAATGTGGCTGCATTTGGAGAAAGATCTCTGCAGATATAATTAGGGACCTCGACATGAGCTCATCCTAGATTATCCGATGGCCCAAAACCCAATGAGAGTGTTGTTATAAGAGACACAGGGAAGAGGACAAAGCGGGGTGGGGCACATGAAGATGGAGGAAAAGGTTGGCAAAATCACTGCACGTATGTCAGAGCACTTGTGCTGGCTTTGAAAAATGGAATCAAACCATCACCTGGCTTACGCGACTATGGGAACGTACTAGCAGTGTTTTTCATTTCTTCATCTGCATTGTTAATAACTTCCAGGCCTGTATGGACACAGAGATGGCACAGCCCAGCTTCAATCTAAATGGAACAGAACCGTGAGTCCGGAGAGTGGGGCCTCAGGGGGACCTGCTCGAGTTCTCCCTGTTTCTCCAACTCTAAGTTTTCGGACTTGCCTGGCCTCTGGGGTATGGAACTTTTCAGGGGAATGAGAATTAGAAGCCCATCCTTGGGCCAGTTTTAAGCGGAAGTAGAAACCAGCAGGGTTGAGAGGAAGGCGTTGGGACCCAGGACCACCGTGAGGGCTGTACAGCAGCCACCATGGCTCCCTGAGCATCAGGAAACCATGTTCTCTCACTTGTGGTCTAGTGGACAGCCAACACCTATCACCCCTTCTCAGGCTCAGCACCCCAACTTCTTCTGTCGCCTTTGCCAGGCTCCCTGACCTGGCTGGACTCTGCGGTGAGCCTGGAAGCTGTGCTCCCACAGGCTGACTCCTGCTTCAGGTGCTTGTGGGTCAGCTGAGGTGCTGACAGGACACACCTGGAGGATGGGAATGTGTGCGCAGGGGGTCTTCATTGAGGAGAATGAGGATAGAATCTAGAAGTGTTTATAGGGAGGGCATCTGCCGCTGGGAGAGAGAGGACAGAGCCTGTGTGTGTGCCTGCACGTGTGTGCGTGTGTGGTGATTGGGGGGGGGGGGGGGGAGGTCTTTAGCCAGGAGGTTGAAGACAGAGCCTGGGGTGGGGCTCCTTGGCTAGCTCCAAGGGAACCATAGCAGTGAAGCTAGAAGTGATCTCAGGGCCACCCTCCCCCCCTGGAGGCTGAGCCTCTCAGTAGCCTGAGGAGACCTCTTCCACTGGAGGGTCCTGGAGGGTGAGGGGAGACCCCTACACCCCAAGTCCCAGCACTCCGGCCAGTACTCCCTGTCATCCTGGCTGGAGAACCTTCTGCTGAAGGCAGACCTGCCTCTCTCCTCGGGTGGGGGGAACAGGCAGCAGGTGTCCCAAAGAAGGGGAGGGAAGGGGAGGGGAGGGCAAAGAAACTGGAAGAGGGTTTCAGGATGACGCTTTTCACACAGGCAACCAGGGGAGACCCACTTTGTCCATAGGAAGAAGGAAGGCCGCAGCTGAGTGGAGGCTGAGGTGGTGGTGCAGCCGCTGCTTGTCCCGGGGAAGGCGAGCCAGCTGCCCATGGTGCTGATGTTGCTGCTGGTGCTGGGCACGGACCTGCTGCCTTGCCTCGGTGCTCCACCCAGGTGCTCGCCGCACATCCCTTCCCCCGGGTACCCGCTCCTCAAATCTCCGGACGCGGCCCACTCCCCGCTCCCTGACCTTCCCACCTTCCGTGGGGTCCGAGTCCCTCGCCACCCCGGTCCCCCTCCTGGCCCGAGCGCCTTAGCGAAGAGGCCAGTGCTCTCGGCCGCCCCATCCTGGAAGGCCCGTCTGCGCACCCATTCTTCCCTCCACCTCCACCCTCCATCGCCAGCGTCCTGGTAGGAGGTGGCGCGGAGACCCGGCTGCGGGCCCTACGGGCACTGCCCCGCGAGGTTCCCACGGCCCTGGGCGTAGAGCCGGTGGCCTGCGCAGAGACGGCCTTGTAAGGCAGAGGCGGCGCTGGGACCGGCCTCGGTGCGTCCGGCGCGCTCCCCCGGCTTGGAAGGACGGGGGCGGGGCCCGGAGCGCCCGGGTGGGCTGGGGTGGGGGCCGGGGCGAGGCTGGAGGCAAGCTCGGGCCAGTGTGGACGGGGCCGGCGGTAGGCTTGGGTGGGGGGTCTGGGAGGCGTGGGGCGCTCGGGGGCGGGTGGGGCCGTGGAGCCGGCGAAGCGAGGCTGGGGGGGCGTGAGCAGACCAGTGGGGGCGGGGCCGGGGCGGGGCCGGGGCGGCGGCGGCGCGAGCGCACCGCCAGGCACTCGGTTGCGCGCGGCCGAGTCGCGGAGGCGCCGCTGCAGCAGTCCCTGCGTCTGCGAGGTAAGCGATCGCGGGGCTCGGTACCGGGGCACCGGGCAGACGGACACCCCTCGGGGACGCAGGGCCTCGGGCCAGCCTGCGCCGCCCGCCACCTGCGCCCGGGCTGCCCGGCGGTCGGCGCTGTGCAGGGTGCGGGAAGGGGGGCACGGGAGGGGGCGGAAGGGACTGGCGGTGCACAGCACAGGAGGTTTATAATTGGGCCCCAAGCGAGGCCCTTGGCCTTTCTTCGCGGAGGTGCCTCTTGCGCCTTCTTTCCTGCGCCGCGCGGCCGTGTATCTCCCCGCCCTTCACGTCCAGCTGCAGGAGCGCTGTTTAGCGACGCCCGGGCCTGGGGTGCCGCTCCCCACGAGACAGTGGGAAATTAGGACTAAACGGGTTTGAAATGAAGCCACTGCCCTACAGCACGGAACGGCCGTTTGTGTCCAGGGGCCCAGAATGAACGTGATTCTGGGCAAGGGCTGCGCTGCCCCTCTCAGGGTCCCAGCCCAATGGGTCCGGCACAAACGTCACCTTTCCCGGGCCAAGGGTCAGGCCTACAGTCTGCAAATCGAAGCTTCCCAAGGGGTATTCCGTCTTCTGATCGCCTGTGAGTACCGAACCCGCAGGATAAAGAGGTTGCTGCCGGTGCATTTCCCACGCACCTCTGGGGCCAGTGCCCGCCTTTGAGAGTGAGTCCTGAGAAACCCTTTATTCTGCGGTTTCGGTTTTGTACTGAAGCCTTGCGACGCGGTGGGGGGAAAATTAATTCGCGCTTCCCTGTTGGGACTGCTATTTTGATAGGCGTTATGGGTTCTCCGAGGACCCGACACCTTTTGGGACGAGCCGGCTATGCTGTCATCCACCTGCGCATTTCATTGGCTGATTCCCCTGACATTTATTAGATACTTGCGGCGTCCCTAGGGGACGCTGATAAAAGGACCCAGCAACCCTGGCCGCCACCGCCTCCAGGCCCTCCCCATGGCCACCCTCTCCGAGAGCACGAGCGGGAGCGGGAGCGGGGGTTGTCCCCAGAGCCTAGACCAGCCCCTGGCCTCTAGGAAGTGAGCAGTAAACTGACCTGAACTCTGAGTGCACTGGGATCACATCCGGGGATGAAGTGATGGGGCTGGGGAGGGAGAGCTGCAAACAGGCAGGAAATGGGGTGTGTGTAGGGGGCGGTGAATCAGGCCTCAAGGCTTCCCAATGCCTTAAACTGGATTCCAAGGTCCTGTCTCTGGTACCAGCCCCTGTTCCCATCACACAGTGGGAATCACAGGGGTCAGTGATGGGAGGTGGTGGGGGGAGGTGGTGCTGGGGAACTTCCTGGGAGCTGGGAGCGTCTGCAAATGCATGCCAGTGAGGGTTCTGTAGGCATGGTTTCCAAAGGGGTCTGACTCAGAAAGGTACCACAATTTAAGGGCTGCAATAAAAAAAAAAGTATCTGCATCTCTACAGAGTGATGAGGTGATGGAGATTAGAGGAAGCTGTGCTGCATTCTTATCTCTCCTGCGTTGTTTGGCTGATCTTCCTGGATCCTTTAAAGTTGCAACAAATAACTATGTACTTGGTTATAAATGTTAATGGTGGAAAATGCGCACATTTGATAAAGAAAATTAAAACTACTCAACGCTGATGGAGGTTTAAGAGAAACCTTTGAGCAGCCAGACTGTCCTCAGGGACGTTGCGTCCTCGTGGCTTCCCTCCCGGGAGGCAGCAGAGCTGCTCCCTGTGGAAGAGGCTGAGAAACCCTGGAAGTAGCGAGGGGAACACTCTGTAAAGTATATTGATTGTCCAGCCACTATGCTGTACACGTGAAACCAAAACAAAACAATAATGAAAGTAAATTGTAATAGAAAGATTTTTTTTTTTTTTTTTTAAGGAAAGGCTTCCTGGGGAGAGGCTGTGCTGACTTGGAGCCAGGCCTATATTTAGCTGGTGATGTTGCTGGTGAGGCTGGAGGAGCATGCACAGAGATGCCATCTGGGGATCTTGAGCAAGGGGCCCTGCGGCACCTTGAAGTATCAGGTCCTCCTCGGGCTGTGAGATCCAGGCCCTGAGCTCCTGTCCAGAAACTCTTCTCCTGTGGCACAGTGTCTCCACATGTCCTCTGGACTGAGGGTGGTTTGGGCATGGTGCCAAGTCTACCTGAGCCTACAAACCCAGGACCAGGCAGACGCTGGGACTAGGCAGGAGAACGGACACCCACCTAGATCCTACTGCTTAAGTAACAGGTGGGAAGGAAGGAGCGGGGCTGCCTGGGTGGGGCCCACATTACCTGGGTCTCCAAATCCCATGTGAGCCCTCACCACTATTCAGCCCCCTCCTGGGAGATCAGCTTCCTCTTTGGGTGGGGAGGTAGCCACAGTGTCATAATCCACGCCATCCCTAACCATGGCATCTCACCTCCGCAGAGCATCCTGGGCAGCTTTCAAGTGCCAGTTCCTGGCAATGGCTTTACTTGGCCCTGCTGGGGTCACCGGGGGAGGGCGCAGGGTCTGTGATCCGTTGGCAGCCCCAGGAACTGCATATGGAGGAAGGGCAGCTCCCCACAGGAACGCAGCATCCAAATCCAGGAACTGTGTCCAAATCTCGGTTCCTGATAGAGGAATTAAGACTGGTTTTCACTTCCATATTTTCCCTTTACTGTACAAAGACTTATAATGGCAGCTCAGTTGTGACTGTGATTGACTCTCTAAACGTCCAAATGCAGGACCTTCTCTGGGAGCAAATGTAAAAAATCTTTCACAAAGTATAAGAAAATGATGGCTTTCTGACTTTTGCACCACACTAAAATGTCTCTGCAACCCCCCATACGCTCAGAGACCTGAGCTTCTCAGCTGTGGGCACTGTGAGCTCATCCTAATAAGACCACATTCACGCTGATTTAAAAAAAAATTATATATATATATATATATATATATATATATATATATATATTTCAGAGAGGAAGGGAGAGGGGGAGAGAAATCAACGATGAGAGAATCATTGATTGACTGCCTCCTGCACGCCCCCCACTGAGGATCAACCCTGTCAGGTGCCCTAACTGGGAATTGAACCGTGGCTGCCTCCTGGGTCATAGGTCGACAGTCAACCACTGAGCCACACCAGCTGGGTGACTTTTTCTCTTTTAAATTAGATTTGTGAAACGTCCTTACCCACCTGGAGTCCTTTATGCCTCTTCTCCTGTGGCTCAGTGTCTCCACATGTCCCCAGCTTGTCTCCATCGGTCACAAGTCTCTAATTTTCTTGGCATGCTAAGTGGGGCATCCCGTGTGGGCTCCGCGTGATCTCGCCCGCCCTGGGCCACTTTTCTCGAGATCTCATCCTGTAACCTTGTTGCACCCTTTTGTTCAGCAGATGTCTGAGCACCTGCCAGGTGCCAGGTGAGCCAGCGTGGCCTCCACCCTGGGGAGCTCTCACTCTAGCTGGAATGTCACAAAACAGCCAGCGTCCTCTAGGTGACCTCATTTAGGCCTCACACTCCCCACTGTCTCATCGCCTCTTGGCAAGGGATGAGCCAGGCGGGCAGGTTGAGCTTCCCTGGGGTGTGTGTGCATTTGGGCCTCACACCCAGGAGTCTGGCCCCAGAATCAGTGTTAACTCAGATGCCCCCTCACATCTGACTGGAATGAGCTCCCAGGAGCCTGCAGGGTGCCCCTAAGGAAGCGTGCTTCACACACCGTGCTTGCCTCAGGGTTCTCACCACTATCCACTTGATGACCCTCGGCCCCTCCCTGTCCCCCACCCCGCTCTGGTTTTCTAACGCTGTTCCACAACCCATCCCAAACCAGGAGTTAAGACAGTGTTGGCGTCTGTCTGTGGCCACCATGGTGCTCCATGTGCCAGATGTCCCACCTGCCTCTGGCGCAGGGTTGGCCTCAAGCCCCTGTGCCTGTGTGGGGGGCAGGCTGTGGACAGAATGGCGCTGGAGGATGAAGGAGGTCATGTGAGCCTCCCATCACCGCCCAGCCTTCCCTGGGATGCTGGCACCCAGCTGTCCCCAGGCCGGATGTGGTGGCTGCTCTTCTGTTCCTGGGGGCCCCTGTGCCTTTGCTGTGGTTTTACCACCTTCCATTGTAGTTGTGTTCAACCTTTATATCTAGGGAGCCACGGAGAACACATTCTTCGGTGCTGGCTTATTTCTGTCAGTGCTGTGTAAGCGGCTCTCTCATGTGGTCTCACGTGTCCAGTGTGTATGTGCCGTGCTGGGAGCCCACCACCGTCATTTACCCACGGTGTGGCTGATGGGTGCGGGACACTTCCGTTTTTTGGCCGTTGTGAATGAAGCTGCCTGACCTTCCTGTGATGCTCTCTGGGGCACATGTGCGAGCGTTTCTGTTGGTGAATGCTGACGAGTGGAGGCCCTCGTTTATCCTGATGGCCCGCTGCAGTCCACGTGGCCAAGGCAGCTGGAAGCGTGTGCCCCACAGTTCCCTGTTGCTCCTCATCCCCCAGCACTTGGCATCACCGCCATTTCAGTCGTCCGCCATTCTGGAGGGGGTGGCGGTATCTGCCTTGGGGTTTTTTTTTGCACTTTCCCCGTGTATTGAGCATCGGGTGTGCTCTCACTGAATGCCGGGCCAAGTCCTTGCCCTTGTCCTAGAGGCGGTTGTCTCTCCCCTGTTGATGAACAGGGATCCTCATAGACTGAGAGGAGCCTATGTTCATGATTAATAGCTGATTCCTCCTTCCCTGTAGCTTGCTTTTTCACTCCCTCCATAATATTTTTTGATGAATAGAAGTTCTTAATTTTAACTTGGTGCCATTTGATAAGCTTTTCCTTTGGGGGTAGTGATGCTTGTGTCCTGGGTAAGGAATCTTCCCCTGCCCCGAGGACATCAGATGCTCTTGTGCATTATCTTCTTGCAGCCTCATTACCCTGCCTCCCTGCTTCAGTCTGCCATGGGCCTGAGCTGGTGGCGTCAGGATCCAGTGTGCTTTTTTTTTCATGTGTCCATTCAATCAGCCCATCTCCGCTGACTAAAATCATTCTTTTCCCTTTTTTTTTCTCCCTGCAGGGCCACCTTTGTCATTCTGAATGTGTCAATATATGCTTGGGTCTATTGGGGCTTTATTCTGTCTTATCAGTTCATTTTTCTCCTTGTGTCAGGACCACTATTGTTAAGTGTGATGGTTTGTATCAAATTAAGGAATTTCCTTTTTTTTTTCTAATTTGCTAAGAATTTTTATGGTTAATAAATGCTGAACTCCATTGAATGCTTTTCCTGCATTCATTAAGAAGATAATATGATTTTTATCCTCTATTCTGTTAGTGTGATGAATGATATTGATTGATGTTAATGTTAAACCAACCTTGCATTCCTGGCATAAACCTGACCTGATTGTAAGGTATTGATTCTTTTTATTTATTACTGGCTTCAGTTTGTTAATATTTGTTTAGGATTTTTGCATTTACATTCATAAGTGAGATTGACATAAATTATTCTTTTTAAAAAATTCTCAGCCAAGGGTATGTTTGTTGATTTTTTTAGAGAGAGAGAAAGGGAGGGAGGGAAAGAGGGAAAAAGAGAGAAGAGAAAGAGAGAGAGAGAGGAGAGAGAGACATTGATGTGAGACATAAACATCATTTGGTTGCCTCCTGTACGAGCCCCGACCAGGGATCAAACCCCAAACCTAGGCATGTGCTTTGACTGGAAATCGAACCCACAACCTTTTTGGTGCATGAATGATGCTCCAACCAACTGAGCCACCTGGCCAGGGCCATAAATTATTCTTTACTTGTAACACCCTTATTAAGTTTTGGTAGCAGGATTATTTTAGTCCTATAAAATGATTGGGAATGTCCCATCTTGTACTCTTCTTTGGAAGAATTTGTGTAAGATTGACATTACTTCTTCTTTCAATATAAGGTAGAATCTGCTGACAAAGACAGCCATGGCTGGAGTTTTCTTTTAAGGCATAACCTTTTTATATTGTTGGACCTCTGTAGTGTATATTTATTTTCTAATTTATTAATTTTGTGCTTATTTCTGTTGTTTTTGTCCTTATATACATGTCTGTACACACACACACACACACACACACACACACACACGTTTACATCACATCTGGTGTTTTCTCTTGAGTATTTCCAATTCATGAGTTCTCATTAATGCTGTGTTGAATCTGCTCTGTTGTTAAACATATCCACCGAGTTCTCAATTTTAGTTATTGTGTTTTTTAGTGCTAGAATTTCTAACATATTCTCTTTCAAAGTTGCTATCTACATTTCTATAGCTCCCAGTTTTTGCTGGAATTTTCCATCTTTGCACATGGCATGCATAGTTACTTCAACCCCAGTGTCTGATCAAGTGCCAATAATTGGAACCTCTAAATGGTTCCTATTGCCTTTTTTCTGCACTTTCCCCCCTCATATGCCTGGTTATTATTTCTTTTACTGTGTACTAGATATTGTAATCAAAATATGTTCATAGAAATATTCTATGGTCTCGATGGCAATCTCTTTCTCTAGAGAGTTTTTATATGTGTCCTGTTGGCATGTCAAGGCACTAGCAATCCAGAGTCTCCTGAATCCAAGTTGTGGGTTGAGAAGCTGAGCTGGTTCGGTCTCCTGCCAGCTCACCCGGCACGTCCCTCCAGGAACAGCTGTGAATAGTGTGCTCAGCTCTCCAGCACCAGCCAGTGCCCACAGAGAAACGGCAGAGTGCACGCCTGGCCTGTCCAGGGTTCCCTCTTCCTGGGTCCTGGCTGCTTACTTTTCTGTCTCCTGTTAGCACATGGGTGTATTGAGGAAGAAGGGTTTTCTCATTGTCCACTCTTCCTCGCTGCCCTGTGGCTGGAAGGCCTGGCTCCATCTCAGGAAGTAGGAGTGCAGCATTCATATTTTCAAAGTTCCCAGCTGACTCTGAGGGGTGGCCTGGCTGAAAACCCCTTCACCGTGGCCCATGTGCTGTCTGGGCTGAACAGTGCCTGGCCAGGTGAAGACGGTGTTTGCAGGGGGCACGCCCACTCACACTTCTCTTTAAGGGATGCTGCACTTCACAGCTGTGCCAGGTTCCTCAGCGTCTCCCCCTCAGGTGGGCCCTGCTCAGTCCTCCATTCTTCCTTTCTGACTACAGTGCTCTGTCAGTCTCTTCCCACATTGGCTGCTTTTGGGGGCAGGAGATCTTTGAGGCTTAAAGGTACTGACACACTGAGAACCTGGCAGACCTGGTCAGCAGCCCTTTCCTGCAGGTCCTCTGTCCTTTCTGGGCGCATTCCTGTTGTCCCTGCGCTGGCCTGAGCGAACCCCAGTTCTTTCTGACCTGCCCTCAGTTGCCTGCCGTCCTTGTTGGTTTGGCCTGGGGCAGCTCCAAAGCAGGAGAAGCCCTGGGGAGCGAGTCTGGCCCCAGCTCATCCCTCAGGAAGGGCCCCACCTGGCAGGGGCCAGCCACAGGTGCACATGTTTATCTTTGCCCCGATTTTAAACGTTTCCTGTCCCGGTCTCATGTGCTTCACCAGTATTTTTCCTCGCCCTGAATGTGTACCCACCTTTATTTTCTGCCCAAATACCTCCGACCTGAAGCCAGAGTGGGTATCTTAGAGGACAGGTGTCCTTTGGCAGTCCCCTACTTAGAGCTCATCCTGGCTCGGAGTGACCTCCAAGGGCCTCTGGAATCCACTGCATGGGGACCTTCTGCTGGGTCTTGCCCCTGGGTTCTCTGTGCCATGCCCGACAGCATTGCCTTCTCTGGGCCTTTCACACACTTCTCCTCCGCGTGGGCCTTTAGTGCCTGGTACCGCTGGCCTTCCTTCTGGACCCTGACGATGTAGTCCTCCACACACTTCTTCAGCGACTCTTCATTCGTCCGGTAGCCCTCGATCACCTCCTGGGATCCAGGTGTCCCAGGGCATACTCCCTCCGGAACCTCTAAGGGAGGGTCCTTCCCACCTCTTCCAGCACCTGGCACTCCAGTCTCATCCTCTGTCGTTGTGTGGCCTCCCTCATGTGTCCGTGTCTCTCCTCTTCTGTTTCATAAGGACACTCTCACTGGACTCGGGGCTGCCCGGATGACCCAGGCCGAGCTCATCTCAGTGCCTTTGGCTTAATCACATCTGCAAAGAACCTTTTCCCAAACAAGATCTCATTTTCAGGTTCTAGGGTGAGGACAGGACACACCTAATGCGGGGCCACCAGTATACTAGCCCCCTGCATAGGGAGCCCTCCTGACCCCAGGTTGGCTGTAGGACGAGACACCCCTCTATCCCCGCTGGTCCCTTGTGGGGCTGGGGGCTTGTACTGATTGACTGAGGAAGGGATCTGTGACTAGAATTTTCTATGCGTGTCCTCATCTAACCCTCAGGGCACTTCTGGCGAGAGGGTGAGTGTCACCCCGCGTGGTGGATGCCTGTTTATTGACGTGAAGTATCTGCCAGTTCTCCATCCCGTCTGCCCTACGTGTACCTGTGCTCCCGGGTCTTCTTTCTCCTCCATTTCATGGCATGGCTCCTGCTGGGTGCTCTGTTGGCAGAACGTCTCGTGACAGGAATGGAATTTAATTCATGGGGCACTGGGCAGGCATCTTGGAGCCCGGTACCCATGCTGGTTTGGGGGCCACTCTAAGGACTTCTTGGGTCCCTGAGTTGGGCAGGCAGCAGCAAGCTCTTTGCTTTTCTGTTCCTGTTGGTTCTGGGGGGCCTTCCTTCCAGCTGCTCTGCGGTCCTGGGCCCTGAGGGGCCCCTCTCAGAGTGGGGTGGCTACATCGCCCTGGAGGGCTCTCCCTAACCTGTGAGACCCTCATTTTCTTAGCTCCCTGTCCCCAGTGATCCCCTTGGCTACTGCTGGCCAGCTGTGTGCTTGGGTTTCACAGGAAACTTGCTGACGGATACCAGGGTGGCTCTGGGGGCTGCAGCAAAGTGTGGCTCCTGGGAGGTGGGCCCGCCTGAAACCACCAACCCCATGGTGCTGGAGAAGCTTCTGCTGCGGACACCAATTCTTCTGAGCCGTAGGGGAGGACAACTCCACCTTCCTTGGTTTTCCTGGCCCATGAGCCTTCTTTTGGAGAGCTCACAGCCTGTCCTGGGGCTGCCCCATTCCGCCCAGCCCTGTCCTGCCCAGGCCCTTTGGGGAAGCTTGCCTCCTCTGCTCTTTCTTCTCTTGTGTCCAGGAGAAATTACCTTTGACCTGTGAACAGGGAACAACAAGGGTGTGATTTCGTTCTCACGCTTCTTGGACCCTTGGGCCTTCTGGGCAGCAGCCTGAGGCTACATGACAGGACATGAGCTGCATCCCACTCACACAGCCACAGTTCAGCCAGCCCAGCCTGTCGGGCTGCTCAACACCAGGACTGTGAAGGGCAGGGAGCTGGGTTGCGGGGCTGCTCTCCACACTGAGCTGGGGCTCTGAGACCATCCCCGTGCACTTGTCGGGCGCCTGTGGACTCAGAAAGGCGGCTTTGTGTAGCTCTTGGAGGCTCCCGCTGCCTGGGACGGCCCTCGGGTGAGACGAGTGGCCATTGACATCGAGTGTCCGGGGCACCGCGGGGTGGGTGGCCATGTTATGATTAGCAATGTGAACAATTGCCAAAGGGCCGTGTTGTACTCAAATGGACTCAAATAAAGAGCTGAAGATGGTGGGGGCAGGGCTGGGCTGGCCCTGGGCAGGTCCACAGGATTCTGATGGCCTTTGTTCCCCTGGGCTGTTTATTGGAGGGGGTGCCCTGTCCATGGGGCAGCACTGACACTCCTAGACCTGGACACTGGGGGCCTGAGCCTCTGGTGGGATGGAAGTGAGAAGGGGGAGGTGAACAGACACCAGCTGCCTCCGGCTTCAGGTCCCTATGGCCTTTTGAACTTACTGTCCCATCCTGACCTTGCCTTTGCTGAGGGCCTCACACACACATATCTGAATACCCAGGAGGTCAAGGCCTGTGGGAACCTGGCGGATTGCCTCCGTGAGCAGCAGACCTCCCTAGACCTGCTGGCCAGGCCTCAGCCTCCCTTAGTGCCTCTGGGGTAGTTGTGCTTGGCATTTACCTGGGGGCTCTTGCCATTATCCCCCCAACACCCCCTCCCTCCAGATCAGTGTCCTGGGACCAGGCCCTAATGGTGCCCATGAAGCACTCCTGGGAGGGCCTTCCTGGGTCCTTGGCACCTGGGTCCCAGGATCACCTGTTGTGGAGGTCTCTGAGGAGAGAGAGGCACAGGCTCTCTCTACTTTTTCTCTTTCTCCTTCCGCACACTTTGTTTGGAGCTCCCTGGTTGCCTTTGAGAGTCCAGCGGCATGTGGCAAGGCTCTTCCTGCGCCAACAACCTCCCCATAGGTGCCCTCAGCTCAGCTCCATCACCAGAGCTGCTCCCTGGCTGCCGGTCAACCCTGCAAGTGTCAGGCCCTCCATCGAGGTCTTCGCGGGGGTCAGTTTATCAGACCCTCAGGAATGCTTGCATTTCCAGGGCCTGTGGGGCTTCTCACACAGACCCTGGGCCGTGGGGATCCCAGCAGTGGTCCCAGTGACGATCCAAGGGCTCTGATTCCTAGTCCTGGTGGTGAGAGGTACCTCAGACCCCCAGTGGGTGTAGAGATTCAGCCCTAACCTGTTTGGCTCAGTGGATAGAGGGTCAACCTGCAGATCAAAGGGTCAAAGGCTCATTTCCAATCAAGGGCACGTACTTTGGTTGCAGGCTCCTCCCTGGCCCAGGCCCTGGTCGGGGCTTGTGAAGGAGGCAACCAATATATGTGTTTCTCTCACATCGATGTTTATCTCTCCCTTTCCCTCTCTCTAACACTCTCCCTAAAAATCAATGGGAAAATATCCTCAGGTGAGGATTAACAAAAAAAGGAAGGAAAGAAGGAAGGAAGGAAGGAAGGAAGGAAGGAAGGAAGGAAAGAAGGAAGGAAGGGAAAGGAAGGAAGGAAGGAAGGAAGGAAGGAAGGAAGGAAGGAAAAGGAAGGAAGGAAGGAAGGAAGGAAGGGAGGGAGGGAGGGAGGAAGGAAGGAAGGGAAAGGAAGGAAGGAAGGAAGAGAGAGAGAGAAAGAAAGAAAGAAAGAAAGAAAGAAAGAAAGAAAGAAAGAAGAAAGAGAAGAAAGAAGAAAGAAAGAAAGAAAGAAAGAAAGAAAGAAAGAAAGAAAGAAAGAAAGAAAGAAAGAAAGAAAGAAAGAAAACCCATAAAAATATTCGGAGGATTTGGGTGGCACCACACCCACCCCTCAGAAGTCCATGGGGTGGAGGACCAGTGACGCCCAGGCAGGAGCTCAGGGAGCTTGGGCGGCTTCCTTTTGATGCCCACTCTCCTGGGAGCCCTTTCCTACCTGCAGGGCTTGTGGCGGCATCTGTCACCAGCCTCAGAGACACACCCCATTCCCGCAGAGCACAGTGGGTGGGGCCCGTCCACTCATTTCCCAATCAAGCTTGCAACATGTGCATCCCAGGAAACTCAGCCCACCCGAGGCGGTTGGCGCTGTGCCGTTAGAGGAAGAGGTTAATGTCAAGAACCCAAGCCGAGAGCCTGCATATAGACAGCAGAGCCACTGCCAGGAAGGCAGCCTCCTCGGAGGCCGGCTGCCTCGCCAGGAGCTCAGCAGGTGCGGCTTCCCATCCAGGCCCACAGGCGTCTGAATCACAAGGGTCCTGTTCTCTTGAAAAGGGGACTTCTCCAGTGGGATTTCTGCATAACTCTGGTTACACCAGAAGGTTCCGGAGTTAGGATTGTGTGATGTCTCACCAGAGTTAGACACCTACACCTGGTGATTTGGCAGAGAACGTTTCTCTTGTGTTCATGGTGGAATCAGGTGGCCCTAGCTGCAGGACGTTTCTTCGCAGAGTGGGTTCTTAGTGCACAGGTGTCTTCATTCCACCATGTGCTCCGAGCTCAGGAAGATTAGTGGTGGGGGCGGGGTTTTGTCCCTCTCAAGGGTGGGACTGAGTTTCCAGCAGTTTGGCTGAGTCGGGCAGAATAGAGCCTGAGGACAGTGGCTGCTGCTGTGGACATGCTCCTGGGCAGGGCTGGGGCCAGAGGGCTCTCTCTGTAGGCTCCCCCTTGAGAGTCTGAGAGCAGGGCCCAGAGCAGGCCTCGGGCACAGGATGCTGCTCCTGGGGAGGAGAGGCTGGTCAGGCCCAGCATTTCCCAGAGGCGGCCCCAGGGAGGCTGTCTGTGAGGCAGAGGCTCCCTGGGCAAAAGGGCCATCAAGAGGGTCTCACACGTCAGTCCCCAGGTAGGGCCATGGGAGCTTGAGGTGGTGTGATGGTCCTGTGTGAACTCTGGGAACCCTACGGCAGGCGCCAGTCCCCAGCCCCATGCATGCTGCTGGCCTGCCCCTTCCCCACTCCGCACGCTCTCTGGTTGCTCACCCAGTGTTCATGCAGCTTGCCCAAGCCCTCACTCCAGTAAGGGTCAGCCATTTGGGTGCACCCAGCTCCTACTTGGGGAGGATAGTGTGTCAGTTGGCTTGGTAATGCCCAGCATGCCACAGACAGTGGCACCCGAGGATGGAGGGGAGGTAGGAGGGAGCTACAGGCTGTGAGGGGCCTTGGGAGCCAGAAGGCACCTGGTTATAAGGCAAGATGGTCAGCTCCACTGGCCAGGTCAGATTGTAGGAACTGCCAGCAGCTGAAGGTGTAGATTGGGGACAGGACAAGGGAGCTCATGGGGCATCAGGAATGAGTTGCTGGGCATGTGCTTGGGAAGCACGAGAGTGGAGATGATTCTCACCTATCTTTACATTCAGGGCACAAACATGTTCTGTCCAGGAAGGGGAACCAGGAGAGCACAGAGCTGCTGTTGCTGCCACCATTTAAAACCACACCTGACCCTGCTCACAGACACACCTGGCCCTGCTCTCAGACATACCTGGCCCTGCTCACAGACACACCTGACCCTGCTCTCAGACACACCTGGCCCTGCTCTCAGACACACCTGGCCCTGCACACGGACACACCTGGCCCTGCTCACAGACATACCTGGCCCTGCACACAGACACACCTGGCCCTGCACACAGGCACACCTGGCCCTGCTCTCAGATACACCTGACCCTGCACACAGACACACCTGGCCCTGCTCTCAGATACACCTGGCCCTGCACACAGACACACCTGGCCCTGCTCTCAGACACACCTGGCCCTGCTCACAGACACACCTGGCCCTGCTCACAGACAAAGCTGACCTTGCACACAGACATGTGAACTATTCATTCATTTGCAGCTAGGGTTCAAGGTCTGGAGAAGGGGCTACACACAAACGGTTACACTAGACAAGAAATATAAATTTAGAAGGCATGGGGAGCCAGGTGGAGACTTTACTCTGTAGCTGAGAGGCTCTCTGACTTCTCAGTCCCCTTTGCTTTTATTTACTAGAATACACATTTGCCCTTTAGCAAAGCAAACAGGCATATCAATGGTAAAGTTTGGTAAACAATATCAGGTTAGGGCCATGGTCGGCAAACTGCGGCTCACAAGCCACATGCGGCATTTTGGCCCCTTGAGTGTGGCTCTTCCACAAAGTACCACGTGCGGGCATGAACATACAGTGTGATTGAAACTTCGTGGCCCATGTGCAGAAGTCGGTATTTTGTGGAAGAGCCAGTATTTTGTGGAAGAGCCACACTCAAGGGGCCAAAGAGCCGCATGTGGCTCGCGAGCCATGGTTTGCCGAGCCGCGGTTTGCCGACCACTGGGTTAGGGGATTGCCTTCAGCCATTTGGCCAAAACAGGGCAATATTATGCTGATTTTCAGCCCTTGCTGAATATCAAAGTCCATTAGCCTTCCAGTGGACTTCTTGCATAATTATGCTAACTACTTGTTGGTCTTAGCTTCTGACACAGACACACCTGGCCTTGCTCACAAACATACCTGGCCCTGCTCACAGGCACACCTGGTCCTGCTCACAAACACTGGGTCCTTTGGCAGGCATGTCACTAACACAGATTTTCATTACTCCTGTTTGGGGTACTGTGTGCTAATGTTATGTGGCAACTGTGACTATCACCTGTTGTGGGTGTGTCCTGTGTCACCTTTTCTATAGGTTTTTGCCTCAGGCTGTCAAGTCTCAAGCATGTTCAGGAAGAGTCATTCTGAAATGGGGCCTAGTTTATTCTGGAAATTGGGACCTTGTCTTTGGAGCATCTATACCCTGTGAGGGGGTGGGGGGCCAGGGAGACCATGTGATATATGAGAGACAGCCCACCCAGTGGTGAGGCAGCCCCTGGAGCTTGGTGGACACTCAGGGGCAGGTGTTCCCAGGTTCAGATGGGTCACCAGGCCAGGAGCTTCTGTTTGACTATTTCCCCAGGTGGTTGCCTTCTGGGTACCCAGCGCCTGCCCCTGTATCTCATGCTGCTCCGGTCTGTAATTCTACCTTTTGACTGCCCTGCCCTCTCTAAGCCTCCTTTAAAAATGCAAATCTGGTAACACAGTCTGCCCCACACCCAGTGTATCAGTTCCCTCTTGATCCCTCTAGGATATCGCCTGCCCCGCCTCAAGCAGGACCCGGGGAAGGCTAATGGCTCCCCCAGAACTGGACGTACTGGCTCCCCACACCTTACCTGCCTCCCACCTACTCTTCTCCCTGTCCCTTGCCATCGTGTTTGACACCATCAGAGCCCAGAGCTGCTGAGGGGCTTACTGGTGTGGTCCCTGCCAGGAGGGATCCTGTGGGGGCTGCTTGGTCAAAGGCCCAGGGTTGGGGAGAGACACAGCTCTCATTCTCCTGCCCAGGGACCCCTGAGGCCAGCAGGAGAGGGGTCCCAAGGGAGCCCAGCTCTTGGCTGGGAAAGTAGGTCCCACCTCCTGTCTGCCTCCCTGCTCCTCTGTGCATTCCTCCTCCTCCCTTTCCACCCCCCAAGCACACACAACATCCCTAAGAGTTGGAGGTCTTTCCAGGGAAGCAGATGAGAGAGGCCCAGGAGAGAGACTGGGTTTTCACCTGGAGCCAGAGGCCATGGACCATGAAATAAATCAGACCTTGACTCACTGGGGCTTTCCTGAGCTGTTGGAAAATCCTTACATTGAAGAAACAGGAACAGAGCCTGCTGGGCATCCAGACTGCCATGTCTGTGGCCAGTCGGAGTGATACCTGATCAGTCTCCACTTCTACCTACACTGCCTTGTGCCTGTAAGGGGAATATTGGCCAGGGAGGGATCAGCTCCCCTGGTAATGCAGGACACACATCTGGCAACACAGGACACATACCTGGGCATACAGGGCACACATCTGGGCATACAGGACACATACCTGGAGATGCAGGATACTCACCTGGGGGTGCAGAGTACACACCTGGAAACACAGTACCCACCTGAGAATACAGGCCACACCTCAGAGAATGCTTCATTCGGTGGGTTGGCATTTTGACTTCCTGGCAGCCTCTTCCTCTAAGTGACTTTAGTTTTCATTATGTGGAAAGTGGATAGCACAGGTGGGAATGGGCATGGAAGGCCACCCTGGGTTCAGACTCACCTCACTCCCCAGAAACCGTGGGCGCAAAAAAGCAGAGGGGAACCACAGCCTCCATGGGAAGGGGGGAGGGAGAAGAGGAGCCAGGTAGGTGGGGTGCTGGAGGCTGGCCCTTGGAGGGAGGCCCCTGCATGCAGGCTGTCATCACTGGTACAGAAGGGCTCTCTGGACACCCCTGTATCCCAGTAGACCTCTGCTGGAGCCCTCGGTTTCTTTTTAAATTAAATTTATTATTATTACACTAGAGGCCCCATGCACGAAGATTCATGCGGGCCTTCCTTCCCCTAGCTGCCAGCACCGCCTTCGCTCTGGAGCCGCCTTTCCGCCTTCTCACGCTGCCTGAGACCCAGAGCAGCTGGGGTGGTGCAGAACTCCTGCTCAGTGCCTGCATATGCAAATTAACCCACCATCTTTGTTGTGTTAATTTGCATATACACTCCTGATTGGCTGGTGGGTGTCGCGAAGGTACGGTCAATTTGCATCTTTCTCTTTTATTAGTGTAGATTAGTGTGGAACTAGCACATGGATTTACTGGGGCGATTCAAACAGAAGGATGTGACCCCTTCCCTCCACCCCAGCCTCCCTCAGTCTTTCTAGCAACTCCAATGCTTCTCTCTCTAGTCCCCATGGTTGGCTTTCCCAGAGTGGGGTGCGTGATTTCTGCTCTCCCATGCCCTGCGTCTCCACACAACAAACAATAGTCTTGGAGATCTTCCCCCACCACACATAGGGGCTAACTCCTTCTGTTATTTTTATTAAAGTAATTTTTAAAATATTTTACTATGATCATGCATTTTCATAGTAAAACAAAGCAGAAACCCAGAACAGAGAGCTGTGTTCTGGGTCTTGTGGCCGAGTTACCTCTGCAGCTTCAAGGTCACAGACTGAATGGTTGGCAAGGGTGAGGGCAGCAGGGGCAGCGAGGGTGTGGCAGGGGGGGGAGGTGCCCTGCTCCACCCACCTCCCACTTGGGTCATTGCTCCAGGGCCCTTCTGTCTACCGTCACTTCAAACGTCTCTGAGCTGATCCTAAGTGACAACCCATCAACACACACAGACACAGCCCTAAAATGGCAGTGAAGGCAGAGGCACACCGCCTGCAGCCACAGCTCCAGAAGGAAGCATGGCAGGTTGAAGCTGCCCGCCACCTGGTGAGAAAGGCCCTGGGCCTGCCGCCTCCAGGCCTGAGGTTAGAGGCTCCTGTTCATTTCCTGGACTTTCCTGGCTCCTTGACCCCATCTGTCTGCTCTTCCCAAACTCTCCCCCCAGGTGCCCCTCCCAGTGCTGCCTGCCCACTCTGGGCAGGCCTCCTGCGCCCTCCTCAGGGTTAGCCATGGATTCTCGCCGCACTGACTGCCACCAACAGCCTGCTTGACAAGTGTGACAGAGCCCCCAGCTCATCTGTGCGCAGCCGTCCGGCCCCTCACCCCAGGGGCCATGATCTGAAAGGGCTTTTCTTCAGCACCTTTAAAGCATGGGCCCCTTTCTTCTGCTGCCCAGGGTGGCAGGTGGAGACCAGGTGGGGTCTTCAGTATGGGCGCAACCTCAACTGTCCGGTGGGATTCAGGGCAGCATCCGTGGCAGACGCTTCGTGCATAGCAGCCACATGCCGGCGCCTTCCTGCGGACCAGCCTCCACTCAGGCTCCCCCTCCCATTCGTCTAAAATCACACTCACCATTGCCTTCTTACCTGCCTTCATTCTCCTCGGTGCACCTCTGACTACCTGATGTCATACCATTTATGTTTGTTTACCTCTTTATTGCCCGTATCCAGCTG
Organism: Myotis yumanensis; assembly: GCF_028538775.1. Taxonomy (NCBI): domain Eukaryota; kingdom Metazoa; phylum Chordata; class Mammalia; order Chiroptera; family Vespertilionidae; genus Myotis; species Myotis yumanensis. The sequence goes on from NW_027223755.1 coordinate 29,019,136, forward strand.
GAAAGTAAAGCTACGACAGCAGAACTTTTTCACATCTTATTCCATCCCTCTCACTTTTTCATGGACTCGTTAAAGCCCCATGCCCAGCACGAGTTGGGCCGAGGGATGTGCGGTGCCTGAGCAGGTTGGTGTTCACCCCCTCCCGGCCGCCCCTGGTGTCCTTTATCCGTGGGATCCCTGGGGGCTGAGGCTCTCAGAGAGCCCACTCTGCGTTCCAGGATCAATGTATCTGTTCAGCATGTGCTCAGAGCACTTCACAGGGATTCGTTTTGTTCTTGTCATTGGTGGGGTGCCCCGTCCCGCCTCTTGGTGTTGGTTCCCTGGAGGGCTGGCTCAGCCCTAGACACTGAGCGGGGTGTGTGTGTGGGGGCGGGGGGGCTTTGGGGAGGAGCCCTGGCTTCCCCCATCCAGGTTCTTGGCTATAAAATAGTGCTGCTAAGAAAGCTGCAAAATGCAGAAAAGCACAAGAATGCCGACAGTTCCAACACCAGAGCCAGCAATCCCCAATGCACGCAGGGGTGCTTTCTTCTCATGATACGGTGCTTCCTGGACCATGCACTGAGCTGGAAGCCTCACAGGAGGTTTCTTCCTCTTTGACCAAGTTGAACGCACGTGCACATTCCCACAAGTCAACTCATGCTTCTAGTAACTGCTGAGCCACGTTTCCTTCCTGGGCACCGAGTGCTGAAGAGATGCTCAGCCGACCCCTCAAGAAGCTCCTGTTTCAGACAGAGAAATAATGTCAGCAATTTCTGCCGCCACCTGACTCCTCACCTTGGCACTGGATTCCTTGGAGGGATAGCGCTCCTGCCCCGCCCCTGAGCCCTGTGGGAAGCCAGAAGTGCTGTCCAGCTCTCACTCACATCCAGAACAGGCGGTGCTCCATCACCGGGGGTCCAGGATCTCTCTCAGCAGCAGGTGCACTTTTTGCGCCATCACAGAGGATGGGGGACAGAGTGGGACCACAGCCCCTGAGGCCCCTGAGAACATCCAGCCCAATGGTGGAGGGCATTTGACTTCTTCCTGTTGGGAATCTGTAGGATCTTGAGTTCAGCAGGGCCACCAGGACCCCCCACAATGCCCAGTCGCCCATCTTCCTCTGTCCTAAAGGGTGTTGAGAAGATAGATTGACGGGGATGTTCAGTGAATGGCAGAGCTGTGAGCAAGCTTGCACAGACTGCCCCCGGATTGTGTGTTGTGCGCCAGTGGGTCCCGAGTTCTGTCCTCTCATTGAGCCCCAGCAGTGACCTTTCTCAGGGAGGCAGACAGAGATGAGCCACTCCTCAGGGACCCATGGGGATCTTACATGTGGCTGGGCATCTTGGGGTCTTGCCCTGGCCGTGGCCTGATGCAGTGGGAGGCTGCATGACTGCATTGCATCCTGTGCTCATGAAACCCACTAGAGGCAGCACAGGCTCCTATCTTAGCCCCTGGGGACCCAGCCTAGCTTTGGGGATCTGGCACCTCACAGAGGCAGAGCCTCACGGGAAGGTCAGTGCAGACTCCCCATCTCCCCACACAGGACCCTCCGTGGTGGCTTTCCCCCAGTGCATGCAGTCCCCCCCCCCCCCCACCCCATGCCTGGCTGACGCCCTGGGGTGTCCCTCTCCCACTCGCAGGGGGGCAGCAGGCTCAGCCCTGAGGTGAGGGTAGCAGCCGATTCTGGATACCCCCTCCCCAAGGATGGCATCACTCTATGGACCCCAGGAAGGATGTCTTTCTGGGGTCACCCAGCAGGTGTGGCCCAGGAAGGAGACCGTGATGGGGAGTGACAAGGAAGGGGCCCTGAGCCCCAGGTATCTGAGCTGGGTGCACTACCCATGGCCCTGCCAATTGCGGATGGCTTTGACTATTTGGGGTCCTTAACCCAGCAATGGCTGGCAGGGTGCTGGTGCTTGCGGGGCAGTGTCGTGTGTCCAGCAGCAGGACAAGTGCTCACCATCCTGCTGTGGCCCCTGGGCGGGGGTTCTGCCCCCTCATGCCCAGGGCTCGGCTCCAAGGGGCCCCAGGGGCCCTGCTACATCCCGGGTGCCTGCCAGCCTCCTGTCCTGTGAGTGAGCTGGAGGAGCCTTGGGCAGCGGCCTCGAAGAAACAGAATAATCTCTTTCTTCTCTCCTTTCTCCACCAGAAACATGGCCGACAGCAAGGCCAAGCCCACCAAGGCTGCCAACAAGACACCCCCCAAATCCCCAGCGGACTCTGCAAAGGACAAAGCAGCTAAGAGGCTGTCACTGGAGTCAGAAGGTGCCAACGAGGGGGCGGCCGCCTCGGCCCAGGAGCTCAGTGCTCTGGAGGAGGCCTTCCGGCGGTTCGCGGTGCATGGGGACACCAGAGCCACCGGGAAGGAGATGCATGGCAAGAACTGGTCGAAACTGTGCAAGGACTGCCAGGTGATCGACGGGAAGAACGTGACTGTCACCGACGTGGACATCGTATTCAGCAAAATCAAGTAAGTGAGCTGGGCTCTCTCACCACAGAGCCAGCTTCCCGAAGGCCTGTGGTCAGCCAGGCGGCAATCCGGGGTCTGCTGGTGGATTTGGTATCTTAACAGGCTGTGAGGAAGTGTGATGCTTCAAGATCCTTCCCTTCCCAGAATCAGATGCCCAGGGATTGGAACCAGGGCAGGCTGCCTTGGGGTTAGCTGGGACCGGGGGAGGGGGGCACTGCCCTGCCCTCAGGAGCTTGGAGGGGTCTCAGTGGCAGAGCTCCTGGCCCACTGTGGGCTGAGCCTGAGAGGTGCCGCTCTGAAGCCTGTCCCCCAGGTCTGACCTGCATCTCGCCTGCCCCTGCCCGTGGCCCCTCTGTGGGGCTCCCCTTTCCTTTGGGAATGATGGCATGTGAAGAAGAGTGTGGGTGACAGAGCAGTTAGCACCTGAGTCTTCAGCTGTGGCCCAGTGACTGTGAGCAGTGTGCTCGTGTGCTTCCTCGTATGCACATACATCTGTGTGCATGCAGGTGTATGTTCCTGTGCATCTGTGAAGACACGTGTGTGTGTGCATGTACATGTGCTCCTGCACACATCCTTTCTGCTGGACATTGGGAGCATATCCAGGAAAGGTTACACACACCTGCTCCCCTTTCCACCAGACACCTCTGGAGCATGAAAATATTCTCCTGCCCTCCGCACCCATGAGCACACGTGGGGAAATGAACAGCACCCCCAAGGCCATCAAGCGTCCAGCCCTCTCTATCCAGGTCATACTTGTTGCCAGAAAATGGCTTTATTTCAGTTTATTTTTGGCCTGTGTCCATCGAGGCTGGTGTGATCCTTTAGTTATATGTTGGTGTGACCTTGCCATCTTTCATCTCAGATGCCCCCGCGCCCTCCCTGCTGATGGCCTGGCTCCTCCCTCCCTCCATCCTCCTCTGAGCACAGAGGCAGTGAAAAAGAGTTTTTCTTTGCACCCCCACAGCCTATGACTTCATGTCCCCACTTTGCTTGTGGAAATGTTTGGTGTATCTCCATCATGGTGAGGTCTCCCCAACTCCCCAGCCTGACATACCATCCAGACAACCATGCCAGGCGGACGGGCCAGTCACCATGGAGCCACGGGCCAGCCCTCCTGGGGTTGGCTCATTCCCACCAAGTGGGAGGTTGCACGGGGTGGACTGGCTGGGGCAGGGTAGAGGTGGCCCCACAAGTGGTCCCTGAGGGCCAGCCATCAGGACCTAGTCACCACCAGCATAGGAGACTGGCATTCGCCAGGTAGAGGGACTCGGCCTCTCAGTCTCACCTGAACAGGTGGAGGAACATTGCAGATTTACTACAGTCGGGCCAGAGCCCCAACAACACAATAGCACAGGGTATGGGATCCTGGTGGATGCTCCATTTCCTGTGAGCCTGTGCCTTCTCAAGGCGTAGGGTTAGAGAAGGGTGTACGGCCAGGAATTGAAGGAAGGGGTGGTTGCCGGTAAGGAGGTGGGATGCAGGTGAGGAAGAGGAGGAGGGCACAGGTGTGGAGGGGAAGAGAAAGTGGGAACTTGTGAGGTGGAGCAGGAGCTGGGCCAGGTGAGGAGGAGGAGCTGTGGCAGGGCCTGGGATGAGGCCCACATGGGCCCTCTGTCCAATTCCTGGGTAGGTTGTCCAGGCCTTTAGCATTGGTCTTTGTAAACCCAGTGTGTCCAGGAGAGAAAGAGGGACAGACCCAGGAGCAAAGGAACCCCGAGAGCTGTGTCTGTGGGCAGATGTTACGGAAGGGCTGGAGCAGGTGAAATGAGTGTTGTGTCCAGGGACAGGTCACCCCACCAAGGAGTGCCACAGGTTCCCACACCCTTGGCACTGGCCTAGACATGCAAAGTGTTGGGGCAGGTGGGGACAATTCTTCTTTCCTCCCTCTTAATTCCTTCTGCAGTAAATTTCCTTTAAGCTATTGCATGCAGGCATGTACACACATGTGCACACAGGAGCTCACATATGTGTACACAGACCTGCCTGTGCACATGAGCTCACAGTGCACGTGTGTGTGCGCGCGCGCACACACACACATGCACAATACATGCAGGTGCACACAGGTAGAACTCAGGCTGCCCATATCCTTGCAGGGGGAGAGGTGGCAAGTGTGGTGGTGGCTCGTTCAGAAGACAGCTGCCCTGGACAAGCCCAGAAACCCTGTGTGCAGGAGGCATGTGCACCCGATTACCCACATGGGGGGCACTGGCTTCAAGGAGTGAGTGGGCACCAGGAAGGACTCCATCTGCTCCCCATGCCGATCCTGGGAGGCAGGATGTCAGCTGCTTGGACTCAGGGTTGAGGCATAGACCTCAGCTCCTGGGCATGGTGGGCCTCCCATTGCAGAGCCCAGGACTATTCGTGGCCCCCTGGTGTCCCTGCCTCAGGTCACTTTGGGGGACATGGAATGGGAGAACGGGTAACTGTGGCCTGGCCCGGTGAGGGGTTGTGGCCACTACACAGTGAAGACCAGTTTGTGGTGGCTACAGGGGCCCCCAGAAGGGATCAGGGAACCCCCTGCCTGGGTGGCTTGCTGGATACCACAGGTTACAGTAGGAGGGACTCACGCCCTTGTCCCTGGGTGGGAGAGGTGGACAGTGCCCTGGGTAGGGTCACAGGATCCTGCAGGACGTGCTGAGACCTCAAAGTTGCTGACTTGGTAGAGAAGAGCAGCTCTTCTGTTTGGGGGTGGTTGCCAGGGCTCTGGGCGGTGACGCCAGCCAGGGTATCTGCAGCCTTTGTTTAGGTCCTGTCGCCATGGCAGTGCCTGTTTGTTTTGATGTTACTATGTGTTAAATTTTAAACAAATTTCTTGCAGCTCTATACCAGGTCTAGATGGAAGACTATTGTTACCTAGACAAAGACTCCAACATTCTCCACGCCCCAAAGGACAGATGATGGTCAGTCTGAAAGATTAATTAGTCAGGACCTCGTATGCACAAGCAGGAGGGTCACCCTGACAGTCCCATTTGGGGGGCCATGGACGGCACCATCCCCTTCCGTCCTGTCTGCATGTGTGGGGTCAGGCATGCGGTTCCCACCCTGCAGGTGGAGAGGACAGACCAAGGGGGCAGAGGAGGGCGGGGTCTCTGCTGCAGCCTCTCCTGACCCATGCACATGCCTGTCTGGTGGGTGCTGTGTGCATGCAGAGAAAACAACCTGTTTCTCGTGACACTGGTGCAGGGAGACAGCTCAGCCCCTGTGTCTGGCATCTGGGTCTCAGGTTAGAAGGAAGCAGGTGGGTGGGGCTCCCTGTCACTGAAGACTTGGAAAGCTGCCCCATTCTTGCCACACACGCTACAGTCAAAGCCAGGACACACGGAAATTGTCTGAAGCAGGGGCTCCTGGGCCATGGGTGTGCACCCCAGAGGCTCAGCATAGAAACACAGGCCTGGGGCCTAGATGCCATCCAGTGGTGTCCAGAGACCAGAGCAGGCTGAGCCCATAGTAGGAGCCCCAGCAAGGCTCGAGTGTGGGGTGGGGTGTCACCGAGAGCTGATATGGCCACACTCTGGGAGGAAGGGCAGCCCCTACCCCTCCCTCCAGGCTGGGGTGCAGTTGGGGCATTGAGGTTGGTGCACCCAGTCTCCCCTCCCCCCTGTGCTTTCAGCTTCGTGTTGGGGTCTCCCAGTGTCAGGGTGGCGGTGGTGGGAGTGCTTCTCTGTAGGGCCCTCTGGTGACCACTGGCAGCAGTGCAAGGCGTCCACCAGGCCTCTGGGCCCAGCCCCTCCCAGGGTAAGTCCAAGCCACCTCAGGCACCTCAGGCTTGGACCAGGCAAACAACGAAGTTAGGGTTAGGAAGAACCCTGAGGGTGTTTTCTCCTCCTTAGGGGAAGTAACTGAATGTGGTGGGGGGGGGGGGGGGGGGGGGGAGGTCACAGCTGTCCCTTCAGGCAGGTCGGGGCCATCTGCAACCAGACCTACGATTTGAGTGGCTATCAGCTGGGTCTGCACTTGGCTCTGCACCTGCTGGGGCCCAGGCAGGCAGGGTGGTCAGTGGAAGGAGTGGCCCTGGGCAGGGGTGAGGGCGAGTGTCTGCCAGGAGAGCCCTCCCCGAGCATAGCAAGCAATCCTCCAGGCAGGGCTCCCCAAGGGGTGCGTCCCCCCCAGACAGCTCCTCCAGGTGCCCCCACATCTCGCTGGCCCAGGGGATGATGGGAATGCTACCAAGGCTCCCAGCTCTCTGACCTTCATCAGTGCCTTAGATCTCCCCCTCGGCACCCCACTTCCTGCCCACAGTGGCATCCTGGCTGCTCTCTGGACAGGCCGCCAGGTCCCAGCTGCTGCTAGTCAGGGGAGCCTGGGAGAACCAGCACTTTCTCCGGCTCTCCCACCCCACCGCCCCCAATGGCCCAGTAGGCTGGACACTGCCCCTCAGAGAGGGGCCTGGGAGAGTGCAGTTCGCTCTGATACTCGGTGCTGGCAAGGAGGGCACGGGGGTCATGGTGGGTGCTCCATCCTGGGCGCATCCTGGGTGTTGGCCCTGGAGGCACACAAGCCTGGGTCTGTCCTGGGAGGGCTGAACTGGCTCGAGTGTCCCTGGGTGGCCTTCAGGAGCAGCCCGCCTAGCCCCTCCCAGCTTGCCCTGAGTTGGGCCTGGAGGCCCAGGGGACGCAGGGGCCTCGCGTCTGGCTTTCCAGCAGAACAACAGCCTCTGAGCAGGGCTGTGGGGTTGGAGGGCTGTGGGGACACCGCTGTGTGCACTTGGGGACAGGCTCGCTCTGTTTGGACTGCAGCGTGATGTGATCCCGTCCCCGGGGAAGCGCCTGGCATTGTCACTGTAGAACTCCCTGGGGACTCTCTCAGCAGTAGGGCACCGGGTCCCCTGGGGAGGGCTCCAAGACCCACCCACCGGCCACAGAGGGATCCTGGGGGACACCTGGCCCGGCCAGGTGGAGCGGCCAAGTCAGTGTGTCAGCCCAATCTGAATGCATCCTTTGACGGGAGTCCCTGTGGGCCACCCCCCACCCTGGCCGGAGTGACTCACCCTGGTGGCGCCTGGTGCCGCAGTGCCCAGAGAGGGCTGTGCACTCTAGCGGCTGGCCACCGGGCCAGCCGTCAGGCCTGGTGTCCACATGCCAGCCTGGGCAGGCCGTGAATAGGAGACAGGAGTGCCTGTGACAGCCCAGGACAAACAGGCCCCCTCCGGCCCCAGAGGTTACCCACCAGCAGGGTCAGGAGTAAGACAAGAGTCTGTGTTTACACCATTCCAGGCACCCCAGGCTGAGGGCAGCTTCCCTGGAATGCCCTCCATGCCCACAGACTTCGTGCACTTGTGGATGCTGTCTGAGAGCTTTGAGGCGCAGAACCCACCACCAAACACTGTGGGTCTAAGGAATCCCCAATCCAGCACGTTACCCAGCCCCTGCCCTGTGGTCCTTGTCCATGCAAACGCCCTCGGATCAGATGGCTTTGAATGTGCCTGAGGGCCCATCCCTCCTGCCTGAATGGTCTCCCTGAGGGTGAGGTTGGGCTGCAACCTCCCATCAGCAGTCTCCTGCCCATGGGCCTGTCAATCAGCATGGCCTGGTCTTCAGACACATGTGTAACGAACGTGGGAGGGAACCCCTGTGCTTGCTGGGGGCATGCTTGTCCATCCGTTGCTGAAGGGCAGGGGCTGTTTCTGGGTCTTGGTGACTATGAGCAGAACTGTGAGTAGGGAGGCAATAATGCATGAGCTTGTCTTCATTGCTCTTGAGTGAGAACTCAGGAGTGGGTCTTGGGGTCATGCCATAGGTGTGACCTTTAAGAAACTGCCAGACAGCCTTCCACAGTGGCTGCTACGCTGTGTCCCCACCGGCTGCGTCGGACGGACCCCAGAGCCCCGCATCTCCCCAGCACTGGGGATGTCGCCACAGTCCTCTAGTCACTGGGGCCCCCTGTGGGTGTACGGCGTCTCCCCTGGAACTGATGACGTGGTCTCTCCATGTGCTTGTTTGCCACCCACCAGTCTTGGTGAAGTGTCTGATTCAAATATTTTGTCCAATTGTTTACACTGGATTTCTTCTTCTTGTTGCGTTTTCAGAGTTCTTCATATATTTCCAATACAGTCCTTTATCAGACATGTTATGCGAGTATTTCTCCCAGTCTGTGGCTTGTCTTTGCATTACAGTGTCTTTTGAATAGTTATAAAATAGTTATAAAATTCATCCTTTTTTTTGGATGGACTGTTTTCTGGTCTCATTTCTAAGACATCTCTGTCTAACCAAGGTCATAAGTATTTTCTTAGTTGTTGTTCCAGAAGTTCTATAGTTCTAGGTTTATAATAAGTTTAGACTGACCCACGTTGAGTTAGCCTTGGTATATGGTGAGAGGCACAGATCGAAGCTCGTTATTTTACGCGGATGTCCAGTTGGTGAAAGGTGATCCTTGCTCCGTTGAATAGCCTTTGCTCTTTTGTGGAAAAACATGTTTGCCATTTTGAACTGGGGAAGATCTAGTCAAAATGGCAAAAATGCTTTTTTAGTTAAAATGATAAAAGGTGAAAAGCCAGTTTAGAGCGTTGGACTGACCTCCCATGGGAAACTCTGTGCTGTCACCGGTGCGTCTGGATGAAGGGTTGCACGCAGCCCCTGCCCAGCCCTGGGGCTCACTGTGCTGCTCATCTGGACTGGCACTGGTCAGGCTGTGTGGCCCCTGGGCAGGGGGCAGCAGGGTGCTGGGTGGTGGGCCTGATGTTCGGGCCCTGGGCACACCTTGCCAGGTATCCTGGGAGTGCCCCCCTCTTGTCCCTGGGTGGTAACCATGACCCAAGACTGCCTGCCAGCCAGGACCAAGGCCTCTTCCCTGTGGTTCGGATCTGACGGGCTTTTCACCCTAACTTTTCTTTGAAAGTCCTCCCAAGTGGAGGCCACACACATGCCCCATTTAGAACCAGACAACGGCTCTGTTTTAATGTCCAGTTGTTCATAAAGGATGTGCTTCCTTTAAGCTTTTTTCCAAGACAATTTATATTTGCTGCTGTTGCCAATGGCGACTGACTGTTGGGGGTAAACACTGCAGGGGGAAGGGCATGTTCTGTGTTTTAATGTTAGACTCACTTTCTGGTGTGGGTCCCCCGATGTCAGTGGATGCCCAGGCAGGGTTAGGGTTCCCCAAGGTCACTGGGTCCTGGGTCCGGTGCCCAAGTCCCCTCTCCCTGCAGGGGCAAGTCCTGTCGGACCATCACGTTCGAGCAGTTCAAGGAGGCGCTGGAGGAGCTCTCCAAGAAGAGATTCAAGGACAAGAGCAGCGAGGAGGCCGTGCGAGAGGTGCACAGGCTCATCGAGGGCAAGGCCCCCATCATCTCAGGAGTGACGGTGAGCGGGGCCACGGGGTGGGTCCCTTGGGAAATGGGTCCATGGGGTTGTGGGGACAGATGGCAGTGGCCTAAAGATGGGGTGAGAGCCTTAATCTCCAGTGTGGGCAGGCCCAGGCCACCTCCCCGGGCTAAGTTGAGAGTGGATTCCAGGAGCATTAGCACCCCTTGTGGTCGGCCTAGCCCCTTTGGTTCCCTTCTCTGGCTCCCTGACATACCCATTCTTTCTCCTGCGGTGTGACGGCAGTTAACCTCTCTCCCTGCTCTCCTGCAGAAAGCCATCTCCTCGCCCACTGTGTCACGGCTCACGGACACCACCAAGTTCACAGGCTCCCACAAGGAGCGCTTCGACCCATCAGGCAGGGGCAAGGGCAAGGCCGGCCGCGTGGACCTGGTGGACGAGTCGGGCTACGTGCCAGGCTACAAGCACGCGGGCACCTACGACCAGAAGGTGCAGGGGGGCAAGTAGCCAGTCCCCCGGGGACAGGGCCTTCCTCCTTTGCTGGCCCCATATCACCTCACACTTCTTTACATTCCTGGGCCCACTGGGGCAGAACTCAGACGCTGGGGTGGAGGGGCTGTGGGTGACTCCCAGGCCTCCTCCTGCCTGGAGCCCCGGCACGCTCCTCTCCTACCCCAGGTGCAGCCGCTGAACTCACTGACCTTCCTCTAATGCACCTGCCTCATCCCACGTTGGGAAGTCAATGGATGGTCATTTCCAAAGTGTTTCCTGGATCCAGACCACACAGGCCACCTGGTTTGCAGGTGAAAGGGGTGTTTTGAAGGAGCAGGTGGGACAGACCCTGCCAGAGGTGATGCTGACCTCCTGACCAGCAGACCTGCCCAGGAACCATGAGGGCAACATGCACTAATGCACTAACCAGCAGCACCAGGGAGATGACGTGAACCTCGAACAGGACACAGGGACGTCTCTGAGGGCTCCGTTCAGATGTGCGACACATAGGTGCATGCTTACACACACACACACTCACCCACTCATGGACACACGCTTACACATGCTCATGCCCCCCCACATCCACTCACACACACATGCTTACACACACAGGCCCACCAACCAGGTCTGTGCCGAGGACGGTCATGTGAGCGAAGGCTGGTGTGCGAAGGAAGGTGAGCCCGTGAAAGAATGCTCCACAGGAGACCAAAGGAAAGTGATCTGAAGTGTGAAGTTAGAAGTTTTTAAAATGGACACTAAGGACAGGTCATTTCATTTTGCTTTTTAAAGAAAAGAAGAAATCAGAAGAAGCAGTGACTGTGTGTTTATTCCCAGAGCGGATCAGGGAAGAATCAGAATATCCTGTGTCTGTGACTCTCTCTCCCTGTTGGCCCTGTTGGCCCTGAGGCTCCCCCACAGACAGGTGTGTGATGGGGCATCTTCTGCCCGTCCCTGTTCTGAAATCAGGGCCTCGAGGCAGCAGTCGCCGTGGCTACTCCCTTTGCTCACAGTGCAGCACAAATCTCTGCGGCTCCAGCCTCTGCAGTTAATTCTTGCCTCTCTGAACCCTCCCGACCTGGGAGTGCAGGAAACTGCACAACAAGACCAGGCCAGGGAGGGCCTCCCCCAAAGCCCACACATATGCTGGAGTTGGTGGGCACTTTCACAGTGGCCACAAGGCAACACTCCATTTGCATACATGCAGCCACAGCCTGGTGCGTCACCTTCTGGCTATGTGGTCCTGGAGCCGGTCCTGGGAAAAGCCCACGGCAGTCTCAGAAGATGCTTCCGCAGCCAGTGTCTGCTCTGCACTTCTTCCTGGTCACGGCCTGGCCCAGCACGGGCGGCTGAAGCAGGGACCAGCACCGCCACGGCACACGGGCTGGTCACCGCCGGGGCTGGGGAAGGCTCAGGGCCAGCATCTCCAGCTGTGTCTCCACCAGACCCCTCGCACACCGGCCTCCCCTCCCATCCCCGTCCGCCTCTGTGGACAGCTTCATTCGGAGGTCCTGGGAGCTCACAGCGTGTGGCATCGGAACCCAGGGGATGGAGCGCAGGCTCCGAGGGCCACTTCTAGGGCTAATCTCACCATTGTCTCGAAAGTTTCTAACTTGGGGATCCTAAGCTGCCAGCAAGGCTACTCTGCAGTGAGGAAACAGGACCAGGGGCTGGGCAAAGGCAGGCAGGATGCCAGTCCCCACCCTGTGCCTCCCTCCTCCCCCAGGCTGGACCTTTAGGGGAAACCCCAAGGCAAGAGTAACCTGAAGACAACTGAACGTGCAGTGTTTCTTGACAATAAGCTGATCACAAACCACAGCCCTCGTGTTCCAGCGCTGGCGAGGTTTTCTTCTGTGGCCATATTTCCCCCCATGCCTGGCGGCACTGCCATGGGAGCATGCTGTGGGCTCCTGGTCAGGCTGCTTTTCTCCTGCCCCTGGGCAGCCCCGTTCCCCTCGTCACAGACACTGGAATCGGCAGGACCTCGGCCACATGCATGCTGGCAAAGGCTGCCCACGCCACGGCCCACAGAGGCAGATGTCACCTGGGCCTGCCATGGGTGCAGGCCCTTCTCAGCCCTTCCTTGCCTGCTGGACCCCGGAGAGAGGTGCCGGCACCAGGACAGGTCTCCTGTCTCAGAGCATTGTCTTCAGGCAAGAACAGCTCCACATGAAGGTTCCAGCCTCCGAGGAGGGCCAGCTGCCGGAGCACCCTGGGAAATGGGGTCTGAGCAAAAGGAACAACGTGCGTCTGTCCTCCGACCCCGTGGCAGCCCGTGCTTTCTCCCACGGTGCTGCCTCAGAACTGGACCCCCACAGCCCCCTGTGGCAGCCTTGGCCGCGGAGCACCCACCCCACCCCCTCAGGCTGGTGGAGGGGAGCTACTTGACAGGAAACCCTTGGCCCACTTCTGAGGAAAATGTCAGAATGCTCTGCTCACCCTGATAGCAGCAGCTTCTTTTTGGGTTTTCTGAATGAAATCAAGTGCACACAGCTGCTCCCGTCGGTGGCCCACCCCATCCCCACCCACCCAAGCTCAGGGGAGAGCCCCACACCCTGGGCCCGACTCCCCACACGCCCGGGCCGGGAGTCTGTCCACAGCTCCGCGGTCCCACTGGCCACACAGGCACTGCGGTTGCCCTGCGTCCCCTGCCCGTCCCCAGGCTGCGTCAGGCTCACACACAAGCCAGGACACATTGTTCTCCAGTCAAAGTAGAGCTTTGAAAACCCACCTACCCCTCTCTGTCAGAGAAGGAGGAAGAAGGGCTAAGTCATGCGGACTCAGTATTCACCGTTCTGCCCCTTTAATCGCCTGGTGAGTGCATCATTGCGTCTGTGTGTAGCTTCTCAACTCCAACTTCACTGCACAAAACCGACACACATGCATGTCCCTCCACCGGGTTCTGAGTATTGTGAATACGTAGGCAGTGTGTGTCCGTGCTGCACGTTCTTATGCAATGCCAGTCAGCTTCTAACCATGGTCACTTAGAAATTAAATATCTATCTGTGAACAAAAGAAACTGCACAGCAGGCACCCAGGAGACAGGCCGAGTTCCGAGGGGAGGACACCCGGGAGACGGGATGCGTTCCGAGGGGAGGCCAGTGCGACGGTGTCTGAACATCAGCAGAGAACAGGAAGAGTGCGTTTGAGAACACTGATTATACCGGAATACTTATTTATTTCTATTTAACACAACTGGGCAGTAGTCAGGAATAGAGTTAGCTTTACCAAAACTGAAGTTCAAATTACATAATTTTAAAATATTATAGTAAGATATATATTTATACTGGAGTATTTTTACACCTTTAATATTCTCGGGCTTGAGTTTTGAGACAGATGAAAATTATAGCAGATGCTGACCCGTCGGGGAAAGGTCCGCGGAGGCCTTCCACTGGCATGGCTCGCTGCCTGTCTGTGCTCCTCGCCGCTGTGTCCCAGTGGCTGAGAGCTCCGGGCAGGCCAGTGGCCATCTGACCGTCTGAGTAGACAGAGACTATGGCAGCAGGCAGAGGCTCACCACCCCCTGGGCCAGTACAATCGCCTATTTCTGTGAATAGTTTTAACGGCACAGGCCACGCCCGCATGCTTATATACTGTCTGTGGCTGCTTTTGCAGCAACATTGGCACTTGGGGAGTTGACACGGATGCCATGACCCATGAAACCTAAAATATTCACCATCTGGCCCTTGACAGGCGAGCCCTTGAGGACCCACTTGTGCTCATTCCCTCCTGGGTATTTATACACAAGCTGGCTACTCCCTGTCCGGCAGCACACACCCTATGGGGGCACCGTTGTCACCTGTCCAATACAGTACAGGGTGACAGTTTAGCTGTACTGTGAAATGATTACCCTGAGTAGTTTCCTTCCACTGATTTACCACTGAACACTCTATGGAATCTGGTGGTCCAGGGGCCTGGCCTTTGTCTGTGGGCACGTGGAGAGCATGGCCGGGTGATGGCATGCCAGGCAGTCGTCACTGTGCTTGGAGATGCTGTAGTTAACTCTCTCTCTTCCTTTAGACTTTTGAAAAACCAAACCAAGCCAAACAAAGGAAACCTGCACAACTCAAAATAAACTTGAAAGTGATCATATACTACTAGTTTGTACTAAGTTTTTTCAGGAAAGGGAAATAAAATTTATATATACATGCAATATATTTTTACACCATCTTATTGTTAGGGAGTACTGAGTGTATCACTTTATCAGAGTGATGGGTACAGTAACGTCAATGTCATGGGTGTTCTGCCTCAGAAAGTCTAAATGGCATTCAGCAGGAACATCCGTGGGGTTGGGAGGACCCTGCTCCCCCTCCCTCGGAGTGCGAGGCTCGGGGTCACCTATGGGGGTGCTGTCAAGGCCTGGCCTGCAAACCTTTAGTGAAACAGCTAATGTCTGTCTGCACAATGCTCCTCATGTGTTCGCTGTTGTTAACATTGTTGTCAAAAGTGATAAATAAAGTGTTAAATGGTGGATCTCTTATCCTCAAAGTGTATGGTCTGGACCGGCAATAACATGGGCACCAACATCTAACATGGGAAGGCCCTGGGAGGGGTCCTGGGAGGGGGTGCAGAGCCATGACTTCCAGGGCAGAGAGCCTCCTGTCCCTCACCCAAGAGAGAGCCTTTCACTCCTCACTTAGGTGACCACTGACTCAACCCTGTGCTATGTCAGAGATTTTTACATTAGCAAATTTTGTAATTAACCACATTAACAATAAATAAGCTTAAAAATGATCTGATGACAAGAAATTCCACCCACATACTTTTGGTATAACACATTTTCCGGCTAAGTATAAAAACTGGTGCTTCTGGACACAACTGTGACCAGACAGGTGAATAGAAGGACAGCTGAAGCCCAGAGACCCCTCTATGGGGGAGACTCGATGCCCCCCTGGTTTCCCCAGAGTCCTGACCCACACAGCTACACACAGCATCTTCTCCGAGGCCCTTTCTTCTTCCTCAATCAATTAAGCATTGTTCTAAAAAATTACCTTGTTTTATCAAAGAAAGCGAATATTACATAAGATACAGTTTTCAAACTAAAAAATCTAATTTTATGCCTTGTTATGACATAATTTTCAGAAATACACTGTAAGCAAGAGAGCCAGAGCATGGGTAGATGTTTGTACTGTAGGATGTTAATATTACAAAACGTTTTTATTTTTTATATTTCCCACACCATAAATATTACTTTTATTAAATCCTGGAACTTACTTTTTTCTGCTCACCAACCATGGTACATAGCTTGTATTATAAAAGAATTCAATGATAAAATCAGTTATAATTTATGAAGAGCCACTTTTTAGAACAATGTATTCATTTATTAAATAAGAACTGCTTATTATACAATAAATTATTTTCTTTAATCATCATACATAGTTCCCTTTTACATTAGGCAGAAAAACGCAAGATTTTTTTTTATCTTAAGACATTTGATGAAAAATTAACAAACTGTTTGTCTTAAAATATGTCAGTGTTTTGTCTCAAAACATGTGAAGGGCCTGGATTAATCCTGTCTTTTTAGAATGTTTTAGCAAACTGAACTGTGGGCCCTGATTACATTTCAGAAATCACAAGATAACTGCAAACAGAAGAAACAACTCTCATCAACAAGTACACCAGGTAAAGAAAACACACGTGCACGCCACACCAGGAAGGTCAGGTTTAGGAGCAGCCACTGAGGCGGGTGCTGCTGACTGGGAACAGGGCCATGGTCTTCTTGAGCTCCTTGTAGCTCCAGTGTAGCTGCTCCACCTCGGCCCTGTGCTGAGCCCGCACCTGGCCCAGCTCCTGCAGGAGGTGCTCATTGGTGCTGACCAGGGAACTGGAGAGAACACAGGGCAGCCATGTCCCGGCTCTGCTGCTGTCCTCTCCAGCAGCATCCTCTCTCACCTGGCCAAGCCTGCCTGTTGACCCCACATGCCCCAGCCATGCCCAGGCCCACAAACTTGTCCCCTCCTGATCTCTCCTGGCGACTACCCATCTGCCCCTTGCCTCCAGACGGGGGCGGGGGGTGGAGGGGGGTGGGGAAGAGGGCAAGTCTGACTCAACCCCTCAGCCATCACCTGCCCTGCAAGCACTGGCGGCATCCATGAAATGAATCCAACTCAGCATGAATAGATGGATCCCTCAATGCTCTGGCCATGCATAGTTTACTGAAAAGACTTGTCATAGTCTATGGCCAGCAAAACAATGTTCTAATTCTAGAAAAGACTCCACACTGAAGTATTTCTAATTCCCAGTCAAGTATAAAGGACCCTTTAAAAAATCCTGACATTGTAACAGTGTAATAGTGCAATTGAAAAGTCCTCATTTTTAAATATTGTTAACCATTTTTAATTATAGAGGGGACTTCAGAAAGAAAGTGGTGTTGTATTTTGCCAAAGTGCGCTACTCACTTGGTCAGCAATGACTCAAGCACATTTGTGGCATCACAAGAAATGGGCGAAAGCAGGGCTATTTTCTCCACACAGGTCTCCCCACTGACAACCCCCCATGCAGGTGGCAGCCCTGTTTGCTTGGACCACAGAAACAGCCACTGACCAGGCGGAGGCTCAGAGTGGACACCTCCTGGTGAACCCCACTCCACTGCACTTAGAGGCTCTGCACCCTGCCTTGTCCACATTAATCCCACGCTGCCAATACCTTGTGACCTGCCACAGATGGGCCGTAGGGCTCCAGGGAGTGATCTTGCCTTGCCTGCCACTTCCCTGTACCGTGACTGTGTCTCATTTCCTTCCTTCTGCTGCTCCATCTAGTCTCAGTTTAATCCCACCTCTCAGGGAACACAGACCCTCATCATCACTCACCATCACTCACATGCCCCTCACCTCTCAGAATACTGCAGCAGAAAGAAAAGCTCATGGAAGTGCCAAGTCAGCACAGCAACACATGCGGGCCCAGAACACTGGCCACCAGCAGCTGCTGCTCCTGCACCCTCCAGTGCTCAGCTCCACAGCCCCCACCCCAACCCCACCCCGGAACCTGTGGCTCTCCTGCAGCATCTGCGTGAGCTCCTGGACCCTCCCTTGCCTCGGCTCCACGCCTCACTCCCCTCCCCGCCCGCACCTGTGGCTCTCCTGCAGCATCTGCGTGAGCTCCTGGACCTTGTCGTAATGTTCAAGGTGCTGCTTCAACTCCACAATTTCACCCGAGAGCCTCTTCACATTTGTTTGAAGCCCTGATAAAGAAAATAGGTAGTACTATTTAGTGAAATTCATTTAGACATTTGGAACATTAAAACAATTCGAGTTTAAACTGGACCTGGGACACAAGAAAAAGAATATAGCTTAGAAAAGATCAATTTTTGTAAGGAACTCAAAGGCAGGGGTGAACACATCCAGCCATGTCTACCCCAGGACCCAGTTCTGGCTCCCTCCTCGGGGCTGAAGCTGCGGGGATCTGCCCTGCAGATATCCCTGAGGAACCCACCCCTGTGTGGAGGGCCGGGTGATGACAGAGGTGAGCCTCAGGGCCTCTTTTCCACAGAGCATCAAGCTCTGGCAAGGGGAGGACCTGAGGCTTTCAGGAGAAGCAACTGCCAGCCATTGGAAGCCCAGGGTGGCCACAGGTCTCTGGTCCCATGCCCAGCCATGACAGAGCATGTGCCTGTACTCCATCTATAGGGTGTTGCCTCTCTTTGGGTTTCCTCCTCAAGGCAGGAGGGTGCGGGGGATAAATTTACTATTTATTGGCTCCTAAATCCAAACTGAGGATAACCAGGATGCAAATAACTCCACATGTAGACATGCCACTGCCAAACCACACGACTGACACTGAGAAAGCCAGTGCGGGAAGGTAATGGGCAAAGGGATGCCAACACTGACAGCGGGTCCTTCTCACAAAGATCACCCCAGCGATGGAGGGCGCCCTCCTGCACTTGGACAAGAAAACCTTACTCAGAATCTGTGTCCACCCAAACCTCCCTGGAGGGCATGCTGAGCCTCTGGGAAGAGGGCAGTGGTGGCATGGGCCAGAGCACAGTACTCTACACTAGTTGACACCAAGAGTAACTAGATGACAAGACCAGAACCCCACAGACAGTACTATAGCACCTGGTGACCAGGTAGCCTCAAGACCCCTAACGAGGCAGCCACGGCCCTGCATGGTGTCCACGTCTGTGTGGGTGCACTCAGCAGTGGGGCAGCTGACCTGAGGACGGAGCACCTCCAAGTGTCCCGTTTTCCTGGGAAATCCTAGTATGCTAACTAGGTAACAGGGCTGGCATGAGGGGTTCAGCCTCCTCTAATGAGATGAACCCGGGGTGGAGTGGGAGGTGTCCTGTGTGGTCTGAGGGGCTGGAGCAACCTATGACCCCTTGGGGCTGACCTGCCTAGTCCCTCCTAGAACAGGGCCATTCTGCAGAAAAACAGACGATGAGGGGTCCAGGGCAAAGGAGGCCACCATATTTATCTGTGAAGTTAGAGAAGCTGTCTGCCCTGCTCCTTCTAGAAATTCAGAACAGACTTCACTTCACCATGAACAATAGAGATGTACTGAGGTCAAACCCCACAAAAGTTATGGTATGAGCACAACAAAAGCCACACCCAGAACAGATCAAAACCACAACAGTTTCAGAATGAACTAAAGTCAGAATCAGACAATGTTAGAAAGGGGGTGGCTGAGCTCAGGCAAGAAGGCAAAATGAAGGCTGAACTAGAAGGAACCCAAGAGCAGTGAACATGCCAATGACATCTCAAAGAAACAGAAGGTACAAAGGGGGAAGTTTTAAAATAAAAATTCAGCCCTAGTCAGTGTGGCTCAGTTAGTTGGGCATCGTCCAGTGCACCAGGAGGCTGCTGGTTAGATTCCTGGTCAAGGGCACATGCCAGGATTGTGGGCTCTATACCTGGTTGGGGGGGCATGCAAGAGGCAGCTGATCCATATTGTGCTTTTTTTTTTTTTTTTTTTTTTTAAATATATTTTATTGATTTTTTACAGAGAGGAAGGGAGAGAGAGAGAGAGTTAGAAACATCGATGAGAGAGAAACATCGATCAGCTGCCTCCTGCACATCTCCCACTGGGAGATGTGCCTGCAACCCAGGTACATGCCCTTGACCGGAATCGAACCTGGGACCTTTCAGTCCGCAGGCCGACGCTCTATCCACTGAGCCAAACCGGTTTAGGCACCATATTGTGCTCTTGCATTGATGTTTCTCTCCCTCTCCCTCTCTCTCTCAAAATCAATAAACTACTCTTTAAAAAGAATTAAAAAAAAGAGAAGACTGTGAACAACTCTTGCCACTCAATAAACTAGCCCAGTAAACACAATGGGCAAGGACAGACCAGGGCAACTCTCTGTGGCTGCATTCATGTGACAAAGGCCACAGTAAGTACTTGAGACAGAGGCCACATGTAAGGCCTTGAAATAGCTACTATCTGGATCTTTAAATAAAAGCTTTTGGATCCCTGAGAGGTGGGAATGGGAAAAGATGCTCAACCTGTCCTTCTTCAGTGAAATTAAAACTTTCAAGAGACCCCATTTCACCCAGAGAAAGTTACCATGGAAAACAGATACCACCAACACCTCCTCATTCTAAAGCCCAGTATCTGAACCTGAAATACTGAGAGTGGGCTTTTTTTTTTGTAAAATGGCAAAACAGAATCAAAGAAGTGGAGAGAGGAAAATGAAAATGATCTGGGTCTGGAAAGTACAGTGATCAAGGAGAAAGGCCACTGCGCCTGCTGGGGACAGACAAGGCTGAGCAGAAGGCTAGTACCCTGCACACGCCAGGGGCAGACAGGCTGGCACCACGGTCCATGGCGCCACAGCCATGGGATGATCCCTGAGCTCCTAAGGAGTCAAAGGACTGGAGCAGTGAGGACCTGTCGGAGCCCACAGGGGAGGCGCCTCTCCCTCAGGCACAGCTCTCCTTCCAAATACACCTGAGCGTGCCATGGGCAAGCATGCGCATCATTCATGAGCCAAGGCAACTCAGACTAACCAAGGGTGTGGGCTCCAATACCCATTTTACATTATTTGCTGGTTATTAATTCTGGTAATAATTTAAAATAAGCCTCATGAGTGTTTGAACACGTACATTTCACCAAGTAGTGGTCCCAAACAGATCATAAACTCACCAGTGATCTGCAAGTTTAACGCAGCTGAAGCATCTGCATTTTTCACTTCTCTTTTCATGCTGCACAAGAGAGACTTTAAGCTACTATTCTCCTCCAAAGATCTGTCTAAATGTTGCCTCAAGTCATCCTAAGGTCACAGAACAATACATTTTAAAATGACAAATCAATTTCAAGAAGATGCACATAGAAAATTAAATAAAATCCTTTGAAATAACCAGATAGTAGTTTCCTTTTACATATCAGAATTCTGAATCAGTGTGAAAAGCTGTACAGTCATTTGTCACATAACAACAGAGATATGTTCTGAGAAATGCGTTATTTCATCATTTTGTGTACACAAACCTAGATGGTACAGCCCACTGTACACTGGCTACAAGCCTGTAGAGCATGTTACTGTACTGGATAATCCAGGCAACTGTAACATATGGTAAGTATTTGTGGGTCTAAACATACCTAAACACAAAAAAGGTCCAGTAAAATATGGTATAAAGAGAAAACATGGGCCCTAGCTGGTTTGGCTCGGTGCACCAAAGGGTCCCAGGTTCGATTCAGGTCAAGGGTACATGCCCAGGGTTGTGGGTTCGATCCCCAGTGGGGGGCAGGCAGGAGGCAGCCAATCAATGAGTCTCTCTTATCATTGATGTGTCTATCTCTCTCTCCCTCTCCCTGCCTCTCTGAAATCAATAAAAATATTTTTTTTAAAAAGAGAAAACATGGTATGCATGTGTAGGGCACTTACCATGAACCGAGCCTGCAGGACTGGAAGTTGCTGTGGTGAGTCAGTGAGTGAGTGGTTAGTGATGGCCTAAGACATTATTGTACACAACTGTAGACTTTATAAACACAGTACATTAGGCTACACTAATTTACAAAAAATAGTTTTCCTTCAATAGTATATTAACCTTAACTTACTATAACTTTTTTACTTTATAAACTTAAATTTTTTAAAACTTTCTTACTCATAATAACACTTAGCTTAAAACACAAACACACTATACAGCTGTATAAAAATGTTTTTTCTTTATATCCTTATTCTATAGACCTTTTTGCAAAAAATGTTGTTTTTTTATTTATTAATCTTTTTTGTTAAAAACTGCGACACAAACTCACACATTAGGCCCACACAGGGTCAGGATCACCAGTATCACTGTTGTCCACCTCCACATCTTGTCCCACAAGGTCTGCAGGGACAATAACAGGCATGGAGCTGTAATGTCCTACGATAACAATGCCTTCTTCTGGAACACCTCCTGAAGGACCTGCCTGAGGCTCTACTTGAGGACATCACTCTTTGTAGAAGTATGACCATGGTGGTTTGCTCAGCCTGCTTCCTTTTTCCATCATAATTTGCTTGTAAACAGAAAATGCACCACGAGCATTCTATTAATGAAAAAGTTTTGGTGTTAAGGCCCATGTTTTCTAACCTTTTAAGGAGCTTGTTGAGGTCTGCAAAAGCTTC
This sequence comes from Myotis yumanensis, assembly GCF_028538775.1. Lineage (NCBI taxonomy): Eukaryota > Metazoa > Chordata > Mammalia > Chiroptera > Vespertilionidae > Myotis > Myotis yumanensis. The sequence continues at coordinate 29,040,872 of NW_027223755.1, forward strand.
TGCTTAACCCTGCACTGTGAATTTTCTTGGGGGTTCTTCTTCAACTTCTGCAGCTTCCTTTTCTCTTGCTTCTTCTTCAGCTATGCATTCCTGTTCCTGTTCCAACAACTCCTCAGTAGTTGGTCCCACAGCACCACCTTTAGGAGCTCCCTAATGTCATCCGCAGGCACACCCTGGTTAAAGCCATTGCCCATATCACCACAGCCCTGGTGATTTTTACAACTTTTGTGCTATGACGTCAGGGCAGAAATGACATCACTAGGTGATAGGAACTTTTCAGCTTCATTATAATCTTATGGAATCACTGTCATATGTGCAGTCTGGCATTGATTGAAATGTCGTTGTGTGGCACATGACTGTAAGCATGCATCTTCCCTGTCAGCAGAGAGGACAGGAAAAGGGGTAGTCCAGCTTACAAGGGAGCACCCACCTTCCCATGTTCCCTGGGGAGGGGTATGCTTCAATAGGACCCACAGCGCTGGTGCTGAGGGGAACAGATGTAGTGGCTAGCTACTCAAGCCCTACCTCCTCCAGGAAAACCCTATGGTCGCCACAGCAAAAGTACAGACAGAACTCAGGCCTTTATGGTCCACCTGGGCAAGTAGCCTCCCTCCAACTTTTTAATATTCCATATAGAAGTGAGATCATGGAGTTTGCTTGGCCTGACTTACTTCACTTAACCCGAGGTCCATCCATGTTGTTGCAAATGGCAGGATTTCCTTTTTTAAAAAAGGCTGAATACATGTTGTATATACATACGTTCTTTATCTACCTATTTTTTTGAGGTTATTTTTCTTAATCATGAATTAACGTTGAACTTTGTCAAATGCTTTTTCTACACCCATTGAGATGATTGTGTGGTTTTTATCCTTCAGTCTGTTAATGTGGTATGTTAATTTGCATACGTTGAACCAGCCTTGCATTCCAGGGGAAAATTCCATTTGATCATGGTGAATAATCTTCTTGACGTAATGCTGAATTCAGTTCTCTAGTATTTTACTGAGGGTTTTACACCTGTGTTCATCAAACATATTGGCCTGTCATTTTCTTTCTTGTGGTGTCTGTCTGGCTTTGAAACCACGTGATGCTGCTTCATAAAATGAGTTTGAGAGTATTAGCTCTACTTCTATTTTTTGGAAGAGTTTAAGAAGATTCTGTATTAATTCTCCTTTCAATGTTTGGTAGAACTCAGCCATGAGGCCATCTGGTCCAGGGCTTTTCTTCTTTGGGAGCTTTTTGATTACTGCTCAGTCTCCTTATTTGTTATTGGTCTGTTCAGGTTTTATTTCTTCTTGATATAATCATGGTAGGTTGCATGTTTCTAGGAATTTATCCATTTCTTCTAGGTTACCTAATGTGTTTGCATGTAATCATTCATAATAGTCCTTTCTGATGTTTACTTATTTCTGAGGCATATATTGTAATGTCTCCTCTTTCATTTCTGATTTTGATTCTTCTCTCTTACTTTTCTTAGTCTAGCTAAGGGTTTGTTGATTTTGTACATATATTTTTTCAAAAACCCAACTCAGTTTTGTTGATTTTTTCTATTGCTTTTCTATTTTCTATTTCTGCTCTGATCTTTATTTTCTTCCTTCTGTCAACTTTGGGTTTACTTTGTTTTTCTTTTTCTAGTTCTATAAGGTTTAAATTTAGGTTGTAAATTTGAGATCTTTCTTCTTTTTTAATGTAGACATTTAAGTGTGATGGTCTTATGGTGAGGTTACAAAGGACAAGGGCATCCCTAACCGCCAGGAGTCTTAGGCTCAGCTAATAGGCCCAGCTGTGCTGGCTCTGTTGCCCTTTGGTGCCACCTGGTGGTGGAAATTCCCTCAAGACCAACAGGACACCTGGGGTCCTATGACTATTGCAGGCAGGACAGGAGCGGGAACCCTAGGATCACACAGCTAACTGGAACCTCTCTCCTCAGAGGTCTGGGGAACCTGGGCCAGGGAACATGGGGCCACAAAACCCCCACTTTAAGCCCAGCTTCATCTTCTCTTGTCTCTCCCACTCACCCTCTCTCAGAAGAGAAGGCAACCAGTCAAAAGAGGTAGAGCTGGGCGAAGTGGCGATGCTTCCATCTGCAAATTGCTGTTGCTGTGGGGTCTGGGAGTGATACAAAGTCAGGCCAGAGTCCCCCCAGGTGGGGAAAGCCTGTGGGGAAGGTTTGTGATCCTGGAAGGGAAGAGGAGCCCCAGTGCTGTAGCCCGGCAGCAGCTAAGGGGAAGTGCAGAATGGAGAATCTCCCCTCATTCTGTGAAGTCAAAACAATGTTTTTACCCCATCTGTGAAAAGGAAACGCAAGGGGTGTGGCTCACCATCTCTTTCCGAGTATTATTGAGCTCCGACACAACCTCACTCATCTTCTCACTATATTGTTGCTGTTGTTCAACAAGGTGATTTTGTAAAGATTTATTTTCAAGAGTCAGGTAGTTAATTTCTTCACTCGTAGTTGTCGAACTGTCCTGAGTTGCTGTAAAATCTTGAACAGATGACAAAACATGTCTTGCCTGAGCTAGAAGTAAAAATCAAGTATTATTATTGCATTTATGCCAAAAGAATGTGTAAACAAAATATGTTCAATACATTTTGAATAACACACACTACATGCCTTAAAAACACAGATAGGCATGGCGACTGGCAAAGGGACGAAAGTACCACTGACATTACCTTCACTCAGGCTGTTTTACATCCAGTCAAGCATGAGAGGCAGAAAAGAGCAGAAAAAAGTTTTGTTCTTGAGAAAGGTACCCCTCAGGAGAAGGCTACCACTAGGATGATTGGGCTGAATGCCCTAGCAGCCCACCACACTCTCTTCAACAGCCCTGCTGCTACCCCGAGAGGGTATGGATTTATGGGATCAGCATTCTTGGGGCATCCTGATTCTGAAATGCTCACGAGTCTCTGGTGTGGCTAGGATGGCAGCTTCAAGCAGGGCCCAGGATCTCCCTGAAAGGAGAGAGCTGGCAGGTCCCCACTCCCATTGGGACACTGAACATTGCACCGCAGACTGAGGAGGAAAGAGGTGTCTCACTGGGGATGCAGCACCCTGGTTCACATTCTAACTCTGGGTGACGGGTCCCCAATGTGCTCTTGCACCCAGGCATCAGATGGAAGCAAACCAAAGTCCTCTCAGGGGAGGGGCCATCCTCCTGGACCTCAGTCATTTCCATCAAAATTTAATTTCCATCAAAATCTCGGCAAATACCAGTTCGAAGAAGACAGTAGCAGCTTTTTAACCTCTCCAAATCCCCACGTGAAAACAAAGCCATGAGAACCAAATACCTGTGAATGGCACTTCCGACAAAACCAGGCAATGAGGCATCTGCCCAAACACCAGAGCCAGTGGCTGGGAAAACCAAAAGCTACACCTTAGGGGAGCCCCCAGTTACTGAGAGGACACTGTCAGGGTGCTCCCTGCAGTGCAGCAGCCACAGTAACAGCTGATGAGGAGGGTGCAGCATGTGAGGAACCCAGAACCCCATAGGAGAGCAAGTACCCACTAACACAATGCTACCCAAAGGGTGGGCCTGCACGTGCCTCTGAACCTATGAGCTGATTGTCCCTTCCCAACTCACCCAGGAACACCTCGTTGCTATGCAGGGACTTGCAGCCACTCCAGTACCTGTCCACAAGGTCAAGGAGTGATTCTAGGAGCGCCACCCCCAGGATGGCCTTCCCAGGTGGCACAGCTGAGAGCAGTTTGGGAGACACCTGCAATGGAAGCAAAACCATGACACAGGATTTCAGCTCCTGAAACACAAGGCTTTTAACACCACATGCCAAGGGAGCACTGCTCGGCCCAAGTTCACACCAGGGGCGGGACAGCCCATCTCTATATATAAAAGCCCAAGTGACTGTTAAGATTGTACGACCGGAATGACCGGAATGACCAGAACAACTGGTTGACCAGTCGCTATGACATGCACTGACCACCAGGGGGCAGATGCTCAATGCAGGAGCTGCCCCCTGGTGGTCAGTGAGCTCCCACAGCCAACTCCCATGGCCCTTCCCCTTGGCCCCATAGGCCTCGATTGCCGGCCAGGCCAAGGGACCCCACCTGTGCATGAATTCATGCACCAGACCTCTAGTATCCTTTAACTGGTCAGCATGGTAGCACTAAGGCCTGGCACCTTGCTGCCTAGAACTGAGGCTGAGACCAGCCCAGTGAGTGTTCGGCACAAACACCTCCATCAGAAGCTGAATCCGGACACTGGGCCAGGGTGAAAGGCATGAGTACAGAGCCAGGGTCTTCAGGGTGGACACAGAGCAGTCACACACATGAGGAGCACGGGCTGTGCCCTTTCCATAAGGACGACCACCATGAGGTCATAGCTGAGCCGAGAGGAGAGGGAGCCCTGGGCAGCACCCCCTCCTATAAAGTCCCAGCCCCACAGCGAGTATGCAAGTCTGCGACGCAGCTCTGCCCCTGGTGCTGTCCCCTGGCAGACAGGAAAGGCCTCAACACATCCCATTTTCCTTCCTTCCCTCAGCCCGGACAGTGAGAGACTGCATGTAAGAATGGATGACAGCAGGCCCTCTGTGAAAGCACACTCTGACCCACAGCCTGCAGTGACCAGCCGGGAGCCAGCCTGCCATGTCTGGGTCCCAGTGCATGGAAGCACATTTCTAGCAAAATAGAGAGGTGACAAACACCAAGGAAAAGTGCATTTAAGAGCTGTATTTATCTTGGGATCACAGTTAATGCTGAAAATAGAAGACATGGTGTTACCAAAGACAGCAGCCCCTCAGCTAGAACATCCAGTCACCCTCAGCTCTCTGCTCACCTCCCTGGCACCACTCGTGCTGTGGGGCCTCTGCTCTTCAGACTCAGGCGCCTCCAGGTGAGAACAGGTCCTCTCGCTCCTGCTCTCAGAGCCGTTCTGCCTGCTCAGACTCTCCTCCAGGCAGCTGAGACATTCCTGGTCTGCAGGCGCCTGGAATCTCCCTCCAGGCATTCTCCGCTTCCTGTACTTTTCAAGACCAGGCAAAGGATTTAACACCTTTTGTGTTGACAAACTAGTCGTCTGAGAAGTGGAGGTTGAGTTCTCAACGTCTATGCAGTCTATAACAGAGGGGAGAACACAACCCTCATCAGACCAAGTTCTCTGGGCACAGGGGTACCTGTGCACGCACTGTGTGTGTGCATGTGTGCACATAAGGAAAATCCATCAGAGTGACAAGACTGAAGTAATAACTTTAACAAATTAATTGACAGATGATTATATGTTTTCTTGCCAGAATTATGTATAACAAAGATGAGTAAAAACCTAAAATTTTGGAAATTAGAAGAGGACTGAACAATTTGTTCCTTTAGGAGATTCTGTTAACTTTAGTACCTGGGACCCTCCCTACCTCAGGGGACATGGCTCCACATCTGCTGACAAAGAGAGTGTGTGCGTACATACATAAGGACACACATACATCGATACATGCACACATGTACATGCACACACAGAAACATGCACATACACATGTACACAGGGCGGGGCAAGCGTACAACAGAGCAAATGTGGTCAGTGCTGACTTTGGGGGTCTGGATGATGTAGATATGAAACTTCCTTATTCTGCCGTGGCAGCCTTTCTGTGTTCACTCTGGGAATTCACAAGGACTACGGGTCAATAAAGAGGTCTAAAGGTCAAGCACATGCACCTTGTGAACAAAGGTGAAATGATGAATTCTGACCATCAACAGAAATGGAGGTCCTGTGCACCCATACACCACAGCATCATTATGAAGCCTCAGGATATAGGGTAAAAGCAACCAGGACAATGAAAGTAGAGAATATAATAGGGTGTGTGTTACCTGGACTCAGCACTACACCCTGCTCTGCAGTGGCCACAGGCAACCTGGGCAGGTCATCACCACAACCCACCCCAACTCTGAAGAACTCACCTGAACAAGCCTCAGGAAGGTGCTAGGTTCACTCATATTGGGAAGTTTTCTGACATTTTTGTCACATGTGTGCACACAACACTCTCAACTTATTTTCTTCATCGTTAATTTTTAAAATACAGCTATTGTCATAACTTGGGCCCATGCATTTATAAGAAATTGTACGTGTGTGAGTGAGAGAGAGGGAGAGGGAGAAAAAGTATGTGTGTATGGTGTGTGTGTGTATGTGTAGAGAAAAGCAACAAAGAATTCACAAACTAGGAATCTGAAATATGAATATTCTAAATTTTTTTATCCTTACCCAAGGATATGTTTCCATTGATTTTTAGAGAAGGAAGGGGGAGAGAGAGAGAGAGAAGGGGTGGAGTCGGGGGGGGCGGGGCGGGGAGGACGCTGTAACCCCACTGATGGGGAATCGTAGGAGGGGACGCTCCAACCAACTGAACCATCCGGCCAGGGTGGCTGTATTCTAAATTTCAATGTATAAGGTTCTTTCCTAAGACATTTTAGAAATAAAGAAAGAGAACAGGAGAAATAGACATGATTAAGAAGGAGCCAACGGCGGTTGTTGCGTGAGATTACCTGGGTGTGGGAGGAAGTGCACATGATGTCCGAAGGAGCAGCAGGCCTCGGGCTGGTCTCCCTGCTGGGGTGGGAGCTCTCCACAGTACTGGTTCTGAAGCCTCTTTTCTGGACAACATCCTCTGGAGCTGCCTTTTCTCTTCTCATGGCCCTTCTTTATGGAGTCCCCACACTGGTGCTGGACTAAGTGAGGACTCAATAGATGTCTGGATTCTATTTTATTAAAGAACATTTTAAAAGTTTTAGTTCATTAAAAATTACATTTTAAGCTTCTGGCAGTGTATTATATCTATTGAGTGTATCAATTAAATAAGAAAAAGATGACTGAGTGGGTTAATAATGCAACCACCAAACCTGTAGTGAGTCTAGCAGTCACTGCAAACAGTGCTAACAGGAGTCAAGACAGTGCGGCATCGATACAAAGACAGACATGATGACAGATAAAACAGCATCCAGAACCCAGAGAGAGACTCAGGTTAACGGAATTAACAAATGTGTCAGGGTTATTAAATGAGACAAAACACAGTATTTTCAACAAATGGCACTAGCACAACTGGATATATGGGGTGGGGGTGAGGGGGAGACAACCTGACCCATCGCTCACCACGGTCACAAATCCACTCTAAGCGTGGAGGAGCACAGACCTGAACACTGGAACCTGAGGACATCTACACTTCCACAGGAGAAAATCTTCACGAGCATGGGACAAAGATTTTTTTTTTCAGGGCACAAAAAAAGCACCAATCATATAAAGAAAAAACGGATAAACTGGACTTTATTGAAATACAAATTAAAACCACAATTAAATATTAATATTTACTCAGAAGAACAGCCAGAATAAAAAAGACTGAAACTCTAAGAGCTGGCGAGGATACCCAAAGAGCAGATGTCTTTGTGCCAGCAGGTGAATCCTGGGATTTCAGCCCAAACTTACACCTCAGCCTTTTGTCGTCTTCATGAAAGCTCTCAGAAACTCATAATGGAGGAAGAAATGGTGCCAAAGCTTCTACAAAAGTCCAAGTGGGAAAGAGTCCCTGGCACAGTAATGACCTTCACACATGCACTGGAAGGCTTCACAATGAGCTCGCCAGGTTTAAAGTTCTAAGCCGCAGCCCGAGCTCTAAGCGCTCCCTGACGCTAAGTGAACACCCCCTTGTGGCTGACACAGACGCCCGTTCCACTTGCCACAGGACATGCTATCTCCTTGCCCACTTGGACCTTTTACCTCCTCCCTACAATTGGAATTGATCTGAGGAAGAATACAATTTAAACCACCATGTAGTATATGACTATACTCGACTTAAATACATGACTTTTTTCTTTTATAATTCTGTAATCCAAATTACTGATATTTACAAGTTCGCAGGACTTCTTGAAGGCTATACATTTAAAGGTAAGCTTCCTAAAAAGTACAACTGTGCCCAGAGCAAGCTGGGCCCGCTGGGCCTTCGGGTGGAGCAGTGTACCTTGGGAACTATGGAAGTCATCCTCTTGCTCCTTCTGGCTGGAACTTGTACTCCTAGGAGGGTTGCTCAAGTCCCACTCACACTCGGCAATGAGGTTCAGGACGGCCTCGTCATCCGCATCCATGACTAAGCACTTCTTGGCTGAGGGGTCAGTGCACTTAACTCTGGAGTGGTGCAGCCTGCAAAGAAAAGCCAACTCATTGCTGTCGCTCCAACCCGAGCAGACCCTGTGTGGGGACACGAGTGCGAAGAGCTCTTGGGAAGAGCAGCTGGTGTATCTGCGGGAAATGGCTCTTGTGCCTCTACTAAAGTGAGGTCGAGGAGGGACCCAGCAGGACAACTGGTGATGGAAAGCAAGGGTGTGTGATGTCATCACACCATCCAGCATGTGCAGAGTCCCACTAGGGTTTGTTCAAGAACAAAAAGTATGCCCTAACCGGTTTGGTTCAGTGGATAGAGCGTCAACCTGCAGACTCAAGGGTCCCAGGTTCGATTCCAGTCAAGGGCATGTACCTTGGTTGCGGGCACATCCCCAGTAGGGAGTGTGCAGGAGGCAGCTGATCGATGTTTCTCTCTCATCGATGTTTCTAACTCTCTATCCCTCTCCCTTCCTTTCTGTAAAAAATCAATAAAATATATTAAAAAAAAAAAAAAAGAACAAAAGTATGGTGTCAGATGTGTGTGAGATTATTGGGATGATCACTCAGTAAGTTATGTAATGTCTAATAACTGGGATGTATACCTGAAACTAAAATAATAATGTAGATCAACAGTAATAAAAAATGATAAAGTGTTAGAAAAAAAAAAGAAATAAGCAAGAATTCTTTTTGTCGGGGTGGAGAGATCATTTGATTCTTTCCCTAAAAGTTGGAAATAGAAAAAAAAATTCATAAATTACTTTCAAATAAATTAATTTAATTTAATAAAAATATTAACTCTCCAGCTCTTTACAAAAAAAGTTGGCTGACCTCTACATATAAGGGATTTATAAATAAGCTAAGGCATATAATGCAAGAAGAAAAAATACCTATTAAAAACTTCAGACAAAACAAAATGATGTACAAGGAGTGAATAATCCTAGCACATTATAAGAAATGTAAACAGTTTATTGACTTTTGCCTTTAGAATCAACCATACACAAAGCATGAAGACTCTTTATGGCTTTAGAACATTTAAATACTATCGACCCTGACAATCTAAAATTAAACATAAAGATGCAGATGGCAGGAGGGGGAAGGCACAGACGGGCACAGATGGGCACCTGCTCCCACAGCCCCACCAGAGCAGAGCCTTGAGCACTGGCCACAGGGCACTGAGCTGAGAATACAGGAGGGCATAGTCCACAAACTGTCACCACGGGTGGGGAGGGGCTATGGCAGCTGTCAGGTCCTGCTTCAAGTGTGCACACCCAAAAATGGCAACTAATGTGTATTGTCCGGGGACGAGGAAGGAAGCAGAGACAATCACAGAAGTGAATGAAAGTGGCTGCTCTGAGGAGTGAGCCGGGCAGTGGGGAAAGGGGACTGTTGCTTCTCATCACAAGTCTTCTGTGCTATTTATTTTACATGTATTAGTTTAATAAACATTTCAACATTAAAAAATAATGTACAGAAAATGTGGACAACAGAGAGAGAGACTCTGTCCCACTGTCTCCTTGAGTCCCAGCTGGTATCGGGCATTGTTCCTTTTCCTGCATGTCTGCCCTTTAAGTGGCGATCAGAGCACAGAAACATTTACATGTGTGAGTTAATACACAGCTTTATATCCTTTACTCAGTCATTCTATGAATAGATAAGCCTGAGCACCACTCGTGTCCATACCTTCCACCTCTGCAAACAGCTGGGAGGCTTTGTGTGGAGTCGAGTGATTCCTCTGAAGCAAAATGCAACTGGGATGCCTTCCGCTCGCTCTCTCTCACGGGACGGTCATCTGGGGAGAGACGCCAGAGAAACCAGCAAGCACCACTGTGAAGCAGGTGCACCTTCCGGCACCCCATCCCGCCCTGCAGTGCACCACATGTGACCGGCTGCCCCCACTTGTTCCGGGCCTTCTGTCCCCTCGGGGCTGACCCCGCCACAGCGTCCCCCATAAGCCCTGAGTAGACCCAGTAAAGGGATGCTGGGCTCTGGTGGCTACACGCGGTTTCTCAGGGATGCTGGGTGCTGATTGCAAGAGGGCTGCCCTGCTCCCACAAAGCTCACTCCTCAGACAATGCTTTGGAGGCAGGCTACTGCCGCAGGAAAAGAAATACACAGCCAAGTTCACACACGCACATCCTCCTGGGCTCCCTCCCATCAAGGTACATTTTGGGTGCTGCACGAGGTTCTCGAACCACACTGAGCGCACTAAGAATCTCTGGTGTGAGGTTTCTGAACACACTGGAGAGAAGACAGCCTAGCTGTGTGTGTGGATCCTCAGGACTGGGAGACAGAGAGATAAGTATAAACTGTCCCCACATGTGTGCTCTGGCCTGAGGCCTCTGCTCAGCCACTCCCAGGCCTGCGATGACTTTGAGTTTCAATTATGTTCCTTTTTCATGTCTGAAAATATCTTTCCCACATGGCAAGACTCTCATTTCCCTTCTCTATACTAACATTAGACAATTCTGAACCTAAAACTTTTATAACAAATGATTTAAGACTGAAGATTGCAAAAATTTCCCATAAGAATTGTAACGCTTCTGAAAAAGAGCCAAATTCAACTATTTATAAGTTACTTAAAGTCAAAAGTTAGAACAGAAGCACTTATTCCTCCCAAATATCTAAAAACTAAAATGAAACATTGAAATTCTAAGTAGGTTTGACCCTTTGGGGGTCAGTTACTCATACCCACAGCCCAGCCCTGCTCCCAGGCCCAGGCCGTGCAGAGAGGGGACTAGGGGATAAGCTGACACGCACGCGCTGTTGCGATGTGCATACATTCACTCACAGCCAAGAGATGCAGAACATGGGTTTCTACAGACACTGGTTGGAAGTGACAGGACAGTGGCAGTGGTCTGCCTGCAGCTCAGTATTTACCACAGGGATAGTGGTAGAGCAATGTCTTCCCTGACAAATGCTGGTCTGATGTGGGTCTCACTTTGGTGTCATTAGGTCAGAACCCAGGAGATGGAGATGCCTCAAATGCATGCCCAGCCTCGCCGAGAAGTGAATGGGCCTGCAGATTGAGGACATGCTGTGATCACTGGGGTACATGACCACACCCTTCAATCAGATATTCCGGCACCACAGCTACCCAGCACTTACCACCGCCCTTCACACAAGAGACTAAGGGTCTGAGGCCCCCTCCCTCCCTTCCCCGTGACCTGCATGTCAGTGCATCCTGGACGCATGCTCCAGCTCTCCCCGCCTTGAAGTGCACCGAGAGGGAGCATCAGAAGCGCCAGTGGCCTCACTGCTCAGGGCAAAGACCCATCCTGGTAAGTGGTGAGGCAGGTGGGAAGGCATTAATGTGGCTTCCCTGGGTGTGATTCTCCCAAATGGACTTGTCCAGTTGGCAACCTGCAAGCTCTGCCTGTGAGGCTGTCACAGAGATCCATTTTTTTAGAGACATGGGTTAATAAGCCTAAATGGTGGCAGTACCTGCCAACGGAACACCCTCTCTCATCCCGGTCACCTGGGGGAGGGTGTGGCACAATGAACTTCTAGTCCTGGATTTCTCCAGGTAGATGAAAAGCCAGTAGAATCCAGCCGTCCACCTGGGCCTGAGACGATGCCCAGGGGCCATGCATGGAAACAGGGCACCAGAAGTTCAGGAACAGGCCCAAGTCAAACAGCTAGACAGCAAAGCCAGAATGAGTCTGAGCAGTACAGCCCATGCCGGTGCTCCTGGTGTCCCGGCAATTCTCTCTGGCCATGGGGCTCCCTGGCACCTTCCCAGGCGGCTCTCCTACAAGACCCATCTTGTAATACAGGGACTCATGCCATCAGAGTAGAAAGTAACTTCCCTTTTCAGGGAGATCAACAGTGCGATGGATCTGACAGTACCAAACACCAGTCAGGGCTCTACTGAGCAAGGGTGTGAGCACACCACACCTACCCAGCTGCCTGAGCTTCGGGAGCATGTGCACAACAAAGAGGCGGTAATCAGACTCATTCTTCACCACCGGGTTCAGTCGGAAGTCCACGTCCGTGAGCTCAGTCAAGCAGTGGAGCCGGAACACTTCTGCTAGCGAGGAAATGCAGTTGTAGTAGAGATTGAGGCTTTCCAATGCAACCAGGTACTGAATGCCCTGTTAACAGGACACAATGCTGAATGAGTTTATGCTTTTTAAAAATAAACACATAGAAAAATGGGCCACCAGTAGGAAGTGATCAACCAACTTAATAAATGAACTTATAATGTTATAGGAAGAACATAAAGATGAAATGTGTTCTTGTCTATCAATTTCTGTCCTGCACACAGTGATATGACTGTTCAGGGAGGTTCGCAACAGTTGTGACTACTAAGGACAGCTGGCAGTTACCACGCTATGTGATTTACACAAATAACTTCATCCCATTGCACACAACCCTACAGGGTAAGCCCTACTACTGCTCCCATTTCACAGATTAGAAAACTGAGGATTGGAGGCTGAAAGATGAGCCAGCACTGGGTGCAACCTGGATTGTAACTCGCCTCCAACTCTGAGCAGACTCCTGACCCCCATGTCAGGGGCGCTGAAAGTACCATGATCCAGGGCAGTGATGTCCTGCCTTTCTTTCAGGCAAGAACCCCTCTCTATATACACATCATTTGCCATCACCTGAGTAACTTCTCACTCACTCATCAGGAATGAGCCCCTGCTAGGTCAGACCCCCTGCAGCGAGACTGCACTAGTGGCCCTGCCATTCAAAGGCCTGCAGCCACCGAGAGGCAGACTATAAACAGAAGTGCAGTGCAGAAAGTGGATGAAGAAAAACACAGCTGATAGTGGGATGGAGAGGGATGGGCACACACACATAAGTCTTTTGGGCTTTATTTTATCCCTTTAAAGATACAACGGTCTTCATCAGAGAGTTACAACTTTTGGCTGGCAAAGTAGTAAAGATGTAATGCGATGCATAAGAAATATAGTTCATAGTAAACACAGAAAAACAACCGCACACTTAAATCATTGTTAAGTATACAGTTTACAAGTATTATAGACATATTTATAAAACATTGCATTTTTAATTATAGTTTCCACTGCTATTAATAGCAATAAATTTTCCTTTAAAAAACAAACTTAGCCCCACCAGAATGGCTCAGATGGTTTAACATTATCCCATGCACCGAAAGGTTGTCAGTTCGATTCCAGGTCAAAGCAAATACCTGGATTGCAGGTTTGATCCCCAGTCAGGGAGCATACGAAGGGCAACTGACCAATGTTTCTCTCTCACATCGATGTTTCTCTCTCTCTGTCTCTCTCTCTCTCCTTCCCTCTCTCTAAGCATATTCTCGGCTGGGGATTAAATAAATAAATAAATAAAACAACCTCTTCCAACTTCCTCCTTAAAAAGAAAAAAAAAGACGACACAAACCTAAAACTTACCTCCAGACTAACCAAGGAGTTTCGTGAGAGATCTAAAGATTTTAGACCTGTTAAACTCATCAAAGAATTTCCTAGGTGAGTAATCTTTTCTTGATAAGTTCCAGGAATAGATAATGACTGAAGTTCAGCTAAGAAAAGAAAATTGTGAGATTTTAACATTATTTTTTTAATTGAAAAGAAATCCTCATAAAATCGAGATATCATAATCTCAAAAACAAGAATTGCATATAAAGTTTCGGCTTATGTTCCACACTAAAAACACTACACAGAAAGATATGCTCAGCCCGGCTGGCATAGCTCAGTGGGTGAGCATCACCCTCTGGACCAGGAACCAGGAGGTCACAGTTAGATTCCCGACAGGGCACATACCCTGTTTCGGGCTCGATCCCCAGTGTGAGGCGAGCAGGAGACAGCAGATCAATGATCCTCTCTCACCAATGATTCTCGCTCTCTCACCAGAGATGTTTCTATCTCTCCCTCCCTCTCCCTTCCTCTCTGAAATCAATAAAAAATATATTAAAAAAAAGATATGCTCAGAAATATAAAAGACAAATCAAAATAGAAAACTAAAAATATTCAAGTAAACCACAGGGGAAGCAGGAAGAGGGAAACAACACAAGAAAAACAAAGAGAACAAACAGAAAACAAATAATAAAATGGCATAGGTAAGCCCTACTCTCTTGATAATTACATTAAGTGTAAATGGTCTAAACACACAATAAAAGACAGAGATTGTCAGAGTGCATTAAAATGAATGAACTGTTCACTATCTACAAGAAACTAATTTCAAACAAAACGATATAGGAAGGTTAAAAGATAAAATAGTAAATAGATGGGGAAAGATATGCCCTGCAAACACCAAAGTACAGCTGGAGTGGCTAAACTAACATCAGATAAAGTGGATGTCTCAACAAAGTATTAACTACAAGAGTCACTCCAACAAGAAGACATACAAATCCTCAATAGTCTGCAACAAATAGCACGGCTTCAACACACACGGAGTGAAAGGAGAAACAGAGAAATCTACAATTACAGTTAGGCTCCCCACCCCTCCCAACCACCTCCTCCCACCTCCCCCCTCTCCCCGCACAGGCCCCCATGCCCAGCCCTCCCCACCTCACCCCCTCCTTGGCACACGTGCCCCTGGGGACCCCCACCCCTCAGCCCCTGGCCTCTGACCGTTCGGTCCCTGTGCCGGCCTCTGGCCCGATCCTGACCCTCTGGTGGGAAGCTTGCGCCCTCAGCCGCGCCCCCCGCCCGCCGGCCGGCCGGCCGCCGCCACGCACCCAGGTCGCGGTGAGGCGACAGGCCGCTCTTCTCCCAGATCTTCTCCTCGCTCAGCACCAGCCGCGGGCCCGCCGGCGCCATGCTTTCAAACGGACCTGGGCCTGCGCCTGCGCAGTTGGGCCGCTGAGGGCTGGCATGGGGCGTGGTCAGGATGGGATGGGGCGGGGCCTCTGAGTGGGCGTGGCCAGGAGCTGGAACCCGGCGGAAAGGGGTGGCCAAGGACCAAAGGGGGTGGAGGGAATGGCTGGGCCTCTGGGAGGAGAGGAGCGGGGTGGGTCGGGCCACCAGCCACGGGGTTGGGTGGAGTTGGAGCCCCTCTGAGGGCGCGGGGCGCGACCCCGGCCAGCTCTGCCCACGATGCCCCTGGAGTGCTGCCGCTTGCTGGGCGCGGTGCCCTCCCTAGGAAAGACCGCTTCTCGTAGGGACCCGCCCACCTGGAGACCCGCCCACCTGGAGACTCCGCCCACCTCAGGACTCTGCGGGTTCCCAGCCGCGCCGGCGTCCTGGGCGGAACCCCGGCACCTGGAGTCGTAGGTCTCTCCCTCCGTAGCCACTCGGTGACGGCCAGTCCTCCTCCGTCTCTGTCCTCAACTTCCCGGCGATCTCTGGGGTCGGATCTAGCCCGTCACCTGCTGCCCGGAAAGCTCATTCGTGTCTGTCCCTCTGGGTTCTTATGGGGTGTCACGAGGAACTTTTGAGATTTGCAGGATGTAGGGACGAAACCATTCCGGGTCTGAATCTGCCCCACCCAACCTGCGCCCTGAGTGCCCCTTCCTACCCCCCTCCTGGTATAAGGGGGCGCCCTTGCTACCCCTCACCCCAGTTTTAAACAGCTTGTTGGCAACGTCCTCTGGCATGTCACAGCCCAGGTGGTGGGGTGCAGGGTGGGTTATGCAGGGTGCCCCGTCCTAGGCAGAACAGAACTTCAAACCTGGCACACAGGCTCCTTGGGCACCTGTGCGAGTGATTTATTGCGACTGGCGAACACTCAGTAACACTGGGTCAAGATTGTCCTGTAACACAGTATGTCCCGATGCTGCCCCGCAGTCCCCTTCCTGCAGGACTGGAGGGATTCCAGCACATCCCAGGCCAGCCGTGCTCACCACACCAGGTTTCGGCTGAGTGGAACTTGGTGCAGCCAAGAAAGTGAACAAATGTCTTTGCTTTTCAGAAGCAAACAAAGGCAGACAAAAGGCTTCTGTCAGCCCCAACCCAAGACAAGTAGCTTGTCAGGCACAGCCCACACTCCAAACACCGGCTGCTTCCTCCTGCACGGTCACTTCAGGTCAGGTGGCCCAGTCTTCGGGGCTGAGTTGTGACGAACAGACCTCTGCACATGTCCTGTGGGACGGCACCACACAGCCTTTCAAATGTATTGGGAGGGCCAAGAACTACTTTGAGAATCATGTTTTCTGTTACTGAAGTGTTGCATATTCGTTGTAGAAAAGACAAAAAATTTCAGGAAAAAAACGAAGATTAAACATTTCACCACACAGAGATGACCAGTGTTAACACTTTCACGTGTATCCTTCAGGGATGCCTTCCCTGCCTGTGTGTATTTAGCAGTGGTGAGATTATGCTGAGCATTCTCATAGATGCTTTTTTTTTTTTTTGCTTTTTATAAACAGTTACTAAATATTCTTCAGCATCACTTATTGAACATCATTTTTAATGGTCACATTAGATCATGAACTAAACCCAGATTTATTTAACCTGTTTCCACTTTTTTTTTATGGTGACAAATCTAGTCGGGTGTTGTTTAGAAGTTCCTCTTGAGAAGCTCTGAGCGAGCCGGGGGTGTAAAATGGGGCGGTTTCCCACCTTCCCCGAGACTCAGGAGCTTATGCCAGGTCTTCAGAGCCAGAGCGGCTGAGGGGAACCTATGTGCTCCTGAAATGTGTGTGAGCTGCTATGAGTTGTCATCTCTGCATGGTGACAAAAGCCAGCACTATTTCACCAACAAGGAAACTGGCCAACTGGGCTCAATTTGACTGAAAATCAATATCATATAGGAGCTCCCGTGAGCCTGAAGATGAACCCACACACCCACATCTCCCGTGTCCACTGCCAGCTCACACACATGCATATTCCTGCACTCACTAACACCACTACACACTCTCAGGCAGGTTCTCAGCCAGATACCCAAATGCATACTTGCACACAGACCTCCAGAGCCAGCACACAGCCAGGGCTCCAACTCTGCGGATCTTTACCAGCCAGATGGTGGGAACTGCCCTTGGTCACCCGTGAGGCACTGTTGAGCCGGATTGCTCTGTTGGCTCGCCCCGACCCTGGACGAAGTGGATACTGAGCAGATGCACCTAAAAGATTCCTGACTGATGTGCCTGTGGACCGTGCTGCTTCCAAGTCTCTAGTCTCTAAGGCCCAGGAAGCAGGCCCTTCCCCCCGTCCCGTTCCCCCATCAAAGCTTTTTCATGGGAAGCATATGATCAAGGACAGCTTTGCAGTGGTATACTTCCCCTTGTTCTCATTCATTCATAAGTGTTGAACAAAAGAGCCCTTTCCCTCACTACATTTCTAACAGTAAAAAATCAACATCAATATTTATGAATAGTCAATGTGCGTTTTGCCAAATAACTTCTCTCTGAAGTGTGAATGAGCTGGGGTGCCAGGCCCTTTCTGTGCCGCTTTAAGGTAAAGACTCTCAAGAATGGACTGGGAGCATGACAACATCTTGACCCACAACTAGTAATTGTAACACAGAGCTTGAGTCCTGCTTCCTCTGCCTTGTCTAGAACAGCAAGGCATCGCGTGAGCTCCGTCAGCTCATGGGACAGGCTGTGGGGGTGCCGCTGTGGCCTGAGGGAGTCCAAGGCTGTGTCTTTGCTTTACATTGAAGCTCTCATTGGAGGCGTGTCCCAGGACACCGGGCAGCAGGACTGACAGTGGGATGGGCCGCAGGTGCCCTAAGAGAAGAGCCTCATCTGCATGGCTGAGCAGCAGGCCCCGCCAGGAGCAGATTCAGCCTTGCTGAGCCATGGCAGGTATTGTCACAAGGATGGCATTCTCTCATGTCCATTTTACAGGGGAGTGATCTGGGCTGAAGGAGCCACGAAACAACATGAGCCACACCCAGTTCTGCTATCAAACATCAGCTCTTTACTAATGGAGACCACCTTCCATAAGACGCAAACCTGCAGGGTACGGAGGGACTCCTGGGACCCCTGAGACGGGGGGGTGGGGTGTCACCTTGCCACCAGCCTGCAGCAGTCTGGCCCTCCAGGTGCACTTTCTTGCAGTGTATGCTCCGCTGGCATGGTATTGCTCCGAGGGGGTCCACTTTCCTCAGTTCCCCACGGAAAAGACTGAGTTGCCTCCTGTGGGTTATATGTCATTTTCTGTACTTATTTAACCTCCAGCCACCATTTTCAGAACTCTATCCCTGTAAATATTTTTTTCAAAGGCCCCTTTTCAGTCTTAAGGAGCAGGAAGCAATATTCTTTTAAAAACCAATTAGCCACACATTTTTTCTCATTAAATAAATATTTTTACTTTGGACCCAATTGATTTTTCAGATACGAGGAACAATGGACTGAGTCACCTGTTTGCAGGTCTGCAGCCTCTTTCCTCCCCGGCCTTTGAAGTCCATGGGAGGCGGCCACACCTGGCGCACGGTGGGACCCGGTCCTACCCACAGACACATGCCTGGATTCTCATCAACTTCACGGGTGTTTAGATATTGGCATTTCACCTGCTAACATATCCTTCTTCTTGGAACCCCATGACATGCCCTGCAGGGGAAAATGCCCAAGGGATAAAGGGATGGAAACATCTGGGAAAGAGTGCCAGGAGGTCTGCCCCCGGGAGCTCCTCACACAACCGCGCTCTTGCCAGCTCCTCCCAGCAATGCCAGCCCAGGGTCTTCACCCGCCTTGTTTATGAAGCCCCAACTTGCCTTGTTTCCTGACATCTCTTTCCCTATTTCATGGCTGCTAGTACCAATGGAAGGCAGGTGAGAGAGGCCAAGACTTGTTCAGTTCTGTAAAAGAAGCCTTCAGCACAGGTTTATTCATCCAGCACGTGTGGATTGAGGGCTTACCTATCCCAGGTCCTGCTGTAGGTGCTGGGTGTAGAGCGGATCTTCATTCATGGTGAGGGAGGCAGGAGTGTGGGCATCGGTAACTGCTGCAGCACGCCCGAAGGTGAGATGAGCCGTGGAAACAGTGAAGAGGGGAGCAAGGCTAGGGGACAGCACTGGGCAGGTTCCGAGTTCCCCAGGCAGGAGAGGCCTGATCAGGGAGATGCTGTTTGAGTGGAGACCTCATGGAACTGAGACATTGCTGTCCACACCAGGGATCTGGGGGAAGAGCAGGAGAGGTCCTGACACAGTTGCTCAGAGTCAGGGTAGGTGAATGGGACACGCAGTCCTGTCCGCACTAGTGCTGGCCTGCACTGACTGGCGTCAGCACCTCTTGAAGCCAAAATGCCAAAGAAGTGTTTGTTTCTATACCTTCCAGCATTTTCTTCTTGCCTGCGATTATGTTTCTGCTGACCGCCACTGAACCCATGTCCCACTAATCTTATAGTGCTTTGGTTCTTTCTCTAGTTTGTACAGATCGACAGGATACCAAACCAAATGACAGGTCTTACAGGAAATGTATTTAATTTAGTTTAAATAAATGTCATATCAGTTACTTAGATAGTCAAATAGTTCATGTAATACTCTTGAACCGAAATAGCCATAGGAATAAACAAATAAAGATTTAAAGTAGAAAGCCAAAGAAGCAGAATCAACAAATAATTGATACATGTAAACGGGTATCTTTCAATTTCTAGTAGTCCTCAGTTTCGGTGTTTGCACATTCATAAGTTGATTATTTTGGTGATGTTAATAGAATTCATTTAAGTGGTTTATTTTCTAATTCTTGAAGTGAGCTTAGAACTGGCTAATTTCTAACCTGCACTAAGGGCTATGTGTCATTAAATTCATGTAGCACATCAGAAAGATACACTAGAAAACATATGAAAACCATAACTTAATATTTCAAAAGAGGCTAAAAAGAAACAAAATGATTGAAGCTATGAAAGAACAACATAGTGATTTAGAATTAGAACCACTTACCTCAAAAAAGTGATTTAAAAGTGACACAAATGATCTGGGGGAAAATAGGATTAGAACAACTTAAAAGTGAAGTGGTTGGAGAAAGTAAATATTTGAAAAGGCAAATGACTTAACTCAGGAAAGAATTTAAAATACTTTTATAACTTAGAGAAGACTAAACTAGAAGGAACACACCAATGAAACAGCACAATGAATATTGCCTTAATAGAAATAAGAGAAATGAAGGCTATGTTTCAAACTAAACAATGCAGGACGAGGAAAGGACTCAAGAGGTAGTGGTCCAGAGATGGGCAAAGAAGCCCATGGATACATGAGACCCTGAGGAAGAGAGCAAAGCACAGACCAATAGTATAAATGTAATTCAAGAAAGCTTCCTGGAAGAAGAACAACCTCTTGAAAATATATATGAAAGCAAGCGCATCGCCCAGCCAGCATGGCTCAGTAGTTGAGCGTCAACCTATGAACCAGGAGGTCACAGTTCGATTCCCGGTAAGGGCACATTCCTGGGTTGCCAGCTCCATCCCCAATGTGGGGCATGCAGGAGGCAGCCAATCAACGATTCTCTCTCATCATTGATGTTTCTCTCTCTCTCTCCTTTTCCGTTCCTCTGTGAAATAAAAAAATATATATATTAGAAAAAAAGCGAGTGCATCAAGTCTTGGAAAACCAACGCAACGCAACACGACTGGCACCAGGCATTTATTAACAAAGTAAGTGGGCTTTACAGAAAAAGAGAGCTTATTTGGTCAGGAGAAAAGACCAGCTCACACATAAAGGAAAGAAAATCAGGGTCATCTTTTTGGCAGGAGTGACATGTTCCAGATGAAGAGAATGTAGGCCAGGGACTTACATTCAGCCAAACTGACCCCAGAGTGTTGACAGAATTGCTGCAGACGCACACGGTGAATGTTCTTGAGAGCCTGGCTGAGGATCCACCTCACAGTGGTCAGCAGTGATTCCCTAAGGGCGAGATGGGAAAGAATTTAGGCTTTGTGGGCCAAGAGGCAAACTAAAGGGACTATGCAGGGCCTTCCAGAACCATTTAAAATGTAACCACTTAGAATGTAAAGACCATTCTTCCTTGGGCAGGGCTTGACTTTGCCATGAGTCAGGCTGTGCTGACTCTGCATATGAGAACTAGGCTGAGACAGCTAGAGTGATAGGGGAGCTGGGAATTAGGATCTAGAATTTGGTATCTGGTTTTGGATTCAATATTCTACATACAGAACTTGGAATCCAGAATCTGAACACTGAGTAGTTCATAATGTTCCCTTAGGATTCTCTTAGTGTCTGTGGGGACATGATGATATCTCCTCTTTCATTACAGATATTGGTAATTTATATCTTCTATCTCTCTTTCTTTGATAAGTCTGGTTAAAGGTTTATCAACTTTATTGATCTTTTCAAAGACCCAGCTTTTAGTTTCATTGATTTTTTTCTTTATTGTCTTTCTGTTTTTAATTTCATTGATTTCTCTTATCTTTGTTATATCTTTCCTTCTGCTTACCTTCAGTTTAATTTGCTCTCCCTTTTCCAATTTCTTAAGGTGAATGTTTTGATTGTTGATTTTTTTTGTTTTAAATACAAGCATTTCTTTATTCTTTCTAATTAGTTTATACTATAAATGATCAATTAAAAAAATAATAAATGGTCAATTCTATAAATGTCCCTCTAAACATTGTTTAGTTTTGATATAGTATATTTTTATTTTCATTCAGTTCAAATAATTTCCAATTTTCTGAGACACCCTCCTAAATACCTGGGTTACCTGGAATGTACTGTTTAATTTCCACATATTCCCACATATTGGGAATGGAAAAAGGTATACCAGACTGTGGACCAAAAAGGGGTCACATACTAAACCTGACAAGCTCTGGGCCGGGGAGAGGGAGTCACAGAGCAGGGCTTTCAAACTCAGAGACTGAAAGTAACCACATAGGATGGTCTGAACATAAACATTCATTTACCTTAAGTAAGTCTATCTATTGCCTTTTTAAAAATATATATTTTATTGATTTTTTTTACAGAGAGGGGGGGGAGAGGGACAGAGAGCTAGAAACATCGATAAGAGAGAAACATTGATCAGCTGCCTCCTGCACACTCCCCACTGGGGATGTGCCCACAACCAAGGCACATGCCCTTGACCAGAATCGAACCCGGGACCCTTCAGTCCGCAGGCTGACGCTCTTATCCACTAAGCCAAATCGGCCAGGGCTCATCATTATTTTTAAATCTAATGTCCATAAAGGTTTCAGAGCATTTTTTAAGTTAATAGGTAACAGGGCAGTGGTATTGTTTTCCACTCTTTGTACACAAAATTGATAGAATGACAATGGGATCCTCCAAACAAAATAGACAAGGCGGGAGGGTTCTGTAGTCACAGTACTTAGGAAACACTGAGCACTAGGGCTCCTTCTGGAAAGACATGCAACACACATGACAAGAAGCCCTGCAGCCAAGAAACATAGCTTTGTTCAGCCCACACCAAGCTGATGTGGAACTTCTCACCCAAGATGTCATGACCATAATTCCAGAAGGAAAAACTTGACTCGTTGCTAGAGAAACAGCTGCTATGGAAATGATTCTGTCTTTCCAGACTGGAATTCACCAGGTTAAAAGAAGAAGTATGAATAATTTCCCTCTGTTGGAAGAATAAAGAAAGAGATGAATGGAAAAACTCGGTTGGGAAGAAGAGCTTCTGGGTTTGGGGCAGCTGATGAGCGGATGTTTTAACTTTGTTTTTTTCTTTCAACTTTTACTCTTGGAGATCAGAGGGCATCGGGGCCCACTGGGACCCCGGAATGCTTTCAACTTCCAGGACCATCCAGGGCCAGTTGCAAGGTCCAACCAAGCCTTTGGGGTCAGGTGTGGACCCGGTTGGTCAGATCCACTGGGAGGATGGCATCCAGTCATAGTCCAGTGTGGCCCTCGGCCTTGTGTTGCATACCCAGTTGTCTGCCTCTCCGTGGCTTGTCTCGTGTGGCCCCTGTACTTAACCAAGCTCTGTGGGGAGCGAGGGAGTGAACGTGTCCAGCACTTGAAACATTGCCTGGCACAGAGCAAGCAATGTGTTACCTACTGTGTGAGTTTCTTTAAATTTTCTTCAGCTTATATCTTCTTTTCAAGGACAATGATTAGGCACACGTACTAAACTTGGGGTCACATGGAGATTAACACAGCACCTTCGTGAGGGCCTCTTCAGCCACTTCTGGTTCCCACCTGTAGGACAGTGTCCACTTCACGGGGAAAACTGGGGCAGGGCATGCCCTTGGTCCCCTTGGAAGTTACACCTTCCCTTTCCTACCTGTTCACTGTGCGATCGACTGATAGTCTCAGAGGCAGCTGATGGTCACCAAACCCACAGCACCAACAAACCTGAGGGTGATCTCCAACAGGCAAGTTAAGAAATGAAAAATACAAAATGTCAGAGCAGGTCAGTCCCAGGTGGGAACAGACTTGCAAGCAGAATAAGAGTGTCTGTACACAGATGTGCATGTCCGTGCACATGTGTGTGCAAGAGGGTGTGCAATTCTGCTTTGAAAATATGAAATATCCAATATCCAGTATAAAACGCCCTCATGCCATGTGTTGCATCTGAATACTATTACTGCATGAAAAGCCTGCCGTGAAGCAGGTGGCTCTCTTGACAGTGTAACTATTTCCTGGAGCAAACAGGTCCCCTGTGGCATATGTAGTCTCTCCTTTTGTTATGGCCAGAAGCCCCCAGCAGCTGTATTGAGGATGCCCTGCACCTGGGCACCCAGGTTGGGTTTAAATGTGTTCGACACCTCAGTGATTTAGCAGGTGAAGGAAAGAATCTCTATTTGGACATCTTGCAAACACACAAGTAAAATGTAAATGTTAAAAATTACAACTAGAAATTGTGTGCATGTTTGATTTTCTTTAAATCCCATCCATTTACCCATCCACCCAGCTCCTTCACACGGTTTCAAAACGCCTGGAGGTGGTACACCTTCCACACCTGCTCCGGCGGCCCGGGCACAAGGCAGCGTCCCTGGCTGCAGCACCGCGGCGAGGGCCACGGAAGCCTACTCTGCGAGAGGCACTGCTTTGTTTATTCTCTTCCTGCTTTTAATTCTGTAGCAAACAAGAGCAGAATACCCGTGTGAAGGTTCAGGAATTGAAAATATCAAATATCTGCAGAAATTGAAGAATTAGGAGCAAAGAAGGGAACACCTTGTGCTTGGTGTCACGTGAATGCCCTAGTAGGGCAGAACAAATGTAAAGGAATCTTTAAAACACACATAATGAAACTGGATGAAATTCAAAACAAGGCAGAGCTTATCAGAGGAGGAAGCTCTGCCCACCAATTTAAGGATTACAACAAAAGGATGCGATGTTTGCGCACATACTCAATTAACTCTGTGCTCACTCTCATGCTTGCCAGTGGAATCCTTGGCTGCCTGCTTAGTGGGTCAAGGCTTGGTCAAAAATCCTCATCCTGCAAAGGGAAGCAAGGGTGGCTGCTTCATGCAACCACTAGCTGCCATCTGTTGCACACCTACTATGTGCCAGGCACCGTGCCAAACATGACAACATCTCTAGGTGGGGAGGCGGGTCCGCCTGTAGACAGGCACTTTCCAGTCAGCAGGGAGTGACAGGCGGTGCAGGGTTCCTTCAAACACAGTGAAGAATCTGGGGTCATCAGGACAAATGTCCTCATTGCAGCCCAGGTACCGTGATGTCCTCAAGACGATGGGTCTTGTCAGAGCTCACAGGAGGCTGGGACCCAACCCATGTAGTTAGGAAGAGGACTCGAGTGTCCAGGATCTCATCCCAGCCCTGAGCCGAGCCCTGGGCAGTTACCCTTAGGTACCCCACTTCGGGGGCTCGACACTCTCTGACACTACTACAGACAACACCTCCCAGATCCCATTTCCTTACACCAATGGCACAGGCCACAAACAACCAGCATCTCAGCCAACAGTGGACAACACTTGAGCATATGAGGAAAGAGCTCAAGGGTCAGTCAGATCGAGTCCCAGCCCAGTCTCCATTCAGCTGTGTGTCTCTGGCCGGGTCAAGCAACCTCTCTGTGCTTCTGCTTCCTTATGTAAGGGTGACCACAGTAGCAGCTCCTGCATCCCAGGCTGACCATAAGGAGGTAAACAAATGAAGACTAATTTTTTAAATACAGGTATCCCCCACTCCCCACCTGCACTCAGCACTCTGGGCCTCACCTTCAGATTAGTCCCAGACATGCTGGGATTATAGCTGGGGATGCATTTATAGTTGGACGTGGATAGACTTGACATTTTAGCAATAATGCGTGTTGCAATCCATGAAGGGTATTCTCTGTTTGTTCAGGTTTTCTTTATTTCTCTTCAGCCATGTTCTGCATGTCTTGTTTATCTTTTGTTAAATTTAGACCTTAGGATTTTATAGTTTTGATGCTATTACAAACTGAATAAGTTAAAAGTTTTATTTACAAATTATTTGCTGCTACTATATAGACATATAAGTAATGGTGGTGTCTGATCTTATATCCAGACAAAGATAAACTCCTATTAATTCTAGTAAGTGTCTTGAAGATGCATTGTCAGTGAATAGAGATATGGTTTTACTTCTTCCAGACTAATCCTTCCGTCTTCTATTTCATTCTTGCTTTGTTTCACTAAGACTGCCACTAAATGTGAAATAGAAATGGTTAGAGAGCTACCTTCCTTCCCTTCTTCCTGGTCTTAAAGAAGCATTAAGTATTTTCCATAAGGACGATGTTAGCTGAGGTTTTATATCAATGCCTTTGATTGCTTTGCGTTTTATCTTGTATGAATTTCGAATATTGGTAAAGGCTCTTTCTGCTCCATTGTGATGTTCATATGGTTTTCTCCTTTATTTTTGTCATTGTGAATTCCATTGATTTCTAGCCTAATCTTGCATTCCTGGGAAAAAAACATTCTTTTTATACATCTATGGGTTCAATTTAATAGTATTTAGTTTACATTTTTTGCATCTTTTTATGAAAATGTTTGTCTATAATTTTCATATCTTAGAACATCTTTGCCAAGTTTTGAAGTAAAAGTTAAGCTGGCCTCATACAACAAGTCAGGAAGGTTGTGACCCTAGCCGGTTGGGCTCAGTGGACAGAGAGCATCAGTCTGTGGACCGAAGGATCCTGGGTTCAATTCTGATCAAAGGCACATACGTCATTACAGGCTCCTCCCCGGCCTGGGCCCTGGTCAGGCCTCCTGCAGGAGGCAACCAATCATGTGTTTATCTAGCATTGATATTTCTCTCTGTCTTTCCCTCTCTCTTCCACTCTCTAAAAATCAATGAAAAAATATCCTCAGGTGAGGAATAATAATAATAATAATAATAAGTCAAATCTGGGTAGCAATCCCCTCCAAATTTTTGGCTGACTCCTGACTGCATGCATGGGGGAAGGTGCCAAGGATCCCAGGGAAGAAAAGCAGCAGCTCGAGGCAGGAGGAGCTGAGCAGAGGTGGCAGAGGTTCTGTTCTCCTTAGTTTTGGGAATAATTTATGAAATTTTGGCTTTATATCTTCACTAACTATTTCATAGAATTTATTTTTGAAGCTGTCTAGCTCAGGAGTTTTCTTTGTGCAAAAGTTTTTTTGTTTTATTTTTTATATCAAATTCAATTTCTTTAAAAAATATAGTTATGTCAAAAGTGTTCAGTTCATTAAAGTTCTCACCTAGGGGAGAAATATAGGCCTCTTCAAATTTTCTGTTTCACCTTGTGTCAGTTTTGGTAACTTGAGTTCCCAAATAAGTTGTTTATTACATAAGTTGTAAAATTTATTAGTATAAAATTTTTCATAATGTTCCAATATTATACTATGAAAATGTACATAATTTATATTGATATCCTCTCTTGTATTCCTGATAGTGGTAATTCATGATTATTTTTCCTTTGATCAGTCTTGCTAAGGTTTTGTCAATTTTATTAATCTTTTCTAAAAATACCTTGTCTTTTCTGACTTCTTTGTTTTATTATTTTTTTCTCATCTTTGTCATTTTCTCCCTCCTACTTATTTTGGATTTAATTTGCTCATCTTTTTTAAACTTCTTAAGGTAAAATCTTTGACATTTCTTGGAAAAATTTATTTTTTTCTAAAGTGAACATTTATAGTTGCAAGTTTCCCTTTAAGCTCATCTTATAGATTTGATATGTTATATATTACTCAGTTTGAAATATTTTCTAATTTCCCTTGTGATTTTTTTGAACTCATGGATTATTTAAAAGTGTGTTACTTCATTTGCAACTATTTGTGTATAATTAGTTTGAGTTCTAATTTAAGTCCACTGTGATCAGAAAATAAATATACTCCCTAAGATTTCACTTATTGGAAATAGTTAAGACTTATTTTATGATCCAGCATGGGAGCCATAGTGCTTTGACATTCTAGAATTTCCATTTGGTTCTTTTTTTTTTTTTAATATATTTTTATTGATTTTTCACAGAGAGGAAGGGAGAGAGACAGAGAGTCAGAAACATCGATGAGAGAGAAACATCGATCAGCCGCCTCCTGCACATCCCCCACCGGGGATGTGCCCGCAACTCAGGTACATGCCCTTGACCGGAATCGAACCCGGGACCCTTCAGTCCGCAGGCCGACGATCTATCCACTGAGCCAAACCGGTTTCGGCCCATTTGGTTCTTTAAAACGTAATTTTTGTTTCTCTGCTGCGATTCCCTGTTTATGCCTTGTGACTATATTTTTCTTGAATTCCCGGAACATATTAAAGTCATTGTCTTCTAGTTTCACCCTCTTTCATTATCTGAGGTTGGTTTCTGACTGCTTTTTTTATACCCGAGTCACATTTTCTTGTTTCTTTGCATGGCTAGTGTTAACGTAAAAAAACATTGAAACCTGTAAAGAATTTTTGTGAGTTTATTTGAGCCAAACTGTCGACATATGCCGGGAAGCAGAACCTCAACGAATTGAGATAATGCTCCTGAGAATGGTGAGGTTACATTTGTATTTATACATTTGCAATCAAGGGAGGGACATAGGTGGGTTACATGAAATTCATTGGTGATAGATTAAGGAGGAGGGATAAAGCAAAGCAGGGAAACCCCTGGGATTGGATAAAAAGTAAAATGATGGACACATACTTAGGTGGGTGCAGGATCAATTAACATGATAAGGAAGGAATTTGTGACATCTGTCCTGGCGCCCAGCACATTTGGTTGTGCCCCAGGGGCTCCAGAAAAAGGGAAGTTACAAGTTACCCAGACATTTCAAGGGTATGTTATCATAGATGCAAAAAGACAGGTAGGCTCAGTTAAGGAAAAGGTTGACCTTGTCAGTGAAGATACTGGCCTAGGACGTAACTGCCCACCATAACTGCTTTAGTTAAAGTTTAATCTCAGACCATCCTTTGTGGTTACTTTAGGTCTCTGAGTTTGCAAGACTGCCATGCAGGCCTCCCCTGAGCCTGTCAGGTCAGCATGTGGCCCCTTTCGTCCACACTAGTAACTTTTCATTGTAAGCTATTGTATAACGGTCACTGTTGTCAGTACGTTGTAGAGACTCTGGATTATGTTGTCTTCCTCTGAAGAGTGCTCAATCTTGTTCTAGCCGGTTGTTTACCTGGATGAACCCAAGCACACGCTCTTTTCTGCAGTGGACAGGAGCTGCCACCTCTGCTCAGCTCCTCCTGCCTCGAGCTGCTGCTTTTCTTCCCTGGGATCCTTGGCACCTTCCCCCATGCATGCAGTCAGGAGTCAGCCAAAGATTTGGAGGGGATTGCTACCCAGATTTGATAGCTTTGTTGTCTGCGGCTTTCCCCTTTTTGGGATTTTATCCTTCATTTTCGGCATCTGACTTTCAAGCCAGAGCTGCAGCTTCCTGCCTGGGTTGTAGCAGCCCCAGGCCATCCTGACCAGGGGTGCCATCCGGCAAAAAGCTGTACACGTGAATCTTTCCTGTTGCAATTCTATTCTTTCAGGGGTTGCCTGTATTTATGTTTCTGCCTTTTAGTTGCTCTCTAATATCTTCAACTAGTGTTTTATATTTTTTTCCAAAATGTATACTTATCATCTATGGGAGAATTACTCTGATATAAGCTACTCTGCCATTTACAATGCACAATTTTTGTGCAATTTTTATATGCCCCCAATTTTAATTTTAAAATCATTGACATTTATTTACATTTATGAATGGGATTTACCAGTTTCTTTTCTTTTGCTTCTTTCATTTCACTCCTTCCTTCTGAATGAAGTATATACTCAGTGGTTATTTCAGGGAGAGTGTGTGAGTCCACCCTCTCTTTGTAGTGTTGATATGTCGAAGAGTGCCTTTATTTTACCCTCATTCTGAGTGATAGTTTAACTGATGGATTAATGTGACTGTTACTTGCCTTTCACACAATGAAACCATGCCCCATTGTTTCCCGGTATGTATTGCTATGGATGAGAAGTCTGCTGTAGTCTCTGGTTGCCATACCTTGTTGGGTGTGAGGGACCATCTTACACGCATCCACACAACCTCTCAGACTCACTTGCCTTCTGGATCCTAAGTATTTGTTTCACCTAGTCTTTGCTCTTCATAGATACCTAAGTATCTAAGATGCATCCATATCACACTTCCTGGAAAGAGTTACTCACCTATATATACTCATCAATCAAGAAAGTTATGCCTTCTAAGTCACTAGTAGGAAAAAAAGTCAAAGAAAACATTGCATTGTTTTAGGACATGACACAATTAGGAATGACATTTCAACTTACATTAGATCTATTTGGGAATGAGACAGAAGTATCAGGACACCACAAGAAGGAACAACAGAGGCTCATTGTCCCTTTATTCCCTAAGGCAATGCTGAGCAATTTATGAGTTCCCACCCACCCTCTTGCCTTCTGCCAAAGGTAAGATTTTTAATGGACTGAACAGTTTGGGTCCTGATTGTGTTTGCCTTCCTGGTGAGAAGGCACAGAGGAGTGTTCCTACAGCCTAGAGCCAAGCTTTGGGGGAACAACTAGACGTAGGTCCCAGAAGGAGGAGGTGTTCTTGCTACTCTCAGAATCTCCCTTTAGGAATCTGTGATAGCCAGTCATAGCTATCTTTCTTCGTCTGGGACACTTGAGAGCTGGTTTCTTTTTGTTTCCCTTAAAATACAAGTGGCGAAGGGTGCTACTGGAGTAATCTTAGGGCCAAGATCCATGAGGTGCCTCTCTGGACCCCTGAGGCTGAGGCAGGCAGATTTCCCCAACTCCGTGCCATGCAAACCCAGCAGACCCCAGGATTTGGTCTTTCTTTTCCAATGCCATATGCAAAGGAATCAGATCACTTAGACATGCCCTGCCTGTTCACAAGACCTAAAACACAGCTGACCTAATATTTCTGGAGGCCATTTTCCAACTGAATTGGAACGTCTTGAAGGAGGGAATAAAGTCAATTTAAGGCTGGGTAGAATGAAGCACCTGTTACGGAAAGAGAAAATGCTTCTTTTAGAAGTGGGTAAGAGAGGATTCTGGGAAGATAACAGAGAAGTAAACAACAGAAATGGCCCTGGCTGGTGCGGCTCAGTTGGTTGAGCATCATCCCATGCACTGAGAGGTTGATTCCTGGTCCGGGCACATGCCCGGGTTGTGGGCTCCATCCTTGGTGGGGGGCATACAAGAGGCAGCAGATTGATGTTTTTATTCCTCTCTCTAAAATCAATAAAATTATATTTAGAGATTTTTTAAAATAAAATATAAACTCGAGAACATGGTAGAGCCAGTCCCACCTCATGACTCATTCCAGAATTTTCCTGGCTATTATTTATTTAGTCACAAAATTTTTTATTTCATTTATTTAAACTTAAAAAAAGATCCAGTATACTTAAAAGTATTCTTTTGGCATTTTTATTGGGATCACCTTAAATCAATAGACTTACTCAGCTACATTTTTATCTTCATGATACAAAACCTTTGTGTTCAAGAATTATATACTTGGGTTTCAACACCACATGCCGGCCCAGGGCATTGTCCCCAGCCCCATCTGCCCCGTGTGCTCAGGCTTGACCAGGCAGGATGCCCCACCCTACCTTCAGACCTCTGGTCAGGGCTCTTCACCTGGGCGCAGGTAAATAGGAGCCAGCTGGGATGAGGGCCCAACAAGCCTGAGCCTGCCTTGGAGGGGGAGGGCCTGCCAAAAGCAAAGGCCTGGGTTTGCTCTGAAGCCGAGGAGCTCCAGAGAAGGCTGGAGGGGGCTTTGTGAGGCGCACAGCTTGCTGCAGACCCCACATGGGAACGACACCGCTGCTGTTGCATTTGCAGGTAATGTTATCAGGTATGATCCCTTCCGGGGGTTTCCCCATCCCACAGCAATACTCCAAACAAAGGCTGAAATACCTGATAAAGAACCCATTAAACCCCATTTCTTCATCTGCTTTTATTTTATGTGTCAGGCAGAACTTAATCTTGTGGGGACGGGCAGCCCCTTATCTTCCCAGCACAGGGAAATGGGCACCCCATCCCGGCAAAGGCTTTGAACTCCTGTAGGGAGAGAGCCAGTCCTAAGGAAGGCCGGCTGGCCAGAATGAATGAGCAAGGAAGGAACCAGGAGCTTATCTGGAGATGACCTGGGGGTCAGGGAGCTGCCTACCACATGGCTGGTCAGTGGAGAGAAGGTAGTAGGGAGGTAAAGGGTGGAGCAGACTCAGTTCTAGGACGAGGTGGCAGGAAGGAATTGGGGGCGGGGGCAGGGTGCTGCATTGACCAGGTCGCCACCAACTGTGAAAACCCACGGTGGGTATTCAGAGACTGGTTGGGAGCTCGGCACCTCATGCCCAGCATGTGGGCTGGGGGTCTTGTCTATGCGCCTTCGCATTGCTGGCCTGGCTGATGGGCACTGGCCATCCATGGGCACTCGTTAGCTGGGGCCCAGGGCCAGCACTGACAGCTGCGGGTCCCGGTGGCCAGCCCGCAGTGGCTCTCCGTGCAGGCCCCTTCCTCATCGCCCTGTGGACCCTTGTGGCCCTTTTGTCCCTTGTGGGTAAGCTCACCGTGTAGTTTGAGTGTTTCCACTCTTTTTGCAGAACAAGCCTCTAAAAGCATCTGCGTGCTGTTCGGCCTCCAGGGCCTTTCTGGTTTTGGTTCATGATTCCTGTGCCTTGTGAATATTCTGCAAGTAAACACTGTTCTTCTGGAGCAGCAAATGGGCCTTCCAGGCCCAAGTGAGTGCTGATCAGCACTGGTCACTCACTGCCCCCCCCACACACTCTGAGACCCGACACCCTCTCTGGCCAGCTCAGTCCCACACCTACCCAGCAGGGTGAGGAGAAGGCTAAGTAAGTCATGGAGCCTGCTGAGGTTCCAAGAGCCTCTTGGAAGTGGAATGGCTTAGTTGAGTGCACACAGGCACTGTCCTGGCCTATGCCGCGGTCCAAGGAACCCTCGGCGGCAGTGGGTGGAGGGCCTGGCTGCTTGGCTGCCATGTATCTCTGCACAAATGTGAGCAGAGAAGGCCCTGCTCCCTTGCACAGGAGTCAACTGACCCCTTGCAACTCTTGGTACCTTTGTTTAGCATTTTTTTTTATATTGAATATGAAAAGATTCATGCCAACCACCATTTTCATAAGTTTCGGAGTCCGGATTCATGAGTGTTAACTCCTTATGAAGCATGCAGCCTCTTGGTAAGATTGCACAGGACAAATAACTCAGCTGAAAGGGTAAATTGAAGTTTGGGGCTTTATATGAAATCAAATGTGACCAGATTAAGAAGAAAAACAAAGTATATGCAATTATGTCTGATTCCAATGACCCCCTCTTCACAAAGTGAATTGATTTGTCTCTAACGTTTCCTGGTCTGTGCACCAGACTGGTGGACCATGAGTGTGTGCGCCGTGGCTGGCCAGGAGCCGGCAGGGCGAGGGATCTGGAGGCTGAGGGTCTGGTCCCAGCCCTGCCTGCTGCCGATGGCCATGTGTCCTTCCAGAATGGCAACACTGGCTGACCCTCTGGTAGCAGTGTCCTACCCAGGGCACAGGTCAATGAGGAAATGAAGGGGAGGTGCTTTGCTAATTGCAGAGATGCCTACAAAGAAGGCTGTGCCAAGCATGCAGGGCCATCAGCAGAGAGAAGTTTACCCCAGCAACCACACACACACACACACACACACACACACACACGTGCAGCAACATCCCTCTGCTCCCAGTCAGCAAGAGCCTGCCTGGCCTAGGTGGAGCCCCACATTTGTCTGCCTAAAGCAGGCTTGTGGCATAAGGGAACGCTCCATAGGTACCCAGCTCCGAGGAGTGGGAGCAGTTTATCCACTGTTCAGGGAACTTCCAATTCCAGACCCCCATCCCTTGCCCACCATTCTGAAACCCAGATAGACAGCACTGGATACTAGGAGTTTCCTGAGTTTGGTGCAAAATCTGGCATGAACTGTATGTATACTAGTATGTTCCTTATTTCTCCCTGAGAACATTCACAAACGTGTTTGATTTGCGTGCTGTCTGGGGCATCATCTCACATATGTACAGTGATGCACAACATTCACTCCTAAATCCTAAAAAGGCCTGCATCCCAAAGCCCTTTTTCCCAAGGGTACATAAAGGGAGCATGGACGTGGTTTTATGTTCCTAAGTAGTGGAATCTGAGTTGGGGGATTTCTCATCATCCTTCGGGAAAATTCATCCATTGAGCAGCAAAGGCATACCCCCTGGCTGCAACAGGAGAGGCTCAACCACTTCAGTACCAGTGAACTTCCGGGTAATCGGTGTTACCGGCCGGACAACCAGACCTCGCTTCTTGTCTTCTTGAAGGAAAGATTCCAATTTAGAGACAAAGGACAGCAAAGCAAGCAAGAATGTACTGGCCCCGGCAAAAACACATTTAGGATAGGAAGGCCATAGAAGAAGCAACGGGAGAGCCTAGGCTGGGCTGCTTTGGCTCACTGGGAATCAGAGGAAAGGGGCCTTGGAGACAGGTTCAGGGGGTGAGCCTGGGAGGAACTGGCGCTGCCCATTGTGAGTTTGTGGGGTCCCTGGAGTTTAGGAGAAGCGTGCCTGTGGGGGAAGGAGAAAGAGAAGGGAATTGCATGGACGTGCTCCCTGGAGGGAAAGCGTGCTGGATCCTTCATTCTGAGGGTATTGACCTCTCTCTTGCAGAAGGAAATCTGAGAGGAGGTCTCAGGGGAGGGTCTCAATAGAATATTCATCAGCTTTCCAGGTGTGCTCTTTCAGGGTTATGGTCTCCACTGATTGGTCTGTGCCAGGGCAGGGAGTCATTAGTCCATGCAACTGGTCCTGAGGCAGCTACTGCATCACTTGCCCGGTTTTGCTGCTTTTCTGAGCCTGGAGCTGAAATACAATGGAGGCCCAGATGTTATCCCTAGGGAGGAAAGGTCAGGGGGCTAAGCTTGACCAGTGATATGCTAGGGATAACCTGGGGGCGAGGTCCTTGTTTTCCCTGTTTTGCCCCTTGCTGGGCATCCGGAGCTTTCTGTCCTGGTGACCCTCCGTACCTGGCCCATTGTCCTTGTGCTGCTCATGTCTGTCTAACTGCCTATTACAACTGGGGCTTTTTAGGAAACAAAAGGGTGTCTGTGAACCCTGAGCGGCCAGCTTCCTGAGGCTTCTGTGCAAACTGCATGGTCGCGCCCACAGAATTCCCTCATGAAGCAGATCTAGGGGTTCTGATATTTGAGGATAGATTTGGATTTGGCAGATTTTTCTTCCGTTTGCAATGTGACCAGCAAGCTCCAAGGGGGCCAGAGGAGGCCAGGAAACAGGTTTTAGAGCTGTAAGATATGAAGGGGTGTGGAGACCGCCCAAGGCAGGGAACCCTGAACAACTGTTCCAAGTTCTCGACTGGCCACCTGCACCTCAGGGGGCCATCTGGTACTACCTGAACCTCTGCCTGGAGTGGTGGGTGTGGGTGTGGCCACAGTTATGGATCCAAGAGCTGGAGTGGATGTGAACCAGACAGAGAAGGTGTTCACCACTGACCAGTAGCTCTACAGGGATCTGACCGTAAAGGATGAATGAAAGGGAGTGGCCTGGGAGACCTCCAGGGAGGGCTGAGGGAGAACACAAAACCATCCAGGACACTGACAACCCTTTCCTTAAGGAGGAGAGGCTTGGAAACAGCCGGGCCAAGCCTTGGAGGTGGGATAAGTGAATGGGGACCTAGGGTGGGTTCCTCAGGGTGGGAGGGTCTGGGGGAAGGAAAGTTTGTCTTCTAAAATAGGAGGGAGTCACAGCTTGTCTATAGGCCAGTAGGGATCGTTCAGCAAAGAGAGAAGAGGGTGCTGGCCTGGGGCCTGAGCTGGGCTGCAGCTGTGCGTGCACCTGCAGGAGGTGGTGGGCAGGAGGAAGAAGGAAGCAGGCAGCAGGAGGGCACAGGATTGATTTAAACACAGGAGCCTTTGCCAAGTGGGTACTACGGTGATGAAGTCGAAATGGAAGGAATCCAGGGAAATGTGAGGGTGTGACTGTATTAGGGGGCGGGTCCGTGGGGGCAGGGAAATCTGAGGGTCAGTGGCCTGGAGGTCCCTGCTTTTGGGTGGTCAGGGAGTAGGAGGCTTGTGGTTGGGTTGGAGGGGTGCAGAGATTTGCAGGACAAGGTCTAGGGAGTGACCGTGGGAGTGAGGGGCTCAGGTGGGCAGAAGACAGACCCCTGGAGGGGAAGGGCTCAAGAAGGAGCCTATGTGCATTTCAACAGTGACAAAATTCAGTTAGGGATGAAGTGGAGAGAGTAACATTGAGTCAGAAGCCAAACTCCTGGAGAAATGAGGGGGAAATGACCTGGCAAAGGATGTTATACAATGACCTGGGTGTTTTGGCAAAGAGAAGAAATGGTCTGGAAGCAGTGGAAGGATTTTAGGAATCAGGAGGGGGAGAGAATGGGGTGAGCAGAACCAGGTGGATATGCACTGTATGAAATGAGGGTGGTCCAGGAGTCTGTACCCTTGTAATGGGTGGAGATGGAGATAACAGACATGGAGGGACTCGGTCTGGAGGATTCAGGGCAGAGAGGAGGAGGGGCTCTGAGTGTGGGGGAAGGGAAGGCAGTGTCCTCTTCACCCAGACGACAGGGGTGGGTGCAACCTTAGCCCCATGCAGCCCTCCTCCTGGCGATGTACTGAGGTAGAAGGTCTAGGGGTGACAATTTGGAATGACTGGACAGTTCTCAGGCGTGCTTACAAGGGCTTCAGGCTTCAGGACTGGAGCTACTACCATGAGTGTGCACAAGCATGGATGTTCGGACAATGCACATTCAGGAGGGACTCACAGGAGCTAACCTCTACCTGTGCCTCAGCTTCTGTTCAGAGATGGAGACTTCAAAGTGCCTCTCCAGCAGCTGTGTGAACTGTGCGAAGGTTCCTCTAATGACAGACAGAAAGGGCTTCATGGACGTCACTTCCCAGGTCCCCGAGAGAGGCCCCCTCTCACCAGGTGTGAGCTGTCACAGCCACAGCTGCAAGTGTTGGCAGGCCAGTGGGTTGGGTGGGCACCACCCACATCTCCACAGTGGACGCTGCTTCTCTGCAGTGGGCTGTCTCCAGCACTGTTACTCTTAAGTCTTCCTGCACTTGTTCCTGCTGGAATGTGCAAGAGCTTTGCTGGTTAAGCACGTGGTCGTGGGCTCATGAACTTTGGTAGATAATGCCTAACCTAGAGTAGTCTCGCCAGTGGTGAGGGAGATCCCCATGCTCCATGGCCCCATACCTGGTATTAGCAGACCTTTGAATTTTAGACATTCAAGTGGTTCTCATTGTGGTGTTGTTTGCATTGTCCCAATTGCTGATGAACTTGGATTTTCTTTACGCTGATATTTGTTGATTCTATTGTTCACTTCTCTTGTTCTCATTTTACATAGCTCTTTACATAACTTGGATACTTATCCTTTGTCGCTCACACATAGTCACATATTTTCTCCAACTCTGGCTTACCTTTTCCTCTGAAAACCATGTCTTTTTGAATGACTAGTTCTTAATTTTAATATAAAATTTATCTATATTTTATGGTTAATGTATTTTGTGTCCTATGTAAGATATCTTTCCAAATGGATGCCTAGTTTTTTGTTTGTTTTTTCCATACAAACACTCATTTGTTCCAACACCTTTTACTTACAAAGACCATCCTTTCTCCACTAGCCTGCAATGCACCTTTGTCACAAGTCAAGTGTCCATATACCCTCTAACTAGGCTCTTCGTTTCCTTCTATTCAATCTCATGCTAGAACCCAGCTCTCTTAACTGCTATGGTTTTATTAGTCTGGACACCCAATAGAGTATGTTCCCCTATGGTCTTAGTCTGCTGTAGCTGCTATAACAAATAACACAGGCCGGCAACTTAAACAACAGAAACTTATTTTCTCACAGACCTGAAGTCTGGGAGTCCAAGATCAAGGTGTCAACAGGGCTGGATATATCTAATATAGAGAGAACTCCTAAAACTCAACAACAAAACACCCCAATTCAAAAATGAGCAAAAGACTTAAATAGATAATTCTCCAAAGAAAATACACAATTTTTTTCCAATGGAAGTCCATGACAATGGTCATTAAGGACATGAAAGCACTAGCCGATAGGAAAACGCCAATAGAAACTATAAGGAGATACCATCTCACAACCATTAGGAAGGTTTCTATAGCACAACAAGAAACAGAAGATAGCAAGTATTGTCGAGGATGTGGAGAAATCTGAACCTTTATACACTGCTGGTGAAATATAAAACATTGTGGAAAACAGTATGGTGGTTCCTCAAAAAATTAAAAACAAAATTACCATATGACCCAGCAATTCCACTTTTGGGTATATACTCAAAAGAACTGAACGCAGGATCTGGAAGAGACATTTGGGCAGCCATGTTTATGGCAGCATTATTCACAATAGCCAACAGGTAAAAGTAACCCAAGTGTCTATCGACAGATGAATGGACGAGCAAAAATGTGATATACACAAACAATGGAATGTTATTCAGCCTTAAAAAGGAAGGAAATTCTGACACATGTTAGAACATGGTTAAAATCTTGAGGACTTTATGCTAAGTGAAATAAACCAGTCACAAAAAGACAAATACTGTGTGATATCACTGACATGAAGTACCCAGAGCAGTCAAATCCATAGAGACAGAAAGTAGATGGTGGGTGTCAGAGACTAGGGTAAAGGGGTGGGGGAGTTAGTGTTTAATGGAGATAGAGGTTCATTTTGGGGATAAGAAAAGAATCCTGGAGATGAATAGTGGTGATCGTTGCACAACAAATGTCAGTGTGCTTAATGAGCTCTGCATTTAAAAGTGACTAAGATAGTAAATTTCATGTTTTATATAGTTTACCACAATAAAAAAACATTGGGAGAGAAATGTCAACAAACCTAAGGTTGAGAAACCCTGGATGAAGCTATCCCAGAAACCTATTAATGTCACTCCTGAGTGCTCAAGCCAATATTAAACCCTACCTGAGTGTTTATGACCATCCCAGCCGAGTCCTCCGCCTCCTCCCCTGGGCCAGCACTCAGAGAGCCCGGGTCCACACCTGCCCAGGCTGGCATGTCTGCTTCCTCATGCATCCCATAACTTGTTATCTGCCCCTGTATCCCCATTGCAGTGGTCTCCACTGTTCCTCCCCACCCCCCCTCCCCGGGGCTGTTCCCTCAGCCCTAGGAACCCTCTGTGTTGTGTGTGTGGGGAAGCTCTGCTTTTGCTTATCTGAAAACACCTTTATTTGCCTTCATTTTGAAGTAGATTTTCCATGAGTACAGGACTCCAGGTGGCAAAGTTTCTTTTCTTCCACTACTTTTAAGATATCATTCAATTTTCTTCTGGCTTTATAATTTCAAGGTCAGGAAGCTTAGATTTCGTATGAATTTCTAGCAAGATTTCTTATAAAATCACTCATTAAGATGGTATTACATGGGCTCAGGAAGAGGCAAATAATAAAACTGGCTTCTTCAAACAAAAGCTTTGGATTACTTGTCTTTCTCGTATTGATTTACAGAAGTTCTGTTTTTTCTGGACACTAATCTTTTGTCCATTTTATGAGTTGCAAATACCTTCTCCTAGTCCAGTGATGGCGAACCTTTTGAGCTCGGCGTGTCAGCATTTTGAAAAACCCTAACTTAACTCTGGTGCTGTGTCACATATAGAAATTTTTTGATATTTGCAACCATAGTAAAACAAAGACTTATATTTTTGATATTTATTTTATATATTTAAATGCCATTTAACAAAGAAAAATCAACCAAAAAAATGAGTTTGCGTGTCACCTTTGACACGTGTGTCATAGGTTCGCCATCACTGTCCTAATCAATAGCTTTTTTTTAAAAAAAAAAGGTCTGTTTTCTTGATGAGTAGCTTTGAACATTTGAAATTAATTTACTGTTAAATTTATCCTTTGAGTTGTTTTATTTCATTTATGGTATCCACCCGCCCCTGCCAGGACCTCATGGTTTTTATTTAGCTCTTGTTTTAGCAAATTTGTTGAACTTAATCAGTTGGTTATAAGCTAATGATAATCTCAAAAGTGTGGAAACCAATGCTCTCATCTTGAGATGGGGTTATCTTGTTGCTCAAGATGCTTCCAGGGTCATAGTAGGGTGCTCAATGGTTAGAGCATCAGCCGGTGGACTAAAGGATTGTGGGTTCGATTCCAGTCAAGAGCACATACCTCGCTTGCAGGCTCAATCCTGGCCCTAGTGAAGGCGCATGTGGGAGGCAACCAATCGATGTGTCTCTCTCACATAGATGTTTCTCTCTCTTTATCTCTCCCCCTCCCTTGCACTTTCTCCAAAAATTCAATGGAAAAAATATCAGGTGAGGGTTAACAACAACAAAACAGATGCCTCCTGGCCCAACTCTTCCCCAGACTAAGGGGTGTCTACTCAGCAAAAGACCGTCTCTGTTGTCTCTTCTTAACTGTATCAGGGACAGAGAAGAACCTCCTAGGATCACACCACATCCATCCCTTTGGAGAGAACTGCTCGGTCAGAGAGATGGCACAGAGCTGTGTTTCCTTGCTTGTAAATAGCACAGTAATAGCATCCACCTCATTGAATGTGATGAAGATGAGCTAATACAACGTGCTTAGAGCTTCCCCACAGTGTCAGCTGTCATTTTTGTTTTCCTAAGGGGCAGATACACTGAGACCCTATGCAGTGTGGGTCGTCTGGGCCATGCAGGTGGTCTGGGCAATATGGGTGATCCATGCAATGTAGGTGGTCTATGCAGTATGATTACTAGTCTGTGCAGTGGAGGATGGGGGTAATCTGGGCAGTGTAGGTGGTCTTTACAGTGTAAGTGGTCTGTGCAATGTGGGTGGTCCTGGCAGTGTGGATGAATCTGGGCAGTGTGGGAATCTACATAATGTGGGTGGTCTGTAGAGACTGGGTGGCCTGGGCAGAGGTGAGGCTGACCATAGAGACATCAAGCTCTGTCCCTTTTCTCTGGAACCTCTGTGGGGTGTGGCATCTCAGCCAGGCCACAGTCACTGGGTATTGTCCAGAAACCCACTGCTCCTCCCAGTGGGCCTTGACCACCGCCGACGCTTGGAGAGGCATTGACTCGCCAGCAGGTGG
Organism: Myotis yumanensis; assembly: GCF_028538775.1. NCBI lineage: Eukaryota > Metazoa > Chordata > Mammalia > Chiroptera > Vespertilionidae > Myotis > Myotis yumanensis. Next base: position 29,081,192 of record NW_027223755.1, read on the forward strand.
CAGGCCGCCACTTCCCTGCCTGGGCCACCGGTGCAGAGGCCCTTCCTTGGCTGTTCCTTCTCTTCTGCCATTTAGTCCACAGCACAGAAGCAACTTTACTGCTCGGTCACTTCCATTTATTTGGGAATGTATGTGCATGATTTTCTTTTTTTACTTAATCAGAATTAGGGTAAGAGGTCAGAGTCCTGTGAGCAGAGCAGAGAGAACCCCACCAGAGATGTGCAGGAAGGGGTTCAGACTGAGTACGTTTCTATGATTCCATTTAATCTCCTTTGTTGGGTTTTGGCTGCTATTGGCTGTGTGTTTGTTGTGTTTTCACAGTTGCTTTAGGGATTACGATGCACATCTTAGGTTACCGCGCTCTACCTCCCCGTGGTGTCATACCAGCTAAGACCTTCACAACAGGTGCCTGTTCTGCATACCTTACAAATTCCACGATACATTGGCAGTCCGTCTCCATGTCTCAGGGATCACTATCTAGGTGGCCTGATGTCCAGTGTCTCCAAAACCTTTGTTCCATTTATTGTTCCCGTTTTCATTCGTCTCAGTAAGGCAGTAAGACTGGTCCCAGTTACTCCATCTTGACTTGCAGCTGGAGGGGAAGTTAACCCACTTTTAAAAATAACCCTTTTGATTTGTAAGTTGCGTGTGTTCACTGTAAAAAGAAAATCACACACTTGGAAGCTATAGGAAAGTAAAAGTTAATAAAGTAAATCCCATCCCAAATCCTACTCTCTAGAGCTAACTACACCTCCATCCATTTATTTTTCTGTGTGTATGCATTATATATTTCTCTTGTGCAGTTATTCACATGTACATATGTGGGTCCTGATTGTTTTTCTCCTAACATCATATAGGGAATATTTTCCTATGTCATTAAAACGCCTTGGGTCTGGCTGGTGTGGTTCCGTGGTTGAACAGCAACCTATGAACCAGGAGGTCACGGTTCGATTCCTGGTCAGGGCACATGCCCGGGTTTCAGGCTCAATCCCCAGTGGGGGGTGTGCAGGAGGCAGCCAATCAATGATTCTCTCTCATCATTGATGTTTCTATCTTTACCTCTCCCTTCCCCTCTGAAATCAATAAATATATATTTTTAAAAATTCCTTGGAATTTTAAAGAAAGCACAACATTCATCATTTGAACATACTGTAATTTATTTAATTGGCCCCATTATTTAGGTTGTATCCTTGTTTTTATCTTTGCATCTCATTGTTTCCTTGGGGTAGATTCCTAACAGTGAAGTTCCTAGATTAAAGAAAGCCTAGGGCAGGGGTCCTCAAACTACGGCCCGCAGGCCATATGCAAATACAAATATTGTATTTGTTCCCATTTTGTTTTTTTACTTCAAAATAAGATATGTGCAGTGTGCATAGGAATTTGTTCATAGTTTTTTTTTAAACTATAGTCTGGCCCTCCAACGGTCTGAGGGACAGTGAACTGGCCCCCTGTTTAAAAAGTTTGAGGACCCCTGGCCTAGGGCATAATATGATAGAAAACTGTGTGTGTGTGTGTGTGTGTGTGTGTGTGTGTGTGTGTGTGTGTGTCTGTGTCTGTGTCCGTGTGCACATTTTCTCCCCTTGACTGGTTGGGAGAAAGAGGCCCTTGCACTGTTGGCTTTACCACAACCTAAGTGCAGGTTAAACAAGTTTTCTTCGCGTGTAGAATGAGGAGATGGCTATGGTCATGAAGGCTCCTCTCTGTGATATTAAGACCCTCACTCAGAGGTCAGCAGGCGACTTTCCCACTAGGAAGACAGGAGAAGCCTCTCCGTTGCTGGAGCCCCAGTGGGCATCTCAGGAGCTGCTGGAGGGGACGAGGCCAAGGTCTGCCTCAGCTCCAAGATGTGATATGAAGCTGGACAATTCAGTAAATACAGCTAGACGGTAGCATTATTTGTTTATGCATTTTCACTTTGGGGCTCACATAGTTGACCATTTTAGTTGGCAGAGTTTCAGGAGAGTGGTGGGTACCAGACTGATTCGAAACAGACCAAAAGAGGTGAGGAACAGCCTGGAGGCAACCCCAAGTTCACGGAGGGCTGGGGCGGCACGCAGCAGCACCTCAGGCCTGTGGAAAAGGATTCCTCTACTGAGACTGCGTGACTTCCCTCTAGGCATTTGGAAACCCAAGGCTGGGACGGCAGTCATGCCTTCTGCCCGTCCAACGGCATTGAAGATGATGAATGGTTTCCCTCCAAGAGGTTGCCAGGACAGCTGTCTCTTCTCTGTCTTCATCTGCAAGCCCCACCCTCAGTCTTACCCCAGCATCACCTGCTCCAGGAAGCCCTCCCTCCACCCCCTGGCCAGGTGCCTTCCCTTTGGGGCCCACAGGGGCTCTCACCTCCCTAGCAGACCCTGCACAGAGCTGAAATGCCTCTGGAGCACTGTGAGAGCAGGAACCAAGTTCATCCACCTAGAAAACACGAGCCTGGCCCTTGCTGACACTTAGCCGGCCCCCTCGCAGGGTCTCCCTTTCTACAGGGGACACAGAACACGGGCTTTTGCGCAGAGAGCTGCTGGTGGTGAGTCGTCTCCCTAATACAGATAACGGATGGACCCCTTATAGACAAAGGGACAGGTCTCGTGGCCCCAAAGCTGTTGAAAGTGGCATTAGTGATTTTAGGTTTGCTGGGTTACTGTAATCAGATCTGAACTTACCAGGACTCTCAGAGTCCTAGCTGTAACAAGGTGTCTCATATAGACTGCACCCAATCTATAGACAAGTTTATCATGTGGCAGTATTAAAGTGATCACAAGATGGATATTTATTTATTGGAATAAATGGAAAACTATTCATTGTGCACTTACCACTAACAAACCCTGGTGAGTTGTGCCTGCAGGCTATTTGGTTGGGAGAGTCCCTGTGGTTAAGGTCTCAGAAAGAGGCTGGACACCACGAAGGCTACAGGACCAGGCACCTGGCTCCTGGTGCAGGTGTGGGCTTTCTCCACCTGTTGCCTGAGCTTCAGGTGAGTTTGGGTGCACCTGGGCTGTCAGCACCACACACGTCAGGCTGTCCCCACCGACAGGCCAGCAGCAGGAGCATCGTCCTGACCTGACTATTTGTGGGCCGGGCCGCCCTGGGCCGAGTCCCCTGTGGACCAGTGGAATCAACTCTGCTGGGCCTCACTACACTGCACACGTCCCACACGGCTTGCACTCCCACCCCGCCCCACAGCTATACCCAGCGGGTACACCCAGACAGGACAGCCTGCCAATGAGAGTGTTGGAACGCTGCCTGCCTCGCCAGCCCCTTCCCTAGCCAGGTTTCTTCCCCAAGCTGCTGACCACCTCACAGCCAGGGTGTCTGAGTTCAGACCCTGTGGGCTGAACTTGACATCTGAGCTGCAGATGCTCAGTGGCTGGACCCCAGCGCTGTCCTCTTCCCTATGTTGGGTTTAAGTCGTCTTGATCCTGGGACCCTCCATACACCACAGTAAGAGCCTGGCCCTTCCTGGCCCCCGGGGCTGTGTGAGCTGCTGGACTGAACTGTCCAGTCAGTGCCCCATGGTACTATGGCTGAGCCTGGGGACACCGAGGCTGCTGGGCAGCGCAGACAACACAGAGGGGCTCCCGCTTCTGTCATTTCAGTGATTCTGATGAAACAGTCAGATCTCCATTTGAGGGTACAGCTTCCTACTGTGGCGTGGTAGGTCCAGGGGGCTGGGGTGGATGGGTCGTGGGGTGCAAGGGGCCATGGCTGATCTTGCTCTCTTCCAGCTGCTTGCTCCTTCAGGTCCAGGGCAGGCCAGGGAGAGACCCTCACCTGCAGAGGTCCCCTGGCTCCTTGGAGGCCCCAGAGCATCCCCTCTACCTCTGGGCCCATACTTGGTTCTTCCTTCTGCCTAGGCGCTCCCAGTGCACCCTCAGGGGGCCCCTTGCCCCTCCAGGATGGACTTAGGAGTTTTACATTCGAACAGGCAGGAGGCAGCGGCGGGCGGGTACCATGTCCCTGATCACCAGGGAGTCCAGGGCCGGTGCTGAGCTATGGAGACAGGGTTCCTGCCTCGCTATCAGGAAGCAGGAAATCAGCGAGATAGGTCTGAGTGGCGGAGTCATCTGATGGCACAAAGTCCAAGCTTGTAACTCTGTGAACTTTATTGGCGGGAGGGGCCATCTTCCAGGCCCTCTTACCCCTTTTCTAAAAATGGTTTTGGCACCAAGTACATGTCCCAGTCCACAGCAAGGCCTTTCGGGGCACAGGACCTCCAGTGAGGCAAAGGGAGAGGACAGGGAAGGCCAGGAGAGCCTGAGCCGGGCCTCAGGAACAAGGCTGGCACTGGGTCACAGTGGGGCAGGCTAGCCCATCACCTGACCCCACAGCCACGTGCATGTGAACAAACCCCCAGCTCGGACCAAGGCTCCCAATGTCAGTGTTTGGACCACAAGATGACGGGCATGCGCAGGTGGACTTTCCTCCTGATAAGTCCCTGGCAACCGCTCCAGGCCTTGGCTGGGATAAAGTGGCTTTCTTCCACCTCCGTCCCAGAACTTCCCAAAGCTGCCTGAGGGGCAGAGGCTGAGCCTGCTGATAACTGGAGGAGCTCATTGTGGGCTTGTGGAAACACCCCCTCCTCTTGGGCCCCTTGGGGCCCAAGGCCTGTTACCAGAAAGGGACCGGCCCAGAGGGGGTCTGCCTCAGGCTGGCCTGTAGTTTGTGGGCTCTTAACTTCATGCAGGAAAGATTTCACAAGATGAGTCTAGGTGATTTTGAGAATACGTCTATTAAAGCTGGGGACAGTGGCAGGGCAGAAGAAGGGAAGGACTTAGGCAGGGCTGCGTTGGTTCTCTAGAAACGTTTAGGAAAGAAATAAGCCTACGCGAGGCTGCTTTGGCTCATTGAGAAATAAAGGTCACAGTGAAGGAGGTGAGCCATGGCAGGGCTTCCGTGGCTCACTGGAAAGCCAGAGAAAGGGGGACCTTGAGGACAGGTTCAGGGGGTTAGCCTGGGACAAGCTGCTGCTGCCCATTTCTCCCCTGGTTGCAAGATTCCTGGGGTCCCTTAGAGTTTAGGAGATGCAGGCCTGTGAGGGAAGAGGAGCGGGAAGGGAAAGGCATGGGGTTGCTCCCAGGAGGGAGAGAGTGCACTGGGTCCTTGTCTTGAGGGTTTTAAAGGCTAGGGGTTTAGGGGAAGTTCTAAGGAAGGTTCTCAATAGAATATTCATCAGCTTTATGCTGATGCACCAAAATGAGACTTATTCCCTTAACTCATCTGTCCTTGGGTGTGGTTGGCACAAATGGTACTAATTGGATTTCTGCTATCTCCCTGAGTAGGGTGATTTAAGCTATTTACCCACTGGTTGGGGAGGAGAAGTGTAAACCATTTACTCTTAAGTGTCCTTGGTTTAGGGAAGATAGGATTTTGCAATTTACTAGATGGCTGTAAACACTTGGCCGGTTAACTATGTCTCAGTTTCCCCATCCCACTTGTCCTGACTTACTAGCCTGTCTCAGGCAATTCTGCAGGCTCTGCTAGGTTGGGTCTTTGTGGCCTTGAGAAGCAGCCCCCAAAGACCTCCCCCCGCCCTCCATATTCCCTGTGCCTTCAGCTACCAGCTACTGGGCTCTGCAGGACCCTGGCAGGTGAGGGGTGGGCAGGTCAAAGGCCCTGTGCTGGAGTGGAGCCCTGAGAAAGAAGAACCCATGCTGGGAAAAGGAACGTGAGAGACTGATCAACAGCGCACCTCATACAGGGCTCCCCAGCACATCCTAAATGGGGTTCAATGTAGATGAGTTTTGGGGGACATCTTGGGACCAACATGCTTGCACAAAGGGGCAGATGCCTGCCAGCCCTGGGAGCACCTCCCACCTTGGGCAGGGAAAGAAGAGGTTCTTGGGCCCAAACTCCTTGCTGACTCAACAGGACCCAGCCTTTCCTCTCCCCACTCCCCTCCCTTCTGCCTGGCTCCAGTGCACAAACCCAGGTCTGGGGCCCATGGAAGTTGTTAGGTGCCTGATGCCCATATTCGGCGTGTCCTGGACCACCCCAGCAATCACACCCCTGGGGACAGTTCTGGCCATCTTAGCTGATGGCCATCATCAGTGGGCTCAGTAGTCATACAAACCCTGAGATTGCCCACAGCAGCCAGGGTCATCTGATTTCCATTCTCTATCCACTCACGTGTCCAGCCAAACATTGGCTCAGCAATGCCTGGCAGGAAGGGGTTTCTTAATGGCCAAATCTGAGTGGAAGAGTCTACGTGATGTGAGTCTTCAGCAGGTCACCTGCTCACACTCAAGATCGCACAAGACCTCTTTGTTCATGACTGACTAAAGGGTGCACAGCTGACAGTCATGCACAGATGGCTCGGGAGCCTCTGGGAGATGGGGGCTGCTCTTAGAAAAACAAGCCCTTTTTATGCACCTCTGGGTTTGGAGAGTTTATGCACCAGAGAACCTCTAGGACATATGTCAACACTCTGCCCTGAAAACAGACGGCAGGAGAAGGGCACAGCGACCTGTCCGGTAGGCACAGGGCACCGGGGTCCCCATCCAGCATAGGCTCCTTAGTGAGAGGTGACTTCTCTGGGTGGTCCATTTTGTTCTTCACCGAACTCATGTGATAGTTCGGATCCATCTCACGCCAGGCTGGACGAGCCCAGAGAACAGAAAGTGGTGTGGCCTGGGTGGCATGGGTCCTCAGGTGGCCTAGGCCGCCTTGAGTCTTGCTGAGAAACAGCCCTGACCTTGCTCAGAGGCCCCTGCAATGGCTCTTCATCATTAATAATGAGGAAGCGAGTCCATGTCACCCGATGTCTCCTGTCCCCAGGGAGAGGGCCACTATCCATGCCCACTTTTTGCTCACTTTCCAGGGGGCAGACCTGCCAGGCTGAAAACCCCCAAGTATCTGATTGTCACAGCTGCAGGCGCCCCCCACCCTCCCCATTCTACTCCCGTAAAAATGAAACAAGGTGAGGAGGTGGAAGGCACAGGGACCTGGGTCCTCCCACAGCTCAAGGGCCAGAGCCTTGAGCCTGCACTTGGCCAGCATGTTTACTTCCCTGCACTGGCCCTCACCTTCTAGCGAGTGAGGTTGGCTAAAGGTGACTTGATCATAAAACTATTTTTGGATCCTCAGTGCCCACGGCAGGAGCCCTGCCCATCAGAAGCCATCGCAGTGAGACACCCCTGTCCTTTGACCCGCTCCTGCCACAGCTGCTTTTTCTTTCTGTTCACATGACAGGCGGCATCCAGTTTCACTACTTGCTCCCGGAAGTTAATCTTTTCTCTTCTGCGGACGAGGGTCATAAATCAACGAGGCTTATGACTGAACGCGCAGAGAGAAGACTCCGGGTCTCCTCTCAGCCTGACTGTAATGCGAGTCCAGGTGGGCGGCCTTCTTGGTGGGAGTGGCCTTTATCAGCTGCCATTCCAGACCCTCCATCTGACCCTCCAGCTCTCCCCCAGGGCCCTTGCTGTGCAGGGTCCACAGCATGGCCCTGCTGAGGTCCTTGGCCCACCCCATTCCCGGACCACATTCACTCTGATGTCTGAAGGTGACAAGGACCCGAGGAGCATCCACAGAGGACACAAGCCCAGGGCAAAGTCTCCCACCAGGACCCAGAGCCGGTGTGTCCAGCTGGGGCGCTCACTTAGGCTGCTTCTCCGCCCGCCACCCAAGGCCCCTGCCTCCCACTGCCGTCCAGTGCCCCATGTCCATGGAGACTGCCTTTGCAGAAACGGCGAAGGCGTCATCGGCCCTGGGCTGTCTGAGCAGTCGGCACTGAGTGTCTTACTAACACGCAGTGAAGCAGCCCCGAGGATGTGCCCTCCACAACTTTAAGGCCAAAGAGACTGAGCAAAGCCTGCCTTCAGCATTGCGTCCCTCGGCCATTTGGAGGGGAGGGCACTGTGCCTTCCCAGTGCGGCTGAGGCACGAGGGGACCCTGGTCTGGAGTGCAGCCTGGTCACTCCTGCCCATGTCTGAGAAACCCTGTCCCACGGAGCTCCGAGTCAGGGGGACAGACTCTACATCCACTCCATTGTCCCTTCTAGACTCTTTTTGTTGTCTTTTCTTATTTTTCATAAGACTATTTTTTTAGAGCCATGTAGGTGGTTCTAATTTTTATGGCCTTGATGACATATGATGTGGAGCATCTTTTTCATATGTTTACTTGCTGTCTGTATCTCTTCTTTGGTGAGGTATCTGTCAAGGTCATTGGCTAATTTTTAATTTGAGTTGTTTGTTTTCATATTGTTGAGTTTCAAGAATTCATTGTATATTTAGCAGATTTGTCTTTCGCAAATATTTTCCTACTGTTTGTGGCTTGTCTTCTTATTCTCTTCAAACTGTCTTTTGAACAGCAGACGTTTGTAATTTTAATGAAGTCCAGCTTATTGCTTATATCTTTGGTGTCATATCTAAAAAGTCATCTTCATACCCAAGGGCATCTAGTTTTTCTCCTGTGCTACCTTGTAGAAGTTTTATAGTTTTGTGTTTTATAGCTAGGTCTGTGATCCATTTTGAGTTAATTTGGTGAAGGGTAAATGATCTGTGTCTAGATTCATTTTATTTATTTATTTTTTTTGCATGTAGATGTCCAGTTGTTTCAGAACCATTGGCTGAAGAGAATATCTTCACTTCATTGTGTTGCCTTTGCTCCTTTGCCAAAGATCAGTGACCATACTTATGGGATCTATTTCTGGGCTCTATTCTGTTTCATTGATCTATTTGTCTGCTACTTCACCAACACCACACTATGTTGGTGACTGAAGCTTTACAGCAAGTCTTAAAGCTGGGTGGTGTCAGCCTCCAACTTTGTTCTTCTCTTTCAATATTGTGTGGGCTGTCCTGGGTCTTTTGCTTCCATATAAACTTTAGATAAGTTTGCCCCAATCTTTGGGTTGTATCCTGGGTGGTGTTAATGCTCACCTGCCCCAGCCCCAGGCTGCACCCCCTGCCACCCCCTCAGAGTATGATCTCAGAAGGTTGAAACCATCTGAACATTCCCTGGACCAAGTCAGTGATGAGCAGGGTTTTCTCTAGGAGTGAATACAAACTTTGCTTTGAAGCCAAACATGACTGTTGGATCTCCCAAGTGGGGTCACTGGACAAGTCTGACGCTGCAGAGGAGGTCTGTGGGGCTGGAGTCCAAGGCCGCCAGGCTCAGGTCCTGATCTGGGTGGGGTGGCGTCCGGGAACAAGTGCCAGGGTCCACAAAGGAGGTCAGGTCTTGGGCACAGACACACCCTCCTCTTGTTCTGGGGTCCTCAAGCTCCAACCTAAAGACTTGAATGTGATGGGGGGTTGGCGATGCTTCAAGCTTAGGCTTGAGGGAACAGGGGAGCAGGGAGCTGAGACCTGGAGAGGGGAGACAGAAAGGACTGAAAGGCAGTGAGTGTCTTGCTGGGTCAAATACTGGACCAGACATGCAAGCCAGTTCCTCAGGCAGTTTGAGGGCCTCATCCCCTTCATCCCCACTGATTCTTACCCCCACCTGGCTCTTCCCCTATCTGGCCTTGTCTACCATACCAGCCCCTCCAGACCCCACCTCACATGGGGCTCCTGCTGACACAGGGAGCAGGCTGGGTCCCAGGTCACCACTGAACACGAGGGTCATAAATCAGCTGCCTTTCCTCCTTGAAGATGCCCCTCACTCCTCAGCTGTCCCAGGTCCTGTGTGGATGTCACCCTGCAGCCTCCTCCCCACCTGCCTGCTCCCTGGTGGGCACGTTCCCAATGTATATGGTTCACACAGGGCCCTGGTCCCCACACAGCTCAGGACAAAGCGCTCCTCTGACCAGACCCTCCACAAGTCCAGGTGCAGCCCTGCAGTGCCGGAGGGGAGCAGCCCCAAGAGCCCAGCGCCGCTCCCTGAAGGCTTGTCTCCCTGCTCACCTCGACCGTGCGGTTACAGACATTGTTGTTATTATTAGTATTATTACTGTGGATGAAACGATAGTGTACCTGGGATGGCCTCAAAACCATCGGAGGAAGGCCGGGGAGGAGGTGACTGGCAGAGCCCATTCAGGCAGCAGGTCAAGGAGAAAGGGAGGTGTGGCCTGGAGGGGAGGGGAAGGGAAAGGCTTTCGACTGGAGCTGCCGAGAGAAGACCAGGACCCAGGAAAGGGCCTGGAGCCCAGGCCAGGCAGGACCTCGGAGATTGGCAGGGGGCTTCTGTTGCTGTCACCAAAGGGAGACAGTTCTTTGAGGTTGAGATCATGGACAGGTTCAGAGGCGGGCAGTCACTCCAATGGCTCTGTTGCTCTCAGAGGGGAGGCTCAGGAGGTGTTTGAAACAGCTCCCCAAGTGGGGACAGGGAGCACAGGAGAGGGCCTGGCCAGCCTGTAGGCCAGACATGCAGCAGCTCAGCCCTGAGGCCGGAGACCAGCAGGTCAGGTGGCCGCTCTCTGTGTGAAAGCTGCTGTTGTGGATGGTGGTCCAAGGTGATGTCTGCCATGATCAGCTACATAAACATTAATTAGCACAAGTTAATATATCATTCTGAGCACACACACACACACACACACACACACACACACAGAGTATCTCGCCAGTGCCAGCACTATTGTTTGATAAGGATTTAATGAGAAGTAGGAAGGGACGGCGCCTGATAAGAGTCTTCTCTCATTGTGAACGGCTCCAAGGTCACAGGATATGGGGGGGGGGGGGGGGGCGGTTCTCCCAGGAAAGGACACGGGCCCTGCTCCTTTGCCGCCCACTGAGGACCCTGCCACAGAAAGCTCCCCGCATCACCCAGGCCCTGGTGCCCCACTGATGTCAGCACCCACCTGTGAGCACATGTCTGCATTGAAAGTTTGGGAGGGTGTTTTTCTGTTATTTGGGGCTAACGTTCACCGCAGGCTGCAGCTTTGCTGAGAGGCTTGTCCACACAGGTCACCCACAGGCGCCCGAGCCGTCCCGTCTCCGTGTGCTTTTCCCTCTTGGCGCACAGACAGCAGTGCCAGGAAGGCAAGGTCAGGGAGCGGGTGATTGTAGTCACGCATTCCCGGACAGGCAGTTCCCTTCCTGCAAGCAGGTTAAGGTGGCAGGTAGGGCAGAGCACAAGCATTCGGGGTTTAAGGCGAGAATATGGCATGTCATAAACTGGGCTCACCTCCCAGCCCGTCCTGTGTCTGGGGGTGCCAGCACTGACCGATTACGGGCCAGCTGCCAGCGCCCCATCAGGATGGTGACTAAGTGCTGATGCCTGCTCTTCCCCGGAATATTCTGCCAGGGCGGTGTCGGGCCCAGCAGGTGGGTGTTGGCCTTCCCAGGTAGCAGAGGAATGTGTCTCAGGGAAAAGAACAAATTGGGGGCCCTCTCCCTGACCTGCCCTCTGCCTCTGGTCACATAGCAAGTGACTGTGCCAAAGCTAGGAGACCTCTGCTGTGCCAAGGCCACACCTCCACCTTCCTTCCTGGGAAGCAAGCAGAGCCCCCACATGACCCTCTGGGTGTAGAGCTAATCCAGAAGGGAAAGGAGACACATGAGTGTGAGAGAATAGCTCATGAGACAAGCCCCGGGGGCTCCACCGAGGCCCCTGCTCGAATGCAGACACACGAGATCCTTGTCCTAGGCGTGAGGCACACGCGTGCATGCACACACACTTTGGTTTTGTGCATCTGTTTCTGGCCTCAAGGACAACTTTCTGGACAAATGTGGTTGGTGAGTCTGTCGCCGTTGTCTCCTGCACTACGGGTAAGTAGACAGTGCCGGCTTAGGAGACACATCTGGGGCTGGGGAGGGATTTCCATACCTGACTCCTGCTCCAGTGCTGGTCTCCGGCCTGCGCCAGCCGTAGCAGCCTGGTCTGTGGGCTTTGGGCTGGGCTCTGGAAACCCTGGAGAAAACCTCAGGAGAAAACCTTCAAGTGCATGTGCATTCTCTAGGCGGTCAAAACCATGGCTGTCACACATGCTGACACATCAGACCACACCTCTGGAGTGTTTGTGGCATTAATAAAAAGTCAACTGGGATCTTCAGCAACTATTTAAGTGGCCATTCGGCCAGCCGACGCTGGAACAGTGTCAAGAGAGGCATTCCCCCACGGAGCCGCTCTTGTGCCTGTGGACGTCTGGGCATCCTGAGGTGACCTCATCCACAGGCACGGGGGACGTGGACAAGGCTGAGTGTTGTCCCAGCTGCTGCTCCCTGCGCGTCTCTCAAAACCTGCTGTGTGATGGGCTCTGGCTGTTGGTCAAGGACTCATTGGGTTTTTCTCTCCCTGACGCCCTGCCGCTGACCCCAAGTCACCTGCCACCTCACCACCCAAGCCTGACTTTTTAGCCCCCTTGCTTCTCCCACTGGGGACTCGAGGCTTTGGAGAGAAACCTGGGTGCCCCTTTGGTAAGGGTGCCTGGCAGAGAGGAAGAAGCTCCACGCCAGGCCTGCAAGTGCGTTGTGCCTGGGCTGGGACGCTGGCACGACACCTGCTAGCAGAACACCTGTTGCCCAGGGCCGTTGGGCAAGTTAGTAAATCAGTTCACTATTAGCACCTCATTCTTTTTCTATATAAAAATATATTTTTATTGATTTCAGAGAGGAAGGGAAAGGGAAAGAGAGATAGGAACATCAATGATGAGAATCATTGATCGGATGCCTCCTGCACGCCCCTCACTGGGGATCGAGCCCGACACCTGGGCATGAGTCCTTGACCGGAATCAAACCCAGGACCTTTCAATTCACAGGCTGATGCTCTATCCACTGAGCCAAACCAGCCAGGACTAGCACCATCATTCTTCAAATAAACCAGCCACCTGCCAGCCCCCCGGGGCGGTATATTCATTCTGGCTAATCTTTTTGCTGGCTCCATTCCTAGGCAGTGGCTTCTCTAGGGCCATCAGGAGTGGCCTTCAGTTCACACAAAGAGCCCCCTTCTCCTGCACGGGGTGGCCAGAGGCCCACACCTGCATTCACTGACCCCAGATGCTGGACCCTCCCGTGGAAGTGGTGAGCTGGGTGCTGTTGCCGTCACCTCGCCTGACAGGAAAGGTAGTTAGGCACAGAAAGGTTACATAATTCCCCAAAGGCAACATAAGAGTGATAGGGGCAGGATTTCCCCAGGCCCTTGGGCTGGTGCAGGCCCACCACGGCGCTGCCTCTCCCAGAGAATGTCCATGGCCAGGGCAATCGAGGCCCAGGGGCCTGGCTCGCGGCTGTGCGATCTTTGGCAAATCACTGAGGTTTTCCTCTTCCTTGCTTTAAAATGGGATCCAGAGGTATGGGCAGAGAGTGTCCGTTGGACCTGCTGTGTGGGGTTCCCAGGGGTATCAAATGAAACCTGGAATGGGAACGTGTGTGGGGTAAGCAGCCGAGCTGTTGTTATTTTTCTGTGTAGCTAATACTTGATCTCTAAATAGGGAAGTTCAGAGACAGAACAATGAATATATTCATTTGCAGAGGAGCATGGATGGTTCCCATACTCAGTCGAGAACCCCATGGCAGCCAGGGCTGCCTGAAAATAGTGGGCACAGGGTTTCTGCCACACCATGGAGCGGAGCGTATTCTGTCTTGGTACATTTTCATAAATGCCAAAGGCTATGTTAACTAAAGGAGACCTTGGTCCCAACTCACATACAAAAATCAGCAGAACCAGTGAATTCCTATGGTTTTTGCCCAGGTGAGTGCGTGCTGGTCCTGAGTAGAGCATGATGCCTTCCGTGTGATGTCAGAATGGCAGAATTACTGAAATAAAACCACAGGCATTTTTATGTGAGGGAAATGGTGAGCATTTATTAGGTTAGTGACATCTATCACCCTGGGCAGGTGAGCCAGCAGGGGAGAGCCAGCCGGGGGGCTGGTGCTGGGGGCTGCAGGAGGACCCCATCCGTATCCAAAGAAAACACCTTTTTTTTTTTTTTTTTTAACAAGCTGAGTCAGCAGATGCAGGAGAGATTGATTTTTGAAAATATTATTCCTGAAATCTAAACTTGTGGCTACTGTTTCCCGGCAGCTCGACTGCTTGGACATCTTGGTCCTAGGACACCAGTGTCCACACTGGGGTTTTGCCGAAGCAGTCAGTGAAGCATGTTGGACCTGGGTAGGAAATGCTTAAATTTACATATTGTGTCCCCGAGGAGGGGGAGGGGCGGGGGAGTGGCGCTCACACCTTGCACACCCTCTCCTGGGCCACTAAACGATGACTCAGATCCTGCTGGCTTTTTATTTTCTCCTCAGAATCACACTCAATAAACACGGTGACTCCTGCTTCTGGAGAGAAGTCCTGATTTATGTCCCCCACAATCACATCTCCTTAACAGCCCAATTGACCTCGGCCTAGCCTGTACTCTCACTGCCGGGCCCAGGGCGGGTGCTGGGGCCGGCCTGCAGTTCTGTCCTGTAAGATCTCGGGAGGGGTGAGTGAGGACGGGGCTGCAGGGACAAATCCAGCGTGGAAGAAGTCCTCTCTGGCAGGGAGGGGATGGAGGCAAAAGGGGGCCGAAGCAGAAGGGGTCCCTGGGCTCCAGGAGGAGCTGCCTGAACTGGAGGGTCCAGAGGGGCAGCACCCCAACGCCTCAAGCTGTGGAGAGGTGGCCGAGTGGTCCTCCAGGACCGCCTCTCGGGATGACAGGCTCAGTGTCCCTCCCCTTCCCTACTTGAGCGGGATGGACCTTGTCATGGGAGAGTCCCAATCCAGATGGTGTCGGCTACCACCCACAGGGTCCCCATTGAACCCGGGGACGGCACAGTTCACTACACACAGGGCAGGGCAAGGAAGGGAGTGAGGGGCTGCAAGGATGGGCTCTGTGGACAGGCCATCACCAGTCACGTGGCCTGGGGCTAAATCCACGTCTCTCCTTGCCTGTTTCCTCACCTACTAAAAGGGAGATGCAGTCCCTGGTTTTGTCCTCCTTCAATCCTGCTTTCACACTGGGGAAACTGAGGCACAGAAAGGCTGAGTGCCCAACCAAGTTCCACAACCCCCTGTGAAGCCCTTGTGTCTGGTGAGCTTGGTGTACAGTGAGCGCCCAACAGGCCTCAGCGCCCCCACAGATAACTGGGAGCCCAGGTAAAACATACCATGTGGAGCAGATGCTGCAGGGCACCTATCACAGGCCCGTGATGACACCCACGGCAAAAGGGTGGAGGCTCAGACTCACTGCCCTTGAAGACAAAAGCTGGTCTCAGTCACAGTGGCTCTGAGGCCCAGTCCTGGTGTCTTGGCTGGGAGGATGTGTCCTGGAGAGGCCCTGGTCAGGATGCTATGAGAATTGAGGTACAGAAATCATGTGTGGGGCTCCATGGGGTCTCAGGGCCCCAAGGGGTTGGAGCAGGGCGTGACAGGAGGCAGATGGGAGCGTCTGTGCGCACAATTCCCGCTGGGCCCCTCTGACCACGTGGTCTGTGCAGCATCGCCTCCTGCCTGCACCCTAGTTCAGAACAGTCTGGCGGGAACTGCACTACGAGGACAAGGGCAGATCCACGGAACCGCCCTCGGGACCTGGCGGAGGCCCATCCTTGGCGTCCTCATGCCCTGGAATCATGCACCCAGAGGGCAGGTTCCTGCCAGGCCAAGGCTGGGTAGTCTGGGCACTGACTCAGGACCTCCCTCCCCTCTGCTCTGCCCCTGACCTCCAACCCTTCACGAAGGAGGCAGAGGGCCCAACTGACCCCACCTCTCGTGGCCCCTTGGCCTATAGTAACGTGCTGGGGCCTTCAGGGACCAGGAGGCCTTTCTTGGGTCCTCTTCCTCCAGTGAGGACAGGCTCCTCGGGAGTCTTTACTTCTGTTTCGGTGATGTCACTCATGGAAGTCTGAACGCACAGGTGCTCGGTCAAGTCTGGGTCAACAGGGTGGCCCCCTGGACAGGTGTGCTACACATGTCAGCAGGACTGGGTTACAGAGACCAGGCCAGCAGGATCCTCCCCTACCTCCACCCCCTCTCTGACCCCCTGCAGCATCCAGACAGATGGCCTCCCTCTCACGGCCATCTCAGGCCTGCCCAGGGCCAGGAGCTTCTAAAGGGCCCAGGCACCTGGGAGGTTCCAGGGAAAGCAGTGAAGGAACTGGGTGGGACAGCGGTGTGCCTGGGCTGGGGTCTTCCTCCTGCCAGGACACCCATGAGTCAGTCCCCTGCTGGGCCAGCCCCACCTACAAGGCTGTACAGGACTGGGTGAGGGTCCCAGGGAACAGCACAGGCCCAGTGCTTTCTCCCGTATTCTCCCTGAGCAAGAGTGAGTCCCTCCGCTCTAAAAGCACCAGCAGAAGAGTCAGGCCAGAGAGTAAAGGCAGGCGCAGTCACCCCCCCGTCCTAACCATCCTCAGAGTCACTGTGAGCAGGTGCCCAGAAGCCCTTTGTCCTCTCTGTGGCCCTCCCGATGAAGGAAGTCAGCTTTCCCAGCGGCGTGGAGAGAAGAGGCTGTGTGGGGCCAGGGGGGAGCCAGCCCCGTGCAGGGACCTTGACTCTGTGCCCGGGACGCAGAGTCCCCCCTCCACTTACCCCCCAGAAGTCGTTCTGTGCCGGTCAGGTCTTGCATGAGCGACATTCCCATCTGAAAGGCTAATTTGTGCAAATGAGTGTTTTGCTCACCTCTATTTAGGAATTCCCGTCCCCACCACGCAAGCTGCAGGCATTCCTCTCTCTGAAAACTTTCCACTGTCAGGTGAGCCCTGCTGGTCCCACTGGAGGGACCACAGGCTTGTTGTCTGGGGAGCCATGTTTCTGCTTCCACTTCTAGCACTGTCTTTGGGTTTAGGCAACACTTCAGGAGGTGAGAGCCTTTGACTCAGAGGTCTGGACAGAGCTGTCCTGACCACAGAGCTCAGCAAAGCAAGGGAAGAGGGGGCGGCACGTTCTCAATCAGTCGTTTGGGGCCTCAGACGCTGATCACTGATTCTGCCTGAGTCCCACCAGAGCACCCGTGGGGGCCTGACTCCGCTGGTGAGGATCCCCACAAACAAGACCCCAAAGGGGGGGGCACATGGCATGCTTCCTAAAGGGGGATCCCTCTGGTGACAGTGACAGGCCCCCCAGAGACACTGTGGCAAACCAGCCGCCCCACCCGTTCACTTGCTGAGGTCGGTGAGGCTCTCTGGGCAGCACTAGTGGGTGATCAGGTTCTGATTTTGCCAGTGTGGCTCCCGGCAGTCCACGGCGGAATTAAAACAGAGGGAGGTGAAGATGAAACTTGAAATGGGTCCCGGGACATGTGGCAGCCCGACCTGCTCCTTTGCACACAGCCCCCACTTGAGCCATGGCAGAGGCAGTTGGGGTACAGTCCTGCTCCGCACCAGCCTACCTCCTTGACCAAAGAGCCCACCTCTCCCAGGTCCTCCAGCGGCCCAAGGTGGGGATCCGGAGGAACGGGCTGTGACCCTTCCCTGCTGCAGGAACAAATGTCCCACATGGCCTCCCCATCTCTGTGCAATCTTCTCAACACTTACTAAAGGGCCCAGGTATCTCTAGTAAGGGGATGATTGAACCCAGCGCTTACTTCGAGGCCTCCAATTCTCTGGAAATCCAGAGGCTGCCCACCAGACTTTGGCCTTTGCTTACACTTAATATAAATAAAAGGACAAATGCATAAAGAAGTTAATAGCCAATTTTCATAACACGTTAGTAGGAGTTCTAAAGTTATTCCCATCAACAAAACTGCCATTTCTTGGAGACATTCCTCTGGATTCTTTTCAGAAGAAATGCTCTCAGGAGTGAATATGTAAACAAAACTTTATCCACTTCTGTGAACAGGGACCACAGCTGTGTCTCCCCCCACCTGGGAGGCCCAGGGAGCAGGGCACAGGCTGGCATTCCTGGGTCATTCCCGGTTTCAAGACAGGGCCCCACCATGGTGCACAGCACGGGTGTAGACAAGGCCTCTGGGCCCAGCTCAGAGTCCCGTTCACATCCGTGTACCACAGTGAGTGGCCACTTGGGGTAACTGAGCCTGGTTAATATAAACAAGATCTCCCCCAAGGCAGGTGGGAGTCTGGGCCCCAGGTCTCCAGAGCTTCTGTCTCCCATGTCAGGTTCTGGTAAGAAATGCCTGGTGGCTTCCAGGCACGTCCAGCTCAAATGAAAATGAGGAAAGTAGAGGAGTGGGGAGCGTTGGAGCTCTCCTGGAGGAGGGGGAAGTTTCCCCAATCTGGGGGGTGAGTTTGGATCAAGTGAACAATCACCTGATTAACCAATTCCTTCCTTCTTCTATAATTCCATGGTGACAGGCAGGAATTCACCAGCGATGGAAGTGAGGCCCACCACATGCCTGCTCTGAGTGCAGGGCAGCGTTCTGAATGATAATTCATTCCTAGTGGGCACAGCCTAGTGGTCCAGACTCTCAGACTACCAAGTGGGGTAGGAACAAAGCGAGGGCTGCTCCTTGCAGTGGCAGGTGGGCCAGCACCGGGCCACGCCCTCCTGAGTATCTGCTCCCAGCTGCTTCACAAGACACCGAATGGTCCTAGTCGTCTAAGTATCGAGTGGGCTCCAGAGTCCTCAGCCAGCAAGAAGCCTCGGGTCAGCTGAGAGGGCTGCTCTGCTGTCTTTGCAGGTGAACGAATCCTCCCAAAGGGTGGGCCTTGCAGGATAGGGGAGGGGGGCAAAGGCAAGACTCCTGGAAAATGGGAAAATCCACAGCTGAGCCAGATCAAAAAGCTCTGTCCAGCAAACCCGAATGTGTCCAGCTACGAACACACTCTAGAGCCCCGGGCAGGGGGGCTTTGGGCCTGGGAAGAAGCCGAGGAAGAGACCTGGATGACCACTCAAGTATGAGAGGCCTCTGGGACACCAACGGAAGCTGAATTCTGTATGAGCAGTGACTGGGAACGCAGCTGTGCAAAGCCCGACCTGGGGGACGTGGGTGAGATCCCAGTTGTGGCGCTGCTTCCTGGATCGCTCCTCCTCCGCGTCTCCAGGCTCATGACTCTCTGGGCTGTCCTCCGCCTTTTTCGATGCATGGGAAGCGAGGTTCCACTTCCCATGCATTGACTGAAGGCTTGTCTGTGCTACACACGGAACCTGGCAACCCAAGCCAAGCTAGCTGAAGGGACATGACTGTAACAAGAGAGCTTAGGGAAATTAACCAGGCCCAACGGAAGAAGAAAGCATTCGAAGACAGACACGCAGAGCAAATCCACTTTGCTTTGAGCTGAGTCCGAATTAGTGATGGACCAGATGAAGCTGAGTCTGATGAAGTACTAGACAAAAAGCAGCTGAGTTTCACTAAGTGCTGGAACTAACGAAGCTGAATCCGATTGAGTGATGAACCAAAAGGAGCGGAGCATGAGTGAGTGATGCAACAGACAGAACCCAGCCCAAGTTAGTGATGGATCACATGGAGTTAAGTCTGAGTGAGTGAAGGACAGGATGAAGCTGAGTCTGAGTGAGTGATGGACAAGACGGAGCTGAGTCTGAGTGAGTGAAGGACAGGATGAAGCTGAGTCTGCGTGAGTGATGGACAAGACGGAGCTGAGTCTGAGTGAGTGAAGGACAAGATGAAGCTGAGTCTGAGTGAGTGATGGACAAGGCGGAGCTGAGTCTGAGTGAGTGAAGGACAAGACGGAGCTGAGTCTCTGGCAGAGAAGTGTTAGTGATAAATGTCTATCACTCATGTAAAGAGCAAGAGGTTAACAGCAAGATCCAGATCTTAAATATACAGATCAGCCGTTTCTGTGATATTAATTAAGAATAGATGCATGAAGATAAATCTTGTCAGGCTTGATGAGAAAACAAAAAATGCACTTTAAATATAAGAACACCGGTAGGCTGCAAGCAGAAGAATGGGAAATGAGACACCAAAAGAAAGAAAACAGTGTGGCTACAAGAATGTCACAGTACGCTTTAGGCAAGCAGTATCAGGAAGAAATAGAGGGACATTCCATGATGATAAGGAGCCAATTCAATCTGAAAACATAGCAACCCTATCTCTTAGCTTAAATTATAGAAAGCAGAAGCCAATATAACTAAAATGATGACAGACAAAGCCACCATTATTAAGTTATGAGTTTTAAAAATATATTTTTATTGATTTCAGAGAGGAAGGGAGAGGGAGAGATATAGAAACATCAATGATGATAGAGAATCATTGATTGGTGGCCTCCTGCACGCCCCACACTGGGGATCGAGCCCACAATCCGGGCATATGGCCTGACTGGGAATCAAACCATGACCTCCTGGTTCATAGGTTGACGCTCAATCACTGAGCCACGCCAGCTGGGCCTAAACATGAAATGTTTGATGAAAAATTTACCCAAAATTCCTTGAAAATGCAATTTACCAAAATGAACACAAAAAGAAACAGAAAGTCTGACTAGTCTTATATTTATTAAATAAATTCAATCCATACTTTAAAACTTTTCCACCTAGAAAACTGCAGAGCCAGCTGGAGGATTGGAGAGACTCCTTCCACAAACAGCTTGTATATTTCTTGTTAGAGTCCCCCTCCTCACACCCCCAGGTGTGTTTCATAGTTTTTGATGCTATGTAAATAGTATTGTCAAATTAACTTTCATTTTCTAAAACATCTGTTGCAGTGTATAGAAATTGATTTTGTAGCCAGCAACCTTGCTGAGCTAACTCTCCTTAATTTTGATAATTTTAAGTCCTTTCAGGCATTACATAGAGGCGATATCTCACATGCTAAGAACAACTTTGTTCCTTCTTTTCCCAGTTCTTCTCTCAGTTTTTCTTCCTGCTCTTGTGCGGAGAACAGCAGTGAGGGAGGCATCTGACGCTCCTTACCTCCAGGAGACAGGTCCCAGTTTCATTGGCCTGTGCTCACTGCGGTGTGTAGGTCCTATTTCCCAGGTTAAGGAAACTTGCTTCTGTTCTAAGTTTGCTTAGAGTTTTCCTCTTAGCAAATGTTTTGTCACGAGTGGATTTATAATTTTCCCAAAGGCTCTTTCTGCTTCTGTTGATTCATCACTGAGCTTTCTCCTTTAATCTGTCGAGGTGATGACTCACAAGCAGCTCTTCTAATGTTAAGCCAGCTCTTCAGCCTGGTACCTTCCCTGCACTTTGCAGGATTTAGCTGGTCCCTGTGTTCAGGATGCTTCAGTTGTTGTTGGTGACTGGGCTGGTTTCTGAGCCGGTTGGCAAGGCTGGGGTCGGGGGTAGAGGGACACGGTTGGTCACTGGCCCTGGGGCTTTTGCGGGGCCTCAGTGAGGAGCTGGGTTTCGGGGTCCTCGCTGACCATGGGTGGGGGTGTGGAACACTGTGCAGGGGGAGCACAGGGTGTTTCTGGGGAAGGGATCCCAGCCAGGGAATGCCAGGTGTCTGGGGTCTTGCCTCCAGAAAGGAGGGGGTTGTCAAGATTCCTGGGAGGAGGGGGCATGGCCCAGAGACCAGGGCTTAAACAAGGGGTGTAGTGAGATTGGCAGGACTTCACAAGGCACAGGAGGTGGGAGCAGGGAGTGATCAAAGTGGTTGGGGGAGGTGCTTCCACAGAACTCAGTGAAGCCAGACAGTCCCTGTTGCAGAGGGTCCCTTGTGTCCCCAAGGGTGGAGGGGGTGCCAAGCCTGGGGTGCAGGGATCAAGGCAGGTCCATGATCCTCGGGACCTCAACCCCGCCCCAGGCTCACTCACATGCTGCCAAGCCACAGACCAGCAGGACTGGGGGAGGACATGGAAGTGACTGGGATTCCAGGTCCAAGGCCACAGCCTGGCGATCCCAGGGCCTGGGGACACTGTGACCAAGGTGGCAACTCTGGAGCTATTGCTTAGCCTGAGACCCTCTGCCCCGAATGCCCCTCACCTGCATACTGGTCTGTGGCCATGGCCTAGAAAGGCTTCAGACTCACCAGAGGCCCCACGGCTGCCACAGGCCGACCACAGAAGAACCCCTGCTCACAATTTGTTTTGAAAAAAATGCAGCTGTATTACTGCAATCAAATAAGGCAGGACACCTGTCATGCTGGTCTGCTCCTAGGGGGCCTGGAGCCTAGGTAGGACGGGGCACAGCGGGCACGCAGCCGGCCCACTGGCTAGGTATGTAATAGCTCCGGGCTCTTCCCCTCCTTAAGTGCTAGTGTGTGAACACTTTGGGTTTAAAAATAAACTTTGGGGATGGGTGGTGAATGCCTGTGTGTATGGCAGTGGTTCTCAACCTTGGCTGCACATTAGAATCACCTGGGAATCTTTGAAATCCTGATTTCTGGGCCTCATCCTCCGGAAATTCTGTTTCTTTGTTATGGGGTGGGGCCACAACATTAGGAACAAAGAAACAGAATTTCCGGAGGATGAGGCCCAGAAATCAGGATTTCAAAAAGATTCCCAGGTGATTCTAATGTGCAGCCAAGGTTGAGAACCACTGGTGTATGGGCTTAAACATCTTAAAGTTACATTAAACTTCACTTTCATCTCTTGCGTATTGTCAGCAAAAGCCTAGATGTGGACTAGATGGACTAGATGTAATGTTTTTCACTTTCATTTCTTAATTTTGAAGTTCAGATGCTCATGGCAGATGAGGTAGATTGCAGTTCTTTCAGACTGGTTATTTGCATCATTGTAACATTTTTGAGTTGGCCATGGGGTCTCACAGTGCTAGGGACTAAATGTTTGTTTGCCCTCCCCCTCTACCCCCCCACCCCACCCCCACCCCATAGTTATGTTGAAGCCGCCAGAGCACCCACTGTGGCTGTACTTGACAATAGGGAGGTAATTAAGGGTAAGTGAGGTTCATAAGGTTGGGGCCTTAATCCAATAGGGTCTGTGCCCTTTCAAGAAGCACAAGAGACATCTCTCTCCCTCTCTCTCCTCATGTCTGCACCCCAGGAAAGGCCACATGAGGACACAGAGACTCTGCCTGGTGACAACCTGGTCGGAAACTCGTTCCCAAACTAACACAATATATGTACAAGCAAACCCACAGGTGATCCTCACCACTGGGGAGGGTGGGGGAGGGCAGCTCTGCAATGCTGCTCACCTGCCTGATGGCGGTGCTGAGCGGGTAGTTATCAGATCATCACACACCTGCCTGGCCCTGCGGACACCTCCCAACACACACACACACCCAGGCCTCCGGCTACTTTTGGCCTGAAGGCCATTTGGATTGTGCACGGCACAACTCTGGGGGCGCCGTTCATAATGGTAGCCCTGGAGTGGTGGGGTGCTGCAGCACTGCTTAAAACCACAACCCACCCACCATGTGGTCCTAGTCCTTGTTGGGGGATCACTGTGGAGAAGTGGGCCAGTGGGTGGGTGGTATATCTGGAGGAATGGAGCAGTACACACTCCCCACCCTCCTAAACTGACTTCTGCTTGTAAGGGAGGCTGATACTTTTATCACTGTACCATGCCCTGGAGCCTTCCAGCAACCTGAAGTGCAAATGCATTCATCCTATACTTGCCCATAGATCCTGCAAACAGCCTGCTTCTCACCAGAGCTTGCACCACACTCCCACCATGCCATTGGGGGCCTTGCTTCCTTTCAGCTCTCCCTTGTCCTCGGACAGCCTGTGGCCACCTCTGCGGCACACTGTCCGATGGCCAACAACCAGCCTCAGCCTTCACTTTGAATCCTCAAGTCTGCACACTAACGCTCTGCTCCTCTGCCCTTTGAACTGCCTCCTGGGTCTCAGCAGCAGCTGCTCCCAGGGGAAATGCCCTGAGCTCTTAGGACAGGCTCTGGTAAAACCCCCCAAGGGTGGCATGACCGGAGGGTCACTGGGCATCATAGTACATGCCGTTCTGGTGGGCATCTGGCCTTTCTGTGGAATGCAAGGGCACCATCTTCAAAGAGGATGGTTTTGTAAAGGCTTTATTTACTCAGGAATCATGAGGGTAAATAAGGAGGGTGTCTGGGTTGCAGGTAATCTGATCATGTCCAACTGGCTCTACCTCTGGGACAGGAGGCCAAGAATAGAGCAGGGGACAGAAGCAGCACGAATAGGCTTGAGCTGGGAGCAACCACCATTCACCAAGCACGGCCAACCTGGCAGGTCCCAGTCACATACTCCCACACACCCTGTGCTCACCTCAGTCCAGCCTCCACCCCATGGTCACTACATCCCTTGAGGCTGGCCTCCCTCCCCCACCTGAATCCCTGGGCTACCACAGAGGCCCTTACAGCTGGCAAGTCCCCCCAGGGCCTCCAGTGAAGACTGATGCCCTCCGCAGCATCCTCCAAGTGGTCGCCCAGCTTCACTCGCCATTTTGCACCCAGCCACCCAGACAAGTGAGCATGATTTGAATTAATTTTCTCTCCACTACATGACTGATAGCCACCTCTCATAAGAAACTAGGGAGAAAATCCAAGGAATAAAGTCATCCAGCTTAGCACTGCCCTCCCCACCTCTTGAGACTCTAACATATCCTATAATAAAGAGGTAATATGCAAATTGACCCTCACACCCTCACAAAATGGCTGCCTACGCCAGGCCTGCAGGGGCGTGGTTAGTGAGGGACGACCAAATGACTGAATAAGCAGGCTGCATGGGGCGACCAGGCCAGCGGGGGGGGTGGGGGGGGGCAGTTGGGGGCGGCCAGGCCAGCGGGGGAGGGGGGGGGAGGGCAGTTAGGGGCGACCAGGCAGGCAGGAAGGTGAGTGATTAGGAGCCAACAGTCCAGGATTGTGAGAGGGATGTCCAACTGCCAGTTTAGGCCCAGACATTCCCAGAGGGGTCCCAGATTGGAGAGGATGCAGGCTGGGCTGAGGGGACCCCCCCCCCCCCCCCATGCACCGGGTCTCTAGTTCTCAGATATTAGAAGATATGTGTCCACCTACATCCATCTAACCAATGTCTCCCGAGTGCTCCTGTGTGCCAGGCACTGTTTCAGGCACCGGGGATGCAGCTGTGAATCTGCTGGGCTTTATGCAGCCCCTCACTCAGGGAACAGATGTTCCCATGGAGTGGGCAGACAGGCAACAGACAAACAGAGCAGACAGCATGTCAAAGCCTGGAAGGCATGGAGGAACACGAATAGGGGAGGTGGGGGGAGCTGAGAGATCAGTGGATGCAACAAAGAGGTGACTTGGAGCAAAGGCCTTATGGAGCCAAGGGAGCCTGGGAGTAGAGGTCCCCAGAAAGCAGGTGCATCTGGCAGAGGGAGGCTCAGAGGTCAGGGAGAGGCCCGAGTCTTGAGAGTTCCTCTGAGTTGGAGGGTCCAATAGGAGGGCCAGACCAGGCAGATGAAGGGGGAGCCTTTGCCGCAGTGGGTGGCCGCCAGAGGTGATGAGCAGTAGCTGGTTTGTATTTGCAAGTAGAGCAGGAAACCTGTCCCGGAAACAGCGGGAGCTGAAGGAGAAGTCAGGTATGCTTCCTAGGTTTGGGTTGAACAGAAGACAGGGCTGCCCCTGCTGAGGCTGCAGGGTGGGTTGAGGGAGGAAATGTGAGGTGCATTTGCATCGTGGAGTCTGAGATGTCCAGGTGAGCCATCTGCAGATGCAGTGCAGGCTGAAGGGACTTGAGGGTAGGGTCCCCACCCCTGCAACCACCATGTCAATTCCAAGCCCACCCTGCGGTAAAAGGGACATTGCAGGTGCAATACTAGAAGTCTGAGCAGTGCCCTTGGGCTCTGAGGTGGGAGAAGGGGGAGGAGGTAGAGGCCCCTCACAGAAGGTACAGGGGCCATGCTTGGAGAAGGGCAGCGATTTGGATTCTGCATCACCCTGGTTTCTGACAAGTTGTTAGATCCTGTGACGAAATGCTGTGGAAGACAGTACGAGGCTGGCAGCCTGGCCCCCTTTCTGGGTCCTTGTGCCTCTGGTGGGGTCTGCACAGCCCCAGGTCCTGCGTTTGTGGGGAAGGAGGAGCTTGGGGCCAATGTTCCCATGGACGGCCCCTGGCAACTCCGGAGCTGAGCGAATGCCACCGTGGGGCGCCTGAGGCACCAAGCGCTCACCACTTGTCAGCCAAGCTCTGAAGGATCCCCAGCCCTCGGCGCTGCGCTCTGTCCTCCATCGCCCAGCGACCGCATAGACCTCCTGGCCTGCGCCCTGCAGCCCAGGGCTCCAGGAGAGGGCGGGAGTGGGTTGCGGACGTGGGAAGGTGAGGCCAAGGGGCCGATCAGGCCCGGGGTGGGCGTGCCGAGAACGCGCGACGGTGTCTGCGCTCGCGTGTGCGCAACGGGGGCGGGGCCCCGCCCCAGGACGGGAGGGGGCCGCTGGATTAAAGGCCACCCGGGCGGGCGGGGACCGGGACAGCAGCCCGCACCCAGAGCACTCTCGGCTCTGCGCTGCCCAACGCGCTTCCAGCCGGCTGGCGCGTCCAGCGGCTCCCGCGCAGCGCGTCCTGCAGAGCGCAGCCGGACTGACACGACATGAGCGTCCGGACCGGACACTGAGCGGTGGGGATGATGTCGCAGCGCGGGGCACTAGGGCCCGGTTGGGGGCTTCTGCTGGCGCTGCTGCTGGCGCTGGGCGAGCTGCCGCCGGTGGGGGCCGTCGAGGAGGAGCCTGGCAAGGAGCACGAAGAAAACCAGGGCTTCCAGGTGGTCACATTAAAATGGCACCACGTCCAGGAACCGTATATCATCGCGCTCTGGATCCTCGTGGCCAGCGTGGCCAAGATCGGTAAGCGACCCCAGACTCAAGGGCCTCCGGGTTCTGGCCCCGCCGCGACTTTCCCTCCAGCGACCCCGCCTGCGTTCCAGCAGGCAGAATTAGGCGCCCGCCTTCCTCCGGGTATGTGCCGGCTCCGCGGTCTTCCCTGTGGAAGGGGCGCGTTCAGTGTCAGTTGCCCCGCGGTCCGGTCCGAGAGCACCGCGCGCAGCCCCGGGGAGCCAGCCCTTGAATCAGGCAGGGGCCGCGAGCCTGGCCGGGCCCGGAGCGGCCGTGCCGGTCCCCGAGAGTCACTCTATCTTGCCGGGCGGGTGCCGGTGGGGAAGCCCGCTCACTCCGGATACCTGGTCCTGTGTTTGGGCTCCAGTCTGCCCATCCAGGCCTGTGGTACAGCGCGTTTCCACGCTCTGGCGCTCCTGCGCCGGGTTTTCTGTCTGTCGGGCTGGTGGGGGGCTTTTTAATGCCCTGAAAAAGGGAATGCCCTTGTTGTCAAGCACCGAAGTGATACTTTGTTCCTAGAGCAGAAGGGAAACGGTGCCGCTCATAATTAAGCCCAGTAAAATCCTACCTATAGGAGCGAGTTTCCCATTGAGAGCGTTTCTCTTTTTAAAACCCCTTCCTGTCAGATTTGTCTTCTCCTAACTTGCTCCAATGAGCCAGCAAAGTGGGATTGCCATAACTCAGCAGCAAGGTGATGGGAAGGTCATCTTTCCTAAGGGCTTCGGAGGACTGAAGTTTCCAAGTGCAGGTCAACACCAGAGAGGGTCTTAGTTGAGGTGTTGGAGGTGTAATGGCATTTGTAACTTACTAGGGGGAGCCTGAGAGAGGGCCCACTGAGCTCAAGGTCTGAAGACACCCCCCACCCTTGCCCCCCAAGGAACTGTAGGTGGCAGGAACAGATCACCAATGGTTTTGAAATGGGGAAGGGCAAGGCAAGAAGAAGAGGAGCCCTTCTGGGGCCTTGGAGGGCAACTGACGTCCTCAGCATGCTGGGAAAGAGGTTTGGGGTAAGACCTTAGAGGGCTTTGGACCTGGGGTTCGGGGTACCTGGCAGAGGCTGGCTGCAGCTTGTTTTTCCTTCACTTCCTGCTTATGCCAATGGCCTCCCTTGAAGTCCCTCTCTTTTCTGCTTTGTCTTTCTTAGGAGCTCCCTCTGCCTTCTCCCTCTTTTTTCCTGGCATCTGTGTAGCCCCTTGGCCCCACCTGCCTGGTCACCTTGCTCACTTTGTCCCCCACTGGAAAGCCCTGTGGTCTCATAAGCTGTGTCTTTGCCAGACGCCTCTGCCAGGGGCAGACCACTAACACTAGCCAATGTCCAATGTGACATTTACTGGGCAAGTCCAACCTCAACATCTGGGCGTACCCTGCCCTGACACTCACACTGCTCACCTAAGAACTGACCTATTTCTGGGGCACAGTTGGGGGGGGGGGAGTGGTGTCTCTTCCTCTGCCACCCTCTTTACTCTATGAAACCACCATAAGGATGATGACATGTGCAGGGTGGGCCCAAGACACTCTGGGCGGTGCAGCTCCTCTGTTGTGTAATCAAGCATGCATTTTCTGTCTAGTCTTGGTGTCGGCACAGGTGTGGAGCCTGGCATATGAGAGTCCAGTGCCAGCCATCAGGGCACCAGCTGTTCAGCCTTGAGTGGGTGTGGGGACCCTGGGAAGGCAGCACTGACCCAAGTATTTGCCTGGCCCAGATTTTGTTACTCACCCAGGAAGAGCCATGGCCTGCAGGTCTCTGAGCACTCGAACTGTCCAAAGAGGGCCTTCTCCGGGTGGGGGCCGCCCACTCCAGCAGCTCCAGCGCCGTCTCATGGGCAGGGCAGAATGTGTTTCCCTCCTGGCATTCACCATTTAAAAAGTCTCACTTCAACAGCACCACGCCCTGCACGCTGTAATCCTGGGAAGCTGGAGGTAGGGGCTCTCCGGACAACATAAAGAGGATCCCGGGGAGAAGACTCCTGGAGTGCCCTTTGACCCTGGGTCAGGCCTTGCCCCCCCTCCCCCGCCCCCCGCCTGCATAGTTCTTCTGAATTTGGAGGCTCCCACTATGATGGCATTGGGGCCTGGCCTGTGACTAGGCAGCACTACACACACTCAGTTTCCCCATCTTTACAAGGAAGCTGGGACTGTACCCATGCCCAGCCCTCTCCCAGCTTTGCTCCCTCCCTGTCCTTCCTTGTGGCCTCTCCCCATTAATCCTATCCCTGGAATCCCCTGTACTGACCCTGCCCAGTTCCTCAAGGCCATCTTTGTGACCCCACCTCTCTTCCCTGCCCTCTGAAGTCTCCCACCCCTTACTGCCTTGTACTACCCCCATCTTCTGAGGCTGCTCCTTCTTCAACCACCTTGAGCCCCTGCCCCTGGGTCTGGACCTAAGTTCCCCCCCCCACCCCACCCCATCCACTCTCCCTTCACTGCCCCACGCCCAGCACCTCCAGGTACTGTCTTCCCAGGGGCCCCCATCTCCAGCCCAGGTTACCTGAAAGTGCGGCTGGTCATCAGGCATCTATGCACAGACATCTCCCCACACCTTAGATGAACCCCCACTCTCCCCACTTCTCAGCTCCCCAGTGAAAAACCAGGACTTTACACCTTCAGCATTCAGGCTCAAAACCAAGGCTTAGCAAATAATCTGGACCCACCGCTCACACTTAGCCACGCAAACCAGGAGTCACCTCGAGCCAGTCACCTCAGCTCAGTGGTCCCAGCTCACTCTAGACCAGACCCAGCTGCGCTCCACGCCCTCCAAGGCTCGGGTCTCACCCCCCACAATCCACTGTGCTCTCTGCAGTGAAAGTCAGAGCTCTGACCTAGTTTCTGCTGGTCTAAGCCAGGGACTTCCCACTGCCCAGCCCACCTCCCTGCTCGGCCTTCTGCATTCAGGTGCCCCCCCCCCCCCCACCAAGAACTCTGGACTTACAGTTGAGGTTCTGACTCAGGGACTAGACCCCCTCAGACATCTGCCTCCCTGCGAAGCCAACCCTAATGCCTATTGCTCACACCCCTAAAGACTAATCACGCCCACACCTTCCCCTAACTGGGCCCGGAAGCCTCATGGCCGTGGGTCCAACCCGTGCACAGATGAGGGACGTGCTTGGATCACAGTGCACTTCCTCCTGCCCCATAGTCCAGGGTTCACACTTGTTAAGCTACTTGGCCCCTTTCATCATTTAAAATGGTCAGGGATCATCTGGACTATTTGAGTCTCAAGTTACAGAAACAGAAGAGCTGGACTGATACTGATTTCCAAACACCTGTGTTGGAGAAGTCAGATTTCTACCAGCCATATGTAACCTTGTCGGGGAAAGAAGGTGCAGGGGACCCTGAGACACAGGCAGTAACTCCTGCATAAGCTTCACGGCAGCTTCTCTGCTCAGCAGCTGGGGACAGAGAGCTGTGGAGAGCAGGGTCATAGGACTATCTGGGTGGCCCGGGACTGGGTTCTGCCACTTTGCAAGGTGAGGAGCAGGTATGGCTTTTGTACCCACAGCTGTCCAAGACCCTGAGTCTGCAAGCTCCCCACATGTATACATTGGGGTCTGTTACTGCGTCTTTAGGAGATTCAGAGGAGAAGGAGGCCACTGAGGCCAGGGAGCCATCCACAGCTCAGGGATGGGTGGAAAATGAGGTTGAGGATCCTTATGCAGTGGGGAGGGGAGAGGACTTTGCCTGGAACAGCCGGGAGCCCTGGACATGTGCTTCTCTGGGGGGTCCCGAGTCTGCAGCCACCCATACCAGGGTCACTTTGGACCTTGGACCAGGCCAGACTTTCTCTCCCTAATTGTGTTCTCAGTCCTCAGGCCTCCCCTGGCTGTCTAGACGCCCTACCTAATGGTGGATTTCTCTGCGGTATAGCTGTCAGGCCCTAGGTGTCTGCCCTGAACTATGCTCCAGGCTGTGTGGGAAACTCTGGGGTGGTGTTTACCTCCTGGGCTAATTACACCTGCTCCGGTTTTAGACGAGGAGCCCCTGACTCCTATCCCACTCTCTCCTGTGGGCTCCTGGGCACCTTCCACCATGCTCTCCTCTCTGCACCCCCTGAATTTCCCTTGCTGGCCTGGAGGGAACACATGAGAGGATCTGGAGGACAAGGATGGCCTAGAAGGGCAGAGTAACCCACAGGAGTCCCCAGTGGAACCTATCCTTCCAAGAGTAGACAGTCAGTGGGCCCTAGTGGACCCCAATCCTCACAGGACAGATGGAGTCAATGGGAGTGAAGACCCATTATCCAAGGCCTGGAACCAAGGACTCTCCCTGGAGCCATGCTGAAAGTGTAAAGTCTCCTTTTCCAGGAACTGCCCACGGGAGAATTAGCCCCTGGCTATAAAACAATCCATGGACATTTGGAGCTAAAGTATTTTGTTGGAATAATCTGAGGAAGGGGGCAAAGGTCGGGCAGTACGATAGCACCAGTCCTGCCTGCTCCAGAAGGGACTCCCCTGGGAGCCTTCCAGCCGGGCCAGCTTCCCGAAACAGTCCAGAGAGAGTCACTACCAGTTCCCAGGACTCCAGGCTCTTCTTCGGAGTCTGGGCCCTGGTCAGCCTTGGCACTCACGCACAGGCTCTGAAGGAGGAGTTTGGTGAAACTTAGCTCTGGGCTCTCTGATCTGGCCTTTAATCAGCCTCACACTTCATTTCTTCACAGACATGTTTAGCCCACCCCCACCCCCAGCTCTTGGCCAGTAAGACAGAGGTGGGATTTCCCTCCACACATGCCAGGCCCTTCACCATGCACTCCTCAGGGGCCAGGGAGCGTTTAAAGTTGGGGTTCCCATCCACACATCTTCTCCCCGTTGTCTCTCCACTCCCTTTCGGCAGCGAGTTTTACCAGGAGCTGTGCACCTGAAGCGGGTGGGGGAGCTCAGTGTCTGATGAAGGAGGCGAGCCGACATCAGGGCTGGCCAAGGTTAGGGCTGGCCAAGGTCAGGGCCAGTCTCCTCAGCTCCTCCACCTGCCCTACGCTGGCAGGTGCTCTGAGTTTCTCTCAGAGAAGGGGCTTCCCTGGCTCTGTCCCTGCTGGGGAGCTAGGACAGGCCTGCTCCCAGAGCATGGTATCCATGGCTCTGAGTCTGACAGCTGGCACCTCTCTGTTGTTGGGTCTCAGACACCAAGTTTTGGGGTGCTGAATATTGGGATGCTGGATCTCAAGTACCAGGTCTCAGGGACCATGTCTGGGGTGCTAGGTATTGGGGGGGCATCTGTGCGAGCCTGCTTCCCTGCCCTCAGCACTGGAGCCTAGAGTGTGTGATTTCCTGCCTGAGCCATGCTGGACACAGTGGGGTCTCTGCCCCCTGCATCCAGTAAAGTTTCAAGGTGGCTGGTTTCCTAGTATGAGAGTCTGAGCTGTTTAAGGTTTGCTCACCTGGGGCAGGTCTTTGACCCCACCCATGCCTGTATCTTGCTCATATCTTGCCCCCACCCTCTGACCTGCAGCCCTTCTTCCTGACCTGACCTCATGCACTTGTTTCCAGCTCTTCTCTATCTCTTCATATCTTTGTCTTCTATCTCCTGCTATCTGTTCAGAGCTGGGGAGATAGCAGTGCTGGGAGTCCAGTTGCCTGCAGCACTCCTCCCCACCCAGCCCTATCTGCAGAGCCCATCAGATTAGAGGGGGCTGGGGGTGTGGCTGAGCTCAGGGGGGCATGTGGGTGAGTTCATGGCAGCCTCCCATCCACCCTGCTGTAGCCCTGCTATGCAGTGGCTTTTCTTGGTTTCACCTGAAGCTCAGACTCCTACACACACACACACACACACACACACACACACAACACACACACACACCTCCCTAGTCAGGCAGGTCACCAGGGCTTGGAGCCCCACCTACCCAGGATCTTTCTTGCCCCACCTCTTCTGAGTTCAGAACCCTCCAGCCTCCTACCCCCCAGCTCCTGAGGCTGCCCCCCAACCAGGTCAGTGTTGCAAAGACAGGGACTGTGTATTTCTCTTCCTGCTGTGTCCCCACAGTCGGAGGCCTGCCTGCCCCCAGCAGTGCTCCTGAAGATCTGCTTTGCAGGGGTGAGGGGTGAATGAATGAGTGAGTGAACCAATGAAAACACTGATAAATATCAGCTTCTAACTTGTCTGTGAGCTTCCCACAAACCATCCAGGTGCTGGGTCTGGGAAGCAGCTCCTTAAGCTCTTTGGCTGAATTCCCTCCCCCGCCCCCCCACCCCAAATTGCCATGTAGCCTCTGGTGAGCTGAGCGGCACACCCTATGACAACACCCTCCAGGCAGGCAGACCATTGACAAGTGGTGCCAGCATTAGCCAGAGCACTGTGGGCATGTTGGGGTCCAGGGTGGAGCACCATCGCCCCAAACAGAGCTAGCCTGGGTGGGCCAGGTCCCCGGGAGGCGGCATGCTCACCTATGCATATCTAAAGTGCCCTCTACCACAAGCTGAAATCTTCTGCCCTATTTGCCACTGTGCAACCTTCTGGAATAAGACAGAATGAATCTGCCAGGTCCTGACATGCTGGCCTCCAGACACACAGACACCTGCACAGGTTCTGGCTCATGCACCTTCCTGGAACACAGCCTGGAACTTGGGTCCCAGGCAAGTCAATACTCTCAGCACATTGATGACTTTTTGGGGTTTGAATGGTTTGCTTTATCAAAATATTCCAAAATGTTTGATTTTTTTTTTTTTTTTTTCTTAGCAGCCATAGTTCTGGGCACTAGATGAGCTCTCACCAGTGTAATATTCATTTAACAAATGTTAGTGCTGCCACGTGCCTGGCACTGCTGTAGGCCAGGAGGAGGCCACTTCAAACAAAATAGACCCAAACTTTGGAGGGTAGTATTTGTGCAGGGACAGACTGACACAATCATGCCACAGGATAATGGTATTAAGTTCAATAGTGAACAAATGATGGGAGGAGTGAGCCCTTGGGTAAGGGGAAAAGCATTTTCAGAGTGGAGCAGCCAGTGCAAAGGTGCTGTGTGGGCATGTGTTGGTATATCTGAGGAGCAGGTGGGAGAGCCACCAAGGGTGGGGTGGGAGGTGAGGTCAGAGGGGCCAGGGAAGTGGAGCCATGAGAGCTTCTGAACTGAGGCGAACTTGACCCCACTGGGAGGTAAGGTAAGCTGCTGCTAGTGCCAGGTCTGGGGCTTCTTATTGAGTGGTATGGAGCATGCTGTCACCAGCTGCTGCTTGTTTGAGAGATTTTAGGAAAGTCTGAAGCCTGAGCCAGGACAAGCCATTCATATGAAAAAACCACTGCAAACACCTTGGGCAGGGCTGCAAATTGGGTGGGGTGGGTCTCAGGGAATCACCAGGGCAGAGCAAATGGTGTGAGCCAGGTTGATGGATACTCAGATATCGGGCTTGCCAGTCAGCTCTGTGATGGGGGAGGATGAGGGAACAATGACACCTGTGAGCACCTCTGTCTGGGAGAAAGCTTCCCCTGAGTTCTTGCTCTGGTTCCAGACAATCCAGTTCCTCCCCATATGTCCCTGGATACCCGCAAGCTGTAGCCCCAGCACTGGAGCTCAGAGGGAGTGAGTCTGTGTGCTGCCCCTTTACAAGGAACTGCCTGGGACTCCAGCAGCCTCCCTGTTACTTAGCCACAATCCCCACTGGTTTTTATAGCCCAAAGTTATGGGGGCTTCTCTTCACAGCACTGGAAGCCTGGGCTGAGGGGTGTGGTGTGGGGCTGGGATCCCTTGTTCCTCATGGGAAGCCTCTACAGCCGATATATCCCTCTTGATTAAAAAAATACCACACATGTGCATTGGACCAGCCTGTTCTGCATCTCTGCCCCTCCTAGCAGTTTCACAGTGCTTTCTTCTTTAATTTCTTAGTTGTAAGACTTCCATGCAACCAGATTTTAGGTGGTTCTGAATGATGGTTGTTCTGTAATTTTGTTGTGAGAGGTGGCAAGTATCAGCGTTTACCTACACTGCCATCTTGGTTCTTCTCTGTTGGCCATTTTTTGCCCCAGGGTGATTTGTAAAAGGGAAAAGCCCTCTTATTTCATAAGATTCTTCCCAGTAACATGTTCAGGATAAACAAGTCAGAAAACCAGTGCATATGTTCACTAGGGTCTGATTAGAGATGCAAGCTCTCCCCGCCAGGAGCTCTGACGGCCTTGTTGAGAAAGGGCCTCCAAGAGCTGAAGAGCCCACCAGGCTGTTGTTCTGGCCTCTGTACCTCCAGCATCCCAGGAAGGTGCATGCCTGGGAGGTAAGGAGGGCGGGTGGTGCCTGACTGTGGACTTGAACCACATGCAGGGGTGGTGATGACCACTGACAGCATCAGGGCTGTGGGTTCTTATGGCAAAGCCCTGGGCAGCACCTGAGCGGGGTGAGCACTGGCATGGATATTCTTGAGGTCGTGCAAGGTGCCTTGACTGGGCCTGAAGTCCTTCCTTGGAGCTGGCTGTGTCTCAAGTCCACATCTATAAACCAAGTGTTCATTCAGGTCTAGAAAGAGGTCAAATCCCCATGGTTTACTGGGTGAAGGGTCAGAGTCCAGCCAGAGGGGTCAGATGGTGGCCAAATACAGGCTTCCCGTTTGGGGGACATCAAGATGGGCCTCAGAGGAAGAGAGATGGCTGGGCTGAGTGAGAGAGGCTGGGGGGAGAATACTCAGCCAGAAGCACCAGCCCAGGGGGCTCCAGTGGGTGGGGGGCCAGGGCCATTTGGGCTGCAGTGGTGGATGGTTAAGTCCTGAAGGTGGAGAAGGGGGATGGGGCATGGTTGAGCCAAGTTGTCTCCCAGGCCCAACCCTCCCCCGCCCCCCTCCCACACACACACCCTGATAGAATGCTCTACTTCAGGCACAGATATGGTCCCTGCAGACAGAACAGTGTCAGCTCCAGGAAGGTGTCTTGTGAACCATCCTAGCCCCAACTCCAGTGTCTGGAGGCAGAGATAGATCAGCTCCTTTCTGGGTCAAACCAGTGCTCGGGGGAAGGAGTAGGGCTGCTGGGGGAGGGTCGGACTCTGTTTCTTCCCTTCCCTGAATTCACCACCTGCCGAGCTGTCATGCCAAAGTCCAACCTGGTTGAGTTCTCAGCTGGAAAAGGGTTTCTTGCAAAGGCAGGATGGGAAAGCTGGAAATGCCTGTTTCTAACAGCTTTTAGAACAATGCAAAGGGTGGAAACCACCAGCTCATAGGGGCTCTGTTCCTTCTTGGACTTAACTAGCTCTAGTTTTTGGATACTACAGACTACCCTTCTGCTTTCCCTTGGAACTTGGCCTGCATGTGCTAGGCACTCAGCATAGTTCACCCTCATCCCCACTGCTTGCTAGCTAGATATGGATGTGAACAAGGCAGGGCCACCGGGGAGGCCCATGTCTGTGCATTTCCATGTGCATGTCCATGTGTAGTTGTGCATGTGTGTGCATATGTGTGTATGTGAGCTAGTTCCTATGAGGTTGAGGGCTTCAGCCTATGGCACTGAGATCTATTCCCCATATGGCCATGGATACTGGGCCTGGATTTGAATCCTGCCTCTGTCATTGCCCCAGGCCCCTCAATTACTTCTGTGGCACCAACAATCCCTACAAGGGATCAGTAAGGAGTGGGTGAAATTTGGGCCAGGACAGATGGTGGCAGTCACTTAGTGGATATCCAATTAACTCGAGTCATTGACACCCCCACATATCTGATGGAGTGTTGGCATGATGGCTGTCAAACCCTGGACACAGGGTCACCAGGAAGGCTCCCTGGACCCACCCCAATGGGAAAAGCTGGGCTCCCAGGGGAATGGGCAAGGGAAGAGCCTGGGGGTGTGGGAAGAGGCTGAAGCCACCCTTGGCTGACCTTGGGTGAGGCCATTGGAGGCTTGTCCCACTGAAAGTGTGTAGTGGGGTCACAGAGGCCTTTCCAGCTTGAGAAGTCACCAGGCACCCCCCAGAGCAGGCCCCTCAGTCTCCTGCTCCTTCCCAAAGGCCAACTGAGAGGCCAGACTCCCTGCAGGCAGATGTCATCCCCATGTGGTGACAGTAGTAACTCAATGACTGAGCAGAATGTGCTATAGAGTGCACATTGTAAAGCAAAACCATTCCTCCACATGCGGAATCACTGCCCATTTCCATGTCCTGTTCCTTCCGCCAAGAATCTGGATGAGGGACCAGCTGTCTCTGTCACCTGGGGCAGCAGCTGAGAAGCCTGTGAGACCAGTGGTCCTGGGCCTGTTCAGTC
Source organism: Myotis yumanensis (assembly GCF_028538775.1). Classification (NCBI taxonomy): domain Eukaryota; kingdom Metazoa; phylum Chordata; class Mammalia; order Chiroptera; family Vespertilionidae; genus Myotis; species Myotis yumanensis. The sequence goes on from NW_027223755.1 coordinate 29,117,729, forward strand.
CCCTGGGGGCAGCTCCAGCCATCTCAAGTTAGCCCTTCTGGGGTGAGGCTGGGGCAGGCCCCCAGCTCATGGATCTCCTGGAGGGAAGCAGGAGGGAAGAGTCTGGTCACTGTCCCTGAGCAGATACCACCCCAGCTGCAACTTCCTGGAATTTGAGGACTCTCCACGGCCTCCCAAACCCTGGCCCCTGCTGGTCTGCTGCTGCCTCTGAGAGGACTCGCGGTCGCCTTGTCTGAGGGCAAGCTGTTGTCCCTTCTGAGCCTCAGCCTCCACAGCAGGGACATGGCCAGCAGCAGCATCTCTCTCTGGTGTGGCTCAAGCAGGTGAATTGAGTGCCCAGAAAGTAAAAGGTGCCTAGTGCACTTTCTGCGAACATTTGTAATTACCCTCCATAGTGCCCAGCACATAATCAGAGATCAACAAATGCTGAATAAAAACGAAAATGCCAAGACAGTCACACAATAGCTGCAGACACCTATATCTCAGCCGCTGAGCTGTGGATCTCACAGCACCCAGCAAGTGTCCTTCGATGCTGGGTAAGGAGGGGACCCAGCAGTCCCACCCCACACACCTATTACCTGCAGCCTCTTGGTCCTCACTTGTCCTTGAGTTGGGAATGATTTTGTGACCTTGTCCTGGAGGGGCCTGGTTTCCACCCACTGAGTCCCCAGCTACAGGGTTACTTCATGGAGCTGGTCAGGCTTATGAGGAGCGGTCCACCCTGTGATGGTGTTGGCCCCGTGCAGGTGAACCTCACACCACAACTGCTAATTTGCCTCTTGTTTCTCCACTGTATCTCCAGCACAGTGACTAAGATTGGGGGTAGGGCGGTCATCATGACTGTCATTTAAATATATAATTAGTGAACAGAGCAGGGTCAGGGGTCAGGGGTGGGATGGGGCCTCTGGCCACTGTCACCATGTGCAGGTGTTGGCAAGTCCAAGCACCCACTCCCCCCAATAAAGCTCACTTTTCTGGAACCGGAAAAGGAAGGCACTGTTACATTTGTGAGGAGTCCCTGGGGTTGGTCAAAACCCTTTACTCATTAACTCATAATGCTGAGAATGTTCGGATGGCCAAGGTGCCCTCAGCCCCAGGCTGGACTGAGTCTTGCCCCACATCCTGCATTTTGGGGCCTAGGGGCCTGAGAAGAGTGTATCCTGACCCAGCACTGCCCCCCCTCCCCCCGCCTTCTGGGGTGTTCCCCACAGGAGACCCTGACACATGGCCAGCCACCCAGGGACAGGATGGGCTCTTTTCTCCACTCTAATCGCCTGACCACCAGCTCAGCGTCAGGAAACCCCCCACCCCAGCCAGGAGCTCCAGCTGGCACAGGGGGAGGAGAACAAGGGGCTTTGTCTTTGAGAACCCCACCCACCAGGCTTCCCATGTGAGGGGCACCTCCAGTGGGCTTTCCATTTATATCTCTGGTTTTCTCAATGATCTGAGAGTTCGTTTTCATGTTAATGTGCTGGATGAAATCAAAAGAGCAGTGTGCCTTCCCCAGCCGGTGCCAGCATCTTGCTAAGGGTGTGGTGTGCCTTCTGTAATCCTGAATTGTGCTTGTGGCCCACGGCTAACACAGAACCAAATAATATTTCTCAGGTAGACCTGATGTGGCACAGTTGTGTTTGCTCTGTTCTTGGCGGAGGCCTGGCCCCTGACCCACATCTCTAGTGGCCACCATCAGGGGACCGGTGCTCAGGGCAGGCAGCCCTTGGGTTAAGTGGGTCCATCATACCACCCAGCCACCTGCAAGAGCCTGAGGGGCCGCGTTTATCTGTTTTCAGCTTAAATCTATGCTATGGGGCCTCAGTGCCTGACTGTGGGAAGTTAAACAAGATACTCTTCCTGGGAAGAAGGTTCTCCTGCTTCTTAATGTCCCCCTTGGGATAACACCCTGTGCCTCCATCAAGGGGAGCAGGGGAGGGTCTGAGCTCTCTGGACAGCCTGGCTCTGAGCCTATCCTCCTGCCATGAAAGCCACTCAGGTAGCCCATTGGTGGGCCCAGGAAGGATGCCTGCGCATGCCATGGTGAAGGTGTGTGCATGCCGTAGTAGGTGTTCAGCATGCCATGGTAGGTGTGTGCATGCCGTGGTAGATGTATACATGCCGTGGTAGGTGTGTGCATGCCGTGGTAGGTGTGTGCATGCCGTGGTAGGTGTGTGCATGCCGGGTAGGTGTGTGCATGCCGTGGTAGATGTGTGCATGCCGTGGTAGGTGTGTGCATGCCATGGTAGATGTGTGCATGCCGTGGTAGGTGTGTGCATGCCGTGGTAGGTGTGTACATGCTGTGGTAGTTGTATGCGTGCCGTGGTAGGTGTGTGCATGCCGAGGTAGGTGTGTGCATGCCGTGGTAGATGTATACATGCTGTGTTAGGTGTGTGCATGCTGTGGTGAGGGCATGTGTAAGCCATGGTGTGGGGGGTATGGAGTGGAAGATCCCTCCTTCCTATTACCCAACCAAAAAATTAAAACCAAAGAAAATAAGTGACAGCTTTTCCCTTTTGCTTTCATGGGGCTTGGGTAGAAGCACTCAATGCACGTTCCTTGCAGGAGTCTGATTTTTATCTTTACAACAGCCCAGAAAAGTCTAGACTGTCTATTATTTTACAATGAGGAAACCAAATCTAAAAGAGATAAAACACTAATAATAACTTGTAGTAAGAGCCAAGACAGCTCCCTTCTACAGAAAGCTGTACAATGTGCAGGAATGCGACTCTGACCCCCCTCAACCCCCCCTCCCCCTCCGTCCCCGTAGGTGCGGCTCCATGAGGGCACCTGCAGCTGAGGGCAGGGGAAAGCTCTCAGCCAGGCCATTCAGCAGGGCCTGCCCTTGGCTCCTGACACTTCTGCCTTTGAGGTGCACAGTGGGATGTGGTGACACAAAAGGTGTCTTGGTTCTCTGTGTTTGCCTCCGGGAGCTTTGGTCTGCATTTGCCTCAGTTGAGCTTTCTAGAGACTCGGTGCCCCTGCGGGACCTCTGGGCTGGCAGTGTCTCATGGTCCTCTCACCCTGGGGAGCCCTTTGTCCTCAGGCTGTGCTGCATCAGTATAAAAAATCAATAGCCCCATTGCTTCCTGCTGCTCTGTGGCCTGTGACAAAGTCCTGTCTTCCGCGGATGGTGCTCAGAGCACCCTGATAGTGGAACCGTGGGGACATGGCAGCCACATGAGCAGGCACAGCCTTTGTTTATGATGCCATGGGACATTGTCCACACATTGTGTCTGCAGGAAGATGTCCTCAGAGGAAGTGGCCTTGCTGGGATTTTTTATATGAAACTTAAAGGTTAATGAAATCCAAACTCTCCCCTGTTCAGAGCGTCTGTGTACCAAATCCTTGTAGCCTTTTTGGGGGTCCCTCCCATCCCCCAACCCCATGCCAAAGTGAAGTGTCTGCATCTTTGCTTCAGTGGACTTTACAATGAATTTGATGGTTAGAGTCAATCCCCAGACCTCCAGCCAACCACAACCCCAAACTGAGGACGAGATTTTTCTCCTCTCACAGCGGCTTCCGGTGAAGTAATGAACCTTTTATGTTCTTGAAACTCAAAGCCTTGATGAAAAAACACACCTCTGATTTGCCCATCCAAGCAGGCCGTCAGCTCCCTCATTCTGTGAGATGGGGGCCACCGCATGTGCTCTTCCATGTTCAGGAAAAGGGAGCTCGTGTGGTGCTGGTCCAGATCTGTGGGACTCTGATGTGGCATCCTCCATCTGTCTTCTCTGCTTTTCCCGGTGCGCCCATCACATGAGCTCAATGAGTCATTTGTTGAACAAGGTCTCAGTGACAGGATCACCAGCTACCTGCTGAAGTTGTGTCCCATGTGTCGTCAGCTTGATTCATGAGTGGGCTCTGCCTTCCCTCTTCTAGGGTCCTGGCCAGCCCCGACCTCCACCCAGCTCACCCCCACCTCCAGGTGCTGCTTTTAAGGACTTTCCCCCTCCTCCGACCAAATTTACCTCCCCTGAACCCTCAGCTTATCTCACACCTGTTCTAGTTTCACTTAAAGATAGTGAAGCTATCTTCAGATCAGTAGAAATCATCCAATCTGAAGAATTTATCTAATCTGTAAATGTGTATATTTCGCTAAACTGGGGGCATTTGGTCATTGTTTCTTTAGATTTTTTTTCTACCCCATCCTTTCTCTCCTTTTTTCGTGGGACTCCCATTACTTATAAATGGACCTTTTGCCATTGTTCCACAGGCCACGGAGGCTCTTCGTTTTGCAATCTTCCTTCTCTTTGTTCTTCAGATTGGATAATTTCTATTGATGGATCTTCAAGTTCACCATCTCTTCTGTCATCTCTGTCTGCTGTTAAAAGCCTGTCTATTGGATTTTTCATTCAGATATTGAATTCTTCAAATCTAGAACTGCTATTTGGTTCTTTTAGATATCATTCATTTCAAGGGTCAGTTGACTACAACCCATGGGTTGGTCACCTAATTTTGTGAATATAGTTATATTGGGATACAACTGTGTGTTATGGCTGTTTTTTGTGCTAAATGGTGGAGTTGACTAGTTGCAAAACAGACTGTATAGCCCACAAGCCTAAATGATTTACCATCTGTTGCTTTTTTGCCTTTTATTTCACCCATCCCCCACTCTCCTGTCCTTTGCTAACTATTGGCTTGTTCTCTATAGCCATAGATCTGCTTCTTTTTTTTTTTTTTTCAGATTCCATATATATAAGTGAAATCATATGGCATTTTGTCTGTCTAATTATTTCAGTTAGCACAACACCCTCTAGGTCCATTCAAGTTATTGCAAATGCCAAGATTTCACTTTTTGTATAGCTGATTATATATATATACAATATTCCATTATATATATATATATATATACACACACACACACACACACACACACACATACATACCACATCTTCTTTATCCATTTATCTATTGATAGACATCTAGGTAGCTTCCATATCTTGGCTTTTACTAGTAATGTAACAATGAACATAGGGATGCATATATCTTTTCAAATTAGAATTTTTGTTTTCTTTGGGTATGTTGGGGTCCAGCCCCAGCAGGTCCAGGGGTTCCCCAAAGGTGTGGACAGAGTTGGCGAAGAAGGAATAACACCAAGGCAGAGTTCAGTTGATCATCATAGCCAGGTTCTCCTTTTATTGTTTTGTTACATCTATATTTATACCATTTGATCCTATAAGCAAGCCTCTATAATCACATCATGGTATGTTTTGGGTAACTTTCTACAGTTCCTTGTTTCTTATCTGACCTTTGCCAAAAATCCTGTCTCTATCTAGTTCTGTTGATTTTAATCTTATCTAGGTTAATCTCTGTGTTCCATTACAAAGGGCTATTCCAAGGTGACTGCTCTACTGATAGGCTACAAGGAAGTGACTGAAGGAGATTCTCCTACCCAGTAAAGGTTATGTCCTCCCAGCCTCGCTGCTTGCCTTCCCTGGGACTGCTCTGTGTCAGTGGATCTCCAGGGGTATAGGCTTTGGTGCTTTCCCTGGTGGGCAGACCCCTGGGGATGTGGGCCCAACAAGTCCCAAATTTATTGCCGACAGTCTTAGTCCAAGTTCTTCATAAGTAGTACATGGTATTTCTATAACACTAGGGGGTTTCACTGATTTATTCTCTTCCTTAGTCCTGTTAATCCCTAACTCCAGGGAAAAATCCTCACCTGGGGAAACAACCTTTCTCGGGGAGGTGGTCCTGTTTAAAACACATAGCGCTAAGAGGGGGCGGGGAGCAAACATATGCCATGTATGCCAGGTCCTTTGAAACATAAGGTGTGCAGATGTTTCTTCCCTGGAGTGACTGTGTCAAGCAGCAAGGGTGGACCGGCTTCCAGCATGGGTAAATACCCAGAAGTGGGATCATTGCTGGAGCTCTATTTTTAATTTTTTGCAGAAACTCCATATTTTTTTGTATAGTGGCTGCATCAATTTACAATCCCACCACAGAGCACGAGGGTTCCCTTTTCTCCATATCCTTGCCAACACTTGTTGTTTGTTGATTTATTGATGATAGTAATTCTGACAGGTGTGAGGTTATTTCATTGTGCGTGTTTTTTGTTGTTAATCCTCACTTGAAGATATTTTTTCCATTGATTTTTAGAGTGGGAACATGAGAGAGAAACACCAATGTAAAAGAGATACATGGATTGGTTGCCTTCTGCACAGGCCCCAATGGAGACTGGAGATGGAACCTGCAACCCAGGCACATACCCTTGATTGGGAATAGAACCCACGACCCTTCAGGGAGCAGGCCAATGCTCCAACCACTGTGCATACTGGCCAGGGCTCATTGTGGTTTTGATTTACATTTTTCTGGTGAGTAGTGATGTTGAGCATCTTTTCATATGTCTATTGGCCATATACTCTGGAGAAATATCTATTCAGGTTTTCTGCCCATTTTTTCAACAGATTTTTTTTTTTTTTTTTTTTTGGTGTTGAGTGGTATGAGTTCTTTATATACAGTATTTTGGATAGTAGCCCCTTATCGGATGTATCATTGGTGAATATCTTCTCCAATTTGGTAGGTTGTCTTTTGTTTTGTTGATGGGTTCCTTCACTGTGGAGAACTCTTTAGTTTGACTAAGTCCCATTTTTAATTTTTTTTGTTTCCCTTGCCCGAGGAGACATATCCAAAAAAAAAAAATATTGCTAAGACAGATATCAAAGAGTTTGCTGCCTATGTTTTTTTCTAGGAGTTTTATGGTTTCAAGTATTACATTTAAGTCTTTAATCCATTTTGTGTTTATTTTTTATATATAATATAGAACGTGGTTCAGTTTCTTTCTTTGCATGTATCTGTCTAGTTTTCCCAGCACCACTTACTAAAGAAATGGTCTTTACTCCATTGTATTTCCTTGCCTGCTTTGTAATAGGTTAATGGAACACATAAATGAGGAGTTATTTCTGGGTTCTTTATTCTGTTCCATTGATCTATATATCTGCTTTTATGCCAGTTCCATATTGCTTTAATTATTGTAGATTTGTAATATAATTTGAAATTTGGGAGCTTGATACTTAACTTGGTTCTTTCTGAGTGTTTCTTTGGCCATGCGGGGTCTTTTGTGATTTCATATAAATTTTAGAATTACTTGTTCTAATTCTCAGATAATGCTATTGTTGTTGTTTTTTTAATCCTCACCTGAGTATATGTTTGTTTTGAGAGAGAGAGAGAGAGAGAGAGAGAGAGAGAGAGAAAGACTTCGATGTGAGAGCAAAACATCCATTGGCTGCCCTCCACGTGTGCCCCAACAGGGGATCAAACCCAAATCCTAGGTATGGGCCTTGACCTGGAATCGAACCCCCCAAACCTTTTTGGTATATGGGACAACACTCCAGAGTATAGGTCTTTCACCTCTTCAGTTAAATTTATTCCTAGGTATTTATGCTTTTTTTCATTTTTTTAAATTTAAATTCTTTATTGTTTAAAGTATTACATGAGTCTCCTTTTCCCCCCATTGACCTCTCCCTGGCTGCTTCTACCCCCCAGCACATGCCCTTACCCCCTACTGTCTGTGTCCATTGGTTATGCTCATATGCATGCATACAAGTCCTTTGGTTGGTCTCTTATCCCCTCACCCCCTGCCTTCCCTCAGAGGTTGGATAGTCTGTTTAATGCTCCTATGTCTCTGGTTCTATTTTTTTTTTAAATATATTTTATTGATTTTTACAAAGAGGAAGGGAGAGGGATACAGAGTTAGAAACATCGATGAGAGAGAAACATTGATCAGCTGCCTCCTGCACACCTCCCACTGGGGATGTGCCCGCAACCAAGGTACATGCCCTTGACTGGAATCGAACCTGGGACCCTTCAGTCTGCAGGCCGACGCTCTATCCACTGAGCCAAACCGGTCAGGGCTCTCTGGTTCTATTTTTGTTCATCAGTTTATGTTATTCACTAGAGGCCTGGTGTACGAAATTTGTGCACTGGAGAGGTGTCCCTCAGCCCAGCCTGCACCCTCTCCAATCTGGGACCCCTTGGAAGATGTCCAACTCACAATCCAGGACTACTGGCTCCTAACCACTTGCCTTTCTGCCTGCCTGATTGCCCCTAACCACTTCTGCCTGCCAGCCTGTTCACCCCCTAACTGCTCCCCTGCCGGCTCAATCGCCCCCAACTGCCCTCCCCTGCCAGCCTGGTCACCCTGGTGGAAGCCGCACAGAGCAGCAGCTGGGACCCGCCCCCCAGTGGGTCATTTGAAAATAATTAGAGTTTTACTTCTTCCTTTCCAATTTGGATGCCTTTTACTTCTTTTTTGATTGCTCTGATTTTCATTATTTCCTTCCTGTTGTTTACTTTGGGTTTTGTTTGTTCTTCTTTTTCTACTTTCTTTAGGTTTAAAGTTATTTGTTAGTCCTGATCGGTTTGGCTCAGTGGAAAAGTTATTTGCTATTTTTTGGAATTTGTCCTGCTTTTTGAGATAGGCTTATACAGTATTAACTTCCTTTGTAGAACTACTTTTACTACATACCATAAAATTTGGAAAATTGTATTTTCATTTGTCTCAAGGTAGCTTTCACTTCCTGCTTGCTTTCCCTTTTGATCCATTGATTGTTGGTATCCTAGCAAGTTGTTTGGCCTCCACGTATTTGTGTTTTTTCTAGTTTTCTTCCTGTGGTTGATTTATAGTTTCATGTTATTGTGGTCCGGAAAGATGCTTGATATGACTTCAGTCTGCTTGAATTTATTGAGGCTTGTTTGTGGCCTAATATATGATCTATCCTGGAGAATGTTCCATGTGCACTTTAAAAAATGTGTATTTTATAGTTTTTTAATGAAATGTTCTATAAATGTCTTTTAAGTTGATCTAGTCTAATATGGACATTTAGGGCCATTGTTTACTTATTAATTTTCTGTCTGGATGATCTGTCCACTGATGTGCATGGGTTATTAAAATCCCCTACTGTTCTTGTATTAGTGTGAATTTCTTCCTTTATGTCTACTAATACTTGCTTTATATACTTAGGTGCTTCTCTGTAGAGTGCATAGATATTTATGATTGTTATATCCTCTACTTGGATTGATCCTTTTATAATTAGGTAATGTCCTTTTTTGGTCTTTTTTTTTTAATTGTTTAAAAGTCTATTTTGTCTGATATGAGTATTGCTACTCCTGCATTCTTTTCACTTCTATTTGCATGGGATGTCTTTTTCTATCCCTTCACTTTCATTCTGTGTGTGTCTTTCCATTTGAAGTGAGTGTCTTGTAGACAGCATATAAATGGGTCATTATTTTAAATCCATTCAGCCAGTCTATGTCTTTTAATCAGCACATTTAATTTATCTACATTTAAAGTAATTATTAAGTATGTACTTACTGCCATTTTGTTAGTTGTTGTTTTTTTAATATTTTTATCGATTTTTTTTTTTTTTTTTAGAGAGAGAGAGAGAGGAAGAGGGAGAGAGAGACAAATATCAATGTAAAAGATTGGTTACCTCCCATATGCACCCCAACTGGGGACCAAATCTACAACCTGGGAATGTGCCCTGACTGGGAATTAAACCAGTGACCTTTTGGTGTCAGGGATGACGCTCAACCAATTGAGCCACACCGGCCAGGGCACCATTTTGTTAATTGTTTGGGGTTATTTTTGTAGTTCTCTGTTCTTTTCTTCTCTTCAAATCTTCCCCTGTGATTTCCTGGTTATCTTTGGTGTTTTGTTTTGGTTTCGCATGTGGTAGTAAAAGTACTACATTTTTACTCCCCCATCTATGCTTTATGCTTTTGATATCATATTTTAGATCTTTTTGTTTTGTGAATCTCCTAACTACTTATTGTAGTTTGAGTTGAATTTTGGTACTTTTGTCTTTATAGTAGATATTTTTAATATCTGATTCACTGTACTTATTAAATATTTGGCCTTTTCTGTGAGGCTTTTTTCTTTCTTGTATTTCTTATTTCTGATGATAGCATTTCCTTTTCTGCTTAAAGAATACTCTTTACCATTTCTTGCAAAGCTGGTTTAATGGTAAGGAACTCCTTTAGCTTTTGTTTGTCCGGGAAACTCTTTATCTCTCCTTCAATTCTGAATGATAACCTTGCTGGGTAAATTATTCTAGGTTGTAGGTTCCTTTTGTGTTACTCCCTTCTGGCCTATAACTGTTGCTTCTGAGAAACCAACTGATAGCCTGTAGTTTCCTTTGTATATACCTAGTCATTTTTCTCTTGCTGCCATTTTAATGACAATATGTCTTAGTGTGGGTCTCTTTGCTTTCATTTTGTTTGGAACTCGCTGTGCTTCCTAGACCTGGATTTCTGTTTCTTTCCCTAAGTTAAGAAAGTTTTCAGCTATCTATTTCTTTAAATAAAGCTTCTGTTCCTTCCTTTTTTTCTTCTCCTTCTGGGTTTCCTATAATGCAAATGTTTGCATACTTGATGCTATCTCTGAGGTCCCTTAAACTACCCTAATTTTTAAAAATTCTTTTCTTGTTGCTATTCTGACTGGTTGGTTTCACTGGTCTGTCTTCCAGGTTGCTGATTTGTTCTTCTGTTAGAGAATTTTTCACCTCAGTTATTGTATTCTTCAGTTCTGCTTGATTCTTTATTATACTTCCTCACTCTTTGTTGAAGTGTTCCCTAAGTTCCTTTATTCCTCTTGATTTTAGTAAGAATCCTTATGACCATTTCTTTAAATTCTTTATCAGGCAAATTTCTTTTTTTTAATATTCTTTTTTTTTAAATTTTATTTTCTTGTTTAAAGTATTACAAATAGTAGTACATGTGTCTCCTTTTTTTCCCCATTGACCTTCCCCTGGCCTCCCCTACCCACCAGCACATGCCCTTACCCCTGCCCCCGCCCCCCAGTGTCTTGTGTATGTTTATAGGCATGCATACAAGTCCTTCAGTTGATCTCTTACCCCCCTACTACACTCCCAGCCTTCCCGCTGTAATTTGACTATCTGTTCGATGCTTCTCTGCCTCTGTATCTATTTTTTGTTCATTAGGTTATAATGTTCTTTATTATCCATAAATGAGTGAGATCATGTGGTATTTTTCTTTCACTACCTATCAGGCAAATTTCTTATCTCTGTTTGCTTAAGATTTTTTCCTGGGGGCTTTTCTTCCTTCGTTTGAGAGATATGTTTCTGTCTTTTCATTGTGTTTGGCTTTCTAAGTTCGATTATATGAATTAGACAAAATAGTTCTCTCTGAGTGTTTAAAAAAGTGGCCTTGTCTGGAAGCAACTTCTGTGAAGGCTGTGTGTGCTGAGTGGTTTTGGCAGGCTGATCGGAGCCTGACAGGAGCCCACAGAGCCTGGGGCACTGGCTTGTTGGGCTGGAGCACCTCTGGGCAAGGAGGCCAGGTGCATGTGGTGACACCTGTTGATCCTGCTTGCTCCCTTTAATCAGAGCAGAAACAGGCTCTGAGCAGTGCGGCTGGGAATATGCTGCTGTGATCCTGTAGGCAGGCCAAAGCCCCTGAGTAGAGCTTCTCCCGCCCCCGTCAAGGTGGAGAGGGACCTAAGCAATGGTCCTCACCGGCACCTTCCACCCTGGAGAATTCCCACAGCTCCCAGAGAACGTCCACAATTCCCAAGTCTTCCTTATTTGGTCTGTTTCTCTCATTTGTTATTCAAAAGCTGTTCATTCCTCCCTCAATGGTCTCTCAGAAGAAACTTCTTTCTATATACATGTGTATTTCAGTGTGCTTGTGGGAGGGGGTGAATTCAATATCCTCTTATGCTGCTGCCATCTTGAATCCCACTTTCTAGCCCTTTAGGAAGAATGTGCCAATCCCTGTTCTAGTATACTGCTAAGATTTACAGTTTGTTAATTTATTATATTTTCCTTTACATCCTTAAGCACAATTTTTTTTATTTTTAAAAAATATATTTTTATTGATTTCAGAGAGGAAGGGAGAGGGAGAGAGAGATAGAAACCTTAATGATGAGAGAGAATCATTGATAGGCTGCCTCCTGCACATCCCCTGGGCTTAGGGGACTATCCGGGCTCATCAGTGTTCGTGATGAAGGGATGCAGGGACACCGTGGAGAGGCCCCGCCTTCCATCGTCCTCATGTCTGTTGCTCACAATGGCTCAGAACTGGCATCTACTGCTTTCATAGGAAGCCCCTAACAATTTCCTTTTTTTTTTTAATTTAAAAGTTGACAGAGTTTGCTTGAGTTTCATAAACATGCGATGTTTAAAATACTTGTGGTTTGTGAGCAGAAGGGCCAGTCCTCCAAGCCCTGTGCACGTGGTGCAGGAAGCAGCCACCTCCCTACCTGCCAGTACACACCTGCCAAGGACCAGGGCTCCTCTCCAGCCCTCCTCAGCGAGAGGCCAGGGGCTCACTCTGCTTGGTCTGACGGTGACCTCAGAGCACTCATCTGGAACATCCTTTCTGGCAGGAGGCGTGAGGTCAGTTAGATAATATTTGCGGACACTATAAATATCATTGCCTCCTGCCCTGGACTCGGCTGACACATTTACTATAATTCCTCACAGGGTGCCGGGTGAGCACAACCGGTGCGTGGAGGTCAGAGAGGAGTGGACTGGTGGGGAGCGGGGACAGAGCCAGCCCCTGTCCTGGAGCAGTGCTGAGGGGACCCTGTACCTTGTCTGTAGAGTCAATGCTGTGGACCCGCCTATATGTGTATCTGTGTCTGTGTGTGTATCTGTCTGGGTCTGTGTGTGTTCATGTTATATCCGTGTGTGTGTGTGTGTGTATGTCTGTGTGTACCTGAGTGTGGCATTTCAGGTCCAACGCTTACCTGCTCCTCCTCCAGGCGATGTGGGTCCCCAGTGCTTCCCATCCCTCTGGAAAGGTGTTACTGTTTGCTCTGGTTAGTTTGTGCGTGCACAGGGTTAATTTACCAGGCTTACACACGTTAAAGTAAAACCAGAGGATTTACTGTGCTGCTGCATTTGCGTGGACTCAGCTGAAATCTTGTGGAGAGATCCTTGGAGGCAGCAACCACGCAGAGCCTGACCCAGGATGAGGGCCAGGCTGTGTCTCGGCAGGCCTGACACACACAGCAATGGCCTTCCTGAGCCCCTCGGTGCCAGCTCTGTCCGGGGCCTTCCCCAGAAATGGCTGGCCGGCTGGCCAGCGCCTTCTGACCTTTGACATTGGTCAGCGATTGTAATTAGAACTAAGAGTGTGTGTCTCCTGCCATTACCTCCCTGTGGCCCTGCCGTTTGCACTTAATTAGCTGCAACTCTCTGGTCTTGGCAATCAGTTACCTGTGGGCTTGGAAGTCACTTTGTTCAGGTTCCTTGTTAGAAGACACCTGCCCCAGCAGGGGCGCCCTGGACCGGCGGGCCTCGCTCTGCTGTGTGGTGGTCTCGTGGCCTTGGCGCACTTTGAGTTTGTCCTGCACAGACTCCCATTCATATATTTTAATTTGTTGATTTTAATCTTATCTAGGTTGCTCTCACTGTCATTATCACTCCTTGCTGTCGGCCTTGGGAGTACATGTTAGTGTTTGTTGAGTTGGAGTTTACACCGGGGTGTTGCTGCCAAGGAAGGAAGTGTTTGAGGTGTGCGGGGAGCGGTGTCTCTGGCTGTGGCTGCCAGTGTGGGCCCCCAGGGTGACGTCCAGCAGGATGGCGCTCTGCCCTTTACACACCACGAGGCGCACAAAGCACAGCTCCTCAGCCCTTCCAGCTGAAAAGGTCTGGCTTCATCTCCAGCAAACTCGGAGTTTTGATGCAGAAGGTTACACCATTGCCCACTTCCCAGTCCAGGCCACTCTGTAGAGCACGGACGTGGGATCCTGGGCCTTTCTCTGTGTTCATGGCTCAGGCCTTGGACAGGCCTGATGTGGAGCTCAGAGCTGTGGGTCCAGAGGAGGCGGCCAGGTTCCTGCTCACACAAGCCTGCTGGTGTCTTGTCTCTTTGGACGTGAAGAGAACAAAGGCTGGGAGGGAACTGAGGCTCTTCCCACTGCCGTCAGTGTCCAGGCGGCCATGCCCACCCAATCATGTGGCTCCTCCAGCCTGGACTGAAGTGCTGGGTCTTCTGGTGATGAGGCCGGTGGTGAGGAGCAGGGCAAGAGCCTGGAGCCCCGAACCTGACCACTCTGTGTCCTGCCCCCACCCCCTGGCGCCCTCTTTGCAAGCATCCCCAGAAGACCACGCTGCCTGAGGTGGTGGGGTGACAAAGCTGTTAGACTGGAGGTTGCTACACAAGCACGGGTGAGTGTTCTGCCACCTTCTCACGCACGGGGCTGCGGGCGTGGACAGATAGTGCCTGAAGGAAAGAAAGGCCCCCTGTGTGCGGTGCTTGTGGTCACCCCCACCCCATCACCTCGGTAAATGTTCACAATAACCCTGAGACATGAGCACTATGACCCCATCCTGGGAATGTGCAGGCAGGAAGTGTGTGGCCTGCAGCGACTGGGGTCCTGACCAAGAGCCGAGTCCGCCTGTGTCCCAGGACCATGCCATGGTGGCCAGGCCCGGTTCTGGCTGGAGAGCCTCACCATCAACAGTGGGAGTCACGCCGCAGGGGACTTGGAGCCAGAACTTGGCTTTCTTATTCCTAACATGTCCATTATGTGCTTAATTGCTAACCCACTAGCAAATAGCCACTTTAAGCCTATCACGTTTTCAGTTTAATTACTAGGAGCTCATTACAATGCAGCCTGCCGTCCAAGAGGGGTCATGGGATTTGAGGAGAGCCGCCTGCGGGCCTGATCTGTCCCAATCTGTCCCGGTCTGGCAAGACTCGCTCGAGAAGAAATCCCATCAACCAGAGACCCTGAGATCTGGGAGAAAATGGGGAACCCAGACAATCTCAGACTGACTCCCCGACCCCCTGTCCCTGAGCCAGAAAGATAAACCAGGCACAAGAGGCCGAGCGTTGAAGTGGAGGGAGGACAGAAATTGCAGCTGAAAAGAATTATTTCCCCAATAGTAGGGGAAAGAAGGAAAATCAGCATTGAGAGGTATCCTTGCTACAAGGATGTTCTCAGGATGAAAAAATGTCTTCCAATCACCAGACAGAAAAAAACCAAGCCGGCAGGTGACTCGCACAGGTGAACTAAGAAAGGAAAGCAGCCGGGACTGGTTTGGCTCAGTGGATAGAGCGTCGGCCTGCGAACTGAAGGGTCCCGGGTTTGATTCCGGTCAAGGGCATGTACCTGGGTTGCGGGCACATCCCCGGTGGGAGATGTGCAGGAGGCAGCTGATCGATGTTTCTCTCCCATCGATGTTTCTAGCTGTCTGTCTCTCTCCCTTCCTCTCTGTAAAAAATCAATAAAATATATTGGAAAAAAAAAAAAAAAAAAGAAAGGAAAGCAGCTGATCTGCCTTCCTCCTCACACCACACAGAGCCCAGAGGGAATGGGCCACATGGGTTGCGGGGGGGAGGTTCTGGGAGCTCTGTGCAGCCTCAGGACACAACCCCACGACAATGTGAGAAGGCGAAACCCAGCCTGAGAACTCGTGAAGTCAGGAACAAATGCTGGGAAGAAACAAGTCACAGAAAAGGAAAGAATGGTCCCCAAACTTGAAGAGAAGTTAGATGGAATCCCCCGGGGTGGTGGTGCTGTTTCTCACCTGCCTGGGACGAAGACAGGACCCCCTGCCCCGCACCGTGGGCAGATGTGACAGGCACTTCCACTCAGGTGAGCCCTCCAGTTTAAAATGTGCCCACTCCCAGGACCCCACCCTCACAGAGTGCGCCCAGCGCCGATGGCAGAAGTTCATATATCTGAGATTTTGTTGCCTTTGGATTCCTCTAGAATTTTTATGGTTTCCTGTCATACATTTAAGTCCTTTATCCATTTTAAGTTTATTTTTGTATATGGTGTAAGTTGGTGGTCTAGTTTCATTTTCTTGCATATATCTGTCCAATTTTCCCAACACCACTTATTGAAGAGACTATCTTGGCTCCATTGAATGTTCTTTCCTCCTTTGTCAAATATTAATTGAGCATATTGTTTCGGGCCGATTTCTGGGTTCTCTATTCTATTCCATTGATCTATATGCCTGTTCTTGTGCCAGTACCAGGCAGTTTTTAGAACAGTGGCTTTGTAATACATCTTGATATCTGGTATTGAGATCCCACCTACTTTCTTCTTTCTCAGGATTGCTGCAGCTATTCGGGGTCTTTTTTTATTCCAAATGAATTTTTGGAGAGTTCGTTCTAGATCTGTGAAGTATGCCGTTGGTATTGGAAGTTCAGACACACGTGCCTGTGCCACGCGCTGTATGCAGGCATGTTTCTTTCTCAGGGAGTAAAAAGGACATGTTGTTTTCTTCTGTGGGTTTTTGGGGCCTTACTTGTGAGCAAGAGCATCTGCTCTGAAGCTGGCCTGTCTGTCATCCTCTCATTTCCCAAATTAATAAGATTGTGTAGTAACCAGCTGCCATACAGGAATGCGGCCAAGGATTAGCTGCTGGTGCCGGCGAGGACTTCCTGTTCCTAAAGTGCAAAGTTTGTTGTTATTGTTTTTAAGGAGAAGCCTGGTCCCTGGCACCTTCCCGCCCCACTGGCCCTGCCTTTGTCAAAGGGAAATGCACAGTGCTCATGACCCGTGGTGCAGCTCCAGTTTTGGAGAGATCGTGACTGAACCTGAGCCAGCTCTGGGGATCCTGGCTGCCTCCTCAGCAAGGGGCCTTCCAGAGTTCAGAGGTCACTCGGTGCCCCCCAAGTCTGGCCCTGAGCCCCATGACCCTCGGTGCTATGTCTTTTGGTCACTGGATTCTGTCTTCCAAGAGGACTACAGGTCACTGGGCACTGAGTTCCCCGCTTACCAGCGCTGTGGGAGCTTTGCTGGGCTGTAAAAGGCAAGAGGACCAGGCGAGGAGGCTGCCACCAATACAGTCTCTGCTATAGGCGGGCCAGGACAGCAAGAAGGACAGAAAACATGCATTTTATAGAAAACAGGGACTTCTATGAATGGTGAATGCAGCTAGAGCCTTCAGGAGGGTGGCCCCAACGCCGCTGGCTTGAGGCTCCTGGGAATTCCTGGGGGCAGGAGAGGATGTCACCCCCACCCCAGAGAAAGGTGTTTCCTCACTAGTGGCCCAGTCGAGGTCAGAGAAGCAGGGCCAGACAGGGGCAGGGGCCACTGGCCTTCTACACCCAGCTCCTGGACACCCAGTCCATTAGGAAAGAAGAAAAGGCCATCAGCTCAGCTCTCTCTGGACATTAATAAACAATTAGGGAGAGTCCGGAGGGAGGGACACGTGCCCCAATCCTTTCCAGAGTCCACCAGGGAGGGGCCCGGAGGCCCGTGAGAAAGCAGACTCTCGGGTGGCCCAGGACCTGCTGAGTCTGGTGTCTGGAGTGGGGCCCTGGGCCCTTCAGGGGTTCTTGTGCTGCCGATGTGTTTGGATGTCAGGGCCACAAGCCACAGGGAGGGCAAGGCCTCCCAGGTCTCTTCCCAAAGCAGAGGGCAGCCCAATGTCCCAGGGCAGGGGGAGCATGTTGTCTCAGGAAGAGACAGCCTTGCTGTGCCCTTGCCTCGCCGTGTGCGAGGATCCGGGAGGCCAGCTGCTGCCGAGGGAGGACGGGGGCTCTCGGACGCTGCCGTGTGGAAGCAGAGCTGGGCCGGGGTAGCCTCGCTGGACATCTCCTTCCTCGCCCACATGAGGGCCCTGCCCAAGCTCAGGGAGAACTCCCTGCAGGGGCTGTGAGCGAGGCCAGGATGTTGTTCTGCTGAGCAGCCAGGCAGGGCCCGGGGATCTCCAGGAACCCGGCCCTCCGCTCTCTCCCTCGGGGTGGTCACCCTGTGGTGCCCCTCACGACCTGTCCTCAGGCATGTGACCACGACCAGGCGTCAGCCTCCTGGGCCTCCAGGTTTCTCCATGAAGGTGGGAACTCCCTCTGTGGGCTTCCTGGGCAGCTCTGCTGGGGTGGGGCGAAGGGATGCTGCCTCTGCCCGACGTGTGTGTGTGTGTGTGTGTGTGTGTGTGTGTGTGTCATATATCGAAGGGGAAAGCAGGACCTGATCAGAATGCAAGCTGTGCAGCCAGCTGGGGGCCCTTGGAGGACCTGCAGGCCTGCAGGGGTGGGAACGGGACCCCTAGCGGGTCCTCAGGTCCCAGAAGCATAGCCCATTCTGCCTCTGCCCACTGAAACCTGAACTTGCCAAGCATGCAGGAGGCCTTGTAGTCATAGGTCACAGGCCAGAGGCCCTGGTGCCCGGAAGGTCCTGTGCTGGGCCTGTCACTCAGCCCCTTAGCCCGATTGGAGAGGGCTGTCCACAGGGAAGAAGCAGGAGTGAGACCAGGAGACCTCCTTGCTCGGAGAGCCCCCACAGTGACCAGTAATTACAAGTGAGGAAACAGGCCAGGGAGGGGTGAGGCAACCTGACAGCAGGGGTGGGGCTGGATCAGAACCGGCAGGACCCAGCCTCCGAGCCAGCCACCTCCTCCGGCCTTGCCCAAGAATTCTTCCCGTGATGGGACAGCACCCTGGCTCTGCCTCCCTCTCCTGCCCACTGGGATCCTGTCAGCTCAGGAGACGGCGCTCCTCAGAATCTCAGAGAAGGCCTCTCCGTAAGCAGGACTTTGGTGGATGAAAACGATAATGATGCCAAACATTGCTTAAGCAGGAGTCCACTTCTGACAACATTCCAGCTATTTTGAAATCGGGCTTACTGTGGAATTATCATATTTTTTCTGAGTCTTACAATAGAACAAAAGAGAAATGGACTCCAGTAGGCTGTGCGGGCGGGGCCTCTGCCTCGCCTCCTAAGATCCTGGCAAGGTTGATGGCCCAGGGAGTGGGTGGGGAGGGGGCCGAGGGGCCAGCCGTGGGTGGGGAGACCTCTAGCCATGGTCCCCCGAAAGCTAGAATGTGGGCAGTGAGCTAGTTTCTTTAGGGAGCCCTGGAGACCCTGGCTTTAGAAGACTCTGTTCCTAGGAGGGAGTCATTCTCTGGGCAGGGGATGGGGAGAGCCCTGAGGAGGGTGCACTCTGGCCAGGTCCTAAGGGGCAGCTGACAGCGGACTGGCCAGGCCGCCAGGCCACTTGAGCGGGACAGAGGGAAGCATCCACAGACCGGAAGTAGGCCTTGCTTCTTAAGCCCATGTCTGTCCTATGGCGCCAGATGGCCCCCCCTGTGGGGTTCCCTTCCCTCCTCTCCCCCGTGGGGTCCCACTCTCCTCTTCCCGTGGGGTCCTGGCCCCTGACGCCCTCTCCCCCGCAGGCTTCCACCTGTCCCACAAGGTCACCAGCGTGGTCCCTGAGAGTGCACTGCTCATTGTGGTGGGCCTGGTGCTAGGCGGCATCGTCTGGGCAGCCGAACACATCGCCTCCTTCACGCTCACGCCCACCGTCTTCTTCTTCTACCTGCTGCCGCCCATCGTGCTGGACGCCGGCTACTTCATGCCCAACCGGCTCTTCTTCGGCAACCTGGGCACCATCCTGCTGTACGCTGTCATCGGCACCGTGTGGAACGCGGCCACCACCGGCCTTTCCCTCTATGGCGTCTTCCTCAGCGGCCTGATGGGTGAGCAGGCACCCCCGTCCACCTAGCGGGCTCTGCAGGGTGGACACCGCAGGGGGCGCTCCTCAGGGTGGGCTCTGCCGGGTGGGCTCTGGGAAGCCCTATCTAAGAAAGCCCAGGGTGCAGAACACAGACCTAAAAAGCGGTGTTCAGGTCAGCGAGAAATGTCACAGGCGGGTCCACTGAACCCTCCTGGTTTGTTTAAAGTGAGGCTGAATGCATAACTGGCTGGTCCATGTGCAGCTCAGCATCCCCAGGCCAAGGTTATGTGTCCTGCTTGTGAATGAGGTCCTGTTGGACCAGGGTGGCCAGTAGGCTGGGCAGGTAGGAATAGTCCAGCTGCTGTCCCTCCCCCTTGGCAGGGAGGTGGGGTCCAGCCCTACTCCCCTGTCCCTGAGCCCTCAGAGGCAGCGAGGAGGAGGCCTCTCTGGCAGAGGCCCCCAGCCCACATAAATGCCCACCAAGCAAAACGTTTGGGTGTCCTTTCTCCCCAAACCTTGGAGAAAAGGCCACACCCTTTCTATGCACTCAAAGCTACTCCCCTGCAGTTCGGTTATTTAATTCAGCCCTGGCCTGGGGGACCTGTGAGGTGCACCCCACCCATCTGGGTGTCGGTCATTATCTTCCTGGGAAACTGGAGCAGGTGAGGCCAGTGGGTCACCTGAGGCCTCGCACAGATGTGTCTGCGTGGTGCAGCCCTACGTGCTGTTCTGTCTGGGGTTGCTGCGGCTGCCCTGTTGCATCATGGGTCTGCAGGTTTGCTGCCAGCACTGGGTAACCAGGGCAGTGAGAGGGTGAATGTAGGCACCCACGAGCGCAGAGCTCACCCCCCACCTATCTGAGCACTCAGCCCCACCTCACACACTTCCTCCCCGGAAGCCAGACTCCTGGGGGTGAGCCCAGATGGGTGACTTCCCATCTGATTGAAGGAAGAGCCTCGCACCACCTGACACCAGGCACCACCCGAGCCCCTCATCTCCTCCTGGTGACAGAGGAGGTGCATTGAGAAGGAAGAACCAAAGGCTTCTCCTCGCCCAGCACATTTGTCACCACAGGACTTTGTGCTTCCCCCACGGGGCTGTGCCCCCTCAAGCTCCCCACTGTGGGCACCACCCCCTAAGCCCAGCCCAGAGAGACCTACCACGGTTGGCGATGCCCAACCTTGGACATACCTCAAATGGCATGGCCATCGCTGGGGGGGAAGTCTCAGAGTTTAGAGTAGGGAACCCAGGACACAGCTGGTCAGGCTGGGCGTCAGCCCAGGTCATGGAACACAGTGGTGCTCAGGGGCCAACATGTCTGTTCTGCTCCTGGGTACACAGAGCTTGGAGCCAATGAAGCTAGGAAGGCAGGATCCATCTGTGCAGACCAGTGGCTCAAGGCCCCTCGCACCCTTCGGAGGAGGGGTCAGCCCACACGTCCTGGGTCGCTGTCCAGGCGAGCCACTCAGGGACAGGCCCTGCAGAAGCTCGGGCGGGCAGTTGGAGATGCCCCTGAGGGGGTGAAGCCACGGGTCTTCTTGCCCGGGAGGGAGAGAGGGGTTAGAACACGCAGTTGGTCGGCCGTGAGCCCATAGTCCAGTCCACAGAACTGTCCTGGCAGGGCCAGTGGGTGGTGGGCTCTCCCACCAGGGAGGAGGGCAGGCCCCAGGTCACATCCTGCTTGAAATGAGTGGCCGGCTTCTGGAATGTACCACTGGGTTGGTCAGCATCCTCCACAACTTGAGGCTGATGTTCAGGGAGGCCTTAAAGATTGATGGCCTGCAATGGAGAGTGTGAGTCTGGAATCCCCTGGAGTTTGAACTGTGTTCTCACATCTGCCCACTGACAGCGTCTTGGGTGGAAAAGCAAAACCCATGACCCCTATTCTAAATGGGGCATTTTAAACTCACCGGGAGCCCGTTCTTTTAACACCTGTCACTTCTTCAGGACAGTGACGCTGGTGCCAGGCTGGGAAGCTTTAGGAACTCACAGAAAACTCCCTCGGGGGCGCCAACCTCTCTGCAGAGACCACTTTCCCTGAGGGGGTTCTGGGGGCGTGACTGGGCCCTGAGGAAGAGTGGGCTCCTGCAGACGCCTCTGTGTTCAGCCCACGTGTACTCAGCCTCTCCCACCCTCCCTCTATCGTCCTGGCCCTGTAGGTGGGCCTCTTCCTGCCCTCAAGGCCTGACTGGCTCCTGGGCCCCTGGGGTCCACTCTGGTTGGGGAGGGGACTCAATACCAACAGGGCAGCAGGAAGGCCCACAGCCAAGGCCCTCCTCCAACCAAGCCCAGCTGAGCCAGACAGGCACCCACATGCACCTCCCTGAGGTTGTGGGTTCGTCCTGGGAGACGGGATTTGCACATGATCTGGGACAGGAGATAACTCTGGGAGGATTGCAAAGGGTGAAAGTGCACTTCAGCACAATCTCTCCACCCAAGGGCGCCCAAGAACCCCTTGGGCAGGAGCCGTACAGCAGAAGGAAGCAGGGGCTGGCTCCACATGGACCCACTCCTTCCAGGGCCTCGCTCCTCCCCTCCTAGCACCCCCAGATGTGCCATTCATCTCCCTCCCCTCTTCTCTCCCCATTCCCCTGTAGCTGGTTCCCCTCCCAGGGTCTGGTGCGGCCTGCCCCACCCATCACCTCCTTTTAGGCCCACCCTGGTTGTTCCAATCATGGCAGAGGCATCATTTCCTGGGAGGCCTTCTCCCAACCGATCAAGCCCCCGATGTCTTCCCAGCACCTATGACCCTGCATCTGTACTCACACTGACCTAGGCTGCAAACTCCCCAGGGCCGGGGTCTGATGGCGTGTCTCATGGCCAGGCACCACCTGAGCCCTCACCTGCCTGCAGTGAGCTCACTGGTGAGCCAGCCAGGAGGGGTCAGCCAGGCCCAAGGGGAGATGAAGAAGAGAGCCAGGGTGGTCAGTCTCCTCTGCCTGGGCCACTGCCTTTCTTGGAGGACTGTGGGAGCCCCTGAGGGAGGCTGGTCGTCTGACCCAGGTTCCCACACCAGCCAGCCTGAGCCCTAAGAGTCAGAGGCCCCACCCTGAGGGTTCCCAGCCCAGCAGCTGCCAGGCCAGCAGCCCGAGGCAGCCCTGGGAAGGCCAAGGATGTGCTCCTGCTTCCACTCCCCATAGCCCCTCTTCTCTCCAGGTCCTGGTAGCCAGGGGACGCCGCAGGGACCCTTGCTCGCCTGGCCCTCTAGGTCCTCCCTGATGCCCCGCTTGTCTCCCAGGAGACCTGAACATCGGGCTGTTGGATTTTCTCCTGTTCGGCAGCCTGATCGCTGCTGTGGACCCGGTGGCCGTGCTGGCGGTGTTTGAGGAGGTTCATGTCAACGAAGTCCTGTTCATCATTGTCTTTGGGGAGTCACTGCTGAATGACGCTGTCACTGTGGTGAGAGAGTGGGGGAGGGTCCTGGCCGTGCCACAGAGCAGCGTTTCAAAGCTGTGGGTGGGGGGACCCTATTTGCTCCCCGGGCATCACGAGGTCGCCCACAGAGCCTGAGTCTGCTCATTGGCCCCAACAGCCCAAAGGCTTCGTGGTACAAGGCATTCTGCAGGCCAGCTCCTTCTGCTGGGCCTTTTCATCCACTAACTCTGAGGCTGGCTTTTGTAATGCGATTTCTTCATTCTTTTCTTCACGGTTCTTGGTACCCCCCGCCCCCCCCCCCACCCCCCACACACACACTTTATTCTTTCACGGGTGATGATTTTTAAAACATATATTTTTATTGATTTCAGAGAGGAAGGGAGAAGGAGAGAGAGATAGAAAGATCAATGATAAGAGAGAATCATTGATCGGCTG
The DNA here is from genome assembly GCF_028538775.1 of Myotis yumanensis. NCBI lineage: Eukaryota > Metazoa > Chordata > Mammalia > Chiroptera > Vespertilionidae > Myotis > Myotis yumanensis. The sequence continues at coordinate 29,140,915 of NW_027223755.1, forward strand.
CCTCCTGCACGCCCCACACTGGGGATCGAGTCCACAACCCAGGCATGTGCCCTGACTGGGAATCGGACCATGACCTCCTGGTTCGTAGGTCGATGCTCAGTCACTGAGCCACACCGGCTGGGCCACAGGTGATGATTTCACTGTTGAAATCCCACGGTCTCTGTTCCCAGAACAGGGGGTCTTTAACTTCGGATCCACAGTTGGGCTCTCCTTCCTGATTTTCCAAAGAGAATGCATATGTGAACAAGCAAAATCTCACCTTTATTTATTTTTTTTTTTTGGGGGGGGGGGGGAGGGGGGGGATTAGGGGCCACTGGTTGTGTGCTCAGGAAGGTGGTTTTCCCTCAGAGAGATGGTGCCAGGGAGCTGGGCAGGGCCCGTGGGTGGGCAGGGGCTGGAGGCCAGGTTACCACTATGAGAAGTGAATGGAAGATTCCTGAAACGTGAGGAACTGTCTCAGCATGTGGCCATCTTGAAGTTCTCGAAACCCATCCCCAAATGGGGCCATGACCTCCCTGGAAGGGAACGTCTCTCTGAGCGGCTCTAGGCCTGGCTGCATGCCCTGCCCACCGTCCCCACCTGGGCCCAGACCCAGTGGGACCTGGAATTCCCTGTTTGCTCTAAAAGTGCCTGTGGCTTCTCTAAGAATTTCTCATCCTGATGTCCCTTCAGGGTTCAGGAGATTGAAGGGCCTAAGGGTAGATTGCACCAGATTCCTCTGCAGCGGATGAGACAGTCTCAGGGAATTAAACGTAATTGGAGACGAGACGCAATCAGAAACACCCTGCACGGCCCTCAAGGCTGGGGCTCTTCTGTCCTGAGCGCTTGTGTCTCTGTAGAGGCAGGAGCTCCTGCTGCAGCCGGGAGTTCTCCCCTCTCCCTCCCACCTGGGTTTTCACAAAGAAGCGGGGCAAGCCGAGGTCTGCTTCCAGCACCCTTCATGTTGTGCCCGCCCCTGTGCACGGCACCTGTGGGGCTGCGTTTGTATGCACAGTTTTATTCACCCGCCCCTTCGGGGTCCTGGAGAGCACAGACTTTGGGGCACAGAGAGAAGTTTCCTCCCGAGGGGCCTGCAGCCCCCCCTCCCCCTGCCCCCCAGGGAGCATCTCGGCCTCCTTGGGGTGGAGCCCGGCGCATCGTTTAGGGGAGCTCGGGCTCAGAAAACACAGCTGTCTCCACAACTGAGGCCTAGGATAAGGTTTCTGGGCGTTTTATCTCAACGTCTTGGTGGGATAAGGTTTAAAGATCAACATGCGAAGATGCCAGGGTGTGTGATCCCACATCAGGGGGCAACATAACAGCAAACTCGCCAAGGATGAAACTCTGGGTTTGTCTTGGAAAATGAAATTGAACGCAGTGGCTTAGTTTTGTGGCCGCCCCTGTTTTGCCCAGAGTCGGAAAGGGCCAGGTTGCTCCTGAAGGCCCTCGTTCCTTCCAGAATGTTCTGCCTCCCAGGTCCCACCTGCTGGCTCATCGTTGGCCTTCGTCCTATTACTGCCCTGGGATGACTTCCCTGCCAGCGGTTTGCAGGCTCCGAAATAAATGGCTGCCACAAGCTCCTCTCTCCAGCCCTAAGTCCCGAAAGGCCTGGGGCCCAGGACAGGGAGGGTCAGTGCTGATAGAGGGCTGACCCATGTGTGGTTTGCCTCTCTGTCCCCCAGGTCCTGTACACCGTGTTTGAATCTTTCGTGGCGCTGGGTGGCGACAACGTGACTGGCGTGGATTGCGTGAAAGGCATAGGTGTGTGGCTGCGGGGTCCACCTGTCAGGGGAATGCCAGGGGAGCGTCTCTTTCTCCAGAATGTGGGCCACCTCTTGGCAGCGCCTCTGTGGACTGTGGAGCTGGGCGGGGTCAGGCGTTGGCACCAGGCCTGCCCCTGGGACCCATAGCCTGACAGTCCTTTCTGTCCACAGTGTGTTTCACAAACACGATTTTATGAGGGGCCAGCCACCCTGGGAAACCCGGGGGTCATTGCCCGTTAGACCCACGAGAATATGGGGACCAGGGGATATGGTGGATGATGTGGGTCCTGGTTTCCGGGGGGTCCTAGGTGCTTCTATGGGACGGGATAGTGACAGGCTGGTCCTTGCTGCAAACTTAGACCCGAGGGCCTCTGGTCACAGTGCTCCTTCTGTGATGGGGGCGGGGAGTGGGGCCTCTGTGGGCTGCAGGACTGCCTCCTCCCCAGCTTTCCATGCTGAGGCTTGAGGAGTCCAGTCCTCTCTTCCAGAGAACGGGCCTCTTGTTTGCTGAGCTGTTGGCGCCTCTGTGGGGGTGGTTACCAGGCAACTGCCATGAGGAATGGCCTGGAAGGAAGGCCAGCCCGACCAGCCTGGCCCACGCCACATGGGTCAGGCCACGCCGAGGCCACAAAGGGCCATTTAGGCAGCTCAGCGTTACGTCCTGCCCCTTGCAGTGTCCTTCTTCGTGGTGAGCCTGGGGGGCACGCTGGTGGGGGTCGTGTTCGCTTTCCTGCTCTCCCTGGTGACCCGCTTCACCAAGCATGTGCGCATCATTGAGCCCGGCTTCGTGTTCGTCATCTCCTACCTGTCCTACCTCACCTCCGAGATGCTCTCCCTGTCGGCCATCCTGGCGTAAGTCCTCCCTGGCTCACCCAGGCCCCAGAGCAGGGGCACACCCTGCGGCCCTGCTGAGGGGGGTGGGCTGTGGAGGAAGAGGGCCGACCTGGGGAGCGGGACCCACCCAGATTCGGGGGAGGCAGGAGTGGCGCCTGCTCCCGAGCCCTGCAGGAGGCACAGCCTTCCACAGCCCCTTCTCCAGCCCACTGTCTGCTGGCCCAGTTCCCAGCCTGATGGAAAGTCACTGTGGGGGCCAAGAATTTGATCTGTTTAGCTTTTTAAATAGGGAGTTGGAGTTCTGATGCAATTGTCAGAGCTGGCCCACACCCGCCCCTCCCTCCCGGGTCTGCCCTGCACCTCCCCTTCGAGCCCGCCCACCCACCGGCTTGGACAGAAACAGGCAGCCTGCTCTGCAGCCTAGGGTTCCGGTCCCAGAGGCTCATATCAGATGGCAGTGATGTTGGAGTACTGGAGCTGGGCCTGGGCCAGCTCAGGGCCCTGGTCCCCAGTAGGAACCCTGAGCTCATGGAGAGAAGGGCTGACCAGGGAGGTGGATGTCTGTCCAGGACACAGAGGCCTGGAGGTGCTGCCAGGGGACAGCAAGCGCTGGATCTTGGGAACAGCCCCACCAGGTCAAGGGGGAGCGGCGTGTGGCCCTCGGCCTCACAGCATGTCGTCCCGTCCCCAGCATCACCTTCTGCGGCATCTGCTGTCAGAAGTATGTGAAGGCCAACATCTCGGAGCAGTCAGCCACCACCGTGCGCTACACCATGAAGATGCTGGCGAGCGGGGCCGAGACCATCATCTTCATGTTTCTGGGCATCTCGGCGGTGAACCCCGAATACTGGAAGTGGAACACAGCCTTCGTGCTCCTGACGCTGGTCTTCATCTCCGTATACCGAGCCATCGGTGAGGGCGTGGCGGGGTGGGGGTGTAGTAGGGGGCGATGGTGGGGAACAGGGTGGGGATGGGGAGGACCATGGATGATGAGAGGGGATGGGGGTCCCATGGGAACCATGGGAGATAGTGGGGGACAATGGGGATGGGGCACAATGGGGGGTGATGGGGTGGCATGAGGGGGGATGGGAGACTTTGGAGATGATGGGAAGAGGGTGGGAGGACAACACTGGGGAGATCATGGTGGGTGACATAGGGACTGGCTGTGGGGAGTCCATGGGCTCCAGGGCCTCGGCGTTTGCCCCCACTCAGTGAGGGTATGTTCAGGAGCCCCTGGTGAGCCTCAGACACACTGTCAGGAGTCCTCAGTGAAGATCCAGGCCTTCTTGGGGCCTTACCACAGTGAGACTAAGGTAGGGCAGCTCGGGGTCAGGGTGGAAGGGTCAGAACCCAGGGGAACCCATTTGGTTTCCCACTGACTCCCTCTGGATGTGGCAGAGTGACTCAGGGACAGTGTAGTCACCGAGGAAAGGAAATGGCATGTGTGAGGCAGGAGTCACCATCTCTAGTGTGTGGTGCCTTGGAGACCTAGGTGGGGGCTAGTGGGGGCGAGAGAGGCTCCAAGTGATCACACCTGCTCCTCCCGCCCAGTCCTTGGGGACTAAGGGCTCAGGGAGCGGATGTCTTGGTGGGGTAGGGTCACTCTCTTCCTGCTGCCCTCAGCAGTGACCTTTGGCCCTGGAGCTGCCTCAGGCATCAAGAGGCAAGGCTTCAGCCAGTGCAGCCTTAGCCCCACTGAGAACTGAGACTCTCAGAGCTGCCCAGACACTGTAAACCCGGAGTGTTCGAAGTGTCCAGAGACAGGCCCGGGTCCAAGGTGGAACAAGGGACGGGTGAACAGGGCTAGAGGGTGGAGTTTTCACCATCCCCTGTGCTAGATGCTGCTGCCACCTGTCACCACCCTCCATCCTAGGAGGGATTCCTAAATGTTCCCTCTCAAGTGCAGCGGCTGCCTGAGAAGGTGATCTCGGGGCACACAGCCCCCTGTGGAAGCTGAGCGCACGTCTGGTCCCTCAGGTGTCGTGCTGCAGACCTGGATCCTGAACCGGTACCGGATGGTGCAGCTGGAGATCATCGACCAGGTGGTCATGTCCTATGGCGGCCTGCGGGGCGCTGTGGCTTTTGCCCTGGTGGTCCTCCTGGATGAGAACAAGGTCAAGGAGAAGAACCTCTTCGTCTGCACCACCATTGTCGTCATCTACTTCACTGTCATCTTCCAGGTAGCCCTCAGCTGGGGACCAGCCGCACCTTGCTGTCATCCTGTCAGCCCTCCATGCCCGACCCACCGGCCACAAGGCGCAGGCCCCACCATCACTGTGTCTCCAAAGAGCCTTTCCGAGCTCCAGGCCCTAATTGGATTTTATAATTTTAGTAACTAGGAGCTGTTTTGTAGGTTTTTATGTGGCCCCACAGGGGACACAGCACAATTTGGCTTAAAAATGTCCTTCCTTAGCCATCACTAGTTAAGGGAGCCCCAGTTAATATTTTATCATCCGACTTGGCCTTGCTTTAGGCTCATCTGAGGAGCTGAATTTGGGCTCTCAGGAGACAGCAATACACCCACAGGGGCTGTTGTGGGGGCTCCTCTCTGCAGGGAAGGTCACAGATAAGGGTGGCCCATTCCACCCTATGTGGGTGTGGGTGGGTCGGGTGTGGATTCACACATGGGGGCCCAGTGGGCTGGGTGTGGGGTGCAGTGAAGTCTGCCCCGGCTGTCAGGGTCAGTGTACTCCATTCTCCCAGGGCCTGACCATCAAGCCCCTGGTGCAGTGGCTGAAGGTGAAGAGGAGTGAGCACCGTGAGCCCAAACTCAACGAGAAGCTGCATGGCAGGGTAGGCGGGTGGGGGCTGGGGGTGGGGCAGGGGAAGAGTACTGGGGGGAGGGGGAGGCATGGGGAGAAGCACAGGGAGGCCCTCACGTGACAACCCTCCTGTCTGTTTTGGAAAGGCTTTCGACCACATCCTCTCAGCCATCGAGGACATATCAGGGCAAATCGGACACAATTACCTCAGAGACAAGTAAGTGGCTGGCGCTGCCTCTGGCGGGAACCTGGGGAGGCACTTTTGCCTCAGCTGTTTGTTTCCCTCCCTCTTCCTTTAGTCAAAGACTGAGTATAGGACCCTCAGGGGAGAAAGAATACCGCCTTTTACCTTAAACCTAACCCCACAAAACCCTAATTACAGAAGAACACTGCACTCAAAGGACCCAAAATGCCTGGGTTTCCTTCCTTCACCTGGGACCCCTCCTGCCCAGGGTGTCCCCCTGCCGCAGTGCACTGAGCCTCTTTTAGAAGCTTCTTTCCAAGTCTGGCCCAGTCACATCCTATTCTAACCCAAACAACTGGTCACTGTTCTAATTGTGTTGAGTTTTAAAACTCCTTCTGGGCAGCCTGGTTCTAAGTGTGAGAGAGAACCAGGGGTTGAGGTGGGGGTGCAGGGGTGGCCTTCTCCCCTGGCCTTCGCCTCACGCAGGTGCAATGTGCCCCTGTCACGTAGCCAGAGCTCGGGGCCCCTGCCCTTGCCTGGCCCCACTCTGTCCTCAGCCCACCTTTCTGGAGGGTTGTGTAGCGACTTGGAAAACTCTCTACAATATCGAATTAAATGAGAAAACAGAACCTACAATTTTATATACATTCTAATGACAACTGTCCTCAGATAGAAAGGTAAGAACGAAGAACAGAATTGTGAAATTGGTATGATTGTCATTTATTGCTTTTATTTTAAAATTTGCCTTTGTGGTTGCTATAAATAGTAAAAAAAAAAATCTCTGGAGAGAGAAAGAGGTCTTCTGTACCCACCCAGCTCTGGGAGACCATGTTCAGTGAGTCTGGGTAGGAGGTTGGGAATGCCCTGCCCATCCTCCCCGGGCTCGCCCACAGCCCGCCAGGTGCTGACACTGTCTGGTTCTATCCCCCAGGTGGTCCAATTTTGATAGAAAATTCCTCAGCAAAATCCTTATGAGAAAGTCAGCCCAAAAGTCACGAGATCGAATTCTTAATGTTTTCCATGAGCTCAACTTGAAGGACGCCATCAGCTACGTGGCCGAGGTATCAGACACTCCACATCTGCTCTGTGTTGGAGGTGGGGGCTGATGCAGGACCCGGACGTGGGACGGGGATAGCCATTGGGTCTTCCACACCCAAGACATGGGGTGGCTGGGAGGTAGTTGTGGGTGGCACTGCTATTCTTTTGTTGTTGTTGTTGTTAATCCCCACCCGAGGATATTTTTTCTATTGATCTTTAGAGAGTGGAAGAAGGGAGAGAGAGAGAAACATCAATATAAGAGAGACATATTGATTGATAGCCTCCTGTATGCACTCCAAATGGGACCAGGGATCAAACCTGCAACCCAGATACATGCCCTTGACTGGAAATCGAACTTGTGACCCTTCAGTTCACTGGCTGATGCTCTAACCACTGAGCACACTGGCCAGGGCACACTGTGCTGTTCTTAATGGTCCACCCACAACTCTATGTGAGGCTCATGGGTCCTTCAACACCCCAGGAAAGGGTCATGTCATAGCTCCTCACTCACAGGAAGCTGAGGCATAGAATCTTCCCCCATTCCTCTGTAGCAGCGGTCGCCAACTGGTGGTCCGTGGACCACTAGTGGTCCGTGAGGTCTGAAAGGTTGGCGACCGCTGCTCTGTAGGACACTCTATGGTGTTGGTGGGTCGGTCTGACCTCTGAGACCAGGTAGGGAATTATGGGGCTATGGCTCCCAACATAAATGCACACACATACATGCATGCATACCCAGGCACATGCAGACATATGTGTGTGCATATGCACACACGCAGTGGGAAGCAGCAAGGATATCTTCTCAAGTTCCAGGGGGTAAGTATGGAACAGACCCATGGACAGGCTGTGGTTCAGAAGTGGCCTCCTCAACATCTCTTTGTCCCTCCAAGTGAACGATTCTCCTGCACTCACAGAGCTCCCTGCCTTCTCTGGGTAAATGGGTCCACCCCCAGGTCTCTGAAAAGGCTCTCCATCCCCATGCATCCAGCGGGTGGCATCAATGAGCAGGGCTCAAGAAGCACGTGGGTGGACTGCATGGTGACACCCAGCATCTCACTGTTTCTGATACCACCTCCCTAATGGCAGCCTCCAGCCCCTGACAGGACTCAGGATGTGTCAAATGGGACAGGAGTCATGGTGGGTCTCAGGTCTAACTCCACTCCTCATGGGATACGCAGTCTGGCTGTCCTCTTCCCCAGTGGCCACACACCTTCTGGCCATGCTTCCTAGCTTCTCAATGCATACATGTGACCATCACATGGCCATTACATTCATCACCAGGCCACCTCTGCAATATGCATGTCTCCATGCATGCCCCGTGGGTCCCAAGGTCACCTGGCGCCCTGCACAGGCCTGGGTCTAGGCAAGTCCTGAGCTTGCTCCTCCCCTATCCCCAGTGTGTGGCCTGTAACAGTGACTTCCAGGCCATCCCACACAGCCTTGCTGGACACTGCTGCCCACAATGACACCCAACATTCACAGCGGCAGGGTCACTTTAGACCCCTGCCCCTGCCTCCTCTGAGGGGCTCTGACCAGGAGTCCCTGCCTTGCTTCTGATCCCTCAGAACCTGCAGATTCCATGCCTTCCCTTTGTCCCTTCCTGTGCAGCTGGGGTCTGCATAGAGCCTGGTGAGCTGGCAGTCTCAGCAAACCTGGTGGCCTCAACACAGAGATGGAGTTAGGGGACCGGAAGCATCTGTTTGTTCAGAGAGAAAATTACTGCTGCCTCTGCAGGGCTCCTCAACCCCCCACACACCAGACATTCAGATGCCCAGGTTACTCAGAGGGACCAGGTGCTCCTGGCAGAGGAGCTGGGGGCCATCGGGAGATATGGAGAGGGGTCCCTAAACCATCACTGAGACAATACCACCTCAATCCCACTCCATAGAAACCCAACCCACATGCTCCAGACCCCCAGACCCCATGGGGGTGATGGAGGCTCCTGACAAGGTCCCCAACCTTACCTCTGCCTGCTGCTCCCCACATCCAGTGCCCCAACCCCTGGTCAGGCCTGCTCAGACGGCACCAGCGGGTGGCCTGTGCACCTTGCTGTCTGCCTTCAGCAGGTTGGCCCCACCTAGCCACCCTTCCCGGCTCCAAGCCCCTCTCCTAAGGGGCATCCCCACCCCATAGCCCAGCCCAAAAGCCAGGATGTGACTTTGGTTCCCATCAGGCTCTGCTCTGTGTGGTCTGTCTGAAGGTTCAATCCTGAGAATTCCTTTCTTGGAGAAACAAGGACAGCTGGTTTGGACCCCCAGTAGGGACAGGGGTCGCCTTCCTAATCCCATGGGGATATGTCATGCTTTCCCAACATTCCCCAGGTGCCACTGAGGTGCCGTGTCCTTCACACACAATTGTGTCTTCACTTTCCTCTTAACACAATGGCTAACGAACCGCTCAGCTCAAGCAAGGCCTTGGCTACGGTCTCTGAAATCTCCGCTCTCCAGGTGCTGTAGGCTTCCCAGGCCCTGTCCACTCTGTCCCAGTGCCTGGGCTGGCCTGGGATGCTCCCTGTCCTGGCTTATGCAGGCATATCCTCTCACAGGGAGAGCGCCGTGGGTCCCTGGCCTTCATTCGCTCCCCCAGCACGGACAACATGGTCAACGTAGACTTCAGCACACCACGCCCCTCCACTGTGGAGGCCTCCGTCTCCTACCTGCTGTATGTGCCCCAATCTGCCCAGGCTTCCCCCTGGGAGAGGCCACCCCTCACCAGGGCACCTCTCACCATGCCCTGGAGGCTGCTGCGGGCAGGAGACAGGGGTGGGGGTGACGGTATTCCCTGCTCAGTACTTCCCAGGTCTTCCTGATCATAGCCACACCAGAGGTGTGGACAGACATCAACCAATGGGCATCTTGTGGGGTCAGTCTGACCAAAACCCCCCAGGAGAGGACTCCCAGGATCAGCCCTCTTGGCAGTGGCTGGTGCCCAGGCCAGAGGGCACGGGGCAGGAGGGGCAGACACGGAGAGCAATGGAACTCTCAGACACTCTACGTCCTCCCATGTAGGAGGGAGAATGTCAGTGCGGTGTGCCTGGACATGCAGTCCTTGGAACAGAGGAGGAGGAGCATCCGCGACACAGAGGACATTGTCACTCACCACACGCTGCAGCAGTACCTGTACAAGCCCCGGCAGGAGGTGGGCTTGCCAGCGAGTGGGGGCTCCTGTCCAGAGCCCTTCGGGATCCTGACCAGAGAGAGAGCCTTGGGTGGGGGCACAGGTCCTCCTCTCTTCTCGCTGAGCAAAGGGAGAAATCCTTGTCTTTAGGGCAGACACTGCTCAGGTTGGAGGGTTAGGGCTCGGCCTACCAGCCGGTGGTCCCGGGCTCTGGAGTCCTGGGGGTCTGTCGGGCCAACTTCACAGGGAGCCTGCCATGGGGCTGCCCTCCACGGTGCGGTTAGGTGCCTCCAGCTCTGCAGGTCACCACCTGTCCCTGTCACCTCCCCCTTCCCCAGTACAAACATCTCTACAGTCGACACGAGTTAACTCAGGATGAAGATGAGAAGCAAGACAAGGAGATCTTCCACAGAACCATGAGGAAGCGCCTGGAGTCCTTCAAGTCGACCAAGCTGGGCATCAACCAGAACAAGAAGGCGGTCAAACTGTATAAGCGAGAGCGTGCCCAGAAGCGGGTAAGGGTGCTGAGCGAGGGACCACGGGGCAGGGGGACCGCGGGTGCGGGGGGGGGGGAGGGGGGGGGGGGCGGGGGAGGGGTGTAGGGCATGGGGTGCTGTGCGAGGCGTGTGGGGTTGAGGTCACCATGGGACCATGCTGGTCAGTGCTGGAACCACCAAGGCACCCCCTTAAGGGACAGGTCTGGGCAAGGAGGGGATCTGGGCTGGGGACCAGTGGGTCTCCCAGGGACAATCTGCAGTCAGGGCCCCGTGGCCACTGTTCCCTTACCTGTAAGCGGTTTCATTCTGTTTTTCAGAGAAACAGCAGTATTCCTAATGGGAAACTGCCAATGGAGAACCCCATACACAATTTCACCATTAAGGAAAAAGGTACCGATGGGGCCTTGGCAGAAATGCCTTCAGCAGGGACTCAGGGACGTGTGCAAGGGGCCTGGCAGGATGCAGAGGGCTGTCCTTGGAGGGAGATCCTCTACCCAGCACCCAGGACCCTCCTCTGTGGGCTGCTGCCCTGCTTGTCTGAGTGGCAGTGCCAGGGGACTTAGGGGCATTGGACCAGGGCCTTTCGTGTTCCCAGCCCATTTCCCTTTCTGCCCTTTCTTTGCCACCAGATTTGGAACTTTCAGACCCAGAAGAGAACCCCAACGATGCTGAGATGAGTGGGGGGATTGAGTTCCTGGCGAATGTCACCAGGGACACAGCAACAGACTCCCCCTCAGGTGAGGGCATAGGGTGGCCCTCTGCGGCCTCAGATGTAAAGGCGGTCATTGGGCAGGGACAGCAGGACCGTAGGACTGTGGCTGTGCAACTGCACATGGCAGGTTGGGGGTCTCTGCTCTGAGAGAAGGGAGCTGTCACCTGTCCTGCCCATGGTGTGGGGCGGGAGAGCATGAGGTAGAGGTCCTGAAACCCCTAAGGCACATGACCCTGACCTTCCAGGTGATGGCTGTAGGACGCGCTGGTGTCTGACCCCTGAGCAGCACCCTAATCCTGCAATTCTGGGTACACCTGGAAAGCTGATCAGCCACTGCCCTTTCTCCTAGGAATTGACAACCCTGTGTTCTCCCCGGATGAGGACCTGAGCATCCTGTCCAGGGTGCCACCCTGGCTGTCTCCCGGGGAGACAGTGGTGCCCTCTCAGAGGGCCCGCATGCAGATCCCCCACTCTCCCGACAACTTCCACCGCCTGGGTCCCTTGCGCCTCAGCAACAAGTCCGTGGACTCCGTCCTGCTGGCTGAGGGCCCCAAGGAGCAGCCTCACACCACTCCGCCTGAGTCCACGCACATGTAACGCTCCTCGCCCTTCCCGGGCCCCTAACTCCTGCTCTTTCCTCAGGCATCTGCCTCTCTCTTGGCCCTGGACCTGAACCTCTGCAGACTTTCTCTAGCAGCTGCTCTTCCTCTTGCTAAGCCTGTGCCCTCAAGCCTCTTGTTCTGGCTGAACATTTCTTAGGACCCCGTCTCAGTCTCTGCTTCTCCAGCTGGGACGTCGGGATCCAGAGCTGTCTGAGGATTTGGCTGTTTCACCTCATTGACTAGAATTTACTCTTAGATTGTCAGTTTGATCACTAACTACTCTGAGATAAGTGTTTAATCTGGGCAGTCAGCCCATGAATATCAGTCCCGAGCTCAGAGGAGACTGGGCATGGGCTGGGCTGGGGTGCTGTGTGCATCTGTTTTCCTCCCTGAAGGCCCTGGGAAAAGCCCACCTGACAGAAGTGAGTTCAGGAGAGAAGCAGCTGGTCCCTTTTACCCTCGTACAGAAAGGAGTGCAGCTGGTGTGCCCACATCCTTGCTGCAGGCCCGGGGTTGGGGGGTGGGGCAGGAAGGGGGCTCCTGGATCAGAGAGGAGGGAGGGGAGAAGGCAAGGAGAGAGTGGTGGGCAAGGATGGTGGGTGAAGGACAAGGCCCCCATTCAGTAGGTGCTGCAGGGGTGCTGTTGCTGGGTCCCCGCTGTCCCCACTTTGCCCTCTGCTGGGAAAGGGCTTCAGCCCCCTTGGGCAGGGTTTTGGACTTACTTCACGTGGGCCTTGAGTGTTTGGTGGGAACTTGGTAGGAAAAGGAAAACTAGACTTTCCCAAGCACAGGTTGGGCAGACTCACGTTTCAAGGGAAGCAGTAACGTCTGTTTTTCTCTCATGTGGACACCTGGAGAAGGTGATTGTCCGTCCAGCTGGGGTTGCAGCCGCGCTGGCCGGGCTGGTGAAATGGTTTCTTGGTACACGAGCTGGTCTTTCTCCGGGACGTTTCTGAGACTAGAAGTGACGGTGCACAGGGACGTCTCACCCAGTCCCACTGCCGGTCCTGGCAGAGCTTGCAGGCAGGACCCTGCAGTGCTTCCGTGCTCCTCCTGCCTCCTCCTGGCTTCCTCCTGCCTCCTCCCTCCTGGAACACCCTGGGTCTCAGTGCTGGGTGCTGTAGGGTGGCGGGGAGAGAAGGCACCTGGTGAGGGTCTACAAAGTCAGGGCCTCAGCTGACCCTGTCACTGGGGACCCTACTGGTCACACCCGGAGTGTGGCCTGCAAATGTCCTAGAATTTTGCAGGTGTGCGGGGGAACCCGAGCTGGATCTGTGGGGGCCCTCCTGTACCCCAGGGTGCCCCGCGCTCACGCCGGTTTCTCCCGCAGGTGACACGGGCTCTGACGTGCCGCTGACAGGACGCACGTCCCCGCGCGAGGTACCGCCCGCCACCGAGAAGTCCCCGCGCCCGCTCGCTCCGCCCCCGGCCCCGCCCACCGCGCACAACCCGGCGCCCGCAGCTCTTCCGGACCTCGAGCTGGGGGCGGGGCCGACATCCGAGGCGGGGTCTGCGTCGGGGACATGGCTAGAACGCCGCGGACTGCCGGGCGCACACGCGCGGTCGGCGGCGGCGCGCCGTGTGCACAGCCGGCGCTCGTTCCAGCGGCCCCGCGCGCGCCGCCGCCCCGCACTGCTCAAGCTTGCGTCGCTGCAGCCCTCGTGCCACGCGCCACCGCACGGGCTGGAGCAGGAGGAGACGCCGCTGTGATCTCCATGACTGCCACGGTGCCCCCTGCCGTGGCCTGGGGCAGCCTTAGGCACCCCCCCCTCCCACCCTGCCCCGCAGAGTCTGGGTGGGATCGCCAGCAGGGGTCCAAATATCTGCAAGGTCTGAACCTTGAAATTCCTTGGCGCCATCTGGAAAGGAGACCCTGTGGGGCAGGAAGTGGACAGGGGCCGAGCCTCCAGCCTCTGGGAGGTCTTGGCAGGTGCCCTTGTAAGGCCGCCTCGTGGATTCTTCTGTACACCTGACCCGGTTTTGAACTGAGCTGGCACTTGTTACTATTCCCATTGTCACTCCCGACTCAGGGACTGGAAGGGCCCTGGGACCACAGAGCCCAGGCTCCGTGTTTGAGTTCTTGCACTGTGTCCATTCTCTCATCAACACTGCCAGGGAAACCGAGACAAGCAAAATAATATCTGCCCACAATACCAACTTGATTCCAGTCCCAGGCTGGCCACTCTCAGGGCCCTAGGTCAGAAGCCCTGACTCAGGAACAATTCACAGGCCGAGGGGTTGGGGCCGTGGTTGCCCTAGGCCCTGTGTGATATCATGTCCACTTACCAGCTCTGTGAACCACCTGTCTCCTTATGGACTGGGTACAATTGCAGAAACATCTGTTTGTTCATTTTTTTTGTGTGGAGACTCCCAGAGCCTGGCACTTGTCCTACCTGGGTTTGTGTGGCAGCCTCTGGGTACCAGGTGTCCTGTGCCCAAACACCTGCTCTCTGGCTTGAGTCGTCCCACTTGACACTGGCAGATGGCCCAGGCTGGGTTAGAGGTTGCACTGGCCCCATGGGTGCACCCACACAGCCCCAGCTAAGTCGAGTGGGGCCTTCATTAGCAAGCAACTTTTGTTCAGAGTTAGAGCCAGTCCTTAAGTGGACCTGGGCCAGGTGGTTGGTCTGACCCCAGCTAACACAACAGAGGGAAGCTGGTGGAAGCCCTGCCCTTGAGAGCTGCTGTTTCATGGGAGAGCTAAGGGGACTTAGAGAGGGGCTCAGACCCCTGGCCCTGGGGCTGTTGTAGACCTCCCGCCACTCCCTCTGAGGTTTCAGGGACGGTGGGCTTAGAGCTCCTCCTGCAACCTCCCACCCAGCGAGGCCTCTGGAAGGAAACCACTATCTGACTGTCCTAGGGGGGAGCAGGGAGCCAGGAAAGGGGCCACTGAGTTGGCCCTCATCTGCCCACCCATTCCTCAGAGGTAGGGTTTTGTGTGAAGACAAGGTAGTGAAGGATTAAAGGGAAAATGGACTTCAAGACACTCCTAGAGGCTTTTCTAAAGAAGCCAGGCTCAGCTCTGCTCAGGAAAGACTTCATGCAGTGCTCAAATGCTCACAGCCATCACAGGCCAGGATTACTAGCAGTCTGTAGTGTTTTCATGGTGCACAATGAGTCCCTGATGGGAAAATCTCTACCAGTTGCTGTTGAGAAAAACGAGGGACAGCAAAAGGAACATTTAGTGCGGTGTTTGTTCACCAATACAGAGAAGGCTCTTTATCCTAAAGGGAGTGGGGCTGCTCATTATTTGAACTGAATCATTAGCTCAGCCATCACAGATAAAGAAGTGTCGGTTGGTTTTCAGTAGATGTTTTCCCACACTTTGCAACCATTTTAATAAACTCTAAAGAGCACAAAACCCAGCCATGATCTGTACAACAAAATCTGCCCGTAAGTGATCCCAGACCAGCAGGCCCTGAGCCACGGCCACCAACAGCAACTTTAGGAAGGCAATGCTCTGACCATTCCCTGCAGGAGTGGTTCATCCAGAGCAGGCTGGGTCCACAGCCCAGTCAGTCCAGCACTCCAGCTGCCTTAACAACTCCCTGGGACCACAGGACCCAGATCCAGTTTCCAGCTGTAGGGCTAGAGGCTGAGTCAGGTAAAGCAGCTCAAGGGCAGTTCCTGGGACCCACTCAACTGCCAGGTGGTGAATCCACTTGACACATATCTCCTGGACAAACCCTTCAGCCCTGTGTTTTTGGGGGAGGAGGAAGTAGGCAGATTTTCTGTTAGCTGAACAGCACAGTCTAGTAAGCACAGCCAGACATGAAGTTCCAGACATGAAGCCTCACAGAATCCCAAAACCCACATTTCAGTGATCGAGAGACACCTCCATCTGTTAACACAGTGTTATAAACCCTAGTACTGTGGATACATTTCATAAATGAGAATCCTAGCTGTTCTTGTCACTGTAAAACAGAATGTAAACAATGTCTTATGAATGTATTTCCTTAGGAAAACTGTTGTAAAATTTTTTATTAGGAAAGAATTTCTATTTATTTAAATACTGAACTTTGGCCTACTTTGTGGTAGGCTATAAAGCACACAAATTTAGGAGTCGCTACTTCTCACTTCTGTATCTTGAAAATAATTTTGTCACAATGCTCACCTACTGCATACCATTGATCTATTATGAAAAGAATTTTTAAGGCAAGAATTTCATTGAAATTGGAATTGAAATGTGTAAGTTATGAGTGGTGAAATTGTGAATTTAATTTTGTGAAAATGATCTTAGTCAAACTTTGTGTAACCCTAATCACAATCGATGTGCCTTACAGTGGCCCTCAATGTGCTGTTGACAGTGTCTGCGCAGGGGGCCCATCATAGAACCTGCCACAACTGATCGATCAAATCTATTAAAAAGATTTCAAGGCGTTTTTTTGGTGCAAACGTTATCAATGAGAAATCACATCAAAGAGAACATAAGGAGCAGCTCCTGAAGGCAGACATTGCTCTGGCGCTGGAGTTAACGTTGACCTGTGTGCACATGAGAGAGGGAGGGAGGGAGGGCACTTCTGGCTGGTACCAGCATTGGACACACAGCTGTGGGCACAGCCTGGGCCCTGGAAACTGATTTTTCCCCAGGAGAGACAGGTGAACACTACCACTCCCTTAGACTCGTCACAGCACAGAGAGGACAGGCCCAGGAAGGGTGGGAGCAGTGCCCATCCAGCCTAAGTGGGAGAATGAAGCACCTGAAACATCAAGTGGGAAGGGGGAGGAGCCTGGGGCTAAAACCAGAACTAGCCTTGAGAAAAAGACCCGAGTTAACTCGTGACTGGTTAACGAATGTCAACTCTACTTCAGTTTTGATTCTTTCAAGAAAAAGTCCTATTTGTGAATTTTTCATGTCTCGTGAGGGTGAAAGCGCAACATACTTTGCCATCGGGAACATGTCTTAGGAGGAAACCAGCCTGTCGGGACACACTCAGAGGTTTCGAGCAGCCCGACACTGTGCACAAGCAGTGCTGAAGGGAGGGAGCAGCATAGACGTCTTCCTGAGGGACGACCCTCCAGCCTGAACTGGCCAGTCCCTGGGAGCCTGAATCAAGGGTGGACAGAGGAACAGGCAAACTCCTCTCCTTCCTGTCTTAGTCAGCACTGTGCAGCTGTACCAGGCACCACTCACCTAAGAAATCTCACTCACTGGGATGGAGGGTGAAGAAAGTTTGGGGAGGCACACGCAGGGGCTCACCATGTATCCTGGATGGACCCTTCCATGAACCTGGTATGAAGATTAATGTGTAAAACAAAGCTACCACTGAAGGCAGCCATGGAGAGACAGCTGAATAACAGAAAAAGGGTCTCAGGGACCCTGAGTCAGGAATACGCAAGGCCCATAAATCTGAACCGCCGAGGGCTGCCTGTGTGGGTGTGGAGCAGCGGGCCACAAGGAGACCGGTGGGACCTGTCCAGGCGGGTGAGGGCGGCAGGGAGATGGGGGTGCCTTCAGATGCTGTGTCTGGGCCCCTGTGGTCACCACTAGTAAGAAACAACTGGGAAACTCATTTCCCACAGCGTTTACTTTTATTGAACAGCAGCATCAGAAGTGCTGACACTACAGAAGGGAGTGAGACGAGAGGTGAACCAGAAGTCAGCCAGGATCCTGCCCACAAAGCTGGGCCACAACAAGATGAGAGGGTCAGAACGCGCCACCAGAGCACCTGTTGGTCAGGCAGCCTTGCTCTCGGCACCATGAGTCACACTGTTTGTCACACATGGAATGAAGATAATGGGATGAAGATGTGCCCCAACCACAGGTCAGACAGAGACTGAAAGGCTACTTGAGGAGCTTGGCCACGTTCAGACTGGGAACTATGATTTCCCTGAAGATGGGCACATAGTTTGGATTCACCTGTGTGGAGCCCTGCTCCAGTGTCTCAATGATGGTCTGCTTCATGTCCCGGCTGGCATCCCCTCGCAAGGCCAGCAGTGCGCCGATGTGGTCATCCCTGGGAAAGTGGGGGAAATGGCAGGGGTGTATGGGGGTATGCACTGAGTGCCCCCGCCTCCCCACCTTCCACGCTCCCCCTGCCCCCCCACCCCCCCCCCACCCACCCAATCCCTGCCTGCAGCTCAGCGGGCACTGAGGATCCCAGAACAGGGTCAATAGCTGCAGGTGAAAGGCACGCCTCCCTTGTCAGATCAGAGGGAAAGAAGCCTAGGTTTGCATATTATAATCTAGTCTTTTTTTCAATCTACAATTGCAAAGTTTTTAAAGGTTGCTTTTCTAAATCTTTGTTTAATAAACGAATTAAAGCACGTTGACCCTGGAGAGCATAGGACCACTGGATTTTCTGCTCACAGCAAGACCAGAACAGCAGCAGGAAAAGAAACTTAGCTGAGTTGACCCGGGTGGGTTCACAAAGGCTGGTGGGAGCCTGCAGCCAGCACTGTCCACATGAAAGCTGGAAGGAGTTCTGGCAAGCATGGCACACTGGCTCCCTCCCCTGAACCCACTACAAGCACAACACAAGCTTCCTAAAACCACTGCTCAGCCACACTGAGCCTCCACCCAGCCCTACATGCAGTCTGACCATTGGAGCTACATGAACCATGGCAGGGCTGACAAGAGGGCACAGAAGACGCAAGCATGTCCGTTATTGCTCTCAGAATCCCACTCTGCCTGCAACTATTGTCTGCATAGCTCATCCTCAAACAAGTCCAGACCTGGCACACTGTCACCCCTCGGGGTCATGCCTAAAGCCCAGGACCCTAGGAATGATCCTGCTGCTCCGCTCCCTGAGTTCTAGCTGAGACAGGAGGCTATTACCTGATGTCTGGGTATTTGCTGACCAGAGTCGAAACTTCAAGGTAGAGCAGGGATGGGTCTGTCAGCTTAATCACTTCGGCAACAGCGATGATCGTATCACAGTACCCGTCTGCATCTTCGCCAAATCCCTAGAAGTCAGTATGGAGCCCATGAGCAGCACGCAGCACCATCATGCCTCCAGGCAGATGCAGGCTGGAGTCTCTCAAACCCTCTCTCTGGCCAAGGACGCCTGACCAGCCCACTCCCTTCTCTCACATAAACACCAAGACTGGTTCCCACAGGGGGCCATTCCCGTGGGAGCACAGACATGGGGTTGGGGGTCTGGGTGGATCATGAAATCAGCTTAGCCCCTCATAAGGGAGGGGACATGTGAGCACTGTGTCGCACAACTGAGGTCTGGCTACATGCTCCCACCAGAAGAGCCTAGAAGCTACTGCCCTGAGTGCAGGTGCCCCAACCACAGGTCAGACAGATCTGCATGCAGATCCTCCGGTTTACAAAAGTCACTTGGTTCCTGATCCTGATCAACTACCCTAAAGTCGCAGGGGTGGAAAGGAAAAGAAGTCACAGCGACACTTATTAGTGACAGTGAAGGGTATGAGGCGGTGGCACTCACAGACGCCAGCTTGCGGAACAGGAAGCGCAGCTGCTCGGCCTCCCGGACCATCCTCTCGGCGCCCTCCTTGCGCTCCTCAGGGCTGCGGAAGGAGATGCGCTTCTGCATAACAGCCCGCAGGTACTCCACCACCACGCGCCGGTGTGCCTCCGCCGTCATCCGCTGAAGAGCAGAGATGTGTCAGCCCCACGAACATGTGGGCTTCAATTTACATGTAGGTCGACATGTGAACAGAACACATTCCTTCCCATTTCCCGTCAGCACAAATGGCAGAACTTCAGAGTAAATATATTAGGTAAATAAGTACATCTGTGACTTTTAATTATAAATTTTACTTTAGAAAATCATAGCAGTATTCACTCTGTTTCCCTAAAGCCCAATGGTGAAAGGGAATTATGCAGGCAGGGCACAGCATTGGCAAGAGCCATGCAGATGGGCGTCCACGGAGCTGCCCTGTTCTGTACCCATCTCAGAGCACTTCACCCTTCGAGCGGAGTGGGGGTCAGTGGGAAAATAGGGAGCTGAGGCCAGGCCCCAACTCCAGCCCTCACAGGCAGACAGGCTCCACAGGACAGATGCATGAAGCACACAGGGTCCTCATCCACAAAGCTGTTTAATGACCAGTCTATGGAAATGGTGACAGTGCTTCAGAGGAGGGAGGAACCCGAGTCCATCCATTTGAGGAAGTTTCAGAGGAGACCATGGTTCTCTCCACAATGTGTGACACAGTGTAGATCCCAGCTTCCACTGGAGCCCACCCTCAAGCAGCACATGGGCACCAGGCAGTCATCCCTCAAGTATGTAAATCAAACTGCAATGACGTGATGTCCAACATCACAGCCCCAGACCAAACAGAAGCTGTGTCTACTTGGGGAAGCGGGATGCTCCCCATCCTGTGCCAAAGGGAGGGGCCCCAGGGGCCCCAAATAAGACAAGCAGGACCGCACCAAGCACCCGTATGGGGCCACTGCCGAGACCAGGGTCAGACCTTCTCAGTTTAGGCATGAACTCCAATCAGACTAGGAGACGAGACACTAAGACTGGGAGTCCGCAGAGACAACAAGCTCCCGGCTCAAGGACTCCAAACATGGGGCCGAGATCAACTGTTAAGTCAATACTCAAAATGTTCAAAGAAATAAAAAGTGGAACCAAAAACTGTGCAATCAACAAGAAATTCAATATTGACCAGAGCTGGTCCCACCAACATCTAGAGGCTCCTATCAGCTGTGAAAGGACCCATGAGTCAGGTGGACTTAAAACACCTCAGTCTCCCTGCAAGTATCACTTTTAATGGCAGTTAGAAGAATTTCCTTTAAAATTAGGAATTAAACATGGATCTCCCCCTGGGCTGGGTGTCGAGTGCAACAAGACATGGAGAAGACATAAAAGCTGTAAGGATCAGAAATGAAAACACACAAGGTCACTGTTCAGAGATAAAACACCTGTCTGCATAGAGACATGAAAAGATGTGGAGACAAATCCTAGGAACAATTAGAAAATTTTACAAAGTGTCCAGATATGAGGTCAACATATCAAAAACAGTTAATTTTTAGAAACAAAAAGTTAGAAAGCCTGATTTTACAAAGTAACACTTTTAATAGCAAAAACTATACAAGGCCAAGTGCACATGAGAAAGATGATCAAGCCCTTGATGAGGACATAATGGCATGTTATGCTTAAGACCTCAGACAGTGAGTAACACAGGAGCTCCCTGTTCTCACGCGGCCTCTGTGGAGTGGAAAAGGGCCGGCAGCCAACGTGCCGTGACGGGGATCTGGACAGGGGACTGCCTTTCTGCCCATCCTCTCATCAGAGCCACAGCCAATACTCCCACCTCATGGTCCAGGTTTTAGGCCGTGTGTCACTGTGGGTTTAGTGGGGTGTCAGGAGACAGTAGTCAGATGAATGGTCTAAATCTTCACTCAGAGGCCCCATCATCGCTACCTCCACCTTATCTTTAGACACTGATGTCTCCTACCTGCGTTAGGTTAATAAAACCACCTGGGAACTTCCATTCACAGAACTAATTTGACACTGGATTCTACACAAAATGCCATTTGGGCTCTAGGATGCAGGTGAATTCACACCATGTGAATGTGCCCCCACACTCTTACCTTTTTATACGGCTTTTTAATTTTGGCAAAATCATTGAAATAGTCTTCCACGGTGACACAGATGATGTCTACAGCGTTCGATCCCAACAGCCACTTTCTTGTCATCAGCTCACTGAGATGTTGCTAAAAAGCACAGCCCAAAGAAAATATCACCTTGACACTGTCCCCAAGTCATGTGCACGTCTGTCTGATGTACTGATGTGACAGCACCTGGTAATCACAAGCACTACTGGTGGGTGACCTGCAAGTATGTACTTTAACCACACAGGGCTCAGATGACACATACCTGTGAGATATGCAGGTATCCGTGTGTAAACATTTCACCATTGATGACTACATATACAGGGTTTGGCAAAAGTAGGTTTACATTTTGAGTATATGAAAGTTTATTCTTTATTAATTATTGTTTATTAATTATTGTATTATTGTCCATGCAAACAACTGTAAATCTACTTTTGCCCCACCTTGTATTATATGAATACTCTAGTTATCCAATTCTGATGAACATTTAAAATTTTTCACATTTTGCAACTGAATAATGCTGCAGTGAATTCGCACACTCTGCAGGTGAAACTCCTAAAAGTGGAATTGCTCAAAAAGTATAGAAACTAAAACCTTAATTAGCTGTTTCCAAACTGTCCTCCAAAAGCTGCACAATTCATATTCTACACAGAACACGACTGTCCCTTGGCCCTAGCTGGGTGGCTCAGTTGGTTGGAGTGTTGTCCCATATACCATAAAGGTTGTGGGTTCAACTCCTGGTTTGGATGTGTACGGGAGGCAATGGATCATTGTTTCTCTCACATCAATGTTTCTCTGTTTCTTTCTCTCTCTCTCTCTCTCTCTCTCTCTCTCTCTCTCTCTCTCTCTCTCTCCCCCTTCCTCTCTAAAATCAATAAACATCTTTGGGTGAGGATTAAAAAAAAAAAAAAAAGACTGTCCCTTTGCTCATGCCCTCAACAACACTGAGTGGTATCAATGTTTGCAATCCTTGTCATTTTGATAAGAAACAAATAAGACTTTTTAAATTTGCATTTCTTTGAAGATCAGTAAGATTGAACGTTTTGTTTCATATTTAGGATATTTGTGACCCTTTTACTGTGAAAAGATTACTCATGTCTTTTATCTACTTTTGGATTATACTGTCTTTTTTCATATTTTGAAATAATTTCAAATTCATACATTTCATTTGTTTTCTAAATAATTTTCGAGAAAGTGACAGACATCATGAAATTATCCCACCAATCATCCTAGGAGCTCCTTTCCAGGGAACCTGAAATAATCATGGCTTTCTATTTTAAATATATTCTGATTTCTGCCAATACATCTGTATAATGTTGAACCATCTTTGCATTTCTGAAAAAAACCTTACTTGTTATTTATGCCTTTGATATGAAGTTAAATGCATTTTGTTAATGACTTTCTTTTGTATCTTTATTCAAAACTGAGACTGGTCTATGTGACATGCGTATGCACCATGCACGTGTTCTCAGTTTGGTTTGGCATTAAGAATGCTAACGAATATAACAGTCTCCCTGTGACATACTTGATTCTAGTTTGTAATCCACTGATATTTATAGGAAGTGTCTACTCAGTTGCGTAACAGAAGGACCAAAACTAGGGCCTACACCACATAGAAAAGCCACGACACTTTAACTGTGACTGAGGATGAAGGCAGGTGTACACTCAGCTCGAATGCACAGCCAGAGTGCCCTACCTCCAGGTCCAGGAAGACCTCCTCCAGTAGGCTGCTGCAGCCCTCCTTTGCGATGGCATCCAGAATCCCATCCATGCTTGGCTGGCTCAGAGACACGCCTTCTTCCACTTCATTTTTTAAATACTTCCTCTTTAAACTGACTATGGATTCTCTGTAAGGCAACAGTTGAGGCTCAGTGAGGCAGCTGAGTGTTCTCACATGCCTGTCTTCATCCCCAACGACCACTTACTTGAAGGTCTGGCAGTTGTTGATGATGGCGATCATGTACTGGACGTAGCAGTGCGGGTGCTGCCGGTTTCTCAGGTGCTCCTCTTTATACAACTGAGCTTCGTCTTTGTATCTGAGGAACACAACCCACATCAAATAGCATCAGATAATAACTGGCAGGTATTTCAAACGCCACGCTGACATCATACCTAAACAGATGTTTCACATCACTAACACTTGACCAGATGAGTCTTTAAAAAAATTTTTGGAGGGGACACTCTATACCAGCCTTGGGCAAACTATGGCCCGCGGGCCGGATCCGGCCCGTTTGAAATGAATAAAACTAAAAAAAAAAAAAAAGACCGTACCCTTTTATGTAATGATGTTTACTTTGAATTTATATTAGTTCACACAAACACTCCATCCATGCTTTTGTTCCAGCCCTCCGGTCCAGTTTAAGAACCCATTGTGGCCCTCAAGTCAAAAAGTTTGCCCACCCCTGCTCTATACTAATAGAAGAAAAGAAAAGTTGGTCATTTAAAATAAATTATTACAATTTAACTTCCTATCAACCCTTTGAAATAGGGGGTTAGTGTTCTGATTATACAAATATTCTGAAATATCTGATGGTGAGTAATTGAGAAAGTATTATCTTATTTATATGACATAATTCCCCTAGAAACGTATACAACGGGAACACTGTCATGTGTTAAATATAAATTAGACTCTTTAGTTATCACAGAAACAAACAACCGAGATGGCTACATGCTTTATTTTTTAATTTATTATGAAGATTCTCTAACATGTACAGGAGTAGAACAGATCTTAAGAAAGGACCAAACTGAACATTGGCAATTAAAGGGAAATTATTCAGTATTTATTCTACCTTTTTGTACGAAGTGTGGTTCAGGTAATCAAACCGCTGGGGCAGATGAGAAAAACTTCCTCTTTAGAGAAGAATTCCATCTCATTCCTCTAACAAAATGACTAACTCAGGCTATGTTCCCCAGATGTATGGCCGATAGGGACTCTGAGGGGACTGGCTGCTGGCAATGAGCCACCAGAACAGGATAGAGAAACACGCACCTCTTGATGTGCTGCCATGCGGAGCATACACACCACCTATGCAGGGTTCTTGCAGAACAGTGAGTAAAGAGGGGAATCCTACAAGTCTTTAGAGACAACCTGTGGTTTGTGGGCAGACGGCAATCTGAGACCCAGGGTGGAGGATGCTAGATGCTCTACAGCAGCGGTCACCAACCTTTCAGACCTCACGGACCACCGGTTGGTGACCGCTGCTCTACAGGACAATGTGCACATCTCCATAAGCCAATGGCTTAAAGAGGGAAGGGACTGTTCTCCTGTACCAGAGAGCTGAGAACCCAAAAAACCACACATGATGTAGAATACCTAACTATAAAGAGATAATATGTCTGCAACCACTGAGAAAATCCAAATACAAAAGTGGTATCACATGGTCCCATGGAGTAATTGTGCAAGTTTTATATGGGTTGACAGCACTTTAGTTAGGGTAGAGAACGCAGGGGAAATGATACAATGGGATTTTCTTTAAAGTTATTTCAGCAGAGAAAGAAAGAGGGAAAGGGGAGGAGGTAGAGAGACCAGATGAGGCAAGGGCTTTAAAGGGATAGCTTTTGAACCTGGATAATGGGTAAACAGTTATTTATGTCATTCTTCTACTTGTGCACAGGTTTGAAAAATCTTCTTCATGAACAATTCAAAGGGAGGGAGGTGTCCTGGAGACTGTCCCTCTGAGCCCCCTATCCAGGGCTGGCTCTATTGGGGGTGCCTCCCAGGGGCGGCAATTCAGAGTGACCACTGCACCTGGAGCTGTCCTCCCCACCCCAGAAAGTCAAACTAGGGGAAGGATACATGTCTCAGAAGAAGCTCTAACTCCAATCCTGCGGTATATTGACTACATTGCTGGGACGTCACAGATCAGATCTGGCTCTCAGGGGACTGGTGAAATACCTTCAATAGGAGGGAGCAAGAAAAAGCTGCCTTTTTAAATAACAAAAGAAGGTGACTACAGTCAACCCAGGCTTAAGTTCTTTTTTTAATATCAGGCATATCAGGATCAACACATTTTTACTTTTAATTTTTAAAAACATAAACTTTCTAAATTAGTACACTGGCAAAAATACATACCTACTTAAGAAAGAATTCATTTGCTGAAGACACAAAACTAGTACCTTTGTTTTCAAATCTTCACTTATCTGAGCAGCAACTTGAAGATTCTGTTCGAACATCTAAAAATTGGAGAACTTATGAATTTTGACATAAATTCACAACAGCAAAGTTTTCCTGTTATATAAAACCCCCATCTGCTAACTGGTAGTTAGGACAATCCAAATTCAGAGAAAAAAAAAATGAAAACATGTGAAAAATAAAGTTAAACAAACAACTTTCTCACCGGATAAAAAAACAAGTGAACCATTTCCTAATCACCTGCAAACAGGCAGGTCTTCTTGAAGTGAGCAGTTGACAGGGAGATGGAGGGCCCAGAGACGCGGTGATATGGGTGCCAGGGGTTGCACTGTGATTAGCGATGTGTATTTCTTAAGAAGAATTAGGACATATATTGGAGCTGAGGGGAACAGGACTTGGAAAAACAGAAGGGCCAGCAGGCAAAGTTCAACCCAGGTCCTTGTCATAAATGGGCTATCATGTCATACTTTCCAGATCAAAGAAAAGGTGAGGACCAATCCATGGCTAAGTAATGGTATCACCTGGAGAAAAAAAACCACCAACACTCACTTCTGCTGGCTGGAGTCCGCAGACAGAGTGCCATACGAATATTCCAACAGGACTCAGCCCTCCTACTGTCAGCAACTCACTCAAAGGGGAAAAATTCCATGGGCCAAAGAAAAAGAGGACACTGGGGGATACCAGCAGGCGACAGGACATTAAAAGTAAATTCATTGTAAGAATGCATGATTATCATTAAAATCTAAAGGACTCTTCCCCAAATCCATCAGGTTGGACTCAATTTTGTGACATTTATGAAGATATATCTTGACCATTTACAATATCAGAAACTCCAAGCAAGCAAACTCAAATCTGAGTGTTACACATAAATAACACGGAATTCACTTCTAGTTCAGGTAAAAAAGGGTTAGGAAAACTAAAATGACCCTGGGAAGAACTACTTGGCAGATACAACCCTCCATTTCTTCAGCTCCAGAAAGAGAAGGACCTAAGGAACTGGGGAGCTTCTTTCTATCTTCACTATGAAATGATGCACCTTGTGTTTGTATGTGAAACCCGCAGACCCTATTAACCAGAAATGAACCTCAGAATCTGCAGATGGTACCTGGAAGACGATGGCCGGGAGTGTTGTCTGGTAGTACCCATCTTGGTCGGCTTCAGGCTCAGTCTCTTTTATCCAGTCTTTCTTGTCTGTTTCTAGAGCTTTCCGCAACCAAGCAATGATGTTTGACTAATGAAGTTTAGCATCAAGGAAGAAAAGAACAGGCCCTATGAGCCGAGGATTAAGTGGGGCAGCTGCAGAAACCAAACACAGCACCCTGGGAATTCCTGTTCCCAAACAAGGGAATGACAGAAAAGCCATCCCAAGAGCTAGCTCCACAGTGGTGATGCCCTCACCACCTCCACCAACTTATCCTTTTGGAGGACAAGCTGGGTTTGTCAGACATACATGGAAGATGGAGGCAGACCTGTCTGTGGCAGACCAGACACCAGCACTGTTACCTTCTGCGCACAGACCCCTCCACATATCAGAATACTGTCTGGGGGGGAGGTGCACCATCACCATCCCAAGAGCAGACCCTGGAGTCACCGGGCAATATTTGGTGCCCTAACTGCCGCCTTCTCACTCCCAGGATCAATGGTAAGAGGCTGGCAGGTGCCACCATACATCAGCAGGATGTCCTGGGGTCTTGCGAGCCTACCAGGCCCAGCCCTCCAAACAGAGACAGTTTCCATACCTTGGAATGTATAACCCAATCTTCAGGTCCCGGGCCAGAGAGTGGGCCACTCTCCTCCTCTAACTGACAAATGTACGTTTCAAGACCTGATTTCCCAAAAACAGAGCCTGCGTATCCTTAGGAAGCCAATGTCAAGGCAGGTTCTCACTCCCCACTTTGGCTCACTGGAATCAGTTCCACGATACTTGGAGACCCAATGCCATGTCTGGGCACTAGGCACAGACCATCTGGGACAACGCAGTGCTCTACTCACAGTGAGAGTTGACATGTATGTGTCCAGGAGCTCAGAGACCACATTTGGAGAAAGCAAAGGCTCCAGGGCGCTGACATCCACTTCCGGGGCCAGCTCCACATTTCCCATCATCTCTGTGCTACAGAAAAGCCGAGGAATGAGAAAGATTAAGAACCAGAAAAATAGAAAGTCTCAGGTAAGTGTTGCTATTTCTTTTCACACACAAATACCCAACCACCCTTAAGGAAGTCAAGAGGGGAGGCAGGAAGAGCACTGGCCAAGGAGCCCCTGTGCCCACGCCACAGGGTACTGGAGGGCCACTTAGCAAAGAAGCCCCGTGAGGGCAAGATCTGCTTGTTCCATCCACGGCGCCTCCCATGGAAGACCAGGACAAATAGGGGGCGTGGAAAAGACACGTCTATGAAACAGGAGAATAATCTCTAATGCAGGGAACACATGACATCCACAGTGAAACTCAAGTCAGCAAGAACGTCACCAAATCCAGTCTACCGTGCTTAAGAAAGCAGGGATGTGGACTAAGTTTCAGAAAAAAGTTTTCCTATAAAAGTTAATACCTGTGTATGTGGTTGGGTTTTTAAAAGTCTAAGGTTCAACTCAGACTTAAAGCTCAGAAAATTCACGTGCCTTATGCTGCATTTACTAAATGTGTATTTAAATGACTCTAGTCTACTCTATCAGAAATCCAAGTCAATCTTATAATCTTTATAAGATTATGCCAATGTCAAAAGACTGTCTACTTTTTTTTTTTTTTAATATATTTTATTGATTTTTTACAGAGAGGAAGGGAGAGAGATAGAGAGTTAGAAACATCGATGAGAGAGAAACATCGATCAGCCGCCTCTTGCACATCCCCCACTGGGGATGTGCCCGCAACCCAGGTACATGCCCTTGACCGGAATCGAACCTGGGACCCTTCAGTCCGCAGGCCAACGCTCTATCCACTGAGCCAAACCGGTTTCGGCAAGACTGTCTACTTAACCCACATGACTTTCATCCCAAGAACCTTAATTCAGCATGAAGATGTTTGCAGTATGAAAGCAGTTCAACTTTTCCCATGATAAAGTCCACTATGACAGAATGGGATGACAATAGGAAGCTGCCCAAGAATTCCCAAGAACAGAAAAGTGCTTACAATGTAGTGAGTGAAAAACAAAACCAACACACAAAACTGGGCATGTCACACAAACATACACTCCACAGTCAGATGGCTGGAGCTCAGGGGAGGGCCCAGATCTGGATTTGAATCCTGCTCCCCACTTGACTTGGGGCCACGTGAACTGGGCACATGACTCCCTGTGCTCATGTACAAAAGGAAGAAAATCATCACATGCCTTCCTCACGGTTAACACGTGTACGCCAAGGCTGCATGGAGATGACTGACAGATGGGGCAATCATGGCAGCTGTGGACTCCCGGGCTGTGTGAGGGCAGCACCCAGAAGGCAACAAAAGCTGCAGCCACAAGGATCATCATTAAAAAGGTATTTCCTCTCTTTATATTTTTCTGCATTGAAATGCACACATTTTCTACTGTAAGACGTTACACAAACAAAAAACATCCCAAAACCTTACTGCTAAAAAAAAACAAGAGATTTAATTAATTTCTACACAATAGCAATAAGACTAAAAAAAACCAATTCCAATACAGTACTTAATACCCTGTTTTCTATTCACAAAACCATGTAAGATTAAAAATGTGTTTTCCTCTCAGCTAGTTAATCTTGAAGAAATTCCGAATACCCCACCATTGCCTCGTTTTCTAAACCCTACCTTAAGCTAATACAATCATGAACGAAATGGCTCATGTCACTTTTGTGAAATGACAAAGCCCCAAGGCTGAAATGGAAAAGGATAACTGATTTTCCCAACATAATGGTGAGAAGAAGAAACCAAACCTGGGGAAAGAGTGAGTTGGTGTCTCACCAACCATGTGACTCTGAAGGACCTTTTGGGCCCAAGTGTCTTCTCACCTGCCAATTGAGGTGTCATCTCATGGAGAAAGCAGGTTAGTACATAGTGAACACTTAGTACCACAGGAAAGTCCAAGCTGAACTGCTCAATATGGACTGGATGTCAAGGGCAGAGGCACCACCCAAACATAAGAAGATTCACACAACTAGCAGCTGGGCCCAACCTCAAGGACAAGGCCCACAGATAGACTAGAAAGACTTTCATCAACCAGAAACTAATACCTGTGGGTGCCAAGCACCTGAGAGGAGCAAAACAACAGTAGCTGTTTAGAGCCAGTCAGTATGTTTTTATACAATTTCTATGTAAAAGAAAACACAAGATGTAAAGTTAGTGTTACCTCGTGTAGGTGTTTAAAACCCAAGTCAGCAGGCTCACAATCTCATTTGCTTCTAGGTCTTCCGATGCAAGCTCCTGCATCCGTATTGTCAGGGCCTGGTGGTACATGCTCAAGAGATTCCTGAAAATCTCATAATGGGGAGGAAAACACTGAACCATCAGGTTTTTTGCAACGATGAGGTCATCTAGGACGTACTTCCTTATGATTTCTAGGTGGCGAACGAGCCACATCTTGTCAGACTCCCTGGTGTCAGCCTGTGTGCCCTCAATTCTGGTAATTACAGTTTTGTCCAAGATTTTAAACATATTCTCCTTCCAATTCTTGGGCCTCCCTGGAGGAACAAAGCTAGTTTGCTTTTTTCGGTCAAGTATGCGCCTGTCAATCTTTTCTTCCCTTTCAATGATCCTGACAACTGACACCAGCAAGGTGGGGTCACGGCGGACGGTGACCAGCGACCTCTGTAGCACCATCCACAGTTGCTTCGCCAGTTCGTCAGAGAGCCCCTGTGTGCTCCCAAAGTAGCTGTGGATGAGGGACATGTCACGAGTGTTCCCACTGTCCATACGGTACTGCTCGTACATCAGCCCGTCTCGGGAGCACTCCAGGTCCATCAGTTTCCGGTGGGCCTGCAGGAGTGCCCCTTGCTCTATGAGGTCCTGGGTTTCCCTCACAATCTCTGGCACTAGAGAAAAAGGCACAAGATGAGTACGCATGGAGCAATGAGACCAGGTGTTCAACAGTGCTGCCATCAGACACAGGCATGAGAACAGGACACATACCCAAGGTACAGTGTGGCAGGAACAAGGTGTCCTGTGCTTTGGATTCACAGCAGTGGGCAAGTAAAAAGAACTGTTCTAGGTTACACTCAGAGGTTGAGCAGTTTGGGGAAAGACAGAAAGAACTTCCAGAGACCAAACATGAGATAAAGGCAGGGAGTGGTCAGACCATCCCAAAGTTTCTTGCTGGAATGCTGATGAATCTGACAGAGGCAAAGGGACAAGTGGAGGGACAGGCTCTGGGGGAAGCACACCAGGAGCTCCCATCACAGCACCACATGAGGAAGCTGTGCTGAACACAAAGGGACCCCACCCGGGTGACAGCTGACACTCTTCCTACCACTATGGAGGTGTTGGGAAGATTACTCTGAAAGGGTCATTCCCACACCTTCCTGCCCCCCCACCAGCCCCCACCAGCCCCACAGCCTCCACCAAGTCTGATTCCAACTGAGACTGAGACTCCAGAGCATGCCCTTCCCAAGCCCCAAGGCCCCTAGCCTGTATATCCTCTTCCTGCTCCTGGGAACTGCTGCTCTCCTTAATCACCTCTCCCTCTGGGGACTACTCCCTCTGTCCTGTTCACAGGGCTGCTTCTCTCGCAGACCACAAGCTCCTTTCAAGGGGTGGTTCATCTTTATTCTTCTGCAACCAGAAAATCCCAGCTGGTCTACTGATCTAACCACTTGAAGGAACGCAGCTCACACATAACTAGTTCAGTTACCCACTTCTGTGCCTCTGTCCTGACAAGCACAGAACTACTAGCTCTTACTTACTCAGTTGATCATTTCTATGCATGTTCAATACAATAAGCTAACTGCGCAAGCAAGGAATTACACCTACTACCAACTCTGAGACAGGTCTACAAAACACACTGCACAGAGGCTGGACTGCCTCTGCATTACCCACAGAGCAAGGAAAACCAAGCAAGAGCCACGGGCATGAGCACTGGTAGCACTCTGCCCTGCGATGCCCGGGGTGCCCACTGGCCCCGTCGTCAGTCTAGCTACCTGAGAAAATGTTTTTGAGGTTCTCCACAGCAGCAGCGAGCTGGCTGTGCCGCACCACAGCATCCTTCACATCCTTGAGGCTCTCGATGGTGTTGATGCCCTGTCTCCAGTCCTTGCTGACATCGGCCAGGGACCGCTGGATGTCCTTCACGTCGTTCAGTGCATTGTGGAGCTGGCTCAGGCCTGTGCGCACCCCATCTAACTGAGACTGGATAGCTGCCTGGGGGAGACAGTGAGCAGTGAGCAGTGCTGGGCAGCCACAGCAAATCTTCCCAGGAGGTTCAAGTGCAGAAATGCCATCTCAGTAGCAGGGAACAGTCAACATCCAGAGAAAAGAGAATGAAACTCAAGTACCTAATTGATTCCCAAGGGAACTTTTTCTTTTTTCCTTATTGCTGCCTTAGAACAAAACAACAATGCCTTTTAAAGCTTCTTGAGAAAACCTCACAACACTCCTACTCCAGCCGCTCTGCCTGAAGAGAATGGACACCACTGTGGGTGCGCCTTAGCTCCTATGGCCACCCCTTAAATCAGGGGTCCTCAAACTATGGCCCGCGGGCCACATGAAAATACAAATATTGTATTTGTTCCCATTTTGTTTTTTTACTTCAAAATAAGGTATGTGCAGTGTGCATAGGAATTTGTTCATAGTTTTTTTTTAAACTATAGTCCGGCCCTCCAACGGTCTGAGGGACAGTGAACTGGCCCCCTGTTTAAAAAGTTTGAGGACCCCTGCCTTAAATGGTATCTTTAGAACGGGGTTGAGGAACATCCAACCCACCAGCCATATGAAAAATCATTTGGTCTGGCCCTGCCAAGGAATCAGAGGTGAATTATTAAATGTTTGACCAAATATAGCAAAAACTTTATAAACCAATTTTTAAGTTGATAATTTTGTATGGCCTGCAAATGATGTTATAAATATCCAAATGGCCCTTAGCAGAAAAAAGGTTCCCCACCCCTGCTTTGGACCCCTTCCATGATCTCTCAGGTGCCTGTTTCCTAACAGGCCTTATCTAGGTACAGGAAACTGTCAGGATTTGCTTATCAGCTTTAGGAATGAGGGGTCTCCTGCCACTGAGCCCAAACCAGTCTCTGCTCAAGGACAGCCAGCCCCACTACACAGAACTGGTACACGTAAGATTTGGACTCACTCTTTGGGCCCACAGGAATGCCACCTAGTGAACTGTACAGTCAGAAGGAAGAGGGCATGACAGAGCAGCAGCAGGTGGACAGCAGGGGAAGGGAAAAAGCAGGCAGCACAAAGAGGCCAGGAACACCTTTAACCCAGGAGTCTTAAGTGGCATTTAGAAATAATTAACAATGACTGCAACAGACCAGACAAGGTTTCTAAGTCACTACTGGTAATTCTTAGTTAATCCCACAAGCTTCCAAAACAGATTAAAATTCTGACTAAAAATGCAGCCGGTCCACATTCATTTTAAAATTAATATGAAACTGCTGTTTCAAATCCATCCATGGGTTTTGGGATGCCCCCTGGGTACAAATGAATGGCCTCATCCTGTCTCATCAAGGCTGCCATTACCTTACCTGGATTCTAGTATTTTCTAATGGAGAGCTGACATTGCCGAATCAGTGTGAGAACTAACTTTCATCAAAGACAAATCCTCAAGACTGTTCTACTGCCTGTCAACCATGGCAGCCCAGGATCTTAACATTTTTATAACTATACTGAGTGTGTATATGAATTAAGTTGAAAGCCAATCCAAATCATAAAATATCTTGAAAATAATGACTTTCATTCTTGCCCCACTCCCACACACTCTTAATGTGTCTAACTCTCCTCCTCCCTTCTACCCCAGGGCCAGCAGATACCTGGCACACGGTCAGCCTGCTATACATCATGTGCTTAAATTATCTAAATAAAATATTCTCAGGAAGCACTCTATATAAGAGGTTTTTAGAAAAAAGAATTTAACTATTAAAGGTTGTTACCCTGGTGTTTCCAATATTCCCAGAACCTTTTCTTAAAATATATTTTTATTGATTTCAGAAGAGAAGAGAGAGAGGGAGAAAGAGAGAGAGGGAGAGAGGGAGAGAGGGAGAGAGGGAGGAAGGGAGGGAGGGACGGACGGACATCAATGATGAGAAAGAATCACTGATCGACTGCCACCCAGTCTGGGGATTGAACCCGTAATCCGGGCATGCGTCCCAACAGGAATCGAACCGTGACCTCTTGGTTCATAAGTCAATGTTCAACCACTGAGCCATACCAGCCGGGCTCTGGTTTCTTTTCAGATTGCATAACTATTCCCACAATCTTGTTTATAAATCTACTGATTGGTAATATACTGTTGGAAGGAACGTGCTAAGTAAAGGTGATGTTCCACTCTGTCTCTTTCCAGATCATCACTAAGTCTAATTTAAGAAAATTACAATAATAAAGCTAAGCAAGAACCTAAAACTCAAATAATGCTGTCCTGCCTGGGGGTGCAGCAGGTACCTGTAGCCTCTCTGGCCTCGTACCTTCAATCTGGCCTCCACAGAGGCCTTTTTCCGGGCCTCTCTTCTGCGATACTGCTCCACTTTGTCCAGCTGGTCCGGGCGCTGAAGCATCCCAGCAACCCTTTGGACCGCTGTTGCCACAGCCTCCCGGTCTGTCTCCTTCATGGTTAAAAAGCAGGTGGGATCTCCGAACCTGACATACTCGAGTTACGTACCCTGTGTGCAAGGGGGAGAGGGAACAGGAGGGGAAGATGTGTTAGACCGGTGGAAATGTTAGGTACAACCCTCCTCCCCCAATAGGCAGTTGTTCATAGTGGAGCTGTAAGAAGAGCACTTGATTAAGCCAGTAAGCCTGAAGGAACACTGATCTAGGATTATCAACTCCTTAATAAGAAATACAAACCTTCACAACTCCAATATGGAGAAAGTTCTACCTTGAAGGGGAGCAGAGGCATTTACAGGTATGAAATATGGACAGTATTTCTATGTGAACCCCAGACCACTCAGCATATTAGATGTCAGTCTCCAAGGCATTTCTCTTGCCCGGACAGGACCAATTTCTTATTTCCAGAGCGTTCACACCACCCCTTGGCCGTGCCAATGGGGCAGCCTCGCCAGAATGTCTTAGCGAGGACACGGAGGCACAGGGACAGCACACCTCACCACCCCAGTCGAAGTCCCAGCACACCTCCTACCATTCTCCTTAAAAATCACTATTGTTGATAGCATCCAGATTTCTGCTTTTTACTATTCAACAGAGCCTAGTAAGCAACAGCCAGAGGGCACAAGGCTCAGGTGCACTGTACAGCACAAATGCTCGGAAACTAAGCAAACCTGCCTTCAACCCAGCTCTACCCACATCCCGGTCCTGGAGCCAAAAGGGAGATTTGGTGAGAGTGGCAAACCCATCTCCATGCATGTTTTCTGTCCACAACGTCTCGAAAATATTAGTAAGTCCCACCCTCTCCCTAAAATTTCCATTCCCCATTCCCACACACTTTCACAAAAACACTGAAATCCACAAGGATAGCCTAAGGCAGTGGTTCTCAACCTTCTGGCCCTTTAAATACAGTTCCTCATGTTGTGACCCAACCATAAAATTATTTTCGTTGCTACTCCATAACTGTAATGTTGCTACTGTTATGAATCCTAATGTAAATATCTGATATGCAGGATGGTCTTAGGCGACCCCTGTGAAAGGGTCGTTCGACCGCCAAAGGGGTCGCGACCCACAGGTTGAGAACCGCTGGTAAGGGCTGAGGGCTAAATAACTCCTCCGTTTGTACACGATATGCTTTTTCATTTCTCTTTCAAATGGGACTATATTGCAACCACTGCCTTTCCTTTTTATTTTTCTGATTATGAAGTTATGGGCACCAATGCAGAAAACCTGAACAGGCATCCCGCTGTCCGTAGGCAGGCCCTTCTATCAGGCTCTCCGTCTTCCCTTTGCATCCCGAAGTTGCATCCACCTGCGTAAGTAACCCTGCATTTGCTTTGGTTTCTTTCGCTTTGACATGTTTGCAGCATTTCTAGCGACATGAACACCTGCACGATTTTCACTAAGGGGCGGCGGTCCGACAAGGAGGGGCCTCCAGCGGTCGCAGGTGCGCAGAGCGTCCGTCCGCGCCTCGGGGCTGGGCCCCTACAGCGCCCACTGCCGTTCCTGGGGACAGCCGGGCGCCCTCGGGACCCGACGGTCACCTACTCGGGCGGAAACCCCCCGGCGAGGGGCGACACCGCGGCCTCGCACGAGAAGGCGACGACCGACTGCGGCCCGAACCTACTTGGGCAACGGGGCGACGGCGGCAGCTGCTCGGGCTGCACCGTCCGCCTCCGGGGCCGCGCCCCGCCCGCCCGAGCCCGGGAGGGACAGCGGCGGAGACAGGTGACCCCCGCCCGGGACGGCGACCACCGCCCAGAAGTCCGCGTCCATGTCCGCCCCCATCCGCAACCCCCTCACCGTCTGTGCAGCCGCCGCCAGCCGCCGGACCGGAACTGAACGACTCGCGGCCACTTCCGCTTCCGGTCCTTCGACCGGAAGAACGGGACTGGTGGTGTCCGTGGCCACGGGGAGCGCCCACCGCGTTAGCAGGCGGGACCCACGCGGCCGCTCCCTTGGACCGTCCCCGGTCCGTGCCCCGGCCGCCCCTTCCCCCGGACCGCGTGCTCTGGACTCCCCTTCACCCGCGCTGTGGCCCGCAGGTCCTCGGAAGCCCTCGCTGACTTCCGGGTGCGGGACCGCCAGGCCCCACCCCGTTGGGGTATCCCTGTTCAGCTGCTGCACCTGTCCTCCGGGCACAGGGCCGAGTGGCGGATGTTCAGTAAATAGGCGTCACGTGTGCTACCCCACGCTGTCTCTCGGCAGCTTCTTCGTGAGCTGTGGTCCTTGCGCCCGGAACCTGACGTGAACTAGGTGTTAGGTTTGATGGAGCAATTGAATGGCTGCCCCTCCCCCAGGGAACTGGCTTTTCAGGCCATTTCTCTATGGACGTTCCCTTTGCAGAGACCGCATTTCACTTGCAGCGACCACATTCCATGATCTCCCCTCCGGGTGTGCACAAAGAATTCTCCGCCCAGAAAAAGCCCGCCAAAAGTCCTGGAAAAGCCGCTGGCTCCCATCACTGGGTGCTGGAGCCATCCAGGCTCAGCCACCTGGGGTGCGGATGATCGAATAAATTCGTAATCCCTCACTGTTCTGGCCTCCTGCGTTCCTCCTTGGGCGACCTAACACTAAGCCCATCAGGGAGCACAAACAGATCAGAAGTCCATCTGGGAGCAGCCCACCTGGGATTGGCGATCATGAAATGGAACAATACTGAGCTGAGACATACATCGTTTCATGGTTACGTCGCCAGCTCCCATTTATTTATTAAAAAAAAAAAGTTCCGTCATTTTGATGTATGCACGTATATGCTTTATGTTTTTTATTATTTATTTACCACAAGTAAAGGTCAGGAATTGTTATCTTTCTTTTAAAATTTTTTTACTGTTTCACTTCATTACTGCTGTGTATGTGCTCCATGTGAGTGACGTCGGTGCTTATGTAGGTGGGTTCCGACTTCCAGTGGAAATCGAGTTACATTGCACCATAGGAACGGATCTCTGACGTAACCCGAGGACCTACTGTACATAAAAGGCTAATATGCTGTGTCCGACCATCCAACTGGTCACTATGATGCGCACTGACCACCAAGGGGCAGACACTCAACGCAGGAGCGGAGTGAGCCCGATGCCTCCCGGGGCTGCATGATTCCACCTTCGGCTGTGGGTTATGTTGTTGCTGGGACACTGTCGGCCCTGAATCTGGTTTACCGCACACTTGCGTTTGCATTCCGCACCCTGTATAATGGCAACTTTGCAGAGTGCCCTCTCGCACTCCGGGACCCCTCCGGGACCCCTCGGGGGATGTCGGAGAGCCAGTTTTGGCCCAATCCCCACAGGCCAGGCAGAGGGACCCCACCTGCCGGAGGGACCCCCCACTCACTCCGAAGATGCCAGGAGGTTGGATTTAGGGTGTGCCTGCCCCATCTCACCCAGTCCCACCCCGCTGGCCACCTTCTAATTAATTTCCTTTCAATGCGCACGAATCCATGCACCGGGTCACTAGTGTACTAATAAGGTTTCAGGGCTTGTCTGTTGTGATGAGAAGCACTATTTGCCTTAACTTGAACTGAAGAGGAAAACTTTCACTGTTACCAACTACTAGACTACCCCTGGGCACCTTCTGAAGTCAGCCGAGATGGTACAAATAGGGCAGAGTCCTGAACAGGTGGGGATTGGATCTGGATGGGAGGAAGGGTGAAGGCAGCAGCACAGGAGATGGGTGCCTGCACACACACATGGGAACACACACATGCACGCACATGTAAGCCCACAGACACACAGGCACACACCTAGGTGCATGGGGGGGGGGCGGGGAGCAGGAAGATGGAGATGTGTGAGCCCCCACCATTGCAGGGCAGCACAGGTCACAGCTGAGGAGGGGCAGTATCTCATTATTCTGATGGCTGGTCCCTTTATTATTTCATTTGTACCTAGTAATTGTGAAAATATAGCACTAAGGTGAGCAGTGAAAAACGTAAACAAAAAATTAAAATTACATTTTAAGTTAATAATTGTAAAGGCATTTTGAAACGAATGAAGCAAAATGTGCCAAAATGGTCAAAGCTTTTGGGACTGTCACTTTAAAAAGTAGCAACAATGAACAATAATGGGAAATGGAGACTCATGCTATCAGTGTCTGTGTTTGGATGTAGGGCTCCCTAATTTCTTCAGTTCAACAGGATGGTTAAAAATGTGATGCTTTATCTGGCCTCCAGAACTCTGAAAGAATAGATCCCTGTCATTAAAAAAAAAAAAAAAAAAAGGCGGGGGTGCTTTGTTAAATGACTTTTTTTTTCATCCTTAAAAACTAAAAGAACAAAACATTGATTAAAAATCTTTTTCTGACTTCTGTTTTTTGGAAAATCAAGTAACTGAAATGCCTTCTATAAAGCGTTGAATAAAAACAGCAATCACCCTTTGCCTTGGTTGGTTTTACTCAGTGGTTAGAGCATCGTCCTGTGGACCAAAAAATTCGGTTTTGATTCCTGATCAAGGGCATGTACCTGGGTTGCACGCCCAACCTGGCTGGGGTTGGGGCATGTGCAGGAGGCAATCGATCAATGTCCCTCTCACAGCGATGTTTCTCTCTCTCCCCACTCCCTCCCTTCCACTCTCAAAATCAGTGTGTGGGGGGGTATCCTCAGGTGAGGATTAACCAAAATAAGTAAGTTTTTTAAAAATATATTTTATTGATTATTTACAGAGAGAAAGGGAGAGGGATAGAGAGTCAGAAACATTGATGAGAGAGAAACATCAATTCAGCTGCCTCCTGCACACTCCCTACTGGGGATGTGCCCGCAACCAAGGTACATGCCCTTGACTGGAATCAAACCCGGTACCCTTCAGTCCGCAGGCTGACGCTCTATCCACTGAGCCAAACCAGTTAGGGCAGTAAGTTTTATATGTACCTTTTAAATGCACAGACTTCACAACCAAGCATAAGAAATGACCAGGGTGGCAAAGCAAAGAGGGAGGGGAAAGTGAGGTGAGCAAAAACGTCCCCTGGAGCAGGGGAGGGGGTGGTCCTGATGCCAGGGTGGGGCTTTCACACCCACACAGGGCCAGGAGGTGGACTCTGAGATGCCTCCATGAGGCCAGAATGCTCAAAGGGTGCATCAATGCAAGAGTGGACCAGGGGAAAGAACAATCCCCAAAAGCAGTTTCTCCAGTTACTTCAGTCCCAAGGAGCACACTGGAGAGTCTGGGATTCACCCCCATGCCCATCTGTCCCCACAGGAGCGGGGTAGTCATGTGACAGAGTGCAAGTGAGTGACTTCCATCTCAGGTCTCAACACAGGTGAGTGTGCAGAACATGAGCAAGACAGGGATGGGGTACGGGGGGCACAAGGGAGGACAGGCGGCCACTGCGGAGGTTTTGGCCCAGCAAATGGGGGCCGGCTGGCCTACTCTCCCCTGGGAAGGACTGTCTTAGAATGTACATTCGCCAACACACACTTTAAAGGAAATAAAATGACTTCATTTGAAAAATCAAGTAGATGTTTCCATTTATGCTAAACCCATATTACTGTGATTTATTGAACATCAATATTGCAAATGTAATGAAACCACAGTATCAGAAATACATTTGAAAGTTCTTTCTAAAGGCACCAAGAAAATACAAAAAGTTACATTATAGTCATCCATTTGTAAAATTCAACAAATCAGTCTAGATATTGAAAACTTTTTTCTTCCAGTAGAAACTGCAAAAATATAAAATATAATTTGTGTTTATCTCCCCTCCCTCCCCACTTCCATCCCATCTTTACCTTCTATTTGATTGTAACCTGTTTCAGTGACACAGTCAAAGCTTCGGACAACAGAAGATAGCATGTCTTTAGCACTGCTAGTGACATCGCAGAGCAGGAATGCCAAGCTGCACCTTCTGCCTCCCATCATCGTCTTCCCCACACAAATTTTCCCACATAAGCATGTAAAATAACAGAAGTGCTGACTCAGGGAAGTTTTGCTGCTGCTGACTCAGCAGAGGAAGGGCCCTGGGTCCAAGCACAATGGAGGTCTCGGACAGAAAACTTCAGAGTTGAGGTCCAGATGCTGAATTCTACATCAACAAGCATGACCTGTCCTCCCAGCGGCGGCCCATTAGCTGCAGGAGCTCCAAGAGAATGTGGACAGGCGGGTTCATCTGAACGTTAGGGAGAAAGGTGGGGCAGCGCGGGCCTGATGCTGGCAGGAGGGGGCAGCCCAGGCACCTCGAGGGCAAGGACCGCTGAGTGAGTTTGGAAAGGCTTCTCCTCAGGTGAGGTTCATGCCTACAGCTCTCCTTTGGTTTCGCTGGGATCTGGCTACAATGTGCAAAAAATGCAATGATGTCTGTGAATTCCATCTCTTCAGTCCCCTGTTCTCCCAGTTACACACTCACCTGTCTGCTGTAGTCTGGGATGGGGAAGGCAGTGGCCTGCTTCCCCTCCGTTGGTTGAATGAAGTGAGAGGAGCTGAGGGAGCACCCTCCCAGGAGGGAGCACAAAGAGTGGACGGCTACTTCTGAGAGACAGGGGTGGGGGTGGGGGTGGGGGTGGTGAGGGGGGTTGGGGGGGGGGCTTCCTGTGATGAGAAGTGGGCACTCAGCTTGAATAGAAAGAAGCAGGAAAATTCTGAAACTCCACTGCTTGTCTTTGGGATTAAATCCACAGCTACCCAGAGAGCAGAGTTGTGCTATGCTCGGTGTGAGAACTGGGTAGATGGGATACTGGGGCAACGTGGGGTGAGAAGGGGCAGTAGGTGGTCCTCAGAGTGGCCGGTCCCCAGGGTGGCATTTACCAAACAGTTTCAGCATTAACCCAGGAACTGAACACGGGCACCCCAAAGCCACCAACGACAGAAACCCCCGCACTGAGAGCAGAATTTCCAGATGGAACAGCAAGTCCTCATCGGGGTTTCCAGCCACCTCCTGAGACGCCCAGCGGCAGTGACTTTAAAGATAGGCGTCCTTGTCCTGTACAGGCAGGGCCACGGGCACACCCCAGATCCAGGGCCTCCCTGCTATGGCCTCCTCCTGCCTGCTGGCTTTCAGACCCCGATGGGATGCCCTAGGTTCCCCTGGAACTTTGCCATCGGCTACAAGCCATCTCTGGATGGGGATTGAGGGTCACCTTCACTTTTGGACTTATGCTTTGTATCCAAATTTCCTGCAATCAGAACGCATTACCCTTCCAATTAAAGAAGTTACCTGCCTGGCTTTTCTCTAACAACTCTTCCTGGGATGGTGATTGGAGTCCTCATTTGAAAAACTGTGGACAGTCAGCAAGACAGCGGGACAATGCACTCTCATGTTTCTTTCCTCCACGATTTCAACTTCTCTCTACCTCCAAACCCAGACTCTGGGAACTCTAGGTTACATGCTGCACCAAGAGACAGGTGAGCGTAAACCATCTTCAGAGGCCTATTCAAAGCCCCAGACAGACTTCTAGAAGGAACTGGACGTCACCCCGTGAATCTCCACTCCAGTTTGGCCTCCAACTCCATGCGGGTCGCAGAGCACATGCCATAGGACCTGATGCTTCCAGTGCCTTCTGCCTGGAACTCCCTAGATTCCTGCCGGGAATGGGGCATGGTCACCTGCTGCTGAGCGAGTTCCAGCCCCAAGGGCCTGCCTGGCCGCGGAATCCCCAGGGCGAGGCTGCACTCTGAACGGATGGGGAGCTGGAGGCAGGTGTGGGGCCGCAGGGAACGTCACAGCTTTCATGCCCCGGGGACTGCCAGTCAGCCCCGAGCCTGCTGCCACCTCCCGAGCCTGGAGTAAGCCCCACCTGGCCCACATGCCTCACTGTGGCCGCTTCCTGAAAAACTTAGCCCCTCGGAGAGAAATACTGTCATACTTGAACAGACTTAAGACCACTTTGCATTTAAGAACTTTGGTGATATTTTACAAAACACAGAACACACTCTTGCATCTGCCACCAGATAACAGAGGACTGAACCTGTGCCACTTGCAGAGCGCCCCTGAAGAGGGGCTCTGGCCTGCACCTGCCATCCCAGCTGACAATCGGAGGGGGGCAGATGCCACTGAACAAACGCCCGGCTTATGGCAGAAAAGAGCACTCGGAGGCTTTGGGCGGCACCAGTGTCGCCAAGGCACTTTTGGGGAGCACCCTGGGCGCCCCATCCTGGCTGTGAGCGGCCCAAGGGGGTGAGTCCAAGGGCTCAAGTTTGATCATGGGTGTGGTCCCTGGAGCTCTGCAGTCACAGCCCAGAGTGGGGGGCCGGTGGCCCCGCACACAGAGGCAGGGGGGAGGCTCTGGCTCAGGAGGGCCATGCCCACGCTCCAGGCAGACAAAGTGTGTGGGGTGGAAGGGGGCCAGCTCCCTGCCAGGCCTGGGGGGAGCCCCCAGCATGCCAGGCCCCAGGTGCGGGGTGTACAGGTGGTGCTTGGAGTCTGGCTCTGTTTTCAGGTGCATCCTGGTAGGGAAAGTGACCAGCTGTCTCTTAGCCACGTCGCTGGCTCCCAGCCACACCTGGCTGGGCGACACAGAGTAGCCATCTGCTGCATCCTCGGACCCAGAGTCACTTTCCATCTTGATGGGCACGTTAAGTGACAACATGGGGTTGCACGGGGCCTCCGGGGGCATGGGCACACCTGGCAACTTGATGTCCTGGGTGGCATAGCCCCCCACTGCGAGGCACTGCACTCCTGGCTGAGGGACCTGGTTCTCCAGGCTCCCCAGGGGGAAGGGGCCGCTGGCGGGAGAGTGGACCGGGCCCTGCTCGCCATCCTGCAAGGCTCTGCTCGGCCGGCTGGCATAGGCACTGGGGGCCTGGTGAGCGCCAGGGGCATTCCGGAAGGCAGGGACAGTGCCCGGGGCGCTGGGGTAGGGCACGCAGGAGCCCCGGGAGGTGGCATGCACAGGGAACGGGTCACTCCTGCCGGGCTCCAGCTTTGGCTTGGGGCCGTCCTGACCGTGTTGGCCTGCCGTCCAGCTCAGTTGCCTCGTGGGTCCTGGCGTCTCGAAGCAGCAGTCGTAAGCGTGTGCTTCCCTCCTCCTCCTGACCCCGGAGCCGCTGCTGGGCACCCTCCCATGCTCCTCACCTCCCCAGTCCCTGTGGAGAGACGGCCCATCAGACAGCAGAGCGGAGAGAGGGGAGGGCTCTAAATTAGGGTGGCACTGACTGACTGTGAGGCCACTCTACGCCCGCACTACCCTGCGGCTCTCAACCCTGCAGCCCATGAGCCAGTGTCAGCACCCGCCCCCCTTCCTGTGCAAGACCCTCCCACCGCCAGGGCGCCAGGGGGGACTCTGAGGCCGGGGTGGGATGGGGTAGGGTGGGGTAGGGGTGCAGGGAGCAGCATCTCCATGAGGCACAGGCCACGTGTGAAGTAGCTACTAACGCTGGGAGAGGGGGTTCTGGGTGGTTTCTGGGTGCCAGGTCCTGTCATGTACATTGCACGGTGTGGCATCACCTGTGGTGATGGGAGGTGGTGCTGGGAGGGCGAGGTGGTCCTGGGACCACACAGCAGTGCAGGCCTCCAAGAGGAGAGCCGTGTCAGGGAAGGGGTGGGGCCTGGGGAGGCTGCAGAGGGTTTCCACGCAAAGGGGAGGGCAGAGGACGAGGCAGCCACCCAGGGTCCAGCTCCAGGCGAGGGTGGTCCAAAGGTCCTACAGCCCCCGCGGAAGTCCTGTCCCCATCTCCAGCCAGGCCCCAGACGTGTAATGACGACTTACAGGGCGAGAAGCATGTCTGGGTGTGTTCCGTGTGTATCTGCATGTTCAACTAAGAGCAAGGTTTAGCCATCACGGTCAAGGCCACCAGTCGCTCTTTTCTTTCTTGACACCCGGCTGTGACTGCGGGAGGTGCTGGGCTGGGCAGAGGCACCACTTACCCGGCGGCCCCCTCGGGGTACAAGACGAGGTCGGGGCCACCCCGCAGGCACAGGCACGTGGCCCTGGCGGGAACCCGGGCCCAGCGGCAGGCGTCCATCTGTGCCCTGAACACAGAAATGCCGTTTTCTCCACTGTTTCTTCCTGTCGGGATGCAGAGGAGGGAACAGCGTCACGGGGGCCCTGAGCAGCACCTGGGCCTGGAGGGCGGCTCTGCTCTCTGTGGACACGGCTCCTGGAGCCCCTCAGAGCTGTGCAGACCCGCGTCCCCGGGAACTGGCCATCGCCCAGCCCCGTGAGTTGGGGGAGCCCTCCAAGGGACACTGACACCTTTTACCCATTTAAAAAAAGTGACGGTTTCCCAGCCAGCATGGCTCAGTGGTTGAGCATCAACCTATGAACCAGGAAGTCACGGTTCAATTCCCAGTCAGGGCACATGCCCAGGTTGTAGGCTTGATCCCCAGTGTGGGATGTGCAGGAGGCAGCAGATCAATGATTCTCTCTCATCATTGATGTTTCTCTCTCTCTCTCTCTCCCTCTCCCTCTCCCTCTCCCTCTCCCTCTCCCTCTCCCTCTCCCTCTCCCTCTCCCTCTCTCTTCCTCTCTGAAATCAATAAAAACATATTTTAAAAAAAATAATAAAAAAGGTAACATAGTGATCTTTTAAAAGTACCTGCTAAG
Source organism: Myotis yumanensis (assembly GCF_028538775.1). Taxonomy (NCBI): domain Eukaryota; kingdom Metazoa; phylum Chordata; class Mammalia; order Chiroptera; family Vespertilionidae; genus Myotis; species Myotis yumanensis. The sequence continues at coordinate 29,185,230 of NW_027223755.1, forward strand.
TAATTGGGTTTCCCGTGCAATTCCGATACACACAGACTCCTGGTGGCTTTTGCTCTGCAGAGAACAGATAATAGCAAAATAATATGCAGATGACATGTGCTGACGGTGGAAGTTAACAACACAACAGGCATTACAGTTATGGCTAGGAGGGGGAGACACTTTTTAACTTGACTCATACTTTTTAACTTTGTATAGATCGTAAAGTCTTTTCTCAGCTAGAGATTTGCTAAAAATTCCAATTCATGTCACTTTTTAGGCCAATAAAGGCCTAATGGATTTGCTTCAGAAAGTAGACCTGCACACTGGATGATTTTTCAGTGCCTTTACTGTATTCTGGATGGCCAGAATGAAAATACAGTAAATTCTTGTCATTTACACTAGTTATGCTCTACACCAGAGATGGGGAACCTTTCTCTGCCAAGGGCCATTTGGATATTTATAACATCATTCTCGGGCCATACAAAATTATTAACTTAAACATTAGCCTGCTCTATTTGGTCAAACATTTAATTACCTCACCCCTAATGCCTTGGCTGGGCCTGACCAAATGATGTTTTGGGCCTCATACAGCCTGTGGGCCGGACGTTCCCTACCCCTGCTCTACACAGTCACCATGAACTACTAAATTAGTGAACACTGAGCCATCGTCCTGCATGCACACACACACGCACACACACACGTATACACACACCCATCACAGAGCTTAGGCAGAATCTTAAGCCTGAGGAAATGCATTCTGCTAGATTCTTTTTTAAAATTAATTTTCAAAAAAAAAAAATACAGGTCCCTGGTGGGTGTGGCTCGGTGGATGAGCATTGACCTATGAACCAGGAGGTCCCAGTTTGATTCCCGGTCCAGGCACATGCCTGGGTTTGGGGCTCGACCCCTAATGGGAGGTGTGCAGGAGGCAACCCATCAATGATTCTCTTTCATCATTGAGGTTGCTGTCTCTCTCTCCCTCTCCCTTCCTCCCTGAAATCAATAAAAATATATTTTTTTTAAATAAAGAAAAATATAGGCTCAGAAGTGTTAAGTGACTTGCCCAAGGCCATCCCTCTAGCAGGGGCAGGAGTGGGATTCAAATCCAGTCCACCTGGCTGGCCCCAGAGCCAAAGCCTCCTGCCCTGCTGTCCCCTGCCCCACCTCTCCATCCCCTGGTCATCTCTGTAGCAGAACAGAGACGGGAGAACAGGGGTGAGAGACAGAGGCTAAGAGCAGAGATAAGAGAACAGAGACAAGAGAAGGGAGAGGAGAGAGCAGAGGAAGAGGTGAAATGTCTCTCTCAGTGGGAACATGTTCATTGACAACTCAAATATCTGTCACTCTGTGCATGACTATGAATGACTGCAAAGGCCCCTGGGTATTGATTTTGGAGCACAAATAAGTGTTAGCAAGTAGATGGATTTACACATACAGAATCCATGTACAATCAGGCATGAAGGTGTGTCACAAACCTGTCAGGAAAGTTGTGAAGAACTTGAATAGCATCTGCAGGGACAACAAAACACATCCAGAGCAGCCCCCAGGGCCTCTGATTCTCTGAGTTTGCACCTTCCACCATCTCTGAGCTCAGAGGGAATCGAACATGACGCCTGAACTAAACCTTGGTTTAGGAATTCCATTCAGAGCAGCTGGAAATTCACAACCCAGGAAGCTCGAGGCAGTTGTTCTCTCCTTTCTTAGAATGTTGAACAGAACCAACGTTCTCTGAGGGCCTTTGTCTTTCCCTATTCTGAGTTTTCAGGAAATTCTATACAATATGATACCTAATAATGACTCAACTGGCATTATGTGTGCAACCCCATGCGTTCACAGCACCTGTGCAGCCAGCCTGCGCTTCCCCACATGGGCGCCAGGGGGCAGCAGAAGCCCAGCTTTCACACAGACCTCTAGGAGGGGATGGGAAGGGTAGAATTTTCCTCTCTTGTTTGTAGGGTTGGAAAAACATACGGAAAACAGAAAAGTCACTGTGTAGTTTCAATTATAATGATCAGGCCACAACAGCTTAAAAACACAGAAAACTCGAAGACAGTCAATGAAGATGGAAAATAATTCAGAGTATGAGTGTGTTAGTCCAGGTGGTAAGAAAGCAGGTGTGAGCCCTAACTGGTTTGGCTCAGTGGATACAGAGCCAGTCTGCGGACAGAAGGGTCCCAGGTTCAATTCCGGTCAAGGGCATGCACCTTGGTTGCTGGCACATCCCCAGTAGGGGGTATGCAGGAGGCAGCTGATCAATGTTTCTAACTCTCTACCCCTCTCCCTTCCTTTCTGTAAAATCAATAAAAAATATTTTTTAAAAAAGCAGGTGTGGACAGACTCATCCCCCACCAGGCACATTAAGTCCTTTGCAATAGGCTCTGCACAGTGGGTTGGTCTTTGGACAATAACCTTTGCCCTTCAGCACACCTTCCCGATTTAGCTTGCTTCATCACTTACACTTACAGTTGTTCTCATTGGCTATTCTGTTTTCTCTCTCTCGTGTGTCATGCATATTACACCTTTAAAAGTGAAAAGACATATGTATATTTCACTAAAAACCATTCCACAAAACTACTGTCTTAGCATACTGGCCCGTGTCAGGGGCCCGGAGGGCAGCCCCAGGGCCACGGCTGTGTTCTTGGAAGCCACCATCAGTGCAGACGTGTGAGGCCAGCAGCAGCAAGGTGGGGTCTCATGCCGTGAAGGCAGTGGCTCCAGCTGCAGCCCCGAGGCAGACCACACCACAGAGCGTGGACATGAGAATGAGCATCTCGAGAAAGCAGAGCACACAGTGGGAGCGCTCCAATCGCCGTGTCTGCTGTCAGATTTTCTAATCACCGTGCCGGTGGGGAGCGTCCGGCCCGCGGGCCATATAAGGCCAGCGAACTCATTCGGTCTGGCCCTGCCAAGGCATTAGGGGTGAGTTAATTAAATGTGTGACCAAATATAGCGGTTAACTTTTAAGTTGATAATTTTGTATGGCCTGTGAATGATGTTATAAATATTCAATGGCCTTTGGCAGAAAAAAGACTCCCCGCCCCTGATCTAAATGGTCATGGAAGACATCAGAGGTGAATCGTGGGTGCTGAGGAGCAGTGGACGCTCACACCCCACAAAGGGACAGCTGTGCAGGTGGCCATTGGGGCTTGGCGGGAACTGGAGGATTTTGGGACAAAGGGTGGAGGCAGTGTTTGCTGCCACAGTTCACAAAAGCATTTCTATTTTTCTAATGGTTGCTCCCATAATGTGCTAGCTTAAAAAAACACCACATTTCTCTCTCTTCCTCGCTTTCTGAAGATGGAGAAAACGTAGGAAGAGCTACGTGTCAGGCACTCCACTCTAAGCACCAGCGACGGTGAGCGTGGCTGCCGAGGGGCCTACTCACTTCGTGTCCATTGCAGTGGAGCCGTCTGCCCTGTGCTTCGCCCGCAGAAACGCACCCTTCATTTTCATCTCTGCCACAGAAGGTAGGAGAACAGGCACCACGACGCAGAACAGTGAGAGCCGAGGGGACTGGGCTGTTCCCGACGGCGCCTTCCTCTTCTGGCCAAACAGGAATTTCAGTTTTCCTTGAAACTGCATCGTCTGATGTTTTAAGGACAGAAACATGTTCACAGAGCGATTAGCAACATGGTCAAAGCAGGTGGAAATGACGTTCCCAGGGATCGAAACACGGACGAGAACCTTATCCCCAGTCACCGAGGAGGCATGCACCAGCGTTTTTCCATGCCTGGCCTCCGTGGGACAGGAACTACCCCCAGGCCTCCGAGTGGTTCCCAGCTGCTCTGGAGTCTCTGTAACATCCTTTAACTGACAAGCATGTTCTCATGTGCACACTTACGGGTGTGTGGGTGTGCGAGCCAACCCTCACACGTGAGCATAAAGGACACAGGGACCTGAGGGGAGGGTCTCCCAGACCCAGCAGCAGCTCTGCTTCCTCAGTGGTCAGGGTGGAGCAGAGAAGGAGGGGTATGGGGGGGAGGGGAGCAAGAAACTGGGGAAACACCCCAGGAGGGACATGTGTAGGGGCCGTGACATCCGGAGAAGCAGGTAAATGCAAAGGAGGAACATTTGTTTCATTCTCTACTGTTCTAAAGTGACTGAATTTGTATTGTGCACAAATAATGTTTTTATTAAGACAATTGTTAATGCAGAAACAAAACAACCAACCAACAGGAAAAGGTTAATGAAACTGCAGCCACTGGGCTGGTAGCAGCCTCTGCACTGAGCCCTGCCTGCAGAGGCCAACGCCCAAGTGAGTGATGCCGAGGGTCTCAAGTCCTGAGGGGGTCTGGCCCTCAGCCCAGGGCCGCTGGGCAGCTCTGATGTGGGAGGTTTTGGTGTGCATTTCCCGAAGGTCTGGGGCTGGGATGGGGGTGGGGATGTGCGGTGGCTCAAAGGGCTCTGAGCTGGAAAAACTGGCACAAAACAAGATCAGTGAGATGGGCACTGATGCGGCCAGCCGGTAGGTGGCGCCCGAGGGCTGGTCTGCAGGGATGGTTCCCTCTTCCAGAGCCACTTAGAGGATGATCCGCAGACACACCACCGTCCTGTCTGTCTTCCCTTCCTAAATGCACGCTGGGCACCAGCTAGAAATCTCCAGCCCAGCCCTGGACCAACACTCCAGGGGTTCGTGCCTCCCAGGGCCACAGCCCAGGTATGGAGATGGACCCTCGAGAGGCTCACAGTCCAGGTGGGGACACAGACTCCAGGTAGGGGCCCAAAGTCCAGGAGGGGGAGATGAACTCCTCTTGGGCACGGGGCCCGGTGGGGCTGGGAGGGTGAGCAGTGGCCGGGGACAGCAGTGCACATACCCAGGCAGGGCTGGAGACTGAGCCCCAGGGCCCTGCCCTGCAGCACTGATTGGGGTCAGAGGGTCTGGTGTTGAATTGCTGCCCAAGAATGGGGGTGCTGGACCTCTAGGGAGGCTGTGACCCCGAGGAGAGTGTGGGGACTGGGCTGGGGAGGAGAAGCGACAGAGGCTCTCGAATACAGTCTGGGAGGTGGACAGAGGTGTGGCACGGGCTAGGGGCCCTGCTCTGTTGTGCCCCCAGGAGGACGTCTCCTCCCTTCCCTTCATCCCTTCAGTGAGAAGCTGGGAGAGGAAATGGCCAAACATGAGAAGTGGGAGCACAGTATCCATTTGCAAGAGAAGAGGTTAAGCCAAAAGACCTGGCAGGAACGCGGTCTCGGTTGGGTGCTTGTTGGGTGTCCTGGGAAAATCTTCGCAAATGAATTTGAAATAAAGGTACAACTAAACGTAAATTAAAACCCAGTACAGTGTGAAACCTACTGCAGAGTTTTAACAGGTCACTGAGTCATCTCCTCTATGTGTAGGAGGTGTCTCAGGCTCACTCTCCTTCACCCACCTGGCATCCCTCAGTTCTGCTGAGAACCACACGCAGGTCGCCCCCAGCCGCTCACTTCCCCCTCCGTTCCTTCTGCCACAGGACACAGGGCACCCAAATGTCACCGGAGCCCCCACCACTCACTCACCAGGAAGCCCGAGGTGCTGTCCAGCAGGCAGCGCACGCGGCAGACGAAGCAGCGCGTCAGGAAGGCCGAGTACTCGGTGGGGCCGGCGCCCCCCTCCTGGGCCCGGAGCAGCCTCCCCAGCATGATATCCTCTCCTGCCCAGGTGGGCGCAGGTGGGGGCGAGAGCCCGAAGGCCGTGACAGGGAAACGGAAAAAGCACGCTGATCAACTGTGCGCTACCAGGCAGCTATCACCACGTAACACGCCCACCGACTAGGGCAGTGATGGCGAACCTTTTGAGCTCAGCGTGTCAGCATTTTGAAAACCCTAACTTAACTCTGGTGAAGTGTCACATTTAGAAATTTTTTGATATTTGCAACCATAGTAAAACAAAGACATATTTTTGATATTTATTTTATATATTTAAATGCCATTTAACAAAGAAAAATCAACCAAAAAAATGAGTTCTCGTGTCACCTCTGACACACGTGTCAAAGGTTTGCCATCACTGGTCTAGGGCGCAATTCACACGGCCCCTGACGTCCCGCCCATCCCCTGTCCCCAAGACCCCACAGTGACAGCTGCTCCCACAAATGTGCTCACAGTCCTTTGCCTTTAAAAACATCACTTCGGCCCTTGCTGGGTGGCTCAGTTAGTTGGAGCGTCATCCTATACACCAAAGGGTTTGCTTCCCAGTCAGGGCACATGCCTAGGCTGTGGCTCTGATCCCCAGTTGGGGCCAGGACAGGAGCAACCGATCCATGTTTCTCTCTCCCTACCCCATCCTCTCTCGCTGACAGGAGATTCGACTTTGGGTGGTGGGCATACGGTCCTACATACAGGTTTTGTAAATTAGTAATCCACACATGTAACCTATGTGTTCATGTAGACCAGGGGTCCTCAAACTACGGCCCGTGGGCCACATGCAAATACAAATATTGTATTTGTTCCCGTTTTGTTTTTTTACTTCAAAATAAGATATGTGCAGTGTCCATAGGAATTTGTTCAGTTTTTTAAAAAGTTTGAGGACCCCTGATGTAGACTAATGTCACCCCAATAAAATCCTATATAATAAAAGGCAAAAAAAAAAATCATCCACATTTAAAAAAATCAATAAAAACAAATGCTCTGGTGAGGATTGAGAAAACGAAACACGTCACTTCGGTAAGACTGCGCGTGTGACACCACCGGCTGCTCAGCCTGTCCCTTTGGAGCTGGATAAAATGGGCTTGCGTGTCAGCACCTGGGTTTGCTTCCTTCACTCAGCTTTATGAGGAAATTATGCTGTTGCGTGAGGCTGTGTTGGAAACTTTTCTTGAATCGTTTACAACTTCTGGGGAGACTGGGACTCACTCCCCCGTGCTGGGCCCCAGGGGGAGGCACCCTGTCTCCTCGTGCCCGGTGCGCTTCCCCTGCGCGCCAGTCTGCCCTGCCACCTCCGCAGGAGCTGGACGCCTGCCCAACGCGTCCTGAGTGGGCAGGGGCCTCGGTCTCGGTCGGGTGGGGCTTTGCAAGGAGGGGTCCAGCCCACAAGGGGCACATCTGTGAGCAGACAACAATCTCTGGGGGCTTTCTTTTTTAGGTAAATCAAATGGGGCCAAAGGAATTTCCTGGAAGACTGCACCCGTGGGGGAAGACAAGCACCGCAGCTTTTGGGGAGGGGTTCCCGGGCCCTGGCAGAGCCCAGAGAGGGGCAGAGACACCATCATGCTCAGGAGCCCCGGAGCCCTGTGGGCCGTCTGGAGGGGCAAGAGGAACTCGGGAGCGGTCTCTGGAAGAGGGGACGCTGCATCGATGTGAAGGGAAGGGGATGAGGTCGGGGGCAGTCTCCTGGGCAGTCCACGTGTTGACAGCCCGGGCTCCCAGGCTCGGTGAGACCCACCTGTCTCCGAGCGCAGGGGCTGCCCACACACCACCTGGGGAGGGTCCATGGCCCAGTGGAGCTGCCGGCAGAAGTCCTGGCGGTCGTCCACGTGGATGTAGTCATAAATGTTCTGGTGCATCACGTCCGTCTGAAACATCAGAACAGGTAGCCCAGCCTTACCCCAGGGGGTTTTCACACGGCCCCCAGTGAACAGGTACCCCAAGAGGCTTTCACATGGCCCCCAGTGAACAGGTACCCCAGGGGGTTTTCACCCGGCCCCCAGTGAACAGGTATCCCAAGAGGCTTTCACATGGCCCCCAGTGAACAGGTACCCCAGGGGGTTTTCACCCGGCCCCCAGTGAACAGGTACCCCAGGGGGTTTGCACACGGCCCCATGAACAGGTACCCCAGGGAGTTTTCACATGGCCCCCAGTGAACAGGTACCCCAGGGGGTTTGCACACGGCCCCCAGTGAACAGGTACCCCAGGGGGTTTTCACACGGCCCCCAGTGAACAGGTACCCCAGGGGGTTTGCACACGGCCCCCAGTGAACAGGTACCCCAGGGGGTTTGCACACGGCCCCCAGTGAACAGGTACCCCAGGGGGGTTTGCACACAGCCCCCAGTGCTGACTACCTCATAAACACCTCATCCAACTCTCTGGAGCAAGCCCTATCTGTGAAGAGAAAGTCCACAGGAAAGACTGGAGTGTGGCCTCGAGGCCATTCCCTCCCTGGGAGGACGGGCCATGCCACCTGGAACACGGAGCCCCCGATCTCCACCCACTTGCCAGGCGGTGACTTCAGGGGCAGAGCGGGAGGCTCAGACCAAATGTCTGGACATGAATGTGGGACCAACAGGCAGAGACCAGCTCCTGGTGGAAGGGGATGCACCTGCTGGCTCGCACCTCACCTGGCAGCTCCCACCTCACCCGAAGGTTCTTGTCTCACCTGGTGGCTTCCAGCTCACCTGATGGCTCTCACCTTACCTGGGGCTCTATGATGGCAAGTGCACTACCCACAGGGACGTTTCCCTAATGCACTTGTGCGATTCCAGTGTAACATCTAGGCTGGAAAGTACCCATATCATAAATATACAGCGCGCTGAGTTCCCGTGACACCAGCACCCAGTCAGCAAGCAGGACACCCACAGCACCTCGTGGGCCTCTCCCTCTCTCCCTCCCGGGGGCGGTCACGCTGGCCTGCACGTAAGTGGAGCGCTGTGTGCTGTGCTCCTTGGTGCCTGTCCATTCACCCACGTGTGTGCGTGTCGCAGTTTTCACCCCCATCGTTGTATGCGTTTTGCTGCATGGGTACCCACCTCTGGCTAATCCCCTCTCCTGCTGACGGACACTCGGGCTGTACCCTGTCTGGGCCCGTTGGCGTGACGCGGCTGCGTCTCTGAGAGCACACCCAGGAGTGGAATTACTTGGGCATGGTAGCCAAAGTTCAGCTTCAGGAGATGATGCCAAACAGCTTTTCAAAGTGAGTGCACAAGTCACGCCTTCGTTGTGGCGAGTGCAAAAGTCCAGTTGCTTTTCATTCTCGCCGACATTCGGCACTTCAGCCCTTCTCGTTTGAGCCTCTGTGGCAAATGTGTCATGGTTTCTTAGTGTGGTTTTAATTTGCACATCATGAAATCTAAGGAAATGGAGCATCTCACAGATTTATTGGTCTTTAGATGTGACTGTGTGTGTACACGTGTTATGTGTGTGCGTGCATGTTGCCCATTTGTGTCTTTTTCTCCATTTTCCATGGAGCCATCGTGCTGACTTGTCAGCGTTCTCTGTCTGTTCTGGTCACAAGGACTTTGTTGGGCGTGTTCCATTGCAAACATCTCCACTCCCTGGCCTGCCTTCCCACTCTCTTAATGGATCTAACACAGCTGAATTCATCAATCTTTCCTCAGGAATGGGGTTTTGTCCTAAGGAATCTTTCCTTATAGATCTCCTACTTCTGCTCTGTTATCTCCTAGAAACGTCTACCATCCACCTAATATGTATTGTGTATGGTGTGAGGCAAGAATCAAGATTTGTTTTCCTGCCAGTAGATCCAGTTTACCCAGCTCCATTTATTGACCATTTCCTCACCATCGGCAGGACCACCTTTATTTGTGCATACCCGTCTGCTCTGACTGCCAGTTCCCCTGTGGGTCCATTTGTCTGTCCCTGCACTGAGGCCATACTATCTTAACTGCTGAGTTTTGTAGGAAGTCTTGTGTCCAGAATCATAAGTCTTGTGTCCCCCTAAGTCCCTCCCACTCCCTTAACCTGCTCGGATCACCTTAGCTTTCTGCACCTCCAATTAGCTTGCCAGTTTCCAGAAGAGCTGCTCAGTTTTTGTGGCAATGTCATTAATTCTATAACTTGATCTGACATCTTTATGATAATACGAGTGGCCTGGTGCACAAATTCGTGCACATTGAAAGGAAATTAATTAGAAGAAATATTTTAATATTGCTATTCGCCCTTTCTCTATAATAGAAGTGTCAACCAAATTCACGATCTACAATGACAGACCGAAACACACGAGTGCGATTGGCACCAGTGAGAGCTTTATATGTATCGTGCATGCACAAGTCAACGTTTATTTTTAAATTGCCAGTGTGTGTCATATGTACTGGCCGGTCAATCAGTCAGACGGTCAGATAAACAGACAGTTGGTCACTTAGCCTTTTATATATATAGATTGGGTCCTCCAATTCATGAATATGGCCTATCCCTTAATTTATCTGGATCTTCTTTAATTTCTTTAAAGATTGTTTTATGTTCTCTGTGTGGTTGAGTCCTTACTGAGAATTGCGTGTTTTTCCATCCTGTTGCAGATAGATGGCATTTTCCCCTCTATGGCTTTGTTTAAGGAAAAGAGTATGCTGACCTCTGAGCACTGAGCAGTCATGGTTCTCCCTGTGGTGCACATTATTCCCTCATGAGTTTTAGTCGGTGACCCCAAGCTTTACAGAACCCAGAAGGCAGTGGGCTGCCCACAGTTCTCCCTGGGTGCCGTTCGTCATCGTCACACCGTAATTATTAACGAAAGGAATGTGTGGAATTAACATGCAAGGTATGAGTCTGCGGCTCAACCAAAACAAGGGACAGATGAACTTAGAGGAGGGCATAATAAAACCGGAAAAGGCATTCCTGACTAAGGCCAATTTGAAGACATTAAATGTGAATTTTTTCAGTTTGAGGAAACAAGGATCTGTATTGTAATAATTAGTGTGGCACGTCTGACCACCCTTCTTCTTTCTTAATCTCCTAGAGCTTGATTCCTAGGAAGTGAGGTCAAGAGGAGTAAATGGTGGGAAAAATGCGAGGAAGGCAGAGAATAATATAACAATTATTCAAATAGACAAAAACATGGCTTTGATCAAGTAAAAGCAGCCATTATTTTAGCTCTAAACCAGCATTATGGAGTTAAGAATAAAAGCATTACTTGAACAAAATCCTCATGCCAGCAGTTATCATCTTTACTTTTTCATGCAAAGTCAACACGCTCCACAGGCGCCGTGGCTCACACGGGGACAGCCTCCCCACTGCTGCCCTGCGCGAGGACAGACAACTTCTTCAATCAAAAAATGGTGACTGAAATATATGCCTAAACCTATGCAATCACCACAAACAGTGCTGGGCCTGAGAGAGACAATGGGCTCAGGCTGTGATAGGAAGAATCTGGCTCCTAACTTTGTAAATCATTTTGCACAAGGAGCTCACAATAGCACAAAGCTGTTCTCAGATTTTGATGAAATATTTTGCATAAATTAGAGTCGATGCCTGCTTTAATGGCATTTGGAAACAATTTCCTTATAATAAAAGGCAAAACTTTCTTTTTTCACTTCTAACTCTTGGAGGGAAATAGCCAAGCTCCAACAAAACAAAGGTCCAATGGCAAGTTCGGACCTGGAACCAAGGCTGCTCTACAGGACCCCTGCCTTGATCACCGAGCCAACGTCTGCGCCAAGACCTCCAAATAACAGCTAAAGAATTCACAGGACAACTCTTGGTGACAGCACGAAAAGGCAAACCAAACAGCGTCTCTCTAGACTCAGCCCTGCGCAGGCAATTGAGGGAAGTCCGCTAAAACTTCACCACCTGGGGGCTGGAATCAAGTCGTGTCCATATTCTTGCCCTGTCCACCAGCGAGGGAGCCATTAACCCCAGCCGTGCCCACTTAGGGGTGAACAGCACTGTGGAAATGAGGCACCCCAGAGCTTCTGTGATGTACAGGAGGGGACAGGGGACAGGGAGGGCACCAGGGCTAAGCTGGCCACGCCTGGTGCTTGTATTGTCCTAGGAGTGAGAGACTCATCTCAGGATCTGGGCATGGTGTATGTCACACACTGCTGAGTGCAGCCAAGGGGACAAACACCCCAGGCGGCCTCCCCTGTAGTGGGGCCGGTGTGGGGACACCTCTCAGGAGTGTCACAGAGAAGTGTCCTTTTCCTTTCCTGGGTTTTGGGTGGGACTTCTCATTGCACCTTTTCTTAGAGGAGCCGCCCTTCTGGTCCCAGCATTTGATGAACCTCAGCTGCAGCTCTTGGCCCCAGTGTCTGGAACCATCCCCCGGCTGGTCTGCGGCAACGTTCCAAGTGGATTATCTGCGCATCCAGGAGGGCGTTTCCAGAACACACTTTGTCCTGGTGTTTAAGGCATCGATGCTGCTGGCAAGGACTCGCCAGAGCATGACAAGTGTGGGGGCTGTGCCACAGTCAGTACCATTGCTGCTCTTTGGATTTGGGACATCCTGGACACGTCACACCTCTTGCCGTGACTGAGCCTCAGGCAAAGCTGAGGTGTGGAAATGCTTACCTGCTAAAACCTCTGTGATAAGAAAAGCAGACTTTGGAGATGTTTAAACCTTAAAGACAATGAGCATCCACAGGTTAACGGGACCTATCACACGGCAGAGGGAGGGTTTGCTCACCTGGTGGAAGCCCAGGTAGTCCGCGATCGTTGCTGATGCATAAAATATCACCCCTTCCGCACTCACCACCAGAGCAAAGCCGTCCAGGGACTGGAAGAAATAAAAATCGAGTTGGCCTCTAGATACACTCATCCAATCACTCGAAATGAAAAGGTACAAGCATCGTTTTGCTTGAGCTTTCAACCTTTTCTCCCCTGCTTTGTAGTCTGCATTCATAACCCCCAGAAATGCTTCCTTTCCATTTATTTATGATCATTTTGCAACAGGTCCCCAGTTAGCAGATGACATGGGCATTTGGTCATGGTTTATGAGGCTCAAGACTTGGGTTCCTGTTCTTGCGATGATTACAAATTTGCTTTATAAAAAGTAAACATCATCAGGACAAGATGACACCCCATCAGTACCTGAAACTAAACACAAGCCTTTCATTTCACCTGTGTGATTTCCTCACGCATTCACCTTCTTCTTTACTGTGTTCTGGTTTTCCTAAAGGGTTTTATCATGAAAAAGCGTTGAACTCCATCAAGTGCTATTTCTATATCTACTGAAATAACTGCATACATTTTTGTTAGTCTATTAAGTGGTGACTTACAGGAACAGATTTCCCGATAAAGAATCACTGGCACACATGAGGTAAACATATCTGATCGTAACTTTATATGCTATGAATTGATTCATTTCACTGGGGAGTTTTTCATAAATGTATTCCATATTTAAGGAAAAGCCAGACTGTACGCTTCTCTAATTTGGGGGTCAAGTACACATAATCATCAGGCATGAGTCGGTCCCCTCCCCCAGCTTTCATTTTTCTGGACCCACTTATGTAAGACGGGGTTCGTGTGTTCCGTGAGAGTTTGGTTCACCTCACCTCTTAGATCCTCCAGTTTGGGTGTATTCTGGGGAGATGGTAAGTGAAAATGGGTAGATCTTAGTATTATCTCACTTATTTAATGGCTGTTAGCATATTCAGGCTTAAATTATTTCAATATAAGTTTCAGCATCTTAAAATATTTTGTAACAATGCATACACTTCATCTTGATTTTAAATTAGCTTGTGTTTGTTATTCACAGTGCTTTTATGATGATTAAATCTGTTATATCTATAATTATTGTGGACTTTGTGTGTGTGTAGAAAAGTGGGGATGTGGCTGTTGTACTTGACTTAAAGTCTCCATTTGCAAAGCAAGCCCTCTCGACCATCCTGCAGTGGCTTCCAGAGCCGTCACTAGTGAAGATGCACATAGGACCTAACTGCATGACCAGTGAGCATTCTATCTATCATCTATCTACCATCTATTATCTATTATTTATCTATTATCTACATACCATCTATCTATCTATCTATCTATCTATCTATCTATCTATCATCTAGTTATTTATCAATCATCTACCTACCATCTATCTATCATCTTCTCCTTCATCATCGCCATCACCATGATAAAGTAAGAACAGCACACACTGTGTGGGTACCCATGGGTGTCAGGCATCCTATGTGGAATGTCTCATTTAATTTCATGTTGCCTCCATGAGGCAGGAACAGTTGTGACTCCATTCTGCCAGCACAGAAGCTGGAGGTGAGGGAGGTTGAGACACCCAGTCAGTGGAGTTCATAAATATTTCAACTTGTATCTTTAAAACACAGACATTTAGAGACTTAAATTAACACTCATTAAGTGTGTGGCCATCCACAGTATGTCATAATACTTCTCTTAATTCTTGACAATCTGGGTATTTTCTCTTTTTTAATTTTCTTTTTTAAACCTTTGCCAATTTGCTGAGTGATAAATTATTTTACCATTACTAGGATTTTCATTTCTTTCATTATCAATGAGATTGAAAATATTTCATACAGTTATCGGTAACTTGTATTTCTTCTTCGGTAAACTGTCCATGTAGGTCATGTGCTAATTTTCCCATTGGGGTTTATAAACTTCTAAGAGCATTTAAATTACTGATACTGGATATTTCTAGGCAGCCTAGGATAATGGCAGACACAGAGATCCAATCCCCACACATCTAAAACATGATGGAGAGCAACAGGAACAAGCAAAGCTGAACAACCCATGCTCTCAACTTGATGAGGACACAGGAGACTGGTAAACTTCAAGTTATTTATAAGCAGAAAGGCAACATGAAGTCCCAGCGAGCCTAAAATGACTGTTTCAAAAGGAAAAGTATAGAACTTTCCCTCAAGAAACTAGGGAACAAAGCCAATGAAATCCATGGTAAGTAGAAGGAAAGAAAAGTAAGAATAAGAGTAAAAATCAAGGAAATTTTTCTAAAGCAGTCAAATAGTAAAGGTCATCAATAAAATAAAACTTTGGTCCTTCGAAAGATTAATAAAATTGTAAACCCCTAGCAAGCTTGATCAAGGAAAACACAAATTACTGACACCAGAAATTTTAAAAACTACATTATTACAGATCCTACAAATATTAAAAGAATAGTAAGACTGATATTCAATGAAGTAAGCAATTTAAATGAAATGAACACATTTCTTGAAAAACACTAAGAAAAGTCATATAAAAAGAACTAGAAAATCTAAATAGCCCAATATCTATTAAACAAATTGAAGTTGTAATCAAAACTATCCCACAAAGACGACTTCAGGCCCAGATGAAATAAAGATTTTAAAAAAATAACCTAGGAAAAAATCTAATAAGACATGTGCAAGACCTACGTGCTGAAAGCAATGACAGTGCAGAGAGGAGATGTAAGCACACTGAGATATGCAAGTTCCTGATGGAAAGTCCCTCTAAATTAATCTATAGATATAAAGCAATCCCAATCCTATCACAGTAGAGTTTTTCTTTTTTGTAGAAATTGACAGTCTAATTCTAAAATTTATATGGAAATACAAAGGGCCCAGACTCGCCAAAGCAATCTTGGTAAAGAACCAAACTGTAGGACTTATGCTGACTGCCTTCCCGACTGACTCGAAGGCCATGGTAACTAAGGCTGCATGGTGTATGGACAGACAGGCAGTCTTCAGTGGAGGCGCTGGCTCAGGCCAGTGGGGGAAGGAAGTCCTTTACACAGATGTATCTGGGACAACTGGTTACGTGGACGGAGAGAGTGAAGCCTGACTGCTCTCTCGTTCCAACACTTCAACCATGAAGGCATCATTCAGAAAGGAAAGGCCACGGTGCTCATGAAAATACAGTTCTACTTGAGAGGGAAGCAGTGAGATGTTAAAACCAGCCTAAAAACTATTGGGAAGCAAGATGACCCCAGGCAGTCAGGACCTGGTGGCTGTTAGATGCAAAATTAAGTTCCTGGATGATCCTTGAATGGAAAGGTGCCATCCAAGTTGTTACCTTCTTCCCTTCCCTTCCCTTCCCTTCCCTTCCCTTCCCTTCCCTTCCCTTCCCTTCCCTTCCCTTCCCTTCCCTTTTATCTTCTTTTCTAATCCTCACCCAAGGACATTCTTAGAGAGAGGAAAGGAGAACAAGAGACAGAGGGAAAGAGAGACACACACAGAGAGAGAGGTGAAACCTGCAACCCAGGTATGTGCTATGACCGGGAATGAACTGGCAACCTTTTGGTGAATGGGACGATGCTCAACCAACTGAGCCCCACTCTGGCTGGGCTTGTTGCCTTATTTCAATGGTTCAGATCACTTTCCTGACACAGAGATGCAAACACCAGGGCAGTGACTTCACAGCGTGATCTAGACCCTTGTGCTGAGTTTTCTGAACAAGAAATCCCAGCTCATGCGACACTGCAGCTGCGGTGGCCGCTTTAAATGGTCCAGCCAGAGACGATGACCACAAATCATCCCGAAGCCCATTATCAGCAACCCATCCCTGGACCCCAATGTACTTCTAAAGAGTGGGAAGCTGACCCGGCAACATAGGCGTCCGGCACAGTGTCTCCGGGAACTAAACAGACTGTGCTATTTGTCGTTTCAATTTCTGTGCGGCTCCACAGAGAAGTGGCTGGTCCCACTGTCCTAACATCTGAGTAGAGTGGGACGTGCAGTGTCTGCCGGGGCCTCGTCCTACAGGATTATTCCGGAGTTTGTGAATGTGCCACAGTCTCCCCAGGGCCTCTGCTCTCAGACACCCAGTATTTCTTAGCGAAAAACCTGCGAAACATTTGAGATTTTCTTGTTCATATCATTTAACAAAAAGACCCGATTTGCTTGGTCTGATGAGTGCAGACAGGACACAGCTCTTACCGTGGCATTTGGGTCAGACTCTGGGACATGAAGCGGGCCGAGTGGAGGGTGCGAAAGCTGCACTATGTGGGTTGTTCTCCTAAACAGATCAGTCCTGGGCTCCAAGGCTCAGCTCTCTGCCTGGCAGTCATTGAGTGTGGACGCTCCCACAACTGTGTCCTGGGCCGCTTCAGAGACATTTTACCTAAAAATCTAAGACCGGCTCATCCACTTGCCCCAGCCCGGAGGTTGTCCCTAAGCGCCTTTACCGTTAGCACCTGTGACCACGCTGGGACCCACTACGGCCAGATTTCTGTGTCCCTCAGACCACCAACCCAGCCAAGGCTGTGCATTTTTTATGACAGTTTTTTTTTTTTAATTTTTTCTTTTTTTTTTTTTCATTATCTTAAATCTCTTTTTTTTTTAAATTTTTCGCTAAAAGTATTACAAAGGGTATTACATAAGTGTCCTTTTTTCCCCCCCACCCTTGACAAGCCCCTGCCCTCCCTTACTCCCCAGTGTCTTATGTCCATTAGTTATGGTTATATGGATGCATACAAGTCCTTCAGTTGATCTCTTACTCCCCTCCCTCCTGTTTTATGACAGTTTTTTAAACTAAATTTCTTAAATTGTGGTACGATATACATACCATAAAACTCACCACTTTAACCATTTTTAAGTGTACAGTTTGTTGGCATCAAGCATATTCACATTGTTGTGCAGCCATACCCACCATGATCTCCAGAACTTTTTCATCTTCTCAAACTGAGACTCTGTGCCCATTAAACACTAACTCCCCATTCCCTTTTCCCAACCCTGGCACCTGGCCTCCTAACTTCCGTCTCTATGAATTAGACAACTCTAAAGGTCTCACATTCACACAGGATGTGTCCTTTTTGGACCAGCTTATCTCACTCAGCATAATGTCCTCAAGGTTCATGTAGCGTATATAAGAATTTCCTTCCTTTTTTAGAGCTGAGTAATATTCCTGTGTGTGGATGGACCACATTGTGCTTCTCCATTCACCCATCAATGGACACTTGGGTTGCTTCCACTTCTGGCTACTGTGAGTGATGCTGCTGTGACGATGGAGGTATCAGTAAGACAGTGAGTGCATTTTCAAGAAGCAAGGTATCTGAGGTAAGCATGACATTCATTCCAACAACACTTTGCTCTTCCCTGCCACTCTGCCTGGGATATAAGAGGTTCATCCGGAGGTTTAAACGCACTGCCACCCTGCAGAGCTGGAAATCTTTGTAAAAGAACAGATGGTGCCCTGGCACGCAGCCTGCATCTCATGGCCGTCCTGTGATGGCTTCAACATGCTTCATCTCAGAAACCCTGGCGTTCCCGCTCACCTGGACTTGATGGGAACTCATGCACACATCGTTCCCACCCCGTGCTCGGCAGGACCCGGGCACAGCTGAGGCTCTGGGGCTGGCAGTGATGGAGGATGTAGGTTCAAGGCCTGGGCAGGGAGAACAGGGCTGGCACCATCCACTTCCCAGGTGGTGACAGGAAAGCTCAATGCCTGGCTCTCACAGGTGCTCAGTGGATGGAGTGCTGTCACCACAGCAGCTCATGCCTGATCAGGAGCCAGCAACAACATCCCAGGATGGGGGACCCTGCAGGCTGCCCATCTAACATCGACTCCATCAGTCCCCTGCAGCCCCATCCCCAGGATCTGGGCAGAGGTAGGGTGGGGCAATGCTGGGCTCCACCGAAAAGGTGTTGGAAGATAAGGTGTCAACTCTAATAGACTCTCAGAGCAACTATTGGCTACCACAGCAAATCGCTAAAAAGTGAAAACCTGATGTAATCAGCAGGCCGTGTGGTCCAGGGAACATATGCTAAAAGGGCAGTGGTCAGAGTCCAATCACACACGAGTGCTGGACAACAGTGACCTTGAGGGACCTCAAGTCCATCTCCTGGGCAAGCTGAAGGGGTGCAGCCACCTGCAGGTTCTGGGCAGCCCCATCCTCCATGCCCATCAACTTGGGGAGCAGCCCGGGTAGAGGAAGTGGGCACCCGTGCTTGGCACCATTTCCCCCACAGCTTCTCCCAATGCTGAGGTTGCAGCGTACTGATGTCCTACTAATAATAGTTCAAAGAGCAAAGAAATGCTCAAGGCTTGAGCATATAAAATGCCTTCTTAAAAAAGATTTTATGAGATTAGTCACAACCAAAACAACCTTAATTTTAACTCACAAAGCAGAAATTTAAAAAAAAGATGAAAGACCATAAAATGCTGTTTGCCGAGTCATATGGATTCAATATCAGACTGACTTTCTGGTCCAGAGTCCTCGCGCCAAATACTTTTACACATGTGGGACCATCCTTCAAATATGCATCGCGAGCATTTGTTTGTTTTCTCTCTCTCTCTTTTTAATCCTACAATAGTTTTGTGTGTGTTTTTTTTTAAACATGGTACATGGAAAATGAGATCACTTTTCCAAGTGGAAAAAGGGATTTGGCCCCAAGCTTAAGGCTGCACTTTTTTAAAAGGGGAAAATAATCACATCTACATTCAATTACCGAACGTCACGCAACGTGCACCTGCCACTTCACAGATAGGGTCTGAGGTGCCCATGCCTCCAGGCCGGCTTGGCCACTGAACACTGTTGCCACCCTCAGCCCCTTTTCGGGGAGAAGGGACATCTGAGAAAGCCAGGACTTCCTTTGGCCAATCCCTTGAATATCCTGATCTCTTCCAGTCCTGTGGCAAAAAAAATAAGCAGCAAGCATTTCAGAGATGGATTTGTCAAGGTCATGGCAGAGGAAAAAAAGAGGGAAAAGGAACAATTCTCACAGCCCCTTGTTGCTCCTCCGGAATAAAGGGCAGCGGGGAGTAGAGAAGTCCCCTGAGAGCCGTTGCCAAGGTCACCAAGCAACAACACAAGGCCAAGGCCCGCTAGTCACGCGAGCCAGCGAGCAAGCGGGCACCAACCCGCGGGTGTCAGGCAGCTGGCTCGGCCTCCTGGAGCCAGATCACTCGCTGGGCCTCTCCTCGGCCAGCCAGCGTGCGTGCGAACGGCGTTCCTGCTTGGGGAGCGGAATCACTGGCTGTTTATAGATCCCACAAACAGTACACTCAGGCTTGACTCCCTGCCATGAAGCAGCCACAGCGCTTGAGAGCAGTTCCTGAAGGATGCAATTGTCTGAGGGTGAGAGGGCCACAAAGATGGGCAGGTGGGCCCCCAACTCCTCCCAGTCGCCCAAGGCGGCCTGGGCTGGGTGAGGAGGAGACTGGAGGTTGCAACCTGTAGGGGCTTTGGGGAGGCAGAGAACAGGTGGGAGAAATCTGTTCTATGTTACGCTGCTGCCCCTCCCCGTTGTCTGGGGACAGTCGCTGCCTGGTGGGACCACAGGGCAGGGCTGGAGGTGCAGAGCTGAGCTGCCCTCCAGGTACCCACCTCTTCTCCTCTTCTGCTGCAAACCCCAGGCCGGGGCTCCTCCTACTGTGCCCCTTTCTGAAGGGGAGGCAAACCGCCACCCAGCACCTTCCCTCCCCTCCTCTCCGACCCTTGACCCTCAGCTAACACACACAGCTAACCAGGGGAGCTGGTGTCAGACACCTGCAGGAACAGAGCACACAGGAGCCCGGGAGATGCCCAGCACGTGGGCAGCACAGAGAAGACGCCAAAGAGCTGAGACAAGCATGATTCAAATACAGATATTTGAGGAGGTAAGAAAAGCTACCAGCAAAATGAAACAAGAACAAAAAATGGTACAAACAAATCAACTGGAAATACTAGGAATGGAAATGGTGAAAGGGAAAACAGCTAAGGGGTTTGGACTGATGGGTCTACCACCCCCTGAGGCAGCCGGGGAAGGGGGTGCCAGACAGAATATAAGAGAAGCCGGTCAGGAGAGGATGGTGTAGAAGGGCCAGCACCTGGACAACTGCAGCTCCAGTCGATGAAACAATGACGCAGAGGGGACAAGGTTGTATGAACGACGGAACAGCTCAGAGGGACAGAGCGCAGAGCACCACACAGGTGACATGGGCAAAGGACACAGTGAAATGTATAAATATCTGCCCTGGCTGGTGTGGCTCGTCCTGTGCTACAAAGGGTTGCTGGTTCAATTCCAGGTCAGGGCCCATGCCCATGTTGGGGGCTCGATCCCCAGGGAGGGGCGTGCAGGAAGCAGCCGATCATATCAATGTTTCTCTCTCCCTCTCTCTCTAAAAATCAATAGAAAATCTTTCTTTAAAAGAAAGAAATGTAAGAACATCAAAGCCAAAGAAAGAATTCCAAAGTTGGGAGAGATGGCAAGAACGAACGGGAATCGAACCCCTCAGGCTGCTCCACACCAGCAGCCACAAGGACACTGCAAACCACGCGACAATATTTTTCAATGTCGAAGGATAAAAACTTTGAACCTAAAATTTTATATTCAGCCCAATTATTATCCAGATGTGAAGGTGTAACAACATTTCAGCACGGGGGGAACCAAGGAAGATTTCACACCCAGACCCACAAGGAAAACACCTTGGGGGAATCACTCGAAGAGAAACACATCCGGGCTGCAAGACATGACAAGGATGGCGACCAAATCCCAGTAAACTTTAAAGAGGAGTCTTTTAAAAAGCTAGGAACAAAGACAAGAACCTGTGCCATCCAGGACTCAACTTCTAGACCAAATCAATGTGCAAGTGTGGGGGGTGGGAGGGAGGTGGGGCAGGGAACCAGAAGACCCAAGCATATGCCGGGGGCAAGTCTTGTTGGGGGAAATGCCAACACTGGTAAGTCTAATAAATCAGATAAAACCAACATGAAAAGGGCTTATGCTAAAGGCAACCCCGAAAGAACAAAAGCATATGAAAGTTCAATCTATAAATGAGGAGCTAGAGAGAGAAAAGGAAACTAATGAAAGGACAATAAATGGGAAATAGGAAATATGATGACAGAAATCAGCCCACAAATTAGAGTGATTACAAGAAGTACAAATAGGTTAAAATAACCACTGGGAGAACGTTTGGGGGAAGGGTGCCTCCTGTTCATCTGCAAGAGGCAGACTCAGACAGAGAAGAAGAGCTGAAAGGAAAAGAATGCAAAAGATGTATCAAGCGGCAAGGAACCCAGAGAAAGCTGTGGACAATCTCGTAACAAAAGGGTTAAAGTCAAATGTGTAAGCTCTAAGATGCCTGGGACAAAAAAAAAAAAAAAAAGAGGCATGGGGCACCCCACGCCTGTTGAAATTAGCAGTCCGTGCCTGACCCTGCCCCACAGCTTCCGCTCCTTGGAGCTGTGGCTTGAAGCTCCTGCCCTGCGGTGGTGGGGCTGGGGGGCGGGGGGGGGGGGGGGGGGGGGTGGAGAGACAGACCTCAGCTTGCTGAGCTGCTGGCTTACATAACAGCTTGCTCTCCATTTCCCAGGGTTCAGACGTCACAGTTGGCTAGCTGCCACGTGTACCTGCCCACCATACACGCTCGCACGCTCGCTTCCCCTCCCCGTCCTAATTTAGCTGTGTCATAATTTTGCTTAAATTGAGGTGCAGTGTTTGTGTTATCACAGACTCTTCTCGGCTGAGCCAGACGGATGCATGTTGAACAGTTCACTGTCCTTCGACAATCTTTGGGCCTGGAGTTAACAAATGCCTGTGTATTGCCTTATTTACACGGTCCCTAACTTGCCCCCCCAAATCTTCCCCGGGTGGAGTAAAGCCTTCCCTCTGTAGGTGTCCTGTCCACCGTCTCCTGGAAGCCTGCCCCCCTCCCCTCCTCGTCACCCTGCTTCTGGTGGAGAGACCCTCCTCCTGAGAGGCCCTGCGGAGGAGGGATGTCTGAAGCTGTCCTGATGCCACCTCCTCTCAGACGAAGGAACAGGTGTGTGCAGGTCCCAGGTGAGAAAGCACTCCCTCCAGCGCTTTGTAGGCAAGTCCTCCTGGCGGTCCAGCCTCCAGCGGCCCATGGACGCGTCCTGAACCTGCTCCTCTCTCTGGGAGCACAGAGGGCTTCCCGTTGTCCCAGGTGTAGGATTTCACAAAGGCGAACACCCTCGTCCTTTCAGCCATTGTGCTAGTCACCCAGTGGGACCTATGGGCCGGAAACTCGGTCCTCGGTTCTGGGAAGCCTTCTGGTTGCTTCCTTGCCCGTTTCCTTCCCTCTGATCTTTCTGGAACAGATTACTCAGGTCTTGTGGGGTCTGGCAGTCTGCCTGACTTTCTCCTCCCCTTCTTCCCTACTTTTCTTTTACTCTTAGAAAGACTCCTTCAAATTTAATTTCTTTCTTTTTAAAAAAACATGTTTTTATTGATTTCAGAGAGGGAGGGAGAGGGAGATAGAAACATCAATAATGAGAGAGAATCTTTGATCAGCTGCCTCCCACACGCCCCACACTGGGGATCGAGCCTACATCCCGGGCATGTGCCCTGACTGGGAATCGAACCATGACCTCCTGGTTCACAGGTTGATGCTCAACCACTGAACCACACTGGCCAGGCTCAACTTTAATTTCTGACCCTCCTACATATTTCTAAGTTTTGCTCTCATGCTTTTAATTGTTGATCTCTCTCTCTTTTTTTAAAGTTTCTGAATATTCCCTTTTACAGAAACCAGTTTTCATTTTGTCGACCTTCAGTTCTCTCTGAGGAGCTTAATGACATCTTTTTTTTTTTTTTTTATTAATCCTCACCTGAGGATATTTTTTTTTCCCTGAGGATATTTTTTCCATTGATTTTTAGAAAGAGTAGAAGGGAGGGAAAGAGTAGAAGTAGAAGAGAGAGAGAGAGAAACATCAACATGAGAGAGACCCATCTATTGGTTGCCTCCTGCATGCATGCAACCAGGCCAGGGATCAAACCTGCAACCTAGGTATGTGCCCAGCGTTCAGGGTCCAGGGTCCAGGGTCCAGGCCCTGCTCACCACTGTTCCCAGTGACCTCCATGGCTATTTCTCTTTGATTTTCAAGGACTTTCTGTGAAATTATGAAACTATCACGAACACTGCCTGAATTCACAGCTTTTCCCTTGAAAATGTGCACCTTCAGCCTGATCTGCTGACAAGTCCCGCTCATACTCAAGTGCCCACTCAGCCCCTCACCCCCACCTCTCACCCCAGGACCCTCATCAGCATCATCACCAAACTTTATGTGATGGCTGTTTTCCCTGAAGAGCCAGGACTGCAGCACCCAGACCCAGCTGCCTGCATGGACCTTGGTTCCTGGGGAGCATCCTGCCCAGCGGTGTCCCCAGAAGGACCCTTGTCCATGGGTCGCCATCCAGCCTTCCATTCTGGGTGTCATTACTCAGGCCTGTCGCCCATGGGTTTCTAACTAGGTCCCATTTCCTCTATGTGAGATGCTCAGAGGAAATCCTCTACAATAAGGGTTCAGTCCTGAGAACTGGCAGCCAGGCACCCAGCCACCTTCCCGGTTCAGTCTGAGCAGGAACTGGAGGCCTTGGGGACTGCATCGCAGGCCTGACAGAAGCTGCCTATTCCAGTTCCCCGGGCGCTTCGGCTTCGAGGTTTGACACTGAAGCTCTGGGAGCATTCTGCAGGGCTGGTGGGGTCACTCCACTCGAGATCCTCATCTCTCCTGACAGTGGGACGGCCCCTGGCCCTGCCACCAGCCCCGCACTGGGCCGCCTTGGGCAGGGCATTCTCAGCCCAGGGCCCTGCAGAGTCCCACGGAGAGGGGCAGTGGGGGCCAATCCCTGCTCTGCGCTTCCATAGAATGTGACACTGAGCAACCTATGGAACCAGTCAATGGTGAAGTATCGTCCTAAACTGTGGCTGCATTTCAAAGACTCCAATGGCCACAGCAACAACTGTTGCATTCAATAAAACAGGTGCCCGATGCCACTGCCTTGGAAGTGGCACTTAAGACAGGACCTCATTTGTCATACAAGTTAGCCAACATGTCGGCTTGGTGCAGAAGTCTAACGAAGCTTCCTTAGGAGTATTGAAAGGCAGTTTTCCCAGGCCACAAGCTTGATAGAATAGCAACCTCTATGTTTGGGTGATGATCAACTTATTTTGACACTTAGCAAAAGATTCTTACTGTTCAGCATTTAAAATGTGTCTATCATTTGTACCAATGAACTTTTCCTGAAATCACTAAGTATTGAGGTATGTGTTTAAATCTATTTCCAGTGCCAGAATCGTATCAATATAAGAGCTTTAGAAAGATTAGGTGCCCAAATGTCCAGCACAATACGTGTATATTTTTAGTTTCGTACAGAGCTAACAATCCCAGGAACTCTGAACACGCATGACCTTATGTGGTTTTTCCTTTCAGTCATTTCAAACACAGAAAGTAGGGCCTATGTTTGCCTGCTCCCCTTATGTTCACATCTCCCACATTCATACAAGTATACGACAGGTTTGCTCAACTTCTAAAACATTTTTATACCAAGTCTTGTCTTTCTATAAATCTCACCTTGTGCTGTTAGGGGAAAACCGCACTTTTGAAAATCTACATTGTACAGAAGCACATGTCTTTAATGTGTCTAGACCAGCCGTGGGCAAACTACGGCCCGTGGGCCAGATCCAGCCCGTTTGAAATGAATAAAACTTAAAAAAAAAAAAAAAGACCGTACCCTTTTATGTAATGATGTTTACTTTGAATTTATATTAGTTCACACAAACACTCCATCCATGCTTTTGTTCCGGCCCTCCAGTCCAGTTTAAGAACCCATTGTGGCCCTCGAGTCAAAAAGTTTGCCCACCCCTGGTCGAGACAGAAAGCCTCACATTAATTTTAAGGTTTGCACGTGGGGTGCGACTTACAGGGAGGGCCTGAGAAAAGAATGGGAGGAGCTAGTAAGTATTTTTAGTAAAATTTGGCGTTTGTTTTGTGCAGAACACAGAATATGCTCTTTAATTTAGTAAATATTTTTTAAAGATAGAGATGCTTTGATATTAAAACAAACAATTCTTAATCATAAAAACAATTAAAAACAATTCTTAATCATAAAAATTCTTGTGAGTTTTTCAGACTTTCTGAAGTTGTTGATCAACTTATTTTTGTTTGAAGTGTGTGTTTTGTCCCTCTTCCCACCCTCTCTATTAAAAAAATATATTTTTATTGATTTCAGAGAGGCAGGGAGAGGGAGAAAGAGATAGAAACATCAATGATTAGAGAGAATCATTGACTGCCTCCTGCACGCCCCCTACTGGGAATTGAGCCTGCAACCTGGGCATGTGCCCTTGACCGGAATCGAACCTGGGACCCTTCAGTTCACAGACTGATGCTCTATCCATTGAGCAAAACTGGCTAGGACCCACCCTCTCTTGCAAAAAAAAAAAAAAAAAAAAGTGGGTTTCTGCTAATGAATTGAGCAGACATTTAATATTTTATATGCCAATAAAAGAAAATTCATATGCGGAGATCTAATCCCCAATATGATAGTGTTACACATGTGTAACTTAATTTTTGGATATGTGATAATTTGTTTTATTATGTAATTGATAAAACGGTGATGTGCATTAATGTTAGTTCAACCATATATTTATACTGTCTGGGAAGGTGTGGTTATAGTTCTGTGAGAGAAGTAACTTGTCAGTGTTCACCAACCTGTAAAAATCCAGTGCAAGAATTTAACATCTAAATAAATAATAAGATGAATGTTTTAAAAAAAGAAAAAGAAATGCACTTTAAATATAACATAAATGGATTAAAAGTAAGAAGGTGGAGTAAAATATGCCAAGCAAACATTAGTAAAAAAAAAAAAAGGCAGAGTGGCTATATTAGTATCAGGCAAACTAGACTTTAGAACAAGGAAAATTATCAACAATAAAGAATCATTTTACATAATGATAACAACAGAACAGTCAATTCATGAAGACAACATAACCCTAAATGAGTATGTACCCTCCAACACAACTTCAAACTACATAAAGCAAAAACTGATAGAACTAAGAGAAGTTTAAAAATCCACAATTATACTGGAAAAGGTTAACCCTTGTCTTTAAGGTTGAGACTAGATAGAAAATCAACAAGGATATACAAGATTAGAACATTATCAACCAACTGGATGTAACTCAGGTTTACAGAATACCTCGCCCAATGACAGTGTCTAATGAGGGCCCACTTCCTGATTCATCAATGACTGTCTTTTTTTGCTGTAACATCACATGGCAGAAGGGGAAGAGATCTCTCTGGGGCCTCTTTTATATGAGTACTAATCCCATTGATGAGAGCTCCATCCTCATTACCTAGTCACCTTCCAAAGGCCCCACATCTAAACACTATCATATTGGGGATTAGATCTCCGCATATGAATTTTCTTTTTTTTGGGGGGGGGGGGGGGGCATATAATTATTCAGTCCATAGCAACTATCAATGAAACCAATACTTTTATCTTTAAAAAAAATAAAAACTGGTAAACCTCTAATCTAACTGATTAAGAAAAATTTAAAGAAGATATATATTATCAATGGAATAAAAGAGGAGACACCACTATAGAAACTATAGGCATTACAAGAACAATATGGGAAAACCATGGACAACTAACTCTGTATCTGCAAATTCAATAAAATAGGTGAAATGGACCAATTTGCTGAAAGACCCTAACTACTGAAATTCACACTAGAATAGTTAACCTGAACAGTCCTATATCTATTAAAGAAGTTGAATTCATCTTTACAAAAATCTTCCAGCCCTAACCCGTTTGGCTCAGTGGATAGAGCGCCGGCCTGCGGACTGAAAGGTCCCAGGTTCGATTCCGGTCAAGGGCATGTACCTCAGTTGTGGGCACATCCCCAGGAGGGAGTGTGCAGGAGGCAGCTGATTAATGTTTCTCTCTCATCATCGATGTTTCTAACTCTCTATCCCTCTCCTTCCTCTCTGAAATCAATAAAGATATATATATTTTTTACAAAAACAACTTCCATTCCAGTTGTTTTCACTGATGAATTTCATCAAACACTTCAGGAAGAAATAATACCAATTCTACACAGTCTCTTCCAGAAAAGAGAAGAGAAGGGCATACTCTCAACTAATTTGAAGCCTGCATTACCATAGCAAAACCAGACAAAGACATTACAAGAAAGAAAAGTACAAAAATATTTCTCATGAATGTAAACACAAGTATTCCCACAAAATATAAGCAAATGTAATCCAGCAATAAGATTTATCTTGAGCATGCAAGGTGGACTCAACATGTGAAAATCAGACAACAGAATTTATAATATTAACAGAAGAAATACCATGCTCATCTCGATAGATGCAGAAAACGCCTTTGACAAACGTTAACATTCATTCATAATAAGAACTCTCAGAAAACAAGAATTAGAGGGAAATTTCTTAATCAGATATAAGATAGCTACAAAAAACCAAAACAACACAATAAAACAAATGTAAGATAATATCATACTTAAGGTTGAAAGATTAAAGACTGAGTGGGAGAATATACTCACCAATAATACATAATATCCAAAATGTATAAAGAACTTAAACAACTCAACACCAAAAAAGCAAATAATCCAATTTTAAAAAGTGGGCAAAGGACCTGAATAGACACTTCTCTAAAGAGGACATACAGATGGCCAAGAAACATATGATAAGATGCTTAATGACACTAATCATCAGATAAATGCAAATTAAAACCACAATGAGATATCACCTCACACCTGTCAAAATGTGTGGCTATCATCAATAAATCCACAAATGAGAAGTGTTGGTGAGGATGTGGAGAAAAGGGAACCCCTCATGCATTGTTGGTGGGAATGCAGATTGGTACAGCCACTGTGGAAAACAGTATGGAGCTTCTCAAAAAATTAAAAATGGAACTGCCTTATAACCCAGTGATTCCACTTCTGAAAATATATCCAAAGAAACCCAAAACACTGATTCAGAAGAATATATGCACCCTTCTGTTCATTGCAGTACTATTTACAATAGTCAAGGTCTGGAAGCAACCTCAGTGCCCATCAGTAGATAAGTGGATAAAAAAGCTGTGGTACATTTACACAATGGAATACTACTGAGCCACGAAAAAGAAGGAAATCTTACATTTCCTGACAGCATGGCTGAACCTAGAAAGTATTATGCTAAGTGAAATAAGCCAGTCAGAGAAAGACAAGTACCATATGATTTCACTTATATGTGGAATCTAATGAACAAAATAAACAAAATAGAAACAGACTCAGAGATACAGAGAACAGACTGACAGCTGTCGGAGGGGAGAGGGTCTGGGTGAAACTGGAGAAGGGATTAAATGAAAAAAAACATAAAACAACCTCATAGACACAGAGGACTGTATGGTGATTACCAGAGGGAAAAGGGGAGGTAGAAGAGTGGAAAGGGGGGATAAATAGTGATGGAAGGAAACTAGACTTTGGATGGTGAATACACAATAGAATATATAAGAATTGTACACTTGATACCTATTTTATTAACCAATGTAACCACAGTAAATTCAATTAAAAATAAAAATTTCAGAAAATGTATCATGCAGCCACAATGCACTTGAACTCCAGCCAGAGTCAAGCAGTCATACCATCAATCTGACTCCACCCCCAGGCCCAAGTTCACAGTTCCTGCGAACATGATCATTTCCGCACTAAACACAATGGCCTTGCAGCCCACCTTACAAGTAGAAATGAAAACGGAGGCACTCTGACCCTGCTCAAAGCTCACAGCGTTGCTCTATTCACATCTAATGTGTGTGTGTGTGTGTGTGTGTGCGCGCACGTCCAGGACCCTCTATCCCACCACATCCGCTCCTGGTTTCCTCTTCCCACCAAGCTCCCAGCCCCAGGCCATACGCAGCGCCTGTGCCAAAGTGCTCACTGGGTGGCAGCTCTGTCTGTCTGCCTGTCTGTCTGTCTCTCCTGGGTTCCCAGGGGAGCTAAGGGCTTGGAGCCACTGGGCCCAAGAGCCACTAAACTCAGACAAAGAAACACGGGTCTGAGTCCAGCTCCAGCCCCAGCCTCAACGGGGACCCTGGACCAGCCCCTAACAGCTGCAAACCCTGGTTTCTTCATCTTGAAATAACAGGCATTAGACCACAGGCACTCTAAAGTCTGCGCCAGCTCTAATATTTTTATGAATTTTTTTTTTATGAATTAATGCCCTGCCATAAACCTCTTCCTTTTTTCTGGTCTGTCTTCGAGAAATTGAAGATTAGAAATAAAAGCTGGGATTTTCTTGTTATTGTTGCTTAATCTGCTTCTTTTGCTCTGTTTGGGAATACTTTTAAACTTCATGAAGAGTCTCTCACCCAAAGTTTGAGAATCAGCAGGTGAAAGAGGACACTCACCACATAACCTCCCTGACGGCAACCAAAGGAAGCTCCCAGAAACTTCCTGTGGGCCACAGAGAACCATAAACAAGAGGCGGCAGAATGAATGAGGCTTCAAGAACATTTAGAGATCTCATGCTCTCAAATGCGGCGTAGAGAGCACTATTCCGACCTGGCTGGTGGCCAGCGGGCAGGATGGGCACCAGGACAGCCTGCAGTACCCTGAGCAGATGGGCAGTGGACCCGACCCCTCAGCCTTTTCCAAGGAAGACGTCCCACCCAGGAGGGTAGCTCCAAAAACATCCACACACACTGGGCAGAACTCAGAAAATCAGTGGCAGATAATGGGGCTGAGCTCTGCCTTCCCCACTTCCCAGCCCCTGAGGGAGCTTGTGGGCACTCAGGAGTCAGGCCTGGTCCTTAGTTCCTGGGCTTCAGGCTCAGTCAGAGGCCCTGAGGCCTCCAGGGAAGACCGAGCCCCCAGAGAAGAACCACAGGGGGGGGGGGGCGCGGGGGGGGTGCAGGGAGGTGGCAATGCACAAGACAGCCTCTGGGGTGCTGCTCTCTGCAAACCCAGCAGAGAAGCAGGACGAGGGTTGGTGGTGAGGACATGTGTGAACATATGTGAAATTGTCCCCTGAGCTCCACCAGGGAGGCTGGGCACTTTGTGCATAAGCTCCTGTATTTATAGCTCAGAACAAAAGTTTTCAAAAGATTTTATGATTAAGATTTTATTATCTTAACTTTGAACATGAATCATAAAAATGTAATGCCAATTATCTTTGCCAAGAATAAAATCCAAACTGCCACAATTCCAGCTCCAATTTTACTATAGCACTGACAAAAGTTTTTTAAGGAAAAATAATATTTAAGAATTTGCTTCCTGAAAACCTGATAAAAACTGAAGTATGGAAGCATTTCCTCCACCGAGAGCATGACATCCCCCCCCCCCCCCCCCCCCCACACACACACACACGCTGAGGCTGGACCCACGCTCTGTTCCAGACAGACCTGAAATGAAACCCACACTCCCTCTAGGACGGGAGTCCCCCAAACACCCACGGACCCAGCAAACTAGACGGCAAGAATGTACTTCCTCACATATTTTTATTTTTAAAAAAGGAAATAATTTATAAGCTCATTGATCCTCATGAGAGCACACCCAAACCCTTCAATAGGGCAGAGATGTTGCAGGGGGGAGCATGGGGTCCTGGGGGCCATGTGGTTCCTGTGGGGACCATGAGGATCAAGCCGGTTAGACAGCTGATCCTTAAAGAACTTATGAGACTTCTCAGGGAAGCTGCCAGGGGGACCCAGAAAAGCACTGAGGGAAGATGGGCTGAAGAGCTGGGGACAGAGGAGGAGGGTTGAGGGGCTGAGTGAGCCTGAGGGTGGGGCCTCACCTGGTGTCCCCACTTCACACACGCAGCCCCCAGGTGGCCTGGCGCTGTTCTGGTCAGTGAGGCCACCCCAGGCTGGCCATGGTCAGCCACCTGTCTCTGTGGGAGGGCCGAGCCCAGGGGACCATCTATCCTCCCTTGCAAGGCTGCCCCCCCCCGCCCCCCGCCCCCCCCCCCCCCCCCCCCCCCGGGGAGGAGCCGCAGGAACCACGGAGGTCATTCCAGGAGCCTGGCATCAGGCGGGGAGCAGGGCCGGGGTCTTCTTTCAGGCTCTGCCTGTTCTGGTTGCCACGGAGCAGGTTGGGGTGCAGAAGAAGCGCCTGGAGCGAAGCTGCTGCCAGCGTTTAGAGAAGGGGTACTGGACCCGGCTTAAATGGCACCAGCAGTTCACCATCTCTGCCCTTCAGCCATCACCTAACACAGTGATGGCGAACCTTTTGAGCTCAGCGTGTCAGCATTTTGGAAAACCCTAACTTAACGCTGGTGCCGTGTCACATATAGAAACTTTTTGATATTTGCAACCATAGTAAAACAAAGATTTATATTTTTGATATTTATTTTATATACTTAAATGCCACTTAACAAAGAAAAATCAACCAAAAAAATGAATTCGCGTGTCACCTCTGACACGCGTGTCATAGGTTCGCCATCACTGACCTAACAGATGAACCGAATGTGGGAGGAGAGGAGTCGAGGAGGCTTCACCTGGGGGACGGAACCGCCCACCACATGGGTCTGGGGCGTAAGAACCAGTTCTGCTCTGGACATCGGGGTCTGAAGTGGACACTCTGGGGGGACACGTGAGCCCAGCTCCTCCCGGGGAAGCAGCTGGAGCTTCAGGAGCACCTTGGCTGCTGGTTATGGGGCCGCCTGCCATGGGCTTCTCTCCCTGTGTCCCCCCACACCCTCCCATGGAGGGACGGCTGCCTCCTCCCAGTCCCCTGCTGAGGAAGGACAAGCCAGGGCCTGGGGAGCTCAGAGTCCTTGGCCCCAGCGAGGCAGCAACACCCTCACTCTGTGAAACACTGATCTGACACAACCCAGAAAACTCCTCAGCATTATATCTCCTAAGAAACAGCATGGCTCTCCCATCCTGCATGGAAAGGCCCACATGGCAGGGCCAGGGAAACACCCCAGAATCACGGAGGGCGGTGTCCATCTCAGAAGAAAGGGCCGGCCCGGCCCTCGCCATCAGCGTGTAATATCAATAAATGGACCAGGCAGACGCACCTGCCAGACCTCAGGAAGCTTAATACACAATTTCCTGTCCTTAATTTGAAAGGAAAAAAAAATCCTGCTTATTATTTTATTAGGTTCTCCCATGGATAAGTAAAACCAGAGAAGGCAGAATGAAAATGGCTTTCAGATCTGACGCCCGGCCATGGCTGGTCGTCTCTGTCCAGCACTCACCTGGAGCACCTGAGCCCCCAGATGTGTGCTGCTCCCAGGAGATCCTGGGGCTCCATCCACAGAGACGCCTCAGAGCCTTAACTCTAGTTCATTGGAAACGGTCACAGCCTCAGGGCCCTAGGGAGAGGCCTGCACTATGACCTTGCGTGTGATCAAGGGGTTAAGGGAGCTCACCTCCAGCAGGAGCCTTCCCTCCAGCACGGCCGACCCTCCACAAGGACCACTCTCTCCTGGCGAGGGGGCACCAGCCACTGGCTGGCGCGGGCACTTCTCCTGCACGGCTGTCAGACAGAAACAGAGCACGTTAGCACCCTCCCCGGGCCCCGGGCCTAGTTGCAAGCTTTTGTTAAGTTGCATTTCTCCATTCTTCACCCCACTGTTCCTCACGGCCACCCTCTTCAGTCCCACACTGACCCATGGCCGCCAGGGCGCACTGGGGCAGCTCGGCCTCCCAGGGAAGAGGACAGGGCAGGAGGAACCAGGATATCTGACCAGGGCAACCAGGTGGGAACAACTAGCTCACATTTGGGAGATCAGGACATCTCGGCTGGGCTTAACCTGAGGACCCCCCCTAACTCTGCTCCCCAGAAACTGCTCTCTACCCACCTCCTACAAACCACTCAGAGCCTCACTGGCTTCAAGGAAACTTGTGTGGAGCCGCCCACACCCCACAGGCATCCATTCCTGCACTGATTGCTCCAGTCCGGGAAGCTGCTGGCCCTCACGTTGCCACCCTGCCCTGTGACGCTGGCGGGACCCTCATGCTTCTCCCATCCCCACATTCCCACCCCCTCCCCAGGTTGGCTCCATCTCCACTTTGGAGGGAAGAGTTCAGACAGACAGACAGACAGATGTCCAGCTCCCTGCTCCCAGGAGCTGGTTAGGGACCTTCCACTGCAGGCTCAGCATCCACCTTGTCACCCAGCAGTTATGGGAGGACCCCGGAGCCAAGAGGACGGGCGAGTAGAGGGATGCAGTCTGGAACTCAGGGCCTCACTTCCGTAGAGGGCGGGTGGGGCAGTGCCTCACAGCTTCCCCTCATTTCTGGGATTTGCAAACTGAAGCTACGGGTGATGTCACTGCAACTGAGGGCCAGGGGCCCGGAGGCGGAGCCCTAGCACTTGCTCTGGTCTTGGGATAAAACGTAAGTGCGGGCACTTAAATCTCCAGTATTTTCTCTTTCAGAACCAGCAGGTTGTGCTGAACTTTTGCTCCAGGATGCGCTGGTCTGTGCTGCTTTCTTACTCAGGCAGCTTCATCCATCGATTGTGAGGGAAACCAAGGCTCTGCCCTCACCTTCCCACGGAGCCCCACTCAGACACAGGGCCTGCTCCCCACAGACACCTCCTCACCCCTGTTAGAGAGAGGTGGGCAGCATCTGCTCTGAGGGGGTTCAGGCCCCCGGACCCACAGCGCAGCGGGGCCCGAATGTGAGCTCCAGCTTGAGACACGGTGTCTGACCCTCCTCCCCACAGAGTGGACACACACCAGGTTACCCCTGGGTCAGCAGCCCCCCATCCCACAGAGGCCATGCTGGGCCCCTTCATTAAATCCTCCGGTGCTGACCAGAGTGCCCTCAGGGCAGAGAGCTCAACACAGGGAGGCGGCCCTTGGGAGGATGGGCACCTCTTGGCCACCTTGTGCCATCCCGCCCTCTCAGAAGCTGTGCCATCAGCCTCCTCTCCCACTGCTAATGCACACTAACCCATGTCACTGCACTGAATACAAAAAGAAGGGAACCCATTTCCTCCCAGAAGGCGGGTGTATTCCTGGAGACATGAGCAGTCACCCCTGGGGGGAGGTGGTCCAGGGGGTCCCCGACAAATACGCTGAGGCTGTCTGCTACCAGCCACCCTCTCAGCAACCAAGTTCCCACACGGCAGACACGCTGAGCTCTGAGACATTAAAGGAGATTGTTTTTAATCCCCTCTGGTGTGCACCCTGCTTCTCAATGCAGGTTCAGAAGTCGGAAGGCTCTCTGCTCCCCAAGAGAGACCCAGGAGCAGCCCTTCCCCTGAAGGGACCTCCAGGTCTCAGAAGGCTCAGTCAGTGTGTGTTCTATAGACACAGACGCAAGAAAGATCAAGGAGAAGTTGGTGTGGGAATAAGACAAGGAGGTCTACCCTCCCCCATCTCTCCCCACCCCCACCCCTCCAGGCAGCCCCTACCACCAGGCCTGACTTCCCAGCCCACCCAGATAGTCCTACCAATTAGAGCTTGGGGCTGGAGTCGGGGGCTGGGGAAGGAGCCCACAGTGCCTGGGAGGATTTGGCGCCAGGAGTGATGCTGGGGTTGGCAGGACCCCCACCTCAGTGCACCCAGGTCACAGGCTACAGACCCAGACCACCAAGACCTCCCGTTCTGCAAACTCCTTTGCCAGCTCGCCACCACCCTCTCCCTAGCTCGTCAGCTCCTTGCCCCCATCCCTCCCCAGCACCTCCCTTGAATTGAGGGAAGGGAGGTTGGGGCTGGACTGTCCCTGCCCTTCTACTCTCTCGCCAGCAGCCGCGGGGGAGGGGGATGCTGACTCCCACAGCTGCAAGGCTGGGGGTGGACCCCAGGCGGTGACGTCATCGCGGATGCCGCCGCTGACCCCTTCACCCAGCGGGGACCCTGCCCCTCACTGCAGCGTGCACAGCTCACTCCCAGGTGCACAGGGGCTGCAGCCCACTCGGGGGGCCAAAAGTGTGTGGGGGGGTGCCCCAACTGCTAATTTCTCCCTGACCCCGCATCTCTCTACACTTGGACACCGCCCCTTCTCCCCCCACACATCGTATTCCCCCACATCTCTTCCCCGCACTGCCCCCACCAGGATACCACCCCCTCAGCATCTCGTCCCCCTCCCCACTCCCCGCTGCGCAGCAGGCACCCCCACTTCCCTCCTCCGCACATCTCTGCACCTGGACACAGCCCCCTCCCCGCCCCCGCACCGCGGGGGGCCCCCCTCCCTGCGCGCGCGGGCACCCCCACTTCCCTCCTCCGCAGCCACATTCCGGGCCACACCCAGCGGCCTCCTCGGGTCCTGTCACGCGATGGGGCCTCAGCGCAGTGACAGCAGCCTGGACCCTGGCCAGGGCCTCGCGTGCGAGCAGAGCCGCCACCCCCACCCCCAGGCCTGAGGCAAGACAGAAAGAAACCGAATGCGACTGTAATGCGCAGGGGGCAGCTTTCCCCAATCCCTGGTCTGACAGGGCCAGCCCCTCACTTCCCGGGTCCCCCAGTTCAGGGGTGCCCAGGATGCTGGCTAATGCCAATGGGGGTGGGGGTGGGGGGTCACAGGGGCCCAAGGGCTCTGAGTCAGGTCATTCCCATTACCAGGGGGTGAAGGGGGTGACAGCAAATGGGTTGTGGGGAGCAGCCCTCACCCCCACCCCCTGCAGGCACCCCCAGGCCCCCTCCCAGCAGCTCCTGGCCTCAGCACTGCCTGGTCACCCTGGGTCTACTCCATCTCGGGGCTTCTCTCCTGAGTCAGCCCTCTCCCTAGGCTGATCTGAGGGTCTGACCTGGGAGGGGAGCTGAGCAGGTGGGGCTGTGGGCAGGGGTGCCGGCTGACAGACCCCAGCCCCACTGCTGGGCACACCCCGGAGGGTCCCACACTCCGTGCCCAGCCTCCCACTCCTGTATGAGGAGGGCAAGCCCACATCCAGGTTCCATCTGTGCCGACTGCCCGAGGTAATGGGTCAGGGAGGAGGGCTGGTAGGGAGCAGGTTGGGGTGTCTCTTCAGGGAGCTGGTGAAAGTGTGGAGAGTCACTGTGCACCCCCTTTCCAAGGCCCAGCTTGTGGAGCAGGTGGTGAGGAGGCGATGTTCCAGGGATGAGCAGTACCCCAAGATCCAGGGTGCAAAGACCTCCCTGTGGGACAGCCATCGAAGTGCCCAGTGCCTGGCCTCTGAAGGGCAGTGAGGGGGGCGCCACAGAAGCCGATCTCAGCCCGGGCAGAGCCTGGAGCATTGGGCTTCCTGTGTGTCAGGCAGCTCCGGGCCACGTGGCAGGGGCCAGGGCTGTCCACTCCCAGAATTGAAGGGGGCACAGGCTCGCGCAACTGCCTGACCCTGCAGAGTCTGGCCCCACTGTATCCTTCCCCACGAAGTCTCCATAGCCCCAGGACTGCAGCCACACTTGAGATTCTCACTGCCCTGTCCATGCTGTCCCCCAGCTGGCTGCAGAATTAACTGGAACCAGCCTTTCTCTCATTTCATTGATTTATTGCATCCCTGGAAAGTTTCCTTTGGAACAGAGAGAATTTGAAGAATTATCCTGGAGATAGTGGACATCTCTGTATGTACCCTCGCAGGGTCGGGTAGGGGCTTCCCTTTGAGGCTCAGACTGGGGCTGACTGCACCCTGCCTGCTGGCCCCCGCCCCATAGCCCCCACCCTGCTTGCTCAGAGACCTTCCTTTCCTTTGCACAGAGGAGACTCAGGGCAAGGTGTGACCTGAGCTGAACCATGTGCCACGGGGGCCCAGACCCCCCACCAGTGCCTGAGTCTGGCCAGTGAGAGGTGCCAAGTGCTCCTGGCGGAAGTCGGGAGACCCCCCGCTCTGCCTGTGGACAGTGCTGTGATGCCTGGAAGGTGGAAGCCTCTTTGCTCCCAGCTCAGGTGAAGCCAGCTTCTTAGTGGACAGACAGTTGGGTGCAGCATAAGTGAGTCCATGACAGGTGGGTCCCGGACAGATGAGCCCAGGATGTGGGATGCACTGAATGTGGAATGCAAGGGGCTGTCTATGCGTTGGAGTACAGGACTCCTGTCGCCCAGGGCTCCCACAGGAGGCTGGGCTGAAAACCCGATTCTCACCAGCTGCAGTTCCTAGCAAGGACTGGTCCATGTCCACACCCCAGTCCCTGCTTTGAATGGAACACATGCCCAGTAAAACCTGGCACTATTTCAACATCAAGTCAGAGCCCCAAGGCTGCTGCTGTGACCTGACCTCCACGCTTGGGGTGGCACCCACAGCAGGTGTCATCAGGCTATTTCTTCCTCCAGCCCTGGCCCAGCAGCTTGCTGGCCCCTGGGGCTCAGCCTCCTGCCCCAGCCCCTCAGAGGTCAGAGCCCACCTCCACACCTCCTAGTGTCCCTCTGCAGGCAGCTGGCATGGCCATGGCCCCACTTCGGTCCATCTCATTGGAAGCTAACTTCCAGCTGGGCCCCCTCGGAGTTGTGCTCAGCACAGGGATGTGCACAGCTTAGAGCAGCTTCCCAGGACCCCCTGTAAGACAGGGTCCAACAAGGCCACACACCTAATGTGCCTTTTGCAGCCTGGGCAGCAGGGGCCCCATAAACACCTTCCTGTTCTGCTTCTACACCTGATTGCGGCTCACTCCACAGTAAGGTGACGCTATTTTTTTTTTTTTATTGAATTTTTACAGAGAGGAAGGGAGAGAGATAGAGAGCTAGAAACATCGATGAGAGAGAAACATCAATCAACTGCCTCCTGCACATCTCCCACTGGGGATATGCCGGCAACCCAGGTACATGCCCTTGACCGGAATCGAACCTGGGACCCTTGAGTCCGCAGGCCGACGCTCTATCCACTGAGCCAAACCGGTTTCGGCAAGGTGGCGCTATTGACTGAATGTGTGTTCCCCCCAAAGTTCATGTGTTGAAACCTAACCCCAAGTTGTATTTGGAGGTGGGGCTTTGGGAGATGACTGAGCCATGAGGGTGGCACTCCATGAATGTGATTGGTGCCCCTATAAGAAGAGACCACAGAGCTCCCTGCCTCTCCTGCCTGTGAGGACAGAGAGAAGGCAGCATCTGCTACTGGAATAGGTTTTCCCAGAACCCGGCCATGTGGGCACGCTGGGCTCGGCCGTCCAGCTCCAGGATGTGACACCAGTGTCTGTTGTCTACAAGCCGCCATGTCTGGGGCAGCCTGTGTTGACTAAGATGGGTAGTTACCAAAGTATCCAGATCGTGACCACATGGCCACACATCATGCAGGGCAGGGTCCCTGGCAGCCCATGCACAAGGGCCACTCACCAGGTGCACTGCAGGTGGCCTGTCCCCTTTGTGCAGCTAAGAAACTGGAACGTGGGGGAGTGGGGGGCGAACCTTGGGCCAGGACAGTGGGAGTGTGCTGCCCCTTCTTGGTGACTGTGGTGAGGCCTCTCCAGGGGCCCCGAGGGTACATGAGTCCAGGAGTTGACAGGTGACCTGAAAGCCCCAGCTCACCTCTCCGGATACTCGCTCTCTCCATAAGTGCCAGCATGTTTGTGAGTCTAACCAGTGCAGTGCAACCAGACCCAGGGGAGTAAATGACCAGGGCCTGGCAGGGAGAGCAGATGGTGGGTGCTCTGGGTGAGGGAGGGAGGGAAGGTTCTGGGAGAGAGAACAGGTGAGCCAGGGGAGGGAGAGAGGGAGGGAAGGTTCTGGGAGAGAGAACAGGTGAGCCAGGGGAGGGAGAGAGGGAGGGAGGGTTCTGGGAGAGAGGACAGGTGAGCCAGGGGAGGGAGGGAGGGAAGGTTCTGGGAGAGGACAGGTGAGCCAGGGGAGGGAGGGAGGGAAGGTTCTGGGAGAGAGGACAGGTGAGCCAGGGGAGGGAGAGAGGGAGGGAGGGTTCTGGGAGAGAGAACAGGTGAGCCAGGGGAGGGAGGGAGGGAAGGTTCTGGGAGAGAGAACAGGTGAGCCAGGGGAGGGAGAGAGGGAGGGAAGGTTCTGGGAGAGAGGACAGGTGAGCCAGGGGAGGGAGGGAGGGAAGGTTCTGGGAGAGAGGACAGGTGAGCCAGGGGAGGGAGGGAGGGAAGGTTCTGGGAGAGAGGACAGGTGAGCCAGGGGAGGGAGGGAGGGAAGGTTCTGGGAGAGGACAGGTGAGCCAGGGGAGGGAGGGAGAAAGGGTAGATGCAGGGAGAGAGGACAGGTGCTTCAAGGGAGGGAGGGCACACCAGAGGAGGAAGAAAGTGAAGGTGCTGGAGGGGTTGGGCAGTGAGGAGAATCAGTGCTCCAAGGGTGGGAGAGAGGCAAATAAATGCAAAGGGGGGGGGGCGGTACTCTGTGGGAGGTGGGAGGAGGGGGTGGAGTTGCAGGGAGGGGATGCTCCACTTCTGATCTCTGCTCCCCATCCTTCCTGTGTCTACACAGGCACCTTCACTGACATCACATTAGTGGCCCCCACCTCACAGTTGCACGAATTCCTTCGGTCTTCACTTTCTGAGAACTAAAAGATAAACTCCTCGCTTTGCCTTGGAAGAGGGACATGAAGTGTACATGTACTTAGGTTTCTTGATGGCTACAAACTGTATTTGAGGAGGAAGCTCCTGGCCTCAGTTACCTTCTGCACAGATTGTGTTGCCTGCACCTGGGGTGCAGACAATTGATCCTTCCTGTCACTCCAAGCAGCTGGTGCTCAGTGTCGGACACCTGCCGGGCTCTAGATACCACCCACAGGGTCTCTGTGCGGGAGACCCGGACAAGCACAGCTTTCTCTCAATCACCCCAAGGAGGTGGAGTCCCCACCAACAATCGAGCGCTCAGATGGGTGACAGGAAACGAGTAAAGGCAGCCTTCACCTCAATGTGCACGAGGAGAGACCGAGGGCGCCCGGCGGTCTGGAAGGATCATAGTGGCTTTGGGCAGCCTGCTGTGCGCACACGGCTACAAACAGGCAAGGGACACACACACTTTAGCCTGCAAAGCAGGCGGGTCCAGCACACGTGGTTAGTCGGCCTGGGTGAGTGTCTGGGGAGGGGCCAGGATGATGAGGATTCCAGAGAGCCCCAGCCCTCCCAGAAAACACGTGACACCGGGTGAGAGGGAGCAGAATGCTGTCCAGGCTGCCCCCTGTGCGTCTAGGGGAGCTCAGAGCATCACAGAGCTGCATCTGTCCTCTCCCCTGTCCTCTCCCCCAGAGTGAGGACTTGAGGATGTGCTGTCCCGGGAAGGATGGGCCTCTCACCAGCTCTCCTCTACCCAAGAGCTCCCTCTGTGGATCTGTGGGGACCTCACCCGCCTGATGAAAGGGCATTCTCTGCAGGCACTTCACCTGCAGGCTCCACCGTCTGCCCCAGGTTGCAGGTGGATGGGGAGTTTCTGGAGGAAAAATAGTGACCCCTCTCCTCTATGCCCATTTCACCTGGCTGCAGCCTGGTCTGGAGGACACCCTCAGAGCAACACAGGGGGGCAAGGTGAGGGGGCAAGCCCACTGGCCTCCCCACTGTCTAGCAGGCGCCCCCTCCCTAGGCAGTGCCCCTCCCAATAGGTAAAAAACAGACAAACAAAAAACAGAAGGGAGGGACCACAGAAGGGGGAGTAACCAGCAGGGCCTAGGGCAGGGGTGGGCAAACTTTTTGACTCGAGGGCCACAATGGGTTCTTAAACTGGACCGGAGGGCCGGAACAAAAGCATGGATGGAGTGTTTGTGTGAACTAATATAAATTCAAAGTAAACATCATTACATAAAAGGGTACGGTCTCTTTTTTTTTAGTTTTATTCATTTCAAACGGGCCGGATCCAGCACGAGGGCCGTAGTTTGCCCACGGCTGGCCTAGGGGAACTCTGTGCGTATGTGTGAAAGTTCTGTGTGAATGCTGTTTGTGAGTACTGTGAGTCTGTATGGATGCTTTGTGTCTGAACACTGTGTGTATGCTGTGTTTGTGAGTACTGTGTGTGAATGCTGGGTGTGAATGCCATGTGTGTGAACGCTGAGTGTGAACACTCTGGATGTGTGTGTATAAAAGCTATGTTTGAACACAGTGTGAACACTAAGTGTGTGAATGCTGGGTGTGTGTGAATGCTCTGTGTGTCTTTGTGTGTGAATGCTGTGTGTGTGAATGCTGTGTGTGTGTGTGTGTGTGTGAACACGGAGCATGCAAATGTCCTGCTTTGGGTTAAGACAATGAGTGGGAGAATGACTCCTGGTGAGGAAGCTTTCCACACATGGTGCGGACATGCTTTAACAGAGTGTGGCACACATGTGGGGAGAGGGTCCTAGCATGTGGGGTTTGGTGTGGTGTCCGTTCTCCCAAATGCCTGTCCACCCTCTTTAGTGGTACAGCTTGAGGGGAGAAGGGATTAAAGCTGCCACTCAAAGCCCCAAGTTCCCTTAGACAAGAAAACTCATCAGGAGTATAAATAAACATGTGCCTTTCATGTATTTAGGAAATGAAAGCACATTCCAAGATGTTTATGCATCAAGTTGTTAACTTCCTATAGAAAGAACTTCCATATTTTCTTTTTATTTCTTTCCCTTTTTTACGTTATTTTTATAGTTGACACTATTACAGATGTCCCTGTTCCCCCTCTCCCTACTCCCACCTTGGCCACCTCCTCCTAGCCTCTGCCCTCCTTCCCTCTGGCCCTCACCACACGTGTCTGTGTCTGTGGGTTATGCATATATAGAACCCCCATGTTTTCTGAAATGCACCAGCAAGCTTTAGACATTTCACACTGCGATGTGGCTCAAAGAACCACCAAAACGCATCTCCTCAGAGCCAGTGATGGTGCGGAGCAGCGGTCAGTGAGGCTGGCTTCTCCGGTCAAGAGGCTGCACTGCTAACCACTTTCTGAGGCCACTCCTCCGTGGAGCCCACGGGGGCTCCGTGGAAACTTGGTCACAGGTCCTGCAGCGCAAACACACTCTCCCTGCAATCCCCATGCCACAGGGCTAAGTGCAACCAAGAACAGCTCTTTGGGAAGAAAAAGAAAAGGAATGATATTTCT
This sequence comes from Myotis yumanensis, assembly GCF_028538775.1. Lineage (NCBI taxonomy): Eukaryota > Metazoa > Chordata > Mammalia > Chiroptera > Vespertilionidae > Myotis > Myotis yumanensis. The sequence continues at coordinate 29,227,283 of NW_027223755.1, forward strand.
ATGCATTGCAGGTCCGTATTTGTTCATGGCATAAAACCTGGAAGAAGCCAACTATTTGGGTGTTTTTGTTAAGTTTCAATACATCGGAAGGAAAGTGCACCAGTGTCAAGCCGAGGGTTCAAGAAACATTTTGCAAAACAAAACAAAAAGGAAAAAGGTGTCCTGATGCTTTTAAAAATTCAAATATTTATTCAATTAGTAACTGCACAATGTGCAGGTGTGAAGACGAGGCGCATGAGCCAGGACCCAGGACCTCACAGCGCGATAGTCAGGGAGTCCTGGTTGGAGTTCAGACAGGACAGAGCCCTGGAGGGGCAGCCCCACACAGCGTCCTCAGTGGCAGCCCCAGCGGACAGCAGTCTCAGAGCCGTTCACCCCCAGGCCGGCGCCCTGGAGTTTAGAGGAGTGCCCAGCTCAGCTGTCAGAGAGCCTCTGCTTCCTGCATGAGTCATGAATTTATAGTAAAGTCATAGTAGGTTCATAGAGTAAAAACTGGAAGCTAAGCCTCCAGTTACCCAGATTTGCAAATAACTCTGACTTGAAGTTGGCCTGTCAGTCATCATCACCTTCAACTTCCTCACAAATCAATCTGGAGGAGCAGAGGGACCAGCAGGGCCGTGGCTGTAAGAAAACTACAAGTGTCTGGGTTGTCAGGAGAGCACCCCCATCCGAGGCGGGGGCCCATCTTCGCGCTCCATGGCACCCCGTCTTGCCCGGGCTACACCCAGTCCTCACGGCCACAGCTACCCACTAGCCTGCTCCCGCTTGACCACCCACCACTGCTCATTTGTGAGATGGTTGGTGGCTCTGGTGGCTGTGAGGAAAGCGCTGGCTATTCTCAAACTTCTCTTTACAAAAAGATTGGGCGCCTGAAAATGCCAGAAGCTATCCTAAAAGGTCCAAACGTGACTTCCTCGCAAACACAAGCGCACCGTGCTCCCTGACAGCTGCTGCGGCCAGCGCTGCCCCACATGCCGCCACCGCCAGCCTCCCACCCTCCGGGAAGGACTCGCTCTCCCCACACCTCACCAGGAGCTCCACCATTCACACCGCAGAGCAAATGTTCGGTTGTGCGGTTTTCTTTGTTTCTTCTTTTGTTTGTTTATGTTTTGAGACAAGGTTGGACTGACAGGCAAGTTTTCAGAATAGTACAAAGCACCCCAAATATCCTTTCCTGGAGACGCCTTCCAGTTTTATATACTGTTCCACTAACATCCCTTTAGCCTGGGGTCTGGGCTGCTGTCCCCCCCACCCTCGCTCTGTTCCCATCCATCTAAAGTCCATCCTTGATCCATCCTTGACTTCCATGACCTTGACTTGAAACATTATAGCAAGTTATTTTTCAGACTGCCTCTCAGTTTGGGTTTGTTGGGTGTTTCCTCATGATTATTCACCTTCAGTAGAAATATGGCAGAAGTGGCCGTGTGCTCTTCTCATGCACGATGCCAGCTATTCCTTTATTGGTGGGGTCAAATTTGATCACTTAGGACAGTGTGTGCTGGGTTTCTCCACTCTAAGTTTTTTACTTTTGTAATTCATTTGTATATTGTTGGGAGATAGCCCAAGACTACGAAAATCCCACTTCTCATCCCACTTGAAGCACTAATTTTAGCACTGTTGATGGTTCTTGCCTGAATTGTTACTACAATGGTTACCAAATGGTGAGTTTATAATTCACCTCTTCTACTTACAGTCCTCTGTCTAGAATCCTGTCTCCTGTCTATTAGTCAGCAGTTTACTGTAAGGAGGAGCTTTCTCTGATCAGTGTGGACTATGGAATCCTATTTTATTCACTGGGTTGAATCCATTATCCTTCCTCCTGTTAATGTTGAAATTGGCCCAGATGTGGCCAGTGCAGCCCCTTCTGATGGCTCTGTGTCCCATGACATCCCCATGACAATCCGAACACAGCCTTGCTTTCTGGCCTGAATGTTCTAAGCTTCTCTTGTACTTTCCCTGCCCCAACTCCGGAAGGAGACAAACAAACAAACAACAACAAAAAAAGCACCCTTGTTCCTTTTAATGAATGGTGTCTATATACCAAGGTCTGAATGTGAGTTGTGCTCACTGAAACTGGTGTCACTGCTCCCAGACCTCCTCAGTGGACAGAGCTAGAACACACTGACATTTTATACACACAAATTTATGTCTATATCCACATATGTCAAAATCCATGATTTCACATCAATACCTGCAACTCCAACTCAACACCACAGGATTCAGTATAAAGTGAAATTATTTTTCCTTTAGTATTTGGTGGAAATTGCTTTAAAACTATTTGGGCTTAGATTATCTTTGTGGAAGATTTATAACTGATTTGGCTTCTTTAATGGTCATATGACTATTAAGGTTTTTATTCTTCAATCAATTTTAATAAGCTGTATTTCTAGGAATTTACTCATTTATGTTTTCAAATTTATTGGCATGAATTTGTTCATAGTAGCTTCAAAGTATCTTTGAAATATTTCCATCTTTTACCATTGTGTCCCTTCAACATTCTTGACACTTTCTCTTTCCTCCTTCATCAGTCTCACCAGATCTTTGCAAAATAACTCTATTGTATGTTTCTTTTCTATTTCACGAACATCTTCTTTATTATTTGTTTTCTTTGAATCTCTTTTTGTTTGTTATGCTTTTCTAAAATCAAAACTACTAAACTGAATGCTTAGGCCATAAAATTTCAGCCTTCTTTTATATAAACACTTAAAGTTATTTATTTCTAAGTATTGTGTTAGTTGTATCCCACACATTTTGATTTGTAAATATTTTCTAAATTCCACATTTTCTTCTTTGAACTATGAGTTACTTGCAAGAGTGTTAATTTCCAAATATGAGGGTTTTCAAGTCATCTTTTCATTATTGATTGCTAGCATAATTGCATTGAGGCCTTACCATGTATTATTGATTTTGTCTGTTGAAATTTATTGGGACTTGCTTTATTTACCAATCTGTTTTCAATACATTTACAAGTTCCATGTGGGCTTGAAAAGATGTAAATTCTGTAGTTTCAGACTATAGTGGTTAATGTATACCCATTAAATTAAGCCTTTTTTGCATTGTTCAAATAGCCTATAATCTTTACTGATTTTTATTTATTTGATCTATTAAATACTGAGAGAATTATTTAACCTCTTTCTTTCTGATGATGAATTCATGTATTATTCTTCCTTATAGTTCTGTTGATTTTTGTTTTGATTTTTGAGGTTAGGTTATTAAAAGCACACAAATTTAAAATTATTTTATCTGCTTGATGAAATGAACGTTCTAATCATTATGTAAGGACACATGATTTCCAGTAATGTTTGTTACCCCAAAATTGATTTTTTGACATTAATGTGGTTTCATCAGATTTCTTCTGGTTAGGATCTCTCTACCCTCTCACTGCCCTATCCTGTGGCCTCTGTGAACACACATAGCTGTCCACCATTATAACCCCGGCTGCTAGTTGGCATGTTGTAGTTAGTAACATGCTTGGAATTTTGTGCTTTCTATTCGCTCCACCCTTTTCATATCTTTTTTTTTTTCTCCTTTCTTGTCCTTTCTTTTGGTTGATTACATTTCTCATTCCACTTTTCTCTCTCCACTAGTTTGAAAGTTGAATCCTATTTCTCTTGTCTTGATGATTATCATGGAAATTTTATAATTAGCTAATCAACCTCCAAAGGTAATTAATACAAGAATTGTGGGAGTAACACAAATCTCCTGCTCCAAATATATATGCTCTCATGGCTGGAATTTGTTTCTCTTTGCTCTTCCAATGTATTAGTGGTGTTGCTTCATATAATTGGGGCCTGATGTACCCACAGTCAGTACCTTCTGATCTTCCTTCCTCCTTGCATCTCAGATCCACCACCTGGAATTCCCTTCCTTCACAATCCTCTTTAATGACGTTCTCCTTGGGTTCTCAGCTTCACTTAGCTTGTTCTCTGAGTATTCCTTAATGTTACGCTGGCTCATCAACATATTTTCAAAGGTTTCAGATATTTTCTTGTATTTGGGGCTCTTATACTGGTAAGCAGGAGGACTGACTAGTTACATCTCTGCTAGACCCTGAATGCCAGGGGCGGGACTATGGCTCTTCTGCTTACTTGCGTTATCACAGGTTGCTAATGCAGAACTCTTTCGGTCTGAATTCTGGCTGAGGCCCCGAGACAACAGGTGCCAACTACAGTGAGATTCCAGGTGACACGGGCAGGGCTGAAAAGCTTCTGGATCTGCCCACCTGCCATGGGGGTGAAGCAGACCCATCCAGCCCAGGTGCCTAGGGAACCAGGGCCATCCGGTCAGGGCTGCAGGACAGACGTGTGTGGAATTGGGTGACAGAGGCTGAGCACAAAGAATCACAGGGACAGGAGGACAGTTTCAACCACAGGGCACGTGAAGAATGGGGGGACAGTGCTGTCACAACGGGAAGAATCTCCAGATTTTGTAATCTTTCCCTTCTCCGTTGTGTTTACTGAGATGGCTCCCCTCTCCTTGGCACTTCTCTCCCGGGCATCAGGAGCACACATCTGTTTCCCCCAATGATGCTCCCATCTGTGTGACTCGCTGGGGACGCCAGCAACGTGCCAGACCTGCGTGGACAGTGGACCCTCTGTCATCTGTGCGAGCTGCTTCTCCCTGCCGAGTGGGCACTGGTCCTTATCCTGAATGAGTGGGCGCTCAGGGAGGGTGGCCTAATTGACCACTCAGCCTAAGAAAGCGGGGGAGGGGCTTCTTGGACCCACATATGCAGGGTCCACATGTCCTGGAAGGGACCCCTCTACACTCCAGCCCCACCTAGGGGGTCCTCAGGCTTCTCCTCTACCCACCTTCCCCCACATCGTCCCTCTCGTGAATGGTGAGATTTACGAATGGAAAACTCTGCTCTTGGGTACAAGCAGAGGGTTTATAACTCGGAAGCACCGTCCCTTTGCTCTGTGCAAAAACCAGTAAAATAAAATAAAGTAATCCCGCTGCCTTTTAAAAATTCATGAAAGTCAACACTAAACATTACTGGAAATTTTCAGGTCATTGTTACCCTTTGAAGATGAAACTTTCCAGTTCATGTCCTTCCCAAAGGTGACTTTTTATAGAAGCGGTAATGAAATTAATTCACCCACTTCTGAGTCAGGAAGCACAGATTAAGATCCAATTTTTATAGCTTGGCTTTTTTCTAACTACTCAGTGGAAATGAATTGAGGCAAGCGTTTAGAATTTTCTCTAAAATGTACACCTTGGGAAGCCTTGATAGAAAGGGTGCGCTGGCGGAACCAGGTTTGTTATTTCACTCGGTGGTGACAGTCTCGACGCTCCCACAGCGTCTCTGTGAGCCAGGCCGGCCTGCAGCGGAGCAGGGAGCTGCCTCCCAGGCTCAGGCAGGGGCCCTGAGGGCTGCCACTGGGGGCTGTGGGGTCGGCGTGACATGGGACTGTCACTCTGCTTCTGGTTAAAAACTAGGCATTCAGGTGGACACCTGGACAGTCGTCTGGACTCCTGGGAACAGCAGTCTTTCCAAGACTGCCCACCCTGGCCTGGCTGGGCACAGCTGGACTGGTCCAGACAGGGAGTGCCGGGTCCCTCCCAATCTCCGGGCCGGAGGTCTGGTCTTCGTGGGTGTGCCAGTGGAGGAGGGTGAACTGACCACCCCATCGGGCTGCCCCCAACCTGCCTGAGCTGTCCAAACAGCCCAGTAGCTGCAGCCATAAAACAGGTGCTTCCCAGAGGCAGGTCTGGCGCCCCATGCGATGGCGCGCTGTCGTTCTGTGTGACTTCCTCCACTTCTTCATCACATCACAGCCCTCCTGGAAAAGCACAGTCGTCCTGCACAACCTGATAAGGCTCCAGGACACCGCAGCAAACTGACCTCAGCACCAGGCGTGGGACCGGGGCCTGGTGAGGGGACAGGGCCTTGCTGAGGGGAGACTCGGGCACCGGGACATGGGCACGTGCCCCCCACAGCCTCAGGCCAGGCAGAGGGTTCTGAGGGCTGGCGTGTGTCTGCAGCACGTGCTCTGCGTCTGCAGGGCTTCTGGGTCCTCCCTCCAGGGACTCTCAGCTCCGTGAACACAGCCCTCTGGCCCAGCAGTCAGGGCACAGTAACATCTACTGTCCAGGTTCTCAGAGTCAGGCAGCTTTTCCGATGAGACGCAATTCCTTCTTTCCGTCACCGGTCCCCCAGCAGGCTTCCTGCGCTGCCTGGGGGGTGCTGCCCCCACCCCCGCAGTCTGCTCAGCCCCGATTGTATAAATTACTGTGCAATGTGTGGTTATAACACTCATACGTGAGGAACGATGTGACGATTTTAACAAGTACTGGACTAATTGGAACTATCTACCCAGCAGCCCCGGCTCAGCTGGGTCCAGGACAAGGAGCCTGAAGCCCCACACCCAGACGACAGCAGCGCTGCGAAGTTTTCTCGGCTGTTGCACACATTTAAGTTTTTCCTATTTATAAAATCGATACATTTTGGTATGAAATTAAAATCCCTGGAAAGTGAAACAAAACCCCTGGAACGTTTCCATTCAGAGATTCCTGCTGCTAACACATTCGCGTGTTCAACTCCAGGGCACTGGGGCCGGCCAGGGCCTGCGGGAGGTGGGGGAGGGGGGGATGGCGAGGAGACCCCCACTGCAGGGTCAAGGGACAATGCTGAGTGTTAATGCCATTCGGGCGCCCTCTCCAGCGTCCCCACAGCCAACGCCCTTTACAAGGGCCATGTGAGGTGCCTGGAGCCAGCAGGGCCCCTGTGGCAGCGGTCACACACACCCACGATGGACCCTCCTCCCTGAAGGGACACAGGAGGGCCAGTGGGAGGCCTGGATAGGGCCCTGACTCCAAGTAAGAAAGCTGCCACACCGGGTCTCCTCCAAGCCCCCGGACCCGGCGGCCAGTGCCGGGCCCACACAGGACCTGGAACCACGCTCTCGAGTCCCCTCGGAAGCCCCACTGGCGGTGACTATTGATTTTTAACTTTGAAAGAGTGTGATTCAAAACCACTTGAATGGACATCACTTTCAGCTTCTGATTGGAATACAGAAGCCTGAAGCCCCTCACTCCACCTCACAACAAAGCACCGAGAGAAATTTTCAAGTTTGCAAGTTTTTGTGGGCTCATCAGAGACCCGAGGTCCCAGGGCAACTAGTAACCCAAAACGAAAGGAAATAAAGGCACTTCCGGGACCGACAGGACATGAGCCTGATACTGTGGACACCGCGAAGGAGAATCCAGACTCGACTCAGACGATTCTGAATGTGGGCCCAGAACCCAGTCAGAGAACCCAGGGCCCTGGCAGTTATAAAGGTTGGAGACGGGAACCCGCTGTTGCTGCTTCTCCAGGAACCCCGGGGTGCTCACAGAGAAGAGGGGGCCGGGCGGCAATAGCTCAGCCCACATGCCTGTCTAAGGTGTCCACAGGCATGAGTATGGGGTGGGCACAGGCAGGTGGCCTGGGAGGCACGAGAATGCAGGGATACCTCAGAGGAGCCCCGGGCATGGCCGACACCTGAGCCACCAGCGCACGGACCACACCCAGCTCAGCACATCCCACGGCCATACAGCCTGTGTGCTCGGCCTCCTGGGGGCAGATGGCCCTTCCATGATGGGACGTCTCAGCATGGCTCGGCATCAGCCCCACACCACCACCACAGGGCCCATGTCCCGGAGCAGAGGGGGAACACAGATGGGTGGGCTTCACAAAGAGGCCGGGAGGAGCCGAGACCACCCATGCAGAGATCTCACACACAGAGTGGGGCCCTCAGAGGCCAGCAGTGGCCAGAGGGTTTGGGGCTCCCGCTCCGTGAGAGGAAATGAAGGCCAATGGGCCTATGGAGGAGGGATCGGTGATGCTGTCCAGCTGGAGTGCATGGCAGGCAGAGCTGAGTCCTCGGGAAAACGGCCTCCATCGCCAGGAGGAGCAGAGAAAGCTAGCCGTGGGCAGAGGCTGGGTCTCACCCCAGATACATCTCAGTACAAACGGCTCCCACTGCTGTGCAAAGTAGACAGACCTGGTTCACATGGTCCCAGGCCTCAGCCCTCACCCACTGTCCATCCTCACTGCAGCCCAAGGCGTTTTGTTGAGCAGAATGAAGAGCAACAAAAGTGGGCGGCAGGCAGAGCAGGAACTCTACAGTTTACTGCAGTCCCCAACCCTCCCTGTTGTCAACGCATGCCCGTTGACACATTTACCTTCCCTGCTCCTGAAGAAATATCCTAAGTTCATGATTTTGTAAGAAGTTCACCCTTAGTTCACTGGTAGTGGCAGTCACAGGGTTTAAGATAAGTGACAAGCACATTTCTTTCTCAGGGGCTGAGCCAGGCCACATGGAGAATAAGCATGACCTGGAGCACCAGGTGTGGGGAGCACAGCAGGCACCCAGCACAGCAAAGCAACCACAGGAGGCCGGCCACCCAGCTCACTGCAGTCAACAGCAGGACACGAAGCAGCTCCGCCTGGTCCCGGGAGCCCTGGGTTTGTGAGGAAGCCCCAAGGCCCTGGCAGGGAGGGAGGCCAAGGGTTGGCGGAGGGGGGCGGGGGGGGGGGGGGGGACTGGCTCTGCCCCTCCCATCAGAGCTGTCTGGTTTGGCCGTCAGCGAATCCTCCTCTAAATGGTCACACAGGCCATGAGGCACAAACTGTCCATCCAGCAAAGAGGGTGAACCCAGGTGAGACCCAGCTGGGCACAGGTGGGCACAGGTGAGAGTCCTACCTTGGAAGAAGCTCTTCACCCTGAGGTAACTGACGCTGAGACGCAGGACCGAGAGCTTGTCCAGCTTGGAGACAACGTCTGGTGGAAAGGGCAGCAGGCTGGCCAGGTGGTCCAGCTCGGCGTTGAGGCGGTCGCGGTGCCGCTTGGAAGGGTTCGACTTCTCAGCCCCCACAGAAGGCTTCCTGTGGGGAAACAACCAGTCAGACTGGGGTGACTCTGCCAAAGTCCATGGACCACACAGGTGGAGACCTGTCCCTGCTTAGAATGGAGCTGCCGCCAGGGAAAAGAAGTGCTGAAGCAAACTAAAACTCACCCATTCCTGAAAAGGTTCGTGCTAAGAATCTGAAACTGCACCTCAGTGACTCTATCTCATTACGGGGAGGAAGGAACAGAGAGATGAAGATCAGGTAGCCTGAGAACCTGGCTCAGTACAAGCTGTGTGACTCCAGCATGGTTCTTGACCTCTCTGTGCTAACTTTCCCAGAAGTGGGAGAAAGGCAGCTGGCTCTAGTCTAGGCTGTATCTGCTCAGCCTCGTTCAGTAATTCCTGTGTCTAAACACGTGGCCTTCTTAGGACCTGGATTCCTTGCCCTGCAGTCCAGGTGCAAGTGGCCTCTCTGGGCCTCAGTTTCTCCTCTACACAGCAGGGCTGAAAGGGATGAGGGGAGAATAACTGAAGACCCTGGACACTGTGTGCTGTCCCACCTACCCCTCCAAGGCCTGAAGTCAAGGGCTGTGCCTCCGTGCAGGTGGCGGGGCCCTGGCTGCTTTCTCCCCTTGCCCCATAATAGACCAGCTGGCCCCTCAAGGGGGTGTCCCTTGTCTACCCTCCCTCACCCCAGGCCCCCACCTGCCTCACAGTGACCTCCCTCATCTGCCCCTCTGGTCCCCAGGATGACAGTGTCCTTCTTCTGACCCTACTTCCCACCTCACAGAACAGCTTCTCCCCCTTGTTCTTCCTAGATGTCGCCACAGGAAACCTTCTGCCCCTAAATGGCCGCTAAAGCTGCTGGGAGGGGCGCTGGCTCCAGGGCTGACCCCCCCTCCCCCGCCCCCAGGGCTCCCGCTGCCTCTAGGGGCTGGAGTCTCTTGTCCAGAAGTTCCTATTTTCCTAAGTGTGTTCACTTGTAAGCACACAGATAGCGGATAGCGGGCCTTAAACAGTCCGTCCTCTTTGTTCTGTCTACAGAGCTGTCCCCTGTGCTGTCTGAGGGCCTCGGCCACAAGACCCACGGCAGGACCTGCAGCCCCAACTCCAGAGTCACTTTTTTGGTTGAGATATAATTCATACAACGTTAAACTAACTGACTTAACTGCCATCTGCTCTCCCTCTCCATGCATTTGCCTGTTTGGGACATTTCACATCAATGGAACCGTACAATGTGAGACTTGGTGTCTGGCTTCTTTCACTGAACATCATGTGTTTAAGAGTCATCCGTGGTGTAGCATCTATCAGGACTTGTTCTTTTTAAGGCTGAATAATGTTCCTCCGCATGGATTTACCACGCTTAGTTCATCCCCTCGCCGGCCCAGGCACATCTGAGTCACTTCCGCCGGTGGGTATTGTGAATATGCTGCACAGACACCAGTTTTCACATGTGTGTTCCGTTCCTCTGGGCATAAACCCAGCAGTGGAGTAACTGGCTTGATATGTACTTCTATGTTTAACTTTTTGAAAAACTTCCCAACTGTTCCCACGAGGGCCACACCACTTCATACACCCAGCAGGAGGGGCTCAGCTGCTCCACATCCTGCCCACACTTGTGATTTCCCCTCTTATTCTAATAGACATTCTCATGGGTGTAAAGTGGTATCTCAATGCGCTTTCGTTCGCTTGCACTTAGTGAGCCATGATGTTGCGCATCTGTTCATGCGTTTGCTGGCAATTTGTGTATCTTCTTTGGGAAATGTCTACTCAATTCCTTTGCCCATTTTTAATTGGGTTATTTGTCTTCTTATTGTTGAGTTATAGGAGGTCTTTATATATTCTACATGTAAGTCTCTTAGTAGATATGTAATTTTTAAATATTTTCTCCTATATCTTTGGTTATCTTTTCATTTTCTGCCCTTCCTTCCTTCCTTCCTTCCTTCTTTCCTTCCTTCCTTCCTTCCTCTCTTTCTTTCTCTTTCTTTCCCTCCCTCCCTCCCTCCTTTCCTTCTCTCTCTCTCTCTCTCTCTCTCTCTCTCTCTCTCTCTCTCTCTTTCTTTCTTTTCTCTTGGTCTTAATAAGGCCTCTACCCCAAAGTTACTAACACCACTAGGCACAACATAAGTACACAAGAGACTTCGTGATAAACCGAGCAGTCTCCAATGTGGACTGAGAAAAGGCCCACACTGTCAGTGAAAGACCCCAGAGGTAACCCCAGAAATAGGGCAGCATCAAGGGCAGGTGTGGAGTCAGAGAAGAGGAGAGATGCTGGGTAATGGGCAGGAAGCCCAGGCTCAAATCTCACCTCTGTGTAGACCTGGGGGAGCAGTTGCCCAGAAGGTTCGTGCTAAGGTTCGTGAAAAGGTTCCCCGTAATGAGATAGGTGACCACCTGTCTCCTCAGAGAGCATGTATCTGAGAATGAGCTGAGCATGACTATTCTCCCACCCCCACCTCCATGGGGCACCTGGGGGTCAGGCTGAAGAAATGGGTATCTGAAGAGCTTGGCAATCATCACTCTGTTCCTTCAGAATACCTGGCTGCCCCCGATGCAGTTCCTCTACCTATCCCAGCTCCAAGGGCCAGGAACTGCCCATCCACATCCAGGTGGGTGAGAACGGATGGGATAAGGGACATGTGGAGGATGCTCCAATCCCCTAGGACAGAGACTCAGCAGAAAGTGGTGGGGCCAAGGGACCCGGCACCACCAGCAGGAGGAGCAGTGCAGGAGGAGCCCCGGCCAGCTCAGATGGAAGGAGAGTTACAAAGGAAGCAGTGACACCAAAAATGTGAACTTCTTAGAATAAATCTAGCAAAAGACATCCCAGACACCTAAACTGAAACCATAAAATATTGCTGAGAAAAAATTTAAAAGACCTCAGTAACTGAAAAGAAATACCATGTTCATGGATTGGAAGACTCCATATTGTTAAGGTGGCAATGCTCCCCTAAGCTGATCTATAGATTCAATGTGATGCAATCAAAATTCCAACAGGCCTTCCTACAGAAATTGACAAGTTGATTCTAAATTTGCATAGAAATGAAAAGGACCTAGAACAACCCATTAAAAAAGAGGAACGAAGTTGGAGGACTTATCCTATTGATTTTAAGCCTTCTCTAAAGCTACAATATTCAAGATGGATTTGATATTAGAGACAAGATAGAAACATAATGGAACAAAATAGTCTAGAAACAAACGCACATATATTTGGGCAATTCATTTGATAAAGATACTAAGGCAATTTAATAGGGAAAGAAAAGTCCTTTTAATAAATGGTGCTGATTAACTGGACATCCATGAAAACAAGTGAACATCAACCCTCACCTCACACTACACCCCACAATTAACTCAGAAGGGACCACAGACCTGAATCTACCTCCTACAGTATAACTCTACAAGAAAACATGTGAGAACATCTCAGTGACCCTGGGCGGCCCAGATTTTTAGAGCACACACACAAAATCATAAAAGAAAAAAAACTGATGGTTGATCTTCACGAAAAATGTTGAAATGTCTTTTGAAAGTCACCTTCACAAAGATCAAAAGGGAAACCCTAGATAGGAAAAATGGTATTCCCAAGAGCTTGTATCCAGACACGCAAAGAAGTGCTACAGCTCAGTGAAAAGACAACCCAGTAAGATAGGCACATTGTTTAAGCAGACACTTCACCGGAGAAGGCGTGTGGCTGGCAAATAAGCACCGGACAGGTCCTCCACACCTGCAGTCCCTGGGGAGAGGCAGGTGAGCACCACAGCACCGACAGAATGGCTGACGCCAAGGGGACGGTGTCCCAGCCGGGGACAGAGGGCAGAGCAGCCAGGACTGCCGCCCAGATGTAAACAGTGCAACTGCTTCGGAAACAGTTTGGTGGTTTCTTAAGAAGCTAAACACTCACCCCCTATGTGACTCAGCGATTCCACTCCTAGGTATTTATTCAAGAGAAATAAAAGCACATCCACACCAAGACCCACACACATTTAATGTTGCAGCAGCTTCAGTCGCAAAGGCCCTACACTGGGACCAGCCCGGGTGTCCGTCTGCACGCGAATAAACGGACGTGGGGTTCCCATCTGGGGCACGACACTGATGCACAAATTATGGAGGCATCTCAAAGTCGCCTGCCCAGGGAAGGAGCGTGTGATTACATCTATAGAAACCTCCAAGAAATGCAGGCCAGTCTGCGGGAAAGAGGCATCAGAGGCTGCCGGGACGAGGTACAGGAAGGAATGACAGGGAGACTCTGGGAGTGACAGGCGTGTCTGTGACCTTGGTTCCAGTGACGTTTTCACGGGTGTTTACGTAGGTTAAAACCGATCGGACAGTGCACTTTAAAATTCATTTTTTCATATATTTTTTATTCATTTCAGAGAGGAAGGGAGATAGAGAGAGAAACATCAATGATGAGAATCATTGATTGCCTCTTGCACGCCCCCTACTGAGGATTGAGCCCGCAATCCGGGCATGTGCCCTTGATGGGAATCGAACCCAGGACCTTTCAGTCCTCAGGCGGACACTCTATCCACTGAGCCAAACCAGCTAGGGCTGGATGGTGCACTTTAAATCCATGCAGTCGAAGGTACTGCAGTTATAGCCCAATAAAGATGAAAAATTCAGACAACAGAAGGGAAGGTCCACCGCTCACTCCCCCTGTGAGCTCACACCCCGCTGCTCCCAGAAGCCCTGGGGACCCAACAGCACCCAGGTCTACTCCCTGCATCCAGCCCGAGGAAGCCTCTGAGGAGCAGGTTCTGCCCAGGAGCCGGACACTCATGAGTCCAGGCAAATGCTCTCTCCTCTGTCCGCCCCATGCTCCACGACTTTCTCACCCACACCTTCCAGGAGGAAGATGGGCACCCACAGATCCATCACCCACCCCAAAGGGCAGGGCCAGACCAAAGCCCCACAGCCCTCTGGCCTGGCAAGGAGGCTGAGGCCACAGCTGGAATACAGGGATGTAGCTCACACCCGAGGAGGGGCTGTGGGCTCGGGTGCCCTGCATTCAAACATCAAAAACAGAAGTCGTCTGGCCCCCAGTTTCCTGGAACATGTCCCTGTGGAGATGCTCGGCATGCATGCACACACCCAGCTGCTCCCCATGAGCGTCCTGAATCCGAGTCTAAAATGCTCGCTGCCGCTTACATCAGGGAGGAAGGACTGATTATTCAATAACAGTGTTAATAACAACATTCAAACTTTTTTTTAAAGGAATCCATAAAAGTAGAGAAGAAATATTTGCAAAATTCTCTTATAAACATGAAACATTTCTAATGATGATGTAAAATTAACCACAAAGGAAAAGATTAATGCATTCAACTTTATAAAAATTAAATGTTTCTGCATGGCAAAGAACACCATAACTAAATTAAAACTGGGGAAAAGTATTTGAAACACACTCAAGAATTAGTCTCCCTGACATACAAGCTCCTAAGGATCAAGAAGCACAGAAACATTAACAACTTAATAGAAAAATGAGCAAAAGTTATCAACACAGTTCGCAGAGATGGAAATGCAATGGCTCTTAAACCTCACTGTGACTAGAGCATCCAAATACCAAAGCCTGAACCACACATGTGCCAGCTGGGGAAGAGGCACACCTTGAATGTGGGCAGTGTGGTGACCTGTCAGTAGTGGCACAGATGCCCACACCGCTGACTGAGCAGTCCCACATGAGGCATGAGTGTGCATGTTGGGCTGGGCCTTAATTTACCTTCTTGCAAGCTAATAACCTGCTACTGCTCCATGGTGCTGGCAGGAGGCACAAGTCTGCGCCTTCTGCCTTGCCCTCACCCAGGTGCACATCGCTCCATTCTCCAGCCGCCTTCCCCTGCAGACCACGCCGTGCCTGTGTTCCTGGCACCCACCCCACCTAAGGCCTGTGGTGCCCTGAGGCCACAGGGGCCACACGACAGACTCAGGTGGCAAATCTGCTTGCCAAAGTCCAGCCTCACAGGCCTTTGCTGCCTCTCCTTGGGGCTGTGGAGCCACACTGCTGAGAACCTCACACAGAATCCTGCAGCTGCATGAGGCCAGGGGGCGGTCAAAGAACACAGACCCACACACAGGCTGCTGAAGGTGTGCACCCACACACACAGTCCACGCACATACACAGTCACTCAGAACTGTATTATACACATGCACACACAGCTGAATTACACACACACTCACACAGCTGAATTGCACACACAGCTGTATTACATACAGCAGTATTACACACACACTCACACAGCTGTATTGCACACACACACAGCTGTATTACACTCACACAGAGCCCCAGCAGATGGCGGACACCCGCAGGACCCCTGTTGGAGGAGCAGAGGTAGCCTGTGGGCCACTGGGATGCCACTCTCTGCTGACCCCCAGCAGGGCATCCCCTAAGCCCTGTTATTCCCGCAGCTACCACAGACCTCACACCTCTGTGGCCCAGAGCTCCACTGGGCCAGCCACAGGCAGGCGGAGGGACTGTGAGCAGTGGTGATGTGGTGGAAGGGGGCCTGGAGCCGCCTGTGGCGGGGGTTCTGGAAGATCCAGGCAGGGAGGATGAGCCCCCCACTCCTTCCATCTGTGGTGAGGCTCTCAAAGGAGCCCTGGGTGGGTCCCAACTGAGGACAGGGGGTCACCAGGGCACAGAGGGGGTTGGGTGCTCACCACTGACAGGGTGACATTGCAGCCCTCCATGGGGGCTTCTGGCCGAATAAGTGTCACTGGGCCTCACCTCACCTTCATCAAAGTCAGAGCAGCTGCAGCAGGCTCTACAGCAGCGGCCACCTACAGGCGGGCAGCGGCGGCCTCCTGCTGCGGGCCAGTGTGCACGCCCTGCCAGGCCTCCCAGGTCCCTCCATCCCTCAGGAAGCCGTGACCAAAACCTCTCCTGAAACTCACTTTGCCAGTGAAAGTGCACACACTGTCCCCCTTCATCGGTGACAACCAGTAGAAAAAGAAGGTAATACGTTACTGTTTCTGGACGGGCTTCCTTCTCTTCCTCCCTGCGTACATGCACTCCCCCGGCGGGATCATCTTCGGCCTGGAAAAGAAAGGAGCACCTGGTTGGTCATGTTGAAGAGGCCCCAGGGCCCCCCGACTCCCCACACCACCCAAGGCAGCAGTGTCAGCTGAGGTCCCTGTGCCGGGATCGAGGTGTCATGCTGCCCTGCACCCCCTGTACAGGGGTCCCAACTCCTCCATTGCCACTCGAGCAAGATGGCCCACGGCACTTCCAGCACAAGTCTGCACTGCCTGTGCCTCCTCTCACTCAGGGCACCCCGGCAACATCTCCCCTTCGATGGGCAGCATCACATTCCCAGCCTGGCCTGAGGACCTGCATCACTGCACCCTACATAGAACACCCTGTGCTCTTGCCCCTGCCTCCCTCGGAAAGCCTTACTGTGGGCAAATGTACTGGGCCTGCCCTCAGGACGCAGAAGCCGATCCACGTGGACCCGTGAGCAGGACGCACAGCCAGGGCACAGCGGCAGGCTCCGTGCAGGCCCAAGGCTGCGTGTCCTCCCTCAGTGGCCTCTGTGGTGGGTCTTCTTCCTCTTCCCACCCTCCCCATAATGGCTCTGAAATCTGGGCCAATAGGCTTCCTCTTTTCTGTGTAAAATCTGTCACTTAGGCCACAGTGCGGGGCTTCCACTTTGGTCGCTAACTCACAGCTGCACCAAGCCCAGCTGACCAAACCCGCCAGTCTCCACCAGCGCCACTGGACAGAGGTGCCCCAATCCAAGCAGTGGCCCTGAGGGGCAGTCACACTGTCTGTGCCCTGAGGCTGGTCAGCTTGCCAATCACTTCAGGCTTCTGCACAGCGAGGATGTCTGAGGCCTCACATCCTGCGGATATGACCACTCCTGTGCAGTGACCACTCAAGGCCAGGTTCTGGGCCCACAGAAGTGGAGAGGAGGTCAGGAGCCCTCACCTGGCCTCAAGCGCCTGCAACCTGGAAGTGGAGGTGGACTCAAACTCAGAACTTCCATCCTGAGCAGAAAGTGCCCTGAGAATATCAGGTATGTGTCATGGACCCACTTCAAATACACGCAACACACTGTGAATATAAAGACATCAGCAGGTACAGTAAGTGGATGAAAAAAGACACATCAAGCAAACGCTAATCAAAGAGGCTGCAGTAGCTGCATGAGTATCTGACAAAGTAGACTTCAAAAAGGGGATATTCCCAGGGACAAAGAGGGATATCACATGATGACAGACGGTTCCGTTTTCCAAGAAGACACAGCAATCCTAAATGTGTGTTCACCTAACAACACGGATGCTTCAAAATACATAAAAAGGTAATTCATCAGAGACTGCAACACTGCTCTCTCAGTAATTAAGACAATGAGTAAACAATACCAACAGGATATGGAACATCCAAACAACAGACATGAACGAACTGGAACTTACAGAACACTCCATCCAACAACAGCAGAGTACACATCCTATCATTCATCAAGGTAGATTACATTCTGGGAATTAAAACAAATTTAAAAGAATAGAAATGATATGAAGTATATTTGCTGACAATTATGGAATTAAACTAGGAAAAATACCAAAAATTCCAAAATATTTGGAAAGCAACCTATGTCTAAATAACCATAGGTCAAAGAGAAAGTCTCAAAGAAATTTAAAAGTCTTTTGGACTAAATGAAAATGAGAATACAACACATCA
Source organism: Myotis yumanensis (assembly GCF_028538775.1). Classification (NCBI taxonomy): domain Eukaryota; kingdom Metazoa; phylum Chordata; class Mammalia; order Chiroptera; family Vespertilionidae; genus Myotis; species Myotis yumanensis. The sequence continues at coordinate 29,244,777 of NW_027223755.1, forward strand.
CACTTTGTAGGTTACAAGCTGAGCAGTACTTTGATGGAAACTGATAGCATTAACCATTTATATTGGAAAAAATGTCTCAAATCAGTAATCTAAGTTTCCACTATAAGTAACTAGAATAAAAAAAATACAAATCAAGCAAAAAGATGGGAATAATAAAGAGGAAAAAATCAGTGACATTTAAATAGAAACATGGAGAAAAATCAATGAAAACAAAAGTTGGTTCCTTATAAAGATCAACAAAATTTATAAGCCTCTAGCCAGACTGATCAAGGAACAATGGACATCACTATAGACCCCACATACACTAGAAGGAAAAGAAGAGAATACTTCTATGATACTGCTATGAACTTAGTTGTTCTCCCTCCCGCCCCCCGCCCCGCCCCCCCTCCACTGAAAATCCATATGTTGAAGCCCTAATCCTCCATTTGACTATATTGGAGACAGCACTTTTCAGGAGACAATTAAGGTTAAATGGGGTCATGAGATGGAGCTCTGTTACCCTGGTAAGAAGAAAAAGAACTCTCTCTTTACCATGTGAAGGTGGCCATCTACAAGCCAAGAAGAGGCTCTCACTGGAAACCAAATCAGATGGCACCCTGATCTTGGACTCCCAGCGTCCAGAACCATGAGAAATAAATTTCTATTGTGTAAGCTGTTCAGTCTACAGTGTTATGGCAGCCCGAGTTGACCAAGACACACACTATACCCACAAATCCAACAATTTAGGTTAAATAGAAAAATTCCCTGAAAAACACAATCTACCAAAACTCACTCAAGAAAAAATAGATAGCATGTTTAGTCCTATGTCTATTCTGAAAACAATGGTTTCACTAGTAAATTCCACAAATTTAAGGAATAAATAATACTAGTTCTCTGCAACCTCTGGCAGAAAATGAAAAATAAAATAAAAAATTGCCAACTCATTTATAAGTTCAGTATCACCTGTTACCAAAAAGCAAAGACAATTTCGAAGAGAAAAAACTATAGACCAATATCCCTCATGAACAGCCCATCCATGAAGAAAATGACACCTGGGCACAATCATAATCAAATAATCAGCTATAAATAGAATGATCTTTAAAACAGTCAATGGGCAGAGAAACAAAGGTGAGAGTGACAGCAGGTGCCTCGTCAGAAACATGCGTGCCGGAAGACAGTGGGGCACTAGCCTGAAAGCACGGAGAGAGAAAACACTCAGACCTAGAATTCAACACCCTGTGAAAACACCTTTCAAAAATGAAGGTGAAATAAAGACTGTTTCAGACACATGAAAGCTGAAAGAACCCAGCTGACCCAACTAGAAGAAATGTGAAAGGGTGTCTTCAGGCCAAAGGAAACCGATACCAGATGGTAACATGGAACACAAAGCACGGATTTGTTCCTGCCATTAAATATCTTTAAAAGATAATCGACTGTTTAAAAACAATGATAACACTGTATCATGGCTTTATAACACATGTAAATGTCAAGGGTGTGGCAAGGATAGCACAAAGGCCAGTAGGGGAAGGGGTGGGGGTAAGGGTCCTACACTACCCCTGAAGGGGTAGAAGGTAGCCTCCAGGCTCCACACTCACCCTCCCTGCCTGATCCACACGGATGGGCTGCACCCCTCAAGCATTTCTTCTTTGAAGTTAGCACAATGTGCAAAAGTGAGGGGCTTCAAGTTCCATTGCTTCTGATCTTTCTGTGTGTTTCTGCTCACCACTGCCAGAGGCTGGGACCCAGTGAACTTCACCAAGAGGCTGGGACCCAGTGAACTTCACCAACCGGGGGCTGAACAATACCTTCTCCAAGGTTTGGGGAGGGTCTTTCACATCTAAGTGTGCTCCTCAACTTGCTCAGGCCTGGAGAACCCTTCAGGGTCTCTTTTCACTGTTGGAGCTAGTACTTACTTCTTTATATTTAAGTCTCTCAAATCACACGCAAAAAGATTAAGGGTATAAAAAGCTAATTTTCTTAAAGTGCACATATTTCAGAGACACATACTAAAACACATATGAAAGAAATAATATGTCAGGGATTTGCTTCTACAACGAGGGAGCAGAGTGGTGTCTGAATGGAATTGGATCAGCTAATATGGGTGGTTGGCCATCTATGCTGGCTGAAGAATAACTTGGGCTCATTACAAAATTGTGCCCACTTTTGTAAAAAGTGTGAAAAGATCCATAATAACTTTTCAAAGCACTAAAAAGAGAGAAAATGTGCCATAAGAATAGGCATACTGCAGTCGATTGGTTTTCAACAAGGTGCGAAGGCCATTCAATGGGGAAAGGACAGTCTCTTTAACAGTGGTGCTGGGACAACTGGGTATCACAGGCCGGAGAATGAAGATGGACCCCTACCTGACAGCATATAAAAAAATTAAGCAACATTAGTTAAAAGACCAAAGTGTGAGAGTTAAACTATAAAACTCCCGAAGAAAACATAGGGCTACATCTTCAGGACCTTAAATTTGGCAATGGATTCTTAGAAATGTTATCAAAAGCACAAGTAAGAAAAGAAAAAAATAGACAAATTGGATTTCATCAAAATTAAGACTTCTGCTTTAAAGAACACTCTCAAAAAAGTGGAAAGACAGCCCACAGAATGGGAAAAAAACGTTTACCAATCATATAACTGATAAGGATCTAGTATTCACACTATACAACGAACTCCTACAACTCAACAACAAGAAGACAAACAACCCAATTTAAAAGTGGGCAAACAATTTTATTAAATTTTTTTCCAAAGAAAATATAGAAATAGAACACAAACACATGAAAATATGCTAAACACCATCAGTCACTAGGGAAATGTAAATCAAACCCGCTATAAGATACCAGGTCATATCACTGGGATGGCTATAATCCAGTCAGTCTTGCTGAGGCTGTAGAGCAATTGGGACGTTGTACACTGCCAACGGGAATGTAAAATGGTGTGGCTGCTGCGCAAAACAGTGTGGCATTTCCTCAAAAGGCTAAATGCAGAGTCGCCATATGACCCAGCAACCCCACTCCTAGGTGGGTGTCCAAGAGAACTGAAAACCTGGCACACAATTGCTCATGGCCACATATTCACAGGAGCCGGAAAGGGGAAGTAACCCAAATGTCCATCATCTGGGGGATGGATAAACAAGGTGTGGTCTCTATAGAGTGGAATATGACTCGGCCACAAAAGGAGTGAAGTTCTGTTGCTATAACGTGGGTGAACCTTGAAAACGTGGCGCTATGTGAAAGAAGGCAGACTTGAAAGGGCACACATTGACTCCGTTGATATGAAATGTCCAGATCAGGCAAATCCATAGAGACAGAAAATAGATTCATGGTTGCCAGGGGCCGGAGGGAGGAATGGGGAGTGAGTGCTAATGGGTACAGTTTCCATTTGGGGTGAAGAAAATATTTTGGAATTAGACAGAGGTGGTAATTGCACAAATAAAAGGGTAATATGCTAATTAGACCAGACATCTTCCAGACGACCTTCCAGTCGTCCTTTCTGGACAAAGCCATGGTGGCGGTGGCTGTGGCGGGGCCGAGGCAGAGGTGGTTAGCGGCGATGAGGCCAGCAGGGGAGAGCAGTTAGGGAAATCAGGCTGGCAGGCAGGTGAGCAGTTAGGAGCCAGCAGTCCCGGATTGTGAGAGGGATGTCCAACTGCCAGTTTAGGCCCAAGGGGTCCCGGATTGGAGCGGGTACAGGCCAGGCTGAGGGGAACCCCCTCCCCGCCCCCCCCCCCCCCCCACTGCACGATTTTATACACCAGGCCTCAGGGAGCCCTGAGCCAAGAGCTGTGGTGGTTGAGCCGGGATAGGGTCCAGGTGGCCACAGGCTGGAGCAGGAACAGGTGGATGGATGGTTTAGAAGACCCAGCCTTCTCAGGCTCACCGGTACCAGAGCCACCATGCTCACACTTCTCAAGAAGCCAGGCCCTCGATGGCTGGACGCCTGTATGCAAGACCCTCCCATCTGAACTGCAGGCCTTTCAACTCAAACAGGAGAGTCCTGAGCCAGCCTGGGGGAGAGCAGGCCAGGGAGGTTCCCCTGAACCCCGAGAGGAGCAGGGCACTTAGTAACCAATTCAGCCACCCCTCAAGTTCCAAGGTGAAGGGGACAGCTGACCTGCACCAGCCCCAGGAGACCCTGCCCCAGCAGCACCATTCCCCAAATGAGCCTGAGCCTCGGAGCAGGGATATGAGGTGAGGGGACACCCGGGAAGATGGGCAGGGGACCAGGGAACACTCGAGGAAGGGCGGCACTGACCCCCTCGCTCTCCATCCAAAACCCTCCTCCTCACAGCAGGAGCTCCCACCAAGCCACATTCTCCCTGTGTTTCCAGCTCAGTGTTCAAAGGACCCTAAAAACACAGGTTATGGCAAAAAGCACCAAGAACAGATATATCTCTCCAGGTACCTCTCTACTGGGGATATCGGAGCTGACAGTTGCCCCCCACCATTTCCCCAGCCCAGTCCCAGTTTGAGTAACACAGCTTGGAGTCTGATCTGTGCCGAATTCCCAGCCTAGGAATCATAAATATAGGAGGCGGATACCACGCAGTAGGTTCTCCGTTTTACTGAATATTTGTGCACTCTCCTCAAAAAGGTGAAGCCTCCTAGGATGGAACCAACCTTCCCACAGACATGCGGGAGGGACGCAGGCCCCAGCCCAGGGTCAGCTTCCTTCTCCGTCTCTGGGGGTCAGGGTCCTTGTAGCCTGAGGCTGCCCAGGGCCAGGTCCCTCCAGCAGCAGTGGAGGCATGCAGGGGGTTGGGTGCCACATATGGGGAGCAACAGGTGCACCGAGCCTGACTAGCCAGCTTGTGGGCCTTCGTCCGCCACCAACCTCTGAGCTGATTGTGTCCAGAGAAAGCTGAACTTTTACACAAACCTTTCTCTTACAGGAGGCAAAAGGAATAACTGTCCTTTTAAGAGAAATAAAAGCAAAAAACAAACAAAATTCCTCCCCACCCAGCAGCACCCCCACCCTCTTTCCACAGGGCATCATTGCTCTGGGACCAAGCCTGGGCAGAAACCACACACAATCTGGGTCCAGACTCCACCAGTTAGCGCCTGGAACTCCTGCTCTGTAAAATAGGGTGACTTCCGGCCACCTCAGGAGACGGCAGAAACCCTTCGCCAGGGCCGCACCTGCCCGCCAGTGGGACTACAGAGTCTCCTTCCCCCTGTCTAACAGGCTTCCACCCAGGTGGAGCCTGCAGAAGCCAGGCCTGGCGTGGGGCAGAGGCCAGCCAGGTTTAGGAGCTGCCTCTGCCAGAAGCCCCCTGCAGAGTGCCCTCAGTGGAGAAGTCCAGTTCACAGCTGTCAAGTACCCAGAGCCTGGGGACAGATGCCCAGCGCACACACTTAGGACCAGAGCCCATGGCTGGTCCCAAGAAGCCATCTCCCCCGCCCCCACGAGGACACCAACAGCTGGAGGCCTGCTGGATGCTTCCAGGGGACAAGTACCTCCGGCCCTAGCCCTGGGAACCAACCAGGAAACAGGAGGGAACAGGGGCTGATGGGCCAAGGCCTCTGACCTCTGATCCTGAATAGCACCAGCCCCTCCCAACGGGGGGTCACTGGGGCACCACCAGGGTGGGCAGGTCCCTGAGGGTCTGTGTCACTCACAAAGTATCCACAACCTGGGATTTTCAGCCACTCAAACCAAGACTTTAGGGGGGAAACTTTCTTGGTGCCTCTAACTGAAAGGGAGCGAATTCCTGGAACTTGGGCCCTTCCGCCCTTCCCAAGTGTGAGAACCAAGCCCGGTGCTCCATGCCAGGAAGCAGGGGCCGAGCTGTGCCAGGGACCAAGCTGTGCCACCCCGGCTCTGGGGGCCCCCAGACCAGCCTTCCACTCCCAGCTGCCCTGGTGAGGGCTCAGGGCATGGGTTCAAAGCCCACCATCTGCTCAAAACATTTCTGAAAGAAACTGGGCTAAGACTGAAGGGCAATTAAACCAACTGCCCTAAGGCGGGTGGGTCACAAGCAGGAGCTTCAAATCCCTGCATGGGGGGAGGGGGAACGGGGACTGAGGCTATTGGTGGGGAGAATTGGGGACCATGGTCAGTGGAAGTGGACAGGCTGTCCTCAAAAGTCCCTTTTTTATTTTTAAGTGAGAAGCTGCCCGTCGGACCCCAGGGCCTGGAGATGTGGGGATGGGGTGGGAGGAGGGTGATCCAAGGAAGGATGGGGTAGGAGGACCCGTGGCAGGAAGGCTCCCCACGAGCGCCTCCATCGCGCAGCGGGGCCACGGAGCCCGCCCAGGGCACTTACCAGGGCCGCTCTGCACGGAGGCTCAGGCGCGCCCGCGGGGGAAGCCCGGGCCGGGAGCTGTGGCAGCGCGGCTGCAGGCTCTCGCATCTCGGGGACCAGGCGCCGCGGCAGCCGCGGAAGGACGGCCCCACCCCGGCACGCGAGTCCGCCCCGCCCCGGAGCCGACCGACCCGGAGGCGGCAGGGGGCGCGCGCGCGGCCCCTCGCCTGCCCTGGTCCTCCCGGTCAGTGTGCGCCTCTGCGGGGTCGCGCTCGGCGCCCCTCTGTCCCGGTGGCCTCCCCAGGAACTGTCCGCGCCGGGGTGGGCGGTGCCCTGTGCCTCTCGCGAGGCCCCCATGCTCCCCTCTCATCCTATAGCCCTTGTCCTCAGCGTGCTTCCCCTCCACCTGCGCCCGCGTCGCTGGAGCGCACACGTGCACGGTGCCCAGGTGCAAGGCTCGGGCTACCCTGGCCGCGGGCGGGGGCGCGGAGGTCCTGACCCCAATAGGTAACAGGAGGACAACGTGTTCGGCCCCGCCTCCTCCAAGGGGTTGTAGTGGGAATCAAAAGGTTTACAAACTACAACATTGTAATACTTTGGACCCTGAACTTCCCAGGAACCCCCGCGTCGTTCGTGCGATGTCCCAATCCGGGATAGTTCGGGTCCCACCGGGTGGGTGCGCGCGGCGTGGACGCCCTGCTCTGCCAACCCGCACTCGTTGGGCACCGGGACCCGCACGGCCAAGCGCACGATCCTCTTCCTGACCACCCCTCGGGCACGCTCCCTCGTCCTCCACTCTTCCACAGTGGTCCTCAGGCCCCTGTCCTCCTCCGTCCCGGTGGAGACCTCTGGACTTTTACCCGCACGCCCACCTCGAGGCTCTGACCCGTGTCCTTCTCCAGGGCTTTCGGCACTCACCCTGAGCCTGGCCTCACACCCTGAGGTCCCTGCCCAAAGTCGGGGAGGCCCCAGACACCGAAGCCCACTCTGAGGCACCGTCCTGTCCTCACTGGGTCCTTGGGTGAGGATTAACACAACAAAACAAACAAACAAACAGTGCAGCAAAACAAGCAAGAATGTATTGGCCGCAGCAAAAACACACTCAAATGAGACATTTATTGAAGCTGAGGGCAGTGAAACAGGAGGGCTGAGCATAGAGGCAGCAGGAGAGCCGGGGCGGGCGGGGCGCTGGGGCTCACTGGGAAGTCAGAGAAAAGGGGGCCTTGGAGACAGGTTTGGGGGTGAGCCCAGGATGCGTGCTGGGTCCTTTGAGTTGAGGGTATTTCTCTCTCTCTTGCAGGTGGAAATCTCAAGGAGGTCTCAGGAGAAGGTCTCAATGGAATATGTATCAGCCTCCCAGGTGTGTCCTTTCAGGGCGAGGTCATTAGTCAATGCAGCTGGTCCTGAGGCAGCCATACTGTTGCTTGTCTGGTTTTGCTGCTTTTCTGGACTTGGAGCTGAAACACAACTGAGGCCTAGATGCTATCTTTCAGGAGGAAAATGGGGGGGGGGGGGGGGATGTCTAAACTGAATGACCAGCGATATGAAAGGTCAGAGATCCAAACCCGTGACCAGTGATATGCTAGAGGAAAACAGGTTACCCTGGGGGCGGCGAGGTCCTTGTTTTCCCAGTTTTGCCCCTTGTGAGGCATCCATCTGGGGCTTCCAGGCCCATCATCCTTGCTCTGCTCACGTGTCTAGCTGCCTATTACAACTATACACAGAAAAGTTGGATAACTCTCAGGTTACAGGAGAACTTTAATCTTTCTTCTTTTTTTACTTTGTAAAAATCTTTTGCAAGAAGCATGTGGTACTTTTTTGGTAGTTTTTTCTCTTTGTTAAAGAAAATAAGTAAGCACTTGTTGGAGTAGCAGTGGTGACCTGGGTCAGTGTGGGAAGTCCAGGCCTGTAGGGGAGCCCTTGGATGTAGGAATGAGGGCAAACACCTGGGTGAACACCCTGAGGAATTTGAGCTTTGTAGTAAGAGCCGACACTTCCCCTGCATGGGAAAACGGCACCCCCACATCTCGGGGGACCCCCTGCTAGCCTTGTTGTCCAAACACCAGTCATACCCACCCCATCCCATCAGGGAACTGGCTGCAGCCAGACAGGTGAAGCCGCACAGCCCAAGGTGCTGACGACAGCCAGCGTCCACCTCCCCCTCCTTCCCTCAAGCTGCCCTGGATGGGCACAGGCCATCCACCTCGGCCACCCCAGGTGTAAAGCCTCAGGCAGGAAACGGAAACAGGATGACCCTCCCCAGGTAGGCCGCCTCCCCTGCAGTCCTAGGGCTCCCAGGGGAGTGCCCTTGCTAGGAGCCTCTGGGGACTCCCCAGGACAAAGTGGCTCCCGCCCTCCTCCATCTGAGGCAGTTTTCCCAGGAGCTCAGTGGGCACATCTTCCCTTGGGCAACTTCTTGTTCACACAGGTCCTGGGCGCACACAACAGTTGGCGGTGTACATCCAGGCGTCCCCTATGCCCTCCCCATCAGGACCACCCTGCCCGTACTCCCACCACTCGGGTCCAGGTGCAGCGGACATGCCCCCATCACAGTGCAGGGGCCCTGATCCAGGCCTCCTCAGCACCCCCCCCTCCGCCCCCGGGGATGCCCATTCTCTTTCCCTCCAGTCAGGACCCCCCACTGCAGATAGGCGGAGTCCTGCTCCCACCAGGTGAGGAGGAGTGCCTGTTTCCTGGTCCAGCTGTTGAGAGTGGCAGGAATGGGTGCTGGGGAAGGAGAAACCCCCAGGTGCCACCCTCTCTCCCAAACGTCTGCATCCAGATGTGGCCATCCCAGGTGAGAGCTCAGTGCTGTGACAGCTAGCTTCATGAGCTGTGACCACTCCAAGAATGGCCCTGCAGCCACTGCGGCTCCCGGTGCCTCCCCAAACTCTCCACCCGCAGGAGGCCCCAGGGCAGAGGGAATGGGGCAGGGCCGTCCAGTAGATACCCATCTCGGGAAGCCAGGAGCCCCCACTGGCGCAGGGACATTGAGTCAACTAATTGGAGTTCAAGGGTTGCTCCTGAACACCCAAGGAGTGGTTGTGGCCGACTGGCAAATGGGTACAGAGGGCGAGGAGGTGACATGCTCTCGGGGAGTGGCTGGTCTGACCCTGCCACTCACCTCCACCGCCCACTGTCTCCTCCCTGGTGTCAATAACCAGCCTCTGGTGGCCCAAAGCCCCACAGAGCCCCACCTCTGCCAGCTGATGCATCTCAAAGGTGTGTGTGTGGGGGGGGGGGGGGCGGGGGGAGGCGGGTGGCCAGGTGACCATACTTTGCAGGTTCCTCTGCTAGCAGGAAACCAGATGGATTCCCCACCTGAAGCAGACCTCAGGGTCTCAACCAACGTGGGTGTCTAGCAGGTAAGCCACTCCTGGGGTGCACTCTCCTTCCAAGGAAGTGGGGAGTGGGAGACCCACACTTGTGAAGAGGGCAGAGCAAAGACCCTTCAGGGTTTGCAGGTGCTGTTCCCTCTGACTGGAATGCTCATCCCTGCAAATTCTGGCTTGTCCTACTCCTTCAGCTTAAAGGTCTCCTTCAAGAAGAGGCCACTTTTATGCCCTTCACCAACTGATATTTGGGTTTACGGTGGGGGCAGTGCAGGAACTTTCATTCACCTTGTACCCTGCTACAGCTCCATAGTCCATGGGGGAGGGGAGGGAGTGGGGGAAGAGGAGAATGAGGGGAAGGGGCAGGGGGAGAGGAAAGGGGGGAGGGGGGGAGGATAGAGGAAGGGGGAGGAAAAGAGATGGGGAAGAGGGGGAAAGGGGGAGGGTCAGCTTACTGTACTTTATTTCCTGACATACTTACTCTATTTTATTTCCTTTCTTGCACACCCCCAGCCAGACTGAACAAAGACCCATTTGCTTGGTTTTCCTTGAACCTGCTGTTGTCCTCCACATCCTCTGGCAGCTCTGCAAAAGCTGTCCCTTCCGCAGGGTTCCATGAGTCAGACCGTCTCAATCCCACACACAGGGACGGCTCTCCCCGGGCTGCTGCCCACTCCCTGGTTACCCTGGGCCTGTCCCGTGTTGGTTCCGGTTCCTGGAGCCCGGGCCTTCCTCTTGGTTGACTCACATTTGCTGGAGCACACCCTCCAGGAGGTAAACGTGGGGGAAACCTCTTGAAGGCTCAGTCCACCTGCACAGCTGGCGGACGGCTAGACAAGGACAGGATTGAAGATGGAAACAGCTTTCCCTCCACGTACCTGACGTTGGCTGCTCCTGGTGCAGCCATCCATCCCCGAGCCTCACGGGGGCCTGTGCCAGGCCTCTCGGGAGGGTTAGGGTCTCCTTGTCCCCTGTGGTCCTCAAGGCAGCCTTGTCCATCTGCAGTGCCGGCCACCAGTGCACCCTTCCTTCCAAACCAGCCTCACCTGTTCTGGAAAATGCCCCCCCCCCCTTTGTTTTTAAACTTTCTTCCCTATAGTTTTGTTCTTTCATTTTCCCGTACCAGATATTATATTTTTAATTTCTACAAGTGAATTCTCATTCTGTATTCTTTCTTTCTTAAAGGATCTGTTGGTTTTCTAATGGATGCAGTGTCTTCAGTCATCTCTGGGATGCCGGCTGTAGAGTGTAGGATTCTAAATACTTCAATTGCCTTTCACAAACGTCAGGCGAACTCTGTGGGGCTTCATACAGGAGGGAGCACTGCCCTGAACAGGCACTCTGAGGGGTGGGCATGTTGGGCAGTGGGCATTGCAGGCATGTTCTCAGTATGGTGGTTTCTCTGACCTCCTGCCTGGGGGCGAGGGGCTTGTCCTGCAGGAACCTTGTGGGCAGCCCTCTGTCCCCCTTTGCTGCCACCACCTTCCTGAGCCTTCCCAGGCTCTGCAGGAACTGGCACCTTCTCCCTTCTCCCCTGAATTGCCTGACGCCAACAACCTTCATTGCTGAAGGCAATGTCAAGAGGAACTTTCCATCTGAAAGCCTTCCTCAATTACTGGCAGCTATTTAAGACACCCCTGCTGGCCTACACGTCACCTGGTGGGGAAAGCTGACAGGTTAGACGTGCCCTCTTCACTCCCCATCTCCCAGTGTGACATGGCAGGGTCAAAACTCCAACCTAACCACTGCCGATCATGTGATCTCTGCCAAATTATGGGCCCTCTCTGGGTTTCCATTTTCGTATCTACAAAACAGGTCAATCTAGACCAATGGATCAGAATAGAGATCCAGAAATTACCCCTTACTTGTGTGGTCAATGATGTTTGACAAGGGTGCCTAGGCGATTCGACGGGAAAAGAAAAGTCTTTCCAACAAATAGTGGTGGGTCAATAGGGTCTCCACAGCAAAAGAATAAAGTCAGACCCTTACCTCACACCATATGCAAAAATTAACTCAAAATGAACCAAAGGCCTAAACATAAAAGACAAAACTGTTAAAAGAAAATGTAGGGGAAAAGCTTCATGATATTGGATTTGGCATTGATATCCTACATAATGACACCAAAAGCACAGGCAATAAAAGGAAAAAACACATTAAAATGTACAACTTTTGTGCACAAAGGACACTAACAAGAGTGAAAAGGCAACCTATCATAGAATGGGAGAAAATAACCACAAATCACATATCTGCTAAGGAATTAATATCCAGAATATATAAAGAGCTCCTACAATTCAAAAATAAAAAGTCAAACAACCATTCAAAAAATGGATAAAGGGCTTGAATAGACATTTAAAGAATATATACAAATAGCCAAAAAGCACATGGAAAGATGCATAACATCACTGAACATTGGGGAATGCAGATCAAACCACAATGAGATACCACCTCACACCCATTAGAACGGCTATTCTTTTTTTTAAAAAAGTAATGTGAAGTTGGAGCCCTCTGCACTGTTGGTAGGAATGTAAGATGGTGCAGCCACTGTGGATAGTATGGAGGTTCCTCAAAAATTTAAACATAGAATTACCACATCATCCACCACTCCCGGGTACACAACCAAAAGAATTGAAAGCAGAAACTTGAAGATATATTTATCTGTGCACCCACCTTCACAGCAGCATTACTCACAATGGCTGACAAATGAATGAATGAGCAACATGTGGTACAGGTGTATAATGGAATATTATTCAGTTTTAAAAAGGAAAATCTGACAAATGCTGCAATATGGATTAACCTTGAAGATACTACACTGAGTGAAATAAGCCAGTCACAAAAAGACAAATACTGTGGTGTCATTTATATGAGGTCCCTAGAGTCATCGAATTCAGAGACAGGAAGTAGATGGTAGGTTCCAGGGCTGGGCACAGGGATGGGGAGTTAGTGTTTCATGGGGGCAGAATTTCTTTTTGGGAAGATTGAAAAGTTCTGGAGATGATATAGGTGACAGCTACACAATGTGAATGTGCTCAATACCAATGAACACTTAAAAATAGTTAAAATATAAATTTTATGTTCTGTATATTTTACCCCCCCCCATACACACACACACACACACACGTAAGAATCACCACCTTTACCTATTTATCCACCAGATATGTATGTTCCCACTCTTAAAGGCAGGCATGGGCCAGCTTCCTGGAGGCTCAAGTCTGAGGTCAGACACTGATCAAAAAATCACATGCACACACTCGCACACGTGCACTCGTATACTCATGCACACTCACATGTGCATGCATAAGTCCACACTGCACTTAAGTGCTAGAGAAGCAGCAAACTCCAAGCTGGCTCCAGGGCCATCTGCCATGTGGTGTGAGGGGCTGGGTATGAGGGCACACACCACCCAGCTCCTCAGGTCCCTGCCTTGTGGGCACCTTGTCAGAGGGAACAGGGGAAGACCCAGCAGGGACTCCATGGGGACAGACTCAGCCACACAGCAGGCAGAACGGATCTGACCTCTGCTCTACCTGCAACCCTCTCCCTCCCCAGGTGAGACATCTCTGCCAGCTTTGGGCCCTGGTGGTGACACCCCCCCCTCCTCTATCCCGACCCCCACCTGCTCCCCTCCTTGGCCAGATTCACCTAGACTGGGACAGGTGACTCTCCCAGCTGGCAAAGGTGACTTCAGTGGTGATCTGGGTAGCGGCCAAGGTCAGGTGTCCTGACTGCTCTTCATGAAGAACTGAGCGAGAACTACAGGAGTCTTGGGCAGATTGTTCATTTGTCCGAAAGTCAAATTAGGAGCTGGGTCAACACATGTTCAAATGGCAAGAGAGGACGTCATGAGAGCACGTGACCGGGGGCAGTGACCAGAGGACAGGGATGGGGGATGGAGATAGGGGACTTGGGACTGAGGATAGGCGACGGGGGTGGGGTGAAGGATGAGGGAGGAGTTATGGGGAAAAGGGAAGGGGACCAGGGGACAGGGACTGGGTACAGTGGTGGCCTCAGCAGCTTGCCTGGCTTAGGCTCCATGACTGCCAGGCCAGGCCAGCTGCCGCCAGTGCTTCCTCTCTTATCCCAACACCTGACTCCAAGTGGACCAGGTGCAGCTTGAGCAAAGCAACGTGATGAATGTAACGCTGCAAAAGTCTGTTTCTACTAGAGTGTTGTTGCCTCTCCACCACTGTCCCTGGTTTCTCAGTAGCTGATGTAAATTCCATGATGGCAAGTCAGAACGAGGTGGCTGGAGTCCCTGAGGTGTGCCTACACTGCCCCCACGTGGCAGACTGACTGCTTGTGGGCTGCATTTGGTGTCCTTTACCTTCTGGTCCTTCTGCCAGGGCTTGCTCACCACCCTTCAGGTAGCCCTGCCCTCCAGCAGGACCTCTTCCCTCCTCCCAAAGCTGACCTGCCTCTCTGGCCTTCCAGAGAGCAGGCTCGTGTTCCCCCACCCGAGCCCTCAGTGGCTGCCCAACACCTCCCCATTAACCATCCCCCACGTCCCCCCGTGTCCCCCACTGGCCAAAACCTTTCACTCCCACTGAGAGGTCTGTGCCACACACCTGACCATAGTACCAAATACCTGAGACTATCTACCACAAACTTGGGCACATCTGTATCTTACCTGACAGTATCACCACATACCTGTACCTTACCTGAGTATCAGCACCTGAGCACATCTGTACCATGCCTGAGTATTGGTATCACAAACCTGAGCAAATCTGTTCCTTACCTGATAGTATCTATACTGCACACCTGAGCACATCTGTAGCATACCTGATAGTATCTTCACCACACACCTGTACCTTACCTGAGTATCTGCATCATACACCTGAGCACACCTGTACCTTACATGAATCTGCACCATACACCTGTTGAGTTGCTGAGAAGCCCACACTATTTTCATACAGGAACTGCTCTCTCTGCCAATGAGGGAAGATGAGACCTTAACTCACCTACAATCCGATCTTCTCTTTTTTTTTTTTTTTTAATATATTTTATTGATTTTTTACAGAGAGGAAGGGAGAGAGATAGAGAGTCAGAAACATCGATGAGAGAGAAACATCGATCAGCCGCCTCCTGCACATCCCCCACCGGGGATGTGCCCGCAACCCAGGTACATGCCCTTGACTGGAATCGAACCTGGGACCTTTCAGTCCACAGGCCGACGCTCTATCCACTGAGCCAAACCGGTTTCGGCCGATCTTCTCTTTTTAAGTGTCAGTCTCCCCTTCCCTAATCCCATTTGACATCATACAATCTCCTCAGTGGCTGGTACAGTGTGAGAACAGGTCTCTCAGCATCCAGCCTGTATGGCATCGAGTGATCCTTGAAGATTAAACCCGTGTACCTGGGGGAAGGTGTCTTACCAAGGCCTTGAACTGCCATTGCTCCAAGACCAGCTCGAGGAGTCTCCAGTTTCCTGGGAGTCAGGCTGAATCCAGGGCCCAAGGCGCCGCAGGTGCAGGGCAGGTGGGGGAAGTGGGTGGACTGGGAAAGCCAGCATTTGGAGGATGAAGCACAGAGCACAGTGAGGCTAGGCTAGTGGTGATGCCTGCTGCCCCACTCTAAGCTTGGGGTCTTTACAGGCCTGGGATCAAGGGAGCAATGGGAGTGGTGTCATCCACAGGCACCTCCAGTGGCCCTAGTGTGTGGCACGGGAATGGGGACAGGGAAGCAGCAGAAGTTACTGGTGCAGGGGGTGTGGGTATGGGATTAGATGGAGATGTTGAATCCAACGTGTTCGTGAGAACCCAAGAAGTCACCTGAGCACCTGGAAGTGTGGGGTTCACCAAGTGGGTTCTAGGGTCTGAAGGCCACCTGTAGTTGCAAATTTGGGGTTCGGGGTCAGGGGATTGACATCACTAAAGTAGAACTTGGGGTCATGTGCTGGTGCTGTGTCACGAGTGTCGACATCCAGAGAGGCACCCAACGTGAAAAGGAGTGGAAATCCTCAGAGACCCCTGTGGACCCTCCTGCACTGAGCTCACAAGGACAGTCTTCAAGCCCCACAGATTCTCATCAGTGATGTCCTCATCCCTCCATCAAACACCACAGATAAGAAACCCACACCCTTCCCAGGTACCCATGTCCCCAACCAGCAAGGCGCCCAATCACGGACACGCAGGGCCACCCAATTTCTGACAACCATCCAGAACCCAAATATCCGCACAATGCCCCCCAAATTCTGGTTTGGGAAGCACACTTAAAAGGGGGGAGTGCCCTGGCCAGTGTGGTTCAGTTGGTTGAGCACTGTCCCATGAACTGAGAGGTCACCAGTTCAATTCCCGGTGAGGGCACATACCCAGGTTATGGGCTCGATCCCCAGTAGGAGGCAATCGATTGATGTTTCTCACAACCATGTTTTACTTTTACTCTCTCTCCTTTCTTCTCTAAAAAATTAATAAAAACATATTTTAAAAGGGGGGGAAGGGCAGAAACAGCCTAAAGCAATTCCACAAGTGGTAGGGCCACGGGGTCATGGGCTGTCAGATCACACACTCACTTCACTTTCATGTTTGAAAACAGACGATAACAGGGCAGACTTAATCATTAGTAAATGACAAAAACACGCCTCTAAACTACATTTGGATTTTTATGTTCAAAGTTGTTCTATGAAATTTAAACACACTCCTGTAAGAGGACCAATTATATCTACGCATTTCCACAAGTGAGTCATGCGGACCACCGAAAATGACCTCAAGGTGTCCAGAGCCCCTTGAAGCTCCCCTCATGAGCACATCAGAGATGGCCTGGGACAAGGGGTATATTGCTTTATTGCATACCTTGCATATTCAAATGAATACAATAAACCCCTTTTAAAAAGTAAGGCACATGAAAAGCCTTCTGTGCAAGTTCTGTATTATTTTAAAATTCCTATTGGCTAATAAAGTATTTCCACTATAGAATTGGAGCTACATAGAAAAGCACATGATAAATGTTTGACATGCAGAATACCTGAAACATTATTATATCTTACCTCATGGCACAATTAAACAGTCCCAAATCAAATGTCTGTATCTGAATAACAGTATGACTATTGTTACAACTGCAAAAATGTTAATCAGA
Organism: Myotis yumanensis; assembly: GCF_028538775.1. Taxonomy (NCBI): domain Eukaryota; kingdom Metazoa; phylum Chordata; class Mammalia; order Chiroptera; family Vespertilionidae; genus Myotis; species Myotis yumanensis. The sequence continues at coordinate 29,261,400 of NW_027223755.1, forward strand.
TTATCCACATATGTACAGTTGGGTCCCCAAATATTAACTATATAAAGACAACTGCATTTGTGCTCCGTTTCACTAACGGTAAGAGATTTGGCATTTTCAGTCTTTTTTTTCCGTAAGTCGTGTTGCTATTTATAAAAGGCCAGTGTTATACGATGCTGAAGACCATGGAGAGATACTGTTCATATGACACCTGAATCCAGCCATCCTGATCTGTATCGTAGCGTCTGAATATATCTGTCAGTCTCTGAGGAAGAAAACCACAGGCATTTAGATCTTGATATTAAAGGAACAGAATAAATTTGGCAAAAGACATTTAGGAACCCAATTTCAGCAGCACTCATGTTTCCACATTCCCTAACTGACGAAACCAGCATGGGGAGGCACATGTGGCGGATCCTTGTCTGATCCCAAGGCCCAGCAGGTGAGGGCCAGCGCACATCGGGCAAGGGCAGGTCTCCCTTCGCCAGCTCAGGGTCCATCCTGCCCCCCACATCCTCCTGTCTGCCGATCCCCCACCCCAGGGCTCCACCTTAATTTATTCATTAGCCTGACCATCCAAAGCAGGTCAGGAGCAGGAGCCCACCAGTACTCAAAGGCAGGGACAGTCAGGTCAGGGCTGCCCCAGAGGACAGGGCTGCAACCATAACAGATTCTGAAGAATTATAATGACAAGATAAGAAAACAACGCCCAGGTTCATGATGGCCTTGGTGCCCAGCCAGCTGCCCAGGGCGGGGCCTGGAGAAAGGCTGAGCCTGGCCATGTGGGCTGTGCCTGCCAGTTTCCTCAGGGCTCCCTCGGTATCAGCCAGGAGCATCCCAGCATGTGTGCAAGACAGTGGCAGAGACCACCAGTGGCACTTAACTCTGGCTTGAAGAACAATGGGCAATCTTTCTTTTTCCTTTTGATTTTTTTTAATTTATTGATTTTAGATCAGGGGTGGGCAAACTTTTTGACTCGAGGGCCACAATGGGTTCTTAAACTGGACCGGAGGACCGGAACAAAAGCATGGATGGACTGTTTGTGTGAACTAATATAAATTCAAAGTAAACATCATTACATAAAAGGGTACGGTCTTTTTTTTTTTTTTTTTTTTTAGTTTTATTCATTTCAAACGGGCCGGATCTGGCCCGCGGGCCATAGTTTGACCACGCTGTTTTAGATAGAGAGGAAAGGAGGGAGGGAGGGAGAGAAAGAAAAAAAGAGAAAGAGGAAGAGAGAGAAAGAAACATGAATTTGTTGTTTCACTTATTTATGCATTCACTGGTTGATTCTTATATGTGCCCTGACAAAGAATCGAACACACAACTCTGGCATATCAGGACGACACTCTAGCCAACTGAGCTACCGGGCAGGTCTGGGCAATCTTTCTTTATGTTTTAATTGTATTTTTCCAAGATTTCTACAAATTTTCATGTTATTTTATCAGAAACAATTTTGAAAAGCCTTTTCCTTTTCGAAAAGAGGCAGAAAGAGGAATATATTTTCAAAGCTTTTTGCTTGTGGCCTGCAGTTTTCTTTTCGATGCCCCACCTCTTTCCAGCATTCAGGGTCATTCTGGAAGGGTGGGTGGGACTAGAAACTGGCAATGAGGCCCTAGGCATAGCTGGAAGCCTGCCTGGAAGCAGTGGCTGGCCCGTCCTCAACCCCCGGGGAGCTTGGGGGGGTGGGTGGGTGTGGATTCATCGTATCACCCCAGCTGCTGAGCCTACCAGTATATGCAGTAACCTTTGCTTAGGCAGAAATACAAAGGTGAGATGTTTACTACGGGCCATAACCTCAAATGAAAGTCCTTATTCTAAAGCAAATCAGATACAGACCCTAATGAGATTTTACACTACACCTTTCCTAGGGTGTTCAAACTGCTAACACGTCACCCAGCCGCACAGACCCCGAGGCAGAACGAGGTCAGGCTCTCCCGTCCCAGAGATCTGAAGCGTAAGAGTTAACAAACCTGGATCTGGAGAGACCAACCCACCAGATTCACTGGTAAAGAAATCAGAAAAACTTCACTTTTGACTGACCTATCATTTGAACAGGAAAATTTAAAAATGTGAGAATGTTTTCAAAAATTCCAAATTACATTAAAAAACCTCATGCTGTTCAGTGGATCCTAAAGCTGACAAGATGGAACCTCAACTTGGATTCAAGTTGCAATGACTTATCTTCTAGAAATGGGCTCTACTGAAATATTAATGGAAAAACACTCTTTCCCCTAAGTGGGATTTACTCCAGAATAATGCCGGGTGGGGGTTACAGTTATTGTAATTCAATGGCCATGGGTGATAATGTTGAATCTGAGAGATTGGGTTCATTTTACTGTTGTCTCTACTACTGTTATTTTGGGGGGAAATTTGTCATAATAAAAATTTTTAAAGATATAAGTTTATTAGTTCTAAAGCTTAAAATATATGGAACTCGGATCCCTACCTAGAAACAGGAGCAGGACCTAGAAACAGGGTGGGAACAGCAGCACAGGATCGATTACTCTTCTGTCTTAAGAGGGCGTCTCTGGGTGAGCTCGTTAAGCTCTGCACTTAGTTCTCTTGGAGGGAAAGGGTGAGGCCGTAGGATGGACATCTCAGAAAGGTGTGGGGAAATGGGACGGGCAGCGGTCAGCAACTCAAGAGTTCCACCAACACCGCACAAGGACCCAAGGGCTTGGAGCCAGGTTGGGGACTTAGAGCTCACCTCACACAGGTAGGCAGGACAGAGGCAAGGCCACATGCAAAGTTTACCCATTTACTCAGAATGAAAATACAACAAAAATAGCAGAGTAAACAAGTAAATAACCCACTGTTCATGGGAAAACAAGCTCTTCTGAATGGACTGCTTTATAATATTTGCAGGGGGAGGAAGAGCACCACTGTTTACACCTCAGTGTAACAGAAAAACATAGATACTTCTCCAAAGACAAGACTAACTTTTAGAAGATCCAGGAACTAATTTTATATGTGTCTGACTCCATTAAATCCCAAATTCCAGAATGGCCCTTCCCTCTCTCTCCTCGGAGCCCAATTACCTGCAAGACGATGCAGCCCTGGATGAAGTCGTCAAAGGCGATCTGTCCCCGTCCTTGTCTGTCAAACTTGCGGATGAGGATGTCATGAAACTGGTCAGAGAGCCGGTAGCCTTGAAAGGGAATCAGAGTAAACAGCGTGCCAGGAGAGGGCACTTCCTCCAGTGCCCCGCTCGTCTCAGACACATGCCTCTTATCACAGCTCAGGATAAGCGGTCTGGGCTGGGGAGGGAACACACAGCACACATTTATTCCAACGCACTGTAAGCTACGCGAGTCACTCAGTGGTGACCACTGCTGGCAGGCCAGAGCATCTCCCTGGAGGGGGAGGAGTAACTGGAGGTAGGACCATACTAAGAGTTGAAGGATCCTGTGAACTCACTAGTTCGAAAGGTGGCTACCCTACAGACCACCCCACAGGGCAGCCAGGACCAGTTTCTTGAATGCAGCGCAGTGATCATTTTGAAAAGCCCTATAGCTAGCTGGAGCATGATCCCATACACCAGAAGGTTGTGGGTTCGATCCCCAGTCAAGGCACTCATGGGAGGCAACTGATCAATATTTCCCTGTCACTTTGATGTTTTCTCTCTCCCTCTCCCTTCCTCTCTCTAAAATCAATGAAAACATATCTTCTGGTGAGGATTTTTTTTAAAGCCCTTTACCAACAGATTTTATTACATTTATTAACCTAGACATGAAAGTTCTGAATAATTCAGCTGCCCTGGGTTAACTCATCACTAGAGAATCTCATTTTGAAAGATAAAATATCACTGACATCTTCCAATTAAACAAAATGTAAGCCTAAGGAAACAGATTCAGTGATAGGTATTTCCCCATAGAAATGAACTGATTAGGAAATTGAACATTACAAGGAGTAAGGTAGCCTCACAAAGTTCAAAACCATTACAGGTTCATCCAATGTTACGCAGAGGGTCACCGATTCTGTTTTCAATTTACAAATGTGTCTTGAAAAGATCTCCAGCAGGAAGGTGGCTCTGAAGACGGGGGACACCCCTGGGGGCCAACTAAACCAGGACACTTACTGCCTTCCCCTTCCTCCCCTCGTCATCCCTCCCACTACCTGTATGACCACGGTATCCTTACTTAGTCAGGAGACAAGATCCAGGTGCCAAAATATTTTTACTGATTTTCAGTCTTGCTGCAGTCTTTGCAAGGAAATGTACACCCACTGTCTGAGTGAATTTCACAGTTAATTACCTGTATGAACACTTAACACTTTACTGGAAAAGATTCAAACATGCAAGCATGTGATGGTACCTTTCTGAGTGGCCAGTGTGCTCTGCACGCCTGTGACTTACATCCAGGGCCCCCCTCCCTGCAAGCTGAGTAGAAGACAGGATGCCCGACTTAGTCAGAAAGCGACAGCTGCCACTCCTCCTGCCCCTCTGATTCTCATCTCCTCACACCAGCACCTGTGCCTGTGGTCAGGTAAGACCGGCCAAGGCTTGTGAGGGCTGAACTTAGGACACAGTGACAAGGCCGTGCCCATTCAGGGTGCAATGGTCTCCTGGCCGACTGGAAGGACAGATAAGATAGTAACAATGACACAGTAACTCCACAACCCACGACAAGGGAAGCGACTTGTGTCACCGCTGGCATTAACTCCCAGTGTCCCTGGTCCTCAATATTACTGCAGGGAAAACAAAAGTGAAGGAAGTCAGGCTAGAAAAATAAATGATGTACAAGCCATGGAAAGAGTATTTCTCCGAGAGGCCAAAATCTGGGAGCAGTCAGTTCTCTACGAGGTCCTTCCAGTGAAAACCCAAGTAACAATAACTAAAAGGAGGTGCCCTCTGCTCATGGCCCTGCCCCCACAGCCTGGGGCCCTGGTCGGGACTGGCCGCCCTTCAAACCTGGAGTGCTGGCACAGTGCCTCACCCTGACCTGTGGCTGAGCACCTTTCTGCTTTAGCATAAAATGGGGGGGGAAGGGGGGGGTGGAATGCAGCAAAAAGATGGAAACCAGTGATAAGTTCAAGGTTCATTACATTTTCACAAAGTTTTCATAATAAACACTGCACTGGCTCAGTGGCTGCCAGGGCAGCGCGGAGGAAAGGGGAGTTGGGCCCCACGGAGCTGCCCCTGAGGCCTGTAGTGCTGAGTAAACTCCACCTCGCGCTGGCGAGAGTGAGGGCTGGGCCTCGTGCACCTTCTCCTTTCCACATCTCTGTTCATGGCATATAGCACCTACTAATAAAAATTTTTAAATGAATGGACTATCAAATCCAGAATGTGTGCTAGTCAGTCACACAGCGTTGCCAAGGTTGGCCTGGACACCCCCATGGAGCTGACAAAGGTCAGAGGGCACCGAAGTGCTCAACCCCGACTACTTCAAGCCTCTGCTGAGCTAAAATCATCCCCCTCTGACCCCAAGGCAAGATACTTATTCTTAGGGGTCAAGACTGAAGGGAACTTTTTGCTTCTGTGGCACATTTCCTAAGTTACAACAGAAAATCTTCCAAAATAATCAACATGGGAAAATGATGACAATGTTCCTTTCACAGAAAACAAGGCTTTGGAGAAGCCCTTCACTGACCACCAGGGACCCGGTGGTCACAGCACTAACTAAAAAGAGGGCTCTGGGCCTCGCCAGGTTAGAAAATGCAGTTCTGTGTGCCATGATATACCTCGGGTCACAGGACTAGGAATCACTCCTAGGATCTGGGCTCCTCCCAAGTTCTCCCCAGCCTGCAGGCCCCTGGCTCCTTCCCTAGGCCCCCATCAGTCTCCCACCTAAGGGCAGAGCAAGGTTAGTTGCATTCTGAGTTCCAACTCTAAGAACCTGAGGGCCACGTCTTGCCCAAACTCTGACCACACCTAGTGAGCTCCAAAGAGTCTTCCTGTGCCATCAGACAGCCTCCACCTGGTACTATGTCTGAGCTCCGAAGGCAAGAAAAGAAAGCGACAGAAAGAGAAGACAGTCATAAAGTACATGACCAGAGAAAAAATGGAGCGGGCAAGACCATGTTAACCATATTATAAAACTCGAAGCACCTAGAAAATAGTACATTATAATCTGTTTTATTTTCTTCGGGAAGGCATTTATAAGCAGCCTTTTAAGAAAAACATAGGTGGGGTTTTGTAATATGGGCCCAGTGAACACTGAGCCAAGTAAAATTGTCTCAAATTAGAATCTCAGTGTAACTTCAAACCTTGAACAAGACCCCAACATTTCAGTTTTTCCTCTACAAAAAAATCCCAACTTCCCTCAGATCCATCAGAGGCCTGCTGACCTACTCTGGAAAGGTACCATGTGCACACTCCTCACGGCACGGCACACGCACACCCTGACACGCACTTGAGAATGGGAGCTCGCGCTGACTTTAATGTTCTACCTGAGGCCCTCGATATGCGCTAGAGCTTAGGGAATCATCACTTATGGGTATTTTATCATCTTTCTGAGTATTTCGATGTTTCATGAAATATATGCCACCCTACACTATTTTTTTCACTTACTTTAAATTGTTTCAAAGCTACATTCTCAATGTGCTTGTGATGTCATTTCAATTCACAAAAGATAAACGATTGCATAGCCCCTATCTCATTTTGGATGAAAAACTGCATTTAAAAGATGCATAAAAGTCTCCTCCAATAATAACAAAAATTTCACAGAGACTGGGTTAAAAAATCAGTAAGTTGAACAAAGTAAAAGAACTTCAATAGTACCTAGGTTCCAAAATGAAACATGCTACACAATCAAGGTAAGTGAATTACCAAAACCTGAAAGTGCTTGCTTGAGCTCGTTCTTGTCAATCATCCCCGAGTTGTCCCTGTCGTAGGTGCGGAAGACATTCTGCCAGTCCGTGATGTACTTCCAGACGCCCGTGAACTCGCTGAAGTTCACACCAGCCTTGTTCTCACGGTCAAACATTGCTGAGGAAAAAAGGAGCATAAGTGGTGCCCAATGAATGGAATCTCGATGTTAATCAGCAAGAAGCACAGCCGCAGCAGTTACCTCCCCAGCATGGACTCAGCCAGCAGAGCCCTGAGTGCTGCTAATCATGTTCATTGGCTGAGTCAGGGGCAAGATCAGCTCTGGTGGGGCAGGGGGCCTGTCACCCAGCCACAGCCCCCCATGAAAAGGAAAATGGAAGCAAAACACACTATTAGAGCCACAATAAAAAGGGTTCTTTACACTGAAGTAGGTTCTACAGAAGCACGACCACTTGCGGGTGCTCTGAAGATGCCAGAGCTAAGTGCCCCTTACTCCCAGCTCCTAGTTCTGGGCCTAGAACATGGGGCCCCCTCCATTTCCCAGAACCGACATCCTCCAGCGGAGGTCACTCAATGAGAAAGAGATTCTACTGGCTTTAATGTTTTCTTAGAACTGCCTTTCATTTTTTAAAATAATCATCCCAATTCCAGGTCCAAATACAAAAGAACTACCACTACACTTACATAAAATTGCAAAATGGCTGCCCTGGCTGGTGTAGTTCAGTGGCTAGAGAATTAGCCTGCACAACAGAGGGTCTCAGGTTCGATTCCCAGTCAAGTGCACATACCTGGATTGCAGGTCTGATCCCTGCCCCCAGTCAGGGCCCATGTGGGAGGCAACCAATTGATGTGATGTTTCTCTCTCTCTCCCCTCTCCCACCTCCCTTCCATTCTCTCTAAAATCAATGGGAAAAAAATATATCCTTACTCCTCGGGTGAGGATTTTTTAAAAATCTATTAAAAAATTTGCAAAATGGCTAAAATATATGATATAAAAACTGTCTGAATTATTGCCATAAAAAAATGATAAATCATTTGGTGTCTCTTCAGGCAAGGCGATGATGGAAGCCTATAGCCTGAATGCTCTCAGTCTGGTCAGAAGTACACTACATTCAGTGAAGCTTCATGTAATAAAAAATCTGGGGATGGCTCCAGTCAGTGGTTACACAGGATAAGGGCTGCGTGTGGGGCGTGCAGTCCGCTGTGTGCATGAAATTTTCAGGGTTGGAAGGAACGATCGGACGTCAATTGACAGTAAAGAGTCAGTGAGGGGACAGAAGGGCGGGATGAAGGCCCACACCTGACTGGAGTTCGGGGAGAATACGGCAGGAAGCACATGCTGCACCAGCAGCCCGCCCCTGTCTGCCTGCACAGGCAGGACACCGTCGCCCTTACTTACATATGATTGACCTGACAGTCACAGGATTAAATGGAGTCCAGGTGCCTGAAAACAAACAGGAACTAAAGTAAGAGAGAGCGATTTGTACCTTCATTGATTTTTACACTCAGTAAAAACAAAGTCAAAAAATGTTTTTAATGTGGGGAAAGCAGTATCTCTGCCCATCCCCCACTTGTATAAAAAGAACCCTTTTTATAATACACACATACACACACACACACACACACACACACACACACCTGTTTCAGTTCTGGGTGGGACACAGAGAGCCACTCCCGACCTTTGAGCTGCAGAGGGCTGGAGAGTCTGCAGGTGCCATGCCTCACACTCAGGGACACTGGGCCCTGCAGCACCTCCCAAGTGCCACTCCCACCCAACTCAAGGCTTGTGCAGGCTTCTCTCACCCTCACATGTAACCCTCCAAATGCATGCACACCCTCCACCCAACTCCTACCTCCCCTTTAAGCCTTGGGTGAAATGCTTCCTCAGGGAGCTTTCGCTGAATGCCCCACTCCAGGTCGCTAAAATAACTCCATATGCTCTGCCCACACCTCTGACTAACCCTTCAGACACCTGCAACGGCCATTACTCCAACAAGGCCAGTCCTCCCAAGAGAATAGGGGCCACCTGTCCCCGGGCATGACACACGAGTGCTGGACAGCACCTGTGTGCAGGAGTCACAGACCTTTGGGGGGAAGGTAGGCAGGAGTATGTACAGAAAGGTATGAGGAAAAGTCAGTATTATTGGAAACCAGTATAAAAAGAAAACTATGTTAGAGGAAAATTCCACATACAGGGGACTCTGACTGCTTCACCCATGCCTGCTGTCCCCTCCCTCCCTTAGTGGCTCCAGGCACTGAACTGGTTTTCACAGAAGATAACCCTTCACTGACCAGAAGCCAGAAACCACAGGCACCCACTGGAATCCCTTCCTTCTGCCCTGTTCCCTCCACCTGATGCAGACTAAGTGGCCATAGGGGAAGAGTTGTGAGTTTGGGCTAAACTGAGCTGACTATGGAGAGCTGGAGGGGTTTCAGAGATGAGGCTGCACCCACAGTCCATCCCAACTGCGCACATCAACCCCAGCCGTCAGCAAATGGCTTGGGGAACAAGTGTTAAACAAGAGCAGTACAAGTAAACTATTAAATAAGGCGGCAAACAGGCACTCTCCTGGTGAGTGCACAGATGGCGCACCTCAGAGAGGCAGGCGCAGGGGACCCAACTGTGCTGGGGAGCGGAGGATTGGAGGGTCTGGGGCTGAATCAAAGATGAGACCTGGAAGGTGGAGCCAAGGCTATAGACATCCATTCGTGCTTGTTAACCAAATGGGACCTAACTTTCTACAGCAGTGGTTCTCAACCTTGGCTGCACATTAGAATCACCTGGGAATCTTTTTTAAATCCTGATTTCTGGGCCTCATCCTCCGGAAATTCTGTTTCTTTGTTATGGGGTGGGGCTACAACATTAGCAACAAAGGAACAGAATTTCCGGAGGATGAAGCCCAGAAATCAGGATTTAAAAAAGATTCCCAGGTGATTCTAATGTGCAGCCAAGGTTGAGAACCACTGCTCTACAGAAACCAGGGGCAGTAACAACAGCCAACAGGTAATTGACTCCTTGTTGCGTGATAGTTCTGTGGCCTGGTTCCCAGGCAACATCAAAGCTTACCAAACCACAATGAAGCCTAAACAATGTGCAGACATTTTGCATTTTGGTTATATTAAGCATTAAATGCACCTGAGCGTCAGCCTGAAAACCTAAACAGGTTTCTGCAGGAAATCACACTGCAATGCCAAGAAAGCAATTCCAACAGCACTTGCTGAAGGCAGAGGACACATCTATAGGTGGGTTTTGTCCACAAGCCCTTCTCCTCCAGCGAGCCTCTATCCCAGGTTTCTTGGGCCAGCTGCAAATTCAAACATTCCCATCTGCTCCTCCCAGTAACCACCGTGTCCAGGAATAATTGAAGCAATAGATTTCCTGTCAGACTTTTCCATAGAAATGTAAGTTCACTGTATAAGTCTTGTCTCAACTTCATCTCAACCAAAGAAAATAGAAACACTATTATTTCCCCTGTAAGGTGAATACTCAACGTTTCACTGATAATTTGGGAACAGTACTAAAACCTTAAGAAGCAATGCTGCACGAATGATGTGCTTCCGGAACACGCTGCCATCTGCGGGGTGGTCGGTCAGTCATCATTGGGGGCTTCAGCATTTTCCCACTTAAACTCCAAATACATAAATGAGTTTAGGAATTTATATCTGCTCCCTTCTCAACAGGGGAAATCCCACTCTGCTCTGGGATAATATAATCTGTCTTTTTACTCTCCAAAGAGTTTTCTTTCTTGAAATTATGTCCTATTTACCAAAAATTTTGGTTGATGTAGACTTTAGAGATGGTGAAGGGTTAAGTCCTTATAACATCTTGCATAGGAACAACTGAAACACCCAAGTACTTGGAATCTTTTTTGGGGGAAACAGACTTCCCATCATCACTGGCGATCTCTGCGCTTCCCTACAGCAGACCCAGAGTCCAGCTGTCCTGGGCTGTTTTGCCAGAGGAACTTGTGAGGAGGGGGTGGAAGCACCACAGGGTCCAGATGCGGTTCAACACATGGTTTGCGAGGACTTTGGTGCCTCTTCAGGTTCAGCAAAATCCCACATTTCACCAGTCATCTTCAAATAGCTACAACTGGAAATATGGCCTTTCTGAAAGGCCATCTGAAGACTGACCAACAGTACAATGCCTACACCCTTTGATCTGATAAATGCCCCTTCTAGAAACCTGTTCTATGAAACTCTGGGTCCAATCACTGCAGTAGTTACATTAATGAAAATGCAAACAATCCAAGTGTCTAAGGTGAACACTGTAAACTCCACTCCGGTAGATCCGACAGCGTCTTGCAGTTCTGGACCAGGCAGGGTGGGAGCTGGTGGAGATGGGCTTGGCTGGAGGGGAAAAGGGATCTCAACTTCCAGTCGTCCTGTTTTTACACCCAGAGACAGAGACCAGGAATGCTGTGACCTGCCCAAGTCCAACCCTCCTTGTTTCTATCTGAAACTCTGGTGGGTTTCTAGGAAGAGCAGATGTGACAGGCCGTACTGAGAGTCCCCAGACCTCTCTTGGGCTCAACAACTAGCTAGGATGACAACATTCATGGTCAGTTTGTTAGAGCAAAAGGACGGAGAGTAAGACCAGGAAAGGCATGAGGACAAGTCTGGGGGAGACCAGGCACTGCTTCCAGAGCCCCCCATGAACTCACACAGGACAAGAGCTGACGACACACATGAAGTGTTGTCCACCAGGGAAGCTCCCCTGAGCTTGGGAGCCCGGGGTTTCTTTTGGGGATCAGTCACGGAAGCTCCAGATGCCAAGAGAAGACAGGTGCTTGCCATCCCCAAACCCTCAGTGTGAATTATCCAAGCAGATGGATGCAATGCGCTCAAGGCCTTCAGTGGGCAAAACACTCTGAACAGTCAGAACATTCCAGAGGTAGCCATCATCCAACAGACCCTTCCTGGGAACGTGCAGGCTCTGAGTAACAGCCTGCTGAGTCAGCCTCACCCCCATGCAGGCAGATGGAGCTGGGAGGGAATCTCACTCCCTCTGCTGCGTCTGGGCAACAAGCACCATCACCCACGACACTGGGCTGGGGCAGGAGAGGGATGCAATGTAGGGGCTATCTGCTAGGATGGTCTCATTTCTTCAAATATGGGCTCCTCAAGATAGCTGGAACTCTATTTTGGTAAAAATACCTTAAAAACATGAATTACTATTTTTTATAGCATAGCTAAAAATGCCTCCTCAAAAAACATCAATATCTTATGTTAAAGCAAACCTTAAAGCACAAAAAGGGGACTAGAGCAAATTTAAAAAAAAAAACACCTAAAAGTCAAGATAGTTTGTGAAAGGTTATTTTAAAACGAAGGCACAAGAACAGCCTTCTCTCCCTTCAAACCCACTGACCACACACGTCCTGAGAGCAGTCATTTTTGGAGGCTTTTGTACAAAGGACTCAGTGTGTGGGACCTACAAAAGCCCTTTTCCAAGGTGGTTTCAGCTCGACTTTAACAGAGAGCATGCCAAACCACAGGTCTAACTAAAGTGAGAGGCTATGCTGTTCTGTAATTTGTTTCCCACCAGCAATAAACTAATAAAAATGATTTTCTGAAATAGCCCAAAGTCTAGTTCTAATATGAAAACAAAAGCCCATTCCTGCCCTAACCAGTCTGGCTCAGTGGATAGAGCGTTGGCCTGCGGACCAAAGGGTCCCAGGTTCGATTCAGGTCAAGGGCATGTACCTTGGTTGCGGGCACATCCCCAGTAGGGGGTTTGCAGGAGGCAGCTGATCGATGTTTCTCACTCATCGATGTTTCTAACTCTCTAGTCCTCTCCTTTCCTCTCTGTAAAAATAAAACAACAAAAAAACAATAAAATATATATTTTAAAAAAAAGCCCATTCCTGGGAGAAAAATCAAAACTGAAAATAACTTCTATTGTATCGGCTACAGGAACTCAAGGAGGAGTGAAAAGAACCGACGTTGTCTACCCAGTAACCCGCTGGCCCTCATTTAGGAGACAGCTACAAAAATGTTTATAGGAGCAGGAGAGAAAGAAACACATAAAAGAAAAAGAAATGCTGTTCAAAGGGGGCACCCACTGATGTGGGAGGAAAGGGGTTTGAAGACTGGTGGGATGGGTGGAGTCCACCTCACAGCCAGGAGAGGCCGGCACTCTAAACAGAAGGAGCAGAGACTCGAGGCACTAGAAGCATTAGGTGGTCACCTACATGAGAGACAGGTGGGAAAGCACCAGGCTCAGCGAGGGCCTGACTGAGCAGTAAACCTGAGATGGAAGTGAGCCGCAGCCCTGCTCTGCACCAGCGCTGTGCCCACGTGTAGTGGATGTTCAGTAGGTGATAACCATCATCATCACAGTCATTATGAAAAGAAAAGCCATCAAAGACTCCAGCTGGCTCTATGGCCAGTAACAGTGGCAGTAACACCACTATTCCTCATCCCAGCAACAACACTGAGGCCTTGCTTTGTGCCAGGCTCACACCAGTGTTCTGCATGCATTTTCTTGATTTACCGGCCCATTAACTGTGGGACACAGATCCAGAAAGGTCAAGTCCTTGCTCAAGGCCACATTCCTAGAACTGGTAAAGCCAGGACTTGAATCCAAGCAGGCTGACCCCGTGACCCCATCGAGCCCACCCCTTCCAGCAATTTAGAGTATTTGACCATCACTCTCAATTAAACAGATTTCACACAAATCTGGGCCGCACTCTCAAAACTTATAGCAAATGAACAAAAGGAGATGTCCAAATGGATCACAAATCAGCCCTCACTCACTGCAAAAAAGCTCAAAAGAAAAGCCTTAGCCAGTAGGGCACTCTCACTGTGGTGGACAACATTTGTAACATCTGATCACAATTAACATATGATGTGAAGAAATCACCCATTTTGGTCAACACTTAGGAAGTTTTAACCCAGGATTTGCCAGACTGTAGCCTGCTGGTTTGCAGTGCTCTGGATATCTCTCTAGTTAACCCTGTCTTCTACTGGGCTAGTGTAACTCTAATAGTACTTCCCCAATTAATCAAGTTGAAATGGGCAAGAACTCAACTCCATGGAGAGCTGGCAACACACCACCCACAAGGGCTGTAACCCTCATCCCTAGCTGAATGCCTATAATTCTGCCACTGACAAGACCACCTCCACACAGTCCGGTGGCCTCTGGGACCTTTGTAATCCTCTCCATAAAGGTTGCAAAGATTACCTAAGAAATTCAATGATCTTCAAGACACCTGAAGGACATCTGTAGAAAGCTAAACTTCCTATCCCTCCCAAAAACCTACCCTCCAACCCGAGTTTCTCAACCAGCGTTTCCCTCTGCTCATCCACACAGTTGTTCCGAAAGGCATTTGGAGTGGCACTGACAACAACCAAGAAACCGCTTGGCAAAATAAATCAGAAGCACCTCCACCACGTGCCAATAACAGGTGTGTCAGGCTTGCAGTGCAGAAGTCCTGGTGGCCAGGTCCCACTCACCATTGGAGAGTGCTTGCTGAAGCTCATTGTCGGATATCACCCCGCTTCTGTCTTTATCAACCCTACAAAATGAAGACCAATTCAGCTGGTGATTAACAGGGTATGAAAAGCAAAACATGGCAAGCACAAACGTTTACCCCCACTGACCATCCTGCATTAATTCTGGTATGTTCCTTCCTCCCACTTTGTTCTGCTGGGGATTAAGTAGGCTCTGGAGCTCCTTCACCCCGCTCCTTCACTCCACCTGCCCAAGCCCACGTCGGTTCTCCCCGAAGTGGCCTAGCCATTTTTTCACTCTCGTTTTCCTTTCCCAGGTCTTTCTCTTTGATTATCCCTTGACCTGAGTTATGCCTGCACCGGTTTCTCTCTTGCTCCTTTCTTCAATCAAGTCATTCCGTGACTATGAGTCACTCACTTTTCCTCATTCATTCACCGGAAGGACGGCCATGGTCAGAAGGAGCCCAGGTAAAAGATCACCTGTCCCGGCGGCCATCACGTTCCAGCTTCTTTCCTGTCTGCTGGCATTTTAATAGCGCTGGAGCAGAGACTTGTTTCTGTTTATCTAAAACTAGCATCGCCAGGAGACTGTCCCGGAGGAGCAAGAACCCGCCCCTCAACTGCGGGCACTCGGCTGTTAGGGGGTAGGGAGTGAAGGCAGAGCTCCAGGGAGTCCACGGAAGGCGCCACACCTCGGGAGGGGCCGGTGCGAAGGAGGGGCCCGCGGCGAGGGAGAAGCCCTGAGACAAAATGGGACACAGGGCGTGGGACAGGAGGGGAGTGAGCAGAGCGGAGGCCTTGGGAAAAGTGGGGGGGGGGGGGGGGGGAGAATGGGGCAGGAGGCCAGGGGAAGGCTGGGGGAGGCGGAGCAGAGACCGGGAGACACGGGGAAGAGGAGAAGGTGGAAAATGGAGCAGGAGACTGCGGAGAGGCCGGGGGTGGCCCGAGTGCAGTCTGGAGGGGGGGATGGGGCAGGAGGCCGGGAAGAGGAGCGGAAGCCGGCGGACTCCCCTAAGTGCCCGCGCGCCCGATCTCACCTCTGGAAGACATTCCACAGGAAGCTCTGGTCCGGCAGCGCCGCGCCCACCGGTGGGCCGGGGCTTGGGCCGGTCCCGGGGCCCGGGCGGTAGGGGTAAGCGGCCATGGGCCCAGGGGTGCGGCTAGAATGGGGAGTCAGAGGCGACACGGAACGCCTCGGGGTAGCTCCACTTCCGCCTCTACTGGGGGTGTGGCCTACAGTTACGTCACTTCTGGTGGAAACAGGAAGTGCGAGTCCCGGGGAAGGTCACGCTGCCAATCCCTTCGCGACCCCGTTGCCAGGCAACGCCAGAGTCAAGCCGCTCTGGGCGCCAGCGGCCTCTGGGTACCGCTTGCGTCAGTCTTGCAGAGCGCTCATGAGGGGAGGAAGGGGCTCCGCTTGGGCACGTTTAATTCCTGCACCCAAAAAAGGCGTGAAAGCGTAGGATATCGAGGGGGAGAACGTGTGTGGGATACCCTTGCGCTTCTCAGGGTTTTCCAGTCCCTGTCCCCGCCCGCTTCCTCAGGTCGGGTCACCGCGCGCTCTTCCGGGCCTCACCAGCGGCTCTCCAGAGCCTGCGTACCCGGGAACCCTCACGCTCCCGGCCGGGCTTCTCCCCTTCTCCCGTACGACCTCAACTGGACGGTGGTACGACTCGGAGCGTTTTTAGCGAGGTCCCCGCTTAAGGGCACTCGCGTCCCCGTTCTGTGCGCCAGCCTCGCCCCTCCCACCCAGGTCCGGACTCTGAATTCGTTCCAGTGCTTCCGTAGACTTCCAGCTTCGCAGGTTTTTAAATTCTTGACTCAGTGATGGCTGACTTGTTTCATCCTCAGAGCTGGGAAGCATTTCTTACCAGAGCGCGGAGGGACCAGGAGCCAAGGACGTGGCGCTTTATCGGAGGCACCTGAGACTTTGCTCCCTGTGGACAGGAATCCATTATTCAGCACCCTGGGCACAGCTGCAGCTCATTCTCCTAACTGTTACCCTCTGTCCCACTTAACACAAGGCTACACGCTGGAGAGTTCCTTCAAATCCTACAAAGAAATTAAGATATTGTGTGCCTTTGGCAGCCACCTAAGGCAGCGGTTCTCAACCTGTGGGTCGCGACCCCTTTGGCGGTCGAAGGACCCTTTCACAGGGGTCGCCTAAGACCATCCTGCATATCAGATATTTACGATTCATAACAGTAGCAACATTACAGTTATGAAGTAGCAACGAAAATAACTATGGTTGGGTCACAACATGAGGAACTGTATTTAAAGGGCCAGAAGGTTGAGAACCACTGAAGGTATTAATCCTCAAAACTCTTCAACAATGTGGATTTTTTCTGATTCAGTGAATTAAGTGGTTTCTAGTTTTCTCACATTCACATCACTTGTCAAATAGGCCTACCTTTGACTTTCCAGTCCAATTTGTAAGTGCTCCGGTACAGTATACATGGGGAAACTTCAGCAAGAAACGTCTGGGCGGCTGCAGAGGACCCCTGTCTCCCTCTCTCCAGCGTCACTGGCTCCACCAACCCTTGGCCAAGTCTCCAGCCTGGATTGGCACAGCCAACACCATCTGTGGGGCTTAGAAGGACCCCATTCTACTTTCTGTTTAGTTCTACGGGTGGGAAACGATTCGTTCGTGGTAAGAACCACTTACTGTAAGCTTACAATGAGCTAGATTCAGTGGTTCTCAACCTTCTGGCCCTTTAAATACAGTTCCTCATGTTATGACCCAACCATAAAATTATTTTCGTTGCTACTTCATAACTGTAATGTTGCTACTGTTATGAATCATAATGTAAATATCTGATATGCAGGATGGTCTTAGGCGACCCCTGTGAAAGGGTCGTTTGACAGCCAAAGGGGTCGCGACCCACAGGTTGAGAACCACTGAGCAAGAATCTACCCTAGTGTTCGTTGCTTTATGTAATCCTCATACCAGCACCTTGTAGAACTAAGGTCCACATTTTACTGAGAAAACCATGGCTGGCCTAAGGTCAAACAGGCAACTGATTCTACCTTCTCTTCCTGCATTACCTCAGTGGTGGCAAGACTGACCCTTAAAAGTGACAGTACTAGGAAATAAAGGTTTCTATAAAAATCACCCCTGCCCCATATATATTCACCAGTCTAGCCTGGTGCACTTGCAAACCAGGCAGCCTCAGTCCCTCCCATCACTGAAGCCCTGATCTCCAAGGAACCTCTGGCTCTGAGACGCTAAGTCTGAGCACTACATGTGGGTTGCACACCTGTGCTGCACTGCTCGGCACAACCAAGCCTTAAGGTCCTCACCATGGACCTTGGCTATTGCTGAGAGGTGTTGCCTGGGGTCCTGTCACCACATCACAAAGATGTACAGCACAGCACCAACAATGACCACCTTCTCCCAAATAGAAAGAGGCAGATCATCTGCCCCTGGTCCTCCTGACTCAGTCACTTAAAGTATTGATGCACTTGCCACTATCTCCTTGCCTATCTCGGGATTCAATTCCCTCCTAACCAGGTCTGGTCTAAGCTTTCCATTTAGATGGTGCTCCTGGATGGAGGAGGAAATAAACTGAAAGACAACACTGCTTTCTTCCCTACACTAACGTTGTCACACAAGTATCAAATCTCAGGCCAGGCTTTCCTTTTGGTCTAATTTCTCTGAGTTAATTGGGAAATGCCTCTTTTATTACTCTTAGAATTTTCGGAACATTGGCTTTATCTGGATGTTGGAATTCTTAACTTTCCACAGTCCACCCTCTTGTTCATTCTGTCTTTGGCATACAGTAAGTTCTCTATAAATATGTTAAACCAACGGATGACCAAATTTTGTATGTATCTTACCTTCACAGATTATCTGTCTTTTCTTATCAGTTGCACTGTGACATTTGCACAATGAATAACTTTTCTTTTTCAGTCTTTTCCCCTTTTACAGCCTCGGGTGTAAAATTCTAGGAGACAGAGTCCACCACACCCAGGCTTCTCCTTTGTTTTGCTTTGTCAGAATTCAGGAGGAAAGGAATACCCTACCACTTTTTGTCAGGCTTTTTACTGAAGTAGTCAATTTATCCAATATATGCTATTTTCTTAGATACTATCAAATGTATACATTAGCAGTGGCCAATAGAACTTTCTGCAATGATGGAATTGTTTTGTATATGCTGTCCAATATAGCAGCTACTGGGCACATATGGCTACTGAGCACTTGAAATGGATCAAGGTAGCTTGGAAACTTAATTTTAAGTATTATTTAATTTTAATGAACTTAAATGTAAATAGGCATGTGGTTATGGCTATTGCTATGGAAAGTGCAAGTCTGAATATTTTACTATATGTCTTACCTTTTTGTTTCTTTTAATCCATATTATAAATTATCCACATCATCTCTTTGGACAATATTCTATTTTCATTATATCTTGATATATATTTAGTTCTCTGGTTTGTCATCCCCCCTAGCACAGATGAGTTCATTTAGAAACTGTGAACACATTTTACAAACATTTCCAGTGTGAAATATTGTCCTGTGGCTCCTTAATTAGTGGAGTCTCATAGAAACTTACATACCCACTTGCTGGTGATTTTCTTGGTCTCAGAATACTCATGAAAGTAGTTTGAAGGTTTCTGGTTTAGAAGTAGCAGGCAGACACAAGGAAATCACCCGTTATTTCTTTGAAATCTAATTGGCCCTCTGTTATCCTTTCCTTTTCCATGGTTACCTGTGCTAGCTTTTAATTCATTGTCCTAACATTTAAATGTTGCTCCAAAGCCTGTACTAAAGCTTCCTCTTAGTTTACAAAATGCTCTGGCATATACTTTCTCATTACATCTGCTGGTTTGAATGAATCCTCCTGAGGTAGTCAGTTGTCTTTCTACCCATTTTCAATGACCTCCTTTAAAAAAAAAAATTGTTGAAAGTATTACATATGTCCCTCACCCTTGCCCCAATGACCCTCTCCAGCCCACCCCTGCACTCTGCCCCACACCTTCACCACCCTATAGTCTGTGTCCATGCGTTGATTGCATATATGCATACAAGGTCTTTGGTTGATTACCTCCCACCCACCAACTCTCCCCCGTCTTCGCTCCGAGATTGCACACTCTGTTCCATGTTTCCTTCCATGTCTCTGGATTCACTCCATCAGTTTATTTTGTTACTTAGATTCCACATATGAGTGAGATCATGTGATACTTGTCTTTCTCTGACTGACTTATTTCACTTAGCATGATACTCTCCAGGCCCCTCCATGCTGTCTCAAAGGGTAAGAGATTCTTCTTTTTTACTGCTGCACAGTATTCCATAGTATCCACTCATCTGCTGATGGGCACTTGGGCTGTTTCCAGATTTTAGCGATTGTAAATTGTGCTGCTATTAACATAGGGGTGCATATATCCTTTCTAATTAGTGTTTCCAGTTTCTTACGATATATACCTGGAAGTGGGATCACTGGGTCAAATGGCAGTTCCATATTTAATTTTTTGAGGAAACTCCATACTGTTTTCCATAATGGCTGCATCAGTCTGCATTGCCACCAGCAGTGTACTAGGTTCCCTTCCCTCCACATCCTCCCCAGCACTTGTAATTTGTTGATGGTAGCCATTCTGACAGGTGTGAGATGATACCTCGTTGTCATTTTAACTTGCATCTCTGATGATCAGTGACTTTGAGCATTTTTTCATACATCTCTTGGCCATTTGTGTCTATTTAGATCCTTTGCCCATTTTTAAATTGGATTGTTTGTCTTCCTTTAGTTAAGTTGTATGAGTTTCTTACATATTTTGGATATTAACCCTTTATCAGATGTATCATTGCCAAATATGTTCTCCCATATAGTAGGTTCCTTTTTCTTTTTTTTATAATATATTTTATTGATTTTTTACAGAGAGGAAGGGAGAGGGATAGAGAGTTAGAAATATCGATGAGAGAGAAACATTGATCAGCTGCCTCCTGCACACTCCCTACTGGGGATGTGCCCGCAACCAAGGTACATGCCCTTGACCGGAATCAAACCTGGGACCCTTCAATCCGCAGGCCGATGCTCTATCCACTGAGCCAAACTGGTTAGGGCTCCTTTTTCTTTTTGTAGATGGTTTCTTTTGCTGTGCAGAAGCTTTTTATTTTTTTAAAATACATTTTTATTGATTTCAGAAAGGGAGAGGGGAGAAATAGAAGCATCAATGATGAGAATCATCGATTGGCTGCATCCTGGGGATCGAGCCTGCAACCCAGGCATGTGCTCTTGACCGGAATCAAACCTGGGACTGTTCAGTCCTCAGGCCGATGCTCTATCCACAGAGCCAAACCAGCTAGGGCCCGAAGCTTTTTATTTTGATGTAGTCCCATTTGTTTATTTTCTCCTTAGTTTCCTTTCCCCTAGGAGATGTATCCATAAACATATTGTTAGGAGAGATGTCTGAGATTTTGCTGCCTATGGTTTCTTCTAGGATTTCTATGGTTTCCCAACTTACATTTAAGTTTCTTTATCCATTTTGAGTTTATTTTTGTGTATGGTGTAAGTTGGTGGTCTAGTTTCATTTTTTTGCATGTATCTGTCCAATTTTCCCAACACCACTTTTTGAAGAGACTGTCTTGACCCCATTTTATTGCTCTTGCCTCCTTTGTCAAATATTAATTGAACGTAATGGCTTGGGTCAATTTCTGGTGTCTCTGTTCTGTTCCATTGATCTATATGCCTGTTCTTGTGCCAGTACCAGGATATTTTGATTATGGTGGCTTTATAATATAACTTGCTATCTGGTATTTTAATTCCTCCAACTTTGTTTTTCTTTCTCAAGATTGCTGCAGCTATTTGGGGTCTTTTTTGGTTCCATATAAAATTTTGGAGTATGAGTTCTAGATTGGTGAACTATGCTGTTGGTATTTTAATAGGTATTGCATTGAATCTGTAGATTGCTTTGGGTAGCATGGACATTTTAATGATGTTAATTCTACCAATCCATGAACACGGTACATTCTTCCACTTGTTTATATCTTTCTCTATCTCTTTTTTCAATACCCTGTAGATTTCCTAGTACAAGTCTTTTACTTCCTTAGTTAAGTTTATTCCTAAGTATCTTAATCTTTTTGTTGCAATGGGATTTAGTTTCTCTTTCCGAGAATTCACTGTTAGTACATAAAAAAGCCACCGATTTTCGGGTGTTGATTTTGTATCCTGCTACATTGCCAAATTCATTTATTAAACCTAGTAGTTTTTTGGTGGAGTCTTTAGGGTTTTGTATGTATAATATCATGCCATCTGTGAATGAGAGTTTTACTTCCTTTTTTCCAATTTGGATGCCTTTATTTCTTTTTCTTCTTTATCACTATGGCTAGAACTTCCAGTTCTATGTCAAACAGGAGTGGTGAAAGTGGGCATCCCTGCCTCTTCTGGCACACCAACTATACGAATATTGTTGTTTCATGTTGTTCCACAGCTCTCTTAAGCTGTTCTACTGTTTTTTTAATTGTTTTTTTTCTTTTTGGTTCTCTGATCGATTTTTTTCTTCCCTGTCCTCTAACTCACTGATCTGACCCTCAGTTTCCCCTAATATACTGTGTATTCCTCCCAATGTGTTCTTTGTTTATGCTATCTTGTTCATTATTTCCATTTTCAGATTTACTGTATCTTTTCTCATGCTATTGAGCATCTTTACCAAGATTATTCTGAACTCCATGTCAGATAAATTTCTTAACTCCATTTATCTCTTCTTCTGGAGAATTCTCTTGTTCTTTCACTTGTTTTTTTTTGGTCTCCTCATTTTGGCTCTTCGGATTTGTGACTGTGTATTAGGTAGATCTGCTATGCCTCTCAACCTCTAGTACACGACAGTGTCAAACGCTGTTTCTAATTAGATCAGGCAAAGACTCAAGAACTTCAGTGGCTGCCTCTGTCTGCAGATTGATTGGATTCTATTTTGAGTAGTCTTCAGGCAGTCAACCCCAGGTATGGTGAGTTTTGTCAACAATGTGAAGCAATTGCTTCTGCCTGGAGGCTAATTGTTATTCTCAGTCTCTTAATGGGCCTCAGAAACTCCACACTGTGGGGCAAGGTGTTTTCCAATAGGGTGGGTCAACAGTCTTCCCCCCACGCAAAACCGATTGGATAGCAAATATCTTCGTGAGAAAGATGACCTCCACAGCATGAGGGAATGACTCAGCACAGGAAACTGAGGTGTCTGCCTTCTGAGCTTCAACACCAGAGCCCCCACCCTGGCTTCTGCTCACATAGCTCCAGTCCACTCTGCCCTCCCTCTGCCAGAGCACAAGGTGAGTGGCTGAACATGGAACTTTGTGTGTTGGCCCTTTCAAAGGGTGCCTGCATTTCCCAGCCTACTTTCTCTGGTAGACAGCAACCATGCTGGTTATCACAGCCATGTTATTTGGGCACCTTTCTCAGTTCTGGTGCTCTCTGCTTGGGGGCCCAGCTTGGAGGATTAGACCCAAGAGTTCTCAGTGGCAGCCCCCCACAGCTGAGATCGCTCTTCCCTGGAACTTCAGGTATCTATGGGTTCCCAGCCAGCCTTTCCTGCCTCTGTCCTTCCTACCAGTCTCTATGTGGTCTCCACTTTCTGGCCTTGGTTATCAGGGTTCTCTCCAGCTAGTCTTCAGTTGATTATTCAGGATGTGTTTGGGTTTTTTTTGTATTTTAGTTGTAATTCCAGTTTGGTCCTGGGAACATGTCTGTGTAGCATCCAGTTACTCCGCCACCATTTTTAATCTCCTCTCAATTACCTCCTTCATGTTTGTTGGACCACATCATTCTGTGAAGGTGGTTTTCAAAGTGTGGTCCTTGGACATGTTAGAAATGCAGGATCTACTGAAGTTCTGGGGGGCTAACGACCCCTCAATGTGATTCTGATGCACACTCAAGTTCCAGAACCACTGTATCAGGGATTGCAAAGTGGCGATGTTCAAATCCTATCATTCCTTTTATTTACAGGAAATCCTCTGTGAAGAACTTTCCCTAATCAACTAGGTTATTCTGGATTGCAGTTTATAGAGAAAAGGCAGGATAATTGTTCATTTTCCTTTAATTGTCCATTTTCAGTGTTAGGAGTTAGTGCCCTGGTTACTTCCAAGAGTGACAATTATGTTTTTGTTTGGTTGGTTTCGGCTGTTTTTATTTTTAAACTATTATACATTGTTTTTAGTATGTTCAGTGTTTCAATCAGATGTGATCATTATTATTGGCTAGCTTCCAGGCACCTGACATGGTTCCAGCAGTCTTTGATGGTGTCCTGGCTCTCTGAATTGAAAAAACATTTTAGGCTCATGTTGCAACTGCCCCCCGCTCCCCATTCCAGGAACCAGCAATTCTTCAAGGAGCCCTGGTTTCTTTCAGTGGGATATGATAAGCAGGTCACAATCCAGGTGCTTGGGGTGTCCACTGTTACTAGGGCAGAGCTAGGAAATGTATATTTTTTAAAAGAACAAAGAAAAGGATGAGTTGACACTTATTTCTGTGCCAAATTTAGTATTACAGGGTTTTCACCTGTTTTTGAACATTTTCTTTCTTAAAAAAAAATTTAGTTTTAACATTAACATTAGTTATGAGCTTTAACCCACACTATACAATTTCAAAAGATAAATACCAACATTACTACCAATAATGAGATTACTGATTGAAATTTAGGATTTCTTAGTGGCTCTATTGTAGTTAGATTAATTTACTAAAATTGTAGACTCAATGAACCTTGAAATAATGTTCTCCTCTCCTCTGTGTGACTGTCACAGCTGGATTTGCAGTTGGGTTGCAGACACTTGATGCTGTCCCTCAGCACTCAGCCCTTAGCTTCTTGCTGAAAGAACCTGCAACTCTGCTGAGGGCTCTCTCTGGTGGTAGAAGTGTGGCATGGAGCAGGGCCAGGAGTTCTGGCACCTTGGATGCAGCCCTCAACCCATGAAACACGCCAGTCTCCTTTCTCGTTAACTGTGCCGAGCCAGCTCAGCCAGGTTTGGTGAACCTGAGAGGGGGCGGTGAGGGATTGAGAAAAGACAGACAAGAGAATAAAGCTGGGTCTGGGTGGGACGCTGTCCTCTCTGATGGAGAGCTAGCGACCGCACCACAGCCTGAAAGCCGTCTTTATTTTATAGCCAGATTCCAGGAGGCAAAGTAAGGGCGTGGTTACAACGTTCTCGCGCATTTTGAATCTACTCAATTACTTGCACCTGATCAAGCTTTGTTTACTTGCTGCACCTCTCGCAGCCTATATCACTCAGCCACGTGGGACCACAGATTCGGACCATAAGGTCAAGCTTACAACTATAGCCTTTGGCTATAATTGTGCTGGGAGGTCTTTGCCCTCCAAGCTAGGACTTGCACGTGGCTTTGCCACGAGAGGACTGTGCCTTCTCATTAGTCCGAGGCTTGAACCTGTCCAAACACTGTGCCACAGCCCTAAGAAAGGGAATTTGACAAAAGGTGACTCAGCAATTCTACACCTGGACTCCACCTCAAAGAAACTGTCAAAGAAAAACGACTTCACACACAAAGTTATTCACTGTGGCTTTGATTACTGGCAAGCCACTGATCTTTATTGAGATGGCACTCCTTATTCACTAGAGCACAGAATTTTATTTAAGCACGTCTGTGAGCTATTTATTATACATAATTACAAAAGCGGGTCAACTCCGGTCTCATCAGTAGGAGCGAATGGCTGGGGGGACTGTGGCGCAGTCAGATTCATTTAAAGTTTTGTCGATTACAGGTCTGTATTTCAGAGAAACCTTAAACAGAAGAGTCGGTGGTAAGTTGAGGCACAAAACTGTACTAACAGCACTATCATATGCTCTTGAAAAATTAACCATAAAAGTAGATTGCAGACAAATATGCAGGCACTTAGATAAAATCCTCGATATGCTGTCATACTTAAAGTATCTTTATACTGTGTATTTACTTCCATTGTATTCTACTTGCAAGTGAATATTTACATATACACACATAAGGAAAAAATTGTACACATTCACAAAATGAAGGAAATATTTCAAAATTACAATATTTCTAATTGGTGAACTTGTAAATGTCAATTTTCTTTATTCTTCTTGTACTTTCTAACATGAGCATGTATTTCTTTTATAATCATCAAAACCCCAAACAGCCCTGGCCAGTGTGGCTCAGTTGCACAGAAAGGTCACTGGTTCGATTCCCCAGTCAAAGCACATGCCCAAGTTGCGGGTTCTGTGCCCAGGCAAGGTGCGTGCAGGAGGCCAGCAATCAATGTTTCTCTCTCTCTCTCTCCTTCCCTCCCTCCCTCTCAAAAACCAATAAAACATATTTTAAAAAAATAGGGTTGTACTGGGAGAGGGAAGTCTGACTTCTTCCTATATAGTCAGAAAATAGCCTTCATGAAAAATTATGAAAATGACTGACTGCCAAGATTAAACAGTCATAGTGGGCTCTATATATATGCATATATTTAATCCTCCCCTGAGGACATGTTTATTGATTTTAGAGAGAGGAAGGGAGAGAGGAAGGGGGGGGGGGGGAGAGAGAGAGAGAAACGAGAGAAAGGGAGAGGGAGAACACTGATCAGTTGCCTCCCACCTGCACCTGACGGGGAATCAAACCTGAAACCTTTTGGAGTACAGAACAATGCTCCAAACAATTAAGACACCTGGGTGTAGGCACTCTATATGAAATGATGACCACAAATCACAACTTAATTTCTGTAGACCCAGATAAAGGATCAAGACTATGCTTACAAGCTATTAAAAGCTTATGTGTAGTCCTAGTTGGT
The DNA here is from genome assembly GCF_028538775.1 of Myotis yumanensis. Taxonomy (NCBI): domain Eukaryota; kingdom Metazoa; phylum Chordata; class Mammalia; order Chiroptera; family Vespertilionidae; genus Myotis; species Myotis yumanensis. The sequence continues at coordinate 29,287,330 of NW_027223755.1, forward strand.
TGGGCTCAGTGGATAGAGCTTCGGCTGTGGACTGAAGGGTCCCAGGTTCAATTCCAGTCAAGGGCACATGCCTGGGTTGCGGCTCAATCTCCAGTAGGGGGGATGCAGGAGGCAGCCAATCAATGATTCTCTCTCATCATTGATGTTTTTATCTCTCTCTCTCTCTCTCTCTCTCTCTCTCTCCCCCTCTCTTCGAAATCAATAAAAACATTAAAAAAAAAAAAGCTTAGGGGTAAACACTTTGTATCTTTTTTTTTTTTTAAATATACTTTATTGTTTTTTTTACAGAGAGGAAGGGAGAGAGATAGAGAGTCAGAAACATCGATGAGAGAGAAACATCAATCAGCTGCCTCCTGCACATCTCCTACTGAGGATGTGCCCGCAACCCAGGCACATGCCCTTGACCAGAATTGAACCTGGGACCCTTCAGTCCACAGGCCGACGCTCTATCCACTGAGTCAAACTGGTTTCGGCCACTTTGTATCTTAATTTCTATCTTAATGGTGACAAAAATGCCCAATGGGTAAGACCAGAAGCTTCTATTGCAATCTCAGCTGTCTCACCCCATCTGCTTGCTCCCTGAATCCCCTGGGCTTCCCTGAAGCTGCTTCCAGGTGGTCCAGCCAATGGAGGGGAAGTGGTGAGGGGTGTTTTCCTTTCCCAGCCCCCATTCTCCATGGGCTCAGGTTTCACCATTTCAGACCCTGCCACCGTCATGGGGGCTTACTCCCTGACCATCGGCAATGCTGTGGAAGACAGTCCTGCTGAATGATGCGGAGTTCTGTTTTCAGTGGTGTCTCAAATCTATCAGCAGTCCATTTAAACCCACGGTGCTTCTCCCAGTTCATTAAATGCATGTGTCACTGCACATATGAGCAAACCACATTCTCCACCTACCTTCCCAGTCCCAACATCAACATAGGAAAGGGTGTGCTTCCTCCAGTGCTGCTCAAATGGCTTCTTCTGCTGCCCCTGGATGGGCTTGGAATAATCATATTCATCAACCCGGTCCTGAGGCCAAGAAAGGAAATATATTTCAGAAAGCATCGACAATTACATTCCAAATTCCTTACTACTCTAACAGAGCAATAACCACAAAACATGGCAAACTCATTAAACTGATACATGAGAGACGGATCTAATATGAACCCCACATCCCACTCAACAAGGAGGTCCCACTGTCCCAAGCAGACCTTGTTCAGACAGCCAGGACCTTCCTAGTCATGTTCTATCCCAGGTCTGCCTCTCTACAATGAAAACCACTTGTGTACATCTCATCTAAAAGAACATGTAACACAGTGCACCTAAGTATCAGACACGGGAATGGAGAAACGAGATGTGCCAGCCATTTATCAGCCATCAGCCTCAGTTACTGGTAAGCCCCTCATTTGGTACCAGCTCATCCCAGAACCCCACTTTACTTATTCCATTTCCACCACAGCCCAAGTCCTGACGAAGATCCCTGAGGTCAGGCCACACAGCTGGGCAGTGGGCTTCTGCAGCAGGGAGGGTCCAGAGTTCAGTTTATGTGCTTTTATGCACTTAAACATTTATCAAAAACTTTATCTTTTTGCTCTGTACTCTGGGAGATTTCACCTTCTTTCAGCCTTTTTAATTTAAATGTTTCAATCTTAGCAAATTATATTAAAATTTTCAAAATCTCCTAAAGAGAAGCTATTAAGCACATAGTAATGGATAGGCCATACAAGAACCTCTTTATATAAAACCCCAAAGATCCAAACACTTGTTATTTCTTCGGGGTGGGGAAGTGTGGGGATGGGCAGAAGCAAGACCTTTTACTTAGGGGCAAGCGAGCCATAGCACAATGTCTTACTTCTAAACACATAAGGACAAGACTTGCTCTCCTGGGGTGAGTGGGTTCTACGTGCTGACTAAATGAAATGAAGACTTCATTGCAACAAGAACTGCCAATCCACAGCCTGGAGAAGCTTCCAGTTCTCCCGTACACATGATGAATGTGCTTACCAATCTCTTACTTCACATCATGTAAACAGCAAATTTAATCCAGCCCCAATCAGTACAGAATCAGTCAGATTCTCAATAAATCAAGATCCTCTTGCTGGGCCGGTGTGGCTCAGTGGTTGAATGTCAACCCATGAACCAGGAGGTCACAATTTGATTCCTGGTCAGGGCACATGCATGGGTTGTGGGCTCAATCCCTAGTGGGGTGTGTGCAGGAGGCAGCCGATCAATGATTCTCTGATATCACTGATGTTTCTGTCTCTTTCTCCCTCTCCCTTCCTCTCTAAAATCAATAAAGATATATTTTTTAAAAAAAGAGATCCTCTTTACTTTGGGTAGACTGGTAGGCTACCAGCAGCCCAAACACTGTCCTAGACAAGAGTCTGTGTGCCTGTCTGGGGAAACTGGCCCACGGCTTGCTGATATTGTTCATCCTTAAATGGCACTTGCCCCAAGCTCCTCCGCCCACAATTTTTTGCTCTCATAAGCTGAGTGCTCTTTCTGGCAGAATCTGACAAGTGTGCTCTGCAGAACCAGCTTCTTTAAAAATGCTGTGGCCCCAAGCCAAGGACCCATAATCACAGGCCCAAAATGATGATTTATTCATCTTTTTAAATCACTAAGGTAGCATTTTCTGGTCACAGTACTCGAGCTGCAGCCTACCCTTCGCCCTAATGAGGAAAACTGCACTCTGCTTAGAGATGCCACAGTTAGTAGCAAGAGATACTGACTCAAAGCCAGAAAAAAGTCCTGTGGTACAAATACCTTGAGAACACAGCTATGGAAGTTACCAGGAGGAAAGAAAAGCATGTTTCTCAGTTTACTTCTCTGACTTTACTCAAAATGGAGTAAACGTGGAGAAATTGCAGGGTCAGTTAGGGATGCCCATGGGGAGGACATGTGGTGCACATGAGTGTGTCACGAAGGCGCACCTTGTAATCTTCCCGAGCATGAGCACCACGTGACTCCTTCCGGGCCTCTGCTCCATAAATGGTCTGAAGCGCACAGAGCATCAGGTTCTGCAGCTCCAAGGTCTCCAGCAGGTCTGTGTTCCAGACCATTCCTGGGGACACAAAAGCCACCCATGAGAGACCGCCAGGATGAGGCTAAATCACCACTGAACGGGAATCCTGCACCCCAACTATGTGCAGGGGCCTGGGAACTGCTCACCTCTGTCAAACGTCTTCAGATGTTTTAGCTCCCCGTAGAGCTGGCTGATTTTCTCACAGCCCTCCTGTAACACACTGCCCACACGGAACACTGCGGCATGATTCTGCATCGACTGGAACACAAAATATCATCAGGATATCAAACAAAGAAGCCATATCAAAACTGCTAAACCTTCAGATTTTCCTCTGTGCATTTCATTTTCTGTAAAATATTTATGTAAATTAAGTAGAAAAACTAGGAAATTCAGACTGGTTATTACTCTGAACTTTAAAATGAAACTTTGTGAGATACCCTCTCAGCAACTTTCAAATGTGCGATAGTGTTATTAGCTAGTTACCATGCTGCACATCACGTCCCCAGGACTCACTCACGATTCCGCGTGAGTGAAATGGTAATTGTCTTTCTCTGACTTACTTCACTTAGCATAATTTCCCTCCAGGTTCATCCATCTTGTTGCACATGGCAAAAGTTCCTACTTTTTTATGGCTGAATAATATTCCACTGTACATATGTGCCACATCATTAAACATTTATCTGTCAATGTTTCCTTGATTTGGCAATTGTAAATGGTGTTGCAGTGAACACATGAGAGCATGTATCTTTTTGAGTTAGTGTTTTTCTTTGGATAAATACCTAGAAGTGAAATTGCTGAATCAATAGTTCCATTTTAACTTTTTGAGGCACCTCCATACTCTTTCATAGTGGCTGCACCAATTATTTACATTCCTACCAACAGGGCACGAGGATTCCGTTTTTCCACATTCTCGCCAACACCTACTTCTTTTTGGTAACAGCCCTTCTGACAGGTGAGGCAATATCCTATTGTGGTTTTGATTTGCATCTTTTCATGTACCTATTGGCCATTTGTAAGTCTTCTTTGGAAAAATGTCTATTAAGATCCTCTGCCCAATTTTAAATTAGATTTTTTTTTTGCTATTAAGTTGTATGAGTTCGTTATATATTTCATATATTAGTCCATTAGATATATGATTTGAAAGTGTTTTCTTACATTCCATAGGTTGTCTTTTCAAAATTTTGTTGGTGTTTCCCTTTCCTGTGCAGAAGCTTTTTCGTTTGATGTAGTCCCACTTGTTATTTATACTTTAGCTGCCAGGCCCCAAAAATCTTCAACCAGATCAATGTCAAGGAGCTCACTCCTGTTTTCTTCTAGGAGCTTTATGGTAAAGTCTTACATTCAAGTCTTTAATTAATTTTGAGTTAATTTTTGTGAACCATGTAAGATAGTGGTTTAGTTTCATTCTTTTGCTTGTGGCTGTCCAATTTTCCCAACATCATTTATTGAAGAGACTGTCCTTTCCCCATTGTAAAATCTTGGCTCCTTTGCAATAAATTTATTGGCCACACATGCATGGGTTTGTGGTCTCTCTATTCTGTTCCAGTGATCTACACGTCTGTTTTTATGCCAATACCATACATACTGCTTTGATTACTGTAGCTTTGTAATATAGTTTGAAATCAGAGAGTGCTATGCATCCAGCTTTGTTCTTTCTTCTCATTATGACTGTGGCTATTTGGGATCTTTTGTGGTTCCATACAAATTGTAAGATTAGTTTTAAATGAAAAATGCCATTGGAATTTTGATAGGGATTGCACTGAATCTGAAGATTGCTTTGAGCAGTATGGACAACTTAACATTAATTCTTACTATTCATAAGCACAGAATCTCTTTCCATTTATTTGTCTTCTTCAGTTTTAAAAAAATATATTTTTCTATTGATTTTAGAGAGGAAGAGAGAGGGAGAGAGAAACATAAATGATGAGAGAATCTTTGATCAGGTACCCCTGCATGCCCCCTACTGGGGATCGAGCCCACAACGCTGGCATGTGCCTTGACTGGAATCAAACTGTGACCTCCTGGTTCATGGTTTGATGTTCAACCACTGAGGCACACCAGCCAGGCCTTCTTCATTTTCTTTCATCAGTGTGTTACAGTTTTCAGTATACAGATTTTTCATTTCCTTGGTTACATTTATTCCTATGTACTTTGTTCTTTTTGCTGCAAATGTAAATTGGATTATTTTTAAATTTCTCTGATAGCTCATTATTAGTATATAAAAACGCAATAGATTTTTGTATGTTGATTTTGTATCCTGCAACTTGAGTGAATTTATTTATTGGTTCTAGTAGGTTTTTTTTGGTGGACACTTTAGGGTTTTCTATATACAGTATCATGTCATCTGCAAATAGTGAGTTTTACTTCTTCTCTAATTTAGACATATTTTAGTTCTTTTTCTTGACTTACTGCTCTGGCTAGAACTTCTAATACTATATTGAATAAAACTGGTGAGAGTAGGTGTCCTTGTCTTGTTCATGATCTTAGAGGAAAAGTTTTCAGCCTTTCACTGTTAAGTATAATGTAAGCTATGGGCTTGTCACTTATGGCCTTTACTATGTTGAGATATGTTCTTTCTATACCCACTTTGTTGAGAGTTTTGATCATAGATGGCTGTTAAAGTTTTGATTAAAGCTTTTAATACATAGTGGCAGAAAGGACATAAGCTCTCTATCCTTGAATATCAGAGGAGACAGCAGCTCCATGAGGGCTATAGAACACCTCACCCCACTCACAAGGCTTGGTGTTAAATGTTACAAGAGCCAGTAGGCACCCCTTTGGTGAAACAAACGAAGAATTGCTGAGATAATGAGGTGGTTAGCAGTGAGTGCTGAGGTGGTAGATCACAGAGAGGCCTGGGAACCCTCACTGCTTGCTCTGTTGGTTATTCTGTAGAAGCTCCTCATATATTAAATACCTTTAGAGTGTTACTGTTTATGCTCATAAGAAATATGATATGAAATAAACTTGAAAATTATTTTAGGCATGATGAGAACTAGAATCTCATCATTTTGTTTCCTATCATTTTCTATCATTCTGTTTCCTATCATTTACAGAATGACCTTTCATCACTCTTGAAAAACCCCTTTATCATATGCTAAATCCCCGCATGTACTGAGAGGCCTATTTCTGGACTTGATTTTGTTCTACTGACTAGCTGTCTCTTCCTCTACCACTGTCAAAGTAATGTAGCTTTATAATTTAATTCCATTTAATAGGCATCTCACCTACTTCCTTAGAATGATGCATCAATGTAAGATTATAATGTACACCATCAATGTCACGGTTCTTCAGGAAGAGCAAGTGGAAAAAAACTGTCTTAGAATCTAGTAAATATTAGTTAATACATTCTTTATGTTCTCAGTAGTCCTATTTTTTCACACCCCTTTTACATAGAGTAAAAAGGTTAGGTTTAGCCCTATCTGGTTTGGCTCAGTAGATAGAGCATCGGCCTGCGGACTGAAGGGTCCCAGGTTTGATTCTCAGTCAGGGCACATGCCTGGGCTGCGGCCGATCCCCAGTAGGGTGTGTGCAGGAGGCAGCCAATCAATGATTCTCTCATCCTTGATGTTTCTATCTCTCTTCTTCTCTCTTCCTCTCTGAAATCAATAAAAAAAATATTTAAAAAATTAAAAATAAAGGTTAAGTTTATTCAAGGTATTTTAAACTCTTTTGGCTGTACTGTGAATAAGATACCAACTTTTGAATGGATTATTGTTGGCATCTTGGAAAGCTACTGATTTTTGTAAACAAATCTTCTATCCAGACACATTATTTCATTCTTGCATTGTTTTTATTAGTTTTTCAGTTGATTCTCTTGGAATTCTTAGGTAATCATATCTCTTCAATACTTAGCTAATTTCCTTTTTGTTTCTTATTGTATAAGTTGAAATCAGCAAAAAAATTACTCCCTGCCCCTGCCCCCCACCCCCCACTCAAATGTAAATTCCACCAGGGCAGGAATTTTTGTTTTGTTCAATTCTGACTCTGGCATCTAGAACACTGCCTGGCTCACAGTAGATACCAGTACATGTCTTCTTTGGTGGGAAGAGTGCTTCCTATTTCAAAGTCTCTCATGGATTTGCCATTTCCATTACCCATATAACACAATGGCACATCTGTCCTAGCTGGGCCCCTATCCCTGATATCAGCACCCTACAAAAGTCCTGCAGAGGATCACTTGACCGGTTTTCCATAAACATACTTCTGTTCCCTCACTCACGCTATTTTCCTTACCAGTCCGTGAAACCTTCTTGAAACCCAGTTTCACCTGAAGACGGAAGCTGCATGGTTATATGCAACTTTTTTTTCTTTTGGTGGTATCTGTGTGTATATGCCACTGGACCCTTTCCAGAATATGACTATACAGAAAATATCTTTTCAGAAAATATCTCTATACAGAAATTCTTGCAAATAATTTCAAGTGGACAGAGAGTTCATTCATAGACCAAGAATCCCTGTACTAGAAGAATTGGATCAAAAAAATGTTATTTTTTACTGATCTAAATCTGTGTTATCCAATACAGTAACTACTAACCACATGTACCTACTTACATTAAATTAAAATTAGATCCATTTAAAATTTAGTTCCTTAGACTGGCTATATTTCATATGCTCTATAGTCATATGTGGTTAAAGATACGGAATGTTTCCACCCTCACAGAATGTTCCACCAGACATGCTGATCTAGAAGGTAAATACTCTAACAGTAATCAATGCACAGACTACAGTTTCCATCCTCGATTTGTGCACACCTCTTCCTGATTTTATTTACAGCCATCAGTGGTCCAGTATAAAGACAGTTCCCAGAACTGCTGAAAGCTAGGTGTGATGATGAGATTAATTTATTAGCAATGAGATATGCTGGGCTTTCAGGAAGCCTGCTAAAAGGAAGTGTCCAGCTGTGAACTGAGCTTGGACCTTCCACTGGCCCTCCTCCTTCAGGCTGTGACGTATATAGGATGGCCAGAGATGATGTGAGGAAGGAAGCCCACACGCAAGCTCCTGGAGCATACAAGAGAAGGCTGAGTTCCCTGATGCTGCAGTCGCTATTACTGCCCTTGGCATTCTATGTAGAAAGACATACACTTCTATCTTATTTGATCTCTTTTGTACTTCTACTTGATACAGCAAAAAGTATGTCCTTCTGCTACTTACCCCAAACCCCAGTACAGGGCTGTCAATGCGGCTGGTCTGCTTACTGCAGTGTGTGTGCAGATTCTTACCTTCTGCATGTTGAGTCGTAGCTCCGATGTTCTTATGCTTCCATCAGCAAATCTCAACTTGTCAAGATTCATGACAGATTCTTCCCCAGCGTTTGCTTTAATAGGGGGAACTTTATCTCCTAAAGAATAAAAAGGCTAGAATTTAACTTCTGAAAAACAGACAAATTTAATGACACCAAATGTGTATTTTAACCTTTTAGGGAGTTTGGAAAATGCACCTGAAACTCTACCTGACCACCCTATACCCGAGGTTCTGTTGACTTAGGGTCAAAAAGTAAACATAAAGATAAAATGCCTGGCAAAGAGTAGGTGTCCAATAAGTAATTTTCGAATGCACAAAAGATAAACCATCATTTAAAACTTTGCACCATTGTTCTGTTATGGGGAAAAATGGCATCCTTCAGAATGGTGGTTCTCTGCAAATCTGCCAACCTCCTTCCAACAGGCCTGGCCAGCTGTGTTTATATTTCCTGCTAATACTGACCCTTGTACCCACGTACCTAACCGATACCTCAAGGTCTGCTGTTCTCGAATTCCTGAGAAGATAATGTTTTGAGGAATTTTAGGGCTTTTTTGGGATGACGCTTTTAAATGTATTTTCTTCAGCATGTAATACACACAGGAGACAAAGGTCTGCAAATAAAGCAGGGCACTGGCCTCTCTGATCTTCCTGAGCTCTTCTAGGCAGGCTGCTGTTCTGGTTTGCTTTTGTTTATGTTTTAAAAAATTGTCATTTAGTAAAATTGACTTTTTTTTCTTTAGGTGCATAGTTCTACACATTTTAATAAGCATACAGATTCCTGTAACCACCATAATCAGGATACAGAATAGGGTTTGAAAACTTTAATTTTTAAAATATTTTGAGGGAAGTAGTGGTGCAAACATTCTCTCCTTTCCTTTTTGCACTTTAAAAAGTAAAGTATAATTAAAGTACAATACCAGTTTTTGTGTAGATTTTTTAAGTTTGGGCAAAGAGTTACATAGCCTGACCCACAACCACAAGCAGGATATAGTCCCTGGCAACCACTTTTGAGAATGTCATATATATAGAATCATACAAATGTAGTCTTTTGAGTCTAGATCAGTGATGGCGAACCTTTTGAGCTTGGCGTGTCAGCATTTTGAAAAACCCTAACTTAACTCTGGTGCCGTGTCACATATAGAAATTTTTTGATATTGCAACCATAGTAAAACAAAGACTTATATTTTTGATATTTATTTTATGTATTTAAATGCCATTTAACAAAGAAAAATCAACCAAAAAAATGAGTTCACGTGTCACCTCTGACACGCGTGTCATAGGTTCGCCATCTCTGGTCTAGATCATAGAGCCTAATACATTTGAGATTCATCAATATTGTTGAATGTATGGGTAGTTTGTTCCTTTCTATTGCCGAGTTTAAAAACATTTTTAAAAGTGTGCATTGATCCTCCAGATATAAAATTATAAGGTATTCTTATAAAATTTCCTTTTTGTTTTTCATTTTCAAAGAGTGAGCCTCAAATTTTCTGCTATGCTTTTGAAGATTTGGTATCAGGTTCTCTGCTAGGAAAATGAGCACTAGATCTGGGTCAGACCAGGTGGGTTAATTCCTGCCTTTGACACAATGACTGGAGGCAAGGCCCTGCTTCTATATTTCAGCCTGGAGTTGTGTTGGTCAGAGTATGGAAGTGTCTTTGTGAAGACAGACCCTTGGGAAGGTCCTGTTCTCAGTGGTACATAGTATTTTTTCCTCTGCAAATATTTAAAATTACCACACGGAGAAAATCATTGCTTAAAACCCATTTAATCACTAAAGTGGAGCCACGACCCCATCCTTTGTTTTGTTTGCATTCAGTCAGCCCTTTCTCCTTTAGCAGACTATACTTTTAGAATGGCCTAAATTACTTATCTATAAGTACCAAAAAATTACATATTCATTTATGTCTATGATTTAAAATATTTCATTGCGCCCTAACTGGTTTGGCTTAGTGGATAGAGCGTCAACCTGCGGACTCAAGGGTCCCAGGTTCGATTCCAGTCAAGGGCATGTACCTTGGTTGCAGGCACATCCCCAGTAGGGGGTGTGCAGGAGGCAGCTGATCGATGTTTCTCTCTCATTGATGTTTCTAACTCTCTATCCCTCTCCCTTTCTCTCTGTAAAAAATCAATAAAATATATTAAAAAACATAAAAATAAAAAATATTTCATTGCAAGCAAATAATTTATAGCAGGCAAGTAATATGTGATAAACTTCCCCTCAAATTAACAATTTCCTAATAGAGATTTTTCTAAGCAGAACATAGTAACTGCAAAAAAATTTTTTGCCTGAACATGTTACTCTCATAACTGTTAAGCCCCCCACCCAGCCTATGTCCAGTCTTAAGTCTGCCACCATGTAAACTTCTGAATTTGTTTCACTTCCAGGGAGAAAACCAGACCACCCCTATATGACCACTAAGCAAATCTTCAATTACAGATCTTGACTTTGTAACCTTTTGCCCCTGAAACAAACTGGGTAGCTACTTGAAGAAAACATACCGGGTCTGCAGGACTCTGCGATACTCAAGGCACATGCCCGGCCAAAGACGACCAAGTCCAAGAGTGAGTTTGCCCCAAGACGGTTGGCACCATGCACCGAGGCACAGGCGGCCTCCCCACAAGCGTACAGGCCAGGCACAACCTGGTCCTGGCCGTTCACTTGCCTCAGAACCTTCGGAAAAGAGGAACAGATGTAAGAGCACAGTCTGCATAGACCCTTCCCCGCAAGGAGCAGCTGTGCTATAGGTCAGAGCAAGGACAGGATCTCTGTCTGCAGGGAACCTCCTGTGCTGACCCCGTCTCCTCCCTCTGCCTCCGGACACTAGGTTACCCTGTGCTGAGGTCAAAGGACCCCAAATAGCAGCACCTGTAATTTCAATCCCACACTAATTCCCATCAGAAACCTCACCCACCACCTGATTTAACCTCCTGTATTCCCATTCTCTGATTTTGGATTCAGATAAAGGGAGCATGGCAGGGTTTGGGAACATGAAACTATGAGGTAGAAGACTTGAGTTGTAATTCAGTCTTCCAACTTATAACTCATCTATGAAGTGAGAATATAATTCCTACCCACCTCACACGAGGAGGGACTAAATGCAACTGATTGAAAAGCTCTTTGTGAACTGCAAACCACTCAAACATATACATTATAAAGAACACACAATTTACAAGGTCACTGTAAAAATAACGAGATCATATAGGAAAAAACTGCAAATGATGTGTACGACTATTTACTAAGAAGGGATTAATAAATTAAGAATTGTTATTAAGGCCAAAACCGGTTTGGCTCAGTGGATAGAGCGTCGGCTTGCGGACTGAAAGGTCCCAGGTTCGATTCCGGTCAAGGGCATGTACCTGGGTTGCGGGCACATCCCCACTGGGGGATGTGCAGGAGGCAGCCGATCGATGTTCCTCTCTCATCGATGTTTCTAGCTCTCTATCTCTCTCCCTTCCTCTCTGTAGAAAATCAATAAAATATATTTTTAAAAAAAAGAAAAAAAAAAAAGAATTGTTATTAAGGAGTGAACGTAGTATTGCTGTCCAGTAACAGCAATCTAAAGGAAGTACAGCCTATGAAACAACAGGTACTTTTTTGAGAAAGACATCTGCCTTTTCCTCTAAGATCTACAGGAACAACTGTGAGGTGGGCCCACTGTCTCATCCTCTTTCCAGCTGTATAGTCACCTGTCCCTTGAAGTTGGTGGGAATGCCACCCATGTTATAGTGCACGGTGGGAAGGACAGGGATCGGCTCCTTGGTGACGTCCACACCCGCAAAGATCATGGCGGTCTCTGAAATGCCAGGCAGGCGCATGGCGAGCTGCTCCGGGGGCAGGTGGTGCAACTGCAGGTAGACGTGATCTTTCTCAGGGCCACAGCCTCTGGTAAAAAAGAACAGTATAACATAAGACAAAGAACAATGACTACAGAAAACATGAGATCACAAAATAATCGAAGCATATGAGGCTCCTCATTTTTGATACTGAAAAAACCCATTCATTTCTCCTTTTCTAAGCACCTACTATGGGCCAGGGTGGACTCCATGCATTTGACACAGCCATGAACAACACACAGACACACATCCTGGCCTCACAGGGATCACAGTTTGCTACGCTTTCCTTAGTAAGTGCATCAGAAAGCCCTTTTATGCCAAATACTCCCAAGTAACATTTGACTTCTCATTTTTTAATGGAAAAATGTAAAACCTCCCAAGGTCATACCAGCAGATATCTGATGTGTCACCACAGTACAGCAAAGTATCAGAATAGCCCACACACCTGAAGGTCCCCAAACAAGGGTTAAAACACAATACAACACCAAAGGCTCCCACACTATTTTCAGGTTGGGGGTGTCATGTCTCACTTCTCCAACACTGTCTCTATCACATACGCATATTTTCACACACAAATTATGTTCCAAAGATTTTTAAAAAATCATCTTTGGGTGAGAATTTAGAAAAACAAAAACAAAGACAAAAAAACTGGCTAACTTCTCAAAATGTAACTCTCTAGAGCAGCAGTTCTCAACCTGTGGGTCACGACCCCTTTGGGGGTCAAACGACCCTTTCACAGGGGTCGCCTAAGACCATCGGAAAACACATATATAATTACATACTGTTTTTGTGATTAATCACTATGCTTTAATTATGTTCAATTTGTAACAATGGAAATACATCCTGCATATCAGATATTTACATTATGATTCATAACAGTAGCAAAATCACAGTTATGAAGTAGCAACGAAAATAATTTTATGGTGGGGGGGTCACCACAACATGAGGAACTGTATTAAAGGGTCGCGGCATTAGGAAGGTTGAGAACCACTGCTCTAGAGAGATATAAGCTAACAGACAACAGTCAGAAGTAGCAGAGGCAAAAGCCTGCCTGCCTAGGCAGAGGTGGGGGTGGGTGCTGCAATTCACACAGAAGCCATACCAGCCCATGTTAAAATGTAGACATGAACAACAGCCCCCGGAGAGAGGAGGTTCTGCGTGCCTGCACATGCACTCAGGCACATTGGGAGATAACCACACAGACCTTCCTTCACGGATTTCCAGAGTCATGGACCGGGACACGACGTCTCTGGAGGCCAGGTCCTTGGCCACTGGGGCATATCGCTCCATGAATCTCTCGCCTTGACTGTTAATGAGAATGCCTCCCTCTCCACGGCACCCTTCTGTGATGAGACAACCAGCACCATAGATGCCTGCAAAGAACCCAATTAATTGAATATTTATAACCTGTCGATGCTAGACCTATGCAAGTATTTTCTAAAAGATATCTGGGGGGAGAGGGAAGCAAAGGGTATGTAAAGGACATTAAAGTCAGAGTAAGACAGAAGAAAAGTTAAGGAATAGTAAGTACAAAGTTTCTCAATAACAAAAGCACTGAGTGAGGAAGAAAGACAGCTGCAGTGCACAATGATACAGCCCTGCTGAGTACTCTAATTTTAACTACATTTTAACCTTTCAGCATAGCTAAGTGTATGTTAAATATCTCAGCTTTTAATTTTTGAACATCCTTTTGCACACTGAAATTGTGGTGACTAGTTGAGGTAAAAAAAAATAGCTTGGAACATTTGTATCTAAAGTAACCAAATACCAACAATAGTAATTATTATATAGTTAATACTTATACTGTACTTGCTACTACAATTCTAAGTTTCCCAATGACTCCAGGTAATATTATCCCCATTTTTAAAAAAGTACAATTAAAGCTCAGTAAGTTGCCCAACATCCAACTGGGAAGGACAGAGGCCAAGTCATGCCTGGCAACACACAAGGTGTACACCCTTCACCTCAACTCGGTCCCTCAATGTAATGAAAATGAGGAATGCCACACCATGCTTCAGTTTTAACAAAGGAGACAGATATGTAATGTTAATTTTACAGCTAACACTTTCACTCCTACATCGAGAGTCATCTTGCTTTTAAAAGAATGTAAATTCCTGCGTGTTCCTAGTTTCAATGGCATTTTTTTCCAGTAGTTTATTTCTCACACATTGAAAAGGAAGCATGAGAAATAGAGCTTACTCTGATTTAGTTAAAATTAATAATTATAAAACCACCTAATACATTTTTTTAATTTTTAATCCCTTTCAGGGATCAGAAAGAACATACTGACAGAGCAAAGAGAAAACACAGGTGTAGCTCTTAGCATGGTGGCCACTGCTACCATATTTGAAGTCTCCTCTGTTGACAGGTCAGAAAAGCAACTCAGAAAGAAAAGGTCAGGATGAGTTCATCTCCCAAGAGAGATTCTCAGATTCATTTATGGATAACATTTCCCCAACTCTCTCAAACCTGCAACCCCAGCCGAGACCATCCCCGCTTCTGAAGCCCACACCTGTACTGTCTGATGACCCAAGATGAGTTCATCTCCACCATGACTGGCATCCTCACTCGTTAGCACCTCATGGATCCCTACATGTCAGAGCTGCATCCTGATGGCACTCAGTTACTACGGCAGCCTGATGTTCTCCCTACAAACTGAAATCTGCCCATGACACGTTTCTAGTCACATGTTCTTCCCCTCACTTTCAGTAAATACTGACTGAGGTCCTACCAGGTGCCAGGCACTGAGAACACAGCAGTAAATGAAACAGATCTGCCCCTACCTCCCGGAGCTGACAGCCCAGTGGTAAGGGACACTGAACAATTGCTGCTTTACGAGTGGGATAAGTACACTTGGGCCAGGTGTAGCTAAGACAGGACCTCCACTACCTTGGGGGAGCTGGGAAAGTCTCCTAAGGAAATGACAAGTTAGGACCCGAGAGATGAGAAAGCAGGGAAGTTTGTATAGGAACTGCAGGAAGCATTCCATGAGTACTGAGTGCTTAAAAGACACAAAAGCCTCAGTTCCACGAAAGTAGCCCCATCCTACCTGTGGGGTGGAACTGAACAAACTCCAAGTCCTGGCAGGGAAGGCCTGCCCTGGTGACCATTGCAGTGCCATCTCCGGTGCTAGTGTGGGCAGACGTGCAGCTAAAGTAGGTGCGCCCATAGCCTCTGGAAAAGATAAGCCAGTAGAGAGAGAGTGGTGACTGCATGCAGCGCCCCATGGGAACCTCCTTTCTCTAACAGCCCTCAGTGGACAGCAGCCTACCCACCACCACAGGTGCCCTCTGCACACACCTGGGCAACGGTGAGGGAAGCCTGGGACAGAGACGGTACTCTCATTTGGACTTCAGTACTTTTGTGCTGTTTGAGCAATTCCTCTTATAATAAGCATATATCACTTTTATAATGAAATTTTTAAATGTTTATGGATTCACCTTTTTAAAGAGTTAAAATAAGAGACTGATGATATAAAATGGAATCTACTTATTTTCATCAAATAAACAAACAGCATTTGTCTATCTGAGAAGTCAGTATAAAACAGTATCCATTAGCCTGGCCAGCATGGCTCTGTGGTTGAGTGTTGACCTATGAACAACGAGGTCATGGTTCCATTCACGATCAGGGCACATGCCTGGGTTGCAGGAGGCAGCCAATCAAT
The DNA here is from genome assembly GCF_028538775.1 of Myotis yumanensis. NCBI lineage: Eukaryota > Metazoa > Chordata > Mammalia > Chiroptera > Vespertilionidae > Myotis > Myotis yumanensis. The sequence continues at coordinate 29,303,082 of NW_027223755.1, forward strand.
GATTCTCCCTCATCATTGATATTTCTCTCTATCTCCCTCTCCCTTCCTCTCTGAAGTAAAAATATATTTAAAAAAACACACCAGTATCCATTAAAGCAAAGGAGATATTATTCCAGGAAGTGTCATGTGACTCTCTAGGCCTCAGTTTTCCAAGAGCCCCCCCAGCCCACTGCAAACTGTAAGACACTTTCTTGCCCACCTCAAAAGCGGATGATATCGTTGCCCTCTTGAGACAGGAGGAACTGAGGCTGGCAAAGGTGATTACCCTCACAGGCTAAGTGATAGCCTGTGTCTGAACCACATGTCCAAAATGCCTCTACTTTTATTAGGATAAAGGACCTCTGAAACTCAACTTCCCTATAGAGAAATTAAATACAATAAAAATTAGATTCCTACCCAGTAGCTATAACAGTGTTCTTTGCTCTGATGCGGTGGATGTACCCGTCTTCTATGCACAGTGCAATAACACCACGACATTCCCCATTTTCCATCAGAAGATCCAAGGCAAAATACTCCACAAAATAGCTGGTATCATATCGCAAAGACTAAAACAGAAACAAAAATAGAGCCCCCATTTAGGGTGTTAAACCAACATATAAGGCGATGCTGTTTATGTGAACTGGCTAAAAACCTTGATGTGGGGTATGTAACAAAAAGATCAGGTAAACCCTGGGAGAGTACCAGGCTGGAAACAAGTCACAGATGCCAACTCACATCAACCCAGTGCTGATACTATCGTGAAGCACAAAAGCGGCTCTGCTTCTGGCTGTATAAACAAAACATAAAAGGTGCACACACGTCAGTTCACGCAAGGAGGAGACTGACTCCAGAAGTGACTGGTAATGTGCTAACATATCCCTCATTTGTACACAGCCTAATAGGCATTACAGGCTCTTTGGCACCACACGCAGCTTGACACTAGAGCTGGGGCCCACGGACCACAGGGTCTCGATTTAGGCTGGGCTGAATTATAGGGGATCTGCTGGCCCTATGCAGCCACATTTGTCTAAATAAAACAAAACTTTCAGCCCCTCAGAACATCAGCCACATTTGTGATGGTCACATGCGGTGGGAAGCTGCTGGATTGGACAGCCCAGATAAGCATATATCTATGGCAGAAGGTTCTACTGGACAATGGTGGCCCAGGCCCTGGATCTGACAATTCTCTTGGCTAATAGGAGGGTCTCTCATGAAACTGTTAGCTTCCCACGTGACACACAATTCCATGAGATGAGCAGGTCCTGTTACATATTTGTCAACACACTTGGCCAGAAAAGCCGCTGGTGTTCTAATACTTGCAAATCAATGGCCTGTCCCATTTATAAGCAAGAGTTCAGAATAATGATTATTCTGAATCAACATTATTCAGAATATTGATTACTGGGCCACGCCGAGGTTGATCCTGATTATCCAGTGACTGCTAGCCCTCAAGTCTTAGGCCAGTTTTAATAGTCTATTAAATCAATCAGTTCATGAACTCAGAGGTGGTAAAAGGGCCTTAAAATACGTGCTCTGCTCTTATACTTTCAGTGTGACAGATTACAAATTCAAACCTGGTATGTAATGATTATCAATTTAGTTTTCTAAAATAGATATTTTCCAATTAACAATTACTACACATGGCCTACCGTTATTCTGTTGCTTTTTATGACACTCCTTAGGCTGACATTCTGATACTCTGACACATCCCCAGGGTGGCCTGTCTTCGGCTCATCACATGCTTGGCCAGACTGGACCATGTCCCATCACCCCGGGCACCCAGGGCGGCCTCACCCTTCCATACAACGTGTGCAGCAGTGAGTGGCCGGTGCGGTCAGCGACGCAGCAGCAACGATGGGCTTGTCCACCTTTCCCAAACTTGAGGCTCTGTCCCCCAAAGGCCCGCTGGTAGATCTTCCCATCCTTGGTTCTGCTAAATGGCATGCCATAATTCTCTAGCTGTGAAACAAAAACAAACACCTATTACTTTAGAGGAATCAAGATACTCATGGCTAATTTATTTCAAGCAACTTCAACCTAAATCTGCAAACCCAACACTAATATATTCTATGAAAAGGTCAACACTTCAGAAAAGATAGAAATTTCCTTGTTAAATTAATTGCATGGTTAATAGCACAAAATATTTCCCTGTTATATTGGCTCGACACCATCCTTTTCTGCTGACCACACCTGCCTCAATCCCATTAGAAACAGACTGTGAGCACCTTACCTCAATCACAGAGGCGGGGGCCTGCTCTGTCATGTAGTGGATGGCATCCTGGTCTCCCAGCCAGTCAGAGCCCTTCACGGTGTCATAGAAGTGCCACCTCCAGTTGTCCTCCTCCATGTTCCCCAGAGCAGCATTGATTCCTCCCTGGAAACACAAAGCAACTTTATGAGCTACAACTGGGAGCCCCATGGCATCTTCCAGGCTCATCTCTCCCTGGCCCCTCCCCGGGACCTGGATTTGGAGGAAGCTGAGTACTTATGAGGTAACTATCCGTGAATGATCTGACTATAGACCAATTCCAGGACCTTCCTTAGCAGAGAGAGGCAGCACTGCATGACAGATTCCAAATCACGCTTCCTCCCCTTAACAAGCTAATGTTGTGGGCCAAGTTACTGCATCCCTCGGCCTCAGTCTTGTGAACGGGTCATGAAGCTAACCTCTTTGAAGAGTTATCTGGAGAACTAAGTGAGAGGTTACATGTGCAACCCTTCTTACCAAACCTGGCACATAAAAGGTACTCAACAAGTCTGGATAATTTTATGACAAAATGTTTGTAATAGTAATCTGCAGACATGTGTTAAAGATGAGACGCACTTACTGCCAAGTAATACACTCCAAATTCAAGGGTCACACCCCCCACATTCTCTTCCATTTGCTGTACATGGTCACCCCATCCCTGCCTTATCCCCACTGCTTCTACCCCTCAGAGGCACAGAAAACCTAGCACAGCCGAAACCGGTTTGGATCAGTGGATAGAGCGTCGGCCTGTGGACTGAAAGGTCCCAGGTTCGATTCCGGTCAAGGGCATGTACCTGGGTTGCGGGCACATCCCCAGTAGGAGATGTGCAGGAGGCAGCTGATCGATGTTTCTCTCTCATCGATGTTTCTAGCTCTCTAGCTCTCTCTCTTCCTCTCTGTAAAAAATCAATAAAATATATTTAAAAAAAAAAAAAAAAAAAGAAAACCTAGCACAGGAACAAATGTTAAGCTCGCCCTTTCCCCCTCACAACTTAAAATTGGATTCCTCCTCTTTAGATAATCTTTTTTTTTCCACAAGTAAAGGCACATTTCCTAACTTCTCTTTTTTCCAATTGTTATTCAATCGCAACTTCTGAATCAAGCACACCCACATTGGAATTCCTTCTCCACTTAGTGCTGCTGTGCCTCAGTTTCCCAAATTATGTGTTACGACAAAATGATTCACTGGCAGATAGTAAGGAACCTTGTTACTTCCTCCCTCCCTTCTCCAACCCCTCCAACTAAAAACTCAAACGCAATTCTGATAAAATATGTTAAGTATTATAGTGCCAGATACAGAAAGCTGGTTTAAAATATCACAAAAAATACTTGGCCCAGTGCGTGCATAAGTGTTATTTATTTTATTGCTACTCTTAGTAAGAATCAGGGCCACAGATGCCTGGTCTTCTGGGCATTCCTAGTACTCTTCAGACTTTCTCAGGCCGTTGCCTGTTTTGTCCTTCAATTAAACCTCTCTTTCCTCAAGAACCAACATTCAAGTTGAGCTATCCTTTCCTTATTCTTTTTATTAAAACTGTACTACCTGAACATATTTTGCAATATTATTTAGAATTATCTATTTGTATTTTTCCTTTTAGACAACAAATTCTCCAAAGGTATATATTAATTCTTTAGTTTACAAAGCATAGCTTAGAACAAAGTATCTGGACAGCTAAGTTCCTGAAGAACGCTGCTGGACACTGAATACAGGCTGCTCCAGATTAGGGTGGCTTGATCCCCAGTAGGGAGTGTGCAGGAGGCAGCCGGTCAAAGATCCTCTCTTATCACTGATGTTTCTATCTCTCCCTCCCTCTTCCTCTCTGAAATCAATAAAAATATATATAAAAAAATAATTTAAAAAAAAGAAAACTACCCTAGAGACAAACTCATTTCAGACTGTTAAGTGCAACAAAGAAAGTTAAACCAAGAAGAGGGGAGGGGATGTAGGTGGAGTGGTCAAAGAAAACCATGTGTGACTAGAGCAGAAAAAGAATGACAAGGTTCCAGGCAATGAGCAGGGGTAGTGTAGGCAGAGATCCCTAAGGGAGTGAGCTGAGTGAATGCAAGAGGCATGGTGGGAAGGTGGCCTGTGGCAGGAAGTTGTTCAGGCAGAGTCTGGACAGCACAGTACCTTGCAGGTGCCAAAAGCACTGAGAGAGTCCTTTTCTCTTACCTGGGCTGCCACAGTGTGGGACCTGGTGGGAAAGAGCTTTGTAACACATGCGGTGCTAAACCCTGCCTCAGAAAGGCCAAACGCAGCTCGTAAGCCTGCCCCTCCAGCGCCAACCACCACAGCGTCAAATTCATGATCCACTACTGGGTATTGTGTAGAAATCTGGAAAAAAAAAATTCACCTGTCAGTCACCCATTTAAATATGTCAAACACTGAGCCTGTAGCTGCAGTCAAAGATCTTAAAGCAGGGGTCCTCAAACTACGGCCCTCGGGCCACATGCAAATACAAATATTGTATTTGTTCCTGTTTTGTTTTTTTTGGCTTCAAAATAAGATATGTGCAGTGTGCATAGGAATTTGCTCATAGTTTTTTTTTAAACTATAGTCTGGCCCTCCAACGGTCTGAGGGACAGTGAACTGGCCCCCTGTTTAAAAAGTTTGAGGACCCCTGTCTTAAAGGGAATGAAAAGAAACACAAAAGAGCAAATGCCCAAAGAGCCTCCCCCGTGTGAGGCCAAGTACCTACAACTTGTAATCCTGAGATATGGTGGGCATACCCTCAGTGAAAGGGGCCAGCTCTGCCCATACCAAGTAGAGCCATCTATCCTGTGGAGCTAGGAAACCATCATTAACTGGAATGTTGAAAATGTAAAGGTTCACCTCCAAGCAGGGAGATGTATGGATGCAAAGGAAAGCACCAACACAGACCAAAATACCAATTCTAAAGTTGGCTTTTCTTTTTAATTACCATTTTACTTATCTTTTTTTTATTTATACCTATATACATAGGCTTAAATGAATCTGAGCTTATAATATGGTGATCACAATTTTCAATGTGATCTGTAAGCTTCTCATGAAAATGTTAAAATTAAATACTGTTTTCATGTAGATAAGCTTATCCCAGTTCACCTGGGTGACCTCAGAAGAACCAAGGACCACAACTCCATTTCAGGCCCAGGTTTGCGTTTCTAACTGAGAAGGTGCCAACTAGCACTCAGTAACTATTGTGAGTTATGAGAAAAGAACCTGCAAGCAAATTTCCATCTCTTCCACAGACAGCAGATGACCCCACTAAACAAAAAAAAGCCTCCAGGGTCCTGTGTGGAGTAGGGTGTCATCTTCCACCCCCGTAAACACTGCTCATTTGTCATTTGTATTTTTTTATTTTGCTGCTTTACTTGATTTAAATTTTGGTCTGGTTTACATAACAGCTGTAAGAAAAAAATGTTAGTATCTATGTTTATATTTATAATAATACATTAACTATTACTACACTAAAAAATAATCTGGGCGTGCACTGGAACGAGAATTTTTTTGTTTAAATAAGACCTGTGTATTAACCAAATGTATTAAAAACTGGCATAGATCACTATCCCTCTAAGCCAAGATAATAATTTATAATGGAACAAAAAGTCATGAACTTACTGAATCTGAAACTTTAGCAGACGACCTTTTACTCCCATCAACAGTGAAGTCAAAACCACGGGATCCCGATGATAACGGCCGCTGGTGAGAGAGAGGGATGGAGAGCACTAAGTATCTTGAAGAAACAGGGGGCTGGTAATTAAATTTCCTCTCCTGAGTAGTTAACCTATGTATGTACTTGGATGCTCCCCTCACTTAGAAACCTCACCTGGGAGCCTGTACTGAACCTGAAGGGTAGAGCAGGGGCTAAGGACTCAGACAAGCCCAAAGGGGACTTGACACTTTAGGGAAACTACTTCTAGATGAAGCTGGTTCCAAACAGGATACTTACTGACTCAGCTAGGAAATGAACAAGGTATACTTTCACATTAATTTCTGAATTTATGTTACTTTAAATGGACAATGGGGAAGACATCTACATTGCGTAAGTGGTAGTTTTGCAAACAAGGAAGCACTTTTTTTGAATCACTGAAGCTACACCCGTCTGTGAGGTTTTGCAGTTCACTGGGAAGACAGGGGACCTTGTAGCAGATCAATGCTCTAGAACAGGCTCTACTGGTGGCTGTGACACTGAGGTACCAGGGCCGTTATCCCTGCACTGTACACTTGAGGATTCCAGGCCCAGCGATGCTTCGCCACTCTCCGCATTGGCACTGGGCCTCAGCCACATCTCCTCTCATCTATCTATACCACAGCACCTGGACACTTGTTCCTGGCCGATCCCTAGGGAACCTCTACAATTCTCCAAGTCTCGGCTTAAAGGTCCCATCCTATAAACATTTACACAAAACTGGTATTAATGAAATCACAGCGGAGTATGAGAAGCAACATTCTTCATATACTAAAATGGCCAGCAACTGGCTGGCATGCTCAGTGGTTAGGGCGCCGGTCAGCACACAGGAAGGGTCATAGGTTAGATTCTGGGACAAAGCACATACCTGGGTTGCAAGTTTGATCCCCAGCCCTGGCGTGACCCCAACCTTGGGGCATGTGTGGGAGGTATCCAACCCACATGTCTCTCTTACATGGATGTTTCTCTCTCTCCTCCCTCCCTCCTTCCCACTCTCTCTAAAAATCAATGGGAAAAAAAATCCTCAGGTGAGGATTAACAAAACTAAAGAACAGTTTTAGAAAATAAGTACATTCAATAATGACAAAAGGGGATATGAGAGATGCTTTCAAGTATTCTGCAATTTAGAAGAGAAGTTATTTACTATGTGGGTTAAAAAAATTATTCTGTAGAGCAAACAAGTGAGGATTATAGGGAAGAGAATTTGACAAAATACAAAATGAACTCTCACTGAGCTGTTGTAAACTAAGTGGACTTTGCTCTAAGACAGTGGTGATGCCGGGTGACCCCCAATTTCATTGTTACAAATTGAATAATAATTAAAGCATAGTGATTAATCACAAAAAACAATATGTAATTATATATGTGTTTTCCGATGGTCTTAGGCGACCCCTGAGAAAGGGTCGTTTGACCCCCAAAGGGGTCTCGACCCACAGATTGAGAACCGCTGCTCTAAGATGCAAGGACTCAGGCCGGGATGGATGGCTTAACCACCTGTGAGGAAGTCAGAGGTGGCTTCTACCTTTAAAGCTCCCTCTAACCCTGAGACTGAATGATGACTGGCACATATATTTGAGTTTATTTTCATTGCTCCAATTACAAAGTAGCTTCTTGTATTTTCAAATAGAGATGAACTTACAAGAGCGATATTCTTAACTTCTCCAATTTATTTTTAAGCACATTTGTTTTTACTGACATAGGGCAATTTAGTTTTTTCCTTCAGAAAATGAATTAAAAAGAACAAAATTCCTCTGCTTCAATTTAATTTTTTAAATGGCAAAATCATATTTTAACAAAGAATTGTCACTGAAATAATTTTAGATATAGGTAATCAGATATCTATAATATAGATATAGGTAACAGTACCAATAAGAATGATACATTTTGTAATACAAAGTTAAAACAGAACAGTGAGATTCCCTAAGTACTTATTTGGATGTTCATGTTAAATAAAGAAACACACTTAGCCCTAACCGGTTTGGCTCAGTGGATAGAGCATCGGCCTGCGGACTCAAGGGTCCCAGGTTTGGTTCTGGTCAAGGGCATGTACCTTGGTTGTGGGCACATACCCAGTGAGGAGTGTGCAGGAGGCAGCTGATCGATGTTTCTCTCTCATCGATGTTTCTGACTCTCTATCCCTCTCCCTTCCTCTCTGTAAAAAATCAATAAAATATATTAAAAAAAAAAAGAAACACACTTAAAAAGGGGCAGCTACTATAATGAAATCTTCAACAAATGATTACACTGTCTCCCTGTGGAAAATACTAACACTAACTTTTGTATTTAAATCTGACTGTAGAATTTGGAGAGTCCAATTGTAACCCAATTTCTGCCTTTAGATAAAACTAATTTTGTGCCACTTACTAAATTTTTTTTTTTTTAAGAGAACCATCAAACATTTTCTAACAGGGCAGCATGAAGAATAGGGAAATCTACCTAAGGTACAACTAAAAGGAACACTCAGACCTTTTAATAGTATAGGTGACTGAATTAGGAGGTAAATGGGAGAGCAAAGAAAGGAGAAGAATAGAGATACTGATATCATCAATCTAGCAAAGTGGGGGAAATCCTCAACTAATAGAACCTACAAATGATGAACAAGAAACTCATTTGCAAGTATAATCTATACAATTACAAAAGAAGCCAACAGAGAATCTGAAAAGTGATTACATAACTATATTGGGAGAGCTGAGACTGTGGTTTAAGTAAACTAAATCCTTACCAGCAAAAGTCCATGTCTAAAATGGATAAAAATGCACCTGCATGTTAGCTAGAGAAAAGGAGGTAAATACCAAGAGTCAATACCAGAAACAATTTAGAATTGATTCCACTGGGGAACAGGTCTGTGGAAAGGAAGGGGTGGTGGGGGTGGTGTGTCTCACTCCTTTTCATTTATAAGGCCTTCTGCACTCATTGACTTTTTCTTTTTTTTAACAACTATGTGTAATTATTTTCATTAAAAATTTAAAAATAGGGATGCTTAAAATACAGCTGACAAGGTTATAATATAGTTCACAAGGTTACTGAGCACAGCCTGCCAGCTGTGGGTCCTGGCTCAGATGAACACACACACAGATTTCACATATTACATCAGAGTCCTCATTAACCCCACAGAGAAACTGAATCTATCCAGGGTACCTGAGCTTTGAACTTGGGTCTGCCCGGCTAACTCCAGATCCTGTACTTTCCCTCCTATCTAAGGACCCTTGGGGGGAAAAAAATATCTGGAACTCCAAAGTAAGATGAATATCCATCCAGGTTATATATAAAAGCCAAACCATAATTATTCAAGTGAATCAGGAAAAACATTACACACGACACAAAACTCTATGGGATTAGTACTCTTTTACACCAAGAAAAAATAAAGTAATTTTAGACACACCATTAAAACATATTTAGAACAATAAATGCAAAGAAAATAAGTTAGCTTAGATAGGACAAGGGTCTCAAAGTCTGGGCAGTTCTAATTGTGTCAGTTCATTAGGACAACTGGAAAGGAAATAAAGGCAAAACAGATTTGATAATTCTGTAATTTGAAAGCATCTGTAAATATTAAATGACTTGGAAACACCACAGAATTGTACAAAATGAGATAAAGAAAACTTCTCTGTGGACTTGATTCAAATTATCCTCATCATCTACTTTGCATGGACATGTCTCAGTTGGCATCATAAATTTCTCTTTCTTTTGTTCTGTCAAATTGATGCTTTTGTTTTTGCCAGTCTTAATCTCCAATAAATATATTGCTTGAGGGCAGAATTAATTTCCATAGGAAAACCTATCTTCATCAGGGCCATCTTTTATAGGCCTACCTTGTTCAATTTTACTATCTCTATGTTGCCATCATGTTTACAACTACCTAAACACGGGAGAGTGATGAAGATTCAAGGAGAAAATGAAGGTAAGTAAAGTGCTGGCAGCTAATTGGTGACTTCAAAGAACATCACTTCCAATCAATACCAAAGATTTACACACACTGACCTCTTGTGCTTAGAACCTCACCCATTTTCAGCTATAAGCTGGAGCCAGAATTCTAGCCCAGCCTGGATAAAGAACAGCTTTTGTTTTCATAAACTGACACAGGATAGGTGATGGGTGAAGGAAATTCCACAGGCTGGAGGGTCTTAGTCTGCACAAGGAATGCAAGGGTTCAGGACTGACACTTTAGCCCTTTTTCAATCACCACCAGTTACCAATCTGCCATTTCACCTAACAAGTAAGAAGCACAAGCCTGCTCATGTTTGGCCGACTAAAAATACTCCACAGACTATGAACTTCACTTGGACTCCCTACCTGTATTTTAGAGCCCAAAATGGGGGTGGGAGGTGCCTCTGGTCAGTAAGCACGTTGCAAGTATTTAAAATATTTTGGCCCTGGCAGGTTGATCAGTGGTTAGCGCGTAGGCCCTGGGACCAAAGGGTCGAGGGGTTCAAGTCTCAGTCAAGGGCCCATCCGGGGGTGGGGGTAGGGGTGGGGGTGGGGGAGAATGTTTCTCTCTCTCTCCCCCTCCTCCCTTCCCATCACTCTGTAAAATAAAATAAAATGCTTTCTGGTGTTGGCAGGATAGGATGAATGGTTGACTAAACCCTCTCATATTCAACGTCATTTTTTTAGTATATAGCTTTCAAGAAGACAACTGCAGGTATAATTACAGACATACGTCATGTCAACACTGTTGAATGCCTTGGTTCCTACTGAAACTTTTACGCTGAAATTAAATTACTAAGTAGGTGGGTGAACAAATTAATTTAAAAGAACCAACAACTAAATGCTCTAAATTTAGTGTGCTTAGAGAATCCATGAAAGATGGACTCTGAGGATGGACTTGCAAAGAGCACGTCTGACAAACCCGGCACGGAGAGCAGCGGAAGGGACCCTCTGCGGGTCCTCCCCACCCTCCTCCCCGACCCCGGCCTCCGCAGGTAGCGCAGGAACACGAACGTCCGGCGCCCTCTCCCAAATGCGGTTCTGCAGTCGGTGTGTCCACATTCTTCGTCCAATTTTCAAACGTGTGCACAAAGGCCCAGACACAAAACCCAAAACGAAGGGCCTAAACTTACTTGCCAGGCCTCGGTGTGGACACACAACTGCGCTTTCTCGAAAGGAGCCCAGATTTTGCAAACAGTTGCAAGGCAAGCCGAGGTGCGGCTGTTAGACACGCGTTCCACCTCACCCCGCCTTAGGCGGCAAAGACTGGGCCGGCGGGGAGCACGGGCTCGAACCCCACCGGGGCCTCGGCTGCAACATCGCCCCACCGAGGGGCTGCGGGGATCAGTCCGGACTGTAGGCAGTGCCCCGCCCCGCCGGCGCCTCCGGCCAAACGCAAGGCCCCGCCTCCACCCCAGTTCTACCGGCCTTTGGGGATTGCAAGGCCTGGGGCACCGGCAGGCCGCTACCTGACGGCGTGACCTTGGGCAGGCCCGCCTCCTCTCCTTCAAGTGCGGGGTGCGGAGGCCAGGAGACCTTGGCCCAAGGGGCATCCACACCCCGGACAGAAGGGGATCCCGAGAAGGCTCGCGGGAGCATATGACCTTCACGGGGACGCGGCCCGGCCGGCTTCACAAAAAGTCCAGCTGCCCCCCTGATGGTGTCCGACCCTCTCGGGGGGCCCCGCGGGTCCTACCCGCTCTGGTCTGCAGGCCGTCCCCAGCCCGTGCAGATCAGAGACGGGGGCGCGGGGTTCCAGCGTCAGCTCCACCCTGGCCTGCAGGGACCACCTGCACAGACCTCGGCCCCGCCCGCCCCAGCCCAGACGGACCGGGCCCGGCCCGCGGTACTGACTCACCGTCCCGGTCAGCCCCAGGCGTCTGGGGCGCAGCAGCTTCGACGCAACCCGGAGCCCCGACATGTCCAGCTTCCGCTGCGCAGTCTCACCAGTCCCCGCGATCAGCCGCGCCAGTCGCGCCTGCGCAAATCGCCGCGCCCAGGGTCGAGGCGGGAGGACACTGCGCCTGCGCACCACGCTGCCCCCGGGGTCCAGGCTGGAAGAGAAACTGCGCCTGCGCACCTCGCGGGGACCCGGGGCGGGGGCTAGTGTAGGGGCACCGCGCCTGCGCAGAGAGGACTCGTGGACCCTGCTGTACTGAAATTCTTCTGTTCGGCGCTCCCGGCTAGGGGGTAGGTTATGGGTTCCGCGCGCTCGGGGAGCTGGAGGCTGGGCTGTGTTCGGGGGCGGGCCGAGTCTCTCCTGTGGAAGCCCCCATGGTGAGCGGGTTGAAGACCCGACCAGGGTCCGGTTCCGCTCCGGGCTTAGGTGCCTTTACGCACTCGCCTGATGTCACCAGCGGTCCAGATGATGTTTCTGTTTTTCGTTCTGTTATGAGATGTCTGAGACCTTTTGTGGAAGGAAGTGGCGGGGGAATAATAATAGTATACTCAGAAGTAGTATGGTCATCATCCCGCTTTTTACATAACTTTCGATTACTATTAAGATCATTTTGGGGCGCAGTTGTGTGCAACATAATTTTGAATATTTTGAGTACGTTTACAAGCGACCGTTCCAATTTTATTGACATTTAGGTTGTTTCCAAATTTTTGCTACTAGTAAATAAGGCCATGAAGAATATATTTGTGCCTTACTACCTGTGTCTATATGTAGGACTACGTTGCTTTTATTAGAATCACATGTTTCCTCAGGCCACAGGCCCCGAAGGAATGAACACTGCATTTCCCACATGTTCTTTAAAGTCATGCAGTTCAGTATAACTTTTTTATTCCATGGTTACCATAAACTTAACTTGAAGTCCTGAGCCATATTTTTTTGGCACCTCTTTATTGCCTATTAGAATTTAGGTTTTTAGGTGTTAAACAAGTGCTTATTGGAAAAACCCACTAAGATTTTTCAAAATCGAGTTGAACTTCTTTTTTCTTAACGATCCTTTGACTATTTCTTTTGTCATCAGTCTATGATTTGTCACCGGCAGTCAACATAGAAACAGGCCGAAAGCCCTCATGACTGTATTTTGTGAAAAAGCCCAACCTAGTGTAGGCACTCAGTGACGTGCCCAATGCATATTAACATGAGGCCCCAGCCTGGTGATGCAGAGAAACCAGCTTCCGGCAGAAAGGTCTGCAAGCTGCTGGGCTTCTGCCCTCAATGCCTGTCACCTTTCCTAAAGCAGCCAGTGTTTTGACACCTTCCTATTTATATATCTTAACGTACAACCATAATTTTAAACATTTTTAACTACGGCACCTTCCTCCTTCTACTCGTTATTTCAGTTATTGAGACATGTCTGTCCCCACAATACTGTGAGCTGCTTTTATCTGAGGTCTTGTTGCTTTCTTCTTTTGATCCTACAAGATTCAGTGATGTGCAACACATACATAGTCCGAGTAAAGTTTTCTGGAAGAAAAAAAGGATGCCTATGAGCCAAGTAGATGATAAAATTGTGACAGATGTGTTTTATTCCTTTTGTATGGTTAATGGTTTTATTGTTTACTTCAGGTATATCTTCATGAATAACTTAAATGACCCCCCAAATTGGAATATCCGGCCCAATTACAGGGATGATGGGGGTGATGGAAGCAAATGGAATTATGCCCTATTGGTTCCCATGTTGGGATTGGCTGCTTTTCGTAAGTCACAATTTTCCTGAGTTGGATTTTCTGGGCTGATGGTGTGGAATCTAAAGACCTCGGGCTTTGAGACCTGACAAAAGCAAGTGTATGCCCAAGTTTTATCCCAAATGGTGTGTCTTGGGAAAATTACTCTCTGAGCCTCAGTTTCCCTGTCCACGGGAGGTAGCAAATCCGAATTACTTGATGTTTTGTGAGGGTTAAATATGACAAGATATTTAAAAGCATTTTGTGTGGCGTGGGTATTAATAACCGTTGTCTTCCTTTCAAAGGCTTTATTGCTCTGAAGCGGGTTCCCTTGCTTCAGTTGCCCTCATAAAGACTGGAGGTAGGGAAGAATAAAATGGGCCAAAAAAACAAAAGATCACACACCAGCTGTGGATGTCTGCTTAATGTTTAGCAGTCAGTCTTTGGCAAACTTCATCTGTGGAACCTGCTCACCTGGCCAGAAGTTCTCTCTGGTTTGAAGTAACTTTGCACCACTTTGGGGAAATTACCTGTCACCAATCAGTTGTAATTATCACTACATGATAAATTGATATTTAGAAGTTGGTTTTATATTTTGTCATATCCCATGGTTCTGCATTGGCATTAAGAATATGAGAAAATGTGGTCATTACTAAGGCTTTTAGAATGCAGTTTCTCATTTGCCGTGGACATGACCACAAAACATTTCCCCAATAGGTTTTTTTTCTGCTATGTTGGTAGCATAGCATTCAGCCTACTGGGAACATTTTACTAACCTAGATTTATATTGCTAGATCACAGTCCACTATAGATATGACACAAGCTATAGGAGATTTCTGTAATAGTCCTTGGGAATCAGATTTGATGACAGCCATTTTAGATGTCTGGGGCTTGATGTCCTTTGTCTAGCAAGCCCTTCTCAGTTACCATACAATTTGTGATCATGATAATCTCTATTCCTATTATATAGGACTGACTTGAGATGACATAATGATTGAGCAAAAAAGGGAATAAGATGATTAAGACTCAAACTCAGGAGGAACTAAGGCAGTGGAAGAACTCAGAACATATGAAATTCCTTAAATAAAAGTTTATTAACTTTAAATAATTGTGCCTATGTTACAAATAATAAAAGTCCTTTATACTTAAAAAAAAAAAAAAAAGAATATGAGAAAATGGCCTCGCCGGTTTGGCTCAGTGGATAGAGCGTCGGCCTGCGAACTGAGAGGTCCCAAGTTTGATTCGGGTCAAGGGCACATGCCCGGGTTGTGGGCTCAATCCCCAGTGGGGGACTTGCAGGAGGCAGCCGATCCATGATTCTCTCTCATCATGGATGTTTCTATCTCTCTCTCCCTCTTCTTTCCTCTCTGAAATCAATAAAAATATATATAGATAAAAAAAGAATATGAGAAAATGTATATCCAAATAAAAGAAAAGCAAAAGCTTCCCTCTATTAGCAGTGATACTTTTTATGGAGAGGCTTTATTACAAGCCTGGATTTCTCAGGCTCACGAGCTGGCATAGAGGAAGTGGAGGTTGACAGGAGTAGAGTTTATCAACATCATTTATCTGCCTTTACTTTTAAACTATTCTAGGGGTCTAGTTAACACCCTTATATTGCAATATAATTTCTCAACCATGTAATTACACTTTGGAGAATCCTTATAAGAATGCTCTGATCACATTACCTAAGCAAGACAACCAAGAAGAAAAAATAAAATATTCCTCAACCCTTCTCAGGGACAGAAGCATCATTTCAAAAGTACCAGAGCAAGAACTTCAAAAGTAAAGGTTTTTCTGAAAAGCTATAAAAGCTAGAGGTGAGTCTGAAAAACAAACGGAAAATGAAAGTCCCTTCGGGGCTTCTTCCAGTTTCAAAACTAATTATTACATTAGCATTAGTAATTGTAACTTTAAACCTTTCAATTCACTCACCAAGTTCATCATCCTAGCCACAGGCAACAGGTAGTCTTTCCAAGCGTTAAGTAGTGTTTTGCAGGATGGCAGGCTGGTGAACTTCTAAATGTCAACGCCTTAGGGCTGGATTTAGTCTCATGGAGAAGCAGGCACAGTGCAGATCACTGAGTCATAAAAACCACCTAATTTTGTCAGCTTTCATGAAAGTCAGTCCATGTTTAGTTTTTTAAGAAAGCGTTTTCCAGAGTGGCTGTACCATTTTACATTCTCACCAGCCGAGTGTGAGTGATCCGGTTTCTTGGCATCCTCGCCAGCATTTGGTGTGGTCACTTGTTTTTGCTTCACCCATTCTTATAGGTGTGTAGTGATAGTCCACTGGGATTTTAATTTGCATTTCACTAACAGGTAGTGATGTGGAGCATCTTTTCATTGCTTACTTGCCATCAGTGTATCCTCTTCCATGAAAGGTCCGTTCCTGTCTTTCAGCTATTTCCTAATTGGATACTTTTTTAATATTGACTTTTGAGTTTTTATTATATTCTAGATTCTAGTACTTTGTTGGATCTCTGGTTTGCAGACATCTTCTTCCAGTATGTAGCTTGTCTTCTCAGCCTCTTAATGGAGTATTTCACAGAGAAAAAGTTTTAATTTTGATGAAGTCCAGTTTATTAACTTTTCTTTTATGGGTCATGCTTTTCATGCCAAGTCTGAGAACTCTTGCTTAGCCCTAGGTCCTAAAGATTCTCTCCTATATTTTTCTTAAAGTTTTAGTTTTACATTTTACAAAAAAAAAAAAAAAATGGGTTAACTCAAATCAATTGGTTACCTCCTGCCCTTGCCCTGGGGGATCTAGCCTGCAACTGAGGTACAATGCCCTTGACCGGAATCAAACCCAGGACCCTTCAGTCTATGGCCAACACTCTATCCACTGAGCCAAATGGGCTGGGGCTACTGATTATCTTTTTCTAAGTCAATTTGAGATCTTCCTGATTCTTGGTATGAAGAGTGATTTTCTATTGAAACCTGAGCATCTTGGATATTATGTTATGAGAGTGGTTTTCATTCACACCTTTTTGCCTGACTTCTTAGGCAGTGCTCTGGTAGAAGAAGGGTGGCGCTGCCTCCTTATTTTCAGGTTGGCATGGAAGTCAGGCTCACCACCCGGACTCTAGCCCATTGACACCATGTCTTGACGTTGAACTTCTCACTCCACCTTACTTTTATGTAACCCTATCATAACAATCAAACATCTGGGGCTTCAGCTATTTACTAGTGATGACCAGGCAAAGCTGACACATTTTGAAATTTACTTTAACCTGGCCAACAATATTTGAATTATACCCATATTTATTTTTTTCAACAAATAACCTATATTAATTTTTAAACCTTGCCAATAGTATGTGGGGGCACTGTGGCTAGAGTAGAGAGCAAAAGAAAGCAGTGGGTTTTTCTTGGCCATGGAAAATTAGGAGACTGAAAGGGGGACTCCTTACTTTCAGCCTGTCATACTCATCTTTTGGGAGCCCTTATCTGATTTAAGAACTTTGCTTATTATATAGTTTCATACAAAGTGGTATATTTTTTGTAACTCTCAGGGCGTAAGAGTTTATTGAAATCATGTCTTAGCTGCTTTATGTTTTCTTTAAAGATTACAGAACTTCAGCTCTGGGTTTTCATTATGTGTGTTTGTCTCCCTCAATTTACTCATGTCAGGTTGGATTTGGTCTAGGGAGTCCCAAAAAGAAATAGAAAAAGAGCGAGAAGCATACCGTCAGAGGACGGCTGCTTTCCAGCGGGATCTTGAAGCCAAGTACCATGCCATGATCTCAGAGAGCCGACGTGCCGTTGCTCAGTTGTCTTTGGAACTTGAAAAGGAACAAAACAGAACGACTAGTTATCGAGAAGCCCTTATCGTTCAGGGACGCAAATTGGTGGAAGAAAAGAAGCTTTTGGAACAGGAACGGGCTCAGGTCATGAAAGAAAAGCGGCAGTTGCAGCCCTTGAGAAGTGCGTATCTGAGCTGTGTGGAAAAGGAGGAAGACTGGCAGAGGAGGGCCCAGCTGCTGCTGAAAGAGTTTGAAGGCGCTCTTTCAGAAAGACAGAGTATCTACTGCAGCCTGGTTCTCCCTCGCAGCAAGCGGCTGGAGATAGAGAAGAACTTACTGGTCCGAGCATCCACTGACCCAGTTGCTGCTGACCTAGAAATGGCAGCTGGCTTGACCGACATATTTAAGCATGATACCTACTGTGGTGATGTCTGGAACACCAACAAACGCCAAAATGGGAGACTCATGTGGCTCTATCTCAAATACTGGGAACTAATTGTCGAACTGAGAAAGTTTAAGAAATTAGAGAAAGCCATACTAGAAGAGTAAGACAAGAATGAAATGACACTTCTTTTAATGACTCAGGTCAAACTGTCATTGTGACATTCTGGGTTATCCGATGGTTTCTTTTTTCCCTTCCTCCTGTGTGTGGCCACATGCACTGAGGGGCCTCGCAGCCTGCGCTTCTGAGCGGTACAACAGCCCTCAGCAGACACGGGGTTTCCTCCCCATCCCCACAGTTATTCAGGAGGCAGTTTCTCAGAAGCAGTCTTTCAGCTATCAGCATTTTATTCAGCGGAGAGTATAACCTCATATCTTAGCTTTAGGGTAAAATTGTTTTTAGGAAAGCAAAATACAATAGTGATCCCCACTATAAGAAATTTCCTGTCTGCTTTTATCACTCCCTAAATAAATACTGTTTTTCCCTCGAATTATTTCTCTTCTAAAATTACATTTAGAAGTTGTCAGGTAGTGGATTAGAACTGCCTAACAGATGATAATAGGAAAATACTAATATTGTCAAGGTTTTGTATTGTTTTAAAGATCTCCCACCAAAGGGAAAGGGGGTTTCTTGTATCCGGTTGATACCCTAGTGAATGTTTGGAATTTGACTTGTGTCTGCATTCAATAGATATTGTTGACTAGTGGTGACATATAATAAAAGATACCTACAATTTAAAAAATACCACTTGTGTAATTTTTTTACTCTTTACAAAATGTTTTTGCATAAATCATCTCTATTTTTGCCACAAACTAATAGGTAGGCAGGCACTCATGGCCCTGTTTTTCACAAAGCATCCTTTAGTTTGATATGAGTCATCCTTTACTATGCTTTCCACGTCACTCAAGTAATCCTATCCCCAATCCTGCGCAGTAATGTTACTGCCCCCCGAGACCACCGTAGGTTTGATGACTCAGCAGATCTATGCTTATAGCTAAGACTGAGTACATGGAAAGGACACAAAGAAAGGGCACACAGGCGAAGTGAGGAGATCAGATGTAACCCCCATGTGAGTTGTTGCCAACCAGGGAACCAGGGACGCTCCTTAGAGACAGCACCCAGGGATTCTGTTGAGGGTTGATCACATAGGCACCCTCTGCCTGGCATGGCATGTACCCAACAAATTCCACATACCAGAAGGAAGTGTTCAGTCCAAACTGTACAAAGTTTAGGCACAGTGAGCACTCTTACTAGTTAACGGTGGGAACTCTTCCAAAACACAGGACCCCAGATGCCAGCCAAGAGCCAACCTTGTAAGCAGACCTTTCAGAGGACCCCAGCCTCGGGCCTGCTGTGTGAACTCTTCTGCACATCCTCATTCTACAGGGGAGGGAAGTAGCATGGAGGTCAGGAAAGGTTAGCCTACCCAAGGTCACCCTGGCGGTATGTTGGAGCCAGTATGAATGCAGGCAGCTTGGCTCCAGAGCTGCTGGTAACTTCTGTGCAATTATGAAAGTGGCCTTGCAGTGCCTCTGGTGAGGTCCATCTGGTTTCAAATCCTGTTTCCACCCTGCCTGCCTGCTTGTCTGTCTATGTGGCAATAAGACTTACATTAAAAACATTAAGCTTATAGGGAACTTCTGTTAAGTTGTAGGGTATGATCACTAGAGCTACTCTTCGTTGGGTACATACCGCACACTGAACCTTACATATTTTATGCTGACATGTTTAAATCTTCAGAACCATTTTAGAGATGAGGAAGCTGCCTCAGTAAGTTCCCTAAAATGGGTGCTGGGGCGGGGGGCGAGGTGGGGATAGGAGATATCTGTAATACTATCAACAATAAAAAATACATTTAAAGAAATGGGTGCTGGTCTTCTGCCCGTGGCTCTGCCCAGAGCTCCTGGGTTCTGGTCACTGTGGTCTGACACTTCTTTAAAGGCTCAGAATGTCTTTCTGCTATGTTGCCACCACTGATCTGAGCAATTGATGCCTTCAGTGAAATCTGGTGCATATCCTAGTTCCTGTTACTCCATTGATTTGGCACATGTCCTTGGGTAAACTACTTAATGCTTTTCTCTTGGTTTTGACTTTAAGGAAAATACACCCGGGCATTTAGTAGATGAATGGTTTTCAAGGAGAATTGTTAATCCTCATGGTGTTTTCTAATTTCCAACATGCTCTCAGCCTCACCCCCTTCAACAGCTAGATATGTTCAGATAATTCAAATCAATTTAGATTGTAAGATTAGGAAGACGAGTTTTCTACAGAAAATTAAATTCGGCCATGTATTTGCATGGCACCGCCGCCTCCATCAGCAAACCTAATTGAGTGTAAATTTGAAGCCATCTATCTTTCTAAAATTGATATTAGGTTTGAAATGTTCACACAATGTGGTGGCATTTGATGGCTTCACAGATGTACCAAAAGGTGTCTGGATAAAGTGAGATTACGGTGAAACACTATTGAACTGAAATGGTTTAAAATGGAGAAAAAGAACAGCTCAAGAGCCATCTGAATATGTAAATAGAAAGGACGGTCTGGAACAAGGTCGTTAGGATGGACCAAGTGGAAGCCCCTGAATCTGCGCCCTCTCTTTGCCAGGATGGGGAACAGGAAGTAGTGCTGAACTCCACGAGGAAAAACAATGCTTAATCCACTACAGGGGATGAAGGGGCAGCATGGGCAGTGTCCCGTGACCCAAATGGCGGTTCCCACAAGTCCAGGAAGGTTGACCCCCGGTGTCCATCACAGTGGTCCTTCAGTGTCCATCAGAGTGATCCCCCCTGGTATCCATCACAGTGGTCCCCACAGTGTACAGGATGATAGTCTCACCACGTCCATCACAGTGGTCCCCATGGTGTACAGGATGATGGTCTCACCAGGTCCATCACAGTGGTCCCCATGGTGTCCATCACAGTGGTCCCCACAGTGTACAGGATGATAGTCTCACTACGTCCATCACAGTGGTCCCCATGGTGTCCAACATGGTGGTCCCATCAAGTCTCCATTCGATTCACCTGTCTGGCCCCTGGTACAGCACAGTGATTAGACATTTCTGGGTGCATTTTCTTAGGCCCAGTTTGCTTTTGTGTGTGGGCCACATCTGCTCCTGGACCCTGGCAGAAACCCACCACAGCTGCTGCCACATCAGGCGTTGTCAGAGCCACAAGTTGCAGGCTGAGCAGGTGCAATGAAAATCCTTCGTGGCTGGAAGTGGCACGTTCAGGGTCGGGGCTGAGCAGGTCCACAGGAACACGTTAATTGCTGCACTGGGACTGGGCAGAGGCACGGTCCCCTCAGGTTGCTCCTTTGGCTTCATGGTGGCTCTCTTGAGCCTCTCAGCCTCTTGGGCTTCATAAGAATGGGTTGTTCCCTAGGACCTCAGGGCACATTTGCCACTAGCAGACACCTGTGTGCCTGCCCTGCCCCAAATCCCGGGTCACCGCAGCACCCCTGGGCCCTTCTGTACCACAGCTGCCGGGCTCAGCCGCACACGTGCTAGGGTCCCACCTGGCTGGCACTCAGAGGCCAAGTCTGTCATCAAGAGAATTCCACAGACCCAAACAGTGGAACCTACTCTGCTCTTTGCATAATCAAATCATTAAAAATTTTGCTGAGAGCTTCTTACAATAGCAAACTCCATGTGCCTGAGATAGGATTCCAGGGACTACCAGCATGATGGAGCTGAGACATGCAGCAGGTAAGCAGAGAGCAGATCTGATGGGAGGTCACCCCTTCCCTCCCCCTTCTGCCCACTCAGTGGAAGGAAGGTTCCTGCCTCCCTCAGCAGGCAGACCCCTGAGATGGCTCTCACTCTGGAGACCCAACCCCAGAGACCCCACTCCATTGTGGGAGAAAGGCATGGGAGACACCTGGAGAAAGGGCAGGAGTTCCCGGGTGGGGACACACCTGGGGAGGGGCACACCTGGGGAGGGGCACACTAGGGGAGGGGGCAGCACCTGTTCACACAGTGATGCAAACCCTCATGGAACATTGGGATGGTTGTGGCATGAGGAGGATTTGGCCAGACCAGGTACTAGCTTCTATCTTAAGAAAAATGTTTTATTTCATAGGTTCCTTTATAAACTCTGAACTTAAAATCACATTGAAATTAAAATTAAATCGCATTGAAATTAAAATCATATCTGAATAAGACACACTTCTGTTTTATTTGTATTTAATCATCCTAATAATCACCTTTGCACTAATCAGAGCTCGTGGAAACCAAGTCCACCTGCGTCCTCCTCTCCAGCGCCAGGACAGCTCCCTTAGATCAGAGCAGAGCGTCCTCCTCAGGGCCCGAGAGTCTGAGGGCAGCAGGTGAGGTCACTGCAGGCACTGTGGTTTCCCTGCGGTGGCAGACACCCTCCTGGCAGGCCCTGTGGTTCCTTCACCTTGTGCTCTCAGGCTCAGCCAGCAGCCTGGGCACTGCTCCCCTGCTCAAAAGTAGACAAAAGCCACTGATAACCAAAGCCCACAGTCCATGCGACTGGCTGCTGTAAATATTCAAACAGACATCACCTTGTAAGCGTCAGCACTGTGGACAAGCGAGGGGGTGGGACAGCATGGGGCTCCCATGCTCTCCACTTTCACTCTTTTCCCAGTTGGTTGTGACATATACTCTCATTTCTTCCCTCTCATGCCAGCTGATGTCCTCTCTCCCACCTCCTCCTCGCTACCACTACCAGCCTGCACCTCGCACGCAGCGCGGGGTGCACCGTGACCAGGACAGCCCCTCTCAGTCCCCTGGTGCTTCTCTGTGCCCGCCGCTGTGATGGGGGCTTCTACCGACCCCAGGGCATTTCCCCTCCTGCATGTCGCTGTGCTCTGAGCCTAAAGTGACCTCGCGTCACATCTACGGGAAGGCAGGGCTTCATCTCCTATAGCGCCTAACAGATGCCAGGACTAAGAAGTGCTTTGGATGATGGTCGTGAGGGCGCAAACACTGGGCCCAAGCTGCCGGCCCGGGGTCACGGATCCATCGGCTGAAAGGTGAGACCCGCTGTGCCTGCCGCAGGGCCCACCTACTCCATTTGTTTCAGAGCCCTGGAAAAGTTTTCTAGGGCCGTTTTGAAAGCTTGCAGCAAGAAAACACCAAGTTCGTTGCTTGTTTCTTGAATATCTGGGTCAAAACTTCCGAAGACTGGTGTGGAGACCTGGATGTCGTCCCGGCCGGCCCGCAGCAGCACCCCACGCAGGTCCTCGGCAATCAGCTCGTATTTCTGCTGGTCGAATTTGGACATGGCCAGCTCGTCCTGGGGGTAGGCGGCCCCCTCAGGGTAGCAGTCCTTGGGCACCGGGAACTCCACCCACCGCAGCTTGGGGAGCTCACAGAGAGCCAGGAAGAGGCGCCTCAGGGCGGAGGCCGACAGCGGGTTCCCCAGGAAGCGGAGCTCCTGGAGCTGCTGGCAGGGGCTCAGGGCCAGGATCAGGGTGCTCAGGTGGCGGTCCTCGATGCCGCACTCCTCCAGGGTGAGCACCCTCAGCGTCTGCGCAGCCCGGCCCAGCAGCCTGAAGAAGCTCGAAGGGAAAAGGTGGACCAGGCTGTGCCCGCTGAGGTCCAGCACCTCCAGGTGGGCGGCATGGGTGCAGCCTGCCAAGAAGGCCATGTCCGCGTGGTTCAGGGAGCAGTTGGCCAGGTCCAGAGCTCTCAGCGGGGTCCTCAGGGGGCTGCAGGCGGGTGGAAAACAGCAGAGGTGAGAGGCTCCCCAGTGAGGAGCTCTGGGGGCAGTTAGGTGACTGTCTCAGGGGTCAGCAGCCATGACTGCAGGGCCAAATCCACCAGCTGCCTGCTTTTGCTCAGCCTGGGAGCTAAAATGGCTCTGAGAGTTGAACAAATCAAAAGAATAGTTTGTGACATAAGAAAATGACAGGAAATTTCAGCGCCAGGAACAAACTGTTATTGGGATGCAGCCTCACTCATTTATCTACTGTCTGTGGCTGTTTTGGGGCCAGAAAGGCAGACTACAATCCATTTTCTAAAAAACAAAATTTTTTTTTATTGATTTCAGAAAGGAAGGGAGAGGGAGAGAGAGATAGAAACATCAATGATGAGAGAGAATCATTGATCGGCTGCCTCCTGCACGCCCCCCACTGGGGATAGAGCCCACAACCTGGGCATGTGCCCTTGACCAGAACTGAACCAGTCCGCAGGCCGATGCTCTATCCACTGAGCCAAGCCGGCCAGGGCCAGGCTGCATCCTTGAGACAGTGGTGTGGCTGCGTGTAGTGAAGAGTTCACTACAGGTCTGGCCTTGTCCACAGCTCCTACAAGGGTGAATCTGTTGTGTCACCTCTCTTGGTGGGGAAGTGACCACAGAGGTCTCTGTAGAGAAGGTTTGCTCAGAAACTGGTTGGGGCAGTGAGATGCGTGTGAACTAGCAGGAAATGAAATGCCTGGGTTTCATTCAAGAGCGAAAGCCACACAGTTTTAGGGCCTTGGAGCCATCTAGTCCAGGTGTGGCCTTGCCTGGGACCTAAAAGCTCTCCCTTCTGATGTCGGTGGCCCCACAGCAACAGACACAGAGCCGGGGTGTGACCCTGCTCGGGGCTGCGGTCCTCAGTCAGGAAGAGCATGCACCAAGGGCCTGTGAGAGATGCCTGTTCTCGGTCCAGTCATACTCGGGACTCAGGACCTGTGCCTGGTGTCACCAGGTGAGCGCTGGGCACAGAAGGATGCCCGGGGTCCAGTTCTCTGTCCTGTCCATGCCCCTGCTGGAGCTGCCTCCCCTCCCACCTCCTGCACCTGTACTATGTGTGCGCTCGGTGCCTGGCGTCTGCCCACGGACCTGCACAGCTGCGCACTTGCTGTCTACTTCACAGCGCCCTCTCTGCATCCTTGCTGGGCTCCATGGGTGAATGTTACTCTTTCCGTTTCTCTCATGCCACACCTACCCACGAGGAAATCCTGTCAATCCTCCCTCACATCAAGTCCAGGCCTGAGCTCTGCTCACCACCTGCCCTGCTCACAGATGGTCCTAGCCTAGTACTCTCCTACCTGGACTGGCAGGGCCTGCTATGTACCAAAGGGCCAACAGTACGGGCCTGGCTGTCGATCTTGGGAGCTTATTTGTACAAACAATCCAGGGCCAGGGACCACCCAGCCCCTGCGTCTGGGGATGGGACTTGGGGCTGGGTGGTCCCTGGCCCTGGATTGTTTGTACAAATAAGCTGGTTCGTACCAAGCCCCTGCTTCCTTCTGGGACCTGGAGTCTGGGTGTGCTCCCGGCTGAAGAGCCCGCCTACCAGCTCCCACAACACACCCTGGGCATGGCCGTGTAACTAGCTCCCTGGTAGAGGGGCCCTTACACAGTGCTGAGGGATAAAGTGAGTCCAGGGACTCCACTGGGAGAGGACCTGGGAGCTCCTGTCAGGCCTCCCAGCCCTGTCCCACGTGCCTTTCCCTTTGAAATTGTGCTGTATCCTTTTTCTTGATAAATCACAGCTGTGAGGATTTTCTCTGTGCTAAATCCTCCTAGGAATCACCAAACGGAGGTGGTCGTGGGTTCCTGACGCCTCCTATGTGGGTCTCCTTAACCCTCCACCCAGGTGCATTGTGTGCACCAAAGAGGTCAGAGTGACCTTTGTCACACAGATAACACACACAGATCATCCACCTTCCTGCTCAGAACTTCCAGGACTTTGCTCACTCAGGAAAAGCTGGAGCCCTTCCCTCTTTTCCTCCTTTCCCCTGCCACCTCTCTCACACTGCCCACTCCCTGCTGACCCCTGACCCTACCACATCCCCACCTGGGGTCCCCTCTCCACTACTGTGCAGAAGCCTGTTCCTCAGTCTCAAAGTGACCTCAGGAGTGTGCGTTCCCTGACCCTCCACACCTGGACCTGCCAGGGACCTCAGGTGCTCAGCAACCAGCCCGATTGAGGTACGTTATGGAGCATGGGCTCCACCCAGTGGAGGGTCAGGGTATGCTGGATAATGAGAAGGCAAATCAGGGGCTGAGCTGACATGACAGCCCTGCCAGGCCTGTGACGGGTCCCTCTGGCTGTGGGACACATTCCCCCAGCACAAAGGCACATCTGGGCCGAGGACCAAGCCAGCCAAATGTAGGACTGTCCTGAAGGTCCCAGGGAGCTAGTCACCCGTCAGATTTTACTAGTATGTGGGCTTGGCGGCCACCTTTTCTGTGTAGGAGATTGATGTCCTGTTGAAGACAGGAGGAAGGGAGCCCTCAGTCCTCTACCTGGCAGATTGGGGTGGAGGAACAGAGATGGGTGACCTGGGGGAGCTGGGGTACCTGTAGGAGAGGAGAGGGAGTGTGGCCTCCAGCCACCTGGGCTGGCAGTTCTGGGTTAACTTGCATAAAAGAGAAACACCTGTAAGCAAAGGCCTCCCTAAACTAGGAAAGGGCTCCTCACACTCCCTGGCTCAAGAAATGAGAAGCTCGATTTTCTATAAATTTTTATAAGTATATTCATGGCAGGTGGCCCGACAGCCCCCCTGGTGCTCCCTATCTTGTGTGGTGACTGGCTCCTAACCCGCACAATATGCAAAAGTGAGGACACAGGAGAGGAGGACAGCCCTCCCCCCGGGGCGCTTTGGCCCTGGGCGGGGGGGGGGGGGGGGGTGGGGGGTGGGGGGGGGGTAGGGGAGGTGTGGGGGGGAGCCAGAGGCTTGTGGAGAGCCTGTGTGAGGAGGAGCCTAGGCCACCTGCCGGGGGCCCGGGGCCGGTGAGTGAACCTGGAGGCAGATCGCCCACTTTTCCGCCCACCAGGCCTTCAAGGAGACCACAGTCCACCAACAGCCGGAGGCAACCCAGAGGCAAGCTTGTTCAGCCCAGTGTTGGGGTAATTTGTTACCATAACAAGTAATTAACACACTAATATAGTTACTTCTGTGTTATTGGTTTGCTAATCAGTAATTTTCTCTGTAGCTTACTAACTGAAAACAGTCCCCCGTGAGTTCCCAGTTCTACACCCCCACCCCTTTCCCATGTCTGCCCCCTCCTGCCTTGGGCCTCTTGTAAGTAACAAGGTTCCATCATCTATCGGGCTCTTGGTGCATCTTTAGCTTTAGAGGGTCCCGTGTCACCCTGGCCCAGGTAAGAGGCTGTGAGCCGAGACTGCACCCACCCTGCCACCTCCCTCTGGTCACCCCAGACTCACCCGAGCAGTTTCTGGATGTTCCCGGTCAGTGTGGAGAAAGCCACACTCAGCTCGGTGAGCTGGGTCATCTGGCTGAGCTCCCAAGCGATGGAGGTGAGGAGGGGGTCCTCACCCTCGGTAGTTGGGGCGCAGGCAGGGGGCGTGTCAAAGGCCTTGGCAGGCAGGGTGAGTGAGACCAGCTGGGGGAAGTGCAGCTGGGCCAGCAGCTGCTGCACGTGGCCCGCGTGCAGCCGCACGTTGTGCACCACCTGCAGCCTGCGCAGCTCGCCAGGCCCCGCCAGACACAGCACCTGCAGGAGCTGGCTGGGGTCCAGGCTGTCCGCCCGGAAGGAGAGGCAGCGCAGGCGCAGTGGGGCGGGAGCTGCCGGCCCCAGGGCCTGCACCACCAACTGGAAGTTTCCATCCGTGACGAAGATATCAGCCAGGACCTTGACAGAATGCTGGGCGGCATGGGGGTCCGCCTGCAGCTCGCAGCAGGTCCTCGCCAGCAGCTCTGTGCGGCCCCACCGGCCCAGCGCCCTCCCGCAGGGGCACTGTTGCACCTGCACATCTCGGACTCCCGTGAGGTCAGCCAACTGCAGCCGCCGCTGGCCCCTGCCCTGGAGCACGTGGTCCGCCAGGCCCCTCAGGCAGGCCTCCAGGCAGGCCCTGCAGGCCCGGTCTCGCAGGTCACCAGCGTGGTCCGGGCTGGGCCCCAGC
Organism: Myotis yumanensis; assembly: GCF_028538775.1. Classification (NCBI taxonomy): domain Eukaryota; kingdom Metazoa; phylum Chordata; class Mammalia; order Chiroptera; family Vespertilionidae; genus Myotis; species Myotis yumanensis. The sequence goes on from NW_027223755.1 coordinate 29,330,532, forward strand.
AGCGCGCCCAGCCGGAACTCCTCCAGTGGCCACCGCTGCAGCAGAGTGCGGATCACCTCCGCCTGCTCCAGCAAGTAGCTGGCTTTGAAGAGGAGTGGGTAGAGGTTGTGGGCCACGCTGTCCAGGCTCTGCAGGGCCACCTGGGGGTGGGACGCCAGGGCCTCGGCAGAAGCAAAGCGCAGGGACTTCATCCTGCCCACCTGCGGTGGCAATGGCAGGACAGGGCTCTCCCCTTGTGATTCTCCCGAAGACACGTGTATGCCGCCACTATTTTTAGCTGCAGCTGCTGGGAGCAGCTTGCCTTCGGGAGGGAGGTGGCCGGCCAGCCCTGTGTCATCTGATGGTTATTTTGGTCCTGGAGGCCCGTTTGGTTCTGGGCGAAGTGTCTGGCGGCAGCCGGCATATCTTTGTGGAGCTCGGCTGGTGAAAGCAGAGCTGAGTGCTTAGGTCAGGGGAGGTCTGGGCCCCATAAAAGTGCCGCCTGTGCCCACTGCAGGGGTGGGTGGCCTGTGCTTGGGGGCTGCAGTAAGCTGGTCCCAGGGCAGTCTCCTGGTGGAGCGCATCTGCCCCAGCTCTAACCCCGTCCACAGTTATAGGAGCACAGAACAAGGTCAGCCTTGGGCTAACAAGCCTTTCACAGAACCTCTGGGGGCTGGAGTCCCCCCGGCCTTACTTCTGGGAATAGGGACTGGTACCAAGGATGGGGGTAGGCACCTCTGACAACTGTTGTGCCAGCCCCATAAGGCATCGGCACTTTGCTTCGTCCCTTCTCTTCATTTATTCTGAGGACCCTGTGCAGCCTGTGGCCTCCCCACTTCCACGGGAGGGAGCCATGGTCTGAGTGAGCTGGGAGGACATGCAGACAGTCCCTTGTGGGCCTGGCTGACAGCAGCTGGGAGATGCGGGCTCAGCACCCTCCCTCCCCCCCTGCAGTGTCCTCATCGCTGACACTAGACCACTGGTTCTCAACCTTCTGGCTCTTTAAATACAGTTCCTCATGTTGTGACCCAACCATAAAATTATTTTCGTTGCTACTTCATAACTGTAATGTTGCTACTGTTATGAATCGTAATGTAAATATCTGATATGCAGGATGGTCTTAGGCGACCCCTGTGAAAGGGTCGTTCGACCGCCAAAGGGGTCTCGACCCACAGGTTGAGAACCGCTGCCCTAGCCTAGACCAAGGAGGCAGGCACTGCTGCAGGTCGAGTGGGAGTCCCAGGAGCCATGCAGCCTCCCTGATGCCGAGTTCAACTCTCCACTCTGAAGGGTGGCAGAATACGATGTGCCAAATATACCACGTTGGCATCAGGATTATTTTGAGCTAAAGGCACGTGAACAATAGCAGGTGCTAACCTCCCCCTTTCTTCCTAAAAGCAGGAGCTAAAGCTTCATGTGAGCCCGGCTGGTGTGGCCCAGTTGGTTGAACATCGTCCTGTGCACCAGGAGGTCGCTGGTTCAGTTCCCATGCCTGGGTTGTGGGCTCGATCCCCAATAGGGGACGTGCAGGAGGCAGCCAATCAATATTTCTCTCACTGATGTTTCTCTCTCTCTCTCCCTCTCCTTCCCTCTCTGAAATCAATGAAAACATATTTTAAAAAATAAAATAAAGCTGCATGTAAGTCACCCTTCCTGCACCAGGAGGGAGGGGTCAGGCCAGAGAATCTGAGCAAACAGACCTCAGTAAGTAACTTGTCTTCCTTTACTTTCCACAGTTGCCTCTACTCAACTTGATAGAGAAATGCTTGGGCTTATCCCCGTTGGGTCTTCGCTTCCTGTGAGGGCTCCATGTCACCTAAAATTTATGTTACATAAACCTGTTTGCTTTTCTCTTGTTAATCTGCTTTTTGTTACTAAAATGGGTAGAGAAATATTTCCTCCCTACAAAGCCTGGGCATTGATGGCTGTTAAATAATTATTAAATGACTATCTCCCTCCTATCCCCAACACACACACACACACACACACACACACACACATACACACCACCACCATCGTTTGGGGCAGGGCTGGAGCAGTTAGCTCACAGGCCACGTGGACATGCTCTGGGCTGGGAGGGTCACAGCTGGAACAGAGATACAGAGACAGAGAGAAGCACACAGAGAAAGATGACAGGAAGAGAGAAAGAGCAAGAGAAGGGGGGAGAGGCAGAGAAGGGCAGTGGGAGGAAAGGACCTGCTGAGGTGCGTGGCATGTGAGGGAGTGCGTGGGGGGTGTGGACGCTCCCTCGGGGTCCTGCAGGCAGCTGTCCGCTCTCAGCCTCCCTCAGGGGGGTGAGGGATGGGAAGGCCTCAGCTCCCAGGGTAGAACCCACTAGTCAGGCAGGTGAGGGGTGTGTGAGCAGTGGGACTTCACCTGATTTACCAGAGGGTGTTTGACGTGGATGTGGACCCCAGAGCGAGGCCCTGCTGTCCCGGCCACGTCCCTCAGGTTGCAGGAGCTGGGCTTCCTGGTGACATATGCAGGAGATGTCCGTGGACACAACAGACCTTGTAGAAACACGCAGCCACATGGTAAAAACACATCCTATTTATTTCTGTACCTAAGTTTGGGACAAGTCAGCACTAAACATGTAACAAAACAGTCATCATGGCTGGCAAATCACAGAGGCGTGGCCCCTGCCACCACCGCTCCTGGTCCTGGAGGTCCATGTAGTGGTGGGGACAGGGGTGGGGGGTGGGGCGCGCGCGGGGATGTCTGTGGCAGGAAGCTCATTACGGTCTGGCGTCTCCCAGGCTCTCCCTGCTTCTGATTCAACTCATCTGGTGGGGGTGGTCTTCTCGGGCAATGTCCACACCAACCGGCCTCCAGCACTGGCCTCAGAGCTGCAGGCCCACCTGCCGTGCCCCAGCCCCACCCTGGCGCCTACCTGGGAAGCAGGGTGCAGCCTCCACCCAGGCTCACAGGGGGTCACCTGTGACCCCTGAGCCTAACTCTAGTATCACTCTACATACAATGTGTTACACAGGAAACAGAACTGAGGATCCCATTATACTCACCCTGCATCTGGGACACATCTCTGTGGGGCCCCACCCGGGGACCATCACCCACGGCCTGAACTGCCTGGAAGGTGGGCAGACACAGTCCCAGAGGGCTCACCTTGTCTGAGGCCCACGTGTGTCTGGGCCTCCGCATGGGACGAGGGGTCTGTGTGCTCCCACCACAGTGGGAGAGGCTGGGCCGCATGGGGTGTCAGTGCTGGACGGAGGTGGAAGAACCATACAGGAAGGACGAAGCGGAGGCCTGGCCATGCACAGGCTGGGCTGGGGGGGGGGGGGGCATGATGGGAATGACTTCAGGTCCCAAGGGGCGTGTGACCGAGAATCCCGTGGCTGGGGGCCGTGTGTCAGGAGCGCCCAGCTTGTGTTTCATCCTCAGACTCATGCACAGGTCCAGGCTGAGGTTCCTCTGCCTGGAGGAGCCACATCCCATCCAGGTCTCAGAGCTGTCAAAAGAATGACCCTGTTACCTCCCCTGGCCTCCTCACGCCCATACCACATGTGGGCGTGCACGTACAGTGCGATTGAAACTTCGTGGCCCATGCGCAGAAGTCGGTATTTTGTGGAAGAGCCACACTCAAGGGGCCAAAGAGCCGCATGTGGCTCGCAAGCCGCAGTTTGCCGACCACTGACTTAGATGATTTCACATGTGTTTTGTGGAAAACAGTCTATTTTATAGGCACAAGGGATTCACATGGACTTGCAGACTTGTCATTGGCTCTGGGACCTACACACACACAGAAGGTGGTCAGTGCAGGGAAACTGTGGGAGGCGGTGGGGATGGTGGGAGGGGTGGGCAGGGGTTCTTCGGAGTCTGAGAATGGAGCTCAGGCCGAGATGTCTCCTGCACGCCTTTGTGCCTCCCCCACTGCCCACCCAGAACACCGAGGCCTGAGATCTTGGTGGAGGAAGCGGCTTCACACCCAGGGAACCTGCCGCCAAGTCCTCCTGACGATTGGACTGTGGCTCCCACCCATGGCAGTGGTGCCTGTGCAGCACCTCGTGCCTGCTGCGACGTGGATTCGAAGTGTGCGTGGAATTCCAGCACGGAGCATTGGGCAGAATGAGTGACAGCCTTGTCTGAGGACAACTGCTGGCGAGCCACAGGACACGGGCAGGTGGGAGTGGGTGTCAGGGAGGCCCCATTCTCAGGAGAGGGTGCCAGGTCCCCTTGAGACACTGCTGATAGGGGGTGCTCTGGAGGACACCCTGGAGGCAGGGCGGGATGGGTGGTCTCCACTGCCTTGGCTGGGCCTCTGGGAGAGACTATCTGCAGCAGGGGCTGAGGGCCTGGCCCTCCTGTTGGACAAAGGCCTGAGCTCTCCGAGTGGCCAATGCTGGCCTCTTGAGTCTGCCAGTCACCAGGGGGTTTAGGCAGCAAGACCGAAGGGAGGTCAGATGGGAAGATGGAGAAGCAGGGGAGCAGCCCTGCCTGGCTGGTGTGCCCTCTAGTGGTGCTGTCAATGCCGGCTGTGCGATCACAATTTGGAAGCATCTGCAACAGGCAGAGACTCAGTCAGGCAGCCTGGGGGTGGCGGGTTGCCCAGCGCCTTAGGGAACACGGTGGGCGATAGAAAACCCCTGGTCCATTGGGGAAGCTGGGAAAACCGTTACTTACGGAGTGTTTTGCCTGCCACTCAAACCGCTGTCCAGACGCCGAAGACCTGAGGGGTGTTGTTCTGACAGAAAGGGAGGGAAGTCACTACAGCGTCATTGGGTCTCACCAATGATCTGGGGCAAGGGAACTAAAGACTCGTTCCCTCGACTCTCGGCTCAGCGCACCCTTAAAGCCGGACCTTCCCTTCTGACGCTTCCAGGAGGCGGTCTGAGGGCCTCTCTCTAGCCCTGGGGATGTGCCTGCAGACGCACGGGGATGACGTGGGGTGGGCGAAGGCACTGACCCCACAGGCCCAGCACGTCCTGCAAGAAGGCCTCTTTGGAAAGGTAACTTGTGTGCTGACTGGCCCCTCTCTTGGCCATGTCAGTGCCTCCCCTTGAGGAAGAGGTCTGAGTGCACATTCCGGGCAATGTTTGGGGCCTCCTCCTACAACAGGCTGGGCCCCAGACACCCTCCCAAGATAAAAACTCACATTTGTATGAATTGGGGAAACACTGATTTGCCAGGTATGTGATCCCTTGTGGGCGGCCCAGCATCACTTGGGCAGGAGCTGACTGCGCCCTAAGCACCTGGGCCTCTCGTGGGGGGGGTCTCAGAAGAGGGGACACTCACGGTCGTGGTGAACTGGCCTCCGTCAAGCTGTGGCTGCAGGTCCCTCGGTGGAAGGGGGGGAGATGTGCTCTGGGGGCCCTTATCGGAGAACAGGGGCTGTGACAGCCCAGGTTGGCCAGGGCTGCTGTCCCCCGACTTGCACTGGGAAGACTCCAAGTTCTTGGCACCTGTGGAGAGGAGTGGAATTAGGGCAGGTCCATCAGGGTGAAGCTGCCAGGCCTCTTCTATGCTCAGGGGCCTCAAAGCCTGTCAATCAAAAGCTAGGTGTTTTCTGCTCCATGTGCGAGCTTCTAGCAGCATGTGAGGCTGGGTCAGAGCAGGATGGTGCGGCAGGAAGGTAGACACCACGTATGCTCATGGACAAGTGTTTCCTGACTCGCTTCTCTGAGTCAGTGTAGCTAATAGACCAGCGTGGGCAGTGCCCAGACAACCTCTCCACCAGTAGGTGGTCTCCAGCTCATGCTGGGGGCTCCGTAACCACTGGATATGCAAGTCAAAGGGGAAGCAGAAACTGAGACCAAAGAAGGCCCCAACCCTTAAACAAGGAGCCAGAACAGGACAAACAAGACCTGACACCCTTCCCTTCCCCTCTGCACCCCCCCCCCCCCCCCCGCCACCATCTCCCCTGCAGGACTGTAGGGCCGGCCTCGCTGAAACCACTGGGTCCAGGCCTGGGGTCACTCCCCACAGCTGAGACCGGTGTTCTAGGCCACTGCCTGGGCAGTCTCAACCTCCTGTATGGGTGGCTGGTGGACTTCCCCTGTAATTCTCTGCAGGATCACGAGTGCTGTTTGGGCACTGAGCTGAGGATGGCCAAGATGAGCCCTTAACACAGGCCCTTCCACCTTGTCCTCACATCCGGGCTCCCCGGCCTCAGACTCGGCCTTGACTGGAGGCTGCGCCAGCCCAGATGCGAGCTACTTGCGGTCCTGGAGCCAGAAGTATGAGTCCAGGAAGTGCAGTCGCTCTGGGCTGGCAATGCCACATGTCCCCATTGTACTCCGGGGGCCCAGCCTGCAGTGGCTGCTGCTGGTTCTGATCAGGTGTGCAGCACCTGGCCACCTGTGCTCCCCGGCAGGGTTCACGCGCAATGCCTTCCATCGGGCACAGAGATGGCTTGGAGTCAGCTGCAGAGCCCTCAGGTGTTGTCCTGCTGGCAATGACACATTTTGGGCTTGGGAAGGTGCTTGTCCCAGGCAGTGTGGTTGAGGATGGGCTGCATCTGGGCAGGAGGCCACATGCCAATAACCAACCATGGTGAATTCCAGACACACCCCTTCCTCCACGTGGAAGTTGTGCAAAATACTGCTTCATTGGGATGTAAGCGACATAAGAACGTGCACACCTCTAAAGTACAGACATCTTTGGACATGTGTGTGCACCGTGAGGTTACATGTGTATACACCAGTCAGAAAGAACATGTGTGTCGCTCACCAAAAGCTGCTGGTGCCAGTTATGTTCAGTGTGGTCACTGACACGCTGAGCACAGGTCCACCTCTGACCAGTCAGCCCTCTGTTCTTTGTTCCCTCTTCTTCTTTCTCTACATTCTTTGGACTTTTTTCTTACAGTTTCATTTTGTCTCCTTCGTTGGTGTTTCAGCTGTCTCTTTGCTTTACTTTAGTGCAGCGGTTCTCAACCTGTGGGTCACAACCCCTTTGGGGGTCGAATGACCCTTTCACAGGGGTCACCTAAGACCATCGGAAAACACATATATAATTACATACTGTTTTTGTGATTAATCACTATGCTTTAATTATGTTCAATTTGTAACAATGAAATTGGGGGTCACCACAACATGAGGAACTGTATTAAAGGGTCGCGGCATTAGGAAGGTTGAGAACCACTGCCTTAGTGGTTGTTTTGGGTTTTATAAGATCACAATTTGCCTTCAAGTGATGTCACTCAGTTCACAAACAGCACAGAACCCCATGTCTGTGGACGCTGTGGTCCGACAGCTCGCGGATGTGCCCCTCCTCCTCTCTGCCTCTCTGTGTTTCACTTTGGACACTCTCCACTGATGTGTCTTCAAATTCACGTAACATTTTCTTCTGTTACCCCATCTGGGCTCATTTTCATCTCAAATATTGCAATTTTTGCACGTCTATATCCTTTCTTGCTGTTTTCATCTCTTCCACGTCATTACTTAGCTTCTTAGACATCAAGAATGGTTATAACAATGGTTTGAAGGCCACAATGGATAATTCTAACGTCTATGTCAGCTTCGGGCTGGTTTTGCCGGGTTGGTTATTCTCATTGTGGTTTGTTTTCTACTTCTTTGCTTGCCTGTTGCTCTGATTGGATGTCATAGAATGTGAACTGACCTTCTTGGGTGCTGGATACTTATGTGATTCTATAAATCTCCAGGAGCTTGGTTCTGGGATGTAGTGAGGTTACGTGGAAACGAGTCCTCTTGGGTCTTGCTTCATGATCTGGTGGGTGGATCGGGGGCAGGGGGCAGTTGAATGCTCCCTCCTCCTGAGATAGGCCCTTCCAACGGCTCGCCCAGCACCCTGTGAACTACATATGTCCCGTCCAGCTGGTGGGATAGGCGCCCATGTGACTGTGGAAGGTGCTCTCTCGGCTTTTCAGAGGTTCCCCAGCTCTGGGGGTTCTCACGTCTGTGCTGACCACGTGATTTGGATTTTGGAGGGGGACCATCTGTCAGGCTCCCAAGGCCTCTTGCTGCACAGGCCTCACCTACCCCGTCCTGCAAACCCCGCCACCTAGGTCTCCTCCACACAGGGAGTGTGTGCACCATGTCCGGGGACACTCAAGGCAGAAACCAGGGCAGCCACAGGGCTCACCTCATCTTTCTGCCTCTCAGGGTCACTGCTCTTTGTTGTCAGATGTTCTGTGTTTTGAAATCTCTCATTTTATATATTTCTCCTGGCTTTGTTTTGTCTGTGTGGGTTTTTTAAAATTTGTTTTAAATCTGTCCCGTTACTTCATTTTGGGTGGAAGTGAAAGGTTGGTTTTTTTAAAGTAAAAGAAACATGCTAATTTGTTTGAAAACACTGGAAGTGTATAAAATCAAGCGAAACAAATGAACTGGCCCCGAACCACATCAGTTGTCAGAGGCTGGAGCGCAGGCGGCCACAGCGCACAGTGCACTCACGTAGTGCAGGCTGGCTCCCCGTCTCCTGCTCCGGCTCGTCCTCCTCAATGCAGGCATGGACGTCGTGCGGCCAGGGCCAGTGGGCTTGGCTGGTGGACACGTGCAGGGCGGCAGAGGACTGGCTGCTGGAGGAGGAGGTGCTGCTGTCTGAGATGGTGGAGTGCGGTCTCTTGAAGGGGGTGGGGTGGTTGCAGGCAGGCACAACTGTGGATGCGTGGGCTCTTGACTCTGGAAGGAGACAGAAAGCAAGTCGTTGGCCCCTGCTTCAGAAGTGCAGCCTGGATGCCAGAGCCTAACGGGGCCCTCAGGAAGACTGGCCAGGTTCTCTGCCTGTAGCAGCCGCCCTGCTAAGTGCTGCCCTGGCGCTCTGGGGCCTGGGTTCCCGCTGGCAGGGCAGAGTGCGGGAGGGCTGGGGCCACCTTACCTGTTCCATTCATGTTGTACTCGGCAGCTTGATCACTTAGGGCTGCGTCGCTGGGCTTGATGTCCAGGAACGGTGTGCTGCCCAGCCCCATAGACACTATTTCTTGCATTCTGAGTTCTGAAATAGAAGAATGTAGGACACTTTTCCAAGCAACTCCTTGGGTTTAATACCACCCTTGATGGTGTTCTGCACCCAACACCCTCAGTTCAGACCTGGCTCCCCAGAGTGTTGCTGGGGGGCCAAGTGGCGTCACAGTGACCTCTCAGAAAAAATGGGGTGACAGAGGCCTCCAGGAGGCACATGGCCACGAGAAGGACACACTGACAGATATCCGTGTGTCTCTGAATAGTGAGAGGAGACCTAAGCATAGCGTGAGAGTCTGATAATGAATTACTTTTTGGTAAAACTAAAAAAGAAAAGAAAAGAAAGATAACAATTATGGTTGGTGGGAGGATGTAGAGGGAAGGGCAGGAGCAGAGGAGCCTGGGGAGGGGATAGGGGCCTAGCCATGGGCCTTCCACTCCTTGTAAGGGCTGGGTCCACTCCAAGGGATTGAGGAGCCACCAGGCACCTTGAGCAGAGCTGCCTTGTGCAGCGTGAGCACATGTACATGTGTATTCATGTGGGTGCACACACGTGGGTGAATGTGCGGGCATATGTATGTGTGCACATGCGAGTTCACATGTGTGCAGGGGTGGTCTATGCTTTGAAGGAGATGGCAGTGGGGGGCTTTGGAGCATCTCCATGATAGGTTAAGGCTCTGGGCGTGGGACAGCTACTGAGGGGACAGGTGGCTGTGTTAGCCATTTGAACGTTAGAGCCTGTAGCATTCCTCAGGCCTGCAGGGTCCAAGCTGCCACAGGAAGGCCAGGTTAAGGGGTCGCTAGGAAGATGGCATTTATAGTGGCCAGACTGGATGAATGGCTACTTGTGAGTGTAGACAGAGGTGCCCCAGTGACAAAATCAGCGCAGAAGAGGTAACAAAGGGGTGAATTGAGAAGGAAGAAACCTGGTAAGGATCCCAGCAGAAGAGAAAAGGTGCCTTATTGAGGAGGGGCCCTCATGGGCAGGGAGACCACAGGCTGACCATCAGCCCAGGACCCAGTCAGTCAGGAGGCCTTGACAAGCCAGGCAGGGCAGACAGCTGACCTCCATGGCCTGAGGGGTCGGGGAGCCTATGAGGTACTGCAATGCAGGGTATTGTTTATATTTGTTTTAAGGAGAAATAAGTGTTGTGTGCTGATGGGATGGGTCCAGGCAATTCCTGGTAAACGGTGCTGCCTGAGGCCTCCCGCCTGCCCCCCCAAACCCTCTCGAGCCCCCTCACCCACCTCTGTTCCTCAGAACCTGCCGCCACAGGATCTTCCCTATCACATCGGTCCACATGGCCTTGACCTCTGGAGAGCTCGCCTGGAGAATGTAGGAGTCCTGGGATTTCCGCCGCCTGCGGAACCAGATCTCAAATTTCGCACCACTGTCCCCAACGGTCTCCGTCAAGCCGATTTCAGCCATCTGCAGTCACAGCGCGGGAGCGAACCTCAGAGACGCCCACGAACAACAGACCCCTTTCGGGCTGACACTTGACCCCAAGGCCCTTCAGGACTGTAGGCCCCTTCACCAGGACACCAAATGGTGTGGACGAGGCCGGGTGGGGGCCAGCTCTGGACAGGACGGATCAAGTTTTCACCCCATCCACACTGGCTCTCTCTTGGGGCCTCAGTTTCCCCACTGGAGAAATGGGGACAATACTGGAAGGTCTGTGGTGCCCTCTAGCTGTCAAACACTTGGTGGGGTCTCACACCATCACACTCTGACATGTTCCTCAGTGCTGGCAGGTAAGGGGTTATGGGTTTGGGCTCCTCCCAGGAGTCCCCAAAGCTCTTTACTCTCAGGGCCTCCTTTAGGGGCCGGAGGGCCATCCTGAGATCCACCAAGGGGAGGGCTTCTCTGGTATTTGCTTTTATCAAAATCCAAAATGAAGTGACTGAGGAGACACTGTTCTCCAGCCACCGAACCAGCACCCAGAAAACCTGGAAGCTTTGGGAGTCACAGGTTTTCAAAATCCAGTCAAAGAACCATAGAAAAGAACATGTACTATGAAGACCAGCAGGGACCAGCCCAACGCCAGCGGCATGAGGCACAAGGCGGGCACATTACCTTGAAGGACTGCTTGTATGTGTAGATGTCGTAGCTTCCGTCCACCTTCCTGGTCTTGCTGAACAAGATGAGATCTTCGAAAAGGAAAACATGCCTCAGGTACTTCTTTCTTCCACAGTAAACGATGAACTCATCCCGGCATCTCAGTTGTCCCTGCTCCTTCAAATTCACCTGCGGACCGAGCAAGCTCCCTCAGGGACCACTGGGTTTGATCTGAGGCCACCCTGACCTCTGGAGGCGGGTGGGGTGGGGTGAAGGCCAATCATCCAATCAGTCACACTGATGTAATGAGGCCTCCACAAAACCCCAGGAGGACGGTTGCAGAGCTTCCTGTTGGTGAGCACATGAAGATGAGGTGATGATCCACACCCTTTCCCCACGCCTTGCCCTGGGGCATCTCTTCCGTCTTACCGTTCCCGAAATGTACCCTTTATAATTAACCAGTGATCCAGGAAGGGAGCTATTTCTCTGAGTTCTCAGAGCTACTCCAGCAAATTAATGGAACCCAGGAGGGGGTTGTGGGAACCTCCTGTCTACAGCTGGTTGGTCAGAAGAATAGGTGACAGCCTGGACTTGCGATTGATCAGCATCTGAAGTGGGAAGGAGTCTCTTGGACTCAGCCTGTGGGGTCTACGTCATTGAAGGGTAGGTGGTTTCAGAAGTGAGTGGAATTACAGGATACCCAGCTGGTTCCAAGAACTGCTTGGATGTGTGGGAAAAACCCCACATTGGAACTGGGTGCAGAACCCTCCCGGTGGGGTCCCCTCGAGCCCACATTCATGTTCATCTGTGTGGATGTTACAGTACAAGCCTCTGCCTTCAATTTTACTAAACTTTCCACTTCAAAGCCCTTTTCTTCATTAAAAAAATGTTTTCACTGATGTTAGAGACAGAGGGAGGTAGAGAGAAATATTGATGTGAGAGAGAAACATCAATTGGCTGCCTCCTGCATGCTGCTACTGGTTACTGAGCCCTCAACCGAGGCATGTGCTCTCAACTGGGGCATGTGCCCTAACCGGGAATTGAACCACCAACCTCTTGATGCATGCATCAGCTCAACCAACTGAGCCACACTGGCCAGGGCGGCCCTTTTGTTAATTTTAACGGAAACCCCCCTGTTGAAGTGCTGGAATCTCACTCACTGTGTATAAATGCCCAACGTGGTGGCCCCAGGAGTTACCACACCTGAGCTGTCCCACACCATGGACATCCCTCTGAGCTGATACTCGGGGATGTACCTGCTGTGCCCCAGCCAGGCTAGCACTCTTTGTGGATGGATCCCAATGACAGACAACTTAGCATTGTCTCTCCTATGACTTTCCCTCTGTGTATGGCCCTGTCCTGGGTGATGCCTGAGGATGCTGTTTGGATCCCAGTCATTCCAATTGCTCAGCCAAGTGGACTGGGAGAGTTTGAGGGGCTGTGGGTTCTTGGCTCTTCGTGGTTTGTTGCTCTGTTGTCCTCTTGAAACTCTTGTAAAACATTTATCTTGCTTTCCTTAGCTGGTTTGGCTCAATGGATAGAGTGTCGGCCTGCAGACTGAAGGGTTCTGGGTTCGATTCTGGTTAAGGGCACATGCCCGGGGTTGCAGGCTGGATCCCCAGTGTGGGGCATGCAGGAGGCAGCTAATCAATGATTCTCTCTCATCATTGATGTTTCTATCTCCCTCTTCCTCCCCCTTCCTCTCTGAAATCAATAAAAAAATAAATTTATCTTTCTTGTTGAAAGTATTACAGATGCCCCCTCCCCCCATTGACCCCTACTCCCCAATCCCACCTTCTGCCCAGGCCTTCACCGCACTATTATGTGTGTCCACAGGTTAGAACGCTGCTCTTAGCAAGGTGCCCACATTTTCACTGTGATCTGGAAATTCTACAGCCGTCCATCTGACAACCAGAGACAAGGAATCCTGCCTAATCGGGATTCTCCTCTTCCTGCCCATGTGGTCTTGCCACACCAAGGTGTGGGGGATGTGGACGCCAGGACTCGGCCCCCTAGTAGAGACCAGCCTGTACCTGGCCAGGCCAGGCCTCAAGCCCAATGGCCCAACTCAACTTTTATGCACCCAGTTGTTTTCAAATAGCCCTGGTGCCTACAACTGTGCGGCATTCGGAGCCCACCCGATCTCACACCCTACCGCTGCTGCTCCAAAACTGGACACCGAGCTCCTCTCTGCTCTCCTCTCCCCCTTGGGTGGGGGCTTCTAGGGGGTCTAAGCTTTGGGGACATCCCTAAAGAGAAGTTCTGTGCTCCTGACCCCAGGCATGCCCTTCCCCTTGATCGACCCAAAGCCCTGAACCACAAGAGCCTGTTGGGGCCTCGGGGAACTTACGTGGCAGCGGCGAACAGCATCCAGGGCCAGCAGATCGTTGCCGTGGCGCAGCTGGAAGCGAACCATGTCCTCGGCGGCCTTCAGCTCCGCCAGCTCCTGCTCGTGGGTGGGGCAGCGCCCGGCTTCCTTGACCAGGTCCTGCAGCAGCAGGGCGTACTTGCCCATGCGCTGCACGGGCTTCAGCAGATAGGAGGCCAGGTCCATCTTGTCGCCCAGTGCCTGCTGCTTGTCCTGCAAGGGCCGGGGGACAGGGTCAGTTTGGGCCAGGCCAGGGGTGGTGCAGCAGGCTGGAGGGCTGGGGGATGACCTTGAAGAAGGTGAGACCGTGGCTGCAGAGCAGGGCATCCGACTGGGGCTTGTTCTTGCTGTAGAGCGCGTACATGCCAAACTGTTCTTCCTGCAAAAAGGGGGGGGGCATGATGCACCTGAGCGGGGGCTCCGGCCAGAGCCTGGGCCGCGGCCCCAGCCTGCAGCACAGTTTTCAACACCGTCATGAGAAAAGGGTCATGAGAAAAGGACACGGTGTTCCATTAGGGCCACCTCGGCTCCCCCTGCATGGTGAGTGCTCTGGTGTGCAATGCCAGAGTCCTGGATGGGTCTTAATACAGAGTTAGGGGGAAGAGGCATGAGGAGCACTCACAGGGCGGGCAGGGGAGGAGCATGGGAGTGCTGAAATTTATCAAAATGCAAAATGAAGTGACTGAGGCTGTCTCAGTGACCATTTTTGTTAATGGTCAAGAACCAAAGTTGTCCAAACATTTAAAATTCTTATAAATATGAACCACTAGAGGCCCGGTGCACAAAATTCGTGCATGGGGGGGGGTCCCCTCAGCCGAGCCTGCACCCTCTCCAATCCGGGACCTCTCAGGTGATGTCCCTCTCTCAATCCTGGACCGCTGGCTCCTAATTACTCACCTGCCTGCCTGGTCGCCCCTAACTGCCCTGCCCCTGCTGCCCTGGTTGCTCCTCACTGCCTCTGTGTGCTGGCCTGATCACCCCTGCCTCCCGTTGCCGGTCAGGTCGCCCCCAACTGGCCCCCCTGCTGACCTGGTCACCCCTCACAGCCCCTGCACCAGCCTGGTCATCCCACGCAGCTTGCTGTTCAGTCATTTGGTTGTCCCTCCCTAATTCCCTGCCAGCCTGGTCGCCCCATGCAGTCTGCTTGTTCAGTTGTTTAGTCGTCCCTCACTAACCCCCCTGCAGGCCTGGTCGCCCCATGCAGTCTGCTTGTTCAGTTGTTTAGTCGTCCCTCACTAACCCTCTGCTGGCCTGGTTGTGGGCAGCCATCTTGTGAGTGCGTGAGGGTTAATTTGCATATTACCTCTTTATTATACAGGATTATACAAGTTGCACCTTATGGCTAAGAGTGTCCTTTCAAAAATAGCTGAAAAGGCACAATGTGGACTTTCTGTCATCCATGGAGTTTCTGGTGGTCACTTGTATTTAACACCACCGAGGCAAACGTGTCATTGCCCACAGCACAGCCCAGTGCCTACAGCAGTGCCTCGTAGCTACTCGTTGAAAGAATCTTCTTTTCAGGGTGAATTAAGAATTTTATCAGAGACCCCAACAGGGAGCTATTCCATATTCATGGTTGAGAAGAGACTTAGCAAAGAAGGGCAGCTCCCTGTCTGTGCACCCCGACCAGGTGCTCTCAGAACTCAGGCTGGTCCTGGGGCCCGTCTGGAGGGGAGCTGGCTGGGCTCCAGGCAGGAGGGTGTGAAGGGACCGTGGGCTTTGCTGTGCAGGAAGCAAACTGATTTTGGGAGTTCTTTTTGGCTGATTTGGTGAGGAAGTGGGGCTGTCGATAGAATTAAGTGGCTGATGTGGATGAAGCCCCCAGCACCCTGTGGCTTTCAACAAGGGTGCTGCCAGGAGACCTGGGAGTACCATGTCTGTGCTGTTGGACCTACAGGCTTATTGTCTGCTCTGGGGACACATGTCCTAAGCCTGGACTGCAGGCTCCTGATGGGCTGGAATGAGGGTGGGCTCTCCAGACCCTGCTGCTCCGAGGGCGAGCACTGACTGCCCACCACAGGGGGGACTTACGTGTCTCAGAAACCCGCGCCCGGCGGCCAAGGGGCAGTGCCGGTAGCGCTCCAGCTCTGTGAGGAAGTGCTGTTGGTGGAAGTTGTAGAGCTTCTCCAAGTTCCCAAAAATGATGCTGCGCTTCCCTCGCAGGTCCGGCGGCAGGTCCACTCTTTCCATCTCTGGAAAATAGTTGTCGACGACATATCCTAAGGACCTAACATACTCCCTCTCCGTGGAGATCATCTCGGCCATTATGTGCTGCAGGCGGCTGCTGGAAGACACAGAGCGGGCGGGGTGCTGAGGGATGCACATGGGTGCACGGACGGGAGACGCACGGCTCAGCATCTTTCTGGATAAGATTTCTGTCTTTGGCTGTGAGTAAGGTCAAGCCTGCCCCACATCCGAGTCATGCTTTGCTGGAAGCCAATTCCAGCATGTCAGCAAGGCTGAATCATCTGGAAATGGCTGAGGGCACTTCCCCAAACCTGAAAAGGATGCATAAATGATTGCTTGCTGCCAGGCATTTCAGTCTACATGTTATTGCCTCCTACTGGCCAAATACCTGAACAGCCGTAGGCAGTTTCTCCCAAATCTGACAATGGATTCTGTATACTAAACCCTGGCCTTTGAGATGTATATCTACCTTGCTTTAGGACAATTTGTGTTAATAAAAAGCAAGGGGTCCAGAGAGACAGTAGAACTTGGTTTCTTTAGCTAAGTCTTCTCTGGCTCCCCAAAATGCCTTCCAAAATTATGTTTCGTCTCTGGACTCTTTATTAATTTACACACAGCGCCTTCTCCAGATTCCTGAACCCCTTCTAGATGCTGGATCAAGACCCCCAGCATTAATGCTTGGTTCCCGGGAGCTGCTCCCCTGACGTAGAGTGAGAAAAGGTAAGAGGTACAGGGGAGAGGTGTGTGTTCCCATGTTATTGGTCATGGCCTTTCCAAATGAAAATCCTTTAGGAAACGGAAAAGGGGAGACTCGCAGGCTCCCTGACCGAGTCCTGCGGGTTCTCATTCCCAGGCAGCCTGGTGAGCGCCTGCTTGGGGGTGGTGGGGTGGCTCCAGCAATAAGAAGACTTGACTCTCAGCAGTGAGCCCCGTGCAAGGAAGGCTGAGCTGGAGATCAGTGAGAAAATGAGTTTCTGATGCACCCCGACTGCTAAGCTATCAGAAGAGATTTCTGAAAAACAAAACAGCTTTAAACTGTAGTGACGTCCCACCCAGGGGCTGAGGAGAAGCAGCTGGAGCAGAGGACACCACGCAGGGCCTGGGGCCCAGGACAGCGAGGAGACAAAGCGGGGGAAGGGCTCCTGGCACTCCTTCTGTGTGGCGAGCTAGCACTTACGTGCCACCCATCAACTGCACCAAAGGCACTTCATCAGGGAAACCAGAAGGGGTCTGTGGTGGCCTGGCCCCACCCCCTAATAGCAAGGCACGTGCTTTCTCCCTACTTGATAGCATCCTATTGTCAACTTCCTTACATTACTTAATCCTAATGACACTAATGGCGAATGGCAAGGTGTTTTTTTTTTTGCCTGCTTTACTTTTTTTTTTTTTTTAATTTGGAAAAAAGTTAAAAGCAAATAATGATGTCAATACACCTGTGGTCAGAAATGTTCCTGACTGATCTCGCTTGAGACCTGGAGAACTCGAGCCTTCCCCGTCCCCACCACACATACCAGAATTTATAAACACTTATTGTTTCTAAGAAGGCAGCACATCTGGCCAGCCAGGGCACCGGCTGCCGGGCAGCCTGGACGTGCCCCTGGAGGTGCCCCTGGTGCACAGCACAGGCCTCGGAGAATCACCTCCTACCAACACTCACAGAAAACAAGTGTTCTCCTTAAATGCTCAGACACAAAATTAAAGGGAGAGTAGTCTGGATAGTTGGACCAAATTAAATGGAAACGGACTCATGAGGCTGTAATAGCTAGAAATTTCTGGGGAAATGACGCTGATCAGGTGACAGGAGCTCCCCCTGGACACCTAGCAGGTCTGGGTCTTCAGGAAAGATGAGTTTGGTTTAATCATCACCCCCAACCCCCGGGCCCTGGCATTTGAGAAGGACTTGCTCCCTCTCTGGGTATAGCATGGACTCCTCGCTACTAGACCCTGGGGTGGTGGGTCTGTGGCCTACGAATGGTGGGAGAGGAGACCTGTCCCCAGCGGCAAAGGCAGGATGGCTTTCCAAACCTGCTGCCTTCCCCACCCAGGATGTCCATTCCGGGTGACCAGGGGCAGCTCTTGTGAGTGGACGGCTCCACCCCTTCGTTCTGCTGCCCTGGAACTTTCTACATGAGCACAGTGGAGCTGGAAGGCCATCCACAAACCCGCGTTACCCACTGCCACCTTCCCATGGAGTCCAGCCACAGGGAACACCCCCGCTGCTCCTGCCACTGTAAGAATGAGCCCTTTCCCTTTAACAAGGCACACTGTAACTGCCCTAGGTTTAGAAACTTAAAGGTGTGCTTCAGAAGAGTATTTTGTAACCATCTCAGTTCAGATGAAAGCTGCTTTGCATGAGGAGGAAACACAGGATAAACCAGCCAATAAACTGGGATGCCCCGCCTCCAGGCTGCAACGCTCGTTGGGAAAGCACACACAGCACAGCGGTGCTGTGACACCAGACCAGTGTCACTGTCCGGCATGGGGGGGGGGGGGGGGGGGGGGGGACGCGGAATTCCTGCCATTTTATCTAAGCAGTTAATAAAAAGCATCATTTTACACACATCTCAAAGATTAACAAGTTAAAATGGACGTCTATCTTCATTTGGGCAATACATACACAGGTACATACTTCTGACCAGGGCGCTTAGAGGCTTTTTAAAAAGCAATTTTTAAGGTAATTTCTTGGTATTGTGGGCTTGATTTGCTTATTGTAATTTTCTATAAATGGGCTCCAGTAACTAGACTTGGTTGTTCAAACATCAAAGTGGGTGTGCCAGGTCACCACATGCTGTGAAAAAGAAGGCATTTGCAACGATTCTGTTCTGAACACTGGAGATAGTCAACATCTTGCTTAAGGTCAAACACGAGTCTGTCTGGCCTGGACAGGTCAGGGTAGCCTGGAGGGATATCTATTTTGCCGAGCAAATGTAATGGCTTTGCATTTCTACATCCCCACTGACCACTAGGCCCTAAGTCTGCAGGGTGTCCACCTCACCTTCCTGCTGTCCTCCTCCTGTCCTCCTCGGAGGAGTGGATCCTGGAGGGAGAGGACAGGCTCCGGTTCCGAGTGACCAGGGGGCTTTTGGCATGTGGCCTCAGGGGGGGCTTCTTCTCTGAGGCCACCGTGCTGGCCACCTCCAGGCCTTTGATGAAGCCCCCAGTGTGGGCTGGCCAGTGGGAGTCCCTGGGGCTACTGTCAAGCTGTGGCATCTCTGAGGTGAGTGTTTTCTTCATCATTTTCTTCAGGGGCTGTTTCCTGTGGTGGATTATGGGCATCTGGATGGGCTCAGAGGAGCAGGTGGAACTGTCGTCTGGGGTATGTACACTTGAGTCCAGGTGCTCACCGTCCTGCCCGCAGAAAGTGACTTGTCTGGGGAGGCTGAATAGCAGTTGTGCCCGCTCCCCAGCGCAGCCCTGAGGGTCCGTGAGGGGGGTCCAGGATGGCTCTCGGAGCCTCATCTTGGCCCCTTGGATGAGCTCATGCTTCAAGGGCCCCTGGTCTGGAGGGGTGGCACCAGGGCCCGGGGCAGCCTCAAAAAGGGCTTCTTGGGAGCAGAGGTGCATCTGCTGGCACTGCAGCCACAAGGCGTGCCACTGCTGCAGCGCCTGCTGGCTGCCCAGGCCCAGCACCGCCACGCTCGCCGACACCCCCCCGGCATCCTGGGGACAGCTCTCCAGACACTTGGCCACCAGCTCTGGGCCCAGAGGTTGCAGGCACTCACCGCCGTGCAGCATTCCCCTGTTCACCTGTGCAGCAAAGGGGGGTGCAGGTCAGTACAGTGACGGACTCGCACAGCCCAATGGCTCCGCAGGCCCCACCCAATGGTGTTCTGCCATCCAGGCACCCACATCGCGGAGCAGGGTGAGCCAGGCAGCCAGAGTGAGAGGAACATCCCTCTGCCCATGGGGGCAGCTGCCATCTGGACTCACCCAGAGGGCTCACACAAGTCCTCCACAGCCCCAAGGGCACCGTGACGGTGTCCCAGGACCAGGGGATGTCTGAGAAATCAGTTATTCCACATCTCCGCCTGGTGCGGGGG
Organism: Myotis yumanensis; assembly: GCF_028538775.1. NCBI lineage: Eukaryota > Metazoa > Chordata > Mammalia > Chiroptera > Vespertilionidae > Myotis > Myotis yumanensis. Next base: position 29,350,035 of record NW_027223755.1, read on the forward strand.
CCCGAGAGGCACGACAGCAGGCAGAGATCGCCTGCCTCTGCCCTGCCCTGTGCTGGCCTCCCATGACCCCTCGGATTCTGTCAAGAGAGGCGGTGCTCCTGAGGGCTATAGCCCCAGGGTCCCCAGTGGCTAGGCAATTCTAGGGTGCTGTGAGGTCACAGCCGTGTGCTGTACTGTGGCGATTATTTTGGGGACCTTGGCAGTAAGTGGACTTTTATAACTGAGCTGGTAAACAAGCAGAAAAGTCCACATGCCCATTTGGCCCATGTGTTCAGAACAATGAATGAACTCTTCATAGGTCTCCTGAGAACCAGGGGCGTGGTCTGACAGGAGTGCTGGCCAGCTGTCCCAGCGCCCCGCCCACCCAGACCAGCAGGGGACAGCACTCACTAAATGTCCGAGGCGTAAAGGACGAGGGCAGCACACGTGGGTCCCCGAGTGGAACTCCGCTGGGTCTCTTACCGCTAGGCAGAACTGGGAGTGGCAGGCCCGCTGGGCCAGCTCTCCCTCCGTCCGCTCCTGGCCGGCTGTGGTGCTCAGATACCCCCCGGCGTCCTGCACCGTGTCCTCTGTGCCCCTCGAGTCGTTCACTTCCTTCAGCTGTTGTCCTTCCTGACGGCACTGCTGGAGCCCAAGGAATCAACCATCAGCACAAGCTGGGCACTTACTCTGGGGTCCCGGAGCAAGGGCTGGGCTGCACCCACCGTCGGCCTGGGGTGCCTGGCTCGTAGCTCCGGCTGCAGCAACTTCACGTTCCCAACAGGCAGCAGCTCCAAAGGGCTTGGCCACGTCTCCTGCTCTCTTTCAAACCATGCTTTGATCTACGTGGGAAAAGAAGATTTTACTTTCACACGTGTGAAGGAGTCCGGCTCCGAGACTGTGGAGGAAGGAGGCGTCAGGTGCTACCCCGGGGGCTGGCTCGCGCGTTCTGACACTCCTTCTCCTGATGCACACATGGCATCTCACTCGAACAGGTGAGTAGCTACATCACAGTGAGGGCCACAATGAAGGCTCCAGTTTACAACTATTTTCATTGCTTGGAACTGGAAATTGAGATCATTGAAAAATAGATCCAGAACTCTCAGTGTTGAAACTTCTTACTACGCTAAACATACCCAGGGAATAGTTTTCAGGCTGGTGGTGCTTGGACACCAGGGCCTCCTGGGAGTGACAGAGGGGCCGGCGGCAGCCCTGCCTGCACCTGACAGTGTGATGAGGTCCAGGTTTTCATTTTAGAGACAAATTTCATGGCACTATCTCGTGGTTCAGACTGGACATGTCAGAGGGAAATGCTTCTTTCTCATTCACAGTTCTCACTGGAGAGCAATGCCAGGGACCCCTGGCTGTTAGGTGCCCAAGAAGAGAGGTCTGTTATTAAAAACAGCGCGATCAGGCTGCACCATGACCTCAAGGACTGGATTCAGTGCTCCCAGTTGTACAGGCAGAGGAGAGAGATCAGTGGACATTCTTTGTGGGGAGAGTCATGGAGAAAAATATCAAGACAAGAATTCTATTTTATCATTTGTTAATTTTTAACATCTTTATTGTTGAAAGTATTACATATGTCCCCTTCCCTGCCCCCTCCCCCATTGATCCCCTCCACCCCACCCCCACCTCTCACCGCAGGCCCTCACCTCCCCGCTGTCTGCGTCCATGGGTTATGCACGTATTCATACAAGGTCTTTGGCTGATTACCTCCCACCCACCTCCCCTCCTAGATTCTGCACTCTGTTCCATGCGTCCATGTCTCTGGATTCACTCCGTTCATCAGTTTATTTTGTTACTTAGATTCCAATATGAATGAGATCATGTGATACTTGTCTTTCTCTGACTTATTTCACTTAGCATGATACTCTCCAGGTCCCTCCATGCTGTCTCAAAAGGTAAGAGATTCTTCTTTTTTACGGCTGCATAGTATTCCATGGTATAAATGTACCACAGCTTCCCCCCCCCCCCCCCCCCACTCATCTACTGATGGACACTTGGGCTGTTTCCAGACCTTAGCTGTTGTAAATTATACTGCTATGAACATAAGGGTACATACATTCTTTCTGATTGGTGTTTTCAGGTTTCTTAGGCTATATTCCTAGAAGTGGAATCACAAGGTCAAATGGCAGTTCCATATTTAGTTTTTTGAGGAAACTCCATACTGTTTTCCATAATGGCTGCACCAGTCTGCATTCCCACCACAGTGTACTTTTCTCCACATCCTTGCCAACACTTGTCCTTTGTTGATTTTTTGATGGTAGCCATCTGACAGGTGTGAGGTGATACCTCATAAAACAAGAATTTTATAAGGAAGCACCGGTGATGTCAGAGCTGCCGGTGGGGAGGAGCAGGAAATGGACAGGATAGCAGAGGCCTCTCAGAGGTGGAGTGCGCCCTCCAATCATGTGAACAAATTTAATTCTAGTTGGTTTGAAGATTTAAATGAGAAAATTAAAACCATAAAGGTCGTACAATGAGATACATTAGTTATTCTGTAACCTTAAAGTACAAAAGGCCATTTCAGTCATAAGCAAAGTTAAAAGACAAATTATAAACCGGGGAAATTATTTGCAACATAATGAAAGGATCAGAAGAAGTGACACAATGAAACTATTACAAACAGTAGAGAAACTGGCCAAGTGCAAGAAAATGCAGCTTATTAAAGAATAAATACAAATAACCAATAAATGCATGAAGACAGAGATCCACTACAGCATAAAATCCCAAATGCAAACACTGGTGAGATCCTGAACTTGTACTCATCAGATTAACGTGACGATAATCCATGCTGGGCACGCTGGCTGGGGCCACTTGCCAAATGTGTAAAAACAGTGCTGAGCTGAGGAATTTGTCCACAGTGAACAACCCAAAGAGTGAGAGAGGCAGGCATAGTGATGTTTATGACAGCAAAAAGCAGGGCTGCTTGGGGTACTGGGCATATAGCCCACCAGACAAAGCAGGTCAGAAGCAACTGTGTGCAGCATGATCACACTTAAAAAAAAACAATCCTCACCCAAGGATGGATGGATGGATATGTGTGTGTGTGTGTGTATGTGTGTGTACGTATGTGTGTGTGTGTGTGTGTGTGTGTATATTAGCGGCCTGGTGCACAAAAATTTGTGCACTCGGGGTGGAGGGGAGGTCCCTCAGCCCAGCCTGTGCCCTCTCGCAGTCTAGGACCCCTTGGGGGATGACCACCTGCTGGCTTAGGCCCGCTCCCCGGGGGAATGGGCCTAAGCTGGCAGTCAGTCAGACATCCCTCTGGCAGCCCAGGAGCCCTCGGGAGATGTCCACTTGTCAGTGGGGAGCAGGCCTAAGCTGCAGTCAGACATCCTTAGCGCTGCTGAGGAGGCGGGAGAGACTCCCACCACCACTGCTGTACTGGCAGCCATCAGCCTGGCTTGTGGCTGAGCAGAGCTCCCCCTATGGGAGCACACTGACCACCAGGGGGCAGCTCCTGCATTGAGCATCTGCCCCCTGGTGGTCAGTGTGTGTCATAGTGACCAGTCATTCCCAGTCATTTGGCTGTTAGGGTCAATTTGCATATTACCCTTTTATTATATAGAATAGAGGCCTGGTGCATGGGTGGGGGCCGGCTGGTTTGCCCTGAAGGGTGTCCCAGATCAGGGTGGGGGTCCCTCCCTGGGGTGCCTGGCCAGCCTGGGTGAGGGGCTGAGGGCTGTTTTCAGGCTGGCCACACCCCCTTCAGGGAGGGGGGTCCTGTTGGAGTGCCTGGCCAGTCTGGGTGAGTGGCTGATGGCTGTTTGCAGGCTGGCCACAGCCCCTTCAGGGTGGAGGTCCCCGCTGGGGTGCCTGGCCAGCCCGGGTGAGGGGCTCATGGCTGTTTGCAGGCTGGCCAAGCCCCCCCAGCGGGGACCCTGACCCCATGAGGGTGTGGCCATCCTGGGTGAGGGGCTGATGGCTGTTTGCATGCTGCCTATGGCCCCCAGCCACCCAAGCTCCCAGTGGAGGCTGGCTGGAAGCAGGTATCTGGGATTTATTTATCTTCTTGAAACTTTGTTGCCTGAGTGGAGGCCACAGCCGGCCAGGGCAGGCAGGAAGCTTGGCTTCCTCCATCACCGGGGCAACCAAGCCTCCTGCTTGCTCCAGCTCCGTGGCTGCTGGCCGCCATCTTGGTTGGGTTAATTTGCATATAGTCACTCTGATTGCCTGGTGGGTGTGGCTTAGGGCATAGCGGAGGAGCAGTCAATTTGCATGTTTCTCTTTTATTAGATTAGATATATGATTGCTTTTTGGAGAGAGGGGAAGAGAGAAACATCAATCAATTGCCCATTGCACCCCCCCACCAATATCATCCCCTGTACACACCTGACCTGACTGCGAACAGAACCCTTGAATCCTTTAGGTGCTCAGGAGGACCACTGGCAAAGGAGGGACCCCCAGCCCTGTGGTCACTGGGGCCAAAGTGCTCCGAGGAAACCAGAGGTGAACAGGTGTCCAGTGAGATAAAACAGGGCCCAGACCAAGGTCACCAGCAGAACAGAGAAGGATCCTCTACTGCAGTGGTTCTCAACCTGTGGGTCGCGACCCCTTTGGGGTTCAAATGACCCTTTCACAGGGGTCGCCTAAGACCATCGGAAAACACATATATAATTACATATTGTTTTTGTGATTAATCACTATGCTTTAATTATGTTCAATTTGTAACAATGAAATTGGGGGTCACCACAACATGAGGAACTGTATTAAAGGGTGGCGGCATGAGGAAGGTTGAGAACCACTGCTCTACTGCAATGCATGAAGGGAAAGACATGAAACAGTGCCTCCAAAATCCGGGAGGGAAATTTTAAAGCTACCGTGAAATGTGAAGGTGGAAAAAGACAGTCAGATATCCAAGGTTTCAGAAATTTTCATCCCACCATCCCTTTTTCTGGAAAGTCCTGGTGGGTATTCTGTTCAAAACAATAGGAAAAAGAAAGAAGAGGAAAATCTGGCGTATGGGAAATAGCAGTCCCCACAGGACAGAGAGGGGACTCCGCAGGATGGAGGAGAAGGAAGCAGAGACTCCACAGGGCGATCCACAGGTCAGAGGACCCCAGGCAGGGCAGCCCCTTCAGCTTGGGGTGTCCCAAGTCAGCCATCCTCCGGGCTGCCACCACACAGGGTCCCGGCGAGCTGGCTCACTCCTGTCTGTACCTGCCTTGCCCTGGCTGTGCTGATGGTCTCCTGTCTCTGCCCCCTGCTCCTGCTGGCCCATGACTGGAGCTGGGGTTGGTTGTGGGGAGACCGAGGAGGGGAAATAGTAGCCACACCCCATCATGCCTGCTGACCACCCTGGGGCCCCCTGGCAGTGGCAATCCTGCCCCCTGACGGCCCTGAGGTGATCTGACAACTTGAGGATCCAGGGACATTTTCCAGTCATCTTCACCTTGCCCTATACACCTGGCTGTGCAGGCTCCCGTCTTCACAGTATTTGCATGGAAATAGTGGTTGATAAAATAATAAGGATTTTACTTAAAAGTAGGTAGTCATGTGCAGCATAATGACTTTCAGTCACCAACAGACCACATATTTGATGGTGGTCCCCTAAGATACAATGGAGCTAAAAATCTCCTCTCGCCCAGTGACATTATAGCCATGGTTACTTGTAGCACAAGGCTTATGTGTGTGTGCTGATGCTGGCTGACCTGGTACCCCCCTTCTGGAGCACTGACCTGGTCCCCTCCCTCCCAGATGCTGGCTAGCCTGGTCCCCTCCCTCCCAGATGCTGGATGACCTGGTCCCCACCCTCCCAGATGCTGGCTGGCCTGGTCCCTTCCTTCCCCAATGCTGGCTGACCTGGTCCCCTCCCTCCCAGATGCTGGCTGGCCTGGTCCCTTCCTTCCCCAATGCTGGCTGACCTGCTCACGTTCCTCCTGGAGTGCCCTCAGTTCCCGCAGACTCTCCAGCTCCTGGAGACACCTGTTGGAGGTGAGGACCAGCCTGTGCACCTCTTCGTCCACTTGGTTGTACAGTCGGGAGGCAGCCTCAATGCTGTCTCTGGAAGAGAAGGCAGCTGTCTGGGGTCGCGTCCTGATCACTGGTTTGTTCATAGGCCGTCCCCTTAGAAACATGCTGTTGGTGACAACCTACTTAAAACACACAACTGCACTCTTCTTATGTCTTTCCCGTCTGACAAATGGAAGGTCCAGATGGGGCCCAGCGCCTGAGCAGGAACTTAAATGTACCTATAAGCGGTGACACCTGCTGGCCACATCCATGCAGGCACCTCCAAGGTGGGGTGAAATGTGGGTGGAGGAAGCACTTGGTCAGGACTCTGAATCCCACTATAATGAGTTTTGTCTTCCACTCGAGCATTCCAAGGACTCAGCTAGTTTTCCTTGGAGTCCCTGAATGAGACACGCTCTGGTCCAGTCAAGCCTGTCTGTCAGAGGAATGGAGGTCTGGGCCCCTTGGTCGCTGCCTATGACAGAGAGGGCTTCCCCTGTAGGGCAGAATGCTGTGCTTCACCCCAACGTGCCCCAGAGTTGACACTCACCGGCTGTCTTCACTGGCCCCTTGCTCTTTCCTCCTTAGCCGTGCCAGCACAGTACCACCTTCCAGGCGGAGGGTGACCAGCAGTGCATCTTCCAGGACTCGTTTCATTATGGCCTTGTGCTCACTGATTAACTCTGTGACCTCCTGCGGGGGTGGGAAGAAATGTGCATAAAAACCCCCTCCTCCAGGCAGTCCTCCCAGGTCTAATGTTGGGTAGGAATTAGATGTGACCAATCAAGCTGAGAGCACAGCAGGGTGGCCACACCCACCACTCAGTCCTAGCAGGAGGGTGGGTAGCAGATTCCAGAATCCTCACCCAGGGGAGGGAGGTCTGAGACTGAGACTCATGGGCAGGGCCAGAGGGAAACTGAAACTCACTCAGCATAGGAGAACCTGGTGTCTGGAAGTGCGCGCACCCTGGGCACCCATGAGGTGTCTCCTGGTTGTGGTGGCCCCTCCGGCCAGCCCTTCTCTATATTGTGTTTGAATTGCTTGCTCCCAGCAGCACTCACTCATGCCTTGCTGGCATAGAATCAAATGTGGCGGTGTTGTTTCTCTTTTTGGCAGGGTGGGGTTTTTTGGTCATAAGGGGGAGGAAGTGGTCCTTTGGATGTTGTTTGCTAACCAAAAGGGATCTACAAATCCAAAGGGTTTGAGAATCTCTGCTATGGATGGTGGTGAAACCAAATATTAACTTTCAAGTTTTGACTAAACTTCTATATTTCTACCCATCAAATAAAAAAAAAATACCAAGGACCTACCTGAGCCGTGCTGAGGGTCCTGTGGGTGCTCAGGGAGCTGACTAAATTTTGTAAGAAAGCAATGGCGTCCTGGCAGTTTGTGACAAAGGTCTCCAGTTTCTATTGTGGTTCGAGAGGAAGAGACAAAAAAGACACAGTCTGTCAGACACTGAAGCAAGCAACTGTGACTTCCTACATTTAAACTGACCTCAGGTAGTAAGCCTGTCATGGTGTCACCCAGAGACCTCTGGCTGTCTCAGAAGCTGGGAGCAGCACCCTCCCCGTCCAGGGCTGGATTTTCGTGGCATTCTTAAGCCCGTGCAGCATGGTCGTTAGAAACAGATTACAAATGGCACCTGTGAAAGGTGCGAGGCCAGGGGTGTCGATGCCCTTTCAGATTTGAGTAAGAACATCCATTAGGTGAAGTCCCCTGGTGACTGTGGCGCACGCAGCTGCTGTGAGCTGCTCCTTACCCGGCGGAAACAGATCCAGTCACTGTGGCTGTAGGGAAAGGAGCCCTCGAGGTCTGCGGTCAGCTGGGAGCTGTCGACAAACTTGTGCAGGGCCTTCAGGGAGCCCACCACCTCACACTGCCAGGAGAGGGAAACACCGCTGGATGGCTCCTTCCTGGGAGAACTGCTGTTGACGGGTTCCGCTATGCTGCCTGGCTGTGGCATTAATGGACTGTGTGTGGTTGGATACAGGAATGAAGGGAAGAAGAAGTGAAAGGAGAGGGTAGCAAAGAGAAATGAAGGAGAAATCCCCTTTAAGAAAAGACAAAAAAAGGCAGGGGACTGGGAAGGAAGCAAGGGCAAGATGATAAGGGGGGAAGGGAAAAGGCAGGAAAAGGAAAGGAAACGTGAGGAAGAAAGTGAGGATGTGCTGTTTCTGACAGGCAGAGTTGACCCTTCACAGACAAAACCACACACTCTGGACAAAGTGCAATGGCAACTGTTTGAAAGCTCTGAAGGGGGGACAAAGCCGGGCTTATTGTGAGCAACGGAAAGTGGATGAAGGAACCAGCATGGAGGGAGCATCCCGTTTTTACGGCTTTGGCGGGAAAGCAGGCTGCTAATGGTGAGACTGGAGAGGCTGAAGCTCTGATAGAAAATTGGCATCTTTCTGGCCCAAAGAACCAGAGGACAGATGGGGTGGAACGTGAAGAGCAATTCTCACAAGGGAGAAAGTGGGGGAAGGGAGCTCCGGAAGTCTGTAAACTGACCCTGAACCATGTGTACAAGGGGAGGACTTTGAGCAACTGAAGGCAAAATCTGAACTGAACCTATGCAAGGGATGGTTTTCAGTTTGAGTCTAACCAAGTCAAATTCATGCTACAATAGCACTGTGTGGAGGTTTATAACAGCATCTAGAGTCTTTATAAAAGAATGTTCACAGTGTCTAGAATACCATCCAAAATTACTTGACACACGAAGAATCAGGAAAATGTGACTCATTCTCAAAGGAAAAGATAATCAACAGAGGCCAACACTGAGAAGACCCAGATGTTGAAATTACTAGACAAGCACTTTAAAGCAACTATTATAGCTATGCTCAAAGATGTAAAGGAAAAACACTTGCAATTAATGAGAGGATAGGAAATCTCAGCAGAGATTATATTTAAAAACCCACTGGAAATTTCATAGCTGAAAAACACAATATTTGAATTTAAAAATTCACTAGATGGGATTAATAGCTGACTGGAGATGAGAATATGGAGTCAGTAACCTTTAAGATAGATCAGTGGGAACAATCTGATCTGAAGAAGAGAGAGAAAAAACATTTTAAAAAAGACATTCTCAGAGACCTATGAGATGGCATCAGTGTGTGTAACTGAAATCCTAGAAAGAGAGGATTGCCCCAAATAAGCAGAAAAAAAACATTTCAAGAAATAATGACTGAAAACTTTCTAAATTTGGTGATAGACATAAAATTTCAGCCATACCTAATGGGATGAATATGATGAAAACCATACTCAGTCGCATTATAGTCAATTTGCTGAAGAAAAAAAGAGAGAAAATCTTGAAAGTAGCCAGAGGAAAAGGACATTTCTAATAGATGAACAGTTACTTGAATTACCACGAACTTTTCATCAGCAAATAGGAAGGCCAGAAAAAAACAGAATAACATCTTTAAAGTGCTAGATAAACAAACAAACAGAAAAACTACTGTGAAGCCAAAAGTCCATATCTAGTGAAAATACCCCTCAAGAAAGAAAGCAGAGAATTTTTTAAATAAAAGAGAAAGAAGCAAGAAAGAAAAGGAAAGAAGACAACTGAGTTGGAGAAGCAGATCCGATTTTCAAAAGTTCTGATGTTATGCTCTGCTCGGCTCCCGCAAGAACTAAAGGGCCAGAGACAGGTCTCCAGGCTCCTTTGTGGCTGAGACCAGAACTTACATAAATTCTTTCAAATGTTTTATCTCATCTGGGTGCCTTACTATTTAATCTTATGCATCACTCAAAGTCAGATCTAATGCTGAGGGTCTAAAACCATTACCTGAATTGCTGCATCCTTGTCAGGCCTGAATGCGGAATCTTTATCCACCAACAGCAAAATACTATGAATTATGGGTGGAGATATGTTCTGAAATAAGTAAAAAAATATTAATTAGCTTTCTAATTTTTAACTTCATTGAGTTGATAGAATTGTCCAATTTTGATTGCGCTACTTCCACTTTGATATTTTGCCAAAATATCTAGAATGCCTTTGCTCTAAGTGTAAATTAGTTGCCCTTATAAATTATTTAATGTATTCAGGTTTATTGGTTATAATTTACATATAATAAAGTTCACCCTTTTTAGTGTACAGTTCTCTGAGTTTTGACATAACTTACAGTCATGTAACCACCACCACTATGAAGATAAGGCACAGGTTAGCATCCCCCAAATTTCTTCACACTCCTTTGCAGTCAAGCTCCTTGGCCCCTGGACACTACTGTTCTGTTTTCTATCTCAATAAATCTACCTTTCCAAGTTGTCAGATAACTGGGATCACACAAGTATTGGTTTCTTTCCCGTAGCATAGTGCACTTGAAATCCATCCATGTCGTGAATATCAGCAGTTCATCCCTTTTCATTGTTGAGTAGTATTTCACTGCACAAAGGTACAACCGTTTGTTGTTCCATTTACCAGTTGCAGGACATCGGGTTGTTTCTAGCTTTTGGCAATCATAAGTAAAGGCACAATACACACTGTGTGAACGTAAGTTTTTATTTCTCTTGGGTAAATAGGTAGCAGATTGCTAAGTCCTATGACAAGTTGTGTTGGACTTCTGAAGAAAACGGCCCATTGTTTTCCAGAGGGGCTGGACCATTCTGCATCTTTAAAGGGAGCTCCAGAAGTCACCAGCAATACCAAGCCCTTTTTCTTGTCATGTTTTGCTGTTGTGGCATGTGTATTACTCATTTTGGTTTTAAGTTGCGGTTCTCCAATGACTAGTGATGCTGAATATATTTTCATATGCTTATTTGCTATTCGTACATCCTCTTTAGTGAAGTGTGTTCAAATCTTTTGCCCATATTTTATTGGGTTGTTTGTTTTTTTGAGTTTTGAGGCTTTATATATTCTGGGTACAAGAATATCAGATATGTGTTTTTCAAATGTTTTTTCACAGTCCATAGTTTGTATTTTCATTTTAGTAACAGTGTCTTTTGAGAAATTTTTAACTTTTTATGAAGTCCAATTTATCCTTTTTTCCTTTTATGGATTATGTTATTGGGGTCAGAAGTAAAAAATTTTTCCATAAACCAAGGTCATGAAAATGATCATGACCTTGTGTGACCTTCTGGTGGTTTTGTAGTTTTAGATTTTATAGGTAGGTCTATGACCCATTTGTAGTTAATTTTTATATATAGTATGAGGCATATGTTGAGGATTTTTTTCCCTTTTCTTTTGCATACAGATGTCCAATTGTTCTAATCCTATCGACTGAAAAATCTTATTTTTTGATGTGTTTATGACTTTAATCAAACCTCTTTGGTTTCTGTTTGCTATTATATTGAGGCCAGTTTATTTAGCAATAAAACACTTTTTATTAGTGCTTCTTCATTCATATTCTCTGAAGCTTTACTTTTTCAAAGTTTCTTGTAGTGTGATAAACAGGTTTTAGGTAATTTCTTATGTTGAAATGAACTTACTGGATGGGCCTCAGAACTAACTGATATTTGTATTAATTCCATCTGATATATTTCTACTTTTGTTTAGTGGCTTCTTATGGAGGACATTTTATAAATATTTATTGAATAAATAAACCATAGAAAGCCCCCCCAAAAAATCATTCTTGCTTTCTCATTATAGAGCCATATTCTATTTCTCTCACTTAATTTAGCTAAACTTTTTGATTTATCATGCATTCAAAACAGTTTTGCAGAGTGTTTTATATTTCTCATATACTCCTATTTGTTCTATTGCAAACAAATTAATATTAATTCTCAAACAAATGAGAACAGAATCAATGCTTGATAACAATTACCCCAATTAGTGTTTAGTAGTTATGTGTTGTGTGTGTGAGGGATAGCAAATTCTTAGGATTTTCTTTCACCAAGGGAAAAAAAATCATTACTTCCTTTTAAAGTGGGATATTTTTTATGGTATTTGAACTTTAATAATTTAATAATTTGAAGTATAGTTACTTGAGGGGCTACCTGCAGACAAGGGTGAGTGTGGGGGGCTGGTCCCCATGAGGAGGAGACAGGCCAGGACCCTCTAGAGGGGCTTCTGTGGGTGGGGCTGTGAGCAGCTATCTGCTTTGACCTTGGGGGTTCATCAAGGCTTCCACTGGGGCACTAGCATTGGAGTGTCTAAAACCCAGGTGGGTCACGGGTATACCCAGCCAGGACTTCCTGTGTGGCACATGGGTCTGGTAGCTCTCACAGCTCTTTCATGATTATAAAGCTTTTCCCAACAAGCTACATGAAGCAAATAAAAGGATTTCTAGGAATTTGCTCAAAACTTCTGGTTACATTTTTCAAAATATTTGATCAATGTGACATTTTAGTTTGGTTTTGGAGGCAAAACAAAATTGCTTTACTCCTAAGTTGCTATTTATATGGATGGTGACCTGATGTTATTACCTGAGGCATTCAACCACTAACTTTAGGGAAATGCATTTCTGAGTTATTAACACATGTTGTCTTATTGTCCAGTTGAATCACAACCAACCAGGAAGTTCATATTAACAATCTTTTAGCAAAATCGAAGGACTCAGAGGACATCTTAGGGTCATCAACATTTCCATTACATCTTCAAACAGAACTTCCTTCAAAATCTTTCTGGAAAGCAATCATCTATCTATTTTCTTAAAAAACTTTACTTGGCAATTTCTCAGTCATTACTGTTATATAAAATTGCGTGTAATTACGGAAGGCCAGAATCTCTAAGGAATTTTCCCAGTCTTGAGCAGAATATGAACACAAAACTGGATGACAACCTGGTTTCTGACTTTTGAGCCCAACAGCTGGTTGACAGCAGGGGATATGAGCAAACAGATTGTGTGCTTCTGAAATGTCTCATGGAAACTGAATTTTGGCACGTCAAACCTGTGGCTGTGTCAGAGGAGGTAACTCAGGCTTCACTAGTACAAGAATGCAATGTGAACCTTTTTTGCAGAAAGCTAAGACTGAGCACATACATCGCTCTGAAATGCAGACTCACCCATCAGGTTTGTTCTGAGACCCTTTCACAAGTGCTGGATGGCCAGCAGCCTTGTTTCCCCTCCCAGAATCTGCTCGCTGGCTTTTCTTCCTGGGTCAGGCCAGGAGCAGCACCACAGCCTAGATGCCTGGACCAGGGATGTCCCTGCTCCTGCTAACCTGTCCATCCCGCTGCCTGGCCTCAGCTCCGGGCCTCGTGTCTCCAGCCTGGAGGTTTCCATCATCTCCCCAGGTCTCTCCGGCCTGGCCTCACTGGCCCCAACACTTACACTCAGACATCTCCCAACCTCTGTCCCTGAGTCCTTCCTGGGAAGAACTTGCACGTGGCATCGCTAAACTTAAGGAACTGGGTGAGAACAGCGGCCAGTTCTGTCTCTGCACCTTTAGCAGAGACAGAACACAGGACACTGGCTTTGGCTCAGGGAGTAGCTAGGGCAGCTGGAGAAGATTCCAGGAGCCTCTGACACCCCAGTCCCCAGCACAGTGCTTGGCACACAAGGGGACCTTTGTACTAGTACATACGTCTGAGGGAAGCTGATGCTCTTTGGTTCCTGTCTAGCCCTGGGTACCTGGAACATCCCAGCGGTGCCTTTATCCCCATTTCAGGAACTCCCCAATCCTCTCTGAATTTTATTCATAAACCAGAATCCAGGGTGGGATCTTCCTGGGGGGCGGGGCGCGGACCATGAACCTGCTGGACAACCTCCTTGAACCAGTCCCAGAGGCACCCAAGGTCCAGGGCCCTCATCCTCACAGCAAGTGGCAGCCACCCCTCCAGGCCTCCATCCTGTCTGGTCTGTACCCTGATGTAGCAGCTGTTGGATACAGACGTGCTATGAAAGGAAGGGGTCGTTACCATTCCTGCTGAGACAGATCATGACACCACAAGGCCTGCACAGGCTGAGCCTGCTGGTTCTGCTGTTAAGGTCTGCAGCGAGGACCAGGGGACGGGCCGGACACTCCTTCCAAGAGGGCTCTGTGCCCACGGCCCACCTAGCCCTGAGACATTCGGGCACTGAGGGTGGGAGTGACCCCAACTCACCTGCAGAGCTGCCAGGGCCTGGGAGAGGGCAGGGACGGCCGGACTCTTGCGTGTGTCCACCAGGATGACCATCCCCAGGTCCCGCACCTCCTTCCTGGAGAGAGGAAGACAGATGGTGTTAACCACTGCAGGTTAAGCCTCTTCCAGGATGTGTTTCTCCATCTCTCAATGAGACATCCACCCAGATCCTCCCGTCTTTAGAACTCAGAAGTCTTGACTTTACACACATCACCCTCTGCCTCCTGAGGAATCAAGCTGCCCATCAGTTGGAAGCAGACAACAGGCCTCAGGTCCATCAGCATCTCCAGGCAAGGGGAGCTGCTGAAGTCTCAGAGCTGTCTTCCCACCACTGCTCCGCTTCTCCTCCCACTGCACGTTGAGGTCAGCATGCTCTTCTGGCCCAGGGGACCTGCTCCCTTTGCACTGTCTCTGGTCCTCACGCTCCTGCCTCGCTCGGTGCCACCAGAAAGTGGCCGTCTGCCCTGGGGCTGTGTGTGCTCTTCCTTCTACCTGGAAAGCCGTCCTCTTCTTGTCTGCACTCACCCTCCTCCAGGACACAGCACGTGGGGCAGCCTCCTCCCTTGCTGGGGATGCAGCTCTTTCCCAGCACCGTGGACTTGTCTTATGCCGGGAGCTGTGGTAAACTGGGTTCCCGTGTGTGTCTTCTTGAAGGCAGAAGCCATATTCTATTCTCTTTTGTATTTCCAGGTAAGTGTGGATGGATGGATGGATTTCTTCACTGCACAAGTCGGATGAATGACAACCAATATTCTTCCTAATTTTAAGATTTTTGTGTATCTCAGAGTCTGATGGTGGTGCATTTATAAGGCACACCCACCAAACAAATGCTCCTTGTCACACACCTGCAGTAACAAGATACTGCTGGGCACTTTTCCTAATAATGTTGACATCTCAGGTACCTCATTCAGAGAGCTGAAGGCAGGTGTCACGTCCCACAATGGCGAGTGGATTTCGGCTTCTCAAGGTGTAATATTCTACCGAGATGCTAACAAAATTACAATGCTTGTAGGGAAAGAACCAGGTAAACCAGAGGCCCCAGAACGAGTTTGTCCTGGTGCTTTAGGAATGACCCTTAACAGAGGCTTTCTCCCAGAGCGTCGTGGGCTGGTGAGGACACCTTCTCTGATGAGGAGACGCGGGCTGCCTGTATTTGCAGTGGCAAGGCAGAAAAAGCAGAGGGCTCAATTTCCAGGTTCAAGTCCTGGCCCTGCTGACCCCATACGCACCCTCAGCCTCAACTCACAGATGCTTCCTTACAAATGGAGAACCAGCACCGCTCGCCAGCTTTGCTTGGCTAAGGATGCCGAAGGGCGGGCACTCCCAAAGCGCACAGCTCTCCACTGCGGCTCCCACTAAAGAAGCTTCTGTTAACAGAAAGCATCGTTATCTGAAGGCTTTGGCGGTGTTTACCTGAAACCTACAAGGAATAAACTAAGGTGAGAGGGAGGCTATTATCTTTTTCAGTGTAGTTTCAATATATATTGAAATCTGTGCTGAAGGACAAATTTGAAATCTCAGTCTCCCCCAAAGGCAGCGGAACTAGTGCCCTGCAGATAACGGGGAACCTGCTCTGTGCAGGGAGGGTCAGGGAGAATATTTTAATTCTTTTTTCTACCTTAATGTTCCCACACTGATCCTACCTGTGCTGTTTCAGAAGCAATTAAAATAGAAAGCGACACACCGCAAAGAACATGAGATCACAGGTGATGATGCACCCTGGGATGTGCCCACATGAGCTCACATCATGTGATGGGACAGCGTGCCATGGAACAGGTTCTCATATCACATGGCCGTGTGCCACATAACATGTGCCCCACAAGCTTACATGTGTATCACATGACATGTTCTCATATGTGATCACATCGCATGATGTGTGCTATGTGACTGCCGTGATGTGATGTGGTGGAAGACGATACTCTGGATTCAGTCCAGGTACTTCAGGGAGATTATTTCTAAGCCTCTAACGGGCCTCTGAGGCAGCTGTCACCATCCTGTTTTATGCTCAGCCAGGATTTGGAGACGGGCCGGTGCCCTTATGACTGAGCCCATCCTCCTCTGGGGGGTGCTTCCACCCAGCATCCCGGGGGACTCTTGGTCTAGCAGCCGTGAGGACTATCCAAAGTGTGTTGGCATCTGATGAAATCGGGGGGCGGGGACGCTAAATAACGCACTTGAACCATCCTGGGCTCTAGCTCCCCTGTCTCTGTCCTTGGTCCACGGACAGACCCGAAATCACCGCCCCAGAGAAGGCCTCAAACATGCTGCTTTCCAGGCAGACCTGCTCCACACCGTGACCTTCCCAAGGACCCAAGAGGCCTGGTCCTCTGCGAGTTCTGTCAGGAGGGCGCGTCTACTTGAGAAGTTGGCACACTTCTGTCTGGCCTTCGGCATTGCCCGCTGAACGTAAGGCTCCATTAGCACGAATCGGTTTTTCCTCCTTCCTAGTACCAGGATCTACTCATTTGAATGATTTCTTCCCCTTTTTATTCTAATTATTATCTTCATATCAGTTGATATCTTTATCCAAGGCCACTTCAAATATGTTTTAGAAAGAGGTGGAGTATAAAACATGTAAGTAAGGAATGCTGAACAATGCAGAGCGACACAGAATTCAGGGCTTGAGTGTGTGGCAGAGCCTCAGTTCAGAGGGCAGAGATCAGGGTGAGCAGAAGGAACTATGTGTGGGGGAGGGAAGGGGGAAATGGAAAATGGGGTGGGGCAGAGAGCAGCCAGAAAGCAGGAGACTGAGGGGCAGGTGGGAGTGTGCTATCCAGGTCACAAGAGTCCCGGAGGCGACAGACCAAAACCCTTGCATGAGGACGCACACTTGCATGGGTTTATCCCCAAAGGGGTCTGAAAGGTGGAAACCTGGCTCAGTCCCACCTGGGGATGCCATGGAGGTACTTCAGCAGGAGGGTCAGCTCGGCACTGGACATGTGTTGGCTGGACCAGAGTGGGCCTCTTGTGCAGACCTGCACTACTGCTCTCCCCTGACGGTCTCGGGTCCCTGCAGGAATAGAGGGCATTGTGAAAGGGGGCAGCCCCAGTGGGGCACACATGGCTTCAGGATTGAAAAATCGTGAGCTTGGGTCTGCAAACTGTTATTGACTTAGATGTGAGATCAGCCAGGAGAGGAGAGCCTGGCCCCCACCTGGGCAGGTGAAGACCATGTGCACCTGAGAGAGCGATGGCCACTGTTATCATCTGGGTGTTCGTGTTCCCCCACATTCACATGCTCTAACCCTGAAGCCTGATTTGATGGTGCTAGGAAGTGGGCCTTTAGGATGTGCTTCCATGAGGAGGGTGGGGCCCTGGTGAGTGGGATTAGTGCTCTTATATGAGATCCCACAAGGCTCCCTTGCCCCTCCCACCATGTAAGGATAGAGTGAAAAGGCGCCAGCCATGAACCAGGAAGAGGTCCCACACCAGAACCTGATGTTGGCACCTTGATCTTTAACTTTCAGCCTCCAGACTTTGTGAAATAAATTTCTGTTTTTATAAGCTACCCAGTCTGTGGCATTTGTTATAGCAGCCCAAACAGAGTAAGACAGCCGTGCTCACCTGGGAGGGTGACGGCCCCAGACTGCAGCAGCTCCAAGTTGATCTCCAGCACCTGCCTGGGCACCTGGCTGGGCAGGTCTCCTGTGCTGGGGGGCTGTCCCTCATCCTCTGAACACAGCAGCTCAGCAAGCAGGTCAGGAGACCTTCGGGGGTCGTGTCCTCGGGAGCTGCAGTCACCTGTGGGGACACCGGCTGGACAACAGAAAGAGACCTGGTCACAGATGAAGAATTGCTCTGGTTTGAAGGTAGATGCTCAGCTTGCTACAAACGTGAGGATAAAAACGTGAGTGGAAACAGTGGGTTTCCATGAGAACTTTCCCCATTTCTGGTGGAACCGCAGGCGTGACACACCATCTGGGACAGGTGTGCTCCTGAGAAGCGGGGCATAAACAAACACGTGCAGTGAAATATTTCCGTTCCACCGGGAGTGCTCACTGCCTGAAGACCTCAGGGAGGAACATTTTATGCTGGATGGTGTCATACTCATTTATTTTGTAATAGAGGCTTTGCTTTCCTGTCCCTAAGCCTCGTCCATAACTTCCTTCAGTGCTAACATCATGTAACTGCACAGCTTTCTCACTAGAGCTGGGCCTGAGAAGGCCACAGCATTCCTTTGTACATACAGTGTTTTAAAAAAGCTTTATTGAGATATATTTTACATATCATAAAATCCATCCACTTCACGTGTATACAATTCAGAGACACTTTACCAAGTCTGCAACCATCACCATAAATCAGTTTTAGAACATTTTTGTCCCTTGAAAAATGCCCATTTATGATAAACCTCCTCTCCCACCGCAGCTCCAGGCCCCCGCCTGTCTACCTTCCGTCTGTAAATCTACCTGTTCCGGACCCTTCATATCAATGGACCCAAACACGATGTGGTCTCTTACCTGGCTGCTCAGTCAGCAGAATTGTTTGTGAGGTTCACCCATGGCATTGCCTGTGCCAGAGCCTCATTCTTTCCCGTGTGAGTCTCACTCCACTGCCTGATGGACCAGTTTTGTCTATCCCTCCACTAGCTGATCGACTCCAATCGCACAGTGTCCTTGAGTGTGAATTTTTCATGTATGCTCATATGTTCTAGGACACATCACTGGCCAAGGGCAAGACCAATTCTGCAGCGAACCCAAGCTTTCTCACATGGACAAGGGGAGCAGACATCACATTCATGTGAGCCTTTTCTCATTAGACATCATCCTAGTTGAGATGGTCATTTGTGTAAGCTTGTCCTGCATTCAGCCTGCCCCGCGAGACAGTGGGAGGAGAGGTCTGAGGTAGGGGCTATAATATTAAAATGCCAGGAATGAAAGCAGTACCCACATGTGGCTAATGAGAAATAGTTGTTCAGTTACCACTGGTTGAATAACAATGAATGATCTGAGTATAATATTCTTAAAATAAATTCTGAAATGCTACATTTATAGTTTTGAAATTATATTAATTTTATGTTTAAAGAGGAGACAAAGTAAAGTCTCAGGAGCTGAAGCAAACCAGAGCAGAGGAGGAACAAGCTGGAGCAGGGGAGGAGCAAGCCAGAGGAGGGGAGGAGCAAGCCAGAGGAGGGGAGAAACAGGCTGGAGCAGAGGAGGAGCAAGCCACAGCAGAGGAGGAGCAAGAAAGAGCAGAGGAGGAGCAAGCTGGAGCAGGGGAGGAGCAAGCCAGAGGAGGGGAGAACCAGGAAGAGGTCCCACACCAGAATCTGATGTTGGCACCTTGATCTTTAACTTTCAGCCTCTAGACTTTGTGAAATAAATTTCTGTTTTTATAAGCTACCCAGTCTGTGGCATTTGGAACAGGGGAGAAACAGGCTGGAACAGAGGAGGAACAAGTCAGAGCAGAGGAGGAGCAAGCTGGAGCAGGGGAGGAGCAGGCTGGAACAGAGGAGAAGCAGGCTGGAACGAGGAGGAGCAAGCCAGAGCAGAAAAGGAGCAAGCTGGAACAGGGGAGGAGCAGGCTGTGCCTGTGGCTACAGAAGAGTGAATGTGCTAAACGTCACTTGTTTAACTGAGGCGTCAGTAAGGGGTTCCAACTGAGGCACTTTCCCATATTAATGAACACATGGTGTCTGGGACCACACCGCAGACTTGACTACAGGGACAGCAGGGTGCGAAGGGGAAGCAGGTACCAATGGTCCACTGGTCACTGGTTGGGTAATGAATGGTCCTGGCCCTCTGACCAGATCTTTGGTACCACTGCCCACCTCCTCATGGGTAGAAGCAGCCTCCACTTATTCTGTGTCTTCCTTCCTTCCTGGATGTTGGACACCACACAGGCGGGTTCTGCTTCATCAGTGAGGAGGGAGAGGAAGTGGAGTAAGGAGGCAAGGGGCACTGTCTCCAGGCAGTAAACTCCGAGGTCAGGTCCCCCAGACAGCCCTAGTGTTACCTCACAGGGAGTCTGGATAGTGAGTAGACGACACCCACAGGCCTGAGAGAAATGATTATACTTGAGAATTCAACATTTCTGATCATGAGACCTTGAATCTTCTTAGATGAGCTACTTGACACCCAGGGAGCCAACTGGCCCCATCTCTGCTCGGCAGTGCTGGGTTGTTTAAACTAAACCTGCTGCCTTCGTCACTGTGTGATATCATCTGTTTGTCGTCGAATGTCTGTGACCCTCTCGACAACACTGTCAGTGACGCTGTGCCTGGATGTCCACAGAAGCATCTGCACAGCCAGCATTTCTCCGAGGGGAGAAATTGACGTGATTACGTTTTACGCGGACACTTGGGGTGAAAACATAAGCTCTGTCTCCTATTGCGGCTCTGCTGCAGACATGAGTTTTCATAGTGTCACCCAGTGTGTGTGGGGAAATGTGTGTGTTTTCGGTCCAATATGAATGGGAAAGGAAATGGACAATAAAGGACAGGCTAGGACCTAGAAACAAAGGTCAGGGAGTTACTGCTTCATTTTAATTTAATTTTAATCGAATTGCAGAGAGACAATAGAGTGTTTTCTGTGTCAGCCCTAAGTAAATAATTGTACTCTAAAACTCTGTAGTAAACTAGTGTGTGTGCCATGCTATCTGAATCCTGTCAGAATTCCCGGCAGGAGCACACAGCCTAATTTCTGGAGAGGCCCTGTACGGGTGTGGCAGACAGTCCCACCCAGCACTGTGAGGACCCCAAAAGCCCTCGATGCAAACAAGATCGGAGCCCCCACACTGGGCCAGCTGGGAGGCCAGGTGAGGAGACCAGCGAGGGGCCCTTACACCCATTACTGTATTTATTGTATGGGGCCGCTAGCGCTAAACCTGCTGAGGCCTACGGCATGTTTATATTTTTTGCTTCTTTCCAAAGTCATTGTTTTTGTTCTTCACAGAACATCATACAAAGAAAGAGAGAAAGAAAGAAAGAAAGAAAGAAAGAAAGAAAGAAAGAAGAAAGAAAATAGCTGAAATATTTGACTTAGAAATATGTTGCCATTCTTTCCTTATCTTTCTTTATGTGCCTCACTCGCTCCTCTATATAATTATTTTCCCTCCAGAGCCTAAGGAAAAGTACTCAAGGAATGGATGCTCAGAAACTTACTGAGGGCCTTCAAGTGAGTGTAATTAAGGAGCATAAAGTCATCGACCCGGAGCCATTAAAAAATGAACATTACGCCTGATTTACCTACACGAACAAGTATTAATACAATGTTGGGGTGTATGGTGACCACAAAAGGATGTGTCCACTCCCAGAACCTGTGAATGTGACCGTATTTGGAAGAGGGTCTTTGCAGATGTGAATCCATAAAGTTTAGGGTGGGTCCTAAATCCAATGATAAGTGTCCTCATAAGAGAAAGGAGAGAGTCGTTTGAGGCATGGACAGACGGACAGGGAGAAGAGCCAGGAGTGCGCCCACAAGCCCAGGAATGCCTGGACCCCCAGCAGCGGAAAAAGCAGAAAGGACCCTCACTTAGAGCCTGTGGCTCTGTGAAGCCAGACTTCTGGCCTCCAGACTGTGAAGGGTGAATTTCTGTATCCTAAGACAGCATACTTATGGTACTTGGTGTAGCAGCCACAGGAAAGGAACACCTATGAGCATTATTTTCAACAGTCAATATGGATATGGAGACAGGCTTCTTTCTACTCAGCCAATTGACCAAACTAAATGAGACAGGGCGCCGAGGGGAGGAAATGAGGGAGAAAGGGGACAGTGGGGGAGGGGAGAAGAGCGTTTACCTTCCTCCTTGGTGCAGCCAGAGGGGTGGCTGCAGCCCAAGTCTCTGGTCCCCACAGCTTGTCCTCCTAGGTGACCTCCGGGTCTGGCGCTGGCCGAATGGGGGGCATCACCTCGGAAGCTCTTGAGGGATCGGTCCCAGGACTGAGACCTCCTGGGAAGGGTCCTCCCAGCGGCTCTGGGACAGCTCTGTCGTCTCCGGATCCCCTGGCGTTCTCCCTGGGAGCTGGGGGTTTCTTTCTGGGGCTGGCTGGACCCTGGCGCGGCCCTCTTGCTCCGGGTGCTGCAGGCATCATCCACGAGGGACTCCTCGGAGCTGGAGCCCAGGGGCATGGGGTTCTGCAGGGCCTCCATGTAGGAATTCCTGAACCAGCGTCTGGCCTCCACAGCGGCAGGAGCCCCAGGCGGCCGCCTGCTGGAGCTCAGGCTGCCTGCGTCCTCAGGGGAGGTGAGAGCCTGGGGGCCATCCTTCTTGTCCACGGGGTCCGGTCTCCCTCCTGGTCCTTCAGGGCTTGCACGGGGCTCCCACGGGCTGACATCAGAGCTCCTGGGCAGGGTCCCGGGGCTTTTGCACTCAGCTCTTCTCAGGGAAGGAAGGTGGCTGGGCTGGTCACTGTCCTTGTGTCCCCCGCAGTGAGGCAGGGTCGGAGTGTTGCTGGCCATGGCTGGCGCTGGGGCCGGGGCCTCGGAGGCACTGCTGGGTGGCCGCTCAGGACCGGGATGGCTGGGGTAGTGGGGCAGGACTCTTCCGCTGATGGGTACAAACACAGGGACTGTGACGTTGCTCCATGGGGTGCGGTAGACAGCAGAGCCTGAGGTCAGCAAGCAGTTTTTCAAGAGGACACTGTTGCGTTCCCTGTTCACCCGGTCCAGGAACTCTCCTGTGAAGACACAGCCATACATGGCCTCAGGCACAGCAACTTCCTCTGAGCCTCGTCCCAGCCGAGAGAGGCATTTTAAGACCAGCCTGGCTGACTGCTTCCCCACCGATGTGACCTGCAGGTAGAAGTCCCCGGGCCTGAGCCTGACTCCGCGCAGGGACGCCAGCTGCACCACCACCTTCCCGTGGATGCACAGTGGCCAGCCTTCGTGGAAGAAGATGAGGCCTGTGTACCTGGCCTGGGACAAGAAGGGGAGGGAGATTAGCGGCTGGCATGGAACCTGTCAGGACCCCTGGTCTCCATGCAGCAGGGAGAGTGACCAGTGCCCCCCCTTGTACCCCAGAACCCCAAATAAATCATCAGGGCTGAAAACAGGGGGGTTCTTTTCGATTCAGTGAAGTCAGTCAAAACCTCACTTTTACAGTGCCTTCTGGGAGGCTGGGGGAGGTGGGCAACAGGACAGGAGGAAGGAAGCCACCCAAGCACAGTCTCCTGCAGCCGAGCCCAGGGGACCCTGCAGGAAGTGACTCCTAGGGTGGTCCCACTTGGACTTCCACACCCTCGCTCCCCAACCCCCACCCTCTGTCTAAACTCCAGAGGCTTCTGGGTGCCCGTGAGCACCTCCCCCCGCCCTCCAAAGAGCATGGCCTCTCGAATCACAGGGTGGGAGGCACAGTGAGAAAATGTGGGACCTGCGCACGACACCAATATCGGCCTCCAACTCCCACATAATGGAATGGGCGGTTCCTACTTATTAAGGAGTCAATGAAGCCTACAGCAAGCTGTCGGTTACCAGGAGAGTTCTTAAGCACTCTTGAAAAGAACTTGATCTAGAAAAGGTTTCAACTTCCGGATGGACGAGACACAAACATGGGCTGCGTCTGCATGGGGCATGGGAGTGTCCAGCAGCTAGGGAACAAGGGGTGGGACCCTGACTTGTCAGAAGCTTCAGGTACACGTTCTAACATGAAACCACATTCCACAGTCAGAGTTTAGTTCCAAAATATTGTGCTTTGCAACTTTCTTTTCCCCATCCCAGCACTGCCTTACGGCTTACACGTTATTACAATACTAGAGAAAAGAAAAAGAAAAATCTCAACCCAATAGATCTCAAGAGATTTTAAACTTTGTCCTTATCCATATAGGAAATAACTTTTCTAAACTGTAACATTAGCATAGATGTAATCTGACATTCTCATCTGCAGTCACCTTAGCAAACATTTCTCTATGTCACTCTCAGTTACCATCTTGATGGCTACTTAACTGTTCCTCTGTTTTCATAAATTTACAATGCTTCTTTTTCTATTTAAACAATAAATGCAAAGAACAATTACATGATACAGTGTCTTTTTCCTGTAAACGATTGTTTTAGGATACATTTCTGGGATTAGCATTCCAGGATCAAAGGTTATGAACATCTTGTATGATTCTTCCCACTGACCAATTTGCCCTCAAAGGAGACACACTGTCAGCAGTGGCACTGTATCAGGTTTGCCATCATTCAGAAGCATGAGGCTCTGCCATAAGAGATCATTCTCTAGCCCGGCAGGTGTGGCTCAGTGGTTGAGCGTTGATCTATGAACCAGAAAGTCACGTTTCGATTCCCACTCAGGGCACATGCCCAGGTTGCGGGCTCGAACTCCGGTGACAGGCGTGCAGGAGGCAACCAATCAATGATTATCTCTCATCATTGATGTTTCTATCTGTCTCTCTCTCCCTTCCTTGAAATCAGTAAAAAAAAATATTTTTTTTTTTTAAAAAAAGAAATCATTCTCTAAATTGGTGTGTATACTGTGGAATACTGTTGCTTTAATTCACATATATGTGACAGTGAAGTCAACCCTTTTTTGATGTTTGTTTCCTGTAAATATTCTATATGTATTTTTGCTCCAACTGTTGTCTTGTTTTTGCCTTATGAGGTACCATGGGTTTTTTAAATTTTTTAACAATTTTCTGCACTTTCCATTAGCAAATGTTTCTGTAATCTAACTACTGCTGCACATATTTCTTCCAGTTCATTTGCTTCATGGTTTAGTTAAGTTCTTTTCCTCTCTATAGAAGTTTAAATTCTATGCAAGTTTCATTTCTTGACTTTTTTGGTGATATTTTCTATTGCCTTAAAACTTAGAACTGGGTATCTTACCAAAATTTGCCTTTCACATTTATTTTATTTAGTTTTTCTAAGGGTTCAGGTTTAAAAAATATTTAATATTTCATATATCTGGAGTTTACTTTGAAAATTATATCTCAAACACACCAGTGTGTTCTTAAGCATGAAGGTCTCATTAGATATGTCCCTGCTGACTTATGAGCTCGCTGTGCGCATGCATGTTACACAGAAAGGAGGAGTGGACGATCTGGACGAGGAGCAGAGGTGGACAGCCTGCGAGGAGGGCAGCACAGGGCGCCTCTGGTGCAGGCGCCACTGGCATTTACCGGGCACCTGCCAAGCACCCTCACACCTGTGGCCACATTTAATTAAAAATTAAGATTTTCGTATTGAAAAAAGAATACTGTGCATTGCACACTGGAGAATCCAGAAAAAAAGAAAGAATAAAATAATCCCAAGACCAACCCCCAGGTCAGCATTGTGGACATTTACATGCTTCACTTCATTGTTTTTTCTGTGCATTTTTAATGGTTGAGATGACATCACAAGTACAGCTGCGCAACTTGATTTCACATGTAACATGATTTCATCAGCATTTCCTGAGCCGCTAGAAATTTTTCACACAGATCACTGCACTGCTGGATCCCAGCTCCCCCCGAACTTTGCTCTGACAGGTAAAAATACCACAAACATCTCTGGGCTTGGA
Organism: Myotis yumanensis; assembly: GCF_028538775.1. Taxonomy (NCBI): domain Eukaryota; kingdom Metazoa; phylum Chordata; class Mammalia; order Chiroptera; family Vespertilionidae; genus Myotis; species Myotis yumanensis. The sequence goes on from NW_027223755.1 coordinate 29,375,401, forward strand.
GCCCAGCCCAGATTTCAGATGCTCCCGTGGAATCTGAGGCCTCAGAGCAGGTCAGAGAGTATGGTTACCCCAGGCCCCTGCGGCGAGCCAGTGACCACTGGTGTGGGTGGCTGCAGATGTGGGCCCGCGCCTTGCTGAGTGACCAGTGACCTCCCACCACTGGACATGAAGACGCAGGACACTGCCCGGCCCCTCAGTCAGCAATGGTGAGATTTCCAGCCTGGCAGTGAAGGGAACCCAGTGGCCATCAGAGAGAGAAATTCAACCTGACGTGTGGCCTAAAGGTGTGTAGCTGGGGTTAGTGTTTTAAGCCCCAGGAATGATCTTCATGACAGAAAGTTCCAGAATCAGAGGGTCCAAGGCCAACCGAGGTGACTCCTTTCTGGAGGGGCTGAGCAGGGTTGGGGTGGACTGCCCCTTGGTGGCCCATGACCGTGCAACCCTCACACCCCAGTCCTGCTGATTCTCCTCCTGGTATGAATTCAACTCCACTGTCCACATCCTGGGTTTGCTCCCACCACCCAAAGGGCCATAGACAGGAAGCTCCAAGGCGGAGGCGGAGAAAACTGGCCCCACAGGAGCAGGAGCTGGGCTGCCCTGCCAAGTGGAGGAGCCACACGCCTGCGCTGTGACATTTGGTGCTCCAGCCATAGGTCTCCTGTCAGTCTCCAGTCCAGTGAGAACCTCCCATACCACACAGGCTCCATGCCCCTTTCTGACGGGGCGCAAAGATCCGTCCTGTGTGAGCTACGTCTCCTAGGTCTTGTGGGAGAGGCAGGCATTTCCCTATCTTTGTGAGAAAGTTATTTGCTTTCAGCAATAAGCAATTGTTTAAAAGTTTTTAAGTTAAGTATGAAGAGACACAAAAGAACGCTTACATTATAGAAGATATAAAATATCACGATACAGCAGTTTAAGGGAAAGAATGTCGCCATCATCTCTGACGTCTCCTGCATATGCCCGTGACCTGTCAGAGGCAGGCACTTTCCCAAACTTCATTATTAGTCCCCTCCTTTTCTTTCTATTTGCCACATGTTGACTCCCTAGACAATAAGTACTTGTTATGCATGTATCTGAACTTTACAGAAATGGAGTCACACAGTCTGTCTTCCTCTGACTTACTTGTTAATCGTCGATACTGTTACACACAGCTGCAGTTCATTCATTTTCTTTGCTATGTAGCAATTTGACCTATTACTATCCCTAGTATAACCAACTATCCCCAAATTTAGTGGCTTAAAAACACTATTTTGCTCACAATTCGTGAGTCAGGAATCAGGGAAGGGCTTGGCTGAGGGGTTCGTTTTGGACTCAGGGTGTGAGATATATGATGCTCAAGGCCCTCACAGGTGATTTTAGCGCCGACTGTGTGTTCTAAATTCCCCCAGCTCTGAGTGATCAGGACACGTAGTTGGTTTGTTAAAGCAGATTATCACTAAAAAGAATGGTCATACATCTCTAAACATTTTATTTTTGCTTTACATATATAAATGCACATTCATGCACGCATCCTGGTGGGAACTAGGGAGGGGGCCCCCTTTGAGGTTTCTTTCTCCCTAGTGTATTCCCTCAGCCTCAGGGGCTCTTCACAGCTCTTGTTGCCCCTTGAGAGTTAATCCCATGTCATTAGATAATAACATTAATAACATTAAGCAGCCCTGATTAAATGTCTGTGTGGTTTCTGTCTCTTGATGGGACTAATGTGTACAGGAGGCTCAACTTTTCTCTGCTGACGTGGAGGGCTCCACTGTCTTCCTTGGGCTGAGCACACCCACACTGCTTTGGTACCTTTAGGGAAGACATAGGAATGTAGAATTCTTCTGGATTCCTCCTCCCCCAAATATCCCTGTCTTCTCAGCTGCCTTGCTTATACCTAATGTGACAGCACTTTTAAAAAATATATATTTTTTTATTGATTTCAGAGAGAAAGGGAGAGGGGAGATAGAAACATCAATGATGAGAGAGAATCATTGACTGGCTGCCTCCTGCACACCCCCCACTGGGAATCGAGCCCGCAACCCGGGCATGTGCCCTTGACCGGAATTGAACCTGGGAGCCTTTAGTCCACAGACCAATGCTCTATCCACTGAGCCAAATCAGCTAGGGCTGTGACAGCACTTTTTAAAGTGACATTTCATAAATCTTTGCAGAACATTCAACTTCCTTTTCTCAGAAAAAGCTTTCTTTATGATTACACTCATACTTAATCAGTTTTAGGTTTCAATTACATTGGATTTATTTACCTCTTCTTCTCCTAGCTTCTTAATGTAGAAATTTCAATAATTAATATTAGAATCCCCCTAAAACTTATACATCATACTTTAAACATTGCTTAAATATATATAAAAAATTTCTACATGTTGTGTTTCATTATGATTCAGTTACAATAATTTTCCTTGTGATTTCTTTAACCCATGTGTTATTTAGAAATATGTTACTTAATTTCCAAATATGTTAGGAGTTTCTAGTTATCTTTTTTTGTTATTTAATTCAGATTTAACAGCATTGTGGTTAGAAAAAATATTCTGTATAATTTCTTTGAAATTAATTGAAACATTGATTTCATTATGAATTATGAAATTGTAATTTGCTCCATTATGCTTCAAACATTTTCATTCTATGTTGTTAAGTGTTTACAGATTTTTATGTATTCCTGGTTGTGACTGGTACTAATATTGAATGAATCTCTTTAGCCCTAACAATGTATTTTGCCTTTTACTATACTTAGTCATGAATATTGCTATATGAGTTATTGTTTGGTTAGAATTTGCTGGTCTACTCTTTTTAATAACTTTACTTTCAACCTGTTATGTAAGATGTGCTTTTTATTTCCCATGTCTTTGTTTTACTTACTCCCTCCTTTTATTATTTCTATACTATTTCATTTTCTTTATTCCACCCCTCTCCTACTGCTTTCCCCTCTTAGTAGAAACATTCTACTTTTATATCTTTCCAATTTATTTTCTTTAAACTTCTCCAGACATTTTCTGATCCAAACTCCAAACTGTGATTAAACAAAATTATAAGTAAGTCAATGAGAGATTTTAAGCATTTCTTCTATCTAGAGAAGAATGGTGGTCATTGAAATATTAGTTTAAAACAACCTTAAAGGTAATATGATTAATAATGATTCCTGCCAAAACCAGTTTGGCTCAGTGGATGGAGCGTCGGCCTGCGGACTGAAGGATCCTGGGTTCGATTCCGGTCAAGGGCATGTACCTTGGTTGCGGGCACATCCCCAGAAGGGAGTGGGCAGGAGGCAGCTGATCGATGTTTCTCTCTCATCGGTGTTTCTAACTCTCTATCTCTCTCCCTTCCTCTCTGTAAAAAATCAATAAAATATATTTTAAAAAAATAATGATTCCTAAGCCACATACTGACAATAGTGGCTAAATGAATAAAAACTGCATTGAATTTATGTTAACTAAAATATATTTATATTCATAGTTGTTAGGATATATTCATTTTCTCCTATGTCATAAAGATCAAATTTTATGTTCTTTATTAAAAAGTAAAAAGCTCCTAACCAGGTAGCTCAGACCTATAAACCAGAAGGTCACAGTTTGATTCCTGGTCAGGGCATATGCCTGGATTGTGGGCTTGATCCCCAGTGTGGGGCATTCATGAGGCAGCTGTTCAATGATTCTCTCTCCCCTCCTCTCTGAAATCAATAAAAAAAGTTTTAAGTAAAAAGCAATAGCAATAGAAATATGCAAATAGTAAGGTTGTCTCTAAATTTCATTTTGTGCTTATTAAACACTTGTAAATATGCATCCATATTAAAGGATAATATTATTCACACTAGAGGCCCAGTGCATGAAATTCATGCATGGGTAGCATCCCTAGGCCGGGCCTGCAATCAGGGCCAATCGGGGCCTTCCTTCCCCGGCTGCTGGCTGGGGCCTTCCTTTGTTCCGCACTGCCCCCTGGTGGTCAGCACATGTCATAGCGAGTGATTGAACTCCCGGTCAAACTTCCAAGGGGATGATTTGCATATTAGGCTTTTATATATATACTAGAGGCCCGGTGCACAAAAATTTGTGCACTTGAGGGGGGTGTGGAGGGGGGTCCCCCAGCCGGGCTTGTGCCCTCTCGCAGTCTGGGACCCCTCGGGAGATAACGACCTGCTGGCTTAGGCCTGCTCCAGGGTGGCAGAGGGCAGGCCCAATCCCTAAGTGCAGCCCCTGGTCAGGCTCAGAGCAGGGCCGATTAGGGAGTTGGGGCACCGCCCCATCATGCACAGAGCAGGGCAGATCGGGAGGTTGCGATGCCTCCCTCAGTCATGCTCAGGGTAGGGCCGATTGGGGGGTTGGGGCACCGCCCCCTATCACACTCAAGGCAGGGTCGATGGGGAGGTTGCAGCACCACCCCCTGTCACACACAGAGCAGGGCCAATTGGGGTTGGGGCACTGCCCCCTGTCACTCACAGAGCAGGGCCCATCAGGGGGTTGGGGCGCTGCCCCATGTCACTCACAGAGCAGAGCCCATCAGGGGGTTGGGGCGCTGCCCCTGTCACTCACAGAGCAGGGCCGATCAGGGGGTTGGGGCGCCGCCACTGTCACGCTCGTGGCAGGGCCGATGGAGAGGTTATGTCTCTACCCTGTCACACATAGAGCAGGGCACCTGGGGGGGCGGGGGTTGGGGCGCCGCACCCTGTCACACACAGAGCAGGGCCGATCAGGGGATTGGTGTGCTGCACCCTGTCAAACACAGAGCCGCAGGGCAATCAGGGGATTGGGGAGCTCCCCCCTATCAGGCACAGAGCAGGGCTGATCAGGGGGTTTGGGCGCTGCCCCCTGTCACACTGATCCCAGTGCCGGGAGCCTCGCTGCTCCGCTGATCCCGGTGCCAGGAGGCATGTTACCCTTTTACTATATAGAATAGAGGCCTGGTGCATGGGTTGGGGCTGGCTGGTTTGCCCTGAAGGGTGTCCTGGATCAGGGTGGGGGTCCCCACTGGGGTGCCTGGCCAGTCTGGGTGAGGGGCTGAGGGTTGTTTTCTGCAAGTGAGTGACTGAAGCTCCCAACTGCTCCTTGTTTTCTTTCTTTTTTTTTTTTTAATTCTGGGTCAGCTTTAGCTCTGAGGCCTCGCTGCTGAAAACAACGATACAATGTTGCGGTCTGGCTGGCTTTCAGTCTGGCTGGTTTCTGGGGTTTTGTTTAGCTTCTTATTTCCAACATAGTACATAGTTGCTTAGAGTTGCAGTTGAGAGGCCGGCAAGTTAGGCGGGGAACATTGGAGTCAGCAGTCACTGAAGCAAGCAAGCCTCCCTGCTCACTTCAGTGCATGGCTGCTGGCTGCCATCTTGGCTGACAGTTAATTTGCATAAGGATATGCTGATTAGCCAATGGGAAGGGTAGCGGTTGTACGCTGATTACCATGTTTCTCTTTTATTAGTGTAGATAGATGGCTTTTTTTCAGAAAATAGGCACTTTTGTAAGTGAGAAGGGATGGCATGGTTAAAAAGAAAGAAAAAACAAACTTAGAAGAATAAAGGCAAAGCATTAGGTCAGAATAACTTTTCAAGTCAAGACACTCCTTAGAAAGGGGACAGGTATTTTCCGATCTGACTTAAAGCAGACTGGTTCCCTGTGCTGCTGTTCACCTCTCCCAAGAGGCACCTCTCTCTACTGCTGCCCTATGCCAATGTGCAAAAGGTACAGAATCACAAAGGAAAATATCCTCTGGGTAGACTACCTCAAAGAATCAGATTTAGGGTATCCTCGGTTATTTCTCTACCATACTCATTCTAGCTAAAAGGTCTTCAAAGAGTTTAATAAATCAAAGTAGCCCAATGGTAGTTTTTTTAAAGCTGTAATTCAATATCAATGGAGTAATAAAAGGTGCTGATAAATAGATATATTTTTTTAAGATTCAGCCATAATCTTTCCAGCAGCTCACTGCAATATACCCACAACTTGGCTGTCATTAATTTTAGCACTGCCTTGAAAATAACCTACGATAAAAATATCCCAAGAAATAAACTAAACATATGAGAAATTAATTAAACAGAGTTTATTTGTATGTATTGGAACTGCTCCAATAAGTTGGCTCTGAGATGATTACTCCAGAGTGTGACTTACTTCCTGTGTTCAAGTGGAAGCTCACTGGGGGGAGCTAGAGTGGATGTCTGCGGGTGAAGTGGGCTCTACGTTCCCTGGCCGGCCTGAGAAGCCTGGCTCCTGGACACAGTCTTATTTCACCCATCATTCGGGACGAGGAAAAGGAGGAGCCAGAAGCTAGAAAGGAGATGAGCCAGTGCCTGATGGACCATCAAATAGAGGGGAGTGGGAAGATTTCTCCATTTATGTGTTTAAACTCTGTAAGAATGTGGCTGAGGTTACAATACAGTTTTGTTTTTTCATTATCTCACAGCTTTTTTTTGAGAGAGAGAAAACGACAAATGCTCACTTGAATTATGTTGGGTTTAATTTCTGGCTTAATTTCGAATGCTCTCCCCCACCTCCATCAGTGGCATGTTTCCCTGGTTCTGAAATTCCACTTCCTCAGCTTAAATATTTGCCAGGTACCAGGTATCTTTGCCTGAATCTTCTCCAGGTAAAGACCAGTTAAGGTGTTCCCTGCAGGGGAGGTCTTCACACAGGATTCCTTCTGCAGGGAAGTCCTCACAGGGCTCTGTCCCCTGAGGGTAGGTCCTTATACAGGCTCTGTCCCCTAAGGGGAGGGTCTCACACAGGCTCTGTCCCTTAAGGGGAGGGTCTCACACAGGCTCTGTCCCTTGAGGGGGTGTGTGTGCCTCACACAGGCTCTGTCCCTTGAGGGCGGTACTCACACAGCTCGGTACTGAGGACAGGTACTCACACAGGCTTCCTGCTGCAGGTGCTGCAGGGCCCTGGTGGCAGGGATGAGGAAGTCAGTGAGGCAGCGCAGTCCATCGCCTCCGTGGAGCCTCTCAGCCACGCTGAACACCTGCCAGAGCACCGTGGCTGCCGTGGCCTCAAACGGTGGGTAGAGGTCAGAGAGTGTGTTCTGGATGTAGGTGTCGAGGGATTCCAGATCCTGAAACGAAAGAGAGGATCCTGTGTTATATTTGTGAAATAGGGAAGGTATAGGTGAGTCCTCAGCACAGAGGGAGTCCCTGTTGGGGACCATCTGCTTGTCCTTTGCGCTGTCACTCAGCAGTAGCACCAGGGAAGTGCCCACAGCTGCACTGGGTAGACTGGAGACCTCTGCCTCTGAGGGTGGCCCTAAATAACATTCTGTAAGTGAGGGTTGTCACCGTCATCACACGAGGCACAATCAAGTTTAGATTTGGGATAAGTTCCATCCCATCAAATTCTGAAATATGCACGTTAAATGCTACATCTTAGGATCTTCCGTGGAGCATGTGAAATTTCCAGGGGGTCTTCCCCTCCCGTGGCTCCCCCCGCCCCTGGCACACCTGGGTCTGCACATGGAATGGAGGGGCCTGTGGGGAGAACAGAGTTGGTCCACATACCATTTTATGCTTAGAAATAAGTGCATCCACAGCAAATACATTTAAATTGTATTGATGATGTTTTAAAATTTTAAATAGAAACCATTGGGGCTTCCTTCATCAAAAATCACAGAAGTGTGCCCTTTCAGCCATTCTGAAAACAGTATCACTGGTTCTTGATTCCCCTTTATATTTTTGGTACAACATGCTTTTATGTAAAGATGGAATGCTTTTAGATTTTTTAAAAAAATTTAATGCTATTTTTAGATGTAACATTTCCTGAGGAAATGCCACAAGGTTCATTTGTTTAGGAAATAAATGCAAGGCTACAAATAACAGTTAAAAGCCAAAAAGGTTAAAATTGCCAAGTGGATTTTTAAAGGGACAACGGTTACATCTGAGACTCCTCTGACCAGCTAATCATATCAATAATTTCCTAAGGAAATTGAAAAGAAAACCTCGAATCCTCTGGGCCTGAAGTGGGTGGGCTCAGCGGGAAGCTGCCTGTCCTATCCGAGGAACCAGGCCGAACAGAGACCAGGCTGGTAAGTGCTGCAGTCAAGTCAGCCTCTAGAAACCACATGACGCGAGGCACACCTGAGCCAGCTCAGCTCCCACCTCTGAGTTACGCGGGGTGATGCCCTCTGGAGCTCCCACACCCCTCACAAGTCTTCCCATGCCTGACTGCTCCGTTTCCTCCACATGCCTGGCTCTCCTGGCTTTTCAATAGGAATTATCATAATACTGATTAAGTCCAGAAAAGGCCAATGTGGTCTGATTTCCAAAAACTCAAATCACACCTGATTCAGAAGCAAGCATCGAGTCCATGAGAATAAGTGGCAGGAACCACCCTCTAGAAGCTGTGCAGCTCCTTTAGATATGTGAAGCAAATGCTAACTGTAACACGAGAGATTGCTGGGAAGGAAGTGGAATGAAATCCTAGGGGACATGTCTCTAATGACCTATGTTGGAGGAACTCAAATGCAAACTTTGGACTCTCCCAGGGAGAGAGCTGTCCTCCCACTGCTGGTCGATGTTCCTCAGATGCCCCAATCCAGGCCCATTCCCCTCCAGACCCACTGGGCAGGTCCTGACCTCTCATGTCCAGCAGCCTCCCGATGGTGGGTCTCCTTCTGGCTTCCACCTCAACTAGTTTATCTTCTCAAAACTGTCCAACATTGAAGGAGAGGGATCGATGTTTGCTGAGATCCTAGAGACAGCCCAGGGCACTCACAGGGCAGCCCAGCCTCCCTGGCTGCTTCTCTGTCCTTCAATTCCCATCGGGACTGGGTTGGGCCCCCACACATGGCCCAGGTGGGGGGGTGGAGGTGGGGTGGGGAGAGTGAGTAGGGGATGCCCCTCCCCTGGATCCAACTCCCTGTTCAGCTGTCCTCACTAAGAGCCTGGTTCTGGCAAGAGCTGGCCAAGGGAAGTTGTCTGCTGGCCAAGAGGCCAGTTCTCAGGTCAAGCACATTGAGGAAGCCTTGGGTAAGCCAAAGTGAAACAACTTCAGCTTCTTTTTTAAAAAGTAAGAAATTTCAATTACAGCTGACATGCAATATTATATTAGTTTTAGGTGTATAATAGTGGTTAGACACTTATATTAGTTATGAAATGATCACCCGATAAGTCTAGTACCCATCTCACAGCATACATAGTTATTACACTATTATTCACTATATTTCCTATGCTGTACTGTATAGTCCAGTGACTTTTTTTAAAAATATATTTTATTGATTTTTTACAGAGAGGAAGGGAGAGAGATAGAGAGTTAGAAACATCGATGAGAGAGAAACATCGATGAGAGAGAAACATCGATCAGCTGCCTCCTGCACATCTCCTACTGGGGATATGCCCGCAACCAAGGTACATGCCCTTGACCGGAATCGAACCTGGGATCTTTAAGTCCGCAGGCTGACGCTCTATCCACTGAGCCAAACTGGTTTCGGCTCCAGTGACTTTTATAACTGGTAACTGTGTTTCTTAATCCTTTCACTTTTTTCACTTATCCTTCTAATCCCCCTCATATCTAACAACCATCAAAATGTTCTCTACATCTATGAGTTTGTTTGTTGTTTATTTTGTTTTTTAGATTCCACATATAAGTCAGATCATATAGTATTTGTCTGACTTATTTCACTTAGCATAATACCCTCTAGGTTCATCTATGCTGTCACAAATGGCAAGATTTCATTCTTTTTTATGGCCGAGTAATATTCCATTTCGTATTGTACCACATCTTCTTTATCCAATTGTCCACTAATTAGCTTGCTTCCATATCTTGACTATTGTAAATATGCTGCAGTGAATATAGGGGTACATACATCGTTCCAAATTAGTGTTTTGAGTTTCTTCAGATAAATACCCAGAAGTGGAATTGCTAGGTCATATTCTAGTTTTAATTTTTTGAGGAATCTACATACTGTTTTCCCTAGTGGATGCACCAACTTACAATCCCATCCACAACTTGCTATTTGTTGATTTATTGATAGCCATTCTGACAGGTGTGAGGTGAAACCTCACTGTGGTCTTCTCCAGCCTCACATGCTAATGTGCCCTAACTGACATAAGAGGGCCTGGCCCAAACTTCCTGGAATATATTTAAGGCAGCTTCAGAAAACAGGAAAATATACAGTATATTTTAGAAAGGATTCCACAATAAATGCTTAAAAATGAGAACAATGTCTTGGCATCTTACAGGGTCCAATTCAATCATCTGGAACATTTACTGTGTCTGGCATTTTCTTTCCTCATGGTTGTGTGAGAACCTGTGTGTGTGTGTGTGTGTGTGTGTGCGCGCACGCGCGCGTGTGCGCCAGTGTGTGGGTGTGTGGGAGTGTCAGTGTGTATGTTTGAGGCCAGGTGTGTGGGTGAGGGCCTAGTTGTATGGGAGGCCACATGTGTGTTCAAGGGCTGAGTGTGTTGAGGACCAGGGTTTGTGGACAAGGACTTCTGAAGGCGTGTGTACGTGAGTACAGAAGTGGTGAGTCGAGAGAATATGTGTTGGCAAATTCTTAAAATAGTTCTAGGCCCTTGTGTGCAGAGGAAGAAAAAAAGGTGGACGCAGGGTCAGGGCGAATGTTGTGTGAGCACGGCTAACCATTTCAGCCTGGCCTCACATTCACCAAAACCTCAAATACCATCAAAACATCCAAAAATAAGAGGAGAGGAGACAGACAAATGTTGATGACAATGTTGACAGTAAAGCACTAATTTCATTTCCGTATATAACTCAGGATTCCCATTTCAACCAAACCCACACACATGGTGATAGGCTGACTCCAAAATGCAGAACCTTTGCCTGTTTACTTGATGATAAACCTTACCGTGACTTAGAATGGGATTATGTGCTGCACACGTTGGCGGAATGGCAGGTACAGTACTTGAATAAAAGCATTTAATCACCATTTTGCTGATCTGTGAATTCAGTGTATTATTTGGCCAACTGCAGGACTGCCTTTGCATTTTAACAACAGAAAATTTATGCCTGTAAAGACATTTTAAAACTTCACTCTTCAACAATGGGTTTATTTTCTCTATTAACTTTAGGTGAAATTTTATTGAAATGAGAATGTTTTTTAAAATCAAGACCTTTTTAAAAATATATATTTTTATTGATTTCAGAGAGGAAGGGAGAGGGAGAGAGATAGAAACATCAATGATGAGAAGGAATCATTGATTGGCTGTCTCCTGCATGCCCCACACTGGGGATTGAGCCCACAACCCAGGCATGTGCTTTGTCCGGGAATCGAACCGTGACCTCCTGGTTAATAGGTTGACATTCAACCACTGAGCCATGCTGGCCGGGCTAAAGTCAAGATCTTTATTTCTCATTATATCTCTGCTCTCCAGGGAGTAAGCATTATCTTCCTGGCATCAGGCTCTCAGGAGATGATGGTCTCCATGCGACCCTCCAGGCCTCATGTGTGCCAAATGAGAAGGCAGAGACTGGGGTCAGAAGGTCCGTTGGTGCCCACCCATTGGAGGCCGGTCTCTGGAACTTGGGAAAGTCACACCCTTCCTCATAGGAAAGGTGTGGTTGGGGCAGGGGGCGGGTAACTCACTCACCGTCAAAGCAAAGGGAATTTCTTTTTGAAGAGTCTGCTGACCTAAAGGAGGCCAGCTGAATTGGGCAGGGAAAAGCAGGGGTGCCCTGTCCAGGGCCTAGCAGGCTGGAGGGATGTGGCTGAGACTATCCCAGCAAGGAATGCCCATCCATGCTCACGTTTTAATTCAAGCACAATATCCTTAAGGGTGAGTGAAGGTGGAAGCCCAGGAGGGAGCCAGGGCTTCGGGAAAGGCTGTCACAGGCTGGACCTAGACATCAGCACCCCTTTAACTGCTGAGAAGGTCTGCAGTGGCTTATTGAGCCCCCCTCCCCTCCCTGAGAAGGGCACTTCAACATGACAGAATGCTGAAGAGTGAGGCACCACACAGACAGGGCTGGAGACCCTCTCCCCACCCTCCCTGCAGACACAAGCTGGCGGCTGACCCACCAGCTTGGGGACGTCCTCCCTGTGGCCACCCCCATTTTTGTGGGTGATTTCTTGATGTTTGGGTCCCTGTGCCCCAGGGACAGTGGGGTGTGTGTAGGACAGGATCACAGGACACTTAGGACAAGGTCTCGGGTAGGACGAGGGGAAGACCAAGCAGCAGTGGTGGCGAAAGGTGGCACAGTCCTCTCCACCCCCCCATCAGCTAGGCTAGGGGGCTCCTCTGGGGCCCAGTCATATTGTCTCATTGTGAAAATCCACAGTAGGCTGACGTCAGGATGTAAAGAGCAGATAGAATGTGGGGCTGAGGGCTCGACGGGATCACAGAATGTGGGCTGGGGGCATCATCCAGGAGGCAAGTCTTGGGCAGGTGGACGAGGGTGGGGGTGGCGGTCACAAAGGCCCCTAATCTGGTCTGGGAGCTTGGCTCTGCCTGCAGCCCCAACATCAGCCCCCAGTGATAACATGCTGCAACCCAGGGGGAAGCCATCCTGAGTGAGGGGTGTGGTGGTGCCTGTCACCCAGGCACTTCCACCCCAGAAGGTAGAGCCGCCTTTTAGTTCCCTGCTGTGGCCTTTGCCTCTAGCCAGAATTTATAAACAAAAACCAGGATGTGCACTGAAGCATCCTGCAACCCCTCCAAGCAGGACCCAGGTCCAAAGGGGCCTTGCACTGCCCCACTTTCAATCAATAGCTGCTTTCTCAACTTTGTAGGCGAAGGAGCTCTATGTGAAACCCACACTCCCAGGAGGCTTGCGTTGCGCAGCCAACCTGGTTAGAGCTGCTCAGGTGCTATCAACAGGGGCCTCCTTCCTGAAAGGGCCCAGTGACGGCACCCGGCGTCCTGCCCAGGGGATCGATGACCATCGCTGGTTTCCTGTGTGCATAGACCCAGAAACCACCTGTGAGTCCAAGACACCTGTCTAAGAAGGCTGGTCTCCTCATCGCCTGGTGTGCCGGCCTGTCTATACCCGGTCTGTCTACATCTAGTCTGTCTACACCAGGCCCGTGTACATCTAGTCCAGTGACACCCAGTCTGCCTATTCCGGCCCTGCTTCCACTCACAGCTGCTGTGTATATGGGACTCCTGACCCTCACAGCTGGAGGCTGAGATGTTTCTAAGGAGTGAAAACTCCTTTGGCCCAAAGCTGGTGCCCAGAGAGAAGGAGAAGGAAGGAAAAGTGGCGGTGCCTCTTTAGGTCTACACTCTACACACTTGGAAGAGCTCGGTGATTAACAAAAGCAACACACACTACTAATTCTGCTGAATTTAGAGATTCCCAGGCCCTGGTGAGAAGCCTCACCTGACACATAATTTTTCCAACCCGTAATTGGCACAGGAAGCCTAGCAGACACGTGAGACGCCAGCAGCTGGGGGCAGCTCTGGGGACTCCTCTATCAATGAGACTCTTTCTCTCCTGATTCCACAGCCTCCTTTTAAACCTCTCCATTATAACTGAGCCTGGGGTGGTGACTGCTGCAGAAAGAGCCCCACTTTACCCCTCTCACCCCAGTGTCTGTACTCCCTAGAGCCCAGAAACAGGCACACCTGGTGCATCTAGGTCTGATGTCTAAGCCCCACCTGGACCACCCAACCAGGACCTGGGGGTGGCCCAGGTGAGCTTCCAGGCCTTGTGGTGATGTTTCATGCTGGTGACAACACCACCGTGATCTGGCCAAAGCCTTCCTTCCCACACCAGGGAACGTCTGTCAGCTTAAAGTCCCAGGAAACCCCATGGCTGGTCCAGTTCACTTCTTCTGAGCCCCTGCCCAGGGTGATCCAGCCCTCCACTAACAGTGTAAGGGTCAGAGGACCCGAAAGGACTGACCACAGACCAGGGAATAAGGCCAGTCCAGGGCAGGGTGAGAGCACAGACTGAGCAGACAGGCCAAGCTGGATCCAGGCAAGCTTTGCATAGACACAGGGCATAGACGTGAGCAAGGTCTCACTGGGTGGGCAGATCAGGGAAGGAGCCTTCTAGTGATTCTTTCTTCTTTCTTGCAGGGTGCCCACCCATCCCCTTTGACAGCTAGGGGCTGTATGGGCTCTCTGGAGGAGCCCACAACAGAGGAAAGAATGAGGCCAAGCAATTCGAATGAGAGACAAGCAATCCAGAGAAGAGAGCCCAGCAGGCCAGGCAGGGTGTCTGTGGGACCAGGTTCCCAGGAGGAAGTGAAGATCTTTGAAGAGTCAACAGTGAGAGGGTGTTGTCCAGTGGACCCTGGAGGCACCTATGGACTCCTTACCAGGGCTGGTGCCCTCCTCCAGCAGTGAGAGCTAGGTGGGGGCTAAAGCTGGCTTTAGAGCCACTAAGCACTGATAATGAGCCCATTATCTTTAACTCCTACAGCCTGAGAGAGATGGGTCCGTGACAGCAGGTCTCAGCGGACAGCCTCAGAAAGCTGCACATTCCAGCCTGCTGAGACGGTGCCTTGCACCTTAGTCTCCCTGCATGCACACGTGTGCACACACACATACACAAACAGATGCACACACGCATACATGCATGCACAAACATACACAGAGACCGTCTCCCACATGTGTGTACACCCATACGCACAGGCACACACATGTACGCACATGCTCAGAAAGTGCACGGAAATTCACCCTACTCCTGCCTGTGCACCCCCTGGACTCAAGCTCTCATTTTCTCGGCCTCACTGCTCACCCAGAGCTGTTCTCAGCCCCTGTCCAACAGCAGGAGCATCAGAGTGAATCTCAGCACAGCCTGAAGCTTGCATAGCAGTCGTGAGAAAACACTCTCTAATTTGAAACTTATTTGTAAAGTGCAGTGCTAAATCTTCATTACCTGGGATACTAAATACTGCCTGCAGATTTTTCTTGCAAACTAAAAATAAATATATTAAAATAAATAAGTATGTAAAGTATTTAAGAACAACACCGTGTACTTAGGTCTAAGTTGTTTTTTAAAATCCCAAGAGTAAAATTTCTAAGGACTGGGACTTTCACCTGAAAAAAACAGGGAGCTGGCTGTGGAGCCGCCTGTTTCCTTCAAGTACTTGAACATAATTAAGAAAGAACTGCAACAGGCTATTCCCAGTGCTTTCATATTCAAACGAGGGTTCTTGACATTTTACAGCAGCTGACAGGCAAATGCAGAGGAAGCCACTCCTTAAGCTGTGACTGCCCTTTCAGTCCCTTTCTCCCTTTTCCTAATACTTCCAGGTTAGGGTCCTGTAATGAGTGCCTCCCTAGCCTCCCCACACCCCTCCCCCGTCACCCCCCAACTGGACCTTCACCAAGTAAGGGCTTCTTTCTCAAGTTCAAAATTGTTCACTTGGCACATGGCTTCGTCTTCTTGTATGTCTCCAAAACCAGACTCTGCTTTCAGGCCCTGCATGTATACCAAGGAGTTACACAAAGGAGTGTTTACTAAACACTCAACCTGTGGGTCGCGACCATCAGAAAACACATATAGCATATCAGATATTTACATTACGATTCATAACAGTAGCAAAATTACAGTTATGAAGTAGCAATGAAAATAATTTTATGGTTGAGGGTCACTACAACATGAGGAACTGTATTAAAGGGTCGCGGCATTAGGAAGGTTGAGAACCACTGGTTTACAGGATCTTTAGAAGACAGAGACAGGGAATGTGTGCCCAAGTGTTTACCACAAAGAAGGCCAGGCTCCAAAAAGAGTGTCATTATGTGAACATGACTCTGAGGGACAGGAAATGCCTGGATTCCACTAAGGCACTGATCTGGCATAAGACAGAGCAAACACTGTGGTGGGCTGTGTTGTTCACAGAATCCCTGCCCACTGGCATCAGGCATGGCCATGTGACAAAGAAATGTGGTGGCCGTGGCAGATGCCAGTTCTGGAAGAAGCTTTTCGAGCCAGCACATGTGTCACCATTTGTTAGTCAACACCCCAGAGAGAGGCCTGAATCACTTGATGTGATGAGTATGATGGGTGGGTAGCCTGAGTGGGTCATCACTGTGCTGGTCACTGAAACTCGGGGTCATTGGTTACTGCAGCATCACCTGCCCATCCTGACTGATGCTCTCCAGGGCCTGGAACACGGATCCAGGGGACACTGAGCTCAGTCAGGCCTTCGCCCAGTAGGGCAGCCACAGCACACACCTGGGCATAGGTTACACCTCTACCGAGGGGTCCTCTTAGACTGAGCTGCCTACAGACATGTCAGTGCATCCTTAGTAGGAGCTGGTTCTCAGAGGCTTCCTGGATAGATTAAGCCCCACGAGGTAACTTGAGGAGTAGGACAGTTGGCACGGTGGCTCCAGGGTGAAAGGTCCATTTGGCATTTCTCGATCTTGTCTGTATTTCCAGATGGCTGAGACTGTTCTGAAAACAACTCAATTCTGAGTTTCATCACCCACAGATTTTGCTTTTCCATGGTATGAACGCTTTACAGTTGTCAGGGCCAAATTAGGAGAATGCCAAAAGAAAGGAACATTTGGGTCATTCTTCAGGGCTGTACCTTGTGTAACAGGCCCAAGAGGAGAATCTAGAAAATAATGTCTTCAAATATAACCCTGAAAACATCTTCTCTGAATTTATACAAAACTTACTAAATATGAAACATACAACCACCTGACTTCAGCAATTTAAAGCTGATGTGCGGATTACAGTGGATTATGGGGTGCCAGGGATCACTGACAATGAAAATCCGTTAACAGTGCTAAACACTCAGCCCAGCCACAGTCTCCACCGGCCAGCGTGTTAGAACAACTCCCCTTTGCAATCTTATGCCCAGAACTGTGCTGGGATGGTTGCCAGAGGGGCTTCTTTCAAGTTTATGAGCAGACTGAGGCAGTACTGCAACTTTCTTTTCTTTTCTCCCTCCTCAGATGCTCAGATCCACCTGGAGCAAGGACTTTCCAGGTGGCTTATGCCCCAATTTATTTTTAAACTGATCTCAAGTTCTTCCTTCTATCCCAGCTGCCCAGACTAAACTTCCTGTTGTGGAACTGGCAGATGCAGCTGGGGTTAGACTGGGTTTTTTTTGTTTGTTTGTTTTAAATATAATTTTAATTAATTTCAGAAAGGAAGAGGGAGAGAGAAATAGGAACATCAATAATGAGAGAGAATCACTGATCAGCTGCCTCCTGCACACCCTCTACTGGGGATCGGGCCTGCAACCCGGGCATGTGCCCTTGACCAAAATCAAACCCGGGACTCTTCAATCCACAGGCCGACTCTCTACCCACTGAGCCAAACCAGCTAGGGCTAGACCAGTGATGGCAAACTTTTTGATCTCGGCGTGTCAACATTTTGAAAAACCCTAACTTAACTCTGGTGCCATTCACATATAGAAATTTTTTGATATTTGCAACCATAGTAAAACAAAGACTTATATTTTTGATATTTATTTTATATATTTAAATGCCATTTAACCAAGAAAAATCAACCAAAAAAATGAGTTCGCATGTCACCTCTGACACGCGTGTCATAGGTTTGCCATCACTGGTCTAGACTGTTCTTTTTTTATTGTGGTTACTTGTTTTTAATTTAATAAAGTTTTATTTTTCAAAATGTACAGCTGGTGGGACCTGTTGTTCACACATCTTCACCAGTAGCTGGGGCATCCCCACCCTTGGTGTTTCTGGTGTAAATTAAGTGAGCTCTGTGCTTTGAAACTAGTTTAATGAGTCCTTTACTAAGGAGCTCCTGTAGGGCTGGCCTGGCCAAGGAACCATGGACCTTCAGTCTCTCAGAGACAACAGCTGGGTTTATGAGCTTATAGTTGAAAACTTCCTTACAGAGTTTTTCAGATGTTGCTTTGTCAAACAAGACTAGGTTGTTGAGCTTGTCCCGAACTTTGCCTTTGGACCACTTCTTCTTTTTGGCCTTGCCCCAGATTTGTTCACTGGGTCTTTGTCTTTCTTGGCCAACTTTCCAGCATCTTTCTTCTTCTTCTCCTTGGGCAGCACAGAGAAACTCAAAGAGCAGCTGCTACCACTGCAGCCTCGATAAGATGAATGGGTTAGGCCAGTGGTCGGCAAACTCATTAGTCAACAGAGCCAAATATCAACAGTACTACGATTGAAATTTTTTTTGAGAGCCAAA
This sequence comes from Myotis yumanensis, assembly GCF_028538775.1. Classification (NCBI taxonomy): domain Eukaryota; kingdom Metazoa; phylum Chordata; class Mammalia; order Chiroptera; family Vespertilionidae; genus Myotis; species Myotis yumanensis. The sequence continues at coordinate 29,393,391 of NW_027223755.1, forward strand.
TGTTTTAAACTTAAACTATATAGGTAGGTACATTGTTATTAACTTAATTAGGGTAATCCTAAGGCTTAGGAAGAGCCACACTCAAGGGGCCAAAGAGCCGAATGTGGCTCGCGAGCCGCAGTTTGCCGACCACGGGGTTAGGCTCTTCTGAAGGAAGAACTCGGACCCTTCCAGGCAGCCATCAGGTCATCCACATACTGCCCACCATGTGGCCTCTGAACCTCCAAACTGTAATGCCACACCCACCATAGAGGTAACAGGGCACTTCACAGTTTACCACCACATTCACACATTTAACTTCTACGACTGGCAAAGCAACCCAGCCCCACAACTCTACATTAACTCTGCAATTACATCATCAGCCATTCTATCAAACCTACCTCCACACAGAATGGGCCTTGACCTGATGGGGTTTTATCTCCTGGTGAATCTGCCTGTACCTGGCACACTCAGGATCTTCCTCTGGATGTTCTTTGGAAAAGCTGCCTCAGAATCTCACCTGGATGTGTGGGGCACCCTGTGTCACCCCAGGTCTGTCCTTGCTGCTCTCTACGAAATTCTCAGCAGTCGGCAATCTATGACCCAGTGGTTGAAATATAAACAAAAAAGAACACTAGTTTGTGGCGTGAAAATTATGTGAAATTCAAATTTCAGTGTCCATAAATAAAGTTTTATTGGCACACAGACACCCTCAGCCTATGGCTGCTTTTGTGCTATAAAAGGAGAGTTGAGTAGTTGTAATCAAGACCATGTAACCCTTCAAAGCCTAAAATACTGTCTGGCCTTCCACAGAAAATCTGCTGACTCCACTCTCAGGGAGGGAATTCCTGCCAGGCAGCCGAGGGGCAGCCCCACCCACCTTCCCATCTGCTGCCCCCATGGTGTGGAGCCTGGCTCAGCATGGTTGCAGTTCTGGGTGAAGGCGTGGAGGAGGGAGGGCTCTGCTCACACCATTCTCTAATTCAACATTCAAGTTTCAACTAATTGTCAGTGACATATGACCCTTCATGATTCAGCCTAGGACAGCTCTGCTCTGTGTGCTCTGAGGCTGGGCAAGTCGATGGTCCTAGCCTGCGATGGAGGGCATGGCCACCATGGCTGTCTGTTGGGGCTCGCTCATTTCTACTCAAGGTCAAGTGAATGGAAAGTGTCTAAAACAGTCATTTAAAGTCTGTTGTCCTTTTTTTTTTGTATTTGAAAGCCTAATAAGCTACAGGAGAATTCCCAAATGCGGGGGGGGGGGGGGGGGGGGGGCGCTATGAAAGTCTTGGGGTGTCCCTACTGATCACTTGGTCTGTACACGGGACAAAAGCAGCTGCAAGCACTTTTTAACTCCCAGACCAAGGCCTGCCGTGGGCACAGGAGCCCATCATGCCTGCAGCGACCAGGAAGTGACTCCACCTTACAGTTCACTTGCTGATCCTGCAGTGGTTGGTCAACAGACCAAGTCCTGCCCTCAGCAGACAGAAGACAGAGCTGGCAAGATGAGAAACAGGCCACAGGGCCCAAGGGGGTCCAAATGGAGGTGCCAATGAAGAGGAGGCTGGCTAGGCAGTGGGCAGTGTCCTCAGGGCCCAAGGCAAAGGTGATGGTGGTGGGGGTGGCAGGATGATGACACCACATGTAAATGTCACCTGGAGTTCTATATTGGTTTCATAGTACAAAGTCCCCAAGATTTCTGCACATCTGGTTTCTTCCCATGTAAAACAGGAAAATTACTAAAATCGAATTCATCAATTATTCCACCATGGTAACAATTTATTTTATTTTAAAAGGACTTTAAAGCTTTTTTTTTTTTTAATACAAAAGGCAAATTGACAATGAGATGTTGGTTTTCAAGGACTTTGGCTGACTTTAGTTCTTTGAAGGTATTTGATAAAAGTGTACAAGACTGTTATTAACCACAATCAGCCCAGACTTGGTTTCTCCTGCCGAATGTAATTTCAGCTGGAAGTAAGAGTTTTGTCTGTTCTAAACCACGGCTGGGCCATAAAGATTATATCAACTTAAAACATCTCCTGTACTCCTAATTACACCAAACTTAACTTTCTGCACTGGGCCCTCCATCAAGACCTGGTCCATTCTTTGCTGCTTAATTTACCTGAAAAGCCCTTGGTCAGGAAAGAAAGTGCTCTTGAAATGTGTCAGCGCAATGAGATGTATAGTTTCTCAAGCATAAAGAGCAAAACTTATTCTCATCCTCCAAGTGTTCTGTTGTCCTTTTTGGTTCACATCACTGTTAAAATGAGCCACAACAAACCACTTCAAAAACAGACTAAGTTCCCTTTTGTCTGAGTCCAGCTGCTTTGCCAGCGTCTGCCTAGCATCCGGTCTTCAGCCAGCACACCTGGCGTCCCCACACCTTTCCCATGCAATTTCCAACAGAGAAACAACGAATTCCAGTTGATACTCTTGTGGGAGGGTTGAAACTAATTTTTCTAAATAGTAGATGACAGCAGAGTCCACCGAAATCAACAATTATAGGTGTGATCCTCCCCACACACTTTCAGATTACATGCCAACATATATAAAAAGGGAGTAGGTACAAAAACGTTGAGTGGGAGTGTGACACTGTATATCTGCACTGCTAGTTTAAAAATGTCACCTAATGTCTTTCCTAAGCATTCTGTGGGCAGGGGTCCCGGCCACAGCTGGGATGTTACAGCTGTGACTAAAGTCAGGAATCGATCTGATTTGGGGTTCTTCAAAATGGGAGTACAGGAATCCTAGAAAAGTCCCTCTCAGACTGGCAGTGTTTCTCTGCTTGATGGTGCCTTTAAGGTACCTGGTACCAAGGTCCTAATTTGATTTTAACAATTAAGGTAAGGAAGACCCAATGTATGGCATTAATGGAAAAGCACAGATGGGCATGCGCTTTAAATTACCCATGATTCCTATGCTTTTCCTAAAGGACCTCATGCTTTAGACTTAATCGTTCGTTTCGGTGGGACAGGTGATGACTGCTGACCCTGGGCTGAGGTTGTCTGGGAACTGGTGCTGATACTGGGCTGAGGCTTTTTCAGGAATTGGTGCTGGACCTGGACTGAAGCACCTTTGTTTTTTTTTCCAGAAGGAGGATGGAGTGAAGGCTTCAAAATTGCATGTCTGGCTGGGAAAGCTGTGCAGGAACACCTCAGGAGGCAGTATGGGAGTGCAGGAAGTGGCAGATGGTAAAGCACAATTTAAGGTATTTTATGGAAAATGCAAACTCTATACACATGGTAATAACCAAAAGTTATTCTAATGAGAAACCTATGATGTATGTATTTGGAGTGCTAAGTAGTCCTTTGCATGGCCTCCCTGCCCAAGAAAGCCACCAGGCAAAGGCAGGCCTGGCACGTAGGCTGTACATAATGTGACATTTCCAATGTGGGGCACAGAGGGACCGAGAAAGCCATGCGCAAGAAAACTGTTGGGGATCCTGAGTCTAAAGATGAAGCCAGAACCTGGAGCCCAAACCCACACTCAGAATGGGCATGGCAGGAGGCTTACCAACTGTTGGTATTCTAGAACAGGGGAACTCTGATGCAAGTAAGCAAAACATAGCATGGAGGAAAGGTGTTGGTGCAAACTGGAAAACCACTGACAAGAGATGTAATGCCCAGTGGTGGCCAGGCTCAGTGTACAAGCAGCCTGGACCTGGCAGAGACCTAAGAGTGGGCTGGCTTGTGAGGACAGAGGGGATGTCCACATCTGCTGGGGGCTGCCTGCATGCTGTGTAGTCGGCATGTCTGCACAGCATGGCTCTGAAGTGCTCCCACCGGAATTATAGCACCTAGCTTTGGAAGGGAGTACAGAGACAGCCAGTTTATGAGCACCCCCATCTAGAGTTGGGACCAACCTTTACGGTTTACAATGCAGCACCAGGAGGAAAAGATACCCCAAGTCACAGGGTTCCCCAGACAATTTGGGTTTTCAACTGTGGTCCTGGCATTACCTCTCTTACCCCCTTCAAAGTGTTCCAATTTGGACAATAAATAATATGGCCACTCTGCTTATTAGATGTGAACTTCCTTGAGGTCCATAAGGTGGTAGTTTCAGCTCAAGTGACCACAGGTTAATTACCCCATATTTTCACAATTTGCTTCTCTCCCAACTGGTCTAACCTTTGAATGAAGGGTGGGAGGCAAATGACAATAGAGATGATTGAGAGGTAGAAGTGAGTAGAAGTGAAGGTGAGTGAAGAGTCAGGGTAAATGAGGGTAGAGGTGAGTGAGGGTGGAGGTGAGTGGGGAGGAGGTGGGTGAGTGAGGGCAGAAGTGGGTAAGGGTGGAGGTGAGGGAGGGTGGAGGTGAGTGAGTGGTACAGGTGAGGGAGGGTGTCCTTGAGAAAAGATGGGGGTAAGAGGGAGGTGAGGGAGGGTGGAGGTGCGTGAGAAGTGCATAAACCTATTGGCTGGGATTTTAAGGTTTCTCTGTGATGATGATAATAGTAACTTTAATGCCTCAATTAAGAAATTGAATAAAGAAATGTCATACAGCCACTTAAAATGAATGCAGATCTGTATAAAATGAGTGGCATCTATGACATAATAAATGAAAAAAGCAGGTTATTAAATAGCATGTAGGGTGTGATCCCATTGTTAAAAATGAAATATATTCATATGTACATAGAAAAAACATGGATGGATCTACCTCATAATATGCAATTGAACTCTGAATAACAGATTTAAAATGTCACTTTCTGTATTACTTGATTGATTTTTTTTCCTCTTCTTTCCCAGTGAAATGAGCATGCATTAGTTTAATAATTAGAAGAAATGTGCTATCATCATTTTGAAAAATTAAGTGCCTTGGAAAGAAAATGAAATTAAACATTCTACCATCGTCAACATCTTCATGGATTTGTGTTTGTATTTCTGCGATTGTGATTAGGAGATAGTCTGAAGACTGAGCACACCAAAGGGATATCCCTGTGGGTATTTCTAAGCATACCTTTTGCCACCTGCATAGATACTCAATGCATTCCTTAATACGTCACACCATACACTTTAGTTGAATGAATAAACACTGAAAAGTGAGACTGACAAGCAAAATATTGCAAAAGATGAACAGTTTCATAAGGACTGGAAGAAGTCATAACAATGGAAAATAATAACTTCCAATTTCTTCTTCTTAGATTTGGATTAACTTGTGTTCAAGGTGATTCAATGGATCCTAGAATCAAGGCAGAGCAGGGCAGGGGCTAAGTCACTGTGAGCAAAGTCCCCAAAAGGTGTTTCCCATCAGCTTGTCTACACCAAATCTCTCCTCTTCACCATTGTTGCCTTTGGTGGCTGTCACAGATAGGACTGAATGATGTTTCCCCAGAGCACACACCATTGCTTTTTTGTCCATTGCTTGTTCACTGTAATAGGACATTCCTCCATAGATACGGAACAGATTACTGGTTCTTAGACAGGTTTCCCAACCTCCAACCTGGCTTTGATGACTTTAACTATGATTCAGGGGAATTGCTCTTGGTCCATACAAGACAATGCCAATTCAGGGACCATTCCAAATTTAGCAATTGGATGTCACTCATATGAGAGGAAAGTTGGGATGCAAGAAGGCAAGGCACCCAGATTAGCAGGAAGGCTGAACAGATGTGTCCTGACAGCTGCAATAGGTGCCTCAGTAGCCATGTGACAAATAGGAATGATGTAGCATTGGACATTAAAAGAAAATCAAACAAACATTCAGTGATCACCTATCTGGTCCTCAGCAGGCAGGGTGTGAGGCAAACAGGGGCACTGCTGGTGACCTTCTGGGCACCACAGCCCATCTGTTCTCATCCCCCTGAGAGGCAGAGAAGCACCAGCAGCAATCCCATAGGCCTTCTTGGGAGCCACATTCAACCTGGATGTCAGGTAAACAAACAGACTAAAGAACAAAACACAAAGGCGATCCTCAACCTAAACCTGGTTGGCTGCTGAAGGTGTTTTGGCAGAGCCTGGCTTCCCTGTTATTCCTTCTGTAGCCTCTGGCCTGAATTCCTTTCCTTGCTGCTAGCAGCTTATTCCAGCTCTGGCACAAAGATTTTACCAGGCAAGTGTTTAGATCTCACGGAGAAGGGACTGACTATTCATTCTAAAGGGACAAACACAGTCAATTTAGGGGCTTAATTTCAGCCCCTACATGTGAACATCAAACCAGGAGCTTTGGAGCAGGGCTTTTGGACAATTTTTTCCTTGAGATCCATAGGGAACTGAAATGGGGGGAAGAGAGGGATGGAGAACAAATTAAAAAGATGAGCAGGTCTAACGGCCTGGTGACTACTTAGCCCACATGCGGCTCTTTGGCCCCTTGAGTGTGGCTCTTCCACAAAATACCACGTGCGGGCGCGCCCGTACAGTGTAATTGAAACTTTGTGGCCCATGCGCAGAAGTCAGTTTTCGGAAAGGAGATAGACGAAACAAGTATACAAGACAAGTGTGGATGGAAAAGTTGGAAGGGGTCGACCTCAGCGAATGTACCTCAATCAGATTGAGAATGTTTTTAGCAAAGGCCATCTTAGGAGTACCCTAATTAAGTTAATAACAATGTACCTACCTATATAGTTTAAGTTTAAAAAATTTGGCTCTCAAAAGAAATTTCAATCGTTGTACTGTTGATATTTGGCTCTGTTGACTAATGAGTTTGCTGACCACTGACCTAGACGAGCCTCAACTGGGCTGACTGGGCACTTCAAGTCTCTGCCACGTATCTGTTCCATGCCAGTAGGCTACCTCAGGAATGTCCTCATGGAGATGACAGAAACACAAGAAAGAGCAAGGCCTCTTGAGTGGTAGACTTAGAAGCACCATACTTGCACTTCTGCTTCATTCTATTACCCAAAGCCAGGCACATGGTCAAGTCCAGAGACAGAGGCAGAGGACACTTCAAAGTTAAATGCCCAAGGGGGTGGATGCAGAGACGGTAAAAGATCAATCAACTCATCACCGAGACCTATCAATTCTACCTTAGAAATACTTTCCACACCTGTCCAATACTCCTTCTATCTTATTGCTACCACCACTTCAGTTCACCATGATCTCTCTTACCTATCACCACCTGACTGCTCTGTCCAAATCTTTCTTGTCTATTCCTTCTCAGACCATTCTCAATGCAGCAACGAGAATAAACTTGAAAAGAAAACCTGCTCTGACCACTCATTTAATTAAGTCTGCCAAATGGTTTTCTATTGTTCTCAGGATAAAGGTGAAAATCCTGACTAAGGCCTGAATTGTTTTCAATTTTCAATTGAAGGGTTATTTTAAAGCAAATAGGTGAACCTGGTGAAAGGGAGAAAGAGAGTGAAGAGGGAGTGTGGGAAAGAGAGGCTTTGTAATGACTTCCACGTGAGGACAGCCTGGGAACCCCCACTTTCTCCAACCTCATCTCCTTCTATCCTTTCTTTCACTTTATGGTTGGAATGCATCATAATTCCCCAAGTTGTACAATATTTCAAGCCTCTAGGGTCTTACTTGGACTGCTCTGTGTCCATGTAGAGTTCTTTTTCCCTCCTTTTGGTACGGATTCAAAACCCTCTGCCTTTCTCCTTTCCTTCTTGTAGGGAAAAAGAAGAGAGGAGAAGAGCCTTGAGTGGTTTGGCTCAGTGGATAGAGCGTCAGCCTGCGGACTCAAGGGTCCCAGGTTCGATTCTGGTGAAGGGTATGTACTCCAGGAGAGTCTTTCTAATTACCTTTTCCTGTCTGTGCCAGGTTCTCTCCCCTGGGGCCCAGTGCTATCCTGTGCTTATCTCTGTCATGGTTCTAGTCATATTGGATGGAAATAACCACTCTGATCCTCTTTTCTAATTACAGTGCTTCTCAACCTCCCTAATGCCGTCACCCTTTAATGCGGTTGCTCAGGCAATAATAGTTAATGGTGCTCGCTATTGCAACATGATAATCCATTTACCTGAGATCTATTCCATACATAACCCTATACTGTATACTTTATGAATCAATAAAAAAATTTACAATTTGTAATTATAAACCTGTGTTTTCTATCAAAATTACTTCTTGCGTGAATTTTGGGACACCCTTATTTCGTAGGCTCAGGCTGAGTCATGTGTCAATCCCAGATCCAATCACTGTGGAGACCATGAGAGGTCCCGAATGAGTCAAGTGCTCTTCTTATCTACACTAATAAAAGAGAAACATGGTAATTAGCGTACGACCGCTACCCTTCCCATTGGCTAATCAGCATATCCTTATGCAAATTAACTGTCAGCCAAGATGGCGGCCGGCAGCCATGCACTGAAGCAAGCAGGGAGGCCTGCTTGCTTCAGTGACTGCGGACTCCAACGTTCCCCGCCTAACTTGCCGGCCTCTCAGCTGCAAATCTAAGCAACTATGTACTATGTTGCAAATAAGAAGGTAAACAAAACCCCAGAAACCAGCCAGACTGAAAGCCAGCCGGACTGCAACATTGTATCGATGTTTTCAGCAGCGAGGCCTCAGAGCTAAAGCTGGCCCAGAATAAAAAAAAAAAAAAAAGAAAATAAGGAGCGGTTGGGAGCTTCAGTTACTCGCCAGCCAGAAAACAGCCCTCAGCCCCTCACCCAGACTGGCCAGGCACCCCAGTGGGAACCTCCACCCTGATCCAGGACACCCTTCATGGCAAACCAGCTGGCCCCTACCCGTGCACCAGACCTCTATCCTATATAGTAAAAGGGCAATATGCCTCCCGGCACCGGGATCAGCGGAGCAGCGAGGCTCCCGGCACCGGGATCAGCGTGGCAGGGGGCAGCGCCCAAACCCCCTGATTGCCCTGCGGCTCTGTGTGTGACAGGGGTTGGGGCCACAACCTCCCTATCCGCCCTGCTCTGTTCGTGACAGGGGAAGGCACCCCAACCCCCTGATCAGCCCTGCTCTGTGCCTGATAGGGGGGAGCTCCCCAATCCCCTGATCGCCCTGCGGCTCTGTGTGTGACAGGGTGCGGCGCCTCAACCCCCTGATCAGCCCTGCTCTGTGCCTGATAGGGGGGAGCTCCCCAATCCCGATTGCCCTGTGGCTCTGTGTTTGACAGGGTGCAGCGCGCCAACCCCCTGATTGGCCCTGCTCTGTGTGTGACAGGGGAAGGCGACCCAACCCACGGGCCCTGCTCTGTGTGTGACAGGGTAGAGCCATAACCACTCCATCGGCCCTGCCCCGAGTGTGACAGTGGCAGTGCCCCAACCCCCTGATCGGCCCTGCTCTGTGGGTGATAGAGGGTGGTGCCCCAACCCCCCTCCACGGGCCTTGCTCTGTGTGTGACAGGGTAGAGCCATAACCTCCCCATTGGCCCTGCCCTGAGTGTGACAGGGTGCAGCGCCCCAACCCCCTGATCCGCCCTGCTCTGTGAGTGACAGGGGGCAGCGCCCCAACCCCCTGATTGGCCCTGCTCTGTGAGTGACAGGGGGCAGCGCCCCAACCCCCTGATTGGCCCTGCTCTGTGTGTGACAGGGGGTGGCGCCGCAACCTCCCCATCGACCCTGCCTTGAGTGTGACGGGGCGGTGCCCCGACCCCCCAATCGGCCCTGCTCTGAGCCTGACCAGGGGCTGCACCTAGGGATTGGACGTGCCCTCTGCCACCCGGGAGCAGGCCTAAGCCAGCAGGTCGTTAATCTCCTGAGGGGTCCCAGACTGCTAGAGGGCACAGGCCGGGCTGGGGGACCCCCCTCCCCACCCCCCTGAGTGCACAAATTTTTGTGCACCGGGCCTCTAGTTCCATTATAAAAGTCAAGAAGACAGGGTCAAGTAAGAGAATGGCTGCTTCCAGACAAATCACATGACTGCATTTTTGCTTTATGTGTAGGTGTGAGGGGAAGGTGGTGGAAAGAAAAAGGATTCCCCAGAGAAAGGGGTGAGTTATTAAGGGTATTTTCAACAAGAAGTTTACTGGGAATAATCCACCTACTTATGTCCAGCAAAAAGATTAATAAAATCAACATATATATAATCCAACTAAGAACCTTTCTTTCCAAGCTGTTCATCCACCCTATTTCTGTTAAGAGAACCCCATATTCTCAGAATCTAAGGGCTGACTTTTTCACAAGAAGGACATAATGTCACCTTCCTCTCCCTTTCAACATGATTTCCCTCCCCTACTGGCAGGTCCAAGCAGTCTTCTCCCTCCCACCCCACCGTCAGCGTTTCATAAAGTCTTAGATTAGCATTTCAGAAGGGAAGCTCACTCTTACAGGTGAGATAAGATCCCAGTTCCTTCTAATTCAACCAGTCACACTGGAGTTGCAACAGGTGGGTCATTCCAAAAAGAAAAAGGGAAAAGAACAACAGAAAGAACCATTCTTTTAAGGTTTTGTTTCTCCAATTGCTACACATTTCCCACTGAACCCTCTACCAACCATCCACCCTGCTGTTTGTCTTTGACCATCAGTGAGAGACTCCATCTAGAAGGAGTACCTCAGGGGAGGGGGCATTGCACTCTTTCTTTCTATTAGTTACACTGTGCTTTTAACACATTACAGTCCCTGTAGAGTGTGTGCAGTCCATGGTGAAGTAAAGGGGCAGGGAAAACTTCAGAGAAAAGCACAGCAAAATACTAGTGTTCTGGAAGAACTGCAATAATAAATTGGAGATTAGGATGAGATAATAAGTAGTCAATATACCCATCTCTCTCCCAATATTCTCTCCTGATGTTCTCACCATCTTTTAACGTACGTAAACATGTGCACGTGGTTATGCTAGGGTGAGGTGAGAGTAGTATACAGGTGTGACAACTCATCCGAGAGGTTTCTGAGCCTGAGTCTGAGATACAACTGTTCAATTGGCTTTGCGGAGAAGAAATCTAAGAGGATGAGTCAGAGGAATGGGATGGAAAACATACACACGGTGCAACCTGCTCTCTGGAAAAGGACTATTAAGCCAAGACTTTCTTCCAGACCGAGGCTGACCAGAGATGCCTTTTAGTCCACAGGGAGTTATCCTGTTATTCTTTCAGAGTTTGAGAAGGCTTATCAGCAGCTAGGCACCCATAACCCTATTCCCTGTCTCTTCTCCCCAATTTTCTCAGGGGAATATTTCTGAATATTAGAGACATGGGAAAAAATGACATATTCTCCTTTTCTCTCTCCTCATGTAGGGATTCACAATTCTTTCTCTCTCAGTGATCAACAAATGTGAGTGCTTTAACTTCAAACACTGGTCTCAGCTGAATCTACCAGAAAAAAAAAAGGTGTAAAAGTGAACTTTGTCCTATCACAATACTTTGGATCTTCACCCAAAACCAATACTTCCATCCTTGGAACACATCATAATTCCCAAACTTGTACACTATGTCAAGCCTCTGGGTCTTAACCTGGACTGCTCTGTGTCCAAGTAGAGTTGTTTTTCTCTCCTTTTGGTACGGATTCTACACCCTCTGCCTTATGCCAAAAAAAAAAAAAAAGAGAGAGAGAGAGAAGAGCGCAGATTGGTTTGGCTCAGTGGGTAGAGCGTTGGCCTGTGGATTGAAGGGTCACACGTTCAATTCCAGTGAGAGAGAGAGAGAAAGAGAGAGAGAGAGATTTTTGTTGTTAATCCCCATCCCAAAGATATTTTCCCATTGATATTCAGAGAGAGTAGAAGGGAGGGAAGCTCCAACCACTGAAACCATACTGGCCAGGGCTGAGTGAGGAATTTTTATTAGTCACTAGTAAATTATTTGACCTCTGAACCCTTTCAGGACAGTGTTTCAACTGCAGAAGGCATGATCAGGCTTGCTGAACTCTCACAAGGATCTGGCAGGAATTCCGTAAATAATGGCAGCAAATACAGAGTGATGGCGGAACAGTGCAGAGATGTGTGGACATGGGCAAGTCATGAGGATGTAGAGATCACGTGCCTGCATCCAGGGACATTTGGGGAAACAGAGGTGTGTGGTTAGAACATGCACCTGGGTTCTCTGGTCAGTGCTGTCCAAAGCCCCTCTCCTCCCAGGGCGGGGGCACTGTTCTCCCATCTCACATGCTATTTCACTGACAGTATTTAAATTTAAAACCAATGAGCACTGAGAAATGTGTCATCTATGAACAAAGTCTGGGAAGGAAAATTGAGAATGAAGCACTCAAATTAGAAATGAAGAAATAAAACTGTCTCTTTTTGCAAATGATCTTATATTAGAAACTCCCAAAGAATCTACAAAAAAACCTACTAGGGCTAATAAATGGATTCAGCAAAGTTGAAGGGTATGTGTTTGACAGCAGGTTCAGGTAGAGGGGGTTCCTAGGCAGGGCTGATACCCTGTGTTCTACTCGGCCACGTGAAGAGACCCATGCTGGTTGCCGGTCGTCATGGGGAACGGCCAGATGAGATCAGCCAGAATGCACTGATTTCGAGGCTTTGTGTTCATATTGCCCTTGGCCCCTTCTCAATCGACTTCCAAATTCCCTTGCCCTGTAGCTTGAGGTCGATGGCTCTCTCAAATTTGCTCAGAAGCTGATTATTAGAAATGGCCTGTCCACTCTTATAGTCTGCAATGACCTGTGGCTTCTCATTGATTTTCATCCCCAGATCCTTCTGCATCAGTCCCTGGCCCTGTGGATCACCCTGCAGACCTCCAGGGCCACCCAGTTGTGGTGCAGCTCCTCAGTCTCCTGGTCCCGCTTGGCATGTTCTTGGTGATCCAATGCTGTTTGTTCTGGCTGGCAGCCATTTTGTGGAAGTTTCCACATCTCCTCTTCTCTGAGCCACTGAGATGGCCTGCCTGGACTTGGCATGTGCAGCATCCTCACCGTGTCCCCGTTGCTCTCGGCCATAGTAGGGCGGGCAGGTCCAGTGGCTCTGTGGCAGTTCCATGTTACATGTACTTTAACACAATTCAAAGAATCACATAGTGTATGATTCCATTTACATGAAATATTCAGAGTATATAAATCCACAGACAGAGAGCACATTAGTGCTGGGAAAGGGTGGAATCGGGGGAAACTGCTTAATAGGTGTGGGGTGACATAAATGTTCTGAAACTAGATAGAGGTGGTTTCACAGCATTGTAAATGTTACTAAATGCCACTAAACTGTTTGCTCTAAAATGGTTAATTTTATGTTATGTGCATTTCACCTCATAAATTATTTATTTTTAATTATTTCTAGTACCTTCCAGAAATTGTGCTAAGATCTTTTTCCTCCTTTGCTGCTGTTGCTCTCTATACCCAACCCTTGTACATGCTTTTCCTATGTAATGTTGTGCTTTGGGGACAGGTTACATTAGTCTCCGAGGATAGTCAGCACATGTCACTGGCCACTGTGAGTCTCTGTGCTACAGTCAAGGATGGTAGAGTCTCTGGACACACAAATGTCAGTTTGAGAATGAAATGCTCATACCTTTGCCCACTGTGGTGCTCCACACTGACCAAATGCTTGCTCCAATTAGGTTTTCTTTATTTATTTTTTAAATATATTTTTATTGATTTCACAGAGAGAGAGAGAGAGAGAGAGAGAGAGAGAAAGAAACATCAATGAGAATCATCAATCCACTGCTTCTTGCATGCCTCCTACAGGGAATCGAGCCCACAACTTGGGCATGTGCCCTGACCGGGAATCTAACTGTGACCTCCTGGTTCAAAAGTCAGCGCTCAACCATTGAGTCACACCGGATTAGTCTCTGAATAATCCAGAAGAAAAGCTCTGAGACCTTGGAACCAAGTAGAGTTCATGGCCTATTGATTTGGGCACTTTCATAAAACATTTCTTTTTTAAAAATCGATGATTATGTTGTTCGAAACTGCACATAATTGCAGTTATAATCCCTCTTCTCAGTTGATATCTTTGAATACAAAAATGCCTTGAAGATAACTTCATTGAATATTTTTCCTTAAGTGATTTGACAACAAATTAAAACTTAATCCTCTTTACCTCTTATTTGAGGTAAAATCTCTCTATAGAATCACAGAATAGCAGCTAACATTTCTCAAGTACTGCAGATGCTGCTTAGAACAGTACGGTAATGCTGTTTTCATCCCCATTCTAAAGATGGTGAGTTGAGGGGCTGGCCTGCTCACCCACTCATGGGGAAACCAGGATTGAACCCAGGCCCCTCCAGCTGCACAGCCTACATCCAAACCACTGAGCCACTGCCTCTGTGCCACACTGCCCTTTGTCTCATTCTAGCAGGGACAGAGTCAAGAGCTCTCAGAAACTCATTCCAACCCTTTCACTCTCCAGGCAAAGTCACCTGATGGCCACAGCTCATTACAGGTCAAAGAGTTTGTACTAAGCCAAACCACATCTCCTCCACTTGACAATGAAGGGAGGGGTCATCCTCCTAGCTGCCCTTTCCATTCATTTGAAATTAATTCAGGCATTTCTTTTCTGCTCTGTTCGCCATCATCCCCACCCCCAAAACACACACACAAAGCACACTCATTACGTCACACCAGGGTTTATTGAGCCTTTCTCTGTAATTGTCTTGGGTCTGCTTTGACTATATCCCACTTAGACAAACAAGGTTTCCCTGGCTGCTCCCTCAGGTCCCACAGGGCAGGCTCTGCATCTGTGTGGCCCAGAAAAATTGGGGGCTGGACAGAAGAGTGAAAGTGGGCTTTAGAAGAGGGGGAAGGGTCACCATCATGTAATACATACTGTGTGCCATGCACTATTCCAGGCATCAGAGAAACAAGGAGAATGAAACAAAGCCTGGGGAGACAAGCAATTAAGGAGAGCCAGACACCGGTGATTTTTAGACCCTTGTATGGAGGAGACCCACATATGGAGAAACCAAGCAGGAAAGGGGCTGGGCGGTGGAGGTGTGAGGGCAATGCCTACCAGGACTGGGAGTCCCTGGGTCAGGGGGCTGTGCGCAGGTGAGGTACATCTACTTATTACCTGGCTGACTTGACCAATTCTAGTGTAGAACTTGAAATTAGCTAATTCCTAACTGTTGTTGCATTAGATTTAACCCCATTCCTCAGTCTCAGAAACATAAGTAGTTTTAAAGTGACGTAAAAGAAATTCACCACAAGGTATCTTTTGCACAATCTGATTTTCTGAGTTGGGGAAAATTCTGTTAGGTCAGACACTTGTCTAAAAGTATCTGAAAGCTCTGTGTTTGAGAATTTGGGCCCAGATGTGAACAGACACCTGGAAAGGTGTCCCAGATATCAGGACAGAGGCAGCTTTTAACTTGAAGATGTTTAGCTAAATGATGAACTGAGTTTCCTTTCCAGAAGCATCTACAGATCCATTTTTAAATTAGACCCTATGGTGCTCCAAGAGGTACTGGGGCCATGTGTTATTCCTATATACGATGCATAGACTGAAGCTCAGAGAGGCTGAACTACTGGGCCAAAGACCGACAGGGTGGATGCGGGTGCACATCTAATCTCTAAGATCCCCAGGCATGTTCTCTGGGTACCAGGTCGGGGTCTGGTGCCTCTTCCCCTCTCCACGGGCACCTGTTCTCCTGGCCCTTTGTAGGGTACATAGTGAAGGTGGGATGCCTTCTCCTCACAGAACTCCAGATTCCCCACACACCCCAGATCAACACGTGTAGGACAAGACTTTGCACCTCTCAGCCCACCCTCTGCACCCCCTCCTCCCTCACCTAAGCCTCCTCTCTTGACTCCCCACCCCTCACAAGTGTGCTGGGTTCATTCTCCTCAGCTGGACCACAAGCCCCGGCCCAGGGATGCAGTGAGGAAGCCTCAATCCCCACCCCCAGAGCTTCTGGACAGGACACAGAAGCCCTGAGCTCAATACGGAACTGTCACCCCCACTCTTCAGGGTTGTTTCTTGGCTGGGAGACACAAGGCAACAAAAAGCCTCGCTTTCCGCCATCTGAAGAATGGGTATCCCACCTGGGTGGGCTGCTATTAGGGCCTAGCAGGTGCTACATTAGGGGTGGGGAACCTCTTTTTTCCTGCCAAGGGCCATTTGGATATTTATAACTTCATTCACAAGCCATACATAATTACCAACCTAACACATTGCGGACAGATCACGAGAATTCTCGTGTTTTCTGTTCTAAGGTTTGTGGCCTATCATGAGAATTCTTTAAAAAGATATTAGCTTGTAAGAACATGTAATAAATAACTTCAAAATGCAATGGGTATTTAATTTTAAAGCGTGCTTTTAACATTTATGTAAAATGTTTTTTGTACTTGTTCAATAGAAACTTATCTGGGTAAAGCTAGCAATAAAACTACTGGTTCGCAATGTGTTAAAAATTAGCCGGCTGCCGAAACCGGTTT
Source organism: Myotis yumanensis (assembly GCF_028538775.1). Taxonomy (NCBI): domain Eukaryota; kingdom Metazoa; phylum Chordata; class Mammalia; order Chiroptera; family Vespertilionidae; genus Myotis; species Myotis yumanensis. Next base: position 29,409,522 of record NW_027223755.1, read on the forward strand.
GGCTCAGTGGATAGAGCGTCGGCCTGCGGACTGAAAGGTCCCAGGTTCGATTCCGGTCAAGGGCATGTACCTGGGTTGCAGGCACATCCCCAGTAGGAGATGTGCAGGAGGCAGCTGATCGATGTTTCTCTCTCATCGATGTTTCTAACTCTCTATCTCTCTCCCTTCCTCTCTGTGAAAAATCAATAAAATATATTTAAAAAAAAAAAAACTTAGCCGGCTATATTTGATCACACATTTAATTAACTCACCCTTAATGCCTTGGCAGGGCCAGACCAAATGATTTCTCGGGCTTTACATGGCTCTCGGGCTGGAGGTTCCCCACCCCTGGTCTACATGACTGCTCTACAAGCATAAAGAGAGGACACATTAGTTTTGTGTGGAAGGAGGGAGGCAGTGGCATGTGAACTGAGCTTGAATGATTCTCTAAAAAGAAACACTGGGATCCAGGGAGCAGGGGACTCCTATGTTGGGTTGGATGATTCAACCAGTGAACACACATCTTAGCTCAAATTCAAGGCCGACTTTATTTCCTTATCTTTCACAAGTATTCGCTTGAGACCACCACGGTGAACGAACAGACGCCACAGACACAAAGGTCTTAATTTCACCAAGGCCATTTGGACTAGACCCACACCAGACCCCTCCAATGGAATCAAACATGAGGACTGTCCTGCTAGCCACAGGCTATCCAGCATCCAGGCCCACCACCCAGCGGGAAGGGCAGGACTCTGCTCCCTGGGGCCCATCTGAACAGTCCACTCTGCTCCCCACCCAGGCCTCCTGGCACATTTGCAGACTAGACCCAGCACAGAGAGACCAAAACTCGGCCCCATCTCAGAAGCAAACGTGGGTTTGTTGTCCGGTGGCAGATGCCCAGCTCTGCCGACAGAATCCCATCCCGTGAATGGAAACGCATAGCGGTTAAACATCTCCGCCTCCGAACATGCTTCAGAGAGCAAACATTTCCCATAAAGTGCCTGGAAAGTTCCTCCCGACCCAGAGACCCGGCCTCACTTCTGTCCACTTTGAACTCTGTCTGCACGAAGCTGAGGGCTCACCCTCCTGCCAGCGCCGGATGCCCGGTTAGCACAGCCATCTCGGAAGGCACTAATTATGCACAGTTTCAACTCCATTTAATTTAATTTTGAATTATATGTTTTAATTGTTAATTAGACGCCCGAAAGTACCAACTAAACGTTTTAAGTAAAAGTGCTGTTGGGTAACAGGAGTCGAGGGTAATTACTTCGCCGAAACTCTTCCATCTCGTTTCACAGGAAAAAGGGAAGCACAAACCCGATCACTTTCTGCATTGCACGCGGAGCCGGGCAAGCAGCTTCCATCGCACTTTCCCAAATCGGACACGGCTGTGTGGTCTTACTCGCCAATGATGATTATTTAAATCAGCTGACCGCCCAGCCTAAGTCACTCCCGGCAGTTCTCTCGGGGAAGGCTCTGTGCTCGGTGCACCGGCGTTCACCGGCTGGTCCCACCGCTGGGCTAAGGAGTAACCTGGGAGATTCCCAGCCGCGGCGACAACCCCACAAGCGTCTTCTGGCCCCACACCCCCTCTCTCCGCACTCCCTCCGGACCCCGGGAACGCACAGCCGTCCCGGAAAGCACATTTTCCTCATAAATATTCATGAGGCGAAGGGAAAAGTTTGCTAAACTGCGTTCCAAAGACCGGAAAGTCAAGGTTCCTCCCCTGCGGTGGCGGCGGCGCCCAGGACCCTCTCCCCCGTCTCCCCCGTCTCCCCCGTCTCCCCACCCCGCGGCCGGCCCCCTACCTGGGCGCCCGCGCCCTTGTCGCTGGAGCCGTCCGCGCTCAGAGCCATGGCGGGGCCGCCTTTGTCCGGCCTCGGGGTCCAGTGTCCCCGCGGAGGCGGCCGCGGGAGCCGAGGCGGGAGTGGGGCCCGCAGACCGCCCGGCGGACCCTCCCGGCCGCGCCCCCAGCCCTGGCGGCGGCGGAAGCGGTGGGCGGGCCCCGAGGGCGGAACCTCACCTCGAGGGGTCTCCCCGGCGGGGGCGGGGTCTGACACCCCCGCACCCCGCGGCACCCAGGAGGGGGCGGGGCTCCCTGGAGGGAGGGGGCGGGGCCTGACCTCCCACCCACCCGGGGGCTTAGCGGGTGCGGGGCGGACCCTGAGTGCCAGCGCCCGGACCTGGCGCTCTCACCTGGGCGGGGCCGCGGGCTCCTGCCTCTTGGAGCTGGGGAGGGGGGCAGGGGGGAAGGAAGGGGGAGGCGGGATGGCGGGACGGGGGCATTTGCTTCTACTTTGTTCTCCCAAAGACTCGGGACTTGCCATCTTATTATCAGACTAGTGGCTGTGGCTCTGCACCCGGTTTCTGCCCGTGTAGACCCAACAGACTCTTGATTTCTAACAGTGAAGACTATTGAACCCTGGTTTCCCCCAGTGTAGACAGATGGGCAGGGGAAGGCAGTTGGACCCCTGATGTCCACCGGTATAGATGGTGTAGATGAGGTGGACTTCGATTGCTGCCAGCTAGACGGACCGGCCTTCTGTTCCCGTCCCAGTGAGCACATGGCTTCCGGGGATTCTCCACTGAGCCCTCGGGGCCTTGTCCCAGAATAAGGGGTTGACCCCCAGAGCAGGTGGCTTTGTCCCTCAGCAGCTCCTCCAGGATCCGGAAGCTGACTTCAGGCAGGTCAGCAGTGACCTGGACCCCTGGTCAAGGTGCAGTCCTGGACTCTCATTCTTTTAATTTTTAAAATATATTTTTTATTGATTTCAGAGAGGAAGGGAGACAGATTATATATATATATATATATATAAACATCAATGGTGAGAATCATGAATGGGCTGCTTCCTTCACGCCCCCTACTGGGGATTGAGCCCTCACAGTGCCCTGACCAGGAATCCAACCGTGACCTCCTGGTTCATAGGTCTACACTCAATCACTGAGCCACTGGCAGGGCTGGGCTCTCATTCCTACTGGAGACTGGGGCCTGCAGGTGGAGCCCGTCCTGCCACACCTCTGTTGTGCAGAGGAAAGCTGGACCTGCACAGGGCAGGCCCAGGAGTCCTCCATGTGCTGTCTCCAGCCACAATATCTAGGCATCTGTTTCCTTCCTTGCTATATCCACAAAGTCAAGGATGTTTTCTAAGAAGTTTTTCCCAAAACTTGGGCAACTGAGATGGTTTCATTTATTCAAAAGGTACTGAGATCACCTACTTTTGACTAGTTGCTGCACAGCCCCCGTCAGATCCAATGGAGGGAGACAAATAATAAACCAATGAACAGAGAACATAAGTCTGGATAAAGCAGATGGTCAAGGCAGAGCAGACTGTGCAGGGACCGGCAGAAAGCGAGAGAGCTGCTTGTGCAAAGCCCTTGGGCTGGGAACGGATCTGGTGTGCTTGGGGCAAGCTGGTGTACATAGGAGCACGGTGAATGAGGGCTCCTCAAAGCAGACAAGCTTGGAAAGGCTGCAGGGATAAGTAGGTCGTGGTTATGGGTTCTGTTTTATTCTGAGTGTCGTGGGAAACCACTGTGGGGAGAGTCTGGAAAGGAAGTGACACTATTTGATTTACATTCCAAATATCTCACCCCTGTCTGCAGTGAGACCACAGATGGTTGAGGCAGGGAGTGCAGTCAGGAAGCAACTGCCACAATCTTGGTAAGAGTGATGGGGCTTGGTCAAAGTGGTGATGACAGAGGTTGTGATAAATGGTCAAAGCAGGATATGCTTAGAGGCAGAGAGGACGGAGAGGACTGGCTGACAGCCGGCTGTGGAGAGTGAGGGAAAGAGAAGCCAAGGAGGACACTGAGAGGCATTTCGAATGAGCTGCGCGTGACCCATGCCCACTGCCTCTAGAGTGCCCTCCTGCCTGCAGAAGTTGGAGACTGCAAAGCTACATGCCTCGGGTCACTTGCATTTGAGGTCACAGATATGCCTGTTTTTGCTAAGACATGCACCACATAAGATGTGGAAGGAGTCAGGGGAAGTAGTGGCTGTCACAGCAGATGGTGGTAGACGTGTTTGGTTTGTTTGGGGCAGTTCAGGTCCTGTTCCCAGCAGCAGCGGTGCTGAGCAGAAGGGAGCAGGGCAGCGGGAATTTTCCTAACACAGTCCCACAGCATGGTCAGGTGTTTCTCCAGGTTGTTGATGTTTCTGGCTGTTCTTGTTACCTGACCCTCCCATTGGTGCTATAATCTACCTAATATCTTCTACTACATCCCTTACTGCATAAATTAGCTCCAGTGGATTCTCCCGTCTGCAGGTGAGAATTAGCACCAAGACAGCAATTCAAGGATTCAGGGACTGATTGGCAGCTGAAGTCGGTGTCACTTACTCACATAGGAGAGACTAGGGGAAAAGCAAGTTTTGGAGGAGAAGACATATTAACATTGAGATGCCTGTTAGACCTGTAGGGTGGACTAGTTACTGAATGAGCTTGGTGCTGAGAGGAGAGGTAAGGTTGGAAATACAGATCTGGAAGCATCTACTCATAGGTGTGTAAAGAGATGAGGAAACTGAATGTGTGAACAGAAGGAAAAAGGGACCAGGACTGAGCTGGGGAACATTACAACACTTAGAGGTTGTAACAGTACATGGGCCTCTGCAAACTCTTCTCAAAAAATTGAAGAGGAGGGAACACTTCCTAATTTATTCTATGAGGCCAGCATCACCCTGATATCAAACCCAGATAAAGACACAAGAAAACTACAGACCTATATCCCTGATGAATATAGGTGCAACAAAAATTTAACAAATAGATTCCAACAGCATATTAGGATTATTCACCATGAACAAATGAGAATTATCCCAGAAATGCAAAGGTAATTCAATATAGGAAAATTAATCAATGTCATATTTCTCAGTAACAGAACGATGGTGGGGAGGGGGAGGGGAGGAGGAGTAATGATCATCTTAATGGATGCAGAAAAGGCATTTCAAAAATCCAATACCCTTTCATAATAAAAGCTCTCAGAAAACTAGGATTAGAGAGAAAATTCTTTAATGTGATGAACAGTATTTATGGAAAAGACAGATAACATCATAAACAATTATGAAAGAATGAAAGCTTTCTCCTTAAGATCAGGAACAAGACAAGGGTGCCTGCTTTCACCACTGCTATTCAATATTGTACTGGAAGTTCTAGCCAGAGCTGTTAGAGGAACAGAAAGAAATAAAAGGCATTCAAGTTGGAAAGAAAGGGGTAAAACTACCTCTATTCACAGTGACATTATCCTATACATAGAAAATGCCAAAGAACCCACCACAATGTTGCTAGAACTAATGGATGAATTTAGCAAAATTCCAGTGTACAAGATCAACACACACAAATCAGTTGTGTTTCTATATACAGCAATGAACAATTCAAAAAAATTAAGAAAATAAATCCACTTATAATAGCATCTAAAAGAATTAATAGCTTGGGAATAAATCTAATCAGGGAGGAGAAAGATTTTTATGCTGAAAACTACAAAACATTGTTGAAGTTTAAAAAGACCTAAATAAATGGAAAGACATGGTGTTTATGGATAGGAAAACGTTTTCAAGATGTCAATTCTATCTACAGTTATCTACAGATTCAGCACAATTCCTATCCAAATTTCAACAACCTTTTTCATGAAAATTGAAAAGCTGATTCTTAAATTCACATGGAATTGCAGGAGGCAATTCACATACAATTGCAGGAATTGTAATAGCAAAAACAATCTTGACAAAAAGAACAAGGTTGGAGGACTCACACAACCTGAATTCAAAACTTACTGTAAAACTACAGCAATTAAAAGTGTGGTTCTGGCACAAGGACAGAGATATAAATCGATGAAAGAGACTAGCCCAGAAATAAACACTCATGTATATGGTTAAATGGTTCTCAACAAGGGTTCCAAGGACATTCAATGGAGAAAGGACAGTCTTTTCAACAAATAGTTGTGGGAAAACTGGATATCCACATGCAAAAGAATGAAGTTGGACCCTTACTTTATACCATATACACAATTTAACTAAAAATGGGTCAGAGACCTAACTGTAAGTGCTAAAGCTATAAAATTCTTATGAAAAAATTATAGGGATAAAATCTTCATATCCGTGGATTTGGCAGTGGTTTCTTAGATGTGACACCAAAAGCACGTGCAACAGAAGAAAAAATACATAAATAGGACTTCATAAAAATCAAAAACTTTTATGAATTAAAGGATTATATCAAGAAAGTGAAAAGACAACACACAGAATGGGACAAATTATTTTTGAGTCATATATTCAACAAGGGATTAAAATCCAGACTATATAGCCCGGCTGGTGTGGCTCAGTGGTTGAGCAACGACCCATAACCAAGAGGTCACGGTTCAATTCCAGGTAAGGGCACATGCCCAGGTTTCAAGCTCGCTTCCCCGTGGGGGGTGTGCAGGAGGTGGCCAATTGATGAGTCTCTCTCATCATTGATGTTTCTTTTTCTCTCCCTTCTCCTCTCTGAAATCAATAAGAGTATATTTTTAAAAAAATCTAGAATATATAAAGAACTTCTAAAACTCAACAGAGAGACAAACAATCCAATTGAACAATGGGCAAAGGACTGAAATAAATATTTCTTCAAAGAACTAATACAGATGTTCAACAAGCTCATGAAAAGAGGTTCAGCATTATTAGTCACTGGGAAATGTAAATCAAAACCACAATGAGATACCACTTCACACCCACTAGGGTGGCTGTAATAAAAAGAGGAAAATAGTAAGTGTGAGGATATGGAGAAACTGGAATTCTCCTACATTGCTCTTGGGAATGTAAAATGGTTAATTTTACAGTTTTTTTATTTCCTCAAAAAGTTAAACATAGAGCTACCATTAACCAAGCAATTCCATTCCTAGGTGTATACCCAAGAGAAGTGAAAATATAAGTTCACACAAAAATTTATTCACAAATGTTCACAGCAGCACTGTTTACAACCACCAAAGGTTGGAAATAATGCAGTGTGTATCCCCAGGTCAATGAATAAACAAAATGCCATTTATGAGGGAATATTAGCCACAGGAAGAAATAAAGTTCTGACACATGCTACAACATGGATGAGCCTTAAAAACATTTCGCCAACTCCAAGAAGCCAGACACCAAAGGCACATATTGTATGGTTCTATTTATATGAACTACCTAGAGTAGATAAATCCATAGAGATAGAAAGTAAACGATTGTTGGCCAAGGGCTGGGGAGAGGGCCTGATGGGTAGTGAGTGCCTGATTGGTACAAGGTTTCCTTTTGGGTTAATGAAACTGATGGAACTCGATAGTGATGGTGGTTAGATAACATTGTGAATGTACTAAGTACCACTAAATTGTACACTTTAAAATGGTAAAAATGGTGACCTTGTACGCTATATAAATTTTACCTCAATAAAAATAAGTTGCAAGTAGATCAAAGGACTAAATATAAAAAGAAAAATCTTAAAGCTTAAAAAAATGACCATTATGAAGCAACAACAACAACAACAATAGAGCCTAATGGGATATTTGGCAAAGGTTATGAATCGGCATTTCAAAAGACTAAACTCTAATGATCACTAAAAAATGTTCAATCTTTCCAGTAATTAAAAAAAATGCAAGTGTAAACAATTCTCATTTTAAACCTATCCTTTGGAAAAGTGTTTAAGGCCTAAAAATATTTAAAGTTTAAACATTTCTATAAAATATAAAGCTAAAATATATAATAGTTTAAAATATTAAGGTCTAACAATCCCAAGTGTTTGCTGTTTGCTGAGAGTGTTGGTGGACGTGACCATGAAACTTCACATTTATCAAGTCCCCTGAAGGGGCAGAGCGGAGAGGGACAAAGTCCTCACTACAGCACAGTGAGGGCCCAGGATGAGACACCTAAGTGCCCATCAACTTGGGAATGGAAAAGCGAATTGTGACACTTAGACGAAGGAGCACAGCAGGTAAAACAAATGAACACAGAGAAGCCTCAAAGGCAATGCTGAGTGAGAAACACCCAGCAAGTTACAAAAGGATCAGAACGGTGGCCCGTATTTAGGTAAACCCTAGAAATACCCCAGATTCTCTGGACTGTTTATCAGCACATGCTCATACTCTTAAAGCATAAAATCGTGACTAGAATGACAACACACGGAGGTTTATCCCAAGAGGGTTCTGTGTTAATGGCTGGTGAGATCGGCTGCGGGTACGCTGTGTGCAATGCTCTTCTAGGTGCGGGAAGTTTGCGCCGGTTCTGCTGTGGGAACTGCCAAAGGCTGGGCTCAGGGCTCCAATTGCTTTTCAGCTGCTCATTTTTCTTCTATTCTGCATTTGCTCCAGCTTCTAGTTTTAGTTTTAATGAGTTTACGTATTTTTTCTTTTTTTAATCTTTAAATTCTTTATTAGTTAAGGAATTACAAATATGTCCTCATTCCCTCCCATTAACCCCCATCCTCCCCCCGCCCACTCATGCTCTCATTCCCCTGTTGTTCATGTCCATAATGAGTTTAAGTTTTAAGCGGAGATTATGATGGGAAATATACTGTCACAGACAGCAATTACGTGTGCAATTGGTTGTTCTGGGAAGAACACGATAGATCGAGCGCCTGAGAGCCGCGCACACTCGCGGGTGCGGAGAGTCCCTGCGTGGAATCCCTGGAATCCGGTGCGGGGTTTGGTGCGCTTTGTGGAGCTGCTGCTTGCTCCCAGCCCGCGCCAGCCCCATCCAGGTCCAGCCTTCCTCAGATGCCTTTCCTCCCAGGCCTTCTCTGTCCAATGAATTTTTAACCGTTCATCCCCCACGATAAAGGAAATGCAGAGAGCAGCAAGAAGAGGAAGTGTGTTGGGGAGTGAGTGTGAATGCAGCTCACCCATTACCCCCCCCCCCCCCCCCCCCCCCCCTCACACACACACCAGGGCGGCCCTGGGGTTGGCCTCCCAGCGAAGCAGCAAGGAAATGAGGGAGACACCTGTGGCCGGGCACCTTCAGCTGTGCACCTGCTGCGCTGAGGGTCGGCCCTCAGGGGCTCACCACTGAGAGGCCCAAAGGCAGAATGGACACAGTGTATTGTGGGACTACAAAGGGCTAGTGTGGCTGCCAGCGGAATGGAGTGGGGTGAGGGGCTGGGGACATGGCCTATGTAGCGTTGGGCTGTCCTTGGGGAGGTGGCCCTGGCTATCCCTTGGCTGTCTGTGGCAGGAAGAGGAAGTACCTGGGAATGGGGGCTCCTTGGGACAGGGCTGTGGACTGGCGGCTGTGGGCCAAGCTGCTGCTTGGCTTTCACTTTCGGAGCATTTAGGTTCTGTTCTTGAGCATATAGAAGTCTTACAGAGAAGTGTTGAGCAACCAGGACCCAAATCTGTTGTGAACTCTGTCCTTTACATACTTTACATAGAATTTTTTCCCCCCACATTTTTTATTTCACAGATACCATTTAAATTTACAAGTGGCATATTCATTTCATGTTTTTCTATCCTTTGTTGTTCTGGTAGGTTACAGTAAAGAATATAATAACAGAAAATATTAATTTTCCAGAGGAATGTTCCCACAGAAAGTACCTCTGACAGACAAATAGGAGTGCTGCTCACGGTCCCAGCAGTGCAGTGATCTTAGATCTGGGGTCTGTCCCTGTCCCTGGCGGTGCTGGCCCCTGACCCCATTCACGGGTCACCGATCACATTGGGTATTCTGTGAGAAGGTTTGTGTCTCTGAGAACCCTTTTCACACAGCTCACACGAAGCCCGGAGAGGAACCCTTTATGTCCTGCGTTACCCGATTATGCTTGTTTAAAAACCCCTTAAATATGTGCTCAGTGCGGACAAAGTAGGGAAACAGATGCCAAGCCAATGCCTGTCTGAAGCAGTGAACGTCTCACTGATATACGGGAAGAGGGGCACCTGTTACAAGTCTTGCTGTGATGTTTAAATAATTGTTCTCCAACTATTGGTATTCTGCATTTAAATATTAAAATTCTAAATCCAATGAGATAAGTGTTAGTGTGACAAAATATCTTAACACGTTAATTTGCTAATTCTTCTGAGAAACAAAAAGGAGCTATACCTCTCAATCACTAGCAGTGAATCATGGAGCATATGAATTAAAATTGTTTTCAGTTCAGAAATAGTTAAAACCAAATCTTAGGGGAAGGTTTAGAAAAGCCACCTGTGCTAGTCCTGCACACCCATGGCCCCTCCAGGGAGCTCGGTGGGAGATGGGGAGCAGTCTGCGGCGGCTGCCCACACCGATTCCATTATACACAGGATTTCACTCGGATAGAATTGGGCAGCAGAACACAAAGGGAGACTCAGGCCCTGCCCGCCCTGGAATGTGAGTTATTTCAGAGCAGGGCCTTCTGTGTCTCCCCCCAGGGGCAGACCTGCCTGGAGGACAGAGAGGCCTGTGTAAATGAAAACTGTGCTGTGGGCTCAGATGCTGCAGGCCCGGGCCAGGGCACATCAGCCAGGTCTGAAGAGCAGAGACAGGCGATGACCCACCTCCCATTCCTACAGAAGTTAGTTTACTGCCCTAAAGTCAGGTCTGAGTTGCTGGTCCTGCCAACTTCGGCTGCCTTTAGTGGAGCATGAGGGGGAGGAAACAACGGGAAGGGCTCACAGAGCCTGCAGACCAGCACACTCTGTGACATGGGGACTTTGCATAGGCTGTTCCTGCTGTCCACCCATGCCCTCACCCAACTGCAGGTCTCAGCTGAAGCTCTCTGCAAAGTATGCCCCGCCCCCCCCCCCCCCCCCCCCCCGAACCAGCCTGCTGCAGTGGCCTTGGTGTAATTTTGTACATTATTTCCATTGTTGTCTGACTAACGCAGTGGTTCTCAACCTGTGGGTCGCGACCCCTTTGGTGGTCGAACGACTCTTTCACAGGGGTCGCCTAAGACCATCCTGCATATCAGATATTTACATTATGATTCATAACAGTAGCAACATTACAATTAGGAAGTAGCAATGAAAATAATTTTATGGTTGGGTCACAACATGAGGAACTGTATGTAAAGGGCCAGAAGGTTGAGAACCACTGGACTAACGTCTGCCTCCCCCTCTCGGACTTTGGCTGCAGGAGGGCAGCACCTGTCCTCCCTCCCAAAATCCCAAGTACTTAATGTGGAGGGAGGTGCGGCAGAAATGGAACCTTTGCCGTGTATTTTAAACACCCCCTCAGTTAAGAATGTGACCTGTTTGCTGAGCTCAGGGGGGAGGCCAGCTGACACCACCCCTGAGAGAGGGAGTTGAGAGAGAGCCATCAGCCCAGGCAAAACAAAGCCCAGGTGGCAAGGGCGGCAGTGCCACCTTCCAGACGGACAGCTGTGGTCGGGAGGGCCTGACCCCTGACTGCAGGCCTGGGTACTCAGCCTTCTCCCGGAGCACAAAGGTGGGACAAGAGGCATCTGGAGAGTCAGACTTCACGGTAGGGGGGTGGGGGGTGCTGGGAGAGGGGGGACCTGCGTGTGTAAACACAGGAAGTGGCTCCTGCATGAAGGAGCAGGGAGAGCTCACATCCTGACTGTACAGGCTTAGCTGTGAGGAGCCAAATTCAGAGCCCCGTTTTTGTCCCTGTTAATTATCTTTTCTCTTTTATTGTGACATGTCATGGAATCAATCAAGTACATAACTCGATCCATACCTCCTCTGTTAGCCATCACTCAGGTGAATGCACCATGGTCCCAGTTCCCTCTCCCCACAATGAGCCATCACTGTTCTCAAGGTGGAAGCCCTTCCTTGCCTCCCCACTCACACATGCAGTCACACAGTAAAGTCCTCTGCTGTGTCTGATGGATGTGATTATGTGCACATGGATGTCTATGAATCCACACTGAGCTGCAGCTGCTCCTTCCTCCTCAATACCTGCACAGCCCACGATATGAGACACAACACTCTGTCCATCCGCCTCAGAGGCAAACTTGTGTCATTTCCATTTCTTGGTTGTTAAGAATAGTGGCACCATGAATACTCTTCACACAGTGACAGACACCTCACTAGGAGAAGCCATGAGAAGTTAGATTTCTATACAGGACAAACGACCACTCCTTGGAACAGGTAGTTTGAGAACCAACCACAAGAAAGAGACAGAGACCAGCTGGCATGGCTCAGTGGCTGAGGCTTGACCTATGAACCAGGAGGCGTCAGTTCAATTCCTGGTCAGGGAGGCCAGGGCACATGCCCAGCTTGCAGGCTCAATCCCCAGTGGGGGGCAAGCAGGAGGCAACCAATCAATGATTCTCTCTCATCATTGATGTTTCTCTCTCTCCCTTCCTCTCTGAAATCATTTTTTTTAAAGAAAGGGACAGAAAGGCAGTGGCTTCCTGCATGTTTTTTCACAAGACTAAAATAGTCTGTAGTGGATTTGGGATGATTGATTCTTAGAGGTTCTTTCATGGGGAAAGTGGTGGGAAGTTAAAAGAGATGAAGAAGGGAGATGAGATAAAGGAGGAGGAAAGATGGGTGAGGAGCAGAGAGGTGAAGGGGCTGCTGGAGAAGGAAGTCAGGAACACACTGAAAATGACCTTGCAGTGACGCTCTACACACATTCTGTGCAGGCCACTCTGACTTTAAGAACGTATGTGGAGCCCAGACATTAATGTTGAAATTCCGTGGGAACCTGGCATTAGCTTCCATGACACAGTTGCAGTTTCTACAGTATGATTATAATGTTGTGAGTTCTTATCAAGTAAAACAGGTGCTCCAGGAAGATGGCCATGGGGATAAAGGAGGTTAACAGAGAGATGCTACAAGCCCCACGGGGTGGACAATCCGAGAGGCATCCGGGGGCTCCCAGTGGCAACCAGCAGTTTGTCCTGGGGCCCAAGTCAATCAACACACTGATGTATACACTGACCTTTGGTCACTCAGAAGTCATCCTAGCTAGAAGCATGCACTGAGATGACCTCGGGTGAGGGAGTCAGGCCCTTCGCCCCAGAGGAGGGTCTAGAAAGAGAATGTACCACAGCTGTCATCTGAAAATGTGTCAGCCACATTATAAAAAGGTCAACAGAAGTAAACATAAGCAGATGTGTTATAGTTTAATAAGATATTTTATATAACATAACAGCCAAATAATAGAATTCAACATGTGGTCAATACAGAAATGATTTAGCTCTTTCGTCCTGTTTTTCACACTGGATTTGAAAGTCCATGTGGCTCTTACATTCACAGCCTCTCCATTTGGGGCAGCCACACTTCCACTGCTCAGCAGCACGTGTGGCTGTGGCTTCATCCTGGATGCTGCACACTTCAGATTGCCCACGACACTTGGCATGGAGCCACAGAGGCACCCCTAGGCCATGCCCACCTGACCCATTTCTGCCTCCTGCTCTGCTGAGGGGTAGGGGTCCTGCCTTGACTTTAATACTTGGTTGCGTACTGAGGACATGCCCAACCCCCTCTCCCCCCACCACACACACCTTCCTCCCACCGTCTGGCCTTGTCCCTTCCCCACTGCCAGCCTCCAGGATCCCACCTGAGCTTACTGACACCTGGTCCTGTCAACGAGTCAAAAAGGAAGGAATTTTCATGAAGCTACGAAACTACCTTGACAGTTCAATCTGACGCTCTGAACTAAAATACAATTTAAAAGCCAACTCAGTGCAATGAGTTGAACATTCCTACACTATAACCATTTTATTCATGAAACATGAGTTTAACGATTTTCATTAAAACTGTTATTGCGTGGCAATTACGTATGATGCTACGTGAGGAAACAACTCCTTTCTCTCTATTAATTCTTTCAAACAGTCCCTCTTGAACTTCTTGAACGTTTCTACTCTGGAAACATTGGTTCTAATTATGCGACGTCAACACTTCCCTCTGGATTTCACAACTGGCTCCTGTTTGGATGAAGCTAAAAAAGAAGCGGAATGAAAAAAACTCCGTTGTCAAAGGCGGGACCGTCTTGCAGAGGTGCCTATTCAAGGTCCCAGAGATGGGAAGTGAGGCCACTCGGAGTGATGATGAGACAGGAGCAAGAAAGGGACAGAGATGAAACATTTGAACTTTAAGCTGCTGAAAACCTTTCCATAATCACGTGTCTAGAGCAGAACAGGCAAGTGGATCAGTATGCATTCCTAGAGCAACCACATCATGCAAAACATGTCATAACACTGAAAATCACCTCAGATTTCATGCTGACGGTTTGAATCAGCACCGTGCTGCTCTCCAGTGAATTGAGAAATGTTGCCACTATCCTGGGTGGTAGTTTTGATGCTGTTTCCTAGCACAGTTTTCTCCCTTCCCCCCACATGTACTGTTTCTTGCTCCCTTTCACAGGGCCCTTTATCCCCTCTGTGGTCCTGTCATCCAGTCTTTATCTTCACAACAAGCCCTTGTGGGTTCCTCTGAGTCCCTCACAGAAGCAGAATGCAGCCTAAGCAACCAAGGAAAGGCTTTGCAATTAAAAAAAAAAAAATGTGTTCAGTTCTCTGCCCTGTTTCCCCTCTTCACGGTGGAAAACAGCTTCTTTCTTTGTTTCTTTTTTTAATCCTCACCTGAGGATATTTTTCCGTTGATTTTTTAGAAGGAGTGGAAGGGAGGGAGGACAATGGGGAAGGGAGGAAGGGAGGGAGGGAGGGAGGGAGGGAGAGAGAGAGAGAGAGAGATATCAGAGAAACACAGCAATTTGTTGCTTCCCAACCGTGGCCAGGGGCTGAACCTGCAACCGAGGTATGTGCCCTTGATTGGGATTCGAACCTGCAACCCTTTGGTCTGTGGGCCGACGCGCTAACCACTGAGCAACTGGCGAGGGCAACAGCTTGTTATTTCTACAGGAGCTTCACCCCACTGCACCTGGGATCTACAGTGTTTCTTCTGACCCAGGGCCTTCTGCTGTCCTTCCCAATGGTGTTCTTCCCTCGATGATACCCGCTCCATTCCTTAGCGGCACCTCCATGGGTCGTAGTCAACCTCACACTAGCCACTCCTCCACAGAGTCCAGCCTGTGTGCCTCCATACAGGACATGCTCAGAAGCTGGAGGGATGCTCCTCCCGTGGGGGTGGCTTTGGCACAACCCAGTGCACCTCATGAGTAGTGAGGGAGGAGGAGAAGGCCCAGACAGAAACAGAACCTGCGGACCCAGGAGGGGATGATGGGACGAGCGGGATGGAGCGACACTCCTGCCCAACAGTCCCCGGGTCCTGGGAAGACCAAGTGTGGAAACTTGTGGACGTTTTGTGAGCTCCAATCTGGTGGTGGTCCGGTTTCCTGAAGGAAGGGGGGCAGGGAGAGTCAGAAAGACAGGACAGAGATCTCCTGGTGAGCAGAGCCCGACAGGCTCTCCTTGGAAAACCCCAGTGCTAGCTTACAAACAGGTGTTCTGAAGGCAAATCAATAAAATGGTGGGGAAGAAAATAGGACAAGGAAAAGATCAGGGCCCAAACAGAGAAATGAAGAAAGAGCACAAATGAAGACTCTCCCCAGTGGTGAAGCCCCAGGCACAAGTGCTGCAGCTGGACAGGCAGGACTGAGGCCACTCCTTCTCCCAGGCCCAGGCCTGTCCCAGCCCCTGAAGAATCCCAGCCCTCAGGGTGCTCCTGATTGAGACCAAAGCTGCAGGGATGAAAAGCAGCACAGCTTTCTAGAACTGCTACAACCTACACCTTTTATGGGGCCTCCAGGCCAGGCCCACCCCGCTTTCAGCAAGGCTGGTCCCAGAGGCCGTAAGGGGAAGACCCCAAAGTTCAGGGGCAGCCAAGCCAGCCAGGGGAGCCACGTGCTAAGGCTGGGAGCTGCCCCTCTCCAAAACATACACTGTGCACATGCAAACATACACATTCACACAAATACACAAGTGCATACACAAACACACATGCACATGCAAACACAAATGCACATACAGATAGACATACCTGCCCTCTGGGCTGGAACGTGGGGGGCTGATACCACAAACTACCATCCCCCCTCTTTGAGTGGCCATCCTGGGAGCCCCACATTGTGGGAAAGAAGCCATCCGCTCTTCCTGTCTTGTGTCTCCTCCCTCTTACCCTAATAGAACTGTGGGTTTCCCCTAACAGCCAGGTGTTGGTCTTATACAGACCACTTTTTGTGCACCGTCAGTTAATTCCCGCAACTCCCTTCCTGAGGAAGCGACAGGGGAGGCTCTGAGACTGTGGGTATCACAGCCAGAGTCTGAATGGTCGGCTGTTCCCAGGGCCTGTGCCTTGCCTCTCCCTGCACCAGACCCCCACCGGGCCCGAGCTTCCTCTTCTCACCTCCTCCTGGGTGGCTCCCCAAACCCAGCAAGGATCCTGACCTGAGAGAGTGTTGAAAGGTGTTAGAGCTGCAGGACTTAGCCATTTTGTCCTCTGAACCCCTCCTCTGAGAGATGAGGACTCCAAACCTGCACAACTGTCTACCCACATCAGGAAGGAATCTTTATTTTCTTGACTCCAGACCCAACACTCCTTCCAAAGGTGCCTTGGTTTGAATACCATAGCCCTGATTCTGCCTAAGCTTGCCCCACACCGTACTTGGAGACCTTGGATCACAGCCACACGCCTGTGGGATCACACACAGGCCCAGCCAGGAGGCATGGGGAAGTGGTGACTTGCAAGTTAGGAAGGGAAGAAAGGCTAGATGGGAGGGTCTTGGCCCTGACCACACAGGCACCAGTTCCAGGAATGTCTTCTGGTGGGACAGAGCTTGGGCTCTGGCCCTGAAATGGGAGGTCCAGTGAGATGAGGTAGAAGCTGATGTCTCCCCAATCCCAAGAGGCTACAGCAGGGAGTGATGTGTCTCTTTAATTGGGTGACCCTGCAGGAGAACTGGCTTTCTCTCAGCTGTTTCCTGAGGCTGACTCATAGGAATGAAAACTGCAACGAAAACTAAGTTACACTGAAATAGGAAATACCTAACTCACCGCCTGGCACCTGGCCAACCTGAGGGAAAATCCCATTCCTCCCTTACCCAGGGATGGGGGGAGGCCCAGGATTCAAGAGTCTCCGCAAACTCCCCTCGATATCATTCACCCACCCTGGGAAATATCCTACCCCACAAAACCCACATAAATACATTGGCCTCCCTTAGGATCATGAATTTGATCATGTAACCACATGCACACAGATTCTCAGACACTGGCCCTCCCGCAAATCCCTGCCTCATATACATGCTAGACAAGCACATTCCTTAGACACTCCTTCATAGTAACAAGACTTATAATTATCTCCTTTCACAGAAAACATGAGTGTGCAAAAAGTATGGAGAATTAGAAAGAAAAGAAATTGAGGGAAGTTAAACCAAAAATAAACAAACAATAATGATAACACCAAAAACCCAGGATATAGAACTTGGGAGAAGGAGAGCAAGTCAAAGAAAAGACAGAACCCAGAAAGACTACATCATTTTGGGGGTTGGGAGAACAGGGAGGGCAACTTGGAGACTGTGCTGTCCTTGCGTAGACCTCGGGGCCACTGGTGCCCTCTCAGGGAACTTACCACTCTGAGTAACTTGGTTCCTAGGACAATGTGGCCGACACCACGGGTGAGAGAAATGGAAGACAGCAGGAGACAGGCCACCCCTGACTCTCTAGCCTCATTGTAGCCCCGATGA
The DNA here is from genome assembly GCF_028538775.1 of Myotis yumanensis. Taxonomy (NCBI): domain Eukaryota; kingdom Metazoa; phylum Chordata; class Mammalia; order Chiroptera; family Vespertilionidae; genus Myotis; species Myotis yumanensis. The sequence continues at coordinate 29,427,007 of NW_027223755.1, forward strand.
TCCCCTTGACCCAAAATGCACTGTGCTTACAATCCTGAGGCAGCCTCAGCTTGCTGGCAGCAACCAACCAGCAGAGAATGTGGATGCCTTGAGTCACTGGTGAGAAGTACAGGCTCACCTCAGGTAACCAGCAGTGTGGACGAAAAGGAGGCCACATACTAAACCAGACAAACTCAGGAGAGGCCAGCATGGTGGGCCCTACAAACTCAAGGACCAAAAATAACTACATAGGATGGTCTTGTTGTAGGAGGTGGGAATGGCACCAGGCATTAGACTGGTGGAGTCAGACCGGACCTGGGTTCAGCAACCTCTGTACTTGAGCTCTGGCTAAGAAAGAATTCAGAGCCAAGACTCAAACTATAAAAAAGCATCCTATATAATAAAAGGTTAATGTGCAAATCAACCGAATGGTGGAACGACCAGTCACTATGATGTGCACTGACCACCGGGGGCAAACGCTTAATGCAGGAGCTGCCACCTGGTGGTCAGCCAGAAGCCGGGCTTATGGGTGGTGAGCACAGCGGAGGTGGGAGCCTCTCCTGCCTCCACGGCAGTGCTAAGGATGTCCGACTATCAGTCCAACATCCCCCCAAGGGTTCCTGGACTGCGAGAGGGCACAGGCCAGGCTGAGGGACCCCCTGAGTGCACGAATCTCGTGCACTGGGCCTCTAGCTTATTTATAAAATCCCAGAGGTAGAAGAAGTAGTTTGTAGAAGAACTGGGTTCAGGAATAAGTTATAGAAATAAAGGAAGTGCCCTTGGAGCTTGTAAGTGAGGAAGATAAAGGTAACATGCCTGGGAGGATGGGGATGGGGAGGGGAAGGAAGAGGAAAAGGAGAAAGGGAAAGGCACCAGTGTGCTCCTGGGCTGGAGAGTGCACTGGGTCCTTGGCCTAAGGGTTTTCAGGATGAAGATTTTAGGGGAGGTCTCAGGGGAAGATCTCAACAGAATATTCAGCAGCTTTACAGGTATGTCCTTTCAAGGTGCATGTGGTCTCCACTGATTGACTGGTCGGTGTCAGGGCTGGGGGTCATAATTCAATGCAGCTGGTCCAGAGGTCAGCCTTGGTGTGGCTTATCTGGTTTTGCTGCTTTTCTGGGCCTGGAGCTGAAATACAACTGAGGCCTAAATGTTATCTCTAGGAAGGAAAGGTCAAGGGTTCCAAACCAAAGGACCAGTGGTATGCTAGGGGAGGAAAGGTCACCCTGGGGCTTTTGTTCTTTGCTAGGCACCTGGGGCTTTCCATGCTGGTGACCTTATGTGACCCAGGGAGGACTTGGCCTATGTCCTTGCTCTGCTCATGTCTGTCTAACTGCCTACCACATTACCACCCCCCAGTGCCCCCCGCCTCACACACACACTAAAGGATCTTGGCTCTGAATTCTTTCAGAGAAAGGGGGCACAAGGTCCCTTTTGTAGCTGCTCCCTGACGAGAGGGTAAAGTTTTCCTTCAGAGCCAAGAGATCCTTGCTCTCTGTTAGAGGGACAATGAGGCCTGGGTACAGAATGAGGTGGCTATGGTGCCTAGAGGTTGTATTCCCTGAGTGTGAGTAGGACTTGTAACCTGGTGGAGACAAACTGTTATAAATTTTAATTATATTGGGGCAAAAGCTAGAACAAAAAGAATTTTGACAAATGGTTCGACACATGGAAAAAAGTTTTAATTCTAAGTCAAAGAATGGGAGAAAAAGGAAGCATTATTTGCAGGGTTGTAATCAAATATTTAAGAACATCAGAAAAATTCAGGATCCAGTTTACTTTATAGGTGAAAAATAAAGCTTTTAATTGGACTGGAGTCTAATATTTACAAGTTTGTATTACAGAAACTATTGAAACACAATTTACCCCCTAAAATTACCCTCATTTTTATTAGAGAGAAATTAAGAACAATTTATTTACTGCATTAAATCTAGTTTCAATTTGGCCTGATTATTTGCATGAACACAATAAGAATAGCAATTTATTATACAGGCTCCTTTAAATCAGCTTTGCTGGAATCTCATGATTAAACTTAACCTTTCAGGGCAAAGACAAGCCACCTAGTTGCCATCAGGTTTGCCTACAATACAGATAGACTTGGGTGAATTCCTCAAGTTCTTGAGGTTCCCAAAATGTCTTGAGGTTCCTTCCTTGCCATCTCTCAGGAAAACAACCTTCACTTCTTATCTGGAACGACTGTCATGAACCATATGACCAAGCAAGGTACCAGGCTGTTTCTCCAATCTAAGGGGCTTTTATTGGTTTTAAAGGGGCTTTTATTGGTTCATTCCTTAAGATTTTCTGAGGACATCCAGAGCCAGGCATGTCTTTCTCAGACATGACATTCCAGAAAAAGTCTTGGTTAATAAAACCACAATTGGAAGCCAGTCTTATTGAATTCATGCAAAGAAACATATTGCCATAACTCACTCATTAAGATTTGCCAAATTCTGAAGGGATCAGGTAGAGAGAAAAATCCTATATAATAAAAGAGAAACATGCAAATTAACCATCCCTCTGCTATGCTCAAGCCACGTGCATAAGCCACACCCATAAACCACGCCCACCAGCCAATTAAGAGTGAGTATGCAAATTAACCCAACAAAGATGGAAGGTAATTTGCATACACAGAGCAGAGTGGGAGAGCCGGCAGCTTGGGGGGATGTGGCTCCCTCGGTCGCTCCCTTGGTCGCTCCCTTGGGGGGACATGGCTCCCTTGGTCACTGGACGGAGAGCAGAGCAAGAGAGCCAGAGGCTTGGGGGGACGTGGCTCTCTCCAGGGAAAACCCAGAGCGCAGGTAGCACCAGGAATGCTGGGAATAGTAGTTCTCCTAGACACTAGAGCAGTGATGGCAAACCTTTTGAGCTCAGCATGTCAGCATTTTGAAAAACCCTAACTTAACTCTGGTGCCATGTCACCTATAGAAATTTTTTGATATTTGCAACCATAGTAAAAAAAAGATTTATATTTTTGATATTTATTTTATATATTTAAATGCCATTTAACAAAGAAAAATCAACCAAAAAAATGAGTTCGCGTGTCACCTCTGACATGCGTGTCATAGGTTCGCCATCACTGCACTAGAGCAAAGTGAGCCTGGAGCAAGTTACTGTTGCGGTTGGGGATGGAGAGAACGCAAAGGTGAGAGACATAAGTAAAATCAGAGTGTCTTGGAAAAATTAAAGGGAAGATATCCTAAAACTTTCAGGAAATCACCAATGGAGCAAAGAAAAAAAAAATGCCTCTATTATTCTGTGAGCAACAAACCAAATTGGGTTGGGGGTCTCAGACAATTCGCTCATATGATTGCAAAGACAGACAGAAACTCCTGGATTGGAGAGGGCTCCCCTGAGGGCTCCAAGATTGGAGAGGGTGCAGGTCAGGCTGAGGGATCCATCCTTCAACCCCCCCAACCCCTTCTACCCCCCCCCCCCCCCACTGCAGTGCATGCATCTTCATGCACCGGGCCCCTAGTAAAATATATAATCTATAAATATATAAATTGCTTTAGAAAAGTCTCCTTATAACTGAAAAGCAAGAGGAAAATTCTTGTCCTTTTAACAAAACAAAACAAAGAAAACAAACTCTAATTCTGTATTAGTTTACTGTTCTTTATAAATTTATTTACTTAATTAAACTTATTATTCAGATTAAAAAAAAATTTTTTTTTATTGATTTCAGAGAGAAAGGGAGAAGGAGAGAGAGTTAGAAACATCAATGGTGTGGGATAATCTTTGGCTGCCTCCTGCACCCCCCACACCAGGGATCAAGCTCACAACCTGAGCATATGCCCTGACTGGGAATTGAACCGTGACCTTCTGGTTCACTGGTCAACGCTCAACCACTGAGCCATGCTGGCTGAGCATTCAGCTTATTTATAACTAGAGTCCTGGTGCATGAATTAGTGCATGGTGGGGTCCCTCAGCCTGGCCAGCGATTGGGGCCTTTTGGGGCCATCTCACCCAGTCCAGAGGGCAGGACCGTGGGAGGTTGGCTGTGGGAGTGCACTGACCACCAGGGGGCAGCTCCTGCATTGAGCGTCTGCCCCATGGTGGTCAGTGCATGTCATAGCGACCGGTCGTTTGGTCTACCTGTCGTAACAGTTGCTTAGGCTTTTATAGATTTCCTTTTAAGATTTTTCTTCATAAACCTTTCTACAACTCTGAGAAACCTTTCTATAACTTTTACAAACCTTCTTATCAATTCAGAAATAACAACTTTCTTCCTTTCAAAAAAAAAACACCTCCATACCTAATAACTTCTATCACCAAAATCATACAATTTATTTCCAATTAATTAGAATTCTTAATTCTTGGAAACCTTAATTTTTTTTAGTGCCCACTAAAAAGTAAGCAATTAGCATTTTTCAGATTGGCAAATATATTTTACAACTTCTAGAAACATACGTTTCCTCCACTAGCAAACACACGTTTAAAAGACACTTCTAATAAAATATAAGACATTCACTAAAAGCTCCAAATTTATTTTCTACAAAAGTAGGTGAACTTAAGACATGTCTAGCAATCAATATTTAACAGTTGAAATAAGCTAATTTGATTTGCTCAGATGGCTAAGGTTTTTTTGCTTTCCATAAGGTTTACCTCCCAGAAAATGGCATTTTAAAAGATGGTCCAGATAAGAGTTTTTGAAGAAGAACAGATATTTGTATCTCGAAGGTACAGGGAAAGAAATGCAAGCTTTTCCTAGAAGGATGCTGGTTTCATAAAGACAATTATAAGCATTTTGAGTCAAACAGGGGAGGTAAAAGGATTTACTGAGTTTTGATGTTTTGGAGCCACAACTCTGGCCCTGTAAAGACTTTATTTGTAGCCAAAACCGGTTTGGCTCAGTGGATAGAGCGTCGGCCTGCGGACTGAAAGGTCCCAGGTTCGATTCCGGTCAAGGACATGTACCTGGGTTGCGGGCACATCCCTAGTAGGAGATGTGCAGGAGGCAGCTGATTGATGTTTCTCTCTCATCGATGTTTCTAACTCTCTATCTCTCTCCCTTCCTCTCTGTAAAAAAATCAATAAAATATATTTAATAAAAAAAAAAGACTTTATTTGTAAAAATAAAGGAAATTTATTTATAATACCTTAAAGATTGGCAATGTTGGCAGAGGACTAACAAATTTATTCAGTCATTTTTGGAACGTTTTTTTCCATTTGGGTATATTTTTATTTTGGGCTTTGTAGCAACTATAGAAATCTAGTTTACAGGTAGCACATAGCTGGGGGTCATTTCTGAGAGCCATAACAGCTTGCGTGTATACAAGACACTTGGAGGCCTAAGGAGGTCTCGTCCCCCACTCACTTCCCCTGGGAATGGCAAAACAGGTCTAGCTGTAAGATAGTCTGAGCATAAAAATTCCTAAGTGAAAGCAAGTCAGTGGATAGTCACATCCTAGGCCTGTAGCTTCCTTGATAAAGGTCAATCTTTGCCTTAAGTGAGCCTGTCTACTATCCTTTTGCATCCAAGATAACATACCCTTGGAATGTCAGAGGGGGTCCCTTTTTTCAGGACCCCTCAGGGTACATCCACTGCACCAGAGCACCAGACCACAGAATCCTTCCTTGTTATCTAGTTCCCTGAATACTATCTCTATGCAAATGTTGTTAACTATCACAGGATAGTTACCCACCAATCTATATATATAAAAGGCGAATATGCAAAGTGTCCCCATGGGAGTTTGACCGGGAGACTGGGAGTTCGCTTGCTATGATGTGCGCTGACCACCAGGGGGTGGCGTGGAACGAAGGAAGGCCCCAGCCAGCAGCTGGAAGGCCCCAATCAGCCCTGATCACTGGCCAGGCCTAGGGACCCTAACAGTGCATGAATTTTGTGCACCGGGCCTCTAGTATAAAATAAGCACATGTGTCTCCATGTTACTTTATCCAATCTCAGAGATTTCTCCATTTTGCTTTCTCCCGCCTTCCTAATCTACCACCAGTGAATTTCATATAACCTCCCCTTAGATCTCCTCCTTTGAGCGCAATATATAAAGTAAGCTGCAAAACTGCCAAGCCCTGGAACATTTTCTCAATCTATTGAGATTTTGCTCCCCATCAACTGTCATCAGTTTGGCGCAAATAAAGTCATAAAAATCCTCTACAAGTTTGGAGGTTTCTCACATGGACAGCAGCCTCCATGTCCGGCCATTGGTTCAGCACATGCTGCATGTCCACAGCACTTTTATTTTCTTTCACTGCACTGAGAGATGCTTACTCACTACAGGGAGTTGGAAAGTTGTCTCCATTCCTTCAAACAGTGGGTGGGGAGCACCGTGCTCCCAGCGATGCAGCCTTTCCTTTGCTGACAGACCTACCAGCTGGGACGCCCTATAATAAGGTCAGATTTTGTTAATTTTCCAGGCCTTTCCAGACCAGTTCTTTGTGACCCACGCAGTGATGGAACGCAGCGTTTCTGCCTCTCTTAGGCCCTATAATTTCCACAGAAAAATGGAATCTGAGCTCCAGCTCCGCACCTCCACCCAGTTACAAGGAAAAGGGTTACAAGTTACCTGGAGATGACCCTGGGGTTTTCTCCCCCAACGACCCACACGAAGGCCGAGGTGTTAGGCTGACACAGCGACCTTGCTCCACAAACTTCTGATTAGAAAGGCACACTGGCCCCTGACTTCCTCACCCCATGCACTCTGGCCTCGGGTCACCGCTCCCCAGGGTCCCCACCTTTCACCCTCAGGTCCTTCCGCAGAGACCCAGAGGAGCAGGAACTGATTCAATCAGGTGGAAAGGAAAGGCGGTTGCTCTGAGGGGGAGGATGGAGGGCGGAGCTCTGTGCGTGTGGAGGTGGCCACAGAGGAACTGCTCTCTAGGTGATCACCTACTTAGGGGCTTTCATAGGCGGTGGGAGAGTTCTGGCCCCTGGCCACAGATCCTGGCTAGGGCCTCCTCCATGGGGGTTCCGGGCTCCCTACTCTCTTCTATAAGGCCAGGTGCATGTCCCTGGGGGAGGGTGGGTCTCTGTGCATTCAAATCCCCCCTCCATGAAACTCCCCCCGTACCCCGCCTCCCTGCCAGCACCTACCCCATCCCCAGCACAGCTCTGCTACCCAGCTCGCCAACCGACCTGGCCCTCACCATCACCATTCAACCCCTCACCCCAGCCCCACCCCCCAAGAAATGACCTGGTCCTTCAGTCCCTAGGTCCCTGGGTCCCTAGCAGGGAGGGACTGCCTCACTCTCATGGGTTGGTGCAGATGCAGTGCTAGCAGGGCACGCCTGGACCCCTCAGGCAAGCACCGTGAGGTGACCTGGTCACACGCGGGAGTGATTTCCGAGGCTGGGTCATCAAAAAAGGAAGAGCTTCTGCCTGGCTCTGTCTTTTAGGGCCACTATGTGGACACAGTGAGGAAGGCACGTGAGCCCATGTGGACAGGAACCCATGCTCCCAGCCAACAGTCCACTGTAACCCCCAGGTGCGAAAGTGAGCAAGCCTCTGAATGACCCTGCCTCAGGCTGGCCTGCGAGCTTTCCTGATGAGGACTCACATCTGGGTCCCAGTGCAACCCGCCGAGTTCCTGCCCCACAAAATCCATGAGCATAACAAATTGTGGTTTTACACCACTACGTTTTGACATAATTTGCTACACATAGTAAGTGGGACTCTGACCATAGCCAGCTCCGTATTTAAGTTCAGCCAATATTCAGTGAAAATTCTAGAGAGAAAAAACAGTTATCCAAACAGGAAAAGCAACTTATCAGTGCTTATTAAACTGTTCCACCCAAACCACCCCCAGGCAGAATGAAATGAGCAGACCGCCCCTGTGAAATGGGATTTTGTCCAGGATCTTTTTGTTTGTTTGTTTTTCATCTTTACCATCAGGCCCAGCCTGTTCTCCAGGAAGGTGTGCCATGCTGTTCCCTGGGAGGTCGCATTGGTGCATGATTACCTCAGTTAGGAAGCATGGGTTTGAATACTCTCCCTTCTAGAGCCATTCTCATTTCCATATCAGACTGGGCCTCAGAATAAACCTCTAACTGAGTGTAATATCAAGGATGGGAAGGCAATCTGAAAGGCAGGTGTATTGTTTACTTTTCTGCAAAATCATGAAAAGGAGGCTGACACCCACTTCACTCCATCACAGAGCACAGGTTCAACCAAGCCCTGGTGGCTTCAAATATGGAACCAAAGGAATATGAGCAATTATCAAATTATTCTTGATTGGCAAATATGGATTATTCAGAATTAAATCTTTCTGATACAGTAAGACCCAATAATAACTTGACAACTTGAACCCCATATTTTAGGCTATCTAAGCTTTGTGAGAAACATTTTTAGTATCACTGTGTATATCAGGGACATGGTATTGCTGTACACATGGAGGATATAAAACAAATAGATGCATATTAAAAGTATACAGCTTATTTTTTATATTTTATTTACTTCTTATTCCGTTTTACTGGACAATATCTTTTGGATTTTCTAGACATAGTCATATCACCAACTTGCTGTGTGAGCTTAGGAAGGTCAGATGACCTCTCTGGTTCCTGCCTACTCATAAAAAATAGGGAGTTTGTAGACTTATTGTGATGATCATTTCACATATATAAAATATCAAATCATTTTGTTGTACATGTGAAACTAATATAATGTTGTATATCAATTATAACTCAATAAAAATAGGGCATCTGACACCAGTTTTAACTGATTTTGTATATGTAGCATGTATTTTTTTGTACTCACTTCCTTTGGGCAACATTAGGTTTGAAGATTCATCTACATGTTTGTGTGTAGCTGTAGTTCATTCTTTTTTGTTGCTGTATAGTGTTCCATTTTAGGCTTATATCATATGTCATTGACCCTGGTGTTGATGGACATTTGGATCGTTTCCATGAGCTAGGACAGGGGTCCTCAAACTTTTTAAACAGGGGGCCAGTTCACTGTCCCTCAGACCGTTGGAGGGCCGGACTATAGTTTAAAAAAAAAACTATGAACAAATTCCTATGCACACTGCACATATTTTATTTTGAAGTAAAAAAACAAAACGGGAACAAATACAATATTTGTATTTGCATGTGGCCCACGGGCCGTAGTTTGAGGACCCCTGAGCTAGGACATCCTCATACAAGACGTTTTCCAGGCCTCTCCCAGCATGTCCCCTTGCCCTCTCCCAGCATGCTCGCCTTTCATAAGCACTGGCTGTCCCACAGTTCCTCTTCCATTAAACAGCAGTGCGTTGGTGATATCAAACTGCTGTTCTATGCAATGGCTCTCAGCCCCCTCCCCCCGAATTTGGCACTTGAATCATATGGCTAGTCTACCACTGTGTCCAGGACCCAGACTTTGCCTTCACCAAAGCCACAAGAAGTCTCTGACATGGCCCCAGAGAGAACCACAATAGAAAACTCTCCTTTGACTTTATGCCAGAATGAACTATATTCTGCTGTGTCATGTAGAGTGCGTTTGGCTGCAAATAACAAAATCTAACTCAAAGAGGCTTTCACTATCAATTTAGTAAAATTCCAACATAAAAATCTCATAAGTAGAATGAGCTCCAGAGCAGGTTAATATAGTGGTTTAACAATGTTATCAAGATGCAGGATCTTCTGAGCTCTGATGTTTACTCCCTCCATAGGCAGGGAGCCAGAGAGCCTTGGTGGAACCAAACATCAAATCCAAACAAATTTCATGAGGAAGAAAAGAGAATATCTCCATCAGGGATTTTCTCTCAGGTGAAAGAGACCTTTCCAAGAACGATGGCCCTGGCCCTCAACTAGTAGCAACAGCAGCAGCAGACTTCTCAGGTCTCACTGACCAGAACTGGGTTCTATGCTCTATCCTGAGCTTGTCATTGGTCAGGAGAATGAGGGGCCCCTAGTTGGCTGAGACTAAGCATCTAGAGCAGCGGTTCTCAACCTGTGGGTCGCGACCCCTTTGGGGGTCGAACGACCCTTTCACAGGGGTCACCTAAGACCATCGGAAAACACATATATAATTACATATTGTTTTTGTGATTAATCACTATGCTTTAATTATGTTCAATTTGTAACAATGAAATTGGGGGTCACCAACAACATGAGGAACTGTATTAAAGGGTCACGGCATTAGGAAGGTTGAGAACCACTGATCTAAAGTGAAATGGATATTGGGTGTCAATTGTAATGCCCACTGTATTTCCCCTCCAGCTCTGCCTCAGTCTCTCCTTTCATAAGCACTGGCGGTCTCACAGCTCCTCTTCTATTACACAGCAGTGTGTTGGTGATACAAAACTGCTCTTCTGTGCCATGGCTCTCAGCCCCGGGTACCTACTAGAATCACTTGGAAAGTGTTTTTAAACATATTGAGCTTAGGCCTCACCCAAGATCATTCAATAATAGTGGGATCTCTGAGGGTGAAACAGATGATCCTAGTTTGTCCAGGGTTATAGCAAGTTAGGGATGGAACTAAGTCTCCTGACTCCTTGTTCAATGTTCCTTTGCTACTGGCTTTTACTCTCTCTTATCCCATGTAATTCTACATTTGCAAAGTGATTTGACTAATAACTGACATTCCAAAATCTTTCTATGAGAATAAGAACAAAAGTCAAGCTTTATATCAACATTTTCCTCCCCCAACTTTCCCTCTTTTTAGATTTTCTTCAGAAATAACTGAAGAAAAAGACTCCTACCTGATTCTGACTTGTGTTTGACAGCCCCCTAATGTAGTTTTACAGTAAATGCATCTTTTGCAATATACTTGAGTAGCAAGCTCATGTTTTACAGTAATCTAACATATTATGACATGCATAGATTCACCACTTTGTTGATAAACATGAAAAAAGATGTTAATTCCTTATTGTGTGTATTTTTTAAAATACATTTTTATTGATTTCAGAGAGGAAAAGAGAGGGGCGAGAGAGATAGAAACATCACTGATGAGAGAGAATCATTGATTGGCTGCCTCCTGCATGCCCCCCTACTGGGGATTGAACCAGCAACCCAGGCATGTGCCCTTGATTGGAATCGAACCTGGGACCCTTCAGTCCACAGGGCAGCGTTCTATCCACTGAGCAAAACCAGCTAGGGCCATTCCTTATTGTGTTTTAAATGAATCTTAGTAGCCCTCACCTTTGAACCATTGTAGGACAAAGAAACAAGCTACAGAATCCCTTCCAACTATCTCCTCAGGTGGACAAAAAAGTAAGCATATAAAATCTTAATTTCACTTTGAAATCAAATATGGATTTTAAAATATCAAAAGTCAACAATGTTCTGCCCACAACACCTGATATGTTTAAATTGTTTATTTCAACTTCTATTTGTTATCTCACCTCAAGATAGGTATAGTTCACATAAAGCAAAAATGTTGAAAAGAAAAGGAGTACTATTTTGTAAACGAAAGTGAAAAGTGCTGGGCCAAATTAAAAAGAATAACATAAATAAATAATAAGGACATAAATTGGGGTAAAGCATGCTATTTCATCCTTCTAGAACTCACTCCAAACCAAGAACTCCTTCTGTAAGCGGATGGAGTTGTAAAAGGAAAGGAGAAACTACTTCTCACTCAGGCTCGCCCAAACCCATGTGGGAGGAAGTCGCATACTTAAGTAAAAAGCCTACTAAATATTTAATGAACCAAGTTTATAAAACAGTTTCTATCTTTACAGTTTTGATTGCTTCCTGCCTTTCACTTTCCTTCTTTCCTCTCCTCCATAAAGAAACACTCCGGCTCACTAACTCTCCTACTGCTAAGCAGCTGGTCCCTGGTTTTACAAGTGTCTGCTTGACCTTGCTTCAGCCTCTCAAACACAACTTTTCTTTTCTTTTTCTAAAAAATAATTCTTTATTGTTGAAAGTATTACATATTACCCTCCCCCCGCCCCCCCCACCCCCCATTGACCTCCTCCAGCCTGCCCCAGGCCCTCACCGCCCCATTGTCTGTGGCCATGGGTCATGCATATAAGCATACAAGGTTCTTGGTTGATTACTTCCCATCCACCCACCCTCCCCGACCTTCCCTCCAAGATTCCGCACTCTGTTTCATGCTTTCATGCCTCTGGATCCACTCTGTTCATCAGTTTAGTTTGTTACTTAGATTCCACATATGAGTGAGATCATGAAACACAACTTTTCTTATTAGCCAACTACCCAGTCCAGGTTTTCCTCCTGATTTTGAAGCCACTAATTGCCCCATACCTACTTCTTCCTTATCCCTAATGCTTGGGTCTCCTCCCTCCTGCCACTGCCATCTGCCTAGGGCAGTGATGGCGAACCTATGACATGCGTGTCAGAGGTGACACGCAAACTCATTTTTTTGGTTGATTTTTCTTTGTTAGATGGCATTTAAATATATAAAATAAATATCAAAAATATAAGTCTTTGTTTTACTATGGTTGCAAATATCAAAAAATTTCTATATGTGACATGGCACCAGAGTTAAGTTAGGGTTTTTCAAAATGCTGACATGCCAAGCTCAAAAGGTTCGCCATCACTGGCCTAGGGCGGGGGTAGAAAATGAAAGGCCGGTGCATGCCCGCCGCCCAGGGAGCCTGGCGGCATTCCCATCCAGTGCCCCCTGGTCCTCGATGGATGGTCACTGGGCAGTTATTTAATCTCTCTGTGGCCCAGTTTCCTCATCTGCACAAGAGACATGGTATTAATAATAGGTACTCACCTCAATGAGCTGTTTTGAGGATTAAATTATATAACACACAGAGCACCAGAAAAGTAAACAGTAAGTGTTTGCTACCTTTTAAATGCAGGCCTTTCTGATTAAACACCTGAACCTCTGTACCATCCTCCTAGCTGAGTAGACTCCTTAATCTTTCCCCAATGCAATTCCACACATCCCTAAGCTTAACCCTGCTAATCCCACGTCACTGCACAAAAGTTGTCAGTGGCCCCCTGCTCACGAAGAGCTTTGATTTACCCTCTGTCAGCAGCACCTACAACAGGCCCCGTCTCAATTCCAGCCACAGGTCCTTCAACCAGCATCTGCCAACCCTGTGCTCCATCTAACCACAGCCCACTCCTTTATTTAACTGAAATACTTCAAGCAAATAAAACAGGATATAACAATGATGTAATAAACTTACCTTCTACTCAATGCTATCAAGTCTAAATATTTTGCCACACCTGCTTCACATCTCTTTAAATAGATAAAATATTACAGATGCATGTGAAGTACCTATATATCCCTCCCTTGATCCCAGGGCCCTCACCACCTCCCAGAGGTAACCAATGTCTGTGACTTCCTTGCACTTTTAAATACTATTATTGATCAAGAACAGGAAAGTCTGAGGTACTGTCACAGCAAAGAGGAGCCTAAGAAGACATGATGACTACTAATAAATGTAATGTATCCTAGTTGGATCCTGAAGCAGGAAAAGGACTTTAGCAAATGGCAAAGAAAATGTCAATAAACTATGGACTTTAGCTAATAAGAATTCATCAATATCCATTCATTATTTGTGACAAATGTACCATGCTACGTAACATGTTAATAAGAGGATTAACTGGGCATAGGTATATGGGAACAATCTGCACTGTTCTCATAATTGTTCTATCTAAATGTATTCTAACATAAAAAGATTATCTTAAAAACATTATTACCACCTATGGATATAACCATTGACAGAAGATAGAGCTGTTCTAAATGTCCTATATATTTTCTAATTTGTGTAAATTATATTATACTATAGATTTATTTCATTATACAAGTAGTTTTTCTCAGTGGTTAGACTCAAGCGCTTTACTCTAATTCCATTCCAAGAAGGTGATCTCCACAGATTGCATCTTCAGGCTTCCTTGCCTTCTGCTGCTGGTTGGAGAGAAACAACAGAAGACAGAAGAGTGGCAGAAGAGCAAGTATGATGTGGTAGCAAAATGATGATCCACCAAAGATGTCCGTGCCCTAACCCCCAGAACCTGTGAGTATGTTACTTTATATGGCAAAGGGGACTTCACAGATGTGACTAGTTAAGGATCCTGAGATGGGGAAGATTACCCTGGATTATCACGAATGTCCTTATAAAAGGAAAGCAAAGGGGTCAGTTTTAAAGCGAGAGACTGGAGGATGCTACATTACTGGCTTTTAAAAAAAATTATTGATTTTAGAGAGGAAGGGAGAGAGAGACAGAAACATCAATGATGAGAGAGAATCATTGATCTGCTACCTCCTGCATGCCCCACACTGGGGATCGAGCCTGCAGCCTGGACATGTGCCCTGACCAGGAATCAAACCTGATCTCCAGGTTCATAGGTCGACACTTAACCACTAAGCCACGCAGGCCAAACCATTGCTGGCTCTTTAAGATGGAAAAAGGAACCATGAGCCAAGAAGTGCAGGCAGCTTCTAGGACAGTGGTTCTCAACCTGTGGGTCGCGACCCCTTTGGTGGTCGAACGACTCTTTCACAGGGGTCGCCTAAGACCATCCTGCATATCAGATATTTAGATTACGATTCATAACAGTAGCAACGTTACAGTTATGAAGTAGCAACGAAAATAATTTTATGGTTGGGTCACAACATGAGAAACTGTATTTAAAGGGCCAGAAGGTTGAGAACCACTGTTCTAGGAGATAGAAAAAAGAAAAGAATATATTTCCATCTAGAACTTCTAGAAGGAATGCAGCCTTGGTGATACCTTGATTTTAGCCCAGTAAAACCTAATTTGGACTTCTGACCTCCATAACTGTTAACCAAATAATTTTTAAGCCATTAAGTTTCTGGTAATTTGTTACTGCTCCTATAGAAAACGAATATAGACAAGATGTTTATTCCCTCTGCAATCTCCCTGCCTGGCTGCATATCTGGCAGTGGTTTCATTTTTGGCAGCCACTCTCTTCCAGCAGGTTCTCTTCTATGGCCTTAGATCCACCAGGTTCCATTACCTCTAACCTCTCCCTTTACCACTTGAAGCCTAGAAGTAGTCAAGACTCCCCTTTGTTACTAGTTCCCTAGAGTTTTACCAATGCTCTTGTTCCCTTAACCCAGCCACGACCTCTAGATATAGTCTCTTCATAGAATTATCTTCAATTAAACTCCATGAGAGTACCATGTTTTCTGATGAGATGGATAAATATTTTTTTCTCACTACTAATATTTTTATGACATATCCGTGTTGATAACATGAATCTTTAGTTTATCTAATTTAGTAGATATGTAGTATTCTATTGTAAAAAACACAATGTTTTATCCATTCTGTAGATAGACATTTGGATAGATTTCAGTTTTATTCATTAAATTTTCTTGTGTATGTATACTTGTATTATAAAAGTCATGTTTTATCTAACGTGTAAAATTATAGGTGGAAATGCATGCTGTTGACCATGTGCAATTTTCAATTATACTAGATGTGACCAATTTGATTTTCATATGACTTCTTTCAAATATGTATTCATCAAAAACTTTCCCTATTCTTTAATGCCTAGCTTGAATCCCACCTTCTTGATGCAACCTTCTCTCCCAGTTATAATATATTCCATTTCCTTTGGATTCTCATAGCAATTTTGTTGTGCCACTCATATGTCACTCACCAACCCCTACTTTTTTGTCCTGTTATATATGTGTGCCTCATCTCTCCTAAAAGTAGGAACCATGTTGTTGGATCTTTCCGTAAAAGATTACATTTGTAAACTGATTAATAACTACCAGCACATCTTTTTTCTAACTAGTTTTTCTTCTTGGCTTGTCTCTATTAATGCATCATAATTCTCCTAGTCCTAAAGCCTGAATCTTAAATTCTTTCCTTGCTAAGAACTTATGGCACCTATGGCTGGTGGCCATAAATCCATAGCATAAACCAGCCCCTTGTTTCATTCCCCTTTCTGCTCCTTTGGTCCAGGCTCGATTTACTTGTTATTTGTACATTTGGAATGACCCCGGACTGAACCCCAGCTTCACCCAAGATGATGGATTCCCCTTTCAAAGCATTCTATAATAGCATCCTTTTCTAGCTCATGTACTTTCAGGACTCAAAGTGAACTGAATCTGAAACTCTCCACCAGGCATTCAAAGTGAACAGATCTGAAGGTAGAAAGACAGCAAAGCAATAACAGTAGGAAACTTTAATATCCTACCCTCAACAATGGATAGATCAGACAGAAAATCAATACGGAAATAATAGAGTTGAATTACACTTTTGATCAAATGGACCTAACAAACATATAAAGAAAATTACATCTAATAAGAGCAGAATATTCTTCTCAAATGTACAAAAAGCATTATCCAGGATATAGCATATGTTAGGTCAAAAAAGAAGTCTTAACAAATTTAAGATGATTGAAATCAAGTCAAATACTTTTCTGACCACAATGGATGAAATTAGAAATCAATAACAGGAGGAAAGTTTGATAATTCACAAAAAATGTGGAGATTAAGTAACACAAACATGAAGAGTCAATGAGGCAAAAAAGAAATCAAGAGGGAAATTAAAAAATATCTTGAGACAAACAAAAATGGAAACATAATATATCAAAACTATGAAATGCAGCAAAAGCAGTTCAAAAAGGGAAGTTTATAGTGACAAATGCCTACATTAAGAAAAAAAGAAAGATATCAAATAAACAACCTAATCTTATATCTCAAGGAACTAGAAAAGGAGGAACAAACTAAGCTCAATGCTAGCAGAAGGAAGGAAATAAAAAAGATCAGAAAAGAAATAAATGAAATAGAGAAGAGAAAGGCAATAGGAAAGATCAATAAAAATAAGAGTTGAGTTTTTGAAATGATAAACAAAATGGACAAACCTTTATCTGGACTAGGAAAAAAGAGATGACACAAAATAACGAATGAAAGAGGAGACATTATGACTTGTACCACAAAAATACAAAGGATCATAAGAGACTACTATGAAAAATTGTATGCCAAAAAATTAGGTAACTTAGAAAAAAATGGATAAATCCTAAAAACATAATTTACCAAAACTGAGTCATGAAGAAATAGAAAATCTGAACAGACCAATAATAAGCAAAGAGATTGAATAAAAAATCTCCTAACAAATGAAAGCATTTCTATACATTAACAACAAATGATCAGAAAGAGAAATAAAGAGAGCAATCTTACTTACAATTACATCAAAAACAATAAAATATTCAGGAATAAACTTAACTATGGAGGTGAAAGATCGGTACAGTGAAAATTTTAAGACACTGATGAATGAAACTGAAGAAAACACAAATAAATGGAGAAATATTCATGTTCTTGTTTGGGAAGAATTAATATTTTTTAAAGTGTCCATACTACCCAAAGTGATCTACAGTTTCAATGCAATCTCTATTAAAATTCCAATGGCATTTTTCACAGAAGTAAAAAAAATTATAAAATTTGTGTGGAGCCACAAAAGACACTAGACAGCCAAATCAAAAACAAATAACTGAAAGAACAAAGCTGGAGCCATCACATTTCCTGGTTTCAAACTATGTTACAAAGCTATAGTAATCAAAACAGTATGGTATTGACATAAAAACAAGAATATAAACCAGTGGAACAGAAAAAAGAACCCTTAAATAAGCTCATTGGATATATGATCAACTAATCTCTGACAAGGGCATTAAGAACACACACTGGGAAAAGCAGCCTCTTCAATAAATGGTATTGGGAAAACTGAATATCCCCAGTCACAACTCTCACAAAATTTAAGTTGAAGTGGGTTAAGGGCTTAAATGTAAGTTCTGAAAGCACAAAAGTCTTAGAAGAAAACACAGGGAAAACCTCCTTGACTTTAGTTTTGGCAATGATTTTTTGGATAAGACACCCAAACCACAGGCAACAAAAGCTAAAATAAACAAGTTGGACTTCATCAAACTAACAAGTTTCTGCATAGATGAGGTTAGGAAATTAAAGGCAACCTAAAGAATGGGAAAAAGATTTGCAAAACATATATCTGATAAGGGGTGAATATCCATAACATATAAAGAATCCATACAACTCAATAGTAAAAAAGAAATAATCCAATTAAAAATTGGGCAAAGGACCTGAATAAACATTTTTTCCAAAGAAGACTTACAAATGCTATTAGTTACTTGAAAAGGCGCTAAACATCACTAATTACCAGGGAGATGCAAATCAAAACCACAAGGATATAGCACCTCACACTTTTGGATGATTATAAGAAAGACACAAGATAACAAATGTTGGCAAGAATGTGGAGAAAAAAATCCTTTATACACTGTTTATACAAATATAAAATTGATACAGCCATTATGAAAAACTGTATGGTGGTTCATAAGAAAATTAAAATTAGAACTACCATATGATCCTGAAATCCCACTCCTGAGTATATATTCAAAGGAAATGAAATCAGATCTTAAAGAAATATCTGCACTCCCATGTTCAGTGCAGCATTTTTCACAAGAGCCAAGATGTGGAAACAATCTAAATGTCCTTCAAAGGATAAATGAAAATTTTAAATTGTACTAAGTATATTTTTACCCATCCACAAAAAAGAAAAAAAAATCCTGCCATTTGGGACAACATGGATGGGCCTGGAGGGCATTATGCTAAGCGAAATAAGCCTGAGAAAGACAAATACTGTTATGGTACCACTTATATGTGCAATAAAAAAGAAGAAGAAGAAGAAAAGGATGAGCTCATAGAAACAGAATGGTGGTTGCTGCCAGGTGCTCAGGGAGGGGGAAATGGGGAGAAGTAGGTCAAAGGTACAGACTTCGTTATGAGATGAGTAAGTTCTGAGGATCTCTTGTGCAGCATAGTGACTGTCGTTAATCATAGAGATGGTATTGTAGACTTGAAAGTTACTGAGAGTAGACCTTAAGTGGTCTCACAACAAGAAAAAAAAAGAATAAACTATGTAAGATGATGATTGTGTTAATTACCTTGATCTTGGTAATCATTATATATATTTATATATATATATATATCTCCCCATATGTTGTACACTTTAAAAACAAACTGCAATCATATTTTTCAATTATTCTTCAATGAAGCTGAAAGAAAGACACACACAAAAATAGCTAGAGCCTGAACTCACTTTAATCCCTTTTCACCCAACCCTCCACAACTGGGCATTTCCTCCTTCTCCAAATGTGTTTCACCATTTCCTGTACCCAAGCCTTGATTCATGCTCGTTTATCTGGAAAACCCTCCTTTCTACCTGCTGAAGTTTTCCCTTCCACTAAGATATTTTCAAATGTCACCCAAGAAAGAAGGATTACATCCTGCTCGGCTCCACTTCCACTTTTGCCCAGAGCCATCCCCACTGGGGCTGGGTATCTCCCCTCCCTCCCTGGACGCCCCCAGCACCTGCAGCTCATGATTCCTTTTACAGCAGTTTGTTTTTGGCCCCAGCATTACCTCAGGTATAGATTCTTATAAATCCTTGTTAGTTTATTGATACCCAAGAATATGTTTTTATTGATTTTTAGAAAGAGAGGAAAGGAACGGGGGTGGATGGTCTCCATTTGCCCCTCCACAACCAACACTCAGTTGCTCATGGCATGGTCTGAAGGACACCCCGTCTCCAAATGTCCTCCTCCTCCCTGGAACCCTGGCCTGACCCTGCTCATTAGTGGTTCCAGGAGGAACCCTATTCCTGCCTCCTTGCCCTCTCGTTCTATAAAACCTAATCATGAACAGCCACACAGACAGCACTATATCTGGCCCTGGTCTTTGCCGCTTTTCAGAAGAGGCTGACTGTGACTCAAATATGAAAAAAGGAGGAAACTCCTTTTAAAGGAACACATGTCACCTATATTATTGTTCATATACTTTGGGTTTCGACTGTGCACAAGTAACTGAAGAACACATGTAGCTATGTACATATCAGTGTTTACGCCCAAAGACCTGGAGAATGTATTCCACTTTCTTTATGTTCACGTGAACTACTCAGAGACTGAACAGGGGAAATTCCATTTTTACCTTGAGATTCCTTATTGAGAATCCCAACCGAGTTAGCCCATTTCACATACGGATCTAGATAATAAGGAGCTAAATGTATCTGAATCTAGAAGATAGAGCATGCGGTGCAGTAAATCCTCACTTACTGTCCTCAAGAGGCTCTGAGACTTTAGGTCAGGGGTCCTCAAACTTTTTAAACAGCGGCCCAGTTCACTGTCTCTCAGACTGTTGGAGGGCTGGACTATAGTTTTTTAAAAAAAACTATGAACAAATTCCTATGCACACTGCACATATCTTATTTTGAAGTAAAAATACAAAACGGGAACAAATACAATATTTGTATTTGCATGTGGCCCGTGGGCCGTAGTTTGAGGACCCCTGCTTTAGGTAAAAGGACATACAGGCATACCTCATTTTATTTCACGTCGCTTTATGGCACTTCACAGATGCTTCATTTCTTACAAATGAAAGGCAAGACCCTTTACCACCAAAACTCCCTTTTTTTTTGGTTTGTCCTCACCCAAGGTTATTTTTTCCATTGATTTTTTTTTAGAGAGCATGGATGGGAGGGTGAGAGAGACACATCAACTGGCTGCCTCCCACATATGCCCCAACCAGGGCCAGGGATCGAGCCTGCAAGTGAGGTATGTGCCCTTGACTATGTCCAATTGTACCTGCAACTGGATCTGCAACTTAAGTCCACAGGGCAATGCTCCAACAACTAAGCCATATCAGCCAGGGCCCAAAACTCTCTTTATTGTGGTGGCCTGGAACCAAACCCACAATATCTCTGAAGTGTGCCTGTTTAAAGAGATTGATCATACCATAGACTAAGTGATATAAACAAGAGTTAAGTTCTTACGGCATCTCATCATTGAGCGAAACAATATTCCACGACCTGCTGTATATAATTGCATGAGTAAAGTTATCAACATCTGCTAATCATTACATTATTGTTCTTAATATCTTTGCTCTCACAACCAACCAACTCACAACATTCCACTAACAGGAGGCTTAAAATTCATCTGGTTAAATTCCTTCATTTTATAGATAAGGAAACGAATCCAGAAATGTTAAGTTGCTAAAACACAAAGCCAGATGCAAGCCTGATTTTATTTGGCTCCCAAACTAGTGTACTTTCAAACCTCAGGAATCTAGCTCTCCAAAGAACAGGGGAACAATATAGCTTCAAGTCTTTATTTAATAGATGGCCCTTCAAAAACCAAAGATTCATTAAGTTTGTCTATAAAACATATCTGTAGGGGAGAATGGGAACAATGTGCTATATTACATTATGTAACGTACTACTCCTATAGAAAACATAAAATTCTTTAAGTTTGAAGTGCTTTTTGCTATAGTAGCAAAATCAAACCTAGAGCCTTGTCCAAGGAGTTTGCCTTGTAAAGTGAACCATCTTTTGACAGTAAGTGTGGCTATACATTAGCTTAAAATGATGATTCACAAGGAAACCTAAGTACTAGTTACAGAATCCGTTGAGCGTCCCTCTGTTGGAGGCTGAGTGTCTGTGCGGTGACGCTGGCATCCTGGGCTCCGCACACAGCGTAGGGAGGGAGGAGAGGGCAGCGCTGGGGCCTGGGCTCTAGAGCAGGGCTGCTCAGAGCCACTCCAGCTCCACCACTCGGTGTGCTGCTGACACATTAGGGAACTTCTCTGTGCCTCCATCTCCTCCTTTATAAAGTGGGGAGACAACTGTGAGGATTAATACATGTAGGATCTGATAGGCAATTAGCGTTTTAAAAACTTAGCAATTGTCATGATCAACGAAAGAATCTAAACAGAGATCTAGGAGCTCACAGAGGGGTTGTCTTTGGAATTTACCTGTTTCTAAATTTAATGGCTGGCAATGAAAAGAAGTGCTCCAAAGAGCCACTAGAGGGAGCACAGGGGTCAGACTGGAATTGTGGAGGCTGCTGTTTCTGGCTGCCACACACAGAGAAGCACATGCATTCTTGTTGGGTACCAGCAAACATAGGTCCTCAGAGAGCACCCCAAACCCTGAGGCTGCGGCCCATGGATTTACCGATCAGAAGTCCATCTTGAGCCAAGGTTCCTGTGGGAAGGTTGTTGGAGTTTGTCTCTCCTTTTTTATTTTAAATATATATTTGATTTCAGAGAGAAAGGGAGAGAGAGAGAAACATCAATGATGAGAGAAGATCATTGATTGGCTGCCTCCTGCATGCCCCACACTGGGGATTGAGCCTGCAACCCAGGCATGTGCTCTGACCAGGAAAAGAATGTGACCTCCTGCTTCACAGGTCAACGTTCAACCACGGAACCACACCAGCCAGGTTGTCTCTCCTTTTCAAGTTGCCTAAAGCTGGTCCCCACTGTTGTCAGGACTGGGTCTGAAGAGTGTTATTGATCACACACTGAGATACTTTGAAGGAGGGTGTGTGTGTGTGTGTGTGTGTGTGTGTCTATTCTCTCAGAAAGAGAGAGAAAAGGCAAGTCACAGCTACCACCCAGGGCTGGGGCAGGGAGAGCCATGCTCATCTGCAAATGGCACAGCACCTCCGAAAGGCACATCAGCAGCCTGGTTAGGTTCCCGTGAGGCCAAATGTGCCTGTTCCCTCCTGATGGGGCGAGAGAAGCACCCTCGGCCAAGGCTGAGGAGGTGCGCACTGTGGTCCAGGCCTGCCGGCACTGCCACTTTCCTGCCCCCTGAGGCCCAGCCCCGGGTTCAATAACAGTTCTCCCCCACAAACCCAAAAGGTTGGGGGAGGGGGACCTGATTCAGTTTTTTCACTCTTCAGTTTGATTTCAGGATATAATTGGCTTTTCAGAAGCATTTGTTCTTTTAAAACTCAGCTGTAATTTTGACTTAAAGGTTATCTTTATCGTGTCGTCCTTCTACTCCCAGCATCTAGTGATTTCAGGTGTCCCCCAAGCCCAGAACAGCCATCGGATTGCTCCCTGCTTCTGTGGATTTCCCAGCCGAAAGCAGGGGGGTTTATTCTTGGAAGGCTGCCCTGGAATCCCTTTCTCCAGCACACCCTGTCACAGCTCCTGTCCGCAGCTGGCTTGGTGGGTGGGCGGGTTCTGGTGGAGGCAGACGCAGGTCGCAAGCCCACTCCAGGCTGGGGTTCAGAGCTACAGGCGGCCTCTGACACAGCCTGTGCACCGTCATTCCCTCTGAGAGGGCCCACGCCTTGTCGTGGGGTGAAGGGTCACCCATAGCTTTCCACCCTCTAATCTGACGGCAGAACTTTATTCTCTGATGTGGCTGAACCGTTCCCTGCGGGCCTCACACCCAAGCTCTTTGACATTGGGGCATAAACGCTGTCTGGGCAGCCACTGGCCTTTTCACCCTGGCAGCCGGTCTCTGGGCTCTGCTCCCGGAAGCCTGCCTGGCTTTGCTCAGACTGTGCCCTGCCTGTCTGTGTTCCATCTCCTCTCTTGTCCCCCGCCCCCTTCGCCCCCCTGCAGCCTCTGATGCTGGATAGTCCCTAGTATCCCTTGCTGGACCTATTCAGCCTCTCTTTGCCTCAGATAAATCAGTTTTATTATTAGTTTAAATATATTTTTATTGATTTCAGAAAGGAAGGAAGAGGGAGAGAGAGATAGAAACATCAATGATGAGAGTCATTGATCGGCTGCCTTCTGCACGCCCCACACTGGGGATGGAGCCCGCAACCCAGGCATGTGCCCTGACCGGAATCAAACCACGACCTCCTGGATCATAGGTCGATGCTCAACCACTGAGCCATGCTGGCTGGGCTAAATCAGTTTTTTTTTTTTTTTTAAAAGCCAATTAACACCCTGACAAGAATTCCTCCCCAGTCATTAGTGTCCCTGATTAGGGTGTCCAAACCCAGTTACAAAGCCTCTTCCTCATGTTTCTCTAATGGGTGTTTGCAGGAGAAATGTGTCTAGTAGAAATGCATGTGGAGGATAACCTTCACCCTCCCCCAAAAGTCCTGATGATCTCCTCTCAGGGTTTTAAAAACATTGGAACCAACAACTGCATTGTTGACTGTTTGTTTCCAACCACACATCCCTTTTTCCTCCTTCAAAAGCCACCACACACACACACACACACACACACACACACACACGCCATACAGTGCTGGGTATGCCCCCCTCCCACCCCCCTGGAGGTAGGCCAGTGCTGGTGCTGTCTTATTTGTCTGAAAATTCCTCCATCATCCACCCTAACTGATGACCAATTCCCGGCCGCTCTGGGATCCACACGCTGAGAGCAGGAAACCAGGGATTCTGCGCTAGAACGAAAACAGTCCTCTTTTGGAAGTGTAACCAGCTCTGGGAAAAGAGAAAAACACGAATATTGAGCAAAGTGGACTTACTGTTTTTTTTTGCCTCAAGTAGCAGCTTACTGTCATTGATTTTAGGGTATATAATTTTGTCAGCCTTTAAACCCCAGTTTTAACAGATGAGATGACATTGAGCACAACATTTTTAAAAGTATGATAGACGTCTCCTAGGCAGCCCCCAAACCCAGTGTTCTCTCTTTCCCTTTCAAAAGCTACAATGACTCACTTCTGTGCTCAAACAGAATCACTTGTGGTCCACTCCTGGCCACCGCCCGCGGGGACAGGGCTCAGAGGCTGGGAGTTGTAGAGCAGCAGGGAGTGTCTGTCCAGGTTGGAGGTGCAAGCCCAGAGTGGACATGGAGAGTGGGGTAATCCTGGGCTGCAGGCGGTTGTTCCTAAACCTACAATACTTCCTGGTGGACTTGCTAAACCTTAGGTTAGAAGCAACCTCAGAGAACATGTGGCCAAGCACACCCGTTTTCCAGACAAAATGGCAAGCCCGTGATTACCCAGAGGTAGAGCGGAGGGCGGGAGCCTGCACTCTGGTACAGGTTGTCTGGGTTCAAGTTCAGACTCTCCCACTCTTAGCCGACGTGTGCCCTCAGCATGGCACTTATGGACCCTGTGTTCAGCTTCTTTCCTTGTAAAACGGAGATCATGGTAACAGTGCCCCCTGAGGGCTGTGGGAGTGAGTCCATACATCGAAGTGCCCAGGGCTGGGTGAGCACTGGGCACAGGGCAGAATCGATTCACTGTACAGGCCTAGCATAGAGCAGAGTGCGCATGTGGCTGCTGCTCACTGAATAGTCAGGAACAAGTAAATAAGTAGACGAGGGGGAGCGTACCCAGTCTGCAGATACAGAGATGAGGCTAGAGAAGTTATGAGACAGACAGGGTTCCAGACAGGTGAAGCGGTGACCTACACCCAGATCCTGGTCCCCATCCACCACACCACCGTCTCCCTTGGGTGATGACCACAGTAAAACTCAGTGAGCGGGGACCCTGGAGGTCACCTCGACCCTGTCCTGCTTCCCATCCACACTCCACAAGGCCAATGACCCTCCTCCATGTGGCTCACAGGAGACTGTCTGCACATTTAACCCAGCTTTCACCCGGCTCCAGCAGCAGCCCCCGCAGGGCCAGGACGAGCCACGGAAGCATCTCCCATCTCCTCGGTGACACTGAGGTAGAAACCCCCATCTGCTCATCTCCAGCTCCGCCTCCAGTTTTAGACCCGAATTGCCAGCCCGCTGCCTCCGCTCTCCTGCAAACTCCCACGGGGCTGTCACAGAAGCCTGAGGATTCCCAGATCTTTGTTCTTTGTTCTGAAGGTGATTGTTTCTGCAGGGCCCTTCTTCCAACCTCCTCCTCTCTCCTACTCCTTATTGCTATTCTGATGAAATTCTCTATCTTCAAGAACAGGGACTCCTGCTGTGCTGTCCCGCTCCACCCCCCCTCCCCCCTTCTCTCTTCTCCTCTCATCCTCGGTCCCTCCCCGCCTCCCTTCCTCCCTCTCTCTCTCTTCCCCGGCCTGCTTTTCTCTGCCAGCTCCCCTTGACGTACTCTATCCCTCTGTGCTTCAAAGGGGAGGGGGGACTCCTCGTGATAAGCCAATGCATCTTAATCGAAGCCCGACAGTCCTGACACCTCATCCTGGGACCATTCCAATCTCTGTGGTTTCACGCCGCAGCGGGCAAATTAAGGACACAGGCATCTGTTGGGAAGCATAATTGCCATTGTTCAGTTCCATTTTCCCAAGGAGCAGCTTCCTCTGACGCTATAGCGAGTGACCTTGAGCTGCCCAAGAAAACCGCTGTGTCTGTTCAAACCTTCTGGCGGCCAGAACTCCCCCAGAGGAATAACTGGTCACGGATGAACAGGATCGGGAGCAGCAGGAGTCACGTCATTCCTCCGGCAGAGAAGAGCAGTTCAGGCTCTGCTCTCTGCGATTAGGTAGCAAGTTTTCGAAAGGGAATTTCTTTCTCAGGGAGGTGAAGGTTAGCCATGTGCATTCCTGTTCTGTGATGATACCCTGGACACAGGAAGAGAGATGGCTCAGGCCTGCTCCATTCTGGCTGTTCGGTTTTTTGGCGATGAGTGTGGCTACGTTGAACCCAGGAGGCAGTGACTTAGTCACACTGAGCCCTTTAAGTACAGATTTGTATTTCTGTAGTCATTGGTTTTGCTCTTCTGTCTGCTGTCTCCCCTGTTCTCCTCTGCCTCCTCCACCCGGTTGTTTCCTTTGGGCCACTCTCTCCTTCAAGCATTGCTGCGTAATGAGTTTACCTTTCTCTCTGGAACTGTTCCCTAGGCCTGAAGGGGAGACCTCTGATACAATAACAGATGGTTGCCCCAGAAACAGTGGGATAAATGCTGCAGTTCTGAGGAGTGACCGCCAGAGGACACCCTACTAAGCTCTCTGCAGATCAGGCTCTAGTGAGAATTTTCTGGTTTTAAACAATCACGGGAAAGCAAGCACCAGGAGAGCTCACTCAGCCCAGTAGCCTCCAGGAAGGTGGAGCCCCTGCCTAAGAGAAGAGCCCAAAGTGCCAGGAGAAGGCGAGCCAGGGCCTCCTGCCCAAGGTCGAGCTGTTTGTGCACTGCATACAGTTTCTGCCTTCACCCAGGAAAGGGTCTTTTTGTAACTCAACCCTTTCTTACATACCTTTATACAGTTTGCACAAAGATACCATCTGTCTTTCGTTGGCCATTGGTGGGTTATCAGTGGCCCTGGGGCAGATGGGGGAGAGGCTTATTTAGAAGTTCAGAAGTTTGGACGATGGGTGGCTGTTTAGGATTTTCAAAAGGAGAGTGACAGGGTTGGATTTAGGTGTTTGAATGATCCCTCTGACTGCAAAGGTTTCTACGGAGCACGCCTACTCAGACCCGGGATGTAAATAGGACTCCACACTGAGAGCATCGCCCTGGCTCCTCGGGCGTGAGGCCACGGAGTCCTTTCCCACCCCCAGGACCCGGGGTTTCCTCTCGCCCACTCCCAGAATGCCCCCCTGCTCCCACCCCCCATTCGTTCACATGCTAAGCTCTTTACAGGGCATGGCAGTTCATCTGTACAGCTACACTTACACAGAAAGGATCAGAGGGCCAGAGAGCTTAAGTAATGTGCCTGTGGCCACACAGCCGCAACGGCGAATTTGAAACCAAGTATTTTTTTTTATTCCAAAGCCTGCACTGTACTCAATTGCCTCCAGGACAAAGCCAGACTCTCCTAGGGTTCCTATGTGATAAAACCCACATGGGGAATCGGAAGCACTCAATTTCCTCCTCAATTTTTCAGGCCACGGAAAGCTATGAATGAATCAAAGTTACGTTACTAGACAGAACAGGACTCAAACTGGCTTAAGCCAGGAACTTAAACAGCTTACATAACTAAAAAGCCTGATTTTGAGCCCATGGGTCACTCTCACTCCATCTCAGCTTTGCTTTCTCTCTGTGTGGCTTCATTCTAAGGTGACCACAAGGACAGACACGAGCAACGCCCGCTATATCTTACCTATCTTTTCTCAGCTGGAAAAATGCCTCACACTGGATTCAGAGAGAGAGTTCCGGCCAGGGACCTCGTTGACCAGGTCTGGGCCCTGTGCCAGCCCATAGAGGGGGGATGCAGTCAGCCCAAGTTCATCACATGATCTGAGAGTGGGAAAGCAGCACCCCTAAAAGGTAACCGAGATGCTGTTTCTAAAGGAAGAACTGGATAGTAGGCCGAGCAAACAGGTTTTGAGAGCCCCATAGAATCTTCGAATCTCTGCTATTTAGACCTGGTAAGATTACACTGGCTTCACTTTTACTATAAACTTCTAGTCCCTTCCAAATACAGTGATAATTTGAGACCCTACTTAACGAGGATTGCCAGCAAAGAATGTTTGAAATTCTCCTTTTGGTTTCATGTGCTTTAACTAAGAAACAAATTCATTTCATGGGAAATATTAAATAACATTTTTAAATAGTTGGAAATTTAATAAGCAAGTAACAAACATGAAAGATGAGAAGATGATGTAGTTTAACAAAGATCTGAGGTCAAAGAGAATGAGCAAAGTTGAAGGATAGAAAGGAAAAGAAAATCCTTTTGGAAAATTGAGATGTCAGAGAAGGAAGAACTAGTCAATGATGGATGTTTCAAAAAAGCAGAAATCCATCAACTTAATCAAGATCTCTATGTTAAAGTTGACAAGCTAGTGAGTATGCTGCTTTTTCCAACATGACAGGTGATAGGATAAGCCAAGCAAGAATGGAAAAGATTTTACTGGCTAACTGGTTCCTCCATCACCATGGCAACATCACAAGGGGAAGAGAGTGATGGTGACAACATCATAAATCTAATTATTTTCTCCACCTCCATTATTTTCCGTGTTCAGAGTGACGATAGTAAATTTTTTTCATTTACTTTATTTCACATAGATTTTTCCTACTTTAAAGTTGGTGGAAACTGTAGGTGTTATTCTGTTTAGTATTTGATTCAGAGATAATACATACATTATTCAGAGAAAAATTTTAAATGGTGTGAGAGAAAAATATTTTTTCCATGATTAACAGCACTGTATCATTTGGGAGTAATTCCATCTAACTGTACAGGAAACATGGGCTCAGATTTGTCTGCTACTGTCCACCATAAAAGATGAACATTGCAAGTGCAGCTAGTATCTTAATATCTGATGATTTAAAAAATTTTAGGATAATAAAATAGGTGGTCATATTAATTCAATCATAATGATCATTATCTTTGAAATCATCAAAATAGCGACTGTTTGAAGTGCTTCCTGTGTGCCAGACACCATATCAAATGCTTCTTACGTCCCATTGCATTATACGAAACACTGAGGCTTAGAGAGCTCAAGGGATGAACCTACGAAGCCGAAAAACCAAGATTCACACATGAGGCTCGTTACCCTGGTTAGCACCCCATATTCCTGGAGGCAAACCATAGACTAAATGCATATTGGGACCAATTAGCCTCCCAATATCCTAAGGCCAAGAGTTCATTCCTGTCCTTTGCCACTGAAGCAATTATTCCAAAAGAGAACTGAGCAAGAGCATGTTTTCGGCTACCAAAAGCCCAGCTCACGATGTGCACAGATGATAATCTGAGCAGCATCTTCCTTATAGGTGAGGCCTAATATATGATTATTTTATATTCACCAAATTATATTGTCTGGGAATTTAATGTATTGACTGCCCCTTCTGTGCAAGGTACGAAGCCTATCACTTCAGGGACAATAAGTATGAGTTAAGATGGAGCCATCGTTTCAAAGAGCTTATAACATGGAATAGGGGTGGAAAAAGTCCAGATGAGTGCTCTATGAGTAAAATCAGCCATAATGAGAAGAACACCATAAAAGAGCGTTACTCCAAGTGTTACAGGAGGAGAGGGAGAGGGAGAGGGAGAGGGAGGGAGAGAGGGAGAGAGGAACCCCATCCATTCGTGGAAAGGCTTCACAAAGAATTTGGGATTTGATGTGGTCCTTGTAGGTTTAACAGGATGTCAGCATGTACAAAGGAATGGACAAGAGGATGCATCAGACAGAAAGAACAGCATAATAAAAGGCAAGCAACCATGAGTGTGTGCTCTGGCACACACACTCATAATGAGGTATCGTGGTCTGACTGGAGATAAATGTGTGTATGGGGAGCAATGAAAGGCAAGGCTAGAAACATAGGTTTCAGATATCATGCCCGACCTTCATGGCCAAACCAAAAACTTGGGCTTGGTTTGCCGGCAATGAGGAAGACATGCAGACTATCCAGCAGGGAGTGATTGTACTGGATCAAAAATCAGTTCTATTGGAATTGATGCGATCAGGTTGTTCTGAGAATTAATAAGGCATTGAGGACAGTGCTTCTCAAACTTTAACATGCTTAAGAATCACCTGGAGAACTTATTAAAATGCAGATTTGTATTCAGTTGTGAGACGGAACCCGAGATTCTGCATTTGTAACAAGGGACCAATGACGAATACTTCTAAACTAGAACTCAGAAACATTAAGTCTACATAAAATGATTTATTGGACATTCTTAAGCATTTTGCCATCAGTTGTTATTTCCAATTTTCTACCCACTTTTTCATTATTTTGCATTTTCAACTGCAAATGCAAATTTCTACCTGCATCTCATCCTGCCACCCCCCCCGCCCATTTTTAACTCTTTAAATACAATCTTGAAGAATAAGCAGCAGCAAGCAGATGAAATGAGGTCATGTAAGCCATTTTTGCTATGTTGAAAGGAAGTAGGAAACGTGGATGTATAAATAGAGGTGTAGAACACAAGTTCACAGAAATGTATTCTCTCACTGTGTAAGGATGAGCTCACATTTAGAACGCAGGGCTCAAAGCTGATTGCCTCCGTGAGAAGAGGGATGCTGGTTACACTGAGGACAACTTGAGAAATGTAGGTCTTTCTGTCACTTGCTGTGGACCAGATGCTGGGGCATCGGCCTCTGGAGCAAATTAAACGGTAGATATTTAACAGCAACCTAATTCTTAACGGCTGAAATAGGAAGCCCAGCAAAGGACTTAAACTAGGTCAAGGAGGAAACTCTGATAAACCTCCTGAAATGGCTGACTTTTCAAAACATTATTCTTTAGAGCAGTCATTTTCAAGAGGATAGCATGTTTCCCAAGTGGTATCCTTCCTGACGCCCAAACAAGATATGTAGGAAGCCATGCAAGGAGAAATATAAGAACAAAACCCAAGTCTGCCATGCACACCTGGCCTCGGCACTGCCCAACCTTCCGTCCCTGCCTTTCCCGTGTTTTGCTGCCTCCTGGCCACATGGTGCAATGAAGGTGGGAACAAACTGACCTGGAATGAGAAACACCCGTAAAGACACAGATTACTTCACAGTTTGAGGTCATTATAATTTAATCCCGTTTAGGTGGACTGTTGGACTAAACAGATGGTGACAGTGTCCATGCATAAGCTCATGTGTCAGTCTCTTGTCCTATGTCCACTCACACACCAAGGAAGAGATTAGCTAAATGTAACCAGCAATCTAAAGCAAGATTAGAGGAGGTCTCACTAACATTTTTCAAAATCCCATTGGCATTCTCTCACTTGAAATTGTGTTCCTTTGTAAGTAAAGAAATTAAATCTTGCCTCCCTTTCCCTCCCCACCTCCCCGAATATTTCCTTCAAGGAAGCTTAATGAATCACTAAAAGAAAATGTCATAAAGTGAATGAACAATCATTCTTATGTCACATTAAAACATATGGGACAAGACTTGTCCAAACCATGGGCATTTTCATTGAAAACTGTATTTATGGCAGTCATTGTGCAAGACTCTCAGTCCCTTTGAGAAAAACTGCCCCACTGAAGAAAGGAGCCCTGAGCAGCAATTCCAGAAGGACTGGCAATGTTCAGGCCACATGACTGACTGGCATAGACATTACCAATCCCCAGATTGGCCCGGGACCTGTGATGTGGTCTTGCACAAAAACCTGTGAAAAGAGAGATGATAATAATTAGATGGCCGGCCAGACCTTCCTTAAGATATGGAATTGGAAAATGTGGAGAGAATCAGCAGTGGGGAAAAAGCAAGAAGACACAAGGATAAACAGAAACTGAGAATAGCAGAACCATAGGAAAGTCAGAGTACATAATGAAGAAACCTTGCAAGCTGCTGCTGAGGTGCCTGGAGGTGTGTGTGGGGGGGATCCAAACAGCTATCCTGACCCCTCCTATGAGGCTCAGTGTTAGCAGTCTTCCTGTTCTCTTTGTGGAGCCTGATGATTCAACTCTTCCTGAGTTTCCATAAGATCCAGCTAGCTATTGGCTGAGATTCCCACTGGCAAAACTTGAAACTCCATTCCCAATCCATATTAATAAAAGAGGACAAAATGCTTAACTAACTAGAAGAAAGGAAGAAAAAGGAGAGAAGAAAAAAAAGAGATAAGAATGAAGACCCTGAAAGAAAAATTCAAGTAGTTTCAAGAAATTGTTTGTGAGTAGATGTTCTATCAATATCTCTATCAGGCAAGACCCTTGCATTCCAGAGCCCCCTCACTAAAAAGAATGATCATTTATTGAAAACAAAGAATAAAAGGGTAAATTTATGTTACTTAAAAAAAATCATTCCAGATTATTTTTATTATATTTTGAATAAATTTCAAAGTACCTTAAAAAACCCCACAACTTTCTTTATTTGGCTTTCTCAGTCTCCTTTTTTGAACTCACAGATCAATTTTATTCCATTTTGCCATGTCCTGTCATCCAGAGAAAAGGAAGGCTCTCTAAGATAAAATAAACCATTACATTCCCACCCTGTTATAATTCTGAAAAACAGAAAAAAACACACCCCAAAACAACCCACATTCATTTAGTTTCATGACTCAATCTTCTTTCCCACTCAATTCATTTCCCAACTGGGAGCTCAGGGCAGATTTTTTTTTACCAGGACCTCAGAGGCATGATTGTAGTGAGAACAGGAAGAAAAGATAGGAAGTTCTCTCAAACCCCAGGGTTATTCCTAGTTCAAAGGAAAAAAATTCTTTACAAAATTCCTTTTCTTTTTTGTCACTTCATGACAGCACCACCTTCTATTCAAAGCCATTAATGTCATTATCTGAATGCAGCCTGAATCACTGGTGAGCCCTGTCATTGAAATCTCTCTAGTCGGTTGTCATGAGGAGAGGATCCTCAATAAGTCTGAACAACAATTGTCTCTGGCTACTGTGATTGTAGAGATCAGATCGCCATGGTAACATGAACAGGGCAAAGAGCAGTGTTTTTGTTCCCTCATGGGTGATGCTAGAGAAAAGGCCTTGAGTTCTCAAACTCAGCCTCTTCCATATCCTGTGAGGCTGGAAGTCACCCTCACCTTCCTTGTACCTAGACTGAATTCCATGTACCATAAAATACTATATATAAAATAGATATGTCAGTGAGTCACCAGCTACTCATCTGAACATTCCTAAAACACTATCTAGATAGGCCTAAAATGGAGCCCTCTAAGAATTGGAAAGGAGGAATCTAGGAATTGGAAATCATTTTTCCAAAAGCCAATATTTCAATTCCCTGAATAAATAAAAGATAGCAAGACCTTAGGTTTTGTGTGATATAGCATCCTGTTCTTAAGACTTCTCAAGATTTTAAAAAATTATTATCAAATTCCAAAGACTAATAGAGTTTGTTATCAATAAAGAATGGACTGTGGATTGGTGGAAGAGAATAGTGCCTACCTCTTGCGGTGAAATATGAAAAAAACATGGTTTACTTCCTTCATAAGTGTTATGTCTTCTCCTTTGCCTCAGAGAAAGCAAAATTTCCTAAATTGGCAAATCTAACTCAAAAGAGATAAGTTCCTCTTATTCGACCTTCTAGCTTGGTATGAGACAGTATGGTATTGTGTTAACACCTAGCTGTGTAACCATGGTCAAGTTAATAACTTATTAAGTCAGGAGGACAGGATAACTGGTTAAGTTACTAATCTCTCTAGACAGGATAACTCAGTTGTAACTACAATATAATCACTAACTCATAATGTGAGCATGAGCAATCAATCATCACAACTCATTTTCCCCAATTGTCAAATTAAGGGAACACCCTTGCTTCCCTATTTACCTTAAAGCCATACTTCCAATCATTTTATTCCTCAGGGTGATAACTGTAGACAACAATCAGACCTTGGATATACTATGACAAGACAGTACGGCTCACTAAAGGGTTAAGCGAGTTAGACTACCAGTTATGCTCAATCCCCCCAAGTGCCATTAACTCCTTCTCTTGCTGATACCAGATTTACCAGTGTGGTAGGAGCTTCTAAGATGGTCCCCAGTGATTTCACACCTACTGGTATTCACACCTTTGCATAATTCTCTCCCCTTAGGTGTGGGCTGAACCTAGTGACTCTTTTCCAACAACTAGAATACAGAAAACATGGTGGTATATCACTTCTGAGACTACTAAAAGGCTAGCATTGTCTTGCTCACTCCCTCATTTACTCACTTTGATAGAGCCAGCTGTCCTGTTGCTAATTGTCCTGTGCAGAGGTCCATATGGAAATGAACTGAGCGAGGCCTCTAGCCAATAGCCAGCAAAGAATTGAGAACCTCAAAGTCCACAAGGAACTGAATCCTGACAACCAAGTGAGTAAGCTTGAAAGTGAGTCCTTCTGCTCTTTTACGGAACCTTCAGATGAGACAACAGCTCTGCACAACACTTTGCAGCCTTGTGACAGACCTTATGGCAGATGCGCCTACCTAAGCAATGCACAGATTCTGATCCACAGAAACTGGGATTATAAATGGGCACTGTTTTAAGCCACCAAGTGTTGGGATAATTTGTCATATGCAGCAATAGATAACTAATAAACCTAATAGTCAGATCATGACAGAGAGTATTTGCACTGAAGTGATATTTTTCAAATGTCCATGTCTCAATCCACTCTAATGGTCACGACTCAATTTAGTGAGCTAGTGAGCCTCAGTCAGCATTTTTTAATGAAATGGAATGGAATAGAATAAAAAATAAATCAGACCTCACGGGTGTTAAAGAGAAATGTTATCTTACGAAATTTTTATTTCACAAATATTTTTCAACACTCAATCATGATGTAAAATGTATTTCTTAATATGAGCTGGGACAAAAATGTTTGAAAGATACAACCCTGAAGGGCAATTGTAAAAATCAAATGAGAAAATAAATTGAACTCTTACTATAGCCTGAATGTTACTGTCTCCCCAAATTCACATCGAAACCCTAAAGCTCAACATAAGGGTGGTAGAAGATCATGAGGTGGAATGGGGTTACTAATCTAACAAAAGAGACTCTGTAGTCCCTTCTACCATGTGACGATACAACAAGAATTCTGTGACCTGGAACAGTGGTCGCCAACCTTTCGGACCTCAAGGACCACCAGTTGGCGACTGCTGACCTGGAAGACAACCCTCACCTGACAGTGCTGGTGCCATAATCTTGGACTTCCAGTCTCCAGAACTATGAGAAATAAATTTTTGTTGTTTATAAGCCTCTCCGTCTGTGGTATCCTATATAATAAAAGGCTAATATGCAAATTGTCCACTCGGGAGTTCGACCACCTGCTATGACATGCGCTGACCACCAGGAGGTGGTGCAGGACAGCAGCCGGCAGCCGGGGGAAGGAAGGCCTGGCCAGCAGCCAGAAGGCCCTGATCGCTGGCCAGGCCTGGGGACCCTACCTGTGCACGAATTTTGTGCACCAGGCCTCTATTTTTGTTATAGCAGCCAAAATGGATTAAGAGAGTCTCTTTCCCTCTACATGGCCGAGTTCAACAAAATGTTAAGGCTTGGTTCAAGTCTTAACTCTCTAAAGCAGTGGTTCTCAACCTTCTGGCCCTTTAAATACAGTTCCTCATGTTGTGACCCAACCATAAAATTATTTTCGTTGCTACTTCATAACTGTAATGTTGCTACTGTTATGAATCGTAATGTAAATATCTGATATGCAGGATGGTCTTAGGTGACCCCTGTGAAAGGGTCATTCGACCGCCAAAAGGGTCGTGACCCACAGGTTGAGAACCGCTGCTCTAAAGCCTCCCTTGACCATTCCAACCCACTGACTTTCTCTACCTCCTCTTGGAATATAAGGACTATAAGAATCCAGTGTCAATGAAAATTAGTTATATTAATTTGAGGACTTATTGCTGAGCATAGGGTAGTTCCCCTAAAATAGACGGCAAGGTTCCTGAGAGGAAGGGCTGTGATTTCACGTCTCTGTATCCTCCATTGGATGTAGTGTGGTAGGAATAAAACATAGAGAAGAGGCTTTTGGTGATAGAGGTTTGTTATGAAGGAGCAGAGGAATGCAGACTAGCCATACAATTGTCTCCTTGTGATGGGCTAGAAAGTGTCCTCCTCCCCCAGTGATGTCCATATTTTAATCCCTGGAACCTGTGAATGTTACTCTGTATGTAAACAAGAGCTTTCCATCTGAGATTAAGCTAAGGATCCTGAGATGAGGAGATTATCCTGGTTTATCATGGTGAGACTTAAACCCAATCACATGCATCCTTATAAATGGGAGGCAGCGAGAAATAGGGCACAGACAGAAGAGGAGAAGGCACTATACCCACAGAGGCAGAGATAGGAGTAATGCAGTCAGCGAGTACTGTATACTAACTACCTGAGTTTGAACTCTGGGTTCCCTTAGCCTGTCACATGGCATAGGCAGTCTAGTAAGTCTCAATCAGGCTGCAAAAACAAACATGACCATCAGTACAGCAGCAGTGGGATGATACTCAACTGACAGAATGCCTTTAAAAAGCATTACATAAAGGTGGCAACATGTTCTCACAGGCCTGTGGAAGGACCTCTCTACGGCAGGTGAAGTCTACTAACAGGAAAGCAGCATCTGCGGGAGTTTGTGTACATTGGGATCCTTGTTTGGGCCCCAGATAAAAGGCATGATCCGAACATGGTCTATGGAAGTGGGTTGCTTTGTTTGTTCTTCAGGCAGATTGGGGTGGAGGGGGGGGTGGGGAGGCGGAGAAAAGTATCAGAAGAGGCGTGAACTCTGCTTTTCATGTGGGGAAACATGTGACTTGTAAAGCCTAGATTTTGATCACTTAAATCCAACACTTGTGAGCACGTCCTTGAAACTTAGAAAACACCTTGTGATTTTCAAACAGTTCTGAGACCTGCTAGACTGCTGCATTTGTTGAAGTCAGCTTGGTGCAAGGTCCTGGGCAGAGCCCGGGAACAGTGAAGAATGAAAACCATGACCGTAGTGGGGCTAGCCAGTGTCAGCAACCCCAGTCCACAACACCATCATCTCTGCGCTTACCCGGTATTTTCCAAACAGATTCTTAGACGTCACTGACTGGTTAAGATAGATGAGTGGAAGAGAGGGACAGACAAAGAAACAGAGATTGAGACAGACAGAGTCACAGAAAATGACTGAAATCGCATTGCAGACTCTTTTTATTAGATTTAAAAACAAAATATTTAAAAAATTATCCACTACAACCACAATTTAAAAAATAAAAACCATTTGACTATCAAAACAAAAAGAAAGCACCTGATGTCAGAATAAAGGGTAGTCCTTTAAGTTGACTAGATGTAGTTTTAGGAAAAATTCCTAACCTTATGCTTACTTTTCCCATGTTACTTCCAATCAGTGCTGTGGCTCTGACAGGCACAGTTGGAAACTTCAGCTCCTTTAAGTGACCCCAGTCACTGCTTTTAAGAGGCTCCCTCCTTCCTATATAAATTGAAATGAGCTGGGCTCCTTTTGGCCCAACACAAATCAAGAAAAAAATTAAACATCTGCCACAAATCAAAGATATCTAAAGGTCATGAAAACTTTTAAATCAACCACTCCCAACTCTAGTTTCTTTCTTTTTTCTTTTTACTATCCTAGGAATTTTTCATTATCTCAATAGCTGCTAGGAAAATGTCAATAACCTACAACAAATTAAAGTTTAACTTTTGTTTTAGGTGTTTGTATCATTTAACACTTAAAAAAATAAAGATGACGCTCAACATTTATTGAGTGCTTGACTACATGTCAGATGTTGTGCCAATGACTTAGGGTTACACATATAAATTTTCCCATTTAAAAATATTATGTACAATAAAACTTAAGACATTTTTACTTTGAATTCTATAAGTTTTGACAAATACACAAGTTGTGTAACCATCACCACCACCACAATAAAGATATAGAACAGTTTAATCAAATAGAACAAATTTCCATCATCCCTCTGTAGTCAAGCCCTACCCCTACCCCCAGCTGGAAACCACTGATCAGTTTTTTGTCCCTAGAGTTCTGCTTTTTCCAGAGTGTCCATATAATCTTCTCCAGATTTCCATATAAATAGAATCAGTAGTATGTAGCCTTTGAGTCTGGTTTCTTGCACTTAGCATAGTGCAGCTGACATTCTTGTTGCACCTAATTAATAGTTCCTCCTCCTTTTTTTTTTTTTTTGTTTGTTTGTTTGTTAACCTTCTTCTAAGAATATTTTTCCATTGATTTTTAGAGAGAGTGGAAGGGAGGGGGAGAGACAGAGAGAGAAACATCGACTGGAGAAATACATGGATTGCTTGCCTCCCACACATGCCATAACTGGGGCTGGGATCAAGCCTGCAACCAAGGTATGTGCCCTTGACGGGAATCAAACCCAGGACCTGACGCTCTATCCACTGAGCCAAACTGGCTAGGGCAAGAGTTCTTTCTTTTTTACTGCCTAATACAACAGTTTGTGTTTATCCATTCATCAGTGGAGGCATAGTTGGGTTGTTTTTATTTGGGGGTAGAGAGACTAAAATAAAGCTGCTATAAACATTCACATACTTTTTTGTATGAATAAATTTTCACTTCTATTGGGTAAATATCTAGTAGTGGAACATCTGAGTCTTAAGGTAAGTGTTTTTTGAAACCATTAGAAGGAGATCTGAGTTTGGATTTTGAGACTCCTGAATTTGATCTTGTCAAGTAACTTTTGGACTTTACCTTTTATCCAAGAATTTGACAATATGTTAGGATTTGTAATCAAATTCAAGGAGTCTCCACTTTAGTGTTGATTTATGCATTTTATATTAATATTTCCATTTGCTTTCTCAGCAAATCATCAGAGGCTAACTAGACAAAATAAATTGCTGCAAAGAAAAGGATCAGATCATAAGTGTTCAAAATATTGCCCAAGAATCTGAAATTAATATAATAAAACACCACAGTAAAAAAATAAAAGGCAGTTTCTGACATGGGACTTTATGTATGATGGTGCCCTTACCCCAGCAACAGGAACCTCAAATGGGAAACCACCCGACTGGCTGGTGACAGAGGTACACTGGCTTTTGCCAAGTGCTGCCTCCGTGTGGGGCCTGGACTTTCACAGACACCTTCTCTTCATATGTCCTCAACCTTGAAAATCACCTTTGCTCTCATAAACAAGAGAATCCCTTTGCTGCTTTGCTCCTCTTGCAACAAGAAAGGACTCCAATTAGTGCATCTAAGTGCTGTGATTAGACAACATGGATTATAAAACCTAAAACATTTGCCATTCTGTCTGCCAAACCAGAATTAGTTACTTCCATGAGTCACAATAACAGCTTTTAATGTATGAGTTTGCCAGTAAAGAAAAACATAATAGGGTAATATTATTCTCTACATTTTTACTTATTTATCTGCAGTCTGATTGTTTGGGGGCCAGTTATGTTTCATCTTGAACCATACCCAGAAGTATCTGTCACTAAAGGAGACTTTGGGGGAAAAAACATTTTCTCTTCCTTTTACCTGAAGTCCTTCCTCTAAGGTCTACTTTCTTCAAGAAGACTATTGTTCACGTTGGATCCTCTGGCTAGGGTGGCCCTATAATTAATTGTCAGATCGGGACATTGGACATGAAAGGAGGGCAATGGGTGTAAACCAAGACTTCCAGGCAAACCTGGTCCCCATATGCATGACATTGCTTTGATGACCTTGCTGTGTTTATGGCTTGCTTTATGAGCATCATGCATTATTAATTATCCTTTCAAGTATAAATTCTAAATCAAGTTGTTCTGGTTGAAAATAACTGAAACACCTTAAACTAGCTTAAGCCAAAAAATCAGAGGGGGAAGGAGATTTGTTTTACGGCTGTGGACAAGCCCATGAAACCCAAGAGAGAGAGCACAACAGAGCCCACGAGATCCCCGTGAGGCCAGCGACCAGGACGGGGCTGGGAACCAAGTATGTGCATTGGGCTGTGGTCTGAATATTCTCTCATCTACCTCTCTCTGCACATCTACTTGAGTCTTTTCTTTCTCTGAGCCCACAAGTAAGATAATGTGTGGCAAACTATAGGGTGCAAAACTCCTGGGCTCAGAATAATGCCGCCTAGGAGGTACCTCCATACTGGCTGCTTGGTGTCCTAACTGTTCAGCTCTTCATACTCAGCTATGAAGGAGACTTGAGCTTTTATTATTTGCTGATTTATTTTTATTTATTTTTTAATCCTCACCCCAGGACATTTCCATTGATTTCTAGAAAGAGAGGATGGAAGAGAGAGAGAGAGAGAAACATTGATGTGAGAGAGAAACATTGAT
Organism: Myotis yumanensis; assembly: GCF_028538775.1. Lineage (NCBI taxonomy): Eukaryota > Metazoa > Chordata > Mammalia > Chiroptera > Vespertilionidae > Myotis > Myotis yumanensis. The sequence continues at coordinate 29,467,092 of NW_027223755.1, forward strand.
AGGTTGCCACCCGTATGTGCCCAAACCAGGAATTGAACCCGCAACCCAAGTATGTGCCCTGACCTGGAATCAAAACCATAACGTTTTGGTGTACAGGACGATACTCCAACCAACTCAGCCACCTGGCCAGGGCTTGCTGATTTATTTTTAAATAGTTGCTTAACTGCATTTCTTTTTCCCAAGGGGACATTTGGAAATGTGTACGGGGGGAAAGGACTTGCTGGCAGTTGGTGTGGGGGAGGGGCAGCCAGGCTACTCATTCCTTACTGCCCTGTATAGCAAACTGCCCAAGTCCAACTCAGTTTCTCCCCTTCCCTTCTATATCCTCCCAAATTCCAATAGTGCTCCCATTGAGAGATGCTAGAAAAACATAGTCTGCTGCCTGCTGGAGCCTGGATGGTGGGGCTTGACATAAGAAATTGTAGGTCGCTGGACTGAGACAAAGCACAGCACTCTAGTGTTCAGATTCTGTCAGCAGGCTGTGATGTCAGAGAAGTACCTTCAGTGGTCCTAGGTGGAAAGATAAAAACTGTAGTAGAAGAGACTTTTGTTGTTATGTGCCCTTACAAACCAGCTAAATGTCACTAAGAAACATTTGTGGTTGTAGCTATACTAAATGTGGGCCACTGTAACAAAACCTTGAGTAATGGCACTGAGATTGATGTCACCCTCACACCCTCTGGACACTCTGACCTTCTTCAGAAAGCAGACGTTACAATCCCCCAGATTAAAGTGAGTGTCCTGTGTGTGCTGACAAGGCACCGGCTGTTAAAAATAGTCTATTTTAGTCTCTGGGATATTTCAATCAATCTTATCAAAGCATTTTTAAACATCAGAGGCTTCTATCACCTGGTTTGCATCAGCTCCCAATCTGCTGTTTCCCTAACTTTAGGGGACGTTTGGTCTTATAAACCATAAAAATTTTTAAAAATATATTTTTATTGATTTCAGAGAGAAAGAGAGAGGGAGAGATAGAAAATGTCCATGATGAGAGAGAATCATTGGTCGGCTGCTTCCTGCACACCCCACACTGGGGATGGAGCCTGTAAACCAGGCATGTGTCCTTCACCAGAATCAAACCGGGGACCCTTCATTCTGCAGGCCGACGTTCTATCCACTGAGCCAAACTGGCTAGGGCTAAACTGTAAGGCTTTGACCCTTAGAATCTAAACTAAGTTGAACTGGTTTGATTAGGAAGTCTGCAATTACTTCCAAGATGGGATTTTTGGCTTTTCATGTCATAAATTTTAGAGCAGTGAGCTACTAAGCTAGGGCCCTGATGGGAGCTTGGAGCCTCAGCAGTGGTGCTCTCCCCACCTCCAGGCACACTGCTGGCCTTCCTCCTGTGACGTCACTGGGCCCACCACATGGTTATGGATGGAAACTTGGCTCCCTGCCCTGAGCAGATCCCTTAGGGATGATTTCAAACTGCTCATATCTTGCTTCAGGAGACAGGGAGGTTTACATTGACATCTTTTGACGTTATCTAATAGCTTTCTTGAATGACGGAGGAAAAAGAAATCCTGAGGTATAAAAATAAAACTCGTCAGCATCATCCACTTCACAGCGGAATAGTCTCTTTTCCCCTCTTCATTATTAATGAAATCTAAAGAGAGTCTGAAGTTTCAATCCAGTAAGCACCAAGGGTAAATGTGTAAACCATCTTTGTCTATGGACTCAGGCTGACATCTGCCATGGCAGGCAGCTCCGTGTGTCAGCATCTGGCCTACATCTGGCCTGAGACCCAGGCCTGACATGGAAGGATAGCAGCTCGTTGGCACATCCTCCTGGCAGAATTCAGTTAAGAACCACAGACAGATGTGCACAGCCATAGAATTTTCTGGAATGTAATTGTTGGTGTCTTTCTCTTCTCAACCTGATAAGCACTTTTATTAACACTGAATTAAACTACTTTTATATTTATCCCATGAACTCATGTCCTTCGGACAGCAATTGTAGTCATTGCTATCATTCAGTTCATTGGAAAATTGAGATGTTTTGGCCTGTTTTAAGACATGAGTGTTGAGAAGAAAGACAATGTAGGTATTCAAATTTATTTCAGCTGAAGTCATGCCTTGTTTTTAGCTCTCCTATCTTTTTCTCTGAGTCAGACATCAAGACATCAGTACATTTTTAATTGCCTTAGTTAAAAATGCCTAATATGAAGTGAATGGTACATGAAATGTGTCAAGCCCATAAATGGAAACTGGTGGTCCTGCTCAACTGGCTTCTGATGTAGTAGTTAGAACTAGAATCAAAGCTGGACTATGAAACGTAAACACGTACTTTATATGCATAAATCCATTGTTGCAGACATGTCATTCCTATTTAGAAGATTCCCTGGTCCCTCCTCAGTGGGTCATGTCTTTCCTGCAGGTTGAGCCTCCCATAGTGTCCTCTCTGCACCTTCTCCTGATCAGAAGTCAGTGAATGACTTGCTGGTGGAGGGGTACAACCTAGCTAAATAATAGAGTTTCTCTGAGTAAAGCTGGAAGGTCTCAAGGAGATGTTTATTCACCAGCCTGACATATTTAGCACCAGTGAGCTAACTGATGCAGAGACTTAACTTGCTCCATATATGACCATCTCATTCTCACTTTCAGAGCTGACCATGCTTCTTTAATAGTATCTAAAAATTGGCCAGCTAGATTGTTTTGAATCAAGGCAGTACAATTTAGGGGATCATAATCTAGGCGATGTTCATAGGTATTTCTTAAAAAACATCTTACATATGCTGTAAAGAGAACCATTTGGGTAATTTTACTGGTTCCAAAATACAATAAAAGGAAGGTGTACTAGGAGTAAAAAGTTTTTATTTTTGATCATTACTCTCTTTGCTCTGTGTCTTTCAAGTTACTAGTCTTCCCAGCATGGGTCTGGTGATATAATCAGTGGTTAGATTTGCACCAATCAGCCTTAGGGTATGGTGGCCCCGCCACAGTACTCTAAGCAAAGACATCGTGTGGGTGGGCACACTGCACGGCCACCTGGAAGCCAGGCAGTAGATCAAGGGTAGCTTTGGCTATGTGTCTGGAGCAGTGCCCAGGAGACCTCTGCTGTGGTTCCAGCAACCTGGGGAGATCTGAAGCTTCAACTGCTTCTATGCTTTAAGAACTACTAGTCCAGTGCTTCCCTCAGCTGCCAGTCCTTTCCTTGCTTACCAGCCCATTTGGATGTAAAAAGTGTTAGCTAGTCACCTCAATATTAACTTCACTAGTTGATATTGAGGTGACTTCACCAATATCACCAGTTCACCTCAATTATCAACTTCTTTTAGAAAAGCCATTCTTAGGTACATGAAGAAGGCTGGAAGGTATAGATGCTAGTACAAATCAATACTTTAGAATAAGATCCTGCTTAGGTATCTTGTCACTGAGACAGGAATAACAAACTTCAACTGAGTTAGGATGAATGGAAAATTGCACAAGATAACCACATCAAATAGGAAGAACCACAAGCAAATCCGCATTTCTTTGCCCTCATATATAACCTTTTACCCAACTCCATCCTCTCACTGGAGTGCCTAGCTCCCTGACCTTGCCAGTCAAGTATGAACTCAAGAGTATTTAAGAGAAAGACTCAGTTTATTGGGTATAGACCAAGCATGTCAAACTCAAGGCCTGCAGGCCGCATGCGGCCCACAATGAACATATTTGTGGCCCAGCCAATATAACGGTATCTAAGAAACATTTTAATAAAAATTTCATATCTTATTTTTTACAATATCCTGTTGTACATAATTATTAATAACGAACTACAACTTTCGCTAATGACTGATTACTATAATTGTGTTGCATTCATTTCCCTTACGCGCCTTAAGCGCAGGTGTCCATTTCTCTCCACTAATACTAGCAGCGAATATTTTAGTTGCCATGTCATTAGTCTTGTACTGACTTGTTTGGTGTGCGCGACAGGAAATATTTCACTTTCAGAGAACAAGAAAAATAGGTTTATTTGCATTACGCTTATTGATTTCTGCAGTTATTCAGTGTCTGGTAAGTTAATGTTCAAGAAAAAATATTAATTTTTATTAAAATGTTCTATTATTTCATGTTAACGATTACTCATTTATTTCAGCCCTTTGTATTCAGCTTGTCTCTATGGAAATAAACCTACCTTTCTATGAAAATTGAAGCTTTTGTTTTTTTTGTGGCCCACATAAGCTTAAACCTTGTTTATTTTGCCCGTGTTAACCTTTGAGTTTGACATGCCTGGGTATAGACTCTCAATTTTGTGCCGAGCCTTCACAACATTGAGGGGAGTTATTGACCTGGTGGCACTGCATGTTCATGACTATGATCTTCTCTTTCATCACACCCACCTGCTCAACTTCCCCAACTTCCCCCCTCCTCCCCACACCCAGCCCACTCCTCTATCTCAAAGTGGTAGATTAGAACCATGGATGCTGAGGATTTACAAACTCATTGCAGGATGCGTAGTTGTGGAATAGTCTTGAACTCTGAAGTAAATTTGGCTTCTAATTGGTACGGAAGAAAAAAGTCACTGAGAGGATTTACATACTTTGTTGGCACTTTAACAAGGAGCTAAAGCATGGCTTTCTAGTGATTCATTTATAGAATTTCATTCTAGATGAAATTAAATACAATGAAAATAGGATATATTGGGAGACAATGATCCATGGTCACAGCCTCGCCTGCTAACTTTGTACCTGCAGCTACAGCTAACACCAATTTGGACTTCTAGAGGCATGGAGCCCAGCCTGGTGCTCGGAGTCAGCCTTGTACCTTGGGTGAGAGGAGCTAAGGAGTTAGGGCCCTTAATCAGAAACTTCCAAAAAGGGATGAGCCATCACCAGGCACGACAGCTGGCCCAGGAGGTGATGGGCCATCCCTTCTCCACCAAAGTCTCCATTTGCTCCCCATTTTTACCCTGCCCCCCTGCCTGTTATAGTGTCTGAAATTCAAAAATTAAAGATTCACTTTTTAGTGAATTGAGGAATAAATGATTTTAAGATTTCGTTGGGAGTGTAAGACAAACCAAAATTATTACTGGTTAAATATTTCCCCCACCAGCCTTCTGCGGGAAGACCTTTCAGGCTATTCTGCTTCATTTTGATGAGTAAAAAGGCAGAGGGTCCAGAAACAGAATGATGAAGGGCAGAGGCAAGAAAAATCACTTTGTGAAAAGGCAGATCTGGGAAAGGCTGGATTAAAAAGCTGGAGGAGAGGAGGGGGAGGAGAGCGTGGGGAAATCAGCTGGGGAGAGAATCTTTAAGATCAGTTTCAGATGTCGTTTTCTATAAAATGTTTCCTGCTCCTCATTTTGCCACTTTATTTAAGATTTCAGGAGACTCTTTCAAGGCTTTTTGTTGGGTTTTATTTCTTTTGAGAGAAATGTTAAGGATGGAGCAAAAAGGCCAGGTTGACTTCGGGTCTGCCTGCATCTTTCTCATCAATGGTAAGAGCCATCCAAGTGAGAGCGAGGTTTTGCCGAGATGGGCCAAAGCATGAAATAGGCTGAGGCATGAAATGGGCTGAGGCATGAAATAGGCTGAGGTTCTGGGAGGGAGTGTGAGTGGCAAGACACCCCGACACACTCTGTCTGTCCCAGTTCTGCCCTGGACCAGCCCCACGAGCTCCTTGGTTTTGGCTTCTGTGCTCCCTTACTGCGTCAAAGGAGTACCCAGGCAGCTGCCACCAGGGAGTGGAGTAGCAGCAGCTGAGAGACTGGGCGGGAGTCCAAGGGCTCGAGGCTGCCAACATTCGGGGCCGGCCCATCCTCTCAGCCCGCTGGCTCCTCATCAGGCAGTCAAGGGCAGACCCGAGTCCCCCCTAGCCCTCCCACCCCCCGCCCCGCTATTGTCCCGAGGATGACCTCATGGGATGGTTCCCAGGCAGAAGCATGTTGCCAGCTTCTCCCCTGAAGCCAGCCTCAGGCTGTACGCTCCATGATGCCCTCTGGACTAAACCTCTGAGGGGCGGCGGGCAGAGTTGACTTGGGCAGAGGAAGTTGGCACTTAGTGGCAAATCGTGCTCCCCACAAAGAGATGTATAACCAGGGATTTCACTGCCTGTGTGGTGCTTTTAGAAAACAGTTCCTGGCTTGCCTGAGGAAGAGGAACTTTTGTGGAAAATGCCTGTCATTCATGCTCCTGGCAGATCTGCAAGCGTTTTTACGCCACGGAGGTAGCTCTGATGATTGCTCACCCTACAAACGCAGGCAGACTCTTCGTCAGGACACTGAGTACGGTGTGTGCCAATTGGCAGACAAACTTGACAGGGCTCAGACTAAGAGCAAAGGGGAGGAGGTGTGCCCTTTCCAACACTCCTGATCCCACCCTGACAGTGTACCTTCCATCGTAAGGATAAAGTGCTTTCCCTAAGGGTCTAAGACCGGCAGGAAGCTAAATTTATCCCCAACGTTAAGGGTTGAATCATGTCTCCACAAAAAAGGTGTGCTGAAGTCCTGACTCCCAGCCAGTCCCTCAGGATGTGACCTTTAATTTGTAAATTTGTCTTTGCAGATGCAGTTAGTTAAGATGAAGTTGTATTGGAGTAGGATGGGCCCTAAATCTAATATGATTGGTGTCCTTGTAAGAGACAGAGACAGAGAAGGAGAAGACGGCGGTGGGCTGGGTAGAGGCAGAGCCTGCAGTGATGCACCTGCAAACCAAGGGATGGCATGATGGCCAGGAACCGCCAGAGCTAGGGAAGGGCAAGGAAGGACTCTCCCCTAAAGCCTCAGAGAGAGCATGGCTCTGCCTACACCTTGATCTCAGATTTCTAGACTCCAGAACTCAGAGAATAAATTCACACTGTTGGAAGCCACCCAGTTGTGGGTACTTTGTTACAGCAGCCCTAGGAAACGAGTCCCCCCCGCCTCAACAGCGTGAATTTATTGTAACTGTCACCCCGAGCTGGCCCAGATGCCCAGGTAAACTCGCGGACACCCCAGTGAACCCCCACCAGGAGCACAGATACTACATGCACTCCAGGAAAATGCTGTCATTATTTTCTAGCTAAAGATGCTTCTCCTTCATGGTCCTTGGGGGGCCTTGAAAGCCCTTTTCATATCGAACAAAATAAAAGTGTCAATGGTTATCACCTTGTCCAATAATGTGCTAAGTCCTTGCACTTTTGCCCTGTGATTTTGACTCGTGGAACAAGAAAACAGTCCTGCAGAGTAGAAACTCAAATATCACTTTTTGGTCTCATGAGGAAAAGTCCTGATCATTCTAGAAAAAACAAACAAACAAACAAACAAATAAACAAAAATCAACCTAGTTGCCTGGTTAGGCTCAAGGACTTGAGAAGCTGGGTTTTAGTTTTAGTCCCTCACTGCTGATTAAGGTTCTGGGCTAAATGAACAAAACCTTAGCTTTTAGCCACATTAGTGAATGACCAAGGGGACCTTGGCGTCACTTTGGGGGTTAGATGGAGGGGAATTGTCTAGGGAGGATGGCAGGACGGAGCATGTGTAATCTGGGCGAGACAGCTAATATGTAAGCCAGGACAGGATGGTGACAGTTAAGGGGACAGAGTGGTTGCAGAGAAAGAAGTCACTTGCACATCAGGTGACAGACAGTTTCTAAAGACAGGCAAAATTCTGGATCTGGCAAGGAAATATTTAAGGAAATTTACCTCATTTCATCTAGGAAAGGGAGGTTTTATTCAATTGATTTTAAAACATCTAGATTTCCAAAAATATCTCACGTACCTCATAGGACAATTAAGGATTAAAGAACAGACAAGGGATGATACAAAAGAGACACAGGGTTAGCTATTACCAGGCACCTGCATAAAGGGAACCACTGCAGTTGAAAGCTAAGGCAAAGAGAGAAATAATGTACTCTAGTTTTCATTGCATATACATACAAATTCATCTGAGGACTAACTTTTTCCTGGAAAAGACCTTGAAAAGATTTAACCCCATTAATTTGTACTCATTTTATGAGAAAAAGTGATTATATATCATTGTCTAGGGATATGTGTGTGTGTGTGTGTGTGTGTGTGTGTGTGTGTGATTTCTTTAAAACTCACTGGGCTAAATGAGGTTCAGCTTAGAGTTTGCAAATGGATTTTCTGACTTCTGTGATTATCATCCTATTCTTAAGAAATACAAGGTATGTGATAAGGGGTCGGATAAAACATACATATGATTTTATACATAAATATATCCTCCCTTACCTACTGTCAAGTCTTGGAGCCAGAGATATAGCTAGAGTGGTCACTGAAAGACAATCAGTCCCATGATTTTTCATAGTAAGAACAAAGATGGTACCTTTAACCCTCGCCGCCCCCCCCCCCCCCCGAAATGTAATTATCCCATAAAAATCCCAGCTAGTGGAGAACTCTCCTTGCTATTATTAGATTTCTTTGCATTTGGGATGTAAATATATGCTGAAAGCCACTCCCTGACAATGACCGGTTTCTCTACTGGTGTGTTTGAAGTCTGAGCTCTGTGGTGATTAATTTGGTCCTTGAGCTCAGTGAAGCTTCATTTCGGCTCTTCCTTAGTGCAAAGCTTGATTTGGCATGTGGCCCCTCATTCTACTTTTGTGTGTGTTCCCAGAAAACAGCAGGACTGTTACAGTTTCTCTAAGTTCAAATCTCTGTTCCACTGACTGTTCTTTCCTGTAACAGCTTCAAAGGTTCTTAGTGGTATTTCTTTTCTAATGTCATAACCAAAGTTGTGAATGCTACCCAGTTACCTGGTCAAAAGAAAGCGTTCTCATCGTGTCACTTGATTTCATGTGACCCCTCCCATGTCCCCTTAGAGAAATAAATTCCCCAGAATCAACTGTTCCAACAATGGGCAAAACAACTGATCTGTAAGACCAAAAGAATGAACAAAATTAAAGATGAGAATTTTATATGTAAATGAAATACATGAGCAGTGTTAATGGTCTTCCTCTCTGTCTGCACCTGGACACATGCACTTATTGGCTAGAAATATAATGAAATTCTGCATTAACCAAATGACCAACTAAAAAATAATATGGGGAAAGACTCAATATGTAGTGGATAATGTTACCATTTGCTTCACCTCTGTAAACCAGGCATTGCATGATACTTTATGTACTTAATCTGAAGTATCCAAAGTAACTCTACTAGGTAACTGTTATTACATTAACCTTACCACAAGGAAAGAAAGGCATTGAAATTTAAGTGCCTTGCCCAAATCTGTACATCCACAAGCACTAAAGCAAGAATGTGAGCTTGCATCTGCACTGTTTCTAAACTATTTTCTTTCTCTTCTACCATAGAAATTGACAGTAGCCAGCCAAACACAGAACAACAGACTTCTATAATACATATACTACATGATATGGATACTAGAGGCCCGGTGCACAAAAATCATGCAGGGTGGGGGGAAGGGTCCCCTCAGCCCAGCCTTCACCCTCTCCAATCCATGACCTCTCAGGGGACATCCCTCTCACAATCCTGGACCACTGGCTCCTAACTGCTCATCTGTCTGCCTGCCTGATTACCCCTAACTGCCCCCCCTGCCAGCCTGATCACCCCTAACTGCCTCTACCTGCCGGCCTGATCATCCCTCGCTACCCCCCCCCTTCCCCGCTGGCCTGGTCATCCCTAACTACCCCCCTGTCAGCCTGGTCGCCCCACACAGCCTGCTGTTCAGTCGTTTGGTCATCCCTCACTAACCCTGCCAGCCTGGTCGCCCACGCAGCCTGTTCATTCATCTGTTTGGTTACGATGGTCGCTTGGGCTTTTATATAGATAGATATTAATCATTAGGCGAACGATATTCACTGTAGCCACTTCAGAATTTACTAGAGCATAATCAGTATTGAGGCCCTTGTTCTCCTTTGCTAAGTCAAATGAGACTTGCTAAACCCTTAACCCAAGTAGTGTTTTCTAGCAAAACAGTCTTCAGACTGATGAGCCCACATCTTTCTACTTCTTTCATCCCCAGAGCAAGGCAGAGTCAGAGTTCACTCCCACTACCCATCCTCTGCTTTTTCTGGGTTTGAAAATGAGAATTTGAATAATTCACTGACCCACAGATTACTCAGCCTTGGAAAACCCTGCCCTTTGATCTCCCATGTCATTGACTTGGTACACTTTAAGCAATTGGAATTTCTCAGTGACCAGAAGAGAAACCAGTAGCCAAGCTGACCTGTAACATCAGAGGCCAACTCTGCTTCTTTTTGGTGGTTTCCTGAGACTATTGAGAAAATTGCCCTCAAATCCTGGAACATCCTGCAACTCACCTACTAGTACATGCGTGATCACTCCACAAACTGCTCCCTGAGAACTCTCATATTACCGTAACCTGTGCTACCTTTCTTTCCCTCTTTGTGTTTTCTTCCCTCCCTCCTCCTTTCCCTCGCTCCCTCCTTTCTCCCCTGTTTCTTTCTTCTGCTCTTTTTCTTTCCTTTTTAAATGAACCTCACATGCACAGGATTGCCTTAATCATATGTCGCACTTTATGGTACAGTTTATGATCCGTATCATTATGAATCCCCACAAGGACTCTTTCCTGTTTCATATAAATGTCAACCTTCCCCTTTTATCCTGACCTTCATTCCTTTCTCCTTAGCCACTACAGTGGCTACAGTGAATGGCATTCACGTGGCTGATTAGTATCACTTGCATATGTACGTGTTTGTAGCAGGCACTGCCCCTTGTCCTCCTTACATACTAATGCAATTTGTAGCAGGGTGCTAGCCGTGACGCACCACATAATTTTGGCCAACGGGGTATGAGCAAAAGTGATGTATCAAATTCTAGGTTGCCACATAGGCAGAGATGTGTCCTTGCCTTTCCTTTCCCCCTTCCCCTTCCACACAGGAGCCGGAGCTAAAAGTGGAGGGTGGCAAAGCAACGTGATTGAAGCAGCTTAGGTCCCTGATGATTTGGAACCACAATACCCCCGCTGAATTTTTACAGGAGAAAAAAAAATTATCCAGTTTAATCCACTGATATACAATTGAGTGATTCTGTTTTGAACATTGATCCAATTTCCTAGATACAGCATCTTTGCGAAGTATGTAGGAATATTTAATATGTCTGCACATGTTTCAAACTTTAAATGGCATTGTTCGGTTTCATAGGTTTTTCACTCAGAACTATCTGAAAAAAATCTATCCTTGCTGCAATGATCACACCTAGTTTCTGCTGCTAAGTGCTGCAGAAAAGGCCACTGCGGGCCTCTACCATATTTTCATTTTTTAAAAAACTTCTAATATTTACTTTTTTTCAAATTAAAAGAAAAAGTTTATTTTGAAAGTCACAGAGATGGAACTGAGCCAGCTGGCTGCGTAGGCTCAGGAAACAAGTGATAGAGGCAGAAGAAGGGCCCTTGGAGCTTGGGAGAGAGAAGAGCATAGGCAACGCCTGGGGGGAGAAGAGGAGGAAGGGAAAGGTGCGGGCATGCCCCGGGTTCGGGAGCGCTCACCTCCAATATTTATTGTTCTCCCTGAGTTTAAAATGTAACACATAACTGTCATGTAAAATATTGCAGTGCTATGGAATATAGAGAAAGAAAATTTGCCTTAACGCCAGCTGTCCCTCATCCCTCATCATATTCCCCTCCCCGCTCCCAGTGATAGATACCTAGATTGCTTCCACCTCCCACTACCATCAACACCACCATGATGATATCTTTATGAAACTTTAAAATATTTTTTTTTCTTGCCTATATAGAGAAGAGAACATTTGCTGGTCATAGAGTAGTCTCCTGTTTAATTCCATGGAGTTCTGCCAAAACACTCTCCAGAACGGCTCTGTGAGTCTGCACCTCCATTAGCAATGTCTGAGGCTCCCATTCCTCTATATCCTGCCCTGCATCTTGTGTTATTTAAGTTTCTAATTTTTGCCAGTCTCAAGTGACTCATTTTTATTTGTATTTTATTAGTGTTTGTGTAACGGTTCATATACTTGTTAGCCATCTGGGGCTTCCCTTCTGTGAATTGCCTCTTCATACCCTTTTCCTAATTCTTGCTGTACTCTTGATATTAATTCATGTTGGTTTTAGTTGCTTCTATTTATGATCTTTCAAGGCAGATATTCTTAGCTTTATTCATCAAGACCTTGTAGCCACTTAATATTCATTTTCACATTGGTCTGCAACCCATATCCAGTTCCTGCGTGAGTGTGCACGCCCACCTGAAGCCAGTCATGCCCTGGACATTGCCAGTGGCCCTGAGCTGCCGAGTACCCTCAGCTTCCCACAGCTTCACTGGCAAACCACTCCCCCCACACTCCCTTCTCTCTCTATTTTAGTCCCCACATCTGAATATGACTGTCAAATCGTGACCCTCTCCCTTTCTTGCAGCCACTTTGCTTGCTCTGCAGTTAAGGAGCAGAGGGGGACGGGGTGCAACTGGGATCATGCAGCCAGATGCTAACACTCAAATCTCTGCCATTTGGAAATGGGCACTTGGATGGAATTTGGGGGAGAAACTTGTGAGTCCCTCCTAATTCTGAAACGTCGAGTCTTCAGAGGACATGTGGGAATTTACAGAGCTTTTCTTTTCCTTTTAAACCAAGAAGGTTCCGTTGGCTACACCTCTTGTTTCCAGCTTAATTTTCACTGACTTTTATCAAAAAGCCACTCTCCCTCTGGGATTTGGTAACACTGGCCTTCTGCACCTGAGCAAAGCCTGCTGCCACTTACATTAGGAGATCACAAACGCTGTCGAAGCTGCATTTCTCCTTTACAGACTCACGGGAGAATGTCAGCCCATGCAATTCAGCGCAAAAGATTTCATGCAGCTAAACAGAGGAGAGCATTTTAAAAGAGCTCTGCTGACTCACCAGCCAGGTAGGGAATAAAGCTGATTTCATTCTTGGAACAGAAAGAAGAAAGATGTATCCCTGCCGAGGGCCATTGGGGCTGACCAGAGACCCTTGTGATAGAACAGCCTCTTGGCTGTCACTTCTGGCCCTAATCATGGCTTATGGCCAAACTAATCTGTCTGGTAGTCTATGCGCTCAATGCCCCCCCACCCCCCCGCTTTTTAAGGGCATGTAGCTTATTTAAAAATATTGTACCACACTGATCAGAATGACCAGCACACACATTATGATGGCTTTTCTGCTGGGTATTAACATTTTAGGTTTTTTTTTTGTAGAAAATACTAACCAAGAACGTTAGAAAAATAAAGATCCTAAATGAAAATTAACATTAACAATTGTGGTGTCTAATCCAACAGAACTAATGTAAACCCCTCATGAGTCAGAGAACTCTTAATGTGTTGACCCTTTATTCTCCTTTTCCTGCTTAGGAAAATGCCAGCGATGGGTTAACTGGACGGTCCTCTTTCCCTGATCCCATAGAGGAGCACTCCCGTTGAGCACCTCTGGCAAAGGCCATACCATAGCGCCGATTGAGGCTCTTGACAAATTCATGTCCCCAACATCCACTGGGCTTTAAGTGAATACCTTCTTGAACTGCTGCCCCACCTTTCATCTGCTTCCTCTATTCAAGCTTCAAGGTATAATAACTCAGACATCCCCTCCTCCAGGAAGGCTTCCTTGATTTACCTGTCCCCAGACTGCAGCAAAGTTGGGTGACCATCCTTTGGTTCTCCTACCATACCAGCCTCTGTCAGAGCACTTAGCACACTGCATTATAATTGCTTCTCGGGACCTCTCCTTTACTAGAGAGAATCTCCGCTGTTTCTTCCCTCTGCAGTCCCAGTGTCCAGCACAGTGACTGGTACTTAATAAAAGTTTGTGAAACAAGTAAGCAAACAAACAAATGAACAGAGTCAGAATTCGTGTCTACATCAGCAGACAGGACCAAGGGTGCTTACAGTAACCTAAGAACGAGTCCAGAAGCTTGCTTGCTTAAGAGAAATAACAACAACAAAAGTGCCTGTGTCAGCCCCCGAAGGCTGTCGTGGTGGGCCAGATGTTCAGCAGGACAATTGTCCACACCAACCCCACGTGCACACTGTCCCTACTTGAAAGCAGGAGGCCCATCACCTTTCATAAGGAGCAGTGAACTTAGTATAAAGACATGAGAATAGTCAGCTGACCAGCCTCGAAAGCCCCTCGGAAAGTGGCTTTTCATGATTGCACAAACACATTCTGCAGAAGACAGATGTCAGGAAACATCTCAGAGAGGGCCCACATTAACACTTGATTGCAGTCGAATTGTAGCTAAATACAGAATGGGGAGGGTGTTCATGTGGGGGGAGGTGGACATACTGGGAAAAGGAGACAGGTTTTCATAAGAGCAAGGGCCTTGTTTCTTCACCTCTGTATTGGTAGCCACTAGAATAATGCCAGGTATATCTCAATAAATATTTGAAGAATTATCAAATAAATCCTTGATTGGTAATACAGCAAAGTATTAACATTAGTTGGCTCTGGGTGTGGTATTCTGAATCTTCCCCCCTGTCCTACTATGTTTTTGGCTCTATCCACATTTTCCACATGAGCATGTATTCCTTTTATAATTCCTTTTATAGTCAGAAGTGTTTCATGGAAACAAAAGGAAGTGACTGTGTAATGTGGTCCTACGGCGGCGGTGTGGTGGTGCGGGTGGCAATGCTGCATAGAAAAAGGTCCTGCCCGCTCATCATTTCTGCATGCCTCACTCCTCCGCAAAGGAGTGTACCTTACACAGAGCAGTTCCGAATGAAAGGTCATTTTAGAAGCCAAAGCCTCATCTGTGGTCCCTCCCTCCCTTCCTCCTTTCCTTCCTTCCTTCCCCCTACCTGACCTCACCTCCTTCCCTCCCTCCCATTCTCTGTCTCACTTTCACTTAGAGAAGAGAATTGTGTGGGCTGCATGTGAAGATGGTAAAGAGACAGGAAAATGATAGGGGTTTTCCATGCATTCAAACAATTGTGTGGGAATCCATTCTTTCAAATCAAATAAGAATTTAAAAGACAAGCCCTGCTGAGAATGGTGCCTCTGGGTAGATCTCAGGACATTCCTAGTGTGTTCACATAAACTACTCCCCAGAGTCCCTGAGCGCCGAGAATCCCCCGTGCGCTGCCACTAAACTGGATTTAAAGGCCACTGAGTTGTGATGATTCCACTGCTCCCCCAACAACATCATCAAACACCTGATACAATTGCCAGTGAGGATACAATCCACAAGAATACTAATTCTAGGCAGGAATGAATGAAGCCACAAATTAAGGGATATGGGTAAGAGAGATAACTAAATGTTTGCAGCTGGAATTTGAGAGGAACTGGAGCTGGTGAGTGCGCTGGGGGTAGGGGTGGGGGGGGTGGGGGTGGGGGGAGGGAGATCTCACATGCCAAATCACAGGGGAAATTATCAGGTAAATAAGCTGTCATCAAATGGCCTGTCCACATCTGGGTACAAGCTTAAAGTCACCCCAACCCATTAGGATCCTTTGCTTTTATCTTCCAAGAAGCCAACAAGGGTCCCATCAATTTTCAGGTGAAGTCTCCCAGAAGGATGAAAAGGAGAATTCTCCCACTTATACATATCCCGTGCTTTCCCCCAATGAAATCCGCTTTTCCAACTATTCAAGAAACCAGCTCATTATCAACAAGATAAGAAATAACAAGTGTTGGCGAAGTTGTGGAGAAAAAGAAACTCCCATACACTGCTGGTGAGAATGTAAATTGCTACAGCTACTATGAACAACAGTATAGAAGCAATGGTTCTCAACCTTCCTAATGCTGTAACCCTTTAACCCTTTTCGGTCCAACGTGGAGGACAGACCAGGCGCTAGGAGCAGGTCCAACTTCTAGGCTGAGGTCAACACCGCAAACCGGTTCAACATTCAATCCCGTCAGTTAATTTGGACCAGACTGTTTGAATTCCAAAATTCCATCTTAAGATGCTTTTGAGTCATCATGCAAAGATTGCTTGCAGACCTTCATAATCTCTGAGTGTGTTTCAATCCGTTAGCCCTCTGCTACACAAATATTAACACATAAATATTAATATCTGAGTATCTGATATATAACAGGTACCATATGTTATGTCAACCAATTGGCATTGGTGCCAATTCAGCGCTGACAGGAATCCCCAATTTGGGGTTCAGTGAAGAAGAGAACTTGATTCAGTGCAAAACAGCTCAATTGGGATACAGCACAGCTGTGCACCGGAACGGCTGTGCGTTAACCCCAGGGCCAGGCCCCTAGCCCAGCTCTGCTCTTTGCTGGTCTGTTCTGCACCAGCCTGCTCTTCCCTAGGGGGGTCTCCCCACTCTGCTCTGGTGAGACAGTTTTGGTGTTTTCATCTTTAGTGTTTCAGCGCCAGCCAGGGAAATGCAATCTGGTATCCTGAATGTAAAGGATGGCATGTAGCTCAGGGTCTCTAGGAAACAGAGCCAGAGGCAGGCAGCAAAGTGACAGTAGTTTACTTGGGAGGTGCAAACCTTTGGGTAGTGGGATGAGAAAAAAAAAAAAGGGACTAAGGCAAAAAGTAGCAAGTGGCTTGGTAGGGTCTTTCACTGCATAGGAACTCAAGGATTGTCCCGGTGGGCTTCAAGGGAAAAGCAGGCCTCAGAGCAGTCCAGGGAGAGAGAAGAAGAAATTAATCAGCCGGGTTCCCTCCCACTTCTGGATTCCTAATGGTCAAACAATCCCATGGGTCAAAATTGATCCCCTGAACTTCTGGGTTGTGTCCTTTGACCCCTTTGGTGACCCCTGTGATGCCAGATCCTAGGCCCTGTGTGTTGTGTGTTTTCACCCAGTTACAAAAGCAGAGGGGCAACGCGCTGCCTGTGTGACTGGAGAGAGCGACAATGAGGCAGGTGAGGAAGGTGCTCAGCCCCTGCCCATTACACTAATGGACTTTCAGGGAAAACATGACGTGATTTTCTGTTAGTCTCTTCTCTCCTTTGAATGACATTTTAATCTTTACACCCTTCAGCCCATGCCAACTTGTGATGTGTGACATTGTGATTTATAACAAGAAATGTATATTTGGTCTTCTTCCCAGTTTCTGATACAGAGCTCCTAACACCCTTGGAATGCCCTGACAACCGCTGTGAAGGTGTCTTGTTATGGTAATAGGTGACTGGAAAGCACCAAAGGACGGGCACTGGTAGCAAGGGGAACCAGCCATGTGATTAGAGGACCGCAACTCCAACCCCTTGACCTCCAAGGATGGGATAAGGGGGAGATTGAATTGATCACCAATAACCACTGATTTAGTCAATCATACTTTTGTAATGAAGCCCTCATTAAAACCCAAAAAGGATGGGGTTCAAAAAGATGCATGGAGATTTGGGGAGTCTGTTGTGTCTGGAGAGGGCATGGAAGCTTCTGCCCTTTCCCCATACCCTGCCCTATGCACCTCTTCCATATGGCTATTCCTGAGTTCCATCCTTTTATAATAAAACAATAACATTTAAGTAAAATGTTTCTCTGAGTTCTGTGAACTGTTCTAGCAAAATCAATCGAACCCAAGGAGGGGGTGTCGTTGGGACCTCCAATCTATGGCCAATAAGGTGACAGAAGGCCAGGTGACAACATGGGCTTGCCACTGGCATCCGAAATGTTGGGGAGGCAGTCTTGTAGGACTGAGCTCTTCACCTGTGGAATCTGATGCTATCTCTAGGTAGAATCTGACACTATCAGAATTAAGTTGAATTGTAGGACACCCAGCTGGTGTAGGAAACCACACCCACCATATTAAAATTGGGCCCAGAACCCTTACAATGCCAATGGATGCCATGATGGTAACAGCTAATCCTAGGTTTCCTCTGCTGCTGAAATGAGGTGATAGCTGGCTTCATCATTCCTTTCCTGCTTGGTGAAAATTGGCCACACATGTGATTCTATTGTTCCTCCAATTGCCTTTAGCCCTTACCAGGTCACCTGTTGCAACTTTGGTAGTAACATGCATCCCTTTGCGTAAATGTAATGAGTTAGAAAGGGGGTTGAGATTACTTGTGCATTTTTGAAAAACTGAAAGAGGGAAAAAAAATAACTCCATGAGGTCTGAACAATGTTTTCCAAACTTTATGGCACATAAAAGTAACAAGAGAACTTGTTTAAACACAGATTCTGGATCTCACTCATAGAGATTCTTATTACAAAGACCTGAGTTGGGGCTTGATAATTGGCATTTCTAACAAGATTCTAGTTGATTTTGATGTCAGTTCAAAGGAACACATTTTGAGAAGTGCTGGTGTTGGAAGGAAAAGGATAGTCAACTATTAATATCCTGACTTAAACCTTTACTAGACAGGCCAAAAGGAGTACATTGCCTTAAAAAAAATATCATAATCTAGTGAGAGACAGAAAGTAAAAAAAAAAAAAAAAAAAAAAAGAATTACAACATACTGTATTAGGAAAAGAAAAAGCCATCATATGGGGCCTAATATGGAGCTACTCCTGCCCAGGGTACCATGTCATCAAACTGACACTTAGATAACTTTTATGTCCCTATAGAGTTCTGCTTGATCAGAAATGCAGTATATTCAGTCAGCCAATCCCCAAACACCAAGCCAACTCTGGGCCTTCTCACCCCAAACAAGGTTGACTGTGTGGCCCTAGCCAATCCGATAATTTCTCTTTATCTCTTGTTCTTTATTCTTTATCCTAAAGCTCTTGCTTTCTGCCCCATTTGATAGATCAAAAGGAAACTGCCCACTTCATGAAGTGATCAATGTAGCTTGAATCACCTGAGTTGTCTTCAATAATTTTTTTTAACAGTTTTTTTTGTGTGTGACAAAGTACATTGTAAAACACCACAAAACTCCCAACCCAGTAGCACAGCCCTCTCAGGCATTAATTTCACTCCAAAAGACCCCAAAACTTAAAGTAATTGGAATCCTGAACTGACTGCACCACATCCCAGCACAGCATATCTACAGAAATGACAAAATTTTCTAAGACCACCTAGAGTCTAAGACCACCTAGGACCTAGGTCCTAGACTTATGGTGACCATTATGGGGAATGTTCCAATTGGACATGCACTTTAAAGCAAGGGTTCTCAAACAACATAAAAATGGGATACCTATTTTGACTGGAATGCAGAAGCCTCAAAAAGCTTCAAAATGCCAAAACAGCTTCATTGCAAAAGGCTAATGAGAAACTGATGACATGAGAGAACTATAAGACTGACTTGACTCCTCCTACTCCTTCCCATCTTCCTTCACCTGAGGACTCACTACCCTCTTCTGAATTGCCTTTCCACTCTGTAGAGACCACAAGGCAGTAAGCCAGTGGTTCTCAACCTTGGCTGCACATTAGAATCACCTGGGCCTCCGGAATGAGGCCCAGAAATCAGGATTTTAAAAAGATTCCCAGGTGATTCTAATGTGCAGCCAAGGTTGAGAACCACTGCAGTAAGCAAAGCCACTCAGTTATCTGGCAGCTGTAACAGGTTCAAAATCAGAACCCTAAAAACACCTGGGCCTCCCGCTTTGCACCCTACTATTCGTCCATCATCAAAACACTGGCTCAGAAATCTGTGTGTCAATTGCACTCAACCAGGATGCTGGAAAAAAGATCTACTCAAAGCTTTTGTTAAATCCTTTCACACCAACTAAACGGCCCCTATCTATCCTGGAAGGAAGGGCCCCTCCCAGTGTTGGTGGCACTCCCAGGGATTCCCCAGTAAACTGCTATCATTTATGCACTTAAACAGCCAGGGGGAATTAAAATAAAAATTAATGGAACATCTTGCCACATTTTGGTAGATAGTGGGGCTACACTCTCTACTTTAAACCCCACTCACTTTGGAACTTGCACATGGGATCCTAGGAAAACGGCAGAAGCCATCAAAGGGTGAGAATTCTTACCAGAGTCAGCTCTTCGGGATCTCTGTAGTGTCGGGTTGAGAGAGGAAGGTAAAATTTCAAGTGGTCCCTTTCTTTCCAAATCCTGATCCACTGGTTGTTCCCCCCTTAATCCCCCCTCCCCCCTCCAACAATTGCTTTTCGGCACAACATGTAGCCCATAAATGGAAACACATTTCCCATTCCTGTCTTCCACCCAAAATTTGGCGCCTTTTCCATCTTAACTAAGCACTTATCATACAATGTGGTCATACCTTTTGCAATTTGAAGTGCGACAGCAAAACAAGCACGAATTTTTTTCCCTTCACCACAATTTCACAAATAGAAGACTCATTCTTACTGTAGATCTTAGCAACCTCAGCATACGATTTTTTTCTTTCCTTATCAAGTCAAGAACTTTCACCTTTCACTTAAAGGAAGCACTTCACAGCTTCTCTTTGGCATATCTGAATTGCCCGCCTCACTACTCTTACACGTTGGGGCCATTACTAAGTAAAATAAGTGTTCTTTGAACACAAGCACTGCAACGCCTCCATCAGATAGCCTGGATGGCTACTAAGTGGCTAACAGGCAGGAGGTCATATATCCAGGAGACACGATTCACGTCCAGGGGGCGGGACAGGCCAGGACTCGCGAGATTTCATCACGCTGCTCAGGACGGTGTGCAATCTAAAACTCATGAGTTGTTTATTTCTGGATCTTTTCATTTAATGTTTTCATACAGCAGTTGACCACAGATAACTGAAGCTGCAGAAAACAAAATCGTGAATAAGGTGGGGACTACTGAATCCTTAGTATTTAAGATTTGGGGGCTGAGTATTACATTTTTGCTGATTCCTTCTCTTTAAGACCCTAAAATGTTTTCTCAGATTGGGTTATGTCCACTGTTAGGTCGCTGAAGGAGGAACACAGGAGGCCAGAGTGGTGAGGGATTACAAATTTATTCGATCATCCGCACACCAGGTGGCTGAGCCTGGATGGCTCCAGCACCCAGTGATGGGAGCCAGCGGCTTTTGAAGAACTTTTGGCTGGCTTTTTCTGGGCGGAGAATTCTTTGTGCACACCCGGAGGGGAGATCATGGAATGTGGTCGCTGCAAGTGAAATGAGGTCTCTGCAAAGGGAACGACCATGGTGAAATGGCCTGAAAATCCAGTTCCTGAGGGAAGGATATCAACTCAATTGCTCCATCAAACCTAACATCCACTCTCAACTTGGTGGCTTTACTTAGCAAATGTTAAGCACCTACTGTGTACCAGGTATTGTTTTAGGAGTGAGGGATACCGCGCTCTCAGAGAGCCATGTTCTGGTGGGAGAGATAGACAACAAACACACAGATGTGTATGCCAGTTTGTGAAAAGCATTATAAAGAAAACAGCAGGGAGAAGGAACAAAGACAGACGGACCAGGGGTGCTTCCCTTCCATTTCTCCAGAGGTCTCACTTTCCGTTTGTACCTCAGGACTGGAGCAAGTGATTTCCTTGTCTGGATCCCCTGCCTCCTCCTTTAAACCCTCCCTTTTGCTTGCTTTCCTCTTCCTCTTCTTCATGCTCAGCCCTAACCCACTTCCTTAGGAAGCCTTCTCTGGGCTGCCAGGAGGGAGCAAGTTCTTTTCATGGAGTCACAGCGCCAGAGGTTCTTCCCAGGACATTCACAGGGGCAGGTGGATGAAGCCTTTAATGCCTTGTCTCCTCCAGACTGTAAGCTCGTGTGTGCCTCCTTCACTGTCAGAGGAGCTACCCAACAAAGAAATGTTGGCTGTCTGGCTAACTTGCAGTGTGCCAGACTAGTCAATTAAGTAGATAAGACCCTTCCCAAGCCTGTTTACAAAATACTGTGCTTAATCTTTTTTTTTTTTAAATATATTTTACAATATATTTCTTTATTGATTTCAGAGATAAAGGGAGGAGAGATAGAAACATCAATGATGAGAGAGAATCACTGTTCGGCTGCCTCCTGTCCCCTCTCCCCTCCCCCCCTCACTGGGGATGGAGCCTGCAACCCAGGCATGTACCCTTGGCCGGAATCGAACTTGGGACCCTTCAGTCCGCAGGCTGACGCTCCATCCACTGAGCCACGCCAGCTAGGGCTGTACTTAATCTTGTAGGCCAATTAAATGACTTTGGCCAATTTTTTTCTATAGGAAGATTAATCTCCATAATTTTGTTTCATTTGATTATGAATATCAATTCTAGCTTATGATGTCATTTTCACTTCACTTTAACAATCTTTACTCTTGGAAACCTGTGCTGACTGAACTAGTTTTAAATGAATCATCTTTCATTTGTAAAAAGATTGAGTCATAAATAGGCAGAATCAACCCATGCTTTTATTTCCATTGCATATAAAAATTTCATATGAAGGTATTGATGTACAGTACTATCCCCATGGGCTGTAAGAGAGGCTAAGAAACCACTAAAAGAATCATCATTTATAATGCTCACACACAATTTACCATTCTGAAAACATTATCTAAGGAAATTAAATAAAAAACAACTAAAATCAGTAAGGATGTGTTTTTGTAATTATAGTGTCCCCTTTGTACTGTTTAAAAAACAAAAGTAATCAAATTTCTTTGGGCCAGGGCTGCTAAAATCTACAGTTTGTGTCAAAAAAAGAAAACAAAATAACAGGAGGCTCATTTTTCCTAAAAAGAGAATCTCTCCTTTCACTAAGTCACATTTTCTGAGGGCTGGGCAGTAGTGGAAGAAGGTTTCATCATCCACTGTGTCATAGCGTTGGGAGCTGGCCATTGTGAAAGGTTATGTTTTAAAACTCTAAAGCAATGTAAGTTTTGCAGAAACAAATTCTAGAGAATGATAAATCCTTTATGCTATGTCAATTGGTATCGTATAAAACATATCTTGTACATTGTACATATGGACTCACATATTAAAAATTTGGTTGACTTCAGTTGAAGAAAATTCCCAGGGTTAAAAAATGACCTTTTTCATATTATATATTCTCTTAACATGACAGGAAGCTGACGAATAAAGGACTAACCAGCACTCGAGACCTTTGGCTCTAGTTTCAAATCAAGTTCATTTGCCTATGTGCTCTAGAAGCCAAAAATACTTCTTATAATCACGGGACAATATATTTTTCCAGTAGTGTTTGAAAGTAGAAAACAAATGTGGCTAACTCAAGTAGCTCCTGATCAACAGATGGGGAAAACCATCACCATATAAACAATGCTGCTTCATGGCAAGAAGTCCTTAAGCTTGTATCTCAAAAGGGTCTCAGAATCTTCCAGAGGTTGTCTGTGGTTTTGTAAAATCCAGCTACTGCCAGAAAACCAATTGATTCAAAGCTTGGATGTGAAATGCCCAGCCCTAGCCCCACCATAACCTTACTTTCAAATGCAGCAAAACAGAAGAAAATATTGGTTAAAGTTAAGGCACAGCCCTGGGACCAAAGACCTGCAGCTATGTTTTTTTTTTTAATTTATATATCTTTATGTATTTTATAGTTTTTTCTTGAATTTTCCATAAACAAGCTCTAAGGTGACAAGACTATATTACAGGAGAAAACAAAATGTACAAGGAGTATGTATACACACCATTCATTCTCTCACCAAGAGTTTCCAAATATATCAACACCATCCCATCATGGGATGATGTTTTAATAAGAACCGATAATTTACAATTAACATTACAATATGTACATTACAATAAATACATGGTTGTAAACAGACAAACAAGACTGTATTACAGGTAAGGTCATTTGGTGAGAAAAAAAAATGCATGGCACAAAAAAAATAAATAATGCATTCAAAAATTATCATAAAGCTTTCTGTGAAATCCATTTCATTCAAGTTTTTTTTTTCCCTTATCTGCAATTTGTTCTATCTACATTATTTTCTTGTGAATTTTAAGTGATGTAAAAGAAAATAAAATCAAAACAGCATTACTACGTTTAGTAACTTGCAAGCTGAAATGTACTGGTTATATGCAAACTTGGCCATCTTTTCCCCATACAGTACCCAGATATTGCATTTTCTTATGGCATTTTAGGAAATGTAAAGCCACTTGTGAAAGGATGTTATTTTTAAAGCGGTGTATGATACTGAAGCACACTTGGGCAAGAGAGAAGGAGAAAAAGGAGGAGGAAGGGAGGATCAGCAGATCGTACAGTGCATTAGTCCCTGTCTCTTGGATAGTATGCACTTTCCACAATTTGATTGTCAATCAGTGGGTACCCTCACAACATGTGACCATTAAAACCCAACAAACAGGGGAAAAAAGCCTCTTTTTTTAGTGCAGTTATAAACCCTTTCAGGTCTGGATTTGTTTGTGACATATTGCTGCTTTAATTTTTTTTGTTTTTCATTATTAAGATTCTAGGCACTCTGTGGGGAAAATACCAAGTATTAGGGAGAGGAGGGAATGAGACTATTTTGGAAAAAGGAATAAACCCTAGATTCTTTGTCATTCCTTCTAGAACTCCATCAGGGAGACATGAAATTAAAACAAGTTTCCAAGTGTTCTTGTGAAGCCATTTGGACAAATATAGGACTTTGTCTCAAAGGTTACTGTCTGATCTTTACAGGGAAAGGAGGGTGGAGATCTGATCATTAATCAGTTGATGCCTATTCTGCTCTGTGTAAAGATCGGAACTACACAAGTTTTCCCTCAGGGGATCTCAGGAGATTAAAACAGGAGCTATCTTCAGCATGGGTCATTTTTCTGGCTGATGACTTTGTTATTCATCCCCGGAAGGCTTCCTGCCTTCCTAAATATCAATGTTTTTCAGGGTTACACTTTTCGTTAACTGTTTATTTTCCATTTAGTCAGACACCCCCCTTTAGTTCTATGCCAATTCTTAGATATCAATTTGAAAATGATTATTTGGGTTCCAATCTTTTCACAGAGAAAGTAAACACTTTGTTCAGAGCTAAAATGGAAAAACAAAGTCCAAACTAAATAAATGCCCTAAGATGCCAACTGATGATAAATACTGGAAATTAATCTCTAAAATTGCAATAGTTCTTGGTGCCAAATTCAGCCAAAAGTGATCTCTCATTTTTTTTTTTTTTCAGCAGAATCTTTTTACCCAACTCAGTATTTTAGGAGGGCATTATATTACCAAACCACTGGTGCTAGTGGCATCATCAATGACTTTCCCTCAGGATATTACAGAAGTTCTCTACAAGACATACCGATGAACCAACGATAACCAATAAAGCAATTTCTACATATTAAGTACTTGTCTATTAAGGAAGGGTAGTTCCTACATTTAAAATCACTTCTCCAGAATATTCCTTATATAGTTCTTACTCCCATAGTAAAATCATGGAAACAAACGCACATTAGTTGTACTGGTGTTTGTTAATATATTCTGCTAATATTGTTAACACTGCCTAACTAGCTGTTAGCTTTTCTCTGTAAATCACGAGTAAAAGCTAGTCATTCTACATGACCTCGCAGTAGAAATGAATGCTAACCCTAACTTGACTATCTGCTTTTTTCCCATCAATCAAAATGGCAATGATATATTTGATAAGACCCTATCTAGTGAAGGTGGACAGAGGTTCCAACACACGCTAAATGATAGAGCAGCACAAGGGGCAAAGGTTTTTTGTCCTATGACTGTGAAAACAATGAAAACAAGCATGACATATGTGGGTCATTACAAAGACATGCACTTGTGAAATGAGGGTCTACCGACATAGCAAAAAGTTATCAGAAGACACTACGTAGGAAAATATCTAAAAAAGGCTGACCACTTTAGCTACTGGGTATTTATATATCTCTCACTTGCTTCAGACAACACCAACGGATGATTGAGTGTGCATGAGGCTTAAGACACATAGAAAGAACGCACATCAAAGTATTACTGAACAAATATTCACTTTGCACACCATGAAGAAAAACAGTGAAGAGCAACTCTGCTTGTCTGAAAAGAATGAAACAAAAAAAGTAAATGAAGACCTACAAAAAGAGTTTCCTGCAACATAAAATTTGCTTTTGTTTTAAAATATGGAAGTCATTGGTATATAAAACAAGGAATCACTACAAATCAGTTAATTGCTATGAACTATAAGGTGCAAGTAAAATTCGTAAATTAGATTTATCCAGTGTAGCACAGATTGGTACTGAAAACTTGCAAGTTACTCCTTAGAAAAAAATAACCAGTGGCAGATGAAGTTCTGAACATAGTTGTTTTTTTTAAATATAATACTTCAATACATTTAATAATAAAAGTAAGCTCTACAAAAATTCTGTTTTACATATCATACAAAATATAGAGGTCAGTGCAGCTCACTGAACCACACTATTCAGTCATGTATCAGGAAGACTTGAAATTAGAAAATTATGCAATTTCTGTGGCTCATCTTCCTCCTGGTAACAGATTCGCGCTGTGTCCTGTTTCTGACCCATTTGTTGTTTCATTCACAAGTTCACTCTGTCTGTGTAATATCTTCTTTCTGCTGAAAATATTGCAAACAAATAAAAAGAAAAGAAACCCCAAGTCATATCAACTTCTGGGCTGCCTGATGAGCCACACTCCCTTGGAAATATTTTGGAATTGATTTTTCTCTGCTTTGTCAGCTCTACCAAAGCTGACATCTTGTTAAAATGCTGTTCGTGAAGATGTCCCCCTCGGTCTGATGACATGGAGGTGAAAAAACTGTTTACAATATTCCTGAGCTCCAGACTGAGTAGTCAAGGTCAGTTTTGTTCAACAAACGTCCTGGCAGATGACAGTGAGGTGTGACCATGGTTGTGGCATGTGACATGCACTTTGGAAACAATTTTTTCTACTAAAAAAAAAAAAAAGGCATGAACGTCCTTTGCACTGTTACGTGTCGGGAGAGTGATCATCGATGACACAGGCTTCGGGCTGGCTTTCCTCCTCGTCCCCCACTGCTTCTTCTTCGACCTGTTCGTCAAGGGGAACCTCGGTCGACTCCGAGTCTTGAGTGCAGAGAGTCTTGGAGTCGCTGCAGCTAGTGTCTTCTTCTACTTGACTTCCACTGTCCTTTTCAGTGTCGGACTCGCCATCCTCCTCTAGAGTGAGTTCAAACTGGAACTTCTCAGTCTGACCCTGCCGGCCCTCCTCCTGGTCATCAGGTGCTGGGGAGGGGCTCTGAGGAATTGTGCTCTGGTACCATTCACGATTGTCCTCCAAAGTGTCCAAAATGTCCTGGGCATCAGGATGGACAAGGTCTGCCCACGTCTCCCAGAGGGGGTGAACGATATAGTCTATGAAGCCCACCTAGTTGAAAAGAAATCCAGTTTGAGTATAGGACTTGGGACGAAGAAACTATGGAAAAGGTTAACTAGATCCCACATATATATCCGATTTATATCCATTTATAAATATAACCTAAAATTTAAACAGAAACATATAAAATATAACATGGCCTGCAACTACAACACTGAACAGAAGACTATTTACTTTGGTAAAGCAGTCACTGTTTTAGGCAACGGTGAAAATTAGCTTCTAGAACTTTTTACAACATAAAAATCCTACAGCAGTTTACATGGTAGGGCTTGGCTTGAGGCCTGGACTTCATTTTAGAATAGCCAGTAATAGGTAAATCGAGATAACTGAAATATTGTCATGTATTCCATATGAATTCATATAACCGAATTCACTTATAAATTCAGATAAATTGTCTCTATGAATATACTATGTGAATAATAGTCATTAATGAATATAATGCCATAAGAACATATAAATGACTATAGGACTATAGATCATAAGAATAAAAGAGTCTTTTGAGTTGTAAAGACTAATGTGCAATTGAGCTTGCAAACATCAAGTACTCATGTGAAAACCACTGAAATACTGTGTGATGTGGACACAATGGAATCCAATGTTCAAGCTACTGTTTTGCTCTCTCGGAAAGCTGTGTGCGTAATGCGTCACCTGTGATTTCTCCACAGATGCATTGTGCTTGTCACACATGGGACTTATCTCCATGCCCCGCTCCCTCTCGCGGTCTCCTTGGCGGAAGAACTCCTCCATTATGCGGTCCGTCCACTGGCGGTACAGCTGCAGCGGCTTTGTCGGGTTGCTCAGGTCCGCACAGTGCACCATATTCTGGAGGACCTAAAACAGACAAATGCATTCTCGACTCAGCACCTGTTCTTTTTTTCCCTTTTTTACTAGAAATTCACATTTAATGACTGCGACACTTAAAAATAGATGTTGTGTAAGATTCATTCCAAATAGTTCAACCATGATGTGTCTATGTGTGGTTCACACTTATATTAATAGTCCAAAATTATGACACCTCTACTGCATCTAAATACCAAGAGCTGTTTATGTGCATGGCTGATTAAATTCAGAGCTGCTTAAGTGGCTGGTTTTGTGGGATGTCAGGTGTTTTTTTTTTTTTTAAGTGCATATGCAAATGAAAAGACCAAGCTGGTTAATTCATAAGTTGGGAAAAAGGAGACATAAATTTTATCAAAGCTAGACACACAGACACATGAGAAAATTCAAGTCATGCTTTACCTGAATTCTGTCAGAATAATTATCAAGAAGAAGAACTCCAGAACTGGTCACTTTCTTAGTTTCAACCATAGTTTTCAAATCAGCCAGTAGATTCATGTGTTTTGACATGTCTGTTGCAAGTACCTTAAAAGCAAGGAGTATTTTATTAAGTAAAAAATGTCCAGAGGAAAAAAGAATTTACAAATAAAAGTACTATGCAGAATGTGAGAAGAAATGGAAAACCACTCTGTCCTCTAACAGAGTGTATGACAATTCTTTACTATGTCTTGGGGCAGAGTCCTTTCCTCTTTGTTGTCAAGTTTTCTGTAAGCCCAGATATATGTGTGCAATATACAGAAATGTTAGGCACTGATAACCACTTTTGTGACAGAAAAAAAGGCCTATCCATGATTAAGACATCATTACATATTTTTCCCATTCCTTGGACTAAAAAATGGTTAGTGAATGCTGATGAACTGATTCAAGATTGCTCACAGAGAACTTCAGAAAGAGAATATTCTGGGCAATTTTCTGCTTATTCAAGACAGATAATTCTTTCCTTTGTATAGACAAAGCTTAAGAGAATGAATTTTTTGATAACCAGAGATTTTCCGGTGTCTCGTAATCACTGTGAATAATATGCATAGAGAAAATATTAAAATCATGGATGTTTTCTAAATGGCACTCTGATGGAGTCCCCCCATTTTGAGTGGAAAAAATTCAAGCTGTGGTCAGCACCCTCTACTCTTGTAGGTCATCTTTCTGCCTTCACCAGACCAGAGGAGTTCAGAAAATAAAGCTTGAATAAGGAGGGTAAGCTGTCATTATTCCTTTTTAAAAATTTTTGTTATTGATTGATTTTAGAGAGAGAGAAAGAGAGAAAAACATTGATTTGTTGTTCCATTTATTTATGCATTCATCGGTTGATTCTTGTATGTGCCCTGAATGGGATCAAACCTACAACCTTGGAATATCACAACGATGCTCTAACCAGCTGGGCTACCCGTCATTATTTTTAACTTTAAACTGCTAGAAGTAGAAAACCTATTACAGAACATCAGGGACAGCTTCTCAAACATAAAGGGGCAGCAATAGGATTTGAAATATACAGTTCCTTTCATTTAATATTCATTCTTTTTTTCCCCCTTGAACAGTTTGCATCACAGCTTTCTTTTTTGCTTTTATCAGCTACTTACAATGTCAATGACCATTTTTCTTAATGATTGTCTTTGCTTTTTGGTCAAATTCTGGAAAATGTCACAGTTTTCTTCTTGAAGCAACTTAAAGCCCACGGCCAAATGATGGTTCTCCAAGACAGAAGAATCATTGTACATCAAGGCAAGTTCAGAATCTTAAAAGAAAGACAAGAGATAAGAAGATTAGCAAAGCCATTTATTCTAAGTTTATTTTATTCTTCATATTCTGGGATAACTTTTGGTTTAGAGCTCAATTTCTCCTAAACATCTCTGCTGGCCTTACCATACATGACAACACCAAGAAGGCAATGTATTAGTTACTGTAACAGTGGCAAGAGCAATGGCATCGTGGGAGTGAATTCTAACATAAATGACACGTGCAAGTCATTTCACACCCCGTGTGTCTCAGCTTTCTCTTTGCTAAAGTGAAAGCAGAACTGAACAGATAGTTCCTCCCCTCCAGATCTGCCATAGGTTGCTCCATAAGCTCAGTAGAAAATGCCATTATTCTTAACATTTGCAACATGCCCAAAGCATAAGGTGCTGTATTCCTGATAACTGTGCATCACCTACCCAGCATTTTATATAGCGTAAGGATCACGTGACTTAGGATTGTTTGTGTTCAGAGAGGGGACAAGAACAGTTTGGAACACACAGAGAATGTTCGATTTGTTCATGTTGTTCTTATTTTCATCCACAGTATAGCTTTGAAAGTAGAGGCTTTATTCATTTTTCCACTTCCTTTTCCAAGTACTGTGGCAGTCACTGTAAACAGGTATATTGCCCTTTCTACCTGAGCACTCGTGGCTTCACACAGAGAAGGATGTCAGGCTGCCTACAGAACCGCACGGTGAAGATTCTGCCGCTCTCACTACTGCCCTGGGCCTGTGTATTTTAGGCAGTGAGAGGTCCTGCCTCCTTACTAGTTCCTGTAAATACCTTTTAGACCCAGGTCTGTGAGATAGTCATTAAAAACTTGGTGCTATTAACTGTTTCCACTTAAGTCCTTGTAAAGACTAAAGGCGCATGTGTTTGATCTTTTTACTGACTCATGCACAGAAAATACATTTGGAAATATATATTCTTTTCTAGGAAAGAAATACCCAATACTTCTTACTGAATATTTTAAAGGAGAGAGGGAGGAGAAGTGAGGTTCAAGACATATTTCTACTGTGAAATCTATGACTTCAATAATACTATAGAAATAGGAATTTACACATTGAAATATCTGTTCCCAACTACAAAAACAGAGATGTCTAGAGTACCAGGCAATGCATATGTATGGTATTACTTATTGTCTTTCTTTTTTTTTTTTTTTGACAAAGCAACAGTATTCATGTTTTAAAAGTCAGTATATGGTCAGTCTGACTTTTAAATAGTCTATAAAAGTATCTAATTATGAATAGTTATCCATAGACAGTTAAACATATAGAAATAAAAAATTTTAAACTATAAAAGATCTTAACATATTATCGTTTCTATAGTGGAATCATATTAAATAACATATACTGAAAGGCAGTCACAATGTTTTCCAAGTGGAAGGCATAATACATTTTCTAATTAATCTATTACAGTTCTTTTAAGGGGGCAAATGTGTATGTAGATCAGGGGATTAACAGAAGAACTGACCCAGATTAATCTATATGCCCTGTGAAGAAAGAGAAAAGAAATTCAGGCAATTGAGCTTGCAGAATAAAAGATGAGGAGCTGTTACTTGGAGGAGGCAGATCTGTGGTCTGAACTTTCAAACAAAGAATCTGAATTCTACTCAAGGTAAGGATGGCCTTTCACAGAGAGGGTTGTCCAGCCCTCCCCAGCCTGCCTCGGTAGGCGGTAAGCTCCCGACATGTAACAAGGGTCCAGACTGGCCAGAAGGACCATGAAATGATTCCTAATTAGACTGGTAGGCTTCTACTGCCTCTCTAATCTCTGAGGCTGTTACAAAAAGGTGGCGGTGACTGCTGAGTTTTAAATGAATGCATGTTAGCATTTAAGCAACTTGTTTCTACTCTTCTTTGGATCTGAAGGTGTGTGGTCACGTCTAAAGGGGAGTAAGATTCTGTAGTTCTTGAGTAGATTTTGAAGAAGCAGAGGTGTGCTCGGAGACTCAGAATCAGCCAGGGGAGCTCCGGGACCTCTCTACCATGTAAAGCCTGCAACCTCGTGGCGCCTTTGTAGCCTCCTTAAAATAGGGAAGGTGGCCGCCTCACTATGGGCTTATAAATTTGAGGATTAGAAGTCTCTAGGATTCTTTATTACAGGAAATGTAGATGAAACCTCTGGCATTGAACACGTTGCCAGCACCAGCTCTACGGGGCTACGTGTGCTAGTCTGAGCCGTGGATGCTCAATCCATGAAAGAGAAACATAAACTTAATGTCTACATAAAAAAGGGTTTACTGCAAACTAAAAATAATCACATAGTTTTGAGTGTATCTCACAAAGTTATTTATTACAAGTTTACAAGTTATTAGAGGGACTCATTATAGCATGCTGTGAAGTTAAGACTTACAGTATTTGTGCTACTGGCTACTAGGCCTCTTCTGTTTCCGAAGTGGAGTGCTTGCTAGTCAGAAGCTAACTAGGGCAGTCATTCTCACAATGCCCTGGGCTCTGATCAACCCTGAGCTACTTCCATTACCAGGTGATGCTGCTGATTCATTCTCTCAGGAATAATATGGCCTCATCACACCCCACCATCCAGGAAACATCAGTGATCAAAGTTCCTCTGGGAACGGTTCACCTCCCAGTGGTCCCACAGAAAAGAGATCATCACTACATTACTGAATAACAAAATACTTACAAAAACAGGGTTAGTTATCCTTCACCTCAAGCAAGTCATCAGCAAAATGACCTTAAACAGACACCCTTGGCCACTGTCACTGTATTCCTAATTCCCCCCTGAATTTCACCATTATCTGTCTCAGTGGGTCTCAAACTTTGGAGAGCATCAGATTTGTCTGTGAACGGAAGATCAGCTTCAGTTCCAGACTCCACGGTACCCTGACCCTCGTCAGAGTCCTCCACTGCCAGCCAAAGTCTGTTTGCCCTTTGAGGGTCCATAATAAAGAATAAAGCTGGTCCTCATTTAAAAAAAAACTATCAGAATACTTGGAAACAGTGACTTTATTACCAGTTGTTTTAATTTTTTTCTCTAATCTATTCTTAATTCTAATGTTATGATAAGGGAATCTACAATATTATATATAATAGGGTGAAAAAAACCATACCTGTCTGAATTTTGGCCATTATTAATTTAAATAAAAAATATGTATACCTTTCTTTAAGGCAAACATTAAATTTAAACAAAACTTTTATGAATGAGGAGCATATCAAGACACACCTAACAATCAAAATAATAAATCAGGCCAGGCTAAGGGAAGTATCAGGGTACAGTGCATTCTATAACCTCCCCGGGCTTCTCAGAAAGGACAGTGGATCCTAACCCCTGACACAATGTGAATGCCGGCAGCTGCATCTAATGTGAATCACATTTATGTGTTAATATTTAGTTACGCTTTGGTGGTTCCTGAAGGCACTCTATTACAGGTTCTTATAAGGTAGCTAGAATATGAAATGTTACCCTGTCTGGTCTTGGATAAGTGAGTTCGTGAACCAAAATTCTAAAATGTACTGGGAAATCCATGATTTTCCCAATCTTCCTATACTAGTATATGAGTGAGTCACTAAAGCACAGTTTGTCATAGGGTAGTCCAGAGGCTATTCAAAGATACAAAAACAGAGCTAAATATTCTAAAGATCTGAGTTAAATCTCTCCAAGCAGAGCTACATTTAAAGTCTCATTTTAAATTTGGCTGCAGCACAGGCTGTGCAATGAAAGCTGAATGCATGGAGACTACTGGGCATGAGGAGGCTCTTATCCACAAACTCATGGCAAAAACAAAACAAAACAACAACAAAAAAATCAGCATTACGCCCCATGGGATACCATAATAATATTCAGAACTAAATTACATTAAGACATGTTCTCATTAAAATGCATGTTTACACATTCCAAAAGAACTTAATGGCTCTGGAAATACCCCCAAGTACATAAAGACTCCCATTCTAAAGTGTAGATAAAAGAAATATTTTCTGCAAAAATAAATTTAACTCTACTTACTTGTATTGATCAGAAACTGATTGGACACACCAGGATGATCTACATCATGTATTGCACTGGCAAAAATTGCTGCAAGAATCTCCAAATCTGTAAACACAGCCTGGAAAATCAGACAATATAGATAACATCACTATTCTATAATAACACATATTCAGGTTTAAACAAATGGAAAATTACTTCCTAGAATTTGATGGAAAAATAAAATAAAGTTTCGAAATATATTATGACTAGTGACCTTGGGCACGGATTTGTGAACATTGAAAGGAAATTAATTAGAAGGTGGCCGGTGGGGCAGGACTGGGCGAGAGGGCTGGACACGCCCTGGAGCCAACCTCCAGCGGTCCCTCCCGGCGTCTGTGGAGTGAGCTGGGTCCCTGTGGCAGGTGGGGTCCCTTGGCTTGGCCTGTGGGGATCTGGTAGAAACTGGCTCTCCAACATCCCCCGAGGGGTCCCAGAGTGTAAGAGGGCACTCTGCAAAGTTGCTGTCATACAGGGTGTGGAACCCAAATGCAAGTGTGCAGCAAACCAGATTCGGGGCCAACAGTGCCCCAGCAACAACATAACCCACGACTCAAGGTGGAATCTCGCGGCCCCACGAGGAATTGGGCTCCTTCCTCTCTGGTTTTGGGGTGTGTCACCCAAGAACCGCAGCTGCCAAGTCACTGCAGGTTGGCAGTTCCTGGGTTGAGCGTCTGCCTCCTGTTGGTCAGTGCACATCATAGCGACCGGTTGGACACTTAGCATATTAGCCCTTTGTATATATAGAAGATAATGTTTTGGGAAGAGTTCTATAGATAATGAGTTACTCGTGAACTTTGTAAGTGTGATCTTGGAAGAAAATATTTTACCTAATATTATAATTTATGATAAAAAATTTCCCATTGATTATATATTTTTAAGTATTAAAAAGGAATATCTGAAATTGTTTTCTACTCAAATCAGGGTTTCTCAACTTCAGCAGAATTCACATTTTTGGGCCAGATAATCTCTGTTATGAAAGGCACTCTGAATTAAAGGAATTTTAGCAGAATCCCTGGCCTTTACTCATGAGATGTCAGTAGCATGTACCCCTCAGTTGTGGCAGCCAAAAGTGTTTCCACATATTACCAAATGCCCAGGGGGAATGGGAGGAGAAGGAAAAGGAAGGAATCACTCCCAGTTGAGAACCACTCACTCAAATGATGAAATATTAACATAGTTTTATGATGAAAACACTCTGAACTATCCTATATAATAAAAGGCTAATATGCAAATCAACTGAACAGTGGAACAACCGGTCGCTATGATGTGTACTGACCACCAGGGGGCAGACGTTCAATGCAGGAGCTGTCCCCTGGTGGTCAGTGCACTCCCACGGGGGAGTGCTGCTCAGCCAGAAGCTGGGCGCATGGCTGGCGAGTGCAGCGGAGGTGGTGGGAGCCTCTCCCGCCGCCTCCGCTGCAGTGCTAAGCCATCAGTCAGATATCCCCCCAGGGTTCCCGGACTGAGAAAGGGCACAGGCCGGGCTGAGGGCTGAGGGACCACCCCTCGCCCCCGAGTGCACAAATTTCGTGCACTGGGCCTCTAGTAAAATATATTAGAAACAAAATATTTCCCCTAACAATTAAGAAAATAAAATTGCTTAAATAACAATTTAATGAAACAACTTCTTAGCATTTGGTAAAATTGAAGTGTTTCCTTGTAATCAATTCTATGAAAAACATCAATGCATTGCTTATATTTTAAAATAATCATCTTTTGAACTATAAATGTAAAAGCCATCAGACTACATTCCAGAAAAACAAACTAAAATGATATAAGCCAAACAGATGTGCTTTAAAGAATGTCCATTAGGTAATTTCAAGAAAGCAGTATCATAAACAGATGAATCCCTAAATCGCTGGTCAACTTTCACAAACAAAATCATCAGACTATTTATTTACCACCACATCTTTTACTTTATAACTCAATATACTTCCAACGAAGCCAATTATTTCCTGCACTGCATACTCTTTAGCATACAAGTTTAAGAGCCCTTTATGAGTGACAAGTTAGTGTTCTCAGTTTTAGAAACCAGATTTACCTCCAAAGCAGGTGTAGATAACAGCACGTGCGTCGACTGGACCACGTCTGCAGCATGAATATTGTTGTGGTAGGCCACGTCAGCATGGTAATGGTCTTCCAGGGTCATAAGGTATGTAACTAAAGTGTCTACTGGAATTTTAAACGTTTTCAATAAATCCCGTTCCTGTAGGAAAAGAAATTCTATGAACATTTGTCCTTACAAAAAAGGTTTTCCATAGAGTGTGTCAACAACAACAAGATATCACACCCAGAAATGGAAATAGCGCTCTCACAATATCTAGTGAGGAAATGGAAATCTTTGGGAAGATCCAGGGACTTCAGGGATAAAACCAGAGCTGAGTTGTCCTTCTGAAGCCCAACAGTGCTCAACCCAAGATGTGTGGTGTGAGGAATGAGCTGCTAGTTCCAGAGTGTCTGTGCCCCAAGATCATGAAGCCAGCCTCAGTCTAGCGCCACTGACTCAGCCACTAGATCACATCAACTGAAATGTGACATCCTTTCTAGGGCTGGAATCTGTCGTTCCAGTCCCGGGGGTACCTACAGCCTCAGCTCCTCATTTAATCCTAACCCTGTGCTGGAACAAAAGCAGCTCAACAAGAGTGAGAAACGGATATGGAGAAGAGCAGTACACAAAACAGTGAAGAAATTAAGATCAGTTAGCAGAGGGGTGGATTCAGTTTTTATAATTAGTATTCCATTCTCTGTGTGAATCAGGGTCATGTGGATGACTTTTAAACTATTATTTTAATGAATTGCTTCAATTTTCCCACATCGTATCTTTTCCTTAAATGGGAAAAAATTAACAACATTGGTTTATTTGTATTTTACCCACACTTCAACCTTTCTGTATTCTTATTAATCCCTAGGTAAAGGGGCAAATCTGAAAAAAGTCCAATATATGCAAAAGAGGGTGAGTAGTAAAGAAGACACAATGCATGCACAATTCACAGGCTGGACATTAAGGCACAGAATGAGAAGAGAGGTGATAGGACCACATTACCTGAAAGATGGTGTGCATGATAACAGTCAGAGGCCGGTTACCAGACAGCTCTGCTATTCTAAAAACATGAAGACCCCATTTGTTCACCTCTTCTAGTTCCTAGGATTAAAGAAAGACAGAAAAATTAGAAAGCAGAGGTAGAACATAATTTTATATATAATTTTTATATTCATGTAAAAACTACTAATTTTAATAAAAAGATTGTTAAACTTAAAAAAAGTGATTCATTCTAAATATAATGGATGCACCAAGTAATTAGGGGAAACTGTAAGCAGATTCACTTGAACATACTAAAAACTGAATAGCATTGCTTAACCTCGTGTCTTTGACAATACAACATATTTACATACTTTCAATATAAATTTCAAAGCATTTCTTCAATAGATAAAATCCAGTCACAAAAACCTTAACTATTCTCCTAAAACTGGAAGATTTATAACTTTTTTTTTTTTTTTTTTTTTTTTTTTTTTTTTTTTTTTTTTTTTTTAAATATATTTTATTGATTTTTTACAGAGAGGAAGGGAGAGAGATAGAGAGTCAGAAACATCGATGAGAGAGAAACATCGATCAGCTGCCTCCTGCACATCTCCTACTGGGGATGTGCCCGCAACCCAGGTACATGCCCTTAACCGGAATCGAACCTGGGACCTTTCAGTCCGCAAGCCGACGCTCTATCCACTGAGCCAAACCGGTTTCGGCGATTTATAACTTTTTAATGTTAAACAATCAAACGTAGAAGCAAAAAAGGAAGGAACACACATCACAAACTACCTGTGTAAATCCATGTATTAATAAAACCCAAATAATTTAGAAAGGTGTATAAAGAGTGTTCCTATCTTAAAAAAACACACCCCATAAATTAATAACTTGTCCATTTACTAAAAGAGAAGGAATAAAAATTCATTAAAAGGCATTGTTACATACTGATGCTCACAATTCTTGACATTTTTCTTACCTTGGCAAGGACATCTTCTTGTTCAGTTTTAACCCCAAACCTCGGGATGCTTGAATTAGTCAAACTGGAACTGTGCATCAACTTCTTGACCCCACTAATCTGAGACATTGGCCTTTTCTTTTTCTCCTTTTCCTTCTGAGTCGGAGAAGGAATTTCCACTTCATGTTGCTTATCTTAAAAATAGAGAAAATATTCTACACTTACTATTAATTCTACCTGAGCTTTTAGTGTTTTTTCTTTTAAAATGTAACATATATAACTAGACAGGTTTTAATTTATCATTATATAACCCAGGAAATATTTCCAAGTAAAGATCCTTTCACATTTCTATACTATAGTGAGCTAGGTGTTATGACGTAACAAGGTTTTGTGGGAAGCATGGAGAATCTCCAATATTACCTGATAAATGACTATCAGTTTCACAAAAGCTATTTTCAAATAAAAGACACAAGATGTATCTGTATATTCATTCCCTATTTCAAGAGCGTGAGCTCCCCTAACTCATCCTTGCACATAGTGTGTGCTCAATAAATGTCTGTTTAGTGAATGTGCTACTAAGACATTCAGCAATTTTGTTTTGAAAGTAAAGCCAAATCAAGGATATGTTCAAGTTGTTGACTTTCACTTACTGTATTTTATTTTCCTCTGGGAATGGGCGGTGGGAGTGGTGTTGTCCCAGTACACCATACCCTTAGCTATTGTTATCAGTAAGCTTTTCTTTAGCAATTACCTTCTATCTGCCTCACCAGTTTACCAGGTATGGTGTCCATTAGGCTATCAACCCATTGAGGACAGGGACCATTTCTAACTTATCATTAAATAGCTAGTGCCCAGCAATGACTGGCACTTAACAAGAATTTGTTGAATGCATGTAGAGATCTCAAAAATACATTTCACAAGGTTAGTACTTTGAAAAAACTAGCAATATGCAACTTTAATTCAGAAAACCCCCAAAGTCCTGAATAAAACTAAAAGATAAAAAAGTGCATTTTGTCACTTTAGGTTCTAAAGTTTAGAGACTCAAATTATTAATATAATCAATGAAAACAAATGAAATTCATAGCACTTGGTTTCCAAAACCAGCTGGTACTTTAATCCATCTCCCAAAACAACTCAAAAGAAAATTTAAAAGTTGCACTTTGTTTTTCTCACCTAAGAATGTGTTTGATATATACTCCGACACTTGATTTCCAGATCTACTCATTTCAGAGAGATGGGTGAGCTCCCGATTAAGCATCCTTTTAAACTGAAAAACAGAAAGATAAAAAAAAAAATAGATGAAAATTTAGGTGTAAGAATATAAGCATATGCCAAGATACAGAAAATATGCCCAAAGAATTGTTAAACTGTCCTGACACTTAAAAAAAATATATATTTTTATTGATTTCAGAGAGGAAGGGAGAGGGGAGAGAGATAGAAACATCAACTATGAGAGAGAATCATTGATCTGCTGCCTCCTGCATGACCCCTACTGCGGATCGAGCCAGGCATGTGCCTATTTTATCCAAAGAAACCCTGGAATTTACCTACCACAACTAGCATTCAAAACCAGAATTCTCAGTGATGTTATGCTTTCCCATCCATCAACTGCTTCTCAATGTCTTCCTCTGATTCCCAAAATTGCCCAGTTAGGCCTTTTAAGATACCTTAATATGTCTCTTAACATACAGGAAAAATATTTTTTCTATATATATAGAGTAACTATACTATTAGATACTTGGTCGAAAAAAGTCACATATATAGTTGCCCTTACAATTTTGAATTTCACCATAAATTATCATTTAAGTCTGGGGGAAAGACAGTAGTGAGCTTATCATTTAGTCATGTTTAAAATGTAATTCTAATTCAGTATTTAATCTGTTCATTAGAATTAAAAAATCTCACTTCCCTGCAATGATTCATACCAAGGTGTTCTAACTCAAGATAATCTGGCAAATTACTTTCAAAGTCAATCTTATTGACCATCTAAATTATGTATAAGAATTTATCACCACAAAGCACTGAGAAAGATCAATGAAAACATTTCAAAAGACTACTGGATATGAGAAATTCTTATTAGCATTATCCTAAAGCCAAAACTGAAGAACTGGCCATACCCATACAAATTCTTCTGGTTGTTAATTTATAGGTACAGGGAGTTGTTCATGCGTTTGTTTGTTTGTTTTTTTTTTTTTTAAAAATAATTGTCTCTGATCATAAAATACATGTGATATAGAAATCTAGAAAGCTATATAGAAAAGTAGAAATCATGTATAGCCCCACTGCTCAGAGATACCATACATAATTAGCTATATTTCCTTCTATGCATTTAAAAAATTTGTATGGACGTATATCTTCAAAATTGGCATCATGCAGTATACAACACATAGATTGCTGCTAATTTTTACTTAGAATAATATATTACGATTCATGGGGAAAAGTAAATTTTGGGGCCTTCTAAGAATATTTATACCCTGGCTGAGTAGTTCAGTTGATTAGAGTGTCATTCCAATATGCCAAGGTTGTGGGTTCAATCTCTGGAAGCAATCAATAAATGCATAAAGAAGTGGAACAACAAACTGATATTTCTCTCTCTCTCTATAATCAATTAAAAATTAAAAAATACTCAAGACATTTACAATAGTGTTCAAAACATTTTCTGTCCATGTTTTGTAAAGTTGTATTTTTTGAGTAGGTTATAGGCTATTAACTAATTAAATGAGCTAATAGGAAGTGTCTTGTATTTAGCCTAGCACATCATAGATGCTCAACATTATTTGAGCTCTTTCTATATCTCTGGGCCTTTTATAGTGGTTTTTATTATTGCAGGACAAATTTAAGATCTGAATATAGTTACACCCGTAAAAATGCATATCTAAATATCTACCTCCTCTACTCATTCTGATAAATAATACATTATTCATGTAAGAAATGGTCACCATGCTTCAAAAATATAATGATAATACTATGCACCAGTCCAAAAGGTAAGTAAATCCTTGCTTAACTAATAAAATTTACTTTAGGAAAAAATATTTTTAAATTTATTTTTTCCTTTATTTTTTATTCTTTCCATCACCATTTATCCCCCTATACCGTCTTCCCCTGCCCCTCAACACCCTCCCGCAATTAGCACACTGTTGTTTGTCCATGAGTTAGTTCTTTCCCTTTGTTTTTTTTTTCTCAATCCCTCCACTCACACCCCCACCCTAACCAGAGCTCTCTGCCTGCTATGAATCTGTCTCTATTTTGCTTGTTAGATCAGTTTGTTCACTAAATCCCACACATGAGTGAAATCCTATGGTCTCTGACTGGCTTATTTCACTTAGCATAATGTTCTCCAGGTCCATCCATGCTGCCGCAAAGGATAAAATTTTCTTCCTTTTTACGGCTGAGTAGTATTCCACTGTGTAAAAGTACCATAGAAAAAATCTTTAGGCAAAACTCGTTCAAAAGAGTCTGCTGAACAGCAAATCCTGGCCTTTCCACAACCTATACAGGAACCACACTGTCTACCTGCCCTTCATGCATTCCTCTCAATGTAAGCTTGGGGGCGGGAGGTGGGGCATTAAAAAGTTAGATGGGGACCCAGTTTTTTACAGAATTCCCTTCCAACTTATAAGCAACCTGGTATAAGGAATATGTTGGTATAAGGAATAAGGAATATGGAATATGTTGGTATAAGGAATATGTTGTCATACGCTAAAGCAGAAAAATGGCATGGTGCCTGCAGATGCCCCTCACAAATTCTTGACTTTATCTGGAAGAATATAAAGAATGAAGTATAATATAAAGAATGAAGTATATAAAGAATGATGATTGTTTATATAAATCATCAAAATAGCCAGTTAGTACACATAACCAAGGCAAAAAATGCCAGTGAAAGTAATCTATTGTACTGACTGATAAATTACAGATTGCACATTCCACTGATTATTTTTATATCATATATATTCCCAGACTACTCTTCCGCTTTTGTTCAAAACCCAGAAGCATGGAGTAGAGAAACCCTTCAGTGCGCACCTATCTCCCTACAAGGCTAGTGAGGTGCTCCAAGGAAGTCCACTTTTCCTTTTAACATAGTTAGAAGAGACAATATTTTAAGCAGACCCCTTTCTTCCTAAGGGAGAGGGGAGGGAGATCTCCTAAGACAATCTTCAAAGAGTCAATTAAGTTATAAGGGCATTTTCTAAAAGGAATTAAAATCAACTCCCCCCCCGCCCCTTTTTCTATTGATATAACAGAGTCCAGGGAGGCTAAAATAATAACCACAAAAATTACCACCAGTGCTTTCTCAACTGGGAGTTGATATTACAATCTGGTTTTGAAGTGTATAGCTGGATATAAAGAAAATAAACCAGTCACCAATAATTTTTAAATGTAAGTG
Organism: Myotis yumanensis; assembly: GCF_028538775.1. Taxonomy (NCBI): domain Eukaryota; kingdom Metazoa; phylum Chordata; class Mammalia; order Chiroptera; family Vespertilionidae; genus Myotis; species Myotis yumanensis. Next base: position 29,508,911 of record NW_027223755.1, read on the forward strand.
AAATTTCTCTCATTTTAAAGTTGATTAGAATAACTATATACAATTACTATGAGGGGGAAAATAATTTAAAAAGGTAATAAAATGTATGTTATATTTTCTATTTACAGATGTAGAAGAGATAAAATATAGAACTGCTTTTCAAAAGAGCTGACTGTAAAATGCAGAACAATTTAATTGAGCTTTTAGATATTTTAAAAAGTGGCCTCTAAATATTTTCTGATGATGAGTTATTCTAGTTGTTTTTTATTTAAATAGTCTGAAGTAACATGTAAGCATGGAGTAGACAAACCCTTCATGGGGTCGCAGCAAAAAAAAGAAAGAAAGAAAGATTTCCAAGTTAATGTTTCAAATCCTTTGTTCTCATTGTGCATCAGAAAGTCTGCGTGCAGCATGTAAAACACAAAGGAAAGTGAAAATGCAGTTGAACTGAATACTGTATTTTGCTTTTTAAGCTCCAGTTCCCCAATTTATATTCCATTTAAGACTGTTGAGGAAGAAAAACAAAATAACTAAAAATTTAAATATTCTCAAATTTAATCCCTTTATTTCTGCATTCATGCCAGTGTGTTACTGGGGGCATTATATGGTCTCCTAGCATATAATTAAGAAGGTGGCAAAGGTCAAACATTAAGAAAATGCTTGCTTCCCCCCCCTTAATATTCTATTAAAAATAATTTATATATGCTGCTCTGTCATACACTACAAGTTTGATAGATAGCATTAAAAATTAAAATAAACACTGTACAGGCTGTATAATAATAAATCCTTTAACATGTATAAGACTAAATATATTTAGCCTTAAATATAAAACAATTATGCTGTGTTTTTTTTCCAATATGAAACATAAAGCTGTCCAGCAACAATTTTTTTCCAAAAAAAATACACACTAAAATTCTATACTGAGTTCTTAGAGGTATTGTTCATAATCATAATACAAATGGAAAGCCCTTTAAAAAAATGCACCAAATATGAACTGTCTAAAAGCTAAGAGATGATTTCTGAGAGGATTGGGAGGGTTTCCTTTATTACCCTTTATCCTTTTCTATATTAAACAAATTTCAAGCCATGAAATGGTTAGCAAAATTTAAATGAAAATCTACATTAAAAAAAATCCAGACCATCCATAGATTAAAAGGGAGATGGGGAATCATAACTACTTGGACAATTACAACTGAAATAAGTTTTCTTAGACTGCAGGTAAATCTCCCAGCAAATAGTAACATTTCCTTTAAAAAGAAACAAAGAAAATAAAAACATATTTCAATCTGCGTTCTTAAAGCAATGAAAAAGGGTTCTTAAAAATAATGTATTGTGATATACTCAAATGTTCAAGAGTAAATGTCGACCTTGGAAGTGATGCTTCATTTAGGACTGAAAAAGGTTTTTACCTCCTGCTTCTATTACAGAGACCACCAGGCTAGCAGCGGCCAGGGGCATGCAAGAAGCCTGCCAAGCAGGAACACAATTATATTAAAGTCAGTTATTAATTCATTTCTTGAGATGAACAAAAGTAGCAGTATCACACTGACATAAATTTTTTCAGGTTTTACAAGTAATCAAGTTTTCATTTTAATAGTATGTCACTTAAAAAGTCAAGTAATGTCAATTTTTAATGTCATCTAGAGCTTTCTATCCAAAGGTGAAAAAAGCACACTCTTCATCAGGTTAAACTAGTGCAGATTTTTAGAAAGAACCACAAATTAATTTTTATAAACTTTAAGTGCTTCAAACTAACGGGAACCCATACACCAGTATAAGTAATTTTGCTCAGGAATTCATTTCCAATGGGTTTATTCAATTACCTTGACATTTACAAGCATAACTGAAATCCACAACATGACAAAGAACCCCTGCACATTAAAAAGCAATTTTAACATGAAAACTATAACTATTAGAAGTTGCACAATTTCTCTTTAACTTGACTACTAAAACCACATATTTCTTCTGCAGTCATGTCTAAGGAAAAAAGATTGCTTAGAAAGCTTAATTCCATTGTAATTTATTAAAACTACCAGTTAGAAAATGAGTAATCAGGAGCTTATTACAAAGGCTAAATAAAATAAACCTTACCTTTATGTAGCCCCAAGACACTGACAGTAAATAGTTTGCTTCAGGCATTTTTGATTGATTATATAGAGACTGGATTCTAAAATATGTATATCTTCAAAACCTTGATAGATTAACAATCTCCACTAGCCTCGGAGTGTGTGGGTTTTTAAAGATTATTGGGAATTAAGTATATATACGAAAGCCTTGCATTAGATCCCATCCGACATCCAGCCGTCTTCCCATTGAACATATGCCACTTGTAAACCTCCAGAATGGAACAGAATTCAACGACTATTCTGAATAAAGAAAATTCATGTGATAAAGAAATATCTAAAGATCTAAGGGTCTGCATCTTTCTCTCCCTGAGCTCCAGGGATTAATGAATAATGTATGCCAATATGCTTCGCTGCAAGAAAGATAAGTTCTGTCAAAAGCTACCAAATAAGGAACTGCAGGGAAGCTGGGGAGAGTGACAAGAAACCCGTCCTATAAAACCCCAACTATGCACCAATTGCACTCCATCCCCGGCTCCATCAGGTCAGGAGGCGTGGACTAGGCCCAGGGTGCTTTGTGATTGGTTGGCAAGGGCAGACCTCTGGTAAACTTGTTTAAAAATGGTATTCCTGCAGTGAGGCTGCCCTGTGAATAGATGAATGGGGTTTCCCTCTCCCAGTGATGAATAACCACCATGAAACATTCAACACTCATAGTTCATTCTTAAATAAGGATTACCAATCCTTCTGGAGTCACTTCGATGAATTTCAATATTCTCTGACTTCTCTTTCTTCAAAATAAAGGCTGCTCTGAAAATGGCAATCAGGCATTTTAATTGCTTTCTCTTTCATATCCAAAACAAAACAAGTGGCTTCCCTAGTGACATAGATATAACCGAAGTTTCTCCCTCCAACCAACATAAAAGCATACTGTGATTATAAAATAACAGTTATGTCCAGAATTCACAAATGGAAGTGATGCATTTCCTCACTGGCGTGGCATGGCTGTTCTCAGCTCCTTTTGTCATGTTGGGTAACACTGCTTAGGCTTTCACATTACTAATTTGCTATGAAGAAGGGATTTTAAAAAATAGATTTTCTGTTGATGCCCCTCCTATTGTGCTATTTTAAAAACATCTTAGCCCTGGTTGGTTTGCTCAGTGTTAGAGTATTGACTACAGACCAAAGGGTCATGGGTTTGATTCCCAGTCAAGGGCATGTAACTTGGTTGCAGGTTCCATCCCACCCGGGTTGGGGTGTGTGGGGGAGGCAACCAATTGATGTGTCTCACACATTGATGGTTTTTTTTCTCTCTTTCCTCTTCCTCTTTCTCTCCCTTCCTCTCTCTACAAAAAGAAAAAAAAAAAAAGAGGAAAAAACATCCCCAGGTTTAACAAAAACAAAATAAAAAACCATCTTAAAATAACTTGACTAAAGTTCTACTAAGAACATAGACTCTGAATTAAAATCCTTTAGTGCATAATCCTCAACAAATAACCTCACCTCTTAGTGTGTTGGGGCTTCTCATTGGTAAAATTGGGTACGGCCGTAGCTGGTCTCCAAAGATGCCTAGTCTAGGAGTATGAGAAATGGCTCACCTGCCCGAATTTAAACGACGGACTTGGAGACAGAAGTATGTGGAAAATGAGAGGGGGTCAGTCCCATTGTACAGGGACATGTGGGGTGGGGAACATAGCCTATTTATTTAGTCCCTCCTCTGGTTCCTCATTGGCTGAGTACTACGGGGTCACCTGTTTCCTCATGCATCGCCCAGGTCTTGCTGTCTCCCATGGGGCCATTTAAAAAAATTGGGCTGAGGCCTTTTTAGCTGCCTCCACCTCCCCTGTCTAGCTGAGGAAGACACCTTGGGGACTTCCACCTTGGTCTCCTGGAATGTGCTATTGGGATCCCTGAGTCACCCTGAGAGAATGTCTGACTATTCTGACACTGCCATGTTATGAGGAAGCCCATGCTAAACTTAGGAAGAAGCTGCTGGGAAAATGACAGAGAAATGTGGGGAGGAGAGGCAGAGGAGGGAGGGAGGGAGGGAGGAAAGAGACAGGGGGGTGGAAACGCTTACATGTAAAAAGTAGTTGTGTTCTAGGCTCAGATAATCATATGTGAATCACCTACATGAATGGTTGCTGGCAGATGGAGCGATCCTCCCTGGTAAAGACTACCCTGTGTATTCCAGGACATCTAGTCTCCCTGGCTTCTGCCTATAAAATTCCAGGAGTACTCCCCAGTAAGTGTACCCTGGAATTTCTTGAATGTCCCGCAGTGTTAAGGATTACTGTTCTAGTTGCTTCAATTACCTTGAACTGTGACTCCTAAATCAGGATGGAGGATGCTTGAGGCAAGAAAGATAGCTCATGCTTTCTTTATAGTTCTCAAAGTTGTTAGTCAACCACAGGCATAAGATTCAACTGTATGTAAGTCCCTAATCTGTTCCAGTAACGAAGATGATGATGATGATAACAAGAAATCTTTTTGAAAAGCTCTGACCTAAACTAAGATTCATTTCATTTTTCCCATTATGAGAGGCAGACTAGATGCTCCTTCTCATTGCCATGGCAGTAGCAGCCTGCAGAAGAGACTAGACAACGCAGAAGAGAAATGTGGATGGGGCCAGAGAGATACCACTCTTAACGGTCAAACTTGGCTTCTGAAAATGTTAATGAGAGCACTGTAATGGGTATGTCACAACATTTATTAAGCACCTATATGCACCAAGAGCTTTATCTATTTTATCTCCAATCTTCACAACATCCTGGTAAGAGAGATATTATCCCCATGCTAAGGTGAAAAGACAGGTACTTGCCCTGTATGTGACAGGGCTGAGAGGCAAATCCAGGTTTCTGTGAGTCTGTGCTCTCCATGGTGTATGAATAGCTCTCCGTATAATTAGGCTGATGCAAATCCTATGATAAATGGCATGAATTTAGGAGTGGACCCAGTTATCCTTAATCCTGTGCTGACTCACAGTGTCTTGAAGTAAAGAACCACTGCTACCATCACTGTGGTCAGATCTCTGGACAGGATGGATCTTATAACTGTGGTCAGGAAGCTGGTGCCCAGACACAGGCAGCCTCGCCTGAAAGCGAGACCTACTTCTGCATGGGAGGCTGTGTGAGCAAGACAGAGATGCCCTCACACACAGGTAGAACTCAGATTCCCTGTCTGGTGACCTGCTGCTCTCAAACATCCAGGTGGTTTTATATACCAACATGTGTACAGGTCCTGAAATAGGAAAAACACACATTTCCTTCAGCATTTAGTTTTCTTTTCATGTCTTTCTCTGATAATACTCCCCAGAATGTCTAATGTCACCCCTCTTTTACTCTTCATTTTAACTGATACCTCAAGCAATCACCAATCTTTCTGGACTATTTTAGGATATTTAAAATTCTGCTGATGGAGTTGAGTCATTGATACAGTATCAACACACGCTGGCATCATTGACGTTGGAATAGAGGTCATGAGAGATAAGACACATTTTTGAATAAGGAAAAAGAAAAAACAGACCAAATTATGAAGACACTGAGGCTCAGAAGGTCAAGTGTCTCCCCCAAGGTCACAAAGCCAAGCAGAAGAGTAAATCTGAACCAAGGGTGTCCGGCTTCAAAATATTCTAAATTGCCAAAAAGTATTTTAGGCATTAACCTACATTTAGCCTAGAGTCTGCAAACAATATGTCTGTTAACATAATAAATTCTAACTTATACAAGATATTACTGTGCTTAAAATATTTAAGAAATATTATTTAAAATAAGTGTACTAACTCTTAGATTTCTCCAACCTAAGAGATTTTCCCAGTACCAGCACTGTTTTTGGTATATTTTACACATTTTGGAAAATAATTTATTCTATAATCAGTCTATATTTAATTTACACCTTTTTATTTAAGGCCAAAGTTCTGGGAGTTGTTATTAATCAAGAAGCAAATCTGTATAAAGTGGGCTCTCACATATCCAATGCTGTTCAGCTCAACACACGCAAATCTAAATGCTAAATGCTCCTTGAAGAATTCTGAGGCAAGGTTAAACTACAGATACTACATATAATAACTAGAGCATACCAGTGTCTTTTAAACCATTGAGTGTTTCTTCTACTTCAACTGCCTTGAAAGTAGTTTTAGAGGCAGACAATAATCTAGAACTAATTTATAACCTATATTTTAAATAACAATTTTAAATCTATTTTTACATTATAAAAACTATACTTTCTTTAATTAATGCTAATATAAAAACATTAAGGCAAGCAAGCCCACTAAATCCGTTTGTGTTTACTGCCCTCTAGTGATAATGGATCTGAATGAAATTTAAGGAACAGTTTTGTTCAAAAACAAAAACATATGTTACAAATACTACAGAGGTCTGAAATTAAGAGGAACTCGAGGTTGATGTTAGTCATTAGTAATTCAGGAAATAAAACAAATTAAATCCAAAATGTGGTGCCACTACATGCTTAGTAGGATGGCTAAAATAAAAAATACAAACAATACAAAACGCTTGCCAGGATGCGGAGCAAATGCAACTCTCATACATAGTTGGAGGGAGTGCAAAATGGTATAGCAACTTTTTAAAAACAGCTTGGAACTTTCTTATAAAGTTAATAAATACACTGACTATATGATGCAACAATCCTACCCACCCTAGTTATTTGCCTAAGAGAAATGAAAACATATATCCGTACAAAAACCTATATGCAAATGTTTGTAGCAATTCTACTCATATCAACTGAAACCTGAAAATAGCCTAGATATCAGGTGGTGAATGGATAAACAAATTGTAATACATCCAATTGAAATACTAGAAAGCAATAAAAAGAAACAAATTAATACATGTAATGTATTATTAGTGGATCAATCTCAAAATATACAAAGGGAAAGAAGCTATTTACAGAAGGCTATAGGTATACTATGTGATTTCATTCACATAAATTCTGGGAAGGACAAAATGTAGGGATATTCAGGTCACTGGTTGCCAGTGACTGGGGATAGGGGTAGGGGAATGACTACAAAAGAGCAAGAGAAACCTTTTTGGGTGATATAAATATCTATATCTAGATTCTGGTGGTAGTCATCCAATTGTATACATTTTTCAAAACACATTCAACCATACCTAAAAAGACTACATCTTGCCATATGTAAGTTATACCTCAAAATCTGACTTTATAAAAAATGAGATGATGCTATCAAATTATTTTAATTCCAAATTTGCTTAACTGTGCCTAAAGAGAAATGAAAAAAATCTCAAGCATAGTTGCATACCATAAAATAACAATTTTAGTCTTTCAAAGAGCTCCACCACTATATCCCAGGCAAATAGGCATATGTTTGTCTAAAGTCCATGTTAGTTTTGAGTAATCTAATATATGGAAAATTCCTAATTAAGCAAAGCCTTTAGGCAATATAATAGCAGTTAAACTATCCTTATTAGGTATTAATATCGTTGTTATTTTAATCCTTTGGAATAAAACATTCCCTGAAATGCCTTAGATATTTTCCTGCTTTTTTAAACCAACTGATCTTAATTCTTTAATGATGATCTTGGACCACGTTTACTCACTCATCACTGAATAGTCAACAAATATTTATTTTATGGTATGTTTATTGTAGGCCAAGCACTATGCCAGCTGGTGGAAATTAAAAGCAAATATGGTGAAATGGGTAGAGCTGCTTGCAGAAAACTGAATGGTCCCAACTGATGCATACATTTTTAAATTCTTCTTTCACTTCTTCTTTATAGCAGTGATGTCATTTTTCATTTCTTCTTGGTTCTTCTTCATTTCCTCTTGGTTCTTACACATATTGTTGAATTTGTCTTCCATTCTTTTCATCCACCTTATGACCATTTCTCTGAATTCTTTCTCTGACAGGTTGCTTGCCTCCATTTCGTTTACTTCCTTTTCTGGTGATGCCTGTTTTTCTTTCATATGTGGGCTGTTTCTTTGTCTCCCCATGATCTCTCTTCTCCAGGTGTCTGGTTATGTAATTCTCTCCCTCCTTTATGTGAGGGGGTGCAGGGCTCCTCCGAATCCGCGTGCTCGGGCGCTTGGGGACTGGTGTTCCCGGGTTCACAGCTGTTCGCTGGGTGCCGTTGTTGTAGATTCTCTTCTTTCACTTTTTTATAGGTTTAATTTTTGAGTCCTTGGTTGTCAGCTTTTTCTTCTTCTTTTTTTAAAAATATATTTTATTGATATTTTACAGAGAGGAAGTGAGAGGGATAGAGAGTTAGAAACATCGATGAGAGAGAAACATTGATCAGCTGCCTCCTGCACACCCCCTACTGGGGATGTGCCCACAACCAAGGTACATGCCCTTGACCAGAATCAAACATGGGACCCTTCAGTCCGCAGGCCAACGCTCTATCCACTGAGCCAAACTGGTTAGGGCAGCTTTTTCTTCTTATGGTCAATATAAATCAGCCTCCATATAGTAAATAAAGCATTCATTTTCTTCTTCCTATTACATTGGATTTTTGTCTAGAATGTGTTGTAAAAGCAGTAGTTCTCATTCTCAAAGAAGACATCCAGTGTGAAATAAACTTCTGATATAGCGCTAACCTTCCTAGAGATTGTGTACAATAGCATATTAAAGGCTTCATCAAGAACAGTAATGAATAATCTTTCTAATTGTGTTTAACCTAGCATTTCTCAAACTTATTTTACTACCTAACTCTTTTCTCCCTTCACATTAATTAACAAGCAGAAATAAAAATACTACGATTTCAATGGAAATTCTTGTGGAAAGTAATGGGCTTAAATATCAGATAATAATCATTTAAAAATGATTATTTACTTATTCACTTAACAAAATAGTAAACAGCTTCTATGCATCAGCATGGTGATACAGCAATGAGCAAAAAGACAAAAACAAGCCTTAGACAAAAAAAAAAGTGACAAATATGCTATTCAGTAGTCAGGACAAGCTGCACTGAGAAAGTAATATCTGAGACGAGACCCTAATGACTAGAAAGCCAACCAGAAGATTTGGGGCAGAGCTTTCTGAACAAGGGCTGAAGGAACACAGCCAGCATGAAGAAATAAGTATATCAGGTGAGATTAGAGGGGTCAAGGAAGGGCAAAGTCAAGATCAGGTAAGCTTGCCAGAGGGTGTAGAACTTAATTTACATTTTTAAAAAGTTGTCCCTGGAGAGGATGGTTTGTAGGTGGGAAAGAGCAGATGGAAGAGGAGAGGAAGCACTGAGGAGCTAACAAGACTTGAACTGAATGCTGGAAGTGAAGAGATAAGAATCAATGCCTCGATTTGTGACTTGAATAGATATTTGGAATCAACGCCTCGATTTGTGACTTGAATATCTATTTGGGCCATTTGCTGAGATGAAGAAGGTTGGGGGAAGTACAGATTTGAAGGAGAATAAAAAGGAGAAGAGTCCTATGAATTGAGTGCAAGACAATTTAAAAAATATTAAGTGTTTTTTTTTTTAACTGTTGAGGGACATTTTACACCCCTACCCCCAATTCTTCACAGAGTTCTGGGTAAGGAAAAATGCCAGATAGTTGTTTTAAATATGTAGTTACTTTCAAAACTTTCAAATCCTCTAATGACATTACACTCTGATAGAACACTTTCATCAAATTATTTTAAGATGTTTTTAGACTATCCCCTCAAACCCATTAACAGACAATTTATTTTTAAATCTCTTCTTCACAGTAAATTAGTAATATAAAAGCCTAAGCAAGATTACACAACATAACCAAAAGCAGAATCCAGCATTTAAGTTGGCAGTATTTTTATTAAGGTACTATGCCTTATTTGAACATTTTAGTAATTAAGACTTTACTAAAAGCAATCATAAGCACAATTAAAAATGGTGCAATAATGGGATTTTTTCCCCCATAAGTGACAGTGACAGAATAGTAGAGTATAGGAATTCTGAGAAGTACCAAGGTATAGAGTGTAGGTTTCTCTAGTTGGCTTCACCAGAGTTAAAACCGTGGCCCTGTCTCTTATGAGCACTACAACATATAGTAAGGTCTTTAGGGTCTTTGGGTTGTGTGGAAGGAGTTGGAGAAATAAAGGTAATCTAGCACAGTATCAAGCAGATGTCAGGAGCCCAATGAACAATTATTTTTTTTTTGTTAATCCTCACCTGAGGATATTTTTTTCCATTGATTTATGGAGAGAGTGGAAGGGAGGGAGGAAGAGAGACACACACACACACACACACACACACACACAGAGAGAGAGAGAGAGAGAGAGAGAGAGAGAGAGATACATTGATTAGCTGCCTCCTGCATATGCACCCAGAGTGGGGTCAGGGATTGAACTTGCCACCCAGGTATGTGCCCTTGACCAGAAATTGAACTTACAACCCTTTGGTGCCCAGGCCGATGCTCTATCACTGAGCAACACTGGTCAGGGCCCAATAAACTGTTTATAGTGTGATCAGAAACACTGAAACTTGTCATAAGAAAGACAATCTGATTAAAACAACTGCATTAAGATTCCTGCAATAATATCTACCCAATAGTTTATGCAATCAATGGTTTGTCTGCAAACTATTAGAATCATGGACACCAGCTGAAAATGCTTATGGAGATACCAAACAAATAGATATAATTTTTTCAGCATGCACTGACCTGACAAATGTAAAGACATCCCTATAATCCCAAAGCGCAATGTAGGTACAACTCCACAGGTGACTTGGGACCAAGGAGATCAAGACCAGTACCAATGAGTATATGATGATGATTCTTTTAACTATGTGTTAGCTATTGTTTCAGGTGTGAGCTTGCATTTAGTGTGTGGGAGACAAAATAAACGAGCAAGTGCAGGAGCCACCTCACTTCCTTCTAGTGTGCCTTCCTGAGCTGCAGAGTCTGGACAATTAAAAACTCCGTATCCCAGATGCCCTTGCTTTCACATGTGATATAATTTCTTTTAATCAGATGAACCACTTCCCACAAATTAAACAGCTGTCAATCTAATTTTTGTTTCCTTGTAGACAATCTGCCTCTTCTCTCTGGCTGTGCTGAGATCTATTTGTTTCTGTAGGAAATATCAGGATGTGGGTTTCTTTAAAATTTTTTTCTGCTTGGGATTCAACTGAAATCCTAGAATATTTCCTTGTCTCCTTTCTCTCTATTTTCTTCTTCTGGAATTCAAATTAGATGCATGTTGCCACTTTGCTGGAAAAGGAAACCTTGCCATATCTTAAAAGTACATATTGTTATCCATAAAATACAGCATAGGTTAGATCATCATCATTAATTCTATAGCAGTCATTTTTATTCAAAATAATGCTTTTAAGCAATTTTTAAAATTAAATGTAACTGTTCTTATATCTTGAGACTAAATTACTGGCTCTAAAATACTGGAAAAACCAACGAGATTTATCTAATTGCCCCTAAAGTAAGATTCAACTATGTTTCTTCCAATAAATAACTCAAACTTGCCCTGGCCAGTGTGGATCAGTTGGCTGGATGTCATCCTGCACACCAGAAAATGGTGGGTTTGATTCCCGGTGAGGGCACATACCCAGGTTGTGGGCTTGCTCCTGGGTCAGGGTGCATGCAGGAGGCAACTGATGGATGTTTCTCTCTCACATTAATGTTTCTCTCTCCCGTTCCCTTCCTCTCTCTAAAATCAAGGAAGTCCTTAAAAAAAAAAACCCTCAGATCTAAAACATAGTTTAAAACATTATTTAACTCATATTTGTTCACACTTCAGGAAAAATGGTTGTTAATAACTACCTTGACATTTATTCTTCTAGGATACTGCCTATGTTATATCGTTATGATGGGAGAACATAAGTTTTGCTTCTGAAAATAAAGATGATAGGAAAAGAGTAAAATAATACACTTATTTAAAAGTCTCATTTCGTCTATAAAACCTTTGGTGCAGATACATGTCTTATAGTTACGAGACCCCTCCAAAAAAACAAACCCCTATGTAAGCCTAAATACTGGATTGTGGTTAACTGAAACCAAAAGGCATAAAACAACGACAGAAAAAACCTCATAATGATTTATTTCCCACATGAAAATGGTACCTGGTCTAGAAAATAGTCAAGTATCAAACACAAATAATAAAGACACACCAGCCTAAAAATCTCATTCAAAAGTGATGATGTCAATAAAAGACCTAAATCAAGGTCATGTCTATCAACAAAAATTTTTATTTGCCACAAGATAAAAGCCTTTACAAAAGTAACACAGGACTGATTTGTTCGGGGTCACTTCATCTTTTCCTGTACCTTGTTACGGCATCTGTAAAGTGAAGGAGGTGAACAGGTAGATCTCACAAACCTCTTTCACCTCTATATCCTTTCAAATTAAAAACCAAAAACAACTTTTATTAAGCATACCAATGTTTGATTTCTCTGCAAAGTGGCTGTCAGCAAGTGGAAAAGGAAAGGCATCAATCACCTACTCAGTGACTCATTTTCAACTCTTATAACAACGACACAGCTGGGGAGTTTCTTTTCCCTCTGGTATGGCTAGTATCAGACGGTGACTAAGACTTCATCATAGGCTGGAACTAAGTTCAAGGTCATTTTCATCCACTCTTCTGTTTCTCAACCAGATTGTCATTTTAAATCTGTGCCCTGATGAAAAGGTTTATTTTTGGTTCTTGTTCCTAGTTGCCCCAAGAAGAGACACCTAGTAACCTGATACTGATATCTGAATCATTCAGAGGGGTCTTAGAGGCCATTTAGGTAAGCAATGCACCGATTTTTAGACAAGGTGGAATGAAGATCTATCTACACGAGACCCTTACAACTCTAATAAGAGGTTTTTTTGTGTGTGTGTCTGCCTTCAAATATATTCTTTCAAAGTAATCATAATTAAGTGGCCAGTGAGAGTGTAAATAAGAATATGCTATCATAGAGTGCTAGGTAACGGAGCTAAAACTAAAGTAAACAAACTCAGTAGGCCATCACATATGCAAGCTAGTGAGGTCCCATAAATCACCATGCTGAGTATCAGGATTTCAAAGGCACACTCTGTGGGCTCTGTCATCCAGGCGTGTTGATTCAAGCTCCAGTTGCATTGGGTTACTTATATGGCAGCATATAAAGTTCACCTTTAAGTTTAAAAATAGTTCCAGTCCTCATCTCTACTAAAGATAGGCCACAATGCCTACTATGTGTGTGCACCACACTATGCACTTGGCACAAGTTTTCATGTCATTCTCATAATAATCATGTGAAGTAGAGTTTATTAGTCCTGATTTACAGAGAAAACAGAGGCTCAGAGAGGTTGAGGTAATTTAATTATCCAAGGTCATAACTCTAGTATGGGGTGGATTTATATCCAGAAGATAAATTGTTAAGCTCATTGGAATAAGGAAGATTTAAAGCGGAATCCAGATAAAGATCCATATGTGTCATTTGCTATTCTGTCCCACTTTTCTTTTTTGGCATCCAATAATTACTCATGAAATACTACACTGAATCAACTTACACTGATTTTGACACAGTCTCTCTTCACCGTGTTCCAGCTTATACGGTGCTGCCCCATGCTCTCCCTCCCAGACAGCAGGTTCCTTAGGGGGTAGCCCAGCAGTTGGATGTGACAAACCACCCATGCTGCTACTGGGCCATGACTCAAGGAGGCAACAGGTGAAGGAGGTGAAGCCAGCTATTGGTGCTAAAAAAGACTCAAGCCTCAGAAATACACTCTGTCTATAAATCTCCCCTCTTCAGTCAGAACTCCCACCTCCCTCATCCCCACAGCCAACTGTCTTCCCATAAACAGTCAGACCCTCACCTCAGGGGATTTCTTTTTTCCTTCAAGGCTGTCCCAAAGGTTTATTCCAACCAGGTTTCACCATATGAATCCTGAGGTGTAAAGTAGGCAGGAACACAAACTGGTCAGTCTGCCTCCAGCCAAGGACAACTCTGATCCCAGGCCAGCGCAGTCAGATATCCCTCCTCCTCCCACCCTTCTCCTTCACCACCTCACTGTCTAATATAGCTTTCTCCGACCTTTCTTTCCTTCAATCTTTATTTCTCACTCTAGCCACGAGTCCATTTTTCCTCTCCATTCCCCCAATAGGCAACACCATAATAATTGTCTATTTAAAATTCTGACACCTGCTTAAACCTTCCCTACGTTTATCCTATCTCCCGCCGATTGATCAGGCTTTATGCTACCAATTCTACTCAACCAACCCTCCAAATCCCATCAGCTCAGAATCTCAGATCTGCCTTAGTCAATTGGTCTTCTCATACCACTGACCCCCTCATCCTTTAGTTTATATCTGTGGCCTGTTAACTACCTGCCTGCTAAGTTGACTCCCAACCTAATGCTGTCTCACTGTCATACATTTCCTAGGAGCTAGGTCCTTTCTGCTCTCATCCCAATATGTCACAGAGAACAAGGCAGGCAGAATAAGCTGCACAATAGGATTCCCTTACAGGAATTATATTTGCTGAAACTGCTCTTACAATTTTGGAATCCAGAGCTCACTAAATAAATTTAAAAAATTATCAGGACATATTTTGAAAATGCAGCCTGAGAACAAACACTTGTTTTTCTATCTCCTTGTCCTCCCCCCAGATGTTACATTCAGAAAAATAATGATCTCTGCCTGTATTAAGAAGTATATGGCTCGTGGACAAGTTTAATAGATCATCAGTTTTTCATCTTTAAAAATGTGACAGATCGTTTTGGCATATAGTGTACTGCGTCTGGGACCAAATGTAAGGTTTGAGGTATGAGAAAACATCAGGATTATGCCTTCCATTAGAAAGTAAGGTACATACTAGTGTTTTCCTGGTTAGTTATCAAACCTGCTCATGTGTATCACATAGATAACATTAACAGGTTTGAACACAAGGTTAAGGTAACAAGTAAGTTTTCCACTGAATATTTCAAGTCAGTTTCAACAATATGCCCTGATGAGAATGACAATACTTAACATCTTTGGTATAAATTTGGATTTTCTGTATAATTCAGTATAATATATCATTCTTTAAATAGACTCATGATAATTTGATTTTTGTATAATCTTTGAAAAATCAGTTCCCACTGTAATGATATCTGTTCTTTCTCTGTAATGGGTTTACATTGAAATGATCAGGCAGAATGAAAGGAGAGTAACAAAAGGAGAACACTTCAATATATCCTCTCTAAATATTTTTGAGAATATTATTTAAGATACCTTTATTCATATTTAGGTCTAAAACAAAAACAAAGCACCAAAACACCGCTGTGCCCACCATGGAAAGCAGCCTTAAATCAGCCAGTCATTTTCTGAAATGAAGATGACAATATCAGCTTACACTTATTCCAGGGTGGCAACCTCATCTTTGCCTGGTTGCTATGGACACTTCCCTAACAGGCCTGTGCTTTCTACTCTCCAGGCCTGCTTATGACAGACGGAGGTGTTTCCTATTATGGTGCCTATGTCTGCACAGCACACTCCTTTCCAGTAATATAAAGCAGAGGCTGCCACCCGAGGGATTACAGTGCAGCAGACCAGAGATGCTGACGGAAACCCAAGCATGCCTCAGGCAAAGCTGCACAGGATGCTCCCTAACAAGCAAATGCCAACCAGCACATCTTTTCTTCCCAATTGGAAGGGAAAGTATTCAGATGTCATTTTTAGTTGAAACAAACCTATAATAAGAATATTACTGCTAAAGTAGATAGAGAGGAGAGAGGACTATTAAAGGCCACCAATATAGCCTGTATGGTTTTTGTTTGTATACTATAAACTTTTAATTTAAATGAGATTAGACTAATCTGAGCATAAACGATGCGAAAATTTCTGAGCCATGGGTGTCTGTAAGCAGAACTGAGATTCTTAAATGGGAAATGATCAGGATTCTTGTCCGTGAAAGAAAAACATCTTTCTTCCAAGACACCAACTATAATGCACAGACTCCAAGGTGACAATAGCATTTACATGAACAAAATCCTGCATATAGTACTAATTTATATGGCCAATTACAAAATGATATATTGACACTCACTGGTTTTAGGTTATAAGACCTGTAGAGGCTTCATCAATGCATGGTAGAAAATTCACTGTTTATGAATTTAACCAGTTACTGAATCCATCTGCTTATCAGAAACATGGCTTGTATTAAATTTACACAAAGAGAAAAAAAGTGTATCTCTCACCCATACATCATGAATATAAGTTGAGAAAAAGGCTACACAGGTAACCCAAAATGATGCAGAGACACTCTAGGAAGTGAATTACATTAAGAAGCCAGGAGATTTCTAACTACACAGGTAGTACTAACACATCTCAGGCTTGGTTCTGAGATGAAAAATAGATAACAGTAACAATGATGCTTTGAAATATTGATCATGCTAAACACTACCGAAACTAGCAAAGAACAAAGTAGGCAGGAACAGATTATATTTTCATTTTATTAATTTATACGACTTCTACTCAAATGACATTACACAGAAAAATTAGGACGAATTTCTTCAATTCTTTGACCAAATGTTTAGTAATTCCCTTGGAAAAAGTCTGAAAAATAGTAAAATTGAAACTATTACTCATAAAAGAACTTTAATCTTCTAAGCCCTCTTAAGTAAAATTGACCTTAGTTCCTAAAATTGATCAGTAACGATTCCTACAGCAGAGAGCAGAAGCATTTAAAGGTGCATTTCAAGGATCACCACTGCAATACCATTCACACAATTCATCCAATATTTATTGAGCACCTACTCAACAAGACCTTGTGTGCGATGTTATTGAGGCTGGAGAAATAAGACTAATGACCTAATGGACATTGTAAATGTACTAAGAATAAAAAAAGAAAGAAATATCGGACTAAGAGTTAAGAGAACTACTACAAAGTCCTGTGGAAGGTCAAAGGAAAGCGATTACATCCAATTAGGGGAGGCAGGGCGAAAGGCATGGGAGAAGATACAACAGAAAAGACTTCTTAGAGCAGGTAGCCTTCCAGATAGACCTTAAAGGATGATTAAGATTTATTTAATAAACTTTTTGTTTTAGAAAAGTTTTAGAGTTACAGACAAATTGGGAAGATCAGTGCAGAGAGTCTCCATATGCCTCACACCCAGCTTCACCTATTATTAACATCTTACATTAGTATGGCACACCTGTCATACTCATTGAACAATAGGATGCATTATTAACTAAAGTCTACACTTTACTCAGATTGCCCCAATTTTCACCTAATGCTCTTCTTCTGTTCCAGGATCCCACCCAAGACAGCATGTTACATTTGTCTCCTTCGGTTCCTCTTGGCTGTTACAGTTTCTCAGATCTTCTTCGTTTTTGATGGCCTTGACAGTTTTGAGGAGTACTTGGTCAGGTATTTTGTAGAATGTCCCGCAACTAGGAACTGCCTGATGTTTTTCTCTTGGTCGGGTGGGATTATATGCTTTTGCTAGGAAGACCGTAGATGTAAAGTACCATTTTCATCAGATCATAAGTGTACCTACTACAACATGGCATCACTGTGGATGTTACCTTTGACTACCTGGCTGAGGTAGTGTGCGCTTGTGGGGTTTCTCCAGCACAGCGGTACTCTACTCCCTCTTTCCCTATTGTGCTTTTCGGAAGGAAGTCAATATGCACAGCACACACTTGAGGAGTGAGTAGTTTTATGCTCTCCCTCCTTGAGGGTTGAGTAACTACATAAATTATTTGGAATCCTTCTGCACAGATTTTCCTATTCTCCCCATTTAATTATTTAGTCAATAAAGTATTTACGTCAATATGACCTCATGGATTTTTTTATTTTTATATTTTGGGTTATAATCCAATACTTACTTTCTTGATTGAATATTTCAAATTCTGGTAATTGGGAGCCCTTTCACAAATTTGCTCTTATGTCCCTTTGCTATGTTCCCATCAATGTGGAGTTTTGTTTGTCTGAGCACTTCCTTACCTTCTCTTACTACAACATGCTCCCAGTTCCAGAATCAGCTATTTCTCTAAGAACTTGTGACACCTCTGATTGGGCAATGGTATTAGAAACCAAACTGAGGGTGCTAGGTGAATTCATTGCTACTGGGGTGTCACTCTTCAGGCCCCCTCAGGCGACTGAGCAGGGAAACATTTGTACATACACTAGGTAGTTAAGATGTTGAAAGGTGCAGTGAGATGCTATGTCCTTAGTATATTTTTCTTTGCATTAAATAATAAGAGATTCTGTGCCTTTCAGCCTCATTCAGAAGAATAACAGGGATACATTCATTTATGACAATAACTGGCTAAACTATTCTCTAATGCTGTATGTATTCCTCCAAAAGTAGCACAGAGAGTTTTAGATATTCTGGCAAAACTTCAGGCCAGATTGATGGGCTGTTCTGTAAAATTACACAAGAAACAAAAGGTAAACTCCTTGAAAAGTAACTGATGGGAAGCAAAGTAAGTGAAAAATCCAACAGTTCTCTTCGGTTAGCGTCAACATCATTAGGCCACCATTCCCTCTTCAAAGCTTGTTGTAAGTGTATAAAGTAGGTATCGGGATAGCAAAGAAACACGTTGTCTAGCTCTCACCCCACAAAATAAGAAAAGACAGATGGTATTTCTTTATAGATAGAAATAAATGATTTCACATTACTGAGTATCTACTATGTCTCTGACTCTGCCTAGACAATTTCCATCTTTTAATTCATTAAATTGTCACAGCAACTATCTAACAGATGAGAAAACCGAAGCACAGAATTACAGTAACTTGTCCAATTTATATCTAATAAAGGCAGATAGTGAAACCAACCCAAGAGGGTGCTCTAAATTCATAGACTGCGCTGCCTGAGGAATGAATGTCGAATGGATGAGAGATTTCTGATGATTAAATTTGGCTTTTTCTCTTCTAGTGGGGAGATCCCATTAATGTCAGAGAAGGATAATCATAGGAAGATTAAAACAAATTTTTCTAACCAACCATGACTCACCAAATTGTTCTTGTTGGCACTTTAGAACGGTATATCCAAAAGTATGCCAGTGTCTGTGAGTAGTAAGCAAAATGCTTTACTGTGGTGTAGATGGACATTTTCTCATTTTGTTACATATCAATTTTAATGTATACTAGAAAAAATATAACTAGGACTTCAAATTCATGCTTTTATGTACATCCTTGCTTAAGATGAGGCATTCAGGTGGGTATTTGCAATAAAAAAATGCTTTAAATAAAAACATTCAACCTGTAGCAATTGTGAATGGACACAGGAAGTCTGAGCAATACTAATTTAGACTGTTATTACAGAAGAGAAAGGTCATGTTTTTCTTCTAAGAAATATTATTTTCTTACATTGCAAGGAGTATATGGCACATAGTTTTCCTCAATCTCTTCTTAAAACACATTCTAGACATTGGAAAACTTACATGCAATGTACTGACCACCCAGTATGTGCTATGCACCAAACTGAGCTTTGCATACATTGTTTGATGCTCTCAGCAACCTTTTGATTTTATTTTCCCCTTTTATTGTCTCCATTTATAAATGAAGAAATTGAGATTCAGAGAAGTGAGGCATGTTTCCCAAAATATTAGGTAGGAAGCTGCAGACAGAGCTGGAATATGAGACCAAGATCACGTGACAAAACCATCTATGTTCTTTCCGCTCTACAAAGCTGCCGTAGGCATCACGGGTGTCCACGCCAGTCCAGGGAGTAAATGTCATTCATGCTCATCCAAGTAGACAAAGTGTAGCAAAATAATAACAAAAAGCCCAGAACACTAAGCATTAATAAAGAAAAGTACTTCATTAAAGATAAAGTATCCTCTCTAACCTACTGTCATTCCCTTTAACTCATTTTTTAACGAACAGAGCAGAATTGTTTGTTGTTTAATCAAATAGCAAGACTCACTCCCCATCCCTGTTCAAGTGAATAAAAGAAAATGCCTTCAAATGTCTTTTAAAACTAGTGTGAGTATTCAAATAAAGGGCAACCCATTTCTATATTTCCTAGAAAGATGACAGACTAATAGAGCCAATGAAACCATCACAAGTAGCCAGGTACCCCAACGCCGCCCGGGCAGAGCTATGCCACCACAAAATAAGTCCCCTGCTATTTGCAGTTTTAGAGGGTTGGTCTCTTTCTGAAAAAGATCAGATTCTATATATTTTATGGATTAACTGAAAATTATAACATTTATAGCATTTCACATCTGCCAGACAGGTGTATCTTAAATAATAGCTACAATTTATGTGACTATCAGAAATCTTCTTAAATTGAACAAATGCATTATCTATCATCCTTGCTATTTGGGGAAAAAAGTGTGTTTAATCTATCCATAATGTTGGGGAAAGTTCTATTTTACGTTGGTCAAGGCTTTTGTTTTGAAATGAAAGAAAAAAGAAAAACACACACAAAAAACCAAACCCAAAAACATAGTTTATAACGCTCTAAGACGCTACCTCTATCCGAAAATTAAATCAAAATGTAATAACTGAAAACAATTTCTCTAGTAATGACTAATTTACTGAATCATAAATTAGAAGTTTTTTGATAATTAAATTATTAGGGATATTCTCAATCCTTCATAATAACTATGGCACACATGTAAACTACATAACTCTTCGCCAAATCTACTTTTATTAAGTAAATAAAAAAGCAAATTCAAAACATCAATAAATTTATTTTCTATAGATACAGAAAATACCTTCTTTTAAAATTTAAAGTTTTCTTTAGTCATGTTTATTAATTCTTAACAATTCTCTTATGACTATGTCAACAAATTTTAGTATTTTAATGTAGAAAATGACTGTCACTTGATATTTGTTCTTCATAAAATTAAAATACCTTTTCCAACTAACTTCAACTTCCTTCTTAGCAAGGAAGTTTCTGTTCTGTAATATTCACGTAATGCTGAAATATCTTAAGGTTTAACTACCTCTATAAACATCCTATATTCATTCTAGCACCCCTCTTTCCCAGAATAAAACATATCAGCAGTCATAGAAAACTCTAGTATATTTTTGTATGCACTGCCTATTAAACAGCAGCAGGGGGAGCAGACAATGAAACACTAAGAAAAAGCACCCCAGAAAGCAATGTAATTTATGGCAACAGAAGCACGATAGAGATATTTCTTGAAAAACAAATAGACAAAATAAATTCCATAAAGAAGCAATGACCACGTTTGCAATGTTGGCCTATATACATCTGGAATGCACTAAAGAACAGCCTTCAGTCTCTTAGAAGGATGCTTGAATCCTAACTTCAAGACGTGCTTTCAGCTTGAAGCACAGTAGTTTCCAACAATGACAGGACAAGAAACTGCCCCAAAATTAGACAGAGGAAAAAACCCCATGTTTTTAGAGTGGCATATTTTGAGGAGAAATCAAAGTGATTTTGTTTCCTCCTTCAAACATTCCTGCACCTACACTGGTGAAGTGGGCGTTATTAGGTCACAAGTGGATGAAGTTATAGGGTTCGAGTTATAGCATAATCCTTGAAAACCCTGAGGCTTAGGCTTCTGGCCTGTCCTCCTTGAATCCTCAACTGACTTTCTATAAGAGAAGGTGACCAAAAACACTGTGAAACTACTCTGCATTACAAACATCTGGCAGGATATTCTAGCTTTGCAAAATCTGTACAAAAGGATGGAAATGTGCCCACCGATCCCAGATAGTTTTATACGTTCTAAAAATTAATAGGAACTGTTTTTTCAGTTATACGGTAAAACAAAGTGTTATTTGGCTTTTCTGTTTGGAATTCTGTAACTGGCACGTAAGAAAAGACTAAACTTCTAATAAGAACTTCAAAATGTTTATGTCTATATTAAACCAAAAAAGTGTCGATATAATTTAAGCATTTTTATAATACAGAAATGTACATTAAGGACAGTTATTTAATAATTATATTATGAAAATCCATAAACTTAAAATGTCAAGCATAAATTACAATTGAATGTTAAAAAAATATGTTAGCCAAGTAAGCAACCAATTAAGTTTGACCTAAAACTCAAATAATAATGCCAACAACAACAGGTATAGTGCCTACTATTATCAGGCACTATTTCTTACCTAGCTATTTTCTAGCTATTTTATTCTTTCAACCTTCTGCATTAGCCTTTCAAAATAGATATGGTGTCCACCTTATGCGAAGGAAATTGAAGCTAAAAAAGTTAGTCAGTTCTCTGATGTAACTCAGTCAGCAAGGAACAACATTATGATTCAATGTCTAGGTCTGTCTACCTCCAAAGCTTTGAGACGTCACCAAAATCTCCCTCAACTGTAGCAATGAGGTTCCAAAGGAAATCTGTACAAATCTCAAGCGGATTAATGTGTTTATGAGGGCAAATGCTATAGATTTAACCACTCAAATTAAATGCCATCTGGAGCCTCTTACCCAACTTGGTACAAGCATCCTACATGTATTACACCAACTCTGGCCTTGGACAAGAACTCAATAATTTTCCCATCTCAATACCCTTAATAAGCATTATGCACATTACAACTCCCGTCAGGAAATATAGCTAGTTACTTCTAAAATATCATTTAAAAATTGCTAATAATTTAGATTCTTTACATTAGGATTTTTAAAAACATATGAAGAAGAATCTGTTAACCCAATTAGCTAAATGGTTTGAAGAATCAATTTCCTTCTTCCTGACACCCAAATCCCTCTTCATAATAATCACCATAGAGATATAGTGATTATTTGCATAATCTATATAATCTATATAATCACTTACAAATCCTAGTCCTTACTAGTATTTTTATTATTTAAATCTATTAGAGTAACTTTAAGAAACAAAACAAAACAAAGCCTCAAGAGAGAAGAAAACAGAGAAAGATGTCATGACTTTTCAAAGCAAAAATAACCTGAACACATTGGTTGGTGCAAACAAGTATATGTAAAAAAAAAAAAAAAGATGGTAAGAAATAATCCAAAGCTATGTTTCAGACTTACTCATTCATACTCAAGGGATATCAGACAACCTAGTGGACGTGTGATACAAGCTGTCACTATTCCATTTCTGACTTAGGCTCACTCACGGGGACCTTTCAGATCAGCTGCTCCAACTCAGTTTACAGCTCATGTGGATGTGACTTATTCGTGCCCTTGCTATCAAACAGAAGGGTCACTTTACAACCTTTACTAAGAGCTTTTTTTTTCTTCCCCCTTTTATGCTAATCCTTTTTCATCTATAAAAAGTTACACGAGCTTAGCACTCATTTAGAAATGAATGGGTTAAAAAATGAATGGCTTAGACATTAAAAGTTTAAGCAACAGCTACATCTGAGTTGAAAAAAAATATAATGTTAAAAATAAGTGTCCCGTCAGTAATCATTCAACCATAAGACATAGACTGCTAGAATGACTATACTTTGAAGAAGTATTTTCTCAACCTAGATTGCACTTCAACCAAATAAACCTGTATATTAACACAGTCATGGTCTAATTTAGGGTCATTCACAATGAAGATTAAAAAATAAAAATCCCTATCTTATGTGGTGCCTTTAAAAGAAAGGAATCATTTTGAGTAATTATTGTGACAAAGTTTTATTTTCAAATCTTAAAATGTGGATAAGGTAATTACTTGACAGTTGTCATATATAGTGGATTATTAGAGTTCATGTTAATTTTTAAATCAGAAGACAGGTTTCATCATAAGAGTATGGATTTTTGGGGAAAGTAACTGTAGCTGCGTGGGTTCATTTTGCTGAAAAATAACAGTCAAATCATCTTGAAAACATAAGCAATTGCCTTCAGGTGCCTTGAGGCTCTGCTCTTTCTTTTACTAGACAGAATTAACCAGAGAAGAGAATTCAGAATGCAGGCCCACTGCAGAATGGTCCCATTCAGCAGCTAGGACAATGGAGATACCCAGCTTATGTCCACTGCTATTATGAATCAAATTATGAACAGACAATTTATGTTTTAGAAATTTAATAAATAAACTAAGAATTCGTAAGCCAGATGAGAACAATGGCACCTAATGCCACAGCAGGGAGCAGGAGAGCAATAACCAAACATTTTAATGAAGAGCCATACCAAATTTAGAAATGCGGCCCAAATGACCAAAAAAAAATTTACATTTGATCAGCATGCTTATGGGTAAGTCAACATGCTTATGGGTAGGTTAGTGCCTGCAGCCAGTGACTGGAGAGTCCCTTTTATTTTATTTGCAGGTAATGTTTCATTTGAAAACAATGCTGTCTATGTAAGCATTATCGACAGATAAGACAAGTGGCTGATACGCTATGGTATTTTTAAAAACCGTGTGAGAAAAAAACAGGTGGGATAAAAACTACACCAGGCTAAAACAAAATAAAAAGCATGACTCTCTGAAAAATATGTGCACATAAACAGTAAAAACGGTATACACTTCCTGACCTTGTAAATAGGTGGCTCAAAATTAAATATCTTTAAGAGGGAACTGTTACTAATTGTCACACACAGTTACCCAGTCCTTACTGGTTGAATCTCCTGGCCATTTGCATCCGACATCCTCCTTTCCGATCCCCTCAGCCAATACTCATAAAAACATACATAATCAATTATTTCCTTACACAACTAAAGACAAAAAAAAAAAAAAAACCCCAACAGGAATTCTGAGAAATACAGCAAAACAGACAACACTCTACCTTGCTTTACCGCTGAGCCAGACTGAAGGTTACTTCTCACCCCCGAAACTCCACTAACCACCAAGACCTGCACGTTAGCAGATAGGGCACAAACACCCCATTGACTTTCCAAGACTCAAGGGAAGGAACAAGGTAAAGATCATAATGGTATTTTCTATCTTCGCTGACGTTTCTTCTGGACAGGTATGGCCAAGTGAACATACAAAGGGTCAGTTTTTACAGGGTACCCTGACCCTTAGATAAATGAGGGCTAAGGTTCCAAGTTCAGTTTGAGTGATGACATCAAGAGATTGCACTGACCTCCAGCCACTCTTATTTCCAACTGGGAATCCCAAGAATACCCTTAAACATGCAATGCCCAGGGACTCGACTGGGTTTCTGCAGCAAGGGCAAAGTGTCACGAGTCTTCCCATCTGCCACCCCCCAAAAAAACCACTGTGTCCTGGAGGTACTGCCATCAACGATGTCAAAACTACTTTTGCAAAATGTTTCCTTTATCTGGAGTGAGTGGAAGAGAGAGGGAAGGCACAGAACCAGGGACCTCCCTCGGAGGCAGCAGAGCTGCCAACAATCTGCATACATTTCCCGGGGCCACTGGAACCGGTGGCTTCACCGGCGTGGGAGCCAGCCGCCTCCGGACCTCCGTGAGAGCCGAGCAGGGCCTTACCTTGTTGGAGGCCATCTCACTGACGGAGTGCCTGGTCTGCAGGGTCTCTAGCTGGTCCAGACACCAGTCCAGCTCCTCCAGGGTCTCGCTGGCCAGTTTCTGGTAGGCCTCCTCTGCGAAGAGATAGGGAAAGGGGGGCTCAGTTCTCAAGCGCTTCACGGGGCTGCCAGCGAGTTCAAAGGGGGCCATCCTGCCGTACCCCGCCATGCTCGGATGCCCGGTGCCCGCACATGGGGGCTGCTCCTTCATATTGCCGAGCCGGGCGCTCTGCTAGCGGGGCAGCCGGCCTCGGGACGGCACGGGCTCTCCAGCTTGGCGTCTCCGTTCGGCGTCCGGGGAGGGCGCGCGGAGTGCGGCGAGCCAACTTTTACGCGGAGGACACACGGGCCAGGAGACCACGATGCGACTTGGAGACGGCGCGGCGGGTCGGAGTCCTAGTCCTTGAGGATGACGAAGGGGGTGGCGCGTGCGCCTCGGAGCCCGCCCCGCGGGGAGCGGCTGGTCCAGCGCCCGATCGCCCCGGCGGCCAGCCCGCGCCGCGGCTCCGCGCCCGCCCCGCCGGCCGTGCCTCACTCGGGGCGAATGAATCAGCCGCGGCCACGGGTGCGCGGCCACCACGTTTCCTGTTTTCTTTCTCAACTCCGCGGGCGGCGGGCGCAGCGCTCCATCGCCGCGGCTTTCCGGGAACACTCCCCCTCACGCCCCTCTCGGCCCCCCGCGGGCCCGGCCCCTCCTCAACTCCCTACGAAACGAGCGCCTGCAGCCACAGCCCGGCCCGGCCCCCGGCCTCCTTCCCCGCCGCCTCGCCGCGGCATCCCCCCGCGCAGCCGGCGAGGCTGGCTTTGAAGCCCAGGCGGAGGGGAGCGGGCGCGGGCGCGGGTGCCTGCGGGGCTGCGGTGGGTCTGCGCGAAGGGAGTGGCGGAAAACCCGGCGTGGAGCGCCCGCGGGGCTCCGGGGGGACCTGGCGCGCACGCGCGACCGCGCACCTGCCCCGCGCGGACCCCGAGCTCCTGCGGAGTCGCTGCCCCCGCCGGGTCTCCCCCTGAAAGCCAGAGCCTCATCGCCGCGGCCACTGGCAGCTGGCTACCTGGGATAGAGTTCGCGGGAGACCCGCCGGGCTGCACCAACAAGGTTACTTAGGACCCGCGCCACCGTTTCTGATGGTTTGGGTTTTAGGGTGTTTGAACCTTGGTTGCTGAGGATTTAGGATTTGCCTACTTCAATGAGGACAGGGTGGTTGTGGGAATAAAAGCATTTCTATCAAGACCTGACTTTGTCAGTACCCAGTCGCGGCTAAGCACCCGACTAAATGTTGGGGGCGGACATAAACAAGCAAACAAAAACACGCAAAGCTGTGGGTCGGGACGCTCAGACTTGACAGTATGCTGTAATTTCATATTCAGAATTGCCCAAGAGTTATCTTAAAGCAGCAGCCGTGTGAATGCACCACATAGTAAAGGCAAATGACACATGTCCTGCATACGTGCTGCAGTCGCCTGTGGAATTGCAAATCAGAGACCAGGATGGTCTTGGGATGCCAAGGGGAAAAGGCTGGCAGGGTATTTGTATTCACCATGCACAGAATAAACTACAAAGGTGAGAAAAATGAAAACATTATATGTATATGAAAGCGGGTTCTATTTACAAAAGCTGACCTGGGGACCATGGGCACTCTCCATAAACACATCAATTATGGAGAACTTCGCTACATAAGCCTGTGGATAAGCAAACCTCTCGCGGGAAAAATAATCCAAACTCCCAAAAGTCCATCTTATAAAACTTTGTTATTTTCAGTTAGAAAGAACACATTGAAAAGCTTACAATGAAGTTGGTGAGATGGCTTTTCTTTGCTTGGAATCTACAAGGTAATATAGGGGAAGACATTCTGCCTTTGAAATGTAGGCTCTATAAATGATCAGCAGCACAGTAAAGAATTTCATGGACTGAATCTCAAGCTCCTGGCATTTTCCAGGTAAGTTTTTATATATCATTTGTAAAAGTTAGAATAACTTTCAAGTGTTTGTTACATGTACTGCGTGGTTCATTGTTATCAAGTATTCTTGAACTATTGCTATTCACTTTGAGAACTCTAGGTTAAAATTTGCCTCTTTTATTCTACTGTGTTTTTTCCCCCTCCTATACCAATCTCTGTAAATGTGTACTCGAGGTGAACAAACAACTGCCTAAACCTTGCCAGGTGAGTTATAAAGTGTAAGACTGGAGCTTTTATCTCTAACAAAAGGAACAACCTTAAAGATAATTTAAAATAGTAAGTATAAAATATTTTATCTGTATAGCCTTGCCCTGATTGATTATAAGAATATAAAAACATACCATGCTTGTTATAAAAATTGAAACATTACACAAAGACATGATGTAGAAAGTCCCTTGTAGTCCCATACCCTTAAGGTCATAAATTATAATTAAGCCTATGACCATAACTTATTTTCATTGTACTTAACACCTTCCATATGCAAGCACAGAAGTACCTAGTTGTGATGGTAGTATATCTACTATATGTTCCCACTGATTTGAGAGAGGAAAGGGGGGAGGGGAAGGAAGAAAGAGAAAGAGAATGGAAGAGAGAGGGACTTCAGTGTGAGAGAGATACATCAATTGGTTGCCTCCCATAGGAGCCCAAATGGGATTGAACCCACAACCTAGGCCTCTGTCCTTTTAGTGTATGGGACAATGCTCCAACCACCTGAGCTACCCGGCCAGGGCTATATGGTTTTGGTTTTGCTTTTTTCATCTCTCTACTGTATAAAATAGGGATATAGGATATTTTAAGAAGAAATTGACTTATTTTGGGTAATCTGTCCATCGTTAGCATGTCCAGTGGGTTAAAGATGCAAAATCATTGTGTCAAGGATTTTTCACTGTCATCTTTCCAGTCACTGGTTACATCAGAAGCCAGGAATCCCCTCTCCATACCGCTAAGACTTGGCTTTCCATGTTCCTCTTCCCTGCACTCCAGTTCTTCCAAAAGTCTGAGCTCCTATGTAAGTAATCCCCTCCCATCTTCAACTTCTCAAAGCTTTTCAGAAATACAGGCCTTGGGCCTAACAGGATGTGGCACCAGATACTATATTTCACAGTTTATCTTTTAATCATAATAGAAATGTAATTCTCGAGAGCCAATGCTTCTAAACACGCACTTCAACACAGGATTGCTCTTAAGAAGGAAGTACAGGGACAATGGGAACAACTTATTTCAGAAGATCTACTTTATGTCCATATCCTAGACAATCAACATTTGGGTGCAATCATAATGTGGTAATAGATGTATTTTAAGTTCTAACATCTTCTGCATGTACCTTATAAATCTGGAGAGTGGAAAAAAAAATGAACAGAGCCCATCTATTTACCAATAAGTAAGAAAATAATTACTAATCACAGCAAAGAACAGTTTGTTCTATAAAACTGTTACTCAAATAAAGAATTATGGTTGATATTAGCATAGAACTAAGACTACTTTTTCCAAATTCCTAGGTTTATAGGCAATATGGTTAACCACAGTTTTTCAGGATCATTATTAAATCTTAACTTTTAGGAATTTTAACCCCAAATGTTCTAAGAAATTGAGTAACTGACCTTTTCATCCCTACTGAAAAGCCTTAAGGTGAAGTTGCCAACTATCTTACAGGAACCTGAATCACCACACTACACAAACACACCTAAGTGTCATCAATAGCAGGACACAAACAGTGAGCTTGTTTAATTTTGGATTTTACCAAGAGCACAAACTGTATTCCTTAATAAAATACTTTTCTCCCCAGAGAGTAGTATTCACTGTGGTACTCCTTGAAAATGTATGAAAGTTCTTCTATTTAACTGTCCCAAATCTTGCTAAATCAAGGAACTAACGATAGGGAGAAAAATTCCCAATCAACAACTGTTGGCGAAATTTCTTAAAAGCTAGGAGAGTGCAATGGAGCAGCAACTGAGAAATAACTCGAGCCTTTGGAAGTCTCCTCCTACATGGTTTTCTTCAAGGCACCCTTGAACTATGGAACACCCGTGATTCTACTCGGGATCTTCTGTGAACAAACAGTTCTCAATTCTTGCAGGCTAGCACTTGGCTTCCGTCATTGTGATGCGATCAAGGGTTCCCCTGACACATGGCCTGAACCGGTGCCAGGGGCTCTGGGAGGAGATGCTGAAGCAGCAGCTTCCCTATGCAAAGGAAAAAAGGAATTGCCTCAGCCACAGCAGTTAGCGAGGGGTTGAGGTCGTTTTCTTGTGAAATGTTTAGCAATTACTCTTACCCACAACTTAAGCAATGTTGACCATTGAGGTAAAAGGATCCACTCTACGTGATGTGTTACTATGTGGATGTTGGCTTTACCAACACTGGAATGACTAAAGATCTGTAAAAGTTTGTCATAATTCCTAGATAAGCCTATTGGTGTAAATGAAGAGAACAGCCCCCCCCCCCCCCCCCCCCGCCATATCACTTACTACGAACACCATTTGCTTACACTTAATTAAAAAATAAGCTATAATAGCTGATTTAGATTTTTCTTAAAATAAAAAAATTTATCTTCCTAACCAATTCCAACTTCTCCTCCCCTAATGCCCACCAAAATTTTCTCTTTGTTCCTAAGGATGGAGTTGATGGTATCTGAAGTAGGCAGAACTGGAGAAAAATGATTTCTATTTCATGCATTGCTTTGAGCTAGTCCCTCCCTGAGTTCGCTATAGTAAAAGATTTGTGCAGGTTAGTTCTAACTTTTGCTGACGTTTTCCCCCTCCTCCATGCCTTTTATCTGATGGGAAATACATGAAGGAGTTGGATTCATTTTCAATGTGTACATGTAACAGGTTTAAGCAGAGCTTGCCAGTGACAGGCTGCTCTCAGGTCCAAGTGTATTTCTGGCATCAAAGTTCTTGTTTTGAAGTATTTTAAAATCTTATGAAATATATAATATTTCACTTATTACTTCAAAAGTCCTCCAAAGAGAAGATGTGCATAATTTTCTGATTTTTTTCCTTCTAGCTTCTCACTATCTTATGTTTTTTTTTCCCCAACTGCTTTGCCTAAGGCTCTAGTAGAACTTTAAAATGAAATAAATGCAAGATTGGGTTTCAGTGACTTCTAGTACTAACAGTAAGTCAACTTCTAGCAGCATCAGTAATGTATTTAGAATGAACTTGGTGTCATGTACTTAACAGATTCTGTAAAAAGAAGATGATTAAAAGAGTGTATCTTACCCAAGGAAACCCTGGGGTCTAGAATGGAGCAAATGGAAAGCATTTGAAAGAAGAAAACACATGGGCTATGGGAGAATAAAAAATACAGCTATTTAAATCAGACTGGGACAGAGGTAGAATGGGAGAAGGCTTAGTCCAAAAGAATGAAATAGGAGATAAGAGGGTGAGAAGGATTTTTTAGAGAAAAAAAATATGAGCAAACATGCGGGCCTATATTCAGTAAGGTATGTGTGCATGTGTGTTCAGAGAAGGGAACTGTCATGAGCAGGGCCTTGCTCAGGGAGAAAGAGGCTGGAGAAAGCCACAGACACTGGCCATGGAAGTGTTGTCAGGCATCTGCAGGTAAGGCCTTTGGACTGAACCTCGAGAGTGGGAACTGCTGAGTGATTCAGAGTACTGTGTGATATGGGCTCTGATCTTAATTAGATGGGAAATTCTAGGGCTCTGGAATAAATGGGATTGAAGTAGGCAAGGCTGAAGTCAGTGAGACCATTATCTTCAGCCATATTATTGGTAGAGTAAAATTAATAATTTATAGAACATTTGCTTCTCTGATGATTCTTCTAAGACAATCTCAGAATTAAAAGTATACATAGGCATGTGTTCACAAGATATGTCAGGCATGAATAGAAAAGGACTTCCCAATGTGACTTGTAAGGGGACAGACTTCTTTTTTTAAAAAAAATATATATTTTATTGATTTTTTACAGAGAGGAAGGAAGAGGGATAGAGAGTTAGAAACATCGATGAGAGAGAAACATCGATCAGCTGCCTCCTGCACACCCCCTACTGGGGATGTGCCCGCAACCAAGGTACATGCCCTTGACCAGAATCGAACCTGGGACCCTTCAGTCCGCAGGCCGACGCTCTATCCACCGAGCCAAACCGGTTACGGCAGGGGACAGGCTTCTTGCTCTTAAAAACTATAATCTTCTAGTCACTGAAATTTTAATCATACTGTATTCACCATAACTTTTCATCAGAATTTCTTTCAGGGAGAGCCTTCCTGCAAGAAAGTGTTTGATAAGGATACTTATATAGAAGATGTGACTTTAAGGAGCCCTGGTTTGAATGGAACTAATCTGTGATCTCTTCTACATAGGAGAAAGGAAGACTATGCCAATTGTTTCAGAAGTGTGTGTGTGTGTGCGTGTGTGTGTGTAAGGAGTCAACTTGGCGGACAGGGTGATTTCACCCTATAAATCACTCTCTCCTTCAAATATTTAATAAAGTTACTGATGGCATAAAATGCTGAAATAAAGAGATTTTCTTTGTCTTGTTTTGTTTTGTTTTAACCCAGTAAAGGGACTGAGCTTGGAGGCCATATTGGCCCAAACTGAAATGTCAGCCTGAGTTGACACTGAAGAGAAGAAGCAAAGAAAGAGGAGAAAACGTGTGGAAGTCAGTGTAAGAGCAGGGAGGGCTTTTATCCAAGGAGTTGGGATTTGAGCCAAGGTTAATTGGACAATCTGGGTTGGAGACTCCATATGACCTGTGTTAGACTATAAGCAGAATTATCCCTTGACTGAAACTGGAAGAGAAGAGGGAAATTCCAATCTCTTCTACTACATACAAGCCATAATTCCTGGCACATCACTTAATCTTTCTTAAGCCTTAATTTCCTCACCCGTGAATTGGGGATAATAAAAAGTACCTTATAGATTATTTTAGTTTAAGTGAGAGACCCTGAGTTAAATAACCTTGTATTGCTCACCCAATTAATTCTTTTCCAGGCACTGCATTAAATGATGGAGATTTAGCATTGAACAAAGTAGTTGAAAGCTCTGCCTAATTCTCAAAGACTTTCCACTCTACTGGTTATGATGGTCTTCTTTTATTGAACACCTGCTATGTGCTAGATGTTGAGTGTCCAAAGGTAAGGAAATAACTTTGGGTCTCCAGAAGCTCAAAGTCTAATGAGAAAGCATGTATGTAAGTTGTCCACTAAAACCAGGTAGTAGGTATAGGTAAGCACAAGGCAGAGAAAGGGGACATGGAAAGTGTTCCCTGCCACAGCCTGTGAGGGATCTGGGAAAGCTTTCTGAAAGAAGGAATGTTAGCCTCGAGTCTCTAAGGATGAACTGAAGAGTTAACTTAGGTGGAGGATGGGAGGTGACATTTGAGATAGAGGGTAAACATGTGCCATTGCCAGTCGGAGAACAACTTACAAGGTTGTTTAAATAAGTTTTATCTGCAATAAGGCATTTAATACATGAGAGGTTCCTTCTTCTCTCACAGGTTCTCAGTCCTAAACCAGTTACTATGTTTCTATCATCACCATGAACCCTCACATATCAACCAGCTCTGGGCTGCATATGAGTGAAAAATCTAAGATCTAGAATAGTCTTCACAAGACCACACCAAATCATGCAAAGTTACTATGTATAAAAAAATGTGGAATATATGTCATTGGCTAATGAAAGAGCACCACTTACTGTGGGTTTGCTGGGAGCACCGTGCCAACATTTCCCAAAGAATGTTCATATGAACAGTATTCCTACAAGATTCTCTTTACCAAAAGAATTCTGTGGTTAAACAAGTTTGGGAAATGTTGACTATGTAGCCTCTTTGGCAGTGATTTGTCGTGGACATGAACCTACCAAAATCTAGAAATTCTACAGCAAAGAGACCCGTTTAATGACAAGTATAACCTAAATTTATTTGACATCAGATTTAAAAAAAAATAAAACTATCATTTCTTAAAGCACACTTTGGAAAACTTTGTCCTGTACCATGTCAGGTGAGTCCAAAAACATAAACACACTACTTGAGTTCTGTAGGTTTCCATATATTCAAAGTCCCACCTTTGATATCTTATTTCCCCTTCTCAGTCCTTCCTGCACTGCTGAGACTGGTCAGAGAGTAACCTGCCTCTTTCCACTCCCTCCTCTCTTTCTTTTCCCCAGAAAGAGAGCAGTCAAGAAACCCCATACATATTTACTGAGCCTCTCTGATGTTCTCTTGCTTTGAAATACAAGAACATGAAAGATTCAGTGGCCTGGGCCTGGGAAGGAACTTCTAATATCCTGCTGAGAAAACCAGACACATGACCAGCTGCTGCCTAGAGACAGTGTAAGGTGACGTAGAAATCATTCAGCTCGGGAGTGCTATTGTAGCCCAGAAGGAGGGGACTTTATGGACTGTAGTGAAGTGTACAGGGTTCCAGGAAGAAGGCGAACCAGGATGTACGTCTTTGACGATGAAGTCTGTGATTTGAATGGCTGTGGGAGGAGGGAGTCAGCTAGCATTCTTTTCAGGTAGAAGAAACGTCTGGAGCCTGGATAAGGGTTACATGTGTGGGCGGTAAATAGACTGGATGGAGTAGACTCCTTGAAGGGAGGAGAAGGGAAGTAGAGTTGAATACTTAAATGTGTGGCCTTGAGCTAATGGAGATGGTGGGAACTGGATAAGTGCACTGGTAGCCCAGGAAGGGAAAATAAAGAAGAGAGCAGGAGGGAGATGGGAATCCATTGCAGCAGTGCAGATGCACAGCAAGTGGTGAGCAGCGTTCTCGGGGTTTCCACTTCAGTGGCCTGTTAGGACAGTTATGAGCAATAGAAAGAGCATGACATAGGGAATAGAGGTCTAGGCTCAAATGCTGCCTCTGCAACTTAGCAACCACGGGTGAATTATTTAGCTTCTCTGTACCTTGGTTTTCTCTTTTCTAAATAGGGCTAAAAATACATCCCACAGAAGGATGTCCCCCCGCCCCGCCCCAGGCCATTCTCCATATTTTATTTGAATTTTAAGACTAACTTTAATTTAAAAATCACATATCCGCATGCCTATTTCATTTTTGTTGGTTTGAATTCTCCTTAAATGCGTGACTTGTTAAAAATTATAAATATTTATCAAGTCTGTTACATGTAATACATAACAGCTGATTTTAACTGTCATTTCTCTCCTCCCCATCTTCCTTCTCCCCACCTCCTCCTCCTCCCCCTCCCCCTCTCTTTCCCCTCCTCCTCCTCCTCCTCCTCCTTTTTGGCGGGGGCAGGGCTAGAATCCATTTATTGCTTTCCATAAAATTGTACACTTCTCAGAAACTACATTGTGTCTAGCAAAACATAAAGTAAGATTTGCAATGCCTCTTTGCTCTTAGAACTCGGACTTGTCCAGTTTGGAGCAAATGATCAGTTGCCCAGAGTCCTTGGTCTCATGCAATGCCAGCCTTCCCTTGCCCAGACCCTCTCTCATACCTGGGCCCTGTGTAGCACTGCACTGGGGCCAGCGATGGTGAGTTGTCCCTGCCTGGCTGTGGGGGAACTTCACCAGTGCTTCAAGAGAAGGCCCACAAAAGGGTTGATGTGTCAGTCCTCAGACGGGCAAAGCAGTTATGACAGCAAATTGAATAGTGCTTTTCCCCAGGGAGCACCGAGCTAGAAAAACAATTCTGTACATATTTTTGATGCTAGGAGTAGTCAGCACCTATATCTCACTGAAAATGAACACAATTTCAACTGCAGTTGTTTTATTAAACAAGATGCATAAAGCATGCCATTCATGCTTTATTTCATTCTTAAGATTAGCTTTTGAAGTGTCCACAGAAATCTGGATACTTCTTGCCATGCCTTGATCTTGTAAACCCAAATTTTATTTTGCGTATTCCAGGTTTATGCTTAAATTACAGCTCCTTGATCAGAGAAAGAAATTGCATAGCATTTTTCTTCCCATTGTCTGAACACATAATGGCTGTACATATTATATATATGTATTTTTTTTCTAGCTAGAATTATTTAAGGTGTGGACATTTTGCACTGAGGTCACTAGCTATTAATATGAGCAGAAGGTTTTTTATTTAAGACAAGTCTGATAGCCACTAAAATTAATTGTAATAGTATGTCCTTCTGGTGACTATATACTATATTTTAAACAGCATTACATATCTTAACTCTTGAAGTACAATTTTTAAGTTTTATGAATTTTGCTATTTTGCTAACACTACTATGCTTTCCCACTATTTCACTGGAATGAATTTTTTTTCATATAAATTTTTGTTGCAAATCTAACCAGTGAAGCAGCTTCTGGATATTTGGGTCCACATTCTAATTTCAGTCTTTATATTTTGTTTTCATAACTTGTTATTGCTGACCTAGTAATCATGGCTACCCACCTTGAAACTGTCCTTTCTTTATCAGTGTCAAGCCCCAGATAACCAGACCATTCCTTTTTTTCCCCTTTTTTTTAAAGACATCTTCCAAGCAGCAAAAATGATGGGAGACATCAATGCCTGTGGAGACTGCTGTTTTCTTCTGAAGGCCCAGGATGCGCCCATAGAGTTTTGGAGGGAGATAAAGTGAGATGAAGCAGTGGCTTTCAAACTTTTTAGATAGTGAGCCATTATAAGAAATATATTTTGTACTATGACAAGTATACTGTTTCAAGTAGGTACAATGAATACTATTGTTAATTGTGCTCCTTTTTGAAGAAGTGTGGGTACTGAGTCCTAGTATAAAAAATATGTTCAGTACAGGAATGCGTTGATACCTGTATTTGTTTAAAAGGTAGGGGAGGGAGTGAATTCTATATTATAATAGCTATGGCAAAATTTGTGTACAGTCTTTGTTTAACAAATCATGAATTTAAGTTTAAGTGAAATAAATAAAAAGAAATATATGCAATATAAAGGGAATCTATATAAATTGAAATAGTATACACACATATATACTAATTTATATTTGATCAATATATATACAAATAAATAATTGAAATAGAACTTACAATAAATACTATTTACCCTTACTATCTATGACTCAACTCTGATGTTTTCTATTTTACTTAATTTAAAAATTTTGACTGTGACCTACTAAATTGATTTTTTAATCTCCCAGTACGTTTGAAAACACTAGCTGAGGAATCACCTAACTTAATAAAAGTTAGTCTCCCTCTTCTTTCTTCTTCCCACTTTATAATAAAAACTCCCCTACTTTCCTACTGCAAGGGCGAAGTAAGTAGAACACAGAGATCTCTAAGGTATGAGCTGCTTAATATGCAGATATTTTGTAAATCATTTCTCCAAACGTGTGAGTTTCCTCGGGGCACTAGAGGCTTCCCAGTTGAACACATGAAACAGGTCACCACTGAAGTGCCTGCAAGAGCCAGACAGGTCATGTGAATGAATGATGTGGTTGGTGGCGGGGTTGCTGGGGCAGCAGGTGGGACCTCAGAGGGCACATGCGGGAATGCTGGCCAACTGTTGCCAGATCTTTAGATTTTTCAACAGAATCCTCACATTTGGATATTTTAATGCAAAATGTATGTTTTCAAAATTTTGGCAACTAATTAAAAAGTTAAACGTTTTAAGGACCAAACAAAAAAGTTTATGTCCTTAGCACAAGTGACAGGACCCTTCCTGAGAGCAGTGTTTTAGACAAGCCCTTAAAGACCTTACACATTCAAGGTAGAGAAATTAAGTGTTTCTGGAATCCAGAATGCTAATGTGGTGTCACGGAAAGACTATTTGATTTGGCGTCGAAAGACAGAGATTCCTTTCCTGGTTCCAACGGTTACTCAGGAATGGCCTTGGCCAAATGATCTCAGCTGTCCA
This sequence comes from Myotis yumanensis, assembly GCF_028538775.1. Lineage (NCBI taxonomy): Eukaryota > Metazoa > Chordata > Mammalia > Chiroptera > Vespertilionidae > Myotis > Myotis yumanensis. Next base: position 29,545,889 of record NW_027223755.1, read on the forward strand.
TGGACCAACTGGACCCTATGAAATGTCCTGTGAGGAACTTGGCCTGACCAAAAATATCTGACTCCAATGACCTAACAATTACTAATGACTCAACCAAACAGGGAGCACAGTTCCTCAAAGAGTGCCATACATCCTACTCTTTAACTGGCGAACGAATAGGAAAAAATAAAATTTTCCATACAGCTCTCATTTTTTTGTCTAGCTTTTAAACTCCTACAAAAATATTACTGGGAATTCTAGCTGTTTATCTTTAGGGGTCTTTTCCTCTTTCAGTCTCTCCTACATAACCTTATGTTCCCAAAGCACCTCTTGTACAATAATAATAATATATCTTCTCACGCAAGACCATATTCTGGATTTTTAATACCTACAGGTTTGCATCCAAACTTCAGTTAGACTCCTGAGAGCCCCTCTACCATCTACCTCACTGGACCCATCTGTCCTCACCATCCCCGGTGGTTGATGCCACCTACACACGCTCACCTCTGGTCGGGAAGTCTCCTCAGGGTCTCATCTCTGCATATCTAGTCATACTTGTCATTTGCTCATCCAGTCATTCCTCCCCTCTTTCTTTTCATCTATTCTATTCCTGCCTTTCACGGGTTACTCCCTTCATGCAAATGCTCCTTCAAAGGAAGCAGATGACAAGCTATCCTTAGGAGCAGCAGGAAAGTCTGGAATGGGTAATCCCGAGATTGCTCATGGAGGAGGGCACTCAGGAGGCGATTAAGGGTGATGGGTTCTGGAGTTGGAGGGAATCCACATACCTTTGTTTTGGTTTTTTTTTTACCAGGGGGTGAGTCCCTTTCTACAGACAAAGTTAGGGAAATAGACATTGTTACACGATTCATACTTGTCAACTTGAACTTTGGTTCCATTAACTACCAAATAAGTATTGTTCAATACCTGAAGGGGTAACCTGGCACTATAAGAGGTGCTCAATGTCAGAGCTGAATTCAGATCTCTGGCTTCAGGGAGCCCACAATCTAGAGGTTCTGATCAACAAGTGAACAATCCAGTGATTTGAAAGCAATTTGTGTGTGCTACGGTAGAGCATGTGCGCTGCGGGAAAGTTGCGAGGGTCCAGCCCAGCCTCCTGGAGAGACTGTCTTCGCTCTCCTCCATCTGGTAACTCATCATCAGAGTTCACAAACTTGGCTGGGATTAAGGGAACAATGTGAGAACAACAGGAAGAGTGGGTCTGGTGGCTCGGATGGGGCAAGAATCAGCTCCTGGCACCAGGCCTCAGGCACACCAGGCACAAAACAGTGTTTTCCTTCAACGCTCCAAATTCTTTGCAGGGGAAGCCTAGGAGTGAGGGAGGAAAGGAGGCAGAGAGCTACAACCACCAGGGAGAAGGAGGAGAGGGTAGGCATGAGTCTCTAAAAGTGTAGAAAATTAACCAACTAGAAGTGGATTGATGGAAGATCGATCATGTTTATTCAAAAAAAGACAATTAAAAAGGCAATTGTGGGAGGCAGAGGGAAAAAATAGGGGCTGCTAGGTAAGTCGGTGAGGAAAACATGATCACATTTTGCAGCTGGAATTTCCCACACGCTGCTTCCTCTGCCTGCCTCTTTCTCCCTAGGAGCTGGGCCCTCTGGCCCTGGGTCCTGTTCTCTTTGTGGGACAACGTAACTTTAGAAGTGAATTCATCAGGACAAGTAAGCATTGCTAACATAATTCTCCTTAAGGGTGAGATTGGCACCTGAATTTAAACTGGTCAGATTCTGGAAAAAGGAGTCTCTTCTACCTGAATTAAGCCTCTGCTCCAGCTTAGACCCCTCCTCCCTCACCTCCCCACGGTCAGTTCCTTTCTTTAGAAACAAGGCCAAAGGATCCTGCACTTCTTATTCCTTGAGTGGATTATATACTGGGTTATTCTGGGCCAAAGACGGATTTATCAAGAGAATCATTTTTGGAGTAAGGTAGTCCTGGTTTCCAAACCTGAGCTTTGCCACTGACTAGTGTGAGACCCTCATATAAACTGACTTCTCTAAGCTTGTTCTCTAATTTGTAAAATGGGAGCAGTACCTACATCATGGGGTGATTTTGAAGATTAAATAGGATGATGCATGGAAAGCAGTGCTTGGAAAATAGTAAGTGTCCAGAAAATGATGAATTGAATATGCAGGTACACAGAGCATGCCTGACTGTTTCTTGAATTATTCCCAGCTCATTCTTCTCCCTGATTCCCTTATCCACTGGCTGGCTGAGTCTCTCTCGGCTTTATCAATGTGATTGGGCAAGGTAATCCTGGAGAGTGTTCTCAAATTTTTTTATCTAATTAAACAAGCAAACCTTTTAACCCATTCAAAATCTTTGTAGCCTGTCTCTGTTGATTTGGCCAGAAGAGCTCAGATGGTAGGAAAGAGCTTTCCAGGTGGAAAAATAAATAGATTAGCAGTCTGGAAAACAAGGCCCCCTGAGTTACACCCCCCTCTCTAACACAGCCCGCTCACCCTGTTTATTTTGCTATGGTGTCTAGCATTAGTAGGGGACTAGGAAAATGCAGGTTACCACCCAGCAGGCGTTCCCTCTAAAGATAGACTCTTGCAAATACCATGTTTGATGCGCGGCAGCCAAATCTGAAGTTAACTCTTCAAGTAATGAACTCACTAAACTATCACAATGATTTGTTTGCTAATAGGCTGAGTTTCTCCAGGGTTGCGACCACATCATATTTATTTTTCAATCTCTGGTGCTAAACACTGCCTGTCACAAACTAGGGATCCACTAAATGCTGGTTGAATTAACCGAACAAGCATTCCCTTTATTAAGGCTACCTTTCTGTAATGTTTCCAGAGCTGCTAAGGCATCTGAGAATCAATAACTAGACTTAGAGGAATATTAACATGGTCCAGGGGCTTGTAAACCTCACAGTCGGAGATGTCACGTGACTAGAGTGGCTTTTGTGCTGGGGAGAGAAAGCCCTGGGAGAGTGACCCTTGTCTCCATTTTTCCTCCTCTGAGTGTCCTGCAGAACCATTTATTCTCCGACTACCTAAAAGCCTTAGGACATTTATTTGTTTAGGTTTCTGTTTCTTATGGATGGGGGTCCATACATCCCATTGGTTTGGAATTTACCAGGATTATGTCTGTTATCCCAATGTCATTAGGAACAGCTGCCCCTCATTCTCCAAAGTGCCCTGGTTTGGATGCTAAATCACAGGGACACTATGTATGGGAGAGTTCACCTCACATCATTTAGCTGCCTAACTCCACTCCCTTGGAGGTCTGGGTACTCCGCCCTGCGCCCTGCGGAGACTTTCCTCTGGGAGGCACACCCCTCAATCACTGCATTCGGGGGCTTTTGGTCCCCTCCTAAAAGAACAGACAGACGCCTCTCTTTGGAGAGACTCCTGGTGGAACAACTACAACAAAATCAGTTCTTTAAATTTAAGCCTTTCCTGCCATCCTGGACCTCTAATGAACACTAAAAACCAAAGACTCCCTAATAATTACATCCCCAAATTTGCTGAAATGTAGAAAATATGCCCATTTGGAAACTCTAACCTAGTAATTAAACTTAAGTTTCTCAGGTTAAACTGCACCTTTAATAATGCAGCTTATTTTGTCAAAATCAGTTAAGGCCCTCTAATGTGTTTTGGAGTAATGGACAGACAGAAATTAAAATGTGGCTAGCCAAGGTAATCAAAAAGCTCCCTTTATTCAGTCAATAACAATGGCACGTTAATGGGTTCTTTTTACTATTGGGATGTAATTATGCGTGGCTTTAATTTCTTGTAATGATGGAACAAATTAGATTACCTCATACTTTTAGGATCATTTGGTACATCGTGTTTTGGTGCTTCCATGAACCCCATTGGAAATGAAATCAGCTCTGTGATTGCTCATTCTCCCTATATTGTGACATGTCTGCTCATGTCAGCAAAATGGCAACCGTTGTCTACCTTAATCCAAGACACTGCAGTAGGGTTAAAAGAAATGATCTTCTCCCCTCTCCTTTCAGGCCTCCCTATTTGTAGCTATCAAATTTTGGCATGCCTGCTGGGACACAATCTTGTTAGAACAAGCAGAGAATTCTCATGTGAAACTTCAGGACTCTTTCTACCATAAGTTCAAAATGTACCTGTGATTCAAACTTAAATAGAGAATGAGTTGGTAAGAACATGATGAGTATCACACAGTATTAAGAACACAAACTACTAGTTTCTTCTTCCCCTAATTCCAGGTGGATGTCGTGCAAACTTTGAGGTAGGGCATTTATGGCCACATATCATTAAAATTGATTAGTGATTAGTCTAGCACATTTAATCTTTAGGTCCTTAACCCAGCACAGGTAAGATATTCTAGTAAACCTAATGCAGCTCCCCTGAACACTGCAGCTACTAAGATCATACCGTAAAAGACCATACTATAAATGACATTGCAAATGCAGTGCGGCAGACTGACATTAAATATTTAAAACACATGCAACATTATTAATAAGCAACAATGTCGCAGAGACTGCTAGCTGTCCCCTAATATTGGTGCTCTTCCATCAGCTATATTAGTAGAGAAAATTCAAACTAGAGAAAATTCTCAGACTCCTATGTAGCCAGATGTTGTCACATAACTATGTTTTTGTAAATGGATTAATAGAAGTGTTACGTGGAGGTTTCAAGAGCTTTCATTAAAAGACATCCGTCATACATCTCATATCTGTCCTTCTTCATTCCTTTCTACTGATTAGAACATGAAGTTGATGGATGGAGTGGGAGCAGCCATATTGGGCCACAAGTTGAATTTAGGCATAAAGGGCACATCTAATAGCTTCCAAATGAAAGGAGCATAGGTTCTTGAAGACTTTATGGAACAGTGTTGCCACATTAGCTCTAGATCTACTTTCGGATCTTAACATGATAGAGAATAAACATCTATGTTCTTTAAGCCACTTCTATTTTAAATCTCTGTATTCACAGTGAAACACAGTCTCAACTAATACAAAGACCAACAGTAACACTCCAATTTCCCTTGGTCTAGGACTATAGCTTAGTGTTGTTAAAAAGGAGTGTGTTCACATATGCCAGGCTGTACTGTAGATACTGGATGACTGGTTGCCAGCTTACTGTAATTTGAGGATATTTTGTAGAAACAGATTGCTAGTTTAGAGCATCTAGAACTATCTGAAAAGGATTACCAAAATTAAGTGTATAGATTATGAAGCATAAGTCTCAGTTCTATTTGTTCATAGCAGTTTAAACCTGCATTAAAATTTTAGTAAATAAAATTGGCTATAAGAACTCTTTTGGGAGACACTATTTCAGTGAAAGGATGATTACCCACAAGACCCCTGATCCTACTCAACCCATTTAGCACCTCCCGTGCCCTTTCACCTCTCTATTATCTACTGTTAGGTAGCAAGGTAAGGGCACTGTTTAAGTAGAAACTACTTCAATCTTTCAAAATCTGGGGTTATCTATAATAATAAAAGCATATTATGCTAATTAGACCAGACAGCTGAATGACCTTCCAGACGTCCTTCCGGACGACCTTCCGGATGAAGCCGGGGCTGCGAGGGCTGAGCCCCTTCCACGAATTTCGTGCATTGGGCCTCTAGTCTAATTATAAAAGGAAAAACAGGATAAAAAATACAGACAAAATGTTCTGTCTGTCTTAAATAATGCTAGCTAACCATAATGCCATTGATAAGATGCATCACGAAACAGATAAGATTTATTAAGGTAAATCTTATTTGTATTAAATCATCTATTCTCCCTAACGTCAGCATTTAGTCATTTGCCATATAGTGACATGACATGTTTGTAAATTTTAAAATGTTAGCAAGATGTCTGTTTTTAAAGATAGTTGAGCTGTTCTTTCTGGCAGTTTCAGTATCTGGATTAGAATTTGAGGTGAAAAGGTATAAATAAGTCATGCTGAAATATTCAAAGGCCATCAGATGTTTGAGACTGTATTGTCGTTATACAGAAAAGTGTCCTTGTTCTTGGGAGGTACTCATTGGAGGATGAAGGGCCATGCATGACGTGTGCAGCTTTCTCTCAGGTGGTTCAGAGAATAAAAATAGTGTGTGTGTGTGTGTGTGTGTGTGTGTGTGTGTGTGTACAAAGAGAAAGAAGGTGCAATAGAGCGCTTGAGGCAGAATGTTGACAATGGGTGAATCAGGGTGAGGAATACGCATGTGTTCTTTGTACTGCTCATGAAGCCTTCCATGAGTTTGAAATTATTTCCAAAGAAAACATATTTTTAAAAAGGCAATTGAAACAGGGACCACAATTAAATTATTTCATATTTGAGCACTCTTTCCTGCCCTCCCCATGTACACACACTTCATACACTGATAGGCACACTTAAGTGGCACTTCCCTGTACCTTTTGGCCTGCATAATGAGTGCTAGCACGTACACAATTGAGAAATTCAGTCTTCTATTCACGTATTCAAGCTCTAAGTGATTCTAAGAGACTTTTTAGACAATGGTTTGGTTTTTAAGGCAACAATTCTGAAGACATACTATAATGCCCTCCCTTACAAACAAGGCTGCCCTTTTGTCCTTTCAAATTTGGTTGAAACTGGCCCGTGGGGTACATCTATCTGAAAACACATACTTTAAGGACAGCTGAGGCATACTGCCTAAACCACATAGACAATTGAAAATGTGGCCAACAGTGACTACTTTGCATGGTTGACTTCAAAAGTGCTGATGAATACAATGAACTGTGGAAGATGTACGATTTATTTTGCACACAATTACTATGATCGATGGTCCAGATTTGGCAAGTTAGTTCACTGCCCATGGAGAAGAAAGTTGCACTGCTTTGCCTCTTTCAATATTCTTGTTGATACAGGTCTCACTCTTATGGGCCAATGTACTAACAAATCTCTTTTAATTTACAGCATGATGAACTTATTAGCTACACTATGGATCAATGCTGTACATAATATTCCTCTTAATTAAATGTCCTTATTGCAAATGCCTCTGCAAATTTTCCTTCAGCTGACCAAACTTGAAGACAAGAGTCGAAGTACCAACCAGTAATCGTGCTAGTCACATTTTGAGATGGGCCCGGGCCAAGAGCAGGGCCAGGGCCAGAGTTAGGTTAGAGAGTGTTGTATTATGCATGGCAGGTTATAAAACTGACATATGTAATCAAAACAACCAATAAATTGACTCCAACTATTCTATGCCTCAAGTTATTTCGACACCCAGAGTATCAGCCTTGGAGCAAGCCAACTTCAATTATTGCCTTAAGAATATAAAAGAGAAGATAGAGTTTGAGATAATCAGTTTACTTGGCGGTGGCAGCAGTATGGGGAATGCAAAAGAAGGAAGTTGAAAAAAGTGAGAATAGTATAGTATCAATTTTTAGTATGAATCTGAAATCCTTCTTTTAAACTAATGAATATCATTCAGAAATACAAAAAGGAAGGCGAGGGAATAAGAATCTAATTCCAAGGTACCTCTAAGGAAAAGGGTATTTAAATTAAAAACCTGACCTGGATTGTGGCCAGAATAACTGTTTTATTGTTGTTGTCATTAATAAAGAAACATGAGAAAAATTTATGGTTTCACTAGGAGAGAAGGGGAGAGGGAGAAGAAGGAAGAAGGGAAGGAAGGAGGAGAAAGAGAGGGACTGAGAGATAAAATCTGGAAAAAAAATCCAGCTTTAAGTCCCCAAATATGCTCTATTTCAGGTCCCCTTCATAAGATCAAATTTTGCTAAAATATATTAGAAATGTTTCTTATTTCAAAAATCAAATTGGTAGGCCTATTAGCCAAGGTAACATTTGCATTCTTGTTACTCTTTGAAGTAAGTCCTGTGGGCTACCATTAGACAGTCCTAGCCACGCTCAAATTGGTGCATTTTGTGCGAGGTGGACTACTCAGCTCTTAAAGGAATCCATGCAGCACCAGCTCTGACCCTCCTAAGGTTAGGTCGCTGTCAGGTCCTATGGCTACCCAGGCGCCAGTATTTTATCACAATGAACCATAAAACTACTGGCAGTAAATTTTCAATATCCCACAAAATTTGGTGATTTGTTAATTCAGCTTGGTTGTCTTTTTAAAAAATATATATTTTTATTGATTTCAGAGAGGAAGGGAGAGGGAGAAAGAGATAGAAACATCAATGAGAGAGAATCATTGATAGGCTACTGACTGCATGCCCCTGACTGGGGATTGAGCCCGCAACCCAGGCATGTGACTGGGGATTGAGCCCGCAACCCAGGCATGTGCCCTGAAAGGGAATCGAATCATGACCTCCTGGTTCATAGGTAGATGCGCAGCCACTGAGCCACACTGGCTGGGCAGTTTAGTTCTCTTTTTAACTAGAGTTTTTTTTACTTCCCTCTAAAATATCAATAAATCATCTGCTCTTACTTGCTTACCAAATAACTTTTTAAAAAATGTATTTAGCAAGAGTATCAGAAACCATGAGTTAATACATTCATTAGTGATGATCCCCTCTCCATGCGTAGTTTTCTTTTTAGGTACTAGCTTTCTTTTATCCTTCCAAAAATAACCTGACTACCAAGACTAAGGAGCAACTCAGTTGTAGAAATGTCCACAGGCTGCCCGGCTTTCATAATAGAAAGGGAGTAAGTTTCATTAAAGAAAGAAAAGTGAGTAGATTCTATGCTTGCTTGCCTTACACACTGACTTCAAGGTCATCAACACCCGATTTTCATATTTTGGAGACTGCTTTTTTTCTACACATAGGGCTCCTTTTATTCCCTGGCCACAAATGATAAATGTGGTCTACTTGTCCCATTTGTAATGAAAATAAAAGATCACAAACTTTCCGTTGCAGAATAAACATCTTAAATCTAACATTTCCTTGGGAATTAGATCAGAAAGTTGTCAAGAGATTGTACACCCATAAAACATTTTGTCAAGAAGTACACTGAAAACCTAGAAATCTTGTTCCCTCCTTTGGCTAGTGCTATTTTAATCAGATGACTTCATTCATATCAATATTTAGAAGCTAATGAGACATTTCAACATAATATTATCTGTAGGATCTATGATTTGGGACTCTAAGAAAGTCTATTTTACACTAATTTGTTTTGTTCCTTGGTAACTAGACCTCCATTAATAGGATCTGAGAATTGATATTCCTATTTCATAAAGAATACAAAAGTGACCCAACTAGATGAAGTTTCAAAGGTGGTCTCTGGCAAAGTACTTTTACCTCAAGCAAAGTTGTCCACATGTTGTTCCTATGTGTTTTTAAGATTCCCTATTAACTCCACTAATGAAAAGCCATTGATTCATTGATTCATTTCACAAATATTTGTTGAACATATAGTGTATACTAAACAATGGATAAGATGCTGGACAGTCAAGGATCAATAGACAAGATACTGCTCTTAAGAAGCTCACAATCTGGTCATGAATCGAGACAAGCTAACAATCCTAGTGTACCACTGTGATAAGGGCACATACTGAACAGTGGCATCTAATTTGGTCTGGAGGTGGGGGGGAGGGCTTCGTGGAGGAGGAAATTCTTGATATATACAAACGCAGGAGGAATTAGCTGCAGAGAAGAAGAGCGAGAGTGGAGTAAGGTAAGGAGTGGATAGGTGGGAAGGGGTCCCAGACAGAATAACATGGACAAAGGTTCAAAGTCGTGGGGACACAGTACATTTGTTACAGCAGAGGGTGCCTGTGCGGCAAACAGCGTGGGATGAGGCTAGAGAGATGGGCAAGAGAGGATCATAAAGATAAATGACTAGTGAAGGAAGCTGGTTATGTCCTCAAGTGGTGGGGAGCATGGATAGATTTTTATTTTTAAGATACTGATTCTTCTTTTTCTTTTTCATTCTATGGAGAATAGGAGAGAAAATATGCCTTTATGGAGAGTAAGTTGAAAGTAGAAAATAAGCATAAGTTTCTGAAGTGATATGAAAAGATATGTGATCAACACCCTGTCCCAATCAATACAGTTTTGTTTTGTTTTTTTCTTTTTTAAATGCAGTAAGTTATCACCTACTCTATCACATTTCTAGTCTGTATGTTGGCATTGAAATATTGACTAGGTTTCTGATATAGTTTCTGGAGTCTGAATGTCACTGCAGGGATGAATAAACCAAACAGATTGGTTTCATATGGGTTTGCCATATGACAGTTTTTCCCCCACATAAGATTAGAGGAAAAACTGATTTCATTCCATTTACTGCCTTACTTGGGTTAGAACTGAAGTCAGTGCTATCATCCCTTTGCCTCTTCTTTTGTATTTAAAAGCTGATGTGGGACTGTGCTGTTACAGAAGAAGTAATTTAATACCTTCTGCTACATCTTATTTCTCAGGGGCTTTAATGTTTTAATAAAGGAAGAAAGTACATGAAAAGCACACTATTTTTAGACTTTAAGATTTTTAAAACTTATCAAATAAACTCATTTATTATTTTTTATAATTATATAAATTATTAAAAAGTATGATAGGAAATGGTTCCACAAAGATGTCAACTCTTCTCTTTTATGTATTTTTATTTTTATTGTTGACTCTATTATAGATGTCCCAATAAGCACATTTATGAATTTACTCTAATTACATTAGAATTATTTACAGGCTAAGCACCTTGTAATATATGCAATCTTTTTATGTTACTCTTTTTTTAAAATCCTCAATTGAGGATAAGTGGGTTTTTCATTTTTTTCCTTTCTTTATTGATTAAGGTATTACATATGTGTCCTTTTCCCCCCTTTGCCGCGCCCCCCTCCCCCCGCTCATTCCCTCCCCCCACTGGTGTGAGAGGGGAACATCAGTTACCTCCTGTATGTGCCCCAATTGGGGATCAAACACACAACCTAGGCATGTGCCATGAGCAGGAATCGAACCCACAACCTTTTGGTGTACAGGATAACACTCCAACCAACTGAGACATTTGATTATTTGAGACATTTGAGATATTGTGGTCATTTTTTAGTAACTCAACATTCATGAAAATTTCATAAGAGCAAAGGAACAAAGTTCTATTGTAGACCCTATAGTGACAAAACATGAACCCCACTGGCTTGAGACCCAGAGTTTAAACTGCCTACTCGAGCTCTAGATTTTAAGAAAAGGTGATAAAATACAAAATCCAACAGCTCTATAGATGAGTATTCTGAAATCTCAGTATCTTTGTTCATAAGAAAAGTAAAACTTGCCCCTAACACATACTACCAGCATGCTCAGTTTCCCTTAGGGAAGTGATGGCAAACCTTTTGAGCTCAGCGTGTCAGCATTTTGAAAAACCCTAACTTAACTCTGGTGCCGTGTCACATATAGAAATTTTTTGATATTTGCAACCATAGTAAAACAAAGATATATATATATAAAATTATTTATTTATTTATTTATTTATTTACTTACTTACTTACTTATTTATTTATTTATTTATAAACCCTTGTATCGAGGGCTGACTTTCAATAGATTGCAGCGAGGGAGCTGCTCTGCTACGTATGAAACCCCGACCCAGAAGCAGGTCGTCTACGAATGGTTTAGCGCCAGGTTTATATTTTTGATATTTATTTTATATATTTAAATGCCATTTAACAAAGAAAAATCAACCAAAAAAATGAGTTCACGTGTCACCTCTGACACGCGTGTCATAGGTTCGCCATCACTGCCTTAGGGTATAGATTTCATTTGGGTTAGCATAATTGTTGATATTGGTAGTATATCTCACATGAGCTTAAGAAATCACTGTCTATTCAGACAATGGAAACAATGAAAGCTTTTTAAAAAAAGTATTATTTTGCTAGGAGCTGGATCTCAGTCCTTCTTCTTCATTCATTTTTTTATGCATTTGTTAGTTTGTTTATTAATTAGAATATCATGGGAGGTTTCACACTGGAGGGAACATTTCAACTTAGTCTGGAAGAGCAAGTAGAGTTTATCAGACAGAAAAAGTTTGTTAGGGTGTTTGAGGGAGAAAGAACAACCTGTGCGAATTCAAGTGGCCAGAATTAAAGTGGTTTCCTGGAGGAATGGCGAATAAATCTGTGTAGTTGAAACATAATGTTACCTAAATGATCTGACTTTCTGTTTCTTCCTTTAACTGATAAACCAAGGCAAGCATTCTAAAAATCAGTTCAAGTCCTTCTTTCTCCATTCTCCTGAAAACATACCTCTTTTATAATAACTCAGTGTTAGGAGAGTTGGTAAATCAAGATGAACAGATTTCACAGCATTGGACAAAAAGACAGATCAGTGAACAGCAAACATGTTTCATGTGAGACCCTGAATGCTCCAGCAGGCTCAGAAAGGGCAATTAAAGGATTAAAAATTGGTCTAAGGATATTTCAGTGATGCTCCTACCATCATCTTAACCATTATTTTCGACCTTAATAAAAATCCATTCCTTATCAGACATTGTATTTGTGAATCTGGTTCCAGGGAGTTGTTTTTTCATCCAACGGGGAAGCCCTCTCCTTTTTTTTCCCTAGGAGATTCCTGAGCAACGATGAAAACAGCAGTCACTGTCAACACAGCTAATACTTGCACGGAGCCTCTCGCCCATGGCACTCGAATGACTCACACTTCCAGATGGCCATGCTAGCCTTCATCCAGGTTCCAATCTTGGCGCTGTGAGTCAGGTCTGGTTGTCTCCATAAATAACTATTATGAAGCTCAAGGTTTGTAAAAATTAAAAATGTTTACTAATATAATTTCTGAGTATAAAAGTAGCCTTTTTTTTTTTTAAATTATAGATTACTTGGAAAAACTGCAGAGGAGCACAAGAAGGAAAAATAGAAAAAAATCTGTAATCTTATCACCTATAATTCTATCATTCAGAGATAACCACTGTGAACATTTTGATGTATTTCTGTCCAATCTTATTTTTTTCCTTAGTAGATCTCTAAGAGAGATTTACAAAAGGGGGATTACTAGGTCAAAGGGAATAGGATATTTTGTCTCTTGATGTGTACTGCCAAATTGTTTTTTAGAAATATTATACAAATTTTCACTTTTAGAAGTACTTTTTGAGAATAAAAATTCATGTGATATTCTCATCAACACATAATGAAATATTATAAATATGTAAAAACTGCAAATATATTATTTATTTTGTTTTAATTAATTTGCATGTCTTATTACAAGTAAGAGTGATCAATTTTTAAGTTTAAATTTTCTTTTTAGCAAAATTATATAGGGACATATAGAATTTAATAGCACTACAAAGATTTCTTAAAAATCTCCTACTCTATATACATATTCATATCTTCCATTCCCCAGAGGTAGCCACTTTCATATCTTTTGGCTGATGTATTTGCTATATTATTCTGTATCTCTAAATGACATACTTGCATTGCTACTTTCTAATGTTTTAGTTTTAGGCATTGATTGTTGCAGGAGATGACAATTTAGCTCCTGATCCATTCACACCTACTATCTTCAGTCCTTCAAATATATGTTGTAATTTAGAGTTATTGTGTTTATATTAGTAGGACTAAAGAAACATTGTAAGCAGCCACACTATGTAACATATGTCAACTACTTCTTATTTTCTTAACAAGATGTTGTATTTATTTATTTATTATATTTTTATTGATTTCAGAGAGGAAGAGAAAGGGAGAGAGAGGTAGAAACATTAATGATGAGAGAGAAACATTGATCAGCTTCTACCTGCATGCCCTACATTGGGGATCCAGCCCGCAGCCTGGGCATATGCTCTGATTGGGAATTGAACCGTGACCTCCTGGTTCAAAGGTCAACACTCAACCATTGAGCCATGATTGCTTTCCTTATAGTTGAAAATTCTTGTCTTGTGTTTCTTTATTTATTTCCTTGGGTTTCTACATACTCGTAAAATTAATTCTATCTCAAACGTGGCCCCACCTGCAAAGTCTCCTTTAAGTATGGGTTAAATACATTAAGAATTTTATCAAATTCATTTTCTTGAATAAATATCTCCCTAGAGCCTCTTCTAATCTGGATTGGTCATTCCCTCGGTTTGTTGCACAGCTGTCACTTTGGGATGTTTACTCCCTTGTTTTGTTGAGCATATTTCCGGTAGCTTCCTGAGTAAGTATGCATCAGAGGCAAATTTTTTGAGGCTATGTATCTTTGAAAGTGTCTTTATTCTGTGCTCACTCCTGATGAATAGTTTGGCTGAGTATATAATTCTTGGTTGAGAATCATTTTCCTTCAAAATTTAAAAGGCACTGCTCCATTGTTTTCAATGTGAATCTTAAGAAGTCTGATGCCCTTTTGATATTTTCATTGAAGACTATGTAGAAATTTATTTAGAATTTCTCAGAGATGGAGAGGGAGGGGGTAGACTTTATACATCACAGCAAAAACTTAAAAATCTTAGAATATTCCCCCTCCCGAAGTTCTACTACATACACCAGTGGCCAATTACTTTTATTTTCTCATAAAAACATTGAAGATCTCCACCTTTCTCTTTCCTACTCCTCTCCTCTCCTCTCCACCTTTAGTTCTTTTCCTCTACAACCTTTCATCCCATCCCCTTGTAATTTAATCTTTGCTGTCATTTTGAATTTGCTTGTCCAGGTGGTGAAGAAGGAAAGAGAAGGTACAAGGGAGCCAAAGTTGTGCTGGGGAAGTCAGCAATGGCTTTGGTTTGCTCTGGGCAATCTTTCATTCCTCTTAAATTAATATCTGTGTGGTTGTTTATTATTAAAATTATAAACCTGTTATATTCTTCAGCTTTACAGTTGATCTGATAAAATTTTCACAAGTAAAATATTTTAAAGTAAAAAACTATCCCTCTCCCACATAGAAAAAAAAGTTATTTTTGACAATACCTTAAGCAGACCCAAGCGAGACTCCACTTAAGATTTGTAAGCATAAGCTTGAGTGCCTTTGTCCACTGCTCCTCCGTGTTCAAGTGGGTTCTGATGGAATAGAATTCACCACTGGCTCCAAGCTCTTCTATCAGGCCTTTCTCCACAGGGATCCTTAGGGCATGCAGAGACCTGGTTTGCCTTTCTCTGTTTCTTCCTTGAACTTCATGCAGTCCAAGAAAGCCATCATCGCCTGGTCAAACTTGTTAGACAAGAGAGCCCTTGGCCCCCTGGTACAGAACAAGGGTAGTTCAGTGGGGCCTTCTGTTAAAGACTTCAGATAGGAGTGGTTTCCCCAGGGGATGAGTCAATACCTCTGAAATTCCTGACCAACTATGTTAGACAGGGCCAGGAGCGGCAATGCTGTCTGCCCCCAGGCTGAGTTCATCTCATTCCAGCACATGGGGACAGTGGGGAGGCAGCCCAATCTGAAGTCATTGATGACAGCCAAGGGGCCATCTTGGCGAATCTCAAACGTTGAACTGAAGGCGTTAATTTTCTCTAGCCAAGCTAGCTGCGTCGGGGCATACCCCAGCCAGGTCTCCATGCTTCTCAGTTCGTCATGCAGTTCCTACTGTTGCCATTGCAGTTTACTGAAGTTCCTGTGATCCTGCCTTTCCTGCTGGTCCTGCATCTCAGTCTCTGCCTAGGCTGCCTCCAGGGCCACAGCTGACCTTTCTCAGTTCTTCTTCACTTCCTTCAGCTCCTGGACCAGCCTCTCTTCCTCCAGCTCCACGTCCTTCAGTAACTCGTGCAGTGTCTCCCTCTCGTCCTCACTTATTCTCCTGCTACTCTCCAAATAGCATCTGTAGCTCTGACTCTCAGATTCTGAGACAGGGAGTTGAGTGTCCAGCTGTTCCAAAACCTTGTCAGTACAGTCCTTACACAGGAGGTGGTCCAGATCTTCTTTACCAGAAAGGATGTCAAAAATTCCCCTACTGACCTTCTGGATGTTATTGAGAGTTCTCCCAGAGCCCAGCTTCCCAACCAGGGTGAAGTGGCTGGAACTGTACCTGGACATCTTGCCATCGCCAGGGAGGATCCTGCTAGAGGCACCATCTTGTAGTTTTTCAACCACTATCTCCACCCTGGTGGTAGAGCCTCATCTGGGGTTCTCCTGGTTCCCCCAGGGCTGAGGGGAGCTTTGAAGCTGTAGGTTCTTTACATATATATATATATATATATATATATATATATATATATATATATTTTAAATATATATTACTGATTTTTTACACAGAGGAAGGGAGAGAGATAGAGTTAGAAACATCAATGAGAGACATCGATCAGCCGCCTCCTGCACACCTCTTACTGGGGATGTGCCTGCAATCCAGGTACATGCTCTTGACCGGAATTGAACCCAGGACCTTTCAGTCCACAGGCCGACGCTCTATCCACTGAGCCAAACCGGTTTTGGCAAAGCTGTAGGTTCTTGGCTAGTGTCAAGGCCTGAGGTCTCTGTGGACTGAGTCAGCTTCAGGGGCTAGAAAATGAAGTGGATGGAAGATATGGTGGAGGTCTTACTTTCATCTTTGATCTAAGTTTTTCCCCAGTCGGATGTCCTTTTGATTTCTGATCCTTTGTATATGACCTGATGATGATCCTTAGAATAAGCTGTATATATGTATATGTATATTATTATTATTATTATTATTATTATATATCAATTATTTCCTCCTACAGTTTTCCTTCCAGAATTTCTGTTATTTGGATGTTAGATTTTTTGAATTGGCCCTCTAATTTTCTCATTTACTTCTGTCTTCTATTTGTCCATCTTTTTTCTCTATTTCCCTGGATATGTCCTCAAAAAAGTGGTCTATTTCAGCATGGCACCTCAGTCTTCAACTGTACCTGCTGTCCCTTGGTCTACAGACTGTTTTATGCCCTTTAGAGAATAAATGTCAAGTGTCTTGCTGGAGTGAATGAGGGATAGTCACACCGCTCTGCAGAACATAAAATAGGATTTGTGGGTCTAACAGCTTCCTTAAAAGTTTTCATATTTATCCCACTTTTTTAGGTACTGATTTTTGAGTCTTTGGGCTGTTTTGCACTAGTCATGGGGTCACTTTTTTGGCTTTCCCCAATTCAACTTTAACTGTCCTCTAGGGCAGTTACCACTCCTCCATTTGTTTTCCAGCTTCCAGAATTCTGTTGTTGG
Source organism: Myotis yumanensis (assembly GCF_028538775.1). NCBI lineage: Eukaryota > Metazoa > Chordata > Mammalia > Chiroptera > Vespertilionidae > Myotis > Myotis yumanensis. The sequence goes on from NW_027223755.1 coordinate 29,562,805, forward strand.
TTTCCCTTTCCCATTTTCTTTGCCATTGTGTTTTATGCTTTAAAACTTTTATTTTATGGCTTTCTGAAGATAGAGCTGTTCAATGAATGTGCGAATAGCTCTATCATTAGCCAAAAGTCGCAATGTTTTTTTAATGTTCTAACTCATTTATTTACCTTCTTTTGTGAATTGTCTGAACATGTCTCTGACAATTTAACCATGATACCTTAGTGCTTTCCTTACTTATTTGCATGACCTTTTTCTTTGTTAGTGTATTTATCACTGACCTGCAATATCTATAGGATGATTGATTTCAAATCCTACTGCCTTATCTGTGGTTCCTGTGGTTTAGAATGTACACAAGTCACAAAATACTTAGATGGAGATGTGTTGAAACATACTCTGAATAGCTTACCAAGATACATATATTTAGAATTACATAAAGAACAACCTCCAATTAGTAGGCTTTGGACTTGTGACAGGCAGATATTGATCTTTGTATTAATTCATAAACTTCCAATGAACAATTGATCTATGTGAAGCACCATCCCCCTGAGAGTACAAATTTCAAGGGTCTGAGTCCCTTACAGGGTTTTCTGGAGAAAACAGATTCAGAAATAACCATAAAACAATGAGAACTGATCTATATCAGAGACACAACGCTGAGAACAACTCACTTGGCCTGTGAGTTAGGAGGAATTGGGGAAGACTTCAGAGTTAATGAGCTACCATTTGAGGTGGATCTTGAATGATGAATGGTGGTTTTGTTAGGTTGCAAAGGTGACAAAGGCATCCCAGGCTGAAAAAAGACAATGTGCAAAGTGTTGCAGATTTTTTTAGGGAATGGTGAAAAACCTATGGGGGTTGCTGAAGGTATAGAATAAAAAATAGAAACTGGAAAGGATTTTACAGAGAGTCCAGCCTAATCTACTCAATTTTACAGATTTGAAATCAGTCCTAGAGAAGTTATAAGTTGTCAAGATTCCATTCTTAATGAAAGAACCAGGACTAAGACATGATGCCTGACTTCTTTTAGAGAATTATTTTAATCACACAGTTCCTTACTTCTCACTACAGATACAGACTACTTTCCTAAGAGCAAGTATGAAAAGAACTGATCAGAAGATCTAGGGGACACAATTAGGATTCCATTCTAATCTATTCCTAGAGGTTCCTTTGATGTGAGGTCTGAGGTCTACAGATAAAGCACATTATCTTAATTATGTCTGTCTACCATGGGCATAGGATGGGAGAAATGACATGGAATAATATCTATAAACAGGAACCACCTAATGGGGAAAATAAGATGGAAAAGAATACATCATATGCAATTTATGACTATTCTTATTTTGGCTTAGTTTAAATTATCAAATTTATTCTTTTGAAAAAGTCATTACATTTTGGATTAGATTATTTAGAACCTCTCCCTTTTCAACTTTTATTTCTTTTTCCATTTTAGTTTACTCTTTTAAATAGTGGGTATGCTTATTATTCAGTATTTGAGATTACACAAATCTATTCTTTAGTCACCTTGATGCCTTATGAGAGTCCATCAGTTTTTAACTTCCAAGTTATTGGTATGCACAATTGTTGCAAATAAAATTCACTCTGTCAAATCATGTTTATTTTGTCAATCAAGTAAATAGATCTTTATTAATATACTGCATTTTAAAAATTTATTTCGAGAGTACATATATTAAAGCTGGGGACAGTGAAACATGGTAGGGCTTAGGATAGAAGAAGCAACAGGAGAGAGCTAAGTAGGGCTGCTTCAGCTTTCTAGAAAAGTTAGAGAAAGGGGGCATGGAGATAGGTTCAGGGGTTTTATGGCTCACTGTTCCCCTTGTTAAATGTCCCTGGGGGTCTCCAGAGTTTTTTTTTTTTTTTTTAAGTCTGTGCCTAAGAGAAGGGTATGGGCTGCTCCAAGAAGGGCACAGTCCAGAGTGCACACTAATATACTGCATTATTTTGTGTGTGTTTTGTTGTGTTAATTCTTACCCGAGGATTTTTTTCTCCATTGATTTTTTTAGAGAGTAGAAGGCAGGAAGGAAGGGAGAAAGAGGGAGGGATGAAGGAAGGGAAGATGGGAGGGGAGGGGAAGAGGAGGGAAGGGAAGGGAAGGGAAGGGAAGGGAAGGGAAGGGAAGGGAAGGGAAGGGAAGGGAAGGGAAGGGAAGGGAAGGGAGAACACTGATGTGAGAGAAACACATCAATTGGTTGCCTCTGTAGGCTCCTGGACCAGGCCAGGATTGAACCTGCAACTCAGGTACTGTGCCCTTGACTAGGAATCTAACTTGTGACCCTTCCATGCCTGGGCCAATGCTCTAACCACCTAGCAACACTGGCCAGGGTTACATTTCTGATAAATGAAAAAAAATCAGATTTTCTTCAAACATTTGCTTGTTTGGAATCAGGTACATAAGTAGAAAAGACTTTCTATAATATGGCATGGTTTCAAAATCTATTATTACTTCCTACAAATATAGAGCATACCAAAGTTTCTCACCATTTTTCTAAGATTAACAACAGGGAAACAAGTGTTAATCTCTTAAAATACTACTTTAATTTTTCTAAATATTTTCACAACCTATTTATTTTTATCCATATTTTAAGGTTATAAATATCTGTTTGTATTGAAATTTTAAAAGACCAATATTATTTTTCTATGTGATTTAACCTAAAATGTCATTCTATACTAATGAGGTAATTTATTTCTCCACTTTCCTATTTTCTGAGGCTGGAAGATCCTTCTAGAGAGCACTTTCAATAATTGTGCTTTACTTTGGAGCTCTTGAGCAACCACCTGAGAATTCTTGGAATAAACCAGAAGGAAGGCCAAAGAGACACAAGAACACCATAGCTCCCTTACGTTAATTAAACAGAATCCCCTGGTAAGCCAAAATGGCCATTTTTACATCAGTAATTTATATTTTGCACAGTACATACTTTATACTGATATTTATAAGTAGGAAAACAACACATTTCTCCAGCTGTAAGTGGAGCCTCTTGGCAAATAAAGAGAAACTTATTCCCATTAAGAAAACATTGGAGTTGAAGTCTAGATAAAAAATATTTTAAAAATCGAATTTAAAAAGTCCCTGATTTGCACTCTGTATAAGCTATTGGTTTGAGAATATTGCTACATAATTATAGAAAATACTAGTTAGACTGTTTGAAGTCTCCAATGGCAGCAAGAAAAACAGAAAAAAAATAAGCTAACTCCATCAACAATAAAAATATGGAAATTGAGGAGCTCCTGGTGACCATAAATATACACCTTTATGAGCCTGACAATTTATATTCAGTTCATGCAATTAGCAAGTTTGATAATATGATTATAACTCTCAAGTTGAAACAAATGTTTTTTGCTAAAAGCAAAGAGTTGCTATTGAGCAGATGGTATTACTTTTTCTTGCCAATTTATGTTCACAGAGCTCAACCAATGCTTAGCCTTAAAAATGTCAAATAACTCAGATTTCAGGATAACACATACCAAGTAATCTGCCGGTTTATCTCCACTGCGTCACTCCCCTCTTGAAAAGCTCAAACAAGATAGCATGATTGACACAAGTAAAAGCAAAAACCATATATTTCTTACTGCTGCACGGTCTTCTCTAGAATGTAGCATTTCAATATCTTATAAAAGATACCATAATTCAAAGCAATAATGTTTCCCAAAGTACTAATCTACAACATATATAACATGGAACACTTTTTATTCTTGCTGGAATTGCTACCAATATAAAAACATTTGATTACAAACTAAAGTTCATTCCAGTGTGGTGTTAAGAGCTAAAATTTTAAGTATGCAAAAACTTGGGTTCCAATTCTAGCTCTGCTACTTCTAAGCAATGTGACAACTGGTCAAGTTACTTAATCTCTTTAGTCTCAGGTTTCTTATTTGTAAAGTTTGATAGCTTTTATAGGGTTCTTCTGAATATAAAAAAAGCATTACCTGTAAAGCCCTTAGCAAACGGTCTGCATAGAGTAAATATTTAACAAAATGATGACTAATATTGGTTCAATTATTGGTGAACTGAAGTTTTAAATACATCAAGAGTTTGTCCCTAAGGTACAGTCAATGCAATCATGATTTTTAAAAATTCGTTTTTAGGGTGGGGGGAAGGTGAAGAGGGTAAAGTGCGTCAAATATATGGTGATGAAGGGAGACTAGACTTCGGTGGTGAGCACATAATGCAATATAGAGATGATGTATTATGGAATTGTATACTAGAAACTTATATAATGTTATTAGCCAATATCTCCCCAATAAATTAAAAAAAATTCTTTTCTGTTACTATGCTTTTCTAGGGGAAAAATTTTACCCCCAATTTTCTCAAACTTGTTTTGAATTATGCAAGGGCTTTGTAGGCATCTGAACCAGTTATACCATATTATACGTGCGTAAGACTGAGAACTGATTTTCAAGATTTGGCAAGAGTTCCCAACATTTTTCTTTTCTCAAATACACTTGAGGGCTAGGTGCAGGTAGATCAGTCAGCTGTTCGAGAGGACTGCCGCAGGGCTAGGACAGGCAACTCCAGGACAAGAGCCTGTCCTTCACACCCATCAGGCAGCTGCCCCGCCCTTCCCTCCCCTAATTGAGCAACCTTCTGGCTGTAGATCAGAGGAGTCTTTCTTTCTCCCCCGACACACAAAGGCAAAAACCGTATTGGTATGTGGGTTTTTACCCAAACTTTTTCTTAGGAGCCCCTGAATTCCTTTAAAAATTTCTACTTTACAGTGGAGTTGCTATTTCCTGAATGCACATCTTTTTTTTTTTTTCAATCTTTTCTCTTTAAAAAAAAATATTTTTATTGATTTCAGAGAGGAAAGGAGAGGGAGAGAGAGATAGAAACATCAATGATGAGAGAGACTCATTGATAGGCTACTTACTGCATGCCCCACACTGGGGCTCAAACTCGCAACCCAGGCATGTGCCCTGATTAAGAATCAAACCATGACCTCTAGGTTCATAGGTCAATCCTCAACCATTGAGCCACGCAGGCTGGGCCTGAACGAGCATCTGAGTTTTTTGTGAGGTGGGATGAGACATAGAGGATGAACATTCTGTCCTCCAGAATCATCGGATTCTACCTCCTTTAAACTCTTCTTCTCTATGTCCATCTCCCTGCTTGTTGTCTTTCTTTACCTCTTTATAACTAATCCACGGATCTAAAAATCAGTGGAATACATAAACAAGCATGCAGTTCCATGTTCACTGCACTAGTTCGTAATGTAGAAAAGTCATAAATAGGAAAACAATAAAATATAAACTTTGAAATACATACTATGCTGCAGTCTAAGAAAATTGGTATAGATGTATATGTGCTGAATAACATAATCTCCAAAACATATTATATACAAAAGTCAGTCACAGAATAACATGTGTAGTATATCACTTTAGATAAAAATTTTCCTGTAATTCTAATATATGAATATCCAGTTAAAATTCAGAAAAGATATACACCAAGTTGTATCCTTTGCTAAGTGGTTACTTGCAAGGAGAACAAATCTAAAGGAGCAGGAAGAAGTTTTACATATTCTTAATGCTTTAAGTATTTTATGACATGAAAGTAGTTATCTATTACTAATGTAATAAAACTATATATTTAAAAAATCTCATGGTAGTTATCTTAGGAAATACAGAAAAAGTTAAGGAAATGAAGAAAAAGCACATATAATTCTACAACCCAATGCTCATTACTATAAAAATTGATATTTTTTCTAATACATTTCTACACACATATGCCTGCATTCCATTTTTACAGCATAACTGGGTCTCATCTCATTGATCTGATACCCTAAAGAGCTTGAAATACCAAGAAAAAAATTCATTTCTATAAAGAAGCAACACTAACAAGTATTGGCTAACGTAGGCTGTGGCTTTTATCTGTATAGCTTAAAGCTCAGCTGAAACATGCTAAATAGAAAAGGAATGCTACAATCATATGCACACACACGTTTTGCTTTTTCCAAGTCCCAGTCGGGTCAGGGAAGCATAAGACTGCCTAGGAGACGGCATTGTCTCAAGCTACTGACCTAATTCCTAGTGCTTGATTCTGGTGCATTTCCTGCATGATCTCAGAATGTGTCACTGCAAATTCCGTAAGCAGCAGTTGCACATTTGGAATGTGGATTCTGACACGTGGCTCAAATAAATGTTGTGGAAATGCCACTGGAGCGCTGTGCGCCTCAGTTTCCTTATTTCTAAACTTGATCTCTACAGCCCTTCCAGGGTAAATCATCTGCAATTTACTAAAACCCACAAGAATTATGCTGAACTGACCAAGATAATATGTCCTGCTCTCAGTCCTTAATTAATCTTCAAAGCCAAACTTCCTGCAAAATGACTTCACTTCTTTATTGTGTGGTATTTGTCTCCATTCTCCAGAATGCTCACCAGATGGTGACTGAGTGTATCTCTCCATCTCACAACATCTTCACATTGCTTCTTGCCACTCACTACTTAAAGTTGTAAAACAAAACAAAACAAAAATACAGTGGAAGCAAGTATTTAGCTGAAAAAATGTAGTTTTCTCCTTAGGAAAAGGGCTGCAGGGCAAAACAGGGGCCCCAAACAGCTACCCTGTGAGAGCAATTATACAGATGCTCCTTGGTTTTGATCTTCTTTGAAGTTAATTGAAAACAAACTTGAATATGTTCCAATCTTGACAGGCATGAAAGTCAGATTCACAAATAGGAAATGTGAAGCTTCCCCAATCTTCTATGTAATCTTATATGATATACATGAAGGTCACTGTAATTCAAGATCTTCACTATTAATATGAAGGAGGTAGTACATAAACTCACAATCTTATTTCAAATATAATTCTTTTTTTTAAAAATATATTTTATTGATTTTTACAGAGAGGAATGGAGAGAGATAGAGAGTTAGAAACATCGATGAGAGAGACATCGATCAGCTGCCTCCTGCACATCTCCCGCCGGGTATGTGCCCGCAACCCAGGTACATGCCCTTGACCGGAATCGAACCTGGGACCCTTCAGTCCGCAGGCCGACGCTCTATCCACTGAGCCAAACCGGTTTCGGCTCAAATATAATTCTTTAGGTAAAAATCTTAAAAATAAAATCATGGTTTGATAATATTGGCCATTGTGAGGAGAAGAATAATAAAATTCTTCATCAACATCCCAAGAAGTTTGTGTGTTCTACCTTTCTAATAAAAGAGGAACAGATTGACTTTACGTAAACATTAATATTCAAATTATTGATTGTTTTTATTAAAAATTTATTGTCTATAGAACAATGAGGAAAAAGCATAAAGTTTGACTATATCCAGAATTTATGCTTTGAAATGAGGCCAGGTCATCCATAGGATGAAAACTCATTTATCTATTTGAAAAATTTTAAAAATCATGTAAGCAATATTTTATAGAAAGTACAAAACTGTTAAGAGAAATGAGAGCATATATATAGATTACTAATGTTCTCCATTTCAGAAAAGAAAGTTGAATGCTGTCTTATCTCTAGGAGTAAGAACTTCCTGCTGTTCAGTTTTGCTTTTTATAAGCATACATGATGAGCAGCAGAAAAACTGGTCTGTTTTGAGCAGTTTTGTATAAATTTTACTCAATATCAAAATGGACTTTAAATTGTATTGCTATCAAATATTCTGAATCTTATGGGCAAGAAGAAATCAGATAAGGAAAGTAGATTTGCCACCTCTTAAGTTCAAACCTCCTATATGTATTTCTTTTACCTTTGTCCATACAGTTATACAGTTATCACTGGATGGTTGAATTATAAAACAGTTTTCTATATATTTTCTTCAAAATCATATTTATTCTAGCCAAAACTGGTTTGGCTCAGTGGATAGAGCGTCGGCCTGCGGACTCAAGGGTCCCAGGTTCGATTCCGGTCAAGGGCATGTACCTGGGTTGCGGGCACATCCCCAGTAGGAGATGTGCAGGAGGCAGCTGATCGATGTTTCTCTCTCATCGATGTTTCTAACTCTCTATCTCTCTCCCTTCCTCTCTGTAAAAAATCAATAAAATATATTTAAAAAAAAATCATATTTATTCTATAATGGCATCCTATAGTATACAATTGATTCCACAATTTTTTCCCCAATCCCTCAACCATATCTGTACTGTAACCCATCATACTTATTAAAGAGTTGATAGTAAAATAGGACGCCTAGTACAATTAGAATAGAAGTATGGGTCCTTATCATGCTACTAAATAGCTTTCATTCAACATCTATAATTAACAACAAAGAAAATAAAAAACAAAACAAAGCTGCCCACTATCTCCATAGTTAATGCAGCTCAGGAAATTCTAACCTAAGCAACTATATAAGAAAACCAAATATGAAGTATAAATAAAAGAAGGGAGCAAAATTATATTTGCAGATGAAAATTCTATAACTAAAATTTCAGGAGAATCAACAAAATGTATAAGGAAGATAGAGCATTATAAAAAACATATACCCTATAGATATTTTATATACCAGCAATAACCAATGAGAAAAATGGAGAAAGTATCCCATTTATAATAATCATAACACATATAAAGTACCTAGAAATAAATGTAAAAATATGAATGTGTAAAAGTCTTGTACAAATAATACTGTGTAACTTCACTGAAGGATATTTTTTTAAAAATTAGAAAAAATATAAATATATTTAATTTCCTGGATGGGAAAACAATATTTTAAAGATAAATTAATGTAAAACATTTTTTCAATTATTTTTCCCTACATTATTGAAATATTTTTAATTATGCAAGTCTAATTATGATATCTACTTTCTTAGAATCCTGTGAAGACTCTAATTTAGGCTGCCTGTTTTCTAGGTCTGTTATTATCCTGGAATTCATTTTCATAAAACACCTGGGTTAGTTCCAGTACTTGCATCTTAGTACTTTCTTTGATATCTTCAAATAATTTTATTTTCATTATGTAGCATCTATAGGGGGTAAACTCTGTGAACTTGAGCCTTTATATGTTTAAATAAATCTTTAGTTTGTTGATAGTTTGACTATCAATTTTGGGTTCTAAGTAATCTTCCTTAGAACTGTCCCATGTGACCTTTGAAAGATCCCTTTTTGTTTTCTAGAAGCTCTTAGGATCAATTTTTTTATCTTTTGAATTCTGAAATTTCATCAGCATGTAAACAGTATGTATTTTTTACCCCTGTTGGGCAGTGGGTGAACCTTTTCAATCAAGAACTTGAATCATTCTTCAGGTGAAGTAATTTATTGTTAAATTATTTTTTCCTGTCCCTTCTCACTCCCCTACTGACATCACTCTCTTCATGTCTCTTTACTTTTTCATCGTATTTTATATCCTTATCTTTGTGCTCTACATTTCAGGAGATTTTCTCGACAAATTCAGTATTCACTAGTGTTCAGTCTTTTCTTCAATCTTCCAATTTTTTTTTCAGTATCCTGCTCCTATTTCACAGAAACCTAATCATAATTAATGTACTCTTGGCCTTATTCTCTCTGAAAATTTAATATTGTAAGAGTTTTTTCTATACTTTTTATCATCTCTGTTTCTACTGAAAATAAATATTCTTCAGAAAAATACACTTGTTTTGCCCATCCATTAGTTTTTTTGTTGTTGTTTGTGCTATTGGTTTCTTCAAATCTTTTTTTGATTGCAAATACTTAATTTAAGATCTAAGAATTTTGTAGATGGTTTATAGGGGTTTCATAAAGTAGTTGTGTAGTACTTGTAAACTACTTAATTAGAAACATAATGCTATTTTAATCAAAATACTACTGGAATTTTTTGTGAGGACTTCAAAAATTGATTATAAAATTAATTTTCATAATCTTAAATTAATATTTACAAATTAGAAAAACAAAGTAAGAATAACTGATAAAAATTTGAAAAATAAGATTAATTACGAGGGCACATGTTTTTTCAAATACTAAAATGTATTTTTTAAATCTATAATAGTTATAACATGGTACTTTTGTACAGCAACAGGCTATAAAGATTAAAAACAGAACCAACCATCCTTAAATTTAGTAAAATGTAGAAGTGACATCTCAAGCCAATAAGGAAACTATGGATTATTCAGTAAATATTGTTCTGAAAATGTAGGAAATCTAGATAAAGAATATCAGAGCCCATAATTATTATTAAAATAAATTCCATATTTATTAAAGGTTTAAACATGTAATATAAGTCTATTAAGGACTAAAATAAAATATAGGGGTAGAAAAACTTGCTAAGGATTTATAAAGTATATTTTGTATTTTCAATATACTTATACTAGTATATAGACTATATAAATGATTTAAAACTTCAGTTTATTAAAATAAAATATCCATAACAGTTAAACTATACATGGGGATTGGGATGGTAGAAGGACAAAGAATAAAATATTCAGAGGTGGCCAAAAACAATCCTATATAATAAAAGGCTAATATGCAAATTGACCGTACAGTGGAACGACCAGTTGCTATGATGCACACTGACCACCAGGGGGAAGACACTCAATGCAGGAGCTGCCCCCTGTGGTCAGTGTGCACTCACAGGGGGAGCGCCACTCAGCCAGAAGCCAGACTCATGGCTGGCAAGTGCAGTGGCGGTGGTGGGAGCCTCTCCCTCCTCCATGTCAGTCAGACATCCCCCGAGGGCTCCTGGACTGCGAGAGGGCACATGCTGGGCTGAGGGAAACCTCCCCCCTGCCCCCCCACCACTCCAAGTGCACAAGTTTTGTGCACTGGGCCTCTAGTGTTGTATATATAAAACCATCCTTCAAGGGTTGTACACAAGAGAGTAAAAAATAGACAATGAGAAATGTGCTATTATTGTTCCCATTTTGCACCTGAGAAAACAGGCTTAGAAGGTTACATAACTTGCTGAGGATCACATAGCTAATAGTGGGGAGCCAGGATCTGAAGCTAAGGAGTTTGGTTTCAGAGCCCACCTTTCAGCCCTATGCAGTATTGCCTACTCCACCCAATCCTTTGGTATTCATTTTGTATCTCTGTCTGTGAGACTTCTTAAAATCTTTCTGAAACCCAGAATCCATACTTCTTCCTTTGTGCCCTCACAGCTCCCTTTGTCTTTCCACACCCATTTCAACTAATACGTTCTCCACAAAGTTCTTCCCGAAATCCCGAGTCCTTTTTGGAATTCTCTCCTTCCTCAGATTGGAGATCACCACTCTCCTGATTTTCTGCCTACTCTTCAGTTGGCAGAAAATTTTTCAATTCCTTTGTTGGATTCTTCTTTTTCTATGCTTCCCCCCCTCACCTCACTCATTGTCCCTGTGAGTAAATTTACCTCCAAAATTGAAATGTCTACCTCCTATGTTCTGAAAACTCCAGCTTAGATTGCTCTTCCTCATTCAGATACCCACCTGAATGTGCGCAGACACCTCAAACTCCACATTTTTAACACCGATACTTACTCTGCCTACTAGTTTTGCTCTCTTACTGAGATGCCACTGTCACTCACCTCCTCACTGTAGCCAGAATTCCAAGCATGATCATTGAGTCCCGCCTCTCTCAAGCCCGATCTCCAAGTTTCACTTGTTTTTCTCCATGAATAGCCATTGAATTTTCCCCTCTCTTCCAAATTTCTTTAGTTCATGCTCTCTTTGGTTCTCATGTAATTATTGCAGTAGGCTCTGAACTGGTTTTCCTGGTGCCCATCTTTCTCCCACTCACTCCAATTCTATCTCCACATCAACATTTCTCAAGTTTGAGAAGTCACAGATTTCCAAAAACACTTTCACAACCCTCAGAGGCATACAGTGTTCATATGAGAAACTTTGCAGCAAAAGTTACATACTTTTCTTTAGGTAATTATGTGAGGTTAATGCAATAATTCATGTATTAATAAACACAAAGGCAAAAATTCAGGCACACGATCCAGAAAATGTTTATATTCAATTATTTTTTAAATAAAAACACAAAAAACTTATAAAGACTGCTTTAAATATGCAACTTTAAATTGTGTCAAAATTAAACAACATGATCAAGACTTAAGGCTGATATTTCTCCCATTGAATAAAATCACTCCCGAGCTTAAAAAAATCCATTTCCTAGCATGACATTCAAGTCTTCTTAGCAGTTTAGGATAGGTTGCTTCTCTTTAATCATCTTTCTCATTCTTTACTGATCACCACTGTGCCACATACTGCAACCTGTTTGGGGCTCTCTTGTGCCTTCCACACTGCAATATTTGCTTCAACATTGACCTTTAACCATATATACCTTTCCTGTCCTAGCTAACTTCTCATCCTCAAAGCCCCAGCTCTGGGATTTTCATCACTGGGAGAATATCTGATTTTTTCCCCTCTTTTCTACTTTTGGAATGGTATGTGTGCACCAACAGCATGCTGTGATGTAATTGACTATTTATCTTTCTGTTTAATGCCCTTAGCTGTCCAGTCATTGAAATTTAGGTTTGTCTTAACCCTTTTTCTAGTTTTCAAGCGTAGTATAATTCTTTGGCACTTAATACGTGTTTGTTAAAGAGATCAATGACTTCCATGAACATTTACCTTTCCTTCTTCTTTGAAATTAATTAATTCATTCATTCATTCACTGGTAACCATTTATCTGTCAGTTTGAGTGAACACAAAGATGCATAAGACATTGTACTGACCCCTACAGAGCACTTCATTTTTGTGTCATTCTCTTCTCTCTCTCTAATAGTTTAGTTATGTAGGTCTTTTCTTCAAAAGAATAGCAGGGATTCACCATAATATCTTCTCTGCTCCTCACAGTTCTTAGACCATTGTAGAGGCTCAATATATATTTGTTGGATAGCCTAATTTTGCCTTTAGAGGTGACTATTAATGCATACTTCTCTCAGAGGATCCTGCTGTGTGGGAACCCCATGTGCTAGACTTTAAGCAATTTATAGCTTTTCTGTCATAAATGTGCTAAGTGGACTGGGGGGCGGGGGCAGAATTATGAGTTCAGAAAAGAAACAGGACATGATGTTTGATTCCACGTTTTCAGCTTAATTCTCAGGGCAATACTTATTCCATCAAGATAAATAGACTAATTTTCATTGAGTTTTAATCAGCATAATATGTTAGTTTTACAATATTTAGAGATTATTTTTAGGGATTATTTATTTCTATATTTAAAAATGAAGAAATTAAAGCAATTGATCTAGGCTGAAAGGTATAATTACAAAATCACTTTTGGTTCTGGCAATTCTATCTCATTATTTCTGGATAAACATGTTATCGCTTTCTGATACTAAAAAGAAAAATAACAGAGCTAAGATTTATTAAGCATTTATATTGGATAAGCTCAGTTTTGAGCCCTTTTATATGTATTAATTCACTGAATCCTCACAATAACTTTTATTATATTCATTTTATGGCTGGGGAAACTGAGGCCCAGAGAGCTTCTGTAACTTGTCCAAGGTAACTCAGCTGTTTCATGTGAAGCTGAAATTCAAACACAGTTTGTACTTTTTACAATTATATTATGCTTCCCACAGAAGGAGCACTGGAATGATTGTTACAAAACTAGGTTGTTAAGTTTGCCATATAATAATGGAATGAATTTAAGGGTGTCATTTTATCTTGAGTTTCATTGTTCTTGCATCCTTAACAACCTGTGAGGAGGAGTAGTCTTTTATAAACTAAAAAGTGTTATGAATTCAAGACTTTTTCTTTACAATACATTATTACTTTTAAGAGTCTGAAAAGGAGAGTCTTTCAGAAGGTCCATGTGAAGGTAGAGACAAGGTGAGGCATGGGCACTGAATGTTCAGACTCCTACTAATCATGTTAAGCTGCATGCATTATTGCTAAACCTCAGGGGGAGAGTGGGAAGCAAGAGAGCCTGGACATTTGACAGTAATATAATTATTTTCTGATCAGCTTAAGAGCATTAAGAATTACAGAATAAGCTGAGTTAAAAAGGTTTCAGGAAGGAGTAAAACTGTAAGAATACAAATTGTTAAAAATTATCAGAACCATTTTAAAGAGCATAAACCATTTCATGACATATCTTTCTTTTTCATATTTCAGTGAGTAGTTATTAGCAATCACACAATGAACACAGCTCATGTTTTATGCCTAGAACAGTTGACAGCATCTCTAGTGCATCTGGCATTAGCCTAGGAGTTAGAAAATCTGAGTTCTGTGCCTAGCTTGGTTCCAGGTCAGTAAGGAAGTAGCCATCAGGCAAAGGAAGGGGGAGGCGGGGGTGGGTGAAGGTGGGCAAAGGTGGGGGAAATGGGGGACATCTGCAATAGTGTCAACATTAAAATTTTTTTAATAAAAATTATACTCTGTGCCAAAACAGAAGTAGCTATCTCCCTCTGGGATGATCTGTCTCCTCCAGTGATGAGGAACCTGTTGATGCACTTGCCTCCTCTCCATTTCAAAAAGATGCTCTGCAGATTGGTAAGTCCATATCTATTAAGTTCGTTGAGCTCTTTAAAGGCTAAACCATACACAGACATACTGCATGGGAAACACTACCATCACCTCTTTTATACATGAGAGTAACAATGAGGAGAAAGATATCAAAGGCAGTCTCAAATTATAAAAATGGTTGGCAGGGATGCAAAAAGTTACAGGATAGGAAACAACAACTGTGACACTGAATCTAAATTAATATTTGCATTCTACATTTTACAGGTTCTCAGAAAGGTCAGTCCATTGAGTGTTACAGATTCTTATCAGTCTTTCTCATTGACTTGTTGTAGCAAATATTTTAACTTATGTGGCCTTTGGTTCCCTTAAAGGTGCTCAAAAAGGCCTTTTATAAAATACTTTTCATGAAGAAGTACAATAACAAAACATTCAAAAATCTACTAAACACATGAAAGAGTGCTCACCCTCATTAGTAATCAAGAAAATACAATGATCCCATTATAGAGCTTCCATATTTAGAAAAAAAATGGAAAGTCTGATAGTACCATGTTTTTTTGGTTAGGATGTGGACTCAGAAATTCTCGTGTACTTTTCATACACGTTACCAAATACTTTCCCCTTACCTAGAAAAGTTCCAGGATTCCATTCTTTGTTATATTCCCCCCGCAGAAATGCATGCTTATATGCACCAAGACACATTATAACATCATATCTTTATTCATAATATTTCCAAATGGAAGCTGCCCCACTTCATCATAGGAGAAGACTGGAGGAATGAATTGTGGTTCCTTTACGTAACAGGACTCTATAATAGTCATGAGGCGGAGATACAACAAGAACTCTCAGTCAATGCAAAGCAAAATGGTTCGGCCACTTTGAAAGCCAGTGTGGCAGTTTCTTACAAACTAAACATACTCTTCCCACAAGATCTAGCAGTGGCATTACTTGGTATTTACCTCAAAGAGTTGAAAACTCATGTTCCACACAAAACCTGCAGAGGATGTTTACAGCAGCTTTATTTAGAATTGCCAAAACTTTGAAGCACTAGATTGTCCTTCAGTAGGTTAACAGATAAACTGTGGTACATCAAGGCAATGGAATAGTATTCTGTGCTAAAAACAAATGAGCTATCAAGCCATGAAAGGACGTGAAGGAACCTTAAATGCACATTACTAAATAAATGAAGCCAATTAAAAAAGGCTACATACTCTTTGATTCCAATTATATGACATTCTGGATAAAGTAAAACCTTGGAGACAGTAAAAAGATCAGTGGTTGCCAAGGGTTGAGTGGAGGAAAGGAAAGAATAATAGGTGCAGCACAGAATTATTTTAGGGCCCTGAAAATACTGTATATGATACCCTAATGGTAGATACATGTCGTTACACATTTCTCTAAATCTGAGAGTGAGCCCTAATGTAAACTATGGACTTTGAGTGGAAATGATGTGTCAATGTAGGTTCATCAATTGTAACAAATATTATCACTTTGGTAGGGTATGTTGATAATGGGGAGAATATACATGTATGTGGGGAGGGGGCATTTGGGAAGTCTCTACCTTTTGCTCAATTCTACTGTCGACCTAAAAGTGCTCTAAAAATAAAGTATATTTAAAAACATACATAAAAAACCTGAGCACTTGTGGCTTCTTGGAAGTTCACAAAAATTTTACAGTCTAAAAAAATTATGTTGAATCTTTTACTTCTATTTTATCTATATAAGTGCTGATGAAGATCACCTGGTGAATAATTTAGAGGTTTAACATAAAGAGTCTTCTTAATAATATGCCCTTATTGAGAAAAATCACAAAGTCCCAACAGTAAAATGTTAGCAAGGGAAAGAACTGAAGACTTTTCTCTTTGAAACTGCCAAGCATGTCTGGTTTAATTGAAATTGATGGCAAAGACAACAGAGCACACGTAATTGAATTTTACTTTTAATGATCGCTAAGCCATGTTTGAAACATAAACATACATGTGAGAGTCTTTCAAGATGTTGGACATGAATCTGTTTTCATAATTCAAAAGCATACTTTGCTTATGAATCTCTTTTTAATAAGCTTTGGCTGGGAATTCTTTTCTTCCAGATGTTTGGTGTTGTATAGGCACAACATCCATCTTTCTGGATATAATTTAAACCATAGTTACAAAGGGTACATTTATATTATGAAATGGTAGAAGAGAATTCTGTAGAATTATATAATGACTAGAGGCCCAGTACACAAAATTCATGCACTGGTAGGATCCCTAGCAGCTGCAGGCCGGGTATACACCCTCCCTTTCCCTGGCCCTGCCACACCCTCTGGTTGAACTCCTAGACAGCTCCCAGTCGAGGGGACAATTTGCATACTACGCTTTTATTATATAGGATGAGTACCTAAGTCTAGGCATCTAGTCATATGAAGTAGATTCTCTTAATACTCTTCAAACCTGAAAGAATTTTAAATTCCTTATGACATTATTAAATAGGCCAATTAATAGTTTTGGTTAAAGCCTCCTAAATCACAGACACATAAAATGATTTTTAAATATATACTTTCATTTAAAATCCCTCTTTAAGGTCAGCTTTAGCTCAAGTGGCTACTTCATCATGGCAGACACTAAAGTCCCTCTTTAAGAAATTTATAGGAGGCCGATAGTTTGGTGGCTGAGAGGATGGTCTCTGAAGTTAGGTCTGGATTTAAGTTCCAACTCTACCAATCACTAACTTAGACAAGTCATATTACCTCTCTTTTCCTCAGTACCTACTTCCTGGTGCTCTTACAAGGACAAAAATAAATATCCCATGTAAAGAACTTTGCAAAGCTCCAAGCACATAATGACTACCCTCTAAATATTAGCTCTTACCATCATTAGCACCTTCTAGAATCTTGCTGATCTTTTACCCAATTTGTTTTGTCCCATCTTTTTTTTCTACTCCAAGTGCTCTTCCAGGCCACCTTCCTCTTCAACTGTGAAACCATACATGCTTATTTCTCTTTCTCTTTCTGAAACCTCTCCAACATGAAATTAAAGGAATAAAAACACACAAGTCCACAAAGGAATAGATAACAGGGAAGGAGAAATTTCAATTGATTTTTAGAAATCAGAAAGTGGATGGAGGGTTATAAACTGCCTTAGCACAATGGAGAAAATGATTACAGAGAGCAAATTCCAAGAGAAAGTGAACTAATGTGTTCTGCCAAACCCAGAAAGACTTTCTGCTGAAGAGGCAGCATAACTAAGGAAGGAAGGATTTTAGTGAAAGGCTGGAAGTACATTAAGATTATATGGAAACTTTGTAAAAAAAAAAAAAAAAGAAAAAAGATTATATGGAGACTTTGGATCCCAATGAACGATTTCCCTCTTATGCTGGAGACTGAATCTTTCTTTTCTAAAGAAAATAAACTAGAGACACTTCAAACTAAGGACATCAGGCACTGTGGCAAACAAAGTGAGGCCCAAGGCTGAAAAAAGATGCTTAACTGAAGAGTTTCTAGTAATACCCCCAACCTTGTTATAGGCCATGCTCCCCAAATACTAGCAGATATATGCCCCTCAGTGGATATCTTCCAGGAAGGAATTGGAAAATCTTC
Organism: Myotis yumanensis; assembly: GCF_028538775.1. Lineage (NCBI taxonomy): Eukaryota > Metazoa > Chordata > Mammalia > Chiroptera > Vespertilionidae > Myotis > Myotis yumanensis. Next base: position 29,580,690 of record NW_027223755.1, read on the forward strand.
TCATAATGGCATTGGAGAACTTGCCAGAGAATAAATCAACTGAACCACCAATAATGCTATAGTGAAACCCTACAGTTAGTTGACAAGTCTACCCATGTTCACAGAACTTTGATGGTGTATTTATTTATCTTTATGTTTTGGTAATCCCCACCTGAGGATATTTTTTCCCCAGTGATATTTAGAGAGAGAGAGAGAGAGAGACATAGACAGAGAAACATCGATGTGAGAGAGACACATCAATTGGTTGTCTCCTGCATGTGCCCTGACCAGGACCAGGGATCAAGCCTGTAGCCAAGGTATGTGCCCTTGACCAGAATCGAACCCACACCCTTCAGTCCATGGGCTGATGCTCTATCCACTGAGCCAAATTGGCTAGGGCTTGTTAGTGTATTTATTGTTGTCATCATTGGTATTGTCATTGACTATGTGTGTGTCTCACTTTTAAGAAAGAATGGACAATCTCTTGAGGAAATTCTCCAGAATAAAGAAGAGAGACTAGAATAAGCAGACCATATAAACTGAATAAAGAAATCCACAGGAAACAGAAAGACAAAGGAAAACCTCCAAGGAACTATCATTTGTACCCCTAGAAAGATAACATATTCTGAACATGAGAATAGTTACTATTAAAAAAATAACCCGAGAACAAGAGAGTATTGAAATTAGAAAATATATATGGCCCAAGTGAAAATTCTAATAGAAAGGTTGGAAAATAAATTTGAAGAAATCTAGAAGGTAGAATAAAACAACAAAAAAGACAAAAATGGGGGGAGTGGGGAGTGAGGAAATGAAAGGATCTGATCTAGGAGGTCCAACTTTCAACTATCAGGAACCTCAGGAAGAGCAGGAGAGAAAATGGAGGAAGTAATATTACTGAAGGCTTAATAAAGAAAAAAATACCAGAATTAAAGGACCCAGATATCTGGAGTGTGCCCAAGACCCAGACCAAAACAATTGATCATGAAATGTAGAAACGTCGGTGATGAAGAGTTCACAAATTTTTACAAAGAAACATAGGTTTTGAGCAGATATCAGAATGTCATCAATGTTATAAAACAATGGAATGCTGCCTGCAAAATGTTGAGCAAATACATTTGTAACCTAGAATTCAATTGCAATTAATCCATGTCCGAGGTAACAGAGGGTTCAAATGATGTACTGTTGGAGCCTGAGTAGTATATAGGAAAGGTTCCTGAAGAGGAAATCTTAACAGCTAGATTCTATCCTCAACTTTGAAACTAAATGTAGAGACACAGGAATAAATAAGTGGTACTCTTACAACTCCTCCCAGAGTTTGAAGCTCCTGAGACAATGATTTCTGTTTTGCTCACATCATTAAGTCATGGTATCAAGAGGCTGAGTACAGTAGTGAAGTCTGCCAGATTTTGTACATCCGAAAGCATGTACTATTTTTTTCTTACAGCTACACCTCTGAAGAGACAGTTCAGTGGGCAGTATGCAGCAAGAAATGAAAGCCAAATACTCATTCTGAAGTCAGTTTTGCTTGGACTTGCTTATATATGTACATCCAATTTTGCAAGTCACTGAAAACATAACTAAGAGTGACCTTTTGCTATTAACTAATGACCCAGCATTCAACTATTGTGTATGACAAAGTGGAGAAGTATTTATTTTAAAAAAATGTATGCTTATTGAACTACAATAGAAACATTTCATTAACAATCTCATAATATGGTATTTTTTTTTATTCTTACCTAAATGGAATGGAACAAAAAAATAAATAAATACACCAAGGAAGAGCGGGGAGGCAGGGGGAGGAAAAGCACTTCTTGGTATTTCAGTATTCTTTTACAAAGGATCCAGGTTATCACAGTAATTGGCTCCCCTCTCTTATACTGGGGATATTACTATATTAAATGGCTAAAGGATAAACTTAGGTAACAGTGGAGCTATAGTTCTTTCAGAAATAAGATAATTAAATAGTAATGTGTGCCAAGAAAACTTTCTTTGAACATTTCTATTGTACCCTCTCATTATTTCTAGCTACCCGATTAGCAGTCAGTAAACTTGGGTAACTGCTTCCTTCTGATATCACGTCAAGCCTATTCTCGAGTTCTCCTAGCATTACTTCAACTACTGGGGAAAAAAAAGATATTTTGTTCACTATATATAAATTATGCTGAACTGTTTATAACATTCTGGGTTTTGTTTCTCTCGAATTCTCCAAGCCAATTTTTATAATTGGCTAAAACTGATATGAATAGATTAATAAGTATAAATAATTATAATAAACACTAGAGTCCTGGTGCACGAACTTTGTGCACTGGGGGTGGCAGGGTCCCCCTCAGCCTGGCCTGCACCCTCTCACGGTCCAGGAACCCTAACTCCTTACCGCCCGCCTGCTCGCTGCTCCTTAGTGCTGCCATGGAGGTGGGAGAGGCTCCCGTCACCTCCACTGCACTTGCCAGTCGTGAGCCTGGCTTCTGGCTGAGTGGTGCTCCCCCTGTGAGAGTGCACTGACCACCAGGGTGCAGCTCCTGTGTTAAGCGTCTGCCCCCTGGTGGTCAGTGCACGTGATAGCGAGCGGTCATACCACCTTTCAGCCGATTTGCATATTAGCCTTTTATTATATAGGATTATTACTTAAAATAAGGAGAGTTTCCTGAAACTGAAACAATTCAGACTAAACTTTTGAGTAGGCTCAATGCATTCCGATGAGGATAGATTGCTTTCTATTTCCCTCAAACATTCTTTGCTCATTTCAGAAATATTTTTCAATTGTTTACCATGTACAAAGCACTGTGCTGGTTACTGTGGAAGAAACCAAGGGGGGAAAAACATCTAGTGTTTTTATTCAAGATGGAGATGGGCAATGTGTGTGGGAGTTAGTGGTAGGGGCTCCTATAGAGGAAACTGCTGAATGGGAGGGGATGGAGAAAGTAAGGATGAGGAACTAAATTGTGCATTTTACCGAGTGGGAAAACAAGTGGATAACAGCTGGTTAAGGGTGTGTAATACTCTTCACTATTATATTCCACAATGTCAAATTTTGCCCTTTAATTTGACTGAGGAGTAATCTCAAGTTAATAGGAGAAACGGAGTTGCCCATCAGTGAAGAGAAATATTTTAGTAAATGGAAGGTAAAACTTAAAAATAAATTTCAAAAAGAAACTTTCTCTTTTTGAAAGTAGATATGGAACTGACAAATGACAAGGGTAGTAATTATTGACACATGCAAGTCAACAAGCAAAACCAACCCTAACAGGAAAACATTTAGATGTGTGCAAATGAAACAGATCTTCTGATAGCCAAGAACACACATTTGTAAGACCGCCGGAGTGATATATGTTGACTAGTAATGTGTCCTGTTAGTACTTTTATTTAACCTCAGCAACGTTTGCTTTCCTAAAAATAGTTCCTGCACTCTAGAAAAGTACACTATGAAATTTCAGACTGGTGCTGGGCTTAACACACCGATAGAGCTGTAACACATTTTTGAAGTCCCTGCTCAGTAGGTTTCACTACCTCCACTCCTATTATCTCCACTCAAAACACACATGCAAACAAATCACATCACAACAAAGCATAATCACTGAAGAACACCATAACCTGCAAATCTGAAAAAGAGACTCATTGAAGCAAAACTGCAAAAAAAATAATCAAAATTATCTTAGAAGAAAACGTTTTTCTTAAATGTAATTGTTCTTTCCACTGAGCATGCATAAAACCACCCAGGAGCACTCACATGGTTCCTTTTTAGCTTTTGCCTGTTTGTTTTATAGACAAGAGGAGAAGAATCTGCTTAAAAGCCAAATACACTGATAAATGTTTACCGATAAAATCTTCCAGATGGGACTACATTCAAGGAAGGTCAATTACAAGCCCTTGTGTCTCTTCTTTTAATGCTATCCTTTAATGATCCCCTTCCTCTCCCAGAAAATTAAGTAAAAAAAAAAACAACTTAGGCAAAGAACGACCCAGTAATCCTCATAATCACATTGCAATGACAGACAAGGAGATCAAAGCACAGGTGTACTGACATAAGAGAGGTTTCCATCCTCGTATAAAATGTGAACTTTGCTACTAAGATCAAAAGTGCTTTTAGATCCCCAAACACCCAACAATTTCCAATATTTTTAAGATTCTGTGGTGTCCCTGATTAATAAACTTCCCTCAATTCTCCCAATTTCTAACAAAACATTGGCAATTCTTCACATATTATTCATAAATTCAATAATTAATTTTAGAAATTTCATGAATTCTGTTTAGAAGATATACAAAGACAATCTGATGCCAATACATTGGTTAGAAATTGAATTAGGCAGCTAGTAGTGGCTTCAATAAGAGGTTTATTTTTGTCTCATATTAAGAAAAATCCAGAGATAGGCCATGAGTGGAATAATGACACTGTTTTCACTGGAGACCTAGGCTCCTATTATCTTTCTCTCCACGATCATTTACATATGCTTTGCATTCTCAAGGCCATTCAGGTAGCAAGATGGCCACTGAATAGCAGGGTAAAAGGGAGTGCGTGTAGGTCGAAGCTCCCTCTGCGTACATTTCATTAGCTACACCGATCTTTACAGGAGGTGGAGAAATGCAGTCTTTTGGCTAGATAGGTACCACCCAGTATAATTCAGATCCATTTAGTAAACTTAATTATATTGGTCACTAACTAAACAAATGTGTTGAGGGCATTTAGTCATCCCTAGCAGTTAGAGAAACTTAGAGCAGAAAGATGAAAAGGTTTTCCCCAAACTATAGAACCAATTAGCCAGAGAACTGGGAGCAGAGTTCAGACCTCTGATCTATCAGTAAAGATCCAGTCTTTTACTGACAAAGCAAACTCCAATGAGGTTAGCCCAGGAAACTCAGCTAACCAACATGAATAATAACACATCTTACTACCTGGGTCAGACCCCGTGACTCACACTTCAGGCTTTATGGTCATACTGCTCACAAGCTGTAACATCTACCCTCTTTGGTTACAAAGTGAGATTCACCATACTTACCACAAGTGACATACATGTTTTATATGGCACTAAATTACCAAGAAAATGAGAGCTGTGTTGGACAATGTGATGATATTGCTGTTTGTAGAAAAGCAGAATGTTCCACACACATGAAGAGAAATTGGTACTTGAACTTTATGAGGGACTCTAGGTCTTTTACGGTGGTGGCTTGTTAAGCACACAAACAAACACATTATTATGGTGTCTACTGAAATTGACATTCTGAAAATAGAGTCCACCATTATACAAAGGAGGTTCGAATGTTTGAGGCTTTTTTTTTTTAAGCCATTACTCTTATCCTCTTATCTCTTTTTGGACTATGATCGTCACATCCTCACACTCTCCTCCCAGCCATATTCTCAACCAGTCACAGTCCATGATGGTAACTCATATATTGTATGCTTTCTTCAAAGTTATTATTATTGGGTTCCTGCTTTCATGTTTTACTTATTTTACGTCTTAAGCTCTTTGAGATCATGGTCTATACCTTCTTCATTTTCCATAACACTCAGCATATGGTAAGATGCCAATTTTTCTTTTACAAAGTCATGCTTAGAACATTTGAATACTCTCTTAAACTGGTCTCCCTCCCTGCTTCCATTGATCCTCTTCTCTTAGCCCTACTTTGTCACCTGCCCCAACTAACTCACCTAATGATTTCTCAAAAATACAGAACACAGCAAGCCACACTTATACATAGTCGGGCGTGCACCACTGTCTATAGATATAAACAAAACATTTTAGGAGGTGATCCTAACCTACATTAACAACAAGTCTTACTCCTTGCCATTCTAACTTTTTGTACCCTATATACTATAAGCTACTCAGAAACAGTCACCTCTTTTTCTATATGTCTATGATTGTACATATATTGTCCCTTCTTTCTGAAATGCCCCGACTTCTTTCATTTATGGAGAGGCCTCTAAGAAATGTTAATTACTATGTGTAAAACTATGCTATGCATATCTAGCATGTTCTAGAAGACAGGGAAGCTTGGACAACAAATTTGAGCACATGTTTACAAGTACTTGCATTATCACACCTATTCTATTAAATTTAGAAAACTCCATGAGTGTAGAACTGTGTTTATTTTATTTCACGTCACTGTGGATCTCAGGTTCTGACACACAGATGCTACTAAATAGTTTGCTGAATGAATAAATGTCACTTTCCTTAACTAGACTTAAATAATTTTGAGAATCTACCTGTGAATCATCTTGTAGAATTTGGTACTTTATCTACAGAGGCTAGCATAATACTTAGATGTATAGATTGTCCCACTTCTTTTGTTTTTCCAGTGAATCACTGGAGCCTTGAGCTGCTCTTTCAGTAGAAAATCCAGTCTTTCCCTTCTTGAAAACTCCTCCTCATTCAAAGTGCCCAAGAATCTCAGGGATTATTTAGTCTAAAGTAGAATCTTGCTTCTAAACTTCAGGTAGAGAGGGTGGCTGATTAGCATAAAGGATTCCACCATTGCCATGTGGTATCACAGTTGACCACAGGTCCTGAGAAATCTTATGTTCTGCTGGTTTAGGTCTCTATGTAATTCTAGGATGACCAGACCTCGGACTTCAAGATTGCAGCTCTTTGATTTCATCTCCCCGGCTCACCGAGACAAAAGCCAGCCCTCAATCAACAATCTTAGGCCCAGGCTTTGAGCAGGCAAAGCAGGCTTCCTTTTCCCTCCCGATGTGCTAACCCCTCTAGGGCCTGTTGTATCAGCATTCTCTCCTGTCAGCAGTCTATGTGGCCCTACCCTGATCCATTCTAATGGGTTTCCTTTATTTGTAATTGCAGAGAGGAAATTGAGGTTCAATTTCTTTTCTCCTATTAGATTCCCAAAATTCTTAGATAATTTGGTCTACTCTCTCCTCAAATTTTACCAAAAGTAGGGGCAACTTTTAATGAAAAGGTGGAGACCTTGTCACACACTTTCTCTAGGGAAAGAGATGCCAACAGGCCTTATATTTACATTACTAAGGGACTGTACTTAGTGATTTTCCCCCAAAATAATAAATAAATGAACCCCAAGGAGGTTTTCCTATAACAGACTAGAAGTGGTGAGCATAGATTTAGAATTTGTGCCTCTCCAATCATCCTTTTACATATTCATAAAGATGCTTATTGAGATGAACAGAGTAATTATTTTCCAAGTTCTTTTTTCTTAAGAATAGTAATATATGACCATCAGACAAGGTAGGATTAGGACAGCTGAGTAACACTTGTCCTAACTGTCCTTTCCTGCGTGGCCAAGGAAATAGTGAGTCTGATAATCAGCTATAAAAAAAAAGGTGCAGGCCCTACCAATCCAATAAGACAAAAAGAGATTCATTCCATAAGTGAGGATCTGGCACTGCAGGGTCATATTTGAGTTTGAGGACAAATACAATAAAAATAGGCTTCAATTAGATTACAAAGTCAGCCATAGATCACTGTGGCAGCAGTGTCTTCTCCACTAAGAACTGGGAAAGGGAGTCTTAAAATTCTTGTGTTTATTTAAAGAAGATACAATAACAATCCTTTCTTTAAATGTAGGCACCCAGTTGATTTTTATATAACATAATCCAGGAAAGATTACACAAAACTAAGGCTTAACTGACTAAATTTCAGTGACTCTAAAAAAGTACATATTTTCCCACATGTGTAATGACTCTCAAATATATGTGTCCTACAATCAATGGCATCTTGATTTTGATTAATCAATCAAATATTTTTAATTAAATGAATGTAATAATGGACTACTTAAAAATTGTCCAAACATCCAGGTTCAAAAACCCAGAATGAGGATATTGCTATATTAGTATATCAAAGCAGAAACACAGACAATAGTGGTGGGTGAAGATGAATTGGGAGCAAGGTGGTTCTCAAAGGGGGGTCCCCATCTAGCAGTCCATCAGCATCAACATCACTTGAGAACTTGTTAGAAATGCAAAATAATCAGGTCCCAGAAGTACTGAATCAGAATCCTTGGGATATAAGGTCCTGCAATCTCTGTTTCAATAAAATCTCTGGGCATATATTTGAGGACCTCTCCTCTAGTACTAAAGGAGACACTTAGCATGTAATTGGCATATCTGAGAAAGTGGCACTGTCCTAATATTTTAAGCCAGTGGCAAGGCTATCATAAAGAGAGGGAGATTCTAAGACCCAGTGCAGAAGAACACTTCTTAAAGTCCCTCATCTCCTAGGTTCTGACTCCATATGCACAAAAGCAACTCCTGCTTAGGAGTTTCCTTCTGAGATGGCTGAGTTACAAGGAAAGAATCAACTGATGAGACCAATATGGCATCCTAGTTCTTGGAAACATACTTCTCATTATACATTACTTAATTGGCACGCTCACTTTTGCATTGACTTCTTGAGTTTTGAGCATCAGTAACGGCACCCAATCTAACTGTGTTCTGAGAAAATCAAATTTCTGAGCCTGGGAAACTAAAGGTTAGTTCCTGAAATTTGAGTATATTGTGAAGTCACTGACCAGAGGGATCCACTACATACCTAAGCCATTTAAATGGACTATTTACCAGGTCAAGTGAAGTGGAGAATTAAGGGCGATTAGGTCAAGATTGCAAACTGGCAGTCTTTTGGCCAGATGTGGTCTACAGATGTGGTTTGTTTGGGCCACACACATAGTTTAAAAATTGAGAAATTTCCATAAAATCTTGGATTTCTTCCTGTCTTAAAAAAGCTAAGACTTGACAACAGGAAACCCACATCCTGGCACTTCAACAAGAGCCTGGAGCTAAGCAGAAACTGCTTCCTTCAGATGAGCTGTTCCCTCCAGTTTGCCATAGTCCCTATGAGTCCTTACTGTCTTACAGCTGGCCAGCCTATCCTCTGATATTAGCCACCTGATCCCTAATGTATCTGAGTTTGAGAACCACTATCTGTGTAAGTATTTTTTCATTAAATAGATCATTGAAATGATTTGAATTACTCAAAATTAACTCAAGTTTATGGTGTACTTTTATAGTTATTTGTATATACAGGATGTCCCAAAAAATATATACACACTTTGAATAATTATTAATTCCAGTGGGTTAAATCTGAAAAAACAAAAAAAGAAACATCAATTGAGATATCAGCTGTTAATGTGTGCATACATTTTTTGGGGGATACATTAAAATGTATACACACTTTAACAGCTGATAGCTATTAAGAAAATTAAGTGTATTTTAATGAACACTCCTTTTATAATTATTCAAAGTGTGTTTATACATTTTTTGGGACACCCTGTATATGTGTATGTAGGCAGGGGTGTAGATATTATTTAAAAACAGACTCAATGGTGAAGGGCAAAGGTTGTCGTATAGAGTAGAAGTACTAGACTGGGCCTCTAATACTACATTTGAATCTGCCACTTACTAAATGTAAAATTATCCCTGAGCCTCAGTTTATATATCTGTTATATAATATCTACTACACATAGGCTTTATCATGATAATAAATTGGATAATGTATGTTCAAATTCCTGACAAACCATAGACCCTCAGAAATGCAATACAGCAATTATAGCAATACAGTGAGCTAGTATATCTCTCTTTTACACATAAAAACCAGGGCTCAGAAAGTTTAGGGAATTTACCCAAAGTCACACAACAAGTATTTATAAATGGGGTTATCTTACTCCAAAGCCTTAACATGTGAGAACTTTAGTGTTTCTCAAACTAGCCTGATTATAAGAATCACTTGAGCTGCTCAATGTAAGTCCTTTTATTCCTTCCCAAGCTTACTAAATCAGATTCGAAGCGTAGTAGCCTAGGACTCTGGATGTCGTAGCGAAGCCTCAGGTAATTCTTAATAATAGCAAGAAACACTGTTCAAGAAAGTTGACCAAAAAGTCAAAGTAAGCAGGGAAAGAACTGCTTTGCATCATGCTTGGTAAAAGGAAGGAAGAATTGAAGGGAGGGATAGAGGGAGGGTGGCAGGCAGGGAGGGAAAGGATCCCGGAGTTAAGGTCTATCTCATTTGAAGGATTATGAGAATGCACTTACTAGATGTGTGCTTTCTTTTTAACTGCACCCAGGCTGTTTAATGCAAACACAGGAGCCAGCCAACAGGATGCTCAACTTGCCACTGCAGAGGAGTAAAGCACTTTGAACTACAGGCATCTTGTACACCCAAATTACATGCTGTGATACACATAGTATTTGAGCTGTTCTGCAATACAGAAGCCAATTATTCTTGGCACGTACTTCTATCATACTATTCAAATCACCATCCCTCACATGTGGAACTGTGCCACATCAAATGCACCAAGCCATACATTCCTTAAACTCTTAGACATGAAAGTCAAATGTTGGAGAAAAAGATAGTTTGGTAACTCACTATACAACAGAAAAGATATATACTTAACTTCGTACTTCAGTTAATTGGATCTATTATGAGAAATTGGGACAGCAAAACTCTGCCTTTGGAGTTTTTCAGAGAGTAACCCAATTTTTTCAATGTAATTTAGCATAATCATTGCATTTTCACTTTTTGTTAAAGTTATTTCATTTATAATAATTGATTTTTCAGCCTCTCCCTCTAAATGTTTTTGAACACAGAGGAAAAAGAACAGGCATTAAAACAAAGAGTAGAGGCTGTGGGTACCATAAAATTCTGTTGGAATTACAGAAACTATACATATGTTTTGAATGATGGTATTATTTAATAATCAGACCAATTAGTTGACCCAATTCCCCATCCCTTACCTTTGCAAATCCTGAAGTTAAGAGAAGATTTAATCAAAACTGTAATGTGATATTAAAACAGAAATCCAATAATAATTGTTAATAGTGTAGAGAATTTAAAACACAAATCCTAAAAGGTGAAAAAACAGGAAATGAGGTATTAGTTGCAATGGTCCTGGGCTTCTTATACTTTAACTAGAGGCCTGGTGCATGAATTCGTGCACGGGTGGGTCCCTCGGCCTGGCCGGTGATCAGGGCCGATTGGGGCCATCTCACCCAGTCCTGATTGGGGCTGATGGGGTCTGGTTGGCTGGGGAAGGGACCGTGGGAGGTTGGCTGGCCATGGGAGGTTGGCTGTGGGAGTGCACTGACTGCCAGGGGGCAGCTCCTGCATTGAGCATCTTCCCCCTAGTGGTCAGTGCACATCGTAGCTACAGGGCGGTCATCCAGTCGTAAAGATCACTTAGGCTTTTATATATATAGATGTGCTTAAGAATCTTGTTTAAAATGCAGATTCTAATTTAGCAGGTCTGTACTTCTGAGTCCCTAGATTCTGTGTTTCTAACAAATGGCCAGGTGATGCTCATGCTGCTGGTCCAGGGATCACATGTGGAGAAGCAAGTCCCCCAGTTTTAAGAAAGTTTAGTTGGTGAAGTTCCCAGAGAGAGGACAGAGAGTCTCCAGTAGGAGGTTGTAACATAATGTTAGTATTACCTAGAAGTAAAATACAAAGTTGAAAGACAGATTGAAGGGTTTATGTAAAGCTCCAATTTCTCCAGGAGAAATTGGTCACACATGAAAGAGAAAAATATCTTATTTTTTATTAATAAGAATAGTGTATGAAGATTTATAATAGATACATAATTGGGGTTCTTAAGCTTTAAAAATCTGTTGAGAGCACTGGACTGTCTCCCCAGAAAAATGTAGATATGAACATGAATACACATTTCCGCATGCAATTTCAGAAGGTTCACTGAACTTCCTTCTGAAAGGCATGAGCCACCGAGGAGCCCACAAATCCCAATTTCAGACTACCAATGTACAAAGCTAGTGCAGGGGGAAAATACAGTTTTTCCCCTTTTTATTAAATGTATTGGGGTGACACTGGTTAACAAAATTATAGTTTCAGGTGCACAATTCTACAACATATCAGCTGTACACTCGATTGTGTGTTCACTACCACAAGTCCAGGCTCAGTCCATCACCATTTACCTCCCTATACCCCCATCCACCTCTCCCCACTCACCTCCCCCTGGCAATCACCACACTGCTGTCCGTGTCCATGAGTTATTTCTCTTTATTCCCCCTTTTTTTTGCTCAATTTCAAATGTGCTTATATATTTGACTGATATTATTATTGTATAAAGACTAATGGTTCTTCAATCATTTCCATAAAATATATGCTGGTTGAAGTGTATATTTTTCTAAGGTAAGACATTAAACTTCTTCATGTCAGTTAAGAGGAAATCACCTTATTAAGAAGTTAACTATATACTCTTTGGGAAAAACACAAAACAAAGACCCCATATATAAAAATAACTATATAAAATGAGTTTCTAAAGATGTAAAGGGAAATTGTTGTTTTATGCTAAGCTCTATGTCAACTTTTTTTCTCCAACAGTTTTAAGCATCTCACCTTCTATCTCTATATTAGTGAAAAATTATGTAAATATTTAGAGTTGTCATTTAAAAGACAGAGAGAATCCGTTTATTTTTAAAGAGTTACTGACTACCTAATTTTAGATAAGCAGCTTAGAATCTAGAAAGGTAGAAACAGTTCCGTGTGTGTGTGTGTGTATGTATGTGTGTGTGTGTGTAAAACACTATGCCAGGGATGATATGAAATATAGACATAATGCAATGAGAGTACTGCATACTTAGAGTACTAATAAAGGAGTGTTTATTTCCAGTATGAGGTAAGGGGGAAGTATCAAGGCTATAGTCACAGAAGGACCTTTGAGCTAGCCAGGGGTGGGCAAACTTTTTGACTTGAGGGCCACAATGGGTTCTTAAACTGGACCGGAGGGCCGGAACAAAAGCATGGATGGAGTGTTTGTGTGAACTAATATAAATTCAAAGTAAACATCATTACATAAAAGGGTACGGTCTTTTTTTTTTTTTTTTTTTTTTTAGTTTTATTCATTTCAAACGGGCCGGATCCGGCCAGCGGGCAATAGTTTGCCCACGGCTGAGCTAGACCCAGAAGGATGGGTAAGATATCAATAGATGAAGAAGAAGAGGTGGGGGGGGGGGGGGAGGAAAAAAACAGAGGGAAAGCATTTAAGGTCCTATTAGCAAAGCATTGCAGAGGTGTGGTGGGGAGAATGTGCAGTTTGGACCAAAGAGAATATGACATTCTATTACACTTGTAATTCAACTTGTATAGTCCCCTCTCCTGAATCTGGGCTGGGCCTGGAACTTGCTTTGTGGCAACATTGGCAGTGTGCCCATTCTGGGCTTATGCATTAAGAAGGCCTGGCTTTTATGCTCTTGGGAGCTATGAGCTGCCAGATAAGGAAGTCTGACTACCTTGCTGGAGAGATCATTTGGAGAGACCACATGGAGAGAGAGAAAGGCCCTGAGACTACATGTGGAGAGGCAGAAGGTAGGGTCATCCTAGCTGAGATCCCAGCCCCCAGACAACCAGCCAAGTGCAATCACTCACATTCAGACCACATACAGCACGCCCAGCAGTTCTGCCGAGGGAGCCCAGTGCAGAATGCAGAATAGAGGGTTGGATTTTAGGACACCGCTTTTTGGAACAATTTCTTAGAGACGCTGAAACAGTGTTTATCAACATTTAAATCAGTACTTTCTTTTGATAAATATAAAACACACCCACCTGAACATTCAGATGTAGTCCTGTCTTTCTACCCACACTAGTCAATACTTGTTTTGGATTAGATTTTAATATACAAAATTCTAGTACTTTTTCATTATACAGATAAAAGTTATTATAGATATTACAGGCTTTTTCAAACAACAGTCCCTATGTCACCCCCCCTTTAACCCTCCTTGACAGGGCATCTTAGCCAGATTACAGTGTGTGATGTGTGCACTGTGTGTGAGTATGTGTGCATGTGTGTGGGTTATGTTGTATTATATAGACATAGCCATCCTGAAACAAATTTACATGAAGTAATTCCATATGTGGGAGGCATGCTCATCTTTTCTAATGTTTTCCACTTCTTTTCTTACTGCTGGATGTGACCTATTGGATTGGTTTCATAATGATGAATAGGTTGTGACCCTCAGTTAGAGAAACACTGTCCTAAGAGACATTCATTATTTAATACGTATTCATCAAACCCTGTATGTGCCATGCATTATTTTAATCTGTTAGGAACAGCAGTGAAAAACCACGCACAATTCCTTCTTTCCAAACAGTCACTAAACAGCAGCAACAAAATAGGCACGAAGTCTGATTTAATTTCATTTGTAATAACACTGAGAAGGAAAAGTATGAGCGTCATGAAAAACTATGATAAGGAGGTTTCACTGATCCTGGAGCAGTGGAGTGGGTCTGTCCACAGATGCCAAAGCCACAGACAGAGTCTTCAGAGCATCTCCAGACTTTCTGGCCTGCCAACGGCCAGCAGAGGAGGTGAACAGGAGGCGGCTACAAAAGCCAAGTGGGACCTAAGCCAGGCTGATGCTCCATCCAATCCTAACGGTGGTTTTAGGGGCTGGTACATGCCTTCAGCCTGTTGGGCCCAGCTTGTATTTAACACTTTCCAAAAATTTTTGGCTTGTTGGGTCTGGACCAGAAAATAGGCAACATGGAAATGAACAAGATATAATTGTTCACCATACTTAAGTATCAAGTTATGAGACTGACCCAGAGTTATGCAAAATAATCTTCAAGAGACTCCCCAAACTGGAACCTGAGAGTACCTGCTGACGGTGTTAGTGTATCTGGAGACATAAGGCTCCCATTCAAGGGAAGGTGGACAGCAACTCAATCCTAGAAAAAGGAGACTTAACTTGTGCTGCCCATGGGGACAGAGCGCCTGAGCCCAGGGAGTGAGCCCGTCCTTCTGAAAAAAACAGACCCTACTGCTCACGCCCATGTCCCAGCTCCTCAAAATCAGGAGACAGTAAACATTCTTATCCTATGCAACCCTGCCTATTCTAAAGCCATGCCATGTGGTGGTTTGGCTTTCTGAACTTGCCTACAGAGGGAGAACATGTGTGCTGGTCAGTCCGAAATACGTTGTGGCTCTTAAGGAATTAACTGATATTCTGGCTTTAAGGCTCTTGTAAGCTTTGAGAGTAGGAGTCAGCATACTTGGGGACTGTGACAATATCACCTTTCTAAGACCGCATGGCTGAGGGGCAGAGCCTGGAGTATATATATTGCAGTTCATTCACCAAGAAAAATACTACTCTGTAAGGATCTGTCTGGGTGGCCAACGTCCTTCCCCAGGCAACAGTCCTAGGTAATTTCCTTTCCCTCTCCCTCCCCTCAACACCATTTTTCATTTAAAATTTCTACAAAGGTAGCAACTACAGCAGCTATGCAGCGCAACAGCAGCTAACTTTTGTTGAATTCGGCCCATGCACCATTGTGCTAAGCTCTGTGTAGATTATCTTACTTAATCCTCATACTAAGGGAGTTGCTGTTATTATCTCTATTTTACTGCTGTGGAAGCTGGCGTTAGAGGCCCGAGTGATGGCACAGCTGGGATTCAGAGCAGTATGATTCCAGAGCGGACACCTGAACCAATATGTGATACTGCCTCCTGTGGATGCCTATGCACCAAGGATTTGAGCTATCTTACAATGTCCACTTGTTTCTCAAGTTATGGTTTGAGAAGTTTGTTTTCTTTAAAGGAAGAAGACAGAACAAAGGCCCTCTGCCTGTGGACTTTGATGATCTACACGCCTTTCTTGGGGTCTTACATGACTTCTGTGTTTTCTCCTTTGGGTTCTCCAAGGTTTCATTGAAATCACGGAGAAGTAGCTCAGCTCCCTATCCGACCCCCATCTTTTCTCCTCTGGCTTTTCTATGGTCTCACAGGGGATAGTTCCTGCAGATTTTCAATTTGTTTCAGTTTGCCTCTTTCCAATCTACGCCTGTTAAGCATGATCCTGAAACTAGAAAATGGTCAGCAAAATGTGTACTTATCCTCAGGGAACTTCCTATAATTTCTCAAGGTAATAATAGGAAGCTATTGTGAATCCCACTTTTGAATAGGCTCATTGCATTACCACTATCCCTCTGGATTTCTCCTATTGAAAAACTGCCTTAATGCAGAAATAGCCATGACATAAACCTCAATCAGTAACGAAGACATTATTTTTCCAAAAAATGTCATCCTTTCTTTCTTTTAAAATATTTATTAAGTGTGGGGGTGTTTGAACCTACATTTTTTCTATTCTAAACCCAGAGGGAATGAGGCAGCCAAAAACCAAGAGCATAGTTTTCAGGGACCAACGGACTGAAGGCCTAGATGTGCCTCATCTCCTAGCTAAACCTCTTGACTGAAGAGGTGGATTTGGTGATGAGAACAATGCTCTTAATGGGAAGCCAGTGAAGCCAAATTATCTGTGAGAGACACTGAAAAGGGTGGTTATTGATTTTTCAAGAATGTACTGAGCACCTACCATGACTAAAGCATTGTTCTATATATACATATGTATGCCAGTGAACAAATATGCAAAGATCCTTGTCCACAAGTAGCTCACAGTCTACTAGCGGGGAGAGAGACTAAATATGTAGTAAATTATGTAACATACATGGTAAATTATGTGTTAGAAGGAAAGGCATGGTATGAAAACCAACAACTGGTAGAGCAGGAACTAGGAAAGGGGGTGATTCAGGATGCAGTAAAAAATAGGGTGGTCATGGCCGGCCACTTGGGAAAAATGAAACATGAGTGAAAACTTGAGGAAAATTAGGGAACTGGCCTGAAATATTGGGGTGGGGGGGAAGGAGCAGGAGAGGGGTAACATGACATATAGCGGCAAGGTAGAAGTGTTCGTGTTCCTGGTGTGCTTGAAGATCAGCAAGGATGTCGGTGTGGTTGGAACTGAGTGGATGAGGGAGAGAAAAGTGGGAAAGAAGACCAGAGATGAAACAGGCACAAAATTAGCTTGGACATTGTAGACCACAATAAGCACTTTACCTCTGAGGGAAGTGGGGTGCCATTACCAGGTGGTGAGCAGAGGAATGTCACGATCTGCATTGGCTCTGTCTTTAGAACAGACTGTAGTGCAGCAAGGGTAGAAGCAGAGCGACCTATTAAGAGGCTATTGCCGTTATCCAAGCCAGAGAAGATGGTGGCTTGCAATAGGGAAGTAATTGGGGAAGTGGTGAGAATGACTTAGGCTCTGGGGCTATTTTGACAATAAGGACTTCAGGAGTTTCCTATAGATTGGATATGGATGTGATAGGAAGAAGGGATACAAAGATATGCCTAAACTTTGGCCTGAGCAAGAGAGATGAGGAAGCTATGATTAGAGAAAATTGTATAGGAAGAAGTTGGGAACATCTGGAGTTTAGTCGTTCTTTCCTTCATCCCTTTATCTCTTCCTTCTTTTGCTCCTTACTTTATTTCTTCTATCCTCCTCTTTATTGCCTTCCTTCCACACACATCTGTAAATGCCAGACATTGTACCTAGAGATACAGCAGACAAGGCATCCTCACCAGGAAACAGACTGTGAAGACAGATGAGGTAGAGAGGTGGAACTGATGGTAGGGCCCTCCTACGTTCATTACTCATCTCTTAAAATATTAGCTCCTGCTATTAGCAGATTTGAATAATTCACATTTTTAATCATAACTTGGAAATGTAACAATACTTCCATATCAATTCTACTTAAGATATTATATTAAACCTGAAATTAGGATTCCACTGTTAATTTCCTGGTATATTTTTGCCTAACATATTTTGTCAAAAGCAAACACACTAGAATAACCACTAATGTAAAATGAAATATTCATTATTACCTAATAAAAATGGTGGTTTTTTGTTTGTTTATTTCTCTAGCCAATATCCACTGGAGATCTTGACAACCTGGCCATGTTATTTACAGGTTTTATTCTAAGACATTGAAGGCTGAGTGGTACACTCTAGGAGAAAGGATTCCTAGGGTACAACAAAAGGCCGTTCAGCGTTGTTGTTAGGAGGTCAGTCTTTGGAACAGACTTCCCAAGTTTGACTCCTGGCTCTGGTTCATATTTCCTATGTGTCCCTGGGGTAGTTATTGAACCTCTCTGGGCCTCAGTTCCCACAACTATAAAATAAGAACAAGAATAGATCCAACCTCACAGATTTATGATGAAGATTATGCAAAGTCCTTAAAAGAGTGAAAGCACTCAACGGCATTACTTATGAGCTACTGACTATAATTAGGCTAATTTTATGGCTAATATATATCCAAGGAATTATTTCCTTCCTTTCTAGTAGCTTATTTTTATACCTAATGTGAAATATCTTTTTCCCCCCATTTCCATTGATCATTTCTTCCTTAAGGATAAAGCAAGGAGAGTCAGAAAATTGACGAAGATGATATACTAGTAAATGTTCAAAACCATTAGTTAAATAACACTATTGGCTAGAACATGAACTACAAAAATTATTTTAGAGGAGTGTATTTTGATAAAGAAAATGTTCATAATGTTTTTGAATGAAAAAAAGTATTACAGTGGTAAATGATCAAATGTTATGATCTCAATAAATATACATATATATGTATACACACATACAAGTTCACAAACATATGAAAGGATATAAAGCAAATATCAGTAGATTTGTAGAGTTTTAATGCCTTTTGTCACTTATTTTGTTTTATTTTCTGAACAAATCTGATGTATTCAGTGACTGACTAGTGTCACCAACTATAAAGAGGAACACATTTAGGGGAAACACAATTTAATTTTGGATATGAAAAATTTGATAAACCTATGAGATACTCAGGTGAGAATTCCAATAAATTGTTGGGTTTTAAAGCTTCATGGGAGAGGCTAAGATGGACCTGAACATGAGTTTAGGGCTTATTAGCATAGAGATGGTGGTTAAAATAACAAAAATGCAGGAGTAAATCCTGGAGAACATGAAGAATGAGGAGCGCTGGGGACTGAGCATGGGATCCTGGGAATGGGATCAAGTGTTACTGCCCTTTTATAAAACCTACATAGTTTGTCGAACAACTTCATCAGTCTTCTGCAAGCCACAATCTATGATTACATAAATAATCAAAGGAAGGGAGGAGAAAGAGGAAGCTAGGAGGGAAACAGAAAGAATGTATAACCTCAAGTCAGGAAGAAGATAGTTTTAAGGAGGCAGACTGATAATTGCCTTAGAGAAACCTCGTAGGAAATGAGCTGACAAATATCTATTTTATTTGGCAATTAAGAGACCAGAGGAATTGTAAGAATAGTTGCAGGGGGATGGTGGGACTGCAAGCTGACAGCAAGTGGGTTGAGTCATAAATGAGAGGAATACAAAATGGAGGTAGTGAGTATAAATGCTCCTTTCTAAAAGTTTGGGTGAGAAAATATACAGAGATATTGGGGGGAGACACAGGATCAAAGAAGGAGTTTTGTTTTTTTGTTTTTGTTTTTTCCCTTAGGAAGGTAGGAACTCAACCCGAGGGAGAAGCCACCAGAAAGTAGGTCAAAGAAAGAAGACAGAGAAGGGATGATGGATAGAGCAATATCCAGGGGAAGGTATTGAGAGGGACAAGGATTAGTTTTGGGGTTATTTTGCCCCCTTATTTTTAAGTGTATAATATATATATATTTATAATATATAAAAAACCAATAGTGATTGAGCAAAATATGTTAGTCTCCCCCCCTTTTTTTTTTATGACTCGGTGTCATCTATTTGAAAGTGGAGTAGTGAGGGCTATGCTATTCGAGTTCTCTAAGACAGGTTCAGCCTATTATCCTATTCAAAAAGGCCCCAAACCACTGTGCTGTTGGATGATTTTGTTAGGTTTCTGCTTCTTTTGTTTTCCAGCCATCAGCAGTCACTTGGTTACTATCAGATGTGCCTTAACCTGGAACCTCCTTCCCACTTTTTCTAACTTAGATCCACATGACCAAGTCTTGTATGAATCATCAGTAAAACATGGTCATACATTTCTCTTGCTTGTGCAGTGCATTACTTTTAGGGGGTGAAATTATGAATATCTATTCTGGGTGCTCAGAGACTTCTGTTGCTTCCTTCCTGGTATTGATCTATATTACAAGATAAAGGGGACACTGTGGGGTGGGGGGCTGAGTTTTTAATAGTAGTATGTATATTGATGTTAATAATTA
Source organism: Myotis yumanensis (assembly GCF_028538775.1). Taxonomy (NCBI): domain Eukaryota; kingdom Metazoa; phylum Chordata; class Mammalia; order Chiroptera; family Vespertilionidae; genus Myotis; species Myotis yumanensis. The sequence goes on from NW_027223755.1 coordinate 29,600,607, forward strand.
AGGTATATGTGTATATCATGTTTAGCAAAACATAGTGAAAAGGCTGATTGAACACTATGACCTTACTTATCAAGAGTTACTGCCTTTCCACAAAACCTACATAATGAGTTTGTTGAAGGATTTCATCAGAGTCATCTGCAAGCCATAATCTATGACATAAATAATTAACAATAGTTGTTAAATAACTGCAATGATTTTTGTTCTGTTTATATTCCCAACTATGTAACTCCCACAACATTCTGGCAGATTTGTAATTATTATTGGAAAACACATTTCTTACCTCAGAGAGTTGGTGAATTAATGCTTGCTGTAGTTCTAACTAATAAATATACAGCCCCAAAGTATAAAAGTTCAGGCAATAAAAGGGGGATATCTGTTCAATTTATCAACCTGTTTTTAGCATGTATGGTACTAAGCTGTATGGTACTAATGAACTTTTCCTGAGCAAATATACTCAAGAAATTAAAATGGCATAAAGTATACACTTCCCAGTGCAGAGTCAGAATAAACAAGATGAATGGTTTTCAGAAAGCTCATCCCTTGGATTTCCTTTCAATGTCTATGCTATATGTAATTTACATTGCATGATGAGGATACAAACCAATTTTCTGCCTTGTGACCTTGTTTTATTTCCCAAACTTAAACAGCTCAGACCTGCTCAGACAGGTTTTGAAAATAGCGCTTGCCAAGAATGTGCAAATGTGCTCATGAGCATCTATGTACATGCATTTTACTATGTGTCCTTTCTTTCCTCACTCTGAGTGCTTTTAAAGATCGTAACTGCAATAAAAAGAAACCACCACTGCCCTATTATTGAATTACTAAGCAATGTGTGTTGGGAACACCCTTCAGAGTTTTAAGAGGGTCAAAAGGAAGATGCTCAGCACGTACTCCATGGCTGCAGGAATTCTGGTGAAAGGAGATACCAACCCAGAGTTGTTTGAATGATGACGGTGCAGCCAGGCAGGAAGCAGGAGAATGACTGAAAAGCTGGGGAGGCTGGATTGGCCGGCAGGACGGGGAGCAGGGGAGGGGAAGATGAAAGGGCAGAAAAGACAAGAGGGATGAAAAGGACTGCAGAGGTGCTGCTGGGCAGACCCCCTGCTCCAAGTTTCCCTGTTACAGTTTTTTGGAAGTTCTAAGAAAGACAACATTCTGCAAAATGAGGGATGGCTTTAGGCACCTGGTTTTAAGTAATTAACAACAGTTGGTAATTATTCAATATAATCATTAGCAACAATAATGAAAAGATTAAATACCAATAAAAATACTTTACAGTACGCAGTGGGCCCTCGTGCCAACTCTTTCATCTGAACTCAATTTCTCTACAGCTAGCTACTATTATTTCTCTGCCCTCACCACGGCTTTATCCAACATGGCTAAGTTGAATTATTCTCACTTATATGAGGTAGGTCTCATTGGCATATTATTCTATTCTAGGGTCTCATTGCTATCAATTATCCATCTTATTGTCAGATAAATCTTTCGTAAATGCCACTTTTGTCAAAATGTGGCTATCCTCATCTGTGTTCAAAAATCATTAGTGACTGTCTCCAAACTTTCAGTTAATATCCAAGACATTTTAGTTAGACTAAAGCTTTCACAGCCTAAATCCCTTCTAACCTCACTCATCTGGATCCTCTGCTACCAGTCTGTCACACTTTTCCCAAACATCCCTGATTCAATACTTGTGCATCTCATTTGGGGTACCTGCTCCTCTCCATCTATACATTTTTTATCCATATTACCCAACTCAAGAGCTACTTCCTCCATGGAGCATTTCCTGACTAACCTAGCTCTCAAAGGTATCTTCTTCCTTCTCCTGTTCATAACTATATGATTTATTGGTTCTATTATTTATTTGACACTAAAAATTACAGAATTACTGTTGTAGTGATATGGTAGTACTGGCTGTTGTCAATTATTAAATATTCAAGAATATTCAAGAATTTTGTGAAAGGACTGTTACACCAGTGGTATGTTGAAATCAGCTATGGTGGGAGTATTTACACCAATGCAATAGGTAAACACTGCAGATCATATTTTGTTTTGTTTGGTTGGTTTTTGGTGGGAAAGGGGGAATAGAAGAAAATAGTTTACCAGAACACCACTGCAACTGGCCCTCTAATTTAATTATTTTTACTAAAATTAAAATATTTTATTAACTCTCTATTATAGCTAGCAAGTATAAATTTAAATACTTCTAGGATTTAGTAATCCATGACCTCCCAAGGAATTAAATTCCAACATGGACATGTATCCATGTATGCAAATTAAATTATAGGCTACATAATAACTAGCTATCTCTCTATATTTTGCATTCCTTATGGTACCCAGCATAGTGTATAATGAAAAACAGATCCTTCTACCTTTATAGCTTCAGTTTCAAGGGTTGCCCCATTGCCTTTTAACTTTTAGTCTCACGGAACCTTAGAGTGGTTCCTCAAACATCTCAGATATTTCTTACCTTTGCAACTTTCCAGAGGTCACTTTCCCACTTTGGCTGGCTCAAACCTACTCAAATACTTCCTCCCTTTGAATGCCATTTGTGGCTTTAAAAACACTCCACTTTAATCACACTGTATATTAATTGTACATAGATGTATCTATCTCTTCAGTACATAGTAAGCTGATTAAATGTTAAATCTTATATTTTTCTCTTGTGCATCCTACATCCAAGATGCCTGGCACATAGAAAGTGCTCCAATAATATTTGCTGATGGTGACTAGAGCAATTCAGATAAATGAATAAAGCAGTTTATAGAAGGTAGGTCTGCTTTGGTAGGTCCACAGCATTGATTACTCTAAGCAATAGACCTCATGACTGTACTTTTGTTTGTTTGTTTGTTTCTACAAAGCAACCACCAGGACATCCATTTCAAAGAGGAGAAAGATTATTCACAACTCTATGAGTACCTTTAACTATTGCTTTCTTCTTAGTCACCTTTCAGTGTGCCTGACCTCATTCTCCTGTCTCTTCAGGATCATGGTCTGGTCTTTAAGTTTGGATGTTCTTCCTTGTGTGCATGCATCTGTCCTCTTTTAGGCCATTGGACTTGGGGAATGGGGATGGTGAAGGAATCAAGACAGAAAGGAGAAAAGATAGTAAAGCATGAGAGAAATGTATAAATTGGAGTGAGGAGAATCAAATAAAAAATGTTTGAGAACCAAATGAGGTAGCAATACTCCAAACTCCTTATTCAACTTACTGCCACCCTCCTTTTTAAAGGAAGATAGCAGCTGTTACCATATTCCTAAAAGTGAGTTTCTCTCTAAATTGCCAAAATCTTATTCTTTTCATTTTTAGATCCAAGAATCCTTCTCACAATGGGCAAGCAAAAAAAAAAATGCTTTTAGGAGAACCCTAATTAATATTAAATTCCAAGAAAGTAGAGGGAAGTTATGCCCTCTGTATAGAATATAGGGGCTATCAATGTATAGGTTTTGTCTACAGAAATATATTATTTGAAGAATTGAAATAATTCTTGAGAGAGTTCAGGCAAAAAAATTGTAACACCACAACAGAGGATATAGATTAATTATATAAGCCTGAATTTTGATGTTTATAAAACACTGGGTTATCATTACTTTTTCCACTCTACCTCCAACGTTCGTTTTTTTTCCAGTGGTGCTAATATGACAAAGAAAATAACAGAAGACTACAATGAAGCTTAGAATTTAGTGACTTTCCTTTACATCAGTGATGAGAGAGAATCACTGAGCAGCTGACTCCTGCATGTCCCCACTGGGGACCGAGCCCACAACCCGGGCATGTGCCCTGACCGGAAATTGAACCGCCACCTCCTGGTTCATAGGTCCACACTCAATCACTGAGCCAACGCCAGCCGGGCGCACTAACACTATTTTCAATCATTGAGCTCTGCTCTAATTCTTAGCATTGGATGTTCAATCATGCTCTGAAAAGGTTAAAGTGGAAACATCCTGTGATTGTCTTCAATTCCACTACCTTGGCAACTGTTCATATTCAAAGAAATGGATATAAAAGGCCTGAAAGAGAAAAGCAGGACAAAAGAAAATCCTACTTGTGATTTATAGGTCCACAGAGGCCAATGAGGAAAATGCTCAACGAAATCAAGCCAACAGCATTCTAAAATTGGAAAATGTAAAAATGCCTCCACCAATCTACTTAAAACATAAAACAGCTAACGGCATCTTTAATTTTGTTCATGATAGTGTCCTACTTTCCTTTAACATATCCCACAACATACAGTCAAACGGTTCACCCACGAAGTGGACTAGGACCTGGCCAGAACCATCCATTCATTCGTTAATCAAACACATCTGAATCCCACTATGTGCCAGGCACTCTGAGTACTGGGAATTCCAACATCAATAACACATGATGTAAGTTCTCAAGAACATCACAGGCTTGCTGTAGCCAAAACCACTTATCTTTTCCCCCCCCAATGCATAAAGCTGTATGCTGATGTCCTCATAGTGCTAAATTATTTCACTCTTTAAAAAAGAATAGTTTATTGAGGTGAGATTCACATTAAATAAAATCTAAAAATTTAAGGTAATTCAGTGACATTTATTACATTCACAATGTTGTACAACTACCACCTCTATCTAATTCCAAACATTTCCACCCTTCCAATAAAATCCCTGACCCATTAAGCAGTTTCTCCCTCCAGGACCACTTTAAACTTTAGTGTGTAGGAAGGCTTTATAAAAAACACACATCTTGAAAAAACTCTTCTATGCCAATAATCACTCAAACTTAAATTATGGAACTGAGAAAAAATATTAAAGTCAAAGAACTTTTAAAAATCAAAGACGGGCTTCCATCTTAGGTTTTATTTAAATGGCATTTTTAAATTATATTTTGTTTTTTACTCTTTAAGTCTTTGTCAGTTTTCCAATTCTCATTTCAGGAAGCCTAGAGATGTTTGGTCCAGTGGCTAAGGCACTGTTGTACTGATAGCCTTCTGACACACCTAACGTTTAAAAATCAACATGAAGAATTTTCATATGTGTGTGTTACTTATCCCCTTATATCTCAGGACTTTATCTATAAAGCCCACATAGCCTTCTTTCTATCTTCAGCTGATTTTAACCCTGTTTCCACTGTAACTTCTTTGTTTAATCTTTCATCAGCAAAGTCTTCTTTAAATATTTACTTTCTATTACAATTTCAGGTAATTTAGTTGATTGCATAAACAAAACTCATTCCAGGTAATCTTTGTTTCCCTTCCATAATCTGATATTTACAAATCCTCTTCATAATTTTGCTAAACACCTCCGATTCTTCATTTCTACACTGTTGTCTTGCCATCAAAACATTTGATTCCAAAACCTGTGACCTCTCCAGTTCATTTAAAATATTAATGGCCAAGTTTCCTGCTCTTGACATGAAACCAAATGTTTTACCCTCATCAGACACCCTGTCCCCTAATACTTACAAATAGTACGTATGTATGCCCTCGTAAATTTAAAAACTTCTGGGTGTGGAGGCCTAAATGGCAGAAACAGACTGGAAAAAACTGCACTGTGGAAGGAGCCTGTCCTGAGGCAGCATAGTGTAGCACAATGGTTAAAAACATGCTTGTGAGAGTCAGACAGACGTGGGCCCAAATCTTGGCTTTACTGCTTACAAGCCCCATGACCCTGGACAAGTTGTTTAAAATCTCTGAGCATCTGCTTTCTCATCTGTAAAAAGGCAGCGCTGTTTAATGGACAATCTCGTCTTTACACCACTTTTAGTATTTGTACAACTGTCAAGTCAATCAACATATTACCTCAGAAACTGTTGGAAAGGTGTAACTTTTGGAAACGTCCTCAGAGAGGAACAATTTTTCCTACTCCAAGCCCAGCTTATAATTCAGCCTTGGTAGGTATCTATAAATCATAACACCTTTCTAGGTCTTCACTCCCTTAGTTATAATCTAAGGGAGGTTGAGTGAGGATTTCTATTGGATCTGTGATTCTGGGATTTTATTTTACACACGAGGGTCACTGAAGAGTAGAGAGAGGCAACCATGGGCAGTGGTTTGCTCAAGGTCACACAGAAAGGCACGCTAAAAACCCAGCTCATCCTAAACTGGTGCCCAGCAAGTTTGATTTCCACTTGAGTGGATCATGCTCTCTTAGCTCCCACAGCTGCTGCTCCTTCACCTCATTTATCTCAGCTCAGCCTGACTCTAAGCTTCTTTCCCTTCTACCTCCCTGAGTTTTGCCCTGAGAACTGTGCAGGCTACCTAGTCTCCTCCTCTGAGATCCCTTCTCAAAGTGGTTGTTCCATTAACCTTCTCTGATCAGTTACGTTACGACTATTGATCTACTGCCACCAGTCAATTAATGGGAATTATAAGGTGGAACAGGAAAGGAGAAAAGAAAAATCCAACAAACATATTATTAACTAGAAATTTTAAGCTGAAAAGTACTGCGTTTTTAAAAATCACAACACATTATTTATAAATAAATGTTTATAGTAAGAAGATAAAAATGTGGGTGGTAGCCGAAACCGGTTTGGCTCAGTGGATAGAGCGTCGGCCTGTGGACTGAAAGGTCCCAGGTTCGATTCCACTCAAGGGCATGTACCTGGGTTGCGGGCACATCCCCAGTGGGAGATGTGCAGGAGGCAGCTGAACGATGTTTCTCTCCCATCGATGTTTCTAACTATCTATCTCTCTCCCTTCCTCTCTGTAAAAAATCAATAAAATATATATTAAAAAAAAATGTGGGTGGTAAACTATTTTTAAAACAATTTATGGCAGTGGTTATTCTGAAGAAAGGAAAAGGAAAATGGGGGTGGTGGGACAGATGTTAATATTTATTAATTGTAAGTTGTGAATATATTTTTTAGGTCTCTTGAGTTACTGATATACATAAATTTCTAAAAGATTTGTACCTGCTACTCAAAGAACTGAAACGTTTCAGATCTCTTGCTGAACAGTTCAAATGCTGGGGCAAAGCCTGTACTACAAATATGTGTAACCAAAGCCAAGGTGCTCTCAATGCTTCTAGTTTTGGATTACAGCAATTAGAGGAGATTGAGTTATTTTGTTTCCATGGCTCATTAAGCTCGGGTTAGACTGGTGTCCATAATCAGATTCACTGTATTTATCCTTGCCTTCTCCCTATGAAATGAGGCCAGACCTTAGGGAAAAGAAAGACTGAAAAATATCCCAACTCCATGGTAATGCTGCCCAGAAAAGAAAAGTGTTGACCCTGACAGATACCTACTAAAAAGCGTTCCTGGTGGATAAATAGACTCAAAAACAAAACAAAATAAAAAACACAAAACAGCCTAGCAGCCATTTCTACACAGATGTCTCTCATGCAAAGGGTACTTTGGAGAGAAGCCTGCCTGCCCTGTTTCTGTCATCTGAGTCAGTCCTTGTAATGGAGTTCCTGGAATCCTATTTCAACCAGTAGGATGAAGACTTTCCCCATTCAATTGGAGTTGCACAGCTATCGCCCAATCAACTTCTTCACCGACCAGTCAGAACAGTGCCTTTTGGACCAATCAAACTGTGGGGATTTGGAGTCCTCATTTGCATGAGAAGAAACCAATCAGGGCCCAGCACAGGGACTCATGGTATATGTCAGCTTCCCTCTGGCTCTGGGAGCCCACTTTCCCTTTCCACACTTTTCTCTTTCTGCCAAAGTTTCAAGACAGTGTTTTCTGACTGGAGCTGGAATACTGAAGATGAAACACTGAAGATGTCTTATTGGAGCAAAGCAGAGCAGACCAGCAAGGAGCAGAACAGACCAGCGTGGAGCTGTCTAGCCAGAGAGGGGCCTGGCCCTAGGACCTCCTAACTGTGTCACAGTTGAGCTGTTTGCATTAAATAAAGTTTCCTTCTTCACAGCACCCCAAATTTGGGATTCCTACTGGTATTGAATTGATGTCAAAGTCGAAAGTAACACACCTGAAAAAGATTAAATTATTTTTCCTTTTCTAAATAATCCCCTTCTTTAAGTTTCCTCTGTCAATTGACTACCAACCCTATTTGTTCATTGCCACCCTTCATCGGGTTCCCTAGCACTTCCTGTTGCAAATTAGTGCTCAGTGAGCATTAGCCTGACATCTTCAAAACACGCCCAGACCGGGGGCTTCCTGCTAGGGTGCCTAGTGCAAAGGGCACCTAAACATTGCCAGGGGACGATCAACTAACTGTGGCCTGGGAGTCAGCAAGGAATCGAGGCAAAAGGAATCTGTAGGTAGGAGGAAGAGAGAAAGGCTTTCTTCATTTTCCAGAAGAGGAATTATCTGGACGAAGAATAATGGAGAACTACAGAAGGGGAGAGGCGAGGCAGGATGGGGGGGATGACAGAACACCCACAGGAACAAAAACAACTTGCAACATAGCAGAAATGCCGAAGAGAATGGAAACAGTTGGCGTGTACTGTGTTGATAGGATTCACATCAAAGTCAGTGCTTTTTAACCTTTCTGGGGACAAAGCCTTGTGAGAAGACTCATCCCCGCCCCACCCTGACCTCCCCACCCAATGTACCATCACACATGCAGGCTCCTGCAACTGGGGAAAGGGCTCTGACCCTATCAGACCTTAGGACTGCAGGTCCAGAATCCTTTCTCTTCATTTTTGGCATTCAGAAAAAAGTAGTTAGTAATTTTAAAAAGAAAGGAAGGGAGTGAGAGAAGGAGGGAGGAAGCAAGGAAAGATTTCATACATAAGCCTCAGACAAAACCAAACCAAAACAAAAGTAGCCAAGTTGAGCCAAGTTACAGATTCATCTGTATCTTTTCAGAGGGTGCAACCCCAAATCCCACATGGATAATTAACCATCTCCCTATTATTACACTAAGCAAGACAGGTTAAATGTACATAGTAAATGTGCTTTGCTAAACTCCCTCTCCCATTATTTACCTGTCACAATAAATAGAAGAAGCTCATCTTGCCCTGGCTGGTTTGGCTCAGTGGATAGAGCATTGGCCTGCGGACTGAAGGGTCCCAGGTTTGATTCCAGTCAAGGGCACATGCCTAGATTGCAGCCTCGGTCCCCAGTGTGGGGCGTGCAGGAGGCAGCCAATCAATGATACTCTCTCTTCACTGACGTTTCTATCTCTCTCTTCTTCTCCCTTCCTCTCTGAAATCAATAAAAATATATTTAAATAAATAAATAAAGCCCATCTCAATGTACTATTTGCTATTTTTTTTTTTTTTTGAGAACAAATGGGAGGGAGAGGTGGGTTCTACTCCAAGTACTATTTGTGTATTTGAAAGAGGTACTGCTTCTTGTTTCTTCCTTTTCAAAAAGTAGCAGGTCTCTGAGAACAAAGAACCATTATTGTGCTTCTCTCTCGGGTGGCTCCTCTGGTACCAGCCTATTTAAAATAGGAGTTTCAAATAATGCAGTTCATTAAGTCTACATTTTTGGGGGCCAGATTCTGCTTTATGTGCATATGTTCTTTTGTTCCCCTCCTAACATTTCCATGCTCAGAGATCATTTATTGTTTCTGGTATAGCTGAAGGACATGGGTATTAAATTCAGATCAGAAAAAGATCGGACGGACTTGGGAAGCTGCCAATCAATGCTGTAAAATAAAGCATGTTGTGCCCTGATATCTCAGCCTATTCTGCGTAGTTGTGATATTGCTGGAGTGAGGGTGGAGCTGGCAGAGTCATTGGGAGTGGGAAAGAGAATGAAAGGGTCAGATTAATTGTGGAATTTGAAAGTGGGGACAATCTACACTAAAGAACTGTTTTCACAGACTTCAGACCTCCAAGACATTTTCCAGCCTAGGTAACCTTTGAATTACAGCCGGAGGGATGTTTTTGGAGACGCCTCTGAGAGCTGAAATCGCAACCTGCCCGCAGTGTTCTCTCTCCAAACCCACAACTTTGTCATTTTCTCAGGCAGACACACAAACACTCAAGAGTCCACAGTAAAGGGGTGCGGAGGGGGGTGTGTGTGTCCTTGCTTTGTAGTAGCTCTTTTGAAGTGTTTAATTCCTTCGTTGTAATCTATTCATCAGCACACATTTCAAGCGTATCAGTGTTAGCTCAACAATTTCATTCTCAGAGGCTTTTGTTTTCTCCCTTGGCTCAGGGCCTCTGTCCAGCACCTGGGTGGCACAGTTTCTTTTATCTGAATTCAGAAATGTTAACTAAATTAAAATCTTTCTCTCTCCCATGCTCCCCCCTCCTTCCCCGCCCTGTCTCCCTCAGTTCAGGCTATGGTACCCACTGAGGCCCAGTGAGCAATTGAGTGTGCATGCATGCAAAGGAGCACCCGTGTGCCTGTCTTTTTAAAACACAGGAAATGCATAAAAGAAAGAAGAGTTCAGCTAGAGCCATGGCTTCCCCATGGTTTTGCTTCTTTCTTCTCCTCCCACCTTCCCCTTGTTGCCCTCCCCCTCCCCCTCCCCCCAAGCACCAGCTTTTAATTTTCAAAAGCACTGCAATTGCTTGGTGTGGTTTCAAGTGCTGGGGTGCCATTCTCCCTGATGATGACTCTGCTGACGTCAATGGCATTCTTATCGTGCCTAGTGCGACATCAGAAACCAGCCCTCTGAGGCTCCTCTTATTCATGGTGCCTGGACTACAGTAAAACGTGGACTGGATTTCTGAAATGAAAGGGACTCACTCCTCTTTCCAGCAAGCCCTGAACTCAGCCAGACACCCGTCTTGTCTGTGGCAGCTTGCCAGTTAAGACTTTGTTCTCTCTCCCTCTCTCCTGCAAAGACCCCTTGAAAGAGAGGACTCTGTGGATCCCAGAGATTCCTCTCTCTTTCTCTCTCTCTCTCTCTCTCTCTCTCTCTCGCTCTCTCTCTCTCCCTTCACTAAGGCAATACTGTTCATCCTACTTCTGATTATTCTTTACATTTTACTAAAGTCTTTGATAAGGTGATTTCCCCGTATAAGTGGACAAGACCCGTTCGTTTTAAGTGCTCCTACTTACTCTCTGGGTCAGAACAGGAGCCCAGGTTCAAAAGTCAAGCTCAAATTCACTTCAGATTGCAGCAAGTAACCCTTTCCTTTTTAAAAAAATTTATTTAATTTATTGGGGTGACATTGGTTTAAAAATCTATAGGTTTCAAGTGTACAATTCTATAATGCATCATCTGTATATTGTATTGTGTGTTCACCACCCCAAGTCAAGTCTGCTTCCATCACCATTTATCCTCCCTTTGCCCTCTTCTCCCTTCCCCCCACCTCCCTTTCCCTCTGGTATCACCACACTGTTGTCTGTGTTTATGAGTTTCTTAGAGGAGAAGGGAAATAATCATAGCTGAATAATCAGAGCAATGAAAACAGCTGAGCACAAAAACTATCATTGAGAATTTAACATTTTCCTCTAAATATTCATGGCTTTTGAAGAGGCCTGATCTTAAAGGCTGAAGTTATAAGGTAGCCACGGGATCCTAAAATCCATCATTCAGTTTCCACCCAGCAATTTGGGGACAGCTGTTATGATGATGATGAAACTTTCTCTTGCAGTGGAGTTTATTACAGCACAAAACGACCCCAAAGCATTTCAGAAATATCTACAGTTCAAAGCTAGGTGTTTAAGGAGCCAGGCCATTTCACATGATGACAGAATGGTACACACCTAAGTAGGTTTCATCTGCCAATCTTTGACAGAGAAAAAATCAAAATGTTCTTGGTATCTACCAACCAACTAACAAGTTTCACTTGAAGATCCCTGAGCCACCCATAATAAAATTATTAGGAGCAACTATTCTAGAAAGAAGCCATTTAGCAACCTGTGAAATGTACAATCATTAGTTCCATCTAGAAGTACGTGGAGTCATAACATTAAAGGGACATCAGATTACTTTGGTATAACCCTCCCACCCTCCTGTGAGGAAACTGAAGCCCAGAGGTGGTTTTGTGATTTATTCAAGATCACCCAACTATTAGTGACAGGACTGAAAAAACTCAAGCTGTTTCATTCTAAATGGTAGGCTCTTTCTACAACACATTGCTCCTGATTATTTAAAGCACACACTCGTTTGCCTACGAAGTTTCCATTTTTTCATACAAACGAATAATAATTTTGAATTTCTTGGTTAAAGTGAATGTTCAGGGATATTTAGATGAACAGAGATCTAATAAATTTCATTCCCCCCGCCCCCCCTCCCAGTGTATTCCACAACTAGTGAAAACACTATTAAGTGAAATGGAACAAAATATGCATGAAATTCAGATTTTTTTAAAAAGTAATGATGGAGTCTGGGAAGAAAGAGCAAAGATTTACCTGAGTTCTAAATATGTGAGCCCCCTGCACTCAGTAACCATCCTGCCTCATTTGTGACCTGGATTCCAGCCATTGATTGTAATGTTGTGATACTAATGCAATTTATTTGCTCCTTAATTCAAACCATTGGCTTAATGTTTGCTCACTTCTACATCTGATTTTCATAGTTACCTTCTATACTCCTCCTCCCCATGTTAGTTCTGCCTTCTCCCCAGAGGACTATCACTGCTTTTATAAATCACCTTTTGACACTCTTCTTTTGACAGATGAGTATCACATTCTGGTCCAGAATAGAGATGTTGAAAGATGCTGGCTTCAGAGTCAGACAGACCTAAATAGGAAACTTGGTTTTACCGCTTGCTACTATATAACTTTTACGCATGTCTTAACCTGTCGGAGCCTCAGTTTCCTTATCTATAAAATAGGAATAATGATCCCTACCTTGCAGGGTTGTTGAAAAGGTTAGAGATGATGCTTACTGAGCTCCTATCACAACACCTGGCACATAAGAGAAACCCAGTAAAGGATAATGATACTAATGATGATTTTTAAAAATGAGGAGAACCATACCATTGGTAAGGACTAATGAAGTGAACAAGGGACAGACAGTATTTTTCCCCTCGTGCCCAGAGTTAGGTCTGAGAAGTGCTACTAAAATTGAAAGGAATATTTCTTTAAAACATTTTTTTTCTCTAGTGAGAAACTAGAACCAAATACGTGAGCATAGGCCCACATAATACATTTCTATAAACTGTAAGTGGAATGCATTTTACAGTGAGTGAGTGATTGATGTCAAGTAGCTACAAAACCTAATTGTGCTCTTAAAAATTCTTTAAGGATTATTTTGAAACTGGTTTGGGAAAGCTACTTTAAAGGTAAGCTATTGTGGGCTGAGCCCGTTTCTGGTTCTCCTGTCCCTGAGACAAACTGCCAGTGCTCACCTAGGCGATAAGGAGCTTCGTGTGCACTAAGATAAAACCCAGAATTAACTCCTTAAACTTAAAGGCAGACTCGCATTAAGGACACAAGGGCTGGGAAATCCTAGCTGTCCGTTTGTGAGATAAGCCACCGTGTCCTGTAAAGAACGTTTTCACTGTATATCATTTTACTACAAAACTGAGTTCACTTCATTAACAACAAAATGCATCAAAATACAAATACTTCCCCTTTTCAGAAACCAGTAACTTACTACAAAATAATAATAGTACTTAACTGAGAAACAAATTATAGCCATTCCTGTATAAGGTGGCTCACCCAGATTTCATAAGCAAAAGCAGAGTGGTCTGAGTCATTTCTAGGTTGGATATGAATCAAGGAAACCAAGAAGCCAAAAGAAGTATGTGTGATCAGAGAGGCGACTGAGTCCTGAACCAGACAATTCTGCCTCAGGCACTGGAGAAAACAGCTCTCCAGTGGAATTGTCAGGTCTTACCTAAGGACAGTTTTGCATGCAATAAAAGTCAACTTTGACTGTTTGATATCCCTTCCACTTCACTCCAACAAATGGAAAGAAATAATTCAGTCGTATCTACTCCAAACTAATAAGTAAAGTTAAAATGCAGATTTGATTATGTCTTTCCCTATTTTAAAATCCTTCACTAGCCATTCTCCACTCACCTAGCCATGCTCCAGTGTGTGTGTGGGGGGGAGGGGGGGGCGGTGGCTGTAGAAACCGGAGGAAGGGGCACCATTTCCTAATTCATCCCACTAAGGGGATGGGCCTTTTGTAATCTAACTGCCTAGAGATTGTGCCTTTTGAAAGTATATAAAAGTTGCCTTAAATATACAACAGACAAGGGAAGTCCTTTCAGAGATAGCTTAATGCTGATTTGATTGCGTATATGCTCTCACAAAGTTTTATTTTGCCTCCATGGTACTTCAGGCATTTCAATCTCGAATCATTGTTTTTTAACTTTTTCCTGCCCTACTAGACAGTACTAGTAAAGTAGGAATTGTGCCCACATGGATCATCTATGTATCTCTAGCTGCTATTATAGTGCCTGGTATACAAGTTGATAAAAATTTGTTCTATAAGGTTGGGTTTCTATGTCATATTCAATAGTTGACATGTTTTTCACTGGGAGTTTTGGAGAGGACATGAAATGATTCTATATCCTGATGAATGACTTTATCACGGTCATTCCAAAATACCATAGACATGTGGTGTTCCAAAATAAAGTCTTCCTGGCCCTTGGTGAAATAAAAAACAAACAAATAATAAGGCTAATGTGACACAGTTCTACACACACACACACACACACACACACACACACACACACACACACGCCTGAATGAAAAGTTCCCACAGCCCTTTTTTGGGGCGATGACTGCCCTTCATGTCTTTTCCTATTTTTTTATATTAAATGTATACGGGATATAGGACATAAATGTCCTGATCTGGAATCATGGTGCTAATATATGGTACTTGTTCTGTTGAAAATAGTTTTATTGAGTTGATGAAGTAGTAATCCTATGTTGGGCCTCTCATTTTTTTTTTCTTGAAATTCTAGAGGCTAGGAACCATTAACTTAGGTTTTTCGCATTGGTACACAGACTTAAGGATTTTTCTGATGCCTGCTCTTAGTTTCTAATTGTGTTGGGCTCAACTTATAATCCTTCCTTCCTTTACTCCCTACTTTTTATATTTTGCCTTTTCTGATACTCCCCATGACTATACCTTGCACTCACCCACAGTTCACTGGGATAATTAAAGGAAAAGCAAACTAAGTTTTCTTTAAATATGTTAGACTTCCCACTGGTCTGCCAAGAGGTAGGGATCACAGTTGAGCCAAGATAGTGATTTCCCTCAACCCTTGGAACAAATGTGTGGGAGTCTGAACACACGCCACATTCTTTATTTACTTTAGTATTCACTAGAAATATAATTTTCTATGTGTGTCATTTGGGGAACACTGACCTAAATGACCTCTGCGTGATTCAATACATGTGTAAGTTGAAATTGAGAATACTAAATCTCAAAACCATCCAGCGGACCCTATTCAACGGGACAATAACATTTGAAATTTCATGTTTCCTTGCAGTACATTTTAGGGTATGGTTTTTTTAAAATAGTAAACACAGGGAAGCATACAATTAAAGAGCACATGAAAAGAATACTAGCGTCATCCTTCCTTAAAGAAAGCTTCTTATTGCTATTTCTGTTACGTATACAGGCATGGGACTTCATGGCATGTTGACATTATTAACATTTTCACTTGATTGTGGGAAGTGGTATTTGTTTTTAGCTCTGTCTTGATTAAGATGATGGAATGAAAATGCCCTTGTCGGTCAACCCAGAAGCTATAGAAATGATCGTGTTAAATGTGTTCAACCCGATTTGACAATGGTAGGAAGTCAAGACTGCTCTAGTGAAGGGAGGCCCTCCTATTGCAGCAGGAATTTCTTTATTCCTTTTGTTAGAATGGGAATGGTGATCAGTGCATGTCAAAGAATACATTTGCATCAAACATTCTGCCCACCCACTGTTTTTCAATTGGGAAATTCACCACAAATCTCTCCCCCCCCCCCCCTCTCTCTCTCACACACACACACACACACATGCACACCTATGAAAATCTTGTCATGTACATAAAACACAAAATAGCAAAAAGGTAGAGATTTTGTTATCAGCATGAAGAAGAGAAGAACTCTCTCCTCACTGCTAGAATTTATACTTTTCTAGTAGGGACAGTATAATAGATGCTGATTCTATGGCATAGGATTCCAATGGCTTTCGAAGGAAAAAAAACCTGAGTTCAAATTCTAGCTTTGCCACTTCCACTTCCTAGTTATGTGAACATAACCAAGTTACTAGCCTGTTTAAGTCTTAGTTTTCTCATCTATAAAACGAAGTTTCAGCAAGATAATTTATTTGAAGCATTTAGTACAATACCTGGTGCAAATAAAGCACTGAAGCAGTAGGAGATTCAGCACTACGCTAGATTAGGACATTAGAAAAGGTTAGTTTAATAAATCTCTGGTCTGATCCATGTAAACTTTGCCATTAAAATGTAGGTGAGCACACTGGGCCTCATCTATGGCTTTCCCTTGGGCATAGGTTACTTCCCCAGCTTCCTGGCTGGAGTAGCCCCAGAAAGTCTTGGTTATCACTGCGACTGCCTCACCTTTCCTGCCTCCTCACCCTGGAGGGTCTGCCCTGGGCAACAGCCTTTGACTTGATAGGAATTGTTCAGCTACATGTAAGATAGGTGGAGCTTCTGTCTTCCCCAGGGACTCCTGGGAAGGTCAAGGTTCTGCAGAGCAAACTGACCAATGAGAGATGTGTGGGCAGAAAAAATTGCTCACGCTTTCTCCACCAAGTGGAACGTTCTAAGACACAGTGGTTCTATACAATCTCATAGGCAGTATCTTTCGTAACCTAGCAAGTAGCTGTGTTTCTTGTAAAGATGTGGCAAGTTTCGTAATAAATTACCTTGTATTTACTCTCTTTTCTCCCCTACTGCTATTCCTTTACTCCCACTCCATTCTTGCTTCCTTGATATTCCATGACTTGCCCTCCACATAAAGGTTAGAACATACTATCTCTAAGGGCTAGGACTGTGAGATTTAGGAGGAAAAATGAGGCAAGTAGAGTAAAAAACTGAGAGAGAGAAAATTCGTAATACTTGACACCAATTTTACTTATCTATAATTCCTCGGGTTCCCTCAATAATGCAAGTTCTTAAGGCTATCTTATTAACAAAGCATAACTGATCAAATCAGTGGAACAAGGGGCCTTTGAGGAGACCCGTCATTCCTTTCCTTCCACAGAGTCTAATTTCAATTATAACCTAAGATAACATGTATGAAAAAACTTAATGCTGTCTTTAAGGAAAGAGAGAGAGATTAAGAAAGAGTCTTTTCTCCTCGAAAAGTCATGTTGCTTTGTATTTAACCAAAATGTAACAGGATGTTAAAATGCAACTCTGGCATTGTTTTTTTCCTTTAGAAATATGCCCACATTTTATAGAGTAAGCTGTATATTGAGGTTCCACAAAAAAACCAAAATGCAATTTTCACATTAAACATACATTCTAACGTCTGGCATTTCTCCCAGTGCTTGCACGTAATTATCCATAATTGCAGTTTTTCTAACAGGGGACCCACAGTAGCCACTCTGATTCATTCCACAGGACATGACCCTCTCACATTGTGATGATATCTCTAATTCCAGTGCCCCTGGTTGCCATCTTCCTTCAACTTACATGGGACTGTTTTCCTCTCGTGCCTCTCACGACATCAAATATATGAATTCTAGGTCGTTACTCAGGCTGGTTTCATCTCCATTTTCTGTGTGTCGTTTTTTTTTTTTTTATGACTGCTTTTTGCATAGGCACATTTGCTGAGTTGGCGCCTCACAGGTGGTTTGGTTTGTGGCAAAGTTTAATAGCCATGAAACCATGGGTTCAGCTATTGGGTTGCAAAGGGTTGCACAATGCATGTGAAATTCAGTGCGCTAACAAGAGGGTTTTCCTAGGACCCCAAATGACCCAGGAAACTGACACAGGAAGGGACTGCACTTCACCAAGCACCCTTTCAAGGATGTTCTCATCCCGAAGAACACACCCAGACACCGAAGGATGGTGGTCTTTGGAGATCAGATCTGGTAATCCTCCAACTACCCTAAGGCACATTGATTTCTGTTGCTGCTTGGTTCATTTTATTTTCGCGTGGTTTCTTTTCTGTTCTTAGTGATCAGGGCATTTTCTGGGTACTTGGACAGGCAGTCGTAGTTATTTTCTCTAGGAAATTTTCAACCTTTCAGACACAGCAGAGATGTTATGGTCATTATGAATTCCATTAAATGGGGTCCCCAATCCCAGGTTGATGGCCATGACCCTTTTCCTTTTTCTTGTCACTCCTGCTTAATTTATTTAGAATGGAGGAAGTAAGTGTGATGCTCTAGTGATATTACGATAAGTTGAAATTCTGGGCCTGTAAGCACAGCCTTCTCTGATCTGAGCTCATTTTCCAGAAATGCCTGTCACTGGTGCAGGAGAATAAATTAATCCACGTTCTACTTATCTCATTATTCTCATAGTTTATTCATTCACAGTATATGTTATCTTCTATGTGCCAGGTGATAGGGATAACATGTTGAGCAAGATCCCCACCTTATGGTAAGAAGCCATGAGATTTTGTTGAAATATAGGTTTTGACATTTATTTTCCAAATCTTCATGCATTAAAAGGAGGAATAAGAAGAAGTAAGAACATTAATTTATTCAGACTTTCATTATCCACTCATTCAAAAAACATTTACTGAAGATCTACTTTATAATAGATATTATACCAAATGCCAATAAAGCAAGGATAAAAAATATAGAGTTATATGCAAACCATATGCAAAAGATGAATTTGACTATAGATTCATGACTGGCAAAATATTTTGGTTATAAATCCCAGAAGCTGTGGGAATGAGAATATTAGCATTTCTTTTGTTGGTGGTGGGACTGTAATTTGATGTAGCCTTTATGGAAGATAGCTTGAATATCTCTGAAATGTTTAAATGCAATTTTACTGCTAAATATTTATCCAAAGAACACACCTCACACACAAAAATACAGAAATGTTCAGGTACAAGGAAGCTAGCAATGTCTTTTGGGGTAGTAAAAAATCTGAAATTATCTACAAATCTGTCAATAGAATTAAGGGAACTATTGCACTTAACATGGGGAATGCTATGTGTCAGGTAATAAGAATGAGGTATAGATCATTATCAACATTAACACATACAAAAGAGCCCCAAGGTATATTGCTAAATTACAAAAGAGCGGGGCATAGAATATTTATAATACTACCTGGACAGATATGCAAGAAACTATTAACACTTTACTCCGGACAGCCATGCACAAGCAATTAGAATGGGCACCAGTGGCATCTATTTGCTATCTCACATGATAACGTTTACTTAAGTAGGGCTTTCCCTGAGGAATGTGCTGATCCAAGATCTTTGGATATTTGCCTACAGCTAGAATCAGGAAGAAATAAAGCTTAATGCATGTTTTCAAAGAAATGAGGATGTGAAAAGGGGAGAGAGAGAGAGAGAGAGAGAGAGAGAGAGAGAGAGAGAGGTAGCAGGGGTAGGTAGGAGAATCAAGTCATCACAGTTTGCCCAGGACTTTCCTAGTTTTTGCCACTGAATGTCTCACATGCCAGGGAACTCTTCAGTCCTGGGCAAACTGGAAGAGCAGGTCACCCTAGCCCGTGTTATGCATTAACTGTACGCATAGGAGAAGCTGACTTACTTTCTTTCCTATCCACATGCCAGCTTCCCTATACCTTTGCCTAGATGCCAAAGGGTCCCACAATTACTTGTAACCCAAAGTTGCACATCTATCCTTTACTGCAAGGATTTTGATGTTTGCTTTGCTGGCCATGTGACCTTTTGGATTAGGATTTATAAAAGTGGGGGTTTTCTGGAGCTTGTGTACAGTTTTACAGGGAAAAAAAGCTATTTTGAAAAAAACTGTTGAGGAAAGGAATTTGGATATGAGGGGGAAAAGTTATTTGTGGGGCTAGGAATAATAAATCCAAAGAGGTTTTTAAGGTAAGGAAAACTTCATGGTATGGGAGGGCAGGGATAGAGCAGTATTTGTTAGAAAAAGTAAAATGGTATCTATGAAAGCAACTTAGATAGCAATGGAGGCATTTTAGGGAAAAACTTCCTGAGAACACCAACCCTTAGAACTACTGGATGTAATCAACAACTTAAACTCCCTGACACTTTCCATATGTCCTCTGGAAGGGAATAGCTGATCAACAGCAGAAAACCTAAATTAGCCCCTGTGGCAGGTGCTGTGCTGTGTGCACACAATCACCCCCACCAACCCTAACAGGGTTAAAGGTCAAGTCTCTGGGGATCTCATTGTTTACAGTGTCCATGGCAAGAGGGAAGCCAAACACTGGGGACACATGTTACTTCAATTTTGTCCCTGAAAGCGGGTCCTGTTTCAGATTTGAGAATGGCATCAGAAGCATAGCTATTCAGTGCATGTGTTTCTCATAACGATGTTGGTATTCCTCTCACATATGTCCCCACAGCAACCACTTACTGCAGGGAAGCTGAAGCCATTTCAGTGTGGTGGCATTTTCTAAGACTTTCTGCAGAAAGAAATCCCCAATATTATTTACAAGTGGTTTAATCTTTTGCCTTCAACATATTTGCCCTTCTACGGGGTGGCTGTGTTGCTTTTTGCATTGATAGATCAGCAGCTATGCCACTTTTACAAAATCATATTTATTCTGCCCTTTGGTCAGTTCATTCAATCGTGTCACCAACATTTGCTAGGAAATAAATGGGGGTTGGGGTTTCATAGATATGAGTAAGACACATTTCACTCTCAGGAAGTAGAGGTACATTAGGGAAGAGGGGAAGACCAGCTAATATTATGACATTGTAAGATGAAAGAATCCTGAGAAGGATTTTATGAAAGTACAGAGGAGGAAAGCTTAAACTCAGGAGGACTTCAGGAATCGCTATTTTAAGGGGAAAGTAGGTGCCCTCGGGGTTTCTGCAAGAGATGAGGGTGGAGAAGACTTACAAGGATAGCAGAACAAGATAGGCAAACGCTGCAGAGGTGTGGGAGAACTTGGCTTGTTCAGGAAACTGCAAAATGTGGGCTGGAGTCCAGGAGGTTCAGGAAGGCATGCCTGTGGGTGGAAGGAACCTGAAAAGATCCATGTGAGCAGACAAAATAGGGAAGGTGGGAGAAAGGGCACTTACACTAACTGAGCATTTATTTTGCACCAGACATTTTATATTTGGTTTTTCATATGATTCCTCCAATAACCGCCGGACAGTGTTTGTTACTCCATTATGCTGATGAAGAAACAGAAGATGAGAAAGGTTACACCTACGCTGACCCACAATTTAAGGCCAAGTATATCTAATAACAAAGACCCTGGTCATTTTACTCCAGGACACTGTTTCTAGGTGAGAAGTAAAGAAGTTCACACTTGACCTTGAAGGCACTGATGGGTGTCTGTAAGAGAGTGATATGATCAGAACTGCATTTCAGAAGAAAAGTACTCTGGCAGTTCTACACAAGAGGAGGAACTAGAGGGAGGATAACAGGGAAGGGGCTTTTCCCAGGACAGAGAAACATTTTTTTCTCATTCTTTTTGCAACAAAGGTCAGTGTCTAGGGGCACCGACAGAAAAATGGACGTTTCCTTAGGCTTTGATGCTTAGAAACAGGAAGTGTAAAATACAAGTTAACAAAACTGAAGATGATGGATCCCAGAAACTAACCCCTCTTAGAAGAGAGGAAGCTTGGGCAAGGGGCAGAGGGAAAACTAATAATAAATTTCCAAGATTGAGAAACACAATTAAAATAGAGGCAGATGCAAATAAATGGCTGGGCTGGTTAGAAGACATCCATTCTTCTTAAGGGCAATAGCTAGAGATGCTGGGAGCAGAGGAAGCACTTGCAAGTCGCACTTGTGTAATTACTTCGGATGGTTGCACTTCTGTTAAGTGATCCTACTGCTTTAGAAGTCTGAGATGATGCCTGGCCCAAAGCTTTCTTTAGCCACATGTCTCAGTGTAGCTATAAATTTCAGTCAAGTCACGTCCTGCAAATTGGATCTAGTTAAAGAACTCAGGAATTGGGGTGGTGGTGGTAGTGATTGGCATATATACTTAGGTTTGGTGGAGTTAATTTAGTTCATGGATTGAAAATCAGATGGTCATTATAATTCCCTTTGGGGTTGAAAATATAGGTCCTTAGATATACTAGTACATTCATTTTGCATAACTGAAAGAGGTAAACAAAAAATCAGACAGTGTTAGACTAAGAACTGCTTTATCATAAGCTCTGGTAAAGAAGGCTAGGCTGTTTTTGGAAGAATTAAGAAAAAAATTTTTCATGAAGATTTTGCTGCTTCATCTTATTCAGAAATAAGAATAAGAGATCTGTATTCTATAATAATCGGTAAAAGTGTTTGCACCAGAGGATCAAGATTTTGAGATGTCAAGCAAACATTCTTATCATAAAGATTTGGTTATGGGAACTAGAGAAGCAGTAATATTCCTGGACAGGTTTCTCTGATAAAAGGTTAAAACTTCTACTAGATTTCCCCCTGCGGGTCAATGAGATCATCATACTCTGAACGGTGCAAAGATCTGACTAGATTCAGGAAACAACAGTGTTCCTTTGAAGGTAAAAATGATACCTATGTATACATGTTCTCCTTGTAAAATCAGAAAGAATCCTCCATCTGTAAACTATAAATGGTTCATACACACTAAAAATGGGTGTTTTACTTATATGGCAGAAGGAAAGTTTCAGGATCACAAGTGGGGAGAAAATGCAATGTAACTGGTAGACTAAATAAAAACCATTTGGTGATTTTTAAAACTCCTAATAAAAATACATTTTCTACGAATGCTGTTACTTGAAAATTCACAATTGAATATTTCTTTATAGGCTTACAAAATAAAAATATCCCAAACAATCGATTATACCACAGTCTAAAAGGTTGTTCAGTTTCTTTTCTGTAGCTAACCTGCTTGCCCAAATAAGTTGTGGTAGCAGTTTTCAGGATGTTCACAACTAAAGCAGCCTTGGAAAAGTAGTTTAGGTGACACTTGTATTTCATTGATTAGGCCCAGAGAGGTACAATATTTTTTCCCAAGGTCACGTCGTCCTAGTCTGTTATGAACAAGGTCAAGACTATGGACAATTTCAGCATCTTGTGTTTTTTTGTGTGTGTTTTGTCGGTTCTGAGGATGTTCCTGAGGGGCTTACCCTGAAAAGTAAATATGATAAAGAGGCAACCTGTGGGACTCAGCCTCTCTCCCTCCCATTTCATCTAGAGCAGGTCTGGGCTGTAAACAGAGTTATACACTGGGCTTCTTTCTGAAGTAACATGTACTTGAAGACAGACCTCTTTTGCTAAATGACATTTGTAGATGAGTACATGCTGGACCACAGTGACATAGTGAGCCTGTAAGAAGAGATGATGTGCCCTAGCTGGTTTGGCTCAGTGGATAGAGCATTGGCCTGCTGACTGAAAGGTCCCAGGTTCGATTCCAGTCATGGGCATGTACCTTGGTTGCGGACACATTCCCAGTAAGAGGTGTGCAGGAGGCAGCTGACCGATGATTCTCTCTCATTGATGTTTCTAACTCTCTATCCCTCTCCCTTCCTCTCTGTAAAAAAAATCAATAAAATATATTTAAAAAATAAAAAGAAGAGAAGATGTTCTGGACATCGAAGGGCACTCTACATGTTTCGTAAGGCCAGAACTATGTCCTACTCATCTTGGAATTTTCCTCAGAATCTAACTTGGTGTCTAGGGGCCTAAAGGTGATAGGGTCTGGAGGTTTTTGCAGTTATATCTCCAGGGGCTTCCTTCTGATCTCAAATAGTTTATAATTATCTCCTTGTTTTCATCCACTTACCCATGGGGTGTGGTTAGCATGTGTTTCTTAAGGCCAGCCGTGGCTTTTTCCTGACATACCTAATTTCAGGTTGGAAACACAATCTCCCAAACTGTGCCCACCCTGCTTTCTCTGCACATGTGAAATTCATATGAATGAAGAATGAATATTAAGGTTAATAACTACAGGGAAAGTGATACAAGGTAACCGAAAGGAAGGTAAATGAGTTCAATCTAGCTTTCCACTAGTCCTCTTGCTAGAAAAGCTTATGATTGCCTTCTCTCCTCTTTTGTTTGGTATTTTTATTCCTGAGATGTGCATCTCATCCTCTCCTGTCTATAAGGAGGCTTCACAACCCCCAGGCTCTCCATCCTCACTCTTCCTGCTTTTTCAACTCTATATGCAAATTAGGTCACTTAGGCTTACAACTGTCTGCTGCACTATGTATTATTTCCATCCCAAAACCAACTTCAGGTTGTAATCTTCAAATTTAAAGTCCCTTTCACAATTTATTCTGGAACGCCTGACTTCAGGCAATTAGTGACTAAGTGACTTGACTTCTTGCTAAATCTTCCCTAAAGGTGGGCCCTTTCTGGAACCACACAGAGAGTGGAAACCCCACACAACAGCGGCTCTGAAGCTGGGTTAAGGGCTGAGAAAACATTTTATATTAACACTTTTATATTTTTACATCAATGATTACTTTTAAAAGTTATGCTTCACCAGTTATAAAGACAAAAACCTCTTTTGCAGAGATCTTCACAATTACAGGATCTTTCGTAAAATAAGACCTATTAAAGTCAATTTCTCAATCAGAGGTCTTCAGAACTCTTCCCTGAAGCTATTTTCTTGGGGAATCTGGAAGAAATTTCCCCCCATTCAAATGGGATTTCATAATGCTTATAAAGAATGATCTATAAGTAATGGATTTGGGGGGATTAGGTGGGGATAGAAAGTAGCATTGGGAAATGTGCTGTAAAATTTATATTCATAAAAACAACACAGTAATAGAGGTTCTAGAGAGATACTAAATTCCTTTTCCTTTCTTTTCCCCATCCTTCCTCTCCCTTTCCCCTTTCCTTCCCTCCCACTTCCTTCCTAGAATCCTCAAATGCTCAGTTACCTCTAAACATTTATTCAAATGCAAACTCCAGTCAGTTTGATTGCCTTTTACAGTAAGAGTTCCATTTTGAAGAAAATGAAAATTAAATGTCACCATCAATAAATCAACTAAAGGATCAAGTAGATTTATAGCATGGGGCAGAGAAATCGATTTAACATAGGTATTAAGAGGTTATTGAGTCAGCCAGACCCAGACTGCACTCCAGCTCCGCCACTCACGGTGCATGTCCCTGAGCGAGTTAATTAAGCAACACATCCTCCTATGAAAAACGGGGATAACATTATGTATCTTCAAGTGTAACTGTGAAGATTAAGTGATAATACATACATGGAAAGCTTAGCTGTACCTGGAACATGGTGAGTACTCAATAAATATTATAATTAATATAATGGTACAAAACATACACCGCTGATATCATTGCAAAGCAATACAGCAAAAGATATTCCAATATTCCACCTAATTAAGCAAATGAGTATTTAAGCAATAATTTAATACATGTGCTTCTAGTGTTGTTTACAATTATCTCATTCAAATGACATTTTGTAAAAACTGTTTGATGTTCCAGCTGCTTAGATCTTAGAACCAGTAATGAATTGCCAGGCTTTGAACTGAGGAACGCTCAAGTCTCAAGAATTCCACAGGGTTGATGTTGGTTCACAGCTTGTCACAATGTGTACCTCCGGGCCCGAAGCTGACCAGCAAAGCAGAATCAGGCAAAGGTACTCCAACTTCCTCATGATCACATACTTCCACTTTAATCCAATCATAGATGTCAGCCACTTGTTTTATGTTTTTATTATTTTTACTTTTTAGCCACTTGTTTTAAAGATCAAAGATCCAAATAAGTGAGCCATTAGGAACTTCTCTATAGCCTATAACAGGGAAACATATTTTATGACATTATTTGTCTAATCTTCTATTGATAAATAAGTCTCTTCATCCTTAGCCAAGGCAGCTAGTTTTGCAGAAAGCCCAGGGTGCTGTGCGTCAGGAGATGTGAGTTCTGGGCACTAGTCAGCTGAATACAGAGACAAGCCACTTGCCTTGTCTCTAAAATGGACCTTGCACTGATGATCAATGAGATCACTTCCAATCACAACAGCCTATTATTTCACACCAACCGGCGTTTCCTGATGAACTAAAAGGCTGTAAATGGCATAGTCAGAGAAGACAATAGTGAGCCAAAGTTAAAAAAGGGTGTATGCATGTCCCCAGAAAGTAATGATAAAGAATCATGACCACTATTCATTAACTTGTTCAAAGAGAAAAATGATGAGTGGTGTTTTGAAAATATTAATCTTCATGATATTTCAGCTGCTAAAGTTATCTTCATAGTTAACTGACTGCATATAACAGGGCTTTGTGTGTATTAGGCAAGCATTTTATGAGCATTGCCAGTGTCAAAATAATATATCAGCCTAGTTAAGTGACTAACCTGGGTTACAATTTAAAGGGTTTATACATTTTACACAGGTCTTCAGATTTCCCTTCTAGAGACACTCCTACTTTAACAATTTAAAACTCTTCTCATGAAGCTACTTGTTGTTTTATAAGTCCTTGCTCTTTTAGAGAGATGTTAAAACAATGTGTTGTTTTAATTGCAGAATATATACCCATTAAAGATACTCAGTTTGAAAATACAGAAAAAAGACTTTTTTTTTTAAACTTAAAGAAAATAAAGGATGGATTTAATGGAATGACCATTTTCAAGTGCAAAGTATTATGGTATGTTAGGCACTCTCCATACAGTCTCATTTAATCTTTGCAACGAGACATGGTATTATCACCATTCTATGGGACAGATGATAGAAATGAGGCTAATGGTTGTGTAGTGATTTGCCTGAATTCACCAAGTAACTAAGTTGGGGAGGTGGAATTAAACCCAAATTCAGCAGACTCTGAAATTCCTGATCTTCCTTCCCATTCTCAGCGCTTCTCTGAGGAATCATGCTTGCAGAGCATGGAGAGCAGGGGGCTGCTTTTATTGATCAGCTCGGGTTACTAAAAATGTACACCCATCTTCCCTGTATGATTTTAGGAAAACAGATTCCTAATAAATGAATTTTAAATGCAATTTTACATTCTCCTACAAAGAATGTACAACTCCTTTATAGAGATATGAAATCTACTGAACTAATAAAGAAAAACTATGCCAGAGATGCAAAGGGTAAAAGATACCTTATATCTAATCTGATCAAGCCATAATTGAAAATTGATAATTTTATTTAATAATTCCATGTCCAGGTGAATTATGCAGTATATATAATGAATATAAATATGTTTACAAACAGTTAAGAAAAATTTAAAATGTATGTCTGAAGACGAGCTTAAAAGGTTTAAATAAAACAAAATCTTGTTCTTATTTTTTTTAATTCTGAAAAAAAACCCACAAAAAACAAAACTTCAGGAAGCTTTTCTTTCCCTATAAAGAACTTTGAAAATATTAAACAAATACCTTGATGTGGCATTGAGGGGACGAGAAGGGCTAAACCAAAGAACTTATATACTTATATGCATAGCCCATTGGACACAAGCAATAGGGTAGTGAAGACGGGGGGTTGGGAGGGGCTGGGAGGAGGAGGGGAAAGGGAGGGAAATGGAAGATATCTGTAATATTATCAACAAAAAATATATTTAAAAAATAAAATACTAACTTAATCAGGGTAGACACTTTTTATTATGTTTTAAAAAGGTTGCTAGAGAACATCCATTATGCTTGCATATGCAAAAAAATGTGTTCACACAATACACAAGAAACCTAATATTTGATCCTTTGAGAACATGTTTTGAACTTTGAAGTATGAGAATCTATTATTTATTTAAAATATTTTCAATTATAAAGAAAATTCTAGATATGAGGGATAATTACTTTGGGTCATGTAGGATGAAAATGTAACACTTTTTAAGCCACTGAAGTAATTTCTTTAAAGGGAGTTAAATGAGTTAGTTGTTTCATCAAGAAATGAAAATGGTCTGATTCAATTTCTTCCAAATCAAATAATACAGTCCAGTGCAAATTGTTGAAAAAGTTTCGATACTTTTATTTCCAAATTGGATTTGAAGAAGTTCTTCTTATTTAGATTACACAGAGAGCAGAACAGTAGGACTTAAATTTATAATGTAATTGGAACAGGCCCTCCACAGAAAAACTGCAAAAAACAATTACTTATTGCTTTATTTCCCCAAATAAATTTTTTAATCTTAATAAAATAAATAGAAATGCCAAAAAAAGTATATTCAAGTCAGAACTATCCTCTCCTTGAACAACTCTTTGTATCTCTGTCCATAATGTCAATAGGTAAGAATTCATGGCAGTTTCATGTAAATTTTAAATATTAAGTGTCTTTGCAACTTTCGTTTTAAATATTTCTTAAAATGAAATTTTAAGAAAATTCTATGGTATAGCTGAAAACAGAAGACAAAAATTATATTTACAAAGCAGAAAAGAAATACTTATGAAGAGTTTTCAGTTGAACTAGGGCAGTGATGACGAACCTTTTGAGCTCAGCGTGTCAGCATTTTGAAAAATCCTAACTTAACTCTGGTGCCGTGTCACATACAGAAATTTTTTGATATTTACAACCACAAAGACTTATATTTTTGATATTTATTTTATATAGTTAAATGCCATTTAACAAAGAAAAATCAACCAAAAAAATGAGTTCAGAGGTGACACGCGTGTCATAGATTCGCCATCACTGAACTAGGGAGACTTTCTTTTTAAAACTCAAATAATGTCGAAGTCAGCTTTAAATAAATGAATAAAATTTATTGTGTGTCAAAATTGCCTACACTTATCAATGAGGTGGGCAGTGGTAGGGCTGAATTGGTTAACTTGGAATGCATTATGAGTGATTGACAATCTCATCTTGAAGTTGATCCGTGAAGATCACAAGTTTTGACTCTATTTAAATCTCTAGTCCTTTAACACATCTCTAAATAAATGACATTTATAACTTCTTAAGGCCCTGTTTTTGTTTCCACAATTCTAAATTTGATTTAGAAGTATTAATAAGTAAACTCAAGAGCTTTAACCTAGTAACTACATTTCCTGTCATTGGTTCTTTTGTCAAAATTTCTGTTTCTCTCCAACAATGTCAAGTCAGATACAATATTTAAGTTATTTTTCTCATAAAATTCTATTATTTGAATAGCTTTCTCTTGATCTTCCTATTCTCTAGGCTCCCTAATATTCAAGTAAGAGAACCAGCTATGAATATCACCCACACTAAATTATATTAGGCCACCAAAGTATAATTTATTGGTATGAGGAAATTTTCTCCTTCTAATTCAGCAGCAACTTTCATTATTTATATCTGAGTTATTTCTAGTGTTTCTTAGTAGAGAAATTTGGTATTCAAGCCAATAATCTTTCTTGGTGATTGTTTTAGTCATGTCACTAATGGAGGTATTTTTAATTAGAAAAAAATAAATTTTCCTAAATTGTTGACTTTTACTTTGTTGGGATTTTGATGGCAGTGACTTTAGATCCTGGTTCTACAATGTACAGGCTGTGTGACACTTTCTGTTGAGGGTAAAGGAGAAAAATTATATTGGAAAAGTGGGAAAGAAACACATGTCTAAGAGCTGAAGGAGACTTTTCTTTTTTCTTTTTACTATAACTCCTCAAATTTTACCTAAAATCTCAATTTATTCTTCTTCTCTAAGCCTCTCTGTTCTTATCTGTATCGTAAGAGTAATGACACATCTGAGTCACATGGAATAGAGAAGGTGAAAAAACAATGCAAGTAGAAAGCTTAGCTGAGCATCTGGCATAGTAAACACTCAGTACAAGATATCTGTTACTATTTTAATGGGTATGAATTGTATTTTACATATAACTTGCTCATCCTGGAATAAATCTATAACCAATGAAGACTTTCTAAAAGGTACTCCATAGATGATAGATTATTCATTGGACCATTATAAAAATATATTGGAAATAAAAACATTTGCCAGAACCAAAATACACATACATATCTATAGGGTGTCCCAAAATTCACGCAAGAAGTAATTTTGATAGAAAACACAGGTTTACAATTAAAAATTGTAAATTTTTTATTGATTCATAAAGTATACAGTATAGGGCTATGTATGGAATAGCACATCGGGTAAATGGCCTCCACAGCTTTGCTGGCACATACGCAAAGCCGTGGTCTTCATTGGTCTTCATTGTCCTTGCTCCTGGGCCATAATTGGTACTTGGTAATGCTTATCAAATTGAAGGGATTGAAATCAAAGGGCAACCAATATTAGAATCTGATTCAGTAAACCAAGTAAAATTAGGCTTTTATTTGTTGTTGTTGTTAATGCTCACGCAAAATTCAAATCTTGCGTTAATTTTGAGACACCCTCTATATATACATATATATATGTAATTTGTATATAGTATAACTGTACAAATATATTTTAAAGTATTGGTTTTGCTCTAAATAGCAGAAAAATATTTCTATTACTCTAAAACCACATGTGATTCCAATACATCAATGATGTTTAACTATTGTCTAAAGGAAAAGCTGACTAATATTAGGTTGTGGAATCCTGTGATGCTTCTGCTCAGCATGGGCCTGGGTATCAGGTTTATGTGTAAGAGAGGCCAGGCCTGTTTGGTAGCGGCAGAGATCAATGACTAAACTTGGCCATCATCAGCTCATAGAATTTGGTGCTTTGAGTAATGGTATGAATTATTCCCTTCCCCTTTTCTTTAAGAGTACACTTTAAGAATACCATTTTCTCTTAAATTAACATACATCCTCAGGCTTTTAACTAGTCAGAAAAGCAAACACAGAAGAAATGATGGGCAAATGACCAGTGAATCTAAGTGAATACTCTGCATTTAAGTCCCAAACCAATTTCCAACTCAATTTGATAGACACTATGTCCTCCTAATCGTTTAGGGTCAGCAGCAATTGCCAGGCTTTCCTTTCTAGAGTATTACGTTCTTTCACTAACGGGCCAGGTTCCTTCAGGTGCTATCTTAGTTGGATTTTAATTTGTCCTAACATTCTTCCAAGAGCTATTACAGTACACCACATCACTGTATTCCATTTAACTCCCAAACCACCAAGAGGCTGGCTGCAGCATCAAACAACACTATTAAAAATACCACAAGGGAACCTTGGAGTAGGAATTCCCGGCACAAGTTACAGCCTAGGGCTAAACAAAGGTTGTAAAGACCTTGACTAATATTGAAATGGGGATGCAAGAGAATTTCAGATTTTGAAAAACCAGTCCGTAAGCTTTTCATGTTAGGTTTCTAAGGTTGGCCCTCTATAATTGTGCAGGTTAGTTAAAAGAGTCAACTTTGTCTCTCCCCATCGCCTTTAAATTTTCCTTGTCAACAGATTTGGGATCAATCATGACTCAGAACGGCTCAGCAGATATGTCCAAAAGGAAGCCCCCCATCACTGCACATCTTGCAAAGGAACACAGATTCATGAGCATATAATTTTTTAAAAAGCTGGATGTCTTTATTGTGCCTTCTAAGCAATTACATGGAAGTCTTCAGGTGAAATCCTGACTCTAAGGGTTTAAAGTGCAAGTGCAGAAATTAGCACAGCCACAGCTGTGTAAGAGTCCCCAGGCATTTCAAATGGGAGTGAATGTTTTGAAAATCTAGCAGACTTAATGGATTAGTCTAGAGTCCTACCTCCTGGGAGGTCTAAAAGCAGAGCTTCAGAGCTGGGAGGAAGATGTTACAGTTGTGTCAGTGGAGGAAGAGGAGCCCTGTGCCTGCCTTTCAAAGAGACCTTCTCTGGGTGGGAGAAGAAGAGGGAGAAAAGCCTATGGCTGCCGCTCGAGGTCTGGGTCTCCATAAGAATCATCGCCCACTGAGCACAACAGAAGAAACGGCTTTTGGGCATAAACTTCCTCATTCTTCCTGATGAGACAATATGCCCCTGGAATCTTCTCAGAAGATTCAGTCTGCTAGACATAAGTCCCTCCCTCCCAACCCCCAAAGATTCCAGAAGCATGGCCAGACTGGACTTCTTCTGGTCTGCCATCTTCATAGAGTTTTTCCTTTCTATCACATACTTCAGTTTGGAGTTTTACATTTAGTACTGAGTATTTGATCACTACATTTCTCCCTTCTCCTGGCCCCCAGACCACAGGGACTAAGCACAGGGATAATGCTTCTTTAGGTCGTCATTGCATACCAAGGTCCTTGTTTACGTCAGGCACATGGGAGGCCCCTAAGGAATTATTTGTTAAAAAGGTGCTATTTATATTGTCAAACAGACCAGGTCTAGAGATCGAACCCAAAGGCAGGCAATTGACAGACTCACCAGTAGCCAAAGGCCTATAATACATAAATAGAATTAAAAAATTGTCTAATTGCATTTGTAAAGTTGTAGGTTCCATTTAATTGTAATTGAGAAATTGCAAATAAGGTAACTGGTATCAGGAGAAGTAAAAAAAAAAAAAGTTATCTTATATGGTCTGAAGTAAAATTTAGGCTAGAGAAGCTATGGCCAGCCATGCACAAACTGGGACAATGAGAAAGGAGAGATTATGAAGAGCAGAAGTGGGTACAGAAAACAGCCCAGATATGGAAACAAACAAATGGCAACATCTGAAGAAAGACACTATGCAACCTACAAGCAAAAGATGAATTGCAGGTCTTTAGAATTATGATGATTCCTCAAAACTTTTATACCCAAGAACCACGTAAGAATGACATTTATTTTGATTTAGTTATTTCTAATAACCAAGCTGATCTGCTGGCAATGTTTCTATTTGCTGATGAGGGGCCTTTGTGAATTAATGTTGGAAGGAAAGATGCTTACTCTTTGCCAGTAGCCTGGGAAGATGGAGTCCTTTCCTGGAATTCTTAGAGTGTTTCTAGGAAAAGACACTAAATTGGTTTGATTCAAGAAAATGAAACTCTCTGGTACTGGCTGGGTGAAAATATAGTTACTGGAGTAAAATATAATTTTGTTCAAAGCACTAATACCCCTCAATGTTTACTGCAGTTGAATTAATACATAGAAATTCTACTTCTCTTTGATCTTGCAGTTTTGGGGTTGGTTTTTATCTGCTGCCTGGAGTTCACTTCTTGATAGTGATCATAGCGAGAGGCATTATCTTTTCCTAGTCACTAGAGAACATCTGGAGTTCAACAAAAACCCAATTTGTGAGATGTCTGGTGGGAATGAAATAGCCTTTTTAATCACTTGATAATCACAGACGGAACTCCTGTGTATGGGAGCAGAGTGACACAGGCTCTCCTTGAACATATCCTTGCCTTGTCTGGTGCTGAAAACTGGGGTCCACTTCCATCTTAGAGGAACAGATGTTTGGAAAGCAGAGATGAAAAATGACAAATGGGATCTGGACCTGGGAGATGGTGCAGTGAGGAACGAGGAGATATGAGGGGGGAATGATTCAGGTTTAGGGAATATGGAATTAGTAGGTGAGGAGGGTAAGGAAAGGGATGAGAGATAGGGAATTTGAGATCACCAAGAAATAAGGGAGGGAGGGGGAGGAAAGTGTGGGGAAAAAAGGCAGAGGAATAAGGAAAGGCAAAGTGGGAAAGAGTATAATAAAGAACATGAAAAAAGGAGAGAATGTGGAAGAAACGAAAGTGAACTGTGATGAAGTGAGAGAGAAGAAATAGAGTTTTGTTTTCAGGGTGTAGAATCTGAAATATTATTTGTAGGGTTTGAATCTCAGCTCTACAACTTTTCCGAATACTGACTATGAGCCTCAGTTTCTTCTTCCCTAAAAATTGTGTGATAGTCATTCTACCTACCTTACAAGGTTGTTGAGAGAATTAAACATGATCGTGTGTGTCAAATCTTAGCACAGAGTTTGTGTTATAGCCCAGGTTAAAAGAGAGAGAAACAAAAGGGCCAAGAAAAGGAGAAGATGGTAGAAGTAGGAAGGAGAGATATTCAAATAAAGGAAGAATAAAAAAGAGAGCAGTGAATTTCTGCTACTAATTTTAGCCTTACTATTCCAATATTATATTACAAGTTTCTATGCCTACTATATTATTTCTGTTTTAATGACACAGGAAAATAAGCATGCGTTGGGCATGAATACCTTTTAAAATGTACTTTTGTAGTCAACTAACACATAGTAGTTTGCATTTCCTTAAGAATTAAAACTATCCTCTGGAAATGAGTAAGATAAAGGCTAAAGTCAAACCAGTCATCCAAAAAATAATTTGTTTATCTTCCCTTCCTCTTTAATGTACTGTCTACCCAACTGATGGAATTAACTAAAATCACTGGTTATTTTGAAATGTGTTAACCCAGCAGTAGACAGTAGGGAAAATAGAGCCCCTAGTGTTCTCGGTGATGCATCTTTCCAAGTTTTTCTCCACAACACAAACCACTTCCTCTTGCTTGAAGTCATTTTGCATTTCTCATTAGTCTCACAGACCAGGGGTTAGTGTTGAGTGCTGAAGTAGCTCTAGGTCCAAGACCATAAAACAACACAACAGAATTGGCCCAACGCATAGAAGGAAGGCACACAGAGTTGTCCTTCCCCGCTCAAGAAAAGAAAAAAGACAGATAGAGGAGTAGGGTAGCAAAAGTATGAGAAATATATCCAAGAGATATTTTCTGACACTGAGGAGAAGGAATAAAACCACATCCCAAATCAGAAGGAAACTAACTCATTACACTCATCACAGATACACTCCAAAGTACACTTGGCAGGGAAGTGAAGACTTGTCAGATCACACACATGCCGCTCTACCGTTTCCACAAAGCTGATTGAATAGTGTGCTCATAGCCTCACCAACAGCAGTGGGACAAGAGGCCAACCTTCATAGACCATTAGGCATTTAAGGCTACCCTTAAATACCATTCAGAATAAACTGAAAGGCATTTTATCCTTTTCACAATAACATGTCCTTTTGTAAGGCCATGTGAGTTATTTAAAATATTGGCCAATGAAACAGGCCAGTAATAGTATTGCTTCTCACATTTTCCTGATTCTGTTTCAGAGGTATGACAATATGGAGAAGGTTATGCATTATTCACTGCTTTCAAGTTATTCTCTTCTATCAAAGGGGTTAAGAGGCACAGTTTTTTTCTTTTTTTTCTTTTTTTAAATACTAGAGGCTCAGTGCACAAAATTTGTGCATTGCAGGGGAGGGTCCCTCAGTCCAGCCTGCGCCCTCTAGCAGTCTGGGAGCCCTTGGGGGATGTCCGACTGCCACGGAGGTGGGAGAGACTCCCGCCACCACTGCTGCGCTCGCCAGCTGTGTACCCCGGCTTCTGGCTGAGCGGTGCTCCCCCGGTCGTTCGGCTATTTGATTTGCATATTAGCCTTTTATTATATGGGATATTTTTATTGATTTCAGAAAGGGAGAGGGAGAGAGAGAGAGAGCTATAAACATCAATGATGAGAGAGAATCATTGATTGACTGCCTCCTGCACACCCCCTACTGGGGATCGAGATGGCAACCCGGGCATGTGCCCTTGACTGGGAATCTAACCTGGGACCCTTCAGTCTGTAGGCCAACACTCTATCCACCGAGCCAAACCAGCCAGAGCAAGAGGCACATTTTTATACCACTTTCCTTTTTGTTCAGGATAAAAAGTGTTCAATGTTGGCTTCTACTGCCCTATATTTTGTTTCTATATTCTACTTAGTAATCATTTGAGAAAGTTCTGAGAAGAGATAAATAAGGACCTTCTCAACTCTAGGTCTATTGGACACATGCAAATTGAACATGATGTTGTTGTAGCGTCACACATTCTACCGTGAAGACACAACAAAAGGACTGACATATTATTGGGCAGCATGTTTGAGAATGAAGAGGCATAGACTACAATTTCTAGAACAATTTCATTAGAGTTATGTTAGAGGTAGGTATGTGGCTATGAAACCAGAGGAGAAGAGCCTGATGGTCTGACCCAGCCTTGGGGAGGGAGAGGGCTTGGATTTCAGGTGTCATCTTACCAAAGAATGAGGTAAAATTAGCCGGGCAATTAAGAGAAGGAAGTGAGTTCTAGATGGGGAGAAGAGAACAAGCACATGCAGAGAATTGTGAAACATGGTGTGTTGTGAGTGGAAGAAGTTTTCAACTGAAACAGTCAGGGGGTAGGGAGTTTCTGGAGAAGATGTGTGATATATAGCTGGGCAGGGACCTTGTGTACCAATGCAAGGAGGTTAGATTTTATCCCCAGGCTGATGGGAGGCATAGAAGGGTTTTAAACAGGGAAGTGACATTTTCAGGTTAATTGTTCAACTAGATCAATTTGGTTGCACTGTGGAAGGCAGAGCTAAGGAGCGTACTATTTAAGAAAGTGGTTCTCAAATTTATTTACAGTAAGAAATATATCTTTAAAGCAAAATATCTATGTATGTATGTAGTGATAATTTTATAAGACAATACTTATCATTGATAATATAGATGTGGTTTTATATTCCACTATTTTTAAATAAAATTCTATATAATTTTTTTTATAAAATGCAACTGAAGTTTCCAAAACACTATTTCAGGCACTACTTTTGTAATGCAGAGAAAAGCTGGTGAGTGCCTGAAATATTAGTGAGTTGGAAAAGAGGACAGATTTGAGAAGTATTTCAAAAATAAAATTAAAATATAGTTATTTATTTGAGGGAGTGGTATATGATCTCCAAGTTTCAGTCTAGAATAAAGTGCTTCTGAGACAGAAAAAACAGATTTTTCAAAGAAATATGTGAATCCAGCTTTGAATATATTGTATTTAAACAGTGGAATATTATCAAGTATTGGACTTTTGTATGAATGAGTCTGATAATCACGGAAGAGGTCTGAGTAGAGATAGAGTTTTAGGAATCTCCTTCACAAAATAGGAATAAAACTACTGAAGCACATAAAAGCATTTAGAGAGTGCACAAATAAAAAAAGCAATGAGTCAAAAATAACCTTCCAGAGTACTCATGTTTTAGAGGGGAGGAAGACAGATCATGAAGGATGGTGAGAACGAGTGTTTGGGGAAGCAAGAAGAAAGTAGAATCACCTGGGAGAGAATGGCTCTCAATAAAGATGTGTTGAATAAATATTTACTGGGTAAATGAATGAGAGACTTTCAGAGGAAGACAAGGATGGAGAAAGCAAGTAGGAGCTCATTGGGAACTGTGGTGGGGCAGTTAAAGCAGAGGTGGTGTGAGGGTTGAGGAGTGCATGGGAGATGAGGAGGGGGAACAATCTGACTTAGAAGGGAAGGACAGAGAACTAGCTAAAGGATCAATAAAGGGTCTGTTACTGAACTTTACTACTGTTTTGTATTGTTTTTAAGATTGAGAGAGACATGAATAGGGAAAGAGCCAGAAAAAAAAGAAGAGATTGAAGATATGAGAAAAAGAAAGGAAAATAGGTGAACCAACGACCTGGAGGTGCTGACAGGAGATAGAATTAAGAGCACAGATGTGGCAGGTAACTTAGAACAGAAAGGAAAAGGGACACATTATCTGCTGAGCCTGGAAGGAGAGAGAAAAGGATGGTTATGAAAGGCAACAGAGGATGTAGGCGCTGAGAAAGTCTTGACAATGAGTTTTTTTCATTAAGCAACAAGTAAAATCATTTGCTAAAAGGTGATGAGCAGATGCTGGGTGGGGAGGCTTGAGAAGGGGAGAATGTCTGGAATAGGTACCAA
This sequence comes from Myotis yumanensis, assembly GCF_028538775.1. Lineage (NCBI taxonomy): Eukaryota > Metazoa > Chordata > Mammalia > Chiroptera > Vespertilionidae > Myotis > Myotis yumanensis. The sequence continues at coordinate 29,637,903 of NW_027223755.1, forward strand.
GAGGACTGAGAGAAAGCAAAGCAGGGATCAAGTGTCAAGTGACAGAGGGTCCAGCTGAGGTGAGTGATCTTGACTTTATTGGAATTTTAGCTTGAAGTGATGTGGGATTCCCCTCATCACCCTACCCACTCACCTGAGAAGTTCAGGTAAAGAAGTGGAGAAGGCAGATGACTTGATTGAGTGTTGGGTGTTCCTCAAAATGTGTAAGAAAAACAGGATGGCAAAGAATTTGAGAGAGACCAACTGGGTGGGCAAGAACGAGAAGGAGAGGGTAGGAGGGGGCTCACACTTTATTTACCCATCTCCTTTGCAGCTAAACATGGCAAATGGGTAAATTTGAGTCAAGGAGATGTAAAACAGAAGCATTATGTGGGATTTTGGGGAAGACTCTTTCAAAAGGAGGGGCTGTGCTATTCTTCCTCTCTTCCTCCATCCTGCTGCTGGAAATTTATATGTGATGGCTAGAGCGCTCAGAGTCATCTTGAACATAAAGGCAAAGCCCATAATCTAAGGATGATGAAGGAATTATCTCCACCCAGTAGCTGTGGGATTCTAATGATCTTAGAGCAGCCATATCAGCTCTGGACTGCCCACTCTGAGTCTGTTTTCTAGAAAAGAGAAATAAACTTCTGTATTGATTAAAGCATAAATTTCAGGTCTTTTACTAAATTCTAGCTATTAGTGTCTACATAGCAACTGGAGCACTCACACGGCCACCTTGGAAGAGAATGTTAACCCTCCATCATGTCATGCCTACGCAGAGAAAATATTTGATAGTGACCAAAGGAGCTTTGATCTTCCAGGAGATTATAGATTGCTCTTGATTTGGTTGGACATAAAACAATAGTCAAAGCCACATGGATGTTACTGTTTTTGCCTGTTACACCAACCAGTCAGTCTTCTTTGCACTTCTTATAAAGAAACGTATTAAAATTAATGACAACATTGACACCCAGGACTGCACATTTTCCTTGTCTTATGCTTTCCTCCCCGCTCCCTGAAGGGTCAGAATTCTCATCAGTCAGCATAAAAGCCTAGTAAATCACTTATATTGCATTGTTTTAAAGTGACTTAACAGCTGTAGTGTTCAAGGGCAGCTGAATCATCTGCCAGGGTCACATGTGTTTCACATGTCAAGTAATGTATATGGGTTCCACTCCATCCAGGATTGTACGGAAAAAGACATTTGCAAACAAGTGACCTGAAGCCTTGTTTCCAAACAGCTGCTATGGTTATGAAGATAAGAGTTACTGTTGTAAACCATTTGAGTTTAGGACTATGTTTCCAATCACTCAAAAAAGTCTTTGTAAATCACAATGTTCACAGAAAGTTTCTGATCATAATGACTCTCAAGAAGTATTCAATCAGGATAAAAAATAATAGTGTTTAATTGTAATTATCACAATGACCTGGTTCATGTGCAAGTGGGAAGAATGTGTTCTGGGTATAAAAACAACACCAACCAACCAGATCTCACTCATTTATGGATAATAAAGAACATTACAAACTGTTGAACAAAAATACACAGAGGCAAAGAAGCATTGAACAGATTGTCAAACTACAGCAGGAAAGTAGGGGAGGGTTGGGGGAGTAAGAGATCAACCGAAGGACTTGTACGCATGCATATAAGCACAACCAACAGACGCAAGACACTGGGAGCAGGGGCACAAGGACAAGTGTGTGTGGGGGGTAAGGGAGGCTGGGAGGAGGTCAGTGGAGGGGGGGGGCGGGGCAGAAGGAGACATATGTACTACTATTTGTAATACCTTAAACAATAAAACAATAAAATAAAATAATAAAACACCAACCAAACTCATAATTAAGATGGAATCTAGTTAAATAGCTGAAGAGAGGACTTCAAATAAGGAGACTTCACTAATACTTCGCCCTCTAATTCTTGCTCCAGGCAACACTGACTAGAAGCACAAGAGGTGACTCCGGGATGCTAATAACTTCCTTAACAAGCTGGAGTAATTGGTGTAATGGAGCCAGACTGATGGAACTGAGGGGATGACCTCAGTATTTAAAGAGTTTAGAAACAGAAAAACCTTCTTTTAAAAAAAAATCACATTTCAACTCAGAGCATAGTTAGAGAGTATCTGGTTCCAACAGAGAGAAAGAAAGGGGTATTGATTTTTGTGAGCAGCTTTAGCACTGGGTTCTCCTAATTAAAAAGATATAATTGTCTTTGAGTTCCTGAGTTCTCATAAAGTTGTTGGTATATGCTCTTCAAAGCCTAGGATCGGCCTCCCCACGTTGTTTATATTTACTAGTCCTGATGATCTTTCATGTGGGACATATGCTGGATAAAGATTGCTTCTTAGCATGGAACTCCTCTCTGTAGGTTTCAAGGTTAGCTGACTTTTGTAAGTAAAATAATAGTTACGTCCAAGTCGGAGAAGTACGTATTGCAGACAGGCATAGACAGATACCCACTCTAGCTAAGTATGGGCTCCAGTCAAGCTGGAAAAGGTCTCTCAGCTCTGAGTCACTTATACAATCGAGTCCCTGAACATGTTTCTGTCACTAATATTTTGTTGCTCTAGGCAACCATCAAGTCCACGTGAAGACTTCTGCCAACTGGAGAGGATGACTAGCCAGAGGAGCCAGAATTTTCTTTTAACTCTTTGTTGAAAACTCAAAATAGCAAAAGTGTCAAGGGTATCTTCTAAAGATCCATATTGGGAAAAGTGGAATTCATACACTGACTTAATATATCTTTTATTCACTTCTTAGAGAATTGTAAGTAAAGAAAATAAAGGCAATTCATCAAAAGCATGAATTAAAAAATAGTTAAACATTATGAAAGAGCTAGGTGGATCCTTAGATATCATCTAATCTAATACCTCATCTTATAGAAGAAAAATCAGGTTACGTTACTGACCAAAGGTTAAGCAGGAAGCTAGTGACAGAGCTGGGATTATAGCTTTGGTCCCCAAACCCTGATGTTATTGCTCTTCCTATAAGTTTCATGAGCCCAGTGCCAGATGCAAAATGAAGGAATGCTAATAAATCACAAGTAATCACCTCTCTTTTGTAATAACAAATGGCCTTGGATGAAAATTGCCACTTTGCGGGGTGCTGGGAGCAATCCTGAGCCTCTGCGGCTAGGTGGTGATCGTCCATTAACACACCAGTGTCACTACAACAGTCTGGCCAGGCAGGATTTGGAACTAACTCGAAAGTATCTGGAAAATGTTCCAGGTCCATCATTGCTTATTATCTGAATTTGCTCTTTGCCTCCTCTGAATTCTTTAGACACTTACACTCTGGGTCACAATCCTGAAGCTATCTAAGATGCTTGGTATCTTTTTCTTTATCTTGCTAAGTTCGTAGGGGTGGGACGACGTTGTATTCACTTCTATTTTCCTGAAAACCAAAGTACGAAGGTATAGTATTTTTTGTTGACTGATTGATGAGGAATCGATATTACATTTATTAGCTCTAGTAGTATAGTAACAACCTACTTATTCAGAGATTAATTATCCAGGAACTCATACTATGCCACACCAGCAAATAGGTGAAAAGAACCCCAGAACAGTTCAGTAAAGGCATTTAAGTTGCCAGTTATGAAAACTGTCATGGGGATACAAAGTACAGCATAGGGAATATAGTAAATAATACTGTAATAACATGTGTGGTGTCAGACGGATACTGGACTTATCGGGATGATCACTTGGTAAGTTATAAAAATGTCTAGTCACTATGTTGTACATCTTAAACTAATATAATATTGTATAGCAACTATAATTGGAAAACATTTTAAAAGTTGTCATATGCATTAAAAATTCTAAAGCCCTGCTTCAGATATAAATCATCCCCAAACCCACTTTTATTGAATTAACTTGCTCTTCTTTTAGACTCAATGAAATGGCCTGGTAATCTGATTTGCCAAAAAGAAAAAAAAAAAAGCAGCAGATCAAAAAGGATCCCGCTAAGGCCAGATCCATCCATTAAAAATATCAAAGGTGACGATTGGGAGGAGCAGATGAGACATTAAAGTGCAGCAAAAATTTGGGGATCTTTACTGTCGGGGAAATAAATCATGCTTCATCACCTCCTTGGGGCGCCTGTGAATGGCGGAAAACTATAAACGTGCATGTGAGCGGTGATGACCACTAGAATGACATTCAGTGCCCAGCTTTACGAGGTTAAGGAAGAGAATACCTTTCAAAATTTTCATTCCAAATTGTCAAAATAAGAACCTTGGTTTTCTAGAACATTTCACACATGGGACACTTTCTCCTTAAATAAAATATAGGTAATGTAGGCATGGAGATAATTCAGCCTTATATTTCACACTGGAATCCCGGTATTGACGTATTTTTATCCTATATATAATCCTATATGTACTACATCAAATACCAAGGACTTAAGGTTTCAGACATTGTCAGAACCATTTTACATCCACTCAGTGAAATCATTCAATTAGCAGTTACCAAATGCTTGCTACCCACCTGCCTTTCATCTCTTCCTTCATATACCAGCTATCTAGCTATTTTGCTTGTGTAGGGCCGTCATTAGATCTTATTCTTGGACATTGCTATTGTCCTCTAACTGGTCTCTGAACTTTTAATGTTTTCTTCCTTCACTCTTTGAAATGTTTAGAAAGCTTCCCAGGTAATTCCAATAAGCAGACACATTTGTGGACCACTACTCTAAATGTTTAGCACACCATTCATTTGACTCTTAATTACACCCTACAATGGAACTCATTCCTTTAATGGCAGACATCATATGCCTGTGATTTCTGAGCTTAGCTGCTCTTCAAAAAATAGTTGTCTTTTAATAAAGTCACTGTTAGTGAAAAGTATGATCCCTTCCATTTCCATGTTCTCCCTTCATTTATTGAACAATGATTTGTGAATTCTTAGGGGCCATTTCTTCCCCAAGACCTTCTGCTTCTTGCATTGGATCTCCAGCAAAGGGGTGCTAACATTTTCTCTGATCTTCTTTCTAGAGGTGCTGTACTTCTTTGCAAGGACACACAGAATCTACCCTTCTTTGAAGGTCTGATTTGGAAGCAGATTGGGCTACCTTTGCACAAAGACATTTTAAATGTGTATGTGTGACTGCCCCAAATAACAATACTTTAAACTTTACAGACCCTTCCATTAAATGATATCAAAACAATTCCACTTATAAAGCCTTAGAAAGCTAGAGGACAAAATATCCAATTGATATATAAATGGGGATTTACTGCATTGACTGTGCTGGTGGTTTGTTCGAAGTCGCCAAGCAATGGAAGATTTAAGCAGAGCCCTGGCCGGTTTTGCTCCGTGGATAGAGTGTCAGCCTTCGGACTGAAGGGTCCCAAGTTTGATTCCGGTCAAGGGCACATGCTTGGGTTTTGGGCTCAATCCCCAATGGGGGTGTGTGCAATCCCCAGTGGGGGGCATGCAGGAGGCAGCTGATCAATGATTCTCTCTCATCATTGATGTTTCTATCTCTCCCTCTCCCGTCATCTCTGAAATCAATATATATATATATATATATATATATATATATATGTAAATTTTCACATATATGTATATGAAAATTTAAGCAGAGAAAACTGCTTTCTGCAAGTTATATCTGCAAATAGTGACATTTAAGTTTGAAAATCTTTAAGGGAAGCTAATTCTTTTCTTTTTTAAATTTTTGCTGTATTTCAGTTAGCAGTTTGCAGACACTTAATTTGTGTTCAGAAACAAATAATTCGCACCCTCCCCTTAATTTGACCAAGCATTAGCTTTTATTTGATGTTCTAAAGTAAGGAAGCTCATTGGACAAAGTTAAATGGACTTTAAAAATCTAATTGATTTTTAAAGGAACAAAATATGTCATGCAATTCTGTTTGATTCTTTTGGTTATTATTATTCAAACGTGTAGCCAAGTACCATGTTTTCTCCAAAAAATCTTACAAAACTAATCTTTTTCTGTTTTTCTCCTGGCTTCATTCACTCCTTTCCCTCACATTTTCGTGAGCTCAAGACCACTAAGGTTCAGAGTGGAAACTGGGGAGCATTCCTATTTTCCCATATTTAAATCTCTTGTAAAGCAAATATTTGTTATAAGCAAAATGCGTCTGAGGAATGTTTATCAGACTAGGTTTTTATTTGGCTTTGTCCTAGAATATTAGTTTTTTATAATTTTTTAACCCCACTTCAATGGTTTCTTTGATGTCTTGTTTTGACCAGCTGCTGCGCTTTTTGTGGCTGTCCATTTACATCACTTTAAAAAATGGTACATAAGTGAAATTCGAACAAAATGAACAGTGCTTTCACATTGTTTCAAAATCAAACATGTTCCTAAGGAATCTGATTTGTGGCAGATGGAGAACAAAACCTTCCAGAGGGAGGGCTGTTAAATGAGTCTTAATTGCTTGCACATGAAAATATGGTGACTAAGATTGTGTGCACAATTAGGAATTTAAACATGGAGAAAAGAACTGACGTGGAACCAGGCAGACATTTTTGCAGGCGTAGCTAGTTTCTTGGGAACACAGACAATAGAAGACACACTAGTCAAGGAAAACAATGTTAAGAGAAATTTAGTTGTCTTTCCTTCATTCTTCCTTATGTCAGGCTTCCAACTCTAAAGATGATGCATTTGTCTCTAAAACTCACTGATGAAAGTGTCATAGTACACTCAAGGAACAAAAGGTTAATTCAAGAATTAGAATTTCTTTTCTTAGTTCCTACTGTGCACCAGATACTACTAGGCTTGGTGTTTATCCATCTCATTTGACCCTTATAATAACCCTCTGAAATGGTTTTGTTACTACCTACATTTTACAGACGAGAAAATTGAGTTCAGAGATGAGCCTGTACAAACTTAAATGGCTAACAAGGGGAAGAGTCAGGATTCTCTGTACTGATTTAGTGAATTCAAAGCTCACCCTCTTAGAATGCCTAGCTACTCCCCTGCCAAAATACATGGACCTTTTCACAAAACTAACACTAAGGTTGGCTCTACTTTCAATTTCAAGTCAATAATGCCTTCCCTTGCACTGGGTGACACAACATGGTGAGGATGGTGCACAGGCCAGAGATGGCTCGGTCTGCTCAGGGCTGAGATGACAGCTATAGAGACAGAGGCCAGGGCCCAATACAGCTGTGGTTTAAGAAGTTTGTTTAGAGCATCGGGTGGGGAGTTCAGTGGTCAGGTCAGTGCCTTCGTGGCTCTGTAGGCAGCACCTGTAGGGGCAGCGAGGTCCTACCAGACCAGCTCTGCCCCAATGTGGGCCACTCATTCTGGGTTCCATGGGAGCCTTGCGGTTGGGCCGTCCTCCTTACAATGACTGACTTTCCAAGGTGAGTAGGTTGCAAAGTGTTCGACAGTGAACTTCCATTGATCTTCAGAGACTTAAATCCATCTCACCCCATTGATAAATCTAAATGCCTTTTCTTGGGACCTCAAACTCTCCTTCAGATTCTTTTTCCTTTGGAAACCTGAGCATTCCTGGAATGGAAGTATATGATGGTTCTAAGGGGCCTCTGATGAATGCCAGTGTGTGAATATTCAGTGAACCATCACATGAATGTAAAAACCCAACTCATTCACATACTGGGGAAAGGGGTGGGGGGCTACTTACATGTTCTTCTCAAAAAGTTGAGAGGCTTATAAAAAATCCTTCTTTTTCTATTATTCTGTATTCCTTAAAGAAAATCTAATTAGGTAGTGACTTATGCAGTGGTTGCCAACCTTTTGGACCTCACGGACCACCAGTGGTCCGTGAATCACTGGTTGGCTACCGCTGTATTAGAGCACCATTTATATTACTATTAAATGAAGACCATTTATATTACTATTAAATGAAGACCATAGGAGTGCAAATTATTCTTTGCTTTGATTCCTATATTTGTAAGTAAATCAGAAGCCATAGATTATGGCACCTGGTGTAGAATGAAGCATAAGGGAGTAATCAACAAATTTGTGTGGATTAAATAACCAGGCAGTCAAATCATTTTTGTGATTTGGAACTGAGTTTGAAGGGATACAGTAATAACAGGTACCATCCTGCATCCCTAAGAACCTTAATATCACAAAGAGCAGTTTACTGAGAAATACATTAGCAAAATAAATAGTGTAGTGAGGCCAACCCTCTTATCTCACTATAATCGATAATTATTTTTGGCTCTTCAGTATTTATTTCCTCTTTTTAACAGCACCCTAGTTTCTTTCAGGAAATTACTTGGCATCTCCATTGGACAATTCTAATAATAGCAGAGCCCACAATGATCAAGTGCTTACTCTGTGTCGTGTATTGTGCTTAGTTTTTCATATATCCTCACAAATGATTTTCATGAACTTCTATGAGATAGTTACTATTATTATGTCCACTTCAAAAACAAGGGACTTGAGGATTCTAAAAGTTCAAATGAATTAAACAGAAATATCTGTAAGTGGCAGAGCTAGAATATGAGTGCACATAATCTGGCCCCATAATTTAGGCTCTTACTACTACATTATGTTATATAATCTGGCAGAACAGCCAGGAGCCCTGTTTTCCTTTAGCCAAGACCTAAAACCCAAACTAGACCAATTAGACCCCTTCATTGGAATTTGGCTCTTAAACAAATTAACAAAAAAATTAAAAACCATTGCAGGGCTCACTAGATTGCTCCTACTATGAGGCTTTTCCCTTAATTTGTGCCTTTCTGGTTCTCTGAAGATTCATAGACTCTGACCCTCAGCATCTCCACTAATTCTCAGATAATTGGAAAATTTTCCAATATTTTCCCATTAAATTCCATTTTGCTTATGTTAGCAGAGCTGGCTTTGATCCTGTAATCAGGGGATCATTGCTGATAGACCATTATCTAAGTAAAGGTGATAAGCAAGACTTGGAGAGAATGATAGGGAATCCTCAAAGAACAGGGTGCTGTGCCCAGTCATAATTTAACAGACTCAGTGAGAGATAATGTGTGACAAAATGCCAGGCTGATTTCCTCTGCTGCCCTTTCTGTTGAAATGTTGAGGGCTTGGACACACTGGCCTTCTACTTTATCCCCGGCACCCCAGCACTTCTGTAAATAGAACCTGATGGTGAGGGTCTGCAGAAACAAACATTCTGAGGTGTGGTTGAAGGTAAAAAAATATTCCTACAGACCATTCCCCCCACAAACTGATTAGAATTCAGACCAAGCATGAAACTGCAGATGAAGCTCTCTCCTTCACAGTGTCACCTGGGAAGATATGTGTGTGTGGGTGTATATATATATATATATATATATATATATATATATATAGTCCATATGTTGCCATCACTCTAACAATCCTAGGACACTCTTGGAATTGCCTTCAGAGTCCATGTTATACTTCTTTCAAGTGCCTCAAAGTCTTACCCCGTGGAGCGGATTCATTCCTAGAATTAGCCTCACTCTGGGTAATCCAACATCCTGTTTGGTGACTAAGGTTGATAAGCATATCGAAAATAATATTTTTGGTCAAAAGTGAAGTGTTATAGTAAGCCAATGAGATGTTTTTTTCTTGTATGGCCTGTAAGTTGCCTCTAAGGCCATTTCCAGAATGCTTTCAGCGAGGACAGCAGGGCTAAGAAATATAGTTTACAAAGAGGAGTACTTTGAGGATAAAAATAATTTAATAACACAATAATCTATTGAAAGTTTTATAATGCTTATCAACATATAAAGCACTTTTCACCTACCTATTAACAAAAGCTAATGTTTATTATTACCAGACATTGTTCTAAGTTTTTTTTAATATAGATTATATAATGTAATTCCTCACAATTAGAAAGGTATTTTTCTTATTATTCACCTCATTTTAACTGAAAAGACTCAGGACATAGAGTAACTTGTCTAAGGTCACAAAGTGGGTGAGCAGAGAGCCAGCAACAAAACCCAGATCTCCTGACTTCCAAGCCCTGCTCTTCCTCCTCTACATAGGTTCTGACTTATACAACATCAAGCAAATCAAACTTACAACAGTTTGGATTAAAAAAAAAACAACCTTCAGGAAGAGAAAACCTAGGGCTATTTTATATATAATTTCAGTTAAATAGCGCAGCCAGTGCACAAAGACTTAAGAGGCAACTCACCTATTCCACAACCTACCTGTCTTTTTCTATGTCCCTCCTTAATATTAGTTCTTTTACTATTCTCAGTCCTCTACTTTCTCATGCTGGTAAGCTTTCCCTATGTTCCCGAATTGGTTCCCCAGACCTTCTCCAGTCTCTAAGCTAAATCCCAGTGTAGACAGCTTCTATCCCATTTCTTCCTGCTTTCCTTATTTTATCTACTCATTTACTCATTCATTCATGAACCCTCTGTTTTCTATTTACTTAATGCTTTTTGACATTTAGTAGAACACATTTTCTCTTTCTAAATTCCATGAACCTCTAGAATAATGCTTCTCAAGCCCAGTGGAGGTATTTTATGCTTCATTGGGTCCTCAGAGTCTAAGCATAGTCTTTCACGTTGCTGGAGATGGAATAAGTGAAAAAGCCAACCCAGGAGGGTCAATTCAGTGGGCAATATGCAAATGTCAGAAACACAGCAGGAAAAGGTCATAGCACCCATTTGTGTTGCCAGGCTCATAGAATACAGTGACCTAGAAATATGTCAAGAGTGCCAACAGTGCCAAAAAAGAACCTCAAAAAAGAGAGAGAAGATGGCACACTCAAAATCACTAGCTATGTAGACATCAGAAATACCTAGAGGAGATATTTAGGGAATAGAGAGCTGGGACTTTCATCAAAAGAAATGGTACCCAAGAAAAACAGAACAGATATGAAGAGCCTATGGTAAGACCAAACACAGATGATGAACATCACCACTTGATGGAAACTGTTAGTTCAAGGTTAACAGTGAGTGGTCCTGGAAGCCAGGTGAGTGCACAGGTTCAAGCGCTGCTTTACCCTCAACCTCTGACATACTAGCCTCACTTCTCACTCCAACCAGGGGGTCTCTCCTGGTTGATGCTCCTGCCCTGAGCACTCTCATGACAACAGGCCTTTCAGAAGGTCAGGAAGAGCACTGTGGAGATTGAAGAATTCTACATCCCAGGCAGGAATCCCTTCCTTGGCTTCTATAGCCAACTTCTTAGGTTGTCCCAAAGGGTTTCTCTACATCCATAGATCTTAGCCCCCCTCTTATCCTGCCCTCCATTCACAGACATTCTTAACAGATGACATAATTCATTTCCTGCTCTCTCTTAAAAAAAAGAGGGGGGACTATCCCCAGGGGTTAACTTTGGGGAGAGGCAGAGGACAGCAAATTGTGTATTTTTTGGTGTATAGGTCAATACATTTTCAGGAGGGAAGCCTAACATTCTGCCTTTGAGTTAGATGTAATCGATACTTTGTCATATGAAGCTATATATTGAATTATCACAAGGGTTAAAAGAGATTATGCAGGCCTGGCCGCATGGCACATTGGTTGAGCATTGACCTGTGAACCAGGAGGTCACAGTTTGATTTCTGGTCAGGGCACATGCCCAGGTTGTGGGCTCAATCCCCAGTGTGGGGCGTGCAGGAGACAACTGATCCATGATTCTCTCTCATCATTGATGTTTCTATCTCTCCCTCTCCTTTCCTCTCTGAAATCAATAAAGATATATTTAAAAAATAAAACAAAAGCAGAACAAAGTATCACATCTATAAAAAGAGAGATTATGAAGGTAGTCTTTAGTACATATCAAATATCAGAAAATGTTACTTTTTATTAATATTAATATTAACAATATGTCCAACCAATTTTTAAAGCATTCTCTGAGAAAGTGGAAGAGAGGATGCTATGAGTGAACTTCCCATTTATTCATAGAATTAAACAATTCAGGGCAACATTTAACCAGTAACATTTGGGAAATAGGGCCCAAAGGAATTTTCATTGTTTTGCCCCATCATAGTCTCATATTTCTGAGTATATCTAGAATATCTTACAAGGTATACATAGATGGAAAGCACTTTGTGGATAAAGGGAGTAACTTAAGAATGCAGCTTTTGTTGTTCTTTTTCTTTCTTTTTTTTTTTAAAAAGGAGACTTGGTAATGTGTCTAAGAAGACAAAAAGAATACAGTTACTAAACCTAACATTTCCCAAACTCACTCCCACCCCCATACACAAACATGGACACGATACGTCATTTTCTTCTAGGAGAGCAGCAAGCTGCTCTGACTAAAATCTTGTGTACACTTTGAGAGATAACAGCAATGCCGGCTCAGATGATGACGACCATGATGATGAGTTGCACAGATAATAATATCACCTTGTATTCTCTTCCACTAATTGCAGGACACTTCACACATTATCTTGCTTACTCTAGACAGACAGTGATTTTCCAACAAAGTACCAGCGAGTCAATGGCAACTCTGTACACGGCAGTACTCTCATCTACTTTATTCAATATTCTATTATACTCCCAAAGTTGGCCGATCATGGTTCACCTGGGAGAACTTGTTAATAATATACACTCTGAGCCTTACCCAAAGATTCTCTTCTGGACTGCCTGGGAATCTGTTTTTCTCTGTTTGTTTTCAAGCATCCCTTGATCAGGCAGGTTTAGGAAATAAGGCCCTTATTTTAAGTCAGGGTGATGGGGAAGGAATACTGGCTGACATGAACTTTAGTAACATTAGGATCCTCTATTTTCATGGAAGTTTTTCTGACCAGTTGGAGGATAATAGAGCAGTCATGTCATAGGCTCAATAATCAATAGATAGAGTACTGCCCTATCTAAAGGATATTATTATTTGAAAATACAATCAGTTTTTTACTGTGGGACCCTAATGTTGAAATACACTAGGCAGTGTGTGTCTCATTAGTACCTTTTTCTTTTTTTTTCTTTTTTAACTTTATTTTGTTGTTTAAAGTATTACAGATAGTAGTATATATGTCTCCTTTTTTTCTCCCCCCATTGACCTTCCCCTGGCCTCCCCTACCCACTGGCACATGCCCTCCCCCCCCCCCCCCCACCCAGAGTACCTTTTTCTTTAAAAAATATTTTTATTGATTTCAGAGAGGAAGAGAGAGCAAGAGAGAGACAGAAACATCAATGATGAGAGAGAATCATTGATTGGCTGCCTCCTGCATGCCCCCTACTGGAGATCGAGCCCACAACCCAGGCATGTGCCCTGACTGGGAACTGGACCATGACCTCGTGGTTCATAGGTTGACACTCAACCACTGAGCCACATCAGCAGGGCATTAGTACCATTTTCTAGGTAAAGAGAGGTAAACAGACCACAGAGACCTGAGAAATCCTTACATGTTTGTCCTTACGTACATTTCGTGTAAAATGGTAAGGCTATTTACCTTTGTTAATTATTAGTCAACATCTAAAAATGTCTTAAATTAATTTCTGAGCAATATTTTTTTTCTGATATATCTCTTTGGGCAAGGGAATCAAAGGAAAACAATAAACAAATGGGACTACGTCAAACTGAAAAGTTTTTGCACAGCAAAGGAAACCATCAACAAAATGAAAAGACAACGACTAATGGGAGAACATATTCACTAGTGATACATCCAATAAGGGGTTAATATCCAAAATTTATAAAGAACTCATATAACAACACCAAAAAAACAAACAATCCAATTTAAAAATGGGCACAGGACCTGAATAGATACTTCTCCAAAGAGGACATACAGATGGCTAATAGACATATAAAAAGATGCTCAATGCCACTAATCATCAGAGAGATGCAAATTAAAAACATAAGAGACACCACCCCACACTTGTCAGAATGGCTATCAACAATAAATCAACTAATAAGTGTTGGTGAGGATGTGGAGAAAAGGGAACCCTAGTGCACTGTTGGTGGAAATGCAGATTGGTGCAGCCAATATGGAAAACAGTATGGATGTTCCTCAAAAAGTTAAATTGTAACTGTCTTATGACTGAGTGATTCTACTTCTGGGTATATATCTGAAGAAACCCAAAACACTACTTTAAAAGAATATATGCAGCCTATGTTCATTGCAGCGTTATTAACAATAGACAAGACATGGAAGCAGCCAAGTGCCCATCAAATCTGGTCTTTTTGCATATTACTGGGTATAATTCAGCTTATCTAAATAAAAGTATAGGAAGGTAAAACAAGTTTGCCAAACTCCATGCATTTAAACAACTCTTTTAGTTCAATGTTTTCCCTTGAAAAGCCTTTTTAAGGAGGGGGTTTTTAAAAAAGTAATTTACTTTGGCTTAAAAATTTTAAAAACACTCGAAGGTCATTAAATGTACTAAGTATAAAAGTAAAACAAGCAAAGTCTCCAAAAAAGTCAATGTATAAACCAGTCACATACACAAACTTTATTAATTTTTTTTTGAAGCTACTCAACATGTGTACTCAGCATTTTGCAATCACATTCCTAAAGAAGATACTGACCACTCATTCTCTGCAATTATTAAAGAGGTGCCACAATCTTTGCTCTCATTAAAAAAAAAAATAAAGAACTAACCAATGAAGCTAGTGCCTGATAGTGGTTGATAAAGAGGGTGAGACTTCTGTGGCAATGGCTTGGTCTCCATCATCCACCTTGTGCTCTTCCGACACATTTTAGTTCAGTGTGTCCTCAGACCCTACATATATTTCTCATCTAGATCCCTTTTGCCTTCTTTATGTGGCGCCTGCTTTCAACTATATCTATATCTATATCTATATCTATATCTATATCTATATCTATATCCACATCTATATCTACATCTATATCTTTTTATATTACATACAATACTTGTTTTTATTACATATACACACACAGTGTTAAGAGGCAGACCTATATAAGGTTATGGTGTTATCATTATTGTCACCATAAAACAGATGCTGAGTGTCCTTTCTTTCATAAGCTCAGCGTATTAAATGATTACTCCAGATAATTGCCTCAGGTAAATAGCGTTGTTGTTTTTTCCCCTTTGTTAGATTGTAGGAACCACTTTGTGCTTTAGGAGAAGAATATACAAGATTAAGTTTCTTCTCATTTTTTCACTAGTCTTATTCAATAGTTTACTTTTTAAATGCTCTACTTACCAACAACTGGATTATATTTAAAATTAATTTTTAAGGAGTTATGAATATTCAGGGTAAGAACATATGGAGTGGAGCCACACACCAAATTTTTTGGGGGCTAAAACTACTTTTGTGTTGATTTATGCTTGTCCTTCATCACATGTCTCCCTCTACAGGTAAAAAGTAGGTAATTGTACTCATTTTAATGACTTGGAGTGAACTTTTATTTTCTGACGTCAAAAGCCAAAAGTCTTTTGCCTTGGGCTGCAAATCTTTATTTGCCTGAGGACCTCTAGGTGAGAATCAATGGATAAAATCAAAACAGTTCTAAATATAAAGACCTATCTAGTGAGAAGGGATACAATATTTTCTAATTTTCAGGTCTATGTAGAAAACCCCAATCAAGTGCTCAGAAATTAGTGACCTTTAGTATTTCTTTTAGTTTCTCCAAAATGTACACTTCTATGGTGGGTTTGAAGGCTAACCTAATTTGATGGATGACTTTGTGGAGGTGTGAGAAGGTCCCTGGACTTAGAAAAAGGAATCCTATGTGTATTCCTAACTCTGCCTCTAAGTAACATTTTCTCTCACTAGGCCTCAGTATTCTCATCTTTAAAATAGAGAAGCTTAAATAAAGTTTCTCTGACTTGCACTCTTATGTGAAAATTCTCAATTTCAAAATACTTCCACAGACCAATGGAAAATATGGAAATTAGCAACATTGAAAATTGGTATTGTGAAAACATGACAATGTTTCATGAGGTGGCTTTTCTTAAGTTAACATTATTTAAACATGAAATGCTCAAAATGACTAATTGTGCCCAAAGAGACAGGACTATACTCCCCCCCCAAAAAAGACAGCCCAATGCAGGTATGGCTTTGGCATCTCTCACTCTCTGCTGCCCTCTCATGTTTCAACACACTCTTCAGTTCTGTTATTCACTGCCTCGGGACCTGTGCAGGTGAGGCTGCTATAACGCAGGGGTTCCTACACATCTGCGATGACCGTTTGAAAACAAAACCATAAATGAAATGTACTGGAAAGCTGACACAGCATCAATGCCCTCCTCCTCTACTCTATCAGTTTTTAAATTAACGTTAGGAACATAAGAAGTCAGGCACAGAGTAGGGTTGTAGGAAGAAACGAAGAAACACTTGGTGAGTTATTTAGAGCCTGCTGAGCTCTGTTCTTCATCTAACTTCTCTCCAACTCCTGCAACAGTACAGAGACTTAGGGACTCATATCTCCAGTCTTCAAATGAGCAGGTAAAGCAAATGAGAAAGATGGGGTTTACACTCAAGCTCCAAATGGCACACACCATCTTTGTCCTAAATCACACTAAAGAACAAAATAGCTATTTAATAGTAAGGCTCTGTTATGAATGTATTTATATTTGGAAGCCTTAATGTAAAAGAAGTTCTTAAATCATTCTATAGCTATGTATTTATCTGTTGTGCATGGAAAAAAACCAAACTGTTGTGGGACTAAAATGCTTTAACCCTGATGATATACAATGAAACCTTCCTGGCTTTACACATGTCAAATGGAATAACCTCAATGGGGAAAAAAGGTATTCTAAGTGCTAAGGGATTGAAGCTTTAGAAAACAGACATATGTATATAGTCAACATTCTTCACTCTTCTTTTTAAAAAATCAAGGAGTTGGTCTATAGAAAAGTTATGGAGTTATTTTTTCCTTCAAAGAGCTGTGACCCAAAAGTAAGTTCTTAAGTTTTGAAAATAATCCTGAACAATAGTTGATCATCCATATCATAAAGACACCAGTGTTGCTGGCTGTGGTGAGAGGAAGGGACCCAGCGCTGGCAACAGTAGGAGGCCCCACTATGGACAGGCACACAGGAATTGTTTCCATCTTGACCATTTGGAGCAGCGGCCTCCATAATTTTTACTCTTATGACCCGCAATCTTGTTTTTCTCTCATTCTCCCCTGTATTTCTTTCATCTCTGATGTATTGAATGCTCACTCTGTGAAGCACGGAGCTAAGTGCATCCCATCTGTGAACTCATTGAATTTAGCAACAACTGTAAGATATATAGTCACCAATTTATAAACGAGGAAACAGAGAAAGGGTGTGTAACCTGCCCAGGGCCACACAGCTATCATGATAGAGGTTGGTTTGAATTCTGGACGGGCAGAGCACTCACAGTGCACAATCTTTGGGCATCAGTGATGTTCTGTAAAGTTGCCCTCCAGGGGCACCCTGAACCTGGGTACCATAGCAGCCTTTTGGACCAGTCACAAACTTAACTCTATGCTACACTGTTCCTCTAGCCCCTAAACAAAATGTCTAAGAAGGCCAAGTTCATCTTAACGGATGTCCCACTGACTGTTTTTAACACCCTTCCGTGCCCTTCCCAGGACAAGTGCAAAGGTAGAGCTGGGTTCCAACATTGGGGGAGTCACTTGGCGGTAGGATCTGAGCAGTCAGCTGCTGAGGGAAGGAGTTCACAAGCACCACCTTTTCTGTGTGTCTCAAGTCTCCCATCAAAGTTCAACCACTATTATTATCATTATTCATGTTTTCAGGAGCCCACGTTTTCAGAATGGGCTCAGACAGGGGAACCCTCCCCTGCTGTGGCCCTCATCGCCCCCCCCCCCCCCCCCCCCCCCCGCCATCCACCTTCCTTCCCACCTGGGTTTGCTACACTTGGGCACTTGTCAGTTAATGCCTGTTGTGCTTTGTGATGAACACAGCTGGACTAGACAGCTAATGGCAGTTTATTGGCTTCCCTTCCTAGATCAGATTTTTCTTTTTTTAAAAAAAATATATTTTATTGTTTTTTTTTTTACAGAGAGAAAGGGAGGAGGATAGAGAGTTAGAAACATCAATGAGAGAGAAACATCGATCAGCTGCCTCCTGCACACCCCCTACTAGGGATGTGCCCGCAACCAAGGTACATGACCTTGACCGGAATTGAACCTGGGACCTTTCAGTCTACAGGCCGACGCTCTACCCACTAAGCCAAACTGGTTAGGGCGATCAGATATTTCTATAGTTCCACTGTCCCTAGGCACCAGGCCAGGAGCTTGTGGGTACAAATTAGGCCATATTAGCCTTAATTCCCAGATTTTAGTAACTCACAGTTTTAGTTATTCACAGTTACTAAATTTTAGTAACTCACAACGCCCTCTGGCATTGCTCCTGTGCCTCCATACCATGTAAGCATTCCATGAGGTCTCTCACACGTGTTCAAAACCAAGTCTGTGCCCTTTGGAGTGCAGCTACTCCCCCTTTAACCAGTGCCAAGCAACTGCCAGGGCGGGGGGACAGCTGACTTGACCACTAAGCACCCACCACCTCTTGTTGGGCACAACAGTCTCCAATGCTACCTGCAGCTGCTCCTCTGGGAGGATGCTCCAGTGGGCTGCCTCATGTGTGACTTCAAACTACAAAAGGTCTCAGGGACCAAAATAGCACTGCATTATGCTTATAACACAATGTTGGAGTCTTACTTATTCCAAAAACAACAGGGGTGGGGAGGACGGTTTGCCCCTCTTCATAGGGGTCAGAACTAGTGCCCAGAAGCAGCACTGGGGACAAGGTTCTATGTGGTGTCTTTCACTAGAGGCCCCAGGCACATGCTCTCACAAGCCTAGCCTGCTCATCCCTTAATATAGAGCATGGATAGAAACAAAGGGTCTAGTTCTAATATGGCCTAATTTGTACCCACAAGCTCCTGGCCTGGGGCCTTGGGACAGTGGGACTATAGAAATATCTGATCGCCCTAACCGGTTTGGCTTAGTGGGTAGAGCGTCAGCCTGTGGACTGAAGGTCCCAGGTTCAATTTCGGACAAGGGCATGTACCTTGGTTGCAGGCACATCCCCAGTAGGGGGTGTGCAGGAGGCAGCTGATCAAAATATCTGACCTAGTTCAAATGTAAGCTAACTGACATTTAATTTGGGTTTTTGAAGAAGAAATCTGTTACTCAAAGAATGTTAATACACAGGAATTCCAGTTATTGTTCATCTCTCGATGAATGTCAAGAACAACAGTGGTGAACCAGATGTCTACTACGAAATGACAGTTGAAAGTCATCACCAATAAAAATCTTGAAATAAACATGGAAAAGAGAACCAATAATTTAATATTCACTGAACACAAGTCTCATTCGAAAAGACATTCAGGAAAAACCAACTTTAATAAGTGCTTCAGAATCAACTCTGATGTAAAAATCACTAACAAGCCAGGTTGAAAAGTGCTGACCGGACACTCACTATAACTTAATAAGCTGCTCCTCAGCATATTATGAGTTAGAGTCCAAGGGAGACACTTGAAGCAAATGAAATATTGGTCTATTTTGGATAATATGTTAATTTTCTTCTGGTAATAATTTTAGAAAACATAGGTTTTCTTTCCTAGTCAATTATAATAATGAATCAATTGGGGTTTCAAGAAATGATTAAATGAATTCAATTTGATTTCAGGCTCAGTAAAATGAGACCATTTGTTCTGTTTCGGTTCAGTTGAGGTCAAGTCCCATGTCTAAAATAGACTAACTGGAATTGGGATAATTTTATTTTTCTGCCCTTGATGTCCCTCATACTTCTTTCCACTTTTCTTCCCCAACTTCTGCTCTGTTGATTCCATTGAACTTTTCTATATAGTATAATTCTTCTTCTCACTCCTCCCAAACTGAATTTATTCTCAACTCTCTGGGTCCATATCAGGGACCACTGGCAGGGTGTTCTTTCCTACACACAACTGGGTTAATGATGAACCAGGAGGGTACCTTTTATTTATGCTTTCACTTGCATTAGACCAAGCTACCAAATATTAACATCACACTGATAATAAAAAACTGGCAACAACATGGCCAACATTTTGAAGGAAATGCTATATCTCAAAATATATATGCCCAGAGCAATGCTAAATTCAGTACAAACTCACATTTAAACAGTTTAAAAAGTGGTATATCAGTAAAGATTTTCCAAGTAATAGTTCCAATGGACAGTTTGTGAGATCAATGAGAGGAATGATATATAGAGAATAAAGGATTAATTTCTTTAAAATTCTACAATTGCTCTATAAAATTGGTGTTAATATTATATTGAATCTTGGGAAATATGGTTTCTTCCTCGACATGAGAAGAGTAAGCTCCCAGATCTTTCTTACCTGTTATGGTGGCTTTGTTGATGGACGGTTGATTGCACATGGGTGATCTTCTGACAAAGAGAGAAAAATACAAAGCAGTCAATACGGGCTGCTGTTGACTTGGTGACTCTCTGAGTCATTCCAGATATGCCATCTTAACTTACAGGATTATTTTTGTTAGGACATGCAAATAAAGATTTCTTTTCAGACTAGCCAGTGGAGTGCCTAGGTGCCCTTTGACCTAGAGCTCAGCTCACACATGTCCAAAAAAAAACACCAAACCACCAGTTACATCTCATAGTTACAGACTTTGGGGTAAATAAAGCTGATGTAAATGTCACAGGCACATGATAGAAGAGGAAGTTCTTATTGGTTGACTAAGTATTCAATTATGCCAGGGCTCACAGAGCAAACACAGACTTTCTGAATTTGAAAAAGCAGTCAATATACAATTGGTTTCCCTAATACAGGGTTAAAAAGTTTTTATTTTTGCCATTCATGTTTATGATTGCCTGTACATCATCAGAAGTCAATGCACTCCTTGTAAACTATATCACAATTAGTGAAGCTACTTAAACTTTATCCTTTCTATTTTCTTATATTGAGAAACATCTCTGATAATGTTTGTTAGAGAGCAATATGAATGATTTGTGCAAATAGGTGCTATAGAAACTTTAGAAATACTATAAACTAAGTGTACTTAAGTAGATTCTATCTTGTATTCTCTAATTTTTTAGAACTTTGCCAAATTCCACAAGATGATTATGAATCCCTTAAGGTAATAAAACCATACTATCTGATTAGCCTGCATTCCCTACAGAGCCCAGTCTGATGTATGCAGTATTCAACCAGTGCTTAATAAACTATGTTGAAAAGAATCACAGTTATAGAATGTCTATTAAAAGTTTTTAAAACATAACTTTATAAAATTGTTACATAAAACTGAAGATTTCAAGCTTGGCTAGTGTGGTACAGTGGTTGAGCATTAACCCATGCACCAAGAGGTTGCTGGTTCGATTCCCAGTCAGGGCATATGCCCAGGTTGTGGGCTTGATCCCTCCATAGGGGGCATGGAGGAGGCAGCTGACTGATGTTTCTCTATATATGTATATATATGTGTGCATATATATATATACTAGAGGTCCGATGCACAAAAATTTGTGCACTCAGGGGGGTCCCTCAGCCCAGCCTGTGCCCTCTCTCAGTCTGGGACCCCTCGGGGGATGTCCACTTGCCAGCGGGGAGCAGGCCTAAGCTGCAGTCAGACATCCTTAGTGCTGCTGAGGAGGCGGGAGAGGCTCCCACCACCACCACTGTACTGGCAGCCCTCAGCCTGGCTTGTGGCTGAGCAGAGCTCCCCCTGTGGGAGCTCACTGACCACCAGGGGGCAGCTCCTGCATTGAGCATCTGCCTCCTGGTGATCAGTGTGTGTCATAGTGACCAGTCATTCCCAGTGGTTCTGCTGTTAGGGTCAATTTGCATATTACCCTTTTATTATATAGAATATATATGTAATATATATATATTTTTAAATGAAACTTTCAAAATATAGTTATCTTAATTAAAAAAAAGATACAGGTAAGAATGTCTAAAAAATTTTTGGTTGGTTTTTGGGAATTATTTTTTGTACTTCTGTTAGTGGTTAACACTTAATAAGCACTTAATGTGTGTCAGACACTGTGCTAAGTGAACACTTTGGAAGAATTACCTGGTTGTGAGGACATCAAACCTTAAAGCAATTAGTCTCATTGCTCCCATTGTACCAATGAGGAAAACAAAGCTGTGGGAAATGGAAAGGTTTGTTCAAAGAGCTGAGATTTAACTACAGTGATATGATCCCAGAGCCTGCGCTCTGCTCTGCTGCCTTATTGTCAGGATGCTTCTGTGGAAGCTGGCCGAACAGCCGCACATCTGTGTGGGTGGCAGCTCCTGCAGAGCCCTGTTCCAATCTGCCTCCCTGAGAGGACAAAGCTCTAAGCAGGGCCGGGAGGTTTACGGGAAAGCAGTCTCGTGCTTCTGAAGTTCTCACTGCCCTGGTTCCACACAGTGTCTGGCTCTGTTCTTAAGTTTACTCATGTCAGTTTGGGACTGAAATTTTGTGTTTGATTGAAAAGGCACCAAAATTTCTTTCTGAATTATTTTAGTTTTTATTATGCAATAATTAAAACTTGATTCATGCTTAATAAAACAGGAAAGTTAATATTTTAAACTACTACTCTGAAATAGTTCTGGTCTATATACTGTTATCATCTCACTGAAAGTTTATTATTCAAATAATTTACATACTGGTTACTCCTTTTTAGTCCTTGCTCTGTGGAAATTTAGAAAGCATTGATTTGGTCTAGAAAAGCTACCAATTGAATATTTTAAAACTTTTCTATAATTGTGAAAAACCAAGTCATTGATATGTTACTTGTTATCTTCTCTTAATATCAATTATACAAATGGCACTTGGGAACTTGATATTTCAACAAGAAACGGCAAACAGAAAATGTTAATTGTTTGCTCCATGGTTACAATGATAATCAATTATGAAAAGTGAGTGAGAACTCACTTCTGGGATGAAAAATCTTAGGGAATCAGTGGGGGGTTAATAAAAGCCAGTCACGTGCACCTGAGTACCCAGCGGGGTCAGGGTTTCACTCTTTCTTGATTCCTTTCTCATAGCAAACAAAAAGGTAGAGTGTGCCGGGTAGCACCCGCCTTCCACAGAGTTCAAGGGTGAGCTTGGAAGTATTTCAGCGGCTCTGTGTGTGCCCAGGGTCATCATGGGACAAGCCAGAGCGATATCCACTTTGCTATCACTGAACGGAACAGAGCTTAGCTGTGTGTAGTGAACTTTACTATTCTGATGTCTAAGGAGGCTGATTTGGTTTGAATCAGTAAAAGAAATACAAATCTGCATTGACCAAAGAGAGACCACAAAGGCCATCACTGTGAGCCTATCCGATATTGTTTGGTTAGATGTCATCCTGTAAGTCAAGATCAGGCATAAGCTAGGACTTTCGATTTTCTGCTGGCTGCTCTTTCCCGTTTTAATCTGTTCTCTCACTGCCAATCAGCTGAAAAATTCTGTCTTGCATAGAATGGAACTCGGGTCCCCTCCTTGGATACACAAGGCCAGGCTGATGCCTTCATTCTGTCTGATCAACTGTTGGCCTCCCACAGGTTTAGATGCTGGTACCCAAGTGACCACGTCTGAAGGAAATGTAAAAGGAGTTATAAAGTTTCTTGTTTACCAATTAAAACAATTTCCGGATAAAACTTAATACTGAAAAGGATTGGGAGAGATACCAGTAACCCATTCCTCCTGCAGGGCTCAGACTTTCCAAAGAGGAGATGACTGAGCTACCAAATGCCAAAGCCCCAAGGGTTCCTTGGAGTCAGCAGACTGTGTGTGGCCATGGGGCACAGAAGACCTGTGGCCATGACTAACTACCTCCAAGCACAAGTTCAGGTCCCACGTACGGCGTCACCACCTCGGTCTTCCAGACAACAAGCTCATGCAGAGTCATTACGCCGCGCCGAGCACTATGCCAGGCACAGGGAATACAGGTGTGAGCCGCTACAACCCCTGCGACTGGAGACTGGCATTCTCAAGATCACCGAGTTTAGACAAGCAAACTGATGACTTGAGCACAGAGACATGAGCTGGCATAGGAGTTAGGTACAGGACACGCTCACACAGAGACGGAAAGGCGTATCACTCAGTTTAGAGCCAGTGTGGGGATGATGCCCCAAAAGAAATCATAATTAAGCTGTGACCTAAAGAATGAATTACAATTAGCCCAGTGGATGAAGACAGGGAGAAGAAAGTAAGAAAAAATGTTCAGGCTGAGGGAACAGGGCCACGCAAATTCATTACCTAGAAAAGAGGACCGTCAGCTGAAGCTTCTTAGGTCCATGCAATTATTTGGATTGAAGCATTTATACTGATTTCTAAGAAACCTTTTTATACCAAAGGAAATAGGTGCACAATAGCTAGAGCTTTTCTTTAAAACAACAACAACAACAAACAAAACCATGAAAAATGTGAATCTGGGAGGTCAATTTTATTATTATGGGATGAAAAGTTCAGATTTTTGTGCTCTTTAAGAAGTAGTAGCTACGATGAAATCTTATACACTTAGATAAATAATTCCAAACAAATTTCTACTTATTGTTCTCCTAATATTGATTTAAAGAAATGTTTTTTTTTCCTGGCAATTGATTAGAGTTGATATTTTAATAACATTTTATTATTAGTAATAGATTGTCAAAATAATGACCATTTGAATAATTAACCAGTTTTTTATTTAATCTCAGAAAATTAATTTTCTCTTTTTAAATATTTCACAGTTATTAGACCCCCCCCATATAATCATTTCCTATCTCAGCTTCCCTTTTTTCAAATGCTTCCCCTGTTATCACAGAAATTACAATTCTATTAATTGCTCCCTGATGCGGCTGATCTGAGGGTTGGTAACGGGTGGCAGAAAAATCAATGATGTTTGCATACTATGCTGCTTCCCTCAGTAATCACTGACTTAGAATTGGGAGGATGACTTTGGATTGACATTAGGCTTGATGAGATGATTTGTCTGTGGTTAATTTATGAAGCAAGCCAAAACTATCAAGTTACCCTGAGTGTAAGTAACTGGGCGGAGGACTGATTTTGCCAGGTGATTTCTGACAGGTGGAATCACCATATTTATTTGACATATTGCTTCAGTTCTGATATTAGAACCGTCACTACAAAGTATTTATAGAAAATTAACAGGGCATCATATGACTTAGTGTAAATGGTTGGACAACAAGGCAAGGACTCAGAGAAATCTAATATATTGCCTCGAGTTCAATGAAACTGAGAAACAACACTGTATACAAGTTCAGGGTGAAGGGCAGAAAGCAAAGGGTAACTTACTTGCTAGGTGCTCGATCTTGCATATTAGTTAATGCAGCAAAGTTGTTCCGTACAGTTCGCAGGCTGGCCAAGACCTAAGATAAAAGGAAAAAAAAGATCCTTTAAACTTCTTGAAGTAGGGCCATCTTTCATGCAATTTTAAAATGGTTTGGCAATTTAGAAAAATGGCTTGTTAAGTGAAAACTTGATGTTGCTTGCAACTTAGTTTCATATTATATTAGTAAAGAATCTCCACGTACTTAGTAAAGTTTACATGAGTCTGTGAAACCTAAGAGGCCAGACTGAAAGGATTTTCCAGCTACTTCTCCTCGTGGTCTGTGAACATGGGGACAGTCGCAGCAGTTTCTGCGGCCACCAACACAATACCCCAAGCGATATACATATAGCATGATTGCATTTTTATGTAAATTTGAAACCGTGTAATAGAAAAGTCTCACTTTAGACGTAAAATTTAAAAAGATGACCCTCAAATTCTCTTCAGAAACTCACCAAGAATGTCATAGTTTCAAAGTGAACTACTAAGTGAATTTAAAAATGTTTGTTTTCACCTTTGCTACATGGCTAGTCTATCTAGTAAACAGAAATTATTTTCTTTGTTAAGATTATTTGAATCATGAATTATAAGGTATTCAGGGAGGCATTGCTCACATAAAATCAGACCACCATGTTATGTGCACAGTGCCTGGCCCACAGAAGATACTCAATAAGATTTTGTTTAATAAATGCACAACATATCCACACACCAAAGGCAGGACCAATGGGTTCCACTATCTCAGAATTTTTTCTAATTCAGTGAAACTAGAAAGTGGAAAAGGATTAGAAATGAGACTTAGAAAAGTTACAAGAGCTCCTTACTTTCTCCTAGAATGGGCAAGTTTTCTCCAGGGTGAAACTCGTATTAGGTGAGATTATAGGATCCGTGGTCGGCAAACTGCGGCTCTTTGGCCCCTTGAGTGTGGCTCTTCCTAAGCCGTAGGAGTACCCTAATTATGTTAATAATGTACCTACCTATATAGTTTAAGTTTAAAAACTTTGGCTCAAGAGAAATTTCAATCGTTGTACTGTTGATATTTGGCTCTGTTGACTAATGAGTTTGCCGACCACTGTATAGGTAATCTGGGTGACAACCAGACTGTTCAATGATCTAAAACACAGTTTACAAATATCCTGTTAGGTACTACATAACAGCTCAGACAGCCGAGTCTGCTATGTTTCCAACGTGTGAACTTAGAAAAGTCACATAATTTCTCTGTAACTCAGCGCCCTCATCTATAAACTGGAATAGTAATATCTATCTCAAAATGTTGTGAAGATGATATGGAATGACAAGTTAGGTGCCAAGAACAATGCCTGGCAAAGGGAAGTACTCCGTGAATATTCACTCATTTTAGCAACATTCCATTTGATTTGGTCTGAGCACAGGGAATTACAAATGCCTGTGATTGATAATATAAATTGATTATATATATAATTTATACAAATATAATGTGTCTAATTTATATAAATATTGTACTTATATAAAAGTAAATTTATAATTGCTCCAAGGTTTCCAGAACTGTTTTCAGATTTTTTCTTCCCATTTGGCATGGACCTAAACAAAAGTCAGTCTAAGTGCTTTCTAAGAAATTCTAAAAAATGAGATATTTTTTGAAGTTGGCATGAATTTGTGGAGGTCACGGGGTGCTGTTTATGCCCTGGGACAGTGACCTTCAGCACCAGCCCCCAAAGGAGTTAATGGTGCTTCCTAAGGTGCCAACCACGATTAACTCAGTCACTGGAAAAACCTGGCTCATTATCACATATAAACAACTCTCAGCACTGAAAGGTCATGCCGCCTGTGACGGCGTATTCAAATAGCCTACCGCTGACATCGGACCATGATGACTTTCATTAGGCATGAAATCTTGAATGATGCAGAAATAAATCCAATAAATCATCCCCTGTCACTAAATCATGCAGGCTTAATTTATGCTTTAAGAATGGAATATCAAATACATTAATAAAACACTTTAAATAAGATTATTGCACTCCTTAATCAATCCTTTCTCTAGGCAAAATTTTAACCTCAGAATTCTGAGAATTTTATCCTAATAAATTATACTAAGTGCACTACATTTGACAGCTGGGTAAATAGAAATTATACCGCAGGTAATTCATGTTCTATGCTCATTTGAAAGAAAATATTGTCACAAAAGATATACTACAACTGGCTTTTGGTATAAAGGCTTTTGACTCTGTCATAACAAATATATTACATCACATTACTTTGTTTTGGTTTTAAATTTAAAGTATTTATTTTTGTATGATTTGTATCTTCAGATGATGCGGAATTTAAACAGAAAAGGGCAAAAAGGAAAATGTCTCCCTCTCAGTAACAAAGACAAAATTCAAAATTATTGTTATTTCTGAGAGGAGGCAGGAAGATGAAATTGGGGAGGAATACTCCACGACGTTAAAATATTGGGACTGTTCTATTTCTTAGAGTGTTGATTTTTGGTATTCTTTATATTTTTAGATAATCTCTACGTATGTTCTCTCATATGTATATGTCAAAATAAAAGGTGACCAAAGACATTTCCCTCTCAGTCCCTCATTCAGCTGTCTGTCCCTTAGACTACTTGGCTTTTAGGCTGTTTCCTAAATTTTTCCTTTGCAAACATTGCTGCAGTAAATAGCCTTGTAAATGCATCATTCCCTACGTGTGCAAGTACTAGGTCATTGTTTTTGTGGAAGGACAAATAATATTCTATAAATTTTATATTACTCTTATCTTCCACACGATGACACATAATACTGGCAGAAGTAAAAAGAAAAATCCCAGACAAATCTTAAATCTTTGACTCTAGGTATCCCCATCGCAAATGCACTGTGTTAATCTTTGTTGTTGTTGTTAATCCTCACCCAAAGATAGTTTTCCTTTTTTTTTTATAGAGTGTGGAAGGGAAGGAGGGAGGGAGGGAGGGGGGGAGAGAGAGAGAGAGAGAAAGAGAGAGAGAGAGAGAGAGAGAAAGAGAGAGAGAGAGAGAGATGTGAGAGAGAGATGTCGATAGGTTGCCTCTGTTCCAACCAGGGCGGGGATCAAACCCTGAAATCCAGGTATGTGCCCTTGACCAGGAATCGAACCCATGGCCGAGACTCTAACAACTGAGCAAACCAGCCAGGGCCACTATTTTGGTCTTGTATAATCTCATTTGCATTGCAGAACCAAAAAGTGAGGCATCTGCTACTCTAGGCTGTAGGGGAGAGCTAGAAACAGTTTGACTCAAGACACTGAGTTAGGGTCCAATTAGTTTTTGCTTCTGTTCTGGGGCAGGTCTCATTCCCCTTGAATTCAACTCTTTAGGAACTGTTGTCAGAGCTTCAATGCTCCGAATATTGGTTAACCAAAGAAGTCCCTAAGGCTTTCTCTCACACAGCTTAATGGCTAAAAAATTAAGGTCATTTCTTTCTCTTCCGTCCATCCAAGCAAAAGTGTAATAAGTCAAGGTAAAAAATACACTGGCAATGGTGAGAAATATACACACTTTGGGAAAGAAATTATAGTAGTGTTATGGAAACCTTAAACATAAAGATGGATCATGTACTAGCCCAGGAAAGGGTTTAGATGTTATTTATGCACACCAGGTTTTCTTAGGTACTTCTGAACATTCACTGAAAACAGCAGGAAATGTGGGCTTCACTAAAAAGTTAAACAACTGAACATAATAGCCTAAAAGAAATGTATACTTGTATAACAATAATTTATTGAAAATATTCAGAAATTTATTTTCTTTTTTTTTTTTAAAGATACTGCAACAATGTTACAAAAAATCCTGCCTAAAAAAATAACAAAGAAATGATTTTTGAGGATTGTGTTTTTCATTCTAACTACTCTTTATACCACTAGATGGCGCTAAAACACAGACCATGTGTTGCCACTGGCCTTGGGGAAAGTGGGAGGGAGAATACCTTGCCTTGACCTCCAGGAAAAAAACAGAAAAACAAAACTGGAGTCAAATTATGATTATTTATAAGATTGAAAGGTCATTTTGATAGAAAATAAAACCTCTTTCCAAATTATGTGCTGGTCAAACCATACAAAATTGCTGTTTTTGTATGTCAACAAATATTGATTTATAGATTCCTAGAAGATGCTAGCTGCGATTTTATTTTTAAATGAAGGATACAGAAAAACTAACAGATAGAAGCAACTGAAATGTGATAATTATCTTCTTTCACAGCCTGGCAGGGTGAGCCTGGTGGAGTTAGCGAGTGGGGACTGTGATGAGGCCACAGCATGGCTGCTGCTCCGTGAAACAGGGATCATGCAGGGGCATTAAAAACATTGGCAATGTTCTGTGACCAATGGAAGAGTAATGCTCCATAGGGCTGACAACTACTACATTTTAATAAAATTATCTGAGCTCCTTTAATTTGGTTAGAGTAAAGGTAAAATGACTCAGTTGTTCCTACCCTGGATTTTGAAATCAGGCTTATCTCCTTAGTCTGCACGATGTGAGGGTCTAGCCAGGATCCAAGATCATATTTGGGTATTTTCTGTCTTTTCCTTGATCAAAGATACCACTTTTTTTTTCTAAAATAGTTTGACTGATTTCAGAGAGGAAGGGAAAGGGAAAGTGAGAAACATCAATGATGAGAGAGAATCATTGATCAGTTACTTCCTGCACCCCCCACACTGGGGATCAAGCAGCAACCGGGGATGTGCTCTGACTGGGAATCGAACTGTGACCTCCTAACTTAGAGGTCAACACTCAGCCACTGAGCCTTGTCAGCTGGGCTACCACTTCTTTTTAACTTCCAGATGAGAATTCCAGTTGACTTAGAGTTTTACAAGGTAGACATAACGAATAATGGACTGGTGGGTCCAGAGGCAGCTGACTACAAAGTAGGGTTTCCTACATTTCATCAGTGTTGTGCTTCCTTGGCCCCTGCAAGAACGTTGGCCAAATCGTTTCTGCACTCTTGGGAGAAAAATGCCAGTTGCCAAGTGGTAGGACATGGCGTGGCACTGGGATTCTTCTCAATATCTAGCCTTTGTGCCTAAGGAAATTCCCACACCAAAGATTTTAGCATGAACATAGGAGAATATTTCAAAATAGAAATAAATCCAATGTTTAAAGCTGTCACTTTTTCTGAAGATAAAGAGGATGCTGAGCTTACAGGGGAATAACATAATAAATTGAGAGTGGAAGAGAGTTTAGTTTAAACACACCAGCAAGAATTTCTAACCCTGGCAGTGCTGTGGACATGGGAGGGTTACTGTAGGATCCTTTCTGACGATGATGCCCATTCAAGATGATTTGGCCTTCAGCCCTGTCCATGAACATGGGATATATCCTTGCATGACTTCCTAAATTCTCCTATAATTTAAGAGTTTATTCTCTTAGCATCACAGGAAACCACAACTGGAGGAAAAATGGAGGGATCCTTTTGTGTTTTGGAGACACACTCAGGCATAGAAGAAATGAGTTCTAAAGAACAGAAGATGAGATGGGTTTGGGAGAAGACCTTTGTCCATGTTAAATAGTGGGAGGCTCATTTTAAAGACTTAGGGTAAAGCCCTGGTGGGTGGTTCAGTGATTGGAGCATTAGCCAACACACTGAAGGGTCTCCATTCGATTCCTGGCCAAGGACACATACCTCAGTTGGGGCTCCTGTGGGAGGCAACTGATCCATGTGTCTCTCTCACATTGATGTCTCTCCTCTCTCTCTCTGTCTCTCTCTCTCTCTCTCTCCCTTCCTCCCTCCCTCCCTTGCACTCTTTCTCTGAAAAGCAATGGGAAAAGTATCCTTGGGGAAGGATCAACAAACAAATAACAACAAAAAGAATTATGGTAACGAAAATATGCACAGAAAAATAAGCCTAAAGAGATATAAAAAATGTCAATACTAGCTATTTTGGTGTTTGGAATTATGGGATATTTTCTTTTCCTCCTTTTGCTTATATATCTTTTCTATAGTCTCTATGCAAAAATAGATTATTTTGAAGGTAGTATAGCTTTTTCACCAGAAGAATTTAGGATGACATTCCAAACCCCAAAGCATGCTGGGGAAAGTGGAGAATTCTTTGGTCTATTTGAACATGTCTCTGAGAGACTTGTCTAACATCAACTGTCTTCTGTCCATTGGCAAAAGCACCGTGATATATTAGGCTGAATAATAATGGTATCACCTCAAGTGACATAAACATCTTATAATTTAAGCATAATAATATTTAGCATTCAATGGTGACTATTCTATCTTGTATTGAAAATTTGAGGAGTTATTGGGTAGGTCCACAAAATAAGGTGGTTGTGCCTAATAGGGCTTAAGATAAGACTGCTGCTAACCCTTCTTTCTTATCTGGTTTCCCAAAGATGCTCTATTAGTGGTGAAATTGGTCAGGGTTTTTAACATGCTTTTTTTTTTTTAAAAAAAACAATTCTACTGTAACTTTATAGACCACATACCCTAGAAAATTCCATTTGCGAAAACAATGTTGAAGCCACTTAAAAAGAATCTGCAGCCTTTGGGGCAATGGCCACCTTCTTCAAGGTGATATGAGTCATCAAGCTAATCATAAGCAAACTCTTCTAAATACATTCCGGATTCCTTTCAGGCATCAGATATGCCTATATATTACCAAGTTGGTTTATCTTTAAAGTTCTAATTTCTGAGGGTATTAAGTACACATATTTATTTGAACAGTTTACTAGCACAGACTAAGTGATATTTTACACACATATATATTTCTCAGTGTACTGAAAGTCTATTAGTTTTTTAGAGATTATAGAGGTACACTATAGGAAAAATCTGATTATTTAAAAGAGGAGATTTCCTTAGAATTTAAGAACACTAATGATAAAGACAAAGTCAAATTTATTAATATATATAAGAAATTAATAAATACTACTCGAAGTAAGAAGGTATGTGCAAAATATTTTTTTTATTTTTTCAGATATTTAGCTAAATTCTTCTTATAACAATATCTAGAGATTTTAGTTAGAAGCAAGAATAGCTACCTGAGTAAGCTCAGGTTGGGAGATTGTTTCTATATTTGGTGATGGTTATTTATATGTTTTGCCTGATTATGTTTTCACTCAGTTCTCAGCTCTTTGAAAAAATTATGGGTTCTCATTAATAAGCAATTAAAAATATTTAGTTTTCAATAATTTTGCTATCACAAAACACGATTAAAACATGTGAGCATACATTATTTTGAACATAGAAATATAGTTACCAGAAATAATTTATGATCTCCAGCAAAACCTTAAGCAAACAAGACACGAACTGTCTGAAAAGGGTGGTGGTTTTATTGCACTTTTAATTGCCTTCATTAATTTTTAAAAATCACTATTATGCAGTTGTATTATTTATGGATTCATTAAATGTCTCATCTAAATTATAACCATTAAAAAATTTCAGAAAACTTGAAAAAGTGAAAGAATTATACATAATTCTACTATCCAAACATTGTCATTAATCATTTTAAAAAACAACACCTAGTGTGACATTTTATAAGTGAAAAAGCCCTTACCGATAACACTAAAAATTCATTAAGCATTTTATTTTATAGAAATTATGCTACTTTATTATTTCAATCTCTTAACAACCCTATGAGGTAGGTGCTCTTGGCACTATCATTTAGGAGGAAACCCAGCTTGGGAGAATTCAGGGACTAGCCCAAGGCCGTTCATTTAGCAGGAGGAGGAGATGGGGTTTGAACTCGGGCTTATCATTTATACAGCTTTTCCCTCCAATTTTACCAACTGAAAAAAAGAAGTCTTAGAGAATTTTAATTAGTTGCCCAAGGCAATAGAGCTAGTCTGATATGATTTTTTTTTTTTATAATCTCTCTGGATTACCCATATTCCAATATTTAACATTTCTTGTTAACAGTCAGCGTTGGCTTGAAACCTGTCTCATGCTCTAAGTTAAATCAGTTTTATTCCATTCTGTCCTAAGTCTGTCTACACCAGAGGCTCTCATCTTTTTCTGGAAAAATACTGGGCCCAGATTTTTGAATTCAATTGATCAGGGATGCAGCCTAGAATAAAAGCTTTCTAGGTGATTCTAATGTGTAGCTATGGTTGAAGAGCACTGGTCTATGTAAAAAAAAATATCTGGTCATTGACCATTTTATATATATTTCAAAATGCTTTAGATCAGTGGTTCTCAACCTTCTGGCCCTTTAAATACAGTTCCTCATGTTGTGACCCAACCATAAAATTATTTTCGTTGCTACTTCATAGCTGTAATGTTGCTACTGTTATGAATCGTAATGTAAATATCTGATATGCAGGATGGTCTTAGGCGACCCCTGTGAAAGGGACGTTAGACCGCCAAAGGAGGTCAGGACCCACAGGTTGAGAACCGCTGCTTTAGATAATTTTATCACCTTCTAGTATTTATGTCATGTGGTTAAAATATTTTCATGATGTGTATATCTAAAAGGAACAAAGAAACACAAATACATCATTCAATTAAATCTTTGTACAAATGACATGTAAAAAAAGGAGCAAATAAAGCATGAGGCTGAATTGGAATATTCCATTTCAAGCACTGAACATGTACCTAATTATACGAAATGTAATTTAATCCATGATATGGCCTTCTGCTCCTAGTGCTCTGTCCGTTAAGAAAGTATGGTCCCATTTAAATGTCAGTTAGGTAATCTGTGATTTGCAGCAAAGAAACTCTTCAGGTGTATGGGTTTATAGGAAACGGACCAATATGGCCAAGGTCACATTTTCTAGAACTGCCTTCGAATTACTTGAATGAACCATAGAATTTGTATTTGTACTTGTGTTTGATTGAAAATGAAGAACCGGAACTAATCCCTCAAATTAAATTTTGAATGAGAAACCTGCCCATGCACCAAACTGTGCTTACCTGAGCGAAGGGAGTCACAATCAAGTCATCTCCGTGTCTGGAAAATAAAGCAAACCCAGTGTTAGAGGTTATCGACTAACTCTTTGGCCACTTTTGATCAATGTCCAATGGTAAGGTCCACTTTCCTAAATTCCCATAGAGAATTACAGTGATTCCATCCTTACTCTTCAGCATAAGTTCTTCCCAGCCACTGGGATGAAAGCATGTCTCCTGGGACGCTAACTATTGTCCAGTTTCCTGGGTAAGAAGGTGAGCTTCTTGACCATCAGCCAAGGTCACTGTTGTTTATTAAATAAGCACACAGGATGCGCATTAGCAGAAACAGAGTTCAAGCAGCGGGGCCTGAGTTTTGCTCTTGGCCCCTCCCTGTGGATACCAGGAAAGGGTGCTGCGGAAGGAGCTAGCAACGGCAGTGGCTTTGGTGAGAGGCCCCTGGTCCATCTACCATGGGAAGGGGATGAGCCTCGCGTGTTCCACATCATGGTGTGTGAGTCTTGGCTGGGCTGGGAACTGTAGATGACACGGGACTGCATCATACCCTAAGAAAAACCCAGTGCAACTTTTCAACTGACTCACGTCCCAGCCGCTGTAATTACGGGGGAATGTTACCCCGTGTGTGCTGTTGCTGCAGCAACCTCAGCCACACTGCGCCTGGGATGCAAGAGCAAGGTGTCAGCATGACGTGTCCCAGAGGGACAGGGAAAGGCAAGGAAAGTTGTGCAACGCGGAGGAAAGTGTGAAACCAGGGCCCAGAGCCCTTTTGTGGTATTGCTTAGCATGAATAATTTGTGAGAAGGATTTCCAAAATCTCCATGGGACAGTTCTTGACCTGGCTCGCTGAAGCTCTTTAATCCAAAGTGAAGGCAGTTATTCAACACAGAGAGCCGGACATGACCCTGACTTAGAACCCTGCAACCGAACCGTTCAGTCACTCATGAATTGAGAAGGACCTAAGTGACCTAAAACAGCTCTCAGGAAGTCAGCTTCAGCGTATGGGTGACGTCAGTAAACGGCTCATTACCAATAATTGGACCAGTTGTTATGATCATCATCAAATTACACAGAGATCCTGAAATTCAGAGTGTGGGAAAATAAAAAGCAGAAAAAGGTTGGAACACAATTTAAAGGAAACCGTGTTATTTTGCACCCCCTTAGTTTCAGAATTAACATTTTTTTGAGGGGCACCTGTTCTTTGTAGAGTTTATTCAGATAGCCAAAATTAAGATAACATGAAATCTAGATATTTTCCTAAGATACACTGTTTTCTTCCATTTTATTCTTTGCAATTGCCTGACTGCAAAGTTTATTGTCTAAGAACTAAGTCATCTTGACCAAGGCACATCATCCATGGGGATTAATCTCTGGAAATAAGTTTTCTAATTTTTTACATGAATAACATTGGTTTGAATCACTCCAAGCCCAAAAGGGTGTGACTGTCTTTTAAAACACTTAATTCTGTCTTTGGTTGTATTTCATACCCCAGCACTGCAGATGTATTTAGAATACATAATATTTAAAATAATTTATCAGTCTTGCTTCTTTCTCTGTCAAAGTACAGAGACAGTTATAATTTTAATGACGAAGATATTTTACTCTTTTGAATTACCCAGAAATTACTCGATTGTCTCATTTTAGTCACAGTAAAATTATTTCTAGCATTTCAGTGACAAATATTCTCACTAAAGGGCAGGTTATATACTATAATCCCTTTCTTTTCAAAATTATGTAATGCTTACATTATCTTTGAATATGTACTGAATATATAATTTTAAAATCTTTGTCTGAGTCTCACCTTAATATTAAGATGTCTTATCAGGTCCACTGTCACAAGTACAATAATGCATGTAACATCTATATTATTTTGATATGGAGGAAAACAAATATAAGCATATTTTAATTGTATCCTATGTTAGGATACAATTAAAATTTGCTTATCATAATAAAATATCAGATTTGGCAGTTAAGATTCATAGAAGATCATTCTGTTCTTGTATATAATTTGGCTTAAAGTATGTGTGAGTTTTAATGAATTGAGTAAATACACACCCAAAAAAACTTATGATAGAAAATGACTCTGAAATGCTGCACTTAAACAATTTTCCCAACAAGGAACATTTTAAAAAAGGAAACGTAACTAACTGAAGTATTAGAAGGGATTACAATTCCACACAATAAGAATATTGCTGCTTCCTAAAATGGGAAGAGACTGTTAGGAACTCCTATAATTGGGGAGACGCTAGATTCAAATTTGCACAATGATCATTGCCTAGAGACCTGAAATTGTACTTCCTGGTGACATGACTTTGCTGGAGAAGATTAAACAACATTGTCTTTCATTTAAATGAAAACAAATAAACAAGCATAACAACAACAAACTTTTTTAAAAAGCAACTGGGGTATGCTTTAGGAAAAAATTGCTTCTTTTAAGAATTGGAGTACTTATGGGTGACAGGAAGGGAAAGAGTTAGGGTGGGGGGTGGGATTATAAATAAAGCTTTGACATTATCTGTCTGTCTCTGTGTGTGAGTATGCATGTTAATATGTGTATGTGTACATCTATGTGTGCATACATATGCATGCCAATGCATGCATGTGCATGTTAATGCATACATGTGGTGTGTATGAGTGTGTGGACATATGTGATGAGGAAATTGGTACGCTGGTAACAGTCACAGCAGAGTCAGTGCCATGCTGGTCTCTAGTCTCATGTGTGGAAGGAGGTGCTTAGTCACCTGCCCTGGTTCCCATGGGCTGAAACAGTCACCTCCTCCAGCCCGGGTTTGAGGGGCGCTGCTTCTCCCCTACGCTCAGCAAGAAGAATGCGAATTACCCAGGAGTTGTGTTTGCCAAATACATCGATTGTCTCATTTTGGTAACAGTAAGATTATTTCTAGCAGTTCAGTGGCAAATTTCTCAACTAAAGGCAGGTTATGTACTATGTCCTTTTCTTGCCGACTTCTTGCTGAGTGAGTCTGAGCCAGCACTACTGGTAGTAGGGCAATAGAAGAAGGCTTCAAGTGCGCTATTGAATTTTCTGATTTTCCAAAGTGGAATGACCCTGGAGTCAAGAAAAATCCCTCTACCTTTGGCCATCCTTCTCCTATTTGCATATCATCTACGACTCTATTTTTCTATCCTGATTCTTTCTGCAATAAGAAACCAGAAATGTTGGGAATAACGAAAGGAGGAACATCCAAAAGCAAACCCTCTTACAGAGACCTCACTGGGACCCAGAAACCTTTCCCTGCTTTCTCATCACCAAACCAGAAGGAAAAGGAGATGCAATTAATTAGAAGAAAGTTTACACGTTACTGAGCAAAGAACCCCAAGCCTGTGATACTAAGAGCATTAGTGGCACAAAGTAGCTGCTGCCTCTGAACATCACGCATCACAAACTTCAGCATGACATGTGGTCTTATGAACCAGCGCGTTGAAGAGGAACCGCGGGCTGAGGCTTACTTTCTAAGTCCAATCTTGCGAACACTTTTTGATCTTCTGTGCTTCATCCTATTGCTATAAAATTAGAAAGAAGTTCACCTCTGAGTTTGTCAATAGAATTAGGGAATTGGTAAACATACAGAAAATTGGTATTTTGAAATCCTGGTGTCTTTCTTTCCTTAGACTCAAAACTATCACCCATTTATTAATTCACCCTTGATCTACCCCTTTTAGAATTATAGGGAAAGAAGTAGGTTCTCATTTTTCATATGTACATACAAATGTTTCCAGGTGCCTAAGCTATTTGACAACACCGAAGAATTAGCCATACCTACTCACCAGGCTCCACTCCCCTGTTCACTGAAGTACAGACCTGAAATAAACAAATACCTAACATAATGTACTATGAATCTAAATCTGCTCTAAAAAGGAAAGTCTTAAAAAATTAAAAACCAAAAAATCATATAACTTTAGGAGTAGATATGACCTTAGAAGTTACTTAGTCTTCTGAAATTTAAATAATTTGCTCACTTCTTATTAACAATTTAAAAATTAAAGACTGGCCTGATATTGGCCAACAAAAATCCTAAAACAAGACCCCTGAATTTTGGCCCACGTGTGCTCATATCACATATACCGATGATAAAGCAAATGAAATCGGAGTTAATGCAACATAAGCAAAAAATTCTCTATTCTAAAGAATAATCTGTTCTTGTCATAAAATAAAAATTTAGGCTTTGTTAGAGAAACTTTATGATGTCCATAAGTGCCCTCGAGCATGTCAGTTATATGATGGCACAAAAGACAAATTGTTTTCAAAAGTATGTATAAAAATATTTTCTAATTTCAAAAAGAATCTAATGAACAAAATCAACTGATGAACAAAACAGAACCAGAGGCATGGATACATGGAACAGACTGACAAATGTCAGAGGAGAGGGGAGTGGAGGTGGGGGCTGGATAAAGGAAGGTAAAGGAATTAGCCAAACAACATATGCATAGGCCATGGACACACACAACAGTGCTGTGAGGGCCAAGGTTGGGGGGCTGGGTGGAGGTGGGCAAAGTGGGAAGGAAATGCGGGACATTTGAAATAGTGTCAACAATATAAAACTTAAATAAAAAACCATGTCTTGTACATGTGTGTAGATACACTCACTAAACGTATTTAGTTATTTTGTTTACTTAAAGCCAACACAATAGACTTCCGGAAGTGTTGATGTCACCGGTGACTGTCACAGAGCTTTGAGTGCTGCCTTCCATGGAGGGGAAGGAGGAGGGGAAAGGGCTGAGTACACAGCAAGCATTCCCAAGTGCCCTCACTCTGCGTCCTAGGACCAGGCTCTTTACCTTATTTCACAGGCCCATTCTTAGCATCAGTGGCCCTGTTCTCTTTGTCTCCAGGATGGGTTTCTGGGGAGAAGATTTATGAGTAGCTAGTATAATAATGTTTTAAAGATACTCATGTGGTAGATTAAAAGGAAGCGCATGATCAAGTAGAGAGTAGAGAGTAGTGAGTATGAGTGTAATACGTATATGCATGCCTACTATGTACCAGACACTGAGCTCTACCGATACACGGTATTTCATTCTGATGGCTCTGCATTAATTAGATGCCCCTATTCCTATGCTAAGATAAGGAACTGGGCTCTGAGAGCTAAAGTCTCCTTGGTGGTGCTCTTGGCCAGTGGTAGAGTTCATTGGTTTCCAATGCCACGCTGAGACTGGTGTTGCCCAACAGCAAGTTCGTTGGTCTGCACCAGAGAGAGAACAAACAGGGACCACGGAGTGAGGTTTTAAAAAAGCTAAATTCTTTTGGAAAACTCTTTTATCCTGAGAATATACCCTTTATTTTTTACTTATAAAGTGATTGTGTAGGTTGATGGAAATTTTCTTGTTAGAGTCCTTTACTTACAAAGTGAGCAGTTAGTAACCCCAGCTCAGTCTCCTGGATAAAGACTTACTGAGTCACGAAATCCTAAGGCATGGAAATGTGCAGTGTAGCTGGGTTTACATGCAGGCTTTACAATACTGTAGTTTCCACCACTCCATGCTGCTTTCTGCACCCTCACATGGATTCAGCTATGCTGAAGCCACAGAGTCATACATGTTCTAGACTCTGAAACAGCACTGCCCACAGAAATTTCTGCAATGATGGAAACACTCTCTGTGTTACCCAATACATTATCCACTAGCCACATGCGGCCACTTAGCACTTGGATGTGGCGGGTGCAACGGAAGAACTGTTTTTTTCTTTTATTTAATGTTAATTCATTTAAATTAAGAAGCCACTTGTGACTAATGGCTATCGTGTTGACCTGCGCAGCTCTTGAGCAATCTTTACAAAACTTCAGTTAGATCTCCTCCAAGAAAAGACAGTAATAAAAATAATAATAAAAAATAACCCCCAAAGCGTGCAGTCAATACATGAAATCAATTCCATGATTTAATGTAAGAGTTCTTTTTATCAACTGTCTTCTTTTTAGCTTCCGTAAAAATATATTCACAATTGAAAATAGCCACGATTAGATGAAAATTTTATTTTAATGTACTTAAAAAAAATCACCCAAGGGACCTTTAGGTAACATATAAATCAGAATGCTTATGTTCTGATTTTTCTGAAAACAAAACAAATCCCCACCCCCCCCAAAAAAAACCCCACCAAAAACAATTAAACAACAACAAAATAGCCAAAGAAACAAAACTGGCCATGGTGGAAATAACACATTTAACGTGAACTTCTCTAAGTCTCAAAGTGGGCATGGATATGAGACATGGAAACACGCGATCTGCAGGCAGGCGTGTTCTCTCTGGAAGTGACACAATGGTCTAGGGATCATTCATGACATTTGCTAGGAGACAGAGTCCTTCACTGAACTGCGTCAGTGACTTCCGGTCACAGTGCAGCCTCCCGCATTTGCTGAGGTGCAAGCTGTTCTTTCTCTTTCTGCTTCTAACTTGTCTGCGTTCGATGAGAGGAAAGTAGGAACTAATGCCTTACATATGTTTAGACATACCTGCAGTAGTCAGGGACAGCAAATTAGTTTTTCAATCTAGTTAAGAAAAACTCTGAAGTCTCAAAACCCTTAAGGAAAGCGGACACAACGCCTGAGAGAAGCGGCCATCAGCAGATGGGATCATGGGGATGTTTCCTCAGCACACACGACCAGGACCTCAAAGCCCCGTGTTCGCTATTCCTGACTTGGTTTTTCTTGAAGGCTCTCTTTTGCCGTATCTGTGAAGCACATCTTTATGTCTCATATTGCAGGGCTGTAGTGAGGAGGATTTAAATACTCCCCAGCATATCTTGTGTCAAGAAACACATCACATAATTGTTCTAGCAGTGTGATTAATTTTTCTTATATGGCTTCAGGAACAATACAGAAGACATTAAGAACAATGCACTAAGGATCTAACACTGACAAGCAAATATTTAAAGTGATGGATGTGTAAGTGAAAATAGAGATTTATATAGAAATCTCTATATTGACTGAGTAAGCCTCCTTCTCTATCTATAATTTTTTTAAAACAAAAGACAGAAATGCATGATCCAAACAGAACTTTTATCTTGTTTTCATGGATCTACAGTGTCTCAAACAATACACTGGCATAAATTAGGTGTTATCAATAATGGCTAAATGTGTAAGAAAATGATACTCATTAAAAATGCAGCCAATGAATACACCCCTCAGTTGGGAAAACATTTAGCAAATGGTATGACAATCTTCTGAGCAGAAGCTAATGGGAACTTCTCCTCTGCTTATATAGGATTTTTAGATGCTGAGTTTAGCCTTGTCCTGTATATGTATGTATATATATATGTATATGCATGTGTGTATATATATATATCTCCAAGAGTTGGCCACATATTTTCTTTATTACTTCTCTGACCAATCTGAGCTATTATCTTATTTTATTCTTAAAATATAAATGAAAACCAAATGTTCACAGTGCAGACTAACTAATTTGGTCAATGTATTTGGCCAACAGGTACTTCTGTTTCTCAGCAGTTTTCCTGCAATAGTGTGTAGCACTTTGCTTAAGTGGCCTCATCAAAATAATGTTCTCCTAGAAACTATCAAAGTGTTTGTTGTATGTTTTGAAAAAGGTTAAGCTCTCAGGACCTTAGATCTCTCATCTCTAAAATGACATAACGAGTGTCCCTATCCATGGGACTGTGAAAAGTGCCAAATGAGAGAGCAGATGTGAAGATACTTGGAGAAGTGAAGGATGGCATATGCATGTAATGGGCCTATGACTACTATTATAACCATCATGCATCTTACTTTCTCCTTGTGCCTCAGCTATGTAATGAGTGTCTATTTATAAACAATAAGGTGATGACATCCTGTCTATTAGGAAGTGATATTTTCCTTCTAACTTTCTCAATAAATTAAATGGTTATATTTCAATTTAAAGAGCATTTAAAGGTTTTCCAAAATATTTCATTCAAATAGATAATCACAAACCTTCACTGGTATTGTTTGAATTTGAACTTTCTAAGGGGTTCTCTTAATAGGGAAGCGTAACTAGAGCAACACATACAAAATCATCAAGAGAATTTCCTTTCATTCTCCTTCTCCACTGGCAGTGCCCCAACACACACACACACACACACACACACACACACACACCACATACACCCCATTCTGTAAGCCCTTTGCATCTGGACCAGCCTCTTCATCCCAGCACCACTCCCTGCACCTGGGCCTCCTTCATATTTAACCTTTTTTTCTGTGAATTTCAACATGATCCACTTCCCTGCAGTAACTTTGATATGTAATCACTCAACAATAGATCAATCAGTATGCAATAAAAGTAAGAATTTGACCATGTCAAATCCAGCTACAAACTATTGTGGCTTTTTAGGTCCCATACACTGTATTCAAATAGTGTTTCTCTTCTGTCACAGTTCCCTACTAACACCAACCAGTCTGTCATTCCTTAACTGAGCCATGATTTCTGGTGCCTCATGGTATGCAAACGTTGCTCCTTTAGCCTGGCTTTCCCTGGATGGCAAACTCTCCTACTCCTCTCCGCTTCCATAGTTTAGTAAATGCCTCATAGATGGTGTTATAAACGTCATAAGTGTGTTAATTATGTGTAAGTGAATGACTAAATGTCATAAATGTCTTAAATTTCAAACCCAAGAAAGTGGGATAAAAATAACATAGAAATAGAGCCACTGGAAAAAGAAAGTTATTTTGGGATGAAGAAGAGTGGACACCTTAATATAAGAAATTAATGATAAATAATGGGCAAAAATAGGTTTACAGTTGTGAGTACACAAAACAGTTTATTCTTATATTATCATTTATTAATGATTGTATTATTTTCCATAAGAACAACTGTAGACCTGTATGTACTAATTAATGAGTACAAAAAAGTGTCAATTTCCAGGATGCAATTAAGTGCTACAGATCTGAAGCTCATTTACGAATGATGAACATGGACTAATTAATGACTGTGAGACACAGTGGGATAAGAAAGTGCAGATTTATAGAAAGCGTTTAAGTGCTACAGAGGGTGAGGGGCTATACTTTGGGGAAATGCAGTATGCTAAGGGGTGATAAGAGGAGCTGGTAAAGGAGAGGCCTGTGAGTAGGAGGGAACAGAGAACACAACAATGATAAAAGCTGGGAGATGAAAACCACTATGCACTTCGTCTAATAACTGGCAACATGCCTTCCACTTTATGGAAGTGGAATGTATTCATTTCAAGTCCTGAATGAATGGATTTTCAGGGGTCAATATGAATGGGAGGTAGATTTCAGAATATTAAGGCAACACAACATGGTAAAGAAATGTAGAGGACAGATGTAGATCTTTGGGGAGATATAACTTATTGAAGAATTTTAAATGCAAAAAAAGGAAAAATGCATAGCCTTGCACATTATTAAAGTGGACAGTAAGATGCTTTCCCATGTAGTCCACAAGGACACAAATTAGGGCTCACATACTGTCTTTTCCACTAACCATTTGATCTGGGATCTGTTATTTCACAGATTATGCATCGTTTGAAATAAAGAACATTGTTTTATGATTTTATTATATTTCCTGCAATGCTTCACCCAGGGATAGCTACACAGAAAAGTTGAGTAATTCAGTATTTGAACAAAAATTGGTTGCAGTTTAGTTGCTCATTCCTAGGGAGACTAGAGCATTAATTGTATTATCACTTTACAAGTGTTAATAAAATGGCAACCCACAGCTATATGTTGTGAAAATGAGGAAAAGTACAATTTCACGTCTAAAGCCCTATTCAGACCAATAGGTGATCTGTTAGGATGCCAAGAATAACCCTAGACCCGCAGAGGCCTCATATTAATTCCTGTACGATGAATTGCCACCTGTCCCGAGTTTCTGAGATGGTATCATGAGAAAATGGCAATGTTGTTAGATAAATATCTAGATGCAGATGAGGGAAGTGGGGATGACTACATACAGAGGGAAGAATTGCCACAAATGACAGTGCAAATATTGAGTGAGAGTAAGGTTCTACTTAGAAGTCTCCACAACTTAGAAAGCTGCAGAACATGACAATAAACACAGGATTGGATTGTGCTGAGAAAATGAGCTAATAATAGTGTATGATCTGCAAACCTGCTTATCAGTCTTGATTATTTTCTAAGCTGTACCATCATTTAAATGATATTTAAGTCTGTCTAATATTTTCTGTGCTTGCCTCTAGCAATTCATAGTCCAGAAATCGTTTAATTTAAGCAACCCCCCACAAAGACCTCTCGAATGATCTGGCAAACCAGCGCTAACATCTGTATGGCACATCAATTGAGATATATTCAAAATGCTGTGCACTGTAATATCACAGGGGTTTTCAAACTGAGCTTAAAGTTTTTTGAAATTCTAGAAAATATGCATGTGACTGGGTAGCTAAAACTCAGGACCAATGTGAATATAAGCTAACTAGAGGCCCAGTGCACAGATTCGTGCACCAGTGGGGCCCCTCGGCCTGGCCTGTGCCCTCTCACAATCTGGGACCCCTTGGGGGATGTCAGACTGCCGGTTTCAGGTCAATCCCCACAGGCCAAGCTGAGGGACCCCACCAATGCACGAATCTGTGCACCATGCCAGTTTTGGCCCGATCCCCGCAGGCCAGGCTAAGGGACCCCACCGGTGCACAAATCTGTGCACCGGGCCTCTAGTCTG
This sequence comes from Myotis yumanensis, assembly GCF_028538775.1. NCBI lineage: Eukaryota > Metazoa > Chordata > Mammalia > Chiroptera > Vespertilionidae > Myotis > Myotis yumanensis. The sequence goes on from NW_027223755.1 coordinate 29,682,346, forward strand.
CATATAAGATCTTTGGTTTATCTCTTCCTACCCCTCCCCTCCCCCAGTCCCTCTGAGATTCATCAGTCTGTTCCATGTTTCCATGCCTGCACATTGAGTGTCTGCCTCCTGGTGGTCAGTGCGCATCATAGCTACTGGCCGAACAGCTGAATGTTCACTTAGACTTTTATATATATCGATTTTTAAGTGTAAATGTTTCCATTAAAAATTTAACTCTCACTTTCCCAGACAATGTATCTGTGGGAAAAGAAATGTTTCTTTTCAAGAGTGACAGTGTCCTCAAGTTAAATCTACCATTTATCTTCAGATTGCATGATTTCCCTCATCATTCTTTCTAAATTCTAGAATGATACGGCAAATGAATATCATTGTTTTTTTTTTAATATATTTTATTGATTTTTTACAGAGAGGAAGGGAGAGAGATAGAGAGTTAGAAACATCGATGAGAGAGAAACATCGATCAGCTGCCTCCTGCACATCTCCCACCGGGGATGTGCCCGCAACCCAGGTACATGCCCTTGACCGGAATCGAACCTGGGACCTTTCAGTCCGCAGGCTGACACTCTATCCACTGAGCCAAACCGGTTTCGGCATATCATTGGTTTTATGACATCATCAACTCTAGAGATAAACTAAATTGATTTTCTATAAAAGCTCCCTCTTCTCTTTGCCCACTCTTGTACTTACATATCACTGGCGATGGAGGAGTTCCGGGACATAGACTTTGGAGAGAGGTCATAATCGCTGTCGGATCGATACAGGAACGACTCGCGACGTTGACTGTGGACAAAGTTTGCTTGGAGAATTAGCCCAGATCCTGGGCTGGTCATGGGATCCAAGGGACTCCGTCCCGCAGATGTGCCATTGTCCACATCGAAACTATAAAGGAAGGAGAAGAAATGGCATTGAAGTGAATACTTGCATGTTGACATTTTAGTAAAGGGAGATTTCAGTTTAGGAATTGACAGTAGGAAAATTTATAGCTGATTCCTGGTGTTAAAAAACAATAATACTACAATACACAAAAGTAAAGGAACACATTGACCTCATACTCTTGTCTTCCTAAGCTTTGGGATACTTGATACTTTTGTTAACCAACTCGATACAAGACATAGGTCTCTCTACCAAGGGTGGGGAACATCTGGCCGGTGGGCTATATAAGGCCCGTGAAATCATTTGCTCTGGCCCTGCCAAGATATTAGTGGTGAGTTAATTAAATATTTGACCAAATACAGCAGGCTAATTTTTAAGCTGATAATTTTGTAGGCCCTCGAATGTTACAAATATTCAAATGGCCCTTGGCAAATAAAGATTCCTCAACTCAACTTTAGTTAAAAGGAATCATTCTGAAAAGAATAATTCTGCTAAGTACAGAATTCCTTTCAGGAAAAGAACAAATACATAGTCATCGACTAAATATTTGGGTTCAATTCAACAAGTACTTCTTATATACCCAATATCATTGCTTCCCTAAACCTGGGCTGGCTTTTCTCCCTTTCTGCCTATACTTATCCAATCATCAATTTCTATTGTAGCCACTTCCCTCCATTCACTGCCAATACATTGAGTCCAGGGTTCCATCAACTCTCACCTACATTATTATAACAGCCTTTAAATTAGTCTCTTGCATCCATTTTCTACCCTGGACCAAGAGTGATTCTTCTTAAATGATAAATCTATGTCATTTATCAATTTAAAACCTTTCAGTAGCTCATTATTGTCCTCAGGATAAAGCCCAAATTTCTTGGCTAGAGAGAAAGAGTCCTATTAATCCATCTTCAATTATAGTTGACCATTTCCCCAGCCTCAACATTGAAACTCCGCTCATATTGAACCACCATGTCAGGAAATCACTGCCAAAGCTTCAGTGACCTAATTGTATCCATCCTTGAGGATTTAGTCTTTGCTTGAAAGGCATGAGATGCCCTTCTCTGTGCTCCCAGGGCACTTTCCCACTCCTTATCTGTAGCATTAACCAGGAATAGAAGGTCTTACTACTTGGTCTCCATTCCTAGACTGTGAGCTCTCTGAAAATGGAGGCTCTGAGTGCTCTTAGCACTTCAGAAACCATTACTAAGAGGTTTGAATGAATGCCTGAATGAATGAAAGGCACTGTGCTTGGCAATACAGATTTTAGAGTTGAGGGAAAAAACAACCACACATGCACAGTTTTTAACATCTAGATAAACTTTCCACAAAGCTTTCTAGTCAAACATCAACCAGTATTAAAATAAAGACACCTCGCATGTGTTCTTTCAAGAGGAGGGTGATAGCTCAGGTATGTGGTTAAAGATTGTTGAGTGGATAAATAAATAAATGAATTCAAGTTTAGTTGTTACTAACGTTTTTCTCAGTAGAACCTTTACCCAGACTATTAACCAGCTAATTTCAAAACATTATTTTATTTTATCCATTGGAATTATTAATAAAGAGTGTTGTAACACAAATATTAGAAGCCAAAGTGGAAGAAAAAGCTAGGGGTTGAATGTTACATGGATCACCTATGAATCTATGATTAAATAAATATTGACTCTAAATCAATCCACCTATTTAAAAAAAAAATAGGAAAAACTCATAATGTAGCTTTACCAGTCACAGACATGTCTTCCAATTTAACATTTTCTTAGAATTGTGTCACTTTATAAATGCATTGCTTTGGTCCTTGAAGGACAATGAGAGATTAATAGACTCATTTTATAGAAAAGAATACTAGCTTCTAGGAAAGTTAGTTAACTGACCAAAGTTACTGAACTAACTGGATTCAATCATCTATTGTTTCAGAAGTTCTTCCAGTTCTAATGTATATTATGTAAACCACAAATGTGTGCTAGTAACTGTGACACCCAAACTGGGAACATTTGTTTCACCTAGAAAGGTGCCACTTCATGTATGTGGGAATTTTGGCAATCCTGAGGAAGGCCACAGGGGGAAGGGACCTCTAATCATTAAAGAGACGGATTGGGGGTCTCTGAAAAGCTCTTCATGGATATGCTTAATTAAATAAGCATTTACTAAGCACCTAATATGAGCACACCAAGATACAAAAACTGAAGAAGATAAGATTGATCCAGGCTGGGATATCTGAAAAGTCTTATAAAAGAAAAGTATTTTATTTAAAGAGGGCTTTTGAAGGCATTGAGTACACATCTGAAAGACATGCAAGACCTCTGAATAGAAGGAGGGTAGGAGGAGATTTCTGTTTTAAGATGGTAGTCATGGAAGCTCTTCAGTGTGAGGATGACTTAATCACGTGACCACAAAAAGGAGTTATTTTTATTTCTCTTGAAAATGAAGATATTCTTAGTGTTTTATTTATTGTAAATTTTATTACATTTATTGAGGTGACATCTATATATATAAAAGCCTAAGCGACCATTACGACTGGACAACCGGATGACTGGCTGGTAGCTATGATGTGCCCTGACCACCAGGGGGCAGATGCTCAACACAGGAGCTGCCCCCTGGTGGTTAGTGTGCTCCCACAGCCAACCTCCTGCAGCCAACCAGCCAATTCCTGTAGTCCCTACCCCTGGCCAGCCCTGATCGGCCCCAACTGCAGGCCGAGGGACCCCATCGGTGCACGAATTTGTGCACCGGGCCTCTAGTTGGTTAATAAAATTATATAGGCTTCAAGTGAACTATTATATAATACCTTATCTATATATTGCATTGTCTATAGCCATACCATCCTGAACACGCACAATCTTGTCCGTTTTTCCATTTAAAAAAAAAAAAAGTGAGTACCCCCTCCTGGCTATGCATTATCAAAAATCTAGGAAATAAAGGAGTGCATTTTTAGTTTAATTTTCTTTGTTCAATTGAGTAAATATCAATGTAACCCCCAAATCAACAATTTGTGTTTTTTATTATTATATTTTTCTAATGACATTAAACAAGTCTTAACTAACAGAGACTCTCCACTATAAGGTTTAGAAAAATACTGACAAATATCTTAAAACAATTGACATTACCTATTAAGAGAAAAAATATTAATAGATCACAAAATGCTTAATATGGGATATTTTAGGGGCTTTGCTACTTTTCTTTGCAGGCTGTAATATAACATGTTGTCCACTAGATGGAGATCATTTTCTTAAATAAGGAAAATCTATTGTAAATTAACTTTAAGGCCTAAACTTGTTCTTACAGACTCATGACAGACAGAGGGACCTAGAGTTACACTCTGTGAAATAAGTCTGAAAGAGGAAGAAAAGTAACATATGATTTCACTTATATGTGGAAACTAAAGAACAAAATAAACGAACAAACAAAATAGAAACAGACTCATAGACACAGAGAACAGTCTGATGTTGCCAGAGGGAAGAGGGGTTGGGTTGCTGGGTAAAAATGGTGAAGGGATTAAGAAGTAAAAATTGGTAGTTACAAAATAGTTACAGGAATGAAAGTTATAGTGTAGAGAATATAATCAATAATATTGTAATAACTATGTATGGTGCCAGGTGGGAACTGCAAATATCAGAGGGACCACTTTGTAAAGTATATGATTGTCTAACCACTATGCTATACATCTGAAACCAATACAAAATAATATTGAATATAAACTATAATTGAAAAATAAAATATAAAAAAGACTCGTGAAAACATCTTAAATGTTATGCAAAAAATAAAATCTCACAATTTATAGGAAGTAATGACCAAATATTGATAAAATTACGTCAATCTAAAAATACTAGTGTTAGCTTTACCAACAGATTGAGAATACAGATCTAAAGATGGTCACTGATGTTTTATTAGACTTTTATTCAAAAAACAACAACAAAACCTTGAGAAGCCTTAATTGAATTTCCATAAATAAAAATGGAAAACCTATTGTGTTGGGGTAAGGTAACAACAGTATCACTAATGGTCTGGGGAATGACTCTAAATTTTGGTAACAACTTTATTCAGAATACAGTTTTTGGAGGGAGGTGCATCCAGGCTCTGAGGTTATTTGCAAGGTTGATTTCCATTACATTAAATGTTCCAATAATAAAAATTCATTACCAAGAAAGAGTAATTCAGTAATATCACAGAATCCCTAGACAGAAGCATTAGCAAATGCCAGTATTGGTGGATGATTTTACAGAAAAACAGACTTTGCATTATGAAAGATTCAGTGAGCAAACTTTTATAGTTTCTCCTACAACCTTAGATTAGAATTTGAATAAATACAGAGATTTGAACATAGTACTTCTCTATAAGACAATATAACATAAAGCCATAGAGAAGAAAAAGAACAAAACATGTCACATCTGTATTAAATATTATCTATAATAATAAAATGGTAATATGCTAATTAGACCAGATGTCCTTCTGGACATCCTTCCAGATGACCTTCCAGACCAGTGGTTCTCAACCTTCTGGCCCTTTAAATACAGTTCCTCATGTTGTGACCCAACCATAAAATTATTTTCGTTGCTACTTCATAACTGTAATGTTGCTACTGTTATGAATTGTAATGTAAATATCTGATATGTAGGATGGTCTTAGGTGGCCCCTGTGAAAGGGTCGTTCGACCTCCAAAGGGGTTGCGACCCACAGGTTGAGAACCACTGTTCCAGACGATGCCAGGGCTGTGAGGGAAGCCCGGGTCCTGAGTGCCTGCCAGTGGCCAGAGGGAAGCCGGTGCCAGCAGCTGGGGGAGGAAGGCCTACTCTTGCACGAATTTCATGCACCAGGCCTCTAGTATAAATAATAACTTACTAAATTGTGTTATATAGGCAATCAGAGAATTTGATTTAGACAATGAATATAAAGGAAGTTTAAGAAGCTGAAGGATATGTTTCCTTGAAGGGCAGATAAAAAATGTCCAGACAGGGTAGAGTTAGGGTGGGAACCATAGACGGAATGTTTGTGTCTCTCAAAATTTATATGCTGAAATTTAATTCCCAATGTGGTCTTATTTGGAGATGGGGCCTTTGGGAAGTGATGAGGTCAGGAGGGTGGAGCCCTCATGAATGGAAGTAGTGCCTTATAAAAGAGGCCCAGAGAACTCCCTTGGCCCTTCCAACATGTAAGAAGTGGGCCCTTACCAGACACTGAATCTTCTGGTGCCCTGATCTTGGGCGTCCCTGCCTCCAGAACTGTGAGAAATAAATCTCTGCTGTTTATGAACCACCCCATCAATGGCAATTTGTTACAGCAGCCTGAAAAAACTGAGAGGATGGGGGCGGAGGGTGTGTAGTACAAGTGAAGCAGCAGAAGCAAACCCAAGAAGGAATAAGTAAGGCATGTGTATAAAACAGGACATTTAGTCTGGCTCAATTTGAGGGTCCATATTATTAAAGAATAGCAGGGACCAATAAAAATGGTAATTTCATATGGTTCAACCTAATAGGTAGGGGTAAGTATGTTTATGGAAAGTTTGGTGAGGAGTGTCAGAGAAAGAATCTTACTATACAGAAATACGTGGAGAGGCACATACCAACTTTTAACATTGACCTCAGGGGCGTGAGGTGGGGAAGACTATTTGCTATACTTACACATTTTTTATTGACTAAAATAAGCACAGTGATTTTGAAATGAAAAAGAAATCAACAAGTATAAAAATAAATGAATAAACAAAAGCACTATCCCCTCCCCACCGAAAGGCTTATTAATTAACTCCTTCAAATATTAGAACTAAGGAGCTCCCCTTGGGAATGGTTAGGTCTGGGGCAAATCAAGGCAATCCTTCTTCATTCAATGAGTAGTAATATCCGAGTATAATAATGATGGTGATAATAATAATTAGAATGATGAGAATGGTAATAAAACTCTTGGAGCACTTTCAGTGTGCCAGGCATTGTGCTCTATGCTTCATATGCATTATCATTGACTCTTCACAATAACCCTTTGAAGTAGGCACTAGGCTTTCCATTTGACCCACAAGGAAGTTGAGGCATAGAGAAGCGGCTCTATGTTAAATGATGTGTTCAAGGTTATATAGTTTGTAAGTGGGTTTCCAACTCAACCTGTGTGACTGTAGAGCCTGGGAGAATGGCCCTGTGTTTATGTCTATCGCACAGCCTCCTGTTAACCATTAACATCTCTTAGCTTCCTCACCTGGATACAGCTTCAAATGCTAACTCTTTGAAAGTAACATTCTGATCAACTTATAAGACCAAGGCTAATTCTGGGATGAGGTTTTAATGCAACCCCTGTTGGGAGGTGGGGAAGGACCAAAAATGTTTCTGTTAGGATGGGGTTTAGACAATGTAGGTTAAATGTCACCCCTTGGTTCTGCCACTTTCTAGTTGTGTGCTATGGGGCACGTTTACTGTACCTTTCTAAGCCTCCATTTCCTGATATCTAACTCTAGGGCCACTATATGGATTAGAAGAGAAAAAAATGTTAGCATGCTCCCTGGCAGCTAGTATATCCCCAATATCTAGCAGCTATTGTTATTTTTATTGTTATTGCTCTCTATCTCTGAGGGGGACTTGCCATCTAGGTCATCCTCTCTACCTGAGTACATCGCTTTGCGAACAACCCAAAGGGAGAGATGAGAGAGAAAAGGAACTGATCATTGGTCAGTCAAGTCACCCGAATCACCCTGACCATCAATGAGGTGACAGATGCTGGAGTCAGATTGTTCAAAAAACTTTAGTTGCCTTTACATCTCCACCCCGCTCCACAGTTCCAGTGAGATAACATTGGGCAGAGGGTGGAGACTATTGATTTTTCTCTAGATATTCCTCATTGAGGAGAAAGAACAATTTCCTGCTGGGAACCGTGGAAGACATGGAGGTACCAGCAGCCTGGGTGGGACTCCACTGAATATAATGAGCAGAAATAGCCTCTCAGACCTTAGGTCTCCAGCAACTGGGTGTACCCTGGGGACTTCAGGTCGCAGTTACTCTGCTATTTATTTTCCTGTGCCCGAATCTCCCCTGTATAATGAAACCCCTGCAGTTGGTTATGTAACAGCATCCATGCTGATGCTTGCCTCTCAGGGGGTGGGAGGTGGTTCATCCTTGAGCTTAAGTGTAACCAAAGTTGGATAATTACTAAAACATATGATTTCTCTTTATAATAGTTTATTTATTGTTATCAATGCCACAGAACTATGAAACCTGTTCCTAACTAATGCCAGTGATATTTCTCATTCAATATTTCCCTGAGGATCAAATAGATTCTCTGGAATTAACAAAAACTGCTTCTCAAAATTCTTTACTTTAATATTTACTTTGATCAGATTAACCACAGAGCTGAGACTCTAGGAAATAGTATTTTACAGTGATAGGCACAAATGGCAATCTTCCTTAATCAATAAAAACCTGCATCTCACATTTAAATGGGATGCCCTGAGAGGACATGATATTTAGCCACGTCAGTGAATCATACAGGTAAGCGAAGTATGCATGTTAGCTTGCAGAATATATATATATATTTGCACAGAGGACTAACATTTAAGCACAGGAACATTTTACCCTTTATTTTCACAGATGGATTTTATAAATAAAAGCCTGGAACAAAGGTGCAAGGTGCATGCTTATTTATCAGTAGAAATATTAGATGATTTCTGGAAACATTTGTTTCTGACTCATCAATGACGCTCCCAAGTAACATAGGGCAATAAAGAGACTCAAGATGAAAATCATAGCACGAGTTTGATATTTGGACTAGAAACTAGAAAGGACAAGCTGGACTTGCTTAGTGGGTTTTTGCCAAATGAGATGGGATAAGGCCATTTTTTCTAAAAAAATGCTTATGAGATCTAAAACTTTGAAAGCCCAAACCTAGAATTGTTTTATTTGAGGTTTATAGGTTATTTTGAAATGATTTTCTTAAATGAAACTTTCCTTAACAGAAACTCTGCTTAAAAAAGGATCTCAAATGGGTCCTAATGTGTGCCTGCGGTACAGCTGGGAGGTAGAGGCAAAGCCTGCAGCCAGCAGACTAAGGTCCACATTTGCAGCAATTCTCTAGAAATGATCCACAGCTCGAGTCGTAAATATACATTTAACTTGGATATGTGCTCACAGTGGAAAGTGTCTGTTTTTGTAGTTGTTGATAGGCCCTCCATTTATCTGAAAATTTCATTCAGGCTTCTCTGTGATTAGAATAAAGCAAGCAAGCATGCATTCCTTTCCCCTGAATCCTGTTTTCATTTGTGGATCTCACAGGAAGAGTGCGCATGGGAAGAGCAGTGCGCATGTGAGTTCCTGCTTACCGCCTCCTAATGGTTTCCCATTTTATTCAAAGTAAATACAGTTGGAGCCAGAGCAGGCCATCCCCAAATATCCCACCAGAGCATATTGGTTACTTTGAAATAAAGTTGCTTGACTAGCAGCTGATGCAAGAAGGGCACCTTCACCCTCCCTTGTCTCCTCAAATACAGGAAGTAAATCTTCCCCATGGAAGGTGCCCTCCTAGCTTGAGGGGGACTAAGAGAGACGCCCTTATTGCCAAAGTTAAGCAATCCAGGGCAGAAAAGCTGACATAAACAAAAGTGGGTTATTTCTTGACTAAATTTACTATCGAAACCCGAACTTTGTTTAGATTTCTCACTAAGGAACACCCAAACCTAAGTGTCTTTGTCCTTTGTCATCTTAGCAGATATATTGTTTGTCTGAAAAGTATAAAAAGCTGTCGGTTCGCCCTGACTGGTTTGGGTCAGTGGATAGAGCGTCAGCCTGTGGACCAAAGGGTCCCGGGTTCGATTCTGATCAAGGGTATGTACTTTGGTTGAGGGTACATCCCCAGTAGGGGGTGTGCAGGAGGCAGCTGATCGATGTTTCTCTCTCATTGATGTTTCTAACTCTCTATCCCTCTCTGTTTCTCTCTGTAAAAAATCAATAATAAAAAAAAAGCTGCCGGTTCATCCTTTCTTGGAGCATCATTTATAATCTCAAATGCGCACATATTGATTGGGTTTTCTTCTGTTGACCTGGTGTTAGGTCAATTTTATTATTTGTCCTGCTATAGGAATTGAAGAAGAGTAGAGGGGGAAATTTCTCTTTCTCTAACAATACAATGTCTTCACAGTGGTTCAGGTCTGTCCTGAGTAATGCGAGCCCCTGAGACCTTTCCAATCTCATCCTATACCTATACCCTCTTGCTCACTGTGGCTTAGCCTCTTACCCCCGTGTCTGTCCTTTGAACACGTGTGTATGCATCCTCCCCAGGGCCTTTTCACTTACAGTCCACTTTGCCTGGAATATTCTTTACCCAGATATTAGTTCAATGTCACCTTCATGGTGAGACAGTCCCAGGCTACCCTATTTAAAACTGTCACCCTAATCTCCTGGCACTTTCTAGCCTCCTGGTGAGAGAAACTGTTGTGCCCTGTTGGTGGGAATGCAAATTGGTGCAGCCACTATGGAAAACAGTGTGGAGCTTTCTCAAGAAATTAGAAATAGGACTACTATATAAGTCAGCAATCTCAGTTCTGGGTATACTTTCAAAGGAAATAAGATCTCTATCTGTACCCTTCCTACATGTTCATTGCAATATTATCTACAAATAGGCAAGACATGGAAACAACCTAAGTGTTAATGAACCAATGGACAGATAAAGTGATTCACACACACAATGTAATATTATTCAGCTATAAAAGAAAGGAAATCCTGCCATTTGCAACAATATAGATGAAACTTGAGGGCATTATGCTAAGTGGCATACGTCAGAAAAACTAAGACAAATACTACATGATCTCACTTACATGTGGAAAAAAACAAACTTGTAGATACAGAGAACAGGTTGATAGTTGACAAGGTTTGGAGGTGGGGTGTGGGCGAAATAGGTGAAGGTGGTTATAACTTCCAGTTATAAGATGAGTAAGTTCATGGATATAATGTATAGCGTGATGACTATCTATAATAATAAAAGCATAATATACTAATTAGACCGGACAGCTGAACGACCTTTCGGACGTCCTTCTGGACGACCTTCCGGATGAAGCCAGGGCTGCCGTTGCAGCTGCGAGGGCCAAGGGCAGCTGCCGCGGCTGCGAGGGTCGAGCCCTTTACATGAATTTCATGCATCGGGCCTCTAGTAGTTAATAATACTGTATTGTCTATTTTAAATTGCTAAGAAAACAAATTTCAAAAATTCTCACCACAAAAAAAGAGTTGTCACTATATGAGTTGTTGGATCAGTTAACTAACCTTATTGTGATGATCATTTTGCAATATATACATGTATAAAATCACTACGTTGTGTGCATAAAATTTACAAAGTGTTTTATGTCAATTATATGTCCATAAAACTGGAAAAAATAAAGTTGCCATTAAAAGATATAATTGTGCCCTGGCTGGTGTGGCTCAATGTTTGGAGCCTCTGCCTGGACACCAAAGGGCTGTATCTGGGTTGTGAGTTTGCTCTCTGCCTCCAGACAAGATGTGTGCAAAAGGCAACAAGTCAATGTGTGTGTCTTTCTCACATCAGTGTTTCTCTCTCTCTCCCATCCCTTCCTCCCTTCCACTCCCTGGAAAGCAATGAAAAAAAATAATTTCCTTGGGTGAGGATGAACAAAAAAGTAAAATAAAATAATTGCCTTTTCTAGTCTCCTTTCCTCTTTATTTTTCTTCCCAGCATTTATCAGCCTCTGCTAAACTTTTAAAATTTCATTTATCTTACCCTTCTCATTGAATTGTAAGCTCTACAAATGCAGAGATTTTGATGTGCTTTGTTCATTAATGTATCCCAGCACCTAGAATAGTGTCTGGCACATGATAGCTGCTCAGTAAGTATTTGTATTATGAATGCATTAATATCATTGGATTCAGCACTACTTACTATATCCTGGTTATTATTTACTATGGAAGCCTGTATGGCTCTACTTCAAATGAATGTTATTATTACTATTTTTTTTTTTTTTTTTTTTTGGCTAGGAATCACTTTTTTAAAAAGAATCTTATCACCAATGAGGTTCATTAGTTTGTTTGAATGAATCATCTGGAAAGGCACTAAGAAGGCTGATGTGTTAAAAGGCATTTTAATAGGGGTTAGTCTGAATATACTCCTGTCTGACCACCAACCAGCCATGGAATCAAGGGTGGGTTCCAGATTTTATGGCACATGAAGGGCATGCAATTTGGAGAGTCCGCTTTTAAAAATGCAAAAAAAAATTTCTTACTTTTGCAAATTTTACAAAACTTATAACTATGTGAAGTGGCTACTACTCCTCCCTTCCCAAGCTTGGAAATGACCTAGGCCACTTAGGGGCCTGAGCTTGATCTTTATTAATTTTACAGTAAACCTGCATTTCAGACAATGCAAGCCAGGAAAAACAATGAAATGGCTGAAAGTGGAAAGGAGTACCATATTTTTTCCTAAAAGGCAAATTAGTATTAATAGAAGTTAATTTTTTTTATTTTATTCCTTCTCTCTCTCCCTCTCTCTCTCTCTCTCTCTCTCTCTCTCTCTCTCATTTCCAAAACTTACTCATATTTTTCAGAATTTTTCTTTATATTTGTACATGTTTATTCTTCCAGATCAATGATTATTAACTTGTTCTGGAGGAGTGGGAAGTGATTCCAGCAGGTTGGATATTAGAGTCATCTTGAAGGTCTGAAGAGGGATGTGCTTCAAACCACACCTGTCTCCACAAAGATTTTGATTTTCTTTTCGAGGGGGGTGAATTTTTAAAATGTGGTTCTCAGTGTCACCCTATCTATTCATGTATTTAGACTTATTAAGAATTAATTTCCAAATGACTTAATTGAATGAATAAGAATTATTAAATCATGAATTCCCTTATGAAAATACTTACCATTTAAAATAATATATAAAATAGATTAAATAAATCTAGGCAAGATAACTAAAAACAAAAACTGTAATAGTTCTATAATAGCCTTGAAAAATATAACAAATCTTATTCTTTCTACCCATGAATATGAAAACTCATACACATGTTTTTCTCTGGGTCTGGACTCTCCCTCAAACAGGTCAGGAAACAATTCAGACTCCCTACTATTAAATCTATTTTGGAAAAGTGATATTACTCAGTTTCTAACCTCAAAGATCCAAGCAGATGGGTTTTCTACTTCAGTGTGGGTAAAAGGGAACAGAGAAGGGCTTCAGAGAGCTGTGTGGCCTGACTTAGATGCCATTTCTTTAGACCTACCAAGGTTACAACAATCTATATATATAAAAGGCTAATATGCAAAATGTCCCCTTGGGAGTTCGATAACTCACTATGCTGTACACTGACCACGAGAGGGCAGCATGGAATGAAGGAAGGCCCCTGCCGGCAGCCTGAAGGCCCTGATCAGCCCTGATCACTGGCCAGGCCTAGGGATCCTACCCATGCATGAATTTTGTGCCCTGGGCCTCTAGTTATAACAATTTTATCCTAGTCCAGACTGCATGGCTCAGTGGTTGAACATCAACCTATGAACCAGGTGGTCATGGTTTGATTCTGGATCAGGGTATATGCCTGGATTGTGGGCTTGATCCCCAGTGTGGCAAGTGCAGGAGGCAGCAGATCAATGATTCTCTCTCATCATTGATGTTTCTATCTCTCTCTCTTTCTCCCTTCCTCTCTGAAATCAATAAAAAAATATTTTTTAAAAAAGGAATATTATCCTATGACTTCCATAAACAATCATTTTCTTCTGGAATCTTTAAAAATATATCATGGAGAATAAAAACAAGGATATGAACCCTCACACTAAACAGTATACATCTTGTTCTGTTATGGGCACATTAAGATAAGCTCTCCTTGTGATTTCTTATATTGGGTGAAATATACATGCTTGCAAATTATCCTTCAGAGGTTTTAGGACATTGGGGAGAGATGCCAAAGAGGCTGCGAGGTCTACGTCAACGATGATTTTGAAGAGTAAAGCTATTTTTCACATTTCCTTGAAATGGTTTTGTATACAATCCTGACTAAAGACAAATGATCTTGGAAAAGCATAGAACTCACTAATCAGGACCATAAAGATGGCAAGTTCTGCTTGCTGACTGCCAAATTAGATTCCCCACTTGCTCCTGGACATGTAAGAAGTCCTCTTTTCTATGCTTCCCTTGCAATTAGACTTGACCATGTAACTGGATGTGAGCGGAAATATGGCAGCTCACTTTCAGGATTGGCTCATAACTCCTCCCACATGCTCCTTCCAGTCCTCTCTCCTTTGGTCGGCTGATGCCACAAGATGAGATGACCAGGTCCCTTAATGAGAGTAAGGAGAAGCACTTCCCTGTCTTCCTAAATACTACCCTACACAATTACTTGGTGAAAAATGGACGTATTTTTTTTAAGACACTTAATTTTGGAGGTTTATTTATCAGTACAATACTAGTAATACTTAATGCACTACATTACACCAAACTAAATTGGCAGGACTGAAAGTATATTCAACTGTCAAACGTTTCACATTCATTCTACCTCTGGACTGAAAAAAAAGTGCCCCACAGAGGCCCAAATGAAACCCACTGTTTCTTTAATTTTACCATTTTCACACTTGGTTTAGCTTCTACCATCCCACACCATTTTCCTTGGTTACATATATTTTCATTAAAACATTTCTTACCATCCAAGTGCTTAATCAGCGTTAGAGAATACACTGATAACCACTGCACACAGTTGTGGTTGTTCTGTGAAGGGTGAAAGCCAGTCCAGTTCTGTTCTGCCTAATGGCAGTCGGCAAGGCTGGGAACACTTTTCTGGAGGATCAGCTCAAGCTTGACCTCTTCTCTAATCAACTCAAGTTGCAAAGTGATGTCACTGCTGACCTCCTTTGCTCAAACTTTAGCCATTAAAATTCCTTTTATTTTTATGCGATGATGTATCTCGAATATTTGGATATATTCATCCATTTGGGCCAACTCATCTATTTTCCGGAGGATCAGCTCAACCACGAAGCTAAGGCATGAATTTGTCTCCGGGATCATAGAGGAGACGCAGGACGAGGCGTCACCTTCCCTCAGGAGGTGGACCCATGCTCCACTTGAGACAATAAGGTCTCAGAAGTATCAGATCGAACGAGGCTTGCCTTAGTTAGAATGAGATTCTGGACCACATGAATGTGTACATTTCTAGGAGCATGGACCACAGTTTGTGGAAAAATCTAGAAACATTTCATAGCTTACTAGAACCACTCACCACTCTTCACTTATTTTTTATTTAGCTTATTTGCAATGGAAACAGGGCTGAGTTGGTTCTTGTGACTGAGGATGCCGAAGGTTGAATCAGATGCTAAAGGCCCTTCCTGTTCTGAACTAATGCCCTCTAGTGCCAGGTGTGCTTCCGTAGAGGAAGGAGAGGGAGTTACCTGGGGCATTATCTGTGGCTATAGCTTCCGAAACAGTGGAGGGTGTGCAGTTTGTGCTCCCCTTGGACTGGTCTGAGAAACATGATGTTGTCACCGTAGAAATAAAACTCCAATGATTATAGGCGGAAATGACGGAGCAGGTCACAGAAAAAGTATACCCATTCCACAAATATTCCTCAACCAGTGCTGTTGCCAGATACCACTGGGAGGGATACAGTTCACGGAGAAGACACAGGGCTATAGTAATTGCATCCAGCTTCTGCTTCTAAGTTAAAATAGGATTCCACCCTCCCGCCCCCCGGGCCAACCAAATTCATGGTGAGACTGTTTATAAATCCGATTGACTTGCCAAATCCAAAGCTAAAAGAAATGCGTGATAGTTTTCTAAATACATTTGACCTTTTCTCTAATCATTTTAAGTTGGGAAGCGATGTCCTTGCTGACCTCCTTTGCTTAGACTTTGACTGTGTTTTCAAACTTCAGCCATTAAAATTCCTTTCATTTTATGCAATGATGTATCTCAAGTGTTTGGATATAATCATCCACTTGTGCCCACTTACCTATTTTCTAGATAAATTCTGATAATTCAACTATGTGTATTTGTCATTTTCTTTTTTTTTTGTAGAAGTTATTCTGTAAAATCTTGGCTCCCATTTTTGGATTATTTCCCACTTATACTCCTCTTTAAAAACGACTTATGCTTTTTTAATGAGGAGTCCAAAGTACAGTGTAAACAAGGCCATCCATTATGGGACCGCCTTTCAACCAAGCAAAGACTTCTTCGCTCACTGGCTATAGATGGTCATACCAGAATCCTTAGATACAATATTTCCTAATAGACACAGTAATTGTTTTGACTTCTGGCCTGTAAAATATTTAGTACTGCATTGTACCACCATGGTATGTAAATAGAGCCTTAATCTCCAGCCTGCCTATATACAATGAGTAGATAATTTAACTTGAAATGTACTTACTTTTACAGAACATGCACCTTATGAAACAAACTCTATTCTTTTATCATATTTTACTACAAAAGACTAAAAAAGGAATAGATGTCAGTTTTTAAAACTTAGTTTGGAAGGAGAAAACCCTAACATGACTACATACTTTGTTGACCTTTAAAATCTAATTCTGACCAAATTCTGAAAAGGTCTAGAGATAGCTATACTTCATGAAATCCAAATCAGAGTTTATATAAGCATTCAATCCGTGTGGGATCCTTTTTTGCTTTTTCCCCTATCTTTAGAACTTGAAAAAAATCTTAAAACGTGATTTTACCCTTTTCTTTCTTTTCCTGTAAAACTTAGAACTAGAAATTAAATGTGACAAATAGAAAAAAAAATTCAAACCACGTCTATGCTTATTCTGCTCTTGGCTTCTTTGTGCACAGCTGTCCTTTAAACTTGCAATGTAATTATGAGCTTGAATTCCACGTTTGCCACTAATCCCACTCACGTACGTGCCCGCCCCCCCCCGCCCCCCGTCCCCCCCCTCTCCCCGCCACATGGAAATAATCTCCCAGGGCGCCTTGGGTTCTTTAGCAATTGGCCATGTCCATGAGCCACATCTGGGACTCTAATGATGAGCTGGACTATGGTGATCTGTCCTCTGGAAACAAAAACGAATCCTCCCTAAAGCCTTTCCCTCCCTCCCTCTCACAAAGCCATTCATAGCTATTGTTCAGTGGAAGGCACACAGTGAGCCTGAGTTAATAGGCAGTGGGGGAGGGGGTGAGAAGGATTCTTAGCCTCAGTGGCTAGAGGAAACTGAAGCTGAGGAAGGAGGGCAATGGTTTGCTCAGAGTCTCTCATTGATGTAAGTGGCCAGATTATGACTCAGCCCAATATTTCCTGATCTTTGAACTAAAGATGCAAATAGAAGATTGAACAATTGGATTAGTTTTAATTTAATGAAGCTTGAATCAAAGACACATTTTTGTTACATTATCTCCTATCAGCTGCCTTCATGTTCAAAACCTTTGCGTAGAACATGACATTTTGCTGAAATAAATGGATGTATTTACTTGTCTCTAAGTAATACTATGACAAAAACTGGAAAGGGATTATAGGAAGGATCCTCTACTTTGGTACCCTTGTTCATCATTTTAACCATCTTGTAATGATGTGTTTGGTAAATGTTTAACAATACTTGAGGGGAGGTATAGTAAACAACCTCTCCATTATAAACTAATTTAGATACATTAAAGACCAGTTTTGTAAGACAAAGGGGTTCCTATTTCATCTCCTAAGAAGTATTTGAGAAAAAAGGAAAGTATATTTTTATAATTGAAACATAAGAATTTACCCTGAGCTAGAGTACAAGGCTGGGAATTGGGAGCCCTGAATTTGCGTTCAGCTCTTGCTAATAACTATTTTTGACTCTGGCAAACATCTTGACTTCTGTGACTTAGTAATTTTATCAGAAAGATAAGGGGATTGACAACAAGTCATCCTCAATTACTGGTCTACTTTGAAAATACAGGCTTTAAAATACAGATGCGTAGGCCTCCTTTGGGGTCCTCTGAGTCAGTAGATCTAGATCTGGGGTGGGACCCAGGAATTTGTATTTTAAAAAAGCTGTCCAGGCAATTCCATGTGTTGTCATGTTGCGAACACTGGCCTTCCTGATACCTAAGGCCCCTTCCAGGTTTAACGTTCCCGATTCTAACTGCACAGCACTGAACTCTGCTCATTGTCTTGTACCCCATGCTCACTCCAGAGGCAGGGCATTCAGAGCCAAAGCTGTTCTCGTGGGACTTGTCACACAGTGTCCTGCTGTGTGTGCCCTTGTCCCTAAGTCCAACTGCGCTATATTATGTCTCCATTGCTGTTGGGATTTTGTGTGTACTTGAAAGAAATAAGGGAAGAGGGCAAGGAAAGGAATGAGGGAGGAAAAGAAGTGGAGGGGAGATAGCCTGGAGTGGTGGAAAATGTGATTATGTTACTTCCTTGAATAACTATTCTTGCCTACAAAAGCAGGTTAACATTTTTTATCATGGCATTTAAGTTACTTTAAAATCTGTTCCCAGCTCCCTTCAAATCTCATCTCTGGCCCCTCCAAAGACACCTTTGCTCATGCTAATCTCACTATGTGGAATACATTTGCAGGTGTAATTTCATCTGAGCCGGACCTGTTTCTGCCCATGAAATCTTTCTTATTCCTCAAAGGTCCACATGGGCTGACCAATGTCTAATATGCCTCTAATTCTTTCTCCTGTAATCCCAAACAGCTTATTCATGTCCTCAATAAAGCATTCTCTTGGGTGACTGCAAATGGCTTTAGAAGCATCACTGCCCTTATTAACTGCCCCTCCCCAGCTGTTTGAGTTTGGGAGGCTACATACCATTCATCGACTTTAATCATAATAATAAAAATAACATTTATGTGTGCTTTACCATTTACCAAATGCTTTTACATCCATTATTCTACTTGCTTTTTATAACATTCCTGTGAAATACATATTATTGTTCCCCCTTATTTTATGGATGGTAGGACTGCAACTCAAAGAAATTTAATGGCTTGCTGGTAAGTGATGGAGCTGAGATTTGAACCTAGATCATGTAACTTCCAATCTTACGCTTTTCCTACCCTGCCTAATAAGGCACTAGCAGACAGCAGGAGCTCAATAAATGCATATTAAGTAATTACATGAATTAATGACTGGGGAGAGGAGACATCATGGTGCGGGAAAATAACGGTCTTTGGTCACAGAGAAGCCCATGTTTGCATCTTGAATCTGCCACTTGCTGATTGGACAATGTTGGACAACTTAGTCTTTCTGAGCTTCTGTTTCCTCATCTATTGCATGAAGAAACAATATTGCCCTCATAAAGGGTGTGTGTGTGTGTGAACTCAATAGTATTAAATGTACAATGTTCTCCAGTGTGTGCTCGGAGCAAGTACTCATTATACGCTGACTTCTTTATTTTGGTGAGAGGCAATCATCGGATTATTAATTGTGCCTGAGTCCTGTGCATATACCTGCAGAGGGTACCTTTGTTTCTCAAAATTTTACCTTCTCTCATTTTCAGGGAAAAATATGAAGAGGCATGATATTGTCGTGGTTAAGAAAGCATGGTCTAGGGCAGTGGTCCTCAACCTGTGGGTTGCGACTCCTTTGGGGGTTGAATGACCCTTTTACAGGGGTCGCCTAAATACATCCTGCATATCAGATATTTACATTATGATTCATAACAGTAGCAAAATTATAGTTATGAAGTATCAACGAAAATAATTTTATGGTTGGGGGTCACCAAAACATGAGGGACTGTATTAAAGGGTCGCGGCATTAGGAAGGTTGAGAACCACTGGTCTAGGGCAGTGGTCGGCAAACTCATTAGTCAACAGAGCCAAATATCAACAGTACAACGATTGAAATTTCTTTTGAGAGCCAGATTTTTTAAACTTAAACTATATAGGTAGGTACATTGTTATTAACTTAATTAGGGTACTCCTAAGGCTTAGGAAGAGCCACACTCAAGGGGCCAAAGAGCCGCATGTGGCTCGAGAGCCGCAGTTTGCTGACCATGGGTCTAGGGCATCTGGGTTTTGCACTTATTAATCAAGTGAACTTGGCCAAGTTACTCAACCTCTCCATGCCTCAGTTACCTCTCCCATGTAATGGAGAACACAGCATTTAGAACAGTGTCTGGCATGTGATCGACATATGTAAACACTGGCAATTTCTTGTGTCATGGAGGCACTTAGCTAGCAAGAGGTGTGCTGAGTACAAGGAGGGGATGTTTGCCCATTGAGCTTCTCAACCAAATGTTGATAACTCTTGGAAAATAGTAACCCAAAGTAACACTGTAACCATGTCATTTCCATTTGGGTTAATAGATAGTAATAATTAGATAAGGGTTTGGACAATAGGTGAGAACTCACATATCTAGATAACAAAGATATGGGAGTGTGCATTTTGTTCTCATGTATTTATAAATGGAATAGGAAAGCCAGTTGACTTTTGGTGAGTAACTCCAGTTTCTACTTTGGATGTTTTCACCTGAAATAAAATCTGACTCTTGCTCTCCCTAGCCCCACCACCAAACAGAAAGAACTAGAAGGAGAAAAAGGTTGCCACACTTTAGAAAGTGTTCCTCTGAGTCAGTTATCTTCATTGCGTATTATATTAAAGGCTCTATTTCACCCGAGAAATCTCGTACACATTTCAAAGCTGTAAAAACAAAAAAGATATGCTACCTGCAATGCCAAAACTATATCAAGCAAAATGTAATAATCCCTCTCTTTCTTTAGTCTCGCATATGGGTAAGAGCATACAGGTGTGAAGGAAGAGCAAAGGTAGTTTTGACTGCAGAATGGTAAGTAATGTGAGATCAATGTCCTTGGGAATAACTAGAAACCTGAGCTTTTTATTGCATGGAGTTAATATTTTGTGGATTCGACTGATCTTAAAATTACCTCAGGGAGATTATCTTTGGAGTGGTAGAGACTGAGTTGCTTTTGGAAGAACAGGTATTCTGGTTACCAAAATAAATACTGCCTAGGCAATGGCAAACATGGGAGAGAAACCACAGAAGAAGGGTTTTCCCCATTTCTTTGCTGAAATATTGGTTGGTAAAGTCAAATAGGCAAATAATTTTGGGGACCCAGCATTTAAATCTTCATCATGTGGTCTATACGTCAGTACTATACTTGCTGTGTGTTGATGTACCTATGTTTCCCTCTGGGTGCTTCAAACATTGGCTGATGCCCCTGAGAGAACGTGTGGTCTTTAACCTCTTTCATAGCTTTGGTAACACTGATTACTTTGCTGGAATGTCTCTTCACCGGAAACCTGACTACATGTCAAGCTCTCCTTGACCCTGCTGTACCACCCTTCCCTCCCCCGACCCCCACACCAATTCCCCAACAGGATGAGAACTGATATCTTAGCTAGCGGCACCTAAAGACCAGACTTCCCCCATGGTTCTCAGGTGAGTAATTCATTGTCCATGGGGATCCTACTGTCCCTGTTCTATGGGCCTTTTTCCATGGGTAACACAATGATAACAATAATAATAGAGAATGCACTGTTCTCAGCATCTCATATCCAGTCTTATTATTACTACATTGGATAAAGAAACCTTACTCAGAGACATGAAGTAATGTGCCTGAAGTTTGTATTTTTATCAAAGATACCTCATTGCTTCTGTAGGAGCCAGTGGTCCTTTATTAAAAATATTGGTGCAGTTCATCAAGACTAGGTCCCAAAAGGCTATTTAGCTCCCACAGATATCAAATCATAGCAGAAACCACATGGGCTTTGGAATCAAATCTGATTTAAATACACTCCTCTGTTTCTTGCTAGCTCTGGAGCCTTAAGCAAAGCTACTTAGGTTTTTTGAGATTCCACATTTGTTGAAAAGGGATTCTAAAGCATTCACCTTTACAAAACCAAAGTGGGCTAATGAATGTCAAAGCATCTAAGATAGTGTTTTAAAAGTGGTATGGGTTCAGTAAATGTCAATTCCCTTGAAATACACACTGGAGTTTTCTATATATGTCTTTGCTATTTTAATAAGATGGCCATAATTTGGCTCCCTGCACGCATCTGGAGGCCACTGAATCACTCACTAATGAAATTATCATTTGCAGCCCTTCCACTTACTGAAACTAATGGCCAACACACAACTTCCTCCGTTTAGACAGCCCAGCTAGATTTTTAGTGAAGGTGGTCATATATTTATAGTTTCTAGCAGAACAAAATTCTGTTCTTCCTTTGACTCCAAGACTTTTCTTTTATGTGGCTCTGCCTTTGTTAGAGCAAGAGAGGATGTGACTTTGATCCTGGCTCCCGTCCAAAAGTAATTTCACCACTATAAACTAATTCATTACTATTGAATAGCATATTCCAATCCTTGCCTAGGGTAACATACCAGTTTTAGCAAGGTTTGATAAAGCTGAATGAAATATTTCAAATTGATGAGCTTTTTGCCCCTGAGCTCAACTATTTTTTATTTTCCTGCAGCTTTCCTAGTTCTCTGAATATTTGATGAGTGACTTTGAAAGCTACTATCAACCCATTGTTGTGCCCTCAAGAAAGAAGTGGTCAAAATGTATTGGCAATGAATGGCACACAGGAATGAAGTACTGGTCTTTCAGCACTAGCCCTGCAGATCTTCCTGGTGAGCTAGCCAAGTGGTCCCACTGATAACACAAGTACAGACTCCCCAAAGGTATGGTGCAGATTTTTTTTTCCTGCTCAGATCATTCTAATACAAGTCCAAACCCTATAGCAGAGGGTTTCAGGTTTTGGAGATCAGATATTCCTTTAAGAATCAACTTACAATCCTTCAAAAATGTATGCCTTCGGAAAAAAAAATCATAAACATCACACACACACACACACACACACACACACACACTTGGCTATAATCCTAGAAATTTTAGTATTGCCTAATGGTTAAGCCTGAGGATTTTAGAGACAGATAGCCTAGATTAAAACTCTTATTCCACTGCTGTATAGTTATACATCTTCTGCAAGTTACTTAACCTCTTTCAATTACATTTTTCTCATCTTCAAAATGGAAATAAATACAGTACCTATTTTATAGGGCCATTTTGAGATTTAAATGAGATAAAGCATGTGAAGTGCTTAGCACACTGTGGTTTGTAAATTTACTAAGTGCTTTGTAAATTTTTACTGTTATTATTTTAAGGGGGTTACCGATCCCTAAAGCCTTTTTGTGGACTCCAGGTTAAGAACACTGGCTATGAAATAGGGATAAAGTTCAAACCAAGTAGGGACAGTCCACTTATCATAAAAGCAACAAGATCCTATTATAGGAATTATAAACAAAAGGGCATTAAACAACTAGGTCTGCTAGCCTGCCTGGCCCTAGCAGGCAGGACAATGGGTCTAGTCACGTCCCTGTTCTTTCTAAGGAGCACCAGCCTGTACCAGCCACAAGGGCTGGGCAGCAATGGCTGCTTTCTGCATTGAGCAAAACGGCTTCTTGGCTGCCTCAACCTAAGAAAGTATTGTAATGTTCTTGACATATTCCTTACAAGAACCTTGGTGTAAGAAAGGGCTGTTAGAAGGTTTTAATGAGAGAATATAGATGCCCAGTTTAAGGACTGACATACAAAAACCTCTAAATAAATGCCATCTCTCTCGCTGGCTCAGGAGGAAGGGTAACTTGCTTGACAAAGTCACAGCTCTAGGAGAAATTCCACTGAACACTCAGGGGAACGTCTAAGTTATGTAGTTTCAGTAAATATGACTTGAAATAAGTAGGCCTTTGAGAGGGCTTTTCTTTGGAGATTATACATAGATTTTGCTGGGGTAATGATATTTTCTCTTAAAACATTTGACTTGTGCTTTAAGGCACACTATTTTAGTCTAAGTAGACGCTTTAGCCAAATTATTACTTTTTGAAATGATTGAAATATCTAGCAGCCAGCAATTTCTTTAGTTGGAAATAGCCACAAATTGAACAGTGCTTGAAGGTTCTGTATTATATTGTTTTGTTCAGAAAGATTATCACAGAAAATGGTTGAGTAAAATCAATATATTCCTTTCTGTATCCCCAGCACCTAACACAGTTCTGAAACCATGTACAGGAACTTAATAACTACTCATTGACTGAATTTGTTATATATGAACTTTGTTACCGCTTAAAGAGATCTCTGTTTAACACAGGTTTTAGTGCTGAACCACCTGGGCTTTGTGGAGGGGAATGAGCTGTGCTAACACGTGCTATGACTACACACGATGCAAATTTTAGTCCCGCAGTGTCCTGGAGAGCACACTCTTCCTAATGGGGTCTTAGAGTAGATGAGCAGCAGAATCACTATTTTATTTTCAACAAGATTCACTGACACTTTTTCAACTGGTCTTACCAAACTCTTTGGGTAGCTCCTGCTGTTTTTGATCTCAATTTACTTTTTTTTTTAAAAAATATATTTTATTGATTTTTTACAGAGAGGAAGGGAGAGAGATAGAGAGCCAGAAACATCGATGAGAGAGAAACATCGATCGGCTGCCTCCTGCACATCTCCTACTGGGGATGTGCCCGCAACCCAGGTACATGCCCTTGACCGGAATCGAACCTGGGACCTTTCAGTCCGCAAGCCGACGCTCTATCCACTGAGCCAAACCGGTTTTGGCTCAATTTACTTTTAACTGCAGTTGTGTTTATGGGTGGGGAAAAGAGAAAGAGGGAAATATCTAAGAGAATTTAGCCATGTCAGAAGGGACTACAGGACAAATCACAATCAATAATCCACCAAAAAATGCCAGTCATTTAAAATTAATTAAATTTGCCAATGCAGGAATGATGACATGGATATGATGCAAATGACAACAATGGTAGTAAGAGTTAGAGCGCTTTTGGAGTATGTACTATATGCTAAAGATTGTATGAAATCATTTGGAGGGTTTTATTTAATCCTCATAACAATCCCAGGTGGAGGATACTAGTGTTTCCCTCCTCTCTTCATAGATAAGGAAACTGAGGCACAGAGAAGTTAAAGAAGTTACAGACAGAGGTAAAGCTAGTGTCAAAGCATCAAGGCCATTCTTCATCATCTTACCAATATTTCTCTGTGTGGCCATAGACATCTACCTCAGAATTAACTGGGGTGCTTGTTAAAACAAATTGTTCCAGGTCTTATTCGGAGCTACTGAATTAGTCTTGAGGATGAAGCCCAGGACTCTGCATTTTTAAAACCCATTCATAGCATTTTTTATGTACATCATGGTCTGCAAACCACTCTCTGTGCAGCATGAATCTCATGGCATGCTATTCCTACATGAACCAGATTTAATAGAACGATTCTCATTTTTACTGTAGAGACCCGACTTATGAGTCAAAATATATCACCACATTTTAAAGAAACATTGAAATAGTCTCCCATAAAAAATTGCCTCAGCAATTAAAATCATTTCAACAGAGAACCCAAACTATTCTTCTACTGAATTGATAATATAAATGTAATTGCATTTGCCCACGTTTGGAAGATAGATTTTTGTACTACTCTGTTTTTAATGTGGATCTTAGACCTTAATCTCCCAGAGGGAGAGAGAGAGAGAAAGAGAGAGAGAAACATTGACATCAACTGAGAGAGAGATATTGATTGGTTGCCTCCCACATGTGCCTTGACCAGGGAGGGGATGAACCTGCAACCAGGTACATGCCCTTGACCCAAAATTCAACCTGCTACCCTTTGGTCCAGGGGCCAATGCTTGAACCACTGAGCCAAACTGGCTAGGGCCACATATCTCTCTATATATAATCTATATATATAAAAGGCTAATATGCAAAGTGTCCCCTCGGGAGTTTGACCAAAAGAATGGGAGTTCGATCGCTCGCTATGACGTGTGCTGACCACCAGGCGGCAGCGTGGAACATGGTAGGCAACCAGTTGGGGCAGCAGGGTGCTGAGGGAGCAAGGGATGGAGGAGGTGGGGAGGCGGGAGGTGGGGGAGGACTGCAAGGTGGTGGTGCACGCAGGTGGTGAGGGGAGGAGGCAGG
Source organism: Myotis yumanensis (assembly GCF_028538775.1). Classification (NCBI taxonomy): domain Eukaryota; kingdom Metazoa; phylum Chordata; class Mammalia; order Chiroptera; family Vespertilionidae; genus Myotis; species Myotis yumanensis. The sequence continues at coordinate 29,708,024 of NW_027223755.1, forward strand.
AGGTGGGGAGGTGGGGAACCTGATCAGCCCTGATCTCCAGCCATGCCCAGGGACCCTACCGGTGCCATGCACTGGACCTCTAGTGTTTCAATAACTACCTGGCAATATAGCATGTACTGAGAGGTTTGTAAATATTTAAACTATTTTACCCAGTAATAGCTTTCCCAAGAATTTTGCCTAAGTAATTAATCACACGTACATATTAAGATTTTTATTACAAAGCTGTTTAATGAACCATTATTTATAATAGAGAAAAAGGGAGAAAACTTAACTGCCAACAATGGCTAAATAAAACATTTTATTTGTAAAATAGATTCTATGCCACTCCCAGAATACCAGGTTTTACTAGAACACTAAAGATATGGGGAAATTTTTATGAAAAGTGTTGCTAAATGCAGAAAAAAATTATATATACAGTCTTGACAGTCATCTGGCACATGACCATAGGGTATATATGGCAATAAACATGTTTCAAGTGTTCAATCTCTGTACCCCAATTTTGTCCTTTCTCTATGTATGTATACATACATTATGTGTGTGTTTGAATATAGTGTGTATATGTTTGAATATGGTGTGTGTGTGCACGCTGGCTTTAAAGTTATGCAGGAAAAGCCCATCAGGTGTGGCTCAGTGGTTGAGCACTGACCCATAAACCAACAGGTCACAGGTTTGATTCCCGGTCAGGGCACATGCCCTGGTTGCAGGCTTGATCCCCAGTAGGGGGCATGCAGGAGGCAGCTGATTGATATTTCTGTCTCATCAATGATGTTTCTATTTCTTTAGCCCTCTCCCTTCCTCTCTCTCTAAAATAAGTAAAAACATTTTTAAAAAAGTTATGCAGGAAATAATCAATGTTTTAACATGGCTATCCAGGATGCTGTGATCACAGGTTATTTATACTTTGTAACATGTATCTTTTATAGTTCCCAACTTTTCCATGATAAATATGCATTTATTTTGTATTTAGAAAAACATGCTATTACAAAACAATTCAATGAGGAGGTACTTTTGGAAATACATGTATGATGTAAAGTGAAGCGTGCCTGCAATACGGTCCTTGCGAACAAAGGGGCTTCTGAGTGCCTCACCTGTGTTCCCGCCAACAGCGATTCTGGCGACAATTATGCTGTCAGGGGAGCTGCAAACTCAAATGCCACAATTATGAGCTTGAGCACAGAAGGATGGATTGGAAGTGGCAGGCAATGTCGGCTTCCGCCAAAATAATGGTCAAGCTAATGTGTGCTTTTGCCCAAAATGGAAAGTAACATGGCTGTAACTGGATATTGTAAATAAGTGGTCAAAGGATCCCTAAATAAGCAATATCACATAAGCCTCCTTGCAGCACATTTTTCCTTCTGGGATCCGTGTCAGGCTCATAGACATGGAGGCAGCCAGGAAACTTATCTGTTTACCTCTAATTTATTTTTATAACTGCACATACCAGCAATGAAAACATTTCGTTAAGAGAAAAATGAAACTGGCAATAAACCCCCTGAGTTCCTGAAAAATCTTAACAAACCAAATCTCTACTTTCACGTAGTTGTCAAACCTAGACTCATTAAAACTTTATTTTCAATTGAGTTTGTGCGTGCGTGCGTGTGTGCGTGTGTGTGTGCGTGTGTGTGTGTGTGCGTGTGTGTGTGTGTGTGTGTGTGTGTGTATTGGAACCTTGAGACTTGGCCTCAAATCCTGGCTCTGCCAATAGCTTTGTGACTTTGGGCAGTTTTCTTAGCCTCCCTGCTTCTTGGTTTTGCCATCTGTAAACGTGGACAGTCTTATGCCACACAGGCTGGGTGAGAGAATGAGAGTAAAGTAGAGAGCAGAATGGTGGGCACATTGTAAATACTAAATGCAACTCAACTTGATCCCTTTCCCCACATGCTACATAAGTAAGATGATTTGAGGCCTCTTGGAAGCATTTAAAAAAATAAAGGAATGTAGTCAAACAAGTGTGTGTGTGTGTGTGTGTGTGTGTGTATCTGTGTGGTGCACGTGTGTGTGCAAGTGTGAGACACACACATATCTGTACACACACATACACATATATGGATAGATATATTTTTAATAGATTTTTTTAATTTCAGAGAGGAAGGGAGAGGGAGAGAGAGATAGAAACATCAATGAATCGAGAGAACCATTGATCAGCTGCCTCCTGCACGCACCCTACTGGGGATCGAGCCTGCAACTGGGCATGTGCCCTTGTCTGGAATCAAATCTGGGGACCCTTCAGTCTGAAGGCTGACACGCTATCCACTGAGCCAAACCAGTTAAGGCTACAGATAGATATTTTTAAGGCTAGAAGAATAACTAGAATCTGTTTAGCAACAGCATGGATGGGCCTAGGATTGTTATGCTAAGTGAAATAAGATAGAGAAAGACATATATCATATGATCTCACTTATATTTGAAATCTAATGAACACAATAAACTAAAGAGCAAAAAGAAACAAAGGCATGGATACATGGAAGAGACTGACAGCTGTCAGAGGGGATGTGGGAGGGGGGACTGGATGAAAGAAGGTGAAGGGATTAGCCAAAGAACATACATGCATAATCCATAGACTCAGACAACAGTGTGGTGATGACCAGAGTGGAGGGAGGAGGGGGTTAGGAGGGAGGCAGGCAAAGGGTTGGTGGGGAAAGGGGTGGGGGAGGGCTGGGAGGGAGACAGGCTAAGGGTTGGGGGGGGGGGGGAATGGAAATATCTGTAATAGTGTCAACAATAAAGAAAAAAAATATAGAATTTTTTTTTTTTTTAAAGAAAAAATTTCTTTATTGTCCCTGGTGAGTTCTGTTCAGGTGTTGATGCTCACCAGTCAAAGACAAAACAATCTACAGAGTCAGCTTTGTTTGAACACCACCATGGCATCTATTCAGAAAGGTACCCACCTCTTTTCTTTTTAAATATTGAGGCAGGCCTCTAAGAGTTTCATTAAAGCCAATGGCAATAAACATGTTTCAACCGCTGTTATGCTTCTCTGTAGACTCTGTGTGTGGTTAGGTTATGAAACAAGAGCTTGACCTTACAGATATTTAAAAACAGAAAAAAAAATTACACAGAATGATGTTAACTTAGTACTCATTATCCTAATAAAAACACATAAATATCCAAAAAGAAAAATATAATTATCCATCAGACCTTCTATTTCTTATTAAATAATAGAGGTTAATGTCAGAGATCTAGTCATAACCAACTCGGACCTTAATAAATCTGATGTAAAAACATATTACCAGAGGGGCCTATATTAACCTTATATGATAGTTTAAACCATGATGACTGGTAGTTCGATAATTTTTGTTTAGGTGCTCTTATTGAGAGCAGAGTAACCATCTATGGAAGTATTCTACATGATTACTCCTCCTTGAAAGGAAGGCTAGATCTACATGCATGTCAACATACTCATAAAAAATAAATATGCAACCAAAATAGTCAACAATCTGAAATCACAGTCATTTTTAGAGTTCCAGATGTTGATCTTTACCCAAATAAATGAGACTATTTATTTTTTTTGGCACAACTCTAAAAATTAAATATTTAAATCACTCAAATATATAAGTAAATACACTATCACAGCATAAGTGTATGTATACGCATGTACACATATGCATATGTTATGGGCTGAGAATCCAATTATGTTTTGTAAAAAATAATTATAAGCCATGATGCCTGTATTACACATCTTGTCTGTTAAACCACCTACACCCACAAACATATATACCCATGCACCATTATAAAATGGCTTTTTAAATTACTTCATACACCTGACCTCATCTGAGCATAACAGGAACCATAGTCTACTTGAATTAAGTGCCTCTATCATAAAACGAAGTCAGTTAATTAGTGACTATAAAAGCAGTTGATTTATAAGCCTATCTATCCCACAGCCATGCTAACTGAACTAATTAATGACATGTGTCATGCAAAGCTTGTTGAATTAATAAATGCTGTTACATTAAAAGGCATACAATAAACAACTCCTTTAAAGCACAACATTGTGATGAGTCAAATGTTTCACTCAGATACCTAATATAGTGTTGTGGCAGAATGCACGGGAGAACGATCAGCCAGCACTCTGAGGGAGGAAAGTTTAACCTTTCTTTCGCAGATCTGCTAGTCCAGGGGAACTCTGGATCCTAATCCTGAACAGAACTCGTGGGGAGGCTCTGGCCTCTATATCTCCTCCTGTGGCGGGCCCCTGAGTGTCTCCGCAGCTCCGCCCAAGTCAGTCAGAGGGTGAAGTAAGACTAGTTTTAACCAGATACTGAACTAGGTTGCAAGCCCCGCCTCCCCCATTTTCCTTTTCAATAGTAGAGCAGATCATCTCTCAAATCTATACAGAAAACATGTCATATAAATTTATTCTTGTTATTTATATACATTTTGAGAGTCCTTGCATATTAGCATATAGCACCTGTTCAATAAATATTACTAATGAATAAAGAAATGAAGGTATAAACATTTTACATTCTTATAGCAAACTAATGTATATAGGCAAAATCTAGGAAAAAAGAAAAGAACTAATGTTGTTCATTTACCCATTATTAATTTCTCCCTTTAATGTCATACAAAGGAAAAGCAATTATCAAAGTATAAAAGTTATGGGTTTTATATTTTGTCACGGAGGTCTCTTAAAGAGCTAATTTCATGATCTATTGTATACACACACACACACACACACACACACACACATTGTATACAATAAATATTTAGTGGCTCCAGCTTGGATCACTGGCTATCTTAACAGAAATCAGAACACTTTAGAATACAGGCTGAAGTTTTAATTTATTTTCGACTAACACGCAATCTCAAATAAAGGTCACATATTTCAGAAGTTAAACTCTACATAAGTAGGAAATATGATTCAATATTTTAAAGATAAATTTATACTTTACTTTTCTTCAAATATATTAATCATAGAACTCAAAGTCTACCCTTAATTGATACCAAGTCAAAATGAAGAAAAGAAATACAAAGTTCCTCAACCAACAGCTAAGTAAATGCATCAGAGCATATAATCTTTGTGATGGTATCTTCTTGAAAACAGTACAAATATTGGGCATGATTTTTGTGAAAACAGAGGGAATTGATGATTTTTATGTAATGCCTTTGTGTGTTCAATGCTTGTGGGCATCACTTAATGCGGAAGAAGCCTCCACTTACTGAGTTAGACAAAGAAATAAGAGGCCCTGCCCATATTTGCTCCAGGCTAAGGGCAACCTCAGTGTCCTAGAGCCTCAACAATGAGCACTTCAGGAAAGGTGGGTTGGGATAGTTTGACTTGATTTACTACAATGGCTTTTTATATTGATAAAACAGATTTTTATTGGTGGACATTTTTAAATACAAATGGAATGTAACCATAGGCCTGGGGCATTATTAAGGATTCCCTTGATTATGCAGTAGTCACTTGCTTGAAAAATGAAATCTTGCTGGACAGGTGGCCTGGACGACAGTTTCTGCAACCTGCTCTCTACTCCAGCATTGTCACTTGAACTTTATCTGCTGCTCTGACTCCTCCCTGGTCTCTAGAAACACTTTTTATTTTAAGCAGGGGCAAATTTATGGCTCCTCCAGCATCAGTCTGAAGATGCTTTCACACCACCGTAGCCATAGTCACCTTGAATATAAGGCCCATCTCTGATTACTGGCTTCGGCTTTGATTCCTTGTGCCTGTCTTCCTTTCCTGAGACTACAGTTCACATGACCTCCAGACGTGGGCTTGAGTTGCTTTGTTCCTATTCCACCCTGAACCACAAAGCTGGTAGTCAAGCCTTCCTGAGTCACATGATCAAGAGCAGTGATCTTTTGGGAGAATATATTTCTACTATAGTAAAAAAAACCAGTACCTCTATCATGTATTTATTTTTAATAAGTTATATTCTTGTTTCCTTGTACCAAAATATTACCTATTTTACAAAATATACAACAAAAAGAAATTTTGAGAAGATGAGGAGACATATATTTTCTTTTCACACGCTAATAAGTTGTCTTGCCCTCATCCTGGGCATATATTTCTAAGACTCACCTTCTCTGAGCCACTTGTTAGGACACTTATATTCTGTCCCAAATATCAGTTGGTAGATGCTACTGCCACATGCCTGGCGGATGGAACGCTCCCCAGTGCCCACTGGGTAGTGCACTTAGTCCACTGCTCTTGTTCTCACCTAGCCCCTCCACCCACCTACTCCGCCCCCACCGATGTCTGCTTTATCCTAGTGCAGCGGTTCTCAACCTGTGGGTCGCGACCCCTTTGGGGGTCGAATGACCCTTTCACAGGGGTCACCTAAGACCATCGGACAACACATATATAATTACATATTGTTTTTGTGATTAATCACTATGCTTCAAGAATGTTCAATTGGGGGTCACCACAACATGAGGAACTGTATTAATGGGTCGCAGCATTAGGAAGGTTGAGAACCACTGTCCTAGTGGGAGGGCTCATTCCAGGTTCCAATAGCTCTCATATTGTCTTATCCTCGTATAATGAACTAACAAGTCTCTGGGATAAGAAAGGATAAATGTTTTTACAGGGGTTATACCAAATGGATACAAGCAATAAAAAGGTTTCAAAGGCAAATGTAAAAATAGACGATTATAATAGTTTGAATACAGTATGTTTCTATCAATGGGCCACCCAGGTGTTTTTTGTTTGTTTGTTTTTACTGGTTTCTATTACGATGTTAAATGTAAGATGTAATTTTATACCCAATAAGTGTAGACATGATAGATGATATACAAAAATTTACAAAGCAATAAGTAGGAGATATTGAATAATGATCCTGAAACATATAGCTAACTATTTGGGAGTAAAATACACTTGGATCCTTATCTACACTAATAAAAGAGAAACATGGTAATTAGCGTACAACCGCTACCCTTTTCATTGGCTAATCAGTGAGTATATGCAAATTAACTGTCAGCCAAGATGGCAGCCGGCAGCCAGGCAGCTGGAAGCGAACATGAGGCTTGCTTGCTGCGGACTCCAACGTTCCCCCGCCTCACTTGCCTCTGAGCTACAACTCTAAACAACTATATACTATGTTGCAAATAAGAAGATAAACAAAACACCAGAAACCAGCTGGACTGAAAGCCAGGCGGACCGAAACTTTGTATCGATGTTTTCAGCAGCGAGGCCTCAGAGCTAAAGCTGGCTCAGAATAAAAAAAAAAAAAAAAAAAAAGAAAACAAGGAGCGGTTGGAAGCTTCAGTCACTCGCTTCCGGAAAACAGCCCTCAGCCCCTCACCCAGACTGGCCAGGCACCCCAGTGGGGACCCCCACCCTGATCCAGGACACCCTTCAGGGCAAACCAGCCAGCCCCTACTCATGCACCAGGCCTCTATCCTATATAGTAAAAGGGTAATATGCCTCCCGGCACCGGGATCAGCAGAGCAGCGAGGCTCCCGGCACTGGGATCAGCGTGACAGGGGGCAGCGCCCAAACCCCCTGATCACCCTGCAGCTCTGTGTGTGACAGGGGGCGGGGCCACAACCTCCCTATCTGCCCTGCTCTGTGCCTGATAGGGGGGAGCTCCCCAATCCTCTGATTGCCCTGCGGCTCTGTGTTTGACAGGGTGCAGCGCACCAACCCCCTGATCGGCCCTGCTCTGTGTGTGACAGGGTGCGGCGCCCCAACCCCCGCCTACCCCCCCACCCCACACGGGCCCTGCTCTGTGTGTGACAGGGTGGGGTGCCCCAACCCCCGCCTCTCCCCCCACCCCACACGGACCCTGCTCTGTGTGTGACGGGGTAGAGCCATAACCTCCCCATTGGCCCTGCCCTGAGTGTGACAGGGTGCAGCGCCTCAACCCCCTTATCCTCCCTGCTCTGTGTGTGACAGGGTACGGAGCCCCAACAACCCTGATGGGCCCTGCTCTGTGCGTGACAGGGGGCAGCGCCCCAACCCCGATCGGCCCTGCTCTGTGCGTGACAGGGGGTGGCGCCGCAACCTCCCAATCTGCCCTGCTCTGTGCATGACGGGGTGGCGCCCCAACTCCCCAATCAGCCCTGCTCTGAGCCTGACCAGGGGCTGCACCTAGGGATTGGGCCTGCCCTCTGCCACCTGGAAGCAGGCCTAAGCCAGCAGGTTGTTATCTCCCGAGGGGTCCCAGACTGCGAAAGGGCACAGGCCGGGCTGGGGGACCCCCTCCCCCCCGAGTGCACAAATTTTTGTGCACCGGGCCTCTAGTCTTAAAATAAATTTCCAACAGATTAAAGAATTAGGTAAAAAATAAATCCACAAATAAAGGATATATAGCTAAATAATTATTTGCTCTTAGCATAAGCATAGGGAAAAAACACGCCTTATATTGTTAAAGCAAAGAAAAAAGTTACTGAAGAAAAAAAAATCCAATAAATTTGACTATATACAACACCATAAATAAAAGTAAAAGGAGAACTAAGAACTGGAATATATGATTATAATAAATGTGGGATAAAAAAGACTCACATGTGCAATATGGAAAGAACTTTTGCAATTAAGAAAAACTATACAGCCACAATAAAAAACACCCCAGCTAATAGGTAAGTGAAAAATTCAAAGAAGAAAAAATGCTGATATTTTCACTCTTTGGAAAAAAATTAGCAAAAGCCTAAATGTCCAACAATAGGCAAATAGTTAAATTATGAAATTTTTTAAGGCAGAATATTATACATACATATAAATATTGTTTTAAATATTATCAAATGATATGGGGAAATGCTCATGATAAAATGCTAAATTTTAAAAAGCTGGAAGTAAAAGTATATGGTCCATATGGCTGCTATTAGTCCTGTTTTGGCTTAGAAAAAAGACTGAAAGCAAATACCTAGCACTTCACAGTGGTTATTTTGGGAAGGGGTGAGGTTATGAGTCATTTACTATATATGTGTCTTTGTTTTTCTATATATTTTTAAAAGATCCTAGAGTGCACAAGGATTTCTTCTATAATAAAAAGTGTTGTAATAAAATAAAAGATGTGGGGTTTAATGTGCCTTCCCTGTAAATATTTTACAGATTCTATGGCAAGAAATTTAAATTAGTAATGTTTTCCTATTTGAATAGAATATAAAGGAGTTCTCAACAACAGAAGTAGACTCGGTGAAATATATTTCATAGCTAACATGGGGGCAATGCTGTGCTATACCTTATTGTATGGAGGCGGTTTCCCATGGGCGAGTTGTCTGCGAGGCAGTACAGCAGAGCTGTCAAGGGCGTAGGCTTTGTTGCCCAGCAGCCCGGGCTGATGTTCTCGCTTCAGTGAGTAAAGCACTGCAACAGTGCAGAAGGCGATTTCACCTCTGAAAGATTCATCGGGACTAGTCTTCAGTACACAGACCCACTACACCAAGCAGGAGGGGGCAGGAAATGGGGTCAACCTCATTTCTAGTGACTAAATAATGACTTCATGGATTATTCATGTCATCTAGATTATAAATTGAGAAGTGATCGTATGGAATGAATAGGATGAGATCCAAAAAATAAACAAGGCCCAGGTGATCCTTCCCTCCCTCCCTCCCTCCCTCCCTTCCTTCCTTCCTTCCTTCCTTCCTTCCTTCCTTCCTTCCTTCCTTCCTTCCTTCCTCCCTTCCTTGGTGCCTGAGCTCTCAGCATAACAGTATGCAAAACACAGTCCCAGCTCAGCCAGGGTTCTTAGCAATTGCAATTAGATCTTGATCAACAATAGGGTCACATTCTCTAGCCACAGTATACAATAAAAATGTCAAAGCATCTTGCCTTTTATGAGGGAGAAAAGCAGGCAACTATGAAGTTTTACTACACAAAATTCTTTGTTAACTCTGTTGACATTTGGCAAATGAATTACTGGTTGCCTCGTGGCAGCAAAACTCTCTGAAAAAAGATGCTGCGGTTAGTCAGTGTCTTTTCCTCAAAAATAAACAATAGTCCTGCCAAAGGGAAAATGTATCATGATTTGAAAGGAATACATTTTATGTTGTAAGATATCCCCATATTTAAATAAAATAAAAAATATTAAGACTTCTCTTTAGCTATGACCATCTTCATAAATTAATTGTGCAGGAATGGATTGTTAATAGACAGGTTAACTGGAGTTAGAACTTGTTCTGGTAGCAACTTTGTTAATTCCATCATTCATCCTCCATCCCCAAATACAGTCGTCATACTTAGTATATTCCTCATTCCCGTAGCAGGATGTAAACAATGATTGAAAAAAAAGCATTCATTTCTTCATCCATGGTTTTATTTCTCTGAAAAAGATGTTTTAGCTCTAGGGAATGTCTGTTTTATAAATTTCTGATAAAAACAAATTATTTCATACTAGACCCAAAGATTTAATTTTTATAGAACCTCTTCTCTACATCTTTCTTGAAGTATTTTTAAGCTAATTCATATTGATTGCTGACATTATTTTCATTTTACAGAATAACTAAGTGCCTCAGAACTAAGAGAACTAACATAATTTTCAAAACAAGGGTTGGTTAACACATGTTTTTAAAAAACAAAACTTTAAAGATGTTGAGCATTTAAAGGAGGGTAATTTATTGTTCCACATCTGGAAATCATGCCTTCTGAGGCACTCCCTGGGGAGTGGTGTCATTGAAGTGTTGAATGAATAAGTGCTTAATGGATAAATAAGTAAATGCAGAAATGAACAAATCAACAAGCAAATGAATGTGGGCACTTTTCTATCATAAATAAGGCAAGCTAATTCAACCAAAGGCAGAAATCAGAATCTACTGGTGTGTTTAACACATAGCCACCATAGGTTTTGTCTGAGCTACACAACAGATGCTGTGCAGCAAGCATGGACTCCTTCTTTCAATTATCAACACACAACGCGTGGACAGACGGTGCAGGGTACGATGAAGGTCTCCAGTCCTGCTCCTTAGCACTGTATCGCTCACGTTCAGTTCTGCTCCCCCTCGTCTTGTTTGTCAATCTCACGATTCACTCAGATGCTCACCCTAGTCCCTTCCCCCCCCCCATTTTTGCCTCTTATGTGGATTGGTTTGTATAAAACATTTGAGAAATATTATTTTAGAATCAGAACTAAACAATGTCTGTTTTTGAAATGATACCTCGGCTCCTAAAGATAGGAGAGCAGACATTAAATTTTGCCCTAATAATTAAAAATGATGTCAAACTGGGCAGATGGCAAGAAGATGGGATGTGGAGCACTGACCACCTCACAGTGCAGGGTGACCCATAGGAAGCACAGGTCAAGAAGCCCCTGGCCTGCCCATCGTTTGTCAGCAGAGCACCAAGAAAATACATTTCTGCTTTTTTACATTGAGTCATATTTTCAACTGAAAATTTAATCAGTACACATAGTAAGAATCTTCCAAATTCAGCCTTCTTTCACCTCAGATTCCCAAGCCTGTAGCCACCTCCTCTCTAAAGTCAGAAACGATTATCATCGTCTTGCATGCACATGAAGAAAAATGCTTGCAGATGTAAACATATATTTTTAAGATATATTTTTATTGATTTCAGAGAGGAAGGGAGAGGAAGAGAGAGAGAGAGAAGCATCAATGATGAGAGAGAATCATTGATCTGCTACCTCCTGCATGCCTCCCTCTGGGGATCAAGCCCGAAACTTGGGCTTGTGCCCTGACCAGGAATCGAACTGTGACCTTGTGGTTCATAGGTCAATGCTCAACCATGAGCCACATTGGCTGGGTGAAAACCTATTTATTTACGTCAGGAGTCTTTGTATATTTACATAAATGTGAATGTTGTGCCTTAACTTTTTCATTAAAAAATACGCCTAGATTAAACTAATAATGATGAAGTTATTTGATAGATTTTTTTCAGCTGTAAAATAGAATGAAAATATAGCCACATTGGAAAAAAGTACAAAAGTTAAACATAGAGGTACTATTTGAACCAGCATTTCCACTACTAAGTATATACCCAGCAGAAATGAAAATATATGCCCCTACAAAAGCTTTTACATAAATATTCATAGCAGCATAACTCATAATAGCTAAAAGATGAAATAATTCAAATGTGTATCAACTGAAGGATGAATAAACAATATTTGGTTTAGCCATACAATGGAATACTCTTTATCCATAAAAAGGAATGAAATGCCGGTACACACTACAACATAGTATAATCTTACAAACATTACACTACGTAAAAGAAGCTAGCTGTGAAAGGCCAGAGACTTTATGATTCTACTTATATGATATATTCAGAACAGGCACACTATAGAGCAGTGATGGCAAACCTATGACACGCGTGTCAGAGGTGACAGGCGAACTCATTTTTTTGGTTGATTTTTCTTTGTTAAGTGGCATTTAAATATATAAAATAAATATCAAAAATATAAATCTTTGTTTTACTATGGCTGCAAATATCAAAAAATTTCTATATGTGACACGGCACCAGAGTTAAGTTAGGGTTTTTCAAAATGCTGACACGCCGAGCTCAAAAGGTTCGCCATCACTGCTCTAGAGGCAAAAGCAGATTATTAGTTACCTAGGGCTGAGAGTTGGGCAGGTGATGGGGAACTGGAAGGTGATAACTACAGGGTACTTAGCTTCCTCTAGGATGATAAAATGTTCTTAAACTGTGATGATGGTTGCACGACCATGTGAATATACTAAAAATCAATGAATCGTACAATTCCAACGGGTTAATTGTATGGTATACGAATTACATCTCACTTAAGATCCTCCAAAAAAGAGCAGAAAGCATCTTCATGTATTAATATACTATCAAGTGAAAAAAAATACAGTTATAAAATATTCCATTTTCGTTGTACATAAATTGTTCAATCAACCTCATACAGATTGACACTTAGGCTGTTTCTACTCTCCTAATTACAAAAAACTGCTACAGAACATTTTTTGTACATATATTTTTGCACCTATACACAGCATATAGGTAGAGTAGATTAAAAAATGAAGTTGTTACATTAAAGAGAGACAATATACCATATCGTTAAAGTAGTGCAACAGAAGACTACTCCTTTAATTTGTTGATAGCTGTAGCAGCTGTTAAACTCCAATAGCGTTTAATTGAAATTACTGAGCAAAATGGATGTTTCTGAAAAAAATTAAATGAAAATTTAGGATTTACCCATTCTCTGTCATGAGAGCATTACAGATGAGGCACAATAAGCTCCTTTTAAAAGAAATTCAGACAAAAACCAATGGTTTATTCTATGTAAGCTCTGGAACTCAAGAAAGAGAAGCCTCCTTTTAATAGGCATGAATTTATTTGAATTCATTATGTGGTTTCCCAAATGCTGTGCACATTTAAACTGACCTTTCAGCCTTAAAGTAGGAGTCTCAGAGCAAAAGGATGAAGGGAATCTGTTTCAATTAAGATAAACATCAACTGCCAAGACTGGATTAGATTATTTGAATTCTAAGGAAACAAAACCCATCATCTAAAGAAATGCAAAGCATCAGGGACAGCAGTAAACTTGATAAAATGTAACCGTGTGATGTTTTCACGGTGCAGAGATATTACTGAGTGTTCATGGAACACAGGCTCTGTTGGGATGTATTCCTTCCTTTTCTTCCTCCCACCCTTTCTGGCTCATTTTGGAGTTGTTTTTGCATGATTCTGTTTAGTTGCATTATCACCTCTACTTAAATGAACATATCTGGGCAGAGTAAACTCTGTTGTTCATTATGGTCAAAGAATGGTAGGTAATAACTAACAAAATATTATGGTTGATTGAATGTTAGTTTTCCAAAAGAATTAGAATGCAATATATTTCACACTAAAACTTTAATTTACTTATTTTTGGTTGATTCTATTGCTTCTGCCATTGTTTGTTCTTTTATGATCCATGAACTACTTGAGAACTTAGAGGATGAACACAGGATGATGGTTGTGAAGATGATCTGTGATGGGTTTTGGTTAACACAGGCCAAAGTACATTTGCTGTTCAAAGATGACAGAAAGCATTCATGAACTCTTCAAGGCGGCCAGGGAAAAGAACACTACATATGGCAGAACAGTCTTGTCTGCCAGAACCTCTATCTTTTGGATCACTCATCTGTCACAGTGGGGACACTCTACCATCAGCTGAAGGCCAACATTATAACCTCTGGGAAGATTACTATAACCAGTTGGTGTAACCATTTTTTTTAATCCTCACCCGAGGATATTTTTCCATTGATTTTTAGAGAGAGGGAAAGACACAGAGAAATATCAATGTGAGAGAAACAACTCGATTGGTTGCCTTCTGCACGCACCCTGATCAGAGCCTGGGCCGGGAAGGACCCTGAAACTGAGATCTGTGCTGTTGCCTGGAATCAAACCCTGGACCCTTTGGTCCACAGCCGATGCTCTATCCACTGAGCAAAACCAGTGAGGCTGTAAACGTTTTTTAAACATATATATTTTATTAAGTGATTACATTTCTAAAGTCAAATCTTAACTAAATTTAGCCCATGGAGGCATTAGAACACTGAAATAGATGCACCCATAGCCACGGAGAATTAAGTATGACTTTCCTGCTGGGCAACGTGCTACCTAAAGTCAAGGTAAATTTACTGTGAGAAAATACTCTTTAAAGAGTGACCACAGGGCTAAATAGTTCTTAGTGATTTCCGAAAACTCTTTCTTTTTCTTGGTTGGGAGAGGCGCTGAAAAGCAGAGTTATCTTTAACCTAAAAAAATGCCCTTCCAGTCTAGCAAGTCAAATTTGGGCAAGCTCTTAAACTTTGATTAAAGAAGATAGATTTGCAGCATAGCATTCCGATGGCACTTTTATTCCAGAAGGCTTTCCTTGTATACTTTGGTGAAGTTCACTTTCTCTGACCTTGGCCCATCAGGGATCTCGGGAACACATTCTTGCACCAGAAGTTGGGGCAGATAACATTGAAAACAACCTAGCCAAAGACCAACACTGAGGACAGACAGCGGGGAAACCATTTTTTGAGGATTTCCAATTTTTCACTGCATATCTGAATGTGAGGGCCATATAAATGTAAGGTATTTAGAGAGCATTCTTCCACCTATTTTCTTTTTTAAATGACTCAAAAAGATGGTCTCTTTGTTCTTCATGTCTTCAGGATAGTCAAGTCCTTTGTACATGCTGTAATGGTAATTTTGCTCAACTGGTTCTTTTAGTTTTCAGCTTCCCTGACTACCCTAATTAAAGTACATTTCCAGGACACACCAACACACACACACAAATGTTAACTCTGTCCTTTCTGTATTCTCTTCATTGCATTTATTAGATTGGAAATCTTTTATTAACTTAATATTTTTGCTACGATAGCTCCATGAAGGGGGAGCACCATTGTAACCCCAGTGGCTTAGTACATAAGAGACTAAATATACATTTGTCCACATAGAAATATATAGAAACTACCCTATACAAAACTGTAGAAAATCATCCTTACCAAAAATTTTCTCAAATGATTTTCTATAAAAAAGCATATGTATCTCTATATTCTTGTGTAATCATTGTAGGTTACTATTAAAATAAAAATAATTCATGTGTATTTAAGAATTGAATCTAAAGTAATATTTCTAAATACTATAATATTGAGAAAATTATATTTATACATATATATATATGCTATATCAAGGAAGTCTCTAGTCTAGCTTTAGCTAGAAATGAAGTTGATTTCTTCCATATTTATATAAATTTATTTCATAGAATAATAAGTTTAGATTAAGCCAAGATTAAATGTATTAACCTTCAAATTAAATAATAATTAAGTTTTGCTTACAGCTGTAATGCCATTTTCTCAGTAAAATTTCCATTATTTCACATGTAAAAGATCTTATATGAAAATCATATACATGTCATATCCTATACCATAGTAAATGGATAAAATTCTTACATCCTCAAATAGTAACTTGTATCAAAGAGTAACTTGTATCAAAACTAGCATGAGCCCAGCTGGTGTGGCTCAGTGGTTGGGCGTCAACCTGTGAACCAGGAAGTATGGTTCGATGCCACATCAGGGCACATGTCAGGGTCGCAGGCTTGATCCCCAGCAGAGGGTGTGCAGGAGGCAGCTGATCAATGGTTCTCTGTCACCATTATGTTTCTATCTCTCCCTCCCTTTCCCCTCCTCTCTGAAATCAATAAAAATATTTTTAAAAAACTGGTATGAAAACATACAAAAGAAAGTGTCAATAGGCACTTTTGCCTCCTAATAATAATAAACTGGCTAATATTTATTTGATTTGCTATGAACCAGGCACTGTGCCAAGAGAGCACTTTCCATGTCTTCTTTTATTTCACCTTCCGAGGAACCCCATGGGCTGTTTTTCCCCTTGTCCAAGATCACTCAGTTTGAAAGTGGAGAAGCCTAGTTTTGAGCTCAACCTGACTTCAGGAGTCACAGCATATCTCCTGTACATGTTGTTGCAATTCCAAGCTGCTCCTGAATTTCAATAGCTCAAGCCTATGATGTTTCCCTATGAACTACAAAACAACAACAACAAAAATCATACAAAGAAATACTTCGAATGCAGTCAAGCAGATAAGGTCTGACATCAAAATGATATCATGGTTTACAACTAGCTATTAGCTTTTCCACAGAAGAAAAATATATATCTACAAAGACATACAGGGCGTGACCATTTGCCCTACTCCCCGCGCAGGTGCAGGAAGCTTAAAGAGGCTTCATCAAACTTTCTAAGTGTTTTTTTCTTTCTTTCTCTAAAATGGTTAAAGGGTTTCTTAGATAACTGAGAAAAAAGAACTCAATTCTTTTCAAGAGTACAGATTATATATTACATGCAACATAACTTTCCACCTACCCACCTATCAGTAAAAGCAACTCAGAGTTACTCAGAGTCCCTCCACAAATCTTTCTTAAAACCCCAGGCTTATTCTCAGGAATCAGCCTATTTTCTATTACTCCGCTTAGTCACAACTCATGTAAAAAACATCTTCTCCTCCCCACTCGCGTGCATGAATTTATTCTGGAGGCTATCCTAAGTCAGGAAATGCTAGGACCGAGAACAAACTTTATAGATGTTTTCATGGATTTAATTTTATTTCCCACCAAAATTATTGGAATTCATAAGTTTCAACATGAGTTGATATGTAAGGCACTACTTTTTTTTTTTTAAATTTATCTGACTACTTGAATCTACCCTATCTCAGCCAGAACAGATTGTCACCAATTTAAAACAATTATTCTGAGAGTCTTTGTTCCTTTTTCTCTTCAAATAGGTTCAATTTCTAAAGTTGGGCACAAATGAATATAGAAAATCAAAGAAGACTTTAAGGCAACTTTTTATTTAGAAATACTTCAGAAGACACTAAGACAACAGTTCTCAACCTGTGGGTCGCGATCCCTTTGGCGGTCGAAAGGCCCTTTCACAAGGGTCGCCTAAGACCATCCTGCATATCAGATATTTACATTTGTTACAGTAATAAGTTTAGTTAGTATAAGATAGTATAATCAAATTTCATTTCTTTATTAGAGTGAATTTTAAACTTTACTTAGAAGTGAAACTTAACTTGTGTGTGTGTGTGTGTGAGACCCTGATAAGTAACTTGTAATGCCCTGCAAGCTAACTCCTGACCAATAACTCCCAGCATGTTAACTCCTGATAAGAAACTTGCAACCTCCTGCGTGTGCATCCTGATAAGCCCAGAAGGCCACCGGAACACACTGGCAAGAGACACTGAAGAAGCCTGTTATAGTAATAAGTTTAGTTAGCATAAAGTAAACTCCATTTTTGTATTAGCAGTAAGTTAGCATAAAGTAGACTCACTTTGTATTAGCATAAGTTAGCATAAGTAGACCCCATTTTATTCTTAGACCAAAACTTGTAAACAACTCCAAAATTAAGATGTATGTATGATTGATAAGCTGTGAACATGGTCACAACTTTCCTGCCTGAGTGTATACCTAGATAACAGGGCGGCACCCGTGTATGGCACCCGATATGAGACACTGAAGACACCCAGCTTCAAGGATTTAAGGAGAGCAAATCTGCTGAGGTTCAGACGCTTGTCTGCCCTCCACAGACAGGACGCTCTCCTCCCCGCTGGAAACTGCCGAACTGGGAAACTGCCATTCTTGCTCTGCCTGAGCCCAAACTGCCAGAGGCGCCTCTCTTCGAGTCAAGAGACCGAGCTCATTGCTGCAGCGTATTTCTGACGACCTCCGTGTGTCTCCTCTGTCGGCGAGTGTCTCCGGGTGGCCTGCCAAGGACTGAAACCCATCAGCTCTCTGGTAAATAAACCTGTGTGATTTCTTGCATTGTTTATCTCCTGTGTCTCTCTCTCTCTCTTCTTAGTTTTTGGTTAAGCTCGGCCATATTAATTAATAGTAAGTACCCTCTGACGTTTGTATTGGTATATCCAAATGAAACGAATTGGGTCACCTGTGCTTACGTTCCTATAGATAATTGGAACAACATTACGATTATTAACAGTAGCAACATTACAGTTATGAAGTAGCAACGAAAATAATTTTATGGTTGGGTCACAACATGAGGAACTGTATTTAAAGGGCCAGAAGGTTGAGAACCACTGCACTAAGGGATTCATCTGGTATTCAATTAAGTCTTGCCTTGAAGGCATGCAATAGACTGACCCATTTTAAGGGACAGGGTGGGGGGAGCAGGAAGAGATTAACCAATGAATTTATATGCGTAGCCCTTGGACAGACAATAATGCAATGAAGGCCTGGGCAGGAGAAGGGAGCAGGGTGGATTAATGGAACAGAATAGAGAGCTCTGAAATAAACCCATGCACATATGATCAAGTAATTTTCAACAAAGAAGCCAAGATCATTCAATGGGGAAAGGGCAGTTTTTTCAATAAATAATGTTGAAAAAACTTGACTGCCAAACACAAAAGAATGAAACTATTTTATACCAAACACAAAACTAACTGAAAATGGATTAAAAACTTGACTGTATGAGCTGATACCATAAGACTCCTAGCAGGAAACAAAGGTGGTAAGCTCCTTGACATAGGTTTTGACAATGATTTTTTAAAATCTGACACCCACAAGCAAAAGAAACAAAGTATATCACACTTAAAAGCTTCTGCACAGAAATAAAAACCATCAACAAACTTAACAGGTATCCTATTAAATGGGAAAAAATATTTGCAAAGCATATATCTGATAAGGAGTTAATATCCAAAATATATTTAAAAACTCATACAATTCATAAGTAACAACAACAATCCAATAAAAAATTGGGCAGACCTGAATAGATAATTTTCCAAAGAAGATACAGGTGGCCAACAGGTACATAAAAAAGATGCTCAACATTATTAGCATCAAGAAAATTCAAATCAAATACTCAATATCAGCTCACACATGTTAGAATGGTTATCATCAACTGACAACAACTAGAGAGCGTTGGTGCGGATAGGAGAAAGGAATACCCTTACCCACTGATTGCAGTATTATTTGCAATAGTCAAATATAAAGATAAGCTAAGTGTCCATCAATGGATGAATGAATAAAGACATTGTGATAGTGATACACACAGAGAGAGGAATATTATTCAGCTGTTAAAAATGAAATCCCTGCCATTTGCAATAGCACAGATGGACCTTGAGGGCATTATGCTAAGTAAAATAAGTCAGAGACAGAGAAAGAAAAATACAGTTTGATCTTACAGGTGAAAACTAAACAAACAAACAAACAAAAGCCCCCCAAACAAACAAAATGCCCCTAACAAGCTCATAGATACAGAAAACAAATGAATGGTTGCCAGAGGCAAGGGTGGGAGTGTGGGAGAAATAGGGGATGGGAGTCAAAAGGTAAAACAAAACAAAACACACAATGGAAAAAAAAAGACCCATAAAGTCTCATTACCTAGGTATTAATAACACTGAGTCTAGCTATATCACCCAGACATTTTTACACACATAGATACTCCCGCACAGAGTATTAATATTTTTAAAGTATCAATAAAATAAAGAAATATGACTGAACTCAACCATGATAATGATAAAATGAGCTCATTTAGGGAGCTGGCAAAAGAGCTAGTAGCAGTTATTTGTGGAAAGGAAAAGTTTATTTCTCCTATTGGTGAAACAGAGCCTCAGACATTTTACAAAATTTAACTAGGACCTATAAAGATAAAAGTATCCTGAAGATTATCTATAAAGATAGAGATCTTGGCAAGGAATTAAATTGATTCAAATATTCATTTTGAGTTATTTTTGTTTAAGATTCACTTTTTTCCAGGTATTTTTCTGATGTTCCTTTCCTATAAATATATAACATTTTTCTAGTTCACATACTCTATGTTTAAAAAAAATTAAAGGCTAAATTAATCTAATTAAAAAAGAAATCTATTGTTTTTAAGGTTTGTATAAATATAAAACATTTAAATATTTAACTTGGCTGGCATAGCCTTATTAGGAAGTGATTAAATAAACAATTTATTTAGAATGAGAATACCTGTCTAGCCCAGGGAAAATATTTTGGTCAAAAATAATCAAATATTCCAGATTTATTTTATATTACTCCACCCTAAATTCAAGTAGTGAGGTGTTTAAATTATTCTGTTCACCACTGGATTTGTGAAAACAACTGAAAAACACACTTTAAAAAAACAAAAACCATAAATATACTTTCTTACCATGAAAGTAAAAAACAAACAAACATCCCAGGGATATAGTAGTAGGTGAAACTAAAACTCCTCTGTCCCACAGAAATATTTTAGAAAGTCACTAGATTGGAAATTTCATGAAGGCAAAGAGTATATATTTTGTCATTGTCTTTCTAACAGCCAGCAGGGTGGCTGGGGCGGAACTGGTTTAATAAATATTGTTAAATGAAGCAATGAAAAATGCACCTTTACTTTTGCAACTAATTGAGAAGCTACAGAAACCCACCCCTCCTCTCTCTCTCTCTCTCTCTCTCTCTCTCTCTCTCTCTCTCACACACACACACACACACACACACACAAACTCTTGCTTAAGGACTACATATTTTAAGATAATGTTTTTAAACAACACAAAACAAATCATTTCCTGCATGATTAAGGATTAGACCTTAATATTTTAGCATTTCAAAATACTTAAGTCTAGAGTGTGGAAATACTAAAAGCTAATTAATAATGGGGAAAGTTCATAATACAGTGACAAACACGAATGCTAACCCTGACTTTGGAGATCAGAGGTTAACTCTATTCAGGACAAACGTGACTCTTAGATCCAGCGTCCCAACTGTGAAATTTACCACATGTGAAGCTATGTTGGCCTTCAAAATGCTCACATTGAAGCAGGAGTGAGCTTGAAATGATGGTCTTTGTACTTATCTCCAACAGGTCTCTCACGGCACAAAATAATAATCGTCCCATTGACAGAGTCAGAAGGCCAACCATGTTAGCGGGGTGATTAACACGTGCAGCACACATGAGCATTTCTGAATGCATCATTCATTACAAGGTGATGGTACTGAGATGAGTTGCTCAGGCAGGGAGAAAATATTGAGGAATACGGGGCAGTGTAGATTCTAGAATGTGAGACACGGGTATGGGGAGAAGTACTGAGACTAGAATCACCAGTGGAGGTGGTAAAATTAGGGTGAAAGCCACAGGAACCAGGCAAAAATCCTCCCAACATTACAACTCCTTGACTTAGATGGTAAATTCTGTCTCCACAACTCACCCAGTGAAATCCCTACCCTAACAGAGAATCACCTATTAGAGGAAAATTAAAAATAAAAACAAATTGTCACACTCTCGCTGCTCTTCTCCATGCAACAATCATGTTGAAGACAGATGATGGGACAGGCACTACACTGGACATAGGGGCACAGAGAGAAACCCAGTCTATTTCTTTTGTTATTTACATGAGAAAAATCTTAGAGTTATGGAGAAATTTCATGTGTATTTTTAGGAAAGGGTATAATTACCATAGATATACTTACCGATTCATATACAATTAGCGTCGATTGCTACAACAGGACTCAAATAAATAATTGGGACTATTTTTTTTTTTTCAAGCAAGAGACTCACAGAATCTTTTGTGGTCCAATTTTTTCTGCCCTCTTCTCCATCCCCATCCCCATCCCCACCCCCCGCCTATGTGCTTAACTCCACCCTCAATCACACCTTCTAACCAATGTACAGTTGTCAATTATAACAACCAATGCTTTTAACACATTTTTTATTGGTAAATACTCATAATAAAATAAGTAGATGCCAGAGACTCGGGAATGCTAATTGTCTGCTGTCATTTAGCTACTGGATTTTCTATATTTCAAGCCACTATGCTTTACAGTTAATCCAAAAGCAATGCCTCAGGCCATAGGAACAGATCTAAGGAGATCTCAGTTTTTGCCTAGCATGGCAAGGTACACTGAACACGATTCCTACTCAGTCTGGGGCCTGGTAGGGAGCATGAGACTCAGTATGGAGATAACAATCTGTGAATTACATAACCAAGAATGCACGCTGGGACTAGAGGAGCAGGGGATCTGGAGAGGTAGGGAAGGTCTGGCAGTGAGACGAAAGCAAAACGGAACCACCAGGCAGCCCCAAGCAGGAAGGTTACATGGAGAAACCCTTTACACGGATGCACCCAGGAATAATGCCCAAGCCCGAGGCCCTTTCTGTCAGATTAAACCCCTGCCTAGGACTGCTTCTCTGGAGGAGTCTGATCAACTTTTAATGAAGTAAATAAGAGGCATTTTAGCTTTGAATTGACTGCTTCTTTTTCTGCCACCTTCCCTATGCAGTTTACTTCTTTGACCCAGAAGTTTGTCTTTTTTGAATTACAGTGTTAATGGGATTTATCCAGGACACCTAGCTTTGTGTCAGTGCTCAGTTCTGAGACGTGCCCAAGAAGACTGCCTTAGGAAAAAAAAGGTCTTGGAGAGTAAATGTTTTCACATTTGTAGTTCTTGATCAGTTAAAATGTCCCACTAATACACAGATTGAAAAATGCATAATATAAGCTAACATCTCCTGGCGCTCACAAGGAATCAGCCAATGTGCTAAGAAACAGGCTTATTAACTCATCTGACCTATTCACATATATGTCAGAGCTACAGGTAATGTTTTATAATTTTTAAAAGTACATGAATACATGAAATGATCATATTTGCCATGCAAACTTAAGTAAATTAGTTTACTTCAGTAGGTCTCAGTTTCCTTATCTGTAAAATGAGGAATAATAAAACTCACAAGTTTTATGATGTGAACCCCATGGGATAATGCTTGCCAAATGCACAGCTTGGGGCTGCCACACAGTAAACACTCAGTATTTAGCAACTGCCATTATTTTTAATTGTGTTAAAAACTATGTTGGAAGAATAGAGAGGAACAAAGAATTCAGGACGTGAATCTTAGCTACTTAAACTATGTGACTTCCTAAAGTTTAATGATCAGAGTGCAGTGTCTGGGAGAGGACTTTGATAAAAACAAGGTCTGGAATTTCCTTCAGGAGATAGCTAAGGTGTCATCCTCCACACCTCTTTGCATAATCCAATTCAAGTTTTTGAGAATTCTCAAAAAATGACAGAATTATTATGGGATTAGTTAACTTCACAGACATAAGTTTAAGAATTGCATTAATGTCCCATACAAATTATAATAGAACTGGCTTCATGCATTTGCCTGACAGATGAAGCTTTAAGCTCTCTATTTGACCTCAAATTTCATTTTTGACTTTTAAAAAATATTTCTCCAACCAAACCATTTGCCACATAAGCACTGGCATTGTTTCTAACACATTTTCTCGACCTTACTTGACCAGAAATCTCAAAGACTAGCAAAACTTTTTCCATTTCCAAAATGGGGTCAGGGGTGGGGAGAATTAGATTATAGGTTATTATCTGTACTCCCTTTCATTTCAAAGATTTTATGGTTCTACTTACTGGCCAAATGCCAGAAAGGAAGAAGACAGTGCAGTTTATTGTCTGAGCAGAGAGAGGTCAATAAACTGAACATGTCAGGAGCCAGCTCGATCCCTAAAGAACCGAGCTATGTCAAAGTCCATTTTCTATTTCTCGATACATCTCTATGGTCCCTGGTCAAAGCCTTGCATGCGAATCTTGAGGAAGAAAGCACACAAACACAGAAAGTAAACATGCTCTTGAGATGCACAAGGTTAAAAGGAAAAACTTGAACAATCTAGAATAGGAAGGAAAAGTTTAAATAGCTGACTACTTTTTGGAATACCATGAGGCAAAACCATGTGTGGCCTATGTAGTTTAAATAGTAAAGAAAAGGAGATAAAACAAGAACTACAATAACAATAAATGTGGGATTTAGACCATGTTATTTTCTTCAGTTCTATGATAGACAAGCTGTGTGACTTCAGCTAAATTGTGTAAAGTACCAAATCCAATATCTAACAGAACGCTCAAAATATTGTAGCTATCATCATACCGGTGGTTACTACTCAGACTATCACTATAAACTTAGGACAGTGGTTCCCAACCTTTTTTTGGCCATGCCCTACCTAAGCATCTCTAAAATCCTGATGCCTCCCTCTCCCGACCCTGTGACATATAATTCTTATTATTCAAAAAGTGAACTCGTATTCACATGGAGGAAGCCTAAAAGGCCATTAACTTGGTCTAAACAAGCTTCCAAAGAACATGGCATCCATGAATGAGAAAAATAAAAGAACATAAGGACAACTGAAATACTGAGGAATAACACACTAAGAAATTGTTAAAAAAATAATAATATGAAGTGATATGAAAAAATAGCAAATAAAGTTTCAAAACATATAATAGAGAACTGAAATGCATAAATGTCACAAAATATATTTATATACTGTATATGAGGCCCCGAGAACCATAAGAAATGCCAAAAATTAACTGTTAATAACTCATTCTCGAATTGCCCCCCTTAAAAATAAAATTGCCGCCCCTCCCCCCTCTCCACCCCACCCGTGGGGCGTGTGCCCCACGTTGGGAACCACTGACTTAGGAGCTGCTGTTCTAGCTAGCTGTTGATCCAGTTGCTAATCAGTTACTTGATGTTCTTCGACAAGTTGTAGTATCAGAGGAAAGATTACAGCAATGACTAGAATGCCATTGGTTAAGAGCTGACACATTTTGCAATAATTTACCCTACCTAAAACAGTATCCGTCCTATACATTCTTTGACACAAAGAAAAAAGTCTGTCCACATTGCAATGGCATGAAATCATAGATGATTGAAATGATTACTGTCTGCATTTCATAGATGTGCAAATATCTCATGTTTAAGAATTTAAAGGAGTTGAATTTCTCACCTCATATGTATTTGAAGCAGGAAGGAGAATTAGGTACAATGGGAATACTCTTATGTGTGAAGCTTGACAACAATTACATATTGAAACTACGTTTTATGAAACATTTCTTTTAACAAGTCACACTGATGCCATCTACTTTATAATTCAAAATGAGTATTGTGCACTATGAAAGAAAAAAGACCATGGAGTTGCTTACTAGCCACTTTCAAATGTCATAAAGGAGAACCTAATTATCTACTGATTCACTATCCCCACATCTATTGATAACTGGAAAGAAATGGGTTAACATTTAAGCAAGGGAGGTTAGTATTCCATATAAACAAAACCCCTTAATTGTGTGGGTTGTGAAGCATCAGGACCATTTCCATTAAGGAAGCTCTGGAGGCTGCAACCCCGGTGTGCATACATTCTACACCTAATGTTCTCATTTATTGTCCTTCCTCATGTGTAGAGGAGAGAAATGGAAGGATTGCAGTTGACTCCCTTAATCCTCTAGCAGAAGTTCTTAGGGTTGAGGTGAGGGGGAAATGTCTTCTACATTCAAGTCCATTCATGGCAGCCTTTGCCCAGAAGGTGGCAATGGGATTAAACAGAGTAGGGTGCTAGATGGTGGACGTCTGATTTGAAATGGGCTGGAGTTCTTCCAATATTGACCTCTCCTCTGATCTTCCACACTTCTTCCAATCTTCCTCACAATTTTTAATTTTTTTCCTGACTTTTATTCTGAAGAACAGTTTACCTTAGGCTTCCACAATTACATCCTCACCTATCACCCAGGATGCTCCTAGAAGAGCCAAACCCATTAGAAGACTGAGGGTAGATAATACATCTATGTAAATTATATTTCCTCTGTTATGCTAAGAAACTACATCCATAGGTTCTGGGATTCTCCCTATTCTCTATTCTTTTGAAGTACTTTTTAGTTTAGGCCAAATGACCACATAGTGAGGCATTTTGAGAATTAAGTATATCACAGGCATAGCCTTCCATTAGTTATCTTTACGTGGTTACACTTAATAGGACCTCACTTAGGCTCACTGTCTTTGTGCCCCTGTGGTACCCTAGCCCTTCCTGTAGGTCCTGATCCCTTGTTAGATTTGGTGCTTTGGGCTAGAGCAGTGATGGCGAACCTTTTGAGCTCAGCGTGTCCACATTTTGAAAAACCCTAACTTAACTCTGGTGCCATGTCACATATAGAAATTTTTTGATATTTGCAACCATAGTAAAACAAAGATTTATATTTTTGATATTTATTTTATATATTTAAATGCCATTTAACAAAGAAAAATCAACCAAAAAAATGAGTTCGCGTGTCACCTCTGACACGGGTGTCATAGGTTCGCCATCACTGGGCTAGAGGATACCTTACTTCTACTAACAATTTTCTAATATATCTTCAACCTCTGCTTTACTTCTTGAGAACTTGGATAATCTCTGGAAGGGCTCCTAAGAAAATCTACGCAGTTTTTAAATTAAGACTATGCCTTTGTGACTCTATTCCTCATTAACCTAGTTAAATGCCTCCAGGTCTCATTCTTGTTACCTTTATCCAGGTTTTACCAATTCTGTATGCTTAATAATAATTATTGCTCAGAATATTTATACAGATCTTCCAGGCATCTTTCCCTAAGGGAAATATCCTTAAAGATTTCATTAACATTTTCCCTCTTTTGTTTCATCTTATAATCTACTTTTCTCAATCTTGCTTTGACAGTTGGATGGATCCATGACTAACGATTCCTATACCCATGATTACATTCATGTCCTCATTCTTTCTGATTTAATTAAATTCACTATATGATTGGAATGACTGATAGAGGGAATAATAAGTGAGCTATTCTTTTACCTCTCCTGAAAGGCAAGTTTTAGTGATGGGACCAAAACCATGGTATGCCTCAGATCAATGGGGAAATTACAGGTAGGACTACGTGTTGCTCACACATAACAACAGTCAGTTTTATTCATGTTAGCTTGTACAGTGCAGTGCCACCAAAGAATATTGCATGGGGCAATGTTCTACAAATTTTATCCACCATTGACATGATAGAAAAAGAAAAGGTTGAGAATCTCATTTTGAAATATCCAAACTAAAGAAATCCCCCCCTTTTTTTGAAGAACGCAATACCAGTTCAGCATTTTTCTTTACCAACTGTCCAACTGAATTGCTGACATGTCAGCTATGTATACAGTATTCAATGAGTGAAAATTTTCCCATCCAAAATAAGCGTAAAACAAATTCGTAAAAAATGAGTAAGTAAAATTAATATATCTTGTTTTAAAAATAATGTATCTTAACTATTATAACTCTTCTGTGATTTCTCATAAATGAAAATTGCCCAGCACTTTAAAGTCTTTCAAATAGAAGTATTTGGACTATTGTTATTTGAATTTCCTGGAAGTTTAAGTAGCAGCAAATTTGTCACAGTCCCCATAGGAATACAGAAAACACAAGACTCTCCAGCAGGAGGGTAGCACTGCAGAACATAGAACTACACAGGATCTTCGTAGTTTATTAGCTCAGTGTTTTCCAAACAGTATTCTTTGGAAGCCTAGGGCTCTTAGAGGTACTGCAAGGATAGAAATGGGGTGGGGGTAAAGGTGCAAACTCAGTGGCTGTTTTATTGTTATATTTTTACTTAGATATTTCATACATGTGCATGTTTAAAATTATGTGTATATCAGATATATAGATACTTTTAAGTCTTTCATATATAGTCATTTATATTAGCATTTCATTTGTGGAAAGTACTCCGTTAAAAAAAATCTTTGAAATTCACCGATCTAGGTCACCTCCTTTATTTTACAGGAGAGTAGACCTGGCTATAGAGAGACTGGGTGGCCTCCGACACAGCAAGTTGGAAGTAGGGTGGACAAAGGGCTTTTTCAGAGGAATCTCATAATTTACAACTTTAAAGAGTATAACTACCCGAAATCCACTCTGTGCTTCCCGAGTTATATTTTAAATTTTCAAGGTATCTTAATCAATTCTCCTCAACACTATGCAACTCTAGGTCTGTTATGTAACAGCTGTGATACAAACTTAGGTAATAAGAAAAGAAAAAAAATCATCACATGGTAAAAACTCTGACCCAACCTTGAAAGCATTCACTTTCCTAAGAAAGTCACAATGTATATTGGATAGGCTGAAAGCATGCAAATTCCATTTTCCCCTTTATAAAAGCCTCTAAGACAAAACATATAGGATAGAATATGTTTCAAAGGTGACTTAAAACCCGATGAAACCTAATACAAAGCCTTACAGAGCTTGCAGAGAACAAAGTTAAACTTGCTAACTAATATAACTGGAAAGATGATCTATTCAAAACTGGGAGGCACTGACCTTTTGCTCTTTATTTCTCTATAACAGGAACAGATGACCTTATTTTCTACCAGTAGAGAACACACTGGCCTAGAGGCTAAAACTACAAGTCTACCAAACAGCCATGTTTAACAACCAACATCAGCCCTAAACTTCAAAGGCAATCAGACCTCTAAAACAACAGCTCCAATTTATTTCTTCAATCACTCAATATATAAACAAACATTTTAATGCATTTAGATATAGTCACAAGGTAGACAGTTTTAAAGTGATTAAAAATCATAACTTTATAGGGATTTAATCACGGCTGTAAATAAGTTAGTGTGGATTGATTTCTTCTGATATTGATTAAAGAGAGGCAGATAGGAAAAAGTAAAGGAAAACTAATCTAAAGCATTGCATCCTTCCAGAAGCCAGTTAGCAAATTTCCAAAGGTAGCATCTGGCTTGGAGGCAGCTGAAGGCAAGTAGACAGTTTTGGAGAAAGTGGGCCAATGGAACAGAAAATAGATTTACATACGATGAATTAAGATGATAAAGCCAAAAGATAGGTCCCAAAGTATTCTAAAGTCCAAAATGAAATTAACTCATTGGGTAAGGGAATAAAGGGCAAATCAGCAGGTCTCTCTCATGGGAAGTCAACTGTTAAAAGGATGAAGCAGATTTTGGCATTTGAAAAGAAATGGAGGTTGGGGGAAATGGGTAGTTGAGAAGTTAAAACAGTAAAAGTGGTTAGGAGAAGTCATTGTCCCATGAGCTTTCTGGGTCCTGTCTGTGCAGAGGCATAGAGAGAGAAAGGGCTACTTTTATTTGTTTTTATTGATTATACACACACACACACACACACACACACACACAAACACACACACACAAACACATATATGAATTCATACACACATTTATATTTCCCCTTTTTTCCTAACCTATCATCTATATAGATTTTACTATAAATATAAATAAATAAATGTGTATAAAGTATTTGAATGATACAAGAGATAATAAAATGGTAAAACTGTAATTACAGCAATTATAACCACAGGCCAGACAATTTAGAGGCAGCAGTGATATGCCCAATCCATTATATTATTCATAAGGCACATGTAAGATTAACAATGGGAGAGGTTTCTGTAGTATACAGTTAAATCTAGAAATCATTAGCATAAAGAGACATTTATTTCTTACATAAAAAACATTTTGACCCCAAACTACACAAAATATATAAAATTAGATGTAACAATATACATATTCACAAATCAATATTTAAAAAATATATTGTAAATTTTGGCCCTATTTATTTATGAAAATAGCTTACACAATTTGGAATAACAAAGTAGAATAGTTGTGGATAAAAATGGACTATGACAATCTCAGAGGAGTAGAGGATGTCAATGTTACTAGTCTCTTGAAGTGAACTAATTATTGCCCATTGAACACTGAATTTAGAAATTAGTCTTCCAACACTTTAGGCAAAAAGAAAAATAGGTTGGTTAAATACTGTTTATTCAAGCATCCAATGCTGTTTTCACACAGGCAGGATAGAAATCACAAATGAGTAAAATTCATTGATTTTATAAATTTTGATTACCCATTTATGTTAGAGAGTTATACTATATGGTAATGAATATAATGTTTCTAAGTATTTCCCAGTATTTATTGCTTGACATAAAGGAACCATACACACTTTTCTTTAAATAAACTCTAAACTCAAGGAGGACCTTATTACATATACTCGTTTATAAGGAATTATAACTGACTTAAGAGACAAAATCTACATCTATAATTTATTAAAACTCACAGAATTATGATTGAAGGGACAATTCTTGATCTAAGCCACTGTAAAACACTAGTACAGTAACGACATAAGTCTGTGCTAAATTCCTTATGCAAAAATTTTGAGTATTTATATGTGTGTTTGCCTGCTCATAAAATATATAATACTTTGCTTCTGCTTCCATCTTATCCCCAACCACCTGCCCTCACCCACTGCTTTTATTTCCCCCATCTGAAGCAAGATTACTTCCACTTCAAAGAGGTAATCTTAGTTATTTACAATTACTAAGATAACGTAAGATTAACTGCTGAAATAGCCATAAAAGTATTCTGTAAATAGCTATTTTAGACACAAAAGTTACTTTGTTGAAAAAATATTCCCTAAGGGCCATATGCTTACAAGCATATCAGGTCAATATAGGGGAAATAGTACCATAAAATATTGGAATACGTTGAAATTAATATACTTTTCATTAAGGTGAAAACACTAAAATGATCAGAAACACATAGTTACCAGGAAATATTATTGACAAAAAGAACACAAGCCACTTGATATGTATTTAGCCACATTGTTAAATTTGGGTTGGTTGTATGATTAAAATATATATCATTATTATTATTTTTTTTATTTTTCGCTTAAAGTATTACAAAGGGTATTACATAAGTGTCCTTTTTTCCCCCCCGCCCTTGACAAGCCCCTGCCCTCCCTTACCCCCCAGTGTCTTATGTCCATTAGTTATGGTTATATGAGTGCATACAAGTCCTTCGGTTGATCTCTTACTCCCCTCCCTCCTGTCCCCCAACCCTCCCTGGCTTTCCCACTGCAGTTTGACAATCAGTTTGAGGCAGCTCTGCCACTGTATTTAAATATATAACATTATTAATTTCTCTAACTTAATTTCACAACTGTGCTAAAAGCCAAGGTATCATTTCTAAAGAGAATGACAAAGACTGTCAAACTACCAAACTGCTTGCAAGAAAGGTGAGAAATTAAGCAACCAAATCAGACAGTGAAAATAAGTTTTCATTTCTAAACTTCCAACATATTTGCAAGTTTCTTTCCTCCTCTCAAAACTATCACCAGATGAATGGCTCTAGTGCACATGGAGTTAAAAAATATGAGCACCCCTGTGTTTAGAGCCGACAAATAGGACACAAAGCAGAGAACAAAACGGTCACCAACACCATGCTCTTTCTCACACAGCCTTCACATCAGACCTAATTCTCGAACCTCGTCAGCAATTACTAAATACTCAAGTATTACGTCAATCTGAAAAGGGAAGACTGGGAGAGACGAGAGAAAAGCATGTTACCAAACTGCCTCTGTAGTCTTCAGGGAACTTGTAGACCGGGACCTTGGCTTCATAATAATACTCATTTTGGGAGAGAAAGAAGGAGAAAAGTCTTCTGATTAATACAGTTCCGCTGTCTTTCCACAAATATATTCCACTTTCCAGGGAGGCTGCTTGAAGAAATCCAGGGTTCCCGGAGCCCAGCTCCTGCCCCGAGTCCGGAACATAAGGAAGCTGCTAAGGCACCGGAGTCCTTCCCTCTTTCTTACTGAATTCACTCCAGCACTTGGCTGTTCGGAAGTGACAGTTCTTTTTTCTGTTTGCATTGCCAAGGGAGGAACTGCAGTTTGAATCTATTCTTCATCTGGTCACAAGGGAAACCCACACAGTAAAAGAGCCACTCGATCTTGCCTTTTTTTGCAAATCCATAATCACAGGCTTAAAGTTTCCCACCAGTCTCAAAGTACCCAGGTAGAGTGAAAGGAAAAGAAAGTCACCGCCAAGCCCGCTAACACGGGAGAGCTGTCAGGGAAGTTCCATTTCAGCGCGACCACAGGAAAACACTCCTCCCCGGGGAGCCGAGAAGCCAGCCCGGGAACAGAGCTCTTCCCGGCGCTGTGCCCGCGGCTTTACCTGCGAGTGTAATTTCAGTCCTTGTCCCCCGCTTGGAATCTGACTCCAAGCCTTTGTCAATGAGGACTATCATTCAATCTCGCCAGGAAGAAACTATTCTTCAAGGGTTGTATGACGTCTGTAGGAAGGCAGTTCAAAACACCGCAGGGAAGTGAGAGAGGGAAAAAAAAATAAAACACAACACCCAACCAGAGCGTCCAGCCCCGCCTTCTCCTGAATTGCTGAAACTTACAAAGCCAAGGGACAGACCAGCCCAGAGACCAGGACTGTAAGCCAGCCAAGCAGACCTCTCAAAACGTATAAACCCATTTCCTCCTCTGGGAAATGAGGTGTCTGTGTTATTCAGGGTAAGAATCACTGGGCACCTTTATAAGGAACACACCCCTTTGCATTGAGTTGTTTGTTAATTACCCTCTTGCAAAAAAAAAAAAAAAAAATCATTTTTTTCAAAGTCCTGTACTGAAAACTCAAATTCTTTGTCAGAGCAAAGTTGAGAGAGCTTGAGGGTTTAGCAGCGGTACATGTGGAGCGCAGTTCATGAAACGCCTTGCTTAGGGGCTGGTTGTAGAGATGCAAATTGCCTCTTAAAAAGTCACCATTGTAGCAGGCATCATGGCATCAGGTTGTGCCAGAATGTTTAACCAGAAAAACTTAATGCATTATTGCTGGACAAGTGGCTACATGTACTAAGCCTGTTCCCTTGCACAACGCTCTCTAAACCTTATTTCTGTTTGAAAATCATATGCAAACTTCATTGATTTCTACACACCAAGACCCTGGGTCTGCTCATTCTTAAGTAAGCTCTTCAGTGAGACATGAAGCTCACACCATTTCACCTTAACATCTTGTATTGTGAAGACCAATCCCTGCCCTGCCTCCTACATCTGAAATGAAAGCTTTTCTATTTTAGTAGATATAATCCAAGCTGAATGCAATTGCTCTTAAGGAACATGTGACCACCCTGGCTATGCCTTTGAACATTTGTACAAAGGAGATATATTCATCTGGGTGTGTCAACTTCAGTTATTTTGGATGTGAATTATCAAGCGAAAATAATGAAAGCATTCTGATCCCTCAAATGACATTAGTTAGTACGTTGGTTCTCTGGTCTGACGTGAACTTCGTATTTATTTAGCATTTGTAGGCAGGATGTTGGAGTGCAGTTGTGTCCCACCCAAAGGACTTGGAAAATTAATGTTGTGAGGCATCCCGCCAGAGGCTCTGGCTGCTTATTAGAGCAAACCCTTCAACTCCTCCTCTGGTCACGATTTAAGGTGCAGTTGTGATTTCCTCTCCTCTGAGTGGCTCCCAGGCCTCTGGAGGCACATGCCAATCAACTGGTTTCCATAATAGCCCATCTCCTTAAGCTTTTCAGTTTTCCTATGATTGCTCAGGAACTTTCATGCACTCTGAGCTCTGTTGCCTATTTATCGTGTTGACGGCACTTGAAGGCAGGTTAACCAATCACATATTTTTAGGAATTCAGAGAAAGGTTTGTGAGACTACTCATGTTTGAGGGGAAGGAGGCTCATGGGAGGAGGTTTATCTTAGTTTCTTCCTGCATTTTTAACAAGGGAAAAGGAATAAGAAAACAAACTGAATAAAAGTAAGCAATTACCATTATTGATTTGGAGCACTGGTCTCTTTTATGTAAGGTTCCTATTTCAGGGGGAAGCAATGACAAGGTCATGGAATGTAATGTCTGAATATTATGCGTTGAACTCTCCTGAAATAATCAGCCCTGTGTTCTATCATCCCCCAGAAGGCTCTCTGTCCCAGTGAGATTACTTAGCTCACTGCCACTCCCTTCACTGTCCCTTCACTGTCAATACGCAGAAGAGGTAAGTGCTGCCTGGAGCGCTGTTCCTTACTTGCTCAATGTTCCATGCATTCCAAGAATCTACCTGTGAAAATCCTGTTGGGTATCTCCTGAACACAGTATAACAGTCCCAGAAATACTAAAATATCACTTCTGTCCTCAAAGAAAACAAGTTTAAGCGGGGAATCCGATGCTATATGCAACTAACTGGAATACTCAAAGCTTCTTGGATCAGTACATCACGTTTGCTATTACACAGAGAGATGGACAATATAAGCAGGCCATTAAGATTTCAGTTTTTAACCTTTTGCTTCTTCTCCTAATACTCAAGGTAGTGACAGAATAATAATTTTAAAAAACCATGAAGAGTACTTATTCAATATTACAGTGTTTACTCTACGGCAATTTTTCACACAAACATTTCTGAAATAATGTTTTGTAATCTGTGCCATGTATTTTTTTTCCTTTGAAAAGCTGCTCAGAATGGAGCAGATAAGGCACTGCCCTCCACATTCCGCTTAGTACACAAGTATATGATGGTGTGCAGGCTGACAAGGAAGCCGGGACCCAGGAAGGCTGGCCGTCAGGAACCATGTGGCCCTGGTCTGTAGGACTTTGAAGAACATGCATTTGATCCAGAGCTGCTATTACGGATAGCATGCCCTTGATATATTGCATTGTGTAGTGCTGTATAAACTTCTATTTGACTACTGTCACCACAGCATTTATTTTTGTTTTGTGTTAAATTTTATTTATTTATTGATCTTAGAGGGAGAGGAGGGAGGGGGAGAGAGAGAGAGAGAGAGAGAGAAACATCGATTCGTTCCACTTATTTATCCATCTGCATATAATTTAGTGACCCAAACCACTATGTCACATGATGTTTCCTGAACTTTAGTCATTTGGTCATGACATCTGCAGTTTTGCCAGGTTGGCATACCATCTATACTATTACTTGCTTGACATTTTTCTTCAATGGCTCAAACTTAAATAATATAAGTTCTTTTTAAAATATATCTTTATTGATCTCAGAGAGGAAGGGAGTGGGAGAGAGAGAGAGAAACATCAATGATTAGAGACAATCATTGATCGGCTACCTCCTGCACACCCGAACTGGGGATCAAGACTGCAATCTGGGCATGTGTCCTTGACTAGAATTGAACCTGGGACCCTTCAGTCCACAGGCCAGTGCTCTATCCACTGGTTCATAGGTTGATGTTCAACCACTGAGCCACTGTGGCCAGGCTTAAATACTATAATTTTAAAAGATAGCTTTATTATTTTGAAATGCTCTGCCCTCTTTCAAATCTGTCTTATTTTCAGATTACAAGAGATACTCTACACTTTTTAATTAGTCATGAGCAGATTTTTGAGAACCATGTCATAAACCAATAAAATATTCAGACCTGTCAAATGTGCTTAAATTCAGTACTGCCAATATTTCAAATAACTTTTTAGGAAAAATGACCATGGAATTGCAATTCTTTTTTACAGTGTCCTGGTATTCTACATTGTACTCTAACATTAATAAGGACAAGTCACTTTGGCCCTAGCTGGTGTGGCTCAGTGGATAGAGCATCGGCCTGTGGACTGAAGGGTCCTGGATTCAATTCCGGTCAAGGGCACATGCCCTATTGCAGGCTCGATCCCCAGTAGGGGGTGTGCAGGAGGCAGCCAATCAATGATTCTCTCTCATCATTGATATTTCTATCTCTCTCACTCTCTCCATTCCTTTCTGAAATCAATAAAAAATTTATATAAAAAAAGAAAAAGAACAAGTCACTTTGAACTCTTATAGCATTTCCTTGTTATTGAGGAATAATACATTTTCCTTCAAGCATCTTCTCTTATTATACTAGCTAAGTATACAACTGGCCTCAAGGACTTTCCTATAGGCATGAACCTTCTTGGAACTAAATTCCTTAATTTCTGAGGAAAAGCCCAGGGTAATATTTTGAAGACTTCTGACCTTCAGGTTTCCAACCTCTTTTGTAAAATGTCAAGTTACAATAGTAGTCGTCACAATTTTGATGTAATCCCCCTGCTTAATTTTGCTTTTGTTGCCTGCCTTTGGGTGTTATGTCCAAAAAAGCACTGTGAAGATCAAAGTCAAGCAGCTGTTCCCTATTTTCTTCAAAGAGTTTTATGGTTTCAGGGCTTATAGCCATTTACAATGTCTTTAATCCATTTGAAGTTACTTTTTAGGAGTGGTATGAAATAGGGGTCCAGTTTCCTTCTTTTGTATGTGGCTATCCAGTTTTCCCAACACTACTTATGGAAGAGACTATTCTTTCCCTATCATATGTTCTTGGTGTTCCTGTTGAAGATCAGTTGACTATATAAGCATGGGTTTTTTTCTGGGCTCTCTATTCTGTTCCATTGATCTACAGGTCTGTTTGCTTTTGTGTCGGTACCATATTGTTTTTATTACTAGAGCTTTGTAATATAGTTGGAAATCAGGAAATGTGATATCTTAAGCTTTGTCCATCCACCTTTCTCAAGATTGCTTTGACTATTCATGGCCTTTTTTTATTTCTGTGAAAAATCTCATTGCAATTTTAATAGGTATTGCTTTGAATATTTGCATGAAACTAAAAAGCTTCTGCACAACAAAGGAAACTATCAACAAAATTATTTGGGGTTCTGCACCCAATCCAATGTGGGGGATGAGGGACAGGGCACATTCGCAAACCAACAAGCAATTCTTGGACATCAGCAGGGGGTCTGAGAATTCAACCCAATCTGACACTATCTATCCAGAAATAGTATCAGATTCCATAGGGTAAGCTCTTAGTCCCAAAAGATTGCCCTTCTTCCTACCCACTTCAGATACTAGTTGCAAGTCCAGGTTGTTACTTGTGCTTCTGACAGATTGACTATAAATGAGAGGTTCCCATGACCCCCTCCTTGTGTTCCATTAATTTTTGGCTGGCTCACAAAATTTAGAAAACCCATTGACTCACTAGATTACATTTATATAAAAGGATATAATTCAGTAACAAGCAGATGGAAAATATGCATAGGAAGGTATGAGAAAAGGCCATGGAGTTTCCAGGTCTCTCCTCTCCCCTCTTTCCATATGTTCACCAACCCTACAGCTCTCTGAACCCCATCCTCTTGGATTTTTAATGGAGGCTTCATTACAGGCATGACTGATTAAATCATTGACCACTGGGGATTGATTCAGCCTCGAGTTCCTCTTCCTTCCCCAGAGGTCCTGTAGGGTTTGGGGCTGAAAGTTGCAACCCTCTAATCACATTATTGGTTCCCCAGGCAAGCAATTCCCTATCTAGTTATCTAAGGGCTTTCTGAAAGTCATCACAGTAACTTAACAAAGGACATCTTTATGGCTCTTATCACAGGAAATTCCAAGAGTTTTAAGGGCTGTGAGCCAGGAACCAGTGGACAAAGACCAAATAATTATGAGAAATACAGTTTGGTCATCTGATGACGAATGAATACATTGATGTGCCACATAATAACCTTTATGTGACCATGGTCTCCTAAGACTGTAATGGAGCCGAAAAATTCCTATCATTTAGTGAGGTCATGGGGCAATTCATTACTCACATGTTTGTGCTCATGCTGGTGTAAACAAACCTGCCAGTTGCATGAAAGTATAGCACAGAATCCAAATATGGTTGTTACAAGTCTCTTTTAGGGATTGAAAGGGGTACAATAAATTCATTACATTGGCATATTTAGATTCTGTTTGAAATACTAAATAAATTTTTTTTAAAAAAATGTATTCATTATTCTTTATTGATCTACCATTGAATTAAATTATACCTATACAATCTTATTTGGCATATTGAAACAGATATGTTTGCTCTGTGTTCTTTTTTTTCTTTATTGATTAAGATATTACATATGTGTCCTTACCCCCCCCCCCCCATTACCCCTCCACTCCCTTCCCCCCTCATGCCCTCATTCCCCTGTTGTCTGTGTCCATTGGTTAGGCTTATATGCATGCATACAAGTCCTTTGGTTGATCTCTCCTCCTTACCCCCACCCTCCTCTACCTTCCCTCTGAGGTTTGATGGTCTGATCGATGCTTCTCTGTCTCTGGATCTGTTTCTGTTCATCAGTTTATGTTGTTTATTATATTCCATAAATGAGTGAGATCATGTGATATTATCTTTCTCTGACTGGCTTATTTCACTTAGCATAATGCTTTCCAGTTCCATCCATGCTGTTGCAATAATTTAGACAATGATGAAAACTTGATGCTGGTTTTAGATGATAAAAATGAATTATTATTATTATAATTTTACATTGGCATTGTATAAGAAAATGACCTTAATTGTGCTGTTGTTGAGATGCATAGTTGAGATGTATAAGGGTAAATAGGATGTCTGGGATTTGTTTTAAAACATAAACAGAGGGATTGGGAAGGACAGAGGAAACCAATATAGCAAAACGTAACAGCCACAGAAACTGGGAGATGGGTATATGGAAGGTCATTGTACTCTTCACTTCTGTGCATTTAAAAATGTTCATAATAAAACATTTTAAAAGGTAGAATTAAAAAATGTATAATATATACAATTATGTAGAGTACATACTTGGTAATAATAATAAATGACTATGTTACTGGTTTATGTGTTTATTACATTATATTTGTAAGTTATTTTATTTTATTTTTTTATTTTTTATTTTTTTAAAATATATTTTATTGATTTTTTTACAGAGAGGAAGGGAGAGAGATAGAGAGTTAGAAACATCGATGAGAGAGAAACATCGATCAGCTGCCTCCTGCACATCTCCTACTGGGGATGTGCCTGCAACCCAGGTAAATGCCCTTGACCGGAATCGAACCCAGGACCCTTCAGTCCGCAGGCTGATGCTCTATCCACTGAGCCAAACCGGTTTCGGCTGTAAGTTATTTTAGAGTGTACTCTTTCTATGTATAAAAGTTTGGTGTTAAACAGTGTGCTGCAGCCACTATGGAAGGCAGTATGGAGGTTCCTCAAAAAATTGGAAATGGAACTCCCATTTGACCCTGTGATCCCACTTCTAGGAATATATCCCAAGAAACCAGAAACACCAATCAGAAAGGATATATGCACCCAGATGTTCATAGCAGCACAATTCACCATAGCTAAGATCTGGAAACAGCCTAAGTGCCCATCAGTAGATGATTGGATTAGAAAACTGTGGTACATCTACACGATGGAATACTATGCTGCTGTTAAAAAGAAGGAA
Organism: Myotis yumanensis; assembly: GCF_028538775.1. Taxonomy (NCBI): domain Eukaryota; kingdom Metazoa; phylum Chordata; class Mammalia; order Chiroptera; family Vespertilionidae; genus Myotis; species Myotis yumanensis. The sequence continues at coordinate 29,747,185 of NW_027223755.1, forward strand.
CTCTTACCATTTGCAACAGCATGGATGGAACTGGAGAGCATTATGCTAAGTGAAACAAGCCAGTCAATGAAGGAAAAATACCACATGATCTCAGTCTTTCATGGATAATTAAGACCATTACAAACTTTTGAACAATAATAAATACAGTGGCAGAGCTGCCTCAAACCGATTGTCGGTCTTCAGTGGTAAGGCCAGGGAGGGTTGGGGGACAGGAGGGAGGGGAGTAAGAGATCAACCGAAGGACTTGTATGCATCCATATAACCATAACTAATGGACATAAGACACTGGGGGGTAAGGGAGGGCAGGGGCTTGTCAAGGGTGGGGGGGAGAAAAGGACACATATGTAATACCCTTTGTAATGCTTTAAGCAATAAAAAAACAACAACAACAACAACAACAACAACAAAACAGTGTGCTGTGATAGGCTGGCAGCAGTCTGACGCATTTCTTGTTTATTGAGTCTCTTGATTGCATAATTTTCTCTTGTGCTTGATTTAATCTCATGTTGTTTTGTACTGTAACATGCTATGCAGGCCTATAGCCTAGGAACAGTAGGCTATACAATATGTCTTAAGTGTGTAGTGGGCTATACCATGTAGGTTTTGGTAAGTGCACTCTATGATGTTAGCATAATGACAAAATCACCTAGCAATGCTTTTCTCAGAACGTATCCCTGTCATTAAGCAGTGCATGACTATATTTATTTATTATAAACTATAATATTGAAAAAATAAAAAGACAACCTGTGAGAAGATATTTTCAAATCATATATTTGATAAGATGTAAATATCCAAAATATATAAAGAACTCATATGACTCAATGGCAAAAAAAATACAACAAAAAAACCCCTAACCAACTCAAATCCCAAATGATATGATTAAAAAATGAGCAAAGGATCAGAGTACACATTTTTCCAAAGAAGACCATGGCTAACAGGTACATAAAAAGGTGCTTAACATCACTAATTATCAGGGAAATGCAAATCAAACCCAAGAGGAGATATAACCTCATACCTGTATTGATGATGTTTATAAAAAAGACAAGAGGTAAGTGCTGATGAAGATGTGGAGAAAGGGAAAACTTGGAGGCTATTGGTGGGAAGGTAAACTGGGATAGCCACTATGAAAACATCAGAGAGTTTCCTCAAAAAATAAAAAAATTGAACTACCATATGATCCAGCAATTCTACTTCTGGGTATATATCCAAAGGAAATGAATTCAATATCTCAAAGAGATATCTACACTTCCATATTCATTGTAGCATTATTCACAGTAACCATGATATGGAAACAACCTAAGTGTCCTTCCATGGACAAGCAGATAAAGAAGATGTGGTATAAAAATATAGTGGAATATTATTCAGCCATGGAAAAGAAGGAAATATGCTATTTGTGACAACATAGATGAACCTGGAGGACAAGCCAGACAGAGAAAGACAAATACTGTACACCCTCACTTATAAGTAGAATCTAAGAGAGAGAGAGAGAGAGAGAGAGAGAGAGATGTCAAACTTATAGAAACAGTGTAGAATGGTGGTATTCAGGACTGACAGGTATTAGAAATGGAGAGATGATGGCAGAGATGTACAAGTCTTTAAGAAGAATAAGTTCTGTGATCACATCATCTACACTAATAAAATACAAAGATGCTAATTGACCATACCTTCACTACGCCCTAAGCCACGCCCACCAGACAATCAGAGTGACTATATGCAAATTAACCCAACCAAGATGGCGGCTGGCAGCCACAGAGCTGGAGCAAGCAGGAAGCTTGGTTGCCCGGGCGATGGAGGAACCAATCTTCCCGCCAGCCCTTAGCCGGCTGTGGCCTCCGCTAAAGACAACAAAGTTTCAATTATAGAAGATAAACGAATCCCAGATATCTGTTTCCAGCCAGCCTCCACTGGGAGCTTGGGTGGCTGGAGGTTGTGGCCAGCCTGCAAACAGACATCAGCCCCTCACCCAGGCTGGCCACACCCTAATGGGGTGAGGGTCCCCGTTGGGGGGCTTAGCCAGCCTGAAAACGGCCCTCAGCCCCTCACCCAGACTGGTCAGGCACCCCAGCAGGACCCCCCCACCCTTAAGGGGCTGTGGCCAGCCTGCAAACGGCCCTCAGCCCTTCACCCAGATTGGCCAGGCACCCCAGTGGGGACCCCCACACTGAAGGGGCTATGGCCAGCCTGCAAACAGCCATCAGCCCCTTACCCAGGCTGGCCAGGCACTCCTATATAATAAAAGGGTAATATGCAAATTGACCCTAACAGCAGAACGACTGGGAATGACTGGTCACTGTGACACACACTAACCACCATGGGGCAGATGCTCAATGCAGGAGCTGTCCCCTGGTGGTCAGTGTGGTCCCACAGGGGGAGCTCTGCTCAGCGACAAGCCAGGCTGACGGCTGCCAGTACAGCGGTGGTGGTGGGAGCCTCTCCCGCCTCCTCAGCAGTGCTAAGGATGTCCGACTGCAGCTTAGGCCTGCTCCCCGCTGGCAAGTGGACATCCCCCGAGGGCTCCTGTGCTGCCAGAGGGATGTCTGACTGCCAGCTTAGGCCCAATTCCACAGGGAGCAGGTCTAAGCCAGCAGGTGGTCATCCCCTGAGGGGTCCCAGACTGCAAGAGGGCACAGGCCGGGCTGAGGGATCCCCCGAGTGCACAAATTTTTGTGCACTGGGCCTCTAGTAAGTTATAAAAATGTCTAATCACTATGTTGTACATCTAAAACTAATGTAATATCTGCCAATTGTAATTGAAAAATAAAAAAGAAGTTCTGTGGATCAAATGTGCAGAACTGTGACTATAGTTAATTCTGTATTGTAAATAGTACGCACAATTCACTAAGAGAGTAGATCTTAAGCATTCTCATCCCTCCCCCTGCCACACAAATTGTAACTAAAATGTAATGGACGCATTAATTAACCTGATCGTGGTAATCACTTCACAATGTATGGACATATCTAACCATCACATTGTACACTTTATATATTTTAATTTTTTAATTACATTTATTGGGATGACATTGGTTAATATGACCATAAAAGTTTCAGGTGTTGATTTCTATGTTACATGATCTGTATATTGCACTGTGTGCACTTTAAATACCAGTATATACAACTTTGTCAATCATACCTCAATAAAGCTCGGGAAAAAAGAAAATGAGAAAGACTGACAATATCTCATGTGATATAATATCAAGAATCTAGAAAGATAACAGTTAATTATACTTTAACAGTCGAATAAAATAAAAATAAAGATGAGAGTATAAAACAATGACATAAAAAATATAAAATAAAAATCATCAAAGCCAAAAGCTGGTTCCTTATAAAGAATAATAAATTGACAAACACAAAAAAATACTGAACAAGAACTAATTTGAGAAACACAAATTGTCAGTATCAGTTTCTCTAGACATAAAAAAATGAAAATATGTTATGAACAACTTTATGCCAATAAATTTGAAAATTTAAGCAATGTGGGCAAACTTCTTAAGAAACACAACAAAATAAATGGAAAACACGAAGTCATTGTATTTAGATTAGAGATTGAATCTATAGTAAAAATTAATTCAAAACAATAAAGTTTTTATAAATAAAAGTAACAATAATCATGATTATGTAATAATCCACCTGCTAATTACTTTATATATTCTTTTTTAATTGTTCGTCTCAACAATCCTGCACGTTAGGTGCACTAATACTGATTTTATGAATAAAGAAAGCTGGTGATTTGTTCCAAGTCACATCACTGTTGACAGGATCAGTATGCATGTGATGTGTGTGATGTGTTTGTGAGAAGGAAAGAGTGGAGAGAGAAGAGAGGAAAGAGAGAGGGAGATTAAAAATTGCTACTATGTTTTTGGGAATGTTGTTTTTAAGCCATCCATCCTCTTCAGTTGGACAATGGCAATGAATGAATATCCATTAAAATGGTGTGTGTGATTTTACAAGGGACATATTTAACAGCCAGAAAATTTTAGATTTTCCAGATATTCAGGATTAAACAATCTCAGTTTACTGTCTTTGTTTCTAATTTTTAGGCTCATAAACACTATGATGAGGGTATATGTGATAATATCACGAATCTGTTCACTATACAATGTGATAAAATCTTTAGCCATACTCATAACATGAGTAATGGTGGTTGGCTCTTACCTATACAACAGATGGCATTTGATTGCCTCCTTAGGTAATACTGGCTCATAAATGATCATTTTGAAAGGTAACAATATGTGAGACCTCTGATAATGTATAATTTCAACATGTATAATTTCAATAAAGTACATTGTCTTTTATTGAAAGGTTCAGAAAACTAGTTTTTAAAACCAGCATAAACACTTCTGCATGGGATCAGTAATGTTGACAGGAAATGCATTTTGTCATTGACTTTCAGAAATTTGTACTAATTCAAAATATTGGATTCCAAGAAAACATTGTAGGCATCTAATAAAATAAATGATCTAACTTCAAATTTTACAAGTCTTCTTGTATTTCCTTTGTATTCTGTATTCATTACATATTTATGTGATGAAAGAATTTTTTGAAAGAGAAAATAAAAGAACTAGAAAAACTGCATATCTAAATGAAGCCCTGCTTCTAATATTGTGACATGAAATGAAGTTTTCATTAAGATAGGATTTGAAAAATATCTATCAGAAATAAATGTACACAGATGTGCTTTTTTTATTGTTTAAAGTATTACAAATAGTAGTATATATGTCTCCTTTTTTTCCCCATTGACCTTCCCCTGGCCTCCCTAGAATGTGCTTTAATGATAATTTAATACCTGATGCAATAGACAGTGAATAAAATTGACTTATTAAAAAGAAAACATTCATCAGGTCGATTTAACTTACATTTGTTTAATAACATTTCCCCCTGCCTATGTTAAAAGTAACAGTAAAATGATCCAGGCAACTCAAGCAATTTCCCTTTGACCACACACATTCCAAATAAATTTGAGACAATGCCTATTAATTTGGGAAGGTATACAGGGTCAGGTTAAAAGTAGCCTTTGGGGCTAGATTGTGGGTGAAAATCCAGACTCCACTTATGACTAGTTGTTTGTTAAACTTCTCTAAGCCTCAGTTTCTTCAGCTATAAAATAAAGATACAAAAGAGTTTTATGAGGATTAAATGAGACATATAGTGAGAGCTCAATAAATAATACCTACTATTAAAAATAAGTTTTAAATTCACTAAAATTTTAAAATAAGTTTTAAAAGAGAAGTGAATAAATATGGAGGAAAACAGGTTTAAAACTTAAAAGTATCTATAATAATAAAAGCATAATATGCTAATTAGACTGGACATCCTTCTGGACAACCTTCTGGACGAAGCCAGGGCTGCAAGGGAAGCCCGGGTCCTGGGTGCCAGAGGGAAGCCAGTGCCGGCAGCCAGGGGAAAGAAGGCCTACTCTTGCACAAATTTCATGCATCAGGCCTCTAGTACTAGTATTACTATAATACATTGATTAAAAATAATTGTTTTGTGTTTAATCTTAATTTAGAACCTGATCCCCTGACTCCCTTTACATAATAGATTGTAAACAGTTTTCCTGCCTCGTGTCTTACGCATTTAAGTTTTATTCTCTGTACTGTCTTTGGGTTATCTTTCAAAGACCCAAATGTTAAATTATTAATGTTAGATTAAATGTTAAATTCCCTACTTAACAACCTTCGGTAACTTCCCATTCCTTATAGAATCAATTATAGCCTTTTGTGTGTGTTAAATAAAAACTACCGTTTGGATGTGTATAGACCAAGTAGACCTTCTGAATACGTTTGACAATCTAATACAGAGTCACTGTCAGCCATGGCAGTTATGTCAAGTGCTACGTCAAGACTGAGGTAATGGGGTGTAACGGGAACTCCCTTGGGAGGGGCCTGAAACACCCAAAACCACAGATCTGGATACTTGGATAAGAGCTCCATATGGACACTAATATGTGTGGGACTTCTGTCCACTGGGGGGCTGTAAGACTCAGAGCTCCGACCATTTGATGCTGGAGCTTGGTTGGACCTCGGGTCACCCTCGTAACCCGGCGGGACTTCCACTCCACCAGGTGCAAGTCACCACTGTAGCTGCCTGGATTCAGACCAACACCTGCCTCTCCATCTGCAGACACTACCAGTGATTGGACTTCGTCCTGGAAGCCTTGCTCTACTCCCTTCTACCACTTAAGCTCCCCCTCTCTGTGGGTAACCTGTATGTTACTCTATTGGCTGATTGGGGGGGCGGGGCGGGGGTCTCCCTTAATAAACCTGGCGTTGTGGGAGAATACAAACATGTGACTTCCTTGCTCGTGACAATATGCAATCTATTGTTCAGCCTTACCCTTGATAACTAATTTTTCATACCCTATTACGGCAACCACACAATCGTACGTGCCTTGCCCCAAATCTGCTGTGCTGTTTCCTTTGCCTGGCGAGTATTTTACCTTCTAACCCCCTTCTCTGCGAGCAAATGTCCTACTTACCCTCCAAGATCTAACACAAGCAGCCAACTAACTCAAAGACAAATTTAGGGGTTTAGTCTTCTTGGCTTCATTCAATCTGTGAACATCTTGGGTTATTTTTGATTATTATGTTTTGCTTGTGTGTAATGTACTTACAATGCATGACAGCACATAATAGAAATTGTAGAGTTTCATGGCCACTGTTCAGCCATTGATTTTGATTGTGTGACCTTCTAAAATTCAACACCTTCTTCTATAAAATGAAATAATATATGCAACTATGTCCCTCCCAGGGCTGTTCTGGGATTAAATGAGAAGAGATGTTGCCTCATTTGCAATCCCAAACTATGATTTTTGGATCTTTGCACATGCTTCACTGGAATCAATCTCTCTCTCTCTCTCCCTCTCTCTTCCTTGTCAGGAATTAACTTACAAGTCATCCTCTAGTCCTGCTGTGTGGCTGGCTGCCTCTGGCTTCTGGTGCTAATTCCTCCCAGACTGCCACAACGGGATCCCCTCCTCATCTGGCTAAGAGAAAGAGATCCGGGCCTCCATAATGCTGTCTGGTCCTTCACAATGCTGTCTATGCCTTGAAAACATGGGTGGAGTTTATTCATCTTTGTATTCCCAGTACCTAGCATAGTACCTGTCTCACAGGGTGCTTGCTTAACAACAGAGTTCATCTTTTCTTTGGTCAACAGTGGCAAAAAAGCCTTTTACAATTTTCCCCCAGGTTCTTGTTGTGGCATTTGCCTCACGGTTGAAATTAGATTTCAAAAATTGAGGCTTGCCTGTCTTCTTTTTCATAAGCCTCTATCTCTAAAAGCTACTTTTGGCATCTCCTTTATGAAAACAGAGTTACTATGTCCTTACAATAAAATTTTTTATACAAAAAAAAAAAAAGAAACTGGGTAAGAAATGCACTGGAAGCAGTCTTGGGCAGGCATTGAGCTGACCCTACTATCATTGTTTAGGAGGGAAAGATTCTTTCTGAGGTATTTAGGAGAAACAGAATTAACCTGGAGAAGCTGATAGGCAATGTGCTATTCAACCAGATAGGGTATTTGAATTCTAATAGGGACTTTTTGGAAGCTCAGTTCAAAAGAATGGCTTTTCCAGGAAGAGTTTTCCCACATCTTGGCAAGACAATGGGAGGGTGCTTGTGGCAGCCTATAAAATCTGCCAGTCAGTCACCCATCTGCCTATAAATCAGACGGCTGTGTCTCTGGATGGGAAGGCTACATTCTGGCCTGTTCTCTAAGAACCAGTTTGGAGCTATCATAAGTATTTTACATATATTAGCACATTTACTTTTACATCAAACACATGAAGACTTTACACCCATTTATCAGATAAGGGAACTGAGGTGCAGAGAGTGCTTCCCGGCTAGTTGAGTGGAAGAACTAGACCAGAACTCAGGCCCTCTGGCTCCCAAGGAAGGAATCTGAAAATGACAGGCAGAATTTCCACTCGGTGCGTGCTCACCGTGTGCCAGGCGCTGGGTAAGACGCTCTGCACACACCATCTCAGATATATTTAAAACAAGTTCATGAGCGAGGTGCTGTCATTTCCTCCATCTAACAACTGAGGAAACAGGTCTAGAGGAGGTTCAGTAGCATGCTAGGGGCCTTAAATTGGGACTTTAATTTGTCTGTTCACAGAGCCAAATGTCTTCTGGGGTAAACTAGGACCTCAAGAACTAAATAAATAGCATTACAAATAGCATCTCAACAGAAGAATAATTTTTTAAAACTCATTTAAGCAATTGTTAGATAAAGATGATAGAAAGAATAAATTTATCACCTCTGGTCACAGGTTTTTTTTGTTTGTTTTGTTTTGGTGTGTGTGTGTGTGAGAGTGTGAGTGAGTGTGTGTGTGTGTGTGTGTGTGTGTGTGTGTGTAGACATGACCTTGTAATCATTAGAAATTATTATTTTCATTCTAGAAATTTAAACTTAAAAACGTTTCAAGCATTTAGTTACCAGACTTCAGGAATAATAAACGTGGTATTCAACTGTAACTTTTGAAAGAAAAATACACATTTTAATTTTACTATGTTGGTTCTTTTCTCAAAATGAAGACAGTTTCCTTCCTTAAGAACAATTTTCATAGGTATATTATATTTACAGTTGAATTTTGTCCTTGGAACAGATAGCTCCTGTATAAGGGACAGGAGAGCAGACTTAGACACTATTTAACCTGACCTTGCATATCAATCTGTGCTCTTCTGGGGAGAAAGAGAGCCTGTTCATTCCAGACATGCAGTGAACTCTGAAAAAAAACGTCAACAACACAGAACTGATTTTCAGAACTACCGTCGTGTGTGCCCTGTGTTCTTAAAGAGAGTGCTTTGTCTGATATTTTTGCAAAAAAGTTGAGTCTTGAGGCAGAAGTTGCCTTATGGAAAGTTGAAGGCAAATGAGCTAGAAGAGATAATGCCCCAGTCCACTCTACTTTCAGGGAAGATGGTTATTCCATATGGGGCAAGACTATGGAAAAGCTCTCCCACCCAAGTCCATGAAATCTAAGGCTTCATTCAGCTGACAGTTCTTCCTTGAGTCAGACTCCCCCAGGACCTACTTTACTCTTTGGTTGACTCACAGACTTCTCTGCAGATAGTTAATCTTTTTCTTAAGAGTTACCTTATAAAAATTCTGGATTATAATTAATTACAGTGATTTACAGTATCAACAAAATACAAAATCAAAATATAAATTATTGCAAATGGGTAGTAGTCTAGGTAGGGCTGTTTTAACACCTTTATAGGCCTCACTACACATCATATCCAACATATTAAATTAGCCCCATTTCCCACTTATACAATAAGTTTGCTATAAAACTCTAGAAATGACCTTTACAATTTTGCTTTTCAAATTATTTGGCTCCTACTGAACTCATTTAACTAATGGTTGGCCTAAATTTTCTGCAATCACCCCGCTTGCTTGAGAATATTTGTGAAGTAAAAAATATTCATTCCCACAAGTTTTTCTTCAAATGCAATAAAGTTTTTATGAATATTTATTTGACAATTATTAAAATTGACATAATGTTACACTTTGAACATTCAATTAAACTTTAATCGTGCTTTTATAGTTTTCTTTGGTATTTTGGAGTCAATTACTTTATTTTTCAGTTCTCAAATATTTTCATAGACCCATAAAAAGCTCACAGGCTCTGGACATTGAGGACCATAGTATGTGCCACAGGCAACAGAGTCCTGGACATGGGACTTGGGTGGAAAGGGAATTCTGGGAAGAAGTGATTCATACAGGAGATACAGTTAATATTTCCAGATAGTGTGTTATTTCCTGTACTATTTTGATAATTATGAGTTATGTTTTGCTTTGCTGGTGAGGTGAAAGAAGGCATTGAGCATTCACTGCACAGCTTACTCATGATCTAGCTCATAGTAGATACCACAGATGATAAAAAAGCAAAAGATGTGGTTGCAACCCTTGAGGACATAATAGTTTAGTGGGGAGGAAAATATTACTCTCCTTAAGGTTTCCTCTATAGTAACTGAACACAGGAGATTGTTATAATCCAGGGTTTGGATACTTGAATGACTAAACTAAGACAATAACACTGTTGTCTGGTTGTATCAAAATTATTTGTTAAATTTTCCTTTAAAATATCTGACTATTGACTGATGAACTAAGAGAGTTGCTGGGGCCCCAGCATTCTTCCCATAGTGGAGGAAGAGGTATGAGCGTTCTGATGAGGGTCACCTTTCTTTTCACTCAGTCCCAGAGATATAGTTTTGAACTGGGGTTAGGTTCCACACATTAAGAGAAATTGGGAACATGAAGAGAAGATTTTAGGTCTAAGAGAAACAGATACACTTGAATTTAAGTCTCTGACTCCCATTCTACTCGATTGCTTCAGTGAATATGCTCAATAGTTTTTCTGTGAAGTGAACTTTGTTTTCTAAGAATAAATGGAATGTATTTGAAATAGCATGGGATAGTCTACAGAGGCTTCACTAACCAAATGCTTTCTTCACTATTGTTGTTACCCAACAGGTGCTGTAACAGAAATGACAATGGGTTCAGTAATGCTGAGGAATTCCTGCTCTGCTGTAACCAGGCTTGAGCGACTCCCCTGACTCAATGGGAGTCATACATCTGGGCACTATGGGGCTGCAGGGTCACCGCAGTTCTATCAGAGGATGGTGAGTCACCACTTCCCTGTAGGTGCTGCCACATCAGGCAAAGATCACCACCACTCTCTCCTCTCTCGGAGAATAAACCAGAAGCAACCTGCCTAAAGCTCCGTAGAGATAATTTTTGAGAACATTTGTCTTCTACTATTGCTTGACAGGACTGGAAGCAGAAGACATGGCAATCCAGAATTTCAACTCACCCCGAGGAAATGCCTGACAACTTTTAGATTATGTCAAATAACTAATTGTGGAAATTTAATGCTGATCTCTGATTCCTAGCATGAGGAGAGACCTAAGCAGAAGCTGTTCGTTGGGGTGGCCAGTCTCACTAAGAATCACTTGAAACAATGCAGAGGAAAACCCTTTTGTGTGAGGGATCATTTTAGCAGGGCTACCTTAAACAACCATTTAAGGTAGTTGTAATTATTCCTTATTTTGTGCTGGCTGTACATTGTACAAATGCAAGAGGAAACCATTTACACAAACCACAATGTGAACTGTGTCTTTGGAATTATGCAAAATGATGGACCTATCTTTCTGTTTCTCAAATGATGAGATGATGCAACTCTATTCTCCATCTTTAAATAGATTCCAAAGGCTCAAGATCAGCGGTTCTCAACCTGTGGGTCGTAACCCCTTTGGGGGTCGAACGACCCTTTCACAGGGGTCGCCTAAATACATCCTGCATATCAGATATTTACAATACGATTCATAACAGTAGCAACATTACAGTTATGAAGTAGCAACGAAAATAATTTTATGGTTGGGGGTCACCACAACATGAGGAACTGTATTAAAGGGTCATGGCATTAGGAAGGTTGAGAACCACTGCTCAGGATGAAGCACTGAGGCAAACACACTGGGATATACAGAGAAAGCAGCATCCAACACCAGCAGTGGTTAGAAACACTGTGGAGTCAGAGTGGCAGGTGTAAATCCCGGCGTGGTCCCATACTCCAGTCACGTTGCTTTACCTTTCTATACCTCAGTCTGCTCATTTGGAAAGTGGGTGTCATCAGGGTGGTGGAGAGAATTATGTTAAGCAATGCCAGTAAAATGCTTACAACTGTGCTCAGCACATAGTCAAGGACTCAATAAATGTTAACTCGTTATTTAAAATCAGTGTTTCTCTTTTGTGCAATTGTTAGAATTCTGGAATGAATAAAAAATTACCATGACTGTCTTATTATGATTCTGCTTCAAGAATATTTATGGCTGCAGGAGGAAACATTTTCTATGTGTCCTTTAAGGCTGAGGACTAGGAACAGTCTAACAGGATGCTTTTGGAGGAAATAAAAACCAGAATTTTATGACTATCATTAAGAGTTTTAAAATGTTTGTTGTAGGAGTTCTGTCTGCTGGGTGCTTTCAAATGTAGTTATCACTGAAGGTTAAGAGAAACCAGAAATCGTCGGATATTGATGGAAAATGATAGGCATTCCCAAAATAAATGTGGGCCCAAACTACAAAAATAATATTGTCCCCCTGTGCCTTTTTTCTTTCAGCTGACATTGAAAGCACGTCAAAGGTCCACTGAACCATTTGAAGATTTTTATTGGGGAAATCACATGTCCATAAAAAGTCCCTCTTTAAGGAAGTGTGGCTCATCCTCCTGGAATGAAAGCCCAACATGACTGACTTCTCTCATTTGTAAAGAGAAATTGAAAATTATATAAGATGTCTTCTCCTTTTTAATGTTGGTGCTAATCAAAATAAAAAAAATCTTGTCTGGCCCTAACTGGTTTGGCTCAGTGGATAGAGCGTCTGTCTGCGGACTGAAGGGTCCCAGGTTTGATTCCAGTCAAGGGCATGTACCTTGGTTGCGGGCACATCCCCAGAAGGGGGTGTGCAGGAGGCAGCTGATCGATATTTCTCACTCATCGATGTTTCTAACTCTCTATCCCTCTCCCTTCCTCTCTGTAAAAATCAATAAAATATATATTTTTAAAAAATCTTGTCTGGTCAACATTGTGAAGCCAAACCAAATAGTTTTGAGGTGGTGATTGTGTTACAAGATTTTCTTTCAACCCTGGCTTAGGACTTACTTACTGATCTCAAGGAAACTCCTTTGTGAAGACTGGTTAACATACCAGTGGGCTGATTTCAGGTATTTTAATAGTAGGTATAGTAAATAACAATAACAAGCCACTGAGATTAATTAACAATGGCAAACATTTCAGGCCTTTAACAAGGAAAATTTTGGAGAATAAATTGCAATGAAATGGCAAGTGCCTATTCCATCCATGCATAAAACCAACCCTAGTGACTTAGTTTTTTTTTTTAAATCTGCATTGTGACTTTTTAGCTAATTGTTAACCAAAGACTGAGTGACTAGTTGAATGAGTAATATGGTTATTTAAACAAGAGAAGGTGGAAGGAAATTAGCATTTACTCAACACCTACTATCTACTTGTTCCCACCCTACCCCCTGCCTTGGTTCTTTATATTTTCTCTTCCAAAATTCAAAACAACCATTTAAGGTAGTTGTAATTATTCCTTATTTTGTAGCTGTAAGCTGATGTTTGAAGCGGTCATGCCTAACTCCTTTGAACCATGCTCTTTTTTTATACAATCAATGTTGATGTTGCCAAATATTAATTCAGGAGCTGGTACAGTTAGCAATCAGTAACACACACACACACACACACACACACACACACACACACATCAGGATTTAAAGGCAAGGTTAAATTCACTAGACTGGACAGGGTCAGCTGCCATATGATAATTCAAAGGAAAGAATTTTGTGCTGATAAATAGAATATGTTTAGAATATGTTCACCTTAATTTGAGTCTTCATGTATCATTTTTAGGCACTGTATATGTGTTGTATAAGGCATAGATTAATGGGATCTCATACTTCTTTAAATCTATCACAAAAATCAATGAAGAGCTGGGAGCAATTAAACATATTTAAGTACTTAACCTTTCAGATTTTACTAAAGGAGAGATGGGGGTCTGGTGGTTTTGGAGTGGGAGGGGGTCAATAGAGATTAGGGGAAGATTAAGGGATAGCAAAATCTGTCTTGATTTCAAAGAAAGTTAAGGGTAGAAAGTTGAAAATAAAACTAGTTCAAATATTTCCATGACGCCTTCAGCGTTAACAGCATCTAAGAGAATGTACCAACAAGGTGACATTTGTTAAGTATAACAAATGTAAAATGTGTAACATTCCACATGTGTAAAATGTTCCCTTCCAAGCAAAACCAACTGTAATTATGATATTATCAACTAATCCAACGTCTAATGAATCCAAAATGATGAAATACTATCTGAGTAGTATTACACACTTAGAAGATGGATCAGTAAAACTTGCTTCAGGGAATTTACAATAAAAAAGAGGGGTGGCCCGGCCAGTGTGGCGCAGTGGTTGAGCACTGACCACGCACCAGGAGGTCACGGTTTGATTCCTGGTCAGGGCATATGCATGGGTTGCAGGCTCACCCCAGCAGGACTGTGCAGGAGGCAGCCAATCGATGTTGATGTTTCTCTCTCATTGATGTTCCTCTCTCTCTCTCTCTCTCTCTCTCAAATCAATAAAAAGACATAGTTAAAAATAAAAATAAAAGAAGGGTGCATAGTAAGAAACATATGCCCACGAAAAACACTACATTGTGTTTCATTCATTTCATAGGTCTTATCATATATTAAATTTTGGTGTTCTTCATTATAGACCTCACATGCTAGAATAGAACTTCAATGAGCACAGGAATTGCCTGTCTTATATCCTCCCGTATCTCCAGGAGGATATAAGCCAGTGATGGTGAACCTTTTGAGCTCAGCCTGTCAGCATTTTGAAAAACCCTAACTTAACTCTGGTGCCGTGTCACATATAGAAATTTTTTGATATTTGCAACCATAGTAAAACAAAGACTTATATTTTTGATATTTATTTTATATATTTAAATGCCATTTAACAAAGAAAAATCAACCAAGAAAATGAGTTCGTGTGTCACCTCTGACACGCGTGTCACAGGTTCGCCATCACTGATAAGCCGTGGCTGGCCTATTGGCAGCACTCAATGAACACTGGGCAAATGAATGAATGAACATAGGTCACAAATATTCTGATAAGAAATGAAAGAAAAAAATCCTTGTGGGATGAATAGTCAGGCATTTCAAGGAGAGAGGATTCTGGATTCAGAGCTTGAGAGCTGATAGAAAAGAGACCCTGTGAAGAATGGCATAGACCAAAAGGACAGGCAAGGCCTAAGAGATGTTTGCAGCAATGTAAAGTGTCATTCCATCAGGAAATCTGGATGAAGAGATTTGGAATTATCCCTTTTCAAAAAAGGGTTGATTGTCTTAAGCTTAAAAACAAACAAACTCTGGAGCTACCATAGACTCATATTAGGTTGGTCATTAGTTAACACTATTTAAACCAGATCTGACAGACTGGTTCCTGCATCTTCAATTACTTATCGCAAGTATTTTAACCTCAGGAGGGGACATGCACATATTTTTTTTTTTCAAATGTCTGAGACCAGTAAAGGATCTTTCTGACTTGTTTCCTCCCTAAATCCTTAGGAAAAGAAAAGCCCACTGTAAAATGGCGAGGCAGGGGGAGGGGGAAATAGAAATTTGGTGTCATTTTGATTGCCATTTTGCTAAGTAGGAATAAGAAAGATTTCAGAGGAGTTTTGAATGAGAGGGAGAGAAAGAGGGAGAATGAGAGCGAGAGAAAGAGAGAAAATTAGAGAAAAATAAAGCTAAAAAGTTTCAGACCTTTCACAATCACTTAACTATTTGATCAAAAGATATATAAAGGTAATGGCACAAACCTCCACATTATGAATGCTTGTACCTTCAGAGGTATGGGGCTTTGCAATAATAAAGGCATATTGGGTATCTGGATTTAGACTTGAAATTCGTATAATCATATAGTTTATGAAATTTTGAAAATTATGCTTTTATTTACATGTTTATGATCACTAAACTAGTCCTTTTAAAAAGTATATTGCTTAGGTTTCTTCTCTGAAAAGTGAACGTATTTTTTTTAAATGTTATAGACCTAGCTCAAGGAGCTGAAGACAGGAAGAAAGCTCCTTGACGTTGGTCCTGGTACTTGTCTTTTGAATATTGCATTAAAGCACAGGCAACAAAAATAAAATAAACAAATAGTATTACATCAAAGCAAAAAGCTCTGCACAGCAAAGGAAATAATCCACAAAATGAAAAGGCCATCTAGGAAACAAGACAAAATATTTGCAATTACATATCTGATAAGGGGTTAGTATCCATTATTCACTCAACAGCAAGAAAAAAACCCAACAACAAATAATCTGATTAAAAATGGGCAGCAAACCTGAATAGACATTTTTTTCAAGGAAGACATACAAATGGCCAACAAATTCAAAAAAGGTACTCAATATCACCACTTAACAGAGAACTGCAAATTAAAACCATAATGAGATATCACCTCACACCTGTTAGGATGGCTTCTACAAAAAACAAAACGAAACAAACAAAAAAAACCACACAAGGGATATCAAGTATTGGCAAGTGTTGGAGTAAAGAGAACCCTTGTACATAATTGGTGGGAATGTAAACTGGTGCAGCCATTATGGAAAACAGTATGAAGGTTCCTCAAAAAACAGAATTACCATGTGACCCAATAATCTCATTACTGGGTATATATCCAAAAGAAATGAAATCACTATCTTGAAGAGATATTTGTACTCCCATGTGAATTGCAGCATTATTCACAATAGCTAAGATATGGAAACAACGTAAGTGTCAGTTGACAGATGAATAAAGAAAATATGGTACATGTGCACAAGGGAATATTATTCAGCTATGAGAAAGCAGGAAATCCTGCCATTTGCAATAACATTGATGAACTTGGAGGGCATCGTGCTAAGTGAAGTAAGCCAGAGAAAGACATATACTGTATAATCTCATTTAGATGTGGAATCTAAAAAAGTCAAACTTATAGAAGCAGAGAATAGAACAGTAATTTCCAGGAGCCGGGGAGAATAGGGAAAATGAGGAGATGCTGGTCAAAGGGTACAAACTTCCAGTTTTAGGATTAATGAGTTTTGGAGACTGAATGTACAGGCAGCCCTCCCTCCCTCTCTCCCTCCCTCCCTCCAATTATAATGCTGTATTGTAAACCTGAAAGTTGCTAAGAGAGTAAATCTTAAGTGATCTGACCACCCACGCCAAAAAAAAAAAAAATGGTAGCTATGTGAGGCAATGGACGTGTTCATTATACTGATTGTGTGTATGTGCACTGATTGAATGTGTTCTTTAGACTTCACAGTGTGTAGATATATCAAGCCATTACATTGAACACCTTAAATAAAGGGGGAGGAGCAAAAGAAGGCTCACAGTTGTGAGTACACAAAATCTAGAGTGTGTTCTTGTATTTATTACTTATTGTATTTATTACTTATTGTATTATTTTCCATATGAACAACTAAAAACCTACTTTTGCCCTACTCTGCCTATGAAATATTTGTTTGTCGATTATACCTCAATAAAGCTGGAAAAACTAGATGATATGTTCTAGAGAAAGTGAGCACAGGTATATTTTGGGTTAGAAATGGGGAAGAAGGAAATGTACAAAGGATTAGATGCTTCAGCAGGTTAAAGCATCATAAAGCTCAGGGTAAATTGCCATCTTGCTGCTGATTTATACATAAACTGTAGTCAGATGGGCAGAAGGAGTAGTGGGGAAATCATTGTGGCTTATGTGGAAAAGGAGAAGGTTATGTCCAGTGAATTTAAAAAAAAAAAAACTACCTATTAACCTATCCTCAGACACAGCTCTGCATAATGAATTCTGGAATGTGGTCCGTGTCAGCTCCAGCTGTGGATGGAGAACACAATCTTCCTCAAACTTAATTGAAGATGGCAGTGAAACCTGGTGGTGAAACCTGGCATCGTGACTGGACTGAGGTCCATAGATGCCACAATAACCCTTGGACACCTGTCTTTCTCAGCTCTGTGAAAACACCTGCTGTGTTACACATGCGCAGAGGAAGAGAAACAGGAAAACCTGTCCTTAGACACAACTTCAAGACCTGATGCCAGGCTCAAGTGCTGCCATCCTGTCTCAGTGGAGTATTTCCAAGTCTACTCTAGGGATCAAGACTATGGTCACTCAAGAAATGCTGGTCCTGGCCTCAGTGCTACAGGCCAGGCACACACTATGCCCTCACCTGCCAATCCACCCTGGGAATTTGAGACCTAGCAGCTGGTGACATTCCCTGTTCACGTACCAGCTGCCTCTAGCCCGCCAGGACACATCTGAGCCAAAGAAACTGTTTCTTGCATTTGCCTAGACTTTGAGAGCATCTACTGGCTTGGTGGGCAGCAACTGGCAAGAAGGGAGAAACCCCCACCCCCCTGCCCCGCAGCCAAGGAAGGCTCTAGAAGACTTGTTCTTACCCTTTAGAAGTAGCTGCATTCATGGCACTCACTAGAGGCCACTGTGCATGTATTATCTGCCTTTACCAGTCTGCGGGAGGAAGGCCAGTTAAAGATTTTTCTCAACTCTATCAAAATCAATTAACATGTTGCTACACTGAGATAGTAGCACCTAGGCAGGGGACCAGCAGGCTTCCTCAAGAGCCTTTTCATTAAGGAGACTTTTTTAGGTTCATCCGACTTTACATCACTGCGGTATAACATGACACCCCGAATTACGGGCCTGCTAGTCTAACAAAAGGCCACAGCCCCTTCAGGCACAGAGTCAATTTATGCCTGACTTAATCTGTTGTTTTTTATTTTCATATTCATAAACTACTTAGGAGCTTGGCTCACCAGGCACAGACAATGAATTAGCAGGAAGACTCCATGTGAGAACAATGGGGACCGGGGTGAGAGGACAGGAGGCGCATTGCTCATAGGAAGTATTAGTAAAAAGCTGTAAAGCTCAAAGCATCTCCCTTCATTTTTTTCCACGTAGGTCCCTTGAAGTTATACGGCTGGACATTCTCAGAGCTGACAGTGAACTGGCTTATTATAAACTGTTCATTCTACCTTCTGATATTCCCCAGCTCTCTGCTATGTTGGTTGATTTAATACTCAGTTATTCCTCAAACCAGAGCAGATGACTGTCTAAGATGTCCAATTCTAAAACCTAGGAAGGCAATAAGATTAAAGCATTTGAGAAATTTTACTTGCCCCTGATCTTACTTCCTCCTTTAAAGAAAGTTCTCCTTTTTGTGTAAAATAGGCCTAATGGAAGTAATTGAGTTTTGTCAAGTGACAGAGGAAGGGAAGACTTTCTGAATTAGCTAATGGCATATACCTTGAGAAGAAATACATAATCAACATTTGAGTATAAGCCACCGTTTCTTCCTGTCTAGGGTACACTGGGAGGCATTTTAATAAATGTAACATGGTTTATTTAAAAAGCCTAAGGAATTGTTTCAAATGGTCTTTTCTGTCATATTAGAAGAAGTTTTAGACTAAAAAAAAATAGTAACAATAACAAACACAGACTTTAGCCATCACTTACTCTGTACATTACCCACATTTTACAGATGAGAAAACAGGTATAGTATAGGTGAAAAACTTGCTTAGGTCACATAGCTAGAAACACATACCTATTAACTGGCAAGGACAGGAGACTAAATTCTTTTTATATGCAGTAATTAATTAAAATCACAAAGTTCTCAGCATTCTCTTTAATTTTGAAAGATAAGGTGCCTGTTCCCTGAGGGGCAGTTACTTATACAAAACAGAGTGGGCCAAAAGTAGATATACAATTGTGAGTATGTGAAACACAGAGTTTATTCTTGTATTATTAATACTTATTGTATTGTTTATCTGTATTACAACTGTAAACTATTTTTTCCCCACCCAGAATAAGCAATAGAGTTAGGTTGAAATTGCTTCAAACAAATGAAAGAAGTAACTAAAGAAAGAAAATAAAGGTTCTGAAAGGGGAAAATTGTAGTCAATGAAATGGTGCTAAAACTACATTTGCAGATTGGTTACAAATTATGAAAAGAGAATACATAAATATGAAAATGTTAATTGTTTTATGGTGGTAGAATGACAGGCAAAATTTTTTACTTCTTATTTTATAATTTCTGGATGCATTACTGTTATTATTTTTCTTTTTATAATTAACAACAGTGTGTCAAAGAAATAGACTATGAAGTCCAGCCTCTTTCTGCACAAGATGGCTCCTGTTGTCATAAAATTTTAGCCCAATATACATGCAGATTAATTTTTATGACCCTTTCACTCCCATCTTGGAGTTGGAAAACTCTATTTTCCTTTATTTTAAGACTACGAAAGAAGATAACTTTTCTGTACATTTTGGGCAATCATTAATGAAGACAACACTCAGGAAAAAAACATGCTATCATCTATGAAGGGTATTTATTTAAAAAACCAAAGTCCCTGATACCAAAGTGCTTAGAATCTAATGAAACACAAGTTAAACTCAATTGCAGATCCATTATTCAGTATCCAGAGACTGCACACTAATTTCAAATATGGGAGAGTATATAGCTCTATACCTATTCTTCCCCCAGAAAGCTTTCTTCTTGTTCATTAAAACATACATATCATGTTGCCAGGGAAAAATAAACAAAAGGAAATGGTTTGGGGCTGACTCAAAACTGTGAATATTTGAATTCTAATTTGGTTCTAAAGTAAAAAAAAAAAGTCTACCCTTCTGGTATAATAATTTTCAAGCAAATGGAAACCATCCTGCATGAACAACTAATCTCTGACTTTTACTGAAAAAAAGTTCGAAACTCTCAGTGTGGAAAGGAAACAGAGATTTGCTCAGTCTGTAGACTCCAGCTCAGCTGACAGTAATTTTCCATTGTTGGGGGGAGAAAAACATGGAAATTGCTATGGCTGGTTTTAGACTGGTCCTATATAAAGTTCAGCCACACTTCTGCATTTTTCCTTTTGCAGGAGTAAAATATCAACCAAGTATGTATAAAAAGATGATACTAATATTTTTGAGGTTACATATAATTATAATACCTGATCTAGTTTTGTCTTTTATATTTACCAACATTGTATTTTATGCATTTGCAATACTTATGCAAGCACAGTCAACATTCTGCTGAGAAAAGCAATAAATATTCTATTCTGAAGTTCTTTGTACAAATGCTATAGTAATAAAATTTTTAAATGACCTTAAAATGTCCATATCAGGAAAAATTTTGGAAATGTATTTTTCCAAACACAGACGGAATAGCTTCTAAAGTGACAAGTCAATTCTGCAGGAACCAAGAGAAATACCAAAAAGTATAATAAGATAAAACTTTCCACGTGATTTCTAAAGCAATGAAGCAAAACCTTTGCTAAGGGTCAGTGGAGGAACCACTGTACCCACACCCATGAATAGTCTTGGTAACATCCCAAGCCACATCTTACTGAGATTTTGTGTTCTTGAATTTCATGATATCCAGAATCCCAACTGCTAAAAGTGTGTGTGTGTGTGTGTGTGTGTGTGTGTGTGTGTGTAAACTCTCTTGTTTCGGGTGAAGTGTTGATAAGGTCAGAGAAGTACTAAGGAAGCAACCTACATGAATGAATACATGCAAAGCACTTAGAATACTTCCTGGCATTCAGTCTGGAAACATAAGTAGCAATACATAATATCAAAAAGGACATTGCTAGTCTATTAAAACATAAAACATTATCTGTTTCCAGACTTTACAAACACTCTACTAAGTATAAGCTATTATTTATGAGAAATCTTTACATATGGGGGAAAATAGGGTAAACTATTTTTAACCATAACAACTTATTGAATTTTAACTTAAAAACGTTTACTTGTAATTATACTAGTACTTATTTAATATAATTTATTATCGATATTTTATCTCCAGCAATATGTTAAAAAGGACTTTAAATGAGCTACCATTGTTAATCATCTCTTTAAAATCCAAAAAACATATTATAAACACTAGTGTGCTGGTGCACGGATTCGTGCACACTGAAAGGAAAATAATTAAAAGAAATAGTTTAATACTGCTATTAGCCCTTTCTCTATAATAGAATTGTCAACCAAATTCATGATCGACAATGACAGATCGCAATACATGCTTACGATTGGCGCCAGCAAGAGCTTTATATGTATTACACATGCATGAGTCAACTTAGTCTTTTATATATATACATAGAATAAACTTGCTTAATTAGACCTGCTTTTGATTTAGCTAAACTTTTTCCAGCCCAGTGAAGCACCCCAACTTCCCTTTCAGGTAATTGTCAGCAACACAGCAATAAATATCAATACGAAGCAGATTATTATTGTAGATCACGCAGGGAGAAAAAAGGGTAAAATATTTAACTGCAGCAGTGTTTGACTATATTCTGTGCAGTGAGAAAACCTGAAGTCATTTTTAAGGTCCGCCATTTCTTACTTCTTTTCAGTTGGGTCAAGTTTCTAAATCTCTGTTGTCTTGCTAATGAATATAAAATAGGATTCTAGTGAGTCTTCTATCTACCAGGACTTCTATGAGGATCAAATGAGATGAGGCACAGGAAAACACTTCACAAACATTTGGTTGAACTGTAAAATGTTTGCACCTTGCTAAAAGCAAGTTGGGTTCCTGGGGAGGCTAGTCGCTGGGGAGAGGAAGCTGGGTGTTGCTTAGTGACATCATTACCTGGCGCCCACAGCGACTGTTTCCAGGTTGGGTTGGGCTCTGGGCTGCATTTTCTGCCATGGGGTCTTGACAGCGTTGGCTGTGATTTGGTGGGGTGTTGTTCCAGGGTAGTGGCAGGGCCTGTGTCCCACTTGGGGGAATCCGAGTGTTGGTTTGTTGGTGCCAGGTCTGTGGTGCCGTTTATTTTTAAATGGCCAGTGCATGTCATGGCAGCTCCTGCGTTGTGTGTCTTCCCTCTGGTGGTCAGTGTGCATCATAGCTACTGGTCAGAGCGTCTGCACCCTAGTGGTCAGTGTGCATCATAGCTGCCGGTTGAAGGGAAGGATGGACACTTAGCCTTATATCTATATAGACTAGAGGCCCAGTGTACAGATTTGTGCACCAGTGGGGTCCCTCGGTCTGACCTGTGAGGATCAGGCTGAAACCAGCTCTCCGACATCCCTTGAGGGGTCCCGGATTGTGAGAGGGTGCAGGCCAGGCCAAGGGACCCCACTGGTGCACGATTGGGGCAGGGAAGGACTATGGGAGGGCTCCAGGGAGTGTCCAACCTGTCTCACCCAGTCCTGATGGGCTGGACCCCAGCAGCAAGCTAAACTACCAGTCAGAGCATCTGCCCCCTAGTGGTCAGTGTACATCATAGCAACTGGTCTAACGTTCGAATGAACGGTTGGATACTTAGCATATTAGGATTTTATTATATAGGATAGCACCTTGAGATATAATTAATCTTATCTGTGAAGACTTAAAAAATGTGGTATAAGATTTTATAAAGAGCATACGATTTATTAACAATAAATACTGGCTTTTAAAAATAGTGAAATTCAGCATATATTAGTATTTCCCTTTCTGATATCCCTTCCTCCTTTCCTCCCTCTCTCAGTTCTTTCCTTTCTTCCTCATTTTCTCCCCCTTTCTTCCTTTTTTTCTTCATTCATTCGACAAATAATGCACCAACCACCAATCCAGCAACAACGATTTGCTGAAGGCTGTTGTTCTAAGGACTCACCCCTACAGGAAAGTATTCAGTCAATGTATGAAACACAGGGGCCAGTATCATTCATATTAGCGTTGACCTGGTACCTTCTGTACCTTGTTCAGCCACAGTTTATATCAGTTTATATCATATCCTCTCTCTGATTTCCCTCTAACTTGGCACCTCACTGGTTATCACAACACACCTGCTATGCTACCTAGACTATGTTTTCTATCTCTCTCTACCTGGGAGGGCACTGCTAGGACTTGCCCTTGACCAGGACTTTCTTCCTTTGGCAGGTGTGGTAATTAATCCTCAGATCTACTGCCCCGTCTGAATAAGATACTTATGATCAGGGTTGGAATCTGATTTTTTAAGCACGATCCTTATGACAGCTAATATTTGAGGATCTCAGTAGGATTTATTTTGCAAAGGATTAAACATAAATATATTTCTTAAATCTGGCCTCTTACTCATTTTCTTGTTTTTGTGTCCCCCCCTCCTCTCTTTTCCTCTTTCTCATAGGCCTCCTTTGACAACAAGGAGAGTCTGCAATGGAAAAGTAGTCATGAAAGAGAAGCCAGAGCTTTGATCTGAAAAGTCTATGGAATGGAGAGAAAAGGAGCAGTCACACATTTTCATCTTGGTGATGTGAAAGGGAACCTCAGGGCAGCACTGTGCTGAAAAAGGCACCTCTTTCTTCACTGTATGTGGCCTTCTTGAGTCGCTGGTCACTGCTAGCAGCACAGAAGCCACAGAATAAAATAAGAAACAGTACTGAGTGGAATTTGAGAAGTACAGGAAAACAGGAAGTGAGCTCCCTTGTATACTGTATGACCATGTCACCCGTATCAATATTAAAAGATGATCTTCTTAAAACAGAACACATACATATACATATACTCAAGCACCATGCAACTATGTGGGCTTGAGAATTTATGAATCAATTAATGCAATTAAAGTCATATATCTTTAATTCAGGAATTCAAACTAAGGCTAAAATCGCCTTCTTAGGTAGCAAGTATGTTGAGATTTAGACACAACACAATTTGAGAGTGTCTTCAATAATGGGAAAATTATGCTTCCTCCATGGGCCACATAGTTTATCAGAGATATTAAGACACAATAACTAGCACAATGTCTTAGCTTGGCTTTCATAAATGTACCGAATTTTTGGAAGAAGGCCAAAAACTACACGTTAAGGAAAATACTGCAACCGTTTTTTATTGCTTTAGTTCTTATTCACTCAGTAGTGCTGGTGAGAGAGGTAATATCAACCTCTAATTAGTCCTAGAGCAGCGGTTCTCAACCTGTGGGTCGCGACCCCTTTGGCGGTTGAACAACCCTTTCACAGGATTTGCCTAAGACCATCCTGCATATCAGATATTTACATTATGATTCATAACAGTAGCAACATTACAGTTATGAAGTAGCAACGAAAATAATTTTATGGTTGGGTCACAACATGAGGAACTGTATTTAAAGGGCCAGAAGGTTGAGAACCACTGTCCTAGAGGAATGGACTGACACTGTTACATAAGAACAAAGGCAACTAATTGTGACCATGGATAATCATGAAGTAGCTGGTTCTAATTCTGACCAATAATCATTCAGCTCAATGAGCAGTCTTTGGGCCCATCTCATTCATTTGGAAAGGCTACGTACAAGGCATAAAGAAGGTCACTCAAATAGGGTTGCTGTCCTGGGTGTGTCTAAGAAGCCCATAAGGCACCCGTAGTTGAGAACCCCAGTGTTCCAGAAGGTTTGTGGCTGATGGTCAAATCCTATGATATCTGAAATTCCTATCTATCCTTATGTCATGGATTAATTATTACTCAGTCAAAACTCACTGCCTTCGCTGTCCTTCTCCCCTTCACTGCCCCTCTCTCAATTACACTTGGCTTGGCCATTTTATGTATTTTGACCAACAGAATGTGAATATAAATGATCTGCCTGTTCTAAGCTGAGGCTTTATGAGTTATGAAGTGTTCCCATTTGCCACTGTGGGAGTTGCCAACTATGCCATGACAAGAGCAGGTCCTGGGAAAGCACTGATCCAAGAAGAAGGAGAAACACAAGGAACAAACATGAAGGCAAATTGTAGCCTGAAGCAGAGCCGTCCCAGCCTCCCAGCAGACCTATGAGCAAGAAACAAATGCTTGTTGTTACATGCTACAGATATTTTGTGGTTGGCTGTTATGCAGCGTTACTATATCAATAGCTAACTAATACACTTTGCAATGAAAGATCAATACAGGCAGTATGTATAATTTTTTCTCTTGGCATCCCAAAAGTTCTGACCAATTCAGCTAGCCCATAAACTTTATATTTTATTATACCCATTCAAATTTGCCCTAGCAACCTAGCCAATTACCATTTCTCAAAGCTGCCTCATATAGAGTACAGTGCCACCACCCTTTGCAATTTATATCTGTCAAATCTTTATAGGTTCAACTAAAATTTTTATCTCTTATGAATAATTTCAGATTCTCCCTCTCATTTATCCCCCAGGAAGAGGCACTCTAAACTTTACCCCTCTCTTGTTTTAATTAACATCTTCTGCAATAAATAATAGTACCTCGAGTACTGCCCTATATCACTTATTGGTTAATATATCCCTTACCATCTAAAAGTACTTTAAGAACTATAATAATAAAAGCATAATATGCTAATTAGACTGGACAGCTGAATGACCTTCTGGACGACCTTCTGGACAAAGCCGGGGTTGCAAGGGCCGAGGCAAGCCTTCAAAACTGCGATGGTCATGCCCCTTGCATGAATTTCATGCATTGGGCCTCTAGTAACTCAATAAATGCCATCTTCATCCTCATAGTTAGCCAGAAATCTGAATGATCACTGATTCCTTCTTCTCCAACTTACTATTAAATAAGTCCTGATGAGTCAAAGCTCCTAAATGTCAATAAAATATTTTCACCATTCTGCAGCTCCATCACAATTCTCCCCCAACCCTCCCCCCTCCAGGGATTATTGCAATTGGTTCTCACTTGTTTCACCTACTTTCAGGCTTAACCATATACAAACCAACTTCCCAGGCAAAGAGATATTTTTTTCAATGTAAATCTAGTTATGTCATTTGCTGCTTAAAATCTTTCACTGGTTCCCCACTGCAGTAGAAGAAAGTATGTATTTCTATATGACATTATTATCTACTCCAGTATATGTCGCCAGCCTTATTTCTGAATGATAGCCACCTTGTGCTCTATATCTTAGGCAAACTGATGTTCAGCGTCCTCCCAAATCTACCATGATCTCTCTTATTCACATTCATTTGCACATGCTATTCTGTCTACCTGATACTCTCTCTCTCCTCCCACCAGCCCTCCATTGATTATCTCCTCTTGTCCTTTATATCTCAGGTCAGATAACTCCTTAGAAATCCACTCTGACGCTCTCCTTTCCCCTTGCTCTGGCAAGCGTGGTTAGGTGCCCTTCTTGTGTATTTATACAGCATCCTGGACTTACATGCTTCGCTGTAGCACTTACTACACTACACTGTAATTTCTGATTAACTTATAGCTGACTCACTCAGTGACCTAAACAAGAGTCATTTCTCTTTCTAACTAGACTCAGTGCATTTCAAATACCCACATACCTTTGTGGCCATGCACTTCCAGGGCTGTGGGCCTCAGCCCCAGACCCCATGAAGGAGACCCGATTATCTCAGCTAATCAGGAAAGCACCATTTCTGTTGCGGTTGTAATGCAGTTATGAACAAAAAGACCATGAAAGAAGCCAGGGAGAGTCTTCTGGGAAGGATGTTTTTCTCTATCTTGACAGAAAAGAAGGCCCTTCTTTTTTGCACTAGACATAGTTATTTGCATTCACTATGTAGGACATTGATAGACATTTTGAGATCATGGGAACAAGTCCAAAAACTCACCAACATTTGAAGATGTCACAAAGTAAAGTTGGAAAGGACTCACTGAGTTACTGAGTGATCTGAACTTTCCACCTCAGGTTTAAGCCAGCTAGGCTATGGTTTTCTTTACAGCGGTAAGCACTCTAACACACTTACCTATCTTCCTCACTGCACTGATGTTAATAAGAATGCATGCTTGTCCATAGGAACTGTAAAATAACCCTAAGGGTTTAAAGAAAACGTCTTAGAAGGCTGCATGGTCTTCTGGTAATTGATAAGGAAAACTATTAATGTGGTACCCGGCAGAGAATCAGAATAAGCTTTTGAGGAAAAGGCTTTAGAAGGCTACTAATTTATTCTCTGGTCAGAGAATAAAATAAAACTGCATTTAGCCCTTTGAAAAACTGGTATGAAATGACCACAGGGGTCTCATTGTACCAAATTCAGAAGCCTCCAGAAATGTAACTTATTTTAGTTCCTTTTCTGTTCTACCCCTTGCCTTTCTCTTTCATTCTTCTGCCAGCTCACAGTTTACTTCAAAAGCTGAAAAAGTTAAAAGGGGAAAACTCTGAGAACATATTCACCTGAGTTCTGAACAAAGATCCAAGTAAAGGTCAAGATGATAGCCAAACCCACGTTTACATTAGCCGTTTGTGGATTGGGACATTGAACAATGTAGTAGTCTCTTTGTTTATGCAGAATTTCTTACTGGAAACAGGAATTTGAAGAATAACAAGGAAGAGATATCTTTTATTTTCGGTCTAAAAATAATTGGTGAGCTTAGATGCCTACGATAGGTAACTTCTTTCTACCTTCATGTTATACATTTAATATTAAGTGTATGGCAGGGAGAACTATACAGTAGTGTAGTCTATTAAATAGCACCACTTGCTACTTATCAATAATAGAACTAAATCCCCATTTTCCTAAGGAAATGAAAGATAATGATAGTCAATATGGATGACGAAGATCATTGCTTAATCACATTAAAAAACTGATTAACAATTAAATTTCTGCTAATGCTGCAAATGGAACTGATTGCATACTTATGGACAGTTACTTGTAAAATGAGAGATGATTTCATAAGGTAGAAATGATCTTTTTCTTGAAATTTTAGTAAGAGTATGTAGAACCATCAGAGTCAATATTTTTGGTGGTTTGTTTTATTTACTATTTTGTGGGGGTAGAGAGTAAAATTTACAACTATGATTTTTCTAATGATTATAGGTCTATTCCAGTTCGTTTAATAACTTATTGAGTCAATTTGGGATGTTTTATTTTTGTGCTTTTAAATTAAAATAAAACTTTATCAATAAGCAATAATAAAAATACTACAGCTTTTAAAAATGTATAATCATTCCCATCTCCCCATGATTCTAGAGCTCTACTCTCTAATAGGGTAGCCCCAAGCCACATGTTGCTATTAAGTACTTGAAATTTGTGTAGTCTAAATTTAGATGTGTCAAAAGTATAATAAATACTCTGCTTTTAAACATTTAGTATTAAAATAAGAATGTAGGCCCTAACCGGTTTGGCTCAGTGGATAGAGTGTCGGCCTGCGGACTGGAGAGTCCCGGGTTAAGGGCATGTACCTTGGTTGTGGGCACATCCTCAGTCGGGGGTGTGTGGGAGGCAGCTGATGGATCTTTCTCTCTCATCGATGTTTCTAACTCTCTATCCCTCTCCCCTCCCTCTATAAAAAAATCAATAAAAATATATATATTAAAAAATAATAATAAAATAAGAATGTAGGATAACTTACCAACATTTTTAATTTTGATTACATGTTAGGATTATAATACTTGGGATATATTTAGTTAAAATAAATTCTTAAAATTAAGTTAACATTTTTTACTTTTCAAATGTGGCTACTAAAATATTAAAAATTACATATGTAGTATGTTTTATATTTCTATTGTCCTAGAACAGTGGTCGGCAAACTGCGGCCCCTTGAGTGTGGCTCTTCCACAAAATACCACGTGCGGGCGCGCATGTACAGTGCGATTGAAACTTCGTGGCCACACTCAAGGGGCAAAGGAGCCGCATGTGGCTCACGAGCCACAGTTTGCTGACCACTGTCCTAGAACATTCATTAGTTCCTCTCACATGATGCCCTGCCTGCATTGCAGATACTGACATATGTGTAATCTCTGAAACATGATGCAAAAGGATAATGATAAGGCGATTTTAAATCTAAATTTCTCCCACTGTGTTTAGCTCTATTCTTTGCTCTTGGAAACTCCTTTAGAAATATTTATGGAATGAATGAATCATACTATTCTGCTGTCTTACATATTAATACAGAAAGGAAAAATTCTCTACACACACACACACATACACAGACACACACACACACACACAGACACACACAGACACACACACACACACAGACACACACACACACACACAGACACACACACACACACACACCCCTCCCCACCCCAAATGACTGGCTGTGAATGAATTACCCTCCTAATATTTCTTTTGAAAAACTGTGTTGTGATTCTAGCAGAAACTCAAGTGGCCATCTAACTGAATGGTCACTGGGTCCTGCAGCTAAAAATGCCTTGCTCCTCCTGAAAAATGGAAAATGCATTGTGATTCTAAGTAAAGAGCACTCCGATTTTAGCTGCCTTTGTCCTCTTTGAGGCTTGTCTGGGTCAATAATTAGCAGTACAGCTTCTGAGACTGAGTGAAAGAAGAGGATGATAAAAACAAGTGCAAACGAGCGGCCTTAAGAAAGCAATGCACAGAGCAAGGGAGTGCGCGCGGGCGGCCCGTCCTGTCAAGGTGTGCGCACGCTAGGCTGGCCAAGATGTGAGAAGCTGAAAATCAATAAACCAGAATCTGGCTGTGGGTGCTTATTTAAGAAAATCCACTGTTAACTTAATGCATTTTCAATTTCTACTTTAGTGAGGGCTTCTAAAATCATTCTGTTTCTCAAAAACTGCTTATGCCATTTTACTGGGATTCTTAAATTGCTTTTCATTCCTCCCCACTAAACTATGAGAGAAAGACACGAGGAAACAAAGTCTAATGTATTAGAAAGAATGTCCAGCCAGGAGCTAGGAAATCTGATCTGGTTTTAGAATGGCTACAAATTTGTGATGTGACATTGAACCAACTGTTTAATTTTTTAAATCAATTCATCTAACAATGAGGATGAAGTCCTGTGTATTCTAAAGTTTAGGAAGGGGATCAAGTGATAAGAAAAAGCAGTTACCAATATGGAAATGTTCCACAACTGTCAAGTATTTTATACATAATCATCACAGAAGTCTTTTATGGCTAAAATCTGGTGATACTACATGTGGTCCTAGATCCAAAGGAGAAGACAAAGAAGAAACAGATATAACAAAAATATCACATCTACTATTAGAAAGAGCACAAATCCCATACAACTATTTAAAAGCATGTGGTTGCCGAAACCGGTTTGACTCAGTGAATAGAGCATCAGCCTGCGGACTGAAAGGTCCCGGGTTCAATTCCGGTCAAGGGCATGTACCTAGGTTGCAGGCACATCCCCAGTAGAAGATGTGCAGGAGGCAGCTGATGGATGTTTCTCTCTCATCGATGTTTCTGACTCTCTATCTCTCTCCTTTCCTCTCTGTAAAAAATCAATAAAAATATATATAAAAAATAAAAAAAAAGTTAAAAAAAAATAAAAGCATGTGGTGCAGTGGTTAGTTGTACAGACTCTGGAGACAGATGAGTAGGATTTGAGGTCTGACAGTACCATTTACTAGCTGTATGATTTGAAACATATCACTTCACCTCACTGTTCTTTAGTTGTCTCATCTGTAAAATGGAAAAAAATAAAAGTACGTACTTCATATCTTTACTGTGAGGACTAAAGGACTTAATACATATAAAACATTAGAATAGTGCTGGCGTTTAGTAGGTAGTATATACGTGTAGCTGTTATTTGGGAGTTTTCTCAATGGTGCTTTAAACTGTATGCATTTGTTTTATGCTGCTTGAAAAATAGCATACATTTCCCACATCAGATGCTAGAAGTATCACAAGCACCTGCTGGGAGAACAAATAAAAGCAGCTTCAGTACATCATGCACAAAATGAGAGCCTTGGTCATCTACACCTTTTTAGAGGGCTTATAAATATATGATGAAAAAAAATATATTCACATGGGACCTTGGGACAATTTGAGGTTCTCTTTATTTTTACATTTTCCCCGCATACTAAAATAACTAATAAAGGTGTCTCATATTTGCACTGTGATTTTAAAGGTCGCTTTCACATCCATTACCTCATTAGAAGTTCAGGGCTATTAAAGGTAGACAATGAATTTACTTTCACTCTCATATATCTCTTTGAGGAATCAAGTCAACTAACTACTTGAGAAGAAAGTACTTGAGAAAAAAGGTGGGCTCTTTGCCAAATACTTTCTGGCAGCTTCTAAGCCTGCGCTGTTCATCTGAGTCAACTGCAGGCCTGGAAGGAGCCAGAGAGGTAACTCATCTGCTCGGCAGACCTTGCTGACCCTGGACTGTGGCCGGGCCATGCCTTCCCCAAGCAGGTGTCTGTCAGTAAGTGACTATAATGTCCCAGAGGAAGGTGATTTTTGATGCTTCACCAAATCCAAGGGTGTGAGGCAGAGAAGGAGTAGGTCAGGACTTCCTCTAGGATTTTCACATAGACTACACCAGGTTGTATTATTCCATTTGTTGGATTCCAAGGTGATTTTTTTTCATGAGACTACTAGAGGCCTGGTGCACCAATTCGTGCACGGGTGGGGTCCCTATGTCTGGCTGGTGATCGGGGACCAATCGGGGCTGTCTTGCCTAGTCCCGGCTGGGACTGATGGGAGTTGGCCAGCCGGGGAGGGGCCACGGGAGGGTGTGTCCGGCCATCTAGCCCAGTCCCAATTGGCTGGACCCCAGCAGCAAGCTAACCTACCGATCGGAACATCTGCCCCCTGGTGGTCAGTGCGCATCATAGCAACTGGTCGAGTGGTGGACTTAACGGTCCACCGATTGGTTGGACACTTAGCATATTGCGCTTTTATTATATAGGATACTTACTTGTAAGAAAAGTCTTGGGCTGTTTATTACTTATTTTGACCAACTGTTACACCAGCACTATTGATTTAGACCCCCAAAGCCCTGACTGGATAGCTCAGTTGGTTAGAGCTTCATCCCGATATGCCAAGGTTGTGGATTCAATTCCCAGTCAGGGCACATACAAGAATCAACCAATGAAGGCATAAATAAGTGCAACAACAAATTGATGTTTCCTCTCTCTCCCTTTCTCTCTCTTCCTAACAACACTAATATTTTAATTTATCTATAGACATAATAGTCTCAAACACATTAAGGGAAGTTGATCAATATTAAATAACAACAGCAACAATGTTTTCCTTTGCAGGAACATAATGCTGAATTACAATTGTGCAAAGTCAAAAAGCAATCTACAAATTAATTACAGAGCATTATTAAATGAGGCAAAGTCATTCTAGAAATAAATAATGCAGTACTTTTCTAAAGGTTCTTGCTATTATGTGTAAGCCCTCGGGATGAAAACTGGGAGACCTATTTTTATTATGTTCGTCACATTAATTAATGAACAATATAAACAATTTATGCAAGCACGTCATCTTAGCATTACTCTTGGGGACTAGCAGGACATTTCAGTAACAAGAGCTAAAAGCAGGAGTACTCTCTTGATTTGGAAAATACTTCTAAATTGCTTGATTTTCCCCAAGGGGTAGTGTTTAAGCAAAATCTGGCACAGAGGTGAAACATGTAATCAAAGCAAACTTTCTCTTGGTAAGGGAAATGTGATCTTTTCACTATTGTGAGATGGTTTGGGCCCTGTCCCCAAGATGACCCTAGACAACCTCTTCTTTATGGCACTCAGATCACCTCCTCCTGCACCATGTGCTCTGACAGAAGGAGGGGGGCATGCCTTAATGCTCTGCCACTCCCACTAATGCCAATTACACTCTGTTCTATATTCATACTTGGCATAAGTTCAAATCATTTTACCTTTCTACAAAGTATTTGCCTATTTGGTCTTACCTCTGTGTAAAAAGACTCAACTGTAAACATTAGACATTGGGAAGATAGGATCTCTTAGTTTTCTTATTTGGTTTATTTGTCTGTCACTAAAACGTATACAGAAATTTAGTGATAGTGTTTCAGCTACTTAAAAAGAAGCTACATAATTCATTCACTGGTTGTTCAAGCTGTAGCACTTCTCCGGTTATGGGCAACATTGGTTTCCTCAACCATCACCTCAGAGTTCTAATGTCTGACACACATCTCTGACCTTCTGAGGGATGCCTCTGCCCTGAGGACCTGCCACCTCCTCCATGGAAACACAGCCATGTCCAGCCTTGTCTCCCACCAACTCACCGTCCTGTCTCACTTGCCCATTTCCCAGTCTCTAGAGCTCTATTATGGCTGACCTCTTCATACTTCATTGCAGTAGTTGCAAATTTCAGCGATGTTACACCTCTACAATGTTTCCAGAAACTTTTCCTATTTCCATTTCTATGAATTTAGTTTATTATCTCACTACTTCTTTTTTAAGCAAAAGTAATATTCGCTCATTGCATTAGTTTGTTAGGGCTGCCATAACAAATACCACATGGATGGCTTAAACAACACAAATTTATTTTCTCACATTTCTAGATGCTTCTCTCCTTGTCTTGCAGATGGCCATCTTTTACCTCTCTCCTCACGTAGTCTCTCTGTGCCTGTTCTAATCTCCTCCTATTGGGACACCATTCATAATGAATTAGTCCCCCCACCCCCTCAAATGACCTAATTTTACCTTCACTGCCTCTTTAAAAGCCCTATGTCCAATTACAGTCACATTTTGAGGTAGTGAGGTTAGGAATTCAATGCGAATTTTGGGAGAACACATTTCAGTCCACAACACTCATATTTTTCCTATGGCACATGCACTCGTCCAAGAATGTCATTTTTATTGCCCCCAAACCAGTTTGATTGTCTCTAGAAAAACTGTGTTCTACAACCACAGACATCCTTAAACAAAGTCCCTCTCTTCAGAATCCGAGTCTGCTGTCCGTTGTTAATTTCCCCATCCCCTCATTTAAGACCCCTCCCAGAACCCAAATTTCTGTTTTCAAGTTTATTTTCCTATGATTCCAATAAAACACAGACATTTTGGATTACTCAAACACACGCCACTATTTCCTACTTTTCTTGCTGCCATTTGCATTTTTCTAAAAATGACATCATCCCTCCAGACTTTAATGAAATGCCAGTATAATTTAGCAACACCTTTCCTAAATCACATACATACCCTTCAAAACAACAATGGTTCCCATTCCTTAACCCATAGCTCGTTTCATTTATTTTTCTGTGCCAATTTCCTTGTTCTTTAAATCCTAGTACTCTTTTAACAGAGGACTTGTTGAATCATGGGTACTGAGTAAACCATTTATTGAGTTGATTAAAGCCAGTCTATTTGACATTAATTGTTTCAGGGGTTAATATGATTAAAATATCCCAAACGATTGTTATTTATTCTTGTGTTCATCTTATGGACATGGCAGAAATCATGGCATGATGACTAAGAGATAGCAATGGTTATTTTGGTTAATTATTTTTTCTCACCCAAATAAATAAATTTTTCACTCTAAACAATTATAGATTGTTAATATCTGGCTATCTGTATGTATATGTATTAACAATATATAATTATTACATATGTGTACATGCTTTCTTTACCAAATTTTTGTGACATTTTTGAAAATTTGAATAGTACTCTTATTATCTACATTATAAGTTAGAGAACCTTAAGTTCCATTATTAGTGACTGGCTTGCCTAAAGTTTTGTAAGATATTGCTTCAACTCACTTTTAAATAATTTCTAGTTTATTTTCCACCTACTTCACTCTTTCCAAGGTTTACTCTACATTTGGCACAAAGATATTAGTTCTTTCCTATCTTCTTGTCCTCGAGAAGTCTGAATAACTTAAAGCTTTTAAAGCAATACATTAATATAGGCCAAATGCAGCCAATTCTTTGAGAGCCTTGCTCACAGCCTTTCCAACTCCCTTAATCCTTGCTGCACTTATTATAGAGACTAGAAAGCAAAATATTAGCTTTCTAATCTCCTTCCCATTAGAGATGGCCAGATGGCATAGCTCTGACTAATGGGCTATAACCTGATGTCTTTTAAGGACTTTGGTGAAGGCTTTGTGTTTCTGATAAATGGGATAGATACAACCAGAGCTTCCTCTTCCCTTTTCCCCTTGCCCTCTCCCCCTCACTGCATGTAATGCAGACATGATGTCTGCAGCTGCAAATGTCATCTTGCCATCATAAAGGAAAGATCAAGATAACTGCATAGATGCTGGCCTTCTGCAAGTGGTGATAACATCATACAATAGTTGAAATGCCTCCAGTGGCCACTTACTTAAAAGTACCTCTATTTGTTTGAGACATTGTAGGACCAGGTTTCTTGTTATTTACAGCCCAAAGCACTTAAAAGTAACCGAAGTTAACAATTTGAGTTTTACACAAAGAAAAACTCTTCTATAGACACAGAATGTATCCCCTAATCAAAATCCAGTTACAAACACACAAATCCAATTCCTTTGGTCAAAGGAAGCTAGAGAGAGTAAGTTGGCTGTTTTCACATAGATCACTCACCAGTAAGGGGATCTCTGTTTTCCTTTCTTTCCCCATGGGGATTATTATTATTAACTATTTTCTGCATATTTCAAGAAAAGGAAAAGGTTACATTAAATTTAGATGGAAAGGAAGGGCCTTATGAGAAATCCACTGGGGATGGGGGTGGGGGTGGGGAGGAAAAGGTCAATGGGGGAGACATCTGTAATACTTTCAACAACAAAGATACATCTATAATAATAAAAGTGTGATATGCAAATCAACCGAATGGCCGAACAGTGGAACGACCTTCCAGACTACCACGCTATGACACCCACTGGTGCCAAGCCAGCCAAGGCAGGTGCGATGTGATTGGTCGGGGCCTGGCCATCGCCCCATGATTGCCCGAGGAGAGAGGCCCAGGCCACTGACTGGTGGGCTGCGGCGGGTGGGCAGGGCCTCCTCCTGCAGGGCGTGATCCATTGCAGAGCCCTGGAAAGGTGGGCAGGGCCTACCTCTTTGGGGTGATCGATAGTGGGGCTCCCAGACTGTGAAAGGGCACAGGCCGGGGTGAGGGACACCCCTCCCCCCTGTGCTAAAATTTCGTGCACTGGGCCTCTAGTAAAAAATAAAAATAAATTAAAAGGAGGAAAAAAATTATAGTAATCTGTTTCTCACAAGTTAAGATGACATAAATGGCACAGAATATTGTTGCCCATCTGATGTATGTATGTATGTATGCATGTATGTATGTATGTATCTTTACATTTCCTGTAGAATTCCTAATACTGCGATCCATAGTTGGAAAGCATCCCACTCATTTTAAACAAACTAGGAAGCTGACTGTGCCTTTCTCCAGCTCATTATCAGAGCAATTAAAATGAACTGTTGCATTGCTGTTTTAAGGCTTCAGATTTTGTCATTTCTGTACCTGAGGCATTATTCATGTTTTTCAAAGAGATTTTGGTTCTAGTCCTGCCAAGTCCTAAAGAGTTCTAATTAAATATTCCTTGGGGAGTTTTTCCTTGATCTGTTGGATTCAAGGTTCTTTAGTACCTAACCTGCTAGGATTATTTCTGGTGGGGATAATTTATCTTTAATTTTAATGCCTTAATTGTATTTTATACACATCATTAAATCCCAGGATAGTAATCTCATTTACAAAATTGTGTGTATCATATTATAATGAAAACAATACATTGTTAAAGGATGTATACAAATCTTTAATACTGCAGGTCATGTTTATGCTGATCCAAAGCTGAAAAATCGTTACATAAAATGATATTGCTGCTTATCTGAATACTGGAGTCCCAGTGCACAAAATTCGTGTATGGGTAGGGTCCCTAGCAGCTGCTGGCTGCCTGCCAGGGTGCCTCCCTTTCCCTGGCTGCCTGCCTCCACCACTACCTCTGCCAGCCTAGGGTGGGGAAGGAGCCTCCTTTCCTGGCCCTGCCCCTTGGTTGAACTCCTGGTCGAGGGGACAATTTGCATATTAGGCTTTCATTATATAGGATGTCTAATTCTAAGTTATAGGGCTCATCTTTAGGTACAAAGTTTACACCTATAATACACAGAATCTTTACGCCTGTGAGCGGTTCCAAATTTAATAGCGTTCTTTCTGATAGCTTTTGTAGGATTGGCAACTTGTCTGACAAAAGCAGCTCTATGGGAAGGAATGAGAGGGAACACGTTGGAAGAGGTAGTCTGAAGGACTTTTCTTGAAGCTGTGTTTGCATGGTAAGCACATTGATTACATGGTATTTAGATTTTATGTTGTGAGTACACTGGGCAAACTAATGACTCCCAACCACTCCTTCGCACCACTATTGTTTTACTGAGGTTTAAGGGAAAGCAGAGCTATACTAATATGGGCACATAACATTAATCAGGCCTTCTTCTTACCTCCCCATTCTTGGAAATAAATTTATTTTATATCCTATTAATTAATTACACTGTATACACATCATTCACAAAAGAGATAAATTAACCAGTAAGTCAAACCTTAGTAAAAAATAGTAATTGTTTGGTTCCCCTCCCTCTTCTTGAGATGTTTCTGGTACATGTTTCTGAACACTCTTCCTGAAACACTATTTTCTGCTTTTCACTTGGCTAATTCTTATTCATCCTTCATTTCTCAGTTTATATATTATTTCCTCCCAGAAGCTTTAATTTCCCAGCCCCTTATTAACTGGTTCTTTCCTTTATGATATATTCTTGGGATATGTACTTCTCCACAGTGCACTTTATCTAATTATCCATTTAATTACAGGTGTGTGTTTTTTAAATCAGGAAATTAACATCGATGAAACACTGTTATCCAACCCACAGACATTATTCGGATTTCACCCACTGCCCTACTTGTCCTCTGTAGTGAGAATATTTCAGGTCCAGGATCCAATCCAAGATCACCTGTTATATTTTAGTTATGTGTTGTTAGCCTTCCCTCATCTGGATCAGTCTTACTCTTTCTTTGTCCTCTCAAATTTGACATTTTGAGGAGATAGGGCCAGTTATTTTATAGAATGTCCCTCAATTTGGGTTTGTCTGATACTTCATTAGACTCAAGTTTTGCATAGATGGCAGGAATACCTCAGAAGTGATGCTATGTTCTCACTGATCCTATCAGGTGGCACATGATTGTGACTTGTTCCCATATTGGTGATGTTAACTGTGATCACCAAATCCTGGACATGTCCTCCAAGGTTCTCTACTGTAAAGTTACTATTTTCCCCTTTGTATTAAATAACTAACCTGTGGGGAGATTATTTAAAGTTATGTGGACATCCTGTTCCTTATAGTAACTGATGGCTTTCGCTTGAACCAAATTACTATAATGATTGCCAGATAGTGATTTTAAACTCTATCATTCCGTCTGCATTTATTATTTAACATTTTATTTTAAGGATATTTCCTTCTTTCTTATTTACTTCTGTTAATATGGATCCATGGATTCTGATTTTATTAAATGGGTTAATAATACATTACCATCCTTACTCATTCTGATGCTCAGATTGTCCCAGACTTGGCTAGTGGGAGCTAACTTCAAGCTGGCTTCTGTGGCTGTCATTCTTTGAGCATAATCTCAGTTCTGGCACAAGATGGTCCAGGCTAATTCTCTCTGGCCCAGGGGTCTTTTTGCTATAGGCCCCTAGTTCTTTTTAGTGGGGAGTGATATTGGAACCCAAGATCTGGGAGCTACGTGTGCTCATTGCCACTGAGGTGTCATCACTCATGTCCTTCCGGTGGACAGACTAGAGAAAATTGCCATTTCATGTTATTCTTGCCTTTCCATTTTATAATTATAGCTACTTTCTCTCACTGCAAGAAGCCTGGCTCCCAAGAAAATCAAAAAATTTACTCCTTTGCTCAATTCTACAATACATATACATTTGTTTCAGAATTACTATGTCCATACCACTATTAACAATAAATTTATTAACATATTAAGTCAAATTCAAGTTTTCTTTGCAGTTATTTTGGTCCTTTTATCTTCAGACTCAGAGGAGTGAAAGTACTGTAGCTAAAAGTTACTCATTTAATAAAATCAGAATCCATGGGTCCATTTTAACAGAAGTAAATAAGAGAGAAGGAAAGGTCCTTATAATTCTTTCTTTTCCACTTTTTTTAAACATGGTTTTTACCCATTTAATGTATAGTTAAGTTTGTTTATGTTTGCTTTTAACTTTGAAGTAAAAAACAATGTTGATTTAATCTTTAGCATTTTAATTATGATATATCTTGGTGTGGGCCTCTTTGTGTTCATCTTGTTTGGGATTTTCTGTGCTTTTTGAGCCTGGATGTGTGTTTTCTTCATCATGTTGGGGAAGTTTTCAGCCATTATTTCTTTAAACAGGTTTTTTTTTAATCTCTTTTTCTCTCTCTTCTCCTTCTGGGACCCCTATGATTTGAATGTTGTTATTCTTGATGTTGTTCCAGAGGTCCTTTAAACTACCCTAATTTTTAAAAATTCCTTTTTCTTTTTCTTTTTTTTTTTTAAATTAAATCTTTATTGTTCAGATTATTACATTTGTTCCTCTTTTTTCCCCCCATAACTCCCCTCCTTCCAGCTCCCACCCCACCCTCCACCCTCACTCCCCACCCACTGTGTTCATCCATAGGTGCATGATTTTTGTCCAGTCACTTCCCGCATCTCCCACACCCCTTTTTCCCCCAAGAATAGTCAGTCTATTCCCTTTCTATGTCCCTGATTCTATTATAATCACCAGTTCATTCTGTACATCAGGTTATTTATTCACTTGATTCTTAGATTCATTTGTTGATAGATGCATGTTTGTTGTTCATAATTTGTATCTTTACCTTTTTCTTCTTCTTCCTCTTCTTAAAGGATACCTTTCAGCATTTCATATAATACTGGTTTGGCGGTGATGAACTCCTTTAGCTTTTCCTTGTCTGTGAAGCTCTTTATCTGACCTTCAATTCTGAATGATAGCTTTGCTGGATAAAGTAATCTTGGTTGTAGGTTCTTGGTATTCAGCACTTTGAATATTTCTTGCCATTCCCTTCTGGCCTGCAAAGTTTCTGTTGAGAAATCAGCTGACAGTCGTATGGGTATTCCCTTGTAGGTAATTGAGC
Source organism: Myotis yumanensis (assembly GCF_028538775.1). Taxonomy (NCBI): domain Eukaryota; kingdom Metazoa; phylum Chordata; class Mammalia; order Chiroptera; family Vespertilionidae; genus Myotis; species Myotis yumanensis. Next base: position 29,787,443 of record NW_027223755.1, read on the forward strand.
CTCTTTCTCTTGCTGCTTTTAAGATTTTCTCTTTGTCTTTTGCTCTTGGCATTTTAATGATGATGTGTCTTGGTGTGGTCCTCTTTGGATTCCTTTTGTTTGGGGTTCTCTGCGCTTCTTGGACCTGTAAGTCCATTTCTTTCACCAGGTGGGGGAAGTTTTCTGCCATTATTTCTTGAAATAGGTTTTCAATATCTTGCTGTCTCTCATCTTCTGGCACTCCAATGACTCTGATATTAGACCGCTTAAAGCTGTCCCAGAGGCTCCTTACACTATCTTCACACTTTCGGATTCTTTTTTCATTTTGCTTTTCCAATTGGGTGTTTTTTGTCGAATCTTTGGTTTGATTATTGTACTCCTCTGGTCTGCTATTGGGTATAATATTCTTTATTTCAGTCCGTGTATGCTTACTTTCTAATTTCTTTATCGTAGCATCGAGGGTCTCATTAGTTTTCGTGAGGCTCTGCACAAATTTATGGCAAGCCCTCAAAATTGCGATTCTTAGCTCCATATCCTCCATTTCTGTCATGTTTTTTTGTCTCCGCATCTTTTATGCTTTCTTGGTGCACCCCCTTGTGGTCTCTGTGCGCAGTCTTGTTCTAGCCAAGCCTTAATTGTTGTAGTTAACACTAGAGGGATTTGACCCCCAGACCGACTGGCTATAGGAATCAGCTGTATGGAAAACGTCTGCCTTCTGGGGAGGCGCTAATCCAGCCTTTGCCTGAGGCGATCGGCAAATGGCTGTGCGCAGGGCCTGGGCGGGGCGGGATCAACAGGGCGGGCGGAGGGAGCAGTTATGGCCACGCTCAGTCCCGTTCCCAGAGGCTCTGCTTCTCAGAACCCCGGCAGCCGCTGCAAACCTCGGAGAGAAAGCTGCCCTCAGGTTCCAACTGATGCCGGATAATCCCGCTTCTCCCGTTTGAGTCTGGGTCCCTAGAGACTCGCCTGGATCTGGAGCCCAGAGTCTGAGACTCACTCCCGACAGAAAACGACAACCGCACCCTCAGCCACCAGCCCGCTTTGCGCGCGCACCTCGGTACCTTTGTATTTTCCACACTGCGCCGCCTCTGAGCCTCGATTTGCTGTTCTCTTTCCTTCTAGTTGTAGAGTCTCTCTTCAGCCAGCCTTCCTGTGGTTCTGGGTGATGTCCGTTCAGTCTTTTAGTTGTATTTTTGAAATGGCTGTTTGCGGCAGCGGTCTCCGGTGTTTACCTACGCCGCCATCTTGGTCCAATTCCTTTTTCTTTTTGCCGTTTCAATTGGGTGTTTTCTACTACCTTGTTTTCCAAGTTGCTGATTGGATCCTCCGCTTTATCTAACTTGCTGTTGATTCCATCTTATATATCCTTCATTTCATTTATATTCTTCATTTCTGACTGTTTCTTTTTTATGTTTCCTATCTCTTTGTTGAAGTTCTCACTGAGATCATTGAGCATCCTTATAACCAGTGTTTTGAATTCTTTATCTGATATATTGCTTGTTTCTATTTCATTTAGTTCTTTTTCTGAAGTTTTGTCCTGGTCTTTCATTTGGAACATACTTTTCTGTCTGCTCACTTGGCTGCCTCTCTGTTTGTTTCTATGAATTAGGCAAAACAGCAACCTCTCCTGCTCTTGAAGGAGTGACCTTGTGTAGGAGCTACCCCTTCATAGACTGTGTGTGTGCCAGGCGTCTTTGGCAGGCCATTTGGAGTGTGTCTGGGCCACAGGGAATGGGAGGGGGTTGGAGCTGAAGCTCACCAGGGCCTGGAACTGGAGCTGCAGTTGGCTCAGGGCTCTGGTAGTCCCAGGGGCAAGCCACACTGGGACCTGGAGCCAAAACTGGAGCAGATGGGAGGTGTAGGGATTCCCAGAGGTAAGCTGTGGGGAATGTACCTAAAGCAGGTTTGATCTGCAGGAAGTCCTGGGGACAAGCCACACCTGGATGGGAGTTGTAGTTAGGGTGGTGCAAGCTGAGAGGAGTCCCTAGGGCAAGTCACTCGACTGAAACGTAGAGCTGGAGCAGGCTTCAGGGAGACATGTTTCTTCTCTCTCTCTCTCTCTCTCTCTCTCTCTCTCTTTTGTTTATTGTGCAGAAGCTGTTAAGTCAGCCCTCAGTTCTTCTTCAGGGGAACTGTTCTGTCTGTAAGTGTAAATTCCACGTGTTCCTGGGAGGATGTGAATCCAGGGTTTTCATATGCTGCTATCTTGGACTGGAAACCAAAAAGTGGAGAAATGCACTCCCAGGGTAGGCCTCCCCACTCTGCCTTAGTGTGAACTGACACTCTCCTTGGGAGACCCGGATGGGCACTCAGTGCTGACGTGTTTTATGTTGGTCTCCCTGCTCATTTGTCAGACTTCCGAGGTCAGGAACCATGTCTGTTTTAATCACCTCTGTCCAGTATAATATAAGTGCTGAGTAAATTTATCAGTAGTAAAGCACTCAGATTGCTTTCCTGGGCTCACAGATTGAAACCAGCCCTAAGATTACAACAGTAGGAGTCTTCAGATAGTAAAATACCCATTTTGCAGTGGAGACAGCTGTGAAGATTGGAAAGTGCCTACACACACACACACACACACACACACACACACACAAAGACAGCAAAGGAGAACTGCATCTATTTCACACTTTTGCTCAGGCTTTGCTATTGAAAAGAAAATATATTTGTTCCTAAGGGGAGGGGGCTTGTCAATGCTTACTTATTGTAACAAATTTGAAGGGTACAACCTGCATTCGTCATTTTTACCCAAGGAGATACTTAAAATAAAGAGAGACACTAGTAAATAATGATGAAGGTAATTTTTGTTGTTGTTGTTGTTTTTTTAAAGGATTCTGTGGTACCATTACAGGTGTCTCCCTCTCAGGGATGAAAGAAGAATTGCTTCTTTAAATAATATCTTTCTGTAAAACAATAGGGGAAATTCCTGAAGATGGAAACAGAAAAGCTAGGTGGCAGCAGACTGCCTTGGTTTTATTACAAACTTCCCATGCCCTTATCAATGAGTAGGTATAAGTATGCTTACAATCAGTGGCAGTATTCATGCAAATAACATAAATAGTTCAAAAGATCCCAGAAATACATTCCTAAGCCACTCCCTGCCATTTAGAACAAGTATGGTTTGAAATTTTCCCCAAATTTGTAATACTCAGAAAAATGGTCTAGACTATATGTCTATGACTATATTCAGGTGATTCCTATTCAAAAAATGAGAATCAGAATAGACTAACTTTGTAACGGTGACACTGCTGGGAGAAGAAATTGGCTCAAGAGGCAATAAAAAACCCGGGAAGGCACTTTAAGGTAATCAATTTAGTTGTATTGCTTTTTGGTGTGACTCTCAAGAAGGCTAATTTAGTCTCCGAAAGTAGTATCTTGCTGCCTGGAATTGGTACCCACAAGCATCAAATAAACTATCCCATGAACTTTAAGCTGCCCTTGACAGAAAGAAGGGCATGCTCAGTTCCAAGCCATCAGGGAAGGTATAATTTCACAAGACCAGACAGCCAGAGAACGTGATCCTGAGAGGAAATCTTATAGGAAAATTTCCTTTTCCCTACCCATCAGCAACCTCAATGAAGCTATTTTTATATTATTTATCATTATTCCTGTTTATGACTATTATCATATTTTTAGAAATATATTTTTGGTTGTTATCAGAAGCAGGTATGGTTAATAAAAGTTTAGCCGTGAAACCAGGCAGCCCTGGGTTGAAACCTCAGTTCACTAGCAATATGACCTTCAGCAAGCCACTTACACACACATAACTTCTGTTTTCAGAGCTGTTAACAAAAGGGGATGGGTGTGTGTGTAATAATAATGCCCACCTTGCAGAGTTGCTGTAAGGATTCACCAGTATACCACTCAAAATGCCCAGCACAAGACCAGGCCTATAGTATGGAATAAACTCATCTAAACTCATTCCTTTTCTCTTTTTTAGCCCTTTCTTCTTCCTCCCCTTCTTCCTCTTCAGCATATCAGCCTTAGTAGTAGAAGATGACCTGGAGTACCTGTCAAGCCCGCTGCCCACCTAAGCTCTGGGTCCTGATACAGGATACAGACCCATTGCAGTGGTTCTCAGCCTTCTGGCCCTTTAAATACAGTTCCTCATGTTGTGACCCGACCATAAAATTATTTTCGTTGCTACTTCATAATTGTAATGTTGCTACTGTTATGAATTGTAATATAAATATCTGATATGCAGGATAGTCTTAGGCGACCCCTGTGAAAGGGTTGTTAGACCGCCAAAGGGGTCGTGACCCACAGGTTGAGAACCGCGGCATTAGGGATTTAGTTGGTGTATTCGCTGCTCAGGTCACATTAGAATGCAAATGTTTCTGAGGAGGGAAAAGCATTAATTCATGTCTAATTATTTATTTACTCTTTTCAGTCTTCTTCATTTCGTTACAATTTATGGTGAGCAAATTCTACTAAGGAGAATATAGAAAGGACAAAGGCTTAATGCTTGAGGAGCAGGAGAAGGTATGGAGGGGACATAGGAAGGGAAGAAGGACGAAGGAAGACAAAGATCTAAAAAGACAAGCTGCCTCCATCAGTCAGTCTGTTGAACCAGCCCACACGTTGGCAAATCAAGCCTACATGCTTCTTCAATTGTCTACTGTTAGATATTCATGTTTTACAGCCCAAATATTTAGGTATAACATTTATTACAAGTGGCACTGTTTTGCCTTCATAGGCATGTCTTATAAATAATCAACCAAAAATTAATCCTTATCCTTCCTATCATAGTAATCTCAACCCTATTAAAAGGTCTTATATATGGGATTCTTTGAAACTTCATTTCATAGATTGGTACATATACATAGCATTAGGAATATGGCAGCTATATTAAAAGTTGAAAGCATGAAGTGAGGGCAATAAGTTAGATATTTCAAATATACAGATATAAAACAATAAGAATCTTATTTTTGAAAATCTAGCAGATTACCCAAAGTTAAAGAATGTCCTACACTGAGATATTATCCAGAAAAATTCTCCTACAGTGAAATATTTTCCCCTTTGTTAAAATAAAAGAGTATTATTAGTATTATTGACAGTTACCTACAGTATCTTTAGAGTAAGTTACTAGTATACCTATATGTGGCCAAGCAGATCAATTACTTGACTTATTGTGGTTTACAGATTCTAAGAGCCTCATCTTCTCCACCCTTAAAATATATCCAATCATTGTTATATTTTTGAGGTGGGCATATAATTTATGCTAAGTTTTGCATTAATTATGCTGAATACTTTCCTGAAACTATGTTTAATGCATTCTATAGGAATTTTATTGTTAAAATTATGTAATCAAAAAATAATGTTATTAAAGAGAAAATTTAGAAATCCTAAAATGCTGTTAAAAGTGCTCTTTTAACCATAAGAAAATTAACCTTAATATTCTGAAAAATAGACAGGAAAGTATGAAATTCATTGTTCATAGGTATGTATTAAGAATGACTCCATAGATTATGGTTGATCATGATTTTTGAAATAAAAAGAAAAGATAGAAGAGTTTTAGGACTTTTAGAACCTAAGTTACTCTCTTCAAGTACAATCAGAAAATTGTGGATCAGTATCTTGAATTTAGCTAAAGCTAATTGCTTTGTTTCCTAAACAATATCTCGAGAAGCTAACATCTATGTAAACTTCTTGAATACAGAAGTGATGGCTTGCCAAAAAATGTGGTCATAGCATCTATTTGTTCTATATTCATTTTTTAAAAATAAAACAAAGAACCATTTAAAACAAGCTGTGGCTTTGCCAGAACAGAATCTGGTAGCCAGAAGCCTACTGTAGGTTGCCATTATCAGCCATTTTATAGTCTCTTAATGGTAATACTGGTATATTTTAGTACAAGTATAAGGCATTAACAAATCCCCCTCTTTAATGATGATGGTTGCAAATAGCAGCAGCAGCAAACACCTGACATTTATGGGATATTTACCATATACCAGGTACTATATAAGTACTTTACATGATTATCTCACTAATTGCCACCGAAACCTTATGAGTTAAGTACTATTATTATTATTTTTCCACAGATGAGGACACTGAGGCAGGGTGAGGGTACACAGCTGGTGGGTGATAGAATCAGCTAGTACACTGACCTGGTCTGACTCCAGAGACCAGGACTACATCTCTCTTGAATAAGCAGTTGAACTCAATAGGATGTGGACACAGTTATACTAGAATATTCAGATGAATTTCATAAGTTTGTTTTTTTCCTCCTCCAAACTGACTTCTGGAAAATATTAAGGGTGGCATGGAGAAATTTTAAGAGTCATATAGGCATTAGCTTAAAGCTAAGAATGGCATAGAAAGGGTGTTGTAGGGAAGGACTTAGGAGAGTTCATAGGTGAAAAAATGAGAACCACTTCTTTCACATATGATTTTATGTGAATGCTTAACACAACATCTCAAGGATTCATAAAGGTTCCATTAATCTTTGATGCCCACCAGCAAGTGTTGCAACCCATAATACTTTACATTCCTACATTATTTCACAAACATTTGATTCTTACTGTAAACTTGTGAGATAAATAGGGAAAAAAACAAAAGTAGCCCTACTTTACAGAGGCAACGATAGGGATCCAAGGCTACATGGCACAGTAAAAACACAACCTAAAATTTAGTGTCTTGATCTTCAATTCCCATCAATAATAACTTTCATCAATTCAAAGGTCTTCTATTGTAATAGCCTATGGCTTGGTGAAAACAGTCTTCTCAGTAGACTAAATTTTGCACAAGGAAACCAAGGGCTCAACAATCTCATGTCCTTGTTTAGTGTATTTTAGAATTCCTTGAAGTGTTAAATCTAAAGGAGGTGGTTATCTCAAAAGAGTGGCTAAGCAGCACTGAGAGAATGTATGTCATTAGCTCTTGAAACTTGTTACCACTGAGTTCATGTTCCTAAATTGTTTCTGTGAGGATCATATCTGCAATCCAAGATAATCAGAGTATGGTAGACATAAAAGGAGTATAATTAGGATACTAACCAGGAGCTGGACTGGAACTTTGCAGCTTCTAAGTCCTCAGGGGACAAAATGGGTGCATAAGTGTCTCTGAGAAATGCTCAATTTCAGAATACAGAATAGTTGAATAAATTAAACTCTTAAAATATAACTTAACTCTATTTTTAAATATGTTTTTATTGAATTTAGAGAGAGAGGAAAGGAGAGGGAGAGAGAGATAGAAACACTGATGAGGGAGAAACACCAATTGGCTGACTCCTGGCATGCCTCCTAGTGGGGATCGAACCTGAAACCCGGCTGTGTATCCTGACCAGGAATTGAACTGGTGACCTCTTGGTGCATAGGTCGATGCTCAATCTTGAGCCACACCAGTTGGGTTAGTTAACTCTATTTTTAAAGTTCCTCACTGCTTTAATAACTATTGAGACTGTTTTCGTGATCCTCAATGGCATTTTTAGCATAATTTATAGAAAAAAAGAAATTAAAAATAATGTATATTAAGAAATACATTATGAAATCTTTGTTCATTATGTAACTAGCTCCTACTGTACAAGCATTTACATTTCTGGTGGTGGTGATGTACTTGTTATCTTGCCATTGCTTTTCCAAATCCCAAGAAGTTCTTCAGAAGTGTATCTTTAATAGAAGCAAGCCCTACTCTGTCCAATGCAAATAGGCTCCTAGACAGTGATCTGTCTAAATATAGCTTTTATTGAGTTACTCTGGATCACATACTAAGAATAGAAGAATAACCAAGAAGTGCATCCAAGTGCATTTTTACATCCTAGGTTTGATTCTCTGATTAAGCTAGAAGTAAGTCACCTGAATGTCAAATTATATATACACATACTAGAGGCCCAGTGCACGACATTCATGCACTGGAGGGGGGGTAGGGTCTCTCATCCCTGCCTGTGCCCAAGGGGTCCTTAGCATTGCTGCGGAGGCAGGAGAGGCTCCCACCACTGGCACTGCGCTCGCCAGCCGTGAGCCCAGCTCAGGGCTTCTGGCACTGACCAACGGGGAAAGCTCCTGTGTTGCGTGTCTGCTCCCTGGCAGTCAGTATGCATCATAGCGACCAGTTGTTCCACCATTCAGTCAATTTGCATATTAGCCCTTTATTATATAGGATTTTTCTGAATATTTTATTTTTTTTCTGGATAATTTATATTTGCTTTTGTATGTATATATTTTATTGTTGATGGTATTACAGATGTCTCCCATTTATCCTCCTTTACCCCTGTCCTCCCAGCTCCTACCTACTCCCCCAGGTCTTCACCACCCTATTGCCCATGTCTATGGGCTACGTATATACGTATATAAGTTCTTTGGTTTATCTCTTCTTGTCCCCCGAGCCCCACATCAAGGCATGCTAGTCTGTTCCTGAATAGCCAATAATCAAAACAACATGGTATTGGCAAAAAACAGACACATAGACCATTGACACAGCATTGAGAGCTCAGAAATAAAACCACAAATGATTTCTGATAAAGGAGCCAAAAACACACCATGGAGAAAATACAGTCTCTTCAATAAATGGTGCTAGGAAAATTGGAAAGCCACATGCAAAAGAATGAAACTGAACTACAGTTTTTCCCCAGGTACAAGGGGTTAATATATAAAGAACTCATAAAATTCAACACCAAACAAACAAACAAAAAAAAACACCAATCCAATTAAAAAATGGGCAATGGACTTGAACAGACACCTCTCCCAAGAAGACATAGAAACAGCCAACAGATACATGAAAAGATGTTCACTAGCTATTAGAGAAATGCAAATAAAAAATACAATGAGATACCACCTAATTTCTGTTAAAATGGCTATTAACTACACAAGTAATAACAAGTATTGAAGAGGTTGTGGAGAAAAAGGAACCCATTTTCACTGCTGGTGGGGATGTAAACTGGTACAGCCACTATGGAAAACAGTATGGTGGTTTCTCAAAAAAATTAAGAATAGAGTTACCATATGACCCAGCAATCCCTCTTCTGAGTACCCAAAGAACTTGAAAACATTTATTTGCAAAGATATATGCACTCTTGTATTCATTTCAGCATTATTCACAGTGGCCAAGATATGGAGACAACCAAAGTGTATTTTGATAGAGGATTGGATAAAGAAGATATGGTACATATATACTATGGAATATTAGTCAGGCATAAGAAAAGATTAACTACTGCCATTTGTGACAACATGGATGGACCTTGAGAATATTATGCTAAGTGAAATAAGTCAGTCAGAAAAAGCTAAGAACCATATTATTTTACTCATATGTGGGATATAAAACTGAAACTTATAGACAACAGTATGGCGGTTCCCAGAGAGAAGGGAGTGGAGGGTAAAGGGTAAAGGGGGACAAATGTATGGGCCAAATTCCATTGGGTGGTGAGCACACAATGCAATATACAGAGAATGTATCATAGAAATGTACATTTTAAACCTAAATGATCCTCTTAACCAATGTCACTCCAATAAATTTAATAAAAACGTTTTCTTAAAAAGCAGGTGGAATTAATTTAATAATATATTTTATTTAACCCAGTATATGCAAAATATTGCTATTTACACATGTAATCAATATAGAAATTGCTAATGAGATTTTTCACCTTTGCTCACACTAAGTATTTGAAATTTTCTGTGCATTTTACATTTTCAGCCTATCCAATTTGTATTAGCCACAGTTCACTTGGCCTGTGGATAGTAGCTATCATGCCAGACTGCACAGGTCTGGATTAGGAGTCGGCTTTCTTCTGAGGGCCACTTTTTTTACACAGATACGATGTGTTTATTACTTCAGAGTTATTGCATTGGAAAGAAGAATTGAGAAGAAGGAAACCACCTTGTGATGTGGATATGGGGTGATCTACATGTTAATTCATTAGTTAAGTAACTTCATTCACAGAAGAGCTTAGTTGTATGCAAGATCAAATTATTACCTGTCATGTACCCCCAGAGTCTCATAAATGCCCAAATCACAAAAGCTAAGGGGTTATTGTAATTGTTTTGCAAGTATAAAAGCAATAATAATGATTTGAAATGTAAAAGAAATTAAATTCCTTATATATGCGTTGAATGGCAATTACATAACACTTGGATAGGTCTTGACATTTCAGAATAGTTACTAGATATGAGCAGTGGCATGCATGCATGTACACACAGACACATATCCATAGATACACATGTATGCACACTTACACAAATGTATGTATGACATAAATCCCACCTATTTTAAAAGGGTCAGTGGTTGGTGGTTGTTACTTTCTTTTTTAAAATAATGGGCACTATAGAACAGAAAGCAGAGAATCAGTCTTGTCCATAAACAATCTTCCTATTCATACCTAAACTTACTTTCAATGGAAAGAAATTTAGAGCCTACTTTTGTGAATAATGATAACCAAGATGAGCAGGCACTGGTTTAAAGGCTATACCTGCATTATCTCACTTTATGCTCATAGCAGTTAATGATGTAGATGCAGAGGCAACTGAACAGACCATTAAAAAAGTTTAATAAATTCCATGCAGCCTACTAAAGGAACAGCCACAATTTGAACTCAGGAAACTCTGCTCAGTCATAAAGCTAACCTACTCACGCTAAATGATGTTCTAAACATTTTCTTTCTAAGTAACGGTTTGTTATCTAACCTAAGTTAGGCACTTAAAAGCAATGATAATATTTCCTATGACTGAAGATCTTAATGAGAAAGAACTTTATAAATAAATAGTTTTATATTTAGCATAACCTCTCATTTTATTTTGTCCTAAGAGCCACCCAGGCCAAGATTCAGCTTCATTCCTTATCGCTGACAAATACCAGAATCTACGACATATGGCGCCTCTTATCTGCAACATTTCTCCCAGTGCTTGCATTTGTCTTTATTGTTGATATTTTGTGGGTTAGTGGCTCTTGAGAGATGACAAATACCTTTCTCCTTTGAACTGAAAATTACCATATTTGGACTTGCTTTTTCATACAATTTTTACTAGTCCCCTTTATTTCTCTCATTTACCTAAATTGAAACTTTAAAATAATGCAATTAACCTTAATAGTATCTAAATTTTTGTTTTGGTAATGTGACAGAGTTTATTTAACTTGTAGTTGCACATAAACCAGTTGACTCAACTGGGCAAGGAAACAGCCCTTTAATTTCACACTAATCCATTTGAAAGTAGGCATCAGGGAGGTCACTGTCTTAGAACCCCAGAATACATAATGTAAGGTAAGAACTGGTATTTATTTTCACATTCATCCTTTTGCTTATACTTAGTAGCATTCAAAAGAATAATACTTATAATTCAGAAGAATAATGTTAGCAATAGTTTTACTTGTGAAAGTCTGCAAACTCCTGATATAAACAGCATGTAACAGAATTTAGAAAAAAAATTGGATTTCATATGTCTACCAGATTGTTCGTATTCAATAGTGCTCAATATATATGTGTTGAATGAAAGACTCAATTGCCCCTAAGTTCATAGGAACACTTAACTACTCTTTGATCTTTCTGGTGCTTGGGGTTTATATCACAAATACATTCTTGATTATGAAGAATATTTAAGCACAAGCCCTGGGTCATTTACATTTTTTATACCTCTATAATAATATTTCTATAAACTTACAGAGACTTAGTAATTATATAGTCTGTACATGTCATTTCACATGAGAAGGCTGAGGTCCAGAGAAGTCCAGTAACTTCCCTAATGTACAGGGGTGGGCAAAAGTAGATGTACAGTTGTGAGTATGTGAAACAGAGCTTATTCTTGTATTATTATTTATTAATTATTGTATTCTTTTCCATATGACCAACTGTACCATGAGCCAAGAAAGGAAATCTAGTTCAGTTAGCTGCTGCTCTTCTAAGCAAAAAATGGTATAGTTCATAGTATGATTGCCATATACTAATAAATGTAACCTGAATGTTGCTGTCTGCTGGGACCTTATCATTATAATAATAAAGAAAATTTACATTAAAAAGAAGAAAGTATATTTCACGTGGTGAGTTATACAAAAATGGCAAGTAAATGAAGTCTGAGATTGGACTTGAATATTAAAAACTATGTCTTCAAACAATATACAAAATGGTTTCGGGGAAAGACTTTATTACAGGTTGAACAAAAATGCTTTCTATCTATTTAGTAATCCCTTAGTTTTCATTGTAAACTAAGGAATGGTACGAGCTCATGCCTTCCCCCTTGCCACAGTTCACTGTCACCAATAGTAAAGGATGAGTAAAAATGTTTGAAAAGTGGCCAGTGATTCCTAAAATTTTTAACATAAACTTTCTGATATTTCCAGTGCTATAGGATGACAGTCAGCTTTCTCAGAAGCATTATACATTTTTCTCTGAGAACAGTGGGATTGGATTTCAGATTCAGTCTCTTAAATTCTTACTTTAGATTTGTCTTGAGGCTCTTTTTCAGTGGTTTAAATCATTCATGGGGAATAAAGATTCTTTAACTAACTTTTTGATGCAAAAGCAGATGCCCTGGCCTCCTCATTCTGAACAGTTCAAAAAAATGTTACATTCTCTTTCACACCCATCTTCCCTCTCAACAGTGTCCTCACAAGACTGTTTCTGTTTCTGTCAATCGAATCAGGAGTAATTCATTAAAAGATGCAGATGTGTATTTATTTTGAGAAATTACATAAAATATTTACAAAAGTCCCCATGATTTATTTTCAATGTCTAAATATTTTTGAGTGCATCAATGTATTATATTATGAAATCTGTACTATATCAATAAGAATTAGGATTGCTTTTGAATTCTACAAAAAAAAGGACAATTAATTTTTGACTGATTTCACTTGGAGCCAGAAAGTTGTTATCTTATTTGCAACATGTACTTTGTCTAAAAAATTTACTCTAACATCTATTTCCTAAACCCCTTCTATTCAAACTGGGGTCCGAGGACCAGCAGTATCAGTACCATCTTGAGTTCATTAGATGCAGAATTTCAGGCCCTATCCTAGACCCACCTAATCAGAAGCTGCATTTTAGCAAGATCCCCAGGAGACAAGTGTGCACATCCCATTTGGGGAGGCACTGAACTAAGCCACAGAATTTAATGTACCATTACCAACTGCCTTGTTCCCTTCAGCAAAAGTGTAGGCTCCTCTGCAGTTTCTGGTGCTAGGCCTAAGCTAGATATATATTTAAATATACTAAAACAATTGAAAAAAAGAAAAAAAGAGAAACCTTTCCAAGGTAAAAATAAACCTGAAAAACACCATGTCCTTTGTTTATTTTCCAAAGTTTTATTTTGTTGCCAGATTCTTCTCTAAAGTGCCATCTCTAAATAAAGTTTCCCTAATGGAGGCGACCTTGATCATGTCTGGGGGGCTGCTCCGTACTCAACGCACACAGGCCTCATTATCTACTTGGAGGTTGATCTTTGAACCTAGCAATTGCCCCTCTCTCTGAATTTTGAATATTTCTTATCCTGCTGTCACCCCGAGAAGCAGGCAGGACAACACGAAGTTGAAGATAAAAGCTAAGCCATTTTGCTTTTCTTTAGTTGTTTTGCTAAAAGATTTGATAGTTTAAAATATTGGTTAACGTGAATTTTGTGAACTTTAATTTACCATGTCACAGTGATAACATTTTAATTTATCACTGATGAAACAATGAGCCATTATAAGCTGGCACTTGGTATATATTAGAAACAATATGTTAGTGACCTGAAAGAATTAACGTGACTTCTAGTGGGGCCCAGAGAGTTACTTAGGCACTGGGAAATGTTGGTTCTGAGGATTATATTTTTAGGAAAACCGAATTTCTGGGGAATCGAAAAGTGAAACTCAAGTATAACAACTTCCAGAGCCCACTAATGTAGAGATTAAACTTTAAAAGAGAACATTATAAATCATTAATTGCATTCCCAATTTCTAAGTCAGGTGAGTGTTATACAGAAACTTTTACTTTTTAAAGTTCATGAGCTGAAGTATCTGTCTGGTAATCTGAAGTATATATTGTTTTGTGTCATGCAAATTCTAGAATAAATTTATACTGCCTTATTTTTTTCTTTTTGTTCTAACTAATTTGCTACCCATTAGAGAGCATGGATTTTGAAAGCTTCAAGAAATTGATGACATACAAAGAGGATTTTATGTTACCAGAATTTTGACATAAAACAAAGACAAAAATGACAAAGAAATGGGGAAGAGAATAAAGGAAAAACTGATTTAAATGTATGGGTAAAAAATTTTTTTGAAACAGCAAAACACACTTATAGTATTCTGACTTACATTGGCTATGGATTTATTCGTGTATTGAAACAAGTTAAGTTTTCCTAGGAAAGTCCAAAACAACTTTTCAAAGAAATAATTTATGGAAGAGAAAACCTGATTTAAAGTGAGAAGAGGATATATAACTAGAAATAAAAGTAGGAAATGTATATGTTAAAATGGAATAAAAGATTATTAGTTGGTTTTGCTAACAATGATTATGTGCTATCCTTTTTTACTCGTTATTTGATATTTATTATTATTTATGCAGACAAATGAATCTTGATAAAATGTAAGACTAAGATCATAGATTTAAACTGAATATGGCTCAATGAGAGGGAAAATTCTATGTCTGCACAACCAGTCAAGTTTTCTACTATCGTCACCTATTTTACAGTTAGGTACTATCCATCATGACGAGAAATAGAATGTGAATGGCTCCTAGTACTCATATTACTCCCGGAGAAACAGGTCCTATACACCAGAAGATCCACTTCCATAAAAAGGCATTATATTACATTGTTATTACTAAATAAACATTTATTAAGATGCTGTCATTGAAAATGGAATACCTAGATGGCCTCCTCTTTGGTAAGGGATGTGGAAAATTAGAACACTGGAGCACTGCTTTGGGATTATAAAATTGGTACAATCACTTTGCAAAAAGTGGTTTTACATATTCGGCAGTATCTACAAACATATGCCTGCCTAACTTACAACTCAGAAGTTCTACTCCTTGAGAAATAACCAACATATGTGCATGAATACAAACTTATACTCCATGCACATTTGTTTATTAAATGACATATCTTAGAATGTTCATAGCAGCCATAATCATAATAGCTTCAAACTAGAATACTGAAGTGTCCATTAACAATATAATTAATAAGTAATTTGCAGTATATTCACTCCATGCAATAATCTATATATATAAAAGGCTAATATACTAAGTGTCTGACTATCCAGGTAATGACATCATGTAGCAACGCCCGGCTTCTTCTCCCTAGTGACTAGCCTCCTTGAAGTTTCTTCAGTCCAGGAGCATGACTTGCTCTATAGCCAGGTGCAAACATTTCACACTTTAACCAAATGTCTGTGAAGCATTTTCCTGTGCTTCATCTCATTTGATCATCACAGAAGTCCTAGGGTAGGTAGATAGGAGACTTGGTGGAATCCTATTTTCTTTTCATTAGCCAGAAAATGGAGATTTAGAAAGCTTAGAAACTTGACCTGATTGAAAAGAAGTAAGAAATGGTGGACCTTGAAAATGACTTCAGGTTTTCTCACTGCACAGAATATAGTCAAACACTGCTGCAGTTAAATATTTTATCCTTTGTTTCCCTGCATGATCTACAATAATAATCTGCTTCATGTTGATATTTGCTGCTGTGTTGCTAACAATTACCTGAAAGGGAAGTTGGGGTGCTTCACTGGGCTGGAAAAAGTTTAGCTAAATCAAAAGCAGGTCTAATTAAGCAAGTTTAGTCTATATCTATAAAAGGCTAAGTTGACTTACGCATGCGTGATTCATATAAAGCTCTCACTGGTGCCAATTGCACACATGTGTTTTGACCTGTCATTGTTGATCGTGAATTTGGTTGACACTTCTATTATAGAGAGAGGGTGAATAGCGATATTAAAATATTTCTTCTAATTAATTTCCTTTCAATGTGTACAAATTCATGCACTGGGCCACTAGTACTACAATAAGAATGAACAATCTGCGACAACACAAAACAATATGGATGTTTTCACAATGTTGACTGAAAGAAGCCCAAACAGAAGAGTTTATATTGCATAATTCCATTCATAAAATGTTCAAAAGCAGGGAAAACAAACCTAAGCTCTTGGAAATCAGAACAGTGGTTACTTCTGGGATCACAGTGGTTGGAAAGGAGCATGAAGGGTATCCCTGGAAGCTGGTAATGTCTTATTTCTTGATCTAAGTACTGGTTATGTGAGGAAAAATGGCTAGGCTTTTTTTTTCCTGTCTCACCTAGTTGCACATTCACATCTATTTTCTCAAAGCAATTGACTTCTCATAGAACGGGGCAAGGGTTACATATAAATTAGTAGAGTTCCCTCCTTTTTTTTTATACCAATACTTAGAAGGCAAGATACATATTTTAAAGTCATATAGGGCTAGCACAAACATTAAGCCTTTTAAGTTCATTACAAAAACAAGATAATTTGTTTTCCCTGGCAATAAGTTATTTTTTAAAATTTTATTTATTGATTTTAGAGAGAGAGAAGAAGGGAGACAGAGGAGGGAGAGAATCATTGATTTGTTTTACCACTTCTGTATGTAGGTTCTTGTATGTGCCCTGACTGGGGATCAAACCCACAAGCTTGGCATATTGGGACTGAGCTACCCAGCCAGGGCCAATAATTACTTCTATCCCTTTCTTGACATTTCTGTAAATCAGTTTTCCCTAATGTTTCTGGTGTCTCAGCCCACTTGGATTTCTTTAAGAGGAGAAATCGGATGTTTTGTGTCCCTGAGTACCTCAGCCAAACAAGACAAACTTGCATTTTCTCCCTCCTTGACCAGGAAGACAGGACCAACACATGCCCACTCGTAGTACCACTGGTAACTGTCAACCGCATTTGCTCAAGACATTTTGAACTTTATAACTGAACTTTATAACAAAGAGCTAAAGAAATTTGTGTGGTTTTTATCTTCTTCTGATAAAAAAGATTTGCCTGATCATTTTCTAGGAAACAATAAAATATAGAAAGAAAACAGTTATATGAGCAATGAAATGTTTTAATCTTTTAGTTCACTTCAGATCAGGGCAGCGATACTGTCTGGAACCCATGGATGAGAGCTTTTTGTCAAGTACAACCCATAAATGGCAGAAGAATATTTTTGTTATGGTTTTCTTTCTTCTAAAGTGACCACCCTTTCACTAGAGAATGTACTTACGTCATCAAATTAATGTGATTCTTAAACAGGACATAAATCTTCCCTTTGGATGGAGTGCTAATCAGATTCAGCTAGTTTTTCATGCTCTTTCTAAACACTTGCCACTATGTGCAAAGAAAAATTCCTAAAATCCAAGGATATTTTACAGAGTTAAATCTCTCCTCCTAGCTTACCTATTTTGTTATCCTATATAAACAAATTCTGCCACTACATTCCTTTATCCATAGCAACTTCTAGTGGATAATTCACAAATCAAAGGCAAGTTATTTGCCAAAAGGGATCAAGCAACAAGCATTAGAAGCATAATATTTACCGGCACCATGCTAAAAATTAATGTGTCAGAGAAAAGTCTGGGCTAGTAAGCTTTCCTTCTAATCTAAGATTTTAAATTTGTATGGCTATTTTTGAAAATAAGTCCGTCACATAATTATTACATAATTATTCTTAAGCCAACTATGTTGTGGGGACAGACTTGGACAGATATATCAAGCAAAAAAAAAGGTACTACTATAGGACATATTACTGCTATTGAATTTATTGAATTTTAACTTCCAATTTTTTAAAAAAATATTTCTACATGTGAAATTTTGAGAATTACATAAAATAATGTAATACAATTTATATTGTAAACTGTTCCTCCTTTTCCTATTCTTTCTCCTCCCCCTCCTCATATGTTTTACAATAAAATGAAGCAAAGTCAAATTCACTCAAGACGGGGCATCTGATCTGACCAAGAATACAGTAATGATAGCAATATCCATATGGTTCCATCAACTTGATGCAATTCTGAGTTGGGCCGTGTCTACCTAGGACTCACATGTACTCATGGATGTCTGGAATGGATGTGTTTCAACTTATATGTAAATAAATTGTCTAGGCTCTAGAACAGACTGCCAGGGTTCAAACTTGGGCAAGTTTCTTAAACTCTCTGAGTCTAGTTTCCTCATCTATCAAATTAAGGCAATGTTATATCCACCTGTGGGGACGTTTGGAGGGATGAAATGAGATAATGCATGTACAACTCTTGAGTATGGCAAGTATCAAAACAAATTAGATCTTATTATTCTTACTCGACTTTCTGGCCAAATGTGCCCTCTGATTTCTGAACTTCAATTATTCCTTTCTTATTTTGTGGTAACATACCAATCCTCTTGACTTAACTGAAAGAAGTAAATGAGAGAAGGTGTGGGGCACTAAAAACAAGTTATCACATCTGAAAATCTTTTAAAAATGCCAGGCAATAGAAGGTATCAACGTGGTATTTAGAAAATTTCATCCCATTATATTGATTTGTTGTTGGCATTCATTTCCCTAAGACTTAAGCTCTAGTCCAGAATTTTCAAGTGGGTTTGTGGGGATCATTCAATAGCCACTGATAAGCTACTGCTTAGTTTTGGGTAGTAACAAAGAATGGTTCAGAGGCCATATCTCCTGTTGTCCCAACTCATACTATAAAATCTCCAGCTCAAAACTGCAGATTTGAACATAACTTTCTAAGAACTTAGAGAATAATTTAAGATTATCTAGGGCTTTTTGCTTTAGTAAATATTGCTTTATATTTTCATGGCCTGAATACCAGTTGTTCTTTTGATTCTAGATCTGATTGCTAATCCTCTATACTGATCAGGCTACTTCACATTTAGACAATTTATTTGTTAGTCCTTCCACAAGACATTTGCTCAAATGAGTTTAATTAATCACCTATTTGTTAGCTTTGTTAAAATGCTGGGGGAGGGAAAGATGTTGAAACTATAGGAAAAAAAAAATGAGATTTGGAGATTTTACTGAAAATTTCATGATCCCTATTAGTATAAGAGGCAAGAAATCTATAGCACACATTCTGTGTCTAGCCTGTGGAGTGCTATTGGAGTCCTCTCTGCCCTACACTTAAGCGCACCCTGGATGACTTCTTCCATTTGCTTGGCATCCACCCCATAGTCCTCACATAAAATGTGCCTTTTAACACCCTTTTCTGAGGAGACAGAAAACAGAAAGTATTCTTCTGGTTGGAAAACAAGACCATCACTAGAAGAATAAGTTTCTATTTAAAGTTTCCTTAAACATAACTATAATTTTAAACAATAACATTAAAAAAAAAACCCAAAATGTCCTAGTGTTCCCTTGGGGAGTTGTCAGAGTTCACCAACCTGCTGTCTTAACTCCTTGTTCTTTGCTTTTCAGATCATTTTCTCCAATTTTTGAGGCACTATATTCAAGCCTCCAACATAAATTCACGCACATTATTTTCTTAAATCTAACAAGAGCAAATCATTTCCCCCTCTTTCTCCTTTAAAACAGTTATAAGAGATGTGGCTCTAAAATAATGATTGGCCTTCATTCTAGGGTCACAGAGGAAAACTAGCCTCCTTATTAGGTAATTCTCTCTTCATCAAATCAAACTTGGCTTAAATATATTAACCATTTGGCTTTTTCTAAAATTTTACTTTATCCACAAAAGATAAATATTTGTCACCACTGAAAACTGCTTTCAAGTCAATTTTAAGCATCGTGTAATGGTCCAATGTTGTGAATATTTCTCGGGGATCAACACCCATCAAATAAATATGATTCACCTTGCATTTTGGAAAGGATCAAAACGTGACCAAAGGAAAATAGCTTTGCCAGACCAAAAGGCAAGTTCTAAAATTCTTTAGCACAACATGCCATTGCTTTCACTTTGCCCAGCAGTGAGTTATTCATGATATTTAGGAAAATCACACCTCAATGGTGAGAAGAGTCAGAGCCACTATCTATTGGAAATACACACAGCGAAGTTTATAAATCTTTCATGGGCATACAACGTGGCACATACTAAGCATGAGATGCAAATAATAAGTATGACCTGTGCATTCAGTAGAATGCAAAGTATATAGCAGGTATGTAATTTCTAATGATAAACCATACTTATAACTGTAACCAATTAGCATACAAATAAACAGTACTTTTTTGTTTTGAAATAGAAATAAATGAAGGTACGACTTACATTTTTAGCTGCCAACTTTTATCTATCTCTTGTCAGCGTTTGCTTATGCATTGTTACTAGTGAGGTGTATAATTTGAAATTCCAGGGCACTATCTTCCATACTATCTAAAGCAATTAAGTAATTCCCATGAATTATTATCCAAATTTTGAATGCTTTCTATTGAAATAAATCAGAACACATTTTAATCCAAATTTAATACACTTGTCTCTGTAGGCCTGGTAGTTTCCAGATATGTTGCATTTGGTCTAAATAAGAAAGACCTTATTCTCAAGATTTTGCAAACAATTTCACCTTGGTTTGCTCTTGCTGAAATAGCTTTCAGTGTAGAGACTAACGAACCAGAAACACAAAGTGTGTGAGGAATCAATATTTTCCTGCTAAATACCTAGAATACTAATTAAAGCAAAGAAAGAAAGAAAAGACTTTCTCAGTGTCTCCTTATTTTTCTAGTCACTTGGTTAAAATAAGCTAACTTGGATGGAAAACAAAGGTGTTGTTGAAGTCATGAGGTCAAGATTTTTCATATGATTTCTATAGAAATAAAATACATTAACAAAATATTTACTGTGAATTCATGGTGTCTAGTCCTGGGCAATTGTAAAACTCTAAATTATCACCTAGACCAGAGAGATAATTTCCACAAGCAACCACCACAACATATAGTGTTTGTTGTGGTAGTTGCTTGTGTGTTTAATCAAACAAGAACTACCCTGACATTCAAAGGGTTAACTGAAAGTTAGCATGGCCAGTTCTGGCTGTATTAAGTTGATTAGGCATGCTAATGCACTTGTTTTCCAGATGACAGTGAGAGGAATGCTTTTTTAAGCTCACCACTTAACTCTTGAAAATAGCTTTTAATCAACTTCCTTCTTATTTCTCCAGGTTTCCACCTACCCCTGACTATTTTAAGGTTGACGTCTTCTTAGCTCACATTTCTTATACTGCCAATTTAATGCACTTTAGGAATAAAAAAAAATCAACACAGGGCTAAAGCTTATTTGCAGGGAACCTACAGCTACAGAGGATGATGAAAAATATTCTTCCCAGCTATGAAAAGTAAAGAGCCAATACCTGTAGGACTTTGAGAAACGAAATCTTGATTTTGGTCTTGGAGATGGTCCTAGCACTGTGGCTCCCTGAAGATCCCAAACAGAAGCCATTTGCAAAGAAGGTGCCAGGATCACTGGAAACAGTGGGAAGTCAGAGTTGGTGCAGGGCCCTGGGGCTGGAGGGCCCCACACTGGGCGGGAGGCACTTGTGGCTGAGCCAGGGCATTTCCTCTGTGTGGTGGTATCCACTGATGGGAGGTGGCAGGTTGGCTGAAGGAGGGCTTGGGGGCGGGGGGAGAGGAGGGGGGGATGGCCAGGACTTCCTGCTGCCTGACCCCTTTGCGACAGAGCTTGCTTCACTCAGACCTTATCTCATTAATACCGCCAGTAGCACTCCCTTGCAAATTTGTTTTTAAATTTAGCCCCGATTAAACAGCACAGTCACATGCCACTCCTGAAAAGCACAATGTACGCATTGTGAAAGGTATGATTCAAATGGGTGAACCTTTCACATTAAGTGTGAAGACAGAAAACAAAAACAAACTTTGTTTAAAAAAATAAAAAGTATGTGTCTCTGACTGTGAAATTTGACAAATTTTACTAAATTAAATAGATATCATTTTCTTTATTTCAACTTCTCTTAATAACAGGATGAACATCATTATGAGCACAACTTCCAGGAGGATGTAATCATCTGCAAATACCAGCACTTTTCCGCAAGTTAGTGGGAGAAAACAACAGGCAGATCACTTTCACAGCTTGTGGCAGCTTTTCCCTCAAGGAGATACTGTCACCTTGGAGAGTGAATCATAATGCGTGACTTTGAGAACAAAGATCAATTTTTTTGTCCACTTCCCATTCCCTAGAAACATTTCTTCACTCTCTGATAAATCCCTTAAAACAACTTTCTTTCAAATTAAATAAATGATGAAAACCAAATAGGGCCTCTCATATGTTTTATGAAGCCAGTACATTTTAGGGAGGCATATATTTCAAGATATTGTGCTCAAGGAGTCAGAGGGCCCCAATGCCGTCATCCGTCCTCACCACTGAGTGGTATTTAATGTTAACAATGTGGCATAATGCCATCCGTCCCTGTCCAAACACTGCTCCACCAGTGACCTCAACTGTAAACCAAGGCAGAACTCCACTTCTCTGGGATAAGATTAGAGAGGCCTGGAGGGCCCAAGAGTGAATTTAACCCACTCTGAACTGGACAAAACCGATCAAGAGTTGAGCTTAGTGATCATTGCTATAACTGCCAAATGTTGAGTCTCCCACAACACAGAATATTTATCCAAGGGGTCCCAAATGTTCATTTAGTTTCATAAAAGCTCACAGCAATACACAACATTCCTTTTCACCACAGCGTCCAGAGCACCAGGGATCCTTGAGAACAGGACAGGTTCCATATCTGATTTGGGACTGAGTAATAGAAAACATTTTTACAGTTTCACCTCTTTGTTACCTGGCAGATGGGCTGAAAGAGTGGGTGAGTGATTGCTGACTGAACAGCAGCAACCCTGGGGAGCCAAGAGTTCAAAAATAAACACACTCGCTCTGAATCAACTGGCAATGTTTTAATGCTTCACAAACAATACCTTTTTGTTTTTGTCTATGAATCCACTGGGGCAAAATTGATGGTAAGCTTCCTGGTGATCTTTGAGAAGGATTTGAGAGGGTTCCCCTTCCCTATAGCAGCCTGCCCCTTTCGGTGTAAGATATTCCACTATTAGCATTTTGTTCCTTTATACGATTTAATTTCTATGTCAGGACAGCTCTTAGGAAATGCAGGCATTCCTGGCTGAGTTGACACAGAGCTGAAGAACTTGGTGTTTAGTTGAATGGCTTCATCCAAGACAGAGTCAGACAGTGTAAGAGAACGTGGAGTCTGGGTGAGCAGGGAGATGTCCCTGAAAGCTGGAGAAATGGGGTGGATTGGTGTGGAGGGAGGGGGGCAGGAGGGAGGCACGAAGATAAGCCAGAGAGGAGGAGGGGAGGTACTGGCGAAGACTTATTTCTTTCACCTTCCATGCAATACAAAACCCTCATTCTATCCAGTGGCATTTCAGATTTTGTAGGTGAAACAGCATCACTGGTTTATGAAAATGCAAGCTGCAGTCCATATAGACAGCTTCGGAAGCAGAAACATATAACTTGTATTGTTATCCTGATTGTACTGGTCAGGGCAGGATGGACCCTATCTTCCCATGCAGGCTGAGGCCAGCAACAGTCATTTTGACTAATGATTGTCTTTTTCCCCATACCAACTTACATTTTTATAAGAATGTCCTGTTAATTTTATCTAATTGATAAAATGTAAGGGGATAATAATAAAACAGAATGAAGACACTATAGAATGCCCATCTCTTTCTAAAAGAAATGTGCACTGAAGAAGATGTGGAATTGTCTCTTACATTATTGCTACAACATTTCTCGCCCCTCCTCCCCGCTTGCTTCTTGAAAGCAGCCATCTAGAATAGTCAAGATAAAAACAGTGAAACTATAAATGTGAAATTATAACCAGGAAAGTGCAAACTTTGGTCCTTTTTTAAAATGTGAAATTAGATAAAGACACAAGAAGTATTTGCCAATGGTAATGTTATTTTTCCCTTAAATAATTCCTTACCTCCTCCTTCCCATTTCTTCTGTCCAGTTACGCATAATCCTCCTCAGGTTAAGAGGCCTCAGCAAGGTCACAGAAATAAGCTACTTATTTCTGAGATTAATCACAAGCAAAGTAAAGCCTTGATTTCAAGTATAAATATTAATGCAGGCATGGGCAGAAGTAGGTTAATAATAAATAATATGGTAATCAAGACATAAATAATGATACAAGAATAAATTCTATGTCCCGTACTCACAACTGAAAACTTACTTTTGCCCACCTCCATATTATTCTGAGGGACAGGCTAGGACTTCACAGACTTGAGAATTTAGACAATTGGAAAAAATAAAAGTAAATTAAGACCTTTGCTAGGATCAACTTTGCTGTCATCTATATTTCAAACATCAGTTTATAATCTTCACTTGACATATACTAACGGGTAGAAAAAAATGAAGTAGAGATATTTTAAATATTTTAATTTATAATATATTAAGCATTTGTTTTCCAGAAGAATTTTTAGTGAAAGCATGATTGAATGACAATGACGGAAGTTCCACCCTTGAGGCAAACTTTTCTTTTAGATGCTGGAAACTTAATTTATACTTTAGGGAAAACCAGATCCTGAAATTTGAACTTTGCCTCCACCCAATTGTTATCCATAATTCTTACCTTCTCCAAAGTCTCAACAAAATGCCCATTCCTGCCAATAACTTAGATATTATGTTCTACAAAGCTCTAAATAAGGTGTCTTCTCTGCTTCTTGAATATTTCTGAGATTTTGGTTTTAAGATTTCAGATGTTACAAACAGCAAATTTGGGGTTTTGGTGTCTGACATAGAAACTCAGAATTTCCTTTATTAGAAATAGCTACTATAACTCAAATTGAACATCCCCAATTTAGAAGTGAGAAAGTTTAAACATAATCCACATAGGCATTTACTTACAAGCCAAGTGACTATTTGACAGGTGGAGGAGGAAGGTTTGAGCTAAATTTCAGAGAAATTAACAGTTACATTGGCGGAGTTGCATTATGTTGAAATACATTGCCTCAGGAAACCCGAGCAGGCAGAGATACGGGTCCAGGATAATGCTGTATTTTGAAATAGTTGCTAGTCACAGACTCAAAGGCAGCAACAATTATGGTGGGAGCAAACAACTTCACTTCATTTTTATTTATTAGCTACATCTGATAAGAGTTTAATTAAATAATTCAATGATTTGTTGCAAAAGAGTGTGTTGAAAGAAAATTTTACAACTAGATGTGTGTACTTCTAAAAGCCAGTATTAACTAAATATAAGTAATTGTGGTTTAAGCAAGGCTATTTATTATATTAATATATTATCATGATCAACTAAAATTATTATTCCAAATGGAAATGCTGCAAAATAATGGTAGCATTTTCTTGGAATTGTTTTTCAAATAGTCATTCTCAATGTTACATGTATCTACTTGATTAAGATGGGTCAATTATTTCATGTTCTGAAATAGAAGACAATTACTATTTAATGGTACCCTGTAGCCTTAAGAACATTAGGGAAGCATTCTCTGTGTAAGCTGCTGCAAATATATTCTTTATACATATATGTCCCAAGATACAAACAGAAATAAAATGTAATTGAAGAGCTTAAAACTATTAAGTCATAGGACAAAACAAATGGCAAGAGGCATGATTAAATATAACAAAAGATAAATAAAACTTGATTTTGAATCCAAATGCTTTACTATGCACTTAAAATTTCCACCTAATTTAGAGTATGTTTTAAATGTTTACCATTTTGGAAGATAATCAAGTCAATCCCTTTCTATCCAATAAGGCACCACATTTCTTCTAAATACTTAGATAAACAGTATTAAAGGAGAGAATTCAAGGAGGTAGAAATAAGAGAAAAAGGGTAATACAATTTATGTTTATTAAGCATCTACTAAGTAATTTACAGAGTCCTAGGTAGTTTTTCTAAATATTCAACAAGAAATATTTCTAGAGTCAAATTATTTAAAAAATTGAAATTAATAGAGGCTAATTACTTAAAATAAAAAAACTAACCATGATGTTTTTAAATGTGTATAAAAGTGTTCTGGGGTCAGAAATTGTCCATTTTCTGCATATGAAGATTTTAAAAATCAGAAAAATTATTTATTTTCAATATTGTACTCATTAATGCAGACTGAAAAAAATCCCCCTTAACTATTGTCTAGTAAGTGAAAGGCTGAATGCAGAATTTCATCTGAAAGCCACTTTCTCCAGGAAGCCTTCCCTGCTTTCCCACACCAGGGGATGTCTCCACAGCACTCTGCACTTCCTCTTTGTCACTGGCAGCACATTTGTATTGCCTTTTCAATATCTGGCTTCCCTGATAGACCTAAACATCATTAGGACATAGATCATGTCTGCTTTCTCACTGAATCCCCAGTGCCTAGTAAATGGCCTGGAAAAATAAGTCACAATAATGGGTGTTTAATGAATGAGCAAATCAATAATCTCCCGGCTACTTGAAAATAAGATGCATCACCTACATGATATATTTCATGTTCCCCAATAGGAGCAAAAAATGTCACTACGGGTAATTTAGATAGGACTTATCTATTTTCTGTTTCTTTAGATGCTCTCTCTGACAAAGCATGATTGTAGCAATAAACAAACAAACAAACAAATAAAACTGGTGAAAAGCACCACTGTCATTGTTATGACCAAGTGAATTACAGAGCTTTCCAGATTTTTTTTTTAATGAAACACCATTAGGCAAATATTCAGGGCAGAGGGGATCAGAGCAATGGTTACGCCATGAATTTGCCGTGTGACCTTGAGCACTGTTGCCTGACCTTGCTACATTGCACTCTTATCCAAAAGAGAACCACTGCACAGAGTTTTTGAGAGGAATGAACAGGGTAATTTATATGAAACCACTGAAATGACACACAAAATTTTAGGCACTGCTACTGATAATGTTTGTAAGTTTTTTGGGGGAACTAGGAAAACTACCTTTATATTGTTAGAAACATTTCCAATTTTAAAAACTGTCCTCTAAGATGGGTTACCTCATGAGCATAATAAGCAGGCTTATCATTTTGCTGGTTCCAAAAGGGTATCCACCTCTAGCTTTGATGAATAATATTTTTTTTCTATTTGGAATCTTTTTATTTTAACTGTGTAAGAACAGAATACCACGCTGCTATGTTTTAAAGTTTAATCCTATAACAAAATCTTAATGCTTTATTTGCAGCATGAAAACCTTCTCTTGGTTCTCTTTGCTAGAACTAAAAAGGAAAATTAAGTGGCAAGGAATTCTACTAAAATTAGCTGATGGAATTTTTCTCATCATTCAAAATCCTGGGTTTCACGAGAATAAGGAAGCATTTCTATTCATTTTTTAAAAAACCTGGGATTATGAAGACAAGTTGCTTTAAGTAGAAAAGCATATGCTGCACTGGCTCCAACTCATGCTGCTCGCATTGTTGACCACACACCAAATAAGGACAGAAACGGCCCCTTTCAGCTTTTTAGAACTATGTTAACAAACAAGCAAAAGCAGTGATGAAATTGCCAGACTGAAACACACACAAACTCACTCCCTTGGGAGAAAAAGACCCCAAATGCCAAGAATCTCTAAATAACAACAATCTTATGCACTCAGCTTTGGCACTGTGAATTTTTCCATGACAGTGTTCAATATCTCGCTAAATCTGGATAGCCATTTATTAGAGCCAACATTCATAAACTTTCCCATTTCTGGGCACTTACTGCTGACCTGTAACCCGCAGGTCCCCTCTCTCCCTCCGCTACTACCTATGCATTGACTGAGTTTGTGAAGCAAACATCACCATAAGCTCAAGGTATTTTTCTAATTCCTTATTTTTACTATGATGGTATCAATGCCTTATTTAGCAGTTATTCTGTGATAAGGGCTTAACATATGTTGTGTTAGCCTCACAATAATAAATCTATGAGCTTGGTCTTACCTTTATTCTGTTTTACAACTCAGGCATGGAGGCTTAGCAACTCGCCCCCAGGATCGTATAACCCATGAGAGGCAGATCTGGGATGCAAATTAAGATATTAGATTATAAAACATATGCTCTTAACCAATATATGTCTAGAATATAAATGAATGAATGAATGAATGAGGACAGAGCCCTTTCTTTGGAGTTAAGTCATAAAGAAAGTTTTGGATTTTCACAGAAGGAATGGGGTTCAGGTATAGTGGCTATATAATCTTAATTCATCTTCACTGATTCTCAGGTAGATATTATTATTGCCACTTTACAGATAAAAAAATTTGAGGCCTGGAGAGGTGAAATAACTTGGCTGACATTTCAAAACGACTAAATGATGGAGATGTGAGTCCAAGTCATGTTCCATGTCTCGAATCTTGTCCTCACGGCAGCAAGCTTACAAAGCTTTTTAAATTCCTATCCCAGGGACAAGATTGTTCAGTTTTTCTGGGTGGTCCTGAAGCTGTCATGGGGGCTGAATGGCTCCACTGTGATAATCAGAGAGTTACAGAGGCAGAGAGGAGGCCTGGCACAGTCTAGTGAGGCTTGAGGAAAAGTGCTGTCAGTTTTTGTATATCCTGAGTATTGCTCTGCATTTTCCTTCTGCATAGTTTATATAGAAGAGAAATATAAACACTGTTCTATCCACCTTTCCTCTGTTCTTAACATGTTAAACTGGGAGGGGCGTAGGAGAGATGCATTTATAAAGAAATTCTTATTTCACGCCTGGTGCTGAGTGTGGGTCTAAGTCAGGGCTGAGGATACAAAAAAAAGGGGGGGGGGGAGGGGGTTTGGGGAGTGGACCTGGCCCCTCCTTACAGAGGCTTGCCACTGGGCAAATAATCTCACATCATACAAACATCTTGTAACCTAACCTAACTGAATCACAATGGCAGTGATTACCAGGAGCTAAAAGAGAAATCTGATATTTGAGTAACAGTGAAAGAAAACAGAGTTTATTTCAGTTATTTGTTTTCGTTTTCTAACAGGATGAATACACCTTAAGGCACCATTTTGTAGCTATCTCGCAAGACCACCTAAGAAGTTTATAACAGACACAATGAGAGCAGGAGTAAAAGGCAACAGCAGCAGGTTCTGGTTTTGCTTTCACTGCCATAACAAGCTTGACTTCTATTGGTGACTTTCTCAAGTTTGGTAAGTGATAAATGATGTGGTCTTCATTAAGACTCTGGCTTACCCCTTAACTTTTCAGTGTGAGACATTTCTAAATTAGGGAGTTCCTCTATTAACTTATCGCCTTTAAAATGTAGAAGTACATTTATGAAAACACGGTTGTTTTTTTTCATTGGTCAGATGATATCAAGTAAAATAATTGATTCATAGCAAATTTTGATATAAATTACATCTATTTTAGTTTGATATAAAAGTTATGCATGACTCAATAAATTGAAGTTACATTTGAAAATGAAATATATTGTGATCAAAGAAACAAAACCATAACTGTGGATTTTTAAGCACTATTGAGCATTAGATAATGAAATGTTTGGGGCAGGAGGCAGTTTTCTAGATATTCTAGAAATGACCCTAACCAAATCGCAAGATTCTAAAAGATATAGACTAGTAAATTAGTTCCCACATGAAATTTTATTGAACTGCTAATCCATCCTTCCTTGTTGCTCCCTCCCGCCCTTCTTTTTCCTTTCTGACCTCCCATCCATTCATAAATATATATCAGGTATCTACTATGTGTTAGGTATTATGCTAGATGCATGCTGATAATCAATGGTGAACACAATGCTCAAATGGAGCTTAGAACTGAATGAAGTGAAGACTGAAACTCAAGGCTACTAAGAATTGGACTGGGCTTATATTTTTTAAAACATATCAGGGCAGAAGGAAGAGAAAGGATATACAATACTTACAGAAATGGAAAATTTCTTCAGCCCATTTATGGGAAAAAGTATATAATTAAGGAGAAGATGATTTTTTAGATGACCAACATTTGAAACAAGTCAAATGAGCTATTTTGCGTAAAACACCTCTCCGCTGCCAGTCTGTTCTTAACATGTTAAACTGGGAGGGGTGTAGGAGAGATGCATCGATAAGCGAAATAAGCCAGTCGGAGAAAGATAAATATAACATGATCTCACTCATTTGTAGAATGTAATGAACAACATAAACTGATGAACAAAAATAGATTCAGAGACAGAGAAGCATCGAACAGACTGTCAAACTTCAGAGGGAAGTCAGAGGAGTGGGGGGAATAAGGGAGCAACCAAAGGACGTGTATGCATGCATATAAGCATAACCAATGGGCACAAACACTAGGGGTGTGAGGGCATGAGCTTGGGGGTGGGGGTGGCCGGGGAGAGGTCAATGGGGGGAAAAGGAGACATATGTAATACTATATGTAATACTATATGTAATACTTTAAATAATAAAGGATAAAAAAAAGAAATTCTTATTTCATGCCTGGTGTTGAGTGTGGGTCTAAGTCAGGGCTGAGGATACAAAAAAAGGGGGGTTGGGGAGAGGACCTGGCCCCACTTTCCAGAGGCTTGCAACTGGGAAAATAATCTCACATCATACAAACATTTTTTTTAATATACTTTTTTATTGGCTTTTTACAGAGAGGAAGGGAGAGGGATAGACAGTTAGAAACATCGATGAGAGAGAAACATCAATCAGCTGCCTCCTGCACACTCCCCACTAAGGATGTGCCTGCAAACAAGGAACATGCTCTTGACCGGAATCGAACCTGGGACCCCCTCAGTCCGCAGGCCGATGCTCTATCCACTGAGCCAAACCTGGGCATACAAACATCTTTGTAACCTATCCTAGTCAGTGTTTTCTCAATAAAATGTATCAATAGTGCTCACAACATTGAAACTGAAAAAATGTCCCTTGGCATGTTATTTACAAATAAAGAAAAAATACGCATGCCAAAAATAGGGCGGGCAGCTCTGCAATAGTGCAGAATGAGCTGAATCAGAGATGTCTAAAGCACAAACTTCATGGGACATATATCGTTTCAGAAAAAAAAAATGGAGAAGATGGTTCTTGCTGTATTAAAAAGATACTTTTCTTACAATAGTGTTATGAAAAATTTGAAAAATACATAAAAGTTGAAGAGATTTTATAGTAAGAACCTGTGTATCTGCACTTAGATTTTCCCATTCTGTCAGCAACACTTAAGAGACAGTTTCTTAACAGGTGAGTAGTATATTGGACTTGAGCAATGAGAACTGTACTGATATAAGATTCACCTGAATAATATTTATGGGTTGTATATTATGTTGAACCTAATTTATAAGCCTCTATGTTTTATTTTTGAGTATATTTTAAAGGGTGGACTTTGGAGTGGAAAAGACAATATTGCTTTTCTTTTCTATGTAATGTAAAGAACATAATAAATTTGAACTCCTAAATCTCACCAAGAAAAATAAGTTAATGATAAAAAGTAAATGTTAAAGGTATGCTGAAAGGTTACAAATTATCAAAATCAATATCCATTTCAGTGATAAAACTGTCAACCATGAGGTTTTTATTCCGTTTTAGTCATAGGTAATGTATTCTGAATTATGTCATACGGGGTAATTCTTAGCAAATAATGAGTTCAATCACGTGGTTAGGAATGGAGTGACTAGGATTATTCCATAGTTATTGATATTTTACAAAATATCCTATAAAATCTTCAAGTCAGAAGATACTTTAATAAATGAGAACTTTTTGGTTTTTCTGTGGATTTTATCATTTATTTCCTTTGCTTATATTTTAAAATAAATATTATATAAATGTCATGACTAGTTTGTCATAGACAAGAGATTCTACTTTTGTAATAAATGAAAAAACATCCCACTATCAATGAATCTGTTTTTTAAAATTTTATTTTATTGCTTCAAGTACTACAAAGAGTAGCACATATGCTTCCTTTTTTTTCCCATTGACCTTCCCCAGGCATCCCCTATCCCCAATATCTTGCGTCCATTGGTTATGCTTATATGCATGCATACAAGTCCTTCGGTGGATCTCTTACCTCCCCAACCCCCAATGAATCTATTTTTCATCTACTGTTTCTTACATGCCTACGAAAAGCCAGCTTACTACCTACCTCTCAGCAATTTGAGGTGAACTTAAAGTCAAATGACATCACAAGAGCAGAAGAGGAAACCTAATAAAACTTTAGTCTTCATAAAACTAAAGAACTCATACAAATTATTACTGAATACTCAGTTCGTGTTTGGAATTGGATACTTGAAAAGGAATAATCAAGGAGGAGCAGGTCACCTTGGGGATCCAACTAACAAGGACCTTTGGGTACTAGAAGGACCATAAGGCGTGTCAGATTTAGACAATCAACTCTTCGGGCATGTTTGCAACTATAGCATCACCTGATTACGGCAGTTCAGTGACAATAGCCAATATAGCTAAACAAAGCATCATAGCACTTTCAAAAAGATGCCAGTGTTACTACTTTAAGAAGTACATATAAAGTACATACATGTTAGAATATTATTCAGCCATGAGATAGAAGAAAATCCTGCCATTACAGCAACATGGGTAGGCCCTGAGGACATTATGCTAAGTGAGATAAATCAGGCAGAGAAAGACAAATACTGTATGATATCACTTATATGTGGAATGTCAAAAAGTGAAACTCATAAAAACAGAGAGAGAAATGGGGTTACCAGGTGCCGTGGAAGGGGAATAAGAGATGTGTTGTTTAACTGTATACGTTTCAACTACTAGGTAAATAGGTCCCAGAGATCTAATGCACAGCATAGTGATTACAGACATCAATACTATATTATGAAAGTCAAACTTTTAAGAGTCTGAATCTTTATTATTTTATTCACAAAAATAAATGATAATTATGTGACACAATACAAGTTTTAGCTAATGCTATAATGACAATCATGTTGCAATATATAAATATATCAAATTAATATGCTGGTCACCTTAAATTTACAGTGTTATGTATCAACTACATTTTAATAAAAAGTGCATCATAAATTGCTAATACTAAGTTGAAAATAATTACTTCTGAAAAGCATTTATCCATTAATCTCAATTAATTAAAATATTGACAGTGTTATCTCTGGGTAGTAGGATCATAGGTGTTTCTAAACTTTTTTTCTGTAATATTCAAATTTTCCAGAACAAATGAGGATGGCTCTTAAAAAATGTTTTTATTAAATTTAGAGAGAGAGGAAGGGAGAAGGAGAGATAGAAACACTGATGTGAGAGCTGAGAACAAAATATCTGTCTGCTGCCTCCCGCACACTCCCACTGGGGATCCAGCCCTCACCCTGGCCATGTGCCCTGACTGGGAATCAAACTGGTGACCCCTTGGTGCATGGGTCGATGCTCAACATTGAGCTACACCTGTGGGGTAGGGGATTGCTTTTTTAATCAGATGAAACTAAATATAGGTTATTAAAAACTCAAGTAGTTAGATTTATTTTATTTTTATCACCTTTTTGTAGCTTTAAGTTTTTAGCTTGATTAGATTTTAACCAAAGGTCAGGAATAAAAACTTGACCTTATATTAACCTACACATTGCCTCACAGTTTACGCCTTGCTGAGATGTTAAAGGGTCAGAGAGAGAAGAGCTGGGGAGACAGAGAAACATACACGCCATTGAAAGTGCTGTGACATTGAACTAAGGAAGACAGAGCAGGCGTCCCCCAGAGGTAAGAAGAGCCAGGGCCGGAAAAAAGCAAACTGAAAAAGCTGAGCTTTTTATAGTTTGAGAGAGACCCACTTCAAGCCAGTCTGCAAGGAAATACTCATCTCTGAAAAGAGCTAGCTGTTTGCACAGCGCCCCCTTGTGAAGAAAGAGCCAAGAGCTTCAACTAGCCATAAGAGGCATTTAGCCTTCATCGTCTGATGACTGACTTCCAACAGGATGTGTATGTGGCCGTGGGCGACATGCAGACTTGGTATCACACTTCTCTTATTAAATGTGTACAGAAATATTCCATGTGCGTGTGCTTCTTAATGACAATGCTTTAAAAAGAACTTCCCAGAATAAGAAATCAGTTTCTATGTTCGTCCCCACTGCGGAAACTTGCTCTCTTGGTCTGATGAACACAGTTCCTCCATTTGACACAAAAACTTAAAAATTGGAGAATATATTAAAAATATTTTTTTCAATTCATGTTAAAACGATGGCATCATTTATTTATACCTTGGAGATAGTGTGGGTCTGGTTTCAGACCACCACAATAAAGAGAGTATCACAATCAAAGTTAGTCATAATCTTTTTGCAGCTGGAGGGTCTTGCTTTCAATTTCTAAAAAAATCAACATCTTGAAGCACAAAAAAGTGAAGTGCAATAAGAGGAGGTATGCCTGTAAATGTTAGTATGCTTATGAGTGACATTTGGAAATGCATTAGTCACCTGAAACTTCACACGATAGCCACGAATAAAAATATTACCATTTTAGTAATATGAGAACTGGAAACATTTTTATGTGCTTGAATTTGGTCTTTAATTAGAATAAAAATATTATTCATGTAAATGATTCTACTGATTTACAGTTATATGGATAACTGCTCAGCAGGAAAAATCAAATTCTCTATGCTTCCTGCAAAGGGGAAATGACTCCGGAATGTGATATAATATATGCAAGAAGAGTGGTGCTTTATCTGATATTCTGATTCAAAATGTGAGACACAACAATATATTTTCTCATTCAGTTAAATGATTGATTGGAAGTGAGTGCAGTCTCCACTCAGCCTGCTGCTGGCTAACTATGTCATACAAAACATGCTCTGAACCCAGAGCCAGCAAGTGGAAAAGTGTGGATGAGCCCAGACCATTATTAGAAAGTATTGACAATACCAAAGGACGGCTTGGGATGGCACTCCATAATCTCCACCAGTTTTTCCACGGTGGCCCCACATAAACATATAAGAAAGTAAAAACCAAGTGCTTCCTATATAAAGGCAGAGTCAAGGCAAGTCTCCAAGATCCCCTTCCTTGCAATCAAATTGTCATCACTATTCAAGCTACTACCAGGTAGACACTGTGCTGTGCCTTCTACTAAAAGCTCAGACTGTTTGTTAATAAGCATCATTGTGTCCATTTGGAAAAGAGAACATAGGGAAGAGAAGGGACAAATATGTGTAGAAACCTACCCATATTCAGATCTTGTGCAAAGGGCTTTCACACAGACTTGTAAAAGACTAATGCCTCTCGGCTATACTTCAATCCCTGACATTTCCCCTGATTTCCAAGATAGTATATTCACCTCCTTCTTGGATGTTGATATTGGGATGTTTAATAGCAGCGGTTCTCAACCTGTGGGTCGCGACCCCTTTGGGGGTCGAACGACCCTTTCACAGGGGTCGCCTAAGACCATCGGAAAACATATATAATTACATATTGTTTTTGTGATTAATCACTATGCTTTAATTATGTTCAATTTGTAACAATGAAATTGGGGGTCACCACAACATGAGGAACTGTATTAAAGGGTCGCGGCATTAGGAAGGTTGAGAACCACTGTTTAATAGTCTTAGGTTGAACTCCTCCCAGGCAAGACCCTGCAACGTGCTGGTGTGGGTACCTTCACTTGGAGAGGAGGCAAGGAGGCAATTGTAGGAAGTCAGGGGATAGAATATAGATATAGGAAGGAAGATAAGTCAATAAAGTGCGCATCAATAAGCTGGTGACCACTGTGAGCAAATGGAACTCAGTCTTCCTGGGAACCTTTGAGAGACTCTACACATGCCTCCGGGTTGTCTCACTGAAACATGGGGAGCACGGGGTGTGTGAGCATACCCTGGTCTCTCAATGTT
Source organism: Myotis yumanensis (assembly GCF_028538775.1). Classification (NCBI taxonomy): domain Eukaryota; kingdom Metazoa; phylum Chordata; class Mammalia; order Chiroptera; family Vespertilionidae; genus Myotis; species Myotis yumanensis. The sequence goes on from NW_027223755.1 coordinate 29,822,938, forward strand.
CCAGGGTTGCCCCTCGGAGTATTAAGTCACAAGTCCTTCTGGGTCCCCCTCACACAGTCCAGCAAGCTCCTTTTTACTGGAGAAAGCGCCCAGTGCCTGAGAAAAGAGGCTGACTGAGCAAACAGGCACTGCCCACCACAGCTGCAGATGAACTCTGGGGTGGGTCAAGGGGAAGAGGAATGGGGCTTAAAGTCTTTCCCAACGAGACCTCTCAACCTGCAGATGTCCAATCTGAATTTTTGGTTCATGAGGATCTTTCCCCAACTCAGCAAATGGAAACATAAGGTTCTAATTTTTTTAGGCCAATACACTTGAATCAACCTTGACTCATTTCTTACCCTATGTGAAAGTCCATCATCAAATTCTGTCAACTATGTTTTCAAATTTCAGCCAGAATCTGGTCACTTCTCACCACCTCCTCTGCCACAACTCCAGTCCAAGTCACCACTGTCTCTTGCCCAGACTGTTGTAGTGACTTAACCATTTTTCCCTTGCTGCAAGTCTGCTCACAGAATATTCAGAGTGGTCCTTTAAAATATATGTAATTTCTCTGCTCAAAACCCTCTACTAATTTTCCATTTTACTTGGGATAAAATCCAAACTCTTTACTAAGGTTTACAAAACCCCTCTCCTGTCTCCCTGACCTATTTTCCGTCTCCTCTCCCATTTACCTATATTGTTCCATCTCTACTGGTCCTCTTCCTGCTCCTTGAACACAATGTACCTGCTCCGACCTCAGGACCTTTGCATTTGCTATTTCCCCTTCCTGAAATGCAGTTCCTTGAGGTATTTCCTACTTTCATTTTGTTAAGATCCCCCTGTCAGTTTAATAGAGAGGACTACCTATCCTGACTATTTAATCTTAAATAGCACTGCTATGACTCAATTTTTTGTCCTGCATTATTATCCTTCAGAAAACTTATCATTGTGATATACTATATATTCTGTATGCTTGTGTATTTTACATTGTCTACTCCCCACAAAAGTGAAGTTTCATTAGAACAGAGATTCTGTTTTGTTCATTGCTGTTTACTAGCACCTAGAATAGGTCCTGTTAGTGGTAGGGGTTCAATATATATTTGCTAAATGGATGAATTCACTGGTCTGACAGCCATACGAGGTAAATATTGATCTTATTAGTTAAATATTTCCTAAACACTGTGACTGGTATTATCTAATAACAAGTATACGCAGCTGCTGTTCTTCAGAAGGTATGATATTCCAATACATGAGGAGAAGGGAATATGCAGCGCATGGCAAAATCCCTGGAGCTCAGAGGGGGATTATTATGAACAGCAGTAGTTAGGAAAAGGTAGGGGAAAAAGGTTTCTATGAGTCTGTGAAAAACTTTGAATGTCATGTTAAGGCAGAGACTGTTGTTCCTTTTAGAAGTGAAAAGTCATCAAATGTTTCTAAACAAGGGAGTAAAATAATGAAAGTAGAATTTTAGAACTATGAACATTGGATTCTATTTCAAAGGATTTGAGCAGGGAAAACAGGAGCCAGGGACACCGTGTCATGAGTGTTTCCTCTTCATATCCTCCTTCCTATCAAGATATTGGCATATATACCTAATATATATTTTTAAATAGATGTTTAAATGATATACAAAATACGGCACATTTTTAATATATAGAATTTGATGAGTTTGAACATATGCATACACCTGTGAATCAAAGTAATAGACATTTCCATTACCTACACAAGTTTCATTTTATCTCTTTAGTTTTTGGATTTTGTTTGTTTCTTTTGTGTATGGTAATAACATTTAACATGACATCCACCCTTTTAGCTATTATTAACTATTGGCAGTATATTGCATAGTAGTTCTCTGGAATTTATTCATCTTTTCAACATAGTTTTTAGACTATCATTCCATATTGTTAGTATTCATTTAGGAAGCTCTTTGTCCTTGCTATGAATGTTAACTAACATGCTTTAGCTGAAAAGACTCTATCTGGCCATAGTTTCTCTGGAATTGAAAGTGAATCTATTTCAGGTGTGAAGAGCCCAAATCACTCTTCTTCAGGTTATCTGGGAACTAATAAATAAAGTGGTGAAAAAGATAAGGTTGGGCATGAATGTGCCGTGGGCTATCTGGTGAGATATAGAAATGAGTAATGGGAATAAACATGTCAAAGACATCTGTAGTGATTGGCAAGGATTCTTTACTTCTTTAACTAATTTCTTATCTAGGGCATAATGCATATGACAGTCTCTCTTTCACTGAAGGAATGTTGTGAAGAAAAAGAGTGCTATGTATTCAGTGTTCTCATGGGCTGTGAACTTCCATGGGCCTTGTATCCCTGAGACTGCCCAGCACAGTACAAGCTAAAAAAATATATGTTAAATGAATTGCTGAAATTTCTTAGAAAACAGATTCCAGGGAAATTTCATTATTTTGGTCTAAATTATGTTATTCCTTTTTATAATGCATATTTAATTCTGATTTGTTCCAAAAAAGGATTAAAGGATCCTGTATTTTCTTTGGTAATTAGTTTAGATAAAGCCAAGTCATTCATTTCTTGTCTATCCAGTGGACAATAGTTTATGCATATGTTTTCACATCTTTATTTAAACATTGATATGTTTGAGCATTATTTCATATACATAAAACAGTAAGCATCATTTGTGAATATAAGCTAGTATACTTTAGAATGTCTGACATATCTTTGTAAAAAGTGACAATTTTGTTAGTTTATGTTAAAAGACAACTTGATTTAAAAGTTACAAATAAAGCGTAAATTGTATGGCGAAAATGAAGTCATAAGGGTTATTTGATGACATTAGCTAGTCTCAATTCTATTTTTTCACTTAGCTCATAAAATAATTTTCCAGGTAAACAAGTAGTCCTGGTTCTCAATCTTCTAGGTACTAGGGAATACAGCTCTAAGGAAACTTTAGAAATCCATAATGAATTTAAAAAATTATTTTTTATAGCTCAGACTTTGAGCCTTTGCTTCATGCCATGTTTACCCTTCTAGATATCTTTTAAAAAATTTTATCTTTATTGTTCAAAATATTACAGCTGTCCCCCTTTTTTCCCTATTAACTCCCCCCCACCTGCTGCATCTGTCCCCCCAACCCCACCCCCCACACCAGGCCTTCGCCACACCATTGTCTGCTCATGGGTTATGCATATATGCATATAAGTTCTTTCCTTGATCAGATATCTTTTTATCCCTGTATTTTAAGCTGTATTCACCAGTCACCAAGCTAACATCAGATATCTTTAAAAAAATAAAAAAGGAAAAACTGCATTTTCAGTAGTTAATTTATGATACTAAAAACAACATGAGGAAAGTCTGAACTGAAACTAGTGACAAGCTTTTGCTTTGTGCCAAATGATTGTGGCATTTTTGACAATATTATTGATGGGATTTCCTCCAGTGTTTTATGCAAGGCCATTCCTAAGGAATTCTGTGCTCAGGGCAAAATCCAACATAACATCCTTGGTCTCCCGTTTCTCTACCCCTCTTTATATACACTTCATGAGATCCACTGGCAGGGAAAGGCTGCGTTAGAAGGCAGATTTTGAAGAGAGAAAGAAGTAGAGGAGTGTGTGAGTGTGTGTGTGTGTGTGTGTGTGTGTGTGTGTTTTTCATGTGTCCCGATTTATCACAGTCTAGGAAGTTTACAGGGAACATTTGTGCTAAATCTTTAAAGTGTAGGCCTTTCCAGCAGGCAGCTGCTTCCCTGGTCTTCTCCCACCTCTGTGCTCCCCTTGTAACCTTTGGTCTCATGAGACAAAAGCCTATCTCACAGGCCTAAAAAAGGGACTACTGATGTGTCTGCCTAACAATCAATAATTCAGTTAAATGGATTTTTTGATGCATAAAATAATATTCTTTTCTTATAACCTGCTGACTTTTAATCGGCAATGATCTAAGAATCATACCCCAAAAAGTGCTGTGAAAATGCTGACATAATTTCCTGTTTGAGTAGCGTTTATTTTTTATTACTATATAGATGATGAATATTCATAGAGAACATTTGAAAAAAGCAGAAAAGTAAAAAAATAACAAAAAATCATCCATATCCAGAGATAACTATTGTAAATTATCAGGCTCATTTTCTTCCTTATTTTTTTTTGTTTATACACATAATTATGCATCTGTTTTAACATTCAATTGAGATTTTAGTATGTATGATTTTGAATACTGTTTTATATTTCATGCTTTACTATAAGAGATTTCCCATATCATTTAAAGTTATTTGAAAATATTTTCAATGGTTGATAAGACTCATTTGGCAGAGTCTAATATCAAAATTTATTTAAACATTAATTAAGTATAAGATTTAGAATATATGTAGGTTTTCATTTTTTAAGTACTCTTGTGGCAAATATCTCTGAATGTAAATATTATTAACATCTCAAATTACTTTCCTAATCCAAATAGTTATAAGTAGAATTACTAGATTAAAGGGAATAAGTATATTTAAGACTCGAGGCAGGCTCTTAATAATTCTTAATCATTTCAATGAAATAAAATACTCAAATTATTTCAAAAATCAATTTAACAAACTATATTTGTATGTATTACTTTATTATGACTGTTTTTTAGAGATTAGTAAAACAACATAATTGAAACTAACTTGTTATTTACTACAAAGAGGATTTTCACCACATGAAAATCAGTCAGAACCTTTATCAATAAAAAAATGATCCTCCTCTTATGAGGTGGAAACAATATCACCATATAATTCCATAATTTTGGCCACATTTTACAACAAGGCAAAAAGTAGACTAAGAAAAAGACATATGGCTATTATTATAGCAACACAGAGTTGGTCAACCACTTCAAGTTCTTGTGGCCAGTAAGGTCACTGGGGCTGCAAGCCAACATTTCTGACAAATTATGCACATTGAGGTCACACTGCTCCACTTGAGGCAGTTTTTCATAATTGTAGTGTTCTCTCCACAAAAGGTCCTTGACTTAAAAATATCCTTTTGTGCCCTCTAGTGTTTAAATTCATCAAAACATTTGAGATGTTTATTTCTTATTGCTAAACTATAACTGAACACCATTTCATTCCTTTATGTACCAAGTGCTTGTCTATATCAGAAGGTGGCCAACATACATATGGTTGCCATATTTTTGAAGTTTATTTAAAATTTTTCATTTTGAAGGAAGTTAGAGCAGGGGCTGGAAAACTATCAAGGGGCAAATCCCACCTACCACCTGTACATGTCATGCTCATTCATGACATATTGTCTATGGATGGCTACATTTGCTCTACAATGGCAGAGTGGAGTAGTTAACCCCAGAAGCTGTAAGTCCTGCAAAATCTAAAATATTTACTATCTCGCTCACCATAGAAAAAGTTTGCTGACCCCTGGGCTAAAGAATCTCTCTGATACTTAGATTGGATGAAGAAAAACAATAAATGCCTTTTCCTAAAGATGCCATTTTACGGTGTCCTTTTCTTCTACTCCTTACCATTGACCACTAAAATACTAGTTAAAACAAAGAGAGTTATAGGCCTATTGTTTAGCTTGTGATTCAAGAACCAAATTTATATTTTTTCATTGAAAACATCTGAGGTACGTGTGTAATGTCTACTCGGTATGACAATATTGACTTCATCTTGATGACTTTTATATTGATATGATTATGTTGAAGAAAATATAATGAGATTAAAGTTCTTTACCCATCAAGACCAGGGGGACCAAGAAATTTCTTGCCTCCTGTGCTACATCGCCTCTTATTGAGTAGCTAAAACTTATACTAGGAGTAGAGTTAGTGCCCCCGACTATCTTTATTTTTATACATCTAATGATAAAACTTGCAATTACTTTTACAAACACATACAGTCTTTCAAGAATAAAATAAACATAGCATTTATAATTCACATGGTATTTATTTCAGTTTTATGTTTAATTCAAATCTCACATGATCATCTCTTTCATATATGAATGAAAGCATAGTACACAATAATAAGGCTGTAACCCCATGTGGGCAACTTAACAGGTTACCTTCCTTCCCCATCAAAAATCCCACATCTTCCTAAACCCCTCCAATATTTTATCTTTTCTTTGTGTATATAAAAGCTTCATTCAAATGTCCTCCTTCTTATGTGAAATGGTTGATATATAGAGCTTTATTCCCCCATGTGGTTTCCAAGAAGTTGATCTATTGTATTGCCTTCCAACTTAAAATTTCACTTTTAGTTCAGAATGCTTACAGCTACTTTTTTTTCAAAGATACATATCAATAATAACATGGCCAGAAATTTTGTACCATAGTGGAAGAAAGCATAAAACCGCAGGCTTACAAAAGTGATTAGAAACATTTTCTTGTTGATTGCGATTGCTCACGAAAAGGCATCTCATTTTGTGACACACATTTATGGCCATTGTAGGTTATATGCCTAGAGCTGAAGGTAGCTGCCCTTCTTAGCCTTACAGTCTCTCACTGCATGCATTTTCTTTCCTTTTTTTCCATATATTTACCTACACCCTGCAATATAATCCCCTTCCTTACACAGGACATAGACATCATTTCAACACAAACTCAAATACAAATCCTGCTTAGACTTACTTTATGGAACTACATACTTAAAACTCCTGAATCAAATACTTAAACCTACAATGTTACCTTTCAAATATTTGCATTTACAACCATAAACACACAGTGAAACAAATCATCTTTCAGGCCCATTTTTAAAAGCAATTAAAATAAAAATGAGTAAAAAGTGACACCATACCTCTATTCCATAAGCAAAATAAATGATTTCCAAACTTACCTGCAAAAGAAAAAAAGAAGAGCAATAAATATCAAGCCAGAGTACATTTAATTCTTGTATCTATAGTAAACGAGGCAAAATTGTCATCATAAACATAGCTACTTCTTAATTATCACTATGTGGATTATTCTTTGTAAGTAATGCGTTCTAGTTCTTATAGATGCCAATAGGGCTGGCATGGCATTCTCTTAAGACCAAGTCTCATTGTGAATAGGGTCCTTTTCCTTGTGCAGTCTGAACATAGTAGATGATTTTTCACAAGCAACGGGGAGAAATGCTTCAGACTCACACTGACCTGAGGTTAAATACTAGTTTCTAAGACAGCTGGGAATTGAAGTCATTGTATATCCCTTGGTTATGATTTTAACTCCCCTTCCCTTGCACTGTCTTTTCCCAGCACTCTCTTTCTAACATGCTGCCTAACACCATACAACTTATTATGTTTATTTAGTCTCCCTGATACTAATACCCTATAGAAGTTACACAAAAACAGGGCTTCTGTATTTACTGTTCACTATTGAATACCCAGGACTTACAATGATGCCCAGCAAATAGAAGATATTAAAAAACATTTGTTTAAAGAATATAGCATATATAAAAGAGCAAAATATAAACATAAATATTATACATATGTAATACAAGTATTTTATTTACATATTTATTTACATATATTTCTTTAATACTTTACTTATATAAATATATTTCTAGTGTGAATACATATTTATATATTAATAGCATATATGAATATTTACCTAAATGTTAACATAGAAGCAAGTCATTTCACTTTTACTTAATTTTTTAAAATATAATTTTGTATTGATTTCAGATAGAGGAAGAGCTAACTTAATTTTAATGAGAGGAATTGGGATAGTCATTAGAGCTGTTGGCTAGTATTTCTAACTCTCCACCTGATAGGCCCAGGAAGGTATACTTAAACCTCTGCGATTGGATGGGGCCATGTGACTAGTTCTGAGTCGTGAGTGACCAAGCACTGAATTACTGGTGAAACCCTTCACCCCTTCCTTTCTCTCTGCCATAGAGACCAGGCAATTCTCTGTGGCCTCTGACCTGGAATGGAGTGGCTGGGGACCATAGCTTTCCTTGGTGACATTAGCATAGGAAAAAAAGCCAACCTTCTTGGTTATAAGATTTGAGGTTATTAATGCAGCTTAACCCAAATTCTTGTGATAAGTGGAGAAATTAGGCACATATAATTAACACATTACACACAAAGGTTTATTTTTTAAAAACCTTTATTTTTTGTACTCCCTTTGAATACCCTTTCCCAAATCATTTTGTTTCTGCTGGAATTTAACTCTATTATCTGTTCAATTTTTATTATAATACAGATTTAATTATCTTACATTGGTTCCCCCTTCCCTTTGTTTCATCTAATTAAATCACAATTTTTAGTTAAATTTACAATGTTTGGATATACTTACTATACACATTTTATTTACAACATATGTAATATGATTATATTCCCCTCATGGTATAACTTCTATTTTGCGGAGAGTTAATAATTGCCTGTCCCCCTCCCCCCCCCCCACATGTGCAGCTTTCATTTACATTAAAGAATTTGTTCCTAATAGCTCATATTTGCCTGGGGGCATCTTCTGAGCCTTTGATCCTCCTTTTGCCCTTCCTCTGCGATCACTTCCCTATAAACATCCTGCACACCAATCTCAGAGCCTGATGCTTCCCAGAGAATCTGACAGCAACACAGGCATTCCTTTCATCACTTATTTCAGCCCCACACTGCAACCCCACAGTGTGCTACATATGGTCAATTCACTACCACCAAATCAGAAGTCCATAGTTTTTAGGTTATTGGTATAATTGCTCTTCTCTATTAACATGGACTAAAAAAATGTTATCTATTAAAAGCAGAAAAGGGCATAAGAACTCTTCCCAAATTATTGCATAATATACCCAATTTTTGAGATGTTAAGTGTTCAGTTAAATAATATAAATAAGGAAAAGGCTAGAGAGTCAAATAATATGGAAAATGTTAGCTTGACAATTTTAAATATATTTTTTACTGCAGAACTTATAAGTGCTTGAGTATAATTGGAATGCAAGCCACTATTCTAGAAGATGGAGAGCATTTACAGAATAATTGAACTGTTCCCCCTGATATCAGTTAACATTAGAGCAAGTCATCTTTTAGAATACTATCTGGGAATTGATGCACAAGGCATCTTAAGTTTTACACCAATCACAGTATTTCTATTACTCCTACAAGATTTCTTTTACCTTAACTGGGAAGGTAGAATGAATTGCTAATCAGTTGAAAAACAGCATGACTGTACTGAGGAATAAAACCCGTTAGTTCACTTCCAGGCGAGTGTTTTATCTGTTAGATCAAATTGCCTACTAAATTAAAACTAATCATAATATTTGAATTATAGTCACTTAATGTAAAATTTCTTCTCCCAGAATAGTCTACACTAGAAGTCAATTTCTCAACATCTTGAAAATTATTCAAGCAATCTGTGTATATTTTAAGTCTGTCTTTGCATCTCTAGTTCAGCTTGTGCCAAAATGTTCTCTGTGGCGTGCCATCCCCATTAGAGACTCTGAAAACAAACAAAAAAGTTCCCTACTTAGTAAAGTTTGGGATATTTTGCATATAGTGTCTTTTTCCTAGAGATGTAAAATATTTATTTAGTCTGGGAATCTTACAGTTACTAGTATACATCAGTTTAATTTTGTAAATCACAGCTTAATTGGACATACAACCATTTTGCATGTAGTCCCTATTGACATTATATGGAACTAGCATTCCACAAAACCTATTTTGGAACATACTGACTTAGGCTATTAATGATCTTAATAGCAAGAGATGAAAAAATATAAACTATTATGAATATCAAAGGGAAAAATAAGAGCATCAATGGCCCTGACCAAGAGAGATGATTTTTGTGAATGCCCCTAATTTCTCAAAGAGAAAGAGAAAGGACACAGAGAGCAAAGAATTGGATTATATTTTTGTACTTGGGGTACAGGGCCCTTTGCACAAACGTTTCAACCTCATACTGTCATGACTTCATTTATCCATGGATGTGGGTTCAAGACTAAGCTGTAATCCAAAACCTATCATCTATTTTGGCCAGAAGATACATCAAGGATCTTTGACACATCATGAATAACATAAACCTAACATTAAAATATTAACTTTGTTGATGCCAAGAACTTCTTTAAGACATTAAAAACTATACAGATTAAGAATTAGTGTTGGGACATAAACAATATAGCAAAATAATCATGATTTTATTCACCTACCTATTTTATGAAATTATGTGAGGTTTGGGGGATAAAGAGAAAATGGAATCAAAAGTTGGTTCTCACCCCCAACTTTTTAGATCTTCCTTGTGTATTATGTAGTGTGCTGGGCTGCATATCTGGCGCTTTGGCCAGACGGGTCATGCTGTGCTGTCTGTTCCTAAAACACATAGATAGGAAGGTACTGACATCAGGCCAGGCCTTGAGATATAGTCTCATGGCCCCTTCCCAGCACGCAGGGCTTCTTTCTCAGAAGGCCCGGAAGTCTCATTCCAAATTTGCGAGACAAAGGACTGGAAAAAGTATAAATAGAGTTTCCTTCATATTGTGGGGCCCAGAATTTGAAAGACACATTTTTCTCTGGGCCTCCACAGAATTTAATAATAAAATATAACTCTTGCAGTCAGCGCTGCAGTTCAGCCTCTGCTCCGGGAGGGTGCTGTAACTGTAGTCGCTGGCCATGGAAGTTGCTGCTGCAGTTCAGCTTTTGCTTCGGCAGGGTGCTGTGACTGTAGTCAGCTGGCCAGCTAAATAAAAGCTCTTAAATTTAAATTCTGAGTCGGTGGTCTATCTCGCTGAGTGAACCCATAACAGTAGGAGTTGAAAAGATGAAGTCACTGAACAGAACATGTGAACTACAGGGGAGTTTGTGAAGCCCTTGAAATAATATGCAAAATTGTGTGTACATTTGCATTTCTCAAGGGACTTCTCCCTCTTTTCTGTTCACAGTTATATAAAATTTCTAATGGAAGATGTCATGTCATGTTTATGACATTTAGTAATATCTTTGTCGGGACCTGCATTTTAGATATTTTAGAAACATTGTAGAGTCTACAGCTAGTTCATGGGTATCAGTTAAGACATGCTTAATTATATACAATTTCAACATACTTTATAAATTTTATTCTGCAGCTAGGGCAGAACAAATCATTTTATCTAAATATTTTACTTGAATGAGAATCTGAATTGCCCACAAGATGGCTCTCTATAATCTTGGATATGTGAATTGACCAAACCAATTTTTCAAGAAGCTATTCCTAACATCATCTTTTCACTTAAAATGAAGGATTCTCCATCATTGTTTTACTTCCATGCTTGAATATCTAGCAATGCCTGACAAAGTGGTAATATTTTGGGGTTAATGGATTAATAAGCAGATGTTTCAGATATTCAAGGATTATTTACTGCATTACTAGTACATTATTAGGTATCTGCTATGCATGGTGGTGGATTTTAAAAACAAACAAAAGGAGTTAAAGTTTAAAGAGCAAATCATGGTTCCTATTTTTTTTTGGGGGGGGGAAGAGTTTTATACCAAAACATTTCAGAAAAATTTTAAATGAAAGTGATTGCTATAGACAAATTATTGATGTACAAGGGAGAGGAGACATCAGTGTGGGGTTCAATTAGATAAAATACTTATGAGGTAATTCTGACATATAAATAACTGCAAGGTTTCTATGAGAAGAAAGTAAGAAGAAAATATTCTAGGAAGGGCAAAGAGCACAAGAATAAGCTTGGGATTATATGGTAATGCCATGTAAGAAAATAGCCTCCCTGCAGTTAAAGCGAGGTGATTTATAGAGAGTGCTGAAAGTTATTCCAAGGGGAAGGAAAGGTAATTAATATTTATGGAGGGCATACTGATTCATACTCTGATTAAGTGATCCCTCTTCCTTGATAATATATGCATGTGCCTCTTGTTATGGTTTTAGAATTGTGATGTTATATTTAGATATTTTGAGGGTGGGTGGTCATTTCCTAAAATCTAGTATACAATCACCCAGGATCAGAAGGAAATCAGAAGGAAACCAGAATTAAGAAAGTGGGCTGTTTATAAGCTTAAGAGGAGATGAATCTCTTTGCCTCGATTCTCAGCATCATGGGTGAAGACAGTGTCTGTTAGAGTTCTCTTGTGTTAAGGACACAGATGGCCTCTGCTGCCTGGTGTGGAGTGGAAGGAAAGCTTCACAGAAGGGATAGAATTTGAGTAAAATATGCCCAATAATAAGTCAAATTATCTAGTTTCATGTTTTGATATTAAACATTTTATTTTGTCAGAAAAGTGTTGCTTTGACAAAGTTGCTTTGTCTCAGCTGTTGAGAACAAAATGGGGGATTTTGTAAACCTGTATTTGGGTCACATTGGGCTAATAGGAACAATATCTCTCTAAAGAGTGATGATAAAGTGAAAACAAAAACTAGGAAGACTTCAGAAAAAATAATTCCTGTTAGGATAAAGAGAGTTGAAGCATGCCTCACTCCAAATTGAGACTTTTCCTCCATTCCAACACTGAACTCCAAATTTATAAATCAAATTATCTACTCAACATCCCCTTATAAACATCTCAACTTATCATGTTCACAACAAAGCTTCCAATTTTTCTTTTCCAACTGTTCCTTTTATGATGTCTTGTCCCACCTCAGTTTGTGACAACTCCATTCTTGCACATGCTCAACCCAAAACTTTGATCAACCACCATCATTTTTAAAAATGAAGTGTCCTCATTGGTTTCCCTGCTTCTTTCCTTATCTCCCTAAAGTCTATTTCCTAATTAGTAGTCAGAATGTTCTTTTTAAAGCCTATTCAAAGCTCCTGGCTGGCTGATTACTCTACTCAGAATTAAGGCCAAAGTCACTAATAATATCCACAAAGCCCTACAGGAATTGCCATCCTCAACCCTTCCCCTAACCTCCTTGTGCTTCATCTCCAACTTTGTCTCCTCTTATTCTCCACTCCAGCCTCCAGGACTTTGTTATTAATCCTCAATCATGGCAGCAAGATTGATGGCTTTCCTTCTGCTTAGGACACTCTTCCCTCACATACACATCTCCTTCATATATTTACTGAAATGCCAACTTTTCATAAGATCTTTCCTGACCACCATACTTAAAATTCTACCACATACACACAACACTCAGTAACCTCTTCCCTGATATATTTTTCTTCTTAGCATTTATCACAAACTCAATCTCAATATCTATCATCTATCTATCTATCTATCTATCTATCTATCATCTATCTTTACAATATTTTTTTCTTATCATTTTCCCCCAAAAGAATATAAGTGTCATGAAGGCAGAATTTTTGTCAGCTTTGTTCACTGATGTATCTCCAACACATAGAATAAAGCTAGGAACATGGTATGTCTTCAATAGATATTTATTGAATAAACTTTTTTTCCCAGGTCTTGATTTCTATGTTTTCCTGAAAAATCAGGAAATCTGCCAATATTGGCCTATGTTTTCTCATGGCAACAACTTTTAGGAGCTTAGAAGTAGCTGAAAGGCAGATGAGGATGCACTTTCCCTTTGGCTAGGGTCACCACCTTCATTTGCATCACCTGCCTGACCCCTTGTTCATGGTGAGTTATGATCTCTGCTGGGAGAGTCCTGAATGGAGAGCGACAGGACCAAGTGAGGGTTTTTAATATGTTATCTGGGAGTAGGGGATAGGATTGATGTAATGTGCTTGGATATACAGTTAGTGTCTCTTGTCCAAGGCCAAGCATCAATAGCTGAGAACTGTGTGAGGTTGACATGTTGGAGCATGACAAAGAGAGGAAGCAGAGTTTGAAGGAAGGATTAATAGAACTTGAGGATGGATTGAATATTGAGAATGAAAGAAAAGAAAGATTAATGGTGACTAAAATTTCTGGACTCACTGATCAGGAGAACGGTAGTTCCTGATGTTAAAAGAGAACTTGGGAAAGATCAACCTAACAGATCATAAGACCTACATATGAAAACAAATATACTAATGTCAATAAAAATAAGTTGAGTTTGAAAACACAATTTAAAGGTATTTGGTAACATAAAAAAACTTTGAGATTAATGTCAGAAACGAGGATTCAATTTTGCATAGTACTTATATACTGCCTATGAAAAGGTACATTATGATCAAGATCATCTCAGGAATAGACTATATAGAACAAGAGATAAAAATAGGGTATGGTAGATAAGACTCCCAATTATATTGAAATAAGATTTAGAGGCAAAACTCCTTTCCTCTCCCCACCAAATGTACACGCACCTACATGAACACAAATGCTAATGATTTAGTGTTTAGTTGAAGCTAGCTGCTTCCATAACCATTCCATTTCTAAAATGATCTCATTTTGGTGAAGAAAAGTTTTAAATGATACCGTGGATTTTTGAAGTTTCCCTCCTATTGCTTTCCTGACTTTGTATTTCCAAACCATATTTACTCTGTGAAAACCTCTAAGAAGCGGTTCTCAACCTGTGGGTCGCGACCCCTTTGGCGGTCGAATGACCCTTTCACAGGGGTCGCCTAAGACCATCCTGCATATCAGATATTTACATTACGATTCATAACAGTAGCAACATTACAGTTATGAAGTAGCAACGAAAATAATTTTATGGTTGGGGTCACAACCTGAGGAACTATATTTAAAGGGCAAGAAGGTTGAGAACCACTGCAGTAAGTAAAATAGTTATATCTGGTTTTTAGAATATTAATTAAAAAAAAAAAGACTGTCTACTTTTAATTCAAATACCCTGCAAAATTCTTATTCAGCAAAGGTCATTTATCAAGTACAGTGCCATAAATGTCACAGTGATCTTCTTTTCTTTCCTCTGATTCCTGAATAAAACTAAAGTTTCATAATTCCAGAAAAAAGTGGAAGGTAAATGTCATCAAAGTTTTCTCCAAGCTCTTTAAACAAGTTCCATTTATATAGATTGGAAGTATTATTTTTATTTTGTTATGAAGGGCCATTGCCTTGTGGGGTTTAATGCTTCAGGGTTGGGGTACTCATTGCTTTGAACTGAAGGTATCCTAAGGTATTTTCCATCTTTAATGCTCTGAAGTGATTTCCTGTGAGCTGCGAAAATATAGTCTGTCATTTTGGCTGCCAAACATCCCACAGAGGCCTGCTATCTGTATTGGCAGATAAGTGACAGCAGATGGAATCAAGCGTGCGTCCTGTCTCATCAGCAAGTCTTCAGTTTTAGAAGAAGGGATGTGCCCCTGAAGCGCTATGGGGGTTGTTTGACTAGCATCAGTGTCACTGTCATCGTTGGTGAAAGAGAAATTGGCAAATCGCTATACAGAGTAGGCACAACGCCACCCTCACAATTCCTGTAGTCATATTTTCCTTACTCGCACCTTGTCTTCTTGCCAGGGGCAGGCTTCTGGGCCAGAATGTTTTGTCGTCCCACATTTTTTCTTTTGCTTGGTGTGTAGAAAGATAATTAATATTACCATTAAAGCAAATGCTGCCATTCATATTCATTCCATTAGTGCTAGCAATGTATGCAGAAAGATGTGTGTGTACACTATAATGTGTGCATATATGTATGCATACACATCTATATACATATATATGCACACATACATAACACACATATATGCATATGTAATACATACTAACACAAAGTAAATACTCATGTTAGCTATACTATATTACAGGTTCACTATGCTATAAATCACCTTTTTTATTACTGTTAGTAGATAGTGCTTATCATAAGCAAGGTACTGTTCCAAAGCTGTGAAAGGATTTAAAATATATTAACTCTTAAAATCCTTACAATAATCTTATGAGCTTATTAAGCAGTGGGACAAATGCAACATGGAGGTAATACACAAACCCCACCTTCATAGGCACTTGTGGTCCCATGGGGGACAGAGATATGTGCATGGATAATGCCTGAGTGAATGAGATGGGCAGAGATGGGAGGGGGCAGGTCAGAGATGAACTCTGCTGGAATGCCAGGCTTATGGTGCGGAGCTCAGGGATATTGCATTAAAATACTCCAGCTTCTCACTGGGCTGTCTCTCTCCCTCGATGGAATCCATTTACATCTAGTTCTGCTGATGCTGCTCTTGCAGCTCTTGCTTTTCTCAGTTAACAGAAAAGAGAGAGGGGACAGTGTGAGGCCATTGGCTGCTGCTGCTCAGCAACGGAACTGTGCTGCTCTAGAGGGAAACGTCTGAACATTGTGAGGCTCTGCGTGTTTACTCCCTTCCCGGCACGCCTGCCTTTCAGGAAGCCTTGCAGTCAAATAGGCCAAATAAACTCGCACTGAAAGCACTTCATTTGGACAAAGCAACAGGACTTTTCTGTCACATCAAGGCGCCCTCATATCCTGTGTTTTGCCAACTATGCTGAAGGTCAAAAAATTCTTCTGGATGCTTCTGGGACAATGGGAGTTTTAAACCTGCAATAGCAGTCTGGGTCACAGTAATTCCAGTAAAGGGGTGATTGTAAAGAAGTCAGATGTTTTCTGCAAAGCCTTGCACAAAAGCCCACTTCCTTACCCCACCGTTTCACTCAAGCAGGGTCAAAAATGGCATGGAAACCATAGGTTTTATTTTACTCTGTGTAAGGATGATTATGGGCTCATTTAAGTGTGAATTCAGTAGCTCATAGTGACTTGTTTTTATCCTATTTTCCCAGAGTATCTTGCTCACTAGTGAGAAGACTGGAGGTGGAGAGTGTCATTTAGAGTGAGTGCCGCAGTAGGATAATCTAATATTCAAACAATGCAACTGCCTTCACTATCTGCAAACTCACTCACCACCAGTACTGAATGTGCTGGTTTGATTGGCCAAGTGCTCATGTTTCCTCTCTCCTGACAGGTTAGGGAAGCCAGCCTCATCCCTGCCAATAAAAGCAGTCTTTGCTCTTCAGTAAGTGATGATGTTCAATTTATCAAATATTAAAGGGGAAATGGAATATTCCACTTAAAAAATACCCATTTAATTGTGGTCATGCTAATAAACACAGGGCATGATCATCTTGGAAATTTG
The DNA here is from genome assembly GCF_028538775.1 of Myotis yumanensis. Classification (NCBI taxonomy): domain Eukaryota; kingdom Metazoa; phylum Chordata; class Mammalia; order Chiroptera; family Vespertilionidae; genus Myotis; species Myotis yumanensis. The sequence continues at coordinate 29,839,741 of NW_027223755.1, forward strand.
GTTGCTTTGGTTTGTTTTAAATTTACAAAGAACTAAGTTAATTTTAAAAAAATTTGTACTACATAGGCCGAGAACAAGAAACAGGGGTCGTTGGTGCCACCCCCTCATGGTGAGTCTCCCACACTCTTAAGTCCTGTCTTCTGGTATTTAACTCCATAGTTCTGACTTTCCATTATGGACAAGGAGAAGTTCACATTCTTTTACCATCTCACTTCCCTGCCTACCTCCTTCTATCCTTCTAATATAGTTACATAAGAATTGTTGGTTAAATTAATATTAAGGTTTTACCTTATTGTCCCTGAGAAGTAATGTTTACTGAGAAACCAAAAGTGTGTCACAATTATGTTTCATTTCTTGAACAACCTTTTGTATTTTTCTGGAGTTATAAATCCCATCCATTTTTATTGCTTAACTAGAGGCCCGATGCACAAAAATTTGTGCACTTGGGAGGGGGTCCCATCAGCCCGGCCTGTGCCCTCTCGCAGTCTGGGACCCCTCAGGGGATGACCACCTGCTGGCTTAGGCCTGCTCCCCAGGGGATTGGGCCTAAGCTGGCAATCAGACATCCCTCTGGCAGCCCGCCAGCCCTCGGGGCATGTCCACTTGCCAGCGGGGAGCAGACCTAAGCTGCAGTCAGACATCCTTAGTGCTGCTGAGGAGGCAGGAGAGGCTCCCATCACCACCGCTGTACTGGCAGCCGTCAGCCTGGCTTGTGGCTGAGCAGAGCTCCTCCCATGTGGGAGCGCACTGACCACCAGAGGGCAGCTCCTGCATTGAGCGTCTGCCCCCTGGTGGTCAGTGTGTGTCATAGTGACCAGTCATTCCCAGTGTTTCTGCTGTTAGGGTCAGTTTGTATATTACCCTTTTATTATATAGGATAGAGGCCTGGTGCACGGGTGGGGGCTGGCTGGTTTGCCCTGAAGGGTGTCCCGGATCAGGGTGGGGGTCCCGCTGGGGTGCCTGGCCAGCCTGGGTGAGGGGCTGATGGCTGTTTGCAGCTGGTCACACCCTCTTCAGGGTGGGGGTCCCCACTGGGGTGCCTGGCCAGTCTGGGCTAGGGGCTGAGGGCCATTTTCAGGCTGGCCGGCGACTGAAGCTCCCAGCCTCTCCTTTTTTTCTTTTTTAAATTTATTCTGGGATTTATTTACCTTCTATAATTGAAACTTTGTTGCAGTCACTGGCGCTCCCAGTTCTGAGGCCGTGGCTGGCTGAAAGCAAGTATCTGGGGTTTGTTTGGCTTCCATAATTGAAACTTTTTTGTTTTTGGAGCTGTTGCTTTTGGAGCTTAGAGCAGGCCGCTGCAGGCGGGGAACCTTGGCTTCCTCCATCACTGGAGCAAGAAAGCCTCCTGCTCACTTCAGCTGCATGGCTGCCGACCGCCATCTTTGTTGACAGTTAATTTGCATATCTTGCTGATTAGCCAATGGGAAGTGTAGCGGAGGTACGGTTAATTACTCTTTTTGTCTTTTATTAGATTGGATTTCATGTTGGCATTATCACTAATTCTTCCAGAAATCTCCAAACTAATGTTTTAAACACCTTTGTAAAAATATTTTCTGCCTGGGTTAGACACATCAATTATTTTATCAGTTCCCTCACACTTGATTGATTATTTATTTGGGTTTGAAATTCCAGGTTGGAAAACATTTTCACTTAGAATTTTGAGTGCATTACTTCATTGTCTTCAAGGCATCAATGTGCTTTTGAGAAGATAAATGCCACACATGCCCCTATCAGAAATGTAATCTGTAGATTTTTCTTCATTTTCAGCTTTTAGCACCTCCTATTTGTATCTGGTGGTCTGAAATGTCGAGATGTCTTTTGTCTAAGTCCATTTTATTTCATTGTGCTGGGCATCATGGGCCTTTTCAATGAAGAAAAAATGTTCTTCAATTTGAAGATTTTAAAAAATAAGTTCATCTCCTCTTTCCTCTCTATTTTTCCCCTCAAACTCCTAATAGTTAGATATTAGTCACAGAATGTTTTTTCCAGTTATCTTAACTTTTATTGTCCATCTCTTTATTATAACTTGTTGGTAGATTTCTAAAACTTTACCTTTCAGCTCTGCCATTGAAATACTAATTTTACCTAAAATTGTTTTAAAGTTTAGTAATTCTTTTATTCTTGTTATTTTTGTATGCTATCATTTTGTTTTATGAATATAAGTTTTTATCTGAGAATATTTTTCTGAATATTCTATTGTTTCTTACTTTGTTTTTCATTATTATTATTATTACTACTACTATTATTATTTTCATCTATTTGTTTTAGAGTTTATGTTAAGGGTTTGTGGAGCCCTGGTGGTCATTTATATTAAAGAGGAAGGGGCTAAAATGCTGACTGAAAGGTCTGCATGACTTAGTGAGTAGAGTCTATTTTTGAAAGATTCTTGATTTAGCAGCACAAGAAATATAAAAGTAAGTCAGGCCCAGGTTCTGACTATGAAAGGGTTTCATCGAGAGGGATAAGAGCAGGAGTCTTTATCTTTCTGTGGTAAAATTTTGTACCATGCTTTAAAAGTTAAAAGATGTAGCAACTTCTTAATGGTTATTCTTTCGAAAAAATTTAAAAGAATGTTTTCAAGGAACACTAATGTATCTCTCTTTCTCTTTTTTTAGGATGTAGGCTTTCTTTAAAATATATATATATATATATATATATATATATATATATATATATATGTGTATTTCAGAGACGAAGAGAGAGGGAAAGAGAGAGATATCAATGATGAGAGAGAATCATTGATCAGCTGCCTCCTGCACGCCCCCTACTGAGGATTGAGCTGGCAACCAGGGCATGTGCCTAGACTGGATACCAAACCGTGACCTCCTGGTTCATAGATTGACACTCAACCACTGAGCAACACCAGCTGGGCTTATCTTATACAATGAATGCAATATTTCAAACTTTTATTTATTTTTTAAAATCATTTTTGTTCTCCAGAAGTCAGACACATATAAAGGTTGCCTCTTATTACTTTTGCTTATGACCATTTCATTTCAGGGAATATAAGAGCTCAACTTTCAACTGAGGAAGAACAGAAAATTAAGAATTTAGTATCATTGAAAGTGTTTCCCCCTCTGCTACACTTATACACCAACATCCACCCTCTCCTTAAGGCAAGCTGAGGGGTGTGGGGGTCGGGGCAGAACTGTTTATAGAGAAGAGCTAAGCACCTGCAGCACATGACACACCTCAACCGCATCTGGCCCATGGCTTTTCTTACTTGGCAAACACATGGAGTTGAAGCGCTTGGCTACATCTCTTGTTTCTAAGGGGTATTGATCCATGGAAAAATATTAATGATTAACTAAACTTAAGCAATGAGAGGTTGTTACTTTGTACTGGCAATCTTTGCCTTGACCATCTATACAAGTTGCTTGCAGAATGAGTATAAACATTAAGTGATCATTTTATTTATTAGTAAGCTATCCTGGTCCTTTATTAATATATTTTGCTCTAGCTTGAAACTCTTCAAAGAAAAGTCCTAATCTGCTACCCCTGGAATATTCTATGCATCTATCTCCCTGCCATCCTATTGGCTATAAGGGATTTTCTGTGTGTGTGAGGTTGAGATTATCATTTATACAAGGTTCTCTTTACTCTGTGTCTTTTGTAGACAAATTTCTGTATTTGGGCATGACTGGTGCTGTATTATGGTACAGATGCGAAAATCAGCTGACCTTAAATTCGCTGATATTGGCGAGCACCTGGGAAAAATAATCTAAATTTTATGATTTTTCTAGTCAGAACATTATTGCCTGCAGGAAAACCTTGTATATATTATGTATATGAATTACTTGTATTTAGCAACAAACTGTTCTTATTCTTTTTTTCAGGAAAAAGGAATTAAAATGTCATCTGTCATTCTTGACAGCAATGCTATGCTGAGTGGCCTAACAAAAAAAATGCCATAGTTGTCATGTTTGAGGTATTCTTCTTTGCTACCCTACCTCCCCAGCACTATGCGATATCCTCTCTATAACTACCTTCCTCTTTCCTTCCCACAATCTCTGAATCTGGATACAATTGCATGTAGATAAAAACAGTCAGGTGATTAGCATACATATTGATCTAGGCAGAGAATTCACAGAAGTGAAATGTGGCAAAGAATAAAATTGAACAGATTTTGGAAAAATGTGTAAACATTGTTTTAATTTTCTGCCTCTATCAATTTAAGATCTGGATTGAGGGATTCAAACAGTCCAATTCGTAGTTCCTCATGAATAAAATAGGGGCATTATCAACTTCCTCATAAATTGGTACTTTCTGGTGGGAATTAAATGAAAGCATTTCTCTCTCTCACTTTGGATATCTATAAATATGTATCTGCATGTGTGCTCACAATTCATTTAAGTGTTAACTGTGGCCCAAACATATGTAGTCTAGTTGGAAATAAAGCATATATTTGTGTTCCAAATGACAATTAAATCTTCCAATAAGTATTATTTTTAAAATTGCATCATTATATGCCCTATGATCAGACTGACAATAACAGAGCTCACACACTCTATCTGAACCCTCACTGAATGACAGTTCATACATATATTCTTCTCCTTTTAGTTGATTTGAGAGAGAGATGTTGTTCCACTTATTTATGCATTCATTAGTTGATTCCTGTATATGCCTTGACGGATTATCGAACCTGCCACATTGGTGTAATGAGATGACACTCTAACCAACTGAGCTACCCAACCAGGGCTATCTATTAATACTCAAGAAAACCCTGCAACATAGGATTTGCTACTCTAATTATATGAGGCTCAGAGAGGGTAGGAAAATTGGTCAGAAAAAGAAAACAAACAAACAGATCTACTTGGGCCCCAAGCCTAGCCTTTTATTCGGCCACACAATCCTGAATCTACAACGTTGTGGAGTGCATGGTGCTCTGCAGATGTCAACATGGTAGAGGAATAAACTGGATCTAGAGGAAAGGGTAGACTTTGGGCAGGTCCAAAGGATGGCAGGGACACTTCAGGAGAGGGGATGATGTGAGCCAAGGCATAAAGATGGAAACACAGAAAGCATATCTGTGAGTTGGTGACATACCTGTTTATCTAGAGATAAACTATGAGCATGAGAAACAGGATTTGGGACCAGAAAAGTATGTTGGGGCAATTTTGGAGGGCTTGTATGCCAGACAAACGAATGTCATTTGCTGTCTCATACAAAAAAGAATTTATTGAGGAACCACTGTGCTTTACTGTGTAGCTATTAAGGTATGAAAGAAAGAATGAATGAAAGGAAGGAAGGAAGGAAGGAAGGAAGGAAGGAAGGAAGGAAGAAAGAAAGAAAGAAAGAAAGAAAGAAAGAAAGAAAGAAAGAAAGAAAGAAAGAAAGAAAGAAAAAGAGAAAGAAAAAGAAAGAAGCCTCCAACAAACAAAACCATCAACAAAATAGCCTGTCCTCATGGAGCTTAGACTCCACCTACCTCAGTGGATTGGAATAATGCTCTGGGGCTCTGGTAGAATCCGAGGGGAGGACACAGCTACATAAGGAAGGGGGTTATCATTTGGACTTCCAACCACTGGCATAGAAATTGTCAAGAAAGGCTTCATAGAGAAAATATATTTATTCTGGAAGTGATGAGAAATGAAGAAATGGAGTTACGGGATAAAAATACCATTTTCAAAAGATTGACTCAACAGTAGCTTACAACAGGCACACTATGAGGCAATGGTTAGACTAAGACTCATTATACACATCACTGCCGCTGTCCAGGCAAGCGGAGGGGTGGTGGCAGTGGAAATGGAAAGGTAAGAAGGCATGAGCTTTTACAGTGAAAATCCTGAGGTTTTTGAGGATAACTGACAAGGGTGATGAGAGAGAAAAGGGTTCAGTGATGACTCTGAGGTTCTGAAAATTTCTATGCCAATGATTGGAGGTCCAAATGAGAATACTCGTCCTTGTGTTGATATCTATAATGAAAAAATAGCATTGTCCTGAAGAAAATCTGTTCTGGAGAGCTGATTAAAAAAAAAAAAAAAAAAGGTAAGTGCAGGTTAACCAGGCTGACAGAAAAATATTTAGGCAGTTAGAAATACAGATTTGGAGTAGGGAGAGCTTACATTTCTACATTTGGTCCAGCATCTACCTACTTTATAAACACAAAAGATTAGAAGTTTGCTTCTGCTAGACACTCAGACATGATATGGTATAAATTATAAAAGCAAGTACATGAAAACAGTAAAAACAACAATAATAAAGGCTAATATTTATCGAGGGTTCACTATGTACCAGGCGCTGTGCTTAGTATTGTATATATTATTGGTATGATTTCTTTTAATCCTCATAATAACCTGCTGATGTAGGCACTATTATTATCTACATTTTACACATGTGGAAACTGAAGCACAAAAAGAGAAATAAACTTACCCAAGATAACACAGTCACTGAGCAGCAGAGTGTAAATTAAAACCAGGCAATGTAAATATGGACTGTCTACCAGCCACACAGGACTTTGAAAAACTAAATGGTTAGTCTTATTTAATTTTATTAATGAATACTCAAAATTAAAACTGATAGTCGATTCAGTAATTGGGAAACACATTTTAAGTATGTTTAAACAATCTAAGCAAATCTACATTTCCAGTTGTAATTTTTATGAAATCTAAATACAGATAAAGTATGATTGATGAAAAATTAGCATCTTAGTTGATATCTGTAAAAAAAGTTACATAGGATTTCAAAGACTTAGAATGAAGAAATAATTTTAAATACCTTATTAATAATTTTATATTTTAATTACAAGTTGAAATGGTAATATTTTTATATATGGGTTAATTGAAATGTCATTGAAATTAACTTTACCTTTTATTTTTTACTTTTTAAATGTGGTACCAGAAAATTTTAAATTATAGATGGGGCTCACATAATATTTCTATTGGCTAACATTGCTCTAAATACTTAGAAATAAATGAGAGGTCAACTGTATGATGGGACAAATGACAGTAATAGGACAAGGTTATTCCTTTTACTGTTCCGGGGCCCTATTTTTTGAGAATGTCTGTAGAAATTGTCTTAATTCAATGGGGACAGTGAGCCCTGGACCTGATTCCATTGTTAATCTCCCTACTCTCTTGTCTGGGTCAACTCTTTCACAGTTTTCAGAAAAAGCAATAACTCTAACTGCCCTGTCTTATATATCTTATATTTGTTTATCTTTAAAGGATATTCTTTTGCTCACAGTTATTTTATATATTTCAACCATGAGCTCTATTTTTATGTCAGTCTCAATCTAGAACTGATTTATCAGAGAATCCCAGAGGACAGCACAAACAAGAGCTCTTGGAGCTGTTCTGAGAAAAAAAAAAGACTAGAAAACTTGGAGTTATATCAAGGTACAGTCTTGTATGCCTAAATTTTTTTTATAAGGGATTATAGTCTGATAGTGAAACCTAAATGGTGTGTATAAGAACTGTTGACAATAATCCAGACTTTTGTTCTTAGATGTGTGTGATAAAAAAAGGTAGATATTTAAAAATATATTTTTATTGATTTTAGAGAGAGAGGGAGGGAGAGAAATAGCAAGATACAAACATTGATGAGAGAGAAACATCATTGATATGCTGCCTCCTGCATATCCGCTATTGGGAATCCAGCCTGCAACCAGGCATGTGCCCTGACCCAGAACTGAATCTGTGACCTCTTGGTTCCTGGGTTGATGCTCAACCACTGAGCCACACCGGTGAAAATTTTAACTACATGAGAGGAAAAGGGTGATAGCTAAGCACTGTGAATCTCTGGGTACACCAAAATTAAGGCAGTGCCATTTAACAAGAAAATAAATCTAAACTTCTACCAATTTTCAGGCATTCAGTGTATATAAAGCAATATGACTCCAAAGTTAGAATCACCCAGATGTTTTAAATTGGTAAGCATAAACATTTGATTCATCAAATTCACCGAAGTCAGAGTAGAAAATTCACATCTACTTCAAGCTAAAGAGAGTAATGCTTTTTCCCATTCTCTATGCCAGTTGTTGTGACAGTGAATTTATAATCAAATGCCATGATAAAAAACTCTGATAAAAAATTGTATGTCCATGCCTTTATGATACCTGTGTAAAATATTTCAACTTCCAAGAGGTACTTTAATTTTTGAGAATATTCGATATGAAGTCTTAGTGCAACAGATAAACCAATCAACTTTACTACTTTTTAATTTCTAATTATTATTTTAAAGTATTGACTATTCATCCTTTGTAACAATACTTCATAAAGAGATCTTAAGCAATAAGTTATCCATAGATTTTTATTTATGTCATATATTATATATAACATATTAAGAGTATGTATGGAATACCAAAGTGTCATCATCTATACTTTATTTATTTATTTATTTATTCATTATTCTTTTGTTAATCCTTGCTTGAGGATATTTTTCCATTGATTTTTAGGGAGTGTAGAAAAGAGAGGGAAAAACAGAGAGAAACATCGATATGAGAGAAACATGCAATCTGACCAGGGCCCGGACTGGGGAGGAGCTTGCAACCAAGGTAAGTGCCCTTGACTGGAATCAAGCCCAGGACCCTTTGGTCCACAGGCTGATGCTTTATCCACTGAGCCAAACTGGCTAGGGCATAATTTATAGTTTAGGGCAATGAGGTCCTTACATTATAAGGCAAATGAAAAGTAAATTCCCTGGCCAGGGGAAAAGAGCATTTTGGAAAAAAAAGATAAACAACTCCATTAAGGAGGACATTTAATGCATTTGAAACAGCTTCAATAAAATCAGAAGGTCCTGGGAATATAATTTATCTGCTAATAAAACTTCTTTCAGAACTACTAGAAGGGAATAACACATAAATACCCACATTTAGCCAAACAAGACAACAGTGTGCCTACTGAATTTTCAGTAAGGAATGTTTAGTAAAAAGAAAAGGTTATTTTAACAAGCAACACAATAGAAAATAACAGAACAGAATCTTATAGCTAATTCTCACTGTGTGGCCATGATCATACTTCTTTCCAATGACTGGTAATGGCATATTATTTTTGTTGGTTCCTTCTCCGTTCTCCTCTAGAATCCCAAAATTATGTAGTTCTAGCCATAGTCAGCAGATCCCTAACTATAAGGCCAGTTTGGGTTGATTTCTGGCAACTGTGCCACTTAAACATTCTGACTTAGTATTTATTGCTGAGAATTTAATAATAGAACAGATTGGTATAGGATCATCTGTGTTTTGTTGTTAAAGTATACTTCTTATAAGCATATTTTGGTTGCAAATAATTTCAGAATTCAACATGACAATTTTATTTGAATGTAATGGTTAGCTTAAAAATGAATGCCATTGCCAATACCGGTTTGGCTCAGTGGATAGAGCGTCGGCCTGCAGACTGAAAGGTCCCAGGTTCGATTCCGGTCAAGGGCATGTACCTGGGTTGTGGGCACATCCCCAGTGGGAGATGTGCAGGAGGCAGCTGATCGATGTTTCTCTCTCATCGATGTTTCTAACTCTCTATCTCTCTCCCTTCCTCTCTGTAAAAAATCAATAAAATATATTTAAAAAAAAATGAATGCCATTTTACACAAAGCACTTTCAATTTATGTACCTTACAAGTTAGCCAAGGTCTGAGTGATCTCAGATAAAATATTTAGGAACAAAGTCTGATGTATTTTGGATTTTCCTATAAATTATTTATCTTCTATTCAAGCTGCATTTAGAGGTCTGCATGATACATTGCAGGGTGAAAGTAAGGTTCTGAATTGGGAACAAATAAACAAGGAATTGATCGTCACTTAAAAAAATTAAACTTTTTTAACTTTAAGTCTAACTCATAAATGCAGATGTTCTTTAAAGATGTTTGCTTGGCCCTCTTTGGTTTTCATATCTCCAGCCCTGACCTCTTCTTAGTCTTTGTTTCTTATTTGTTTGTTCATATTCATCTATTTGTCCTGACAAATTCTCAAAATCAGTCTATATATACTAAGTCAATTTTCACTCTCAAAACTATAGCTCCTCTTCCTATTCCCTACTTCTGTTAACTGTTCAACTCTTCTTCCAGAAATCAAAGATTAATTGAGGTACCCAGGTATTGTCATGTAAACAATGTCCTTTTTTCCTTTCTTACGCAAGTTTTCAAGTCTTGCCAATCCTTCCTCCGTATATCTCCCTCCTATCCATTTTATTACTGTCATTATCAGTCCACATTAGGCCATAATTATCTGATCCCTTTTAAAAAAAAATCTTTAGCTGATAATTTTATATAGTCATTGCAGGAAATATCTATATATATAAAAGCCCAGTGACTGGAACAGCGGAACGACCAGAACAACTGGAACAACTGGTGGCTATGAGGCGCACTGCAGCAGCCAACCAGCCTGATTTGGGCCCTGATTGGTGCTCTTCCTCGCCCCTGGCCAGCCTGGCCCTTGATCAGCCCCCAACATCCCAATTGGGGGCAGGGTTGGCCGGCCAACTGCCCGCAGCCCCTACCCCTGGCCAGCCCCACCCCCGATCTGCCCCATTGGGGTGGGCTGGTCGGACCCCACCTGTGCACGAATTTGCGCACCAGGCCTCTAGCAGAATATTAAAAAATAACAAAAGCTAATACTGTGATGCATCATCTTGTGTTATACCTCCAGTGTAGATTATGCTGTAACTCCCCCAACTAGTCTCCTTACCCTAATCATCAGCTCCCCTAAGTTACGTCTTCATTAATGCCATTTTATTCTTTCTTATGCAATGCTAAGATCATAGGACTCCCCTGTTATAAAATCTTCAATAGCTCATCTTAGCTTAGAAAATATTCCATTAGCTTTATTTTCATGACCTAAAAATACAGTTTCACTCTCTCTTTCCAATTTTATTTCCCATGATTGCTTCTCAGGTTAATTAAGTTTGGCCACACTCAAATTTTTTTCCTCCCATACGTGTTCACTTATTTTCCCACATCTATACCTTTGCCAGAGTCCCAACTCCACATAACTAAGTGCAAACTTCAAGACTAAATGCCATTTAGGCAATAAAGCATTCTGTGACATTCCAAATTAGAAGTAAACTCTCTTCATCAGAGCTGCCAAATCATTTTACTTCTACTTTGCCTATACAGAGTACAAAATTTAGAGACATATGACTGGACCTTGGGTCCCAATTCCAGCACTTAAGTAACTCTATGGCCCTGAGCAAGACCTTTGAACCATCAGGGTCTCAGTTTTCTCTTTTGTTGTTGAGTGCCTTCAGGAGAATGCCTCATTCTCTTTTATGACCCTATTTTAATGTCTAAGACATTCCCTGAACAACCCAGCTGGTGAGAATGTTTGGCCCTATGCACTCCTCGAGGGCTACTAAAGTTTATGTTGTTATGATTTTTTGGGGTGAATTTTTATCTGAACAGTTAGACTGTGATCTTTTTTGATGGCTGGGAAATTGTCTTGCCCAGTTTTGAAATCCTAGCAGAGACCTCTGACCTCAGCTCCTATTTAATAAATGTATGCTGAATGAGGGAATACATGAGTGAACCAGAAAAGAAAGAAAGAATTTATTGATATCTGTATCTTGTGGAAGAGTTATTTATGTTTAGGGCTTGCCATCTCTCTTTACACTATAAGCTCCAGAGGGCAGGCTCTTTGTGTGATCCATCTTTGTCTCCTTATAGCTCCATGTGCATGACATGAAGTAATATTTGCAAATAATTGAAGAGAAAAATGTAGCTAAGCTAGGTCATGAACGGGTATGCTCATGCATACAGATCTTTCTTGTATGACAGTTCTTTTTTTTTCCTGGTGTGCATGCAATCTTAATATCTGTTTAACTCTGCAAATGAGGCTAATTATACTTACCATCAACACCAAAGTTTCTTCTCAAATTGAATACGAGGTTGTCTATAAACATACATATATCTTTTGATGATACAGTAATACAAACTTTAGTGGGGCCATATCTTACCTAGGTTAAATTATAACAGTAGCCATTCCTTGTGGCAAAAATCTTGTATAGCTAATATTAACATAAAGAATTCCTTAAATCACTCAAATGTAAGGCAAGATATTCACACTATGACAGGCTAATAAGAATTGAGCTGGGAAGAGAGAAGATTCACATTTCCTACCTCTCACTTACTAGTGGACATAGATCTATTCAATGTGGTGGCAGATGGAGAAGTGAAATTGTCCTATTTAAATTGTGTTTCTCTCTCCTCTATCTCTCCCATTTTGCTTAGTATGTATACTTAATTTTGCATTATTTTTAAAAAATATATATTTTATTGATTTTTTACAGAGAGGAAGGGAGAGGGATAGAGAGTTAGAAACATCGATGAGAGAGAAACATCGATCAGCTGCCTCCTGCACACTCCCTACTGGGGATGTGCCCACAACCAAGGTACATGCCCTTGACCGGAATCGAACCTGGGACCCTTGAGTCCGCAGGCTGATGCTCTATCCACTGAACCAAACTAGTTAGGGCTAATTTTGCATTATTAAGTGCTTGGATGGTGCAAATCTGTTGAATTGTTCTTTTCAAGTATCTACTTAGTCATAATAGAGGTAAACTTTTTAACAGCCTAGAAAGATAAATGGGTCTGTATAAATCTCATTAGCTCCTGAGTAACTCGAATGCAGGTCTGAGATGAAGAGTCTAGTGTGGTATAGTCAAAATGGCAATTTATCTTTAAAAATTGTCAGTGATGTGAAGGTTAACTGTAGTCTTATTCTGTTTTGAGGGGATTCTGAATATATACTGGAGTCAGACATAATGGTAACTCCAGGGCTGGAAGGTCCTGCTTCCATAGGCCTCATCACACTGGATTTCTGGCCTTAGGCTTCAAATAATTTTCCCCCAGAGCAGGGGGGAAAACTCTATTGACAAAAATAAATATCAGGGAGAAGCAACATCCCTTGCAAGCCAAAATAACCAAGAACTCCCTTGCTATCTGAGTATGACTCCTACAGTAAGCAACAAAAAGGAAAAACTAGACTGAGTTACTCTTGGTGTCATAGCAACTGGATTCTTAAAATATAAAAGAAAGAGAGAGAGACAGAGAGGGATGGAGAAAGGAAGGAAGGAAAGAGAAAAGAAGGAAGGGAGGGAGAGGAGGGGCAGGAAAGAAAATAAAAAAAGGAAATTAAAAATTCAAGGAGAACAGAAAACTGCTGGTATACTTGATGTTCTTGTTATATACATGAGGAATTACCATGGTAACACCAGGATCACATAACTCAGCTTACATCAGATACCAATATTCATGGTTCAGAATAACAGCACAAACAAGAGCACATATTTTCTGTCAAGGTGGTTGGGACCAGAGGGCAGTTACAAATTTGGGAAATGGAATGCCATCATAAGGGGAAGTTGAATAAAGTACTCAGAGACACTAAATATGTACCCATATTTCTCAATAAGTTACATATTTAGTGTCTCTGATTACTTTCTTATTCCCAGTTGGGAAAGTAAATTTCCTAAGAATTGACTGAATGGCTATTATGTTCCAGGTCTTATACAAAGCACTGAGCACACTGTGGTTCAAAACACAGGCTTAGACCCTGTCCCCATGGTCCCAGGATTGAATATGGATGGAGGAACTTAGGCCAACAAACACATAAACCTGTGATTACAATGTGAGGACTCCTGAAAAGAAGATATGGTGCAAAAAGAGTATATAAATAGGTTCCTAACATAGTCTGGACATTTAGGGAACGTTTCCCTGAGGATGATAAGGCCTGAAGGATGAATAACACCATACATATACTACCAAGAACCACATAAATGAAGCCCTGACCATCTTTCAAAATTTAGAACATGTTCCATCTTGTCTGGGAAGCTGATTAACTTTCCCTTGGACAACTGCAGCTTCCTTCTCATCAAACTTCTCTCCAGGGTACCTCTCTTTATCACCAACAGCAAGACCATCTTCATTGCCTCTCTTAGGGCTATAGAAAACAAGGCCTTACAGATCAACCCAAAGTCATCACTCTTATTTGAAAGGCTGTCAGTGGCTTGACTGTCCAGCCCTCTTTGTAGTCTTTGCTTCCGCAAGTTGCTATCCTATGCCTGAAATACTTTGTCAGATTCACTACTTCAAAGCAAAATAAAAGGTGGTAATAGAAGCTTTCCCTTTGTAGCACAGATATATTTATGTAATATTCTTGTTCTATGCAAGAGAAAAGCCAGAAAAACAACAACAACAAAAAAGAATTTTTAAAGTTTCAAAGGGTGGTTAAGTAATTTAATGTCTCTAATTGGATGTACAAAGGTGACTAACACATGAAGGTCACTGTGATTGTGTAGAGGCCCCTGTAATTCACTGGAAGTAAACATCCAAATTACTCTAACTAGTTTCATTTCCCCCGTTTTTGTTAAAGGGGAGGTTGCATGGTTAGGTGATGGGTGAACACTAAAGTGATGTAGGACAAAGGTCAATATTTGTGACGTTTTATTAATCCCTAGCAATTGTCAATGAATTGGAAAATTGACCTTTTTAAACTTCAGTTGTAAAATATTACCTACTGCTTATTTGAATGTTTTAAGATTCTCAATGATAAATAAGACACAAAGAATATGTTTTTAAATTGCACTTCCAATGACTTACTTAAATAACTGTTTAATGTTTCTCTCCCAAATGAAATGAAATATTTGGTTACTTCACTTTTAAAGAAGAGCATTCTCCCTCACATTATTTTCACCGCAATCCTCCCTCCCTGGAGAGAAGTTTGATGAGAAGGAAGCTGCAGTTGTCCAAGGGAAAGTTAATCAGCTTCCCAGACACCTTATTCTTTCAGTTTCTTTAATGTTCACATCCGGGCTTCTTTCACAGAGATCTCCATAGAACAAGTTACTACTCATTATCAGGCCTCGTTATTCCCAGAGAAACAGCTTCCAAATACTCAGACTGTATTAGGTACCTATTAAATGCTCTTATTGGGTCCTTATCCCCTTTTTAGCTGTTCTCACAATTGTAATCATGTATTTATGTATTTTGTAATTACACTGGAATTGTCCCTGTCAGGATTTTACACTGCTTGCTTCTACTAGGCTAGTTTACTCAGTCTTTTCCATTCCAATTTATGCTGAATGCCACTGCCAAATTGTTCTTCCTGAAACAGCTGTTTCTATCATGTCTCTCTCAAAGAGGAAGACAGACAGAAAATATAAAAATCATTGAGGTTCATTATGATAATGCTGTGATAGACATATATAAGAAAAGGAACAACTGTCCTGACTGGTGTAGCTCTGTTGGTTGGAGCATTGTACCATGCACCAGAAGATCTTGGGTTCGATTCCCGGTCAGGGCATATACCTAGGTGGTGGGTTGAATACCCGGTCGGGGTGCATATGGGAGGCAATTGATCAATGTATCTCTCTCACATTGATGTTCCTCTCTATCTCTCTATCCATTCCTCCCTCTCTAAAAGCAATTTTAAAAAAAGAAAGAAAGAAAAAAAGAACAACTGCTAGCTGATGAAGAAACTTCCATTTGGAAATAGGGAGTTAGGAACAGATTAATGAAAAAGATCTGCAGGATGAGTTTGGGTTTATCACAAAATGAGGGTATAGAGCAACTCCAGGCAAAAAGAAAAAAACACTTAGTTAGGAGTGATTTATACCTAAAATGCAGAATATACATAGGTTATGAGGGAAATTTACAAGGACAGAGAAATAGGGAGGGAGTAGATTATGGTAATTTAGAATTGAGACTTTTATTGTTGATAATGAGAAGCTACTGGTGCAAATATGAAAGTGTCATGATGAAATTTTAGAAAATTAATCTGTGGTTACAGTCAGGAAGAGGAGGATAGTAGAATAAAGAGACCAATGATCAGGGTGGCAGTCTGATAGGCAAGAGAGAACAAGGGCCTGGCCTAGAATGAAGTGCTGGGAACGGCAACGAAAGGAAGGAGGGAGAATGCACTTGACACCATCTGGCTATGGGTGGTCAGGATGGGGAATGAGAAGCATGCAGGGTGATTTCTTGTTCTGTACCATAAATCACCAAGGAAGTGGAAGATGGTGAGGGACCCTGGGTAATTTTGGTTTGAAATATATTGAGCTTGAGTCCTCTGGAAGACAGATGGATAGTAGACAGTTGGATATACAGCTCTGGAATTGAGTAGAGAATGAGGATTGAAATAAAAATTTTAGTTCAAACTGTTACTGTCAATAATTTTTAATCAGGTTAAGGAAGGTTAGGAGAAATCCTGAGAAGAATTAGAAGTTTACTTAGTGAGAAGAAAGAACACACTTGCTCTTCCTCCAGAGTTTTCCCCTTATGCAACGTGGCTCATGCATTCATTCATGATGAATGGGCCCATACACATAGGCATGCAGACAGGTGGCAAGAACCCAACAGAGTATCATTATATAGTCCAATGGGGTGGTTGCTTAATGTGCTGTATCTTCTGTGTAGTTTACTTAGTATTTTTCACTTTGCCTTGAAAGGCAGATCAACGATTAGCATTTAGCCTGAGCTACAAGAATGTAGTAGACCATTTATTCAGCTTTCTGCACTGAAATCTTAGTAGTACCTCTACTGAAAGAATAACAGGTCCTGACAATGCAATAAAGCCACTAATTGAGACAAATCAGAAGACAGGAAGTTTGAAGCACCGAATATTTTAGAACATTTTAAAAGTGTGGCAATTGTCTATTTTTAACGTAGCTAAGAAAGCATGATCTAGTGGTTACCATGAAAAAGATAAGAGAAAGTATTTTCATAAATACATAGAAAATATTGATTTTCTGAATATAAATAACCACCTTCAAAGTCCTTCAAAATACTCTTATTTGTTTACATAAGGGCCTCTCAAGCTCAGCACTACTGATATTTGGGGCCAAATAATTGTTTGCTGTAGGGGTTGTCTTATGTATTAAAAGGATGTTTAACATCCCAGACTCTACCTATTTGATGCCCTAGCCACCCTCACCATCAACATGTGACAATCAAAACTGTGCCTACACATTGACAAATGATCCTGGGAGTAAAATGGCCCCAGTTGAAAACCATGGGTCATGATGATAATTGATTACATGTGCACTTAAAAAAGACTATGAAAGCAAATATCGGTCTAGGCCAGGGGTGGGCAAACTTTTTTTTTCCTTTTTTTTTTTTTAAATATATTTTATTGATTTTTTTACAGAGAGAAAGGGAGAGGGATAGAGAGTTAGAAACATAGATGAGAGAGAAACATCGATCAGCTGCGTCCTGCACACAACCCACTGGGGATGTGACCGCAACCAAGGTACATGCCCTTGACTGGAATCGAACCTGGGACCCTTCAGTCCACAGGCCGATGCTCTATCCACTGAGCCAAACTGGTTAGGGCGAGTGGGCAAACTTTTTGACTCGAGGGCCACAATGGGTTCTTAAACTGGACCGGAGGGCCGGAACAAAAGCATGGATGGAATGTTTGTGTGAACTAATATAAATTCAAAGTAAACATCATTACTTAAAAGAGTACGGTCTTTTTTTTTTTTTTTTTTTTTTTTTTTTTTTTTTTTTAGTTTTATTCATTTCAAATGGGCCGGATCCGGCCAGAGGGCCGTAGTTTGCCCAGGGCTGGTCTAGGCCCTGTTTGAATGATTATAAATTCCAAATAAAAAATGTTCTATTTAATGATGATCTATTGTTCACAATGTGTAATTGTTTGCCTTTGGTCCAGCAATGAGAAGTAATTTTTATACTTGGAAATGCCTCACTCCTTCAGGTTCAGACTCATTAATGGAGTACATTTTTTATGAACATGAGGTCACTGATTATTCAGGAATCATAGTCCAGTTCCTATCTTACTTTACAGTCATTAGTAGTAAATCATTTCTATGGATACAATTTGCAATGCACTGAACTATATCACCCTGAAATTCATATGTTGACGCTCTAATCCCCAAGACCTCAGAATGTGACTGTATCTGACAAAGGTCCTTTAAAGTGGTAACCAAAGAGAGAGACCTCTGGAGAAGCCAAACCTGTTGACAGCTTGACTTTGAACTTCCGGCCCCAAAACTGTGAGGAAATAAAGTTATGTTGTTTAAACCACCAGCCTTGAGTAAATGAACAGTTGGCAGATTGGTCAGCAATTCAAGTGTACAACTTTGTATTCTTTCCCCAAGGAGGAAACAGACTGATTAACATAGAATCAAAGTCACTGTACGTAGTCATTTCTGATTCAAGCTCTTTGTACCCTGCTTTTCCTCTCATAATAGGGAGAAAACACCTACCTATAAGATTTAGGACACCAGAGGCCAGAGAGTATAGGAGAAAAGCGGGTAGGAACCAGGGGGAACCCAGAGCAGAGTCTCCAGGCCTGCCAGCCAGACACACCTGGGAGAGCCACTGCCAGGTCCAGGTAGAGGCTGGGAGGAGACAGGCTGTGAAAGTAGTGTCCCAGAGTACAGATGCTCCCCTCTTTCACTGCTCCTACTTTTTGTTTTCTATTTTGCTAAAATGTTTTTTTTTGTTTTTGTTTTGTTTTGTTTTGTTTTTGGTGTGAGTTTTACATTGGAGCAGGATAAACAGAACTGGGCTTCTATAACATTTTATAGTTGCAATATTTTTTGCCCTCTAGCAACTTCCCTCTGTCCCCTCCCACAGGGATTTTTTTTTTCCCTTTCTACTGCATGAAGCTTTACACGTATATATGCTTATGAATCCAGAAGTGAATTTCAGGTTCTGCTTTGCTGACCTGGTAATAATAAAGCCACGGTCCCCAACTACTTAAGCCAGTGGTCTAAAGGCGGTGGTGTCAATTGGGAAGGGGGATTCAACTGATCCAGGAGAACAGCAGAGGCTAAAGTATTGCCAAAGATCCCATAGGGTGGCACCAGGAAAGTGAGATATAGGCCTATGTCAAGATGGATAACATTTGCTTTCTCATCATTGACTTATTAAACAAACATTTATTTTCTGATCTGTGCTGGGGCTCTATGCTGGGCGCAACAGATATAGCAACCAACATGACATGATCCGTAGCCTAACTGGGTGAGAAAGGAATAAAAGAGCAATTGGATTGGATTACTCAATCTCCATGTATTAAAATTGAGGCATCAAAAGTGCAAAAAAAATTAAAAGACACTTATTTTTCTTGCAAGAGTACAAATAGAGCCTTAGAGTTTGTAGAAGCTACAAACAATTAAAAGGGAAATTTTTAAAATCACAAGTATACATAATTTTTAGGATCACAGATGGAAGGACTGTCATTCTCTTCAACACTGAACTTAATTAGAATTAATGGTGTTAAATGTTTTGTTAATGTCTGTTTTGCTGCTCTTGAAATAAGAATTCAGAACTATCAAATGACTACGTGGTTCCACTTCTAATATAGCTTATTTTCAATTTGGAAATTACTTCCCTGTGTTCCAAGACAACATGCTGGTTCTTCAATAAGTCATTATTTTAATAAGGATACAATTGAATTGAAATTGAGCTATAGTTTGCATGATCAGAATTTTCTATTTTATTCTCATTTAGTGAAAAGCCAGATTAAAAAAAAAATCTCATCTCAATCTTATGCTTCACTGAAAACAAGGCATTTCTGAAGGTTTGGAAATGATTTTTTTAATCATTAAAAGTCTGAAAGTTACTTCATGTTCACAATAAGGACAAATCTGGCAAAATGTATGCTTTACATGTGACTCTGAATGTGTGTAATTAGAGAAAGAAAAGAGGAAGAGGAAGATAACAATGATTGTCTTCAAGTAAAATAAGTTGCTTTTAGAATTTTGAGTTTTTATTCCAAGAATTCATAAACTTAGGGAGAACTGGCATTTTCACAGAGAGACTAAAATATCCTTATAAAATGCTTCTACAGTTTGTTGTGAAGTACTGAATTAAACGATTTTGTATAAAACCAAAATTGAGGGATGATATTTAGACCCATTTGTCAGCCATGTCATCCCTATTCTGACACTGAAAATGCTGGAAAATGGAAAGGGTCTGCTTAGTGCAAACCCTCTTTCCTTGTCATGAAAACACTGAGCTCAGCTTTGAAATTTCTAGTTATACAACAAGAGTTTGCCTGTGTAGCGTGTGTGTACGTGTGTGTGAGTGAACATGCTTGTGTATGTGTGTGTGTATGTGTGTATGTGTTTGGTGGAGGGTTTGTGGAGACTGTGAGTAAGCAGAATTCTGGAATACTGATCTAGAAATGACATATTTTTATAGGAAAAATAACTAAATTTATTCTAGCCTCCATGGTGACCACATAAAAACTAATGCTATTTTTGTAGAATTTAAACCTATTTATTGCACATTGGGAATAAAGCATGTTATGTATGATTACAAGATACTGGGTATCTGGTATCGAGAGGCATCAACAAATATATTCACTATTTGACTGAACTCTCTTTCAAATATTCATCATGGATGATTCTGATGGTAATACAAGCACTAATCATCTCTCATCTCTCACATTTTAAAAATCTACGGACCCTGAAACAGGATCAGCTTTTGCTAAATAGCTAAACTAAGAATATTTCCTAGCTTCTAGCTTCGGTTAAATTTTCTCAAACTACCCAGTATGATGAATTTTAAAACTAACCTCTCATCCTGACCCTCCCAGCTCAGCAGACCTCCAAAGGAGTTAGCAAAGGGTAAAGAAACACATTTCACTGACAAACAACTAGAAGAAAGGAAATCAGTTACCGTCTCCTCTGTGGCTTAATATCAATTGGCTTGTTGATGGCATAAGGCGATCCATGAACATAAGCACTTCGGAACCTAGCCACCTTCCCCAGTGTTAGGTACTCACAGCTGGTTGGCAAACTCATTTTATCCAAAAGGCAGGAAGTGAAAACAAATCTTAGTAGTCAGACCAGCATTCCTGGGAACGCTGGAAAGAATGAGTCGGATAATGGATTTCACACATATGCTGCTCACTGCTCGCTGGGTGCTGCTTTTCTTCAAAAGTAAACGCCTGTTTCTCCGAGGCTACATGCACTACCTTGTTTTCTGCTCATGGATACAGCTAACCAGAGTCGTGCTCTGAACAATTATTGGCTGAGCAGATGAAGTAGAAATTCTGTAGCTCCACAAAAACCCATTTCCACTCAAACCAAATCACTGAGTAGGCAGCAAGGTTTAATGCATTTTTGTCTAATGTCTGAAAGAACATCGACCTAATGTAACAGTGGTTGTGAAATCGGGCTTATTTACCTATACACCAAGCATGCATCTGATAGGGTGAAAATAATCAATTATTTGCTATCTTTTCAAAATGGGAAAATTGTTTGCTAAAAGATACTTAGAAATGGAGCTGGGCACATAGAAATGATGAGAGGTGGTTTTCCAATTTTCTGGTAAAAAAATTGTGGGTTCTTGCTCATAAATTACCGTTCATAATAGAAGTGAATTTAGCCCCTCAGAAACATAAACATTACACGCAAAGGCCTTTGCATATACTAACCTCTCTACTTTGATACTGATGTTTTTCTTATAGCCTCTCAGAAATCTAACCTCTATTTGCTTGTTTGATGAAGACCTATTGAAACATTGTTAGGAAATTCTAATTGTTTGTAAGCTAATATTTCGTAACAGTGAAAGGCAGATTGGATCAATAATTCTACCTAAGGCAGGAGAGTTTCAGAGAAAAGTTACAGGTTTAATTAGCCCACAGTTTTACTAATCCTCACCCCATTTCTTAGTGTTATAGCAACAAAAGCACTGAGGCCCTTGTGTGTAGCCTGACAATAGGAGGAGTTCGGAGGACTGGGCAGAGTAATTTTGATATCTGAAAAATGATTTCTCATCCAGGATTTGAATAAACACAACCTATTTATTTCAGAGTCCTGGAACCAGGGCAAACACAGTGTGCTGAGAGAAAGCTCTATATTATTCCATAGTGACCAAATTCAATAGTTTCAGTTTAAATAACAGACATCATTTAAACTCAGACATTTCTGAAGTTTGAACAGGAAGATAGTTTTCCACTTGACAGTAAGCATTTCTATCCAATGATTCTCTTTTTAAATAATTTTATTACAAAATGATACAGGCGATATGTGCACATTTTAACATGTCAGAAGTGAATAAATAGAAAGGCCTATTGTCTTTTTTTTCCCATTAATCCCACCCTTTTTCTTTATGCTAATTCCATCAGTGCATAAATAGATGTATACATATATGTACACATAATACACACACACACACACACACACACACGCATACAGACATACAGCCTAGTGCTTCTCCTTTTTTTGTGTAAAGTGGACTTGTACTACACATATTCCTCTATAAACATTTTTGTACTTAGAAGATATCATGGACAACTTTCAGTTAATGCCTAGAGATCTAATGTGTACTTTTTAATAGTTACATAAAATTCCATAGAATGGATGTACCATTACTTATTCAAGTGACCCCTTTATTGACAAACATACAATTTTGGATTTCTATAAACAATAAAACATTTGTTAATATGTTGTTACTAATTGGTACTTTTATTTCTGAAAGTGGGGTGTTAGATCACAAAATGTGTGCAGCTTTTCCTTTAATAGTCTATGGTAGTCACACTCCTACAAAGTCATGTAAGAAAATGACCATTTTCCCATACTATTGACATTCAAAGCCTTTTCATTATAGCATAAAAATAAGGTAGCCAGATCTTCAAAATGCCCAGTGACTCCACACAGTTCCTTACTAAAATAAAACTGTTATTGAGGTGACTGCAAAGGTAAGGATATTCTACCTGAACTGAAATATATTGGGCAGGAGTCTGGAATCTCACCAAAATGAGAGAACACCCAAGTAAAGCACAGTTAGCAATGAATATTTTGCTTAATTTGCATAATTAAGGGGAGACAAAATATAGAGAGATACTTGCTGTGTTTCCACTCTTCAGTATATTTTTCTTATCCAGGATAATATTTCATAATTTAAGGAAAGATCACATAATTTTACAATGTGGAGGTATGTAGTGCCTGATGACTGACTACTCCCTAACTGTGATGTGCAAGCGTGTATGATTTATAGTTTGTTTTTTTTTAAATTTCAGAGGCCCATTGGATGTATCCCCCTCCCCATCTCCAAATCATAAGAACAAACACACTTTATTTTTATTTGTAGCTAATCTAAGGTCTTTGTCCATTGCTAGAGGATAAGAGCCGCTTCACAGAATTCCCTATGAAGGGTAAAATCAAAACAAAACAAAAAAACCCCACACACTAAAGGGTAAGACATAAATCTCTCTGGGAGGGAAATATGTGTCCACTGATGGGTAAAATTCCTTGGTTTTCTTAGCAGGGACATTTTTGCTTGACCCTGGCAATGATTCACCATGAGCCACGCAGGGTATGCCGGGGATTACGTGTACTTAAATTGGGATGAGAAGGGATTATTCTCAAATCCAACCTTCCAAGAATCTATAATCTGTTAGAATGCTGGCCAGTTAGTAGGATGTGGCCTCTGAAGAAAAAAAGAATCATCCTGTTTTCCAAAATTCAGTTTCTCTGAGGCTGGGCAGAGGTAGCTGGGGACTTCACCTTTAGGAAAATAAAAATACACAGGAGAGCGTAATTTCATTTATAGATTAGAACCATGGTCTGTAGCAGGTTTACAGCAAGACAGGGCTCAACTCTCACTAAGGAATGGCCAGCCAGGCTTACCCAATTACGTTTTGTTTGTTTTTACAGACTGGGATTTCTGTGGCAGACTGGCATGGAGTTTAGCACAAATCTCACTCATCACTCCATGATTCTAAGCTCGTGAGAACATTAAAACAAGGGCAAAAATCACATTAGGGTATCGAGAACACCAATTTTCTTAAGTATGCTAGAGACTGTGACACTGATAATGTCTTTAACAGCAATTAAAAGCAATTGTTATCAACTTATAGTTTGAGCACAGAACTTTTTTTTTCTAATAATGCCCATATTTATCAAAGAAGATTCTTTTTAAAAAAATATATATATTATTGATTT
The DNA here is from genome assembly GCF_028538775.1 of Myotis yumanensis. Taxonomy (NCBI): domain Eukaryota; kingdom Metazoa; phylum Chordata; class Mammalia; order Chiroptera; family Vespertilionidae; genus Myotis; species Myotis yumanensis. The sequence goes on from NW_027223755.1 coordinate 29,863,589, forward strand.
TTTACAGAGAGGAAGGGCGAGGTATAGAGAGTTAGAAACATCGATGAGAGAGAAACATCAATCAGCTGCCTCCTGCGCACTCCCTACTAGGGACGTGCCCACAACCAAGGTACATGCCCTTGACCGGAATCGAACCCGGGACCTTTCAGTCCGAAGGCCGATGCTCTATCCACTGAGCCAAACCAGACAGGGCAAAAGAAGATTCTTTCAGCCCTAGCTGGTTTGGCTCAACGGATAGAGCGTCGGCCTGTGGACGGAAGGGTCCCAGGTTCGATTGAGGCCAAGGGCACATGTCTGGGTTGCGGGCTCGATCCCCAGTAGGGAGTGTGCAGGAGGCAGCCGATCAAAGATTCTCTCTCATCATTGATGTTTCTATCTCTTGCTCCCTCTCCCTTCCTCTCTGAAATCAATAAAATATATATTTTTAAAAAGGATTCTTTCAGCTCTACCCTGGCATGAGTTTTGCAATTTGAATAGCTGGAGGGATTCTTTCAGGATAGGAGGATACTCTGTTCATGACCATGTCAAAACACAAGAATCCATTGAATCATTTCCTCTTGCTCGGAAGGACTCCCTCCCTCCCCAGAACTTGTGTTCTCTGCCATGTCCTGACTGGGGGGCAATGCCGCTGGGTTCCATTGTGCCCTTGATCCCCAGGCTCGTCTCATTTCTGACCTACACCCTTCCTGGTGAATGTATCCTATCCAGTGGCTTCAAATATCCACTATGATGAGAAACTCAGATTTCTGCAAGAATCCATACCTTTCTGCTACATAATCAACTATTAATAAGAACACTCCATTTGGAAGTCTCACAGGTACCTATTCCAACATAAATAATGTAATTCACATCCATTCTCTTTCCCTACCCCCCAAAACACATTTTGTTTCTGTGATCTCTGGCATTGTTCCCATTCAGCCAATCATCTGACAAACACTTGTAGTTAGGCCACAAATACCACAGGCATGAAAAAATAGAATATTTTGGCTAACAACAACAATAATTATTAGCCATAATATTAATAGTAACAATAGATTCCCGCTAACATTGATCAGATGATTTCTATGTGCTAGTAGATGCTGTTATTGGTAAAAATTAACCCTTGTAATCTTCATAAAATTGTGTGATTTGGGCACGACTGTTATACTCATTTTGCAGATGAGAAAAACAGTGCATGGAGGGATTGAGATACATGCCCCAAGTCCCACAGAGTGTTACATGGTGGAGTCAGAATTAGGAACCAGTTAGTCTGGCTCCAAAGACCAGAGTATTTTATGCCTCTCTGCAGATTATACTTTCTTTAACATCCATTTTTTCATATTTTTCTTAGAGTTAATACTTTGGTCTTTTTCTCCTTAATTAGACCCTTCATTTGAATGCCATGCAGATAATTTTAAAATGGAAATCTGAACATGTGATTCTCATGCTTGACATCATTCAATGGCTTCCCATTTCTTTAGCGATAAAGTTTAAAATCTAAGTACCCCAAAGCTTAGCACAGAGATTCCCTATGGCCTTACGCCGATTTCCTCTGAGCCTTCACAGATGATAAGCCCTCTGACCAGAACACTTTCTCCTCCTTTCTCTGTCTGGATAACTCCCTAAGTGTCATATCTTCAAAAAAAAAACCAAAACAAAACATTCTCTATTTCTCAGTTTTATTTAGATGCCTTTCATCTATTTCCCCCATGTACACATGACTCTAGCACATTGTTCCAGAGCTGTTCATACATTTATAACTCTTCCCCGTGGCACTACAATTTCTTGAGGGCAGGCATTCTGCCTTATTTGACTTTGTAATTCTGGCATCTAGAACAACATTTTCTTGTTACATAAGGTAGCTGAAATTATTACATAGTGGATGTTCCAATGACCTGTTTAACTCCCTCATTCCAAGCTATTCTTCAAGAATAATAAAAATATTAACTATTGAAATACATTGAAAGTAGTTTTAATACAGGGACAGAAAATTAGGCCTGGTCCCAGCATCATTTAACAGGAACAAGAAAAACTGCTGGTTTCAGTTTTCACACCTGACAAAATCCAATGACTACTGATAATCTTACTTTAACAAATCTATTATATATCCAAAGTTTAGGCTAAGTTAATATGGCAATAAAGTTAACTGAATAAAGCAATGTTCAGTCAATGAAGTTTCAGGAAGGCCCACACAATTCATATCGCCAAGCTTTTAATAAACTGTTTGAATATTAAACACAGTGACATTTTGCGTTAGAATGTATAAAAATGGAAAGAAATGAGTTTAATAGACATGGTGGGCTTTGATAAAAGGACTTCTTCAACAGATGTCCTATACTACTTCCCACACTTTCATCCTTAAAAAGCACAGTCTACTTTCCAAAATATAAACTGTTGGCAATATTCATCTGCTAATGAATTTTCAACAGTAGGGACCAGTGGAAAGAATTAAAATACTTTTAAGCTTATTTCTAGATAACCAAATGTCTTATGTCATTATAAAATCTGAAAGATAATATAATCACACTGTAAGTCCTTAGTCTGTCAACAAGCTGGGCAAGCAAAGAGAAGGTGTCTTTCGGTAAGGATTCTTCTATATTTGATTGCTAAATGTTTTTTTTAAGTATATTTTATTGATTTTTTACATAGAGGAAGGGAGAGGAATAGAGAGTTAGAAACATCGATGAGAGAGAAACATCAATCAGCTGCCTCCTGCACACCTCCTACTGGGGATGTGCCTGCAACCAAGGTACATGCCCTTGGTCAGAATCGAACCTGGGACCCTTCAGTCCACAGGCTGATGCTCTATCCACTGAGCCAAACTGGTTAGGGCTGATTGCTAAATGTTTTTTAAAAAATGGCAATTCATTCTTCTACCTTAGCCAGTTAGCCAGCCAGCCAGCACGAGTTCAACATCTACCATGTATACATTCAAGAAGTGGGTGGTGTAATTCTTACCTAGGATAAAAAGTCATATAACCCATCTGATGTCCAATTCAGGCATCATGAGAGGACTCACTTCAAATGCCCACACTATGAAATAGAAATAAAAAGTGGCACAGCATCTGTGATCCTATTTGAAAACTTGTGGTTGGCTAACAACACTTCCAATTTATATTCAACCTACCAGTATACCATCACTTACTTCCTTATATTGTATCATTGTTATTTTCTCTCAAGTATTTTATAAATGGCAAGGTGGGCAGATCCATGGCATATTCATCTTCAAAATCTCCACAGTGTCTGGGAAATTGCTTTACATACAGTAGCTGCACAGCCAATATTTGTTACAAATGGACTTGCACCCATATTTTTTCTTCATTAACTTTAAATCAAGGGTCTATACTTGAGGCTTCAGTTTTTCTTGAAGAGTATACAGCTATGGTCCTGGAATAATTATTAAATAGTGCTCCCTCTTACTCCCAAGAGTGTAATTGGGTGATGCATTATCTGGTTATTGTCTGGCTCTGGAGCTGCTAAGTTATAAGACTGACTTGGCCACTAGATCAAAGGCAGCTCAAAGGCAAAGACTGCGTCTTACTAATTATTGGTTCTCTAAACCTATCTCTATACCTCACTTCCTCAAGGGTCAGCCCTGATGACACAACAAACAATTTCATAGAGAAACTCATAATAGATTCAATCATAGTGAATAAATGTGAAGAGGAAACAAAGTGTAAAGGAGTAATCTGGTAGATTAGACAGGTAAATATTGACCTGGGCATTCTAAATTTGATACAAAAGTTATCCTCTGTATTAAAATCCATATAGCAGTGAGCTATCATTACCATTGTTAAATATCTCTAGGCCTCTGGGTTCATTTAGCAACATTCAGGAGTTATTTAATTGATGGAGAGATCAAGAATGAGGATGTTGGGCATGGCCAATGTGGCTTGGTAGTTGAGTGTTGACCTATGAATCAAGAGGTCATGGTTTGATTCCGGGCAGGGAACATGTCCAGGTTTCGGGCTTGATCCCCAGTGGGAGATGCATGCAGGAGGGAGCCAATCACTGTCATCAGTGATGTTTTCATCTCTCTCTCACTCTCCCTTCTTCTCTAAAATCAATAAAATATATTAAAAAAGAAAAGAATGAGGATGTTGATTTTGAATCCAAGTGACTTTGCTTCATACTCCTGTACTGCCAAAAATGAATTAGGTAACCATGGAGGAGATACAACGCCTTTATAGGATCAGTTTCTGGGACACTTAAGCTGTATTCATTCATTAAAAAATATTTATCAAGTTACTATTGGAGGTGTTGGGAATCCAGGAGCAATGTAGACACATATTCTTGCCTTCATGAAACTGAGATTCTAGTAGAGATAGGCAGATGGACATATAAGTAAGTAAAATAAAACATATAAGAGATGATAAGTGATATGGAGAACAATATACCATGGAAGGGACACAAGGCAAGGAGTTCAGAGACAGGGATGAGGAGGAAGACTGCCTCGCTAATGTGGAAACCTTGGGGGTAGGATCCTGGGTGTGTGAGATGACAGAGAGGCTGGTCTTCCTGTGCTGACTGAATCAAAAGGGGATGCAAGGAAAAGGAGACTATAGAGGTGAGGAGGCAGGTGCAGGCTGGGCAGTGCTTGGTACAGTATCTGTTGAGTGAAAAAGTGAGTGAATTAATGAATGCCTTCAATAGATATCAGCTTCAATCCTGAGACAGCAAATCTATCTACACAAGGAAAAACCTAATGAAGTTAACATGCCCTAGAATGTAGCTGTTATTAAGCTTCTACAAGTCCCTAAACTGAAGCATTCCTCTTAATTTATGGAAGAGACCCATTTTTTTTCTGTCATGACTCATTCTTTTGTTGATAGACTATTGTGATGTTGGTCACTAGATGATTAATTATAAGCAACTGTGATTTAGCAACTGCTAGAATTTTCCTGTTAAATTTAATCCCAAATCCAGGTAACATAAAACATAAAGGCAATTACAGAAAACATAAAGTGTTAATAAATTTAAGAGTAAATCAGTTACAGGTAACATAGGCTCTTATTAACTACCCTAATTATTTAGCAACAGAAGCTGGTGATAAAATTTTTAACAGTGTTACCTTCTCTTTACTTATTCCCCTCAGACAAATACATTCATGTATTAGTCACTACCAATAACAATTATAGCTACTATGTACTGAGCATTTAATTGATGTCATCAGGCAGTATGCTGTGAACTTTTCATGTAATTTCTCATAATTAAAAGATTTATTAGAAGTGATTGGAAATGTAGTCTATAGTACATGAACACTCTCCAGGGGAAAGCTAGTACTTGGTCCTGCTGGAGCCCCTGCTGGTATGAGAAAAACCCTGCTTCATGAGGCAGCATACTCATCTTTTTTGTTGTTGTTTTTTTAAAATATATTTTTATTGACGTCAGAGAGGAAGGGAGAGGGAGAAAGAGATAGAAACATCAATGATGAGAGAGAATCATCGATCGGCTGCCTCCTGCACACCCCCTACAGGGGTTTGAGCCTACAACCTGGGCATGTGCCCTTGACTGGAATTGAACTTGGGACCCTTCAGTCTGCAGATTGACGTTCCATCCACTGAACCAAACCAGCTAGGGCCAGCATACTCATCTTTGAGCAGATCCAAATATTGTGAAGTTTTTTGTACCAAACTAAATTTCATCTTTCTACAAGTACTATTTCTTGATCCTAGGTCTGGAGTCATTAAAAAATAATACTGATTATTTTTTATTACAACAGCCCTGCAACTATCCAATGAGAGCTTTCACACTCTCCCTTTTCTAGGCCATATAGTCTGAGGTGTTTTTTTATTGTTCCTCAAATGTCATAATTTCTACATGCTTCACCATCCTGCTTTCATGCTTCTGGGCTTACGCTTGCTTGTTGATTCCTCTTAAAGTGTGGTGTTTAAGCCGAAACCGGTTTGGCTCAGTGGATAGAGCGTCGGCCTGCGGACTGAAAGGTCCCGGGTTCGATTCCGGTCAAGGGCATGTACCTGAGTTGCGGGCACATCCCCAGTGGGAGATGTGCAGGAGGCAGCTGATCGATGTTTCTCTCTCATCGATGTTTCTAACTCTCTATCTCTCTCCCTTCCTCTCTGTAAAAAATCAATAAAATATATTTAAAAAAAAAAGTGTGGTGTTTAAAGTTAAACTGATACTCTAGGTGAGCTATAACTATTGCAGGGTAGGGAGAGGTAACCAGCTTTGTTTTTCTGTCCATTATAGATCTATCAATGAGGCTTATGACAGAATTGTATTCATACCTTTATTCCATCCACCATCTCCCTTAAGAATTCTAAAATCCAATGCATATTACTTGTAAATTTAAACATGAACAGTGATTTTGCATTCCAGTATTTTCACTACCACTTTTAAGTCTATTTTTCTGTATATTGATTGAATGAATAACTTTCCATGTAGGTAAATATTTATTTATTTTTTATTTAGTATTCTTCACTTAAGCTTTTCAACTACACATAAATCTATTTAAACTGCCCCTATAGCCATTTTATATAAAATTATACCACAGAGATTTTTTCAAATACCTTACCAAAATAAAAATACGCTATGTTTACAGCATTTTCCTGATTTACCAGATAAGTGATAGTGAGAGTATGACTAATTTTGTGTGAATTTTCAGACAGACATTCGAAGTATACATTTTTATTAATGAGACCGAATGCTTTGTGAAAAAGAAGTGAAAGAAATGGTAAGTAGCATCTCGGAAGATCATTCAGATATTAAATTGACTTTGTAGAAAAACCAATGTAGTTGAGACCAAGGCATTGTAACAGGTGGGTAACATCAAATAGCAAATACAAGTGAGAATGAAAATGTGGTTTGTCAGCATTAAGTGTACATAACAGATAATTTAGTGACAAATCAGTAAGCTAACAGCTGAATACAGAAGCAAGAAGGTCAAGCAGGATGACAAAAAGGATTGCAACATCAGGGTCTTTGAGCTCATTCTACCTTTATAGACACCTAGATCAAACAAGAGACCTCCCTCAATTTGAAGAGTGACACTCAGAGAACATTCATAGGAGAATATATTGTGATTGAGAACAGATGTTGAAATAAATTGGTACCATTTTGCCTCAAGATGTGAAGATAGGGGTGATGTTTACTGTATTCCATCCTCTCTTAGGAAATAAGATGTGAGTTTAAAGAAAAGCAGAGGGAATAGAAGATAGCAACATTGTAAGGTTTCCTGACAGTAAAGGGTTATTAAGAACTAGAGGCCTGGTACATGATATTCTGCACTTGGGAGGGGGAGGTCCCTCAGCCCAGCCTGAACCCTCTCGCAGTCCAGGAGCCCTCAGGGGATGTCTGACTGACGGCTTAGGCCCACGGGGAGCGGGCCTAAGCCGTCAGTCAGTCAGACATCCTTAGCACTGCCTCAGAGCCTGGCTTTTGGCTGAGCAGCGCTCCCCCTGTGAGAGCACACTGATCACCAGGGGACAGCTTCTGCATTGAGCGTCTGGCCCCTGGTGGTCAGTTCGTGACATAGAAACAGGTTGTTCCACTGTTCGGTCAATTTGCATATTAGCTTTTTATTATATAGGATGAGCATGAGGTGTTTGTTGGGAAAACTTTTCCAATGGCTCCAAGGACCTTTCCATCCATATCTTACTGCCATAGAGGTTCACTTGGGAAGAACAAGCGAACAGTAGACCATTTATACACCTGAATTAGGTATGGGTAGAAAAAGTCATTGACTCATACCATCTTGAACATGTGCCACTAGAAGCAATAACCTTTTTCTTTTACTTTTCTCCCTATTTTACAGCTTTAAAATCAATTATTTATTTTGCCCTTAGAAAAGCTCAGGAGAGTTGAAAACATTGAGACACAAAAGGAGAATCAGATGGCCCCTGCCATCACAGAGCTTACAATATTTTTGAGAAAAGAAACTTCAACACATGAATAAATTTGCAGTCAGTAGGTGACAATACATAATGCGTGGCTCAAACACAAAATGTTGTAAGACTTCAGGGAAAACAAAATCAATATCCACCTTGACACAGACTCATTCAGTTTACAAAGAGACTCTTACCCTACATCATTCCAGACAGACAATAGAATCCCAGATGAAATTGATCACAGAGTTTCTAAAATATGAATCTGATGCCCTAGCAGGTTTGGCTCAGTGGATTGAGCATCGGCCTGTAGACTAAAGGGTCCCGGGTTCGATTCTGGTCAAGGGCACATGTCCAGGTTGTGGGCTCGATCCCCAGTAGGGGCCATGTAGGAGGCAGCTGATCAATGGTTCTCTCTCATCATTGATATTTCTATTTCTCTCTCCCTCTCCCTTCCTCTCTGAAATCAATAAAAATATGAATCTGACAATTTAATAATTTCTCTTACGAATTTACACAAAGTAGTGGATTAAGACAGCAAATATTATGCCCAAATGCTTACATAATGTTATCTTCAAGGATGGCATATGTTTTCACTTTATTTTTTATTTTCATAAAAGAAATGACAGAATTCCTGAACTGCATGTTCCATTTAGGGAAAAAGCATGTACTTGGTTGTTCTCCATCCCTTACGGGAAAATCAATATGTGTGATTACACAGAGAAAGAAAAGGCTAGGTCACCTGAATTACCGATGCCATTGCTCTTATGAATGATAGAGTGCGGTATCTGAACTTTATTTAACATGTGATTATTTTGCTATCATGGACAATGTTAATCCTCAGGAGAACAGATGGTACAAGCATATTTTAAATTATTCAATGAAGTGTGTTTTTAAACCACAAAAGGGTATATTAGCAGAGTGGATAAAGTTTGAATTTAACCCTTTCTTATGTTTTTGCCCTCATATATTTTCAGAGATAACCCTTATCAACAATTATGAAATATATCTTTTTTTCTCTTGACCTTTTGGATACTAAGCTGACAAAAACAGGTAATGCAAGAAGAATCACCAAATTTAGCCTGAAGATGCAAAACAACCCAAAACACCCCAAAAAACAAAATGGAGAGAGAAGAAAGGAGGAGGAGGGAGGAGAGAAAAAGAGGGAAGGAAGGAGAGAGGGAGGGAGGGAGGGGGGAGGGAAGGAAGAAAATATATAAATTTTCTTGGGTGGTAGAGCAAGGTAACACTGAAGAAGCAGTCTTTTCTTAGCAAGTTACTAAGAACTAAACTAGTTGAGATCAAGTAAGAAGGTACCCAACCCCATATTCAATTTCCTTTCTTTTATGACAGCCTCTTCACATGGAACATACTTAATTTTAGCAAGTGACCTGAATCATTCTTAAAGGCTCACAATAGCCAGGCCGGGGTGGTTCAGTGATTGAGTGTTGACCTATGAACCAAGAGGTCACTAATTTGATTCCTGATGAGGGTACATGCCCGGGTTGTGGGCTGGATCCCCAGTGGGGGGCGTGCAGGAGGCAGCCAATCAATGATTCTCTCCCATCATTGATATTTCTGTCTCTCCCTCTCCCTTCCTCTCTGTAAAATCAATAAAATCATATTTTAAAAAAGGGCTCACCATAGCCAGGGTACTTTGTCTTTTTGTTTGGGGCTATTTATTCTTAGAACATGATGAGAAAAACAGAAGAAGCTTTTGGGGGTTTTTCTACAGCGAGCAGAAGCAAATCAACGGCTTGACTAGAGACCTCCGACCTTGCTCATAGCTGCAGATAAGTTGGAGTATAATGTTTATACTTAAACATAAAAGAAACAAAAGAAAACTCTATGGAAAAAAAAAAAAGGTGTAAGATGGAGTGGGTCAGTTGATTGTCCTTGGACCACCAATGGCTAGCAGGCCTGAGGTTGGCCAAAACAGTGTTTGTTTGTTTTCCCTTTTGAACCAACATTTAAAACACACAGGAAATGTCACATAAAAGTTGAGATTTTAACTTCTTTTAAAATTTACAAGTCTAAAACAGGAAGTCATCCTCATTTCCTATATGGTGAATGGAAATCAGAGCAGAGTATCAGCTATCTCCTTAGATGGGGCAGGCATTCTGCAGTTAGACACAATCCCCACCCAAGTTTCCTAAGTAAGGTAAATTTCCTCCTGGCTTTTATAGACATTTGACTTGAAGACATTTCAAGTGAAACTTTGAGTTCAATGAAGTATATCTGCTATCACCTGGTCAAATTCTAATAAAAATATTAGCCCTTAGCTAGAGTAATGCCTGGCTTTCCGACCACAATTTATTTAATATTCTTAGGGATTGTTTTAAACTCTTTACAAAGCTTTATAGGAGCTCTAGAATTAGCCCATTTGTATGTATTAGTAACTCTCTACTATATCATGAAAAAAATGCTTTTATTTAGTAATATAGACCTGTATTTTAACCAAGATCAATAAATTCAGTCAATACTTGTGAAGGAAGAATCATTCAATAGCACATTTTTCATTTACTCAAAAAACATATATTGAATCAATGCCAGGAAGTCTTTTCCAATTGGGACTGACATGTATTGCTGGTCTGGTTTATGGTGACGTGTCTAAAGTTTCTGATAATTCTGTTGCCAACACTTATATTCAATTCGATTGACCCCATGCAGACTAAACTGCCTGAATATATGGATCCTGCTGCAATTTGTGTGTAATTGTAAAGACAGTCAATCATTTAATGAGAATTTAAGAAGACTGTCTACATGGCTTTGATAATACCAAATGATTTAGTCAAAATTATATGAGATCATGCAGACAAAATAACACACTGAACAAATTGTAGCCTTTCAAATACACTCAGACAACATGTAGACATAACTTAAATTCAGTCTTAATGTTTCAGGTACGTAAGGAGAAAATTTCATAGTTTGAAATGATGTATGTTTATGTTGCTCATACATGTATGCACATATTGGTTTATATATTTGTGCAAAGAGAACATACCTCACTTTAGGAAAATATAATAATCTCCTTCTGTTTCATGATATAACTTATTTTCAATTGCTAGAATTACCAAACAACAGGAACTATGACACATAGCACACAATGTATATTTTATAGTAGTCTTTTGTCAATGACTATCTTACATGGTCATATGTAGCTGTGTGTTGACTAGGTATAAAAGAAGCCCCATTGGTTTAAAGCTAGAACAACCCCAATAATTAAATAATTTATTTAGAAATGATTCTAGATTGGGTTTCTGATATAATTGAGGTATTTTTTTAAAAGCATAATATGTATTTTTAAAATTGAAAACATTTATAAAAGACATTACATATATTCTATCACTTTATTTCCATTCATTTTTAGCAATTACTAAGTAAACTGCTTACAAAGTAATAAGAGTGATTTTTAAAATATATGTGTAATATGCAAATTCATAAATGACTTATTTCAATGGATAAATAGAGCTTGCTTGCTGAATGAATAAATGAGTGACCACTATTAGGGCTAAAGATATTTTGGCATAACCCATTGAGAATTATCATTATAGACCATTTCCAGTGTGTATAAGAAAAGTTGCTTGATTTTTATAGTCACTTCCCATTTTATCCCTAATAACACTAGATACTGGATCATCCACTTTATCAGACTTAATGCCAAAAGACTTTTGGTAGCTTCATAGAATCAGATTCACCTTCAGCAAATGAGATGTGCCATCGATGAATTAAAAACGAAACACCCATGTGTAGCACAGGCTCTGAAGGGAAGTTCAACAGGGAATCCCTGAAGCATGTGAACAATGGCAACATCCCTAGAAGTGGACAGCTTTGCACAGGCATCATTTAGAAAGGTTCAATCTCCATTTGATCAATGTATGTGTTCTAGTTAATCTTTCCCTCCTTTCCCTCTTTTTATGTATCTTAAAAACAGTACAGTAAAATATATGCAATTTCTAAAGTCAATGTCAGGTGTTAATGCTGTAGTTATACTTTTTGGTGTGGCAGATTTTAATTAAAGAGTAAGCAACTAATAAAATGTTGCATAAGAAACAGTGACAGTTATTGCTTTAAACATTCCTTTAGTGCCATTGCATCATCTGGGTAGGTGGATTCAATAACTGTTTTGGGTAGAATCTAATGAGGGTCAGACGTGTCAGATTGGGTATTACATCGGCGGCTGATTATCCCGGTTTTCTAGTGCTCTTGGATGGTTCAGATTCGTAGTGACCAAGCTTTAGGCTACATGGACTCTAGTTTTTCAGATGAAAAATTCAAGAAGACTTAATTCAACAAGACTACAACTGAATCTATCAACTTCCTTTTCCCTGGATTTGCCTCTCCATACTTTTCCATCTAGCAAACACCTAACCATTCTTCATTTCTATTCCTTTTGCAAGATTGCTTGTTAAAAACGGAGTGAGGTGTGAAGGTGGAGAAGGCAAAGCAAACACTACCTCATTTATCAATACATGTTTATTAGGGTATCTGTTTTATGCCACACACACACTAGGGACTCCTAGATGAATATTACATTGTTCCTGCTCTCAAAAGGAAAGAAGAGAAACAAGTAAACTATGCACAACAGTGTGTGTTAAGTGCTACTGGATAGATGTATGCGTTTGTAACCATATCTAAGAAGGAAAAGAATAGTAATTTGTCAGAATGAGGAAGTAACATTAAGGATGGCATTAGGGGCAGTACACAGAATATATGTCAAAAACTTTAAGTAGTTTCTGTAATTAACTTGGAAAAATATGACAGATTGTGTTAGTGTCAAAATATTTCATGGCTTTCTGACTTCATTCCTGTGCAAGGATTATACTTCCTATCCTATGGACGCCAAGCTTGGCTGTGCAACTTACTTTGGCCAATGGCATGTAGTGGAAGAGATTTGTGGCATTGCTGAGCAGAAGCTTTAAAAGCTATTGTGTGGCCCTACCATCACCCCATATCTTCTACCTTCTCAATATGTGGGCTGGTCTCAGAATGAGCTCAGGCTGAGCTGTTCCTTAATGAAGAGGGTAAGGATTAGAGCAGCCATGGGCAAACTACAGCCCGTGGGCGGATCTGGCCCGTTTGAAATGAATAAAACTAAAAAAAAAAAAAAGACCGTACCCTTTTATGTAATGATGTTTACTTTGAATTTATATTAGTTCACACAAACACTCCATCCATGCTTTTGTTCCAGCCTTCCGGTCCAGTTTAAGAGCCCATTGTGGCCCTCGAGTCAAAAAGTTTGCCCACTCCTGGATTAGAGCAGCACCTACCAGCTCAGAACATACAGAGACCAATAGCAAGAAATGAAACCATGCTTGGAGCCACTCAACTATTAGGGTAGTTTGCTGCCTTAGCATAACCAGCCTAAATGGACTGAAACAAGGAATAAGGTCACAGTCATCAGGAACTGGTTGTCGGAAGACATTTTTATTTTCTGTATACGAAAGGAGTTTGAGTTGGTAAAAAATATGGTATATTGTAAAGTCAAATGGTACCTTCTCTAATTTTTCATGATGTTTTTGATAGTAAACTAAAAAGGTCTTCTGGCTGTCATTTGAGGTAAGTCTCCGTGCCCTGCTTCAGTACTCCCTCAGCTGCACCGGAGAAATCATCCTATTTACCTTCCCACGTGCTCTGGGCTCTGTTCTCCCGAGGGCCCGAGGACCGCGGGTACCCCACTAGGAAGTAGCACTTGGGGAGTGCAGGTTGAGTTGGGAATGAAGTTCCTTCAATTTTCAACACACCGGGGCATCCTCCTCAGTACCGTTATAACAATAATCCACAGAAATTCACAACTAAGTAATTGCAGCTACAATTCAAAAACCAGTCTTTACAGTGGTGGTTCTCATGTGGGTTTTCCCCCCCTGTGCCAACACCGAGAGCAAAGGGAAGGATGTTGTGATCTGGGAACACTCATTCTAAAAGAGAAAATTAAAAAGCCTTTCTCCTGGAGAGTTTGTTACAACCCTCTGCCTCCCACGCACACATTGTCTCATGACACTAATTCCAAGTTGAGAGGTTGAGAGGTTGAGATGGAAAAGATTACCGATCACACGACAGTGTGCCAAAAGGTACAAATACTAATCCCACCTGCAGTCATGTGCTCAAGTGTTGACCAGCTTTACTGTGTCTTACCACAGAGTGGTCCACTATGCCCAGCACCTCCCTGGTCCGCCTGAGATAGCCCTGCTTTAGACCTGTTCCTGAGTTTGCTCATGTTTTCCCGTGAAATCATGAATAGTTCCCCTTCTATTCCTGGATAGTGAATTATCTGGCCACTCCATATTTAGGCTCATTACCAAGAAATGTGGAGCCCCAGACACGTTTTGCCAGAAATATTCCACAGTACTCTCTCATACTAGGCATACTAGGCATCTGTAGTTTTCTTCCCATGTTGACCCCTTTTAAAATGAAAAAAAATCCAAACCCCCCAAATTTTGAACTCACTGTGTCAAAGTATTCCCTATTAACCTTGGAGACTATATAGATTATTCATGGTGAACTCCTTTATCTTACCTCCCTTTTCTTATCTAACACAAATTCCTTGCAAGGACACATAAGACCACATGTATCAAATGATTGGGGTTGGGGATTCAAAGAAACAAGTTTCTTTTCAGTACTTTAAAAAGTGCCTATATTCTTGGCTTGGTTAGATTGTATAGGGTTTCTCAGTTTCACATCGCATCTTGTGGGATCGTGCAATGTACTAACAATAGCAAGAAAAGGCCACCTGCTTCGTAGCCCATCCCACTCTCAAACTGGAGAAGGACTTGATTTCCTTGAATCACTTCAATGTACATGGCACTCTTTGCAGGGCTCCTTGCTTTTCAAAAGCAAAGATTTGCACTAGTATCTGACATGTCAGTTACCCAAGAACACGCACATGTTCATGAAGTGGCAGCTGACTGGTGGAATTTAGTTCCTAGGTGGTGTTTGCCACTTGGCAGTTATTTTTCCCCCAGCTTTCTGGTTATATGTACCATACTGACATCCAGAGCAATGTAATTTCTGGCTTATTTTAAGATAAAATGCTAAGCCAAGAGCTCTATTCTGACTATGCAAATGATCTCCTAGTGCCAACTAATTAGCATTTTTAAGGCAAAGAATTTGGATGAGATAGTATATTATGCATATTACGCTTGGTGTGAAAGCAAATTATGTATTAACCTAAGGATTTTGTGGCACCACAGTCTTTCTCTGCCCCATAAACTGTATGTAAAATAGACTGATGTGTTATTTAAGATTTTTTTAAAAAAATCTTAATCCAGATCAAGAAATAAAAAACTCAATTTACTAATCTGTCAGTATTGGCTGGTAACAGAAATGACAGGATAGGTCAGCATTTTGGCACAGGGTTCATCATTTCCATCTAGTGGTCAAACGGGTGACTATGTGGAGAGGTTTAGCAGCATAAGGAATACAATGCAAAGAGGCAAGGCTGCAAATATATCTTAACCATAACCCAAGCACCTTACATACGTTTTTAATTATGACAACTATTAATCAGATCTTTCTCCCATCCCCACTAAAGACTAGCAAATGTTCTTTCTTCTTCTCAAACACTTGACTCCCCACTTCCCACACGTGGCAGATGATTTTACTCCAAAGAGAAAATAATAATTATTAAAATGGAATATTTTCCATGTTGAGACACCAAACTGCTGAATTTATGTAACTACACCCACATTGATGAGCTCCATATTCCCTCCTATTCCACCTCAGGCAAACCCTTCCACCTATGTTTTAGATCTCAGTCCCTCTTACATTCTCAGAAACCCAGCTTCAACCATTATCCCCGCACTATTATCTTCCTCTTTATTAAGTCCTTTCCATAAAAATTCAAATGGAATTAATATCTCCCCATCTTAAATACTCCCCTCAGTTCCCTCTTTTTCATTCAGCAACCTTCATACCTCTTCCTCATTCTGAGCCAAATTTCTTGAAATAATTTGTTTTCATATCCACTATCTAGATGCTCCCTTCACACTTACACTTAAACCACCTCAATCTGGTTTCTGTTCCCACCATTAGGGAAATTTCTCTTACCTGGTCACCAATTTACTTTTATTTTACTATATCCAATGAACATTTCCCAAACTGGTGGCCACTCCTTCCTTTCTGAAATCTTCTTTTCTCTGGGATTTTATGACACCCAATTTTCTTGGTTTTCTCCTTAATTCTCTGTTTAAGTCTTCATTTCACTTTCAGCCTCTTCCTCACTCTCTTTGAATGTTGGCATTTCTTAGGCCTGAGACACAGCTTTCTTATTCTAATCTTGCCTCTGGTTGATCTCACTGATGCAAATAACCTCCAATAACATCTATAGATGGACAGCTTCCACTCGATTTCTCTAGTTCCTATCTGCCTCCTGAGCTTCAGACACAGGGAACATGCCTGGCTCCCAGACAGCTCCATCAGAGATGTTCCACGCACACTTCAAGCTCAGCCATGGGATTCCTCCTCCATATTCCCTCTTGCTGTGAATAGCACCCCATTTATTTACATATTTGCCTTATTGTAAATTCTGGGAACAAACCTAACTTCTCTCTTAATCTTGCTTCCTAGAGTTTATCAATTACCAAGACATGTAGACTTGGCTGGCCTCTTACCTCTCTTTCTCAAATTCATTCACTTTTTTTTCTGGGTATGCATCATTCTGTCACCCCACCATCACCATCAGCAACAGTCCTAAATGGTTTTTTTGCCTCCTTTCCAAACAATTCTATACTGTAGCCACTGACTTTAGAAAATGCAAATACAAGATACAAGCCAAATTAAACAAACAAAAAACAAAAACAAAAGAAAGAAAGAAAGAAAGAACCTAGACCACCTTCTTAGATCCTATAAAAGAATAAACTTAAAGTGAATTAAATATTTAAATGTAAGACTGGAAATCATGAAACTCCTAGAAGAAAATATAGGTAGTAAAATCTCAATATTTCTCTTACCAATATTTTTTTCTGATATATCTCCTTGGGCAAGGGAAATAAAAGAAAAAAATGGGATTACATTAAACTAAAAAGTTTTTACAAAGGAAACCATCAACACAATGAAAAGACTACCTACTGAATGGAAAAAAATATTTATCAATGATACATCTAATAATGGGTTAATATCCAAAATTTATAAAGAATTCATACAACTCAACACCAAAAAACAAACAAACAAACAATCCAGTTTTAAAAAAATGAGCAGAAGACCTGGATAGGCACTTCTCCAAAGAGCACATTAATATGGCCAAAAGACATATGAAAAGATGCTCAACATCACTAATTATAAGAAAAGTGCAAATGAAAACCACAAGGAGATATAACCTCATACCTGTCCAAATGGCTATTATCAATAAATCAACAAACAAGTGTTGGCGAGGATATGAAGAAAAGAGAACCCTCATGCACTGTTCTGTGGGTGATAGAGGGCAGCGCCCCAACCCCCTGATCCGCCCTGCTCTGTGTGTGACAGGGGGTGGTGCCCTAACTCCCCTATCGGCCCTACTCTGTGAGTGACAGGGGGGAGCTCCTCAACCCCCTGATGGGCCCTGCTCTGTGCATGACAGGGTACGGAGCCCCAACCCCCCTGATGGGCCCTGCTCTGTGCTTGACAGGAGGCAGCGCTCTAACCCCCTGATTGGCCCTGCTCTGTGCATCACAGGGGGTGGCGCCACAACCTCCCCATCGACCCTGCCTTGAGTGTGACAGGGGGCGGTGCCCCAATCGGCCCTACCCTGAGCGTGACTGAGGGTGGCATCGCAACCTCCCAATCTGCCCTGCTCTGTGCATGACAGGGGGCGGTGCCCCAACTCCCCAATCAGCCCTGCTCTGAGCCCAACCAGGGGCTGCACCTAGGGATTGGGCGTGCCCTCTGCCACCTGGGAGCAGGCCTAAGCCAGCAGGTCGTTATCTCCCGAGGGGTCCCAGACTGTGAGAGGGCACAGGCTGGGCTGAGGGACCCCCACCTTCCCCCCCGAGTGCACAAATTTTTGTGCACCGGGCCTCTAATATATATATATATATATATATATATATATATATATATATATGCCTAAGCAACCAGTCGACTGGTCTCTATGATGTGAACTGACCACCAGGGGCAGACACTCAACACAGGACCTGCCCCCTGGTGGTCAGTGTGCTCCCATAATGGGAGCACCACGCAGTTGACCAATGGGCACCAGATGCAGGGCTCACGGCTGGCCACCGCAGCCCAGAGACTGCAGCGGAGCAGCAGCGAGCCTACGGAGAGGCAGCAGGTGCAGCAGGGCCAGGATGAGCAGGAGCAGGAGCGGCAGGCAGGAGCGGCAGGCAGTGTTGGACTGCCAGTTTTGGCCCAATCCCCACAGGCTATGCCGAGAGACCCCACTAGGGGTCTCTAGTATTATAATAACTTCGTACAGTGCCAGGTGGATACTTGCAATATTGAGGGTACCACTTTGTAAAGTATATGAATTAGAAAGGAATGGGAATATGAAAAATCCATAGGAAAATGGATTAACATTTTAGTATGTAATTCTTTTAATAAAATTGTAACATACTTTCTATAAAAATTAGACAAATATGATACCAATTAAAAGAATGATTTTTTTATTACCTGCCTTTGTAGAATACATGGCGGGATTAGACAACACAACTTACTTGGAAGAAGATATTGCAGAAAACCAACTGTGTTAGAAAATTAAACAGGGGTCACCAGACCAAGAGGTGATGCCAAGATGCCAGTTTTGTTACTATTCAACCCTATGCAAGAATAATGATTTAACCAGAAGAACACCATGGGTGGAATTATCCAAAAATGACCTTGATAGCTCACGTTCGTTGTTTGGACAATGAACTAGCTGTTGGCAGCTACTCCCTTCTCTCATCTGGAGAGGTCTCACCCACACTCAGCTTCCCATGAGGCTGGGCACTTTTTCCTGGCTGAAGGGATGTGCACTTTCCCTAAGGTCTCTGGGGCTGGGCAGCTGACTATCCTAGACAATTCCTCTAAGAGCTGGCGTCTATACCTAGAGAGTCCAGCACCCAAATGGGTTGTCCGTACCCTCTCTGACAAAGTTCCTCTCTACAGTTGCCCTAAAAAGGGGGCAGCAAGAGGGATAATGCCGGGCTGGGGAACCATAGCCTCCTCTCTTCTTACCAACCCTGGATTCACTTGAAGCCTGTTCCTTAATCCACACTGCCTACTACTATGTCACATGAGCTCTTCCAGGACATGCAGCCACGTGATGGAACCCACATGCCCTCCAGGTGGAATGGGGAGGACGTTATCTTTCTCAGGCACAGCTAGGCGTAAACTGACCCCAAATTTATGGGCTATTCTCAAAGATCTAGGGTGGGCTTCTTTTGGGGAGTATATTGCTTTGTTTTATTTACAAATTCATAGACAGTGTAATGTGTGTATTGATGTAGATAAATAGCTAAGAAATTTTATGTAAAAAAAGTGTTTTAAAATCATATTGTAAAATTCCATTTCACTATAAAAACTATATATATATATATATATATACATATACATATATATATATATTCCAAAAAGTCTATGCATACAAAACCTCTTAGATATAGTTATATAAAGAAAGGGGAGGGAAGATGGCAAATGTGTTTTTTTTAATGCATTTTTATTGATTTCAGATAGGAAGGGAGAGGTAGAAAGAGACAGAAATGTCAATGATGAGAGAGAATCATTGATTGGCTGCCTCCTGCACACCCTACAGTGGAGATCAAGCCCACAACCTGGGCATGTGCCTTGACAGGGAATCAAACTGAGACCTCCTCCTGGTTCATAGGCGGACATTCAACCACTGAGCCATGCCAGCTCATGTTTTTATCTAAGTCTTACATTTCTGCTGTGTTTGGATTTTATTTTTTTAAAAGATTATAATACTTATATAATCAAAAAAGAAAGTACACATTAAAATATTAGAACTTCTTAGGTTTCTCTTAGAGTTTTGAAATGTAATTTCCTATAGTACAGTATAAAATAGAATCATTTGGTAATTAAGAAATTAACTCTCTCTAGACCATTCTGGCTGCCTAGTAGGCCACAACGTTTTGCCTAAACAACTTACAGACTGAATTTTATATTTTTTTCCACTGGTTTGGTCATCTACCTAACTTTTTTTAGTTTAGTCAAAGTGTTTTAATTGGTTTATTTGTATAGGCCTTAACTAGTCATTGCCTCAGATAAAACTAGACTTTTTCCTAAGGGTTATTCTTTGGATCCTCAATTTATTTTTCCTAATATGCTATCTTATGAATTGAACAGATCTTTCTGGAATTTGGAGATCCTTTTCATAGGTTTTCACTAGAATTTTCCACTCATGATCCTATATGTTCCCTATTTCTTGTCCATTTTTTGAGTTTTTAATGTAAAAATAGATGGCATATTTGCAATTTAATGCAAAAATTACTGTATTTTGTTAACAAAGATACTAGTTTATGTGGCTGATATTTGCAAGCTTTCATTCTTAAGAGTTTAGCTATGCTATGATGGTCAAGTTAGGAAATGGAGGTAAACAATATAATACAGCATTCATAAAACTGTTTAGAATGAACAAATTAACACATCAGTTAAGGCAATTATTTAATCATCAAGTGTTCTTTTTCTAGAGGTAGAGAAATAAACACTTCAGAGAGAGGTAGAACAACTTTACATTAACTGGACTTTTACATTGGGAGGGATGGAGGACTCAGGTGAAATGACAGGCTGGGGATGCATTCACATCACACTGAAATATGAGCTTTGTTGTGGAAACATATGTACTATGCGGGATTCCTTTATTTTCTACTTAAATTATCTCCATATCTCTTTCCTAAATTATTTTAATCTTAGTTATGTTATTATATCATCTACTTAATTGTGACAGAACAATTTATTTGTATTCTATAATTTACCCTGGTGATATTAGCTTGTGCTCTCTAGATGGCACCAATATATCCCAGGTGTGTCTTGGCTCAGGCTGCCAGACAAGCAGACTCGGGGGGCATACATTAGCCAAATGATGTGCTGGTCCTCTGACTTCCTCCAGCACATCAGAATAGCTCTGAGCATCCTGGGGTTTTGCAAGTCAGATGAGTACAATTCCAAATTATCTTATTATTTTTTCTCACATACAATACTCAAACATCAAACATATTACACCAGCAACACTTCTTTGTCCAAACATGGAATTTATTTGTATATCTTTGACTTGTTTAGGTCCACATCTCGAATTAAATCTACTAAATGTGGCTGAGAGCAAATAAGAGGAACCTGGACTGGTACATCCAAGATATGTCTTTGGATATAACCTTTCCAAGGTGCCTATATTTAACAGATCAAACTGTATCTTTAATACGTGTAATTGACATTCTACTTTCCAACATTCCATTATTGCTAACAGTATTTAAAAAATAAATAAGCAGAATGAGTAAAGTGGGAAATCATCTCTAATAAGATAATTATAAAACAATCTTTAGACACATTTTCCTTTTACCACTAAGTATTTATTTAAACCTACTTACAGACACCTGTATTCTTTACTCCTATATGTTTTACATATAACTGTTTGAGTACCTGCAAAGACAAAAGTCTCTTTAGTTAGTCATTAAATTCTATTAAATGTATTGTGTGTTCAGTAGGCATTGTCATAGTTCAAGGTTAACATGGGGACCTCCCATTAGGTATTGGATAAAATTTTACATTAACTGGACGTTTACATTGGGAGGGATGGAGGACTCAGGTGAAATGACAGGCTGGGGATGCACTCACATCACACTGAAATATGAGCTTTGTTGTGGAAACTTATGTACTATGCGGTATTCCTTTATTTTCCACATTTCCGATATGAATCTTTATTTATTGTGGTAATCCATTATTTCAGAGGGTTAACATAGAAAGCCTTAAGAATAAATGGAAAATGGGGCTAAATTCACAAGCACAGCATCTCAAAGTAAAGTTTCGTGCCAGTGAAATAAAGCAAAAGTTTCTCATTAATATCCATGATTGGTGCTAATTAGGTTCACAGGATGTTGGAAGATCAGTGGTTGTCCCTTCACTGAATCACCTACTCATTAAGCTCTCTACTAAAGGCGGATGGTCAAAGGTTCATCTCTAATAACAAGAGTGCTCCAAGAGAATTATGACAATTATTCAATTGTTTGAATTTTCCATTGCTACTGCTGAGTGAAATTAGCAGGAAAATTTTGCCACAAAATTATTTTCAGTTAATTGGGTCAAATAGGAAGCTATACTTGGAAGTTTAAATCAGCATTCCTTTTTAAGTGTCATCGATTCAGAACATAGACTCCGTTGGGACCTTAGAGGATCTCAGGTCATTCAGAAATCATATGTGCAAAATTAATGCAATAAAACACAACTATATGGTAAAAGCATCTATGTGTTTGCTATAAATAAACATACACTATTTTCTTGCAAAAGCACAGGAGGACAAGACAAATGTTTTCAAAACCCAAAGTTGAATATGTTATGGACCTCATCTTTTCACACACTTGAGTCTTTTATTGGCTTCCCATTGTTCTTAGGATAGAAGACAAACCCCTTACAAGGACCTACCCCAGTTTGTCCCGACTCTCCTCTCAAGCTGCTGTCTTCCTTTTAGCTCTTTGAATCCCAGCCTCACTAGCCTTCTTCTGGAAAATATACTCTATGTGCTGCTTTCCATGTCAGTACATTGTGTTTCCCAGATAGTTATCTTTTATTTGCGTCATCCTTTTGCTGCTTCTTTCCACCACATCCATCACCACCACCATTACTACCAGCATCACCCTAACCACTATTACTGCTAGATAGAACACACACACATCCCTTAAAACTCAGCTCACTTGCTACATACTAAGAGAAATACTTCATCTTAAGAGTAATATTTCCTGACATCTCCTAATACCCTCAAAATGACAGGTCTCCCTGTTACAAAATCTAATAGCACTATACATATAATGTAATACTTATTATTGCTTTAATTTTACATATGTTTTGAACCTTTTAGTTAACACTCATCTCTCCATGAAAGTTGGAACTCTATATGTTTCTTCTGACCATTATTTATCCAACATATTGCATGAAACCAGGATACAATGGATGCTAATGCCTGAGCATTGTTGAAATGAGAGAATGAATCAATCAAAAAAATAAATCACACCTTCACGCCTTCTCTAAGGAATCCACTAAGCAAAATTCAACCTGAAGTAGAGATAAAGGAAAAGAACATTTGTTGAACTGAACTATTTTTCAGGGATTAGGCTAACTGATTTTCTTTTCTTAATTTAATATGAGCAATTGCTCAGTGAAGTAAGTATTTTGATGTCTTTTAACAGAGGGAGAATCTCACTCACTTGGAATTAGTAATTTGGCCAAGAATACACACCAAGTAAGAGAAAGCAACACAGTTAGGCTAACATTTGAATGATTTTTTTTTTTTTATTTTCTTAGGGTTTCTTAAAAAAATACCACATTTGGAACATATTTATAACTGCATTAAGTGAGCATTTGTATAAATTTGAATTTAGGATGAATCTATTTTAAAGCACTAAAAGTACATTTGAATCCTGGCCTTAGAAACTGTGGAAATATATAATGAAAGTATACAAACTGAATCAACTTTTTAAGTTTGAAAAATTAATGAGCTTATTGTCTCAAATGTAAATTAGAGTGCTTATGCTTAGTGTTATTAGTAAAGAGTTAAGCGGGATTTCAGACCTTAAAGCATGATTTCAAAAACTAAAATTTATTTTAGTTCCAGAATACTCAATTTACTACCATAGACCATTAATGTGTTCATGACTTTACCCTCCAAGAACCTGCCTCTAGTTCTAAAGACTCTTAATTAATTATTTTCTACAAATTATCTTCTGTGGTATGTGCCTGGGTTCAACGCCCCTTACACCTTCATTCACCCATTTGCAGAGATCAGCATTTCCTTTCACCCGATTGCCTCTGCTGATTGGAATGCTGACGGGACTCCTAGGAATGAAGCAGACAGCTTGTATCTGACCACTGCCTGATCCCAAGACCTATGGTGTTGGTTTCTTTCTGTCAGGATAAGGGAGCCAAAATCAGTAAGAACTGACAAAAGGACTCTCACCTGGCTCTCTTACACTATTCTTTCCAACATATTTTTTTTTAAACATTTTATTGATTTTTTACAGAGAGGAAGGGAGAGGGATAGAGAGTTAGAAACATCGATGAGAGAGAAACATCGATCAGCTGCCTCCTGCACACCTCCTACTGGGAATGTGCCCACAACCAAGGTACATGCCCTTGACCAGAATCGAACCTGGGACCTTTCAGTCCACAGGCCGACGCTCTATCCACTGAGCCAAACTGGTTAGGGCTCTTTCCAACATATTAAACAAAAAATATTTATTATTTAAATTATGTACCCAGCCCTCAGTAAAGTAAATAAAACTTAAAATATGATCAGTCCTTGCCCTCGCTGGTTTGGCTCAATGACTAGAGTGTCAACCCATAGACTGAAGGGCCACAGGTTTGATTCAGATCAAAGGCATGTATCTCAGTTACAGACTCTGTCTCTGGCCCTGGTCAGGGCGCGTGCATGAGGCAGCCGATGAATGTGTCTCTCTCACATCGATGTTTCTCTCTCTCTCTCCCCCTTCTCCCTCCCTTCCACTCTCTCTAAACATCAATGGGAAAAAAAATTCTCGGGTGAGGATTAACAACAATATATATAAATATATATATATATGATCAGTTTTTATCTTGGAGATTTGTATTCAAATTGGGGAAGACAAAACTAATTTACATGGGGTGTTTAGAAAATAATCAAGTGAGAGACTATTATATAGATGATAATGGGCTGAATTGTGCCCCCCCCCCCAGCCGAATTAAAAGCAAGTCTTTAGAGTGGACCCTATTCCAATATGACTGGAATCCTTTAAGAAGAGATTAGGACACATACAGGGGGCAGAACAAGTCAAGACACAAGGAGAAGAAGGCCATCTCAAGCCAAGGAGAGAGGCCTCCAGGGGGAAAGAAAATGAACCAGCTGACACCTTAATCTCAGATTTCTAGCCTCCAGAACAATAAGGAAATGCACTTTTTTCTTTAAGCCACCAGCCTCTGGTACTTTGTTATGGCAGCACCAGCAAACACCATGGACGCTACTGAAGGATGATTTCAGGGCAGGGATAAACCAGTATGTGTTGTAATACTTGAGGAAGGTTTTGTGAGGGATATGAGGTCATAACTGAACACAAAGACGAAGGGAAGCAGAGGCAGAGGCAGGGCATTCTAGGAGAGCAGAGAACTCAGTGAGGCGAACAAAGTAATTGGCAGAAAAAAATAATTTAGTCACTGGTAGCAGCCTCTAAAACCCTTGAACCTTTGCAATTTGTTCATATTAAATGTTGATCTATTTTTATTCATATATTTATTCATTTATATTAGTTGGAAATTTCAATTTACATAAAATGTAATGTCTTATCATTAAAAGGACTACATTGACATTGATATGAACATATAGTTTTTAATCATACACTAGAGGCCTGGTGCATGGATTCGTGCATGGGTGGGGTGGCCTGCAGAGATCAGGCCCCAGCTCGTGCCCCCAGCCTCACAGCCACACAGCCCTGCCTGGCACCCCGCCTTGGTCTGATGCTTCCCCCTCACCTGCTCCACCATCACGCCTGCAGGGTGATCAATTGGGGTCAGGCCCCCTGCTTGGCTCCCTCAGTGCTGAGAGCCAGGTGGCGGCCCTGTCCCCCATCACTGCTGCTGGTCGCCATCTGCGGGGTGATTGGTGGGGCAATCAGGCCCCCAATCGCACCCTCCTTGGCCTGGTGCCACTCGCTCATCTGCTCCACCATCCCGCTGTGGTCCCACTCTCGTCGGGGCCCATTGGGGCCACAGCGCCTCCACTGCCACCCACTGCCAGCGCCAAGTTGCTGATGCCTGCCAAGATCCACGCCACCCCCTGGTGGTCAGCGCACATCATAGTGAGTGGTCCAGGGGACAATTTGCATATTAGGCTTTTATTATATAGGCTGTTTATATTTGGAAATCCATAGCTAAATAATGACTAAGGATACGCAAAATACCATTGAGGCATTATAAATTCAACTATGTTTTATATGTTATTTGATATCTACAAAGAGATATATATATAAAGAAGATATACGCAACATATGACATTATGCTTCTGTCTATTGTTATTTCTCTTTCATTATCCAGGTTATACCTAATCATTGTTAAAAGCTTTACATTTTTTTTTCTGGATGAAGCTTATACATCTATTCATAATCATATGTCACTGAAGTATTTAAGTAGATAGCTTCATACCTATTCATATAAAATTAAATACCAAAAAATATTTTTTTCTATTTTTGGCTTCCTTTTAGAAACAAACCAACAGACAACTCAACATTTCCCACATCTGTTTCCATTTGGGATGTTCAGAAAATGTTTAAAAGCTGCATTTAGGGGAATAATTCCCAATCTGGGAAATGGCAAGCCAGCTCAGAACCATCAGCTGTTCGTCTACCCAATAAGCAGGTGTGAATAAATATTTCATGAACATTCCTTGTAATCTTCTGCTTACTCTCAGAGCAATTATCCCTTCCCCCCTCAGCTTGCACTGTTAGTCCCCTTCCTTAGAAAAAAAGAGGGGTATTTGAACGACAATTTAAATTCTTACCGGTATCAGGTCCCAGGTCATTCTTTACTGTCCACATTTCCTTTTTATCTTTTGGTTTTTTTGTGTATTTATAAGCCATTTATTCTACATCAGACAGGTGCATTTTCTTTCAGCATAAGGAAGAGGGAAAAACCAAAAGTACTTACCTAAAAAACAAAACACAAAAGGAGAAAGATTAAAGTGAATTCATGGGCATGCTGATTGCTTAGCAAAGCACTGGTGTAGGGATAAAAACACCTCAAGCATCTAATGGCAAATAAAGCAGGAGCAGCAGCCAAGGATGTGCATGTAGGATGTGCACTATTCTGAAAGTTAAAAGAGCAAAGGGCATTCCTTATGAATTTAAAAATGAAGAGGTAAAGCAAAGTTTCATTTTCTCTTTAATTTTCTAAATATGGTAGTAGCAGAACAGGTTTAGGATAACATTATCACAGACTCCATCCCGGGAAGCCGAATTTCTCATCTTTCTTTTGTTCACGGCCTAGCATAATGCTTTCATCATTGTAAGGCAGGAGACCTTCATTCTAGACCTTACATCTTACATCTCCTCTAATTCAGAGCTTCAAGGTCATGTCTGCCAACAGCACCAGGAAGAGAGGACAGGGACATGCCTGACACTGGCAGGTTATGAGAAAAACAAAGGCTTTGCTAACCGTTATTGTCATGACTATGAAACCACGGGCTTCCTTTGATCTGAGACCTTGTCATGCTGGTAGAAGGGTACACTTCGTGAGATTTTTGGGCACGATTAACATAGATGACGTCCAAGCTAACACACAAAATCAGATGCAGCGTACAGCAAAGAGTAGTAAGTTTTACATATGGTGCATTTAGGAAAAGCTACAGCTAAATCATACGTGGCAAACGTTTGTGTTTTTCATCAGTGTGTCAGCTGTTGTATAGGCAGGGTGTTTTTGACAGTATTAATGCTCACAGGAAGCCCTCTACACAGGAGACCAGGGAGTGTACTTGGCATAGCTCTAGTGAGTGACACTTCTGGAATAGGTGGTAGAAGGCACAGGATATACCAGCTGAATAAATGTGTTCACTCTGCCAGTTATCAAAAGCCAAAGGAACAGTTCCTTTAGGAGAAATGATTTCCCCATTCCTTTCTTGACAGGCAAGAGCCGAAGAAGAGAAAGAGTCCTAAGAGAAGAATCCAAGGACTTTGAGAGAGAAGAGCTCCCATTTCCAAGGAAGAGAGAACATCCGTCCATATGGTGGGGGTGGCACAGCTAGCTGCCTACCCCGGTGCTGGCTGGCAAACCCATGCAAAGGGCAGGGGCACAAAAAGGCATCCCTTCTGAAGCCTGCAGTGTGTCACCGTCACCTGGGCTGCTTGGTAAACATGTGACTTGCCAGGACCCACCTGGGCTTATTGAATCGGTGATCTAAAGGTGCGGTTTTGGAATTTCTAGTTTAAATAAAAACCTCAGGTGAATTTGATGTACCCAGCCAGGTGCCAATCCACACAAAATATAGCTTTAGGAACCACATACTAGAAGGTGTGGATTCTCTTCTTCTTAAGTGCTGAGCTACATCATTATGTCAGAATGAAACAAAAAAATCACGAGTTAATATAATATCAGAGATAGGAAATCTGTCTCTTCCTTATTTAATGTTTCTTCACTTACAAACTGTTGATTAAAACAACGAGGCATAACATGAATTATTTTAATTGGCCTGTGCTGCTTTCCATGCCTACAATACACTGATTCTTGCTAATAAGATGCATTCTACACGCCCACTCATAGAGGGCACTGCTTTCTTGTTAGTTCATTCTGTTGCAGGCAGTTGGTAACAATAACAAAAGAAACAAAAAATACTCCCACAATTTCATCAGTGAATTGATCCATAGAATAGTTTTAACTGTTACAGAGTATATAGAAAAATCTCTGTAGTGCAAACTCCCATGAATCTGAGTGAGCTTTGCCTCAGTATCATTTATCTAGCATCACTTGACCTATGATAGCTTCATTTTCACCACTACTACTTAGCTAGTGCTTGAATTATTTTTATCTGAATAATGCAAAATGAGAAGTTGATTTCTTTTCCCTCCGAGCAAATGTTTTGACTGCATTCTAATATTTCTTTGCTTTAGATGTTTAGAAATCTTGACTTCACTTCTAAGATGTTGTAGTATATTTAAAAGGATGAAATAGTGCTTCACAAGAGTATATGAAAGCTCATACTAGGTACAAAGAGATGCTTTTATAAGATTAAGGTGCTCTGCAACTAAGTGAAATATAACTTAAAAAACCAGTCTTAATACTGTGAACTGACCTCAATATTAACATTTATACACATCAGAGGCTAAATGGAAATGCTGTTATATTTATATTTGCAGGTGAACCTGCACTGCCATTTAAAACATTTTGCGCATGTCTGTCTTGGCATATAAGCATTCATTTTATGCCGCTTAAACAAGTCAAAGGGCAATGGAGATTAAATGTAAGATAGTAATAGAATTGGCCAGAAGCTAGAAGGCTTGGGGGTTGGGGGAGAAAGGAGGTTATTAGAACAATTTTAAAAAACATCGCCTATACTACAGAATATAAAAATGGAGTCAAGATAAAATATTAACTGACACAGGGCCCAAAGCACCACAAAGCAGCACAAATGGCTTTAAAAGCTTCTGTAAATCCTAGGGATCATCCTAAGACTCACATCCCTCTACATTTCTTCAAATCATGTTATTCATTTCTTTTTCCCTTTCCATTTGCACAAGTGACAACAGCTACAAAATGCATCATGCAAAAGAAAGATGGTTAAAAGGGCCTGAGGAATATGAAGTGACAAGCAGTCGGCTCTAACTCTGGTCTTTCTCTAGCAGCACAAAGGCTGCTGTCTCTTGTTCTTTATTTTAAGGTGGTAGTATAACAGTATAGCCCCACACCTATCACCAAGCAGCCACGCTTCCAGAGGGAGCTACTTTGTGTTCAATGTAATTTGTTTACAGTACAGAAAAAAGGTTAAAAATAATAACTGGCTTTATTTCTTAAGAAAGTATGAAATAAATGGTGAAAGTATATAATTACTAGTAATATGACATCCATAGGAGGCAGATCAGGCAGCAGGGAAATGAGAAAAACACAGGAAAAGAGAAGGGAAAGGCTATTTTTTTCAAAAAGAGAAATCACATGTTTCTTTAATTCTGAATATTGTCTTTGAAAGGACAAGGACTTATTAGGCTCAAATTAAGCAGCCTTTGTTCGAGTGTAGCCAGTTAAACTACAAAGAGTAAGAAAATACAAATCTTGAGTAAATATGCCTTTTTAGTGACGTGGCCACTGCCAATCTTATTGTTCAAAATCCTGCCAAGCACACATGAGACTGGAAGCTGAGTTGGGACAGTGTTCCTCACATGCAAAGGCTGGCTTTATACTGAAAATGACGAGGAAGAATCAAATAGTTGAAGAGAGGTGTGCCACCAGGAACCCAGCTCCTAGTCCAGGATGGTTTCCTTTGTTTCATACACTATATAAATCATTTCCCTGAAGGCAACAGCCCATTTCACTAGCTGACATGGCTCTTGAACAGCTTGCTTGACAGGTAGCTTTCTCATTAGCTTTCAAAGACATCCTATCTGCGTCGTTCATCCCCTGCAAATGCATGGGTATAACCTTTCCATCGCCTTGACTTCTAATTTCCCCTTCAAAATAGGAATTTTATGAATTGTTTTGACAGGTCATGTAAGTCTCTCAACACAATTCATAAAACCTCTCTTCCAAAATGCTTTAAAATTAAGATTGTAAACCGGTGCCATATTATGATACTAATGCCTACCTAAAACCTATGCTGAAGACAGATAGCTAGCCATACCAGCCCTAATTAAAGTGCTAATATTTCACAAACTAACTAAAAAGTTATTGAGGAGTAGTACTACCTGTTAACAAGTTTTTTAAAAAATAAGAATTCTGACTAGATTTGATCTTAACATACAGAGGAAATAAGGACTAAAATCATATTATAGGAGAAGGATTACCTTCCTACTTTCTGCAACTCCCTTCTTTAATCCCACCAGGCACAAAATAGGAATAACTTTAGTCAAGTAATAAGCATAGATTTTCTTCTCAGAGAAAGTTAAGTTCATGACCCTTAATATAGTTATATCCAGTTTGATGCACTCTATTTTATCATAAAAAAGAAAGAAATATAGAAATAAAAAAATAATGACCTAGAAGAAAGCCTAGAATATATGTACAAAATAAGTTGTATTAGTTACAGTGATTAAGGGCAAATTAGTTCAAGTACAAAATTAGTCCAAAATTGATCTAAAAACAGTCTAAAGAGCAAAATTTTAGATTAGTTTTTTTTATTTTTTTAAGTAAGGAAGAAATGCTGTGTAGAGCCTGATTATTCCTTGCAGTGTTAAGAAATGGATGCTGATAACAGAAATCTGTGAAACAACAGGCAGGTTGACATAACTTTGAAGTACTCCCTATAGTCAACTGGATTTAGTCCCTAATCTCCAATAGAAATAGACCCTATGCTAAACCTGTTCCCTGACAAGTGATTATTAAGCAGTAATGTGGGGTCTATTGCTTTAAAAAATTTATCATTGGACAACTAGTTCTCATAGTTTGAAAGTATTTCCTTATAACCTTGTGTTCCAGTGTGGTGCCACGGGTCCTTCTGTTTCATTACTTGTGGGAAATGCACTTTGAATTATTTTCTGTATCTGTTCCATCTCTTGTTTTCTCTTTCACTCTTTAGCATAGGGTATTCTCAAGACTGTTCTAGATCTTTCGTTTTTCTATATGAACTAGCTCGGTGAGCTAATTTGCTCTCAGAATTTCAACAACACTAATGCCTCCCAAATATACATTTTAGACCCCAATTTCTAGTCAAATATTATCTCCTTAATTTTCAGTAGCTAGAAGAGAGACATCACATAATTCATAATATCATTATAGCAATAATATTATGCAATTAACCCAGAAATTTTTGAATGATGACATGTACACGAATAATTACACCTAAAGCTTATAATTAATTGTAGTACGTAGAATACTATAGCCAAAGCCAGACCACTTCATATAATCCATCAATGACATTTTCCTTTCTATGTAAAATAGTCAAGAAGATGCTGTCAGAATTTCTTGCTTGTTGCAGCTACCTGCTCAAAATTCTCCTGCTTCAACAAAACAGCTCTTTACCAGGGCTTTTCAATGTCTAGATTTCCAGATCTTATGACTCCTGACAATATATCTGCATTTATTTCATATGTGCTTAAGAAATCTGTGAATCTGGAGCGCATCTAATCTGTCATCATCACTCTTCATTACCCTCAAGCAAATGGCCAGGCTGGAAGAACGCTACAGACTATTTAGGATGCCCTACAGTGAACTGCTAGAGGAAAATGACCACAGAGATTTGCCAAGTTTGTCATCACCTCCACATGTCACTCCGAGTGGGACAACAGGAGTCAGTACTGCTGAATAAAAAATGGAGCAATACAGCAACTATTCCTTTGACAGTTCCCATACAGTGCTTAGCTTGGAATTTATAGACAAAGCAGAATGTATTATGGATATTGTATTTACTCTTAATTCAGTTTTTTCCATACAAGTTGATCTTGACAAGAGTTTTAAATATAAGTAGAGAGGGGCAGATTCAGTTATAATTTAAATCACAGTACATGTATTATACAAGTATAGATGACCTAGGGTGACACAATACTAATAGGAGGGATTCAGTGTTATGTTCAATTTTTTAAAATTTCTGCTTGTATTTTTATGTGTTGGGTTCATTATATGCCGTTGCATACCTATTTATTTTAAGTTCAGGTATATTATATAATATAGTTAACATGGCTTAAACCTTTTATTCTTGTTTAATTGCAACCAAACCTCCAAAATGTTAGAAGAAATTGGAGGGGAAGTCTAGAAAAGAATAAAATCATGATTAATGTGTCTACCAAATATCTCCAGTTCTCCTATTTCTGGACACATCCTCCGCCCCTTTGATATCAGACATAGGTATTTGATATACTTTGAACAATGGATTTGAGCAAAAGTAATATCTATCTCTTCTGGGTAAAGGCTTTAAGATCCTGTGTGTGAGTAACTATATTCCATTTCTCTCTTAAGTAAGAGTAGAAGCTTGTGCTGAAATGGAGCATTAGTGACCCTAGACACCAGACTGACTGTGATGAGCAGAGCCTCCTTGCCAATCATCTTGAATATATAGAAAGGTAACAAATAAGCAATTGCATTAAGCTATTAACATTTTGGATACTGCAGAATAATCTACTTCATCCTGACTTGTACAATGGGTAACCAAAATGATAAAATATGAACAAATAAAGCCATGGAGAGTTTTATGCAAAAGCAATTCATTATGCCCAGTATTTAAGTTCAGAAATAAAAAAGCAACTAAAGCTTGACTTAATTGCTATCTTCAGGTATAGAAACAGGGCTGTGTTTTCTTTTTCTCCCTACTAGAAAGGTGCTAACAGTTAAAAAAATACTTTTATTTTATGAAAAGAAACTAACTTGCAGCAAGATAATTTGGGTTTGGAAATAAGAGAAAATAAACAAAATCCGTATGTCATAAAGCTGGAGGATGGAACTGAGGGAGGGTAAATGAAGAAGGCTGTGCTTGGAAACATGCAGCACTCCAACCAAAAAGTCATAAAGAGGAAAAACAAAACACCCCCAGCCAAACAGACAAAACCTAACCTAATGTGACAGAAGCCAGAATATTGGTTACCTTAGGCAGTGGGGTGGGGCGGGGGGTGACTGGAGGATGGCACCAAGGGCTTTTGAGAGACTTGATAATGTTCTATGTCTTGATCTGGATGATGGTTACATAAATATGTTCATTTTGTGGACATTCATCGGGCTCTATACTTATAAATAGGTACTTTCATGTATATAGGATATACTTCAATCACATTTATTTTTTTAAATGTTAACTGAGCCCCACTGGTGTGGCTCAGTGGTTGAGCATCAACCTATGAACCAGGAGGTCATGGTTCCATTCCCAGTCATGGCTCATGCCTGGGTTGAAAGCTCCATCCCCTGTGGGGGGCGTGCTAGAGCCAGCCAATTAGTGATTCTCTCTCATCATTGATGCTTCTACTTCTCTCGCCCTCTCCTTTCCTCTCTGAAATCAATAAAAATACATTAAAAAAGTAAACATGCTAACTGATTATAACATTTTTAATCAGTTAATGCCTGGTGAATGCTTGCAATACAGCATTTGCAAAATGCAAATATATGTACATTTTCTCTGAGATCCTTAACCTCTGGCAATTTTGCCAAATTTATTTAAATTTAACCCATTGGAATTATTCTCCTCTGGCACTGTTACATAAGTACTAGTCTGAGATGAGATTGTCTTTGGCTGGCAAGTTCACAATCTTGTTTAAAGCGTTGCCCATTTGGCATTGCATTTGCCTGGAATATGGTTTGGGGTTGCATTCTTTAGAAAACCACATTGCATGTAGTCAAATGTCCATCTCTCCCCACCCTATAACACAACTAAAATCAACTCAACATCAGTTTCAAGATGGGAAAAAAGGAGATTTTATATAGAATCTATGTAGCCTATAATTAGAAAATAAATAACCTGCACTATATTTTAAATAAATCAAACTTTGAAATATTGCTTACAAACTACACTATTTAATAGCATTAAAATATATCACAACAAATCCTTTTAGGAGGTAATTGAATTAAATCTCACAATAAATTTCAACAATCTACAGACAAACATTCATTTTTTATGCAACATAAAAAAGAACAATAGTCAGCAAGTGCAAACCAAGGAACACAAAAATCATACCATTTTTAAATTCAACAATTTGAATTTCTATTCACAGCTGATAGGAATATTTTAAGGCAGCCTTAAAAACCACCCACAGAAATTAAAATGAAAATATTAATTCTGCTTTGGAAAAAAATAACTCGATAGTGATATTATGATAAACATTTGTATAACTTGCTTATTTCACTGACTGAGCAGCAGTGGCTATTACACTGATTTTACTCTCATAAAATAATCATATAGGTGTGATTTATATAATTCACTGTTTTATTCTTAAATAGTAAAAACAAAGGAAAATATTAATAATACAAAGGTATTAAGAAAGAGATTTGGCCATACCCGGTTTGGCTCAGTGGATAGAGAGTCAGCCTGCAGACCAAAGGGTCCCGGCTTCTATTCCTGTCAAGGGCACATACCTCGGTTGCAGGATCCTCCCTGGCTCTGGCCCTGGTCAGGGCTCGTGCAGGAGGCAACCAATTGATGTATTTTTCTCACATTACTACTTCTCTCTGTCTTTACCTCTCTCTCTCTCTCTAAAAATTAATAGAAAAATATCATCGGGTGAGGATTAAAAAAAAAAGGAAAGGAATTTGTTCTCTTATATATCCAATAAAACAAATTAGTGAAGGCTATGTCTGTATATGATTTAATGAAATGAAAATAAATAAGATGTAGTTAGGCTCAAGTAATAAACTCTTAGAAAACTTAAAAATACTGGATTTAGAAGTTATAATATGGATGTTTCATATCTTAGTCTCTTTTAGGCATTAGTAATTTTTGCCAGGGTATTATGTAATTAGAAATGGTAACAATCTGGATAAGCACAGACCTGAAATTTAGAGCCACATTACTTTTTATAAAATTTATCTTTGTTGTTGAAAGTTATACAGATGTTCTCTTTTTCCCCCCATTGACACCTTCTAGCCCACCCCCTCACCCCACCCAGGTCCTCACCACACAATTGTCTGTCTCCATGGGTTATGCATATCCTACATAATAAAAGCCTAATATGCTAAATGTCCAGTTGTCCATTCAACCAATCAAAGCGTAATATGCTAATGATATGCTAAGGCTGCTCAACTGCTCGCTATGATGTGCACTGACCACCAGGGGGCAGACATTTCGACAGGTAGGTTTTCTTGCTGCTGGGTTCCGGCTGATCGGGATTGAGCGAGATGGGCTGGACATGCCCTGGAGTTCTCCCATGGTCCCTCCCTGGCTGGCCAACCTCCCACATCCCTTCCCGGCCCTGATCGTGCACTGGTGGGGTCCCTTGGCCTGGACTGTGCCCTTTCTCAATCTGGGATCCCTCTGGGGATGTCAGAGAGCATGTTTCAGCCCATCCCACAGGCCAGGCCAAGGGACCCCATTGGTGCACGAATTTGTGCAATGGGCCCCCAGTATGCATATAAGTTCTTTGGATGGGAAGAGACACATTACTTTTTTAAAGATAGATTAAAAACAAGCAAACTAAATTTGGAAGTAAGATTTGCAGAGGAAATGTTAAAATTACCTAAAAGAACAACTTATTTTATATATATATATTTTTTTTATTAATTTTTTTTACAGAGAGGAAGGGAGAGGGATACAGAGAAACATCGATGAGAGAGAAACATCGATCAGCTGCCTTCTGCACATCCCCTGTGATGTGCCCGCAACCAAAGTACATGCCCTTGACTGGAATCGAACCTGGGACCCTTCAGTCTGCAGGCCGACACTCTATCCACTGAGCCAAACCAGTTAGGGCAGAACAACTTGTTTTTAAGAATTTCTTACGTATCTGTTTATATATAAAAAACTAGAGGCCCAGTGCACAAATTTGTGCACAATGAAAGGAAATTAATTAGAAGAAATATTTTAATATCACTATTCGCCCTTCCTCTATAATGGAAGTGTCAACCAAATTCACGATCAACAATGACAGAATTGTTGGCACCATGTGTGTGATTGGTGCCAGCAAGAACTATATATATATATAGATAGATAGATAGATAGAGAGAGAGAGAAAGAGAGAGAGATAAACTTGCTTAATTAGACCTGCTTTTGATTTAGCTAAACTTTTTCCAGCCCAGTGAAGCACCCCAACTTTTCTTTCAGGTAATTGTCAGCAACACAGCAGTAAATATCAACACGAAGCAGATTATTACTGTAGATCACACAGGGAGAACAAAGGGTAAAATATCTAACTGTAGCAGTGTTTGACTATATTCTGCGCAGTGAGAAAACATGAAGTCATTTTTAAGGTCCACCATTTCTTACTTCTTTTCAGTCAGGTCAAGTTTCTAAGCTTTCTAAATCTCCATTTTCCAGCTAATGAAAAGAAAATAAGATTTCACCTACTCTCCTTATCTACCTATTCCAGGACTTCTGTGAGGATCAAATGAGATGAGGCACGCGAAAACGTTTCACAGGCATTTGGTTAAAGTGTAAAATGTTTCCACCTGGCTATAAAGCAAGTCATGTTCCTGAGCTGAAGAAACTGTAAGGAGGCTAGTCACTAGGAAGAGGAAGCTGGGCATTGCTATGTGACGTCATTACCTGGCGCCCACAGTGATCATTTCAAGGTTGGGCTGGGCTGTGGGCTGCATTTTGCACTATGGGGTCTCAGCAGCATTGGCTGCAATTTGGTGGCTGTCACTCCAGGGTGGTGGCAGGGCCTGTGTCCCACTTGGGGGAAGCCGAGTATTGGTTTGTGGGCACCAGGTCCATGGTGCTGTTTCTCTGTAAATGGCCATGTGTGTCACAGAAGCTCCTGCGGTGAGCATCTGCCTCCTGGTGGTCAGTATGTGTTATAGCAATCGGTCAGATGGTCAGACACTTAGCATATTAGTCTTTTACACATATAGATGACTATGCTGAATACAAATCATTTAATCTTCTTATTAAATCAGGTACAGAAAGATTTATTTGTAAATACTTAATGAACACACTGAACTACCAAGCAAAATAGAGAGGCTCCAGAGCAGTGGTTCTCAACCTTCCTAATGCCGCAACCCTTTAATACAGTTCCTCATGTTGTGGTGACCCCCAACCATAAAATTATTTTTGTTGTTATTTCATAACTGTAATTTTGCTACTTTTATGAATCGTAATGTAAATATCTGATATGCTATATGTGTTTTCCGATGGTCGCGACCCACAGGTTGAGAACTACTGCTCTAGAGAGAGAGCAGGCAGATAGTTCTAGGGGTGTTTGTGTTGGAGGAGTGTTGGGGTAGTGGTGGAGGGATTGAGCGAAAAAGAAAAAAAAAGAGAGAGAACTCATAGATATGGATACGGACAACAGTGTGGTGATTGCAGGGTTGGGGAATGGATGGAAGTGGAAGAGGGCATAGAAAGGATAAATGGTGATGAATAAAATAAAATACCTCTAAATTAGTTTACTAGATGTTCAAGATACTGTGGAAAACAGTTAAGCCATAACATACCACAGAGATTAAAAGTTAGTGTTTGTGTAACAATTTTAATTAAAATCTATGACAAAATTATATACTTCATTTCTGATTTTGAAAGATAATATAAGATAACTGAGAATTACTTATGTGTATTATTTGAATAACTATAAATATTAAAGACTATCCATTTGATTCAATTAGTTGATTAGGTTTCTCCTGAACCATATTCAACTAGCAATGTAATACTTTACATATAACCTGTTCATGTCAATAGATTTTTTATATTTTAATAAACAAATTACAATTATACCACTTTAATACAAATACATTAAAATATAAGATTTATTGATGTGCATAATTATTTACTCAATCTAACCTTTGTAATTCTTTTTAATAGTATTGTTCTTGGCTAATGCACATGAAGCATCTCATGAAATGTCACATAAAAAAGAATTTAATTGTTAGAGTGACAAAAGTATTCAATCACAAGACATAATCATTGACTAGCGTCATCAAAGATTATTTGAACCCTAGCTGCATACCAGAATTACCTGGGAGCTTTCTAAAAATAGCAGTGCTCAGGCCCTATGTTCAAAGATTCTGATTCAATTGGCCTGGACTTCCACATTTTTTTCAGTATTCCCCAGGCGATTCTAAAGTACTGGTAAGGGCTGTATGAGCCATGCCACAACTTAGGTAGATACTGCACTGACATCAGAGTCTACCCTTACTAGCCATGGTGAAGTCTAAACTATTCCAGATCAATACCTAACTACATTTTAGCCTAGTTTCCTTTGAACTGTCCTAAGAGGACAGAGAGATGAAATAATACAAGTTTTCTATTTATAAAGTCTTTCATCCTTAATAACATTTTCATTTGCATTTTGATCATGGGTCAGGTTATTTCAAACTGTGGACTCATGGGAAGCGAGAAGGTTGTGAAATAAATGGCATGGGTTGTGACAAACTATTTTTCAATTACAGTTGCCACTCAATATTATGTTACTTTCAGGTGTACAGCACAGCATAGTGCTCAGACATTTATATAACTTAGGAAGGAATCTCCCCAATAAGCCTAGTACCCACCTGGCACCTTACATGGTTATTATAATACTATTGACTGTATTACCTATGCTGCATTTTATATCCCTGTAACTAATTTTTAACTGCCAATTTGTACTTCTTAATCCCTTCACCTTTTTCACCCAGTCCCTCAATCCCCCTCCCATCTGGCAATCATCAGTTTGTTCTCTGTATCTATGAGTTCATTTCTGTTTTGATTGTGCATCTATTTTGTTTATTTACTTATTTTTAGATTCTACATACAGGATGGGACAAAACTAGGTTTACAGTTATTCATATGGAAAATAATACAATAACTAATAAATAATAACACAATAAACTCTCTTTTGCATATTTACAACTGTAAATCTACTTTTGCGCCACCCTGTATAAGTAAAATCATAAGGTATTTTTTTTACTCTGCCTGACTTATTTTACTTAGCATAATACCCTCTAGGTCCATCCATGTTGTTGCAAATGGTAAGATTTAATTACTTATATGGATAATATTCCACTATATATATGTACCACATCTTCTTATCCAATTATCTCTCAATGAACATTTTGGTTGCTTCCACATCTTGGCTATTGTATACAAAATGTCCTTCTTTGTCCCTTGTTGTAGCCCTTGATTAAAAGGTTGTGACAAATTTTAAAACCCAAAGATTAGACTCATCACATATAGTAAGAGTAGAACTTTGCAAAACTTTTGTGTTAGTTAAGTTTGTGTGTGTGTGTGTGTGTGTGTGTGTGTGTGTGTATACATATGCTGGGTGACAAAGTAAAATCTATTTCTGAACTAGACTGTTGAGCTGTCAGCTAACTGAAGTTGCTTATTCTTCCTTTTTCCACTGTCAGAAAACTGATAAACTTTCATAATGTCAAAAAAGTGAGAATTTATCCAGTCATAATTTTAAAGCACTGAATTTATAAAATATATCTTCTAATAGAATAACCATGGCATATATCTGGTAAATGTAGATTGTGTTAAGGAGGGTCATTAATGGGATAATCATTGCAAATTAATTTCTAATTTCCATTTCCTTTTTCTCTAAATATTTTACTGATGTGCTGTGGCATATAAATTGGTCTTCCTACTCACAGAAGATGTTTTTAGAAGTTTTATTTTTAATACCCCCAATTTTTAAAAAAATATATTTTATTGAATTTTTACAGAGAAGAAGGGAGAGGGATAGAGAGTTAGAAACATCGATGAGAGAGATCGATCAGCTGCCTCCTGCACGGCCCCCAGTAGGGATGTGCCCGCAACCCAGGTACATGCCCTTGACCGGAATCGAACCTGGGACCCTTGAGTCTGCAGGCCGATGCTCTATCCACTGAGCCAAACCGGCTTGGCAAATACCCCCAATTTTTAACTTCATTAAAATAACTTCATTAAAGGCAAAATTCTCCAATATTTTTTCATGAATATTTTAGTACTCAAAGACTTATGAGTTTTTTCACTCAAATATTCAGTCATATTTAAAAATTTTCCAAGTTATTAAAACGGGTGGAATAACTTATTAAGAGAAAATGCTGTTTCTTTTGGCAATATTATTATCCAGGTACTCCCTTTACCTTTAAGATTGAATCTTAAATTTAAAGCGAGATGCCCTCTTCTTCCTTATTAAGGGTAATGATCATTAACCAAGTGGGCAAACATCAGCAGTATAAACACTGAAACTGAACCAGTGTGGCAGAGTATCATTCTGTTTGAGTGACAACATAACTACATTTCAATCGGAAGGACACAATTTATTGGGGGTTGAGGACAGGCACATGCTGGTTTTCACTTGGGTCTCTTCCCCTTATGGGGCAGTCCTGACTCATGGCTCTGCTGTATCCCCAAGTTAGGCTGTTCTTTCCAACACCCTCAACTACAAAGAATTCCAACTATGCAAAACTATGCAAAATATCTTTGAAGAATATGACTGGCAGTTTCTTAGAAGGCAACTCAACTCTGGTTCTCCAGGGGCTTCACACTTGCACACTCCAAGGCAAATGTATTTATCTTAATACCAGTACTAACTGGTGACTTAGTATCTAAGAAATAATATTTATGTTTTTATGCCAGCATGTAATGGTCTGTGGTTGTCTAGAACCAACAACTTAGCATATCTTTATTTTTCCACATTGGCGCAACAGATGTCATATGGAGGGAAGAAAATGATTTCCCTGTCATTAAACTCTTTGACTATGGAGCTCTATACTGTAAGTCTAGTTTAAATACTTGACTACTTGAGACTTTGTGGAGTCAGATCCCATTTTCTGATTGTCTACACCCCTATCATCACTCTAGGACAAATTAATGCTGTAGGTACACTGGTAATGCTTGTGCCCCTTCCATCAACCCATCCTTAGTTAACGGCAGCCACAAATACAAGACACTATATCCTCATTCCTACGATGGCACTTTTAATCCCTTACATTTCTGTGATACTAGAAAGAATGTAAGATCACAAGTTAGTAGATTACAGTTCAAACCTCAGCTTTACACAAAATAGGTGCCTAGTTCTGGTAAAATCATTTAGTCATTTTCATTCACATTTTCTCTCCTGCAAAATATAAAGAGTCAGCTCTGAATTTCTGAGAATTCTAAAATTTCATGATCCTATGACTCATCAACCGCTATTTGACAACCAGCAATATCTACAATGATGCATGAGACCAAGTTAATAAACCGGTTAGTTAGGCAACCACCAAGGCAAACTCATCTCTGGTTTTGATCTTGAAAAAATATTTGAAGAAACCTGAGTCTCCTACAGATGCCTAGAGCCTGAGGATAATAGAAATAAGAGCAAATGATGTTATGGTAATACTAGAAGCCCAATGCACGAAATTCGTGCAAGAGTAGGCCTTCCTTCCCCCGGCTGCCAGCACCGTCTTCCCTCTGGCACTTGGGACACAGGCTTCCCTCTGGCACCCATGGGACCTGGGCTTCCCTCCCAACCCCGGCTTCATCTGGTCTAATTAGCACATTACACTTTTACTATCATAGATCTGACTGTGTTTTTATAGTCACTAGCATAGTGCTTAGTTCATACACAGTAGTTACTTGTTATTGATTGATGGATAAAAGATACAAAAGATGATCCGTATTACCTGTTAGTATTCAGAAAACTAAGGAATGACGATCTAGTACATTCAATGATTTGTGAAATGGGCCAGCCATCTGGGCTTTATTTTCACTATATGCCATTGTTATTTATTACAGAGTATGAATAATTAAGACACAGACATCTGGCCCTGCGTATATGACCACACTACAAGCTTTTTAAAATATATACCCAGGAAATTAACATTTATATTTGGACATAAATATCTGGCTTAAAATTTGTTTAAATCCCTAACAAAGAGGTTTTACAAAAAAAAATAAAAACACCTCTCTTTCCAAGAATGATGCCTGAAGCAAGATCTCTAACAAGCTTTGCAGGTGCATATTTTTAGACTTATTATATAGTTACATATACTTAATGTAGAGCTATATACAATCTTCCTGCAGAATCTTTTTTTTTTCCCTAGAAGAAATGCCCTGAATGAAGATCAAGAAGGGAAACTTCCAAATGCTTTTATTTTTGCATAAGATCAGAGCCAACACTGTCAGAAAATGATTAATACTCAGCCATTCTCACTATTGTCAAAATAGTGCACAAAGGGGGCATTCCCAGCTCCCTAATGTCAATTCATATCAATTTCAGGTAACTTGCTATGCCAGCTGCTTGACTCTCTTGGATTCTGAGAATCCAATTCTCTTTAAAATGCGATTGCCATCTGAATACTATCAAAGCTACTGTGAAATATTGGCGGAGGAGTTTGAGCTTTTTTGAATGCCTTTCACCACCCCACAGCAGCTAGCCTGTAGAAAACAATAAACTCCTATTTTCCTTAATTATGACCACTATCATGATATACAATATTTCTGAACTCCATATTTTGGTTTAGAGATAATCAGTGCCCTGTTAACATTTGCCTCA
Organism: Myotis yumanensis; assembly: GCF_028538775.1. Lineage (NCBI taxonomy): Eukaryota > Metazoa > Chordata > Mammalia > Chiroptera > Vespertilionidae > Myotis > Myotis yumanensis. The sequence continues at coordinate 29,906,259 of NW_027223755.1, forward strand.
TATAGGTTCATGGATATGAATCCGTTGCGGACTCCATAATGGATGTGCCACCTCTGGGATTCTGAAAACAGCGTTGCCTAGGGAACCATTTTATATGATTTGTTTGCTCACCCACGATTTATCTCCCATCTTCACCTTCCCCAGTCTTTTCTCTATGTCACTATCTAATGTCACAATAGACTTTCCATGGCTGCTCTTCAGAAATAAGAAAGGCTTGCAAATATTTGAAATATTATCTTAATTATTTCTCCACTAACAGTTGTAAACTTTTCATCTTAGTTACTATAGATGTTTTTCTGTGTCATGTTAAATTAATTCTTTACAAATGAATAATAATAGCTAATGCAAATGACCATGTGCCCTACTCTATGCTTTATGCATCCATATTATTTCAGTTAAAAATCACAGCACCTTTAAGATATAGATGTTGTTATCCTCATTTTATTGGTGAACACATGTAGGCCCCTGGTTGTAAAATGACTTGCCCAGTGTCACACAGCTTGCAAGTAGTAGAGCTGCAGTTTAACCACATAGTGAGGTCAAAATGTCCATGTTCTTAGTCATTAGTATATGTCGCTTCATCTTCTGAGCATCGAAAGCACATAAAAGAAACGGTATATGAACCATTAAAGAATTAAATTTCCAATGCCTCTGACACTTGCCTACAAACACTAGGTTATTATTACATGTTTATTGTAAGTCAATACTTAACACACGTGTTGTATTGGGGAATAAAATGAAAATAATAAAATCTTTGCTTCCTCCATTGAGAACTAATTTATTTTTCAAAAAAATACACCTTCTTGTTTATGCCTCCTTTTCCTATATAGGAGCTGTCTAATTCAGGAATGTTTAGAAGAGGAAAGATAATAGGGCTCATAAGTCCACCATTGAAAAATCTCAAGATTATCCTTTTTTTGTCCCTGTGATCTAAATTAAAAGAAGAGAAACAAATAAAATCCTAGCCAATACAGAGAAGAGGAAGAAAGAAACTTCCTTATTGATAATAGAAGGGAAAGCAGTCTCATAAGAGATATAGAAACGATGTTCTTTCAGGACCAAAAAAAAAAAAGGCTTCATGGGATGGTATTTCCAACCGTTCTTGGAAAGGCAACTAGAGCTACTGGAAGTGAAAGGGAGCTACTGGAGGGGAATCTCAAGCAGAAATAACAATATTAAGTACAGAGAAATGGAAAGAACTGAGAAAATCATTTAAAAATTTCATTACAAATTCCATGTGCTAAGCAGAGACTGAGGAAATGAGTAAATGTGGCTGCAAGGTATAAACTGGAAGGCTAGAGTCAGGAGCCAGGATTGCCTCCCCTCACACTAGGGGCTCCCTGTGTGACCTTGGGCAAGCTACTGACATTCACCTTCCTCTGGGTCAATGATGCTATGAGCTTCTCATTTTCCTAGTTAGTTAATTGTCTACTAAATTATACACATCCTTTTCCCAAAGAAAGGCTTTTAAAGCAGCTTTTAAGGATACAGAAGCTAACATAAAAAAAAAAAAAAAGGTAGATCAGGTAGAGAAGAAACATAAAAAGCACCAGAAATGAGGCTAATACAAAATAAAAAGTGCATACCAAGAAGAATTATACCTTGGCTATGAACTTGACTCTAAGCTATAAAGCAACAATTGAAACCTGGTGAGTTGCATAGCTCAGGAGGACAAATATCTGCCTCCTAGCAGTGTAAGATCAAGTGAGATCCTGTAAGTGACAATGTTAAATTCCTCCCCACTTCCTGTGCTCTATGCAAGAGCCAGTAAGGAAGGAAGCCTGCCAAGAAGGTTCCTGTAGAGAACTATCACAAGCACTCTGCCAGCCCACTTCTCCCTGCTCCCTCCCCTATACATCACACACTATGCAGACACAGTGAGCATCACTCTTCCGCCCCACCCTGCCTTTGTCCTTCTGTGGGAAGGATTCTTGAGGTAATTACTGAGACTTGGCTGTGGGTACCCCTGCTTCTCTCAGACCTCATCAGATCATTAACCAGTGAACAAACATATTATATAGGTCTTATGACATCAGCAAAAGCAAAATATAGTGTGTGTGTGTGTGTGTGTGTGTATTTAAAGTGCTACAACACTTAAAGCCTGTAGGCCATTCAGTCTATAGCTTTCATTTCCCTTTTTAATCTCACATTTTTATGCTTTACTAGTTCCAAATAATTTGAGCTATTCAGCTCATGCCAGTTGAGGGGAAAGAAAAAAAAAACAGTGAAGAGATGTACATCTTGTAATATTTGGAACACAGCTACTTAATATATCAGAAATGAATTTAAAATAGATGAGCTGTTTAAATACACATTCAAAATACCATTATGGGGAACATCTCTTCTCTTTGCTATGTGTTGTTGCTTTTTAATAAAATCGGTAATGGTGAATTAGTGTGTGCATAGCAGTGCAAAGTGCTTAGCAGTTACATAATGCCAAGATATGCATTCATATAAAAATTATTCGATATATATTTGGTATAACAATAAACTTTTTAATAAAATATAACCACTGGGACAATTTTTTTTTTAAGGAGACTTCAGAGACCTTTCAAGTCTGGTTGGAATATCCATAGCTTCAGGAAATTAGTATGCATTCAAATACAACAGTTGAATTATTATAATAAAGTATTTTCGATGTTTTAGGACTAATGGTTCAGCGGGTAAGTAAAACTTAAGGGTGAATGGGAGAGAGGAAGATGTAGAAAACATCCGTGCTTTCCAACTGAGATGAGTTTAAAAAGGAGAGAAAGGACAAACTTTTGTGGTAAATAAGCTTTGGGCTGTTTTCCAATCCAAACTGATTTCTTTATTTTAATATTAATAAGAACTATGCTAATGCTCACTCTGCAATTCCATTCGCCTCTTGGGGCTTATACTTACTTACGCTCTTTCAGTTTTACAAAAACAAGCCTCTAGGAAATATTAATTAGCCCCTCTCTTGGTATGTCAAAACTAGTCTTTAATTGAATGCAATTAAGTTGATAAATGGAATTACTTTGTTTTTCAGACCTTCAGATTTCTAGGACGAATCACATACAATGAATAAAATTCTTATCATAAGGAATCCCCCTTGAAAAACACAGATTAGTTTGGTGTAAGAATCTGAGATATTTGTTATTTTAATGAAAGCTGATATGTGGAGTGTCAGCATTCTTTTTTCTTCATTACTTTAATATTCTCAACATTTGAATTAATAAGACTTGGGGTACCTTAGCAGCAGGGTTGAGTCTCAAGGGAGATTTGACAATATCATGCATTTTCAGTCTTTTCCTCATTTCTTTATATTTTAATAACTTACCAACACTTCTTTCCCCATGAAGTTGTTTTCTCACATACGTAGTAATGACAACAGTATCCAAGACTTAAATTTTTTAAAAGTATGTGTTTAATAAAATTCCTGGTATTTCTCTAGAGATAACGGAATTATAATAACAACATTGTCTTAATCAAATAACAATAACATTTTAATTGGTTATCACTGCCAGTGTAGCAAGAATACCATTTCTCAAATATCTGTCTATGTACTTAGACTCTCAATGAATGCCCACAAAAACCAGATACTCTTACAAGTAAGGTAGATTGATTACCCCCACCCCTTTCTTTTAAAAATCAACTATGGTACCCTAGCTGGTTTGGCTCACTGGATAGAACATCGGCCTGCAGACTGAAGGGTCCTGGGTTTGATTCTGGTCATGGGCACATGCCCAGGTTACAAGCTCAATCTCCAGTAGGGGGCATGCAGGAGGCAGCTGATCAATGATTCTCTCTCATCATTGATTTTTCTATAATTCTCTTTCCCTCTCCTTTCCTCTCTGAAATAAATAAAAATATTTTTAAAAATCAACTATGGAGTAAGTACCCCCTTGAAATATGTGTCCATATGCCAAATTAATTTTAAGTAGCAATTGGCTGGACTTAGTCAAATAAAAGTATTAAAAATATTTAATATATTACTTTTCCAACTCGACCATCACACATAAAACATTTTCTAAGTGACCATACTAAATAAATATTGAGTAGTTCATTTATGCTAATCACTCTGGAAAATGCTTTCAAATAAATGATTTCAGTTGTTCATATGAGTGCCATGACATAACATTATGACCCCATTTTATAAATGATGCTAGAGAGGTAAATGACAAATGTGGAAAAGAAAGAAAACCAACTAAAAATGGTTCTTAACTTTGAAAATTCCATTCAGAGAATATACACTTAGGCACAGGATTTAGACCACTTGCACGTGTAGCATTGCTTATTTGCTACACTCTACATCTGTCATTTTGTGCATTTCCTTATCCACCTACGTGTGTGCAATATAATGACTAACACTATTAAATTGAAGTAAATGAAGCTATTATAACCAAATTATCTTGTTCTCTTGATGTGGTACAGAAAGTAATTGAACAGGTGAGCATATAATACTTTATTATGCACCAAAAATTAATTGGCAACTGATATGTTACCACAAAACTAAAAGGTTCAATCATTTCCCCCACCATGAAGCAGCTCTACAGAGTATGTCTGCATGGGGGCTGTGAGTCCCTTAGAAAGCACAGAGAAAGTGCCTGGCAGAGGGAAAGAACATGAGCCCCAGAGCCCATGAGTGGAGGATCCGATCTCTGTTCCAGCTGAGCAAATTCAAGCAAGTTCTTACATCTTTCTGAGCTTACTTTCCCTCAGCTCGACCATGTAGGGGCTAAAAGGCATTTCAAGTATATCCATAATATCTTACTTATTTCTAAAAATTATCTGAAGTAAATTTACCTTATGATAAGATGGTTAACATTTGTTACTTCTGGGCAATTATTATATAGGTGATTTTATATTGCTTTCTGTAACTTTCTACTATCTCATTAAAAAAGAATATAATGAAAAAATAAGTAGCATGAAAATTGATAATAGCTACTTCTTGGGGGAGGGCTGAGGTGAACTTTAAATCAAATATCATATAAAATGAATAACACATAGTAGGTCTCTTTCAAATATTAACCCCTCTTCCCCTTGCAATTACTTGCTTGTCGACACACAATTAACTTCTATCTCACCAATTTCAATTACTAGTGAAGCAGGTCAGTAGTGATTGATAAAATGCCAATTAAATATCTATTACACAGGAAAATCACATAACATTGAAAGAAAATTTTATTCAAATTGTTTAGAAAATTTCTGTACTCTCATTTTGAGTAATAATTGATATGCAGGTTATGTAACATTCAAATGTTTTTGTCAGTATTTGTCTGGAAAGATAAAATAAAAACAACAGTATTTTAACGCTGTTTAAATGTATATATATATCCATACAAATTCAAAAAGAAATTCATAATTCAGATACTTTATTTCTTACTTTATCTATCTCATTTTAATAATAAATGCTATGATTAAATATAAATTAAATAAATAATATATTAAAAACTGGGACAGACTGGTTCCAAACTATAGTTTTTTACTTCAATAATTTATTTAAGGCCTATTGGCACAAAATGCAAATTAAGTGTTAGGCACAGTTACTTTTTTGGTATTTAAATTTTAATTAAATTTATTGGGGTGACATTTATTAACAGGGTGATATAGGTTTCAAGTGTACACTTCTATGATACATAATGTGTATGTTGTATTCTGTGCCCACCACCCAAAGTTCAATCATCCTCCATCACTATATATTTGGCACTCTTATAAAGAGAAACTTTTTCTTTTGCAGGTAGCTATAATCCATTGTAAAGATTTAAGGGATATTGTGAATTTATTGAGAAATGATAAGGCCTCATTTTTTCATCTTCTCTTATTCTCAATTTATATTACCTATTTAATGACCAGAATCTCATCCAGTTATAAATAGAAATTAAATACTTTTTTTCCTCTAGTAAACAATTCATGTTATAGAGTCCAAATGATAGGTGTCCTTGGTGATTTAAATATGTAATTCCGAGTCTTAATGTGTAGGTAAGATATTAGGACAGAAACTGAATGATTAACTAGATATCAATGTGGCAGGTATTTCAGGAGACACTATAATAGGCGATAAGACTGATCCTATGTATTTGTGAAAATACACCATTGTGTAAGTTGGATTCATGAAAACACACCATCTTAGGAGGATATTGGAGCATTAAGGAAGAAAGTAAATCATGTGTCTGTGCTTAAAACAGTGATCTGATCACATCGGACCACACTACAAAACAGGTCTCTTTCCCCAGTTATACTAAAGACCACTTCAAAAATTAACTGGCTTTATGTACAGGTGTGGAAATAAAATTAGAAACAACATGAGCTCTGCAACCTTGGCTTTGACCCTAGTAACCCCAATTAAGATTAGAGAAATACTTCCTTTGACACTCTCCAGCATGACACTGAAAATGCAATGCAACCCAGTTAGGCTGACAATGTAAAGCTCGGAGTGTTACTACTTGGCATCATATCAAAAATATAATGCAACCCAGTGGGACAGACAATATAATGCTCTGAGTGTTACTACCTGGTGAGTTCAGACCAACAACATCAGGGGGAAAAAATCTAAGCTGCCAGAATTGTTTGGGCTCCATTTGTGAATGTTGCCACGTGTCAAACGTGTGATGAAGGAGCTTTCCAGAAGTTATATAGCCATTAAACTTCGGAGGCATTGCCATGTTGGTATAAGGATGGATTGTAGATAGGAAAAATAAATACTAGCTAGAATTGGGGTACAAATTCAGCTCAGGAACACCTGATGGGGAAAGTCAGTGTCTTCATTTGACAGGACTATCAGCTCTGTGAACCCAAGGAAAAAACCTGAAAACTTCTTCCTGATCTATGTGAACTCTTACAGAAGATGAGACATCAGGAGAAAGTTAACCATAGCTTTAATTTCATTAGGGTGCTTTATATTCTTCTATGTCCAAATGTGGCAATCTTTTTCTTCGTGGTTTTCATTAATTATTACAAAAATAATTTGTGATAAGGTATCACAATACTCTTTTAAAGTATTATTAACTATCCCTAATCTCCATATTTTAAAAGACCAGAGAACGTTATTAATATCTAACAATAGACCCTATGCACCTGCAGTAGGACTTTGTAGCACACCAACCAGCAGCCTGTCTCCCACAACAACACACACACAAAGATATCACTTAGTGATTGAGAAAGACTTTAAGGTACACCCAAACCTTGTTCCTCACTTGGAGCCTCACTTGCAATAAATGGATTTGTTCTAAACATTTCTGTAACCAAAACCTAGTCTCTGAACACAGTGTCCTATGTTCAAATCTCCTTCAGGCAACTCTGCAATTACCAACGAAGGCAGAACAATCTCTGGCTGCTACTTTTGGCAGTATGTTCTCCCTGCTGTATCCAGCCCAGATTAGCCTCACCTTCTCCACCAACAATTACCTCCCAATGACCTTCTCTGGGTCTTCTTTAACCATTGTGATATTGTGAGCAAATTCACGTACATTCTTGATGACTTCTGAAGATAACTTGTTCATTTCCTTGATCACACTGAAAGCAAGCTTTCGCCTGATGGCACCAACTTTCCAAACATTTTTATCAGAAGTGGTTTCTTTGTTTGTTATGCTTTTTGGAGTCCGTTAGCTTAGCTCCACTCATCAACAAAGCTTCCCCTTTGTAAACACATCGCATCTACTTATCCCACTCTCTGTGTATCCATTATTTATCAACCTTTGAACCTTTTTTTTCTAATTTTCATGGTAAAATTTATCATCAAACTTCAACAAGCCTCATCACAAATCCATTCCAATTCCATCCTTGAGAAGCATAGACACCTCTCCCAATCTGATCTGACTGGCTATGGTATCAATTCAAATAATGAAGTTCATAAATTTTAATAATTCCATTTCTCCTTTGGTGGTCCTTTCTGATCATCTCTCTTTCCTCATTGTATAGCTTCCTATGCTGGGCCAATTACTTTCTTCCTTATTTAACTTAGACTCCAGAATTCAATTTTCCAACCATATTTACATTAGCACTTTTGAATATCTTTCCTACCCAATGAAATCCACACTCCTTTTCCATTATAGCATTCTTCCCAATAATAACAAAGTAATTTCTTTCAACACTTGTTACACATATTTCCTTAGTCTGTTTGCCTTATAATTTTGATTATGTTTGCTCATATAGTTGTTGATTTTTTAAAATATTTTTGGGTAGCCTAATCTGTCAGTCTTTTATTTCCAATAAAAAAATTCAGTAGTATATCCTTTACCTATGTCTGGACATAGATTTTACACAGATAGATTTGAAGTTCAAATATGGTCACTTCGACAAAAATTTGTTAAACACAAATACACTAGGCAGGGTGGAGGTATAAAAGATTAGCTCTTGATCTTAAGGAGTTTGCAATCTTTGGTAAAAATAAACGCATAAGAAAATTTCAATATTACATAGCAAATGCAATGAGAGATGCCTATCAGCATATAGGAGCACAATATTAAATGATTCTTGGAAGGCAAGAAAGTGAAGGGATACATTAAGAGGTAGATGGAGTTTGACTTGAATCTCAAAAAGTGAGAAAGTGGTATCTGAGAAAGAAATAAAAAAGGCAGAGGTTTTAGAAGGAAAACAACAGGTTGTGTACAAGACAATAAAAGCTGCTAGATGTACACAAAGAGCACCTATGTCCTGTCACCTTTTGAACTTGCATTTCTCATATAAAAATAGCTCCTGCATTATTCTAAAAAGCCCCTGTTTCAATAACAAATTAAATCATATTAAGAGTATTCAAAGGAAAATGCTGAAAGAATTCATTTGGGGAAGTTATTGCAAACCTTCCTACAGTTTGGGGACCTGTAGTTTCTTGAAATCCCTGAAGAGTCATAAGCAGAAATGTTGCCTGGTTAGTTTTATGTTTTTTGGTTTTTTTAAAAAAATATATATATATTTGTATTGATTTCAGAGAGAAAGAGAGGGAGACAGAGATAGAAACATCAATGATGAAAGGGAATCATCGATTGGCTGCCTCCTGCACACTACCACTGGGGATCAAGCCCCACAACCTGGACCCATGCCCTGACCTGGGATAGAAACCTGACCTCCTGATTCATAGGTGACATTCAGCCACTGAGCCACACCCACCAGGCTAGTTTTATGTTTTGGTAGCTTTCTCCAGTGGCTGTGTGAGCAATGAATTTAAGTGGAGAGAAAACTAGAGGAATGGAAACGGTTTGCAAGCTATTACAAGAGTCCAGAGAGAGCTGATGAGGATTTCAATGAGGATCTCTTATCATAATAGAATTGATAAGAAGGGAAGGACTTCAGAAATATTTCGCATATAAAATCAGCAATTTGGGTGACTGATTTTATGCACTAGCTAACTACACTGTGGAAATAATGGAACAACAAGAGGTCAGGGAAGCGATGTGAATTCAGATTTTGACAGATTGTGGTTGAGCTGCTAATTGGAATATCAAGTGGAACAGACAGTAGAGAGTCTAAATTTTAAGGGAGAGTTTAGGGATGGAGATAAAGCCTGAAGAGGCATGATCATGTTCTTGACAGCTAAAATTCGGAAACTACCTGATTTTCCCCAGTAAATTTCAAAGTACCTTTGGAAACCTGAAGAAGATGTCTTTCTATTGATCCCTCTATCTCCTAGCACTGGTGCTCCCCTCCACACAGTGGTCCCCACTTATCCACCAGTGATACATCCCAAGATCCCCAGTGGATATCTCAAACCATGAATAATACCAAACCAGGTCTATTTCTTTTCCTATACATACACACCTATGATAAAGTTTAATTTATAAATTAGCCATAGTAAGAGATTAACAATAAACTAATAAAATATAATAATATACTGTAATAAAAATTATGTGAATATGGTCTCTCTCTCTCTCTCTCCTCTTACTGTAGTTACCCTTCCACTTAAAGGAAGAAGTTATGGCTTCTCTTTGACATAAGTGAACTGCCAGCATCACTACGCTCGCACTTTGGGGCCATTATTAAATAAAATAAGGGTTCCTTGAATACCAGCCCTGCAGCACTACAATAGTCAACCTGATAGCTAATATGGCTACTAAGTGACTAAGGGGCAGGGAGTGTGTACAGTGTGAAGACATGATTCATGTTCAAGATGGGACAAAGTAGTTCGTACAAGATTTCTTCACACTACTCAGAAGAGCATGCAATTACAAAATATGTTTTTATTGATTTTGTTTTTTAGAGAGAGAGTAAGGGAGTGGGAGAGAGGAATAGAAACATTAATGATGAGAGAGAATCATTGATCAGCTGCCTCCTGCATGCCCCCTAGAGGGGATCAAGCCCATTACCCATGCATGTGCACTGACCGGGAATTGAACCATGACATTCTGGTTGATAGGTTGATGCTAACTACTGAGCAACACCAGCCAGTCCTGGCACACAATTTAAAACCTATAAATTGTTTGTTTCTGAATTTTATATTAAATATTTTTGGACAGTGGGTAACTGAAATTGCAAAAAGTGAAACCACAAATAAGGGGGGACTACTGTATTATAATTTCTCTGAGGATTCAGGCTATCCTTTCTTCAACTCTATATCCCTTGTAGCATAATGGTGTATCTCTTAGAAGAAAGCATCACTTAATAAATTTTTATTAAATTAAAAGGTCCTTAATAGTAAAGAATATCATTTCAGTCCACAAGTATTGAATGGGTTAAATTTATGTGGAATACCGGAGGACAACAAAATACCACAGCCCTGCATGCATATGTTCCATTGAGAGATATGTCGGAGACTAGAACCCAAAGCAAAGAAAAAAAGGTCAGACTTGCATGGCTCAAGTTTCAAAGGTAAAAACACCACCTAAATAATTGCCTAAAGAATATACCAGTGTATGTGTTTAATCACCTCCAATCTGACAGAGTCAAGTCTCAAAAATGTGGCTCAGATTCAGAAAACTATAAACTTGGGCTCTGAGCAATAGTAGTTTCTTCAATATACTTCCATGAATGAAAATCGGGAGTGGCCGGGCCTGTGTGCTCAGTGGTTGAGCCTCAACCTCAGAAGGTCACGGGTTCAATTCCCCGTCAGGGCACATGCCCTGGTTGCAGGCTCAATCCCCAATAGGAGGCATGCAAGAGGCAGCCGATCAATGATTCTCTCTCATCATTAATGTTTCTATCTCATTCTCCCTGTCCCTTCCTCTCTGAAATCAATGAAAATATATTTAACAAATCTGGAGTGAATACTGAAAAGATAGAAACGTTTTGTTCACTTTGGGGACAAAGTAAATTAGGCTTGGATAGTTATATGAATTCAATTAGGAAAATTGAAAGCACTATTATTTTCCATTTAGATAACTTCTTTATTCCCAAATGTGTTTTTTTTCTTTTCCCTTTTTGTTTCCCATCTTATAAGACATTCCTTAGGAATTTTTCATGAAATTTTCTCTTTACATTGATATAGAAACTGAAACCTGGGGAAATTCCAGTGAAAAGGACATGCTAGCATCTGATTCCAAACTATTTTTAATCCTAAATCACAAAACATTAATGAAACAGAGGTGTTTTCTTTCTTTTTTTAAAAAATATATTTTATTGATTTTTTACAGAGAGGAAGGGAGAGAGACAGAGAGCCAAAAACATCGATGAGAGAGAAACGTCATCGATCAGCTGCCTCCTGCACATCTCCTACTGGGGATGTGCCCGCAACCCAGGCACATGCCCTTGACCGGAATCGAACCTGGGACCTTTCAGTCCGCAGGCTGACGCTCTATCCACTGAGCCAAACTGGTTTCGGCAGAGGTGTTTTCTAAAACACTAAAAAAGCCTTAATTTATTATGCTGATATTGCTTTTATTTGACTGTATTTGAGAGTAGATCTTTTAACTGTTAATTATAGTGAAACTTCTGTATTAGGGGAAAATAATCCAGAAGAACCAAAAGACAGTATATAGCATTCAAACATAATTCAAAAATGGTTCTGCTGCTGAACACCCCTCATTTCAGTATCATTCAGGGTAGGAAAAAGGAGGTTAGACAACAATAGACAATATTCTGGAATGTTAATTTCATGCTCTGGAGCTCTTAGGTAATTTTACAGAGTGTGGCAAAGTGATAAAAGTTTGTTAGGTTCATCATCTATGACCATTCCTGGAGAATAACCGGAAAAACTGCAAGTAGATATTCTCAGAAACTTGTGCTTTCAAGTAAAAGGAAAATGAAAACAGTAAAATAATCACTCAATGAGGCTAATGGATATCTGGGGGCAGATTCCTCTTTATGGAGGTACTCTCACTACTATTGGTCCACACAAAGGTTCTCATGAAACCTGAGACTGCACAATCATACAATGGTAATGCTGTCTATCCAGTGATAACGTGTAAGTAATATAACCAGATGACGTCTGTTCTGAAGTACTTAGGTGCTATGATCCGTGGCTAACTATAAATGACAAATGCCCAGTGGGTTGGAATGCACAGAGCAAGGTTTATTACAAGTTCAACTAACTTGAGGTTTTATTTCTTCACTTTGAAAAACGTTAGAGTTTATGTTCTCAGACTTCTCCCACTGTGTTTTGCTGTGAATTTCAAGCTTGGTTTCATCCTGGATTATGACCTTTTAGTGAACTGTAATGCAGCTCCAAGTACTGTGGGTTAGTCTACCAGGCAGAGAATGTGATTTACTCTCTTGATATGAACCAACATTTTCTTTGGGGCAGAACTTTATAGTAAGGTATGTGATGAAAGATAAAACAAGAAGCAAATAAGGCATTGATGGCTTTCCTCAACATCACAATGCATGTATTTTGTTAAAATATGTTTATTTATAAAATTCTGGAAGCCTAAAGCAAGATATCACCCAATATATGAAATATACTTCCTTACTAGAGACCTTATAATATTGCATATCTGTTATTGTTCTGTATTCCTTATTTTCCAAAAGCTATGGACTACTTAAGGCAAAAACAAATGTTAAACTTTTTTTATACTGGATCTAGAATATGTTGGGGGAACAGCAAAATATTTGTTGAATGAAAAAAAGAAATAAAAATCAGCAACCAATAAATATGACAAGTGATAGGTGCAATGTGTACCTCATGCTCTGAGAGATACAGATTTACATAGAGTCCCTTCGAGTCCCAATACTGCTTTGTCATTTAGTTGTTTTTAAAAGTTACATACTATATTATTTCATAATATAATTAGATCAATACCAGGTATACATATATATACACACAGATACATATTTAGTAACCATCCATTTTGCACTTTTTAGTATATTATTTTAAGCAATTTTGAGCAAACAAGATTTTTCCTATTAATATAACTGAAATTCGGTGGAAAACACACATCCCTATCTAAGGAAATTTGGTTAAATAATGTGTCAATTAATAGAAATACATGCTTTTAAAAAGTTACCCTAGTTCTCAATCCTAGTAAACATTGGATCATCATTGTCCATTATTCTATTCTCATACATCTTCTTCCCTATAATAAAGATACTCCATTTTTTTATGTTTGCTGACTACCCTTATATCCACCCCCTCCTGCTTTACCTCTGCCCTATATCTGGCAAACTGGGGAGAAACTCAAACCACACAGGCCTCTACTAAGCAACATTTGCAGCTTGGCTCCACCCCTTAGAATCCATAAAATCCTCAAACCAGTCAATATGGCCTGGTCACTCCTAAAAAATTATCAATTATGTACGTAATAGATGCTTTATTAATGTGTGTGTGTGTGTGTGTGTGTGTGTGTGTGTGTGTGTGGTGTAGGGTTATTAGTCTCAACATTCAAGCCAAATTTTGAGTGGGCATTCATCTAAATCTACTTAATGGCTAAGGAAGTCTAATATTCCATATGTTGGTTATTTGGTTTTCCTCCTCTGCTCCTTTCTTTAAGCTAAAATAACATGTCCCCAAGTTACACTAAGAAGCTAGCCAAAAGGAACTGCAGCTTTAATATAGCAAAAACTTAGAGGAGAGTATGGAAGTGATATTATTATTAGCAGAAATTAAAAACATTCACCTGCCTAATTCTCAATTGGCTCCGACATCAACAGTCTTCTAGAATATGCTCAAGCAGCATTATTAGCAGAAGGTGCTGAGAGAAGCAGGAAATGACTCTTTTTACACCTAGATTTGATTAGCCTCTTGCAGGGCACTAATATAAGGGTATGCGGCAGCATTTCCAAAACGAATGTTAAGGAAATTAATACAGACAGGGGAAAAGTGGATTTTCCACATTTATATAGCACATTCTCAAGAAGAAAAAATAAGCCACCTATGGCTTATTCATAACACAATAGCTATTTAACATACAACTTAGAATTTACTATGTGCCAAGTATGGTGCTAAGGATTTTACACACATTGTTGCATTTATCATTATACAAATCCTGTTGATTAGATGTTCTTACTTTGAGATATATCCACACCCCAAATCCATTACATGGCTTCAAATCTACTGTTAATGCTATGAATTTTCTTGCTTTCTAATAATTTTTTGATGTATTATTGGCCTTTATGGAGCTAATCAACTGGCAAGCTTGACAAAGGAGAACCTTTTTATACTGTGATGTAGGGAGACAACATTATCCATCACAGTTGACTGATGAAAAAAAAATATATATATATTGCTTTATTCATTTCAGCTACATTGTCCTAAAAAAGTAGAAAGAGATGTAAGTCATGCTGTTGACTTCAACATATTTATAGTTACTTGAGGAGATAATATGACACCATAAATTTGTGTAGTTTTTAATAATTTGAAGTGTTAATTCATTACATTAATACACATGTTTTATATGACAAGTACATTTTCTAAAGTATTAATGTTTAAATATTACTTTTAAATTTCTATTGACCTGAATTATTCATACCCTCTGTCTTTGGAAAAAGAAAATGTTTCTGTTTAAAATACCTAAGAATGTCTAAGAATTCATCTTAAAGCTAATTATGTATAACCAATAGGTATATAATTTAAGTAGAAAACAGCAGGGGGAGCTCAAACACTGGTTGGACAAATTAAAGATTGACTTCAAGAGTATTGAAAAATTTTAAGACAATTTTGAAGAGTAGAACAAGTTAGAATAGAGATGCACAGTGAAATTATTAGTTGGCCTTTTATAAAAGCTGAAATAATTACCAGCAAATGGTAAACTAGCTACGTGGAAGAACCCTTTGTAGTAGAAAACACTTCAAAAGGCTGGGTAAAATGACTATGAAAAAATGATTAAACTTGCACAAAATCACTAGATCAGGAAAATGTAAATTACAGTGACATACCACTATCAATCCATCAGGATGGCTAAGATGAGACTGTGCAGCAACCAGAAAAACTGCGACAGGATGGATTGAAATAGAAATTGGAAAAACTAGTTGGGAAAGCTATTGGCAGTTTTTAAATTTTAAACTGAAAAGCTCATGTCTCATGATCAAGCCGTTTTATTTCTGGCTATCTACCCAACACAAATGTACACTTACATAAACAAAATTATATGTAGAATAATGTTCAGAGCAGCATGATTTGTAATAACTTCAAATAAAAACAACACATGTTTATCAGCCATAAAATGAATAAATAATTTATGGTGTATTTATATGAGGATGAAAATGAAATGCGACCATATATATAAAGACAGATTAACTTTCCAAATGTCATGTTGAGAAAAAGAAGAGAAGCCAGACACTCAAGGGTACATGCTCTTTAGTGAATGATATCACCTATGGTCAGGATAGCAATTACTCCTGGGGGGCAAATTGGTAATGCAAATAAAATGTTCCCTGGTATCATTATATCTAAATATATTAAAGAAATTTATTATCTTCGGTTTCCCATTTTCATTGAAATGTGCCAGACTAATACACTTATAAATAGCTTCTCTTCTGGTCAGTATTTTTAGCAGGTTCTAATTCACAGGCATTCAAATGGGAGGTGCTGGAATTTAGCTCCAATTATCTCATGATTTTGCCCTAGTGATTAATTCTCTTACCAGATTGAATAAATATCCATATTTTTTTTGCTAGTGGCAAAACAGTGATTTTAGTTTTGCAAACAAAAATAATGTTTACTCTCTTTTATCATTATTTAGTTAAAAATGTAATCATAAAGCATGCTTAGGTTTTGTTTTTTTTTTTGCTGTCTGAATATTCTGGCCCCAACCCTTATAGTGTAGGTGAGTCATGATGAAAATAACGAATGGACATTATTAATTGTCTGTTATGTCAGTGCTAGGATGTGTAATGTGGTGATTGTGTAAGAGAGGGGGGAATAGGCCGTGATCCCTCACCTCAAGGAGCTTATATCAATTTACAGAGCGATAATTAAAAGATCCCAAACAATGGTGAGTCATATCAAATAGTTTGGGGTCAATATAGGATAGGGTACAGGAGTCTAATAAAAAATAAGAGAGAAGGAGGTAAGGAGTGCAGTAGTCAGGGAATACTTCATGAAGTAGGAATTGCAATGGACCTTAAAGAAATGGAGAATTTTTCTAAGTAGTCACCCCTCAATTTACCAGTTTCATATTTTGCCATATCCATATTTCTACTTCCTGATTTTTGTCATATCTGATTTCCCCCATGCAATTATCTATTTTAAAAATTCTGAAGTAAAATGCTTTTTGAAAACCCTACGTGCCTTTATTTAAAGGGACTCTTTATAGCACTACCATAAATGGACAGGCCATTCCACTCATCATAAAGTAGGGGAAGGTTCTGGAAATAAATAAATGCGAATAGAACAACCTTACTATTTTCTATCCAGGGAATGCTACTTTCCAAAGGTTCTGGGCTAGAGGCCAGTCTTGCCTTTGTTTAAAAGAGATATTAAACAGATATTAAGAAACGTTAGAGACTTATACTGATATGAGACTTTCTCTTGTTCTTCCTTCCTCCCTTTCTCCTTCTCTCTTTCCTCCCTTCCTCCAAATGACATAACTTCCTAGTGGATTCTAGAAAAGTTACCTGTCCTAACACCATCCCCTACCTCTCCCTGACCCAACACTGCACTCATGTCCTCCTCTTATTGGTAATGAGGCAACCCTCTCACCCCTCTGTTCTAATTGTTGATGCACTTGTAATTCCACATCTGTCTTCTCCAGGTGGTAGAAAAGTGCATGGTAAATAATAAGCACTTAAATATTCATTAACTGTTAAGGCTGAATGTTGACTATTGATGTACATGAAGATATGAAAACAGTAGCTGATAGTTTATTGAGAATATAAAAGGTTTTTTATGTTAATTTACATTTCATATAAAGTACTCCTGGCTCTAAATACAGTAAAAAGGGTGCTGAATGTACAGGAAAAAGTTTTCACTAAGACTAAAAGAAGATTGTATAATCTCCCACATTCACAAATTTAAAAAATACAGTACAATTTAACCAAGCCAATGATTAAGGTAGAGTATATTTCAGAATCAATTCAGCTCCATAGAGGAAATAGATTTAAAATTTACTTGGAATAGCCATTGAATGACTATCATTTAAATATTTGAACTAAGAATAACCATGTAGAAATGTGAGAAAAATTCAATACAAAAGGGTGTTTATTTGGATTGTAGTTTTAAAACAATCCCTCTGAATCAAGGTCAATATTCATATATTTGTGTTCATGATACTGGAGTGCACTTCATTCTCCTATAAAGTCAAGTCTTAGATACAGTTGCTAGCCACACACAAACAGCTTCACTAGCTACTGTTTTATGCAAATGGCAATCAAGAAGCCAGAGGTGATCCTCTAACATTGTTACTTCCAGGTGTGTATCAAATGTTTAATCTGTACATTAACTTATTTAGACTTCCAGAATAACTCTTAATATACCAAAGCTATAATTTGAAAGGCCCATTTTATTTCCAAGAGAGCTGGAGAAATTGCCAACAATTTTTAACACTTGCTTATTAAAGTGTGAATTCCAGGCAAAGAATCTTGTGGTCAGGTCAGATTGCTTATGCCACTTGACATTAACAATCTACAGGATGTGATGCTGAAATGCCTGTTATTTTCAGAGCATTGCACATGGAGAACTTCCCCAATTTAAAGAGGGCCTCCATTGCTCCTGGGATGCATTTCAGTTAACCTGAGTGAGAATTATCCTTGAAAGGGACAGGAAAGTTAGGAGCAGGACAACACTGAATTTTCAACATTCACAAGGCATAAGGTTTAGCAGTATTTGCCTTGCAACAGAAAATCTTCCATCACAGCTAATATGAGTATGTATTAAGCACCATCATAGGCTTAACTCAGTTCCTGCCCAATTAGCTTGTAATTTAATTACTAGTCCTAAATGCAAATTCTCTAAACTGAGGTAGTTGGCTTTTGAAATTGAAAGCAACCAATACTATTGTTGTCAGTGGCTCTTTAGTGTCTGCCTCTTTCTTCCTTTTTTCCCTTTTACCTTAGTCATACATTTTGCTCACACACATCCATCCCTCCTTCATTTTTTCCTCACTGAAAAGATGTAAATCAAGGTTATCTATAAAGGCACAAACCTGGTGGTCAACATAAACGTTTAAAATCCACACTACAATTTTGCACCTGTGCATGTTTATAGACAATCTAACTAATTTATACAGTTATCAAATATTAGCTTTGGACCATGAAAACATTCCTAGGACTTTTGTACAAACTGACAGACTTTTGGGTTTGTTTCCATATAAATCCCACACATCTGGCTTTCCTATATAGTTTCTGAGAGGGCTCCATATCTGATCATTGCCTAGGATGTCTTACAGGATCAGATGCTATACCTTATTCTGCACTACAGTCTCTCTTGGTCCCTCAGGTGTATTAGGATCACAGAAGGTCACTCACTAAGATAGAAAATGGAAAAGTGGCTGCCCCTAAGAAAACGACTTCATAACTAGAATGAGCTGCTTTGTTAAAAAAGAAAAAAAAAAAAGATACACTCCCCTTTACCAAAACAAACTCTTGTCGTCCATAAATATTTTCATTTTGTAAGAACTATGAAAAATAGTTGTACAGCAAAAATGCCCTACCATTGCTTCCTGTGCGCTGTGCCCCACAGCGGAGCCTGTGGTGCGGTACTCATCTCCAGATGAATGTCCTTCAGCAATGTCACAGGGCAAACAGTCCCACGGAAGCTGACTGCACAGCTTCAAAAAAGCATATGCTGCAGCCTGGTGTACAAACCACAATGAGGCAGGGAGGAGAAACGTACCGCCACTTTCAGTATCAAAGAGTGTTTCCTTGAAGCCCTGAAATCACTATCTGGTTCTTTGCAGACACGAGTCAATGACAACTAGGGGACCAGGCAGGGGAGACACAGACTGATGGCCACGACTTGCCATTCTCTTGGTTGTTTGACTACAAGACATTAAAACTGGGAGCTTTTGTTAAAACAAATAAGTTGATGCTTGCTTCAATGCATGTTTACCTCTACTGTTATTTTAGATCAAGTCAGGGAAAGCTAAGCATGTATATTTTTATTATTTATTACAATTACTGTTTTAGGAAGTCAGCTTCTCCTGTTACCCAATACCACAGGGAATCTGCATGTCTGTTAGGCTTGAAAATGGCCAAAAGAATCTTTACCCAGTGCTTAATTTTATTTCTTAGTTCTCCTTTTTTTGTTTACTAAGCCATTCCCCTACGAATATTTTATTCATTTCCATTTTTCTCTATTACAAAGAATGCTTTGGGGAAATTTTTAGTTAAAAATATATTTTTCTTCTTATGTCAAAATGAGAGCTTATAAGTGAAGATGCAGAAGAACAAAAAAATGTGAATATTTAAAAGTATTTACAATCCTACTTAATCTGAAATAATTGCTGAATGGTTTGGTGGTATGTATGTGTGTTACCAGTGTGTTCATATATTTATCCTTTACTCTGAGAATAAGCATATACATAAATTTGAAATTTTACATATATGTAAATAAACAAAAGCATGGGTTTATAAAAAATGAAAGGCACTATACTCTTAATAGCATGCTTGTTTTTAATCTTGTGAGACTTCTGAAGTACCCCAAAACAGTAACAATCTTCAGCA
Source organism: Myotis yumanensis (assembly GCF_028538775.1). NCBI lineage: Eukaryota > Metazoa > Chordata > Mammalia > Chiroptera > Vespertilionidae > Myotis > Myotis yumanensis. The sequence continues at coordinate 29,926,185 of NW_027223755.1, forward strand.
ATATGTTTGCAAAGTTTGTATTTTAAAAAATATTTTTTTTATTGATTTCAGAGAGGAAGGGAGAGAGAAAGAGATATAGGAACATCAATGATGAGAGAATAATTGATCGGCTGCCTCCTGAATGCCCCCTACTGAGGAACGAGCCTGCAACCCGGGCATGTACCCTGACCGGGAATTGAACCATGACCTCCTAGTTAATAGGTTGACATTCAACCACTGAGCCACACTAGCCAGGCAATTCTGTATTTTTTTAATCACCAAAGAAAAGTGTATTATAGCCAGCAAAAAAATAAAGAGTTTACTTGAAAGTTATCCTCCTAACATTTGAGAGAGACTAGAATGAAAGAGGCCTTGATGTACTTGATTTAAATGCGATAAAGTGAAATCTAACTTCCAACATTCAAGTCTTCTTTACAAAGTAGAATAAGGCCCATTCTCATTCTTTCAAAACTGTTATATACTTAAGGAGCTGTGGTGTCTCTAGCTGAAAGGAATAATTTTATAACCTTGCTTCTAAATTGTATACAATTCCACCTGTTTTGATTCTGTTGTCACAGACGTTTAATTAACGAGAGTCACTGTAGCAAGGGGATTGGCTATAATTTGACTGAGTCACCCATTTCTGAGTCATCTACTTCTGATTTGTTTTAAAATCAAGTGCAAGATACTTGGCTAATATAGAAGCACCATAGGCTAGGGCCGGAAAAGAACAAACCAACTATAACCTCCTTTGATGCACCCCTAGCTTCATTTCAACCTTCTATTTTGCTAACAAAAGTTAATTTTTATTCATTAAAAGGCATTTCCTAAGCACCTTTCTATTATATCTCAAACACCAAGTCCCCAGCTCACCCTTTTTATTTAGTTAACCATCAACAATCATCCAAAGCCTGTAATATTAATTGTATATTTAAAAATAAGCAAAAATTTTACAAAGGAAATAGATCTTTGATAACAGAAGTTTGTAATTAGCAGAGGGATTATAATTAAGTGGCATATTTAAGATCACATCTACGTGTGTCAGAAAACAAATTAATACATAGTAACATAAGCAACCGAGATCCTAAAAGACATAGATAAAACTTGTTTACGAAGAACTGAGGGGGCAGTGACAAACTTTATAAAGAAGAGGGGTCTGGTTGGGGAAAAGAGTAAGATGACTTCAAGCTGGGAAGAACAGCTAATAGAATGGATGACAGAATTAGGATATAAAAAGCACTTAAAGGCCCAAAAATAACAATATGGAGTTAAATAGGGTCACACTTGAAGTCTTGCCCTTTGGTTAGAAAAAACAAACAATCACATACACACCTGAGTGATAATCAGGGGGAAAGGAGTTGGTGGCTAAGCTGATGTGTTTGTCAATATGACAATACAAAGAGTCTATGTGATTTAAAGTCATGAACTTAGATAATGTCCAGGATGAGGTAAAAAAAAATCTGTGATGCTCTGAGTTCCTTGAGTCACATTAGAAATACTTTTTTTCATCTCTGGGCCAGAAATTTAAAAAAGGAGGTTGTGAGATAAGAGTAAACCTAAATGTGAGTAACTAGGAAATGAAATGATAGATGCTGTAACATAAGGGTATTTAACGTAAGGAATAGAACCCAGAGGGGACAGACATTATGGTTAAAGATTCAAGAGAGTGCAATTTCACTTGCCTTGTGGGCCTCCAAGCTGCAGAAGTAGGAGCAATGCTACTTGGGAGCTTTGTGGAGGCAGAGGTTGGTTCGGTGAAAGCAAGAACAAGCCAACAAGGCAGAGCTGGCCATGCACAGAAGAGCTGCTGGGAGAACGGTGAGTTCTCTGTGTGAGCATCCACAGCAAGAGCATGCACTGGCCTTTGAAAGGCCAAGTCATGGTTTGCACTAGCTCTGAACCAGAGGGCATTCGTGCCTTCCTCCAACTTGCAAATTCTGATTCAATGAGAGGTTTGTACTCTTCTTTGCCTTCTGCTGTATTTTCAATTTACCTTCATTTGAACTAAATTTTAGTACCCTTCACCCCTCAACTTGAACTATTATATCTTTAAAAATATGCTGACCAACTTAAGGTTTTGAAATATAAACAATATATGGCCAAAGATTTGCTAAACTCTCATAGCATAACACTCTACCTATTTCCCTGGAGCTATCCCCTGAGGCATGAGACAGTAAGCACCCTGGCTGAAAATAGCTCTTTATAACATGATATACTAAGAACTGAATTTAGAATAGTGTCAGTTCCTATGGGCCTGTCAGGATCTAAAGAACATAAAATACTTGGCAGCATGTTTCATACTGAGAGTTCAAGGCACTGCCCCCATTACAGTATCTTTTACATTTAATATGCATATGGATCACCCGAGATTTGGGAAATTGCAGATTGTAACCCAGTAGGTCTGGGGTGGGGTCTAAGAATGTGCATTTCTACCAAATTCACAGGTGACAGTCATGCTGCTGGTTCATGGACCAAACTTTGAGTAGCAGATAAGGCATATTTCTTGTGAAGAAGCATTGCAATAATTACCTGAGTATCTTTTTGCTTTATATATTAATATATCTACTGACACAGATCATATTCTCCTTTCAGTAAACATTAAAATATATGGTCCAATAAAACAAAAAGAATCAGTTATCCAATTTTAAGAGGTACTTAAGAAGATGGCTATACAAAAACCACTGACTTGGTCTTCTTAAGCAGATTACTTGGAGATATCAATGGACAATTCCACCAAGATTAATCGCTCAGATTGCATTGGATTAGTAGTTGAATTTTATTTATTGAATATGTGAGAGTCTTTGGTAATAATTACAATTGCTTTCTGTTTCCTGGTACTCAACTTACTATAGCAACACTTCAGTATCAGATATAGTCTGGGAGCCTTTGAAGTGCTGTGAGCTGTCAGTGGAGGATGATGTTAAGTAGATGGTCCCAAAGAAACTAGTCTGAACGTCCCCCAAGTTGTTTGCTTTAGACCGAGTTTTAAAGTATCTTTTAAAAAATGGTGCAAATTAAATAGTAGTGATTTTTTCATGTATTCTTCAGAAAATATGAAAAGTGACATTATTTACACCAGAATGTCTATATCATTATAGAAAAATCAGACTGTCAACTTTTGAGTTTTGAGACTTTACCTAAATTATCAGATATGGTTACTGGGGGCAGTTTGGATATTCAGGAATAGTAATTGGTCTTTAGATGTTGATATTTAGGGATCTACACAGGCAGGGTCATTGTCCTATATTGAGAGACTTTGGCTTCCTATTCTCTCTGTCTGAAACAATCCTTCCCCTCACCTCCTTCAAGTCTTTACATAAATGTCAAGGTGGAAGGCGACTCTATCTACAGTTGTATCCACTCCTGATACTTCCCTGATTTATTTTCCTTCTTAGCACTTACCACCATGCAACATACAATATATTCCACTTATTTTTCTTGAATATTGTCTGCCTTCCTCTACATTAGTTTTCTATTGCTGGTATGACAAATTACTATAAACTCAGTAGTTTAATAAAGAAAAATTTATTATTTATAGTTCTGTAGGTCCGAAGTCTAACCAGGCCTCACTGGTCTAAGATCAAGGTATTGGCAAGGCTGCATTCCCTTCTGGACCCTGTGGGGAGCATCTGTTTCCCTTTCTTGCCACCATTGCTTGGTTCCTGAACTCTTTCCTCCATCTTCAAAGTCAGCAAAGCTGCATCTTTCTGACCCTTCTTTTGTCATGAAGCCTGTCTCTTATAATCAGAAAACAGTCTCTGCTTTTAAGGACTCATGTGATTAGCTTGGGCCTACCTGGATAATCCAGGACAATGTCTACTTCTCAAGGTTTCAGTCACATCTGCAAAATCTCCTTCTCCATGTGAGATCACATAGTCAGAGTTTCTATGGAGTAGGGAGTGTCATCTTCGTGGGGGCTGTCATCCCATCTACCGTGGCCCTCACTGGAATATAAGGTCTATGAGGTCAGGAAATCTTGTTGGTTTTGTTGTATCCTAGCACTCAGAACAGCATCTGGCACACAGTTTGCAACCAATGAGTATTTTTTCCAATTAAAGAATGAATAAAAGCCACATTTGGTTGGTGATGAGTGCATATTTGAAGTGTATATGCCAGAACACATACTTCCGTTTGCTGTGTTTGAAAAGTACATCATCTGAATTGAATAAACCTTAGTGCTTATTTGAAAACCGAGATGACCACTTTGTCCAATTCACAGAGTGATTTCAAGTCAATATGATTACATTAAAATGGTTTGAAAATTCTTAAATAAATATAAAGTATTAACGACTATACTTTTTAAGTTGGTCTTAGGATTCTTATCTAAAAATATATGTTTCATGTAGCCATGCCTCTGTTTCTCTCTTGTTCATTCTGACAGCTGTCAGAGGCAAGCAGGGAAGAGGAGGACTAGATGAAAGAAGGTGAAGATTAGCAACGAACATATATACATAACCCATGGACACAGACAACAGTGTGGCGATGGCCAGGGGGAAGGGGGAGGAGGTAGGGGCTGGGTGGAAGGGGACAAATGGGGGGAAATGGGCACATCTGTAATAGTGCCAACAATAAAAATAAAGAAAAAAATAATGAAAAATAAAATAAAATAAAAAATATACATTTCTCTAAGCTCAAATATCAATCTCAAAATTTTGGTTAGAGGTTCACAGGCCAGATTTTTAGAAATCCCATCCAAGATGTCAAAAAAGGATATTGGGAAGATTCTACAGAGAGGTTGTAGCCTTCTTTGGTTTCTCCTCCTACCAGACACGCCAACCTCAGGGCCATGGACCCAGGCTGAGTGCAGCGTACTTGGAACATCTTAGGTGGTGATGGGGTGGCAGGAGGCTATAGGGCCTTTCATCTCCAAACCTCAGTCGAGTCCAGGCTTTTACCACTTTGGGCATACCACTGCATTTCTCCACGATTCCCTTCTACCTAAAGCCTCTCATTCTCAGTAACATGTTACTAAGAATGTTGGCACTACCAGTTTTCTTGTTTCATTTCCTTAGGAAAGGACTAGAACATGATTTGTCCAACATACTGTCTTCATATAACACAAGTTTATAACTGGTATCACAGTAAAGATAATAACATGCCAGCAAAAACTTACAGAACTTTTTTGTTAATTTTTTTCTAAAACTAGTGGCCAGAACTTTTACCATTTGTAGAACACCTATACAAAAAAATGAACTTCTCCAACTTTATTGACAAAACTTATGAATTAAAAAATAAATCCAATATACCTTTAAAAAACAGTGGTTACTGGGAACTCATATGCTTATATTTACCAGAAAAGTAAAAATCAAAAGGTTCAGGATAGAATCTTCTGTTGTTGTTGTTTTTTTTTAAAAAAAGATCTGTGATGCTAAGATTAGAAAACACTTATTTTTCTACAGGATTGATTTAATTAAACATACCAAAGTGGGTCAAAACAGCAGCAACAACAAAACAGTCTCAATATAGATGTGATTGCTTCTGTGGGTCTGTGGCTATATATGGATATTAGGCTGTTTGGTGACAATCAAGCTATTCACTATTGGTCAACAGGTATATGCACTGTAGTGAAAGCTCAACTGTTAAGCTAGTGCAGTGATTCTCAAAGTGTGGTCTCCAGACCAGCAGCATTGGTATCACCTGGAGACGTCTTAGAAGAACACCCCGGGGTGCTCAGCACAGATCTACTGGGTCAAAAACTGTGGGGAAGGGACCCAGTAATATGGGCTTAACCAGCCCCTCCAGGTATTCTGGTGTTTACCAAGGTTTAAAATCCCTTGGCTAATGTCATGGTGAATGCCCTTTTATTTTCTTTGTTAAAAGATGAAAATTGGGCCCTGGCCAGGTGGTTCAGTCCGTTGGAGCATCTTCCTGTACACCAACAGTTCTGGGTTTGAATCCTGGTCAGGGCACATATGTAGGTTGTGAGTTCAATCCCCAATCAGGGTGCACATGGGATGCAACCTATCTCTCTCTCTCTCTCTCCCTCCCCCCCTTTAAAATCAATAAAAACATATCCTTGGGTGAAGATTAAAATACGTGAAAATTGCTTAGCTAACTCATATCTAAATATTATGTAGGCAGATTATTTTGAAAACATGATAGAACCTCCCCCGCAACCCAAACCAAAATTCTCACTTATTCTTTGTCAGTTTATAGAAATAACTCATGCAAAAATAAACATTATTTATTACATTAAATACTCTTCAGATATTAACAGAAAGCTGGCATATTTTATTGGAATTCTCTCATAATTTAGATACATTTTTCAGAGATTAAGTCCCTCTCTCAACAAGGATCAAAGAGCCTAGGAGTGGAAACCTAAAAAAAGTAAAACCAAACAAACATAATTCTTTTATATGCAACTATATTTTAAAACCTCAAGAATCTTGAAATATATGGGTACTTTCTTCTGTGAGTTAAGTAATCACAAAGCACATAGATTGTTTTATTTTAGTAACTGGAGGTACTATTTTACCTACATAATTGCTGCCATAAAGGTGAAGCCACAGTGCTAAGAGCGCCCAGAGAACATAGCAGATGGTTCTTCCTCGAGAACCAAGTAGAGTGTCCTGGAAAAGTTACTGTGGAACTGGGTCTGGATGGTACGTTTCCAGAGTATGAAATGGGGTTGAGTTTTTCCACAAGAGAAATTGTGTGTGCACAAGAGCACCCCATCCTGACGGGGCCTCGTGGGTGAACCTTCACACAATAGAGTTGCTCCACACAGGATGTCCTGTGTTAAGGGTTTGGGTTTATTTGCAGGTAGTGGAGAGCCAGGAAGACTTTCTGGGCTTTGGCTTTACATAACCCAATCTCTTGTTAGGAAGATGTGCTCTGGCAAAAGCGTGAGCTCTGAACTGAATCTCACAGAGACTATTGTGAGAGAATTCTGGCAGTTTCTAACTTGGCAAAAGGATGGAACTGGAGAGCATTATGCTAAGCGAAATAAGCCAGTCAGAGAAAGATAAATATCACATGATTTCACTCATTTGTGGAATATAATGAATATCATAAACTGAAGAACAGAAATAGATACAGAGACAAAGAAGCACCGAACAGACTGTCAAACTACAGCAGGAAGGCTGGGGAGGGCTTTGGGGGAGGGGTAACACATCAACCTAAGGACTTGTATGCATGCATATAAGGATAACCAATGGACCAGACCCTGGGGGGGTGAGGGCATGTATTGGGGGGGGGGTAGGGGAGGCCAGGTGGGAGGTCAATGGGGAAAAAAAGGAGACGTATGTACTACTATTTATAATAACTAACTAACTAACTAAATAAATAAATAAAGTGAGCAATTAATAAAAAAAAAAAAAAATGGCTGGGCCAAAGCAGGGGTGGTGGTGACGAAGACAAGAACTAGAGAGACATTAGAGTTGTGTTTAAATGTGATGTGTTTAAATGAGGTGGGGGGACAAGCAGGAATCCTGAACTTCTTATTAAGTATTTCTTAACATGGGGTGTGATGCTCATTTTGCATAATTATCCACACAAACTGTTGAAGGATAAATACGGTGTTTATGCTTGGATTGGAAGAGGGGCATGCCTCGCATGTACCCAGCTGGTTGAGATGATCATTTTCAAAATGACAGGAAGAGATGGAAAGTAGCATCCCCGGGAAATAAGAGTAGGTGTGGTGGACACATTTCTTAACCAGCAGTTCTGTGAGTGGATGCTGGTGAGCCTTTAAAGCATTGGACTTACTGGGGACATTGAATTACTGTTCCTTGTGTCCTGTCCCTAGAAATTCTGATGTCATTGCTCTGGAGGTCTGTCCTGGGCATGAAACTTTTATACGTTCCCCAAGTGATTTAGGTGGGGGATAACTACTGCTTGAATTTATAAGTGAAGCTGTTTCCAATTGGATAGTGTAGCTTTAAATTTTCATTCTGTTGATTTGCATAATAATAAGCTGTGATGCTAATGAAACCAAGGGTCATATACTTGCTTCCTAGGGAATGATGTAAAAACAAATGAGATAATATACGTGTGAAAGTACATTGAGCTGATATGTATTATGAGCACCAGTGTTTCAACAGTTTCCTATAACTTTTGCATAAATCACAGGGAAAATACAACAAAGTACCATAATTTCTTCACTTTTATCTTTAATGTGTAGGCTATAAATATTTTGTAAATCTCATCTTTCACAACTTACAATAAATACATCCTTTTTATTGACATAAGATGAGAGGCTTTTAGAAAAGGCATTAGAGAGCTATAAATGCAAACTGGATTTCAACATGCATTTGGGAGGCTTTAACTTTTCCTCATAAAATCTTATAAGTGGCAGATTCTATAAATGCTAAAATGCCTAAGTTGTCTTTGCCTTGTGCATACTAACTACTCAGTGAAGATTCTGTGAATGCCTGAACACCACCAGCACAGGTGGTGCTGATATGTAACACATTGGGACTGAGTTGTGCTAACAAGTTCATCTCCAAGCCTTAAAGAACAGTGACTGAAACAGCAGCAGCAACATCTGGGCAGAGATACAACTGCAATGCTCTAAAATAATTAAAATGCTGGAAACAAAGAATGAAAATATTTCTTTAGGGCACTGATGTTAATAATTGTAACAAATAATTTTAACGATTTTGAGAAGAAGGGAGCAATAGAGAGAAAGAATAAAAAATGGTGATGTTGGAAAGAAATGTTCAAAAGAAAAAAATATATATAAAGAGGATAAATAAAAGTAAAGGGCTTAGTGCATTATATTTTTAAATAATAAGGATACAAGACAAAAGAATCCATCATGAAAATAAATGATCATTCTGAATACACAAATGTAGAGTAGTATATCATATATAGATAAAATTCTATTTGTAATATGTGATTTCAAAGGGTAGCTTTACCTACTTCTAAAGTTTTTCAACATGAATGTTGTACTATCTAGGCTTAGGCCCAATTAAGATTTCATAGCTCTGTGCATTTATAATATTTTACTCCTCCCCTCTTCCCCCACTTTTCAGTCTCTTAGATTTCATCTTTTAGGGCACATTTCTAAGGTCTTTATTCAAATTAGTATTGCAGGCTTTTTAAAACAAACTTTCTTTTCTCTTTAATATAAGGTTTATTGCATACCTACTGTAGTGAATGGCATTATGGAAAAACATAGATATGTATTCTTTGTAAGTAGCTAATCTAATTTGGGATATTCCAAGTGAAGTAAGACTTCAGCTCTAAGTATAATACTGCTACATATATTAAAGTCCAATATATAGTTGGTATATGAACCATTTGGTAAGCACAATAAAGAAACATCCACCCCAAATTTAAACAGGCTTATTTTAAATTTACAGGAAATACAACATAGTTTATCGTATAGTTAAATATGTGTCATGTATATGTGTATATGTACTCAAATATACATGGTACATATTTTACTGAATGGCTAAGACAAAGTTATGGTAGGATATGAGGATTAACACTGTATTGGCTAGAATAAAGCATTTATTAGAAAGAATAAGTTTTCTGATGACCTGATTAGGACAAATATTTCAGGACAAGAAAATGAGAAGACAAAAGACAAGATTTAACAGTTTTGACCAGCCCCTAACCTATCCAGCTTTCATCTGTATTATGTATAAGCAGGAATTTCAAATTTCAAATAGAAGGCTCCTAATTATTAAAAAGAGTTTACATGTAGTACATCACAGAAGGAGGTTTAATTGTCCACTTAACAGACCAAAGTAATGCATGCCTTTAAGAAGAATGCATCATCAGAAATATACATGCCTCCTAACTTTGCTAACTTGGTAATGGGTACCGCGCAAACATTAATGGGATTTTTATCATTCTCAATGTTGTTGATGATAATGCCTGCTCTTATTATTCCTAAAGGCTAGTTGAAATTTGTGTTTAAGTATTAATTTTTCTGACAACTTTTGGTTTCTCAAAGATAAAATAAATTTAAAAGTTAAATAATTATGGAGAGAACTTTGGGGAAAAGTTACAGAGAAGTTTATAATTTCTATGAAATTTGTATTTAGGTTTTGGCAACCATTACCTGTTCATGCAATTATTTAGTAGATAGGGTACCCTCAACTTCTTTTTGGACATGACAAAAGAAAGCTTCTAACATTCTAATTTAAATATTTTATTTGGAGAACACTTCTATAATTTCATTATAAAATTTTTAAAACGTTACCCTTTAGCTATTATATTCACCTATTTGTTTTTTAGTGTTGCTGTCACCAAACAACAAATCCATAGTAAATGTATTTATATTTTACAGTTACAGGGAAATTATACACGATGTAAATGAGGATAAGACTATTTAAATTTCGGTTAAACTATTCCAATTCTCTCATTTTTTCTCTTGTTGAAATAAAATACTAATCAAAAGTTAATATGTGTGGTTAGTGGTAGGTATGTTTCATTGAGCAAATCAAATTGCTTTCTAGGATTTCCTGTAGGAACATCCCATGGCTCTAAAATTCACGTAGCACTTACAACTGGCATCAAGAGTGTTGCCCAGGCACTATGAGGTTAATCAAGGACTGGAGTGAGAGTGACAGTTCCTTGGCTCTAGTTTCTGATAAAACATGCTGAAAGTATTAGTGGGGACAGAGTAGGCTAGAAGAGTCCAGATCATTTGCTCTACAGGCCTATATTGCATTTCCACCAGTTTATCCATCATTTCTACTTGGACAACCACAGAATTCTAAGACTCAGCATGTCCAAGGAGAATGTATCAATCCTTTCATCCTAAAACCCTGCTACCCTTCCTGTGCCCCTAGCGCAATGAATGGCCCATCGTTTTTAAATCTCTCTCTCTCTCTCTCTCTCTCTTTCTCTCTTCCACACCTAATGAAACACCATTGAATTCCTAAATAGCTATTTTCTAAATCTTTTCACTTTTCTTCATTCCCACTTGCCACGGGTCCAAGCTCTGAGTGCTTGTCTGAACTAGGACAATTGTGTCTCTACTGGTCTCCCTTTCTCCAGCATTATGCTTCCCCAGTCCAGTCTCTAAAATGCAGCCAAAGCCTACAACCCCAAAGGCTTTCCACTTCATTGGAATAAAGTCTAGAATCCTTAGCATGGCTAGCAAGCACCCCCCTACCTTTGTTTTCTGTTCCCTGCATTCTTCTCCGGCTTCAACTCCCCTCTCTCTCCAGAGCCTTTGCCCCCCAAGCTCCACCAGATGGAGCCAAGAACTCAGTGCCTTTTAACTTGGCATATGCTCTTCTCAGTCTGCCCTTGTGTCATCTGGATAATTTCTACTCAGCCTGTAAGTTCTAGTGCCTCTTCCATGAACCCTTCTGGATGATCCCATGCCCTCAAATCCAGAAGAGCTGCTCTCATAGCATCCTAGACTCTGCCTCATCCTGAAATTTACTACACTTCATTGCAATTGCCTGTTTAATCATCTAGCTTTACCATTGGACCTCTGGCTTCACAAGAACCATGGTTGTAATCTTTTTACTCATTTGTCCAAGCCAGGTGCATTATAGTGAGAAGTCTATGGTAAGTATTCCACATATATTGGTTAAATGAGTGAATCCAAATGGAATTATGTCAAAGGCCATAGAGTTCATATTTCTGTTGATGCCCTGAGCGATCTGGTCAAAGTACTTCAGGAAATAGTACATGATAATTAGCTGTCGGCTGAAACAAAGTTACTTCCCTGCTATACAGTTTCACCACCTTCTCCCCCCTAATATCCCCCTAAAATCCAATCACTAGCTAAGTTTAAATTTATTTGACTCTACTTCTTTCAGCCTTGGTAAGAACTGTAGCAACCATCATCTTTAAGAAAATTAAATTACTAATATCGGTCTACCCATTTCTCCAAGAAAATGAAATTACTTCTCTACAGAATTAAAACACCATTTCCTTGAACTTGATGAAGCAGCCAATTTTCTTTTGTGTTTCCTGCCTCAAAAAAGAATATGTGTCTAGACAGAATATTAGTGAAGTTTTTTTTTATGAGATAGCCTTTTCTACTAGAACAAACTCCATTATTCCTACACAATTACATAAATAGCTCATTGTACCTCTCTGCTTACCTCTTAATTAAAAAAAAAGAAAACCTAAAACTAGGTGATAGAAACTCTAATCCATATTTCCAAGCATAAAATTCTGCTTTTAAAAAATGAACACTATGGATTTATATACTCTTCTCCAAATTTCTAAATACTGTCATAATTCATTTTAAAAGTTTAGTAATTCTACATTTGCTATGTGGTATTCTTTGCAGTATTGGTTCTCAGATTTTAGCACACATCAGAATCTCCTGGAGGGCTCTGTAAAATTCAAGCTTATAGTAGAGAAGCGCACTTTATCGCTGTTTATGTAGTTAATATCATGACATTTTGACATGTACTATTCCACTCTATCTCCCTTTTTATTGTTGGTCATCAGTATCTAATGCAGTTTTGCTGCCTAAATACATGAAGTATGTACTCAGTGCTGAAATATAACAGCACAAGAGTATGCCATTTTCTTAAAAAGGAAAAACAAAGATATCTTTATGTAAGTTTAAAAATTTAAATGTAAAAAACAACCTGAATATTGCTCTAAGGAGGTTTTACCTTCAACAGCAGATACGTTTTGCTTCTTTATTCAGGAGCCAAGCTGGCAATTAAGCTGATACAAGGAGTAAGAGTCATTTGTTTAATATGATGATACTATAGCCCTTTGCAAACCCTGGAACAATGAGGGCCCACACATAAGCTCACTCCAAATTCTAGTTCCTTCTCTGCTCTTGCTCTCCAAATAGTGGCTGCTCATTCTGAATTCTCAGAACCACAAAGGGATAGATTTTGAACCTTGTCCCATCCTCCCCCATTTAAACCATTTACTGCCTTAACATACAGGACCAATCTTAAGTGATCTTCTTGAAACAGTGCAGAACTAATCATGAAGTCCACCAACAAAGTGGCACTTGTGGACTCTCCCTGCTCCAAAGGCTTTCCGTTATTTCTGTGCTTCTCTGTAGCATTACTGTGCTGAGGAGAGCAAGTTGAAAACTGTGTCTGGAGTTGGGCTTGGTAGGAGGGTTTTATTTTTGTCTTGTAGACTTGCTATTTCAGTCTTCTTAAAAAGAATAAATGTCTTAGGAAGTTCTGCTTCTCATCAATTTTGGCATGAGCTGAGTCAAGTAAAGGGTATCAGAATTTTGAAAAAGTGATGCCCTTAGTAGCGGCTTCAGAAGAAACGAGGCACACTGAGCTGTAACCATTACAAGGTGCTACTTAAGTTCCCTCTGTTGCAAAGGTTTTTTTAGAGAGTGGAGACTGACTTGCTCTCTGCTTTATCCCTGCAACTTAAAAGTGTCCCAAAATAGAAAGCACTCAATATATAATATTTATTGCCTGATTGGCTCTCACTACAACTATTGTAGATGATTAAATTTTAAAAGTGTAACATGACACTAAAGTTCATAAACTAAATAATATCAAGATAGAGATTGCTTCTACAAATGAAGGAAATTAATCAGAAGCTGTCTTTTTCATACATAACCTCTTCTAACACCCAGTCTACAAATACATCCATCCCTAGATGTCTGGCATATGTTCAAAATAAATATACATTTACATTTCAGGACTTAAATCCCTCGTTTTATTCTCAGACAGTGCCCAGATTAGTAAAACATTTTTCAATTAAATTGCCTGTTTATAAGTGTAAAGGAATTCCCCAGGAGACATCCTTCTTAATATAGGTGATACAGTTTTGGCTAAATACTTTCTCAGAATTGTATAAGAAGGGCATATAATAATTACGTAGGCAAATATGATTGCCATTTCTTTTTAACACCAATGGTTTCCTCAAAGCTTCTTCTCCATTTTGCACTTATATCAATTTATAGGTCTTCACATCCTTGTCAGCTAAATCTATTCACTGCAGCCTCAGCCTGTGTGAGTTCAGGAAATGACCCCAGCCAGGGAGGGGTCCATGACAAGAACTTCAGCTGCAACTGGTTTATGCATCTCTTGATCTGTATCTATCTCCAGGTCAACATGACCGCTGGCTCCTGCACCATCTGCTCTTCTTCCCAGATTACCCAACCCCTGAGGTCTACCTCACGGACACTAGACCTCGTATCAGACATTCAAATTAGGATAGCCTTGTATCACAGTGATTTATTGTCCCTTTTACCTTTGGATCTCCTGTAACCCAAGACAGTCTAATCCAAGCCAAGCTCTCTTATTCCCTTTTGATACTGTTCCTCTAATGAGTCACAAGCCCGGCCCTCTAGGGACAAGCCAGTTGTCCCAGGTCTCATCTAGCATCCATGTTCTAGTTTTCTTTCTGTCTGGTTCTAATTTCTTTCCTAGTCCCTGTTGCTCAAATCCCATTGAACCTCTCATCCACCCCGCAAATCCTAGCAAGGTACAATTTTGCTGTCTTAAGTTCATTTTCAGGGCTCAGGATACAAAAATAATTAGTCATTAGTTACTATTGACTATTATTGGCCCTTAATAAGCATTTGCACTAGAGGACAGAAATTGGGGTAGAGGAAGGGCATAGAAGAGGTCCTAGGTGCTGAAACATTTTTACAGAAAAATCTAGTTGGTGAATTCTCTTACCCAGCAAGGATCAAACTGATGTACTATTTTAGCACTCCTGTCATTTCTATGCAGAATTTTATTTCATTGAAAAGTTCCATGATTTTTAACATACTATGTCATCCCTTCATGCCAAGGAGTCTCGTATTTTTAAGAATTATAAATAAAACTCACTCATTGAAAATTTTGGCACACCATGTGCTATGTATTACATATTTATGTATCTTAAAAATCCAGAACAAATCTCTCTTGAGGTTCTGTTCAAAATACAAGCACAGTCAAGTATGATAGAAAAATAGAGCATCAACCCCCAGAAGACCAGCGTGCCCCACAAGTGCTGTAATTTGAAATTTTATTCAAATTGATTTGAAAATTAGTTATGCAGCATGTAAGAACAAAGGCAGGTCATAATATTTTCTTCTATTGGGCAAATTTAAACCCCAGAAAATGTCCCAACCTCTTCTAGAAATAAAAATCGATTGAGAAGAGCAGCCCAGAGTTCTCATTAAGCCATCAGTCTGCATGCTGCCAGCTAACGCACGGTCCATGACGAGCAGGGCCACGTGAGGGTTATTTACGTTTGTTCTTCTGGTTTAATAGAAGTGACGAGAATGAAAAGAATCTGCTGAGTCACATCGTGTCCGACTGAGGAGTGACAGAGGAGTTTTCTTCAATTAATAGCCAGCTGAATACCTTGAGCTAATGCCAGCTGGGCTTTCGTCATGAAGTGACACAAAAATAAATTATTCTGTGCTCAGGCGCTGGCTGTGATGCAGTGAATTAATCCATCCAAAGTTGGAGGAGGGAGAGCAGCAGGCGCTTATGATGAGTTTTATGAACCTGTTTTGGTGACTGGTTATGGATACAGAGTTCATGCTAACTATTCAACTTGATCCATTTAGGTTCAAATACTTGTTTGAATAAACAACTTGTTAGAAGGGAGGAACCAAAATGGATAGAAACAGCCTCATCAAGGGTATGTTAATGTCTTTCACTGATTAGTGAAATCCATAAACATATTCAGGTGACATGGTTAAAGGGCGGTAGGCAAAAAAGGTTTTACGAAGGGAGCCCACATGAGGACATTCTTGAGGCGGCGGGGAGTGATGACTACAATTATATAAAAGAATCCAGAATAGGTTATAAAAAGTCAAATGCCTGCTAGTACATTCAGAAGCGATGAACAGGCCCAGCTGCTGGGACTTTTCTAGTGAGGTGCCTGTCCCGGTGGTCACAAGTCCATGTGTCTCCTGGCTGCCTAGCCACATTCCCGTCTGTCTGGATGGAAGAGCGCCCACCCACAAGCCAGACCTTTTCATTATGGGAAAGTTCCTGAGGTTCCCATGTGTCAGGCCAACTTTGCTTACCCATCATTTCATGTAAACACCTCTTCTATGGGGACTTCTTACAGAAAAACCTACTTGAAAGCATCTTCTAACCAAAGAAATGAAGTTTCAGGAAAAGAGGAGTCTACCTAGGAATCTAGACATAAATAAGCCCCCAGAATGAGGAAGCAGCTGTCGTTTGACCTGTGAATTCTTTGCTATCTGTTTGCTCCCTCAATTTTCAAACTGTAGCCCTGGAAATATAAACACACAATTCTAAACATCCACAGGCCCGGGGCAGCAAAATGCCACAGGCCAGCTCTACAACTGGAACATGCAGACCATAAATCCTGTGAGTGCCAGGAGGGGAGGTGCGGAAATGGATGGTCACCCTCCAGCAGCCGGCACCGAAGAAAACTGGGCACAAGGAAGAGGCAATTGGCAGCCAATTCTTGGACGCTCTCATTCATTGAAGAAGGAACTCAAGGATTGAATTACCCAGTTGACGCTGGTTATACCCACGTCAGAGGGCAAAAGTGACATGCCTGCCAAAGGCCACGGTGGCTTTGGATTTAGGCAGAACTGTTTGGTGTCCAGTGTGGACAGAAAGGAGGCGTGTACGGAGAAGTGCAGGGACAGTGACTCCTCACCACGTCTGGTAATGAGCACTCCCATTCGAACGTGGGTTTTAGAGAAGGACTCAGGGGACAATGATCATAGGATTTGACTCTTTACAGCTGTCAGCAGGAGAGAGAAACCTAATCTAGCCATGTGAGCCTGATGAGAAACAGTCTTTGCTTCTGGCAACACAGAAAGAAAAGGGCAAAACAAGAAACCCATCGCTATTAGTTACAGAGCAACAGAGAGAGTCCCACAGCCACATGGCACCCTGTTCCATTACGGCTGGGAGCCTGGGAGATCCCAGGCTATTAACTGAAAGCTATCTGCACAGTGAGTACTGGGGGAGGTGAGCTGTTAGGAAGCTGAATTAACAAGTTCTTTTTCCAATGCCATAGATAGCGTCAATGGGTGCCCTGGGTGTAACTCCTTTCCAAGTCAGCCATTTACAGACAGATTATAGGCACAACTTCTAGGTAGAGTATCACATGACCATGCTTCCCAAGCATTAGTGTACTTCTTTCAACAAACTGACTCCTTCAACAAGAAGCACTTTAGTTTATTTGCTAGCACTGTCTACATCACAACCAAGTGTATGAATAATAGAAACAGAAAAATTCTAATCATTAATGTTTAAGACTTTGTTTTTATAATCCCAGAATAGATACTTCTATACTGGGATTAAATGATACAAATGAATGTGTTAACAGACTCTCTTATTAAAACACTAGAGGCCCAGTGCACGAAATTCTGCCCCCTCTCACAGTCCAGGAGCCTTCAGTGGATGTCCTACTAACGGCTTAGGCCAGTTCACCTCACAGCGCAAGCAGTCCCCTCCCACCCATCTGCATGTGCAACCTCCTCCTGAGCTGGTCGTGACCATTATGGCGTCCCAGCTAATTTGCATATTATAGATATATATATATTTCACATGTCCCTCCTCCATTCCATTCAGGGATTGATTTCTGAATTTGTGATTCATTATTTCTTTCATCTCTTCCTTTGACATGTTCTTTATGAGAAAAAAGGACTGACAGAATTGGAACCTACTCTGCAAAAAGCATGTCCCAGGCTCAATGCTAGATGACTTTTACACATTTTTGTCTTTAAACCCAACAGCCTTCTGAGGTTAATATCCAATTACATGTAGAGCAAAAGAAGCTCAATGATAAAGAGACACTTCCTCCAAGATGGTTTATTTGGTGAATCACCTAGTTTAAGAGATTCTCATATACCCTTGTTTTATCCCTACATTTCCCATCATTCTCTTCATAAGCTTTTCATCTGCCTGTCTTCCTTTTAAATTGTGATTTCCTGGAGGGTGGGGACTACATGTTAGGTATCTTTGTATCCTCAGTGCCTGAAACAGTGCGTTGGTTGAGAGAAATGCCAGGGATAAATGTAAGCCATACAGCAAGAGCACTGAGTTTTCAACCCAGAACAGTCTGATTCCAACACCTACCAAGTCAAAAATGTTAGAATTTATTAGTGATGTTTGGCAGAAAAATGGGTCTTGAGATTAGTTTATCCAGTTTCATTCTAGATAGTTTATAACCAAGACAGTCTCAAAAAATACTTCTTAACAGAATTCATGTACCCAAGTTAGCTCTGTTTCCCAAAACTATAGATAACTGGGAACTAAGATTTAGGTAAAAGTCAGGCTCAATGGAAGGACTGCTTTATTTTTTATTAAACATATGAGTATTTATATTGTTAAATAATATGTTAGCATTTCACCTGGATTACAGGAAAAAATATTCCAACATCAATTTTATTTCGAAAGACAATATTGAGGAAAACCCTAAGTGCTCTCTGGATGAAAAGTTCTGGTTTTCTTTACTGTACAAATTCACAAAGTAAATATAACCATGATGGCATTTCCTTTCACAGCATCAGCATATAAAAACACAAACTTTTGAAAAACAAAGATTGTGACAAACTTAGTAAAATAACTTTAAAATCTCTAGAAAAAAAGCGGCAGGCACAAAACCTGAGAAGGATTTTCTCATGTAGCTTTTGCTGCTGTAGCCCTAATATCCACTTATTCCAGCTCCCATTCCAAACCCTGGCTCGCCTCCTCCCATCCCATTTGTAGCAACTAATGTTACTAATTAAAACCTGTGTAAACTAAAAAGATGGACAACAGGCAGACAAGAGTTGTGAGACTTAAAATGTAACCATTTTAGCTGTGACAGGACAGCTTAGCTTCTTCCATAGTATGGTCCTGAAATGTACATAGGGACCACAGAAGTCACAGTATGGCTATTTTTAATCTTTGTAAATTTGCTATGGCAGTATTGTTTGTTGGTATGCTAAGGACACAGTAACATTGTATGCATTTCATTTCTTCTTTCATACACAAAAACCAACCCCTCAAAAAACATTGAAAATTCTTATAATATGGAAAAGAAAATCTTACCATATTGATTAAATATGGATAGGGTATCAATAAATATCAATCAAAAATCCAACTCAAGTGGGCCATGAAAGAAAAGAATTTCCTAGGGAGCTTCTTTTTCCCTATCTCAGATATTTCACCTGGAAAGCAACAATTTAGAAGTAATCCCAACCTCAGAGGAATGAAGAAAGATGAACTACTAGAACACAGCGCCTTCATAAAAACAGTAATTTAGAAATGCTTACCCACAAAGTTTCTTTTTTACAAAAATATATATTTTAATAGATTTCAGGGAGGAAAAGAGAGAGAGAGAGAGAGAGAGAGAGAGAGAGAGATTAATGATGAGAGAGAATCATTTATTGGCTGCCTCCTGCACACCCCACACTGGGGATCAAGCCCGCAACCAAGGGATGTTCCCTGACCTGAATCGAACTGTGACCTCCTGGTTCATAACTTGACACTCAACCAGTGAGCCATGGCGGCCGGGCCAAAGTTTCTTTTCTTTAATCTGGAGTTAGCTGGTTCAATTGAGTAATCCCTGAATCTAGGTGGCTACTTTGGAATATATTCCTGCCAAACTGCTGAGTTAGTACTGAATTAGTAAGCTACAGTAAGTGAGTACTCAGTAAAAAGACTGGCATCAAAGCTACTATTAGGAATGCCTTTCTCACATGGTAAAACACAATTAACAATATCGCTCTACGTGGCCACTGTGTTTTCATGCCAACCAGGCCATATTTTGATTCCCTGATAGCTCTGCCTATAAGTTAATTCTATGTTCATCCATTAATAGGATATCAACTTATTACATCAGCTCATTCTTCCTCCAGCTCTAACCAGTCTATACACTGGATAAAGAAGAAATGATGAAGAGTGGATAGCAAATGCCTTTAGTTTTGAAATCTTTGTTAATCTCTTTTTATGGAAACAGAAAAGAAGTAATGGCTGAAATGAAGTTTTAGTATTAACTGTGAGTTACATTTACCCATGACCTTCTTTGATTTTATTTTTATAGCAAAGAGAAGTAGTAGTATATACACAACACAGATTTCAATATTTGGAACAGATAATTTTAGAATTTTTAGTATATTATCTTTTTTTCTTTTAGTATACTGAGTAGTCTCTTTAAAAATATAGAAGTGAATTAGAATTTAACACATTGCCTACATGTGATTTATAAAGCAGAATTAGATAGTAAGAATTATTAAGTTATATAAGAAGAAAATAAGTAATTATTTAGCTTTTTTAAAAAACATGTTTGTCCCCTTTTCAGTAAGTTGGGAATAATATCACATTTATCGTGTAGGCAGACCAGTAGAAAGGAGCTGCCACTGAAAACAAAGCAAAAATTCATTGTTCCTTTTCAAAATATCACTTGCATAATTCGGCTGTTAAATATATAACCATGCGATATAAGAAAGTAGAACATGAACTTTAAATATTTAGAAATTCTGCCTCATTGTAATGAGAAATTATTTAAATATGACTTATTTTTCTGGTCACAGTACATCTCTGCATACTTGTTAGGCATACGTCCCTTTTTATTCTGATAACAGGACTGACTTCCACTGCTGGGATGCACAAAGGCCTGGTCAGTCACATGGTTGATTCAAGGCTGGCATTTAATCCAAATCTACCCATTTCAAATCAGCCCTGAGTCTCCATTGGAACCATTGGGAAATATATGCTCTCTTGCCACTGAATTAATACAGGCAGAATTATTCCTGGTGCCATCTGAGCTGTCATTACCACCACACAGGAAAAGCCAGAGAAGGACAGCAATGCGGGGGATGGGGTCAGTGGGTGGTGGGGGTGGTGGGTGGGGAAAAGACAGAGGCTAATGCCTCTATTACATTTCAGGAGCGCCTGGAGTAGATCTTGCACCCATGAAAACCAACTGCACTCTTTGGATTTCCCAGTTCCCAGTTTCAAGATCCCATAAATTGGCTTTCTGTTTGTTTAAATCAGTTTAAATTTGGCAACTAATGGAGGAGAAAGCTCTGACTAATACACTATATTACCACATGGATCTTTTCAATGTTAAGGAATGCAATAGAAATCTTGATGTAATGCAAGTCCACTCTTGTTACCTACCCCTCTCTTTGCTGCCTTTGTATTTGATTGACAATAAGAGAATCCAATTGTTTCTTGTTGCACCATTGAGGAAAATTCATTCATTTATTCACTCACCAATTCATTCAACAAATGCCTACTGTGCATCTATTATGTACCAGGCACCCACGGAAGATTCATAATTGAACAAAACAGACAGATAGTCTACTTTCATAAAATTTTCCATCTGGTAGGAGGGAGTTGACATTGAATAAATACATATACCATGTAAATACGTTGTAAGCTACATGTGCTACAGAGAAAAGAATTCAGGCAAGTGGACAAAGAATATCTGAGCTTGATAATAGGTTTTGTTTTGTTTTTTTGTTAGATGGTCAGGAAAGGTCATATTGAGAAAATGATATTCTAGCAAAGACCTAAAAAGAGTTCTTGACACAAAGTATAGTAAGGCTCAACTCAGTAAGGTGTATGGAACCTGTTTCTTAGAGGAGTTTACCTATTTACCCAAGGGAGAAACTCCCATCGATGCCTCACTGGAACCTTTTGCTGCTAGTTCTCTGAGGGAGCTGGCATATTT
Source organism: Myotis yumanensis (assembly GCF_028538775.1). Classification (NCBI taxonomy): domain Eukaryota; kingdom Metazoa; phylum Chordata; class Mammalia; order Chiroptera; family Vespertilionidae; genus Myotis; species Myotis yumanensis. Next base: position 29,947,674 of record NW_027223755.1, read on the forward strand.
GTTTTGTTTCACTGGGCAAACAGAAACATGGGTTAGGGTTGGCTGTAGGTCCCATGAATCATTGTAATTTTCATTGTGTACTCTCAGGCATAAAGGCTGTGATGTGAATTGCTGACTAATTTTATAAAGCACCTGGAGCTCCTCAGGGCAAAGGCACTATGTCAACACAACATTAAACAAATAGCAATAATTGACCCAATCCTCTAGTGGTGTAAGGCAAATAAGATATGTTCCCTCTTGGAAGTTCATGACGTCTTCCAGGCTTACCACTTGGCAACCTGGATTAAGCAAAGTAGTTTTAGAAAGCCACTTTTGCTACCATTGTCTATGGCGTCCAAACAACCTCTGTGAAATGCCGAGTATTTAACAGCAAATTAAAACTGAGTACATTTTTATTTCACCATCACAACAAGTTACTGAATAACCACTTGAAATATTATTCCTTATCATTGTCTGGGTAATTTCATTATTAGTTATAAATAAGAGAAGAGTAATATTAATTAGATAGCAAAAGCAGAAGTATTTTCCACCAGTCTGTACAGCACATGCAAATCTCCATCTAGCAAAAGAACTTTTAAATATTGCATCTCTTATAGTTTCTCAATATGAATTTTGATTAAAGAAACTTTCCATAAACCAGAATGTTTTTTTATTTTTCCAGATGGTAGATAAAACTCTAAAATGTATATAACATAGTAACATGATTTCTTTGGGTTCCTAAGGATTCTACAGGGAAACTACCTAACTTAAATGTAACTCTTTATCCACTTCACTCCACTCGATGCCAAAAAAAGGCATTTGTAAAAAAAAAAATGTGCAAAATATGTTCACAACTTAGAAACAAACATCAGGATTTGAATTTTAAGTAAAACAAGGGATGAGTCAGGATAAAAATGGTTTTATTCTATTAACTCCAAAGTTCAATTGAAGAAGCAAATTAACCATTTTCTCAAGGTTATTAGCTATCATTGCTCTTAGAATTATAGGATACTTTTGCTGAGACTTTAGGATTAATCTAGTATGACTCATTTATTTCACAGATGAAGATACTAAATCTCAGAGAGGTTACTTCACGAGGAATATAAAAATGAACTATAATACCTATAATACCTTGAGCCATAGCAACACTTGGTATTTTGCAATATCCCCCCATATGTTTTCCTATGATTTACTGTGTGTGTGTGTGTATGTATATATATTTCTTATTTTTTGGATTCTCTATATATTTTTAATTTCATATACCATGACTATCTACCATGTTAAAAATTACCCTTGTATAATAATAGTCCATCATATGCATGTACCTTGATAGATTAAACTAATCCCCATTGCTGGATAGTTGGCTCATTTTGAGTTTTCCACTATAATACACAATGATGTAGCAAACTCTTTTCATACATTCTTAATTACTTCCTTAAGATAAATTATTAGAAAAGAATTGCTGGTTCATAGAGTAGTTTTTAAAGGCTCTTGACAATTATTATTGAATTGCTTTCTAGAAAGGCTATTTAAATTTTTACTTTCACTGCTAGTGAATAAGAATGTTCCAAATTGAATCAATATTTGATATTATCTTTGTTTTTTAAATGTTTAACACTTTGATTAGAGAAAATGTTGGCCCTTTAATTTGCATTTTAAGTTTGGACTTTTATTCTTGTTACTGGAAAATTGTGTTTCTTTTCTTATGAATTTATTTGTGTTGATTTTTTTATAAGAATGGTCATCTTTTTTGTTGACCTGATTTCTAAGGATTTTTTTTTAATCCTCACATGAGGATATGCTTTTATTGATTAGAGAGAGAGCGAGAGAGAGTGAGAGAGAGAGAGAGGTTGCCTCCCATATGCCCCTGGACTGGGGATCAAACCAGCAACTTAGGTATGTGCCCTGACTGGGAAATCAACCTGCAACCTTTTTGGTGTTCAGGATGACACTCTAATCAACTGAGCCACCTGGCTAGGCCTGATTTCTAAGGATTTTTAAATGTGTTAAAGTTAATGTCCCTTTAGCACTATTGGAAATAGGTTCCCTGGTTTGTTATTTGTCTTTAAACATTTTATTTACTGTTGTCTGATGTGCAGAAATATCTGACTTTTTAAGTGTACACATATCTATCAAACATTTTCTTCATGTTTTCTAACTCTGGTGATATGCTTAGAAATACCACCACACTTGGAAATTAAATAAATATCCACCTGCATTTTATTATAGTAATTTTAACTAAATTACTTTTTAGTTGCTACATTAATAAAATTATGTATTATATTAATAGTATTTGTATTTTAATCAAACCTTTCTTAATATATATTTTTACATAAAACATAAGGAAAGAATCTAAGTTTATATTATTTTCCCAAATGATTAGCCCTTGCCTCCACACCATTTATTGCATAAGTAAACTTTTTCTCATTGTCTACACTGTTATTTTAATTCCTCAGTAAGTATATTTCTACATGTATGATTGTATTTGTGTATACATACACATATATCTTATGTGGAATCTATAGGCTTTTCAATGATATCTCTATTTGTTCATTTGAACCACTGTCCCATTATACTTCTTTTCAAGGTTTTATTAACTTTCTCATGTATTTATTCCTTTAGATGAACTTTTGAAATATTTATTCAAGATAAAAATAATACCTCATTGGTATTAAGTGTAACTTAATAAATTGTGTAGATTAAAAATTGGCTAGAGCTAACATTTATAGCATCTTATATAGCTCTCCCCATGTCATAGTGAATAAGAGTGAAGTCCAGAAACAGTCTGTGTACATTCAAACCCTAGCTTCAGCTCTTACCAGCTCTAAAATCTTGGACAAGTGGCTTAATTTCTCTAAATCCTAAATACCAATTTGTAAAATTGGGATAATAACACTAGCTACTTCATTGGATTGTATAAAATTAACAGGTGGGAAGCACTTACATGCTTAATTAGTATGAGATATTATGATTTCTCTAAGTTTTCCTTTAGTTATGATTTATTATTTTCTTCACGAAAAAAATACCTCTGATTTCTTATTTCTCTTCTTCATAGGTATAGTATATTTTTGTGACTAGAATCTTGTGCTATTTAAAAGGTATATTATTTTTTCAACTATAATTTCTACCTGATTCTTCTTCTTCTATAGAATAGCTAATGATTTCCTTTTATGCATTGTATTTGGGCACTTTATTGAATCTCTGCATTATTTCTAATAATCTCTTAAGTAAATCCTTCATTGTTTCTATGTAAATACCAAGTTATAGTCACTTTCCATTTTATATATGATGTTTCAAATAACTGTATTAATTAGAATTTCCCAAACAATATTATAAAAATATTTTAATACCACATGATAGTGCTTATAATTAGGGTAAATTTTTTAAAGTATATTTTTATTGATTTCAGAGAGGAAGGGAGAGGAAGAGATAGAAACATCGTTGGTGAGAGAGAATAATTGCCCAGCTGCCTCCTGCAACCCGGGATCGAGCCCACAACCCGGGCATGTACCCTGACCAGGAATCCAATCTTGACCTCCTGGTTCATAGGTTGATGTTCAACCACTGAGCCATGCTGGCCGGGCTAATTAGGGTAATTTTAATAGGAAAAAATCACAGTTAAAAATCTTTTAGTATTGAGATAGACACTATATTCTTCTGCTGCTACTTTTTCATTTGTGCCCTTTTATTTTCTAAACAATGAATGGATGGGTATTAAATGGATATCAGATGCCAATCTGCCATTGTTTTCTCTTTTAGTCTATTACTATGATGGGTTCTATGAGCAGATTCACTCACAATGAATCATATGTATATTTATGGAATCAACCTTATGTGACAAGACCATGATTCTTTTAAGAAAATGCAGAATTCAATTTACTAACATTATACTTAGTATTTTATCTCTTTATTTAATAGTTCAATTTGTTGAGGAATTTCCTATTTCAGTTGGTTATGGTTCGTACAATGATTTCTATAGTTGACTTTCTTTTTGCTACAGCATGGCTGGACCTAGAGAGTATTATGCTAAATGAAATAAGCCAGTCACAGAAGACAAGTACCATATGATTTCACTTATTTATGGAATCTAATAAACAAAATAAACTAACAAACAAAATAGAAACAGACTCAGAGACAGAGAACAGACTGACAGCAATCAGAGGGGACGGGAGGGGAGGGGGTTTGGGGGCTGGATACAAAGATGAAGGGATTAAGCAAGAAACAAACAGACTCATAGACACAGAAAACAGTATGGTGGTTAACAGAGGAAAAGGGGGTGGGGAGGTAGAAGAGGGTAAAGGGAAATAAATGTGATGGAAGGAGATTTGACTTGGGGTGGTGAACATACAATACAATATACAGATGATCTATTATGGAATTGTACACCTGAAACCTTGGATGCAGTTGGTTGTGGTTCATACAATGAATTATAATAACTTTATGACTTATATAAATGATATAATTTTATTAGCCAATATCACCCTAATAAATTCAATAAAAAAGTTCACTTTCTTTTCATAAACTCTAGAAGAATTTAAATAACATATTCTTTGATCTTTAACATTTGTAAGCACTTTCAAAAAAATTCTTTGGTCCTGATGTCTTTTGCAGGGTTGTCTTATAAAAGCACCTTTTCCAAAAGATATTGCTTTATCAGGTTATGCACCTCAATTTGTGTAAATTTTGGAAATACATATATACATATATATGTGTGTATATATACATATATATGTATATATATATATATACATATACATGCATGTGTGTGTTTTATAGAAAGGCATCATTTTATCATAATTTTGGGTAAATATTATTATTAATTAATTATATATAATTGATATAATTAATATAATTATCTCTCTATATATCTTATATGTGTGTGTGTGTGTGTGTGTGTGTGTGTGTATAACTGTTTCACTGTTAGGTATGACTCTTTGTCATTTTCTCTCACAACAGAAAACTGGGAAGGACATATTAGGAGGTGAGAAATAAAGCCTCCTCTCTCAAGTTTTTACCATCTCCCAAGAGAAACACTATCGCCTGTCTTATAGATGGGTCTCCATGCCAACAGTACACACCTCTGTGATAATTTTTCCTAATCACTCAGAAGTAATTTTCCACTTTCATCTTTTAAAAAATTGAGTAGGGATCCCCCTCCTCATAATCTAGCTGTAAGTGATTTGAGAAGTATTTCACAAAATTCAAAAACTGTGGTAAGCTTTACAACAGAAGCACTTCTTCACTGTTTGTTTCCATTCTCGTAGCCTGGCTCTGGACACAGGGAGTACTTTAGGACTAATTTTGGAAAGAACATGTACTTTTTCCATATTATATAACATCTTGAGAACATTTAATGAACGCTTAGTGAGAATTTTAAAATAAAGATTTAAAATATTTGTATGCCACTGACTGAGAAAGATTAACATAATAAACTATACTTAATATTTCAGGAACCAGTGTAGTAAAGCAGTGTTTAAAAATATAAAAGGCAAGACAAGCATTACAAAGTGAAACCTGGAGGAACCAAAGCTTCTAAAATGGTTCAACCTTCCCTCCAGCACACCCTCATGTAGCGCACTGCCATTTGGGGAGTTGATAATGAATGGAGACAAGTATGAAACTTAATAATAGGCACAGCTTCTTGAACACTTGCCACATACCTGGCACAATGCTAGGTATTCATACACATTAGCTCTTCTCATGACCGTGGGAGGCAGCACAGAGGATAGCTAATATTGCATTTGCTTTCTAAGACCCAGGAACGTAGATCCAGGCGTTCTTCATAGGAGTCACCTCATTACATTTTTGCAACCATTTTACAGAACAACTATTATTGTCCCCAATTTTGGGATGAGGTCACTGAATCTCACATCCCAAGGTCACAGCCCTAATAAGTGACAAATAATAAGGTTGCAGTTCATGTGCCCTTTACATTGTGCCACTGCTTCAAGTTTGACTCAGTTTGTTTCTGAGAATAATGACTGACTTGTTATCTTCTTACAACACGCCAGACACTTATCTAAGTGCTTTATGTGCACCATCTTCTTCTTGAATCTTCACAACTGTATAAAGTAAGGATGATGATTGCACACCCCCCACTGACTTAATGGAGAAGGGAAATGAGACTTAGAGAATTTGACCTACCCAAGGTCACACAGCTGGTGAATAACAGGGCCAGAATACGCACCCAGACTATTTAATTCTAGCTTTAAGCTTTTAATCACTGCACAGAAATGTCCATCAAGAAAGATGGCTATATTGGGGGAAATAATATTTATAAAATCTAAAGGAGTATGAATAAGTTAGCAATTGGAAGAGAAGGCTATGATTTTAAATTCCAAGATGGACAGTTTTCCTTAGACGTCAACATCTATTCTGATCCCCACTGAGGAAGGAATACAGTGAAACACAATTGAAACTGTGACAGGAAAGTTAACCGTGAGACAACTGTAGGCAGTCAGGTCAGAGCAGGTCTCACTTTTCCTAGAGAGGTCAGTCACACCTGAATACAAAGAGTTTAGGGTCCCGTCTTCATGTTCAACACAGTACTTCAGAAGGACACAGTGAAAATAAGCAAAAACACAGGGTAAATAACTATCTGAATGACAGTGTTTTCTGCTGACTTTTGAGGGGGTAGGAAGATGAAACACACAGAGCAAAGATAAATTTACGTGTGGAAAAGTACAGGGGAAAGAGCAAAGGAAGCACTGGTCCCTGGCACCCAGCGTAACCCCCTTTTTAAAAGTCTTCCTCATCCCCAACTGGTTGGAAAACCATAAGATGACTGATTCTCTGTGAACTCTCTTTCTACCCAACCTCTAGGCACTGAAGCAAAAGGAGCCCCTGGCACCACTGACATTTTCAGATTTGAGGTGGGTATGCAAATTAATCCGTCTCTACTGACACATCTATCCAACTGGAATGAGGGGACTGACGGTGAATGAGGCTGCCCCACAGTCCTCAGGCCTCCTGTGAGAGGACGCCTCATGAAGCACACTGACCTTGTTCTCAGCTAGCGCTGAGATGAGCAATTGCTTCATTAGAACGTGATAGTCTGTGGCCCCTGGAATCCTAGTCGCCTCAAGTTATTTTCTAGAGGAGGTGGAAAGGGCCTATTTTAGATGATATACAGCTCAGGTTTCCTTAATTTTTCTAAATGTATTCTAATGTTTTAAGTACTTTCTGGCTGGTTTCCAGAGTTTATGAACTATGAAGCCTATGTCGATTAAGAAAAAAGCTTTGTACAAAACATAATGTAAAAGCTTTTTTTTTTTTTTTTTTTCACTTTTATGACTATGCTGAGTTCTCTTGAGGGGTAGTACCAGAGGCCTGCAGAGTACCTTTTAAGCACCTGGCCGAACTGTGAATTCCTACCCTGTGTCATAATGTTCTAATCCTGACTTTTTATTCAAATTCTCTCTCATTCCCTCTGCATTTATTTTGCCCACACTAGGTGTCCACTGTGTTAAGTGCCTCTCATTTAAGCAGCACAACACTCCTAGGAGGGAGATACTTTTTGTTGCCAAATATTAGAACGGAGAGATCTGAGGTGGAGAGAGGTTAAATGACTTGCACATGGCCATAGCCATGACTTGGGAATTCTGCTTTGCTATACAAGGCAGTGGTAAAGGCATAGGCTGCTATAGCACTCATTGTTCTTTATCTAAATAGTATGGTACAAGAAAAATGTCTTCCCTGAGAAATGGATGTTGTGTTCTTCTCACCTAATACTTCCCTTATTTCCTGCTAAGGTTGGCCACCATGTAGCTATGAGATAGGTTTCTGGGCTCCCTCAGGGGAAACACAATGGACCTTACTACTGGCATATCCACTTTATCTTCATCCAATTTTCCCTTTTAAAAATTCTGAATTGAAAAAGTAAACTTTATTGCTTTGTACTTTTATAAGATACTGCAAATCCTCTTTACTCTTGACCTTAGCCAAAAGGCGAGGAGCGATTGCAAGTCCTTTTTGTAAATCTGCAGGTCGTGAATAAATGAAGGAAGAAAGGAAGGCAGGCAGTATTCAAGCAATCAAGGCGGTAAACATAAATGGCTGCCATTTATATTTTTATATGATTATGAAGTTTGTTTTCTAACAAATGAAACCTTAACAAAATGTTATGCAGCACCACTATTTCTAGAAATCCTTTATATAAAGGTTTATCATACAATGCATATAGGAGTAGGATGCTGAAATAAGTGAACTTTGTGGCAGGCAGATCAGTTTCTGATCTGTTTCTGGTTCACGACCTCTCAAGAGTCCCCAGAAGTAAACATAGACCACAACGAGTTTGTGAAATCCAGTATTACAATATGGCCTATACTAACACTAAACTTTGTATGCCTGAGATTTATACTTTTATCTACAAGATTCTTTGTAACAAAACAATGCTGTAATAATTATTGAAAATACCACATTTTCTTTTTTTAAAAAATTGATTTCAGAAAGGGAGAGGGAGAGGTAGAAATATTGATGAGAGAGCATCATCGATTGGCTGGCTCCTACACGCCCCCTACTGGGGATCGAGCTCACAATCCAGAAATGTGCCCTTGACCAGTACGGAACCCTGCACCCTTCAGTCCGCAGGCCTACACTCTATCCACTGAGCCAAACTGGCTAGGGCCCACATGTTCTGATTTTATACCAGTTTGCAAATGATATTATCCTTCCTCACCGCCTACTTGGTAGATACCTGTTACAAGGATACCACATGGTGAGTGTTATTTGCTGGCCATGTTGGCATTTTGGGATTGAGAGTCTTTACACCACAGCCCTGCCATCATTGATGACTGGCTGAGCATCTAAAAGACACAGGGACACTGAGCAGAACTGAAGATTGCAGCCAGCCTTTCTCACTTTGTCAGATGTTTAGAATACAATGATGGTTTGTAGAATATTTTTTAGAAATAATTTGGTCAGGTTTATGTCCATTAATGTATGTTCTCTGGGCATTTTACACTAACTCTCATGGTTGTTGCACCCCTGTTTGAGTGGCTGACATTCTGAGAGAACAAGGCATTTTATTTTTTTTCTGTTTTCTCTCTTTCTTTAAAATTAATAAATCTTTATTGTTCAGATTATTACAGATATTCCTCTCCCTCCCTCCCATAGCTGCCCACCAGAAAACAAGGTATTTTAATTAAAAATGAGCTAAAATAGCAAAGTGAAAATAAAGAAAATAAACACTGAAGCCACAGGATGCTAAACACAGATCAGCACTGCTCTATTTGCAACTGAAATCAGCTAGGGAGGCAAGTGTATTCTGACAAGGCAATGAATGCATCAGGGAACACGAGGGCCAATGAAAGGAAAGGCCCGGCAGTACCTCACTTCAGCTCCTTCAGTTGGAAAGGCAACAACAGGGTGCTCTCTCAATAAAACCCCACCTGTTTATAAAGGGACATACATTTAATACGGAATGTTATTGGTGGCTCTAGAGGCCATATACTTCGTTGTGCAAAAACCATAAGATTTAGGAATGCTATACAACATGGAGTGTTTCCAGATTGACAGCAAGAGAAAGCTAACCATTTTTCTTCCTACAAAACTTATTTGAGCATCTGCTATACACTAAGTGTTGTTCTAGGCTCTGGGGATATAACAGGAAACAACACAGACCAAATGCCTTTTATGGAGTTCATATTCTAGTTGGAGGCATATAGACATTAAAATACAGAGGCAAATTATAAGATATATTAGAGAGTGATGAGTATAATAGAGAAACTTATAGCAGGGAAGTCTGCAGGGGTGGGAGTCAGGAATGGAACCAGTAGTTCTCAAACTGTTGGCCAGCAAAATGCTACACTGAGGTGAAAATAAACTAACAAGCAAAAGAAATACAAACTCATAGTTGACAGAGAGGAGGGAAGAGGGGCACTGAGTGAAAAAGGTGAAGGGATCACACAAAAATAATAAACAAACCTCATAGACAGACAGCACTGCTGTATGGGGGTGGGGAGAGGCAGAAGAGGGTAAAGAGGAATAAACAGTGTGGAAAGAAACATGACTTTGGTGGTGAACATATCATACAATACACAGATGATGTACTATAGAACTCTACACCTAAAACCTATATCATTTTATTAACAATGTAACCCCAATAAATTCACCAAAACAAAACAAAAAAGACTTGAAGGAAGCAAACTGTGAGGATAGGTGGTGGAAAGCAAACCATTTCTTCATTTGGACATAAGTGTGCTGGGCGCAGGGAAGGAAGCATTTTCTATGCTCTAGGATTGTGCCTCTCGAGCAGCTGCACTGAGATGACCGAACAGCAGAAGGGAAATCCAAGCCAAAATTAGGAGAAAAATAAAATCTTGCTATGTTAAAAAATGGAGACAAGTAAAGGATCACAACACAGATATTTTTAAGACAAAACCGAAGACATTAAAAAGAAAATCGTACTTGACAGCATCACTCCAGGCCACTCCCGCTGACACCTGGCATGCTTGATTTATTCTGGCATGAAAAGTTCCAACGGCAAAGTGGGAGAAGTTTTCTCTGCTGGGAGAGTCATGTCAGGGTGATAACCGTGTTCAGAAGAATTCAAGGATACTGCTAATCACTCAGACATCATGGGCACATGTGTGCTGCTCCCCATCTCAGAAGTAATACACAAAGCATGTGCATTTTCTGGAGATCTAAGCCACACTACATGGGTGAGAAAAGTCCATGAATAGAGTGGGAGGATTATGAAGCTCAGAATTGCAAGCTGGTCACTTAAAAACAAAACAAAACACTAAGTGCAGCCTTGACTGAAGACAATAGCGGGGGGAGATGAGCCCAATATGCCCATTTTCAAATAAGATCATGGCTGTTTCTTCTGTGGTCATGAGGAAAGTGCTTAATTTGTTATTAACAATCATACATGGTCCCTAACATTGTGCTTGTCCACACATCATCTGGTGGGACTACTTAAAGACTCAATATCTTTTAGAAAAAGACATACATTGAAGAAAGTCTTAATATATGTGTGCATATGTTATTTATTATTAAAGTTTAAATTTTTTAAACTTAAAATACTATAATGCTTACTCTATATGAACCATGTTACAATTTCCGGCAATTTTGGAGCCATTGATATTGTATGATTCATTGAAATATTGTTCAAAAGAGATAATTTCATTTATCACATGAACTTTAAGAAAATAAACAGAAAAAAATTTGAAAGTTTGTTTTGGAGAAGTGTTATGCTGCTGACTTCAAAGCACCTCAGCCTCCAGTGACCTTCTTGAACATAAGCTGCAGATATGAGTGTGAATGACGCTGATTGTTCTACATAGAATTTCCTGTTGTAAAAACATTCACAAAGTCATTTTCAGGGTTCACCTGCAATGTCAAAGGTCAACTACAGCTATAGCTCATGAACATATTCCCACAATACTAAATATACATTGTTAAAATAGGCTTTAAAGACTTTCTGATTCAGAAAGCTAAAATAAACTTTTCCTAGAATCATACTGGCTATTTTGAAGAGTTGCTTACAGCACTCACAAAAAGTTTTTGCCTATTTGTTCCTGTATTTTGGAATGATGTCCTCATGGATCAGTAACATTCTTTAAGGGCTAAGTATATGACCCAAATTTCCATTTTTCTATTCAAAGCACCTGGGGATAATTTACATATAAGTGAAGAAACATGCCAACTTTAAAAAACATCAGTTTCTTGACACATACTAGTAGTCTAACACTGTAGACTATTGATGTAATTTTAAGTCCTTAATAGAGTCAAAGTTAAAGAAATGACATGTTATTTGTAAGTTTCCAAAGCACAGATCAGCTCTGATTTGCAGACAATGTTTCTTTAAATATTTAGTTTAGGATATGACACCAGAGACCTTAGGAGTGTATACTCTGAAGAAGTGTAAAGCTTAATAAATCCATGAAAATGATTTAGTTTATGGGTAACTCCATGCTTTAAACATAGTATAATATATAAAGTCTAAAGGAAATAGAGATAAAAAAACTATTCCTAGTGATAAATGTTGAGCTAAATTCGATTCTCTTAAAACAGTTTTTGTATGATACTCTATGAAATATCCATCTTAGGTTCCATAGACGTATAATATAAGAAAAACATACTACCCTGAAGAATATGAAGAACTGGGTAGCCCTAGTTGGTTTGGCAGTGGATAGGGCGTCATCCTGCGGACTGAAGGGTCCTGGGTTCAATTCTGGTCAAGGACACATACCTTGGTTGCAAGCTCGATCCCTGGCCCTGGCCAGGGCACATGTGGGTGGCAACTAATAGATGTCTCACCTAGATGTTTTTATCTCTCTGTCTCTCCCCCTCCTTTCCACTCTCTTTAAAAAAAATCAATGGAAAAATATTCTCTGTGAGGATTAACAACAACAACAAAAAGAATTGGGTAGAGTAAGACAGGTGAAATTCATTCATTCATTCATTCATTCATTCAAAAGTACATATTGAGCCAGCCCTATTCTGGATTAGATACTCTTTTGATGATACCAAGATAAGTTGCTCTGTATATATCCTTTCTAATTGGTGTTTCCAGTTTCTTGGGATATATTCCTAGAAGTGGGATCACTGGGTCAAATGGGAGTTCCATTTTTAGTGTTCTGAGGAAACTCCATACTTGTCCTTGGCCTTTCTTCTGTCTTCTTTCAAAAAGTGTTTATTTGCAGCACAATTCACCATAGCTAAAATCTGAAAACAGCCTAAGTGCCCATCAGTAGATGAGTGGATTAAAAAACTGTGGTACATCTACACAATAAAATACTACGCAGCAGTAAAAAAAGAAGGAATTCTTACCATTTGCAACAGCATGAATGGAACTGGAGGGCATTATGCTAAGTGAAATAAGCCAGTCAGAGAAAGATAAATATCACATGATATCACTCATTTATGGGATATAATGAACAACATAAACTGATGAACAAAAACAGATCCAGAGACAGAGAAGCATTGATCAGACCATCAAACCTCAGAGGGAAGGTAAAGGAGGGTGGGGGTAAGGGGGAGAGATCAACCAAAGGACTTATATGCAAGCATATAGGCCTAACCAATGGACACAGACAACAGGGGGGTGAGGGCATAAGTGGGGGGGTGGGGGGGATGTGGGGATAAGGACACATATGTAATAACTTAATCAATAAAGAACTTAAAAAAAGATAAGTTGCTCTGGTTCTTGTTCCCTAGTACTTTTAATATTTACTGGGGAGGAGAGACAGGTAAACAGCTCATTACTTGTCTCTCCCAGTAAGAATGACAATAAAGCTCAGAGGACGAGCCAACACAATAATCCAATCCTCAGGTCTAGGGCCTGGAGTAGGTGGGTATCATTGTAGAAGAAGAATTACCAAAGGAGACAGATGGTGAGTCTAGTTAGGGAAGGGTGATCCCCGCAGATGAAGCCAACTGTGCAAAGGTAGGAAAAATAAGCAGGAAACAGAGAACAATAAGTTCATTGTTCCTAGAGAGAGCCTTATAGGACACCGCAAACAGAGAGAGAGGACACTGGTGAGAGAGGAGTCAAAAGGCCAGCTAAAGGGTTTGTTTTATCTTGAGGGCTCTGGGAAGATGTTGAAATATTTTAATCAAATGTTTTGAAAAACATGGCAGTGTAAGAGGATATTATGATCCTCATTTTCAAACTAAGTTTTGAAATTTCCAGTTTTCTTCTCTTTCTGACCCCCATAGAATTGTGCTTCCCCGCCTCCTTGAAGTTAACAGAGCTGCAGTGCTTTGAAAACTGAAATATGATTCCTTTTGTTGTGGGTGGAAACATTTATTCACTACTGCTTGGATCTCTAACCCTTTCCTCTGTGGTGGGGATTGTAGACGAAGGTGTTGCTCTAAGCAATCACTGGAGACTGCTGGCCTGAAGAGTCACTAGATTCACAGTGGGATTGTCTGTTACTGCAGTATAACTTTGCCTACCCTTCCCAAGAAATGGGGGATATTCTTATAATCAATAAGCTATTGCCACTGATTTGCGATTAGTTCAATGAAAACAAGTTATATTCCATCTTAAAACTGCCCACCTGTCAAAAGTAACTTTCTTACACTGCTACATCCAATCACTTCTCCCAGATTTTGGAAGTGACATTTAATAGAGCACTTGCTTACCTCTTTACTTATAATTAATTTTTGTTTGGAAAATTGAAAAATGCAGAGTAAAATGAAGAGGGCGTGCATTTCTTTTCATAACTTTTACCAAGCAGCAGTACCTTGGTAAATGGAAGTATTAAATGTATAAGGATAGTTTAAGTCCTAAAAGGAAACATTGTATACATGTTTGCATGCACTTTATTCTTTGTACTTTCTGACTGCTGCTTTAGGACATGCCTGCTTCTCAGCACCAATTTATGTCTATCTCATATGTCAACAAATGTTTTAAAATGTTGGAGAAGACAGAGGAAGCCAGATTCTTCTTTCTCAGAGATGCATCTAAACCTTAAAACATGGGAGGATTCCCTGATAGGCCATTCTTTGGATACTGTTAAGCCTTCTGTACCAACCAGATGTATTATTCATATCACAAAAGGGAAATTGCTTATCCTTATGCTTATAAACTCAGATAATTCAACGGCTGTAGAATGTTACATGGGTTTGGTCTCAGGAGAAGAATATACTATGTCCATATATTATACAAATGAGATATGTTTAAAAACATGGTCGTGAAGGAAACACTTCCTGAAAGGACAAGTTGTAAATTTGCCTGTAAAATCAGAAGGCCTTCGCTAACCCTTTGAGAGTTGGCCAAGATGATCCCTTGGGTAAGGAATCTAACCCTTTCAAATTGCATGAAAATTAGAAGTTAAATGAAGATGTTATGGATGGAAAATCATTTTTAAATAAACCACTGGGATGGAAAGCATTAGAATAATGGCTTTCAAAAAATATATTATTTTTTTTATTTTTCTATGTCACTCACAATTATTGTAAGTGCATGCACTTTGAAATAAAATATACTCATCTAGTCCTCTTTTAAGAAAATCCCTTAGAGGGTTTTTTTTTTAATAGAAAAAAGTAATACTTTCAACAAAGCAGAACTTTAACACAAAGCTGATGTTAGTGGCCAAGAAAAGCATGTTATCTTATATTTTCTGTGTAATAAACAGAGAGAGAGATAGAAAGCTTACTTTTCACTCTCTCTCATGGTAACTATGTCTCCTTAGAGCTAAATCCTCAGGACACCAGAGCATGTTATTGCCTTGGCTATTTGGTTAAAACAGAGATAGCGATTAGGCCAACGGCTCTTTCTCATTTCCTTTTCAGTGGCGTTCAGCTATTGAGAAATATGAAACTGCGTGATTTAGTTGCCCAATTCAGGAAAAGGAGTTGTATGTTTTATGATTCCAAACTGTGTTGCCAGAGGGGTTCCAGGCAGGCATGGTCCACTCTGCCCAGAGGGCTCAGTTCACGAGAAGTGGCTGGTGGGGTTGTAGCCAGCGTCAGCCTTGCTGCAGCTAATGATCTCAACAGGCCTGAGGACAGAGAGGAAGGTTCCCCTGGATGTGCTTAGCAGAGAGCCCAGAGGAGTCTCAGAGTCAAAGCAGGTGGAGCAGAAAGAAGTGTCACACCATTCCTGTTCTGAGGTTGGAGCAACATACCTTTCCAATAAGAATGCAACCCTCTGCAGCCCGTAGCTAATGAGAAGATACCCTGACACATTCACTCCACGGAGGCTTAGAGACATCATCAGGGTGCGGAGGACCCCACAGGCTGTGAGGGAGTTAGAATGAGTGACGCGTACTGAGAGGCATTGTGTACCAGACACACTGTTAGTGCTTTTTGGGCATTCATTTATTCAAACTTTGCAACCACTCTCAGACATCATTATTATGACTTGCCCCATTGTACAGATGCAGAAATGGAGGTGTAGAAAAGTGAAGGAACTTGCCAAAGGTGATACAGCTAGTCCAGAGGAGAGCCAGATATCAGCGAAGAGCCTGCCTCCAGAACCCACACTCAGCCACCAGGCTCTACCGGCTCTCAGAGAAAGGCAAAAACAAAGCAGATAACTCCAAGTCTTTGCTTCCAAGTGGAGCCGCAAGTTATATATCACATGAAAAGATAATGAACACGAGAATACAGAAAATGATAGGTGCCAAGTGAGTGCCAGGGAATGTATAGTTGTTGAAATAGGTCCAAAGGAAAATAGATTATAAGAAGGAAAATAACTTAAAAAGTGGGTCCTTGAATTGGATGTGAATAAGTAGGGACAATGTAGTGTGGAGAGAGAGGACATGCATGGGCCAGCCTCACAGAGGCCTGGGTTCAAATCCCAGCTCTGCCACTTACAAGCTGTGAGCATGGTAAACTACTTCTTTGTGCTTTAGTTCCCCTATCTACACGACAGTAAAACCTATTTCAAGGAATATTCATGAATTTAAGCAAAATTTCTTAAGTAAAGTTCTTAGCATAGTAACTGACACAAGGTAAACACTTAATATTTTTTATTATTATCCAAATGGGGGCTAATAGGAGGAAGATTTCAGACAAGGGGAAAGGCCTGTGAAATATATCTGTAAAAGCCAGAAACACACCTCTGTCTGCTCAGTTCAAGCTGACTAGGTGGGTTATATGTCTGAGTTGAGCTGAGAAGTTAGAGAGAAGCTCCCCTCAGTGGTCACTAAGGGGTCTCAAATATCTGAAAAGTTGCATGTGGTCATTTTGATCAATATGTATTATGGGTTTTGTGCAAAGATGTGAGTATAGGAAAAGAGTTGGAGACGCCTGAATAAGCAAAACCCATTTTGTATTTGGTGATACAGTCTGGCCCGGAGGACACTCATGAGCTACAACTTGCGATGATTGACTGGAAGAGCAGAAAAAAGGGATTAATTCAGTAATCAAAGAAAGATTTGTCAGATACCAAGTAGGAGTCAGCTCTAAGCTGGGTTTCAGGATATACAATGAATGAGGTAGAGACGACAAGGAGCCCCCAGGAAACTCAGTCTTGTGATGGAGATAGATAAGAAAACAGCATGTACAATCCTATTTGAGAAGTGGTATCTAAAAACCAAAACAAAAAGCAATGCACAAGCTTCAGGAGAAGCACGGAGACTTAGGATACAACACAGGGGTGGGGAACACTCCCAAGAAGAGACAATTCTTCAGGAGTCTCAGAGGAAGAGGCAGGGCTCACTGAGCAGATGGGGGGGTGGGGGGGTGGGCTGTGGGGAGGAGGCATCTGATCAGAAGAAACAGCATGGACAAAGCCTGACAACTGGAATCAGATGAAATATTTAAGGAGTTCCAAAACACTTCCCATGAGCAGGGTGCAGTGGGGTGTGGCAGAGGAGGTTGAGAAATAATGCGCTAAAGACCCTAGAGACACACAGAAGAATGTGTGGGGGAGGGATGGGCTTGGCTTTCCCCTTTGGAGAGGTCCCTATGGAAGGAGAGGGAAGGAGAATGAGGTAGATGGTGAGACTGGAGGTCTATAAACTATTTAGAAAGTTATTTCACAGGGCTCAGGAGAGAAATAGTTTCAATGTCACTGGATGACAAGAGGAAGGACTCAATGGGCTATGGCATAAGTGTAATGAGCAAAGGTAAAGCTTCAGACTCTCTTTGGCTTCAAGTTCAAATGGCTAAGTGATCCGGCAGGTGAAGGCCCTAGACATATGCTCAGGGTGATAATAGTTGCAGAAAGCCTAAGCTCAGTTGTCCCTCTCTATTGTTCTCTCTCTCTTATCCTCTGCCACATTATTCCTTTTCACCCCCTGGGAGGCGTCCCCTTCTCTCATAATTGGGAATGGACTTGGAGTGCATGACTATTGGGGAGACAGCCAAGACAGCAGAGGTCAATGAAGAGAGAGAAGGAGATGAAGAACAAAACGTAGAAAAAACTTGAGAAGACAGGCAGTGCTTTTGCTAATGCCACAGGTAAAATAAAATGTAAAAATGAAATGTTATATATAAATGCAAACACATGCCTATGTGTGTATGCATTAAACCCTCTCAGCCAGAAGACTCTTTTCTACCATATTAAGAAATGGAAGTGTTAGAGGCTTGGAAGGGGGACACTTGGTTTTCCCCTTTGAATGATGGGTCATATTTTGATTTTTAGAGGAACATAGATAAGGAGTGCATTCTTGATTTTGGAAAGGCAGTGGATACCCATCATTTTCAGGATAATGTAAGGGTCTTAGCATGGCTGACAAGGCCTAGATGGGCTGGCCCTGCCCACCTGCTTGGCCTCATCTCCCATCTCTGTGCCAGTCTACACCCTGGTTCTTTTGGCTTCTTTTACATTCAGCACTCATCACTCATGTATTCACTATTCAAGGTTCTCTCTCTAATCTTTCCTTTCTTCTCCTGGTTCTTATTGATCCTTCAAGTCACAGTATGAACAACGACTTCACAGGGAAGCCATTCCTGATCTCTCTGATCAGGTCAAATACCCCCTCATAGATTATTGTGAAGGCTTGTGCTTTTCTTCCACAGCACCTGCCCAGTTATAGTTCCTCCGTGTGTGTGTGTGTGAGAGTGTATGTGTGTGTGTGTGCGCGCATGTGTGTGTGTGTGTGAGAGAGAGAGAGTGTGTGTGTGTGTGTGTGTGCATGTGTGTGTATGAGAGAGAGAGAGAGAGAGAGAGTGTGTGTGTGTGTGTGTGTGTGTGTAATTTGATAAATGCTTCTCTGGTTGTAAGTCCATGTAGGCAGGAACTGTGTCTGATTTTACATGCCATTTAACCTTCAATGTCTACAAATGCATGGTAAGCAGATATAAGTGTGCGTAGTCATGGGACAATGATGTCAGAGTGTAGTAAAGGTTTGAGGGAGCCGAACCTGAAAAGAGGTGTCAAAGATCAACTTAATATGCTGCCTATCCTAAATATTATCTTCACAATATATTTCTTACTTTTGGACTAAATGGGAAATACGACTTTTAAAAATTATATTTAGTTTTATGTGTTTTTTAAATTTATTATGGGATTCTAGACTACAAAAAAGGCCCTGCTGGGTAGTATAGTTTTTAGAACTCAAAGAGAAGTGAGGGTTCTTGAGTCATAACTTTTACATTACAGATTTTCTATATTCGTTTTCAACCTAACACAAAATTAATGCAGCTATTTTATGCAAGATCTTACCATTAGTTTCTCTAGAACATTCATTGAAAGTATGTCTCATTATTGAAAATCCATCCTTCAGTGTGTTTCCAACCATCTAGCCACCTCAAAAAATACAACGTCTGAAGCCAAATCCCTGCTTTCCTTTGTGATTACAAGGACAACTAGTAAATCAGAGCACAGTCGCCCTAACCGGTTTGGCTCAGTGGATAGAGCGTCGGCCTGGGGACTGAAGGGTCCCAGGTTCGATTCCAGTCAAGGGCATGTACCTTGGTTTCGGGCACATCCCCAGTAGGGAGTGTGCAGGAGGCAGCTGACCGATGTTTCTAACTCTCTATCCCTCTCCCTTCTTCTCTGTGAAAAATCAATAAAATGTAAGAAAAAAAATCAGAGCACAGTCAATGCCGATTGCTGAAGGTGGGTCCTACAAGTTACTCTTCGTCTTTAAGCTACTTGCAGGAGATGTCCAACATGCAGTTCTTTGGTATTTTCCCAGGAAGTGAAAAGGTTTATAGGTAAAATTCAAATTAGTCCATTTTCTTACTACAGATATAGTTCTCATGTATAAGGTATGCTTGTTAGGAAAAAGGTTAAGCCAATAAACTCAAATTGTGGAAATATCTAAGACCTTACATCATCTATAATCCAAATTACTATGAACAATATAAAGTTGACTATCAATCATTATTTACAGAAAAGTATCTGAGACCCAGACACTGTTTTAAAGTCATAACTTTGCAGAGTAAAATTATTTATTTTTTTGGGGGGTGGTAATACTTACTTTTATAAGACTTTAAGAAAAGTTCAGTTTTTATTTCTATATTTCAACTTCAGTCAGAATAAATAGAACAACTCTACCGAGAGTGAACAATGGTGAATGGTGAGAGTTTTCTCACTGTTGAAGTGGGAGGTTACAAATAAGCAAAGGGAAGAAGCTGGAAGGATCGATGTCAGCGATTTTCAAGGAGTGTACCACAAGAATTTTTAAAACATGCAGTACCTGACTTTTAGTCAAGGGCACTGACCTCTTTGCCCTTAGATTGTCAAATTAAAAAAAAATGACAACAGCCAACACAACAATAGCCATCTGGTGTGAATGAATTACAATTATACCTACTTTTTTGTCAGATCGGCAAAAAATATATATTTTGATGTGCCACAGAATTTTAGTAATTAGTTTATGTGAGCCATGAGATAAAAAAGATTGAAAACTGCTGATATATGTTGTAATGAATTAAAGTTGAAAGCTTCAGTATAAATTCATGCTTTTAAAAATCTATCTTTCTATCTATCTAGCCATATATACAGATAGTAACGTATAGACATATTTGTAGATATGCATATATTCACAGGTAAGTATACACACATATGTTTCCTTGCTCTGCCACCCAAGCAGGCCTAGAAACAATGACATCCAATAGCAATGAATATACCTAGTGCCTACATCTTGGTTTTTAATATAATTCTCCCATGAAGGGAAACGGGGTTCCTTGGAGCAATGGCTGAATCTAGAACTGAGGAAGGAAAATGTATAAGATGAGCCTGCATCTTGTAATGGCAGAAAGTTAGAAAATGCTGAAAAAAATCCCACAATAAGAGGACTATGTCAAAGGGACACACATGCCAACTGAAAGAACTCCCAATAGCCAAAGCTGAAACAAGTTGAGCAACAACATAGTATTGAATTATGACCTGAAACACCAAATACATATTCATGGATCCATATTGACAAATGCAAAGGAGTGCATAAATCATTAAATAAATGTAGAATTGACAGATCTCCTTTGGAGAAGAATTACAAATATTTTATGGAGATACTCAGCCTTCAAGGACGTTGAGCATAACTCCCTCCTCCTTAAGGGCTGTTTATAGTGACTTCTTTCCAAAGAGTAGAGTATGAAAATAAGGGAAATGAATGAGTTTATAGTGGAAAACAAGATCTATAGATATGTAGATATATAGACAGTCACTAACCTGTGTATATACTTACATCTACAAATATATCTGTATGTAACTTGGTGGTCAGGGTTAACATGAATAACCAAAAGTCATTTTGACAGTGTGATAAAAATGGTATTTTTACCCTATGAAATCTTCCTCAAAACACAAAACCCCATTCTAATCATGAGGAAATACATCAGAAAATCCCAATTGAGTGAAATTCTACAAAACATCTGACCAGCACACCTCAAAACTGTCAAAGTAATCACAACAAAGATAATATGAGAAACTGTCACATTTATGAGGAGTCTGAGGAAATATGACGACTAAATGTAATGTGTTTTTCTGGATGGGATCCTAAAACAGAAAAAGTACATTGGATACACTGAGCAAATACAGCCCAGCCAGTGTGGTTCAGTCATTGAGTCCCAATCCATGAACCAAGAGGTTATGGTTCAATTCCCAGGTCAGGGCACATGTCTGGGTTGTGGGCTTGATTCCCAGTAGGGGGCACACAGGAGGCATCCAATTGATGTTTCTCTCTCATCAATGTTTCTATTTCTCTATCCCTCTCCTTTCCTCTCTCTAAAAATCAATAAAAACATATTAAAAAACTAAGCAAATACAAACAACATATGTATTTTAGTTAATAAAACTATATTAATATGGTTTCATTCATTGTGACAAAAGTACTATACTTATATAAGATATAAATAATAGAAGAAATTGGGTATGAGATATGTATACTAACTCTGCAAATTTTCTGTAAATATAAAACTTTTTAAATATAAAAATGTTTACTTTTTAAAAAACCTAAAGTCTATAAATTTAATTTAAAGTGGTAGAATTAAATAGTAAGATCTAATCTTACTGATATAAGCCAATATTTAGTTCTTTTAAACAAAAAGACATAGTTTTCTTCATATATTAACTTCTATGAACAATTGCTTTCTCTATAATTTTTTAGAAAATATTAGATCATGTTAAACGTCATCAATTAAAACCAGGTTAGAATGTTCTGGAATTGATAAACATATCAATATGCATTATCTATATGGGTATATTTTTCAAAAGACTAGTTTTTAAAAAGCCAAGGTTGGTTTACTCTTTTAAGATACTACAAATCATAGGGCAAACTATGGAAGAATTATAAATTTGAATCCAGGCAGAATGAAGATAAATTTCAGCAGATCATTTATTCATAATTTTTGACCCTAGTAAACAATGCAGTGCACATTTATCCATCCCTACTCCTCCACCTGGCCCATGCAGGCTATGTCACTGAGATGCTTCTTCTGACCATGAGAACAGCCACACCATTCTGGGATTAAATGTCTGACTGTGGGTGCACCCACTAATTCATATTTGCAGCTAGAAAGAACCAGCCTGAAAGTGTCTCATGCTTAGAAGACCCCAGAAAATGCTTCCTTCCTTTCAGATTCACTTGACTACCATGAGGCGCTTTCAGGCATATTATCGATTACATCACAGATGTCAGTAATAATTCACATACCGTCTTCACGACTGTTTCCATATACAAGTACTACCTGTAGTATTTATCATGTATGTTATGTTTTCCTAAATTCTTAATAAACTCTTTTTTTCTCTTAGAAAAAGAAAGAACCAGCCTGATCCAAGCAGCAGCCTTCGATTCCTGAATCATTTCTCTCTCTAACAACTGCAGTGATCCAAGCACTTTATATGTGACAAGGCATGTGTTTCTTCCAACCTATCACTCTCCTCTTTGTCCTCTCCAGAATGTCTGCTGCCCAGAAGTGAGCACAATCCAGCTGAGATCTGGATGATGCAGGGTCAAGCGCACTCATTACCTCTTTATCTTGGGACATTCTAGTTCTATTAATGTACCCTAAGTTGCTATGTGAAATCTCCAAAATAGGTACCATAGCTTACATTCAAAACTGGATGGGAGATACAAATACCACATTATCTGTGATTACTGTGAATGAGGTTAGCACATTAGCATTTGTTTGTGAATATCAGACTTGGCTGCCTAGAGGCTGCGAGTATGCGTGAATCACAGCCTCCTCGGATGACACAGTCAGTGGTGCCCTCAGATGACACACCTTCCATCATTCCCTGATTCTTAAAAACAAACAAAACCACCTTCTTCTTTTTGTTCTGACTACACAGATATAAAATCAGAACTGAACATAATGATGGATAGAGAGTGCTCTTTAATCTAAGTGTCTAAACTCTTGGTAGTTTCTGTCTATTTAAAGTATATGTATTCCTATGAGAAGTATTACTGCCTATCTAACAAGTAATGATGTCATACAAAGTTAAGCAATTAATAATTCAAGAATGCTTTAAGACACAGGTGCCAAAGAATATGCTTTCCTGATCTTTGTAAAAATAGGTAAAATAATATAAAATTTCATTGGTAAATTGTGAAAACTGTTTTGTAACAAAATGACTTTAATGCAGGTGATAGATTTCCTTAAAATGCACTTAACATCCTATTTCTGCTCTAGCAATTCCACTGCCCAAGATAAAGTTATTTTAAACATTAATGCTCTCAGGAATATACAGCAATGATAAATATGCCAAAAAATGACAAATCTCCAAGAAAAATAAGTAATGCAATGCCAGCCGAATTTCTATATGAAATAAACTACTCAGTGATATTGGTATCTTTAATTGAGAAAGATGAATAATGTTAATCTTAGGAAGTTTATTTATAGTGGACTTAGATTAAGTACTACAATTAACAGCTATAGAATTTGTAGATCAGAATCAGAGGAAAAGAAAAACATTAATTAATAATTAGTCAAGATTACATTTGAATAAATTAGCAAAAGGAAAAATATCCATAAAAAACATCTAATTTTTAGTTCCTTACAAGAGAAGTGGTGCTGTTTGTTTTACAGACTAATTTATACAAATACCCAATAAATAAGTACTCATTTTCACTCCTCATATTCACCATAGCATATACAAAACAACAATCTGCTTCCCTCTCTGAAGAACTTTGATTTTTTTAAAAGGAAACACAGGAATGAAGGAGATTCTTTTCCATCCTAAACAAAGGTTCCTAAACACATAATTTCATTCATGCAAAGCACAACTGGAAAGGCACTAGGGACCTCAATTTAAGAACAATAGACATAAGACCTATGTACTGGTTGCCTCCTGAACGGCGTACTCAGCAGTTTTGGAGCACTTAGCAGTGATGAATAGGCATGAAGAATCAGGTACTGAGAAGCCATTTCCTTGGAAATGAAATCTTTTTTTCCTTTTTATCTTTTGCCTGTCTTGGAAGCTCTGAAGTAACCAAGGATACAGAGGAGTGGGGAAAGCATGCAACTGAGATTACCCAAAGGAGATGCTCATGATGAGGCTGAATAAAAATAGATTCTGGGGAGAGAGGGGGGGGGGAAATGGCCTTAATCTTCAAAATTCTTTTGATGTGTTATTGCATTCAGAATAATGGATTTTCTCAAGGTAAAATCCAAATGGACTCATCTGTCAATTAAAGATATTTTACTCATAGACAAGTCGAACATTTGACTATTATTATAATCAAATTCTAATATTAAAATCAAATTCATATTTTCAGTATGTAATAGCCAATTCTCCTAGCTGGAAAAAGTAAAGGGAGAAAAGATAGGAAAATAAATGAAGGGAGTCTAGATGCTATCTTATAGAATTCCATTATTTTTGGTTTCATGTAGTATTTTTTAAAACTATCGAAGGAATTGTTTTAGGGGGGAAATCCATAACAGTCATATCTCACATTCTTGAAAAAAACACACAAAAAACCCCACAGCTTTTTGACCTGGCCTCCTATGTAAGGAATTTCATAATTTCCAGAAGCCTTGGCACTTTTCTGCATCCTCTTTCCAGGCTGCTTGTCATTTCATAATCGCTTTCATGGTTCCCGTTTTCCTTATTATCTGAATTTGTGCTCGAAATATTTCAAGCACAGGGAAGCAACCTGGTGAATCGACAAAAATTGACAGATGCCATTAGAAGCAGCCCCGCTCTTAACTTGGACTTTAACTTCCACTCTTACACCATGAAAGTCCATATACAGACTCAACATTTTCCTCTAAGAATCAGATATCCTTAAGAATCACGCAAGGATGTATCACTCTACTACTGCTGCCATCACAAATGGAGCAGGACTCGGGAGTCAGAGGCCCGGTGCTATGATGGGCTATGGAAAGACTCAGCGTACGTGACAGCACATTTTTACTTCAAGATGGTAATTTAGAAAGATATAACATTTTTTAAATAAGGAACATTTTTATTCAAATTATTGTGTGAATATGAAAACCTCAATAATTTTAATTGTATTTAATGAGGTTTTAATGAAATCTGGTATATGGGTTTTCTTTTTATTATTAACTAACAATAGTATTTACAATTTTTAAAAAATATGCTTTTACTGATTCTAGAGAGAGAGGAAACGAGAGAGAGGGAGAGAAAGAGAGAGAAAAACAGATGTGAGAAACATCAATTGGCTGCCTCTCCCATTCCCCCTACTTGGGATCGAACCTACTACCAAGGCATGTGCTCTGACTGGAAATCAAACCTGTGACCTTTTGGGGCATGGGACAATGCTCAATCAACTAAGCCACACAGGTCTGGGCAGTATTTATGATTTTCAAAGATCTTTCAAATATACCACAATCGTCACAGAAATTTTTGGGGAAGGAAAAAACAGGAGGCAGAACTAAAATGCATCGAACATCTTAAGTATATCAGGGGCTATTATTTTTATATATCTCATTTTTCTTTATGCTCAACTTTAGGACAAGTTTCCTTCCAATCTCACTATTAGAAGTAGGTGTGCTTTCCCTGAGCCACTGAGTTGTTCGTATCTAATGGGCACTGAGATTTGTACATTAGCTACCTGATTTACTCATGGCTCCTAGGAAACTTAGCATGACCTTAGCATGAACCTAGAAGAGGGAGGGCCCTCTGTCTCCCTTGAGAACATAGGTTTAAACTTTCCAACTTTATAACCAGTTTTGAGTCCCCAAACTCAGCCTTTGATATGTGATCATCTCAGGGAGGCCGGGAGTTCATTGATCTCTCTTGCTAACATAACAAGACTCTTTTTTGATTTGTTTACCACCAACACCACCAAGTCACTTCAAGCCTCCCTGAGACTTATTTATAAAGTACTAGTAAGACCCACATGCATTGGTGGTCTTTTATTTTTCCTCCTGTCTGGGGAAGGGTCGGTTGATGGACTGAGTACACATTGTTCTCAGCCTTCCGTAGGCTTCTCCTCTTCCTCTCCTCTCCTCTAGTCTCTCTCCCTCATCTCCCCGCTCTGGTTGCTCTGAAGGACCATTCTCCCTTCGTGATAGAGTGGCTTTCACCCTCAGATCTCATGAACACCTGCCTGCAAACAAATTCTCAAGGGACTCTTCCTACTCCAAGAGCATATTTAATACGTATCTCTTCTGAGAAAGATATTTCTCTTCCCAAAGAAGATTTTGGTGCTATTTGTTAAGATAATACTTTTCTTTTCATTTTATTACACCTGCGTGTAGGATTAGCATCATACCTTATTTCCAAATGCCTTTTCCTCATCACTCTCTCTTATAAGCTACATCTTTGCTGGCTGCCATAAATGTTTCCTAGAATAGGACAAGGTTTAACAAACAAATAAATAATATAACATCTCACTGAATGCTGACAGCAAATCTGGGTGATTAGTACTATTGTATTTTTCTTTTATGAATGGGGAAAGTGATCATAAAAGTCAGATAAGTTGTGCTCAAAATCTGCCAGTCATCATGAGAGTTCAATTTAAACTTAGTTCAATATAGCTCTAAAGCAGTGGTTCTCAACCTTCTGGCCCTTTAAATACAGTTCCTCATGTTGTAACCCAACCATAAAATTATTTTCGTTGCTACTTCATAACTGTAATGTTGCTACTGTTATGAATCGTAATGTAAATATCTGATATGCAGGATGGTCTTAGGCGACCCCTGTTGAAAGGTCGTTCAACCTCCAAAGGGGTCTCTACCCACAGGTTGAGAACCACTGCTCTAAAGCATGGGTTCCTTCCCCTGCATAATACTATCTGCTAAGAGAAATGTGTATGGGACCCCTCCCGCTCCCGCAAATGCTTTGTCAAAATACACAGGTCACCTATTCTTTCTACCCACCCCTCCACCCCCAGATTCTGATACTCCTTGTTAGTGAGATGGGAAGATGAGAACTGAAAGGATTTGTTGCACAAATTATTGTAGGCATGTCTTCCCAACCCTCACCATTCCTACCACAAGGGAACTGAAGATCTAGATTCTTAAAATGTTGACATTTGAGTTAGCTTTCTAGAGTGTGCTCTCATTTAAAAATATATAAATGTATAAAATAGTTTTTGAAGTTATTTTACAATAAAACAGAAAAAAATATCATTTTAATATACAAAGAAATTTGTAGCTTTTAATTGTCATGTTAATTATTAGATATGATTGATATTTTAAAGGAAATATTAAAATGATGGCATATTGTATCTATTTCAATGGCTCAACTGATAAATTCTTTTACATATAAAGTTTCAATATTTTTAATATGTCAAATACCAATATTTTTCTCCATTTGTCATTTAATGTCTTATCTTGAAAACATCTAAAATCAAAGCAATAGCAAAATGAGAAACTAAAGAAGGGTAATAATAAGAAAAGTCTAAGAAGATATTGATAACTTTAGAATCAAATGAATCTGGCAGACCCTGTTGATTAAGTCCCTACTTCTGAGGAGAACTATGTCAAAAATTTTACATACAGTATCTTATTTAATCCTTATAGCAATATGATAAGGTAAGATTAATAGCCATGTTTTCTAATGAGGCAAATAAGAAGTGCAAGTAAGTTATATAGTTGCTCAAGGTTATACAGCTCCTAAAGGAAGAACAAGGGTGCGATCATGATTGTCTAACTCCAAAGCCCATGGATCACCAGAGAGCAGATAAACAAACATTAAATTGTACAGGCTTCCTTATGTCAATGAGGCTTTAGAGAAGTGAGCTATCTGAGGTCAAAGAAGGTTTATGGAAGAGATAAGCTGTTGAAGATAGGGGGAACTTGAAGGATGGATAGGGTTTACATCAGCAGAGCAGAGGGCAGAGCACCCCCTCTAAGGAAATCAGATGGGTGTGTTTGGGAACACTAAGAAGACTGACGTAGTAATTAAAGAAGAGAAATCTAGATTGGGAATCATGAAAATTAAATCATGAGAACTGAAGATAGATCAGGTAAGGCACAATTACAAAGAGCTTTGAAGGTAAAATAGAAAACTGTCCAATGTTAAGTCATTCACTCATTGCACAAAGATCTATGGATGCCCACTCTATGAGCCAGGGAAAGGGAACAGAGTAATACAGAAAGCCCTGGAGAAAGAGGTCTATTCACAGTTCTGTATACCCTCTTCCCCAGTCAGGGATCTGGCCATATTCTCTCTGCAGCAACACACTGGTAGAATCCTACTCTTAAGCATAGGCAAACATAGAATCCTAGTCTTAAAGCCTTACCTAAGGCTTTGCTTGCATGCAGGCAAGGCTGTAAGTGCCGAGAATTAATTTATTGGAGTAGCCATCACCCAATGAAGAATGGGGGTTGGAGCATAAATTCTCCAGTGTCCTCAACCCTCATGTAGGACAAATCTGAAGCAAGTCCTTCATCTCCCAGAGGCCCCCAATGGGGTTGAGTTGCAGCGTGCTTTCCTTTCCTGTTTCACTTCCCCACTCTCCCGTTGGGGTTTCCTGGTATAATCTCCCAAATAAACCATTTGCACTCAATTCTTTCTCTCGGAGCCTGCTACTGAGGGACCCCAGTTCGACACTGACGCACAACAGTTCGAGAAACAACTAACCATGGTAGAACACTTCTATGCCAGGAGCCTTTCTAATCACTTTGCACATGTCACAACGTTTCATTCTCGCAACAGCCTATGAGGTGCAACTATTATAACCCTTCTTTTGCAGTTGAGGAAACTGACAAAGAGAGAGTTCCAAACTTGCCCAGGAAAGCTTGAATCCAAATCTGAACCAGGAACTCTAGCTCAGCATCAGTGCTCTTAGACCTAAGTCAGCTGCCTCTCTGCACGTGGAAAAGAATTACTGTATAGCAGAGGTGAGGAACCTTTTTTCTGCCAACGACCATTTGGATATTTATAACATCATTTGTGGGCCATACAAAATGATCAACTTAAAAATTAGCCTGCTATATTTAATAGGTCAAACATTTAATTAACTCACCCCTAATGCCTTGGCAGGGCCAGACCAAATGAGTCTGTGGGCCTTATACAGTACATGGGTTGGATGTTCCCCACCCCTGCTGTATAGCAATACAAACCATATTGTGGAAGTACAAGGAGCTCTAGGAGAACATATGGAGGGATTAACTCTACCTGGACTTCAAGGAAAATCAAGCAAACCAAGTTCTAATGGATTAACAGGGGTTTTCTATGGAAAAAGGCAAAAGGGTGAAAGAACATTCCTATAGAAGATTCATCACACAGCAGGGTGAGTCTTCAGACATCGTAGAGTCCCATCAAGGGTATTAGAGAAGCGGGTAGAGGGAGTCATGTGGGGTTTGTTGACTAGCCAGGTTCCAGCTTCCCTAGTCTTTCTTCAAAAGTGTAACACTGATATAAAGTTGCTCCTTTATATCATACCTACTTTACATATAAGTCATTGCCTATACTTTTGCTTGGAGGAAAGTTCTGTGCCTTAAAAATATATGTTCCTAACCTCTATACTAAAGGATAGTCTAACAATTCAGATATGCAGTATGTATGGTAGAATAATGAGGCAAATAGCATTCATACTAATAGTAGCTATCATTTATACATGAAATTAGAAAGGCCGAGGCGAGGTGAAGCAAGTCATTATGCTGACCTTATGTGTATAATACACAGTCAATAGATTTTCTAGTCATGAGGAGATATATGAAGGAGATAATGCTTTTAGAGCTTAGTTTGACAGTGTAAGATACATGAAAAAGGAGAGAAGTGCCATATAGAGAAGAAGTTTAGTTCTCCAAACAGTCTAGAGCTGATCGGAAGGCCATGGTTAGAATGAACATGCCATAGAGTAAACTAGATTACCCTAGGCAACCTGGTTAATCTTTCAATTTACACAACAATAACAGCTACCATTGATTAGTTACTTACTGAGTGACAGGTGCTCTTCCAAGCACTTGACAGGTTTTCTTATTTAATCTTCACAGCAGTCCAAGAAGGGAGAACTACTTATTATCTCTATTTTACAAGTGGAAAAGCTGAAGCACAGAGTTTAGATCACTTTGTATGCTAGTTTACATCCTTAGTAAGTAGATAACACACCCTTGTCATAGATTTTGGGGAGGATTAAGTGAAATAATGTAAAAAACTTAGGCTATACCTGTCATTAATAACCTCTCAAATGTGATATTTACTATTATTATATTTATTGTTTTCATAGCATGACTTCCTGTGCCTTATCTCAAAACCTGGGAGGATAACATCTACACTAATAAAAGACAAAGATGCTAATTGACCGTACCTTCACCATGCCCATCAGCCAATCAGAAGAGTATGCAAATTAACCCAACAAAGATGGCCGTTAAATTTGCATACTGGCGGCGGGGCGGGGCAGCGCCATTCACCACCCGCCCCAACCCCAGGATTGAGCCTGCCGTGTGCACGACCTGGGGAGGCGGGGCAGGCACCACAGGATCGGGCCTGCCATCTGCCACCCAGGGAGTGGGCCTAAGCCAGCAGGTGGTTATCTCCCGAGGGGTCCAAGACTGTGAGAGGGCAAAGGTTGTGCTGAGGGACAACCCCCCCACCCCCGCCAGTGCACAAATTTTTGTGCACCGGGCCTCTAGTTATTTAAATAATGCAGAAAGATATTTAATTAAATAATTCCCTAATCATATAAATTTTGTTACTCATCCTTTTCTTTGCACATATTCTCTGAAGAATTTATAGAGTACCTGTTAGGTATAACATTGTACTTGGTGCTGGGGATATAAATTAGAACAAAGTAATCAAGCTGGCTACTCTCATGAATAGAATGAAGTATGATTTGTTACTTTGAAGTCTCAGGGATTAGCTTGGTTACAGAAAGTTCCTTGAATTAAAAAGATGTGCAGTGAAGTTGTGGCAGATGTGGTCTAATCTCTAAAATGGTGATATTTTGATCTACCATAATATTTAAACTCTCTCAATGTATTATTTCTCAACATTTCCTCTCATAGAAGGGCAGTTATGTTTAAACAAGACCAAATGGGTAAATTAATAAGACACAGAACCATAGATTTTTATAGCATTGAAGAGGTTGAACTAAATGTTCAGATTTAAAAAGAAAAACATGAGCCCAGCTGGCATGGCTCAGTGGTTGAGTGTCAACCTATGAACCAGAAGGTTGAGGTTCAATTCCGGTCAGGGCACATGCCCAGGTTGCGGGCTCGATCCTCAGTGGGGAGGGCATGATGGAGGCAGCCGATCAATGATTCTCTCTCATCACTGATGTTTCTAACTCTCTCTCCCTCTTCCTTCCTCTCTGAAATCAATAAAAGTATATTTAAAAATAAAAAGAAATAAAAAGAAAAACATGAAAAGTCAAAGGGAGGGAAAAATGAAGTATCCTTATAAGTGACTAAGACTGCCTCGTATATTATATGGAGATTTGGAGGTGCAGCAGAAATTCTACAAAGAAAGCCATGTCTAAAGATAACCATGTCCAAAGAAAGCCGGGTCCAAAATAATGGTGAGCACTGAACACCAGAATATTAAAGAGGAAGTTCTATAGATCTTGGAGAAAGTGCTGATGACTAGAAGAGATCAAAGGAATTCATAATATCTCCTATGTTAATCATACACTACAGGGTTTATAATTATGGCCTAAAAATTATAAGGTTATTTAAAATTTCCCTTTAATTACATCTTATATTTGTCATTTCCCACCCCCTGAGATATCATGGGAACATAAAAGAGAATTTAAATTTAAACATATTTAAACTACATTATATCAGTTCTGGTTAAAGTCATATTATGTTTTATTATTTTCCATATGTTTCTCAGAGACTGGTGACCCTTTCAAGTAAACTTCAGAAGGGGTTTGAAGAAATTGTTGGAAAAGCAGGTAAAATATATCTGGATTTGTGACATTCCAACCTAAACCACAGAAAAGTTCCTATTAAAAAATGAGCAAAGATGAATCATTTAGCCTTCTCTTCCAACTGTGATTTTCATTCATTTGAAGATAAAATTCAAAGGGAACATCTTAGAGCTTCTGTTTGTCACCCTAGAGTTATTTCCAGGCAGCCTAGGAAATCACCTATTTCCAAAATCAGGTCATGAAACTGGAACTGAAATCTAATTAATATGTTCATAAACAGCTCCACCACTACCAAACAGACAGCAACAATAAAATCAACTCTGTATTCTTTGGAATCCCCCAAACATAACCCATTGGAGAAATTCTAATTACAGTACACTTTCTAATTTAGTAATTAAGAATTCTAACATTTCTGTCACATGTCTGCCCCTTTTCCTGACAAAATACTTGGTGTGAGTAATTTTAAAAGTGAAGTGAGACATCCTTTATTGACTTCATATATTCATTCAGCATCACTGACTTTTTCCAACTTTATAGACACTGACATACTTCTCTCTGCAGCAGCTTCCTAATAACCACAGAAACTGTGCCATAACCTGACTCTCCACCTGCCCCTTTGTGGTCCTCCCTCTGAGATATGATCTTAAATTGTACCTTCAGAGAAAATTAATCTCTACATTATCTGCATCCATCCTCCCTCCATCCCTATCTTGAAAGAATCCATATCCTTCACTAGTTGTCCAGATCCCCTATCTAGACCCTTCCTTTGGGACATGTTCCCTGACCCTTAAAAGTACCCCGTGTCTTCACTAACTACTGGCTTGTCTTCTCTCCTCTTTTTCTCTCCTCTCCCCTCCTCTTCACCCCTCAATTTGTCCTTCTTGTCCAAAATTTTGAAAGTAATGTACACTTCTTATCTCTGCTTTTATAACCCCTAAAATATAACTTACCCCCAGACACTGCCTTACATCATTTTTCAAAGTGTTGCCAATACCTATTAATTCTCAAAACCATTGGCTATACTTTTAGCTCCCCATTTCTAGACTTCTATTATGTAGTTGGAACCGTTGGTTGTTTCTTCCTTTGGACTCCCCTAACATTTTGTATATACCTATATTAATATGCTCTCTACTAAACTTATTTCCTTGGCTGTTCCCCTCACTAGTATATGGTTATCTTCAAGGCAGTACTGTTATTTAGTTATCTGCAAATCCCATACATTTACATGAGTCAGTATGTTCCAATCCAATTCACTATGAATAATAATTTTCAACAGCTCAGATATTGGGTTATTTCATGATTAAAATGTTTCTTTGGCTGTTTGGCATTCATTCTGATTAATGAAAAAGTTAGTAGTCTTTACCTGTGCAAAAAATAATTTTGAAGACCTATAATTAGAACATTTTGAAGAAAGTAATAGTGATGGTAACTGAACCCAAAACATGTATGGTCTTTTATTGTTGACAAAGCTTGCTCAAAAACACTTCATCTGACTATTGAAACTGCCCTTCAAGGTGGAACTTGGAGCCATGTCAAAGGAGGGCCCGGCTGTGCAGTTTGATCACTGCCCACCAGAGCCTTGCAGAGATGATGAGTGAAGCTGAAGTCACCTGTGCTCTACTCGCCCAGTGTGTGCCCAGAGGATGGGATGCCTTTTGCTTTGCATGGAGACTGTCCATCCACCAAGCACCACAATCTGCATTTCTAATTCATTTGCCTGAAGTGGGGCTCTTTTCCTAATAGAGTTGCTCAGATAAGGATGCTATAGGTCAAAGTGGCCCTGAGAACATGGTTCACTTCAAATCCTTGTAAAATCCTTCATTCTGAAAACACTCACTCACACACACACACACACACACACACACACACAGCTGATGATATGGTCAAAGTATACAAGTCACAGTGCTCACATGAACAGGGAGGGTTTCTCAGGGAAAGGCCCTTAACACTCACTAGGCATCCCATGTACTTACCTAACGTGCTAGCTAACAGGTTGAATCTGCTTATTTTCTATGGTCTTACCGCTCATCTGTTTTCCTGAAGGTCCATGGCCAGAGTGCTAAGACATTTGATACAGAACAAATGGAAAATAAAAAAGCGCTGGGCTTTAAAATAGGCCTGCCTTGGTTTTGAGTGGGTCAGCTTCCCTAAGTAAGACATGTAACCTTGAGCAAGTTATTTACCTTCCATGAGCATTACTTTCCTCATCTGCAAGCATGCATTCAAATAAGACCCGCCTCCTAACGTTACAGTTGACATTAAATGGTGTAATTTATGTGAAAACATGGGGCAGGGGTGGGGGAGGGGGAATTCAATTAGTGCTGATCTCTTTCCTGAAGTATGCAATGGTTATATTTGTAACCTATATTTTTTAAAATTCAGCCAGGAGGTTTCACCATGCCATTGTTTAATAGTCTAATAAATTATTATTACAAATATGCTCCGAGAGTTTCTTTAATAGTCTACTCTTGAACATGAAGCCTGCAAATATCGGTTGCAATAATTTTCAACAGGTGGTGAAGAGCTCAGAGAGCTTTCCCAAGGTCAAGGTCACCGAAGCATTAACACCCAGAATTAGAATGAGAAAACTGTGTGGGGGAGGGCAGTTGTTTTGTTTTGTTTTTTTTTTTCCTGAGCCAATAGCCTGATTATATAGAAACTGGAGTAACTATTTTAAAAACCAAATATATATCCTAAAATTTTATACAATATAGTCTCCAGTTGAAGTATGTTGTCTTGGTATGTTTATAGGCTGGTACTTCTCTAACTGGAAATACCATCCAATAATCCATCAAATGATAATAGTTATAGCAGGTAATTTATGGCTTAGAGACATTTTGGAGCTAAGGTGAAAAGGTGGGGCGAGGCTATTAATGAACATTAATGCTGTGGGGGTGTGGCCAATGGAGGGAATGAAAAGGTGAAGTGTGGCTATTGTTGGAAGGAAGGAAGGAAGGGAGGGAGGGAGGGAGGGAGGGAAGGTGGAAGAAGAAAGGATCTAGCCTGTGGCGAGTGTGAAACTGGTTAAGTTCCCTCCTTGGGTTCTTCTTCCTCTAAGAGTTCTCAACTATTTTTTCCCCTTACTTGCCTTTTTTTCTCTGAATCTGGGTACCTCAGCATTAGTGCCTATAACTCAGTTATAGCCACTGAAAGGGGTACAGGAACAAGGGGGCAGAAAATGAAGAATTTAATAAAAGCAAAACATCCCAAATTCATAGCTAACCATTTTCACATGACAGGATATTTTCTTCTTTTTTTCCTTTTGTAGGAATTACCTAAAACCTCCTGGGCTTGGGCCACCCACTTAGCCCGTTCAGGATGCATCCTGTCAGCAGTTTAAAGTGCCTGTTTTACTACAGGGGAAAGTCTGCTGGGACTAAAAATTATATTTAATTTCCATAAGTTGTGGGCACACTGGTACTGCAGATGGCAACTTTTCTCTGCTAGGATACCATTACTTAATCAAATATTTAAAAAGTAACGCAAAAAATATACATTTTTATTTTCTCCTTAAAACTGTAAGGTATTACTAAAAGGAATTAAGGAGGATACAGCTAGATGCATTAAAAGACAGTAATATAGGAAGCCATGAGAAAAATTATACATTAAATAGTGTCGGTATTTCATTTAAAGGAAAGTTTTCACTGTATCATATCTAAACCTGAACTTCTGCCTTAAACAATGGCTGACTTTACATTGAGCCCAGGGATTTGTGAACAAAAGGAGTTTTGTAATTATGAGCTCTATTCCAAATTTTATTGTGTTTACAAATAAATTGTATTTGGCCATAACAGGAATTCAGAGTCAGTTGAGAATCTGGTATTTGTATTCTAAAATTGCTAGGTGGTTTTGTCACTTGGAGGAAGAGATGGTACAGAAGCAAGGTCAGCAGCGACCTGAAATCTCATTAGAAGACAAGCAGACACTGGCAGCATTTTAGGTTGACTGAAATGAGCAGAGCTCCCTTATCTTGCATGAGACTTAATACGTTTTGTCCTTCAATGCATTGCACAGTCGTCAAACTCAATGTTTCTCCCACCCACTAAAATTCTCATTAGAGAAGTGAGATCATTATATTAGCCAAAACATAAACTCTGCAAAATGCAATTCTGGGGTGAGTTCCTTCAGTTTCAATATATGAAGAGCAGAAAAACTTAACAGCTGAAACTCTAAAAGGTAAGGTAAAAAGGATTATCCTTTCAGTAAGAAGCAGGCCATCTTGCTTTTCTCTGATGATGTACTCATTGAATATTTTATTGAATAAAAGGTATGAAAATAAGTACATACACGCATAATATTACTGATATATCGATTTATATCTTGCTTTATTCCATAAAGGATTTTGATCCAAGAAAACACAACAAAATGGGTTAGTAAATTAGTGGAACCCTAGGTCGATAGAGGAAACAACTGAAGTGTGCTTTGCTAGATTGAACCTCACTAAGAACCTGCAAAGGGAAGTCCAGTGCAAAGACGTGGGGCCTAGAAAAAGGGAAAAGAAGCCTCAATGTTGAGTCAAGGTATGGAATCGCCTTATTTTGTCTCTTGCTTCAAGTCACCTCTCCTCATTACGAAGAGGGTTTCATAAAAGCACTCAGGTATATGGGCTTTAAAAAATGAAATTATAGGCAACAAATAAAGAACAGTTAATCGCCATCTACCATCACTAGTCCCAAGGCTTCCTCAGGTTCCCTCCAAGGAGCACACTGAGGGCAGCTCTAGACAGCTGGGCCTCCAACTCCTGCCCCACTGTCCTCTCTGTGTGTCATTTCAGTCCATCGTAAAAAGGATGCAAAGGCATTTGAACAAAATGCCCTCCTAAATTTTATAAATGTAAAATTAAAAATTCAGTTGCTTTTAACATGGCCCTGGTGTTTCTGGCATGAAATTACAGCATTTTTATAAATCAGATTATACGAAGTTGTTATATATCTTTTAAGTAAGTCAAAAAGTTACAAACATATGTTAGGCACACTATGTTATGTCATTCTTTTAAGACCCCTGCATAATCCCCAAGTCATCACGCATCTAGAGCATCATCTTAATTGATCCTAAATGAAATTTAAATTCCTAGAAAGCTGACTGGTATTTTCCTTTTTTTTCAACCATGCAAGAAAATCTGATCCCAAATTCCCAGGCTACCACTATATTCTCACAACTAGCCAGAATACAA
Organism: Myotis yumanensis; assembly: GCF_028538775.1. Taxonomy (NCBI): domain Eukaryota; kingdom Metazoa; phylum Chordata; class Mammalia; order Chiroptera; family Vespertilionidae; genus Myotis; species Myotis yumanensis. The sequence goes on from NW_027223755.1 coordinate 29,984,898, forward strand.
AATAAGAAGAGCTATATGGTACTTATTTACCTACGGAGGCAAACCCTTATCTTTGTTTGGGTTGGCAGTAAAAAGGTCAAAAAGCATAATAGAAAGAAGCTTTTGCAATAAAATCCTCCAGCAAATATTTCTAATGTAGTTTTAAACAAGAAAATCACATTCTTCAGACCACTTTTTAAGCACTCGAGGGGTAGTGTTCTATTAAGACAAGTAATAAGACCACTTATTAACTTTAACTTGTAACCAATAAACAATGGATTTGTAAGCCAGCCCTAGGGCAGGGGGATGAGAGTCCAAGTGGGAACTCTGTACATAGACTTCTATTGGAACCATTACCTCTGATCAACTTTTGAAGATTCCTCTGCATCCCCTGTATCTCAATTTCCCCCTCCTTCTTGCCTCTCAAAAAGCAGAACAGAAGGAGAGCATGCATCTCTCTGTTCTGCCTATCCGAAGGGTCGCCTTCATAGAGATGAGCTAGAGCTCATAAAACCAAAGCACAGATCTCTTTTAAAATGTCTATTCTTCCCTAGCCTTGATTGGTCTCTTGCCAACTTCTGATCTGCACCTTTGTTGAAAAAAAAAAAAAGATCTGCATGTAAGGATGAGGAAAGGGAGTCTTTGGAGATGACAATGAGAACAGCTTGGCAAATCCTTTCTCCTTAGCATGATAATTCATGAGCATGGAATCTAATCCAAGAGGGACTCTTACAGTAGGACAAAGGGCAAGAAAGGGGAAGGAGGTTTTCTGTCAACAAACACCTAGGATCTCTGACTGCAGTATTGAAAGGTGAGGTTATAAATAAGAGAAAAACAACAATTGGAGAAGTTGAGAACCATGCACAACATTAATTAGGTCACCTGGAAAAAACCACCACCTTCTTCCAGTTCAATGTCTTATTAAAGGATCTTTCGAAGGGGCCCAGGTAAGAATAGATGCACGGAGCACTCACACCCCACGTTGGCTCAGATTGGTTACAACAGTAACAAATTGGCACACCATGCAGTGAAATGCATGAAGCGTTTCCTAGCTTCAGGCACAAAAGAAAACCACCAGGACTCTCAACTTCTCTCTCCAGCTTTCAAACATTCATATTTCAGATCTAGAGAAGCATGAATAAGCACATTTACATTCTTTCAAAAACTACAAAATCGAAGGGCTCATTTCTTTCCAGTCAAAAGTCGAGGTGAGGTAAATGCAACGACATAAAAGATGGTTATAATGGTAGGCATTCAAAGAGTACATGCATCCTACCAATTGAAAAATAAACAAATGGACCCAAACAACAGCGCTTACACAGAACAAAAACTGTTGCTTTATAGCAAGTTACACTTTATAGAAATGAGAAGGGTAATTTTCCCCCAAAACAAATCTTAATAGCTACAAAATTAATCTTGACTAAGGCCTAAGGAATAGAAGGGAAAAAAATAAATACTTGATCAATGCCTACCATGTCCTAGGGCCTGTTTCCGGGACCTTTTTATCTTAGGGTTAAAGACTATTTAAGTGAATGTATCTGTAAGCATGACATAAACCTTATTGCTGATGCCTGACCCTCACCGTCAGGACCAGCAAGGCAATGGCACCAAACCTCCCCCTGAGTGGGGAACTCTGGTGATGCACTTGGATGTGGGCCACTGAGGTTTGCAGGCATGTCACCCAGACTCCCTCCCCAGCACAGTGGAGAGTGGGGATGGTGGCTCTGGACAGCAGAGAAAGAAGATACGCCACAGCTTCGATCTGGGATGTCTCTGGTGTTGACAGAATGTGAGCACCTGCCCAGAGTGAAGGAGGATGTCACTCACCCCTCTCTGTTACTGATTTTCAGCAAACAAGCTAAAATGTCTGTAACAAACCAGCAAGTGATTTTGGTGGAGCCTTAAGATATCAGAAATCTTTCATTTGAGACACTGTCATGAAGGCAACTGGAAACCCTCTGAAACCTGTATTTTAATATCTATTACTTATCCGGAGGCCAGCCAAATAATTTACTTGGGAAATATACTTTCAAAAGCAGACAGATTGCAGGATCCCAAACAAACCATGTTAGTAGCCATAAAACCTTAAAATGTGCCTTTACCATGCATTCACAAAGTTTCCTCTATGAGAGATGGGACCCAGTCAACCCTAAAGGTCTGGTAAAAACAAGCAATTTTAAATAATGAGCTCTGCTCTTATAATACCTTCAGCAATTAATTCCTACACACATTTAGCCATAAACCCTAATAACAAATGGTACGTGATGTCACATGTCCAGGAACCTTAATACATTGCTTTAAACCTTAATACATGAGCAAAATCAACGCACTATGCAAGTTCTATGAGAGTCTGTACACTTCACGATTCATGTGTTGGAATTCTATTTAATTAGTTCTTCCTGGTAGAAACATTTCTTGAATAGTTAAAATATTCCTTAATGTGAGGCACCAACACATCTTATTATTATTTTAAAACAGTCAGCATTCTAAGTTTTTTCTTAATTTCTTTTAGAAATTCAGAAAGACCTAAGGACAGGCAAATTGATATTAGATGTCAGAAATACATGTGTCCTTCCCCAGGGAATTTTCAAATAAAGGAAAACAAAAGATCAAAAAACAAATCCCAAACCTCCCTTTTTCTTTTAGTTATTAAATAGTTGCCATTCTCAAAGTTGTGCTTTTTTCCTCCCTCCGTGAAATGTTAGCAATTGCAAATGTCCTCATACTTGACTTTTCATTTGGGGGATGCTTTGATATTAACAACTAAATTGTTATTGCATAACCATTACTTTCTCAGACAACATTTGGTCTTAATGTTTTACATCTCATCCTCACTTGATACCAAGATTCTTGTTCAAGACAAATCTGCCTCTGGCACTTGCCATGGAATTTTATAATTTTGAGTGGTACGAACTGAAGGGGGTATATTGATTACTCACCAGATCCAGGAATGCCTTCTAAAGGGGAAATTATTCACGTGCATCATATTTGCAGGTCTTCTCTCATCAAGATTTTCCTGGTCTCATATGCTACATGTAGTGATTTTCACAGATGAATTCCAACTCTCCTGTTTGAGCAGCTATCATGGGCAATTATTGCAACAAGTACTGAATTAAAAAAAAAAAGCACCCCTCCCTCCCCAAAAAACAAATAGCAACAACAAAAGCCCTTCCAGGATCTGAAGAAAGAAACATCACAGAGCACTGCCGGTATGGGTCCATCCATTTAGGTTCCACTCATTAGTCAAAACACAAAAATAACCAGTTCAATCGTTTATCCCAAATGGTGGTAAATATTGTCCTGGTAAAAAATCCAAGCGCCTAGAGTGTAAATTAATGCATCCTCGTAGGAAGGACTCTGGAATGTGGGAAAGGGGGAGTCAAAAGACAGTTTCTGGTTATCCTTGTTAAAGAAGTGTTAGAAGGGAAATGGAAAACTTCAGGTTGCTTTGCCATGCTGTCCTTTAGAAATGAATATTGCTTTTTCTTCTTTCTGAGGCACATATTCCTGTGTGGTCACTTTAACGCAGTGCTGCCTTCTGAGATGAGTCGGACAAAGACCTGGGCAAAGGGGCCAGACACCATGTATAACCACAGCCAACTTCTTCCCCCCAAATCTCAGAACTGCCGGTTTTCAACTGCAAAAGTAGGAAGGCAGGGAGCAATTTCTGCTTTGTAGGACGGAATTACCTACCATCATGACTTCAGAAGGTGCTGTCATGAGGAAATTCATTTCAGATGCCTAACCCCATAATAAGGCTGCCTGCTGTCTTGACGTAAAATGACTAAGCTATTGATCCTTTCACGGCAGAAACCCCTTTAATTTGTTGTTATCAAAGACCATGTGCGGGCTTCTCAGATTTTGCCTTGGAACGAAAATGAATTTCACAGCCGCGAGTCAGACGTTCTCTAAGAATTTCCTCCCCGCTGTCTTTCTTTCTCTCTCGGTCTTTACCCCCAATGCAATGCCCCAATAGGTGTCATTTACTCGGATGCTCTGACATCTTCTGAAAGATCCTCATGCCCAAGCCATACAGACCTTGCATGCTTTTAAAACACAATGGCAACAGGCTCCTGCTGGGGTCCCCCAGCGCCGCGGAATTTCCAGCAGAACCTTTGGAGTCTTCGCAGCCGCTGTGTCCGTGTCCGCCCTGGGCTGCGCCGCCGGCCCGAGCAGCTCAGGACACTCGCTGGAGGTACAGTACATTAACTCTGCAGCAGCCCTGCCCGCTGCGGAGCGCTGCCTGACAGGGGATGTGCTGGCGTCAAGGGGGCCCTCTAGGTGGGTTCCCAGACACTGCAGCACGCCTGCCTTGCTCGCCTCCCTGGAGGAGCCAGCGAGCCAAAGGGGTTAAAGGCACGGCTCGTCCTGAAAACGCAGATTTTAAGTAAGTAATTACCAGGCAAGACAAGCAAAGCAGTAAAACACACACACACACACACACACACACACACACACACAGTAAATAAGCTCACAGACATGCTACACCTTGACCAAATAGATATTACAGAGGCGGGGAGGTTTTTTGTTTTTGTTTTTCCTTTCTTGCCCAATGAACAGAAAGGGAATAAAAGAAGTCAGAGAGAACTGGCATATGACAGGGTCAGGGTTTGGTCACTGGGAGTCCTCTTTTTTTTCTAAACAAATATATTGGGCTGGGGATATCTTACTAACTTGATGGTTTGCATTTAGCTCCAGATGACCACAAGGTAATTTTTGGGCAGGAAATCCTGTGGAAGCCAGTTGTGCGGAAGTCAGTTACACTTCAGTTGCAATTGCGCCTGCTGTAAAGCTGCTTGTTTGAGGAGGGGCGTGTGGCTCGGAGGAGTGCTGCCATAAAGCCTGGCCATGCCTGCTGTTGACATTTTGCTTCTCCTCAAGCTTGCCCCTTTGTTGCAAAAATTCTGTTCAACAATCCCCTGAAAGCACCCCTTCATTGTTGATGCCATTTTGGAGCAAGAACAAAATAGTAAACTCTGGTAATAGTAGGTTGGCATATAAATGGTGTTTGTTGGAGATCAGTAGGTAAATGGACTTTATACCGTAGCAGTGCACTTAATATTAATGTATCGCGTTAAACTTAGGTGTTTAAACAGCCTGCGGTGCAACTGCTTAATATTACATGGAATACTGGCAACATTTAATACGCCATGCTATTATCTTCAGTTAGGATTTCCCCAGTGAGGCCCTGTCATCCTAGAAAATATTACCAGAGGTGGTGGTAGGGTGGGGGTAGATTTATCATAAATTCAAAACCAGGTACAAGGAACTTTAGTCTTGAAAACTGCCATTGTTTGGGGAGGTTTCATTTTAATCAAATGATGATACTGATGGAAGTATTTCTGGAGGAGGAAGAATTGAGTGATTCCTTTAAAAGCAGTTAGAACTTGGAGGTTCAGGAAGATGGTACCACAGCTTAGAAGGAAGCTGAGCATATATGTTGGGATGCATGTAGCCTCGGCAGTGTCCTTGTGACCTCCTCTTTCTACAGGGAATAAATATCTCCCCTAAGTGCATTTGCGATCTGAATCAGAAAACTTTGGTCTGAATTGTGTTTAACAGCTTTGAGTGCTTTGAATCAAGCATCATAGAGTAGTTCAAAATCTGATATTATGTTAGATGTTTAAATAGTATTATTAAGGGCAAGGAACACCCCAACTGTCTTGGGCCCTGTACTAACTGCTTTACATTATTTTATTTAATTCTCACAACAACACTATTATGTCAGGATTGTTATTAGCCCTGGTTTACAGATGAAGAATTTCAGACATAGGGAGATTAAGTAGCTTATCCAAGGTCAAATGTCCAGTAAGGGTCATTATTGGAACAAAGAAAGTCTGGCTCCAGAGCCTGCATGCATTACCACTATATTATAGTCCCTCCAGAATACCACCACCTTGCATTAGTGTTGTGCTTTCTAAAAAATTATCTTTACAGGTACTATCTTAATTTGGCCTCACAGAATCATGCTAAGGAAAGGTTGACACTTCTGACAATTTTGGAAATGAATCTCCAAAAGGATAGTATTTGTTCATCATCACGCATCATGTTAGCAGTAGATCTAGAAGAGAATTCAGATTGTTTCACAGGTTTGTATTCCTTGATGAAGATAATGATGATGATGACGACGACATGATAATGGACATTAACCTATTTCAAAACCAATACTTAGTTCTTATACTTTATAAAAAAACTAGAGGCCCAGTGCATGAGTAGGGTCCCTAAGCCTGGCCAGAAATCAGGGCCAGTCAGGTTCCCTGCCTCCCCGCCTCCTCGCCTCCTCCTTCCCTAGCTCCCTCAGCGCCCTGCCGCTGCCACTGGTCACCGGCCATGTTCTGCACTGCCCCCTGGTAGTCAGCACCCATCATGGCAAGCGATCAAACTCCCAGTCTCCCGGTCGAATTCCCGAGGGGACACTTTGCATATTAGCCTTTTATATATATATAGATTACGTCGAAATTTATTTTCTCATATGATAGACATCATTAATTTGAATTTTTAAAATATTTTTAGCCTATTCTACTCCTCTCTCTTTATATGCCAATGTGATATCTATGGTGATGTGACACCAAGAATATCTCTGACTATTTCTTAATTACCACACAGTTCAACATCCAGTACTTGAAAGCTATGTTTCCATTTGTGGGCAATGATATAAGCAAAGCCCTTTATAAATAAAACACAAATGATTCGGTCATTAGATTACTAAGGGAGATATAAAATTAAAATATATTTAAACCAAGAGGAAATTTCAACGGAATATTTTTAAAGTGGACATTTTTTGGTCTTCTTATTTCTATTTTTATATATGCGACTATCTAGAGCAGGGGTTGGAAACCCCCCATGCATAGGCCATATAAGGCCCTCGAAATCATTTGGTCTGGCCCTGCCAAGGCATTAGGAGTGAGTTAATTAAATTTTGCCCTAACTGGTTTGGCTCAGTGGATAGAGCGTAGGCCTGCAGACTGAAAGGTCCCAGGTTCGATTCCGGTCAAGGGCATGTACCTTGGTTGCAGGCACATCCCCAGTAGGGGGTGTGCAGGAGGCAGCTGGTCGATGTTTCTCTCTCATCGATGTTTCTAACTCTCTATCCCTCTCCCTTCCTCTCTGTAAAAAATCAATAAAATATATTTTTAAAAAATAAATAAAAATTTAAAATAAATTTTTATCAGCTTTTAAGTTGATAATTTTGTATGGCCTGCGAATGATATTATAAATAACCAAATGGCCCTTGGCAAAAAGAAAAAAAAAGGTCTCCAATCCTGATCTAGAGTAAGGTATAACAAATTAGAATGAAAGGACACACAACTGAGAAACGATGATAAATAGTAGAAAAGCCAACTTTCTGCTGAAGGGATAAAAAAGAAAAATGTAATTTATTCCACAGTTCAAGGAACAAAAGCATTAATAAACAATTCTAAATTGAGTATTTTGAAAACGCAAGGCACTTTTATTTCACACATATTAGAAGCAGGGTCTTCAGAGTTATGGCCACTATTTTACAAACTGATGCTTCACCAGACTTCATATTTTACAAATGTGTGGTCTTCAAGAAACAACATCTGAGCAGAATTAATAGGTTTGTAATTTAAGCTTACAGATGAAAAATGTTGATGGTCTAGGGCCGTGGTCTGCAAACTGCGGCTCGCAAGCCACATGCGGCTCTTTGGCCCCTTGAGTGTGGCTCTTCCTAAGCCTTAGGAGTACCCTAATTAAGTTAATAACAATGTACCTACCTATATAGTTAAAGTTTAAAAAATTTGGCTCTCAAAAGAAATTTCAATCGTTGTACTGTTGATATTTGGCTCTGTTGACTAATGAGTTTGCCGACCACTGGTAATACACATCTGTTTCTTTCTACAAAAAGTTCATCATCCTTTCAGGAAATTTCTAAGAAATATTAGGGATGAAAGATTACTTATGGCTGATCCCAGTGCTATCATTTCAAGAAATAAAGGAGTGCTAATTATTTGCAGAGAACCACAGGTTGGCACATACTTTGTGAGAGAGGCTCAGCTCCACTGGCACAAAGGCTGTGTTTTGATCTTTTTAAAAGTTTTAACCATCCTCATATGAGACTGACATTAGAAAAAAATTTTAAAAACCACACCAGAATACCAATGTATTGATAAAGTGAAAAGTACAAGCTCAGAGCAAACAGTAATACTCTAATCAACATTTCAATGAAAGATCATTTATGTTAGTGCACTCAGAATGAGAGAAGTATTATCTAGTCCCATGCCCTTTTCCAATAATTAAAGTCCTCTTCTGCCATTGCTAGCAGGTTATGCTTGTAAGGGTGATGGTTTTCAAACTAAGTTCCTAGGAACCCTCTGGTTTTGCAAAGTTGTCATAGGACAATTGCAGGACAAAGGAAAGGTCAGGTACCTAAGTTTCATTTCAGAGCCCCTCTGATTTTACCTGTTTTATTTCAAGGTTTACTTTGAAAAAAGGGAGTCTGGTTCTTAAGAAAATGTTTACAAAAACATAACTGTAGGTATAAGAAGTTAACACTTTCTAAGCAAATTCTTATCTTTGTATTGTCAGTTTCAAGACTCATTCTCTTCAAACCCTTTCAGTTTACATGCTTCCTTCACAATGAGTCAAATACAGATGATTAGGTTATATCTTTATGCTAACCCAAGCATAATAGCACAATGAAGACACACCCTAGCCTCTGAACTTGGGTGTTTCCTAAACTCTTATCACTTATCTGCTATAGAGGGTGTAATAACATACGTCATTGATTCCCAGAGTTTCACTTTTATGTTTTTGTTTTTTAATTTTTAAAATAAATTTTAATTTACATTTTTAAAATTTATCTTTATTGTTGAAAGTATTACAGATGTCCCCTTCTCCCCACCAGGACCCCCTTCACTCCATTACCACCCTCTCCGCAGGCCTTCCCCGCACTATTGTCTGTCCATATGCATACAAGTTCATTGGTTAGTCTCTTCCCACCCCCTCTGAAATGCATTTCTCTGCTGCATGCTTCAATGTCTCTGGTCCTATTTTGTTCACCAGTTTATTGTGTTTATTAGATTCCACATATAAGTGAGATCATGTGATCCTTGTCTTTCTTTGACTGGCTTCTTTCACTTAACATAATACTTTCCAGGTCCCTCCATGCTGTTTCAAAGGGTAAGAGATCCCTCTTTTTTACAGCTGCATAATATTCCATGAGGTGATACTATTCATTCATAGGCTGTTGGGCATTTGGGCTGTTTTCAGGACTTAGCTATTGTAAATAATGCTGCTATGAATATAGGGGTGCATATATTCTTTCTGATTGGTGTTTCTGGCTTCTTAGGATATATTCCTAGAAATAGAATCACTGGGTCAAATGGCAGTTCCATTTTAATTTTTTGAGGAAACTCCACACTGTCTTCCATAGTGGTTGTGTCAGTCTGCATTCCCACCAGCAATGTACTACAGTACCTTTTTATCCACATCCTCGCCAACACTTTTTGTTTGTCGATTTATTGATGATAGCCATTCTGGCAAGTGTGAGGTGGTACCTCATTGTCATTTTATTTTTTTAAATATATTTTTATTGATTTTACAGAGAGGAAGGGAGAGGGATAGAGAGTTAGAAACATCAATGAGAGTCGATGAACTGCCTCCTGCACACCCCCTACTGGGGATCAAGCCCGCAACTAAGGTACATGCCCCTGATCAGAATCAAACCTAGGACCCTTCAGTCTGTGGCCCAATGCTCTATCCACTGAGCCTAACCGGTTAGGACTGTCATTTTGATTTGCATCTCTCTGATAATTAGTGATGTTGATCATTTTTTTTCATATGTCTCTTGGTCATTTGTATGTCCTTTATTGAGAAGTGTCCTCTGCCCACTTTTTAATCGGGTTGTTTATCTTCCTTTTGTTGAGCTGTATGAATACTTTATATACATTGAAAATTAACTCCTTATCAGATGTATCATTGACAAATATGTCCTCCCATACAGTGGGGTTCCCTTTTCATTTTGATTCTGGTTTCTCTTGCTGTGCAGACCCTGAATAGCTGCAACAATCTTAAGAAAGAAGAACAAAGGTGGAGGGATCACAATACAGGATATAAAAATATATTACAAAGCCGCTCTAATTAAAACAGACTGGTACTGGCACAAGAACAGGTATATAGATCAATGAAGCAGAACAGAGAACCCAGAAGTCTACCCAAGGCATTATGCTCAATTAATATTTGACAAAGGAGGCAAGAGAATGCAATGAGGTAAAGACAGTTTCCTCAATAATTGCTCTTAAGATAATTGGACATGTACACGCAAACAAATGACACTAGACCACCAAATTACACCATATACAAAGATAAACTAAAAATGCATGAAAGACTTAAATGTAAGTCCTGAAACCATAACAATCCTAGGAGAAAACAGAGGCAGCAAAATATCAGACATCTCATGTAGCAGAATTTTCATTGTTACAATGCCTAGGGCAAGAGAAACAAAGGGGAAAATATAAACAAATGGGACTAAATAAAAATTGATTTACTTTTACATATAGAAAAAGAATTGCAGGAAACCAATAAGCAAAAGATAGCTGGAATAGCTATATTCATTTTAGACAAAAGAAATTCTCTGACCACAGAATTATTAAGGCCATAGCACCACATGATGATAAAAAGGTTTAGTGCAGCAATAAATTGCTACAACTTCAAAACTTAGATGCCTCAAAAAATAAAAAATAAAAGGAAGCAAATATTGCCAGAATTGCAGAAAGAAGAGCTCAAATTATCATCATAAGATGTGTATGTGGAGGGGGAAGAGTTCAATATATCATTCTCAAACAAGAAACAAGACAAATCACGGAAACACCATCACCAACAAAAAACCAACTATAGCCAAATATGAATTAGAACAACACAACAAGCTTGACTTATTGGACATCTCTAGAATGGATCCAATAATTAGAAATTTTACAAATGGAGTACTTACAAAAAGTAATATAAAGTAAATCTCTACATTTTACAGAAATATCATACAAATCACATTCTCTAAACACTTCTAATGAAGTAACAGAAAGATAAAATGCCCTATATATTAGGAAATTAAAGAAAAAATTATGAAAAAGGGTCAAAGAAGATATAATGAAAAATTAAAAAATATTTAAAAATGAATAGTACAGACACCATATTTGAAAACCTGTAGGAATACAGCAAAAGCAGTAATTCATGAAAATTTAAAGACTTAAATCATTATTTTAGAAAAGAATAGAGAGTACATCTAAGTGTACCCCTAAAAAGTTAGGAAAAAAAGATAAACAAAAAGAAATTACAAGGATAGAAACAATAACAAGAAGAGCTGAAACAAACTCATTATAAACACAAAGAGGGTAAATAAGAAACTACCTTAAGAAGTATCTGATTATCTAACCCAGTGGCTCTCAAACTTCACCATGCCAACCCAATCATGTGGAGGGCTTGTTAAAATACTGGTTGTTCAGATCATCCCTAAAATTTACGATTCAGTGGGTCCAGAATATACCCAAGATTTTGCATTTCTTATAAAGCCCCATTGCGGTGCTGCTGCTGCTGGTCCAAGGACCAAACTTTAGAACCAAACTTCAGAACCTAAGCTAAGGTACATCTTTCTGTCACCACCACGTTTTGCTATAACCAAAAGCTAATATCAATGATTGTCTCTGAAATAAAGTAGATGAAATAAAATTAAAACTCCTCTAGAGTTATATATGAAATGAAAGGTAATCTTTTATTTTTTAAAAAATATATTTTTATTGATTTCAGAGAGGAAGGAAGAGGGAGAGAGAGATAGAAACATCAATGATGAGAGAGAATCATTGATTGGCTGCCTCCTGCACGCCCCAGCCTGGGCATGTGTTCTTGACCGGAATCAAACCTGGGACCCTTCAGTCCACAGGCTGACGGTCTATCCACTGAGCCAACCCAGCTAGGGCTGAAAGGTGATCTTTTTAAAAAATCTTTATTATTGAAAGTATTACATATGTCCCCTTTTTTTTCCCCATTGACCCCTTCTAGCCCACTCTTACCCTTCACCCTAGGCCTATTGTCTGTGTCTATGTATTATGCATATATGCATATGAATTCTTTAGTTGATCTATTCCCACCCACCCCCATCCTCCTAATTTTTTTATGAATATTAATTATAAGTTCAGATATTTTAGTAAAGTGTCCCATTCTTTTGTGAGGCTGGATAACTTTTGTCTCTTGCTTGTCAAATGAAAACATTTTGTCCCTCTATGTCAATTATTGCTTTTGTATAAATATACTTACATATACAAATACCTCTACATATTTTTAAAGCACATTTTTCTATATTAGTTGTATAAATATGTTCTATCTTAGGAAATAGAAGCTACAGACACTTGGATATACTGGGCGATATGACTTTTTCACCTAAAGCCAACAAGGCAATATGTAAGAAAAAATTTCCCCCAAAGAATACAAAATTTGTGTATACTTCTTGCATATGCATGTATATTATAGTTACCATCCCAATATGTAGAATAAGACACAAGATGGCTACATAACCCCACCCCTACCTCCCAGCAGAAGAACATTCAAATCCTCTCTGACCCTTACAGAAAAACCTATCCCTATGGAAGGAACAGCATTTTCTTCTGTGCATTTATAACACCAAAATACAATGTTGACACTCAGTAAATGTTAACTGATGACCGTGTTGATAGGGATGACTTCCCACTTCTTTCAAGTTCTAGCAAAATCTGAAAGTGTGTTGTTTAGCACATTTAAAACAGAAATAAGAGGAGCTCTTCATGAAGCCATGGTTTCAATTGCTAAGCGTCAGGGATCTGCATCATGTTTCAGCAAGTTGCTGGTACATTTAATTTCTACTTATTCATATAACCAAGGATACAGCCACCAATTGAAAAGTGAGAAAGATATTTATTAAATACCTATTTTGATCACCTAAAACAAACATATGCTTTGTTGGAAATTTTCATGATTTCACTAATATAACGAGTCATTAAAAAAAAGATATGTTTTTCATTGATTCTGGAAAGAGAGGAAAGGGAGAGGGGGAGAGAGAGAGAAAGAGAAACATTGATGTGAGAGATAAATATCTACAAGTTGCTCCCCTTACGTGCCCCAACCAGAGATCAAACTCGCCAGCTGGGTATATGCCCTGAAGGAGAATTGAACCTGTGACACTTTGGTGCACAGGACAACACTCTAACCACCTGAGCCACATCTGTCAGGACAACAAGTCATTTTGGATCCTACTGCCTACGCTTAAATATTATTTTAAATAATAAATATATGCATTTATAGGAAAGACAATGATCACATAATGAAACAATACATTTCATAATTGAGATAATATAAAATTCTTGCTAAATGCCACTTTTAATATTTTTGGAAGTAGAAACACTAAAATACCTAATTTATTGATAAATATTATAGCAATGAATCACCATTAAGTCCTGGGTTGTAGTGTTTTTTAAATTGTAATTGGGGCAGGGGTGTATTTTCATAGTCATTTTAATAGAAAGTTAGGAGAGACTGCATCAAAGTAAAAAAATCAGATGCTCTTTAAAATCCAAAGACTTCAACTACTACTTCCAGTACATACTCATACACACACTCATGCACCACTGACAGTTAACAGAATTAAGTGAAAGGAAATATGAGTATATTTGCAAATTATATATATTTATAATATAGATGTTACATACACATGTAACTCAACATTTTGTATTTACTATGTGGAGACATCTCTACCCCTCCCCCCCGACACCCAGTTATCTCTGAAACAGATGGTTAAAGACTATCCTTAGAATGTAAACTCCATAGGGCACTGGAACTTTTGGTCTGTTCTGTCCCGGATGAATCCCAAGTACTTAGAATAGTGTCCAGTGCATGGTAAATGCCCATTGAAATATTTGTTGAGTCATGACTATCATAAATAAATCAATCAATCACTATATCAAATGTAATTATTTATGTCTGCCTACAACTCCTTCTATGGAGCTTGCCTTCCTTACACCCTAACTTTATAAAACCTTGACCCACTGCCACCTGATTCATCCACTGGGTAGAAACATTACTATTCCATCTTTGGATTGTGAATGGTCACAAGAAAAACAGAGACTCTAATCAGTTCCATGTGGGCTTAACCCAAAAAGTCATATAGATTTGGGGGACCAAGTTGCCATTTTTGGGTCAAGTAAAAACTGATAGCTAAATAAAATCTGGCAATTACAGAGAGACGTTAGCCAAGAGTACAAACACAGAGACAAACAAAAATGGATGATTAGATTGAGTAGTTGCTTCAATTTTCAAGCTTTACAAATCCAACAAGGCTCAGTTATAACCCATTTCTGTGAATTTCTGTATCTTTACAGTAACTCTATTCCTCTTTTTTTATACAGAAGTGCAGGTGAGTACATTTATTGCAATCAAAATCTCGACTAGACAAGTCACCATATAAGAATATTTTTTTTGGCTATCATAAATATTTTCCTTCCCTCCACAAAGAAAGCAACTTAAAATTAATCCTACATTGTAATATTGAGTAGCCACAGTGAATTAGCAGGCCATTGAGTTAATGATTTCTCCATCAAGAGGCTTAAATACTCACACACACACACACACACACACACACACACACACGAGCTGACAATGTACCAACATGTACATCCACATCCGGAGGTTCTGGGAGAGCACTCTTTTTTCTCTAACTGATGTCTATTATACTTTCAGTCAAAATATTAGCTTCTTATTTTTCTCAAGCTCCTTTCATCACTTTCTTCACTGAATATTAATTTGCTTTAGAGAGAGATTAAGAAAGGTGGGGAAATACTGTGATTTTTATTAGGTTTATGGAGTAAGAGAATTTAGTCCTCAAAAGACATAATTCCTTTTTTAAGAAGGAATAAAAGGACATTCATATGATTATTTAAAAATAATCTTTTAAACATTTAAAAGTATTAAAATGCATTAAAACCAGAATTCAATATTTTAGAATGATAGTTTTAAATTCATGTTGATATAATTAAGTAAAAATTCCTTTTATTGGAGTGCAAAATAAAGTCAGGCTATTATTAAATTCTAGTTGCCTATTACAGACAGATACCCTCTCCTTCACTTAGGTTTTAATACCCTCTGCTCTGCTGTTTTTAATGTTTGCATGCGGGGATGAATCCATAATGCTGAGCACTTGCAACTATCAAATAGCCTGCCTCACTTTATAATTGGCACATCCCTATAACGAACACTATAGACCATACAGATCACTTAATAGATACAAATGGAAAAAACATAAGTAACACATGTCCCAAGCTGGATGAGACAGAAAAATGTTACTATGAAATTCTCTGGCCTAGCTATTTGTCTTATACTTTTCTATACAGAAATCACATTGTAAGTGGGAAAGAATCCAGTGTGGAATATAACATGATTTCATCTGTTGTTCTGAGTTCCAAAGTGTGTAAAATGGATGAAGATAAAAAGGACTTCAAAATTTTCCACAAAATAAAGTAACAAAGCTGACCAAACAGTAAATTTACTTTTAGGATTTCTCCTCTTTTCTCATTGCCCTTCCTCTTTAAATTGGTGATGGGACAGGGATCCAAAAAAAATTTTTTTTAAAAAGCAGGGAGCATGCGGATGAACACTGTGTTGTCAGCCTCACAGGTTTCCTTGATTTTTTGCAACACTCGCCTCATTTTTAAAAGAATGGAAGTTATACAGAAAGCAGGAACAAAGTTAATGAAAATCATAAACTTCTCCCCTCTTTCCTTCTTTCCAGTAATTACCCACTCATTAGAGACAAAGGTTGCTGGAGATGAGGTTGCCATGTGTCCTATTGGGGATTAAATATTTTTCTTCTGGAAAGAGAAGAGTCAGGCAACTGTTGCAGCTCCAAATCCCTGGTGGCCTCTCCTCATTGGTGGTGGCTGTAATGAGCAGATGACAGTCCTACACTCTCAGTCCCAAGGTGTCTGAAGGCACGAAGGGATGAAGAAAGGATGGCAAGGGAAAGGGAAAGACAGTGGGACAGAAGAGCACTACTATTAATACTAACTTCCCCAATTCCCTTAGTTTCCATAATGACCCATTGCTTCCTACACCTTGAATGCAGATCTACTTTGAGAGTCTTCTATTGGAGCATAGGTGTTTTTAAGATCAGAACATTTGCCCACATCAGTGTGGCTTAGTTGGTTGCAGGTTCCATTTCTGGTCAGGGCACGTGCCCATGGTTGCGAGCTCAATTCCCGGTAGCGAAGTGGAAGGGTACCGACTGATGTTTCGCTCTCACATCCATCTTTCTCTCTCTCTGCCTCTCCTATCTTCTCTCTCTAAAAAGTCAAAATATACTAATAATAAAAGATCTGAACAATTGCTGGAAGGTGTAAATAATTTTCCTTGATTTTCCACTCAATTTTTAGAGAGAGAAAGGAAAAATATGCAAAGAGAGATACAAATATGATGTGGTACTGTCAGGATGCTTTAAAAAATATTTGTAAAAGGGTAGCAATATTGTATTAAAGCCATTGAAAACAAGGACATGTGATATGTATTTATTTATTTATTTATTTTTTAAAAGAGCTTTTTTTTTTAAATATATTTTATTGATTTTTTACAGAGAGGAAGGGAGAGAGACAGATAGTTAGAAACATCGATGGAGGAGAAACATCGACCAGCTGCCTCCTGCACATCTCCCACGGGGGATGTGCCCGCAACCCAGGTACATGCCCTTGACCGGAATCGAACCCGGGACCCTTCAGTCCGCAGGCCGACGCTCTATCCACTGAGCCAAACCGGTTTTGGCAATGTGATATGTATTTAAAACCCATTTTATTTAGGTTTCTTACTACCCTGTTAAATTTTATTTATGGAGAAAGTCTTGTGACTTTTCTGAGCACTTTTATGCAATAGAGAGCTTTACATTTACTTTAAGCTATCAACAGATTCCATTCATAAATGAGAATGTCCGATCCAAACTATACTCCCAAACCCCAAACTAGATTTAACTCACATCTTCTCCCTGCTCCCAGCTGGGCCCCCAAAAGACTAGCTACTTTCAATGGGATCAGTGGGCAAAGCAGGGGTTAGGGTTTACAATTCCCCTCCCTTGCTGTCCTGACTTGCCAGCTGTTGGGACTGAGTATGACCTGGAGAGCATGGAGGGAGACTATGAACCAGGGATTTCTCCCCCTTGGATTGGCATTGTCATAAGATGGCATCTTGTGTTCCTGGCAGATGTTGAAAGTTTCCTCTTTGTCTCTTGGGCACTTTTGTGGGTTCATCAGCTGCATCCCTGCTGGGATCCCTGGCTGCAGCTCCTATGACTCAGGCAGTGCTGTGTTTTCAGTGCTGCTGGTTCATCAGCCCCCCAGCAAGCCCCTGGTTTCCTAGTGGCCAAATCCCTGCAAACTCTTGCTGCTGGAGTCCAAGTGCTTTTTCCAGATGTCCCTTTGGGAAGGACATACGATGGCTCTAGGCAAGCTCTCTCACTCGTGTGGTGTACATCTGGTTCATGAGAAAAAGTATCCCACTGCGGCAGCCTCTGTCTTTTCTTAAAAACAAAAAGGAAAACAAAACACCTTTTTGTAAACTAACCTTCCTTTTCCCTCTGAACTCTTGTAGTCTCCATCTGCGTTAAAGGCATCTGTGTGAAGGGCTCAAAAGTTATGAACCTGATTCATGGCCACCTGTTTGGAACATTGGAATTCAGGACTGGGACCCTGCTGTGGGATGCAGCTTCTATGGTATTTCACTGCCTTTGTTGAACCTTTGGTTTTAACATTGGTCGTGATCTGATTAACATCATGGTTCCTTTATCATTGTTGGTAATCCACTCTCCTTTCTATCTAAATGGCAGATACCCAATTATTTTTGCAGAAATCTATTTTTTTGAAGCTGCTAAGTACTTGGAGACAGTGACATCATACCCAGCTCAGGGGTAAATCCTGAACAGTCTAATCCCATTTGCTGGCCAGTAATTCGTTTATGTCTTAAGACCAATGAGATATATCTAGCCAACGAGATATAAAGGGAAGTTGGCTGAGATGATTTCTAGAAGAAGAGTTTCATGAAAAGAGAAGCAACTGGAAGAAAGGGCTCATTTCCTGCCTTTGGACTTTGTGCCTGACTAGGGCCTTCATCTTGTGATAATGAGGGGAGTCCCTCTGAGCAAAGAACAATGTGCTAAGATGGCAACACAAAACATAGGTGCTGTGTCAGCCTCTGAATAAACATCCCTGGAACAGTCTACTTTGAAACTTCATTTTATAAGACAATACATTTTCCTTATGTGTTCATATTAAGCCATTGGGTTGGGAGCTCCAAATGACATCACCATGAAATATTTATTACAACCCAAACATGGGTACTTCCCAATAGGTAATCAAGCTAGACAGACAGGAAAGCTATGTTTTCTCACGGTTTTTTTTCTTTATTGAATAGCTGGTGGGTGAGTTCATCTGCCACAAAAGCACTTTAAAATCAGATGTTTAACCTAATTCTCAAAATTGCAATGACTTATTACTAAACTGAATCAACATTTGTGATGACACCTATTATAACAAATGTAAATAAAAACAAACAAAAGCTATGTTCAATTGGAAAGTCCCTCATTTAGCAATAGGCTTGGATTTCCCTAGGAGTTCCTGGAGAAACCAGAGATTTCTCATATTACATGATAATGCCAACATTCAGGGCAATGATAACATGCTAATCTTAGGAAACAGAAGAGGTTTGCATGCCAAAAACCCCATGAAAAGCACATCATTTTATGCTGAATTCCATTTAGTGGATCAAGCAAGGACCTATTTTGCCATTCCATATTATGATGTGGGTGTGCTTATATTAAATCACTCAGAGAAACACTAGGTGACTAATTTATGACAATGATATGTTTGCAGACTAACACATTCATAAGAACAGCAGAATGATGAGCTAATTTGTAAAGTACCAGATGGATTACTGAAAGCTGGTAGCTTAAGCTATCATAATTGTCCCTTGTACTCCAAGAAGATACTTCTAGTAATCTTACTACTACATCTTTGCTTTTGGATAAACAGGCCGAGCTATAACTAATCCTCTTCCCACAAAGGCAAGTCTCTTGTACTTGAATACACTTGCTACTGGGAGAGCTGCAATGTGAAACTCTGCTTTTTTTATAACTCCACTGTCTGAATGGCATCCCACAATGAGGGACCATTAATCTTAACTGTTCCCCAGTCCATGTTGTTGTTGTTGCTCTTTTGATGTTCTTTCTTTGATAGTTCACAAACATTGGGGTCAGATTTATACAGTGCTTGGGCTGTCTCTTTTTCCTCCCTCTGCATGCTCCTACTCACTGATACAGGCATTGTATCTTTAGTACTTTTGAGATTGTCTTTTTTTTATTTTTAACGTTTTTTTCCCAAGTCAACCCAGGAATTACTTTATCCCTTTTATCATTAGACTCATCCTCCCTCCTTTAGTCCCCACCCAAAGCTTGAGATTGATACACATAAGCCTCAATGTTGGCATTTCTGTATTACATCTTCTCAGAAATTAATAGCATTTTTTTTCTGAAGAAAGCATGGTTTGGTGGAGGGGCATAGGATTTTGGTGTTCCTGGGGTCTCTTACCACTTCATTTATTGTGGACTCATTTCCCAACCTTCACTGAATCTGAAAATATCATTTGGAAAACAGCAACGATACATATTTCTTAGATTTCTTTGGGATAATATTACAAAGTATAGGTTAACCATGTGACACATGTAATATTTGTTTTCCTTGCCCTCTTCAAATGTTTGTCATCTAACCTGCTGACAATAGTGGAAATGCTACATTAGGGAATAAGGGAATCGGTATAGAAATATGAAGAGGCTGAATAATATAGGCTTCTCCAGCAATTACTAATGCAAAATAAGTTGGCAGAATGGGCTATAACCATAGCCATGGTGTGATTTTTATATCATTTGACTTAATAAGAGTCTCTAAATTAATTAAAATAAGACCAAAACAACAACAAAGAAAAAATGAGAAATTGATGCAAATAAGTATCACAGAAGGAGAACTACAAATAGCCAATAGTCATTTGAAAAGATGTTCAATCTCATTGGTAACCAAAGAAATAAGTTAAAATGACAATGAACTATTTTGCCTATCACATTGGTAAAAAAATAAAGACCAAAACTGTCCAACGATGAATGAAAGGGGATGGGAAACAGGTACACCCCTCCACAGTTGGTGGAAACTGAGGCTGGGAAAGACTGTCTTGGAGTACAATTTAGCAGACTTCTTAAAATGTAAAACACATATGCTATTTGATTTGCAGAAGTCTATCCTACAAAAGTGAGTGCACACACACACACACACACACACAGAGAGATACTAATTTGGGCACTGTTTATGATTTTTAAAAAATCCTGTTTCCACCCTAACCAGTTTGGTTCAGTGGATAGAGCATCGTCCTGCAGACTGAAGGGTCCCAGGTTAGATTCCGGTCAAGGGCATGTACCTTGGTTGCGGGCGCACCCCCACTGGGGGGTGTGCAGGAGGCAGCTGATCGGTGTTTCTCTCTCATCAATGTTTCTGACTCTCTATCCCTCTCCCTTCCTCTCTGTAAAAAATCAGTAAAATATATTTTTTTAAAAATCTTGTTTCTGTCTCTCTTGCCAGATGCTGAGTTCTTAAAGGGATGATACCTTTCTTCTTCCCTAGTAACTTCTGAGCCCACAAATGTATAATAGAGGTGAAGATGCTTAAAAATGCATATTGACTAACAAATGATCAAAATATTTTATGTGTAAAGATATTGAAATAGCTCGGCCAGTGTGGCTCAGTGGTTGAGCACTGACCTTTGAACCAGGAGGTCATGGTTCCATTCCCGGTCAGGGCATATGCCTTGGATGCGGGCTTGATCCCCAGTGTGGGGCATGCAGGAGGCAGCCAATCAATGATTCTCTCTCATCATTGATGTTTCTATCTCTCCCTCCCTCTCTGAAATCAATAAAAATATATTTTTTAAAAAAGATAATGAGATAGATGTATAAAATTTTTAGGTGAATTGATGTTTTCATGTGTTTAATAATCCAAAAGTTTATTCTTTTTTCTATTCATTTAAAAATTACTGAAATATGTTATAATTGGTTATTATCAACTTTCTAACCCTATGTACATCGTATTTTATATTTTGATTTACAGCTTTTATATTTTGATAATTTGTTTCTAAAACTTAACATGTAACTTTCATTATAAGCCAAGAGTTCTCAAATAAGGGTTTTTAAATGCCTGTTGCTACAACTCCTGGGTCACTGTTTTTCAATTAGAATTTAATTTTCTTGCAATATGGGATGGGGAAAGGTAAGATGGTGTCAAAGACCATGCTCCTGATATCATCTGAAGAGAGTATCTCTGGGTCACTTTGACCAGTGGTGGGATTGAGCCTCTTTGGTCACACCATCTAGAACAAAGTGTCATGGATTAGTGAGCTGTCTGACAATGGAACTAACCCAGTGGAAATTCAGCCCAAATTGGCTACTTTATAACTAAAAGCCAACATTTTAAAGTGAAATAATACCTTCTTTTTCAAGGAGAACAAAACTATATAAGGCAGCAAACATATATAAAACTCCTTTTATCAGTGTGAGCCCCAGATCAACCTAGAGTAAACATTATATCTACATATCTCTAGCTATGTAAAAAGAGCTGAGCTTCTCAAAAGAATGTATTGATTGAATCATTAGCATAAGAAATTAATTAGTTTCCCTCCACAGGACATTTAGAAACATGCAATAACACATTGAAAACAAATGGAACAGGGTAAATAAAATAAAGCAAACATTTTTTGAGTCTTTCTTCTGGGGAAGATTTAATGTATTGGGTTTTATACCAAATTCTTCCTTTTAATACATGCAATAACCCTATAAAGTGAGTAATGATATCTCCTGTTGTACAGATGAGGAACCTGAAGAATCTAGAGGAGGTGGCTGTTGCCCAGTGTTCCGGATATAAGTGGTTGAGCTGTGACTGGACTGCAAAACCCACTTTGCCCACTACACCATGGGAACAGCCTCGTTCTGTGGATTTAAGACATGACCAGAGCCCAGCTGGCATGGCTCAGTGGGTGAGCCTCGACCTATGAACCAGGAGGTCATGGTTCGACCTCTGGTCAGAGCACATACCTGGGTTGTGGGCTCAATCCCCAGTGGGGCATGCAGGAAGCAGCCAATCAATGATTCTCTCTTATCATTGATGTTTCTATCGCTCTCCCCCTCTCTCTTCCTCTCTGAAATCAATAAAAATATATTTAAAAAAAAGACATGACCAGAAATGACTGCTTGGGAGAAGGGTATGATTTTTAGAGACAGTAGATGGGCTATAGTGATCGAGGTAGTAACTAGAAAGTGCCAGACCTTCTGCTAAATACTTGGCTTGCTTCTCCCCATTTAAACTTCCAGAGAAGTACTGCTAGCTTCACTGTTCCCACCCCCCTATTTATCTCTTTTTACCCCCATGCCTACTTCTTTCTTACAGAGAAGAAAAAACAAGTGACTTGTTTATAGTTTATTGATTTCATATACCTTTGGGAGTTCTACCACCTTTCAGTTAAAAAATAACCCATGTTTTTCCCCATCTAAGGATAGTTGCCAAGATGCTATCTGGGGATACTGGGAGGCACTTTACTGAGGTCCTGCTTATGTAAACAGAGAAGCATAGAAATAGGCTGCAGTTTGATTCCTCACTCTATCGATGACTTTCTAAACCTTCATCCAAAACGTCTTTTTGTTCCTCTATATGCAAATGAAAAGAGCCAGGTGTCTTTGCTTAAATATGCAAATATATAATTTGGCAAAGGCTGATAGCTTATATTGTCTCCTCAGCTGGTGCTTTGGGGATTATTCATCCAGCACTGAGTGAACGCCCAGCGCCCAAGCCCCTCCTCTTCCCTATTTGTTATCAGGCTGCTGCAGTGCAGCGCCGAGACATCTGACCATTTAGATCATTAAAAATCAACCCAATGACCAACCACATCTATACATTTTAGAGAAATGACCAAAAGTATAGTATTCGATTGCTATTAATCCGCCCTGGGTTTTCTTTTTACAGCTGCCAGGAAAGTCATTTGGTAAAATTGATTAAACCAGCATGCCAGGAGGAGCGAGAAAAAAGAGCAGAGAAATGTAAACAGCGAGCACGGAGGGGAGGGCCATAATATTTTTCTTGGGAATAAAGTGAGCTGTCCCTGGAGGAGGCAGGACAGAGCAGGTAGGAGGAGAAACCTTGCATATAGTGAGCGTACTATAATTTGGGGTATAAAACATTTAAGATGGCAGGATAAAAGCAACCAAAATGCAGAAACAATGAAGAGGCAAGGTACCCACGTGCTATTAACAAACTGTACGCATTGGTCACACTAAAGGGTTTGACCGAATTAATCCAAGAGACATCATTAGGACAATAAGAAGCCAATGTGAAGGTTTTAGTGAAATAAATTCTGTCACTAGCAGGAGACAGCATGAAGGAGTGCCTTGTTTCCTGCACAGCAGGGTTTATTTCTGTATGAACAATTAATAAAGGAAAATAAATCTCTGTACTTTTGCTCAATAAAACCATGAGTGCATAAAAATTCACACATGCATTCCCCTATTTGTTATTATAATGGCCATACATATTCCCTCCTTTGCAATATAAACTTCCTTCTTCTTAAAAAGTGTATTTTCCCTCTAATATCTTTTAAACAATTTCTTGATTAACCTAAAAGAAATACTGGCATGTGGAATCCCAGAATGCTGACAAGGACAGATTTTAATATGGGGTTTCTGCAGCCATGCCACTATTTCTAATTCCTCCTACAGTCCTATTTAAAGTCACACTTAGTTCACACAGCTCATGCTTCTGTAGAAAGGGGCAGGAAAAACTATCACGTATTTATTTGCTACATATTATGTCTGCTGACATTTAAATTACAACAACCCCCTAAACACAATTGACTTAAAAATAGCATTTAGAGCATAAATAAGAAAAATGTTATAGGGAAGAGTGAATGTATGTCCTTGGATAAGGTACAAGAACCAATTAATTGCATAGAAGAGGATCAACGCTAGTCTAAATGAAATGACCTCCTAGTTCTGAGTCATATTTGCTCTGTTTCAGCTGCTTGGCTGAAGCTGAGATTCAGAAAGCATTTACTTGAAGCCATGGGCTTACATGGGAGGGGAGTAGGCTTCTTGAAGGAGAACAGTCACTAGGCTACAAAATAGCCCCAACCACCCTCCTCTTGGTATTCACATCTTTGTGAAGTTTCTGCTCCCACAATGTACCAGGGCTGATCATCCAGCAAAAGGTAACAGGATATCACGTTTGAGATTAGATTATAAAAGACGGTGGCTTCTGTGTGTCTGGAAATGGCTCTTTCTCTCTGATCTCCCAGTCCGGAGGATGTAAGCCACCATATTATGAGCAGCCCTATGGAGAGGCTCACATAGCTAGGAATGGAAGCCTGCCAACTATCTGAGTGACCTTAAAAGCAGTGTAGCCTTGAGATGACTGAAGCCCAAGTCAACAACTCAAGAGAGACCCTTAGCCAGAACCACAAACCACTATGAGGAATGTTAAACCCTTTACATGGCTGAAGAGTGTACATA
Source organism: Myotis yumanensis (assembly GCF_028538775.1). NCBI lineage: Eukaryota > Metazoa > Chordata > Mammalia > Chiroptera > Vespertilionidae > Myotis > Myotis yumanensis. The sequence goes on from NW_027223755.1 coordinate 30,009,481, forward strand.
TAGAGATATGGAAAATTCATTTTAATGCAATCTACTTTATGCCCACAGGCTTGGAGAGGAAACACTGAAAAACCAATCACTTTATTATTTATTTATTATTAGCTCAGTTATACATTTATTATTATTTCTTTATTACAATAATCCATTCTATGTCTACACTGTGTCATGTACCAATACCTGGCTCTAACTTGATCAGGTCTTAACTTTAGCATCCTTTCATCAAAAGCCTCATTTTAGCCCGGAACAGTTTAATCTGTTCTCAACTCTTACCTGTTGTGAGATATTGTATACATAACATGATAACATAGCCATTACATTTTAGAGGCACTGGCCTATAATTTAGTGTAAAAACACACGGGTAACTGAAGTAAGAGGTTCTGCTGAATTAAAACTTTGCGCCTCTGTCCATTAGGCTTTTTGATGGACCTATGTCTCAGAGACCCATTTAAACACCTCAGTGAAACAAAAACCAGCAAGGGGAAGCAGGGATGAGGAAGGTGTTTAGTGGGGAGAAAACGAAGCTGGTAAGGCTGGAGAGAGGAATTCAAATGTGTTGTTTTTATTTCAAAGTTGGAGATACTTGATAATGATGGGGAGTGGGGAGTCGGTGGAGAAAAACAAAGCAGTGGGAGGAGAAAACAAGTGCTAGGGGTCGGGAATAAGTGGGACCCAGACCTCAAATCTGCATGTCCCACGGAGGACTCTCATACATAGCTTACTCAGATACTTCATGGCTTTAGTACTGCACCTCAAAGTGACTTTTTCAAGGCACCTCCAAAGTGACTTCTTCACAGCACTCTTTTTTTTTTTTAACACAAATGCCCCTGTCATTCTCACCACTAGCACTGTCCCATTTCCCCCTTCCAGCCCTCATCACAATCTACACTCTGATGTCACTTGTCTATCTCCCCTGCTAGGAAAGAAACTCTAGGAGGGCAGGGGTCATATAGTCATGGCCCCTAGCACAGTAACTGACACACATGAAATGTTCCATAAATATCTGTGGATTGAACAAATCAGGATAGGCACAAGACCGCACTGAAGATGATATATCTTCACTGATTACAATGTCAGTATTGAAATTATTCTGATGTCTCTTTGGCTTACCTGCTATTCACACTGAAATGACATCCTAGAAGGAGCTGCTGCCCAGTAGTCCTTATACCTTTGTAAAATCTCATTGATATTTGGGGGCTTTCAATCTCCTTTGGATGGTATAGCAGCTAAGTCTATCCACATCACTAAACCCAATCAGCCAGACTGTCATTCGTACTCTGAAGCTATTTAGAATGTATAATGAGCCACTGGATTCCACTTCCTAAAAACTAATTTCCCTGGAGCTTTTGCTCTATTATTTCATCATTGCCCCTGAGGTCAGAAACTATGATTTTTTTTCTCTCTCCTGAACAGCATGATGTCTCATTAAAACTTCTTCCCATAAGCCTGAGTATTTCTTTAGAAATTCAAGAAAGTTTCAAGGATCATAAAGGACCTTTGGTTCAATATCAGCTATATTTAGTGCTTTGAGAGCAACAGCACAGTCAAGTTCATTAATGACCTAGAAACAATTAATTCAATGTATTTCTGATTTCTTGATTGAAAGTGATTTTTTTTAGATTTTAAAAAATCAGTGTTTGTTCAAGCTTTTAAAAATGCATAACTGTTTTACATATCCCAACAAATCCAGATGACTATATTTACATATGAGTATGGGCAAGTCTGATAACCTAATAATTTAGATTTTTATGTACCCTGCTACTTCTTAAGGAGAGAAAGATGGGCAGTGACCATTCATTCATTCACTCACTCATTCAACAAATATTTACTGACTACCACCATTTCTAGGAACCATTCTAGAGGCTGAGGATAGACAGTGAACTATGAAATAGACTAGGGGCTTTCATTCTACTTGGAGGAGGAGGGCCTGGAAATAAACAAAAGGAGTAAGTAAAATCTGTAGAGATTTATATGGTAATAAGTTCTAGGGAGAAAAAATTTAAAAGTAAAGGAGATGAAGCGTTCCAGGAACAGGGATGGTGTAGATGCAATTATTAAAAAGGATGGACAGGGAAAGCCTGACTAAGGAGATATTTGAATAAAGAATGAGAGATGTGATGAAGTAAAAAAGGGGGTACCAGGAGATGCAGGTTCTGGTCTGAAGTAATAGAAAGCATAGACCCCTGATGCAGGACTGTTTTTAGAAAGCTGGAACAGAAAGAAGTCAGTGTTCCTGGACCAGAGGAGAAGTAGTAGGAGATGAAACCTAAGTAACAGGAACCATCAGATGGCAGGCTATCATGAGAGCTTTAATTTTGATGAAAATCAGAGATCACTGGAGGGTGATGAGCAAAGGAATGACCTGACATGACGTAGGTCTTTGCAGTACCATGCTGATATGTGGGAATAGGTTGAAGTGGAAAAAGGTTGAAGAGGGACACTGGTCAGAAGGCATTGTGCAATCCAGGTGAGAGCAATTGGTGGCCAGGACCAAGCTGGCAGCAATGGAGGGGGTGGTCAAATTCTGGGTTATATTTTGAAAGATAGCTGGCTGGATTTGACGATTGGATTGGATGGGGATGGTGGGAGATAGAAAACAGAGAAGAGTCATAGGTAACATTTGGCCTGAGATGGGGAAGTCCACAGTAAGGGCTGGTTTGAGGAAAAGAACAAGACTTTGGTTTTGGTTTTGGTTTTGGATGTGTTAGGTTTAGGTACAGACATCCAGGTGGAAATGGCAGATAGGCGTTGAATAGTAAAGTCTATATTCAGGGGATAGGTCCAGGTTGATAGAAATTTGACAATGACATAAGGACTTTAAAGTCCTGTCATTAGATGAGGTCATTTAGGAAATATGAGAACAGAATAGTCCACAGATTAAGCTTAAGATATATTAATGCTAAAATTTGAGGTGCTGAGGAGAAAACAGCAACATCTATGGAGTGATCAAGGAAGAAGGAAGAAATCCAAGAAAATGAGGTGCCCTGAAACCCTGGGGGACTGAGCATTTCCTCTCTGAATGCTCCTGAGCAGCAGCAAGGAGATACCTACTTTGTAAGTTTTATTTGGTCACAGGCTTCACATGCCAATAAAATTTCATCTGAACAAACATATTAAATTCAGTTGCATATTTTGGAGAGTCAAGCAACTGATGAAATAGAAATGAAAGAGGAAGAAAGGAATGCCAGAAATTATGAAATCTGTAAGATAATTATAAATCAGTTAATCAAAATTAAATTATATTAAGATAACCATACAATGATGTTAATGCTACACAATACAAATTATCTTAATCTTTGTCTCAACTTAAAAGAAATAATAAATGATTCAAGTTACAGTTTAAAAAACATTATCCATTAACTTTTTGCAGCACACTGTCTACTAAGTTATTATTTCCAGGCAACTTCATAATTCAAATAAATTCTAGCCTGCTTCTTAGTGTCTGCCCTGATGGAACTGTCCTGACCATGGAACACACATTAAGTTTAAAGAACATTCTGTACTTATATTATTACCTCTTAGAAAAAGACCACTTTATAGAAACTAAGGAGAAAATAAACAAATGGGACTGCATCAAAATAAAAAGCTACTGCACAGCAAAAGAAACCATCAACAAAACAACAGAAAGCCTACTACATGGGAGAACATACTTGCCAATGATATTTCAGACAAGGGTTTAATCTCCAAAATTTACAGAGAACTCACACAACTTAACAAAAGGAAGATAAACAATCCAATCAAAAAATAGGCAAAGGACCTAAAGAGACACTTTTCAAAAGAGGACATACAGAAGGCAGAAAGACATATGAAAACATGCTCACAGTCACTAATCATCTGAGAGATGCAAATCAAAACAATGAGATACCATCTCACACCTGTCAGAATGGCTATCATCAACAAATCAACAAACAAGTGCTGGCAAAGATGTGGAGAAAAAGGAACCCTCGTGCACTGCTGGTGGGAATGCAGACTGGTGCAGCCACTGTGGAAGACAGTATGGAGTTTCCTCAAAAAGTTAAAAATGGAACTCCCATTTGACCCAGTGATCCCACTTCTAGGACTATATCCCAAGAAACCAGAAACACTGATCAGAAAGGATATATGCACTCCTATGTTCATAGCAGTACAATTTACAATAGCTAAGATTTGGAAACAACCTAAGTGCCCATCAGTAGATGAGTGGATTAAAAACTGTAGTACATCCACACAATGGAATACTACGCTGCTATAAAAAAGAAAGAACTTTTACCATTTGCAACAGCATGGATGGAACTGGAGAACATTATGCTAAGTGAAATAAGCCAGTTCGAGAAAGATAAATATCACATAATCTCACTCATATGTGGGATATAGTGATCAACATAATTTAATGAACAAGAATAGATCCAGAGACAAATGGCAGGGGGATGTTAGAGAGCAACCAAAGGACTTGTATGCATGCATATTAGCGTAACCAATAGACACAGACACTGGGGCGGTGGGGGCTTGCCTGGGTGGGAATGGCTTTTGGGGGGGGGGGAGGGTCAAGCAGGAAAAAGGAGACATATATAAAACTTTAGACAATAAATAAATTTTTTAAAAATTAAAAAAGGCCATGTTACAATGTAAATATGTAGAATTAGGAAGTAAGAAAATCATATCGGAGTAAACATCTTATTTTTGGAGAAAAACTGGAACCAAATTTTATGCCAAGTGTTGTGTTATAAAAGGAATTATGTGGTTTTGTTTTACTAAAAAATAATTCTTGCATGTATAGGAAAGATGAATTTAAAGATAAAATGGGGCTATGTGGGTATATATAGCATTACACCTGTTGCAAATAATCACAGCTTAGGGCTAACCTACAGTATATATCCCTGCAACAAAAGCAACAGCATTCAGAGTTACACATAATTTTATTTTCCTGATTTAAAAATAAAGATAGTAATACCATTCCTACTTACCCAATCAGATGACATTAAATATTTTAAAGCATTTTAAAAGCTACAGAATATTGAAGAATATGAAAGGATTACTTCAGAACGACTTCCTTTTATTGAGTGAAAATTTTGAAAGTGCCAGTTGTTTTCCAGTCACTTGAAAAGTGTTTTTCACACATTTGTCTTCAGGCCACTGGGCAGATACTCAAACTGAGTTAGTCAAAATGTGGTTTTGGGATATAGTTAATGTTGAACATTCTCACTCTAGCCACACACTCCTTATCTGGATGTCATGTTAGACTAGCACTTAGAGTTTAGAAATTATGAATCCACGCCGAGTTTTCCTAGATGTATTAGACCAGTGATTTCAACCGGTGTGCTGCAAGAATTTTTAAAACAGGCAATACCTAAATATTTAGTTAGGGGCACTGACCTCTTTTCCTTAAGATTCTCAAATTAAAAATATGACAACAGTCCACACAACAATAACTTCCCAGTGTGAATGAATCAAAATTAGACCTTTTTTTTTTTTTCCAGATCAGGAAAAAATATGTTTTTTGGTGTCATGTGCCAGAGAATCTTAGTGCCATGAGATGAATAGGGTTGAAAATCACTGCATTAGACAAATGAAATTGACCCCCAGAATGTTTGACTGTTGAGTATTCCTGGTACATTATCACAGTCTGGTTCAGAGATAAATGCCATAAATGGCCTTATAGACGTTAAGGCTTCCTGGAAATTCAGTTCCTCCCTATGATCTTTTGATGAGTCTAGTGCAAGTGAATCGTAAGCACATGGATTAAATTCCGCATGAACTACTCATGGCTATGAAACACCGCAGGCAAAATTGTTGGCAAGGAGTCAAACATGCTTTGCTGACCCCTCAGTATTTTCAGGAGACCCTGTCAGCATATTCAAAATGGATAAAAGTGACCCAAAGTGCACACATTGGCTTGAACATCACCAGTCTTCATGTTTCTTCAACTTGAGGAAGAGAAGCTATTCAAACATTACAGTTCATGTGGCATCTTTGTGAACTGGGCTAATCGGACCTCTTGGCTTTGCTATGGGCTTATTTTGAATGTGACCATAATAAGTTCAAAAATTTTTAGACCACCCATCGTATACTCTTTTTTAAAATTTTTTTATTGATTAAGGTATTACATATGTGTCCTTATCCCCACGTTACCCCCTATCCCCCCCACTCATAGCCTCACCCCTCTGTTGTCTGTGTCCATTGGTTAGGCCTATATGCTTGCATATAAGTCCTTTGGTTGATCTCTCCCCCTTACCCCCACTCTCCCCTACCTTCCCTCTGAGGTTTGACGGTCTCTTGACTGGCAAGTTAGCTAAGCAGAAATGAGTTTAGACCCAAAGAGGACTATCCTATGAAGTAAACTGAATTCTACCCTTGAAATTTTTAAGACTTGGTAAAATAGTTCTAACTTTATATGAAGTTCTTCTTCCGCCCCTGATGCCTTAAATCAATGCCCAGTGAAAAATGATTATATATTTATACTTCATCCATTCAGAATCAGTTGAATATTTGACTGAGATATTGTTAACTATCTTATGGGTGAAATGATTTTATAAAGAGAAATTATTAGTAATTGAAAGGCCGTAGAGAGGATCTAGTTTATACTTGTCTAATTTAACCCAGTCTTTAGCAAAGTATAAGGAGTTTCCTATACTAGCAAGTTATTGCAAAAATCCTCAAAATGGCCTACCAGGGCCCAGAAAAAGTAAATATATTTTCTGTAAGCATCCACAGTCTATCTCAATAGTAAAACCAAGCATAAGGCTTGCTAGCTGCCTATGCAAGTGAAATGTCTTGGCAAACATGCTGTTTTTCAAACAACCAATATTTTAGGCTATAATTTACCATGGAATTTAAAAAATGCAGTCATTTCCACCAGTTTTATTTTTATTTTACTTCATATGCATACCAGTTGTTTTTCAGTTTTAAAGAATTCAACACTGTCTATCCATTTTGAAAATGAGGCAAGTATTGATGTAATCAGATATATGACTCCTCAAACTATTAGATATTATAACTGTATGATAAATATAATATAGCAATTTTCCAAACTGGCAACTCATATTGAATTTAATAATAGGAATTACCTATGAAAATGATTTCCATGTCCCTTATATGTCTGTCTCTAAGTATAATGATGCTCCCTAGCAATTCTCCCAAATGATGAATTAGTCATTGGCCTTTGTCTTTTCAAATCTTATCTGTGAAAATGAAAGTACACTGCTGAAGTTAATCTAAAATTTAGTATTCTGGCAAGAACCCAAAATAATTTCTTCATGGTTTTTGTTAAAGTTGCTTCCCCCAAAGATGATAATTCTCATTTTTAATCAATGCATTTCAAGAGCTATAATTAGGGTAGGGAAGAGAGGCTTTTTTTATATGTTTACTAGAGGCCCAGTGCATGAATTCGTGCATGGGTGGGATCTGGCCTGGGGAAGGGGCCTCGGGTGGTTGGGAAGCCGGCCCCACCCCCTTGTTGAGCTCCTGGTTGAACTCCTGATCGAGGGGACAATTTGCATATTAGCCTTTTATATATAGACTAGAGGCCTGTTGCAGGAAAAGAATTCGTGCAATAGGCCTTCCCTTCCCCTGGCTGCTGGCACCGGTTTTCCTCCGGCACCCTGGACCCAGGCCTTAGCTCTGGCCGGAGCCACCTTCAGTTTTCGCTCCACAGCTTCGCGCATACGTATGCAAATTAACCGCCATCTTTGTTGGTGGTTAATTTGCATATATTGCTGATTAGCCAGTGGGAGGTGTAGTGAAGGTATGGTCAATTACCATGTTTGTCTTTTATTAGATAGGATTCCAACCAAGATAAATAAGGGTTTAACTTAATGCATTACTTAGACCTAATAATGATATATATGTCTAAGATTTTAAAGTATTAGATAATATAGGCACATAAAATTTTGTACTTTCTTTTTAACATTATCCATTAGTTTTCTTATCTCTAATTGCTGAGGGCATAGATTGTCTTCTTCTTTTTTTTTAATATAAATCTTTTTTTAAATATATTTTTTATTGATTTTTTACAGAGAGGAAGGGAGAGAGATAGAGAGTTAGAAACATCGATGAGAGAGAAACATCGATCAGCTGCCTCCTGCACATCTCCTACTGGGGATGTGCCCGCAACCCAGGTACATGCCCTTGACCGGAATCAAACCTGGGACCCTTGAGTCCGCAGGCCGATGCTCTATCCACTGAGCCAAACCGGTTTCGGCAGATTGTCTTCTTATTTGCTATCACCATTATGACTGAAAAGTACATCCTCCAACATGCCTAAAAGTTTTATTTTACATAGGTAGATTTCAAACCTTACTTCGCATACTAGTATGTGTAAGTTAGATAAAGAGATAGTTGCTGTGATGATGATCTTGTCCCCTACTTCTCACTGGGGAGAGCACAATTTGTAAATCAGTGCTGCAGTCCTGTATAATGAGAGTCATTTACTTCTTTTCATGGAATCATGATAAATATTACACTACAATGCAGACTCTTCAATAAGAGATTAAAAGCCAGTATTGATCTATGTATGTCTGACAATGACAGCACTGTGCATGAATTGAAGCATCTGACAATACTTCATTAATTTCCACTTGTTATGGATTGAATTGTCTCCCCAAATTAATATGTTGAAGTCCTAACCTTTGTACCTAAGAACATGACCTTAATTGAAAATAGGGTGGTTGCAGGTGTAATTAGTTAAAATGAGGCCATACTATAGTAGGGTAGGCCCCTAATCCAATATGCCTGATGTTCTTATAAAATTAATGTCACCTGAAGAGACAGACATGACAACAGAGGAATGCCATGTAGATATTAAAGTTTTGCTGCCAGCAGCCCTGGCAAACTAACATGCCACTCATCCTTAGTTTCCTTCATTCTGGCTCAACTCCAACCATCCCAATAAGAAGCTTCCTGCTAAGCAATGACCTCTGGTTCTGGTCCCTCAGATCATTCTACTTATAGCTTCTGACCTGTTGATCACCCTTCTGTAAGCTTCTCTACCATTACTTTCGGAATGTTTTTCCTAACATTTCTGAATAGTCCTTTTTATTTTATTCCTTCAACAGTCACTCAGAGTGTGCTATGTGTCATGCAAAAAGAAAAAAATCTGCAATGAATAAAAGTCTGCACTCAAGGTGTGGAAAGTCATGTGGGACAGAGAACTAAATCAATGAGAAGAGAACAATCTTGTAATATAAAAACAGAAGTCTTGTGCTGTAAGACTATGTAGGAAGTCTTCCTAAGGCCATCCTGCAGGTGTAGGCAAAGGTCCTTCTGGAAAGTGATTCAGAGGAGTGGTTACTGAGGCAGCAGTGGAAAGTTGAAGACTTGAGACTAGGGAAAGAGGACACTCTATGCAAAAGGAGCAATAAAGACTTAAGGACAAGAGGGAGTAATGAACCGTGAGAACTGCAATCAGAACTGTTTACAGAAAGCAAGGGAATGGCCATGGGGGTGGGTTGTCAGAGTAGAATGAAAGTCAAGGTCAATGCACTTGAGGAAGGTGAAGATGAGAGAAGAACGCTGTGGTTTAATCCAGGTTGCACATTAGAATAACCTGGGGAGCTATAAAATCTCCCAATACATTGGCCCCAGTGAAATCAGGATCTCTATGGACAGGACCAAAGCATGAATATTTTTTTAAAGGTACAAAGGTTGAGAGGCACAGAAATCTATTGTTGCTTGTTTTGTCTAAGTGGATTCCCAAGTCACTCAAGATGGTGAATTACAGGGATATTTTTTATTTAAAATTTTTACTCAAGAACACAATAGGAAGATGAGGAGAATAGCACAATAGCCAGCATAGGGAAGTACAAAGAGTTCCAAATGTTCGTAAGTAGTTTGTGATGTATATTAAAAGATAACTGGAACTAGGAATGTATTGTCAGACTTCTTTATTATAGGAACCTAGAGAAACCTCCTACACTCTCATTCCCTCTATTTCCCCCTTGGGAGTTCAGACATATTCCCACCTTCTTTCTTTTTAAAAGTTAAATCAGGCAGGTTAGAGCTGTGTGCCTGTAAACACTCCTAGAGTCAACCTGCAATTACTATCCTGGACTTCAAATTGGTGTCTTGGATTTCGATTCTTGGACTGGGGCCTGCCCTGGCTAGTTTTTCAATCATTACCAACTCCCAGAGACTGGAGGATTGAACAGACCCCTTGCAGAGGTTGCAGATTAGCATTACCCTTTGCTTCACAAATAAAAGCTGAACATTAGCAGGTATCTTAATGTTTCCTGAAGAGAGCACCTTCATGCAGATCACACTGAACAGGAAGCCAGCTGAGTTCTTGTCACCATGGTGACCTCCGCATCCTGGAAGTACAGGTTTTCATAGGAGTTCACCAAGGTGAAGGCTTTAAATATGATGAGAAAGCACATCTGCTAGGCTTATAAATAATGCCTGTGCTTATCAAAGCAGCAAAATAATGATGGGGTTTTCCTTGGCACAGTGGCTAATTTCTAGTAGTTTCTTAATGAATAAATCTGAGGGACTGTTTTCTGCATTTTCCTTCCTACAGTGACAGAGTCCCGGGTCTTTACCCCAGAGGTCTAGAGGTCTAGGGTTGCAAAAGACCCTTGCTATAAACAGAGACACTCAATCCTTCTGTCCTATAGTCCCGAGAAAGTCTAGTTTTTGATATGTCAAGAGTTCCAGAGACTCAGGCATCTAAATTATTTTACATTATGTTTTCCCTACCTTTTGGAAGCCAAATTTCAAAATTTGTCTTATCTAATAAGTAAGGAACATTCGGAAGATAGACCCCCACAGGTAACAACAATGACAAATTTGTATCACTTTTCAATTCAGAATATTGATGTTACAGTATATGCTTTCATATATTGTATTTCATCTGATCTTTACAACAGTTAGGGCAAATATTGACTCTTTTAAAAGAAAGTGACTTATGAAGAGAGGAAGCGCAAAGGACTTTTAGGGCAGTGAAAATACTCTGCATGATATTATAGTGATGGCTATCTGTCATTATGCATTTGTCCAAACCCACAGAATGTACAACACCAAGAGCTAACCCTAAGGTAAATTAGGGATGTTGGGTGATGATGATGTATCAATGTAAATTTATTCCTGGTGAAATGTACCATTATGGTGAGTGAGATTGACAATGAGTGAGGCTGTTCATATGTGGAGCAGGAGTTATGTGGGAAATCTCAGTTGTAAGCTTAAAACTTATCTAAAAAAATTAAAACTGCATAAAAGTAAAAGAAAGTGACCTATGGAGTCAATAGATGAAACTTTCTTCTTTTTTAAAAAATCCTCACCCAAGGATATGTTTGTGTGTGTTTTTAATTGACGAGAGAGAGAGAGAGAGAGAGAGAGAGAGAGAGAGAGAGAGAGAAACATTAATGTGAGAGAGAAAACTCAATGATTTGCCTCCCATATGCGCTGGAATCAAACCAGAAACTATTTTGTGTCTGGGAGATGTTACAACCAACTGAGCCACCTGGCCAAGGCAGATGAAATTTTAAATCTGAAATAAAGTAGCACACTAGAGTTTAAGTTCAAAATCAGATATTTTCACTCAGAAAGCAGAATTCCTTCTACTACAACATTTTTATATAAATGTATATGCATGCACACAGATATACTATCCTATATAATAAAACCCTAATATGCAAATCGACTGACGGCGGAACAACTAGTTGCTATGACGCACACTGACCACCAGGGGCAGATGCTCAAGGCAGGAACTGTCCCCTGGTGGTCAGTGTGCTCCCACAGGGGCAGCACTGCTCAACCAGAAGCTGGGCTCACAACTAGAAAGTGCAGCGGCATTGGCAGGAGCCTCTCCCACCTCCGCTGCAGCGCTACAGACCTCTTGGGGGATGTCTGCTTGCTGTCTTAGGCCTGCTCCCCGAGCCTAAGCCAGCAGGCAGACATCCCCTGAGCGGTCCTGGACTGCCAGAGAGCAAAGGCTGAGTTGAGAGAAACCCCCCAGTGCATGAATGTTGTGCACTGGGCCTCTAGTCTACCTATATGTACATCTACATCTGCATGTACATCTATATCTACATACGTATATTTTTTAGAGAAAACAAACATAATTCCAGGGAAAAATGTATTATGGTTAGTGTCACTAATCATGCAAAATGAATTAAAAAGTCATAAATAAAACTTACTATAAGACAGAGTTAGTAAAGCATCAACAAGCAAAACACAAAAAATTCAGTTCTTGCCCTAGCCGGCTTGGCTCAGTGGATAGAGAGTCGGCCTGAAGACTGAAGGGCTGCAGGTTTGATTCCGGTCAAGGGCATATGCCTGGGTTGCGGGCTCAATCCCCAGTAGGGGGCATGCAGGAGACAGCTGATCAATGATTCTCTCTCATCATTGATGTTTCTCTCTCCCTCTCTCCCTCTCCCTTCCTCTCTGAAATCAATAAAACTATATTTAATTACAAAAATTCAGTTCCAATCTGACATATATGACTTTGCTGAGACTGTACTGAGCAGCTCATTTCCATCCTCGTTCAGATATCAGGTCTAAGATAGTGGCAACCTTGATGTTGGGCAATTGTTATCTTAATCATGACAACTGTTTTTTCCTTTGTGTTGGGTGCACTTCTTTCTCTCTCTTTACTGATTTTCTACACCTAAATGAAGAGAGCTATCCCTCTAACCCTTTCCTCACCATGTTCAATCTTAAGAAAGCCATGCTGTAGTCTGGCAAAGCCAGGAAATTGCTCAACACCACCTGGGAGAGTACTTTAAAATTACTTAGGTCATTAGCCTGAGACTCACGATCAATAGAAGATCTGAGAATCTTGAATCAGGTGCTATGAACATGAGAAAGTACTTTGAACTATTGGCAATACTTCATTTTCTGACTGGTATCTTGGAGTTAGCACTTTCTCCATTTAGTTCATTTGCCATTATCACTACATCTCCCATTCTTTCTGCTAAACTGATTCTTTATCTTTGTGGTCAATACCCAAGATGAAGAACCTTTTGGCCTTGTTCTAACCATATCTCATTGATATTGAGATACCACTGATTGTGAGATGCATCATCAAACTGTTAACAGTTTTTCAAGAAAAATATACCAACCTTATTAAATGAGCACATCAGTTGTACCACTCGTCCTACTTTCAAAAATGTTAAAAAATAAAAGAATACTTCAAAATTATCAAATACAAATTATCCTTGCTCATATCTTCATTCAACATAGTTTATTTCTGCAATAATATTTCTGTGGGACCCCATACTCTCAAGTCCACTGTAACTCCAGGATGGCACTATGCAATAGAATTTTCTAAATAGAGATGTTCTAAAATCTGTGCCATCCGATATATTAAAAATGTGTCTATTGAACATTTGAAATGTGGCTAGTGTAACTTGGAAATTGTTTTAACTTAACACGTAAATGGCCATGTGTGGCTACTGTATTGTTTAGCACTGTCCCAGAATCCCAGATCTCGAAAAGGCTCCATTAAATGGATTCAACGTCCTTTGAAATTCTCAAAAATGAAATTGTTTGCTTCTCTTGTGTTACTGGAACAATCACCTGGCTTTTCACTGCTCTTCAGTCTACAATTTGATCAGCTTCTGTCAACTAATATCACCTTCTCTGGGGCTCACACAACCTGCTATGTCCTGATAGCCAGCATCTCCTTTCCCCAGAAGCATAAGAATCTTACAAATGGGCCACACTTTTTCTTACTATCCTAGATTGTACGGTTACCCTCAATAACAACCTTAAGCATAGTAAAAGTTTCTTCATAATCAGCTCCACTGCACTTTGGAAAGCCAAAGTCATAGAAGCTGTCATCTCTACTCTGCTCTCTAATATTTTAAAGTTCCCCCTCCATCTTCAAGACTTAAAACACCGCCACAATTTCCAGCTCTGACTGAAGTTTAATGCTTTAAACTCCCTAGGTTTCTGAACTTGGTGTGCACCCTCATGAGATAACCAGGTCCCCAGACATTTTTAAGGCTTAATGTTCATTGCTTTCTCTGTACCTTCAAGGGCTATTAAGCATTATTAGAAAAAAGAATAGGTGTTGTTGACTGGATGCTCCATGAATAATACTGTTTAATTTTACCAGGGATGCAATGCTTTTCAGCAGTGCTATTATTAAACAAGTTATTAAAACTCTTTATATTCTATTATTCAACAAGTTATTAAAATCTTCATATTATTTTAATTCCACAACGTACTTCATTTTCTTTTACTGTCAGCAGAAACTAATAAAAACAACACTAAAAATAGCTAACACTGATAATGTGTCATGCACTATTTAAGCATGTCATATGTATTATATCATTTAATACTCATAAATATTATTTGGGCTGTGTTCTATTGGCCCTACTACTTTTTGTCATTTTACAGAGAGGAAAATATATGTGAAATATCTCACTGTAATGCAAGAGCAGAAGCCACCTTATATACATGGGCTCAACATCTCTCACCTGAAACCACTCCTCACCCTCTTCCCTTTTCCTGGGTTTCAGAGACATAAGATTTCTCTTTCCCAAAATGAACCTATTCGTGCACGCTCTTAATTCTATCCCCTTTCTACCTTACAGGACCTTACTCTTGATTCCATCCACACTTTCCTCCTTTGGGACCTTCTCCTTCTCTGGCATTTTCAGTCTATTCCCCTTTCTTACATACAATGCTGAAAGGATGAGCATTATTTTGTTTAGCTTTCAGTGGTAACATATTATGATCCAAATCATGTTACAAGCTATTTGCAGTATGAGAATAGAGTCAATATTTTGATTAAATAAATTAAGGTAATAACCATAATGCGCCCTGAGCTAAAATACCAAAATGGAGTGATGAATGGAGGCATTTTGAGAGCCTGTGAATGTATATGCTTCCCTTGCTTCCCGTTCCTAAAACATAAATAAGATCTTTAGTCTACATCTTAAGAATTATTCCTTATATATATTTCCCAACTTTGCTCTGCTTAGTTCCACCATCCTCAAATGACTGCTTCTTTGGGAAAACAGCTTGATAGGCCTATCATGAAGTTCTGTATTTTGTATATATTTAGTTTTTACACTTTTCCCGTTCAGTTGACACTACTCTGCTCTACAACTGCATTCAGGTCATAAAGACTCAATTATGTATGAACTTAGAGTCTACCCCCTTCAATAGTATTTACAGATGGTTAGGATAAATATGCCCGGCTCACTTGACACAATCAATTCATGTTTCTCATTAACTAATGAATGAATTAATTAAACTGGATGATGATGACTTTGGTGATGTCAATGGAATTACATTAGGAAATAACCCTGAGACCATCTATTCTTTTTAGGAAACTCACTAAGTAGGTGGCATTAATATTTTGCTTCTGTTCAAATAAGAACTAAAATGATAAAAAGCAATAAAACTATTAAAACTACACCAAATTCTAAGAATAGTTTTCAAAATAGGAGCATATACTAAGTTCACTGTCACATGAATTTAATATTTTATTCTCATCTAGGCACTGAATTTTATGTAAACAATATCCTTTCTATGACTTTCTAACTGCATTTTGTATTGATTATGCCCTCCCTCCTTCACCCTTTTATTTAGCAGGTGATGTCATTAAATCCTTACATAAGGATGTAAGGGATTTAGTCATGTCTTTAAAGATATTCTGCCTTGAAGCATCAGACAAATTTTTATATAAAGCTAAAAAAACTTTCATAAAACTCTTTTGTGTGTGTATGTAGATTGCTATTCATAGATATTGTTCTCACTGCCAACCATGAGAAATGTTCAGTAGCTTTAGAGTTGCTTCCTAAGAATGAAATCCCACAGCACTGTTTACACCTACAGCAGAGGCTGGACAAGGGTGGTGAAAATCTGCATACTTCCCAGGGTTGAGCGAAGAAATGAGACCACACATAGGCACCTGCTGGTTCCTGGCTAGCCACACCCGTACCTGCATCCACTTTTATCCTTAAGCAAGAAATAGCTCAATACTGTCTCCTTAAAACTTTGTTTCTCAAAGAGCCATTAGTAAGTTTTGTAAAACAGAGTCTGTAGATTAATCATCTACACCCACCCCTTACTTATCTGAGTAGCAAAGAGGAAAGAAATTAAAATAAAACATTGCTGCTGCAGAAACCACGGCAATTATGTTAATGCAAGTCTCAAGACAGCCCCTTTACAGCTTATTATAGCTTCAACTTATATTTTTAATTTAATAACTGAAGAAAAGAATGTGTGCAATATACCTGGGCCATAAGGAAGAAAAAAGAAAGGAGGGCGTGACCCGTGGCAGGAGAGAGCAGCCATGCAGTGCAGTGTGATGGAATTCATTCTGGCAGCACTAGCTCCATCCGGCATTATCTCTACTACCCCATCGATGCTTCCATGGTCCTCTCTCCATGTCCAGCAATGTCTTTTAGGAAGTTCTGCAATAATGGAAATGTTCTCTATCTGCCTGTCTAATACAATAGCCCGGGGAGAAGAATGGCTATTTAAATTTATTAAAACAAAACTGAAAATTCCATTTATTTCCCATGTGGCTAGTGACTAGTGACATGTGGCATGTCACTGCAGACATGATTATTGGTACAGAACTTTGTTGAAGATAGTGTTAGTACCCACCATTTACTGAGCCCTGATCTTAAGCCAGAGGGCTTACCTTGCTCCCACCCCCTCCCGAATATTTATTGGGGGTGTATTTTACAGCAGGTAACATTTTGTGTCCCAGCTTAGACTAAGGAGTAAGATAGTAAGTAAGGTCCAGGCTGCATGGAGATTTCAGGCTCGTGTGGGAGGCAAAAAAGGAATAAGAAAATAAATCATTGTGTGATTTACTCTAATATAAGTTATAAGTAATATGTAGGTCAATAAACTGAGTATGTTGGGTAAGGGTGGGAATATTCTTAGAAAAGGTGGCCAAGCACGATCTCTCTGAGAAAGCAACCTTGAAATAGTCTTATGGACTTTGTGGTATGTTGTGAACTTGTCTTAGCCCTGGCAAAGCAATACAAGTAGAATTGGATGGGCAAGCTATGAGAATTGTGCATGTTATTTAATCCCCAAAGTTATCCTATGGGGTAGGCATTGGTTTCCCCATTCCTCAGATGAGACTAAAGAGATTAAATAATTCGCCTGAGGAAATTTAGCTGTTATGTGACAGGACAGAAACCGTAGCTGCCCTGGCTGCTGCGCCTGAATGTCCTCTTGATGATACCCTCTTTGGCCGCTTTGACTTTTCTTTTCTTGACTCTGGCCACATCTGGCTCAATGAAAATTAAATAATTAATTCTGTCTGTAAATTAAATTCGACCTTAAAATAATGGCTATTATGTAGTATGTCACTTAAAATAAAATTTAAAAATCTAGCATAAATATCATATTTGGCTTTTTTTGTTTAAAACTAATTTTATTATGTAAAAAAATTTATACATCTTGGCCTTCTATCCATTTATCATATATACATACATATCATAATATACATATGTAAACATATACATGTTCAATTTTTAAATTTTAGGTTAAACAGTAATATGTAAAATCTATAATTCTCATCTCTTAGTCTTTTCTCCCACTGCCTTCTCTTGTCTTTCATGTGTCCAGATTTACACTCTTATTTTATCTTGCTTTGGAAGAAATAAGATTGTTCAAAGTCATATTTGCATGAGGGCAGATAATGCCCTTGTTAGTGAATGAGTGTGCGTGTTTACAGACCCTCACCTTTGTCTAAGAAGCTTTGACATTCCCTTCTGGAGACTGTGGAAAGTCACTTTTAAAAATATGTTTATCACTTTCCCTCCTGAGAATGGGGGCGAGGTGGGAGGCAGCGAGCCATTATAAGAAGACGATCCAGGAGTTGTTTTGCTCATTTGGTGAAAAGAAACCACTTCAGTGGGCAGAAACATTTACCCAAACGAGAAAGACTTTTTAAAAATGTTCTAAATATGGCCTTACTTTAATCAAGCACTGCCATCTGTTCCCTGAGTGGCAAGGTCACAACTTCTATAATAAAAGTAGCATCCAATGCTAGAAATGAACATACATAAATATAACTGCTGCCTATACTAAGTATGCCTACCTATATTCTAGGAAGTATATAGATAAAGGTAATAGATATATAGATAGGTATAAATATAGTCATTAGTTTCTGCTATGACCTTCATAGAAGGTATTTTGGTCCTGGTCCTGCTACTGACAAGTTGTAAAACCTTTCTAAGTCATTGAACTTTCCCAAAACTCAGTTATAATTCCTTTGTGTCATGTCTGTGGTAAAGATAATGAGGTCATGTCTGTGAAGGAACTTTTACTAACTGCACAAAAGGCTCTCAGAAAAATTAAAATGATTTAAAAATCTCTCTTTTGAGTACCAAACACACTACCAATCACTTTCCATGGCTTTATCTCACTCTATCTCACAATGACACGATCAATTAAGCACTATTGCTATTACCACTTGCAGAAGAGGAAACAGATGCTTAAAGGGCTTAGGTGAGTTGCCTAAAGCTCCCCAGCTAGGAAATTCTAGAAAGTGGATTTGAGCCCAGGCTGACCTCACTCCAGAGCCTATTTTCCTTTTCTTTTCTTTTCTTTTCTTTTCTTTTCTTTTCTTTTCTTTTCTTTTCTTTTCTTTTCTTTTCTTTTCTTTTCTTTTCTTTTTTCTTTTCTTTTCTTTTCTTTTTTCTTTTCTTTTCTTTCTTTCTTTTTTTAAATATTTTTGTATTGATTTCAGAGAGAAAGGGAGCGGGAGAGAGAGATAGAAACATCGATCCCCTGCCTCCTGCATGCCCCCTAATGGGAATCAAGCCCATAACCCAAGCATATGCCTTGACCTGGAATCAAACTGTGACCTCCTGGTTCACAGGTTGATGCTCAACCACTGAGCCATGCTGGCCAGGCAGAGTCTATTTTTCTTAATAACAATTTCCCTTCACCCTATGCTCCCCAAAAAAGGTGGATTTTTTTTAACTTAAATACTGAGGTAATTATTTTGGTTTTGGAAAAAAAGAATTTTAAGATTCAATGTTAATTTTTAAAATTCTAAGCAAAATTAATAAAATAATAAAGTTTACATAATATATACATACATCTCTCTGTAATAGAAAATCAATTCTTATAGCAAAAGCCCTAAATATTATTGGAAGTGGAGTGTTTTAAATAACATTCTCCTTTACATTTCAAACACCTATCTTTCAGATATAGCAAGTTACCATGGAAATTCCATATGATTTCATTTGTGGAATCTAATAAAACAAAATGAACTAATAAGCAGAATAGATAGAGACTCATAGATAGAGAGCAGACGGACAGCTGTAGGGTAGGGGTTAGGGGTGAGGTGGGTGAGGGGATTGAGGAAAAAAGAAAAAGTACTCATGGATATAGACAACAGTGTGGTGATTGCTGGTGAAAAGGGGGTGGGAGGAGGTGGAGGAGGGAATAGGGGGAATAAATGGTGATAGACAGAGACTTGACTAGGGGTGATGAACACACAATACAGTGTACAGGTGACATGTTATAGAATTGTGCACCTGAAACCTGTATAGTTTTGTTAGCCAATAAACTCAATGAAAAATATAAAATAATAAAAACAGAAAATACCAAAAGTGCCAGAATTAACTACTCAGCTGTCTTTTTCAAATTCTCCACCAATCTTTTTGTGTCAATACTTACATCAATAAATAGCTCGCTCATATTGCTTGACCTAATGTCACTACTTATGCCAATTATATTTCATAATATGAAAAAGATATGGGTGTGGGGGGAGGAACAGATGGGAAACAACAAAGATTTTTTTTTTGAGAGGAGGTTAAGGTCTAACCTCTTTCTTTTTCTGATGATGATTAAGATATTTATAGTGAGGCAACTGGTTATTATAAAATGGAAAATAAACTCCCAACATATCCCATAGAATGTAATAAAAGCATTTCTGTAAAAATAATGAATAGTCCCATCAGTGTCAACCTAGACAAATTGCAAAGCTGTGTGCATTTGTGTGTGTGCGAGTGTGTGCCCACGTGTGCACGTGTGCACACGAATATTGGGCCTTGGTCTCTCAAACTTGCTGAGCAAGGCTATATGTAACACCAGATTCCATCACCATTAAAACGATTAATTATAAATGCTACTTATGAGACAGCGAATGAGCCAAGACAAGTGCTTGAGAACAACTAACTCCTCTCAGGAGGCTCGCTTGAGACACAAATACAGAACCAAACAAGGTAGGCAGCAGGGCTTTGCCGGCCTCCGCCCCTCCCCACAATCTTTACAGGATTCTTTTTCTTTTGGGACATTTAGGATTCTTTTTTTTTATTCTTCTCATAAACAACACTGCAGTAAACATATTTTAAACATATACCTTAGCTAATTTATCTGAATATGCCCTAAAGTTAAATTCCTACAGAATAAAGGCTTATGCTCTGGAAAGGTCACAGGTGTTTTAGAACAACAGTTTTTGGTAGGGGTAATTTGGGGGATACACTGGTTGGGGGAGAGGGGAGACTAAAGATGAAGAAGCCCAGAAACCTAAACTCAGGAAATGGCAACAGAAACACACATGATGGGAGCAAAAAAAGATAGTTAGAAGGTAGAATCAACAGGCTGGGAGGTAGATCCACATGGGGCAGAGGACAAATTTCAGGAAAGAGAAAATGAGAGTGGCCTGAAGGCTTCGAGCTTGAACAACTAGGGAGTAGATAATGAGTTCCAAGTTGAGCATGCTGAGTTTAAGATG
This sequence comes from Myotis yumanensis, assembly GCF_028538775.1. NCBI lineage: Eukaryota > Metazoa > Chordata > Mammalia > Chiroptera > Vespertilionidae > Myotis > Myotis yumanensis. The sequence goes on from NW_027223755.1 coordinate 30,030,113, forward strand.
CCTTCAAGGTATCCTGGTAGAAAAAATCAATGGACTGGACACAGTAGGACCATTATAGAATCCTACGACAGAGACCTGCTCAAATCTATACATATAAGACAAATACCATAAAATCTACTTTTATTTTACAATTCTTGCCCTATTATCACATGCCAATCTGCTTGCTCCATTATGTTCTCATTTCACCCCTCAAATTTTAAAGATATAATGTGTGTGCAGTGGAGTGGGGATTACTCAGGAAAGTATCTTTGGTTATTGTCTGAAGTTACTGAACTTGATGTAATAGCTTGCTTATTTATTTATAACATTTACACCTCAATCTTAAAGATAATGTGAATCTTATTATAGGGAATACCAATTGAGGAAATAAAACAACTGTAGTTTAAAAACCATAGAACATCTGGAATTAAAAAATGTTATTAGAAAGTAGTCTTTGATATATTTTGAAAAATATTTACACATGTATTAAGACATCTGATTTTTATCATAACCTTAGATGGTATGTAGGTTTTTATTACCATGGGTCTCAGGAAACTGGGGTTCTAAAAAGCTAAACAAATTTTCTTTTTTTTCATAACTAGTAAATGTCAATGTTGGAACTTGAACCCTGGTCTTCAAGGTTCAGAGTTCTCCAACACCAGAGTTCTCACTATCTTTCAACTGCATCCATTTTTTTTCCTTTACTGCCTCTTCCTTCTCTTTCTCGTTCTCCTCTTCTTCCCCCTTCTAATCAAGATACTCTGATTTAAGGTGTTAATTCAAAATATATCTCATTGTAATAGCAAAGAAGGTCTCAAGTCATTTCATGAAAATTTATAATAGTGCCTTTGTGCTACATGGCTGAGCCAGTGCCCAATACTTTCAGGCAGTTCCTACTCTGAAGATCAGCTTGCTGCCCCAGTGGAACAGAGCTTAAGCCCTAGCTGACTTACCGCCTGTGTCTGTTACTTGGTATATTTTCCTTCTACTACATTCTTTAGTCATCTTTGACTCCATAAATCATAAATTCTTCCTGGTAAGTGTGGGTGCAATCAAGTCATGCTTCATTTTGGAATCATTAAAACGTGCCCTCTTGCCCTGGCTGCGTGGCTCAGTTGGTTGGGCATTGTGCCAGACATCAAAAGGTTGCTGGTCAGATTCCCAGCCAGGGCACATACCCAAGTGTCAGGCTCAGATCCCTGGTAGGGGGCTTGCAGGAGGCAACCTACTGAGGTTTCAGTCTCACATCACGTCTATATTTCTCTCTCTCTCCCTCTCCATTTCTCTCTCTCTAAAACTCAATTTAAAAATGTCACCTCGCTCAGCTGGCTTGGCTCAGTGGTTGATCAACCTATGAACTAGGAGGTCATAGTTCGATTCCCGGTCATGGCACATGCCAGGATTGTGGGCTCCATCCCCATTAGGGGTTGTGTAGGAGGCAGCCGATCAATGATTCTCATCATTGATGTTTCTATCTCTCTCTCTTCCTTCCTCTCTGAAATCAATAAAAATATTTTTTAAAAGTCACCTCTTGTAATACTAAATGTACATTATTTTAAATTTAGAATTCAGCACTAAGGAAATAAACAAGTTAATAATATCAACAACTTAGGGGCAACATTAGCAAACTGGTTAACTTTGTCATATTTCATGCATATGGTGGGATCACTGGAGGCCATTTAAATGGTTACATTTATTTGAATGGATTAAGGTGCAAAGAAAAAGAGGAAATGAGAAAAGAAAATATTACAGAATGATTTATTATTTTTGGTATGGAAAAATACTTCTGGTATGTTTGTTCATGGATAAAAACAACTCTGGAAAAAACTCTATGTCACTGAACAGACGTTCTCTCTGAGGGTGGGAGTAAAAAGACAGTAATTTCACTTCACACATATATTTTTTAACTGAGAATACTATTTTTATTATTTAAAATATTTTCATTTAAATAGTAGTATGTCTAATATTTTCATATAGAATGTATATAGTTTTCAGTATCTCTGTAAACATTTAGCTAAAAAAAGTCTAAGACATATACTACAGAAATGGTGACAGTCATTCTATAGTTATAAGTAATCTTTTAAACTATTTTTTGTTAATGTGGATTTTTTCTAATGTTTTTGGCAATGATCTTTTCTAACTTCTATAGCAAAATACTTTTAACAAATGTCCTTTGTTTAAGTAAAATCAATATAACAAAAACATCACTTAGCATAAAAAAGTCAATCTCTTAAATGTACTTCTTTTCAAATGCTGACTGTAACAGACAAATATAGATGGACCACAGGAGGGAGATGTCTGCTTCCTGAAAAGATGGAGTGAAAGGGTCAGGTTTACACTCCCTCATGAAAAAAATTGCAAAACTAGACACAATATGTGAAACAAACATTTTTAGACATTAGGCAACAGGGTGCTCAGGACAGTGAGTGGAGACAAGGAAAATGCCTTAGGTGAGGCCTGTGATTCCCCTAGCTTTGTGCTCCCAGACATCAGCATAAGAGAGGGGGAACCCAGCCAGGGCCCCACAGTGTCCATGAATAGATGAGATGGAACTGGGAATCTGGGACGGTCAAGGCAGGCAGAGTTTGCTAAGCAGGTGACAGAGGAGAGAGCAGCAGGCACATCTGCACTGGCTCCCCTGAGTCTTCAGCTGAGCACTGATCAGCTTGGGAAGGAGGGGTTTCTAGGGAAGGGTGGGAGTGAGAGATGACAAAGGGGAAAAAGAACACTTTTAGGAGTGAGAGCTATATTTGTTTTCTTGATTTTGGTAATTTCCTCACAAGTGTGTACACATATATCAAAATTTGCCAGATGGTGTTCTAAAATATGTGCAGTATATTATATACGGTTTCATCTTAGTGACGTTCTTAAAATAATTTTGTAAAGAAAAAAATATGGTTAAAAATGGACTGATGGGATAGGATATTGGTAAAACTAACTCTTTTTGTATGCACAACACAACGTGTCATCAGTTTACATTTATATCTGTATCTCTTCATGCTATCCAAAGACACCCTAAGAAAGCTACCAAAGTAAGGATGCTACCAAAACATCTATATATTTTGAATCCAGATATAGCAAATCATTTTGAAAAATCTTAGTGGTTTTCCCTATAGGGTCAAAGTTTTCCTAACATGTGACTATTTGATCATGACTTACCAGTCTAAGAAGTCATAAATCCCTAATTACACAGAAGGCCATAGAATAGAGTTTGCTCCCCACTTCCTCCATAATACTGATAATACCATTGTCTTTAGATGATATCTAAATATTATTAATTCCAAGAAGGAAAGTTTTTCATGCCAACATAGATGCAATCATGCATGGTAGAGTACAAAGAATTTAGAACAAGCCTTGGTTTAACTGAACATTTACAGGACATTTGTAAGAAAATAGGAGAGGAGTCTGACTATAACACATGGGGCTGGCCTGAACTATGTCTAGATTGAGGCTGGATATTCCATGTTCCATGAATCAGCAAATTATCAGCAGGACAAATTTATTTATATTGACTGCTCTCAACCAAAGTGTTTGAGACAAAATAGTATATTGACAGTCAATAGTGGGTATTTTGGGTATTGCATTGGTCTAAGTAATATATTATTGATCTACAGTTAACTGGTCTGAAGGTCAAACTTCTAGGATTTCTCTGTCTCACACTCTGGCTGTATCAGAGGTTCCTGACTCATCTTTAGCCAGAATAATAGGAACAAACCTGGTGTTACAATATGTGGGCGCAAATACAACAAAATTAGTGCCTCTATATTTGCTTTGCAGATTGTTCTTGAATTATGGCCCCACAGTCATGCATTGTTCACTTGAAGTTTCTATATTGAGAGAGAACTATAAAAACACACTCATTTACACTGAAACTTGGTCCAAAGGTTCTCATCACTATTTTTTTCAGGTTTTTCAGATAAACTACCCTACCTATTAATATGTGAGCTTATGGAATTTTTATTTCTTATGTACCTGTGTGCATGTTTTAATCAGTCAATGGTGAATTCTCAGCTTCTTGAGGATTATACTGAAAAACCTAAAGGACAATCCAGGTCATAAATAGCATATTCTATTCACTGAATTGAGTTTTCATCCCGTTATCACACAATTCCATTTGGTGCTTTAAAATAAACCACAGGGAACATTTTGCATGAGAGGTATTACTTCTTTCTATTTAGGTCACAATACTGGGAAACAAATGAACATTTAAAGCTTACTGGAGCCAAGCTTATTCCCCTCTCAGAAACTGTGCTATTAAGTGACTGGGGTGATTAAAAGAAGTAGTGTAATTTGTGAAATATTGGCCATCAAGAAACTTCTAGAGAAGAATGCATAAAAATAACTTTTATGAAATATCTGAGAAATGGTGGTTAAATTTCTAGGAAAAATAGAACTATTTTTGTATCACTGCAAGGCCAACTTCTTAGTTTCCTTAGGCAGAGTGGTTTTCTGTGGTCTAGAAATTTTCATATCATCCATAGATTTGGGTCTATCATGAAGCTAGGAAAGGTTAAACTTTGGGGCTTCTTTCCAAGGCACTGGAAGTAGCTCGAGTCCTTGGTTAACACGCTTGTAAAAGTTAAGATATTTTAATCATAGTAGTTTAAGACCAATATCTATTCACTGGTTTTTGTCTACTCGCTGACGCTTTCCCTAAGGTTGAGTGGCATAGAAGAAACTGTGTGCCTTTTGGGGATTTGGCGAATTAGAAGTTGAATTAAAGATGTGTTTGCCTGGCTGGTGTAGTTCAGTGGTTGATCATCAACCTATGAACCAGGAGGTTGCAGCTCGATTCCCAGTCAGGGCACATGTCTGGTTTGCTGGCTCCATTCCCAGTAGGGGGCGTGCAGGAGGCAGCCAATCAATGATTCTCTCTCATCATTGATGTTTCTATCTCTTTCTCTCTTTCCTCTCTGAAATCAATAAAAAAATATATATTTTTAAAGATGCATTTAGTTTTGGTTTGGTGGGATTATTTGGTGGTTCTCAGTCTCTTCCACATATCCTCAGGGTATTTCTAGCTGTCCTGGTCTAGGCATAGCTCCCAGGAACACTTCTGATAACAGGGCACTGCAGCACGAAGGTACAAGGCCTGAGTTCATACTGTGACATGGGTGTGACCAGAGCTGCAGACACCACAAGTCTATGTGAAATGGAAACTAAGAAGAAAAAAACAAATGGGACTACATCAAAATAAAAAAAAAAAACTTCTGCACAGCAAAAGAAACCATCAACAAAACAACAAGAAAGCCCACGGAATGGGAGAACATATTTGCCAATGTTATCACCGATAAGGGTTTAATCTCCAATATTTACAGGGAACTCATACAACTTAACAAAAGGAAGATAAACAACCCAATCAAAAAATGGGCAACGGACCTACGTAGATACTTTTCAAAAGAGGACAGAAGGAAGGCCAAGAAACATATGAAAACATGCTCAATGTCACTAATCATCCAAGAGATACAAATCAAAACGACAATATGATACCATCTCACACCTGTCAGAATGGCTATCATCAACAAATCAACAAATGACAAGTGCTGGCAAGGATGCAGAGAAAAAGGAACCCTCGTGCACTGCTGGTGGGAATGCAGACTGGTGCAGCCTTTGTGGAGAACAGTATGGAGTTTCCTCAAAAAACTAAAAATGGAACTCCCATTTGACCCAGTGATCCTACTTCTAGGAATATATCCCAAGAGACTAGAAACACCAATCAGAAAGGATATATGAACCCCTATGTTCATAGCAGCACAATTCAACATAGCTAAGATTTGGAAACAGCCTAAGTGCCCATCAGCAGATGAATGGATTAAAAAACTGTGGTACATCTACACAATGGAATACTATGCTGCGGTAAAAAAGGAGTTCTTACCATTTGCAACATCATGGATGGACCTGGAGAGCATTATGCTAAGTGAAATAAGCTAGTCGGAGAAAGATAAATATCACACGATCTCACTCATTTGTGGAATATAATGAACAACATAAACTGATGAATAAAAATAGAGCCAGAGTCAAAGAAGCATCGAATAGACCGTTCAACCTACGAGGGAAGGCAGTGGGGAGGGTAAGAGATTAACCAAAGGATTTATATGCATGCATCTGAGCATAAGCAATGGACACAGACAGTAAGGGGGTGAGGGCATGTGCTGGGGGGTGGGAGTGGCTGGGGAGAGGTCAATGGGGGGAAAAGGAAACTTATTTAATACTTTAAATAAATAATTTAAATTAAAATAATAAAGGTGATTATTAATTATTAATTTATTTTAAGGCTATGGAATAATAATGACAAACATAAGAAGTGATAGCAACATTTGGACCAAACTGACAGCAAGCCTTCTTGTGAAGTTTTCTGACCAATTTTTATATTAGAGGTACAGCAAGACAAGAATGTGAAAATTTTCAAAAAGTCTTCCACCAGAGGAATTATTGAAGCAACTTGGACATCTAACTCTAAACAGAAAAGGTTTAATGGAGGAGAGTAGGGCTGTGTTCTGTTGTATTTTCAAGGCAAAGAAAGATTATTAGAATTATTTTGTATCTTTCCAGTGACATGCCTCATACCAAGAGAAGGAGGTGGTAGAGAACCAGACTTCAGCACAAACAATAATTTCCCAAAATGAGTCTTCTGCAATGAAGCAAAAGCTTGTCTTTAAAGTTGACTTTCTCTCCTAAAAAGGAGATTCTAAAGTATCTGAATGCTCTGAGATGGATCAGTACACTGAGTGGGAACTTGAATTCTTGTATGTAGGAAATCTGTCTATACTTAGATTATGTGGTTCCATGATATATTAAGAACTAGAGACCTGTTGCATGAATTCCTACATGGGTGGGGTCTGGCCAGTCCACCCCAACGGGCCGGGCTGGAGAGGGGCTATGGGCGGTTGGCCGGCAGGCCCCACCCCTGACCAGGGTGAGGGGGCCGATCGGAGTGGGGGGCCGGCCGGGGAAGAGGGGCCGCAGGTGGTTGGCCAGCTGGCCCCACACCTGATCAGGGTTTTGCAGGCTGATCGGGGGCTGGGCTGGCTGGAGGGCCAATCGGGGCCCAAATCAGGCTGGTTGGCTGCCGCAGTGCGCATCATAGCCACTAGTCGTTCTGGTCGTTCCGACATTCTGGTTGCTGGGCTTTTATATATATAGATAATTTCTTGCTACTACAGAGGACACAACCTGATAATAGGGCATCTGTCTAATGAACATCCTTAGAGAGCTATAGGTGAATACTAAATGTGAGGCAAAGGGACAGAGAGGTCACTATAGAGCAGTGATGGCAAACCTATGACACGCGTGTCAGAGGTGACACATGAACTCATTTTTTTGGTTGATTTTTCTTTGTTAAATGGCATTTAAATATATAAAATAAATATCAAGAATATAATTCTTTGTTTTACTATGGTTGCAAATATCAAAAAATTTCTATATGTGACACGGCACCAGAGTTAAGTTAGGGTTTTTCAAAATGCTGACACGCCGAGCTCAAAAGGTTCGCCATCACTGGTATAGACGATGTTGTACATAAAACACAGGATTTTACATTTGCACTAACAAATTTCAAACTACAGCTCACAAACTTTCTTCTCTGAGAAGATATGAGGGAAAGATTAAAGCTCTTCAAGGCAAAAGCGTAATATAAACCCAAAGCATACTCATACTTTGGAAATGTGCTTGCATGTAGCAGCATGAGCAAAGGGAGGAATCAGAGGTAATAAGGAAAAAGATGTAAGAGTGGCCTTTCAGATAAGGATAAGTAATTTGAAATTGGTTAGGAAAGCAAAAGGGAGCCAATAGAAGGAATTGAAAGGATGAGTAATGGGAAGTTAGAAGATTAGAAAAGCAACATAGATTACCTCTAGAGGCAGGATTTTGAAATGATTAGAGAGTGTAATATTTAAAGAAGAGATTACAGAATTGAGATAGGAAACCAAAAGACAAGGATGGAAAGACTATTCCCAAAATAGGAATAATACCTTCATGAGGACTCAGGAAGGCAGTTACTAAATAACAAAAATGGCATTAATCCCAGAAATGGCATATATATGTGTCACCTACTTGGCATCTATCAGGCAATATTTGTTGCATGAATAAAGAAGAGAGTTTTATTTTATATAAAACAATAATTTAAAATAATCACTTTGAGAAACAAAAGCTGACCATTGGGTTAGAAAATGTTGGTTATGCTACAGAGTTTCTTTTAAAGAACTGTTTAGACGAAGAACATCAATTCTTAATTTCTAAGACTGAAAACAAACTGAATTTGTTTTCACTGTACAGCAGGTTTTTACAAGAAAAATACAGTCAAGTGAACATTGCAGACATGTAATTTCAAAGAGGAACAAAATCCAGTACTTTTTCTCCCATTTTCAAATGAGATTAATTTGATTAACATGGATTAATTTTTATTCACATGTTTTTAGAACTAAGATGACTGGATTAGAAGAATGGTTCAATTTAAAACATTTTTTTTTTTCTTTTTGGCCTGGCTGGTGGTTAGCGTCAACCTATGAACCAGGAGCTCTCGGTTTGATTCCAAGTCAGGGCATGCAGGAGGCAGCCAATCAATGATTCTCTCTCATCACTGATGTTTCTCTCTTTCCCTCTCCCTTCCTCTCTGATATCCATAAAAATATATTTTAAAAAAATAAAATATTTTTATTTTTTGTTAAGCCTAAATGGTTGTTGATAAAAACAATCATTCTTTTAGTTACAAAAAAGCCTTAGGCATTTCTCAATGCCTGCTGGTGCCAAAATATCTCATCATTTATAGTGGGTCCTATGATGATAGCAACCCCTTCAAGAATGAATGACTCATAGCCCTTGGTTCAGGAAGTGCTCTCAGACGTCAGCCCTTTTGCGAATTGCCTCAGCTTAGGAGGGAAACCTTGTCAGGCATTTAATAGCAAGTCACCATGAGGGTACCAAGGCCCAGCTCCAGGGTTGTTGAGGACGACTCTGAAGGACCACACCAGCTTCGAGGTGGTCTGCTGAGGCCCGCTTTGAGGCTGCATTGCAGACCAACTTTTTCTTCTCCCTCTTCTTCTGATTCTGCTTTCTTCCCACCCCTGTTATAGGTGGTGGCCCCAAGAATCTCTTTCTCAGAGTCTGCTTCTGAGGAAACCTAATCTATGAACCAAACAATTTGAATGTTGAAGGTATGCAGTTAGTCCCTGCTTCTAACCACTCATTCTTTTTTTAAAATATGTTTTCATTGATTTTTAGAAAGAGAGGAATGGAGAGGGAGAGTGAGATAGGAACATCAATGATGAGAGAGAAACATCATCAATTGGCTGCCTCCTGCATGCCCCCTACTAGGGATCAAGCCAACAACCTGGGTGTGTGCCCTGACGGAATCGAACCAGTGACCTTTTGGTTCCTGAGTCGATGCTCAATCACTGAACCACATCCAGCCAGCCACCATTCATTCTTTACATGTGTTTACTATTTAAATTAAGCCACTAAAAATGAACCCTAGAAACATTTTAAAATTCTTCATAATTTCTCTTATATACATCTCCATTTATATGCCACATAAGCATTCGCAGGTACCAGACCAGAATCTTTGCACACTGTGTTTGTGTTGTCACTCAGAGTATGTATGATGAGCACAAAGAACCTCCTGCAAAGCATATGAATGTCTCTAACTAATGTTGATACCTATTTAAAATAGACATCAGTGTTAGCATAAGTAAGAGGTATACATTTCACTATGGCCTTTTAAACTTTGTTATGATTGTTTTATTTCTCTATTAGGCATCTCAGGACTTTATTGTCTACCCATTTTTCCCCCAGCACAGCAATGATAAAACCATGACTTTTCAACCTTTCTTCAAATATCAACATTTCCATTAACTGGGGACCAGAAAACACTCATTTAAATATAGCAATTCAGACCTGATTGTATATTCATGTTTTAAAAACTTCTATAATGGAAACTGTCAGAACTATGAATGCAGGATTGACAACCAAGAGATGCTGAATTCTCTTCTTTGGTAAGCTGGTGACTCTCTCCTGCTGAGGAAGCTATCGTAGATAGTACACAATGCATAAACAGCAATTACCTGACTCTGCTTATTCAAAACAACTTCATGGATAGTTAATGATAGTTATTAGATTTGAAGTGTCACAATCCAGAAACATTTCAATGCAAAAAAAGACACTTTATAGAAATATCCATTTTTAAAACCAGAAAATATTATCCCACATTTCAAAACTGAAGCTAATAAAATACATCCATTGTTTAGGTTCACATATCTGCATAGTAAGCTGACTATTATTTAATTAAATGTTAGGCAAAACAAGTTTGAAAAGGCAGTGGTTATATGTGAGATTATAATAGGAGTATACATTCTGTTCCCAAGAGATCTAAAACCATGATGAATGTGGTATTTGTATGTGGAAGGGTAGAGAGGTGGATATGGGAAGAATCTAAGAAGAATATACCAGGACTCTGTAGGACTAAAGATGCAGCCAAAAGTCACAGAAACAGGAAAGAATGAGGGAATTCCTACGTAAAATTCATCCTATTAGCAATTAGCCACAGAGGATTCCTTCCACAACTCTGCACTTTTTCTGGTCTTATCTAAGAAAATACCTCAAAATCATGGAAGCAAAGAAAACAGTTACTTCAAATGTACATTCAATGAGAATTCTACATTAATTTATCACAATAACAATTTATGGGGGAAATTGGAGAGAAATGGAGAGGGAGAGGGGAAGAAAGAGAGGGAAGAAAAAGAGGGTAAGAGAATGGGAGAAGAGAAGAAAAGAGAATGACTCTTCACACAGCATTTCTGCATGCCTGCTGGCTCCAGATTTTATTGGCATATATTAAGATATTGAGGCTTGTTCATGTATTCCCTACTGCTGGTCATTCACACTTTACAATGGCATCAGCTTACAGGCAGACTCTGTGGCTTGGAACACTGTTAGTATAACTGCCTTATCCTGTCTGTGTTTGTTGATTTGTATCAAGGAAGGTCATGACTTGCTCCTCCCAGAACTACTGGTACAATAAATGAGGAGTGTTCACTACTTAGGAAAACTGTTCTGTATTTTAAAAGATTTATCAAGATATAATTCAAATGCCACACAATTCACCCATTTAAAACATATGTCAATGGTTTTTTTGTATATTCACAGAGTTCCACACTCATCACCATAATATCATAACATCTTTTATTACTCTCAAAAATAAGTCACCCACCACTTAACTGTCAAGCTCCAATGCACCATTCCCCACCTCCCCCACCCAAGGTAACCACTTATACACTCTCTTTCTGTATGGATATGTCTATTAGGGGCCTTTCATATAAATGAAATCAGGTAATATGCCTTGTGCTGTTCTAGCTTCTTTGACTAAGCATGTTTTCAAGGTACATCCATGTAACAGTATGTATTAAACTGAGAAACTTTTTGATGTCAAATAGTATTCCATTGTATGAATATGCCACATTTGTTTATCTATTCATCAGTTAATTAATATTTGGATTATTTCTACTTTGAGGCTATTAGAAATAATGCGTCTACAACATTCATTTACATGTTTTTGTGAGGACACATGTTTTCAGTTATTTCGGGTATATACCTAGGAGCAGAATTGCTGGATTGCATGGTAACCCTATGTTTAACCATTTGAGAAATAGGTTTATCCTATATAATTTTCATTTATTCCCATAGAGCTATAAAATACATATGTGAAAAAGTCAATGCTTTATTCTTCTAATGTATAACAGTTTGTCACCCCACATCTTAAACCAAATGTCCTAGTTAAAATGGCCTTGGTTGTTTCATGAGTTAACACTGCAGGTGCTTAATAGCCCAGATATTCACTAGACATGAAATTATAACGGCTTAAGTCTTTCTTCTTTATACAATACTAGAGGCCCAGTGCATAAGAATTTGTGCACTTGGGGGGCAAGTGGGTCCCTCAGCCCAGCCTGTGCCCTCTCGCAGTCTGGGACCCCTTGGGGGATGACCACCTGCTGGCTTAGGCCCGCTCCCCGGGAGATTGGGCCTAAGCTGGCAATCAGACATCCCTCTGGCAGCCCGGCAGCCCTCGGGGGATGTCCACTTGCCAGCAGGAAGCAGGTCTAAACTGCAGTCTGACATCCTTAGTGCTGCTGAGGAGGCGGGAGAGGCTCCCACCACCACCGCTGTACTGGTAGCCATCAGCCTGGCTTGTGGCTGAGCAGAGCTCCCCCTGTAGGAGCGCACTGACTACCAGGGGGCAGCTCCTGCATTGACCGTCTGGCCCCTGGTGGTCAGTGTGTGTCATAGTGACCAGTCATTCCCAGTCTTTCTGCTATTAGGGTCAGTTTGCATATTACCCTTTTATTATATAGGATAGAGGCCTGGTGCATGGGTGGGGGTTGGCTGGTTTGTCCTGAAGGGTGTCCCGGATCAGGGTGGGGGTCCCGCTGGGGTGCCTGGCCAGCCTGGGTGAGGGGCTGATGGGTGTTTTCAGGCTGGCCACACCCTCTTTAGGGTGGGGGTCCCCACTGGGGTGCCTGGCCAGTCTGGGTGAAGGGCTGAGGGCCGTTTTCAGGCTGGCCAAGCCCCCTGGCAACAAAAGCTCCCAGCTTCTCCTTTTTTTCTTTTTCTTTTTTTATTCTGGGATTTATTTACCTTCTATAATTGAAACTTTGTTGCCTTCAGTGGAGCTCAGAGCTAGCTGCAGCAGGCGGGAAGCTTGGCTTCCTCCATCACTGGAGCAACCAAGCCTCCTGCTCGCTCCAGCTCTGTGGCTGCCGGCCGCCATCTTGGTAGGGTTAATTTACATATAGTTGCTCTGATTGGCTGGTGGGTGTGGCTTAAGGTGTACCAAAGGTACGGTCAATTTGCATGTTTGTCTTTTATTAGATTAGATACCATAGATTACCAATACAAATTAACTTTAAAAATTCCTTGACAATAGAAATACATAATGATAGATTTTTTTTAATTACAACATCCTTCATATTATAATGTTGCTCTTGAATTTCAATATAAAATATATTGGAAAAACAATGCCACCATTAATAAAATAGTCAATATTTTACTTTTATGTAGTATTTTACATTTTATGAGCAACTTCAAGCTGAACATTACTCATTTAAGCCTCATAGTGTTAAAGCTAAAATTTTTCTTCTTCCAGAGAAAAGAAAACTAACATTCAACAGTCTAAGCTGCTTCCAAATATTAAATTAACTAGTTACAAAGCTGGGTAGAACTTGACTCCAAGACTCCAAAGTTCAAATCCAGAACACTTTCAGTTATAATTGCTCTAGTAAAATGAAAACTCCCAGTTATATCTATTTGCTCAATCTATTCTTGCCTTGCCTTTCTACATTCCATCTCTCACACAACAAACACAATAGTTGAACCATTGAATCAATCTACACACATACATACATAATACACATATACACACATTCAGACATATAGTAGACATATACATATAGTAGACACATACACACCTCACACTCAGCTCACAAACACACAGAAAAAAACACATTTACATACCTCATATACACCCTCTAAACACCTCACAAATACACAGAACACACTCATCATATACACTACATATACCACTCACATAAACATTTCATGCACATGACATTCATATATACTCTCACCACATACAGTCCGTAAACACATTTAAACCTCTCACAGACAAACTCTCTCTCTCTCTCTCTCTCTCTCTCTCTCACACACACACACACACACACACACACACACACACACACACTCGCATGCACAAAAGGGAAGAAAAGTTGTCAATTTAATGCATCCAATTCCAAGGCATTGGGTCCAGTTCTCTAGGGCAGGGACACAATGTGATAAGGGGACCTACTATACTTTTTCTTAACCATCTTCCCTCCAGTGCTGGCCAGGTGGGTAGAGTCAAGGTGTGCCATCTCTCTTGCTGGAAAGCACCTCGAAAGTCCATGTGTCATGTGGGTGATAAAAAAGCAATCAGAGCCAAAGATTTGGAGCTGGGCTTTGGGGACCCATTCCTCAAACCTAACTGTCTAGGATTCTGAGAGGTCTAAGCCCTTAGCCATACCTTCTTCATGCCAAAGAGTGTTAATACATTTTGTATGTTATAATAATACTTTTTCATACTTTTATTGTGTAATCACTGTTTAACATTTAGCAATCTGAATCTAATCAGTATTTTTATATTATTCCTCTTTGAAAATCAATACAGTCCTTATCATTACAGATATGAAAATATTTGAATATGTTTATTATTTAAAAATACACATTGACTTTAATAACCCTAGGTATCTGTATGAGCAGATTTAGGGAAATTTTAAATTATTCTTTGCTATATTACCCTTAGGCTGACACTTAATGTTTATTAAATTAGAATCAACATAAAAAATACTAGTAAATACCATTTATTAAAAATTAAAAACAAATGCCACTTCCTGATTGTTTATTCTATTCCAGGTATAATAACCAATTTTAATATATCGTCTTATTTAATCTTTAATATAATCATATGTAAATGACATCATTATCTGTACCTTATAGATTTAAAAAAGGAAGAAAAACTTGAAGCTTATAAATATACTAGAGGCCTGGTGCATGAATTCGTGCATGGGTGGGGTCTGGCTGCCCGCCTCAATGGGGGCCGATTGGGCCAGGCTGGCAGGGGGGAGAGGCCATGGGAGGTTGGCTGGCCAGCCCTGCCCCCGATCCGGCTGGGTCAAGGGGGGAAGGGGCCGCTCCCCCGGGCCAGTTGGCCTGCCACAATGTACGCCATAGCAATCAGTCATTCTGGTCATTTGGCATTCTGGTCGCTTGGCTTTTATATATATATAGATTCCTTAAACATCTCATACTTAGCAAATGTTGGTCCTGGGTGCTGGGATTCTCTGGTCTGCTGAATTCAAACCCCAAGCTTTGAGACTCTAGTCTGTATCCCTACTTATTAAGTAGGGATACAGACTAGATAGCTGGATTTTCAAATGGGCCACTTGCTGTTTAATGGTGCCTGAATGACTCCAGTGGTTCATAAAAATGCCAGTGCCAAAGATTCTCCTTCACTGCATAGTTTAAAAGGTATCCTTGTAATTTTTGTTTTTAGAAAATGTTGATGCAACTTAAATATTTTAGCACCAAGTCCTCACTGTATAATCAAAAGGTACAAACACCCAGGGAGATCTCTATGCTAAGAAGAGATGTGTTTAATCATTAAATAAAAACAACTTGTGCACATTTCAAACAAATGTCTGATGAGTGAAATTGCTTAAAAGTGAATCATTTAGGTGGGTGAACAAACTTACCATTCCTCATTGACAAACATAAGGTGAATAATGTCGTAATCTTTCCAAGAAATAAAAGAGAACTTTGAACAGAAGGGAAATAAGGATCTAAAAAATAATTGTGTCACACAAGAAATAGAAAGACACAGGCAAAAAAGACTTCTAAAGCTAGGCAGCTAGGGACAGAATAAAGAGATGTGACTAAATGCATTTCGGTTTCTGCAAACTGCTGAGGGGGGAAATTATGATGAAAACCAAAACCATAACTGAGAAGTGCTTTTCTTTTCAAAGTGTAATCTCTAGGCCTTTCCAGTAATAATGCTGTGAGAGAAGAGAGTAAGAATCTTAACAGGTAAGAAGTCTTAAGGACAGTCTATCCAAAAATAAGGCCTTTATACTTAATACTTTTTTTCCAGCTGTTTTCTTTCTCTGACAGTGTTCAGCTACACTAACATCTATACCAAACTGCCTAGAGAGTTTTAAGCATATCTGAATACGTCATTTATTATGAAGTCCCTTTCCACATCCATCAAAGGCTAGCCTATGGAGTCTACAACACATGGTCTGAAACACACTTTGCATCCCTGAGCTACATATGCATCCAGGCATGGGCAGTTAGAAGACTCCCACTCCCTTGCAAGTGTCTCTCAACAAACTTGATTTTTTTCAAGAAAAATTTGCATATACAGTCGGTCCTTGGGTTACGTCGGAGATCCGTTCCTATGGTGCGACATAACGTGATTTCCGCTGTAAGTCAGAACCCACCTACATATGTACCTACGTCACTCACATGGAGCAGTAATGAAGTGAAACAGTAAAAAAAAGAAAAAAATTAAAAGAAAGATAACAATTCCTGATCTTTACTTGTGGTAAATAAATAATAAAAAACATAAAGCACATATGTACATACGTCGAAATGACGGAACCTTTTTTATAAATAAACTAGGAGCCCAGCACGCGACATCGCGGGGCACTGCCCACCTACCTGCAGCCCTGCCTTGATACCTGAACCTGTTCACGCAGAGCTCCTGTGCGCCTGGCCCAGCCCCCAAACCCTCTGGCCTTCTCTGGCTGCTTCAAGCCCCGCCCTCGGTCCCTCCAGTTGCCTCGGGCTGGTCCCGCCTTCTCTGGGCACCTCCCCACTTCCACCCCATCTCCCACCCAGTCTCCGGAGCAGTCTCTGCCCCATCATGGCGCCAGAGGAGAGTGTGGAAGCCTCCTGCTGCTGCGCTGTGCTCCTTCCCCTGGCAGGTGAGCCACGGGGCACTCAGTGTGCCAGTGGTGGGTGGTGAAGGACTGGTAGGGGGGCGCTGTTGGCTCTCACCCCTGCCCTCCCCGGCAGGTCATGGTCCCGCCTCCTCCAGGAGCCTCCCCGCTTCCCTGGAGCAACGCCCCAGCTAATATGCTAATGACCTGTTCGTTACCTGTTATGGCATATCGACCATTAGCATATTAGCTCTTTATTAGTATAGATGGGAGATGGTGACTTAACCACGAAACGACGTACGTGGAGTACGTCGAGTCCAACGTAACCCGAGGACTGTCTGTATTAAAATATGCCTCATAGTTATATGAATGGGCTACAAGCTGCTAAAACAGTGCTCAAAGCAAGTGATCACGAAGTCTGAGTATTGTAACTAAATTCACAATGAAAATAGCTATTTTAAAAGATACCATTCATTATTTCTTTAAGCTCCCATCCACCACTCTGAGATCTGAATACCTAAAGTAGCCCCTACTGCCAGTGTACTTTATGGCTAATGCTGCAAGGACGCAGGAGAACGGATGGCTTCACTCGATGCAGGGTAACCACAGGAGCAGTTTTCTAACATTGCAATTTTTTTGGTTATCTAACTCCTGAAGTGATCCTCCAGAAGATCTTGGCATGTTTTACTTTTACAAAATCAGGTTTTAATAGATATAGTAGAATTTTTAAATTTCTGGAGATATATATATATATATATATAATATTTACACATCAACAGATAAAGCACAATTTTCTCAAATTAAATATTTTCCTTGGTATTATTTTCTGAAGAGGTAAAATTATTAAAGGACACTTCATTATAGCTAGAACATTGGTCCAAGTTAAGGAGCCAGACAGGGTAAAGAATGAAAACTGTCTGTGTCCATTGGTTAGGCTTATATGCATGCATACTGGGGGGTGAGGGAATGAATGGGGGGTAATAGGGGGATAAGGACACATACGTAATACCTTAATCAATAAAGAAATTAAAAGTCAAAAAAAGAAAAAAAGAATGAACACTGTGAGGTCATGTCATTGAGAAGTACATGCAAAGTAAGCAACATGTTGACATATCCAGCCCACATGTCATACATTTTGTTTACTTACAAAGTGACAAATATGACTGGATTTTTGCAGATACCCAGTTTTCTTCCATGTTCAGGTTATCAGTAATTGACTTATACTCCCTGGCTAAATAAACTTATGCATAAGCAATTTAGCTTGCAACCCTATTAATTTTCCATCTCAATCTATTGGGAAATGAAGCAAATTCTAGACAGAGTCTAGAAAAAAATCACTTGTATAGTGATAGTCTCACTAATTCCTGATCCACTGTATCTCTCCTCTTCCTTATAGGTCTATAAAAATCAGGTTAAAATGAATTTAGCCATTCATTTTAGATAGAAAAGAAGATGTAAAGGAGTATTACAGCATAGGAGGAAGCTGTGGCTTGGGGGTATGCATTTTGCTTACCTGCCTTCTTGGGGTTGCCATATTTATGAAAAGTATATGTTGTGGTAGATTGCATTGCTGTTCTCAGCAACTCACTCCTTTCTCTATAAGACTTGCTGAGTGAATGCCTAGGTCTTCTGATAGAAGGAATATGTTGCTTTGCAACATATTGTCTGGTTGGCCACAAACTTGTTCGGGTCAATGGAAAGTAAGCGGAAGTAACAGTCATTTCAGAGCAAAAACTCTAAGAAGCACTGTGTGCCTCTACCAGCCTCTTGCTCTTCCCCCTCTACCACAAGAACAGCATGCCCCATGCAGAGGTTGTTCCTAAAGCCTGGATTCCAGAAGGAGAAAACATAATGAGCAGAATTTCCTACTAGCAGCCATCAACATGTAGCATAAGCAAGAAATACAATTTGGAATTGTAAACCAGTGAGATTGGGGCTGCTTGTCACTATAGCAAAGCTGACTGCTACATAAATATTGATATAAATATTGGGTGGGGAAAAAACAGCACCAGCTTAAGGGGCCTGCTTTTTCTCTCCACTAAATATAATCTTTGAATTGGGTCAAGAGTCCATTAGGGTTGGCTTGGCAGCCTGCTGACAGCAAGAGTAGCAGTTGAACGATCTTAGACGCAACCAGCTGTACCCTGTGGAAGATTTAATTGGGCAGCCCTCCTCCACTTCCTTCGAATGAATATAGTATTCCAACCTATTGAATTGACAAGAAAACAAGAAAGTACTTTTGTTGGAGAAGAACTCCTTTATATGATCTCAAAGTCAAGCCAGAGTAATTCAAATTTCTTTTTGAAAGTCTTAGCTGTGAGAGGCCAATGTAAGGAAAAAGAAAATATATAGTGCAACATCTAGGCCTCATTTGTTCCAACAATGGAGCAGATGGAGTGATTATCTGTAGCTGTACCTGCACTGACCCTGAATATCTGATGTTTATCAAAAACAGTTTGAATGCTTTTAGTTTCCGTTTCATACACATGATCATGTTTCTCAGAGAGTTTATTATTTGAAAAGCTTAAAATTAAAAAAGCATGAGAATTAAACACTGAGGTTGCTATTCCTAAAATAATTTTATAAATTTAAAAGAAAGAAGAGCGTTATTTTAAGAAAACTACCTTTAGCCTCTCCTTTTAATTGAATCTGAGAAACCAGACCAATAAACATCATTGAAAAGAAGTTAAACAAATAGATACTTATAATATTATATTTTAATTTTATAATATGTTACTAGTGGCCTGGTGCACAAAATTCATGCACGGGGGCAGGGGTGTCCCTCAGCCCGGCCTACACCCTCGCCAATCTGGGACCCCTGTGGGATTGGGCCTAAACCGGCAGTTGGACATCCACCTCACAATCCGGGACCGCTGGCTCCTAACTGCTCACCTGCCTGCCTGCCTGACGCCCCTAACCACTCTGCCTGCTGGCCTGATCACCCCCAATTGCCACCCTTTCTGACCTGATCACTCCTAACTGCTCTCCCCCATCCCGCCAGCCTGCTCGCCCCCAACTGCCCCCCAACTAGCCTGCTCGCTCCCAACTGCCCCCCCCCCCACCAGCCTGCTTGGCTCCAACTGCACCCTTCCTGCCAGCCTGATTGCCCCTAACCACCTCTGCCTCAGCCCTGCCACCATGGCTTTGTCCAGAAGGACATCCAGAAGGTCTCCCAGTCTAATTAGCATATTACCCTTTTATTAGTATAAATATGTGAAGCAATGGACTAAATATGGATGATGGGTAGAGCAGGACGAGAGAGATTCTAGATTCTGGGAGGTAACTTTTACTTCTGCTATTTAGTATCTTTTTAAAATACATTTTTATTTATTTCAGAGAGGGAGGGAGAGAGAGAGAGATAGAAACATCAATGATGAGATAGAATCATCGATTGGCTGCCTCCTGCACGCCCCACACTGGGGAATGAACCCACAACCCAGGCATGTGCCCTGACCAGAAATCGAACTGTGACCTCCAGGTTCATAGGTTGATGCTCAATCACTAAGCCATGACAGCTGGGCCTGCTATTTAATATTAATTTTCTTCCTTCAAAACAGAGTTTATAGCTAGCAGAATTTCTCATTCTACCCAAACCCTTTTAACGAAGGAGATATATGTACAAATAGACATTTAAAAATTTTTATAAATAACTTTTTCCTTTTAATGGACTTTATTGGGGTAACACTGATTAACAAAATTATACAGATTTCAGGTGCACAATTCTACAATACATCATCTGTACACTGTATTGTGTGTTCACCATCCAAGTCAAGTTTCCCTCCCTCATTATCCCTATACCCTCCTCCACCTCCCTCCACAACCCCTCCCCCTGGCAATCACCACACTGTCATCCCTGTCCATGAGTATTTTTTCTCTCTCTTTTTGAATTTTTTGCTCAATCCCTTCACTCTCCCACTGTCCCCCACCCCACCCCTGCAGCTGTCAGCCTGCTCTCTATCTATCAGTCTGTCACTATTTTGCTTGTTAGTTCAATAAAAGATTAGATTTTAAGTTGGCAAGTGTTAACCCTATGTTTTAAAAAAAGTATTCATTATGAGTTAGTACTTCATATTAAACTTCACTCTTTGTCTCCTTAATATTTTAGAGCAGATTTATTTATTTCGTAATCACCTAAGAAATAAGATTTAGAAATTACCCATTTGCTTATTTACACTGATATTTTCAAACAGAAAATCAACTTTATCTTTTCCTTGCCATATGCAACAAATATTGAATAATCACTTTATTTAATCTGTCTGATGCTTGCTTAGTTATATTTTCATATTTCTAACAACTTATGTTTTTCTGAGAAAATAAACTATTTTCACCATATGTTCAATCTCTCATAGAACCTCATATAATCTCCTAAATAATGACATATATGAAGCAGGAGGATAAATTAATTTCATTTTCAGTGTCGTTATTGGCAACATATTCCTGAGCAACTGCTATGGAGATAGAAAGTATCAAAATATACGGCAGAAATTTGAACCGTGTCGAGCCAGAAGGGCACCTGACAAAGGTTAACAGGATAACATAACATCCAGCTCTGTTCCTCTCTTAAGCTCCTCTCATCTCAACACACATGCAGGAAATGTCTCCTTTCCCCACCTCTGTCATATAATAAGGAGGATGTGGAGCTTTGTTTTAAAATTGAAGCCAAAGCAGCCAAGGTTTGGCTGTTTTTAAAAACATTTCCTTCGTACCGGGGTACTTTAGGAACACTCATGTTTTTGACAAAAAATTTGTAGTGTCAATGAAAGTTTTGATGCTACTACCAACAATTTATTCTTTTTTGCCCACTAAGTTCTCAAGGACTGTATATATAAATGCTATAGACACCGATTATGCATTTTAATTCCATTCCCTCCAGGAAAATTAATTATCTTTGACATTCTTGTGGCTAGAGTGATGTAGACATTTCATGGCATATAGTCTGGCTGTCATATCACCCCTGTTGAGCCTACAACACAAGTGTAACAGTGACTGACCAAGGCACTATGTATTAATACATGTTTTTAAAGTACAAATCATTTAATATTTAGACATGTGTAAATCATTTCATAAAGGCTTTCATACATATTATTTTAGTTTAGTTTTGAGAAGTAGTCAATGCTTAGTTCATGAACAGCCTTGTCTTCTTTATGTTAGGAATTTAGATTTTTTTCTAATGTCATTGAGAGCTACTAAATGACTTTAAAAATGTAGGTTTATTTCAGAATGATTCCTCTGATAGGCATAGAGCCAAAGTGGGGGATGCACATGCTAGAAGGTAGTCACGGCCATCCACAGGGTATAAGAAGAAAATAGAAGAGTGGTGTGTGGGGCCCTGGCTGGGTAGCTCAGTTTGTTGGAGTGTCCTCCCATACACCAAAAGGTTACAGGTTCAATTCCCGGTTAGGGCGCATACCTAGGTGGTGGGTTTGATCCCTGGCTGAGACAACTGGTTGATGTTTCTCTCTTACATCAATGTTTCAATCTCTCTCTCTCTCTCTCTCTCTCTCTCTCTCTCTCTCTCTTCCTCAATAAAAACATATCCTCAGGAAAGGCTTTAAATTTTTTAAAGTGATGTGTATATATGCAAATATATAATAAATATATATGTGTGTTTGTGTGTATACAATCCTATTTAATTTTGACATTTGTCTGTTATAAATTTATATATCAGTATTTATAAATAATATATAACTTCATAAATACCTAAACAAATATATTGGTAATTCATGTTCAATCTTTTTTTTTTTGCCTTTTCTGATAGCATATGAGATAAAAAGTTTAGAAACTATTTGCAAATTAATCAGAAGCAGAAAATCAGTAAGGGGCCTAGAAAATAGTCCAAATAGTAAAAAAAAAGTGGGGCCTGATTTAAGACATCAGAAGCAGAGGAGAGAGATACATGCATATTCTTGTGATAAAGAAATGATAACGATTGACTAAATTTGAAGACAGAGCAGGACAAAGGGGAGTGAGCCTGAGGTAAGAGTTGGACAGTGTGATGGAGCTCAAACTCAAGGAGACTTATCAAATGGGAACCACAGGCTTGAGAATTTAGAAACAAAGATATTTTGGTAAAAATTTGGGGGAAACTGTAGCCATGAGGGGAATGATGGAAGGAGAAAGATGAATGGGTGAATTTCCAGACTCACCCCTGCCCTAACTCAACCATAGTGGTTCAGTTTTATCTGTTTTACATATGAAATTTTGTGCAAGATTTTATTTATAGAAAGAGATTTTCTGATTTAAGAAAAAATAAAATTAGAGCCCTGGCTGGTGTGGCTCAGTTGGATGGAGCGCCATCCTGCACCGAAAGGCTGTGGGTTTGGTTCTCAGTAAGGGCACATGTGTGGGTTGTGAGTTCAATCTCCAATAGAGGTGGATACAGGAGGCAACTGATGGATATTTCTTTCTCTCTCTCTCCCTTCTTCCCTCTCTGAAATTAAATAAAACACAATTAATTATTTAAAATTAGAAAATTACTGGTGTATAGTTGGCGACCTAATTCTGAGAAATCAATATTTAATAGCATGGAAAAAAAACATGCAAAAGATAGAGACTATCTGTAAATAAAGATCACAAAGCTAACTTATTTATTTATTTATTTATTTATTAAATATATTTTATTGATTTTTCACAGAGAGGAAGAGAGAGGGATAGAGAGTTAGAAACATCGATGAGAGAGAAACATTGATCAGCTGCCTTTTGCACACCTCCTGCTGGGGATGTGCCCGCAACCAAGGTACATGCCCTTGGCCGGAATCGAACCTGGGACCTTTCAGTCCGCAGGCCGATGCTCTATCCACTGAGCCAAACCGGTCAGGGCATAACCTATTTATACTTAAGCGAAACCATCTTTTTAATTGACAAAGTCAGGCTAAGATGAACATATACCTCTCATTATTAGTCCCTTTAGATACTAACAATTTTCTGTGAACAAACCTTTCTAGAATGCCATCCCATCTACAAAAAGGATATTATTAATAGTTAAAACCCCACATGGAGTCATACACCTAATCACCAAAATAAAGTAGCTATTCATTACCACGACCTCTTGCCCCTCTATAGCTACTATGTACATAGTTACCTGAAATTGATTAAATATAGTCCCAAATCTTTTGGAATTTTTCAATAAGTAATAAAGGATCTCTCGCTAAGCAGGTTTTAAAAACAATATTCTAAGGACAAGCCAAACAGCTTGTATTTGGATGTAGTTGCTGTGCATTTTTTTCATAGAAATGCATAACATGGCTTGCTGTTCCTGAGAAAGACTCCTGATTGTCTGATTTTCACAGAGTAAGCAACTGAATTGTACAAGGTCCATAATCCCTTACGTATTTTCTCCCTGAACCCTCCTGAGTTTTGGATTCTAAGAATGAAAGCGATGGCTTATGATTAGCCTAACTGTGTTGGGGTGTGACAGATGCTATTGGCCAGCCCTGATGTCAGAGTGAAATCTATGTCTGATACTCAAGCTCTTTTCTGCATGATGAACTGCAGTAACCTCTTCCAGATCGCCAGCATTTGGTTTCATTGTATGCCTTAAGCATACACGTGTGAGGCAGGGCCTAGAGGAGTGCAGATAAATAATGTGTTTGTCTGGGTCAGGCTACAGCTTAGGAAATGCCGAAATGAACAGCAAAGCAGAATAATTCCATGAAACAGACAATGTGAGTGAATATTACATTCAAATGTGAATGTGCCCAATTCAAAAATTTGATTTGCCGAGTGAGGGCTGGTTAGCAGAACACACACACTGCCATTTCACTAGGCTCGCCAGCTCCCCTGCCAGACACTTTCATTATAGTTCAGAAGACAACTTGTCTTTGATCCAGCCCGGCTCTGGGGGCTCCTTTACCCGGAGGCTTTGGCAATTTCACAATGACAAGAATCAAGCTCAAATAGACACTTTATATTTTTATCAGTTGGCATGAGAATAAATCTATCTTTTTAAAAAATATATTTTTATTGATGTCAGAGAGGAAGAGAGAGGGAGACAGAGATAGAAACATCAATAATGAAAATCATTGATTCTCTGCCTCGTGCACGCTCCCTACTGAACCTGGGCATGTGCCCTGACTGGGAATTGAACTGTGACCTCCTGATTTACAGGTCAATTCTCAACCACTGAGCCACGCCGGCCAGGGCAAGAATAAATAATCTTTAAGACTATAGATCAGTGCTTCTCAACCTTCCTAATGCCGTGACCCTTTAATACAGTTCCTCATGTTGTGGTGACCCCCAATTTCATGGTGACAAATTGAACATAATTAAAGCATAGTGATTAATCACAAAAACAATATGCAATTATATATGTGTTTTCCGATGGTCTTAGGCAACCCCTGTGAAAGGGTCGTTTGACCCTCCCCGCCCCCCCCCCCCCCCCCCCCCCCGCCAAGGGGTTGCAACCCACAGGTTGAGAATCGCTGCTGTAGATGATCACCACAGCAGCCCAAATCTCTTTGGTATTTATTAACTGATACTGAACAAATATTTCAAGTCTATGAGATTCAGGTACTCCTCTGTAAAAGGGAAGAGAGGATAATACCTTCCCTGACTCTGTGATAGAATAATTAAAATTAACAAAATTTTAAAGCAGATGAATATGTAAAAGCAAGTGTAAAGGCTAACATGCTATGTATAATGGAAAGCATTATCTTCACACTTTTTAATGCTACATATTCACAGTATGCTTATAAGGCATCCTTCTGAGATTCTACTTATGTTTATCACTTTTATGGTCAATGCTGGTGATTGTCCATTAGAATTAGTTCAGCTACTTAAAAACAGGCCTACTGAGGGTCACTGACTTTTTTGAAATATGGACGCAAATTCAGAAGACATGATAGAATCAGACACTACTTAACATATTTAAGTGAGTGTCTGAAAGAAACAAAAGACATTAGTTGTAATATCAAGGTCTAATGGATAATTCCCTTTATTTTAAATATGAAGTATTAAGTGCTAAAAAGCAATGTCCTAGGCCAGGAAGCTCAGCAAACCATTGGCAACCTATTGTGCCTAGCATACTTCAGCAACACTCTTGAAATAGTTGAATTGGAACAATTTTGTGTAAAACTAGCCTTGTAAGGAATAGCCAGGTGACTTCAGCATGAGTCAAAGAGCAATTCATTGATCAGCATTTACATAAGAATTTATTTCAAATGATGCCTTTATGTGGAGCATTTAAATAGTAATTAACTAATAAGCAGTTTCTGATTCTACTAGGCCTTCCAATTTTGCAGTGTATATAGTGACCATATATGGGTTCTGGAATTTTTAAAGAGAAACATAATAAAGAAGATGGGAAAAAACCTTCTATGTCAGGTATTAATATTAATATTTTTGTTTGACTTGGTCACTGCAATGATCAACATGACTTTTTTAGTTACCGTTCTAGTGAGAATTTCAAAGGGCATACATCCACAAGCTTTTAACACATACTTCCTTGTACAAAGTATTTCCAAAGATAGAGTGAAATGAGGTGTGAGCTCTGGCTATTTTACCTGAAAACTATAGCAGAATTCAGTACTGACAGTGATCCTGTCCTGGTTCACATGACCCTCACCAATTTTCAATCTAAGAAGCAATGCATACATTGAGGTCAGGTTCCCATCCTAGTTAAAGCTCATAGCAAGACTTTGACCAGCCTCCTTTGAGTTGGGAGATCAAACAAAGAAATTAACAGAGATCCAAAGAGCAACCAGGCAGCAGATCACTATGTGAAAGACCCAGCAAGTCCTCTATCTCAGGGAAGGATAACTAACCCCTGTGTAGCTTGTGTGATTCCTTTCTAATTATGGAACTGAGTGTGGAGTGAGTGAATGGTAGGAGATGAAAATACAAAATAGTACATAGGGGTTGACAAAGACAACCACCATGATAATTAGTTATCTTTCCAAACAATAAAGAGAAACCACATATTGCTTATTATTTTCCTATTAAAAATACCTTTCCCATTAAAAGCATTACCCATGGACTATTCAAACAAATGCTAGAATTCCTTGTCCTCAGATATGTTATAAATGAGTAAAGCCTTCGTTTCTAAGAGAACTTCCATTTAAGTATAGCATTCCTAAACTCATGATCTTTAAAAGATCTGAGTTACTCCATATTGCTAAAGCACACACTTGGAGATAAGTTGTTTCAGATACTGACTCTCCCTAAATCTTGTCGAGTCTTCAGGCAAAAAGGCAAAGCCCAAGATGAGGCAGAGCATCATTTCTGCCAGCAACATCAGGCCTGGCCATGCCTAACGTGTTTGCCAAGACCACACGGAGGCTAGATGGTAAGTTGGATTTAGAATTCTTTTTGCAACTGGAAACCATTCTGAACTTCTGATTAAAGCTGGAGAAAGGGAAGAGGGGCCAAAACCAGAAACCACTAAAGCTCAGAGATAATTATGGAAAACCAACAAGCATTTATCTAGTGAGTCCCCAGAGCCACTCCTAAAAGAAGAAATAAAAAGTTTACACCACCCACAACACAAGGATTCAATGCAGCCAATAAGCCAAAGAAGGAAAACACAGTTCTAAAGTTTGATAATAACTACTGCTTTCAAATGTCTAAATAGTTGGCTACATTATTATAAAGAATTTATAATTGGATTTATGCATAGATCCTTAAAATACTAACAACAAATTAAAATTGCCACTCTTAGAAACATTGTTATCAGTAATTCTTTTTGTACAATCTATTTTAATTTTTATTACTGCAGATTTTCATCTCTAAGTTCACAAAGGGAATTGTTCAACATGATGTGATACAAAAAATCTCATCTGCATACAAATTAATCTCTCTAGGATGTAATCACTACATATGTAAAATGAAAGGGTTATATATGGTGTTTAAAATCCCTGCCAGCAGTAAAACTCTGTAAAACAGTAATTTTTTCAAGTGCCAGAAGAGAAAGGGAAGGACGTTTAATATTATGAGCTAGCAATTCCTCAACTGCCCGAACTGTAGCCATTGAGCATATGCATTTATTGACAAATAGCCTTGAAATCATAACATGAAAATGAGCCACAAATGCAATGTGGCTTTGGCCTACTAATGCATTAAGTACATGAAATAGCTGCATCCATATTTCCTCCATCTCTAAAAGAAGGGCATTGAAAAATATCCTTTGGGTCCCTGTTAACTCACTCTTCTCATAGTCTGCACTTTTATGTAAGCATGAACAGCACTTCCTACAGAGAAGTCTTCCACTCCACCTTAACAAGTGTTAATTTTGCTCAGGAAGGTTAAATGAACACGCTAGACACATCCCTGTATCGGAGGGATCTGGCAAGGCTTTTCGGATGGCCCATGACTGAGTCCCTCTGACTGGGCAGCATGAAATTTATCTTTTACTTGTTTGCAGAAAATGACTATGTAACTTTACAACACTGGCCAGTATTTCTATTCCTTAACACATGGCTCATTGACTAGGACCAAGTCTTCCAAACAGGTGAAAGATGTTCCCTTGTTTCTGATGTTTTTAAAAAGCAAAACAGATCTCCTTCTAAATTACCTCCTAAAGGCATACTTCACACTTATCCTAGTAATGATTTTCTTGATATTGCCTACAAACCCAATCATTAACCCCTTTTTGAATGCAAAATAATATGTGCTAATTGTTGCTTTCATGAATTTAATAAGTCAAAACCCTGTGGGAAGTACAATTGTTTCATATTTCAGGCTTCTATGTGATTGCACTTGCAAATTTCTGAGCAGTGAATTCAATGGGGGGAAATGATGCCATCTAGTGATGAGATAGGAAATCACATCTGTGCATTTTCCTCTAGACCAGGGGTACAGTATTACAATAAGGAATTCTGTACTGAATTCAATACACATTAGAATTGAAAGAAGGGAAATAGAATAGAAATCACTTAGGCAGGAACTTTGCCCAGTTATTTTCTATGTACAACATTATTCGTAGTCATTACTAAAAATGTGGGTTATAACAATATTAACATCACATTCTCACTTTCCTATGGTCATTTCTTAACTTCAACCTACCATTGGTGTAGTCATATAGTTTCCAAAACAAATGTCTCTACATGTAACATTTAATATCAATGAACCATGTCTTTGGTGCATTAAAAATGAATGAGATTTTTGAAACATAATTCTAAATATTGCACTGTAAAATATATTTACATACCCTGCTAGGATGCTAGTAAAATGTTGAATACTTAAAAATACAGAAGAAAAAATTAGATGGCATACTAATAATGGCATGCTATTTAAAGAGTAAAGCATTCCTCCACATGGAACCAAAGTGTTCTCATTGTCAGAAAAAAGTACCTCACCGTATTTCTAGTTTTATCATAGTATAATGCAGATATCAATAAGATAAGATACACTCTCCTGGGCCAGTTTAGATGCCCACACTGTCCTGGAAGATTTTGTCCAGGTTTCCCCCCTTGGAAAGTTCTACAAAGACAAAGAACATTGTTCAACAATTGGCTGAACAATTTGGACAACTGGATATTCACATGCAAAAGAATGAAACTGTACCCTTTCCTCATACTATTTGCAAAATTAACTCAAAGTGGATTAAAGACATAAGAGTTAAAACTATAAAACTCTAAAGAAAGCATAGGTGTAAATCATTCTCTGTGACTTTGAATTAGACAACAGGTTCTTAGATATGACACCCAAAAAAAAGCAACAGGAATAAATAGATAAATTAGACTTCATACATTTTTTTAAAAATTGTGTTTTAAAGGACACTCCCCAGAAAGTGAAAAGAAAACCCACAAAATGGGAGAAAAATATTTGCAAATATAGAGCTGATAGAGCTAGAGCTGGATGATGGAACTGGTAACTTAGGTCCATAATACTATTGTCTCCACTTGTGTTTATGTTAGAAAACTCCCATAAAAAAAGTTTCAAGTAAAATTATATGATCCTATCAGATAGATTTGTTTTCATATTCTTAGCATGCATATTTACAATGTGTAAATAATTGCATTATACAGTTTTATGACAAATTGTAATGTTAATATCTCTGTCATCATTTTTGTAAATATATGAAAGCACCATATTTTAAATTGTCTGCTATTAATGTATAATCACTCCCAGATATTTGACAATTATCAATAAGTCATTAATGACCATCCTTATACAATCATTTTCCCCACTTCTCTAATTACTACCTGATGATAAATTCTTTAAAAAGAAGTTGCTACATCTAAACTTTATTCATATTTCAAGTCTTTTGATATGTAGGGTTAAAATTACTTTTGTGAGTATATCCAATTTATAGTCTTTAAAAAATACATGTGTGCCCATTCTGTTAGTCCTTACTTAGGCTGGGCATTACTGATCTTTCTAACGTTTCCAGTCTATTTCTGGTAAATTTTCAAATTAATCTCAAAGAAAACTCAGAAACAAGGTTGTTTCCTTCATTTCTTTTCTCTAATTTGGCAACAAACAACAATAATAGAAAAATTCAACATTTATTTTTAACCCATGATATGTTACATGATCAGCTTCTCTTCTAACAACACAATTCCTATTTGTACAGCCATATGCTAAAAGGGGACAATAACGTTTAATTCCAAAGTTGCTGACCCAACCAAGGAATATTTTCTAGGCTGGAGTACTTGAGTATTGTGGTAACAATGGTTTAAAGGAAGGATGTTTTTCCATACCAACTTAAATATAACCGATTATCTTGATACAACTATTATTTTTCCATTTTAAAAAGAAAAAAAAAAGACCCTTTCCTGTTTATTTTATTATGTGTGGCCACATTAGAAATAGAAAGAAATTCCATTGCAAGTCCTCCAAATATGTAATCAAATTCATCTGTGGTTATCTTGCCTCCATAAACATTTCCTGATTATAACGATAATCCTGTAATACAAACCCTCTGGATCTTACTCTCACAGAAAGTCCAGATTATTCGCACTCTGGACAAAGAGCTAACTGTCAAGCTGACAGCCATCTCACATCTGTAATCAAGTTCCTGCCAAGTTAGGTTGAGACAAGTGATATATGAGAGATAATCTAATGGCAAGGCTGAAAAGCCATTTGGCCTTGTATAATAAGTAAGCAATTTCCCAATATCAAGTAATCAGGCCTTAAATTCCTAGAGAAGTTCTTACATAGGATAATGGTTTAATAGCTAGATTTATATTGAGACTAAATATAAGAACACTTGTATTTACTCATGTTGAATAAATTATGAATAATATGCTTTTGTGTAACTTCCATAAAATTGCTATTAAATACATTATTGCTCTGTTTTCTGAAGTGATACTAAGAAGTAATGAAAATTCTTAGAATTAATTCCAGGATTTTTTTCTCATGAAGACATAAATATTATCAAGGTTCCCTATTTACCATGTTTTTGAGGAAGCTCAGATTAAAAGTTAACTTCAAATACAAAATATATTCTTTTACATTGTGCTTTGTGACTTAGTTTTCCATAGTCCTTTTCTTAGGACAGCCTAAATATGTTTTTGTAATAAAAGCATGAAAAAATAATATACAGATAAACAATGAGATGATTTTAGGTTTCAATTTTGATCAACCATGCTAATGAAAATGATGTGAGGTACAAATAACCATATCAAATGATATCAAAACCCAGAAACCCACACATGTATTTGGAATTCATTCAGGAATATGTTTGAAAATACTCATGCACCAACATTTATCCTTACTTTTTCCAGATTAACCTGAAGTTTGGTCCAAGACAGTGTTGAGCAGATATTCTGATTAAGTCAACCTACAAACAATGGACACCTATCTCGATTGGGTAGTTAATGGTGCTAGGCAACTCTTATTGTAGTAAAAATGAAATTATTAACACCATATTTTAAACATACAAATAGAAATTGACAACACCCATATTGTTTGATTCAGTCCTAGATGAAACAAACTTACAAACTAAAACAAATTAACTGAACCTCCGGCCAACTTTTGTTTCTAAATATATTTTTTCTACTTAAAGGAATAAGGAGTCCTTAGAAAAGTAGCTAACTTCAAGGCTGGGACAGAGAAAAGTATAAGAGTCTTAGATATCTTGTGCCAAAAATTAAGAAAATGTTCAAGGAATTCTAGGAAGATGTCAAATGACAATGAAGCCAAGTAGAAATAGCTCCTACTGTCCAAATACGGGACAGTATGAGCATCTACATAAATAATGATATTAACTAGTAATATTAAAGGGTTATAACAGTGGTTCTCAACCTTGGCTGCACATTAGAATCATCTGGGAATCTTTTTTAAATCCTGATTTCTGGGCCTCATCTCCCGGAAATTTGAAACAGAACTTCCGGAGGATGAAGCCCAGAAATCAGGATTTTAAAAAGATTCCCAGGTGATTCTAATGTGCAGCCAAGGTTGAGAACCACTGTGTTATAATATTCTAAATACAAAGTCCACAAGTTTATGCGAAAAAGACAAACAAATGAACAAACAAACAGGAAGAGAATGCTGTCCCAAATAAACAGAAAGCCAACTAATCAGTGAAGAAGAAATGACCACCTTTAATACTGATTCAAGCAGCAATCACTGAAGAATTCTAACTATTGGATAAAAACCTGAGGAATAACAGGATATTTCCATGGTTAAAAGTATTGCTCTATAAGTTACTTGTTAATTACAAAGGGGAAAAATAATAACTTTATAGTGGAGAAACATGGCAGATCTCCCTTTAACCACATGATGAAAATTAATACTGCAGTAATGGAACTAATACAAGATACAAGAACTCAGAATCATTCCTATAACATTCCTCACAAAATTGTATGAAAGCATCATACAATTCACAAGGAATTATAAAACTCAAACTGAAGAACAGCCAACAAAACAATTAGCCTGCATTCTTCAAAAACATCAATATAATGAAATCAAGTGTTCGAAACTGTTCCAATTTCAAGGGTATTAAGAAGACATGACAATTAATTTCAAAGCATTGCATTTTCTTTTGCTATAAAGAATATTATTGGGGCAATTACTGAAATTAGAAATAAGGTCTTTAGATTAGATAATAGCATTGTATCAGTGTTAATTTGTTGACTTTGATCATGAACTGTAACTATTTAAGATAACTGCATGCTTTTAGGTATTATTTAGGTATTATACGCTTTTTAAAATGTTATCTAGCCATAGAAAAACATCTAGTATAAACACAACTTTCAATAATTATTTTGAACAATTAGATAATAAAAAAAAACAAATACCATAGGAAAATACAAAAAAATCACAAAATTTCAAAGGAGAGTCAGTAATCACTAGCCACTTGCTTGTCCAAATCATGAAGAAAGTAACAAGTGATTTGGACATGAGGAATGAGTAGGATGTGGATCAAAAATGATGGTGGGAGAGGGATTGTAACAGAGAAAGGAAAAACCAAGACCCAGGAGCCTAAGTGTGGTGGTCACAAGAATGCACTTCGGACCTCTAACCATTGAGACCATAATTGGCCAAAGTCCCCCAGCTGCTGGCTCAGAAATCCACTGCAGCTTTTGAGCTATGGCCATTCCTCCCAGGACCTGCTCCAAGGCAACAACAGAGCACAGTGGAGACAGTGAGGCAGATCAACTCCCAAGAAACACAGGGCTCCTTTGATAGTTGATTTTGGCTTGAGGACTCCCAGATGGCTTAACCCAATCTATGAAGCTTTCACCTAACATCTATCATCTATCTATCTTCTATCTATCTATCTATCTATCTATCTATCTATCTATCTATCTCTTCTTCAATTAGGGTAAAATTTGTATCACTCAACATTATCTGGCTTCCTCTCTATTTTCTTTTACATGGGGGTTTCCTAAAAGCCTTTCATTTCTAATCTCAATTTAGCATTGGCTTCTTGGGAGAATAAGAATAACAGAGTATAGAGTATATATGGTATAACTAGTGGAAATTGAAGCTGGAGGAGCAAACTTGGGCTTTATCATTGAGAATAGTCAATTTAATACTTTGCCCCAAGGCAGGATAAATCTTAATTTCCTAATACAAATAAAATAGTCTATATAGTTTTTAAAATTCACCAAAGATCTCATAAATTCCTTTTTTGAACTGTTTCAAAGCTTGATCATCTTTCACATCCAACTTAGGTCTATACTAGATCTCTTATTGGGATTTAAGATCATTTATTACAATTCAAGCTTCTATGAGGCTAGATTATAGCCATCTATAAAAATACTATATTAACTACATGAACTCTCGCTCAATACAGGAGTTCTCACTGCAATGTTCTGCACACATGGTCTTGTGGGACTACTGACAACCTTTTCTATTTGGTACAAAATTATATCTCATTAACATAATCTAACCATGGAATAATTGCTCCTTATGAACTGAAAAAACAATGACTCCCCCCTTTGCAAACAGAAAAATAAAGTCTGTCTCTTTTCTTCAGCGATGTTTTTATAACTGCTAATAAAGGAAATCATTTTTGCTATTTTAAAGTCTTTCAAATACTCTTCCATTTGCTGACAGAGTAAAAAACTCAATCTTCAATTATTATGTTAAATATAAAATGTTATCCAATTTAAAATAATGAGTATATTTTTTTTTCTGCCAATGATTTGAAACGGAGTTGGAATGCATGTGGGAAATGCTGTTATCTTTCCAGATCCCTGCTTAAATTAAATAAATTTGTCTGACCGTGATGAGCACATTGTCTGGTCCAGGTTTTCCAAGTATGTAAATCAAAATGAAAAGCTCCAACAGCAAGACTTACCCCATCTGCATAGAACTTCAAAAATAGTGACGTACTTACCTAAAATAGAAGGAGAGATGATATTAGTGACATTCATCACAGCTTAGACATATAGTGAAAAACACATTCTAGAAGGCACTCGGGGCATCTGTTCCCCTCACCACAGCCAGACCAAGTTTTAGGGTTTTTGTTTATAACACAACAGTCCAGATCAGCGGTTCTCAACCTGTGGGTCACGACCCCTTTGGTGGTCGAACGACCCTTTCACAGGGGTCGCCTAAGACCATCCTGCATATCAGATATTTACATTACGATTCATAATAGTAGAGACATTACAGTTACGAAGTAGCAACGAAAATAATTTTATGGTTGGGTCACAACATGAGGAACTGTATTTAAAGGGTCAGAAGGTTGAGAACCACTGGTCCAGATGGTGGTGTCTCACTGTCCATGTTTACTTTGAGTATACTTCATGGGTATCTGCATCTATTGAGTGCTTTTTTACCTGCCAAACCAGTACAATGTGCTATATGTGCTTTTTCTAATTTACTCTTCAGAAGATGCAAGTGTGGTGAGTGCTATTATTATCCCCATTGTAAAGATGAAATAAGTGAGGCTTAGAGATGTTCATTAACTTGCCCAAAGTAACACATCTAGAAAGCACTGGAGCTGGGATTTTCATAGGTTCTCAGATTCCAGAGCCCAGTCTCACAAGCTTTATGCTATACTCCCAAAACCCAATGGGAAAGAAAGATAGACCCCAGTACTTTGTTTCATAATAAATTATAAAAATAGAACGATTGCAATTTTAAAACTTGGAGGAATGAACGCCTGTGGCATAGCAGATGCTAAATAATATTTGTCCAATGAATAAATAATAAGCAAATGAATGTTATTGATATTTAATAAATGTACTCAAGTTTTATCCCAACACAACAAATATTTGCACAACAAATACTCTAGCAGTAGTTCTCAACCTTCTGGCCCTTTAAATACAATTTCTCATGTTGTGACCCAACCATAAAATTATTTTCATTGCTACTTCATAACTGTAATGTCGCTACTATTATGAATCCTAATGTAAATATCTGATATGCAGGATGGTCTTAGGCGACCCCTGTGAAAGGGTCGTTCGACCGCCAAAGGGGTCGCAACCCACAGGTTGAGAACCGCTGCTTAATGTAAAGGTTATTTCTTTCTTCTTTCAAATTGCCCTGTAGCAATGCTTCATTATGCTGATTATCTACAGATGTGAACTGAATGCTCTTAGGTAACAAAGATAAGGGATGGAACTTGAACAAGCCAGGGAAACTACAAGAAAAAGAGTTGTCTACCCTCAAAAGGCATATTAGTCTAATGTAAAATCCTTCAATTGTTCAAGAAGCAATTAACAAACACTGTTGAAAAGTTCATTTAAAAATTTTTTTTTGGTCACTTTTATATAAGACTCTCTTTTGCAACAAAATAATAAAGAAAAAAGTATTTGAGAGGGGAAAAGTAATGAGGAGCTGGACATTTGAAAGAAAATGGTAATTAAAAAAACAAAAATAAGAAATAACTGAGGTCTCAAATTCATGAAAAAATAACCATCATATATTCTCATGTTTTATATTCATAACCTAACCAAAGACTTAATTTTAAAAATAACACCAAGAGCAAATTGCCTCTAGAAATGCAAATCTCTGTTCTCACAAGCTAGTCACATAATAAAATAAACCAATGAAATCGGAGGCACTTCACACAAATGTCCAGACTCTTTACCAAATAACTCTTAATTTTAATATTTTATATGAAAAATATTTATACTTATGGATGATTTTCACTGTTTTTTCTCAGCATTATTTATAAATTTTGGTTCTTTTTTCTATTAATAGACTTTTTATGGAGGTATTTATTAAATATGGTTATTAAAGTTAAGTCCCCCCTCCAAATAAGAGATGATAAACCTTTAAAAAATGTTTTAAGCAGCATTTTCTATTTGTTTCAAGGTCAAACTGAAGTAACATAAAATTCCCAAGTCTTTGCACATTTTAGTGAAACAAATCAGTTTTATTTTGTACTCATGTTTACCCTTAAAGATAATTGGACTCAATGGTATGAAACTTTAATTAGGAAGTAATTAAAAAATGCCTTTGGTTCCATTTTGATAAAGACTCTGGAGAGGGTCGGTCCACGGAGCAGTTATTGGCCCATCTACTTCCGGTGATGATACTAACACTCAGTGAGCAGATAAAAGTAAAGAGCCTAAATCAGATTCATTTTCAATAAACTCAAGTGTTCCATGGGTTAGGATTTATACCTCTGTTCTAGGATTAGTTCTAAGTGATAAGTGCAAATGAAAAGACATCAAAGTTAGCTGCCTTAAGTGCTGAAATAGGGGTAACGCAAATATGGATAGCATTTGAATTTATGCCCAGGGTGGGGGGGGGTGGGAGGTAGGAAAGGGAGGAATACCCAAAGGACAGTCATATTTATTCATTAGACTAAGGCAGCGGTTCTCAACCTGTGGGTCACGACCCCTTTGGTGGTCGAACGACCCTTTCACAGGGGTCGCCTAAGACCATCCTGCATATCAGATATTTACATTACGATTCATAATAGTAGTAACATTATAGTTATGAAGTAGCAATGAAAATAATTTTATGGTTGGGTCACAACATGAGGAACTGTATTTAAAGGGCCAGAAGATTGAGAACCACTGGACTAAGGCATAAATTTTTCCAACACTAAGTTGTTGCATGATTCTTTACCCGTCCAACCCCAACATCCACCCCCAAATCTATTGGTCATGTAGCAGTTTCTCTAAAGAAACAACAAACAAACAATTGCATCATCTTAATGGGAATCTAGTGAATTCATTCACAAACTCCCACTAACTCAGGTGTATTTATACCTATATTAAGTATGTGCAGGTCAGAAGAATGAGTTCTATGCCAGACTGGCCTTCTTTGCTGGAATGATTGGTAAGTCCATTTGAAGTGAAGTTAGCGTTCATGATTCACTCCATGTCTGTGCAGCGAGCACTTATTCTTAAAGGAATTTTTAAAAGAAACCTTCTTAGGAAGGCAAGACATTCATACTTGAAACAACTATTAAATGATGCAAAACAACTTATAATTAAATGTAAATTACATGGTAGAGACATCAAGTGCTACAGGAATTTAAAGAAATGAGAAAAGGACGTTCCAGCTGCTGTGTGGGATTACAGCAATATTCTGCTCCTGGGTGGGAAAGCATCAAGAGGGCTTTTGGGCTTGTGATATGAATGCACAACCAGTACAAGCTCGTCTGGCCAGAGAATAGGGTAAAGATCCAGCTTAGAGATTTCCGGATCAGCAGGGAGACTGCTGCAGAACAAGTCAGAGGCTCAGAAGGGACCATGTGTCCAGTGAATTTTGAGAAGCAGGGTCTATTCTTAATCTCTGTGAACATTTGTACCGATGTATCACATATTGGTAATTGACTGTAACAAGTAACACAAATAAAAATCTACCTTTAAACTAACTTTATCAAACATTACCATGAGTGAGTTTTGCTGAAGGATGTTCACGTATTCAGAGATGACCAAAGGCCCATTACTGTCAATTTGTATTAAAGGTAGGCCCTCCCAGTTAGGCACATCTGAGCAAATCTCCAAAGTCTCTAACCTTCTAGGATCATTTTTGTCATCAAAATTCCATGAGCAACTCAAATCCCTATCTCATATTTATCATAGAACCCACACATCCAGCCTCCATGATCTGTATTTTGGGGGAAAACAAAACACAAAACATGCTAAACTCGGCCCAACTGAAGGATCATCTTTTTTTTTTTTTTTCAATCCTAACCCGAGGATATTTTTTTCCATTGATTTTTAGAGAGAGTAGAAGAGAGAGGGAAAGTCAGAAAGAGATATCAATGTGAGAGAAACACATTGATTGGTTGCCTCCTGCATGAGCCCCGATCAGGGCCGGGCCAGGGGAGCCTATAACTGAGGTAGGTGTCCTTGACCGGATTCGAACCTGGGACCCTTAGGTCTGCAGACAGACACTCTATCCACTGAGCCAAACCGGCTAGGGAAGGATCCTCTCTTCTTCTTTTTTTTTTTTTAATATATTTTATTGATTTTTTACAGAGTAAAAGGGAGAGAGAGAGTTAGAAACATTGATCAGCTGCCTCCTGCACACCTCCCACTGGGGATGTGCCCGCAACCAAGGTACATGCCCTTGACTGAAATCGAATCTGGGACCTTTCAGTCCACAGGCCGACGCTCTATCCACTGAGCCAAACCAGTTAGGGCAGATCCTCTCTTCTAATGAGTCTTTTCACTGATTGCTACCCTAACTCCTCTCCCAAACTTAAGGGCCCCTCTCTATTCTTAGCTCTGCATGATATATTACAATTGCTCCCACAGGAAGAACATGCATCTTTTACTGCTATCTTACCAATGTCATTGTGTGTAAGGCATGGAAGGTATGTAACGTTTGTTGAAATGACTGAATTACTTCATTAGCTTAACTATTGTTTCATAGATTAACTATGCAGACCAAAGCCAATCCCACTCTTGTTTGTGATCTAGTGACTCTCTGCATAATACATACAGAATTCTGAAGTCCTTTCAGATGAATTACATAGACTGAGGATATATTTGAGAATGGTGTCTATTTGATTTTATTATTGTTAAACTGCTTTCAACTCATATTGCTAGTATTTATCAAAGTCATTCAACTCAAAGTGTAGACTCATTGTGTTGGGAACCACTATGTAGTAACACTTGTAGTTACGGTCTTTAAAAATGGGAGAATCAAGTATAATTTACGTGCACGTGGGAAAGAGTGAATTGACTTTACACACAACCAATAATCATTATTAACTATGGGCTTGAAGCTTTGCATGCACCATGAATTTTTTTCTCCCAACAACCCCAGGAGGTAGTAAAGTGTTGGAGGATATGCCTCCCTCAGATATGCCACTTCAGCACAAGAACTCTTTTGAGCTAAAGGCACCTGAAGAAACACCTGATACAAAACCATGCTCCTCCCTATCCCTTTTCTTCCAGAAAGCAGGAAATAAAACTTCTATGTTAAAGATGGCCTCCTTATACCAAGGAGAAATAAACATTCCTATCACAAGAGTCGAGGAGAATTCTTTACCAACAGACCTTGTAAAAGTAATTCTAACCTTCCTTCAGCCTCCCTACATGTACTTACTTTTCCACAATTGCCTCTTTGTACAGCTTCCTACAAAGACAGTAGTCTTTGCCACTCATTTGGGCCTCTGTTTCCTTATGAGGAACGTATATTAATTAAAGTTGTATGTGTTTCTTTATGTCGAGTTAATTCTCAAGCCCAGCAGGAGATCCTAAGAGGGTAGAGGTAAAGTTTGCCTCCCCGATAGTAGGTACATCTGGGAAATGAGAAGCTTGAAATAAATCATCAGAGATCATACAGCTGAGAGTAAATTCAACCTGGGCCATTTGTCCAGTCTAGGTGCATAACTGCTAATCCCTATTTCATTTAATAAATGCATTCAGCAAATATCCATTGAATGCCTACAATATATCAAGTGCTCCCTCTAGGGCAGTGGTTCTCAACCTTCCTAATGCCGCTTAGTTCCTCATGTTGTTCCTCACGTTGTGGTGACCCCCAATTTCATTGTTACAAATTGAACATAATTAAAGCATAGTGATTAATCACAAAAACAATATGTAATTATATATGTGTTTTCCGATGGTCTTAGGCGACCCCTGTGAAAGGGTCGTTCGACCCCCAAAGGGGTCGCAACCCACAGGTTGAGAACCGCTGCTCTAGGGGTACATCAGTGATTAACAAATCCTGAACTATATAGAGCTTAGATTCTAGTGGAGTGAGATAGACAATAATAAATAAGCACATTATATTAGTATTAAAGAAGGAGATAAGTGCTATGGAATAAATTGAGTGGGGGAAACTGAGGTAAAGAATTAAAAGGTGGGGAAACACATTGCAAGAATAAAAAGTAGATTGGGTGGTCAGAGTAGGCATCACTAAAAAAGTACTTCTGAGCAATGAGTTGAAGAAGTTATAGTTGTCACATTTATTTAGTGAGAAACCAAGAAAGGTTGAGAATATATTAGAGAATACAGTAACTCTTACAGAAAGAATCTGGGTCCCGTGGAAAAGGCTCTTAACTTTGCATGGATGCTTCTGAGAGGAACTGACCTTTGATCTGAAGATTACAGAGGAGCAGCAGGATGCTGGGGGAAGGAAGGAGAGGGAGCAGCATTCTCTCTAAGGACCGAGAAAACCCCTTGTTTTTCAAACTGTGAGTGGTTGGCTGATGTGTGTATGGGTACTTGTTAAAGGAAGGGAAATGGCTCTGTCCCCTCATTGGCAGATCACCCAGTAATTACATCGGCCCCTGATTTTCTATATTGTATAGATATTTGAAAAGTCGACTGTGTTGTGGTTTACTCTCTCATGGACCCTTTGAAACCATTACCAACATAAAGGGGCAGATGAGAACAGAGGCAGGAAGTACCACGTGCATACACACAAATCCTGGCACAGGGAACTTTACCTGTAAATTTTATTCTTGTTTGAAAACATTGTAACACACCGTTAAAAGAATGTTAGCCCACATATGGTGCTTAGAGATATTTTGGATTTACTATATTTTTTAATTTATTTTTTTAGGTTGGAGAACATGAAGTAATGGGATATGCTTTATAGTCCAAAAGCAAATCTATTTAGAGCAAAACCATAATTACATATGCAGCTTTTGTCACAGGGATGGCACCATCAAATCCACAGTCTACTTCTGAAGACCCACAAGCATTTGATTCAAAGAACCACCTTCTTTAACACAGACTGTCACTAACTCATCACAGATTTAGATCAGTCTGAGAAAACAAAAAAGATCTCTGCATCTCTGAAAACCGAAAACCACCCAGGCAGTCTCCTAATTTCCCTGAGAGCAGAGGTTTCACTTGGCACATAGGACGACGAGAGGCCTGCAAGTAGGCAATTAGCTGGTTGGGGACAGGGTACACTCTGTGCCTCTCTGTCCCCACATCCCCCACCAGCCTCAAGCAGAACAGGAGAGCTTTCAATGTCAATGGCTTTTACCATTTGAGATGCAGAAACAGAATTTCTTAACCCATTCATTTCTGTTTCTCAATTGATGGGTGGGAAAATGTATGATTCTTGTAAGTCTGTAATGAAACTGTAGTTTCATGGAATGCCAGAAGGAGGTATGCTAAATTATCAAACATATTTTTAATAGGGAGAAGGGAAGAATAAGAATCAGAAATATCTGTTATAATTTAATGCGATAAATGTGGCAGTAAATGACAGCTATATAGCTGGTGGTTATACGTACCTCATTTTTTTTTAATTTAAAAGGTTAACTCTTCTGGCATCACCTACCAAAATTATATAAAACAGTGCCAATAGAAATAAAACTTAGTGAATCTTGATTCAATTTTCAAAGCACAACACCAACTTTTTTTTTCCTGTGGGAGTCTCTGTGTTATGAGGAAGGTGCTATGAAGCGGTCATTGAAATGCAGGCTTTAAACCC
This sequence comes from Myotis yumanensis, assembly GCF_028538775.1. Classification (NCBI taxonomy): domain Eukaryota; kingdom Metazoa; phylum Chordata; class Mammalia; order Chiroptera; family Vespertilionidae; genus Myotis; species Myotis yumanensis. The sequence continues at coordinate 30,071,752 of NW_027223755.1, forward strand.
AGAAGGGCTGGTTTAAACACAGGCAGACCTGAGCACCCAAGAAGCGACAGTGATTTGTGAAGATGAGGAGGTGATAATGCTGATGAGGTGATGATGCTGACTGCCAAGACTGCAGCAAAAATGCAGTTGGGAAGGATGGTTTGGAGATCCTTTGGATGGTCAGTGGAGCCTTGTCTATGGGCTGATTTGTCCCACTATCCTGCTAAATACTTACAAAGCAATAATACAAACCAAGGGATGTTTTACATCTCCATCGTTCCCCTGCTGAATCAAAAAGCAATTTAGTTTTTCAGAGTCTTCCTAAGTCTAGAGTGATGCCAATTAAGTGTCAGTATATCGCTCATTTAAATCACTGTCTACCAGTTATATCCAATTTAGACAGTCTCCCTCGGGGAGAGAACTGCTAATGGCTTCTCCTGCACAGGGACTATAGAATATTGATCAGACAATCAGGCAGGATCCCTTGAGCTTGAGCAGTAGGTTTCATATAAGCGTGGGCAGAAATTCCAGCAGCAGCTCTGCAGGGATCCCTGGTTACAAATTCCAATACCCTGCAAGAGGAAGCTGCATGACAACAGCTGGATTGTATGCAGTTGTCAACTGGGAATATCTAGAAAACCAATAAAAGGGAGAACAAGACATTCAGAACGGCAGGGCTGAGTGATTATAATCTCTATTGGTTCTGGCTTCAAGTGAAGTCATCAGTTAATTGTAAAGAACCTCATATAACTTTGTGGTAGTTAGCTAATGAGAAAAAACTTCTGTGATACTGTATCGGTTTATCAGCATCCCCTGTTCGGGCAATCATGCTTTTGATATTTTTATTTTCCTTCTGTAAATCATGCCACTAAGGTTAAAAAACAGACTATTTAAAACGGAATAAGAATGTAACGCTGCAGAGGTTAAATAGAAAGGGTCATCACTTCATGAATAACATTTCTTGTGTATCAATAAAAATATGGGAGAAAAAAATCACTAGATGTCACAGCTATATTTATATAATACTAGAAGCCCGATGCATGAAATTCGTGCAAGGGACTTGGACCCGGCCTCTGCCCGCCACCGCCACAGCTGGGGGTCTCTGCCACCTCTGCCTCGGCCCCCGCCTGCTGCGGCTTTGCTGGAAGGAAGGACGTCTGGTCTAATAAGCACAGTACGCTTTTATTATATAGATACCAAATAAGTGAGCAAAGACTAATAATAAATAGATACATGTATTATATAAATGTATACATGAGGTGTTTGGATATTTATTTGGTTATAGTTATTTGTCTGTTAGATTTCCCTATGCTCATATTTGACAGAACTTCAATCCCCTTAATATCTCAAAGAGCAAACTCCACCTGCCGAGAAACCTCACCTTCTTCTGTATCTTATTTATCAACTGCCAATAAAAGACTGGTTCCCTTCTCCAAACTACACTCATACAATATGCTTTTTACACCTATTAAACATTTGTGGAATTAGCATCCTTGTCTCAATTGCTAGAACCACTAACCTAGCTCATGCCCATGTGATGTTCTGTCTATGTAAAAGCAGTACACACCATTTATACACGCAGTCTCCAGTCTTGTCCCTTGCGTAATTCTTCTTTATTCAGCCTCTAGGATCTGACCTCACTCCCCAAGTGCTTGGATACTTCATGATTACAAGCTGAACATAAACACCTTAACTTGACAGCCCTGGCTGGTGTGGTTCATCATAGGTCAACGCTCAACCCCTGAACCACACTGGCTAGGATACCATTTGTAATTACTCAGAAAATATGGAGCTACTAGGTGTACCAGGTAATAATGTGGATTTTTTTCAATAGATGGAGTTACACATATGTTGATATATATGTGATTTGATATGTATGCTATTTTGTTGTATTGAGAGCAAGCTTCAACACTTCATATGTCAAATTTGCTGAAGGTGTTAACATCATAGATGGTTTTACACTTAAAAATGTTGAATTTCATGCCAAAAAAAGAGCATTTGCAGGACGTTTTAATTCATTACTTTATTTTGAAGAAAAAGTTATAGTATACTTCAGGAAGCTTATGGTGAACATGCTCCATCTCAAGATACTTGTGAACGCTGGTTTAAACACTTTAAAAGTGATGATTTCGATATGAAAGGCAAAGAACGTCCAGGTCAACAGAAAAAGTTTGAAGACCAAAAATGACAAGCAGTATTGGATGAAGATGCGTGTCAAACTCAAAAACAACTTGCAGAAAGATTAAATGTTGCTCAGCAAACAATTTCCAATCATTTACAAGAAATGGGAAAGATTTCAAAGGGAGGAAAATGGGTGCCACATCAACTGAACAAAAGACAAATGGAAAACCAAAAAGTCATCAGTAAAATGTTGCTTCAACGGCACGAAAGAAAGTCTTTTTTGCATCGAATTGTGACTGGCAATGAAAAGTGGATTAATTTGAGAATCCCAAATGCACAAAATCATGGGTTGATCCAGGTCAACCATTAACATCGACCGCAAGGCCAAATCGCTTCGAAAAGAAGGCAATGCTCTGCGTTTGGTGGGACACAGCAAAGTAATTTTGCTTCATGATAACGCACCATCACACACTTCAAAACCAGTTAAAGACATGTTAAAAGATCTTTCCTGGGAAGTATTAACCCACCTGCCATATTCACCAGACCTTGCTCCTTCAGATTACCACTTGTTCCGATCGATGGCACACACACTTTCTGAGCAGCACTTCAAAATGTACAAAGAATTGGAAAATTGGGTCTCTGAATGGTTTGCCTCAAAACAAGAAAAGTTCTGTTGGGATGGTATCCACAAATTACCCGAAAGATGGGGAAATGTGTAGCTAGCGATAGACATTACTTTGAATAAAGCACTTTTGATGTTTCTCTTGAAATTATTGTGTTTTGATTACAAAATCCGCATTATTAACCGGTACACCTAGTATTCTTGATACTGATGCATCAGGCAGAAATGTTTCATGGGTCCTCATAGATAAAACACTCTGAAACAATGAGCAATAGCTTTACCATAATGTTTTGCAAATGCAGGATGATATCAAGAGTAAGAAATTGATCTTGGAAACAAACCTTAGAATAATCAGCTAACAGCTTCCTGCTCTTGACCATGAATGCACACAGATACATCCCTTCATGTAAATCACAGAAGATGGTCTATTTCACATCATATTTTACATCTCATATTACATATGTCACTTCAGCCTTGAAGCACAAGTATCAATAAAAGAAACTTGTCTTATTTTTCAAAGCTTTTTATTATTCATAAAACAATAATAACACATGGTTAGTATCACCCTCTATAGAGGAAGCACCTTACACCTCAAATAAGCCTCATGAGAAGAATAGATGATACAGACAGACTTATACGACATTACAAATTCATGATAATTCAAAGAAGCAGTACCATGTAGCTTTTACTTGAGAAGAAATTTCCCTTTGCAAACTGAAGGGGGATTTGGCAGTGTTTCCTTTGTTCCCAGCCGACTTGTCAATAAAATGTTTCCACTTTGCACCCTTTGGGTTCAGTTGTTCAACCGGTTACAATTAGTTAGATTAGTAACTGGTTGAACAACTGTAACCAAAGAGTACAGATTGAGATGCTGAGATCTACTAGAGAGATGTTTGCTAGTGGTGGTCAGCAGAGCTCTGTCTGTCCTCTTCAATGTTTGCATGAATGACTTGAAGCAAGATACATACATGAAATTCATTAAACATCAATTCAGCATCTAGTATTTGCCTGCTATTGTGACAAGGACTAAGGATAACTGAGAAAACATTAGTTATATGTTCCTGAGCTCAAGCTGGTAGTGGGGGGGGGGGGGTAGAAGGAGAGAAAGAGGGAGAATGAGAGGGAGAGAAAGGCAGACTATATTACACAGGAAATTTAACACTCAACCTCTAGATAGAAAAATTTGAAGAAAAATATTTCAAGGAGTGTAAGGGAGACAGCCCATACAATTTACAAATTTCTCATTAGAATCAACATTCAATCATTGTCAATACTACCAAACACATATTTTGGATTTTACCTTTATTTAGTCAAACTCACACAACATTATGCAGGTGACAAGTTACCAAGTCTTACTTAACAACACAAACAAGAAAACATAAAAGCCCTGCTTCATTAATATCACCTCACCAGGGCCTCAGCCACTCCCTGATATTAATTTGGATACTTTGCAAAACTCATTCTTCCAAGCACCAAATGTTTGTTTATTGTAATTAATGCACCATGCTTAGATCCTGGCTGTCGGTGCTAGTTATTCCATTTCCTCACTCACCTAATATTTCTGCATTGGGGTACACCTAGCTCATTTTGTCATCAGAATTGTGTGGATTCTTTTTCAATTCTTGAAGTTGACTGTGCTCAACCTAGGTAAAAACTGGAGATAACACAATTGAGTTCCTCCTACTCTCAGAGAATTCACTCATCTGTAGGGTTGCTTTGCTACAACTCATAAACCCAGGGAGATTAAGTGGTGGGTCTTTTCTGCTGTTCAAGAAACTGATTTTTTAATTTTAGTGTCCATCAGCAATGAACATTTACATAATCACAGCATGGTGTCTATGAGCAAGGCATGCAGTGAGGCCCAATACAGGGCTTAAGTGGTATCTCGCAGGTTTCAGACTAAGGGACAATGTGGACATAAGAGGACCATAATTCAAATGCATGCAAGATGGAACAAAGTGATACTGTTGGGCCACGATATCTCAAATATTTTCCTTACAATATATAAATGTCTTTCCATCAGATTTATTTAAATTTTTGAAAACTTTGTAGAACTTAATATACCAATGACAGATGTTAGTCAAAGCTGTTTGAAACCAGACTTCCCTTATTTACAAAAGGCAGTTTTTTACAACTATCAAGAATAAACACAAAAGAAATGGAAACTTTTCCATTTCTAGCAATTCACCCGAGTTAACTGGCTGTATACTGGACACAGCTGTTTCTACGAGAGATTTTCCTTTCTTTGGAATTTAATAGTGACTGTGTACTTGTGGTATAAATACAGCAAATGAAAGATTGTTCTGGGCTTGATAAGAGAAACCAGAAACAATTGCTCCCCCAGGTATTTCTTTGCCTTAGTAACCAAACTCTTATCTGGAGACTCCTGGGTAGAGGCCATCATTTGTCATGTCAATTACACACAAAATGTTCCTGGACTTTTCTTGCCACCTTCCTTAAACTGAGGAAGACATATCCCCAGCCAGGAGGCAGTTATGAAGATGAAGTTGAAAGTAAGAAGGCAAACCTAAAATATAAACACAGCAAAGAGCCTCATTCCCTATACTTCTCACTTTTCAACCATTGAAAGCTGTTTCTCACTGAATTCAATTCTTCAGGAAAAAAAACACAAAACAAAACAAGACAGTTTCCCCAGGCTGTGGTACATGTCTTCTTGCGCACTTAGTCTTTTGTTTAATAACAATACTAAAAAAAATGAAATGCTGCTTGCAATGTATTGGATAAATTAAGAAGACTTCCTTGTAATTTTCCCAGAGCCTATCTGGGTTATTAATAGGAATAGCTACATTTTATCCATTGCTTAACTTTGTGCCAGGGATTATACATAGCACTGGGTACGCATTATGGTATCTATTCTTCCCTACAGTTTCTTAGAATAATTCTGGGTATATTTGATCTCCACTTATACTTTTGTGGGGTCAAACTATCTCAAATGTTGGTTGAATAGCACAATGTTAAAAGTCAGTGCTCTGGACTAGGTGGTCCATATTGGAATCCCAGCTGCGAGAAGTTGGGCAAGGGGCAAAAGGAAGATAGAAAGAACTACCAGTTTCATAGTGTAAATCTGGAGATTAAGACTGATAATCTTGGTCCAGCTCTGGAATGGTACCTTGACCTCTGGTACCTTCCAAAGTTGTTAAACCTGCAGAAATGAAATACAGACTCAGACTGACATCCCCAAAGACACCAGTGCCTTGAAGGCTAGCCAGGTGGGTTGTCAGGTTCTAGTGACATGGTTATGAATAATGTTCTTCATCCAAGCTAATCCCTTTACAAAAGTTCATTTCTGTTCTTTTTCCTGAAGCATCTTTCTGAGCCAGGGGAGGTGTGGCCAGCAAGGATTTCACAGTTACTGGTGCACCCAGTGGGTGCCTTAGATCAGGAAGTGATCTAAGCAGGGCCAATGACCATCATTTCAACTACTAGCTTAAGGCTAACTAACCTGACATACTAATAGGTCTACCTTCTTGAGCAAAACTGGGAATTCAAACAATTAAAGACTAAGTTATCAGAAACAGTGTGCTTGAACCAAAGGGCTAGAGTAGTGGAAGCCTGGCATTCTGTGCTTAAGTCATAAGGATATCGGGTGTGAGGACTAGAAATATCTCTCCTCCAAGCCAGAATGTGAGCACGGCTCTACCTGACCCAGGTCTTTCTCTCAATGTGGCTTACAGAGGGTTGTGGGAATTTAACATCTTATTATGGATAATGATTCATGGTTTAGGAAGAAATGAAATCTAGAAAGCATCATTTGCTAACAAGATATAACTCATTTATACATATATTTTCAATATCATAGAGCTAGAGTTAGGGGTTGGAAGAGTACAAACATTTAGCTTTTTCTAGTTTTCTCTCCTTAAACACACACATATACATATTTGATAAAAAATAATGGCTCTTAATAAATATTACAGAGTCATTTTTAAAAACCTAAAGAAGAGAATATGCATATCAGTGATGCTCAATTGTTTTTGATTATAGACAACAAAAAACAAATTGGATAAAGCATAAAGAGAAACTTTCAATGAAACCAGTAATACAGACATGGTACCCAGTAAAGTTTATAGCAGAACATCAGCAAGACAGCAGGAACTTATCACATAAAATATCACTTCCGCTTTGTTAGAGAACTTCTACTTCTTGATGAAATAGTTTTGTTATAATCAGTAACATCATATTTTTAAAATCTGTACATCTCCTTAGCTATCCTGAGAGTAAGGCATAACTGATCAGAGATTGTAATCTTCAGCTAAAAACAACATAGCTCATGTTCAAAGACAAAAAAAAAATGGTAAAACAATGGATTGATTCTATACCTCTTCTGTGAATTAATTCTTTTATTGTGAATTAATTGAAAAAACATTTATTGAGTTACTGTTTATCTAGGCACTGGGGGGAGTTGGAGATGAAAAGATATACTCCTTGCCTTTCAGGAGCTCCCACTCACAGAAAATCATCCACAAGTTGCTCACTTCCAGATGCTGGTGTAGTTGTAGGGCTCAGAAAAAACTCTGACCCTCAGACCATAACAAACCCAAAGCCTGTTTGTGAAGTAAGATTTTACTGGAACACAGCCACGCTCATGACATCCTGCCTGAGGCAGATTTGAGTAGTGACAGAGCACTTATTGCCCCCAAAGCTTAAGATATTTATTGGTTTGGCCCTTTTGAAAAAAGTTTTCCAACCTATTCTCATGACTAATAGCATTTATCAGTTTAAATTAGACTGAATACTTTCAAATTGGGAGTAATCACATGATTAACTTGGGAGTAATCACATGATCAAATTGGGAGTAATTGCATGATTAACTTGAGACTCCATGGGAAACACAAATGTTGGACATGTAACCAACACGAGTTGTTCTATAAATAATAAAATACAAATTGATTTATAAATTATAAAATATATTTACAATAAATATATTGCTGACAACAGCTGCTTTATATACATTGCTATAAAAAGATACCCAGGAGGATTTATATATAAAACATAAACCCAAGTTACATACAGTATTTATAGCATGTTCTTATTTATGTAAAAAAAGGGTTTATCTATATACTTTTGTTCTAATATTCATTGACTATTTCTGGAAATACATAAAGACTGACATAGTCTTATTCCTAAAAGGCAAATACCGCTTGCTACTACTAGAAATTTTTATTTTGTTATTACGTAGCCTTAAATCAGTGGTTCCCAACCTGGAGCACATGCCCCACAGGGGGGCAATTTGATTTTTAAGGGGGGCAAAATTTGAGAATGAGTTGCTAACAGTGAATTTCTTCCATTTCTTATGGTTCTAGGGGCCTCATATACATTATATAAATTTATATTGTGACATATTTATGCATTTCAGTTCTCTATTACTAGTATATGTTTTGAGACTTTATTTGCTCTTTTTTCATATCACTTCATATTATTATTTTTTAACAATTTCTTAGTGATTTCTTCCTCAGTACTTCAACTGTCCTTTTGTTCTTTTATTTTTCTCTTTCATGGATGCCATGTTCTTTGGAAGCTTATTTAGACCAAGTTAATAGCCTTTTAGGCTTCCTCCACGTGAGTAGGAGTTCACTTTTTAAATAAGAATTATATGGAAAAAAGGGGGGAATAATCAGGATTTTAGAGATGCTTAGGTGGGGCATGGCCAAAGCAAGGTTGGGGACCACTGTCTTAAATATTATATTTCAAAGTACTTTAGAGTAAATAGTGTAGTATGAATGAGTGTGTGTGTGTGTGTGTGTGTGTGTGTGTGAGAGAGAGAGAGAGAGGCAGAAACAAGAGAGAAATAGTTAGTTTTATTCTTCATTTTAGGGGCATCTTAGACATCTGAAGAATCTACTATGGACTCCACACTCCAAACATGGCCCTTCACAAGGTGAACTATTTTTTCTCTTACTTATTGATTGATAACTAAAATATTTGTTAATCCACATGATGGATTATAAAATTCATTTTTATAGGTGAATTGAATGGTATTCAAGAAATGTGGGTTGAATAAAAAATTGTATCATTACCATTGATGAACAGGGATATAGGACTCTGAATGGTGTCCTAAGCTATTTGGGTCTTGTATCCTGTCCTAGGATCTTAAGTGGAATCTGTTGCCTAATCAGACTAGAGAGGTAGCTAATTCTGCCTCAAGAATATTGTTACAACAACCTGGTGTGAGTCTTCCATATAAGACACTTATCAGAATGTCTAAGGAAGAGCTGGGAGTGTATGGGGTTTATGAGAACACTTTGCATCTCATTGGTAGCAAAAGCTTGTGGGTAAATCATAATTCTGTCCAAAATTTGCTTTTCATATTACCTTATACCTGGTGGCTTGCTTGTGGAAAGGAGACCTATGTACCTTATCCTATTCTAATTAAATGTAGGCTATGGTAATCACCAAAAGAACCTGTTACCTAGGAAGGGTAATTGGCTATGACAAGTCACAATGACTAATTCAAAAATAAGTAACTAATCTTAAAAAAGAGGTATTACCTAAGCCTCAATTAATGAATGCTACTCCAGTTTACTTCTTCTTAGGACATAAAGTCACCCTGACTGGAGTCAATAGCATTAGCTCAAAAGTTTTCATTTTTCATAGGGCTCCTTTTTGTTTTATTTAATCAAGAATATTCCCAAATATATTTTCATCAACACTAATGTTAAGTCTTATCTGGTGTTGAGAAACTGTGGATTTAACGTTAGAGTCATAACATTTTAGGCTTAGAAGGTGCTTTAATGAGCATCTATTTTATGTGTTACTTTACTCATCATTTTACGCATGGGGATATAGAAATCCATGGAATTGAAGGAACTTGACTAAATGATCAAGCTAGAGACTGAACCAGGATTAGATGAGTCCTTAACTCCCAAATTTCCCCCCTGCAGACCCAGGGAAAAATTAATGTTGAGTAAATAAGGAATTGTTTAATGCTTACAGCTAAGCACAAAATTCCTAGGAACTCTTCCTTAGAAACAGAAAATCTAAACTCTTCAAAATAATAACTCCTTTTTGCTGTAACACAGTATTTGATGTTATTTCACAGCTGAAAGCCGAACACTGATTCCTGGGTAGTTTTATGAAAATAGAGCTCTTTGGGGGGGAACTAACATTCCAAGGAAGAATATGGAATTAGAGAGAGGCAAGGGGCTGGTGGTGCCAACAGCCTGCTACTCTGCTGAGATGTTTTCAGATAACAAGAAACACAGCAGGGAGTAGAAAGAAATGAAAATTACAGATGAAGTTGCTCTTCAGACACAAACTTGGTTTCTGACAGCTTTTGTTGAAAAAACCCGGGAGCAACTGAACAGAAATATTAGTCCAGAGGCAGCCCTGGGGCTCAGGCGCTCAGGGCTCTCCACCTCAGTATAAATATTGCAACTTCCTCTCATCCTCTCCTACTGGGGGAGGAGGATGACCTCTGAGAGCAGAAGACTGAGAGGCAGCTGCTAAGTGAGAACTGCTCAGTGGTATGCAGAAAATAGCATGGTTAGCTTGGATCCCAACAACTGCTTTTCAAAAATAAAGGAAGTAATAACCATTCGCATAATGAGAATACAAATCCCAAGCCTCAATTACTATAGACAGAGCTCTGGGGGAGACACCTGAGGGAAATGTGGGGGGAAGGGAGGCTCCAACCAATTGCAGCAGGTTTACGGAATCCCTTCTGTGGGCACAGCGTGGCCTTGGGGGTTATTAGACAAGGAGAAGATGTGCTTTATTCCCTTGGAGTTTTCTGATTCTGGACGGGATAAAGTAAATATGTGCATGTGAATCCGGCACAGTATGTAAACAATTACACAACTAAGCAGGGCTGTGCTGTCTCACTCAGTGAGGGATGTGGGAAGAGCTTAAGACGTGGGCTGGAGACAGGGATGAGGCAAGAGCAATTTTATGGAGAATTTAGCTGTTTTCTAGCTGAGAGAGGACATGGTTTAGCTGCAAAGTGCAGGAGGGACTTACACTTAGTATGAGAGACAGAGAAGTAGGAAAACCTTTACTTAAAAGATTCAACAAAGGTTTTGGAAGCCTTCATTTCTGTAGAGAACTCGTTCTTTATCCAAAAGGAAGTGTGGGGATTCTGGCAAAAAAAAAAAACAGAACACTAGAATTCTTCATATTAATAATTCAGTGAGAATGTCTATTACACACTAATCTCTCAAAGCCTCATGAGTAACCTAATTGCACTTGTTCTCATAACAGGGCAAAGAAAAGGCTAATCTAAAGTCACAAAAATATAATATTTAACTTAATGTCATATTAAAAATAAAGCAAGAAGACCCAGGCTAATCACATATTTCACAGAGAGCAGAACTGTTACTGCGAATCCTATAAATGTCACTTCCTGACTAACCTTTATGGAGAAGAATATTGCATTTTTGTGTAGCTCTACTACTGTTTTTGAGATACGGCAACAAGTTCTCATCAATATTTCTCTTCTGACTATTGTGATATTTAAAGGTCACAGAGACTACTTTCAATTACCGTGTAAAGCACTTGGTTAAGTGATAGCTACCCGCTATGGAGCCCTGGCAGCCCCAGGCATATGGTAAACATTTTATATAGTTTTATAATTGATACTAACAGTAGCCTAGTAAGCAATCATAAATCTATGCATATCTTACAGGCCAGGAAACTCAGACTCCAAATCAGAATGTATTAACAATTTGATCTGTTGCCTCTCAGAGTTCTCTAGTGTGTAATGGGAATTACAGATGAAAACAGTCCACAGTCCCACTCTGCTGTTCCGCTTCAGTAACTAGGAAGTGTCTCTCACACTGTTTTCTATGGGTGTCTTATCCATTTCTGTATGTCCAAAGGGAATTCCTAGTAACTACATTTGGAATTTTTTCTACATACTGACAGATCATACTCCCAGGAAATTTTTCTTGATAAAAAAGAACAACTTTATTTTGTTCTAGGAATTCTAATTGCCTTTAGCATTACCCCTTAGGTCTCTTTCCCCTTGAAGCATTTATCCTCTTTTAAGAATAAAGAACGACTATGTCCATTCATTTATTAAGCCAGGCTGTAAATAATCTTCTGTTGCACAACTTTCAATTCTTTCATCATACTTTCTTCTGCTCTCTCCACTCCCTTCAAATTGTCTGCATTTTTCCCCCCACTAAGATTGAGCTGCTGTGCTCTGCCCAAAAGCTGGTTGGGAATCACAATCAGATTGGATTGTTATTCATTTGCTACAACCTACCCACACTTTCTAGATTTTTTATCTAATACAACCTCTGTTCTCATGTCTTCATTACAGTCAATGCTGAATTATTCCAAAGATTTTTTTTATTGATAGCATATTATTAACACATTATATACCTTCATTATTTTGTATATTATGCTTGCATTACTTTTTGTTGGCATCTCAACCAGGGAGAAGACTTGAGGAAAATGCTTATAAATCTTATAGAATGTGTTTTGTTAGAAATTGTCATGAAATTTTGTTGGGTAAGAAAGGGAAAACAGCCCAATGACATTTATGGTTATTTGTGGACTTTATGTATCCATGCATTCTTTCATTAGCTCTCATATTTGGCCAAAATTTCCTTTGTCAGTTATGTGATAAAAATCAAATACATTTCCTTCAGGCATTTTCCCCAAGTCACTTTGACAACATTCAGATAGTATAGAAACTGATACTTTTTTCCTGCTTCTATCTGAAATAACAGCAAACTGGGTCAGGCAGGTACAGGCCATAGGTAAAGAACAATCATTTCTCATTATCTCAAATGGTTTGGCATGGATATTGTCATTTTGCATTTAGTCCTGTGACATAACCATATGTTTTAGGAACATATATCAAAGTTATAACAGTACTTTTCAAATTAGATGCAAGAACATGGAAAAATGTTAATGAACATTTGTAAAGATACACAACTTTGCTAGCAATAAGGATAAAAAAAAAGAATTAAAACAGTAATGACATGTATCTAACAAATAGAAAAAAATTTAAATCTGATAAAACTGTGTTGCAACAATGGGCCAAACGTAGCTCTCATGCCCCATCAGAGAATAAACCATTACAGAGACTAAATGAGCATGATGTAGGGACAATGATATTCCTATTTCCTCTAAGACCCAGCAACCCCACCTCTGGTCATGCACCTCAAACAAACTCTCTAAATGTGCATCAGCAGATGTGACTGATGTCACTGCAGTATTTAGTCATTCGCTTTTCATTTCATAAATATTCATTGAGTGCACAGTTCCATTTGCTTGAGATGATCTCTGAGACTGAAACAGATGACTCTCCCTGCCTTAATTGGTATGTTCCAGGGCACTGTTTTTGATACTAAAATGTTTAAAATGAGCTAAATAACCATCAATGAGGCAACAGATAAAATAGTGTATAGTCAGAGAATGGAGGGAAAAATGTGGGGAAAAAGCATGTTGCAGAATGCCAACTGCATAACATAATTTACATAAAATTTGAAACCATATAAAATATTGTGTAATATTTTATATTTGTATGTGTGTAAAAGCAGCATAAATCTGAATAGGCAGCACACATACTAATTGTATGCTAGTGGTTGAATGCATATGAGAAATGGGACCAAGATGCAAAATAAAGAGAACTTAAGTTTTCTCTATCATCTTTAAAATATAAAATAAATATGACAAGATCATAATGTGATTGTAATGGGTTCGCATGTGTAATTATATTAATCTTTGATTTTTCAAATATATTTTAAACTGTTTTTTTATTATAGCCATAAAATTATTTTTTATGACTGTATGTAACCACATTTTTATAAATGTCTATTAGAGAAATTTGCATAAATATTACTTCAACCAATAACATAACCTAGTTAGTTTATCACAGGGTCATTGAAAGCTTATAGTATAAATACAGCATAATGAACCAAGGGAAGATGAATTTATAGCACCTAAGTAGTTATTACAGAATCCAATCAGCTAACTAGAAATTAGTAATACACAGTAGTGCTATCTTCTTTACTTTTTTTTTTTTTTAAAGAAGTTCCATGATGAGAAAGGACTTGCTGAAAGGACACAGTGAAAAAGTCTCATCAGGTGCTGGCCAGTCTCATCAGGTGCTGCTTCACTTAGCATCTAACATTCCTTAAAGCCATGGAAATAGGACGTTAAAGGTTCAGCCTTAACGCTGCCTATATGTTTGTTGATTTAACCTAATGGACCATAATTAGATGATCTGTTTACTGGGGCAATACAGCCATTTACCAGATTTTCACAAACTTTTATTAAGACCTATTTGGATCATACGTACAGGGCTGTGTGGCCTTGGGAAAAGTACTTAATTTTTGTGTCAAATTCCTGGTCTGTAAAATGTGGATATGAATAGTAGCTCTCTAAAAGGTTTCCCTGTGATTTGCTATGTCAAGCACTTGCCCTCTAGTTTCTCTGTGCTACATACTGACACAAAAATCAATGTTTTTTGTTAAATAAATAAGCAAGCTGATCCAAAAACCATGGTATTTATAAATTAATGTACCCCCACATCTAATATCCTTTCATAAACATCTTGAATTCTATCACAACACATTCTGCTTCATATAAAGCACATCAAAATCCACTTACATTCAAATGTTTATGTCATCTTAGAAAAGATCTGATGAGTAATTATTTGAAATATAAATGTCTCGATGTCATCAATATGCCATTAGAATCTATGAAAAAGTATTAGCTTTGGCAATTCTAAGTCATCACCATTCATGCAAAACACAAAACTCTAATAATAAACAAAAGGTCATTTATTCAAACACAATGCGACTCAAACCTGTGTGCCTACTACGCACATACCAGAAACCACAACCAGGCTGGCACTAATTCCGAACTCATTTTTCCCATCAGTTTTCTGAAAGCTTGTCATGGAGTCAAGCATAGTGTCATTAGGCACTTGATAAAAAATTTGGCATAGGGAGAGAGTGAGAGGAGAGTCCTTTTCTTTAGTGATAAAATCCTGTCATCTTTGTTCTCATTAGTCTCATTTCCAAGTGCAAATGATGTACAAGTTACTAATAGAGTGGAAAAAGCTAGAGGAAAATGCTCCCCACCCTCATTCTCTCCCAGCTGAATCACATTAATTGATCCCTGTAGGTTTTCTAATTTTGCTGCCCTCCCTGCGTCAAGGCCATCCACCAGCATGGCCTTCACCTGGGAGAAGCACCCACTGTCCTTAGAGGATGCACACATTTTCACTTGTGGGGCAGCACCCTCAGAGATGCACGCATTTTCCATGCCTCAGAAACCGCTGGGGAACCCATGTAAATTCATATCTCATATTATGACTCACTGTCACCCATCATTATTTTTTATTAAGCCCATTTTATAAGAATATAAAAATTGAATTCCACATGCAGGATAAAGACACAATCACGATTCTAGAATGACATCTAACATTCCTGAAGTCATAAAAATAAATGTAAGCCTTTCAGAAAAATAAAGTGTTTTAACAAAAAATTTGCAAGTGCAGTAGGAAACTATGGAAAATTATGAGCATGGCTATTCACTAACCCAGATGATATAAAACTAGAGGCCCAGTGCAGGGCATTCATGCACTAGGCAGGGGAGGGGCGCCTCAGCCTGGCCTATGCCCTCTCGCAGTCTGGGAGCTCTTGGGGGATGTCCGACTGATGGCTTAGGCCCGTGGGGAGTGGGCCTAAGCTGGCTGTCGAACATCTTTAGTACTGCTAAGGAGGCAGGAGAGGCTCCGCCACTGCTGCTGCCCTCACCAGTCATAAGCCTGGTTCAGAGCTTCTGGCTGAGCGGTACTCCCCCTGTGGGAGCGCACTGACCACCAGGGGGCAGCTCCTGCATTGCGCATCTGTCCCCTGGTGATCAGTGTGCATCATAGCGACCAGTCATTCTGCCGTTCGGTCAATTTGCATATTAGCCTTTTATTATATAGGATTCTGTGCTAAGGAGTTTATCTATTCCATCCTCCAACAACCCTACTTTTACCATCTCCATTTTACAGTTGAAGAAATTAAGGCAAATTCTCAGTTACTGTGTCTAAATCAGCAGGTTATAACTTCAGTGTGCATAAAAAAAAAATCTGAGGACCCTGTAGAAGAATGCAAATTTTCTAACCATTCTAAACTCTACTCTGACTCAGTACAATTTGTTAGGGTAGACAGCCAAACATTTACTGTTGCCAGCTCCATTCTCAAGTGGTCTGAGGATGGAGCTTGAAAGACACTGCTCCAGGTTATACCTTTCTCAAGGACATTGCGAAGGACCTTCAAGGCCTCTCTGGAGGGCCTTGTTTTTATGGCTCTGAACATTCTAATTTCATTTATTTCAGAGTAAGAATATTTATTTTGATCTCAATGGACTTCACTACCTTCATCTAAAGTTTAATCAAAACAAGTGAATTGATATGTTGACGCCTTAATTATGCCAGCTTGAATCAAAACCACAGCACTGTCTTTGCTAAGGCACATTTCTCTTTTCACAACAAATTTGTCACATCCTAGTGAACATATTTCTTAATTTTGAGACACCTTGAAAGGGAAATTCTCCAGAATCCTATCTTAAATAGATGGCTGCTTAAGTACAGGTTATCATTCTCAAAGGCGTATCTGAGAAATTCAAAAATTTCTAAAGAATACTCAGCCACAGCATCATGCACAAACATAAAACGACACTTATGAGCACAGCGTGCTTCCTTTGGGCCCTTGTTAAGAGGAAGATTCTTCGACTTGTTTTAGCAAAACTATACGCTTAGAGTAAAACCTCCATTGTCAGAATAGAGGCTGTTAGATCTTGAGATTGTTCTTGACCAAACAAAACATTTCATTTTCTCATTTCCACAAAGATAAAGAATGGTTTTTTACAGTGAAATAAACCATCCATGGCTACATTTCCCCTGGCTTTTAAGACAAATCGAAAATGTCTTTCAAATTTTAGTAATTTGAAAAGCTGCAAAAGATAATAACATAGAAGCATATTCATCAGACTTTGGAGAAAAAATGTTTTTTGATAAAGGGTTGTGAGATGTTTTGAAAGGAGTCTAAATTGAAGTACACAAAACAGCACCTGTTCTCTGTTCTTACAACTACAGCAGTTCCCTTGTGGAACTTAAAAGGATCCTCTTGTTTCTAGTCTCACACGGGGAGATATGGGAAGGGGGTTCATGCTAAACCAGGCATTACTGAATGAGCTACCTTTTGAATTATGTCATACACCAAACTGTATCTCTACCCTAAAACAATGGGAACTTCCTATACCTGTAGCCCTTGGTGAGCTGGTAAGTATTAATGTGTATCAGCTGGCTCTAAAGAGAGACAAAAAAGCCCTGATTTGTAGGGTTTGGCAATTTCCATGTTATAAATACCATTATCCTGTCTCATTTCCAGCTCCCAATGTGATGCCACTGAGTGTGGACTTGGCAAGAGATGTGCAGTTATCACTTCTTTCCTTCTGTTTCTGACACACAGACACATGGACCTAAGCTCAAGAGCATAGGTACTAGTAAAATGTAGTAAAATGATTAGGAAGTAATGGGTTTTAAGGATAGATTGCTTTTACTTTTCATATAATTTATTTAATTGCAAGTTTATATTATTTACCAATGGCTAGCCTAACAACTGGCTCTCACAATCCCTGAAAATGTAACAACTGGCTCTCCTGAGCTGGTACTACTTGGCCCCAGCCCATCCCTGCTAACCTTGGGGAAACCTGTCACATACTGACCCGTTTTTATACACAGCCATTTTAAAATAAATTTCTATTTTACATAAAATGTATGTTAATATTTAAGTAAAAAATTATTTATTTAGGAAGCATGATCACAAACTGTTTAATACAATTCACTACCTATATAACTTTACAAATGATAGCGCTACACAATTTCAGTGTTAAGAGATACTTCAGAGGTATAGTCTGATCCTATTGTCCCTAAGACTTGCTGTTAGGACTATTATTGGGGTACCATCTTTACTCACACCCCTGCTCCAAAATTTCAAGGAGTCACATTGAATTCACAAATTCTCTGACTGCCCCTCAGGGACATCCATAATTTTACCCTACCTAACCTATGTTTTCCCCTAACTATTTTCAGCCAGTATCCAGTGTACCAAATCAATGGTCTTGTATTTTTGTAAGTGTCATGTTTATTCTCCCTTCTACAGCTGTTTCCTCAGCTCTGTCACACATTCATTTATTTGAATATTTTAGTTGTTTAAAAAAAAAAAGAGAGAGAATGGCAGGCCCGGCCGGCGTGGCTCAGTGGTTGAGCATCAACCTATGAACCAGGTGGTCAGAGTTCGATTCCTGGTCAGGGCACATGCCCAGGTTGCAGGCTCGATCCCCAGTGTGGGACATGTAGGAGGCAGCTGATCAATGATTCCCTCTCATCATTAATGTTTCTATCTTTATCTCCCTCTCCCATCCTCTCTGAAATCAATAAAAACTTATATATTTTTTTAAGAGAGAGAATGGTAGACTATTTACATGCTTGCCACAGATGCTTATTTCAACCACGGAATAAGAAGACCTGAGCAATGGAATCTAGAAATCTGCAAGAAGCTCAGGTGGTTTTTAAGCTCTCTAAAGTTTCAAGATCAATTGATTTACTGACTATTAGCTAATGTTAACTTGAGACTAAGAGAACAGTAAATGCAAGATCAAGTAGTTTAGAGGATATAAAACAGCAAACACGTAGAACTCAGTGTACTAGGTGCTACAGCATAAGAGTGTTCAGGGTCAGCATTAAAATAGGATGATGAGACAAGCCGCGGACTAGGAGAAAACATTTGCAAAACACGTATCTGATAAAGGATTGTTATTCAGAACATACAAAGAAATCTGAAAATTCAACATAAGAAAACAAACAACCTGATTATAAAACAGGCCAAAGATCTTAATAGACACCTCACCAAAAGAAGGCATTCTGATGACAAGCAACCACATGAAAAGAAGTTCCACATCATATGTCACCTGGGAAATACAAATTAAAACAATAAATGGGCTGCCACAAAAAACCCATTAGAATGGCCCAAACCTGAACACTGACAACACTAAATACTGGCGAGGATGCCGACCAACAGGAAATCTCACTGTTACTGGTGGGAATGCAAAATTGAGCAGCCGCGTTGCAAGACAGTTTTACGGCTTCTTTAAGAACTAAGTATATTCTTACCTTACAATACAGCAGTTGCACTCCTTGATTTTTACCCAAAGGAGTTGAAAACTAATGTCCACACAAGCACCTGCTTATACATGTTTATAAAGACTTTATTCATAATTGCCAAAACTTGGAAGTAATGAAGATGTCCTTCAGTAGGTAAACAGATAAATAAACTGGTATATTCAGGCAATGGAATAATATTCAGTGCTCAAAAAAAAAAAAACTATTAAGGCATAAAAAGACATGGAGAAACCATAAACACATATTATTAAGTGGAAGGAGCCAATCAGAAAGGATGCATTCTGCACAATTCCAAGCATATGACATTCAGGAAAAGGCAAAACTAATGACAGGATATATAAAATAACGGTTGCCAGGATTTGAGGGTGGGAGAAATAGATGAATGAATAGGCGAAACACAGGACTTTTAGGGCAGTAACAACACTCTGTATGATACTATGACAATGGATACACATCTTCATGAATTTGTCCAAACTCATATAATGCAACACCAAGAGTTAACCCTAATGTATGGACTCTGGATGACCATGATTGCCAATATATAGGTTCATCCATTGTAACAAATGTACCATTATGGTGAGGGATGTTGATAATAGGGAAGGCTATTCATGTGTGGGGCTAGGGGTATATGAGAAACCTCAATACTTTCTGCTCAATTTTGCTGTGAACTTAAAACTACTTAAAAAAACAAAGCCTTACTATGCAGCTGTAAAAAAGAAGTATCTCTTACCCTTTGAGACAGCATAGAGGGACCTGGAGAGTATTATGCTAAGTGAAATAAGCCAGTCAGAGAAAGACGAGTATCACATGATCTCACTTGTATGTGGAATCTAATGAAGAAAATAGACTGAAAAACAAAATAGATCCAGAGACATGGAAGCATGAAACAGAAAGGATCCTCAGAGGGATTGGGGAGGGAAGAGATCAACCAAAGAACATATATGCATATATGAATAATCCATGGACACAGACAATAGTGGAGTGAAGGCCTAGAGGGAGGGATGCAGGGTTGAGGGAGTCAATAAGGGAAACAGGGCATCTGTAATACTTTCAACAATAAAAATAAATTTAAAAAATCAGAGTCTTAAAAAAGAGAGAATGGAGAACACTTATCAGTAAAGGGAGACTTCTTCACAGAGGTAAGAGGTAAGTGCTAAACTAGGTGCTGAAGAAAGATGTTTGTTTCATTTTGTTGTTTCCCAAGGTTCAAGGACAAAGGTGGCTGCAAATAAAATTACACAGAACCTAAAAAAGGACCTAAATAAGTTTGGATTTCTCTAACATGGAATTTCCACTGTTAGATAAAAATAACATGGGCTTCATACAATTGCATATTCCTAAGCATGCTACTGTTATATTAGAGATTCTGATTTAGTAGGATGGAAAGAGCTAGGAAGTCAGCAGTTTTAACTTAAGAGAAATTTCTATAAGAGCAAGGAACATAGAAAAGTCTTATATAGGGTAGAATCACTTTCAGATTTAAATTTCAAACTAAAATTTCTAAATCTTCTCAGTTCCGTTCAAGTTTAGCACTCAGTGAATCTTATCTAGTTATTAAAGTTCAAAGCGGTCTCTTCTTTCTTTTATATGTCATTGAACTTGGAGTCTGAATTATACAACCAATTACTTTCTATGCATTATTTATTTTCTTCTATTGCCAGCTTGTAGAAGTAGAATTAGTTCATCTTGTTGTATGCTTCACAATGCCTCATGCAGGTATAGGCACATCGGTACATAACAAAAGTTATCTGTAATTGCTTCTATGGATTCTCAGTATTTAATCCTGACTCTTTAGGCATATTAATTAGTATATAATAAAAGCTAATGTTCAATGACTGCTTATTATATGCCAGGTACTATTGGAAGTACTTTACATGTCTTAACTCATTTAATCCACTCAATAATCTTATAAGATAGATATCATTATTATCTCCATTTTACAGATGAGAAAACAGAGGCTTACATATTTTTCAAGGTTGACTAGGTTCAGATCCCATGCCCTCTTTTACCAAGCTGAACTGTTTCCCCCCACTATGGCACACTAAAAATTATGTTTAAACACTGAATATGTAACAACAAAAAAGCTATGATGAATTTACATTTAATAGCAAGAATTTTAAAAATAATTATTCTGAATCCTCCATAAAAGATACCACTATAAATGCCAAGGCAGTGTTAAGAGAGACTTTAGAGATATTGTCAGAAATAGTGTAAATTCCCAGGCTGAAATCTGCATGTGCTGGTTATGCATCACTGACTATACATACACTATGGATTAAAACTCTCCTGTGTGCCTTCATATTCCCAGCACAAGTCACAAATCAAGAGAGGTGTATCAGCAGAAGCGATGATAATATATCATAGCCTTAAAATCTAAGACAAGCCCATTCTTTTGATAGTCTAGCAAAAGGGTATGCGTCTTGAATATTATTAAATGTGTCACAATCTTTGTTCCCCAAATACTTGCTCCCTTTGGGATAATAAAAGAGCAGAAGACACTATTCAGGACAATAAAATAGGTTCTAATACTCCCATACCCTATAATTAATCTTTATTCAATCACAAGCATTTTTGCTTAATTTCTTGCTTAAAATAAAATGCTAATAAGGCAAGAAGACATGACTCTAGGACAATGCCAGAAAATTGTCTCATTTCTCTTCTTTTGACAAAAATGAGATCCTTTTGATCATATCAATAGATGAGAAATGCATAAGTCTCTAATACATAATTTAGTTCAATTATATCCACCTTGGGAGATGAATAACTTGAATTTAAAAGAATAATTTAGGTTGGAAAAAAAGTCAAAGCACATTGCAACTAAAAGTCTAATCTTTTGATATAAAATATTCTAGAACCTTTAAAATATTCATTGTCACAAAATTTCCCACTTTTTTCCAGCTCCTGCCATTTCCTTAATTCTACTGTATACATGTTTCCATTATAGTTCAATTTATTCTGGACTTTAAATATTTTTTTGGATGCTGGCTGCTATCTATTAGAAACTTAAGGAGAATAGACTAATCTGTCAGGTTATATTAAATATACCTTGTTAGGATTCATCAATCATCCCCTATGCAATTACTGACCAGAATAAAGAGCTCATAGGAAAGATCCGTAATGAGAAATAATTTTCTATATTGAATATTTAAGCTCCTTATTGCCTAGAACATTGCTAGGCATTTGACTTGAATCTAAATGAGCTCATATACTCCATGTAATCAAAATTCTTGCCTTTCAAAGTCCATAGTAGCAACGCAGTACATGGAATGTGCTTCCCCTTTAGTGCTGTCGTAAGTTTCTGGAAGTTCAAGGGACTGATATGAATGCTATTTTTATTTTTCCCAATTGCTGCTTTGTATATATCCATAGTTCAGATTCTTAAAAAAAAAAAGAATAATTTCTATAATATGCTTTCAAAGCTGATCAGAATATGACCCAACACAGTCAGACACAGATGGCACTGAAGGCATTTTAAAGCCAAAGCAAACTTCCACCCCACAGATCAAGGCTGACGGGGAGCACAGGAAAGGAGGAGCAGCTGCGTACAGCAGGTCCTGGGGTTGCCTCCGAGATCCTTTCCTATGGCGACTTAATGCGATTTTCGCCGGAAGTCGGAACCCACCTGCATAAGCACCTACGTCACTCACATGGAGCACATACACAGCAGTAATGAAGTGAAACAGTAAAAAAAAATTTAAAAGAAAGATAACAATTCCTGACCTTTACTTGTGGTAAATAGTAAAAAACATAAAGCACATATGTACATATGTCGAAATAACGGAACTTATTTTTTTTTTAATAAATAAATGGGAGATGGCGACGTAACCACGAAACGACGTACGTCGAGTCTGACGTAACCGGAGGACTGTCCGTATACCTTTCATGTTCTTGCGTGATAGAGTGGATACCTTGACAAGCAAGCATATAAGGAGTTTGCTAGGGCAGTCAAATTCCAGAATTAAAGCTGGGGAGTAATAATGAAACATGGGGTTAAATCTCCTGGGTCCTCTGGCTTTTCCATGACCGGTAGTCTGAATGTGGACAAATTACTTACGTACGTAGCTAAACATGTTTTCTTACCCTTACAAGAAAAGGAAAGTAAATGCCACTTAGGATTTTGTGAAGAATAAAAGAGATTGCATACAAAGTATTTAACACGGAGCCAAGCACAGAGTAAAGGCCCCATTAATATGAACTAGTATATTATTCCTAGGGGATTTCTTTTTCATTAAATAGGATAAATACAGATATGGGGAAATAGAAGTTGTGATATGTGAGACTTATCATTTATATACTAATAGCTATGGGGGGGGGGATGGGTATGGGTGCATTGCCCTTTGCAGGAAGGACACGAGTCTACTGGGGAAT
This sequence comes from Myotis yumanensis, assembly GCF_028538775.1. Lineage (NCBI taxonomy): Eukaryota > Metazoa > Chordata > Mammalia > Chiroptera > Vespertilionidae > Myotis > Myotis yumanensis. Next base: position 30,094,992 of record NW_027223755.1, read on the forward strand.
ATACTTTATGCTTGAATCATAAAAGATATCCTGTAACCAAAATACCCATATGGGTTTTCACAGTGGAAAATATTTGAACACTTCCTTTTGGAGATGCATTTTGAGGCCCACTTAAGTAACTGTTCAAAAGAATACTGTACGCATTTGACATGACAGCTGGGTTTGGAAAATGCTGTTAGAGGAAACAGAAGCCACTGATTAACTTTTCTCCTTGCAGTTAAGTTATATTAAATAATTTTACACAGAGAAGAGAGAAAGAAGCTAACATCCAAGTCACACAGTATTCTGTCAGTCGTTCTGAAAATCCCCCCCCCCCCCCCCCCCCACCGCCATGTAGCAGAAAATCACCGGCTTAAGGGAGCCAACCTGGCTAGGCTTTTCAAACTCCTTTTATTCCTTTTAAAGAATATATTTAATATACTTTTTAATATTTTAAGTATACTTTATTTGTTTCAGAGAGGAAGGGAGAGGAAGGAAGAGAAATAGAAACATCAATGATAAGAGAGAATCCTTGATTGGCAGCCTCCTGCACTCCCCACACTGGGGATCCATCCAGCAATCCAGGCATGTGCCCTGACATGGAACTGAACTGTGACCTTCTGCTTCAACCACTGAGCCATGCCAGCTTGGCTCCTTTTATTCCTTAAACGAAAAAAGGAGTGATCATGGGATGGGGATCATAGGAGACAACATTTCATTATTCTTTAGTTTTCTAAGACCTAACAAAGACTGTTCCAGAGTAAGGTATTGGTGAGGTTCCCAGCGAAATAACCATTAGAAACCCAGAGGCAGCAGGTTGGGGTGTTATAATCCCCTGGGTATGGAGATTTCAATATCCAAAGAGCCAAAACATCACTGGCTACTACAGGGATCATTTAGACATGGAATCCAATCTAAAGAATGTAACATCTCAGAATTACTTCATCAAGATTTCCAATTATTCTGAGGAATAATGGAAGAGAGACGATTTAAATAAGAGTGAAACAGAATGGGTATAGAACGTAAATGTTTCTATTTGCATGTAACTATGCATAATTTAAAATGCAAATTATTAAGTCATTATGCCAGCAAATGTTCTCAGCGGCTTGGGGGCAGATGTCCTCTGTTCTCTAACCCCTTCCCCTTGCAGTGGATGTGAGTGTCCCATCAGGTGGTTGCACGGGAAGTGCCTGCCAGGAGCATCACAACATTTCTCCAGTTAGGAAGAATTTTGTCAGAATGCCAAGGATTGCTAGAAATAACTGCACAAACACAGGCATACTCCTGGAGCTTTACTGCACTTGAGGTTTTGTTTTTGTTTTTACTGAAGTTCAAAAAATATATATAACTAGAGGCCTGATGCACAAAATTCGTGCAAGAGTAGGCCTTCCTTCCCCCAGCTGCCGGCACTGGCTTCTCTCTGGCACCCGGGACCCGCACTTCCCTCCAGTCCTGGCTACCTCTGGAATGATGCCCAGTCTAATTTGCATATTACCCTTTTATTCTTATAGATAGAATTATAATAAAATACCTCTTATGACATAAGATTTAACATTTCTGAGTCAAACTTTCATCAAACCCTGGCTCTGCTTCTTGTTAATTTTGTCACGTTGGGCAAGTGACTTCACATTTTTAAGCCTTGTTTCCTGGTTCACAAAATGGGGATTAACAGCTATCACGGAATATCGGAATGGCACGCTGAAACTCTGACTACCTCAGTCTACCTCTCCAAGATTCTTATTTTCTTTTTTAAAAAATTCTGTATTGTTTAAAGTATTACATGTAGTATTACATATGTCTCCTCTTCCCCCATTGGCCATCCCCACCTCCCAGCACATGCCCTCACCCCCCTAGTGTCTGTGTCCATTGGTTACACTTATATCTTTCTCACCATCGCCTGGGATTTCCCTTCTTTCTGGCTTGCCTGGGGGAATAAACACCCTCCTCCTCAGGCAGAGGTGCTCAGCCTGTCCCGTTGTGCTACTTCCAGACCTCACATAGCCTTTATTTTCTGCATTCACCACCCTGTTCAACATTCAATCACTTGTTTCCTGTGTTGTGTTCACCCTGGGACTGGAAGGACTGGTCCATATGGTGGTGCATTTCCTTATGTACCTGTGCACTATGCCCACCACATCTGCACACTGTAGATATTCAGTGAATGTTTGTTGAATATATATTTTTAAAAAACAGCAAACCCCCTTGAAATAGTATGAAACAAGAGTAAGCAAAAACAGTAAGAAGACTTTCTGGAGAAGTTATATTCATTGCCCAAAAAAGGAGAAATATCACTGGGGAGAAAGTGTGAAGTTCTTCTAGTCAGCTTGCAAATATGACTATTAAGATCACTGAAATACACGGCCTATAAAAATTTATTTATAGCTCTGGTTCTCTGCAAAAGTTAACAGTAATTCTAAACGTTATTTGGAAAAAAAAAGTTAGCATTTGAGTCTTAAGTGTGTTTAATTTAAGTCATTAAAACTTATACTGCATTGCTTTTTATTGGGATCGTTTGGACTTAGGAAACAATTAGAAATTCTAAGGGTTTTACTGGATAAACAGTTTCCATAAACATCAAGGTTAATTTTTTTTTTCAGGTAAATAACAGGTCAAGCCCCTACAAGATGGCTTTTTTTTGAAACAGGAAGACTTTGATTTGAGTCCATTTCAAACGCATTATGTGACCCTGGCCAAGTTAGTAAACTTTTGTGAATTTCAATTTACCTGTAAAATGGTTGATAAGACCATTGTAAGGGCTGTTGCATGGAGTAATTTAAATAATTCATTAAAAAGTACCTAGCGCTGTCTGCCATTTCTTTTTTCCCACCCACACCTGTTCCCAATATATACGCTTTCTCTAAAATTAGTGCTTTCTCAATCAACATTTTGTACCTTAAATGCTATAAAATATTAAATGCTTCTTGGGAAAGTAATACTTTTCAATACTTTGATTTTTAAGTGATTTTCCTTTATTAGAGGACATATGAACATATTAATTATGTAAAGTATTTTTTTCCATTTTTGGTATGACTCATAGCTTGAGACTATCTTATCATAAGTATATAACCTATACATGTACTAACATAGCATCATTTTAGTTATCAATTTAATGTTGATGTACCTTTAGTTAAAGAAATAAAATCTGCATGAGCAATAATATAACTTTTCCACAATATGAAGAAACAATTCTTTTTTTTCATAAACACATACACTTGACACACATATATGTAAAATATATTTTGACTATAAATTATATATATCACTATATACTTTCAACTAATTAACCAATTAATTCAACAGATTTGTTGTCTGCCATGTGCCAGGAAATTAGGTAAGGACTTGTAAATAAAGATGAGTGAAACACATTCTTATCCTAGAAGAACCCATTACTCAATGAAAGAAAAAGACAAGACATAAGGCAAATAATAAGGTGTGATAAATGCCATAACAGAGAGTACAATATATGTGTAACTAATATAATATCAAACGCAGTTCTAAAACTTAGAACTGTGTTTTTTTTTCCCCTCCCAAATCTATCTTCACTGACTTTACCTAGTTTAATCCAAAAATTGTTCCCTGACATTTTTACTTAGGGAGACTGATTTAGGAAGCCTCTAAGGCAGAACAAAGTTTTTTACCTTAATATCAAATACACCAACAATGTTAGAAGTGGAAAGGAAATGTGATTCGCCAAGTCTTCGTTTCTATCAATTTAAATGGAAGTAGACAGTTGTTTCAACATATGTTGATTTCTTAAAATAGGGAATAGACTTTCCCAGCAATATGTCTCAGGGAAAATAAAATGAGTGGGCTGGTTCATTCACTTATATTAAAAGGAAGTTTCTAACTGATGTTTGATTACATACCTGAAGAAAAAGAAGACAGTAATGAGACAGGCACAATGACTTCTTGCTCAGGAGCAAAGATTCCTGGGTTTACCAACATTTGAGAACTTATTTCAAATTAGTGATTAGAACATAAAAAAAAAAAAAAGGGAAAGATGTCAGGACAGAATCCTTGGAATAGCTACTAATGCTGAGGAGATGCAGCACATGTTTTAAGGAGCAACAGCCTATTACCCATCCTGGCTCTGATGTCTACTACATGACATTGAATATATTTCTTATCCTCTCTGAGGCTCATCTATATATAAAAGCCTAAGTGACCAAACGTCTGAATGCCAAAACAACTGACCAGTTGACCAGTTGCAATGATGCACACTGACCACCAGGAGGGAGACACTCAATGTAGGAACTGACCCCTGGTGCTCAGTGAACTCTCACAGCCAACCTCCCATGGCCAGCCAACTTCCCACAGCCGGCCAACCTCCTGCAGTCCCTCCCCCCGGCCAGCCAGTCCTCCGATCAGCCCCGATGGGGGAGGGGGATGGCTTGCCAACCTCTCACGGTCCTTCCCGCAGCTGGCTGGCCCCCCGATCGGCCCCAATCACCAGCCAGGCCAAGGGACCCCACCTATGCACGAATTCCTGCACCAGGCCTCTAGCTTACTAAATAAGTATCATGCAAATAAATATGACCTATTCATAGAGTTACTTGAGAATTCAGGAGAAAAATGAATGCCATTGTCTGCCCTATAGTTGGTATATTTGGTAGCTAATAACAGTAGTAGTAGTAGCAGTAGTAATACACTGGAAAGATGAGAAGAAGAAACAGCAATTTAAAAGACTACCAACTAGCTCCACTGAAATGGAATCTTACATTTTCTTCCTTTAACCTTCTCTTCGCACATGTGAGCTAATAATAATAGCATCTGCACTAGGTATTGAGTCATTATGGACTGGCCCAGGTTTTGCAGGTCTTATTTCACTTACTCCATAGTTAATAACCTCATTGATGGATGAGGAACTTGAGGCATAGACATATGAAATGCCTTGCCCAAGGTCACACAGTTTGGAAGTGAAATTATAACTTGATCCCAGATCCATCCTGAGTCTGAAGTGCATTCTAATATGAACACAACATAAAAGCATAATATAACTAATATGCTCTCAACGTCCTATTCTGACCGCCCCCTCCGCCCCCCACCTGAATGTAACCTGAAAAAAAAGTATTTAGTTTGATTTAAAAGTTATTAACTCAAATCTCTTTAGGCTGTTTCTCCCAGGAGGCCTAAACAAATAACCTTTCTGCTCCCACATCTCCCTTTGCTGCATTTTAGAGTACTCGAATGCACTGGAATAAGAAGTATTTACTGAACTTGTGCGGTACACATAGGCTGGTGGTAGCACAGGTGAACACATTGTTCTTGGCGTCACTGTGTAGCTGTATTCTCTGAATGGTTTGGCCCATGGTTATTCTACACAATTATTAATAACTAGAGGCTTGGTGCATGGATTCGTGCACATTGAAAGTAAATTAATTAGAAGGTGATCGGCAGGGCAGGACTGGGCGAGATGGGCCAGACACTCCCTGGAGCCAATCTCCCAGGGTCCCTCCCCAGCCGGCCGCATGTGGGGTGGTGCTGGGGCTCGAAGGGCATCTGTGGAGTGAGCGGGGTCCCTCTGGCAGGTGGGGTCCCTCGGCCTGGCCTGCAGAGATTGGGCTGAAACTGGCAGTCTGACATCCCCAAGGGGTCCCAGAGTCCCAGAGGGCACTCTGCAAAGTTAGATTGTTAATATTCAGAGAGTAAAAAGATCACCTGTGACTATTACAGTTCAGTCCATACAATTGAGATTTAGTGTTTGTTATCTGCACATCCTCTATAGTTAGTAAAATGCAAATAAAGGTTTACATTTAATTCCCCCAATCTAATTTTAGTGGAGCAAGAATTTAAAATGAATAGCTGCTTTTTATTTGATTTTAGGATCTCATTTGTTACAAGTATATCTATTATTTTTCTGAAAAATGTGAAAATCATAAAAACACTTCGTAATTCTAGATGATATCACACCCTATGTTTATATTCATTTATATAAAACTAGAGGTCTGGTGCACGGATTTGTGCACTGTTGGGGTCCCTCAGCCTGGCCTACTCCTTCTTACAATCCAGGGCCCCTCGGAGGATGTTGGACTGCCAGTTTCGGCCCGATCCCCGCAGATGGCATGTGGGGATTGGGTCAAAACCAGCAGTCCGACATCCCCCGAGGGCTGTAGCAGTGCGCGAAGCAGCAGCTGGCCAGGGAGGAGCCCGAGCAGGGTCTGGACACCACGCTGCTCCCACTCATCCTGGCCCCACTGCACCTGCCACCGCTGCTGCTTGGTAGCGCTGCCGTGGAGGTGGGAAAGGCTCCCACTGCCACAGCTGCACTTGCCAGCCATGAGCCTGACATCTGGCTGAGTGCTGCTCCCACTGTGGGAGCGCACTGACCACTAGGGGGCAGCTCCTGCATTGAGCGTCTGTCCCCTGGTGGTCAGTGCGCGTCATAGTGACCAGTTGACCAGTCAAGCAGTTGGCTCATTGTAGTGGTTGCTTAGGCTTATATATATCTACACTAATAAAAGAGAAACATGGTAATTGGCGTACGACCGCTACCCTTCCCATTGGCTAATCAGCGTATCCTTATGCAAATTAACTGTCAGCCAAGATGGCGGCCGGCAGCCATGCACTGAAGTGAGCAGGGAGGCTTGCTTCCTCCAGGAACTGCAGACTCCAACATTCCCCGCCTGACTTGCCGGACTCTCAACTGCAACTCTAAGCAACTATTACTATGTTGCAAATAAGAAGCTAAACAAAACCAGCTTTCAGTCAGCCCCGGACCGCAACATTGTATCCATGTTTTCAGCAGCGAGGCCTCAGAGCTAAAGCTGGCCCAGAATAAAAAAAGAAAAGAAAACAAGGAGCTGTTGGAAGCTTTTAGTCAACTGCCAGCGGGAAAACAGCCCTCAGCCCCTCAGCCAGCCTGGCCAGGTACCCCAGTGGGGACCCCCACCCTGATCCAGGACACCCTTCAGGGCAAACCAGCCGGCCCCCACCCATGCACCAGGCCTCTATCCTATATAGTAAAAGGGTAATATGCCTCCCAGCACTGGGATCAGCGGAGCAGCGAGGCTCCCGGCACCGGGATCAGCGTGACAGGGGGCAGCGTCCAAACCCCCTGATCAGCCCTGCTCTGTGCCTAATAGGGGGGGAGCTCCCCAATCCCCCGATTGCCCTGCAGCTCTGTGTGTGACAGGGTGCAGTGCACCAACCCCCTGATCGGCCCTGCTCTGTGTGTGACAGGGTAGAACCATAACCTCTCCATCGGCCCTGCCCTGAGTGTGACAGTGGCGGCGCCCCAACCCCCTGATCGGCCCTGTTCTGTGGGTGATAGAGGGCGGCGCCCCAACCCCCCTCCACGGGCCTTGCTCTGTGTGTGACAGGGTAGAGCCATAACCTCCCCATTGGCCCTGCCCTGAGTGTGACAGGGTGCAGCGCCCCAACCCCCTGATCTGCCCTGCTCTGTGTGTGACAGGGGGCGGTGTCCCAGCTCCCCTATCGGCCCTACTCTGTGAGTGACAGGGGGGAGCTCCTCAACCCCCTGATGGGCCCTGCTTTGTGAGTGACAGGGGGCAGTGCCCCAACCCCCCTGATGGACCCTGCTCTGTTAGTGACAGGGGGCAGCGCCCCAACCCCCTGATCTGCCCTGCTCTGTGTGTGACAGGGGGCGGTGTCCCAGCTCCCCTATCGGCCCTACTCTGTGAGTGACAGGGGGGAGCTCCTCAACCCCCTGATGGGCCCTGCTTTGTGAGTGACAGGGGGCAGTGCCCCAACCCCCCTGATGGACCCTGCTCTGTTAGTGACAGGGGGCAGCGCCCCAACCCCCTGATCGGCCCTGCTCTGTGCGTGACGGGGGTGGCACCGCAACCTCCCCATCGACCCTGCCTTGAGTGTAACAGGGGGCGGTGCCCCAACCCCCCAATCAGTCTACCCTGAGCGTGACTGAGGGTGGCATTGCAACCTCCCGATCCGCCCTGCTCTGTGCATGACAGGGGGCGGCGCCCCAACTCCCCAATCAGCCCTGCTCTGAGCCTGACCAGGGGCTGCACCTAGGGATTGGGCCTGTCCTTTGCCACCCGGGAGCAGGCCTAAGCCAGCAGGTCGTTATCTCCTGAGGGGTCCCAGACTGGGAGAGGGCATAGGCCGGGCTGGGGGAACCCTCCCCCTCCCCGAGTGCACAAATTTTTGTGCACCGGGCCTCTAGTATATAGATAAAATCCAAATTATATTAGTGTGAAGTTCTTTAGCAAATTTCGCTCTGAAAATGTTATCCTATTCTCACACAAAATATACTTAAGATGTCTACAGCAGTTTCACAAACAACAGATTTATTCATCTTACATTCAAGAAGAGAGAAGGCTCATTCTAAACAGGTTAATCCTGGAAGCATCTTAGCCTGACACATAAACCTTCCTACACTGTGTGGTTTCTGCCAGTAGACCTTTCCCATTCATGCTGTTTATTGCTTTCCACATTTAGTTTTCCAAAAATTTAAAGCTGGAAGACCTGCCTTAACTTAAAGCATTTACTACAGCATCTCTTCCAGTGGTTTCTAACACCAAAAATCCTTCAAAAAATTTTTGTCAGTCCATATAGTAGAGGGGAAAAAAAGAAACAGTTATATATACACTGAGTGGCCAGATTATTATGACCACCCCATCAGTACTTCGTTGGGCCACCTTTTGCTTTCAATACTGCGGCGATTCTTCTTGGCATTGACTCCACGAGATGTTGAAAGGTGATGCGAGGAATCTGACACCATGCCTGATGGATAGCACTGTCCAGTTCTGTGAGATTTGATGGATGTGGAACCAGCTGCCTGATGGCTCTTTTAACTTCGTCCCACAAATGTTCAATTGGATTGAGATCTGGTGGTTGTGGGGGCCACCTAAGCAAGGTAAAGTCTCCCTCATGTTCTTGAAACCACTCCTGCACAATATGAGCACCGTGGCATGGTGCATTGTCATGTTGGAAGAAGCCATCTCCATTGGTTTATGCCATCAACATGATAGGATGAACTTGATCAGCAATGATACTTAGGTATGTTGTGCTATTCAGACATTGTTCCACATGAATTAAAGGGCCCAAATCATGCCAGGAAAACATGCCCCAAACCATAACACTGCCCCCACCAGCTTGAAGGGTTGTACTCATGCATTGGGGTGCATGCATTCATGCTGTTTCCGCCAAATTCTCACTCTGCCATCTGCATGATGCAACTGGAAACGTGATTCATCAGACCACATGACTTTTTTCCAATGCTCGACTGTCCAATCTTTGTGTTCCTGTGCGAATTGGAGATGTTTTATCTTGTTAACTACAGACAGCAAAGGTGTTCAAACAGGCCTTCGGCTGTTTTGCTGATACTCGCTCGATGGCTCTGAGGGCCAACAATCATCCCACGTTCAAAGGCTGTTAAATTGTGTTGTTTACCCATATCTTCAGAAAAAAATCACTTCTACTGTCGTGGTAAACAACCTGCTTCCCTATTTATAATGATCTGGCCCTCTAGTAACTTCAGCATGAAATTATAGCTAATTTGCCTACAAACTTCAGGTGGTCATAATAATCTGGCCACTCAGTGTATATGTTATTAAGCTACGTGAGCATAATTTAAGATACTATCCTTTACTCTGATGTGATCTTTCCATTTTTTAAAATTTAAAATACCTGTGATTTTATGAAATGATGAGTAGAGAATAGATCTTTTTTAAATCTTATATCACTTGGAAAACCAGAAGTAGGCAACCTAATATGTGTCACTACCATATTTTTAAATCCATATTTAAAAATACAAAGGTCAGGAATAACTGGTCAATCCATATATGCTTACTAGCAATGTCTCTATTACAGTGACTAAAATATCTGTTCCCTCTAAGTACATATTAATTTTAAATTGGAAAAAATATATATAAAGGTGGATCTTCAGGATAAAGGAGTCACTATGCAATAAATAACAGCATCTTATAAAGGCTTTAGAAAAAATGATAAATCTGCATAAAACAGAAAAATATAATAAAGATCTAGGAAGGAGAAATGGCATCAGTTATTAATTATTGCATTTTGAGATTAGTATCACAATGCTTATGAAAATGTAGAACAAAATAGTAGCAAAAGCCAGATCATTATTTGAGGTTATTGTAACATAGTTCAAAATGAATACAGTAAAATCACTGGCACAAAATTAGTTTTATTTCAAGCCTACATGGACAATAGTATATGGAGAAAGCAGAAAGCATATAACTATCATTAATTACTTGGTCTCATCACATTCTGTTTGGAAAATGTCTATAATGAGTGAGGGAGAAGGTTCTCATTGAGAAAAGAGGCGACATCTCTGAACAGGGGAGATGAGTCAAGTTCCATTTTTATGCAAATGTCTGGCCTCCATTTTTCAAATGAAAAATGAATCCCCAAATATACGGATAGAACTTCTGTGGAAGACTAGCAGTAATTATTAAACCTTAAGTTATCCATACCCTGTAAAGCAGCAAGTCAACTCCTAGTTATATACTCAACATAAATGAGCACATAGTTTAACCAAAGGGTATGGACTAAAAGTTTTATACCAGCAGTATTTGTAATAGCTCCAAACTTATAAACTACTCAAATGCTCATCAACCACAGAAAACATTGTATTTATTTTCACAATATAATATGAATTATTAATTACACAAACTAATGTTGATCAAAAGAAGATAATTAATAAGTCAAGCGCATATTGCATGATTCCATTTATATAAAGTAAGAAAAGAGGCCAAATAATTCTACGCCGATTAAAGTGAGAATAGTGACCAGCCTTGTAAGGAAGAGAACTAGAAGACAGGAGGAGGGGAGCTTGGAATGAGGGGTGGGGCCCTACAATGTTTTGTTTCTTAGTCCCGGATTTGGTTTCCTGAGTGTGAAAGTTGCTCTATTCTTAAGATATGTATAATTTTCGATACATAGGCTATAGTATAATGCAAAAATACCAAGAAAAATGAATCCCTAACTAAATAAATGAGTTGTCAGGAGGTAAACATATTGCCATTTCTAATACAATGATAATATGATTCATTTTCTAAACCAAGAAAGCAGCTAAGGAATTGGGGAAGGGAAAATAAGATCAGAAGGAGATTTAGAACAGATCTAGCATTTACAATACACTGTACCTGTCAAGCACTTTTTCAGATATTCAGCATGTCTCATAGAGGCCATTATTTCTATAACATTCTTTATTAGAAAAAGAATATCAACTCATCATCAACCCTAATCCTAGAAAATTTTTGTATGTATCTCCTAATGTTAGAATAATCGATCTCATTCTATTATGGTCCAGGGTTAGACTAAAACTTCAACCTTGGAGAAAAATTTTATAAATCACTTGCCTGGTGTATTTAGTAAGTACCTGACATTTTGGAAGGCGTGTTAAACTTCTTAAGCAATCTATAGATTTGACTAAAATATGGGCTTGTCAGAAGATCAGGTTCCAGTACAATCACTTTGAATCTAATTTTTTAGCTGTTTTGACATCGTCAAAGAGATTGCACAGCTGACTGCTCATCAAAATCCTTTTCTTCTTGGGCACATGACAAGATTTCATTTCCCAGCCTCCTTTGTCATTAGGTGTGATCACATGATAGATTTCTATGCAGACTACTCCGTGCTATTTTTCATTTCTGGCAGTCATGAAGATGTTCCCAAGGTCGACTATGGAAATCATGTGTTACAGATGGCAAAGCCACCCCCATTCTAGTCCCTGGGTGGCTGGATGGAGGAAAATAAGACCTGATTGCTTATATTTGAGCTATTACATATTTTTGTTGCAAATACCAGTCTACTCTAAGTCATATACACTGGGGTTTCAGATTAAAATGAATAAATTATGGTTTTCAAGTGTGATACAGTCAAAGTTCTCTGTCCTCTTTACCCTCTTTGTACTTCTACATCCGTATCCCTGATGGAGAGGTGGAGGATATTTTTGAAAAAAACAATGAATTCATATAACATGAATAAGCAGTTTCAGCAAAAGAGACTGTGTATTAGCTTTATTTCATCTTTAAGAAGGATGGGGTTGGAGGGTGGGCTAGGGATATAAAAGAAAAAGGAATGAGAATCCCATGCAACAACAAAGAGATGCTTGGCAAGACTTTTCTGGATTCCAGACTATTTATGGCCCGCCAGGAGTAAATAGAATTATCTTTGGTAATGGCCAGTAAACGATGCACCTTTCTGATACAACAGGGAATAATGGCCAGATTCTCAAAGGATGGAAAAAGAAATAGCTGCCGTGCAAGCATACACAGAAGCAAATTAATGACAAGGAATTTATTTCTTCAGATGAGAGATATAAAACATTGAATTTCATTCCCTCTATAAATTAATGCAAAATATCAGCTTTAATGTCTTTGGGCATGGAGGCACTGCCATGAGACCGATTCCTTATGCCCCATAAGACCAATCCAAAGGTCAGACATCCACATAATACAGTCTTTTGCATACAATTGCAGCTAAAGCCCCAAATTGAAACCTGTTTGTGAGCCCTCAGATAGCTAAGACCTGAAATCCTTCACCTTCTCTCTCTGGGTGCGTAGGACAGCAATGGCACCTAAGAGGCACTCCACAGATTATGAAATGAACAGATCCCAAGTCAGTCAAAACTTAGAGTGAAGTTTGCTCTAGTACAATACTTCCCAATCCAAATGATATTGCAGACTAAGTAATGTAATTTTTTCTGTCAGAAAACTCTAGGAATGAGTGAGCTAGAGAGGGGAGGAGAGACGCCAACATGTCTGTCACTGGGAAGAGAAGCAGAGGAAGCAGGGATGACGCCCTAAAAGGTGCAATGGCTGGTAGACATTGAACTGGGGAAAACCCAGTTAAAGAGAGGTAACATTTTGGCTGTAAACAAAGGCTATTTCTGCCTCCAAATCAGAAGAATTAAAAAAAAAATAGAATACAGCCTGGCCGGTGTTGCTCACTGGTTGAGCATCAACCTATGAACCAGGAGGTCATGGTTTGATTCCTGGTCAGTGCATATGCCAGGGTTGCATGCTGGATCCCCAGGAGGGGGCATGCAGGAGGCAGCCTACCAATGATTCGCTCTTATCATTGATGTTTCTATCCCTCTCTCCCTCTTCCTTCCTCTCTGAAATCAATAAGAATATTTTTAACTTAAAAAATAAAAATCAGAATACAATTACTTATTTAATAATATTAGATATTGGTTGAGATAGACATTAATTTTCCAGCTTTAAAAATGAAGTTACTCTGACTACAAACTTTTATTTTCAGACTCTACTTACACATACATGAAATAGTGGAGAGTTAAAACATTTGGCATTTAAACTAGCTCCAACTTTGAGATTCATTTATCAAGCTACTTAAGACCAAAGTGGAATTGAGAACTGTTGTCAGAAATGCCTCATTCTGCCCTTTGGTTTTTGTCTATAAATAGCCAGCAAATCTGTCCACTTGGTATATCGGCTGCTTTCAGAGTTTGGTTTTCACACTGCGTGATAAAGCAGGGTCACTTTGAATTTAAGATCAGAGAGACTCCAGTTCAATTAGTTTAGTCATGTGCCCCATAGGCTTTGTGCAAATTATGCTAGACCATTTGTCTATGAAACAAAGGAGGTCTTTATAATGCAGAAACTGAATGCCATTAATCTGAACCTACCTTTGTTTTGGTTTTAGAGTCCTCACATAATTTATACAGGTGATATCACCTGATTTTTTTGTTTGAAAGGCCTCATTTTATTTTCTTCCTCACCAACCTTGGGCACTACATAAGAAAATGTATCTTTCCTAATAAGTTGAATATTCAGTTATATTGCTTTTCATATCTCATCAGCTCTTTGTTTTTCCAATCTCATCAAATTAGCTCTATCTGAACTATGAGTGACAGATATTGCTGATTGCATATCCAATATCCATTCTCTTTTCCATTCTCATTTATACAAGCTCAATACTGTTCACCCCCAAAATATGTCCAGTTAAAAACACAAGCTTTCCAGGCTCTCTTGAAGCTAGAGGCAAGTATGTGACGCTATTCTTCTCAAAGAGGGCTCCTAGGAAATGCTGGATTCTCTGTTGTATACGCCTCCTCCCTTTCTGCTTCCCTTCTACGTTCTTTCTAAATGCCCTGCTTGGAATGAGGATACAATGCTGGAGGAGCACTAGTCACACCACAGGTGATCGTGAGGTGACAAGCACAGGATAGATAGGACAGTATGCTGAGGATGGCAGAGGAGAACAATAAAAGGAAACTATTTCTTTGAAGATATCACAGGATCACTGTGCTAGCACTGGAGTGCTAGCTCTGGACACTCTTGAGTAAGACAAGCAGATCCTTAGGTGGTTAAACTGCTGTTTTCTGTTACTCATAGCTGAATGCATTCCTAACTGATAAAAAAGGCTCTCTAATCCTTTTGTAGTAAAGACTTTCTAGACACCTGCCATACTTGTAAAATATGAGCATTCTAAAGGAGTTGGTGCCAGACTAATAATTCAAGTAACTGCCTTCTTCCTGTTATTACATTAGGACACATTAATTTAGCTTTCATTGGAATTAATGTTTCCTTCAGTCACTTCTTTGCATACAAGGCATTATTTAAAGTAAATATACATAAATTACCTATGTTAGAAATTTTGAAAAAGCAGAAATATTTGTAAATCATCTCATTCTTTCCTAAAGAATTAGTTCTTTTTGTGTAAAATACATTATAATTGAATGATGTCCCTATTGTATTTTATGCACACTGGTTGTCATGCTAATGTGCACAAAAGGTTTTATCTAGCATGAATGTATCAAGTAAATCCCAATCCTTGCCACTGCAAATGCTGACAGACCGAATAAAATTGCTGACAATTTCCAAAATCTGCCCACATAGCTCACTGCTATGCAAACATCATTGCATGCCCTGGTAGATAAACTAATGCTTTCACATTTGATATTTGTCTTAATTTCAAAATAATAATTATGTATTATTAAATTATATTTGTGTGTTTCCTATAATCCCCTGGTACTCACTGTACAGTGTGAACTTCAATAAAATTCACTCTTTTTTCTATATGTGGTTTTGCTGAGACTTAAAAATAAACCCATCAATTAACCCATCCCTCTCTGGAATCCTGTATTGTAATCTCTGCTAATATCCTTAGGAAAAGGCATATTTTTATGATTTTATTAATTGTTAAAATTGCACTGCATGTTTCAGAATGTCAGCAGGGAGGGAGGGAGGGAGGGAGGGAGAGAGAAAGAGAGAGAGAGAGAGAGAGAGAGAGAGAGAGAGAAAGAGAGATAGAGGGAGAGAGAAGAACAAAGCAGCAGAAATTGCCCCTACCAAAAGAACTCTGTTTTTATCAGAAAGTTTTCTGGATTAATTGAACAACTTAATTCACAAATTAACAAAACTCCACTATGAAGATCTGATTGAAAGAGGAATGGAAACTCCTGACCTTTAGGATTCTAATCTCCTGATTAGCTTTTTCCTTATCTCCCCATTAAATGCTGAGAATGATTAGTAGCAGCTTTCAGATTTAGGCAAAGCAGCTAAAAGCAAAATCCTGCCTTGTGACTAAGATGGTGAAGGGGAAATTGGGGGTCATTAAATAATAAAATTGTTTTATAGAGGCTTCACTTCTAATTTCTGTTGGATGAACACAAAGTAAGAACCTATTTACTGTCAACTAAAGGCTTCATCAGGCAGAACTGTGCATTATGTAAATATGACCTTTAAAGTCATATCACACTCAATGTAATACTTTGAACAATAAAGAATTTTTAAAAAAAATTAAAGTCATATCACAGCTATAATGTGAATAATATACACATGAATAATTGAGGATTCACAATGTTTAATATTTATTAAGTACCTTTTTATACAGATTTGACTGAGGTAAATCAATTCTATGTACCTACTGATGGTATCCACTTAGTGATTTATTCAGCCTCTAAACACAATTGAGTGATGTTCTGTGTAAGAGAATGTGTTAGAAATAGCACAATGGAGATTTCAAGATGGATGGGACACTGTCCTTCTTTTCATGTGCTAAGCTCCTTAAGGAGTAAATAATAGTTCTTTACAGAATGGAAAGGTCAATCCCACATTAGAAGATAAGTAACTAGAGTTTAAAGTAATGTTTGGGTAAGGCCCCAGGGATACGTTTTGATAAGTGGTGATATCTAGCACAGGGAAGGGCCAAATCAAAGGTCAATGAAATCTCAGGAAGTAATGCTACTGAGGGGGAACATATGCAAAAAAAGAGAGAAAACCCTGGGCAGGTAGAATGGAACTAGAATTTTAAAGAACTCCTTGAGTTTAAATTCCTTTGAGAAGACAGTGAGTCTTAGGTGAGAGAAAAATAAATTGATGAGATGTAGTATAATCAGTTTCAAAGCCTCTCCACAGAGAACTAAAACATGTTAGGGTTAGATTTATTTCTGCTTCTCTCTATGATTACATGCAGAAGGGTGTTACCTACTATGTTGAAACAAAACTGAAATCTTACTTTAACTTTGATCACCTGTTAAGTCTGATTTCAGCTACCATTTTACCAAGGGCCCCAAAATTGAAATGTCAGATTATTTATTCCCAACTATGAAATTTGCCTTCGGAGTGGAAAGATGCCATTATTACCATCCTACCCTTCTTCTTTCTATCCTCCCTATTCACAGTCTTTCATTTCTTAAACATTTAAACTTTATGAGTGAATATTTAGCACATGCACATAAAATGGAAAGTGCCAATTTTATCAATTTTTAAATGCTAAGATTATGATTTTTTAAATAAGGCTATATGGAAACCACTTTTGATTATTGTAGAAAAAGTAAACTTGAGTTTTGAGTTAAAGAGTTAAGGATTAAATTTGTATTAATTTAATAGGGGATTTTTATGGATTTTCATAATCAGAGTCTAGGGAATTGTAAACTTTTACCTAGTGAAATAGATATTCTGAAACTCTGTTCCATTTCATGGTCTGGTGGAAAAAAATATTCTACCAGGAGTAGGCAGAGGCAATGCTGTAATCCTCAAATCATATATTTCCTGCCTTGGTACTTATTTCATTTAAAATATCCTTTTTTTTTTCCCTAAAACTATGCTCAAACCCTGGTGTAAGGTTAAGAAAAGAACAAATAGGATAAAATATAGTATCCTGTATTCACAGTAACAGACTCTAATGGAGTAGTTCCTACACACTGACTTTGGGCTTTTCACGCATGTAACAGAAAGTTCTATACAAGCTGTAAGTTATACAACTGTTCCACCTCATTATATCTGTTTGTCCTAAGGATTTACAATAAAAAATAAGCTCCTTCAAGCTGACAACATTAACAAGTGCTGCATTACTGAGGCGGCCCAAACGGGAAAGCAAGATGTTTCAATTTTGCCTGCTCCGGTCTCCTGGTAGCGCTGGAAATTGGAAATGTAAAAAATGATCAAATAACTCATACACAAAGTAAAGCCCATTTTTTAAATCAGACATCTTCTAGATACAGGTAAGAGAACTCTCGAAAAGTAAGTACAAACATTAAGATAATTCCACATATCAATGCATTGCCATTTCATGGGGTAATACCAGAGACTCATCTCTCTCTTTCCTTTCTCTTTGCCACCCTTTCTCTCCCACTTCTTCCTATCTTTCCGTTTTAAAGAAACAGTCACAGCTAAAATCACAGGGTGGAAAAAGAGAGAAAGAGTTGGGGAGTAATGTGAAGACAAGATGAATAAAATTCTCTGCAGTTGACCCAGAGATTAACATGAGGTAGTTAATCTGATCACATTCCAAAGCTTGTAGAGTTCCAGTCTGCAATGCCTATGATTGAATCTGCAGCTGGCTTCACAGATTCCCAGGGAGACCATGCCCCATGATGGGCTCCACAGTCATGTGTATGGAGGAACTCCTTAACAGAAACTGCATACTTTCATAAGCACTGTGCTCATAAAATCCCTTAAACCCCATTAATCCTATATTGAGGTTTTGAGCTCCTTCTACACAGAAAACCTCATATTTATCCATTGCCCACAGGATATTTGTGTAAAGGTAATACCTTTCAATAGGCCCTGTTTCCTGAAAAGTCTTGTGAAAGAGGTTATTCATTTGGATGCCAATGGAATAGTAGAGTACAGAATCACTTTTATGCATCATAGAGTGATGTTGCAATTAAAGAAACATAAATCTTAAAGCTGTGAATCTGGGAACATAAACAGACTCGGAGATTAGACTTGAGATGAATATAAAGGTATAATCACTAATGTCAGGGAAGGTAACTGGAGGAAATATTTTGTTTTCTATTAACTCTATTCAGAAAGCCGGTACCCCCAGAGTTTGAGTTCTAAATTATTTACTTAATATCTTAAAAAACTATCAAACAAATTCTAAGATGTTACAATGAGGAGAATCTCTATTTTTTAAGTCAGGGACAATAGGACCTTTCAAAAACATTAAACTAGGATACTAAACAGGCTTTGCAAAACAGAAAAATTATATATTTTATAAGGAATACTGAGATAATATAACTCACGTTATTTACTAAAGTATATTTCACATGGAATATATTTAGTTTTTCTAAATATAAATAGCAAACATACTATAATGTAGAATATCTGTCGTAGAAACAAAACTTTATAATAAAAAATTGATAAACTAAAAAGCAAAAGACCCAGGAACAGTTGTTTCAAATAAAGCAATCAAATCTATGTGAAAAATAAAAAAGGAATATACATGTTTAAGAAACAATCATTAAGGTCCACCAGGTAGAAGCTGAAAGAATCTGAGCAGAGATGTCAGACAAAAGGAATTACAAAGGGAAGGAAAACAAACAAACAAAAAATATTGATCTTACTGAAAATAATCTTGAGTTAGAATTTTATGCCATCTAAATAGGCAGACTTTTTAAAAAAAATTATAGTATTTAGTATGGTTGAAAATGAAACAATATTATTGGGAAATGTAACCTGTTGTAAATTCCTTTAAAAGCAGTGTGACAAAATGTAGCAGAAATTATGAAGTAAGCAATCAGTTCCAGACAAGTTAAAAGACATGTGCAAAAAAAAACCCACAAAAAAACATGTTCACAGCAGCTTTATCTATAGCAGCAAATATTTAGAAACATTCCAAATGCATTTGAAGAACAATTATTTCAAAGATGAGATTATCTTTTTTTTAAATTTTCTTACTTTCCACCTCAGAAAACTAATAATAATGCCATTTTTCTGATTTTATTTTGACTAGTAGATTCAATTATAATGGGCAAATAATATCACAACACTTTTTTTCTCTCCTATTCATGGGGATTGGAATCCTATTTTTATTCAAAATTTATCATTCCTATATTGCATTTTCCTATACTTGCAAATCTGACTAACAACAAAGTACAGTATATGAAAAATATTTTGAACAAGCATCACATGTGTCCCATGCATGGCTCATTGTATTGATATAAAATACAGACATTTATTTAAAAAGTCTTGGTTCCCAAATCTATGCATATTTTATTTGATATATGTAGATATTTGAGCAATATGTGTATGTCATAGTAATGCTATCTCTGACCAACTAAGTTTAAAAATATTCTTTCAGTAGAAGCAGTAGCAGTAATGAATCATTACTGTATAATATGAAGTGGTAGTAAAGTAAGGCTCTGCATATATTCTGTATAAAAATGTGGTTTGAGAAACATCATTCTGTCTGATTCTGTCTTGGCAAAACTAGAGAGCAGTAATATTTGATTCTATATAGTATGTTATATGTATGTGTATATCTAGTTATTTATCTATACACACATTCACTTGTATTCATCATAAAAATGGCAAAACCCAAATAATGAGTTAAATATTGGGTCAATAGCAAGCTATTCAACGTATATAATTTGATATATATTTTCAAAAAATAAATGCTTTTAAATATATGTATTCAAAAATATATAAAGTTGGTATCATTTTTAGTCTTTATCTAAATACTAGAGGCCTGGTGCACAAATTCATGCATGAGTAGGGTCCCTCAGCCTGGCTGGCAATTGGGGCTGATTGGGGGCGGGGGGGGCGGGGGGGGGCGGCCGGTTGGGAGGTAGGGAACTGCAGGAGGTAGGCTGGCTGGGCAGGAGGACCGAGTGAGGGTGGACAGCCAGGGGGAGGGACTGTGGAAGGTTGGCCAGCGGGGGAAGGGACCTGGGGAGGTTGGCCAGCTGGGGGGCGGGACCGAGGGAGGTTTGCTACTGTGAGGAGGGACCATGGGAGGTTGGCCAGCCAGCCCCCCGGATCAGGGCCGATGACAGGGCCCGGCCAGCCACGGGAGGTTGGCCGGCTGTGGAAGGTTGACTGTGGGAGTGCAGTGACCACCAGGGGGCAGCTCCTGCATTGAGTGTCTGCCTCCTGGTGGTCAGTGCAACATCATAGCAACCGGTCGACCAGTTGTTCAGTCATTCAGTCACTTAGGCTTTTATATATATAGATTTGAAATTTTATAGATAGACTAACACTATGCTTTGCCATATTGTGAAATGCATTAAATTTAGTGAAATATTTTTATCATTTTCTTAGATTTATAAAGTTGTTTTTTGCAATACTGTGATATATTAGAGTGCTAAGGAATTATGTGTTAATTCCTTCATTATACAGATGTCGACAATGACAGAAAGGTTAAGTAACTTGCCCAAGTTTTTAATTTTTAAAAATTTCAGAGCTGTCTCTCTGTACTTTCTACAGTCTTCAAACAATATATACAGAACTATTACTTTGGTAATCAAAAAATCTGTTAATAAAAGTTTAAAATATAATATATGCCTAATGAAGAGTGAATATAATTATGTTGGGTTGTGGACTTTTTCCAACAGCAATTAGAAATTAAGAAAACAACATTGTTATATGTTTAAAATTAATTTTACTAACTGTATTTATGTGAAAAAAATTGTTTTATTTGAAACAACTGTTCCCAGGTCTTTTGCTTTTTACTTTAGTTTATACATTTTTTATTATAAAATGTTGTTTCTATAACAGCTATTCTACATTATAATATGTTTGCTTTTTGTACTTAGAAAAACTAAACACATTCTATCTGAAATGTACTTTAGTAAAAAAATGCAAGATATGTTATCTTAGTATTCTTAATAAAATATATCATTTTTTTGTTTTGCAAAGCCTGTTTAATATCTGAGTTTAATATTTTGAAGAATTCTATTGTCCCTCACTTAAAAATATGGTTGAATAAATAACAGAAATATAAATTCATGTTATGGAAGTTTATGGAATAATATAGGAAAATATAATTTAAAAATTGAACTTGAATCTTGCTTTACTATTTTAAAACATTAATTTAATCAATCCCTAACATCTCATTAGATGTTGAAGGTTTTAATCCTAATTATTCTGGCACCATGCAACTGCATTGCAAATATTTCCTCTTTATGCACCCTTAAGAACAAGAATTAGTTCACCTCTAGAGAATTTGTCTACATGAGCTATTTATAAAAGAAGGAAATACTATATTACTGTTGGTGTCCTGAAACTGAAAAATGAATTAATCCATAAATCATTTAGTACCTTAATGTCTATTGCCCATTTATTTTGTTAAGTACAGAAAATTATTAGTAGTCTGGACCTTCCAAATACATACACCTCTATCATTTATTCCTTGCTTTTTGAAGTGCCAATATATGTAAACTATTTTCAATAATGACCATAAGTCTACTCCCGTGTATTTCCCTAAATATTCATCTATTTATTCTTCCTACTGGTATTTTCAATCCAAAATTGAAAGCATGGGGAAAAGGATGAGGAATTATTTTATAAGTATTGTCTTCAATATACATTACAAAAATAGGCAGTTCTTATAAACTTTTATATTTCTGACCCATTTATAACTTGGACGGAAACAGTAAGTAGTGGCACAATAGTGTGGAATTTAGATGTAAGAGGTTTTCCTTCCTTTTTACCATTACTCAATTCTTTGAATAAAAAAATTTCACATGAGGCTATGGAATCTATGAGATAGAGATGCCTGGATGAAAATAGAAACAAATACAATAGCGGAATTAAATTAGGAATTTCCTTTTCTTTCCAGTTTTAGGGGAATATACAATCGGTAGCTAAGAACCAAGCAACTATTGCTGCTTCAGCAATATATGGAATTATTCAGTTAAAGATGGAAAAAAGCACAGCATTTATTATTGTGAAGGACTTCAGAGAGAAACAACTCAACAAGCCTTTGATATTTGAGAAAATTAAGCCAGTGAGAATCTATTTATTTTTTATATTTTTAAAAATCTTTATTGTTGAAAATATTACATATGTCCCCTTTGTTCCCCTTGACCTATTCTGTACTGCCCCCCCTACCACTCCACCTCAGGCCTTCACCACCCTATTGTCTGTGTCCATGGACTATGCATATATGCATACCAGGTCTTTGGTTCATCTTTTCCCATCCACCCACCCTCCCCTGACTTCCCTCGGAGATTCCATAGTTTGTCCCATCAGTATTATATTAAGCCAGTGGTTCTCAACCCTCCTAATGCCAAGACCCTTTAATACAGTTCCTCATGTTGTGGTGAGCTCCAGCCATAAAATTATTTTCGTTGCTACTTCCTAACTGTAATTTTGCTACTGTTATGAATCATAATGTAAATATCGACATGCTATATGTGTTTTCCGATGGTCGCGACCCACAGGTTGAGAACCGCTGTCAGTTAAGCGAAATAAGCCAGTCAGAGAAAGGCAAGTATCACATGATCTCACTCATATGTGGAATCTAATGAACAAAAGAAACTGTTGAACAAAATAGATCCAGAGACATAGAAGCCAGTGATAATTTAAGCAATTTGCCTGAGATCACTCAGTGGCTGGTGGCAGAGGAGGAACAACAAAGGTCTCTAGATTTACATTAAATTGACCTGTTTTTTCATTTCTTCATAATTACTTCTTGCACTCAAGGCATTTAGTGTAAGTCAAAATTCGGTATGCATTCCAAATCCAGGGCCCAAACAAGAGAAAAATAAATCAAATATTAATAAAAACAAACAAAACAAGTGGCCACTGAGCAGAGATGTTGAATAAATGACAAGTTCTTTCCACTTTCCTTTTATCCCCAAACTCACGGAACTGCATCAATTAAACTGTATTCTAGGTCTTACATTGTCCTAATGTGTACCCTTTGGCACTTTTCTGTACCACCCTGGATCTTGGTTTTATCCTCTAGTCAAAACTCAAGATGATTTCTCTAAGTCTCTAAGCAGCTGACTTATTCTTTCTTTCTCTCTCTCTCTCTCTCTCTCTCTCTCTCTCTCTCCCTGCCCCCCGCCCCTCAATGATCAGGCTTAAAGCTCTCCTTAAAGAAATTCCTGCATTTACTATTTAAAAGTAAAAAATTTCAATGAATTTGCCTAACAACAGGAGTTCTTAATGACTATAACTGTACTATGAGCATTTTGGTGTTTAAGTATTACAGTTCATGGAGAGAGAACAATGAGTTATGGCTTGAGAAACTTCTGTTGGATATTAGTTTTAAATTTCATATATTTTCTTTCACAGAACCTGCTTTCCTTCTTATAAGTTACAGGATTGAAGGAACTTTTAATTTAAAGATGAAAGCATCACATAAAAGTGACTAATGACATCCCCCAAAAGAACCATCTTGAGATATCCAGGTTCTTTCCTTTCAAGCAACCTAAAATTACATTCTCCAAGCAGTCATAAAACCTCCACAGTGGGTGGAATAAAGAGGAGACTAGGAGAATAAAAAGCTGACTTGAGAAAATATTTCTAACAATATGTCATCTAAGTTTAATAGTTTACTGGTAATCTTTTTCAATGCTTCAAATGAATTAATAATTTCAATGGGTTTTTATACAACATAGAGATTAGGAGACTAGCCAGGCTGTCTCCAGAATGCATATTGTGTTGGCAAGGACTGCTTGAAAGAATGTGTTGCACCAGCAGGAACTCCTCTCACCATAATTATCATTTCTGTTACTGATAATAATCATCACTATCATCATGTAATAGTGTATGAAGTGTATCCTACAAATGATCATGTTTAGTCACTTAAACAACCTTCTGAAACTTTTCTTACATGGTATTTAGCCCCATTTAGCAAATTAGAAAATCATGCTCAAAGGAATTAGGAGACTTATTCAATCTCACAGCCAATTTATAGTAAAGCCAGGCCTTAAACAACCCCATTCCAGAACTCCTAGCCTTCTATCTTACCGTAAGATGATATCATTCCTCATAGGTACAATGGTTTTACATCTCCCTAGATCTGGGGCTGCCAGAAATACTCAATTTAGTCCAAGAAGCACATTTACATAAGTGTCCTGAAATAGATAACTTTTTTCTTTATGGAGAAACTGTGATCATTTCACTTTGAAAGAAGAATCATCCCATAATGTAAAGGTCAAAGTCATTCTTTCACACTGGCCTCTCATATCATTAAAAACATTTCTCTTTGTTTACTCCCTTAAAAAAGGAATATTGTTGGGAAATATAGTTAAAATTATGAGAAAAAATAGAAAACAATAAAGTATTTTAAGCCTATTTTCCAAATATTTAAGATGTATTAATAGCTGAAATTTACCATTTAAAGTAGTGCAAACAAACTCTAACAAGATACCATTGCACTCAGTATAATCCTTACAGTAGTAGGTGTGGCCAATGTGGCACTCAATAAGAAAGCCTACATGAAATTTGCAAACCTTACTAGTTAGTATATGATCAGTTAGTACCCTATAAATTGAATTTCCCACTGGCCAAATAAGCTGGATGGACCCTTTCCTTATTCTTCATATCAAAACAAATGACACATGGATCAAATATTAAGTATAAAAAATAAATATTAAAAGGATAAAAGGTGAAAAATAATTTAATGATTTTAAAATGGGATCACACTCCTTAAACATGGCATAAGCCCTAGCCGGTTTGGCTCAGTGGATAGAGCATCGGCCTGCAGACTGAAGGGTCCCAGGTTGGATTCTGGTCAAGGGCACATACTGGGGTTGTGGGCTCGATCTCCAGTAGGGGGCATGCAGGAGGCAGACGGTCAATGATTCTCTCTTATCATTGATGTTTCTCTCTCTCCCTCTTCCTTCCTCTCTCTGAAATCAATAAAAATATATTTTAAAAAAACATGGCATAAAAGCAGCACATGCAGGAAGGTTTGCTAAATCTTGCTGTATTAAAAAAATTTTAGCCTGGCCCTGTGGCTCAGTGGTTGAGCATCAACCTATGAACCAGGAAGTCATAGTTAGATTCCCAGTCAGGGCAAATGTCTGGGTTGTGGGCTTAATCCCCAGTGTGGGGCAAGCAGAAGGCAATCAATCAATGATTCTTTCTCATCATTGATGTTTCTATCTGATCAATGATTCTTTCTCAATACTGATGTTTCTCTCTCCCTCCCTCTCCTTCCCTGAAATCAATACAAATATATTTAAATAATAAAAACAAACAATAAAAGAAATGGCAAATAATTCAAAGATACTAAATTCACTCATAAATCTGAATAGTAAAATAATGTTATATTTTACACATAAAGTGATGAAAAATAAAAATAGGTCATATCCAGTGATTGTAAGAGTGATAATGAGAAGTTAATAGGCCCTCCAACACACTGTTTATAGGTGTGTAAAATGATAAAACAATTTTGGAAGCAAATTTGCCAATATCTTTTAATATTTAAAATTAATATATTTTTGGAACAATGGTTTCACTGGTAGAAATCTACCTTACAGGTATAGTCTTGGTTTGCATTGAGAATTACATGAAGTAATCCCTGAAAATACCTACCATTGTGCTTAATATATGTAAATTAGTCAATGTTATCAATATTTTTATTATATTGACTTGAATATGCATAAAATATTTTTGAGATGCTATACCAGACAGTGTTAAGAGTAGGAACCCAGTTAGAGCAAATAGAAAGCTGAGAGGGATGAGGAAGGGCATAAGGAGATTTCCACACCATTATGTTAAGAATTTTTACCATAAACGTATGTCACATTTATGGTTTTAAAATGCTAATTATAGTCACTGAGAACAAACCAAACATTCATAAAAAAATTAGAAAAAAACCTATTATTCTTCTTCCTGAACTTATTAGGCCTACAGTTTTCCTTCCTCCCTCTCTCAAGAGAGCTCTATATACACTGAGTGGCCAGATTATTATGACCACCTGACATTTGTAGGCAAATTAGCTATAATTTCATGCTTAAGTTGCTAGAGGGCTACACCATTATAAATAGGGAAGCAGGTTGTTTACCACGACAGTAGAAGAGATTTTTTTTCTGAAGATATGGGTAAACAATGCGATTTAACAGCCTTTGAACATGGGATATACATATAGTGGATCTCTTTTTCTCATCCCTTTTGCGAGCCTTTAGGAGGAAACACTGACATAGTATAACTGCACACCCAGTGACCATTGCAGTTGTCTACTTGAAGTTCTTGCATTCTTTTCCCAAGAAGCCCTATTGCCTTAAGTATTCAAGCTGGTGTCCTCAAGAGCTGTTGGTGTGGTCAGAAACTATTACCCATATGGGCATGGCCCAGACCGCATGCCATCTGGATGGCTTTCTCAGGGACTCTCCCAACAAGGCATATCTTTAGACATTGTGATAGACTGAATGGTGGTTCCAAAAAAGATATGTCCACATCCTAAACTCCAGAAACTGTGACTGCTACCTTATTTGGGAAAATAATTAAGGAACTTGAAATGAGGACATTATCCCAGATAAGTCGTCGGCAAACTCATTAGTCAACAGAGCCAAATATCAACAGTACAACGATTGAAATTTCTTTTGAAAGCCAAATTTTTAAACTTAAACTATATAGGTAGGTGCATTGTTATTAACTTAATTAGGGTACTCCTAAGGCATAGGAAGAGCCACACTCAAGGGGCCAAAGAACCGCATGTGGCTCGCGAGCTGCAGTTTGCCAACCACGGTCCTAGATTATCCAGATGAGCCCTAAATCCAATCACCAGCATCCTCAAAAGAGACACACAGAAAGAGTGACACAGAGGAGAAGGCATGTGATGGAGACAAAGATTGGAGTGATGTGGCCACAAGCCAAGGAAGCCAGCAACCACTGGAAGCTAGATCAGGAATGGAACAGAGTCTCCCCTAACACCTCTGTAGAAAGGACAGCCAACACCTTGATTTGGGACTTACAGTCTTCAGTATTGTGAGCAGATAAATTTCCGTTGTTTTAAGCCACCAACTTTATGATAATTTATGATGACAGCAGCGCTAGGAAACTAATTCAGATGACTTTCTCTAGAGGACATTTGTCTGAAAACAAATGTTTCAACATTGACTCTCACTTTTACATCATTCCTCTCATACATTTCATTTGTTTATTTATTTTTATTGAATTTATTAGGGTGACATTATTTAATAAAATTATATAGGTTTCAGGACTCGCTGATAATGCCAATTGGTTGGGCATTGTCACATGCATTGAAAGATTGTCAGTTTAATTCCAGGTCAAGGCACAAGCCCAGGTTGTGAGCTCAATCCCTGGTAAGGGGCATGCAGGAAGCAGCTGGTTGATTAATGTTTCACTCTCACATCAATGTTTCTCTCTCTCTCTCTCTCAAAATCAGTAAAAATATATATTTTTAATTATATAGGTTTCAGATGTACAATTATAATGTATCATCTGTATATTGTATTGTATGTTCACCACTCCAAGTTAAGTCTCCTTCCATCATCATTTTTCTATACCACTATACCCTCCCCACCTCCCCTCTGGTCATATGTTTTTGTAATAGTCTTAACAGTCAACATGTCACCATGGAACTTAAATATTGAAAAGACATCTCTTTGGTAGAGAGTGATTACAGGAAATAATCCATTTTTTTAACATTGCCACAATTGTTAATGTGGTTGATCTGAACTCTGTCCTAGAAATCTGTAATTCTACAACTTGAGGTCCATGCACTTGAGTCACAAAGACTTTGCTGTCTTCAAAAACCCCTATTAAAATGTGAAACTCCCTAAAAGATATAACTTTGGCGGGGGTGTGTGAAAGCTGAAATATTTCAGGGTGTCCTCTCTGCTACTAGATCTGAGAAGGGGGAAGAAAAGGGTCCAGAAAAATTCCACAAAAGGTCTCTGAGTACTGAACATGTTTCCTAAAATGGTTGATCAAGTACTTTAAGATATCAAACTACCGGAGAAAAAATTACCCACCGTATCCTGCGCTTTATTTTATTACCAGAAATAAATTTCAAAGCCTAAGTCACAATTACTTACCAAACATTCATAAATGAGATTAAGGAAATGTAACAATGACCTTTTCATCATTCTTAATGTCATTACAGCTTTAAATTATATATTAGAGCCACCAGGGTTTCTAGTGAAAATATTCAGGGCATGACAGTGGAGAGGAGGTTTCACCAGGGGAGGTTAGCAGATTGTCTCCCAAAAGGCCTTGAAGGCTGGCAATACCTTGGAGAAATTAATAGGATTAGAATCTGGCACTTTGTCTTGTAGACTCAAAAACTGGAATCTCTCAGCACATGAGAGCATCTTCATCTCTCAGGAACAAACCCATATTAGACATGCTCAAGGAACTGCTAAATGGAATTCAAATGCCATTACTTTCTTTTCACTGAGAACTACGATCATTGTACAGAGTATAATGCTTTGACCATCTAACCCAGCACTTTCCTTCACACTAGCCAATCCTCTATAACAATGAAGACAATAATCATAAGATTGCTTGGTGAACATGAAACTAGAACAAAAGATATAGATAAATAGATGATAGATTAGATAGATAGACAGATACATAAAAGGTTATTAAGATTATTAACATAATTTAAATGTTTAGTGTCCTGTTAACCAATAGTTCCTCTCTCATGGACAAGGTTTGGAAAGCACTGCCAATTGTTTCTTTTGTGATTCTCCTTTATGCTTATTCAAATTCCAACCAACCAATCCTATCATCTGATCAGCCTGTAGACTCATCTCTTTAAAGTGTTGCATCTTGCCATAGTAATTATGAACAAGACACAGCAGAAGAAATAACATTGCAGAGCATTTTAAAATATTCCTATATTGTAGCCTAGAACTTCTGATCACTTTACAAGGTCAACCATCGTTATTACTAGGCATGACAGTCACCCAATGGCTACAACAAGAAGTTGATGACCTTAACTTTCCAAAGTGGCCCCTGGTATAAAGCTTGACTTTGATGTGTCTAAACAAGCATAAATATAGAACTCATGACGTGGTCTATTAGGATTATAAAATCATCTAAGACAAAGCTGTCTAGAGCTGCCCTGCTTAAGAGTTTTAAAAGCAGAGAGATCAAAGCATGTGTCACTAAAAATCCTGCTGGTTGTCATGAGACAAAGAGTAAAATTGCAACCCATTCAGTTGTATCCATTATTGTAATGACTTAGTATAGACAAAAATGAAGGGTGAGTAGTATGGAGCCACAATAAAAGTAATAATGTGCCATTGAGCTTTCTTTTGTACAGCAGAGAGAGTTTTGTATTTTTTTTTTCTAAATAGCTATGGTAACAGGTTTTATTTTTGAGTGTCTGGCTTCCTGTCTACAAACCCACACGACTGAGTAATATGGCTATCCCAAACATTTATTAGGATAGTGAGGATGAGTCAAAAAACAAGATGGACATATGCCAAAAGGTTTCATGCTAAGAGTAAGATCTATTTACCTACTGAAATGCCAAAATGAATTTTGAGCAGATAAAAGCAATGCTGTCTCATTATACTGCATCTCCTCAGCTCTGACACCTTATACTTTCTTTAATGAATACAGAGTTAGGATTATGCAGATAGGGAAAGAAGAGGCAGCGAGATATGCCTGCTTTTCTAGCATGCTGAGAAGCAAAGTCTACAATAGAGGAGTTCTCTTTCCAGCATAAGCCACTCTTTAGCAGTTAGAGAGACATACAATCTGGGGGAGGGGAGAGTTCACGAGTGACGCTGTTTATAACGTTGTACTCTGTGAAGGATTCGGTTGACAGGGTATTTTTTTATACTGCTTCCCTTAAAATACAGTCCTCTGCAAACTGATGCTTTCCTCTTTTAAATGGGCCACCCTGTCTATTCCGAATGAGCTTTTTCCACTAAAGAACTGTGTTGATGTAAATCTGCGTTGGCAAGAGCGTCATCAGAGTCAGCTGGGAGTGACAGGCATGTCCCAGCCAATTCTGGACGGTGTGTTGAAATATGCTTCCCGGGCTACAAGAGCAAATGCACAAAAGCATGCCCACGTATTCACAGGAGGTGACGTGCTGATCAGCAAAGCCACAGCTCTGTCAGAACATAAAACACATACCAGGAGCATTTCTTGAAGAAAAGCCAACCACTCAATCACAGCAAGAGTTACATAATCCTGACAGGTTAAAGGGTGTCAGGGCTCGCCCTTTCCCTCAGGGCAAAAAAAAAAAGAAAAGTTTGCACATGTTGCTTTGCAGGTTTGCAGGGCACACTCCTAAGTAAAGATTCTATATCCTAATTACATCCAGCTAGCTCACATCATGGAAATTCCAAGCCGGCAATATAAACCAACAAAGCAAAATCCCAAGAGAAAGCCATGTTCTTCCAATTTCATATTTGTTTTGTTCACAATTATGATTAGGAAAACATTCCTGTGTGAATGTTAAAATGTTGCATAGTCTTGCTATTATTAAAGACATTTTATGTCTACATGTAAAGCCAGTTTATTTAATAAAAGCAGTACCACTGTAATAACTATATGTACGAGCTATTTTAGTAAGTACAACATATATTTTTTCAAAAATATTTTTCAGTTCATCAATATCTAGTTTTACATTGTGTGTTCACCACCAAAAACACACAATGCAATATAAAAGTGATATATTATCGAACGATACGTTTGAAACCTATCTCATTGAATTAACCAATGTCACCACAATAAATTCAATAAAATTTAAAAAATAAATTTAAAAATTTTCTAGTTTTAACATCTTGCTTAAGAAAAGGATTTTTACCCAATGCAAGGAAAGAGAGTAATTTAATGTTAGAAAAATCTGCCGCAGGGCCATACATCTGGATACTAGCAATTTCCCAATCACCTTTCTGCATCTTTCACCACATCTCTCATCCCTGGAACATGAACTTACGGTAAGAGGTGGGAAGAACATAGCTTTATCAGACAGAAATGTTGGAGGGAAGACTACAGGACAGATCTGGCCAACCTAGTTCCCATTGCCTCTCCTCCATGTCTATAAATGCACTGCAGGTGAATTAGCATGACCGGAATGAATTAAAACAGACAGACCCAAGACAATGACCATCCAGTCAAAGAGTTGTGTGTTTCTCTAGCTGCAGAGCCTCAAATGAGATTCTTGTCTTTGACATATAATCATCACCACAAGAACCACAAAACACCCAGATTCTCAGCCCCAGAAGGCTCTGTAAATCCCCTGGCTGACTTATGTCCCCAGCCTCCCCCCTACCCCAGCCTGCAATCTCTCCATTGTGATTTCTATCACTCATAGCTTGTCATCAGTAAAATATCTTGTATTCTCAACCTCTGTCCTCTGCTCTGTTTCCTGCACATTCTAGCTCTAACACTACTGGCTGCCCATTGAGGATTCTGATTGACTTCAATTCTCTGAAGTGGTGGCTATTCTTCCTTCCACATCTTGGTACCATAGCCCCTAACGGAGAAGTAAGTGTCTTTCTTGCTTTTCTCTGCTGTTTGCAGAGAGAATTGTGACCTTTTTTTTTTGTTAACCACCTCTCCTTTTACTATACTCTGCACCACCATTATATCTCACTGGATTATTACAACAGCCTATTAACTGGCCTCCTTATTTTCATCTTTTCTCCACATCCGTATTTTCTACAAAAAAAAAAAAGCTTAAATGATTCTTCTCAAAATTAATTCAGACCATGTGTATATCCCTGAAGCAGACACCCACGCTGTTACCCTTTTCCTTTCAATATGACATAGTAATAACAAAAAAACACTCCAAATCCCTTACTATAGCCTCAAAAACACTGACCCCTTTTTATGTTTCTGACCTCCTTTTCTATAACATTCTCCTCCCTCAAACACACCAATCACATCCTCCCTCATGGCCTTTGAATTTGTTATCCCTGCCTGAAATGCTCTCCCCCTATTTAGTCATATAGTCACGCAGTCACCTCCTTCAGGTCTCTACTCAAGTGTCACCTCCTGAGAGACCTCCCCAAACAGCTTATATAAAATTCTCTATCCTCTGGCCCTGCTTTATTCTTCTTTACTGTAGTTGTCATTCTCTGACCCACTGGAATATTTATTTTCACATGGTCTTCTCCCCTATTAGAATATACACTCCATGCTACATCACCAGATAGAGATAGACACTCAAATTATTTTTTGAATGACTGAAAGGATAACAAGAGATTTAGCTCTTCACTCCTATCCTGGTCAACCAGTCATGAAATAGAGAAATTACCTTCAGTGCAAATTGGTAGATGTGTTCTAAGTATTACATTCCCATGCAATTTAATAAAAAGGCAGGCACACACCTCACATAAATAATGTCTCTGTTCTATGCCTTGGCACACAAGTGGCACCAGAGAGGTTAACACTGATTCAAATAGAAATACAACTGTGTGTTCTGCTGTTTCAGAAGGATTCCTAGAAGGGCATTTCCTGGCTGAAAGATGGTATAGATTGGTCTAATTGGACTGAATCTCAGATCCCAACTATTGAGAGTGTTCTATGTATATACCTGTGGTTTAGA
Organism: Myotis yumanensis; assembly: GCF_028538775.1. Lineage (NCBI taxonomy): Eukaryota > Metazoa > Chordata > Mammalia > Chiroptera > Vespertilionidae > Myotis > Myotis yumanensis. Next base: position 30,127,608 of record NW_027223755.1, read on the forward strand.
GAGCTTAGCAGGGGATAACTCAAAATGTCACTTCCTTTTATTTGCAGTGAAGCTGTTAAGAAAAATAAAATTGATTTTTTCATTTAAGCATATAAACCCCTGGTGTGTGTGTGTGTGTGTGTGTGTGTGTGTGTGTGTATGAGAAAGAGAAAATGAGAATCTTAGTTTACCTTCAAAACCTGATTGTAGCCTACCTTTATGGGAGTACCTCCTTGGGCATACCCAGCTATACTGAAAACTCGTCTAAACCCCATGTAGTCCCCATACTTGTTCATGCTGTTCCATTGGTGAAAAGGACTCACCTCCTGCCACTTCCTCTCTTTCCATTCTTCACTCCAGTCCTCTTCCTACTGAAATCATCTATGTGTTATGTTTATATCAAATCTTTTTCTAAGCCCCACTGTTAACTTTGTAAAATGTGATACCGAAGTCTACACCTAAGTTGCAGTAAATATTAAATAAGGTCATCTAAGGAAGTGCTCAGGCCCTTCTTTGTGACTAATCCATGTCATATTCCATCTCAATCTTGAGCGATTCCCACAACCAGAAATAATCTCTATTTCCTATAAACTCACATCATTTTTGTAATTATGGCAATTATAATTGTAGTAATCACATTCTATGCTCCATCAGGTCCTAATTCTTGAGAGCAAAGACAATAGCATCCCATATAATAATTTTCACAGAGTAATCACAGTATGTGAGGTGAATTAAATTCCTATATTTCAATAGATTCAGATCAATCTGTGTTCCACCAATTCAATTTTTACAGTTATTTTATTAGTACTTTATTCTTTTCAAAGTTTTTTATTCCATATATCTTTTGAACTTTTTAATAATTCTATGAAGCATGTATGAGTAATAGTTACATTTTACAAATAAATCTAATTGTGGCCTGTGGAGTTTAAATAACACCCTACCCCTAAGATCTCTCACTCCCCTAAAAGTGAATAGCAAAGTTGGACCAGGCAGTATGTTTCTGGGCCTCTTTCTGCATCACTATATTGTAGTAGGTGCTAGAGATACAATAGTGAATGAGAAGGAACTGGTTCCTCCTTCTATAAAACTTACCCTCTAGACCAGTGGTTCTGAACAAGGGACAATTTGGGCCCCACAGGAAACATTTAACAATTTGGAAACATTTTGAATTTCACAACAGGGTGAATATTACTGATAACTAGTGGGCAGTAGCCAGGGATGCTCCTCATATCTATCCTATGATCCACACAACAGCCCAGGTAGTATTGAGCTTGAGAAACCCTGCTTTGACGCAGCTCTAGAATGAATGATGGTGAAGCATTCATAGGAAAAACACCAGATAAGGTTGTGGAGATAGGTTTAGAACTGATGCGAGCGACTTAAGTGCCAGGTTGAAGAGTATAAACTTTATCCTGTAAACTAGCGATAGGCAAACTATGGCCAGTGGAACAAATCCAGCCTTCTATCCTTTTTTGTAAATAAGGTTTTATTGAACACATGTATGCCAATTTAAATATCTTGTGGCTACTTTTGCACTATACCTGCAGAACTGAGTAGTTGCCAAAGATACCGTAGTGTTCACAAACCCTAAAATTTTTACTATCTGGCCCTATACAGAAAGAAATTTGCTCACCCCTGCCCTAGATAGTGGGCAGCCAAAGCAGAACTTTGGGATAATTAGTGAGATAGCCTAAGTAGACATTCTCAAGGGGAAGGGACAGATTATGGCACATGAACAAGTTAGTATGTTAATTGAAATAGCCCAAACATAAGGCTAAGTGCTAAAATTGGTGACAGCATCAGGAAGGGACAGAAAAGCAAGATATATTAGATGAAATAATCTCTCCCTGTGCAGAGGGAGGGCAAAGCAGAAGTCAAAGATGATTCAGGCTGGCTCACTGGGAAATCCTGTTTCATGGACAGACAGAAAAACCAGAAATGGGGAAACCGTGAGCTCATTTTTGCACGTTATATCTAAGGTTAGAGATTTCCCAAGAGGAAATGTCCAGCGAGGCAGATGGAAGTCAAGCCAGGTTGAAGAGTTGGATTTTGCTAAATGGAGCTAACAGTTGAAGCTGGGGCAGAAGTCAGGCTGATGGTACAGGGGGCATATTGCAGTAAGGTCAAAGGACTAATTATAGAACTCGGGACGGGGTGCACTTTGGAAACAAAGTCAATGAAAGAGGAAAAAAGAGATCTTACAAAAATAGGAGTTAAGCTAGTGAATGAGATAGATTCAGGAGGAAGGGGTGAGCACCAGTACCAAATGCTAATGCTGTATTGTCATTGCTGATACTGAATGCATCGGTAAGTGGCTTTAAATGCAAAGAGACTGCTGCTTTTAATTTATGTAAGCACTTGCTCATTTGAGAAGAAAACCCTCAAGATGAATGTAAGGAAACATTTTCCCTTAATTTACAGCTGGTACGCTGCTGACTTTTATTGAAACTTTCATTTTTACACCAATGCATATTGCACTCTTCTGGAGTCTCTACTGACAGTATAGGAGGTGATGAATCAAGTAGTTCCTCTGAGACAGAAGGACAGCTATAGCATCACTTATACTAGGTGTACTGGTTAATAATGTGGATTTTTGTAATCAAAGAAAACACAATAATTTCAACAGAAACATCAAAAGTGTTTTATTCAAAGTAATGTCCATCGCTAGCTACTCATTTCCCCCATCTTTCAGGTAATTTGTAAATACCGTCCCAATAGAACTTTTCATGTTTTGAGGCAAACCGTTAAATTTTCCACTTCTTCATAGGTTTTAAAGTACTGCTCAGAAAGCACGTGTGCCATCGATCCAAACAAGTGGTAATCTGAAGGAGCAAGGTCTGGTGAATACAACGGGTGGGTTAATACTTCCCAGGCAAGATCTTTTAACCTGTCTTTAACTGGTTTTGAAGTGTGTGATGGTGCGTTATCATGAAGCAAAATTACTTTGCAGGGTCTTCTGGCATATTCTGGTCATTTCACGAACAAAGCATGGTTCAAATTGATTATTTGTTGTTGGTAGTGATCAGTATTAATGGTTTCACCTGGTTTTAGAAGCTCATAATACACCACACCTTCCTGATCCCACCAAACGCAGAGCATTGTCTTTTTTTCCGAAGTGATTTGGCCTTGCAGTCAATGTTGATGGTTGACCCGGATCAACCCATGACTGTGCGTTTGGGATTCTCAAAATAAATCCATTTTTCATGGCCAGTCACAATTCGATGCAAAAAAAAAAAAAAAACAACTTTCTTTCATGCCTTTGAAGCAACATTTTACTGATGACTTTTTGGTTTTCCATTTGTCTTTTGTTCAGTTGATATGGCACCCATTGTCCTTCCTTTGAAATTTTTCCCATTGCTTGTAAATGATCAGAAATTGTTTGTTGAGCAACATTTAATCTTTCTGCAAGTTGTTTTTGAGAATGACACGCATCTTCATCCAATAATGCTTGTAATTGTTGGTCTTCAAACTTTTTCGGTTGACCTGGACATTCTTCATCTTTCACATTGAAATAATTACTTTTAAAAGTGTTTAAACCAGTGTTCATAAGTATCTTGAAATGGAGCATATTCACAATAAGCTTCCCAAAGTAATAATAACTTTTTCTTCAAAATAAAGTAATGAATTAAAACTTCCCTCAAATGCCCTTTTTTGGGCACAAAATTCAACATTTTTAAGCTTAAAAATATCTATGGTGTTAACACCTTCACAAAATTTGACATATGAAGTTTTGAAGCTTGTTGTCTATACAACAAAATAGCATACATATCAAATCACATATATCTCAACATATGTGTAACTCCATCTATTGAAAAAAATCTGCATTATTACCTGGTACACCTTGTAGAGCTGCATACAAATGTGGCTTTTACTGGAGGGCACGGGGCTGGCTTCCTGGGAGTGAGCTGAGCAATTGCCTGGGACCTCCCTCCCTCTCCCTTGCAGAAGGGCTCAGTGATGGGTTAGATGCTCTGCTGTTGTTGTTAGGAAATTCTCAATATTCTTTTTAAGGAATAATCCTGCATCTTCATCTGATACCAGGCTATGCAAATGATGTAGCCTGTCCTGTGTGGGTGTTCTAGTCTAGAATTAAATAAATTCATAAGATTACAGAGTTTTAGAAAAATTGGATTTCTCGAGTACCTCAGCTTTCACACACTTACACAGAGATCCTACACTTTTGAAAAACGTCCCATGTTCGTGCTGTTCGGAAGTAGAGCTTGGAAGCTACCATTAGCATGTACAGTATTTTCCATGAACAGTTCTATGCTTCTCGACATCTGTGTAGCTACCAGGTAGGAAATTAGTAAGTATAGGGTGGTGCTAAAACAGGGTGCCTCTACCTCACTTTCTGCTTAGAAATAGAATCATGCAACCCAAGTTCAGTGGGCTTACCTTCAACTGAGCAATTGCAATCCCAAGAACCATTACAAGAACCAATATCCTTCCAACATTGAAAATATCAGGCTTCTCTGGGTTGGTATATTTAATGGTCTGACACTACAACAAGATAGCATTAAACATGTGTTGTGGGTCACTGAATTTTTAAATATTAAATTAAATAATGAGGTTATTTTCTATCCAAATCCCTCTCAGTCACTCTTATTCCCTTAAGAAAAAAGACTTAATTGGTCTTTCACATCTCTGTAGTACTTGCCAACTGCCATTTTAAACAGAGAGAGAGCACACAGACCTCAGGCTCAGAGTCCTTAGGAGATCACAGTATCTAGCTTGCCTCTATTTAGCCTTTTTAAATTGTATTTTAAAATTATCTTCTATGTATTATTAATAACACTAGACCCGGTACACAAAATTCATGCATGGGGGGGGGGGGGAGTCCCCTCAGCCCAGCCTGCACCCTCTCCAATCTGGGACCTCTCGGGGAATGTCTGACTGCCGGTTTAGGGGATTGGGCCTAAACTGGCAGTCGGACATCCCTCTCACAATCCTGGACTGCTGGCTCCTAATTGCTCACCTGCCTGCCTGCCTGGTCACCCCCAACTGCCCCCCTCTGCTGGCCTGGTTGCCCCTCATGGCCCCCCACTGGCCTGGTCACCCCACGCAGCCTGCTGTTCAGTCGTTTGGTCATCCCTCACTAACCCATCTGCCGGCCTGGTCGCCCCATGCAGCCTTCTTGTTCAGTTGTTTGGTCCTCACTAACCCCCCTGCCAGCCTGGTCATAGGCAGCCATCTTGTGAGGGCGTGAGGGTTAATTTGCATAGTGCCTCTTTATTATATAAGATGGGTTTTCCGTTTAAAGTAGGATATAAAGCCATATTTTTAAACATATGGGCCTTCAAATAAAAATGTAAATCCACCAAAAAGTATTAAATATAAAACAGTTCAAGTGATCCACATATGTACCTTAAACTGGGAAGGTGGCACAGGAATGATCGCACTGTTAATGACACAGCAATTGTTATTCATACGAGAGCTTTACCAACGGAAGCCAGGCTCTATTCAGAGGAGAGCCACAGCATTCTGCCTTGTGCGTCATCAGCCTCCCATTTATATATGTTTTAGTTATTACCATCATAAATCATACACTGTTCTGTTTGGCAGTCTCTCAATAGAAAGCCATTACAATATCACACGGCACAGAATAAAGTGAAGTAAAATAAATACTATAAACCTAAAGAAGGTAAACAAACAGAAATGATAATCCAGGTAACCTTATTAGTTAGAAAATTGCTTAATTCAAAAGGTCAACAATACACACTCACCATTTATAAATATAAATGTGAAGTCAGCTGCATAAAAATTTAAAAAGAAAAACATGTACCCTACTAATAACAATTTTCAGAGGAAGTCCCTTTATTTTAATAATAGCTAATTTGATCAGAGGGCTATCTCAAAAGGGTAATGGAAAGGAAATTGGTTGATTTGAAATCACCACAAAGTAAAAAATGGATATAGATTGAACTTTGGACAAAATATTTATGTTAAAATAACATAAATATGTAAAATTTCTTCAAAAAGGTTTTCTATTATTCAATTTTAGTTATTCTGAGGATCTGTTTTAGAGACGTGGTGCTTACTTTCTGCCCGTTCAAATTTCTTCAAATGGTCATTCTAAAAAAGAAACTATGGAGTGTGTTTTTTCTTTTTTTCCCCCACAAAATTTTGGCATTGCTTGTAAAAGCTTAGTTCTTGGTGTATAATTAAACCACTATGAATTCTAAGAGATAAGAATTAGCCATCAGAGTTTAACAAGATATTCAGTAATTTCCTAAGAATCATAAATATACTTAAATATGTTTTCCAGATATGAATTATTTGCAAGTAAAAACTAAATATTATTAAAATACATATATTTAATAAATTAGTGACACTATTACATAGTGGTTCACTGAGATATGCTAACGTATAATAGAGTCAAATTATACTAAGTCTAGGTGTCTGCAAACCCAGCACACACACACACACACACACACACACACACACACACGGAGTCATGGTGACAAAGTCCAGATAAATGATTAATCATTAAGTTTAAAATTTCTTTCTATTATGGTGATCAAATACCACATCACCTGGACATCTAGGCTGAAAGAGTATGAGTCTCCCCAGGTGTTCAGCATAAGAAACACAGCAATGGAAGGTATGTTTCTCAATCAAACAACACCTTTTTATTAAGTGTATATTATGTAGGCGGGGCTTGTGAATACAAAGATGGATCCATATGGAGTTTCCCACTTTTTAGGAAGTTACAGTCCATCTAAACCAGGGGTCCTCACACTACGGCCCGCGGGCCACATGCAGCCCGCCGAAAACATTTATCCGGCCCGCCGGGTGTTTTTGCCGCCGCTGCCTGTCCTGCTTAGCAGCCGACTCGTCCCGGGCCCGCAGTGCGCATGTGTGGAATGTCTGAGGGACAGTGAACTGGCCCCCTGTTTAAAAAGTCTGAGGACCTCTGATCTAAACAGTCAATACATAAGCATGAAATTGAAAAGATCATAAGATAAAAAGTGTCAAATAAAAGGCACATCTCACCATGTGAAAACAGACAATTTGGCATTGTATGAAAACCAAAAATTCAAGCCACTAATCGCAATGTTTTCATTTTCTTTCCTCGTTAAACCTTACATTTTATTTATGGTGTTTTGAAACCCACCCCACCCCCACAAAAAAATAATCTCAGAAATGGCATTTTATAAGACAGATAGCATTTACTCCTGGTCCCAGAGATATTTCTCTCCTAAAAGCAGATATCTTGCTAAGTCAAAGAGGCTATTCCATAATGAAGGGATTGGCAAAAGGCTGGCAGACGAATAGATTGTTTTGAGGTAAGATGGGCTTGGGTCCTCCTCTCTAGCCACCCGGTCATTAGCAGCCAGCCTGTGAGTCAGGCCAGCTCTGGTTACCAAGCAGTTTGCTGCTCTGTTGCTTAGTGACTTGAGGCTGCAGACCATCATTTCCAGCTGGCTCTTCTGGAACTAAACCTTAATAGATTTCTGACTTGCTCTTTCTCTTTAGATCTCAAGCCTTTCATGCCCTTTTCTTTGAATTGTTGAAAATAAAATTATCTGGATTGGTTTTGCTTTTATGTCAGTCTTACTTAAAAAGTACTCCGCATCAGACATATATTTCTCCTATCCATACACATAGTTTTATCAGAAAAAAAGATGTCTACATTCATATAAGCCACATATGTAAACAAATAAACTGAGATTTCATGCCCAGAAAGGGATCTGTTCCTACCCTTTTAATAACTAAACACTATTTCAGCAGTTCTCAACTTGTGGGTCACAACCCCTTTGGGGGTCGAATGACCCTTTCACAGGGGTTGCCTAAGACCATCGGAAAACACATATAATTACATATTGTTTTTGTGATTAATCACTATGCTTTAATTATGTTCAATTTGTAACAATGAAAATACATCCTGCATATCAGATATTTACATTACGATTCATAACAGTAGCAAAATTACAGCTATGAAGTAGCAACGAAAATAATTTTATGGTTGGGGGTCACCACAACATGAGGAACTGTATTAAAGGGTCACAGCATTAGGAAGGTTGAGAACCACTGCACTATTTTGTAAAATCATTGAGCATTCATTGTTGTAGCTTTGATATACATTCAGAGTAAAGTAATAAATGTGAATGAGACTTTTAGCCCAAAGGGAGGTGATGCTGAAAGAACACAGGATGGAGAGTTAGTCACTCCTAGGTTCAAGTTTTAACTCAACTAATTTAATCTCTGCAGAACTGAGCAATCTTGGGTAAATAATGATTTTTCTGGACATCAGTATATGTAAAATACAGATAATACTCAAACTCAACCTTGCTTTGAAGAGTTGATATAGATAGAATACTTGACACATAGCAGGAGCTAAATTGTTAATAGCTATCTACACTAATAAAAGAGAAACGTGGTAATAAGCGTACGATCGCTACCCTTCCCATTGGCTAATCAGCATATCCTTATGCAAATTAACTGTCAGCCAAGATGGTGGCCGGCAGCCAGGCAGCTGGAAGCGAACATGAGGCTTGCTTGCTTCAGTGATGGCGGACTCCAACGTTCCCCGCCTGCCTTGCCGGGCCTCTGAGCTGGCAGTTTGAAACATTCTAACAAATATAGAAGCTAAACAAAACCCCAGAAACCAGCTTTCAGCCGGCCGGGATCTCAGAGCTGGAGTTATACATTGTTTTGATTATAGAACCCAAACAAACCAGATACCTGCTTTCAGCAGCAGAAGCCTCAGAGCTAGAGCCAGAGCTAAAGCTGGCCCAGAATAAAAAAAAAGAAAAGAAAAAAAGGAGCGGTTGGGAGCTTCAGTCAACAACCGCCAGCCTGAAAGCAGCCCTCAGCCACTCACCCAGACTGGCCAGGCACCCCAGTGGGGACCCCCACCCTGAAGGATGTGTGACCAGCTGCAAACAACCATCATCCCCTCATCCAGGCTGGCCAGGCACCCCAGTGGGGACCCTCACCCTGATCCGGGACACCCTTGAGGGCAAACCAGCCGGCCCCCAGGCCTCTATCCTATATAGTAAAAGGGTAATATGCCTCCCAGCACTGGGATCAGCGTGACAGGGGGCAGCGCCCAAACCCCTTGATCGCCCTGCGGCTCTGTGTGTGACAGGGTGCGGTGTCCCAACCCCCTGATCGGCCCTGCTCTGTGTGTGACAGGGTGCGGCGCCCCAACCCCCCGCCCCCCCCCGCCACACACACACACAGGCCCTGCTCTGTGTGTGGCAGGGTAGAGCCATAACCTCTCCATCGGCCCTGCTCTGTGCATGACAGGGGGGAGCTCCTCAACCCCCCAATGGGCCCTGCTCTGTGCGTGACAGGGGGGAGCTCCTCAACGCCCTGATCGGCCCTGCTCTGTGTGTGGCAGGGGGCAGCGCCCAACCCCCCGATGGGCCCTGCTCTGTGAGTGACAGGGGGGAGCTCCTCAACGCCCTGATCGGCCCTGCTCTGTGCATGACAGGGGGCAGCGCCCAACCCCCTGATGGGCCCTGCTCTGTGCATGACAGGGGGCAGCACCCCAACCCCCTGATTGGCCCTGCTCTCTGCGTGACAGGGGGTGGCACCACAACCTCCCCATCGACCCTGCCTTGAGTGTGACAGGGGGCGGTGCCCCAACCCCCCAATCGGCCCCACCCTGAGCGTGACTGAGGGTGGCATCGCAACCTCCAAATCCGCCCTGCTCTGTGCATGACAGGGGGCGGCACCCCAACTCCCCAATCAGCCCTGCTCTGAGCCTGACCAGGGGCTGCACCTAGGGATTGGGCGTGCCCTCTGCCACCTGGGAGCAGGCCTAAGCCAGCAGGTCGTTATCTCCTGAGGGGTCCCAGACTGCGAGAGGGCACAGGCGGGGCTGAGGGACCCCCCCCCCCAAGTGCACAAATTTTTGTGCACCGGGCCTCTAGTATTATAATAAAACATTATAATAAAGTTTTGATTCCAAAATGAAATCATCTAATTTCTTCTCATATTAACTCAAAATCTCATTTTGAGAAGTACTTCATCTACAGTAGCCAGAAATCACTTATGTCCTTAAAATTGAGCACAGAATGATATTTTAAAATTGAGGGGTGGGGGAGGTGGAGGTGGGAAAAGTGGGGTAAATGGAGGCAGAAAGAGACTTTGCTTAGGCTGTTGGGTGCATGATGCACTGTGCAGATGATGTTTTGTTTACTTGTACCCTTAAAATCTGTATAGTTTTGTGGACTAATGTCACTCTAGTAAGTTCAATTAAAATTTGTATATACAGTAGAAGAGACTGATATAGTAAAATAATATACAATTGAAAATATAATATAAGAATTTTAAATTAAAATTTTAAATTTCATTATGTATAGATTTTCACATTTCCTACCTAAAATCTTAGCTTGCAAATTGTGTCCTAGAATGAACCAGCAATACTTTCATTCTGAATGCCTTGCAGACTATTTATGAGTCACAGAATTATGAAAGAAGTCTGTCCCCTCTGCGGCATCACTCACAACAGCAAGTTGGAACTTGTTTTTAATTACTTATCTTAAATGTACTGTAGTTTGTTATCACTTTGTAAATTTAAGTAGTCATTTCTTCACTTGTAAATATCAAATGCCTTTATAGCCATATGACTTATGAATAGAGTTTACAATTCAAAAAGGTTGAGTAACTAAGGTCACGATTTTTTTTCAAAGGCAAAAAACATTAAAAACAATGAAATAATTTTGTTGCACTGATAATAATAAAGCTTCTTCCTGAAACCATTACTTGAAGAACAATTTTGGTAGCTTCCTGTAAAAAATAAATAAATAAATAACAAAAACAGTGCTTTGGCTCATTTAGTTCTCTTCCCTCACAGGAGTTTGCTATTTATAAAGAAGTGTATACAAAGAATAACTTTTAAAATTAAAGCCGTGATTTAAAAATTATTTTAATGAACTTTGAGATTCAATGTTTTAATTTCTCCTCATTCAACATTTCTAGCATTTCCAAGAAAGACTTCTGCTTGGAGATATTTTCACCGCTAGTAGCAATGGCTTCAGCTGGTTATCTTTCCTTTTCTTTAAGGTAAATGTCAAAGATGACGGGAAGTACACACACATCATAAACTGCCAAGTCATTTCGATGTTGCCTTCATTTTTCCTCTGTAACTATTTGTCACATTTTTACCTTTGCAATTTCTTTCTTTCTTTTTTTTAATCCTCGCCCAAGATTTTAGCAAGAGAGGAAGAGAGAGAGAGAGAGAGAGAGAGAGAGAGAGAGAGAACATCAATCAGTTACTTCCACTATGAACCTGAACCAGGGATCAAACCACAACTAGGTATGGGCCCTGATAAGAAATCAAACTCATGACCTTTCAGTGTATGGGGTGATATTCTAACCAACTGAGCCACACTGGCCAGGGCCCTCCAGTCAATTGACAAGTTCTATAAGAGGAATGTCTTTCTGAGGTCTTCTGATTTTAGTAAAGGCTAATGAAAATTTTCAAAACCTAAAAGCAGCCTTAACTTGCACTGCCCCCAAGATACCCCTGAAGACACACAGCCAGTTACAACAGGGACACAGTTAATGACTTGGCCAACTGGCCTTGCCCAACCTGTTGGCATAACTTCCTGTTGTTCCCACCAAAGGATTTCCCCTAGAATTACACTATGACCACAGCCTACCCCTGGATTCCCATCTCCAGAGAGAGTACCAGCAAGCCCTTCAATGGGTATCCTCACACAAGGGACAGAGATAACGATAACCTTAAAGTTAAGTAGGCTAAATATATGAACAACAGAGAAAGAGTTTTCAAATAGAATCACTAAATGCTGTATTTAAAACCTACTCAGGGGTGTGTATGTGTGTGTGTGTGTGTGTGTGTATGTGTAATGTACACATTCCTTTTTTAATCCTCTCTTGAGGATATGTTTATTACTTTTCTTTTACAGAGAGGAAGGAAGAGAGAGAGAAAAAAAGGGGGGGGGGGGAGAGAGAGAGAGAGAGAGAGAGAGAGAGAGAGGAGAGAGAAACATTTATTGGTTGCCTCTCATATATGTCCTGATTGGGGATAAAACTGGCAACCTTTGGTGTAGGGGATGACCTGAGCCACCTGGCCAGGGCAACCTACAAATTCTTTAAATGGATGAATTTCTCCTTTACAGACGCTAAAGGTTAACGTGAAAAAATGTTAAGTAAACTTCTTTCTTAAATAAGTATAAAAGCAACTATAGTAGCTGAAGAAATTTTGACTCAAGAAAGAAAATATTTACTTCTAAACACAAGCAATTTTATATCTAGTTCCAACGCCTGGTAAAGAGAAATTTGTAAGAAGCAAAAAATATGTCCAAAAACATTTTCTAGCTCCCTAAACTTTTTGTGATTTTCTAAAAGTCTTAAAAGAGGCATTTCAAAAATCCCCCTACAGAAACTATTTTGTTGTTTAAGGATGCTACAAAGAGCTTCTTCTACTTTGGGTATGTTAAAAACACACATGCACACACAGAAATTATAAAAATAAGACAAATGAGTATTATCTGAATACCTCCTTACCTAAAGAAACTCTATTGCCTAATTTCATCTAGGAGACTTTCCTTCATTTAGTGCACAGAACACAGTGTGAATTGAGGAGAAAACTTGAAAAACATAAAGATTTTCCTGACTGATTTTCTTTACCAGAGATTCCACTGAGCTTGGAATTCCTGCTAACATCAGTGGGAATCCCCTACTCAGATGAAAGCAGAGTTTATTCTATAATCATTATATTACAAGGAACTGGAGATGAAGTAAAAATAGTAAAACAGAGTGGTGAAAATCATGGACAGGAGAGGGTTCTAATCTAACACACACCAGATGTATTCAGTAAACATCAGCTAGTGATATAGTTATTATTAATAAGCATTGAGGGAATAGCAGAAGGAAGATGTGCTAGAGATTTTGAAGAAGCAGTCGGTTATTTCCAGTTGGGGGACCAGGAGGAAGCTCTCAGGAAGAGAGGGATTTGAAAGACAAAAGGGATGGGAATAGGCAGAGAAGAGGCACCAAGTTCAAGGCCTGTGCCTCAGCAATACCTATCCTTTCTTCCTCTCCTTTCCCATCAAACTGATACACCTATCGTTCCTTTGAACTTTTGGTCTCTTCACATATATTATCTTTAGTCCATCCATCTAGAAACAACTTGGCATCTAAAAATGTAAATAGGATCCTAAAAATGCAGGCAGACCAAACTAGAATAATGAATATATATATATATATATATATATATATATATATATTGCATAATAAGGAATATATTAGTTTATAGTGACACTAAGTGCCTATCTTCGAGCAACACACTATAATTTACACAGGAATATACTTAATAAAACCATCACGACCAATAGATAGTATTACTATTCTCAAAAAAATTGGGTAACAAAGAAATTGAGATATTAAGTACCTTGTTCAAAATCGTACAACTAATAAATGGAAAGTCAGAATTTCAATTTAAGTAGACTTGCTGCTGCTTAAATGCTTTCCATACAACTCACCCAGCATTTGGAGTATTGTATCAATTTAGTACCCTACTCTTTAAATGGGCCATGAAAATCCAAAGTCTGCATAAAAACAACCAGGATCAACCTGGTAAACACAACATGTAAAGGTGAAATAACTTAGGGTGTGTGGTTAAGAAAAGTGAAGAATTTTCTAAAAAGCATGCTAACATTGGATATATTGATTAATGGGTACACCACCAATAACGGAATAGGGCCCTGGCTCTCTGGTGAGTTACTCCAAGCCTCTTGTATTAACAGCTACATTACAGAAGAGAGGAGAGATCCAAGCTGGGATTTTCAAAGCAGATCCTAGGTCCCCGGTGACAGTTACAGAGAAGAAGACTTCTACCATAGATTAGGAAGGACTTCAAAATCAATATGTCAAAAAATAGAATTGCTATGTCTGATCCTCATCCGGGAGGTGTGCAGAGAACATCAAGAACTGGTCATCATAGATGTTATTCTATGAATTCAAGTATGGGATGGAGGGTGAATCTGGTATCCTTTAATATACAGTGACTGAGATGGGCTATCTGTTCATCAGATCTGTTTTGCCTTATTCCTGGGAACAGACGAGATAGGTTTCCCAGCCTCCTTTGCAGTTAGATGTGGCCAAAGAACTAGTTCTAGCCAGGGAATACTGGTATGTGATGTGTATACTTCTGACCTGCCTCATCAATACACATGCCATCTTCCATGGTCTTTTCCTTGATTCAGATGAGCCTAATCACCTTGAAAATCATCTGTTACAAATACTGGAACCACAAGATGGTGAAACCCCATGTCCCTGAAGCACCCCAAGACATGCTACCTCCCCTTGAGAAGCAGCAGGTTATTTTGTAAATAACCATTTACAGTGTCAATGCACTGAGATTTGGGGAGTATGTTGTAGAGCAACATAATTACCTTAACTAAAATAGATGCCTTTCAATATGATTTCTTTTTGTCAACTAGAGTGTAAATTATTTGAAACAAAAAAAATTAGCTCTTGTTCAATTTTGTGACCCGTAAGTACAAATGAAACATTTTAAACTTAGTAGGTATTGAATATATACATATCAAATAGTAGAGAAATCGGGTGTAAAAACCAACATTCTAAGGCAAAAAAAAACCCAGGGGAGTATTTAAATGGCTGGTCACCTAATTGAAAAGGAGCAGAAGATTTGAGAGTGGTGGTAGTAACAGCAGTAAAATATATATATATATATATATATATATATATATATATATATATATAATATATATATATCATATATATATCTCATATATATATTCATATATATAATATATATTCATATATATCATATATATCAGAACAATTTGGAGTAGTTTTTTAAATTATGTATAGTGCTTATGAAAGCACAGATGAGATATTTGTCAAAAGATAGTATAAAAATCTTGGAACTCATTGAATCAATGTGAAAAATATGAGGTACTGTTTTCAACTCCCTCGCTGAATATGTTTATTCCATGAGGACTGTTGTTTTCCTCTTGAGGTACCGAGAATTAATATCATGATTTTTATTTTTTTATTTCCATTGCTCTTTTGATGCCTCCCTGATCTGGCTGAGACCTGACATACCAAAATGAAATATCGGCAGAAACTGTGCTCTTGGAGTCTCTCCAAACAGCACCAGAAAAGGAAGTGCCAGAAATTTCAGAAGAAAGCCTGTTTTCATGAGATTTCCTGCCTTCATTACATCTCAACATGTCCAAATAGTTCAGATAACCTCCAGTTGAACTCTAGGTTGCTTCACTCAGATAGAAATCAAGCAGTTGAGTTGTACCATTGTTGAATGGGTACAATTTAGGAACTCTAATTTTAAAAAAATAAAATAAAAAAGCATCTCAACCGAAATGCTCACTGGATTCCAAAATTCTGGGCCTGACTGTATGAACTCTAGCCAGCTTCCTTGCTCTGGCACCTGATTCCTGGTTTCAAGCCATTCCTCTTCCTCAAAGCATTTCTCAGTGTTTATGCCTTTCATTCAGTGCTTATTTCTGACAAATTTTCAACAATTTCTTCCTCTAAGAAAAGTCATCATTTTCCCACAATTTCTGTAAGCCTGAAAAATCCAATGTTTGTCTTACCCCTCTTATGAGCATTATATCTAACTTAGAAATGCCATTGAGTTAAAATCTTGGGAATAAGAATACTTTCCCAACCAGAGGTCTAGCTATTGAAAATTAAAATCCTGAGATCAGACATTTCTTTGGCCAGGACATGCCTTTTATTTCCTTTGTCATCTATTTTCATCTATGACATTAATGCAATCCTTTGTCATCTATTTTCATCTATGACATTAATGGCCATGTTGTTAGTGTAGATTTTGAGTCTCTCTAATTACTACTTCTTTCCTAGAAATCTTATTTCTGTTTTGTTTAGCTTTCCACTCCTGGCATACCCTTTGATTTTCTATAGAAAAACTATAAAAATCATTCAGTTTGTCAACTAACATGCTCATTATTTCTTTTTATTTTGCTTGCTTTTATCCTACTTAATATTCATGTTACCACTAGTGGAGGCAGCACACAGAACCTACTACTACCTACAATTAACTGTGTTCAGCACAAAGCTCCCCCCCTCTCATTATAGCCTGGAATTGCTTATTCTGGGACAGAAACACCATTATAAGTTCACAAAATGGTTTATTTTAATACTTGTTTTGACAAGAGCATGAAAATCCCAAGAGTCATCTAGAATAATTTATGGAAGCACATGCCTAAAACAAATGCACCCATTATAAAAAAGATAGAAATATTCGGAAAGAAAATTAAAATATTGACACAATATTCAAAGAATCCAAATTCAAAGAATACCAAGTGCCAGGCTGCAACTTTCTGCACAGAATCCCTAAATCCTTTCTTCTCTCCTTTTGAAAGGCAGAGTTGAGATTACAGACATGTTAAAGCCAGTAGTGAGGAGGGGTTGTACAGGAACACACCATTACACACACACACACACACACACACACACACACACACATATCTCTGTTCAATGGGGGATCATGTAGAAAAGAGAGCAAATTACAATTTTCCTCCTGTCCTTTCTGGTCCTTTCTTTCCTAGGCTGTGGTAGAACCTGGCAGACACATTGGCTCAAGAAATCAAAGAAACGCCAGCACATCAGCCTGGGAGTAAAACTGCATTCTTATTGACATCTGGAATCCAATGTTCTTGTAGGAACTTGCAATAGGAATTGAACTTTGAGAACCACCCACCTCAACCTCTCCTATGACCCATCTCCAGGCTTCCCGCCCTGAATGGACATCTGCGGGACTGATTGTTAAGGTGCATTACTTATGATAAATCACAGGTGAGGGAAGATAATGGTGCTCCCTCCCCACCCCTCAAGTGGACGGCGGGAGGAGCACGAGTCATGGGGGGAACAGCCACCATTTCCAACAATCTGTGCAAACCTTACCACGTATGTGCCACCGTGAAACGCCGCTGTTTGGGGATGTTGCTATTGAGAAGCATCCTGCGCAGGAGCCTGGGGGAATTCCTGGGAGAAATCACCGGAGAGAGCTTGGGAGAAACCGATTTCCTCGCTGTCTTGGACTTCTCGTTCTGCAACAGGTTTTCGCGCAAGGATTTCACCAGATCCTCATTCAGCCAGGGGTTTGCACAATGCGGATTATCCACTTCGGGCACGGCTAAGGTGTCCGGGCTTGCCGCCTGCTGAGCCATTTTTCCCGGGCAACTTTGTACAGTTGGCAACAATCCAGGGCAACGTGGTTCCCTGGCCTCTTTCCAGTGATCGCTTCGCTCGGAGTCAGGGGAAATGTCCAGGGAAGCAGGTCGGATCCAGCTGCTGTTGGTGCATTCGGTGGCCTGCCTCAGTGTCTCGGTGGCGATGGGGCTGGGTGCAGAGGGGGAGTGCACTCCTCCGCAGGAGCCTAGTAAACGTCACCCCTCCCCCGCGATCCCTGCTGAGACCGTGCGCAGCTCCCGCAGCAAAGGAACATGGAGGGAGCCGCGCGCGCTGGCTGGGCTTTGTCCGCGCCACGCAGCAGCCTGCTAAACTATTGGAACTAATGCGCCGCAGCTGCTCCAGCGACTTCTGCTTATGTACATAAAAAGTCCTGGGGGAGGGCTTAACCATCAGATGCCTGCTGCTCAGTTGTTTGGCTGGTCTTTCCATTTGCTGATTCCTGAATCCAAAGGAAAGAAAAACTTTGAACTTGACCTTCCTCTCCAGCAGGGGTATTTATCTCCCTTCAGTCCACGTTCCTAAAAGAAAATTGCCAGCCCTTTGGTTTTTATAAGGGGAGAATGAGCAGGCACTGGCTAGACGAGGAGAAATGTTTTCCCTGTTGCTAAACTCAGTCTGATAGGCCTTTAAGACATCTCAAGAGAATAAAATGGACTCGTGATATCCCCCTCTTTCTACCTTGTTAGAAATCAAACAAAAAGTTTTAAAAAAATACTACGCATGAAAAACATTACAGGTCGCTGTGGTGGTGTACAAACTTGCTAATCGTGGCCCTTGCATAGCATGAGAGGGCACTATTGACACCCACAAATGGTATTTGTTATCTCTTTGCATTTAAACTAATGGCCCCCCAGGGGGACAGACTGTTTTCATAAGAGGAGTTAAAAATGATTTTAAAGTTTCAATTATTTCTCATCGTATGTACAATTTTATGTACTCGACTATAAAAGAATAAAATTAATCTAGCTTTTCATTGTTATTTTCTCAGCTGTCATCTAACCTAACATTTTCATTTGCGATCAACATAGCTCAAAGAAACTGATTCGGAGGTGGTTTAAAATAAAAGAGAATAAATTATTATTTTTTTGCCTATTTAGTTTGCTACTGGAAAAAAAATGTTAATGCCACAACAATTGAAGTAATTAAGTGGTAAAGCCTGTTGAATCTTATATTGTCAATTATATTAAACACTAGAAGTGCAAACATTACTACTGGATTGGAAGGCAACCCAAACCTTTGACAGAGAGCCTAGTGATGTACAGACAGTTCAGGATTAGATAAAAATCATATTTCTCAGAATCTATGAATAATTTCATTTAAAAAAACACACAAATTAAGGAGTTTAAAAATGTATCCAGATAAAATGAAGACTGGAGTAGTCGGATTCAATTATTTTGGAGGGTTCTATGATTACTATTAGGTCAATCCTAAAAGATTCTCCTATCTCCCTCCCTAGTTGTTCTACCGTTAGTTTTAATTACTTGCCTTTAAAATGTTACAGAAAAGGACACTCTGAGGTCCTGAAGCACAGTTACCGCTTGATGTACCTGCAATGATTTAATGAGACATATGTGCCATGACTTACTAGTAATCAGAAAATCTGCTATGTAAATACTCAGATTTTAAAAAATCACGATGTGTTATTCTTTTTTTTTCATCTTTATTCTTGAAAGTATTACAGATGTCCCCTATTTTATTTTTCCCATTGACCCCCTCCATCTCCCACCCTACCCCTTTCTAGGCCTTCACCACACTATTGTCTGTGAGGAATTTTCACCAGTACAAAAGGTTTCATCACTGTGCAACACTAAGTGGCAAGGCCCCTTAAATTTAAAGAATACATATATTCCTTTAAACAGTAGCCAACTTATTTAGAGTAGGTGGAGGGACTGTCAACTGCATCACGAGATGAGCAAACCAGGACTGTAATGCTTTCCCCCAAGGAGCTCGTAATGTAATGACTTAATGGAAAGGGCTGGGCAATGCTCAGGAAAAGACACCAGAACAACTAAGAAAGTGACATTACCAGGTGCAGAAAAATGCAATGAACATGCTGTGCATAATGGATGAAGGAATGGTGACGTGGAGAACAGTCTGAAGGGGGAAATGCACACCAGAATGAGAAACTAGAACGTGCAAATGAAGAAGTAAGCAAATTCTGTTTCAAAACAAAAAACTCAGGAATCAGTATATATACAACTTGTTTAGGGTTGTGAAATAAAAATTCAAATAACAGGATAAAGTGAGGGAAACAAACAGTAGGCAGTACACTGACGCGGCATTTAAAAATTAGAAAATTTTCACATTTTCTGAGGACTTAGTTCCATTCAACAAACATTTATGGGCATTTATTTTGTGCGAGGCACTATATTGAGCACTCTAGGATATTTAACATGTTTTTAATATGTTTTTATTTATTTTTCAGAGAGAAAGAAAGGGAGAGGAATAGAGAGATAGAAACATCGATAGAGAGAACATCCATAACATCGATCAATCGGCTGCCACCCACATGCTCCCCACTGAGGATCAAGCCTGAAAACCGGGCATGTGCCCTGACCTGGAATGGAACCCGGAGACCTTTTGGTTTATGGGTTAATGCTCAACCACTGAGCCACACAGGCCAGGCTGCTGTGGGCTATTTAAAGAATAGCTTGATGCTGTCCCTGTCCTCTCTGAGTTTATAATCTAGCAAGGTAGATAAAGCACAGAACAATTAACATGATAAAGGATAGCCCAAGTAGCCAGATGAGAGCCTGGAAGCTGGAGATGTTTAAATGTCTGGCTTGAAGGAGAGAAAAGGGATTCTCAGTGACAAAATAAAAGACTTTGTATGACTAAGAATGATATGGGCCTAGTACTGGGAAAGTCATTGTGTTCAGGGGACTCCAGGTTCCTGTTCTTGCTCTCAGCGACCTTCTTTGAGGGGGAGTAAACTATTTACAAGCTTGTGCTCTCATAAATAGCATGTCAGGTGGATGCTCAGAGAGACGGGACACTTGGCAGTCACAGCTAAGCTAAAGCAGAAGATATAACAATGTTCCATTAAAAACGCATTGAGGGTTGTGGTTCAACACAGACCCAAACTGAACAAAGGCTCTGTGCAAATCTCCCATTGCTTCGGAAATGTTAAGGATTCCATTATAGAGCAGAACCGGCTGCCTCTTTACAGGGTCTGGTAACCTATCATTATTTGTTTAATTTCCTTATCTCTGCAATTCTCCGCCTGAATCTCACAAGTGATATATGGCATGCATGCTGCTTTTTGAAAATAAAATTACTTTTGATTTGAGAATTCTTTGCCACCTCCTTGAAATAATTGAAACACCCCCCAGTGTTTCTGGCTTTGAAATCACTGCTTTAGGAGGCTTGCATTGTAAAGTTCTGAACATAACCAAAGGTGGGTGAGGTTTGAATAAATTGACAATTTTCTTTATAATAATGCAGAGGGTCAGAGGAACTCTTCCAACAAAAGCACTATGTACACATCTTGCCTTTTATTAAAACAAAATCTCTTTAAAATTAGCTGCCAGAAACTTTTCTGAAAAGCACAGCACTGTAAGTGACAGCCAAATAAGACCTTAGGTTTAAACAAGTGGAAATGTAAAAATGGGTGAAATGTTTTGATACGTCACCCACATCTAGAACAGCAGATAACATTTTATAACTTCATAAATGTTTTCCTACATAGTTTTTTATGGATTTTCAAAATTTGCATTTTTAGATGACTCAGAATCTTTGAAAACATATATTTAATTATTCATAGGCAGCAAAACAAATAAGAAATAAGATTTGCATAGGTTCTGGTACAAGGATTGAAAAGTATGCCCTTGTCTAGGTGGAAATAAGCAAGGCTGGATTCCCCACAATTGAAAGGGAGCAATGGTGCAGCTAATTCAAAAAAACTGATCAATTAAAATGATTTATATTTGACCATGGAATGTATTTGCTGCTTCTTCCAACTCTGTTTTAGACAGTGTGGTAAATAGTGTGTTAAAATAAGGCTGCTTTTTAAATTGCCCATCAGACATGGCCCATAGAAATGATGTAATAGTGGTACAAGTTATGTTGTCTGATAGGTAAGAATGGTGTGTTTGGAACCCAAAAGCTTGTTTTGAACTCCAGCTATGATACATACTAGCTGCATTACTTTATTTGTCTGTGGCCCAGTTCTTAATCTCTTAAATAGAATGAAAAGCATAAAATAAAATAAAATAATAATATCTCTTGTATAAGGATACTGCAAAGCTTATATGTGTTAACATTCATTCTGTAAAATGTTTAGAAGAGTGCCTGGTACAGAGTAAACACTCAATTAAGTGAAACCTGCTACTAGTTGATACAAGAAACCTGCAAAAATTTACCCTTAGTGCCAGGCATTTCTCCATTTTATTTCATTTAATTCTTGGAATAACTCTTAAAGTGTTATTTCATACCACTATTTTGCTGATGAGGGCTTTAGAAAGTTAAATAGCTTTCCGAAAGACATATAGTTCAACATTGCAAACAGATTCGATTGTCTATGAAGTGCCAAAGCCTTTTACTTCAACTCTCTACCAAACCATCCCCAAAAGATAGCCTATCCACTATTGAAAATTGATGATAGATATTTATATGGAAAATGATAGAAATCTGACTACCCTGAGCTCATGGTCTAGTTAACATTAAAATCTGTCCTTGGCTCCACCTGCCATCCACTGTGACAACCTGTGAAGCCTGCCAAGTCATGAAATTCTTACAAAGGCATGGTATTCAAATAAGGGCAGCTTGGGGTGGAATTCCTGAGTTCTTTTTCATCTATATGCCTGTACTCCTTTAATCTGAAGGAGTTTTAATGAAACTTCATGGTAGTTTTCATTTTGCAAAATAACATTATTTTATTTAAACTTTTGTTGTAAATATTTTTATTTAAAATTTATATCATAATAAATTCTGATGATAAATTGTATTATCATTATATCTAAAAGCACACTTGAACATTGTAGAACAAGGCTTTTCAAATCATAATCATTATTGAACATTTATTAGGTAACTAGAGGCTCGATGCATGAAATTCATGCAAGAGTAGGCCTTCCTTCTCCCAGCTGCTGACACCAGCTTCCCTCTGGCACCCAGGACCCAGGCTTCCCTCCAGCCGCCGGCAGGCACCCAGGACCTGGGCTTCCCTTGCAGCCCTGGCTTCATCTGGAAGGTCGTCCAGAAGGACGTCCGGAAGGACATCTGGTCTAATTAGCATATTAAGCTTTTATTATTATAGATGGGCTGGTTGGCAGAGATAAAAAAATAAGTATGTTTATTTGAAAAGATATATTTAACCTTCCAACAAAGAAAATAAATGATAAATATATAAGTAACAACAGAAACAATAGATGCCTCAAGGGTTTAGAGGATATATATATATATATATATATATATATATATATTTCAATGTAAAATAATTCAAGAAGAAGTAGGACTTGAATTAGTCCTTGAAAGAAGGTACATGTGGAAAAAATAATCCATTTTGGAGAGGTAGGTTCTTGGGAAGGTAAGAGATATTGAAATCCCATGGGGAAAATCATTAAAATTTGCCTGTGATAAAGGTAAATAATAAATAATATATAGAGAGGTTTAAGGAAGATTAACTTAATGGCAATATGTGCTAAAATTTTGAAGTGGAAGATTCTGAAGACTGTTTATTTCAACAATTTCATTTCAATATAATTTTATTAGAGGCCTGGTGCATGAATTTCGTGCACAGGGGTGGGGGAGGCATCCCTCAGCCTGGCCTGCACCCTCTTCAATCCAGGACCACTAGGAAGATGTCCAACTGCCGGTTCAGGCCCAATTGGACTGGACATCCCTCTTGCAATCCAGGACTGCTGGCTCCTAACTGTTCACCTGCCTGCCTGCCTGATCGCCCCTAACCACTCTGCCTGCCTGCCTAATGCCCCAACTGTGCCCCTGCCTGCCTGATCCCCCTAACTGCTCTCCCCTACCAGCCTGATCCCCCCCAACTGCTCTCCTCTGCAGGCCTGATCGCCCCTAACTGCCTCTGTCTTGGCCCCGCCACCATGGCTTTGTCCGGAAGGATGTCCGGAAGGTCATCTGGAAGATGTCCAGTCTAATTAGCATATTACCTTTTTATTAGTATAGATGTAGAAATAGAAGGAGAGAGGCTTATCATACAAGAATTAGAAGGATTTGTTCATGGGCTATATTTGAGCATGCAAGTCAAAAATAGATTGGACATTTTTTTTAACATAATCAATTATCCATTTCACCTAATTAAGTATGATTCACCTAATTAATCATCAAAAGTCTGATAATATAATAAAAGTAGCTAGGATTTATTGAACAACAAATACATCTGTCTTGGTTTATATTAGAGCTACACTTTGAGCACAGTGTGTTCTCCTAAAATCAATTTGTTTTAATACAAAAATTAATATTTTTTTCAAGATTAAATTTATTTAAATGGAGCTTTTTGTAGATTAAAACTGAATGTTAGGGATATCTCCATTGACATAGTCAACATCTCATTTAAAAGAAAGGTTAACATTTTATAGTGTACAACCTATAACAAATATTAAAACAGCTTATTTTATTTCTGAGAAAAAAAATTCAATACAATTTACATCAGGATCTTTCCTTTCATTCTGATACATCCACTTAAAAATGCTCCAATACTAGAACAGAACTCCTCTTGATAACTTTGCTAAAATGAGACACTAGATTGCCTTCTCTAAATATTTGCCAAACTTCAATAAAGACAATGGGTTTTGATGGGCCATTAAAGTGTACTACTCAAAACTGAACACTAAGGAACTTATTTCTCATCTCTCTCTTTCAGCTTCTGTATTCATCCGCCACCAGCCCAAGAAAGGACTTTTGGAGTCTTTCTCAAATTAGCACAACATAACGGGCAAGCCTCCCTCCGATGCTGACACACAACATCTGTTTCAGTCATTCTGGGTTTTGGAATGGTTTTATGAGACAAATAGTACATTTCACTGAGACTGTCCATAATTCACAGAGTTATAATTGTAGCTGGCAATTTATTTTCTAAAGTTTAATATATTTAGAGAATGACTCCTCAAAGGCATCATACTTTTAGGGATAACACTTTTCAGATCTAACTGTAAGGAACCTTCTGAGACCTAGTCGTTTTTGTGGAATGCTTTACAAAAGGCTTTACAGAAAGCGGAGGTTGACTGCCAATGCTGTAATTAACTACCTAGGTCACCTTGAACAAGTTCATTCAACTTCTCTGGAACTCAGTTTTACGGTAGAAAGTCCTTCAATTTAATTAGAATTTTATAACTTGAAAAAGGAAAATATATGCCGTCTTTGCAAGTTTAAGTTGCTATTTGAGAAAAACAATGATCAAATGCATCCTGAGGCAACATGGTCTCTTCCAGTTACATGTAGTGATATGTTCCACAGATGATGCTTTAGAAAGAGAAATGGAAAATATATATTCAATGTTTAAGAAATTGAAAATGGAAAATCAGAGGATGCTGCACTAAGTAGGTGCCTTACTAGTGTTTTTTACGGCCCTAAAAGTTATGAAAATCCTTTTCTAACTAAGTTAAAAAAATCATTCTGACATCTGAGTCATGGCTTGGAGACAGAGTAAGAGAGCAATGTCTAAGTTAATTTAATATTTGGAATCAAAGCACTGTTTTACTTCTACAATGGTAAAACTACCAAGACAGGTATAAGCACTCTTAGTCAGATTTTCTAAAACTTCAGAGCTTAACTTACCTTTTAGGCAATAACAGAAATCTCTGTACTCACATTTCACAATGAGTACCCACCAAAGTGTACCCACTTTCAATGTGTTGCAGGAAGAAAAAAAATGCATTTTTTATTTGAAAAAATACTTAGCTGGGTCAAATACAATTCAAAAGGTCTCCTTACACCAGGGTCTCTTAGTCTTTTAATTTGTTAATGCAAATTTAAGATGAGGGGAAAAAGGATCTCATTTAAGTTGAAACACAAACTCTTTTTCAAGTGTCATGAAATTCTTTGCCTATTTTTATATCATTACTTAAAATTAAAAGGCAAACCTTATTTAAAACTGTTTCTGGGATATAATTTAATTAATCTAAAAGCATTTATTTTTTTTAAATATATTTTATTGATTTTTTACAGAGAGGAAGGGAGAGGGATAGAGAGTCAGAAACATTGATGAGAGAGAAACATCAATCAGCTGCCTCCTGCACACTCCCTACTGGGGATGTGACTGCAACCAAGGTACATGCCCTTGACCGGAATCGAACCTGGGACCTTTTAGTCCGCAGGCAGATGCTCCATCCACTGAGCCAAACTGGCTAGGGCAATCTAAAAGCATTCAATTGGACAAATACTATGTGCTAGGTTCTTTAGATATAACGAGGATGCTGATATTTGTGTATTTGTAGACACAAGATTCTGTGTTCATAGGTAGCTAGGACTTTCAGTCTAGTCTACTGTGTAGGAAGCATTATCAAAAACACTCACCATCAAGATTTACCACCATGCTATTGACCTATCTTTTATCTAAAATATTAATCAAGTAATTGTGCTTCCATCAACCTGATGCACCAGCTTATGAGAAATTAAATATATTAAACTTTAGAAAAAGAATTGTCAGCTATAATTATAAACCAATAGTTTATAGTCCCATAATAAGTCTATGCATAACTGTACAAACAGGTATATGATTTTCTTTCTCATGTTTTCCATGAAGTGATGCTGACCTGGAAGTGCTCAAATGATTGCTGAACTGTATACACCAATCTGTGGTTTTCCTGAAATCATTAATTTTCAGCCCTAATAAAATAAATACAGATAACTATTACACTAATATAAAAATATACATCCAGCTAGTCTAATAACCACCATTTATATTCTGTAATTATATAAGCATTGTATAAAGCCATCCAGTAATTATTGAATTGGTTACAAAGGTTAAATACATCTTTTCAAATAAACATACTTATTTTTTTATCTCTGCCTACCAGCCCATCTATAATAATAAAAGCTTAATATGCTAATTAGACCAGACATCCTTCCGGACGTCCTTCTGGATGACCTTCCAGATGAAGCTGGAGCAAATGATTTGTACAGTTGGTTTAGCCTTTTCGTGTGCTTTTAGATTGTTAACAGCCTGAAAGAACAGTGTATCCAAATCAATTTGCTGTGATATACCCACTAAAAGTTTGAAATGTTTTAGAAATCCTATTTTTAGGTATGCTTTAATCTTATAAATATATTATTTTTTAAATTATCTGGATATTAAATCCATTCTCACTGTAAAATTTTTAAAAGTCATCCAGAAATCTAAAGTATCTATAGACCACCATCCCCAAACTTGACCCTCCTCACAGGGAACCCTGTTATCAGCTGTGTTTATCTTTGCTGACCTCTGCTATCCCTTACAGTAGCCACTAGCCAAACAAGGTTAATGTAACTGAGGAAAATTTTATTTTTATTAGTTTTACTAACTTAAATTTAAATAGCATTCCGTGGCTAGTGGCTACCATAAGGGACAGGAAAATTCTAGACCTCCATGTGATTTCATGAGTAATTATGTGCTTGTAGAAACATATATTAATGTTTTCTGAGTTTTTTTTTATAAAACATAGTATCATGCTTGATCATTTGACAACTTGCTTTTTTCATTCAACAAAGATTTCCGTTGTTATTCTTGGCCAATGCCTAGTATTCCATAGTATGACTATTTCTCAGTTCAATTAGCCATTTTTATATTGATGGGCATCAGGTATCCAGCAATTCACTGTTACATCCAAAGCATAGCCTTGCAAACTCTTCTTTCAAGAATTGTTTTTATAATAGTATGTAGAAGTAGGATTGTTAAAAGATACAAGCATTTTCATTTTAATAAAAACTGCCATATTGTTCTTCAAAGCGACTGATTCAATTTACACTCCTACCAACAGTGTTTGAATTTCCATATTTTTTTCCTTAAACAGTCCTATGTTGCCATCAATTTCCCTGTACTAGCTGTCAAAGACTTTTTTCGCCTTTCCAAAATATCTCCTATTTTTTAGTGTGGGAGAAATTAAGCACATCAATGTTCAATTTTTAGCTTTTTAACCATTTTAGTTGACCAAGCATTTCCCAGGAGTGTCTCTAATATGACAACATCTACACATTATAGAGGGCTTTTTCAAAGGAAAAAGCATTTAACTTACTTTTTCAGTAATGTTCTGGCACTACTCAGTAAAATATGTTTTAAATTTCTTTTTCTATAATAGATAGATTGTGCTGAGAATTTTACCTTCTTGCCTAGTCCTTATTTTACATGTTGGTGTACAGTTTTTCAATGACTGACCAGGACTCTATTATTATTTTGTAGAATTTTTTCCTTGAACAAAATTAATGGTCTAGATAAGGACTGAAGTGTGTGTGTGTGTGTGTGTGTGTGTGTGTGTGTGTGTCTGTGTTTTCAATTATCTTAATGCAGTTAAATAATTTTTGTTTATAGTTGAATTTATTGGGTGACATTGGTTAATAAAATTCTACAGGTTTCTGGTATACAATTCTACAATACATCACCTCATCATCTGGATTCTGGTCTGACAGTAATGTCAGTGCAGTATCCTTAAACACATAGTTCAGTGTGGCTGAGAGAGCCCTTGACCTAGTCCTGACTACTACTACATGTCCTAGGGCTTGAGGCAAGTCCTCTACTCTATAGGTCTCAGTTTTCTTATCCGAAAATGACGGTGATGGAATAGATGACTGCAGAGGTCCCCTTAATTAATAAAGTTAACTATTCCTAAGATGGATCACCTAACACTTATAGTATGAGTTAGATTGTGGTAGTATCTGAATGAAGAGAAAGGAGTCATTAGGAATGGTTTTATGTAAAATCAATACACACTCATTAATAAGTGAGGCCACGTACATATGCTCTGCAAGAGCACATACACTTCATGCTTTTCTGCCATTCTGGGTATTCAGCACAATGCCCTCCTACCCATTCTTCAAAGGTGAGGGTCACCTTCTTGGGAAAGATTTCAAAATCACAGAGAGGGGCAGAGGTAGTGGAAATTTGCAGACGTGTTTTAGAGCCTTATGTTCCAAAGACAGAACAGAAGAGAGTTTCCCCAAATTAGAGCCTGGTAACTTCCTTACTAATGTCTGGCAAAATCATGAAAAAAATATTTAAGCAATGAATCATGAACCTCCTATGATGCAGGTAGTAACTTGCAGAAGTCAAATAGATTATTTAAAATTTATATGATTTTCTTTCCAGAACAGGTGACTGTGTTAACAGGTCAGAGAAATAAATACCTGTGTCATATTGTATCTGATTTTCATGAAGAACTTTGAAAAGATCTTTTAGAACATACTTGTAGGTACAATGGAACACAATGAACCACATGGATGGGTTCATGAAAAGACAATTGTTCCCAAAAGATGTGGACTAATAGAATCATGTCATCCTGAAGAGCAGTCACTGCTACCAGATGCAGAGTTATAAGCATTTTAAGAAACAGACTTTAAGATATATGCTGCATGTTTATCAAATCTGAATATAACCCGGAGTTGAAGGGATGGCTAAAGTGGAGGATTAGTATTTTCCCAACCCTGATTAATTATAATAATTTTCCAGGAGGGATGTTAGAACAGAAGTCAGAACCCCAACCCACAACTGAATCAGAATCAAAGTAACTATTTTAAAAATAATAAATATTTTTAAAGCGAATAAATCATATTCACATGGTGGAAGAACAGATCAGATTTAAAAACATTGAAATCAATTTGGATAAATGTAAAATTAAAATGTCAACAGTAATTCAGTTGGCTAATTCAGTTGCTGCAAAGATCTAACAGAATCAACAGAAAACACTAACAGAATCAAAAGCAGCATTTGTGGAAGCACAGTCCTATGCTCCCAGTCTGTATTATGTGCAAATGAGAGGCCCGATGCATGAAATTCGTGCAAGAGTAGGTCTTCGCAGCCCCAGCTGCCTTGGCCCTTGCAGTCCCGGCTGCTGCCACCTTGTGCGGGGTGATTGATCATGGAGCCCCCCGCCCGACTCCATTGATCACCCAGCAGAGGGCAGTGGCAGCAGACCTGGGCCCTCACAGCCCCAGCTTCATCTATAACAGCGGTTCTCAACCTGTGGGTTGCGACCCCTTTGGGGGTGGAACAACCCTTACACAGGGGTTGCCTAAGACCATCGGAAAACACATATATAATTACATATTGTTTTTGTGATTAATCACTATGCTTTAATTATATTCAATTTGTAACAATGAAAATACATCCTGCATATCAGATATTTACATTAGGATTCATAACAGTAGCAAAATTACAGTTATGAAGTAGCAATGAAAATAATTTCATGGTTGGGGGTCACCACAACATGAGGAACTGTATTAAAGGGTCGTGGCATTAGGAAGGTTGAGGACCACTGATCTAGAGGGTCGTCAGGACAGACGTTCTGCTGTTCAGCCATTCGGTTGATTTGCATATTATACTTTTATTATTACAGATGCTACAAAGATAATTAGGACTGGATCACTGACCTCAGGACCCCAAAGGGAATCTGATGTTATATTTCAGCCAAGGATGGTGAGCTACTGAAATGTCCTTTCACTTTCTTGGTCTTATTTAAGATGAGGATGAGGATGTGTTGCTGTTGGTTTTGCTTAGTAGACAGACAGGTAGCTGTTTTAATAGCCACCTTCAGGCAAAACAGTGTGGAATAGGAATTATGGAAAAGATGTCAACACAACTAAATTCTGAATGTGCTTTCTTTTTAGAATGTTGATATGGAATTTCCTATTATGTTTTTTTAATGATATCATGTATTTAAGAGAGGCTAGTGCCAAGTTTTTGCAGCTTATATTCTCACATTCTGCTCTGCAGAGTAAAGAATGTGGTTTACTTGTGATGCAACTCCAACATTTGTTGCCAATGACAACGGTTGTTTACTTGATTAGGTTTCATGTGTTTGGTCAGGTTATGTCATGAGAATTGTATTAAGGAGAATTATGGGTTTGTTGAGTGCCAGCTCTGTGCAGTGAAAATGGTAGTGGGTGAAGGTGGGTGCTGGCAGTGTTTATTTTGGCAGGCGATCGAAAATGCAGAGTCCTGGGCATTCAACATGAGCCTTTTCACATCAACTGGTTTCTCTCTCCCTCATCCTGGCAGCTATTTTCTAGCCTCTGGAAAAGGGCATATGTGGGTCCAGAAAGTACCATTGATCACCAGCTCTCTTCTGCAGCACTCCATGTTTCTGTGGCTTCGAGAAACCCTCAGCTGCAACCTCCTTCTTCTCTCAGGATGTGTCGCTGAGAACAACTTAAATCAACTATAATTTTCAACAGATTCTGAACTGGGATTTGGAAAGATAAGGTGGTTATTGAATTGAATTATAATAAAACCAGGCTGCAGTCCAATTGCTTCCAGCTCTTCTCCTCCCTCTGTGGGTTAACAAGTGTTTCCAAAGCCATGAATGAATCCTGAAGCAGCTAATCAGCCGTGCTGATCCACATCATATGAAACATGTGGGTTGCAGGCAGCTGGGAAACCTCCATTTCCTCGGGCATTCTGAATGATGATGGAGCTCTTGGAATTGCATTTTGACATTTTGCTCCCTGCCTGTGGCAGAAAATACCCTTTCAAAAGGCATCTAGGCCAGGATAGTACTCTGGGTGTAAAAAAAAAAAAAGTCTCATTGCTCTCACTATGAAAAAGTAAATGAACATTTCCTCATGTTCAGACTGTGACTCACAACTGGTCTGTTAATGGGCAAAGTATGCCTGGGGCATTCTCCCGACATATTGTCCAACCAAATGAAATGCGGGATTGGTGAGATATTGAGTTTCATAGCTTTGGATCAGTCATCTTCCCAAAGGCAGATAAAACCTAAGTAGAGAAGGTCCCTGATAGGCTTTTTCAATTTTTTCTATTTCTACTTATTTAAAGATTTCATCAAGATAAAAAAGAGGGCCTGTCTCCTGCATCTCACAGTTAAAGAAACAAAAGCAATAACAAAAAGCTTAGCATTTTCCCCGAACCTTGGGCAAATTGATATGAACCTGTTTCATCTTGCATGGATCCGAGTATAAGGTATGTGCTTTATTAATAAAATAGTCTGTCACACTGACAAAGAAAAGCCTTATCTCTTGCCTCCAGTTTATAGTCCATCCTGCATAATGTTACCCTATATAATAAAGAGCCAATATGCTAATTAGACCGAACAGCAGAATAACCGGACGACCTTCTGGAGGAAGCCAGGGCTACGAGGGCTGGCTGAGGCAGGAGGGGCTGTGAGGGCCGAGCCCCTTGCACAAATGTCATGCATTGGGCCTCTAGTAAAAAATATCTGTCTAAAACATGTCATTTCTCTACTTGGATAACCTTGGTATATATATTTCGATTGTAGATAATATGCATAGTTCTTATGTTTTTTATGCTCCTTATGCCAAAAATTTTACTACCAGACTCACATCTTTGCAACATCTCTCAGGGTACCAGGGAGGGTGTTGCATACTCTCATGCTGTAGCTACAGAAATTTACTACTCAACATGCCATGTCCTTTCAAGTCTGTTACCCCACCCACAGAATCACTGGATGAATTCTTTGTTCTTTTTGAAGGTGTGGCTTAAGTGCTACTTGCTTTGGGAATCATTCTTTCTCCTACCAAAGAGTAGGCATCGCATCCTCTATTGCTTTTATTTACTTGTCTATCACTCATATCACTAGGATAGAGACTGGGGCTTACATTTTTATCACCCATATTTATATTGTCCCTAGAAAATCAAAGAAGGATGATAGATGACTTGTTGAGGAAGAGATAGGTGGATGGATGCATGGTTAAAATTAGGCCATTGAACTAGACCATACCTACAGATTGTTTCAATTCTATAATTAATTTTATATAATTTCTTCTTAATGAGGAGGGTTTGAATGATCACAAGTAAATATACCAGTTAGCAGCTGACATTAATATTCAGTGACATTTGAAATTATAAGTGATATTCTAATTCACTCCTAAGTATGTGTCTGCCTTTTATACAAAGACCTCATTATATGCCGAAACCGGTTTGGCTCAGTGGATAGAGCATCGGCCTGCGGACTGAAAGGTCCCAGGTTCGATTCCAGTCAAGGGCAAGTACCTGGGTTACAGGCACGTCCCCGGTGGGGGATGTGCAGGGAGGCAGCTGATCAATGTTTCTCTCTCATCGATGTTTCTGGCTCTCTATCTCTCTCCCTTCCTCTCTGTGGAAAATCAATAAAAAATATATTAAAAAAAAAAAAAAGACCTCATTATAAGGGCTATGGAAGATCCATAGGCTGAAATATAAAAGCGGGGTTTATAAGCAACTAAAATTTGGTGTGATGTTTAAAAAGTTAAAGATTCATTTTAAAAATGCATATCTAAAGCCCAAGGCTGGGAATACTGTGAATAAATTGAGTGGCATAATTAAGATATGAAATTATCCACATGCTAAACAATGGGTTAAGAGTATTATAGGAATAAGGTAAAGTAAAATATTTGCTAAAAACAATTAACTATTTATATAAGCCAGTATTCTCAGCAATAGCAAAATGTTCTGTATTTTATATCAATAGGATGGATATTATGAAAGAGTTTAAAATGATGGCTTTGAAGAAAGTTTAATGATTTGGTAAAAAATGTTAATGTTTCATTGTTTCTTTCAAGAGGACCTAATCAAAGTGTATTTGCAGCGGGGAGGAGGAGTTAGTGGTTTCTTCAGAGAACTCCTTATACAAATGAAGGAGCTGGGCCCAGTAACAAAGCCTCTGCTCTCAGAATGGAGAGCAATCCTTAATGGGACATGGTGGCTGCTACTTGAATGCATTCCGGAGAAAAATCTTTGGGTTCAGAGAAGTGTAGAGAGCTGTAAGCAAGGAGAGGTCACATATAATTCTGTACGGTATCAGAAACAGAGGGAGAAAGGTTAATGTCAGTGGAGTAGCTGCAAAGTAGAAGCACAGCCTTGTGGTGTCTGCCTGACCCCCGAGGTAGCAACAGAACCTGCTGAGCCTTGGGGACCTGCTGAGCAGTGGCTCCAGGGAATGGGGTCTTGCTCAAGACACCCAGGGGAACTCCCAGGAATAGGTGGGTGGATTTTCTAAGAGAGCCACTTCAGCAAATGTGGGCCAAAGCTAGTGAAACTTAAATAATTAAAGTTAACGTAACCTCATTTGTTGTCATAGGTCTGGCAAAATTTAGGGTAAGGATTCTTTTTTAAACATTTGTATTATATAGGAATAAGTGGAAAAGATTTAGAGTGTTCATTTATCTTAAGCTTATTATATGATGTGGGTTTTGTAAAAATAAAATGAAAATGAAAAAAAGGAACAAAACAAAATCCCAAATACTAGTAAACCCACTAAACCCACTATCTTTTTAGACCCCTTTGACCTCAACTGTGAAAATACTGTCTCATAGGAGACAATCAGTTAAGAAAGGATAGTGCCAAGTTTTTGCAGCTTATATTCTCACATTCTGCTCTGCAGAGTTCGCTGTTCCCCGGGCTTGGTTAGAGTTTGTCTGATGTGGGTAACCACAGTTTTCATAGGAACATGGGTGCTGATGCGTCTAGAAATCTTTCACAAGAGAAAGGGTTCCAAAACCAGGAAGTAGAACCTGAGGAAGCGTAGGCTTAGAGAGGACACGCCACTTGTTCCAAATGTGAAGGCCATTTCTAGGGGGAAATGGTCAGGAATCTCTTACTCAGAGTGAAGAACAAGGGGTGGGCAGCGCAGAGGGGCAGGCAAACAGCTCCTTATCAAGCCCAGCTTCCAAATGGCCAGAGCCACTCCTGACACGTCAAGGCCTTGAAAGGCAACACCGGTTAGGTCACTCTGTGCTCCCAGGAAGAAGCTATCAGATCTGTGATCGAGGCAGTCTCTGCTGGCTGAGAGATTAGGCGAAATGACATCTATGGTCCTTTCAGTGCTAAGATTCAAGATTCTCTGGGCTTTGTCTGCTGAAAACAGTATTATGTACTTGGAATTATTGTCATTTTCTTGGCTTCCCTGAACTCATACAGTGTATTTAATTAGTCACTACATTTTGAGCTTTATACAAGTATTTCATCTATGCCTGATGGAAGTGGAAAATGTGATCTGAGTGGGTATAAGCATTATTTTATTCCAGGTTAAAATTAAAATCCCTGCCTTAGTCCCATGAGTGTTCTAGATCCCAGGAAGTCTTCATAGTCAGTGGCTGAAAACGAAGGGCAGTCGGGATTCTGCGTAACAGGCGTTTGTGGTCAGTATCCTTGTGGGAACAGAATCAGATCCAGGTAAAATTTCACCCAGAACCAAAGTTATGTTCATCTAAGAGCAGGGGACTCAGAGCTGCAGCCTTTGAGCTAATATGATTATTCCATTCAGTGTGATCAATGGGAATTAAAAGGCAGGAAGAGTTCTTTATGCTTTTGTTTTGTTTTTCCCTGGGTGGGAGTGCCCTGGGAGGGGGATTGGCCGGGAGGAACTGACTCATTTCTATCTACTTTAGGCCACACCTTGTGAGGGGCACACAGGGCTTCATGGCATCTCAGGAGAACTGAAGAGGCTGGGGGCATCTTTATTCTCCAGAGGAGAAACCCTGGACTTCCAGGTGGCAATAGTTTATTCCATTGTCAAACCCCAATGAAAACACAGCTCTGGTGAACCTTCCCAATGACTACGCACAACAAAATAGTGA
Source organism: Myotis yumanensis (assembly GCF_028538775.1). Classification (NCBI taxonomy): domain Eukaryota; kingdom Metazoa; phylum Chordata; class Mammalia; order Chiroptera; family Vespertilionidae; genus Myotis; species Myotis yumanensis. The sequence continues at coordinate 30,162,456 of NW_027223755.1, forward strand.
CAATGAATATTTTTAAAAGCTATATTTTAATTATTGTAGGAGGAAGCCACTCCTCTACATTTTGGGATTGTTAAAGTGGCCCACGTTTAAAATTAAAATGGGAAGAGTCCAGGCCAAGGGCATTATTCTACCTATTTCAAAATATGCTGGGCTTTGTGTGAAAATAAAGCCTCATAAAAATAGACCTCGGAGATTGAGAATAAGAGCAGATAAGCAATTTCCCAGTAAAGAATGAGCGCTACAGAATCATTGTGGAGCGCATGGAAACTTCAAAGGGCAGTGAAATGCACTCTGATGCCCAAAGTGAAAAACAGGATGTGTGACTAAAGCACTGACCTACGACCAGCTACCTCACCTCAGAACATAGGAGCCGCTGACGTGGCCTTTCGTTCTTTCTCTTTCCTCTTCCTCTCTTTGTCCTTGTTTCTCATCCCACCCTCTGCCTCAATTCTGCTTCCTCCTCTTCCATTATTTGGCCTCATATCTTCCACCTTTTATCTTTTCTTTAATTGACCCGACTCTGAGACTCACGTAGTTGAGAATTTGTTGTGTAACATGAAAAACTTGTGTCTGCCACTCTTCTTCACGTTCAGCCCAGGTAAGTACAATCTGTTTCTTTCTCTGGTGGTCATTGCACGTATATTGTGCTCGACATTGATTCTCCTGAGCCAACCTCCACCCTGCCCCTGGAATGTGAGCCAGGGAGGCACGAGTGCAGTGCCCATCCTCTTTGTGAGAAAGAAAATGTTCCTGACCCCTGTGTTAGGGATACTCACTGGTGTGCAGGCTCAGAGTCAGAAGGCATGCCCAGCATCACACAGAATGACATCTGATGGCATGTTATCCCAGCAATGTCAATAGAAAAATGGCATCCAAGAGAATTCAAGTAAATCTCTTGTTTAAACTTTTTGCTGTCACCGGAGCTTAATACATTGTAATGCACACACAGTCTAAACCTGTTGTCCTTGGATGGAGAACACTCAGTTGTTTAAAGCCCAGAGAACAAACATTCTACTTGAGCTTAGCCAAAGGCTAAAACGCTATGGATACAATGGTGGGGTTCACAGTGTCCGGAGCCACACAAAGCCACTTTAGAGAACCTACAATGGGAATTCTAGTTCCTCTCTGCTGATGGCTTTGAATGCTTCCCTTAACCTCATGATTCTGTGTTAGAATGAAGACCTTGTGCTGTTTATCCTCAGAGACACAGGGAACCTGGTGGAGAAGCTGAGCACACGGTATCCTCGACCAAATATATAGAGACCTGACCCTCAATCTCTCCTGAAATAAGTTTGTGTTATTAATAATGTCTCTAGTACTCACTTTATCTGCTCCTTCGAAAATATGTATAGAATACCTTCTCAATTACAGTCAGTCACAGGGCTGGGACTTACAAGGGCTGCAAAATTAAATACTGAAATACAACAATATAAAACAAGTTCTGCCCCTAAGGTTACAGGCCTGGGAGGGAGGAGACAGCTCTGGGCTTAGAATTCGGGTCTGCCTTTGGCCACTGGCTCCCTGAGTGACCTTAGGTAACTCACTTAAGTAACTCACATAAGCCTTCTGGCTCTCACTGTCCCCTTCTATAGAACAGGGATTATGGCCACTGTATAGTATGCTGTGAGAATAAGTGAGAGATTTGTTCCCTGGGTACTATGACTACACAAAACTAAAGCATCCTAACCAAGGCCATAGCACAGGCTAGTATAGACTACAATGTATGGTTCCAGGATACAATGATAAAAATACAAGAGGTACCTCAAAGAAGCAAATGAGGATTTTCCAAAGGCCTGATAGTAGAAATCAGTGCTATGGCCTCAGAGGAGAGAGAAATCTGTGACAGGTGGGGGCACAAAAGGCTACCCTGGAGAGAAACGTGTAGAAAAGAGGAACTAAGATGAAAAATGATTAATATGTTGTAGGCATTTTTCCCAATGTGTTGATGTGGAAACTGAGGCTCAGAAATGCTATATAACAGCCCGAGGCCACACTATAATCAGAAGTGGTAATGGCAACACCTATATTTAAAATGAGTTTATTTGTTTATTTTTTAATTATAAAGTTCAGACCTTTGAACTACTAACAAAAAACTCTGAAGGATGAAAGCAAGAACATCATGGAGGGAAAAAAAACCTAACAAGGAATGCCTCATGCAAGTGACATATTTGAGGGACTGCGACTAAAAAGTCCCACAGGCATGGAGGTTTGCACAGTGAAAGAAGAAGAATCGAAGCAGTGAAGGTTTGTTGTGACTTGTTAAATATGCAAAGAAGTTTGAACAGTCTCCACAATGAAATGAAGTCCCATGGAAAGTCTTCAAACAGGTGTGTGAGCTAATCCAGGTGGTTTTAGGAAGGTTGGCTTGGCACCAGGTAGAAGAGTTGACTGGAGAAGAAACAGGGGAGAGGCAGGTTGTTAACATGGGGGACTGTGGCTCCGGCTTCGAGTGCAAGAGATGAAAGAAAAGGAACAAATTCGAGGGAAGAACTGAGACAACATAGTGACTGGAATCGGGAGTTGAGGAGGTGGCTGTGCTCAAAAATGACTGTAAACTTCAAGCTCAGGTGGCAGAATGATGCCTGCACTAACAGAAATGGAGAAGCCTGGAGCCGGTGGTTTTGTAGGAAAGAGAAGTCTGCTAACAAACATAAAGTGACGAGACAGTCAACGGAATGTCCAAAGAGCAGCTGGAGGACAAGGAGGCTGATTAGCCTTGCAACCTCCGCAGGAGTCGTAGCTAGTGCTGGGGGTGTATGATTTCCACGGAAGGAATAAACTCAGAGACGGAACAACTCAAGAACCACCCCTTGGGAACTACCCAGTGTCCAGCTGTGAACACTGAAAACTTTTGTCTAATGATGACAAATATTAACTCTGCAATTTTTATTTTTTTGCCTTAAGTAAAACTTGTAAGTGGTGGCCAGGCACCAAAAGGAGACAAATTGATGATATTATTTATTTATTTATTTATTTATTCATTCATTCATTTATTTCATGCTTCTTTGATAATAAATATTTAGTTAATAAATGTCCTCAAATAAAATAGAATTTAATCGGAGACTTGCTTTCCTGCTAACCAGGTGGCGAGATTGTGAGGAGGTAGCTGACTGTCACCATCTCAGACGTCCCTGGCAGTTATAAATGTCCAACAAAAACAACCCAAACATGTTTATAACCATATTAGCTTAAGTCAGTGCCAACACAGTGGAGTCTGAGCATCATTTAGCCTTTTAAGGAATAAAGATTCATTCATAGCAGCTCATTCCCTCAAAGAAAGAAACAACTTCTAGAAATCTATTCCGAGTATCCTGCATGGCAAAGGAAAGTTCTAGACAAAGGATTCATCACTTGAGCCCTTCCCTTCATGAGGATGGGGAACCCACAGCTTCTGAGGCACATCTGCCTGTTTAAGGTGCACAAGGGACTATTTTTATATTATTTTTCCCCTTAGGGGCTAATTCATCTGGTAACAGAGAGCAATTATATCTTTAAAATATTACTGCTTAGGTATACATAGTGTTAATATGATTTAATCCCTATTCTGGTGAAGTATCATGAAAAAATAGCAATTTAAACAGCTCATATGTTAGGCAGGAGGTGACCGTGTAGTATCTGCCAGTGCAGGGCGTTGTCTGTGTGTATGCACGCATGTGCAGATATACACACACAGAAATGCACACAGACACACAGAGATGCACACACAGACACAGATACACATATACGCACCCAGCTATCTCTACGGTAATTCAACATGCCTGCAGCCAGACTCATCTTCCTTTTCAGACCCCTTGAAGGGCAATCATATTTGAGGGAGAAAGGGGATGAGTCACACTGAGGTAAAAAGGTACATAAATGTGCATCTTCAAAATGGGCAATACACTTATGTGACTGAAAATACAACAACCATTCGCTGAAACACCATCTGTGATGGTGGCTCAGCGCAAAGCCCAGTCCCTTGGCTCCCAGGCAGCCGGAAAAGCTGCCCTCCCCCTCCTGGCCCCACAGCCCCCTTTCCCCGTCTTTCCCTCTGGGCTTATGCTCCACTGACCTACAAATGCGCACTGCAATTACACTGACTTTCACCTCCTGCGACCATCACCACTCTTCTTATCACTCTCTATTTTTTAAATTTTGTCTTCGAAATAGCATGTTTTACAGTAAAAACCTCAAGTAAAATACACAGTAAAACAAACAAACCATAGTTAATTAAGGCATTAAAAACAACTCAGTAACCCTAACCGGTTTGGCTCAGTGGATAGAGCGTCGTTCTGCGGACTGAAGGGTCCCAGGTTCGATTTCCGTCAGGTGCATGTGCTTTGGTTGCGGGCACATCCCCAGTAGGGGGCGTGCAGGAGGCAGCTGATCGATGTTTCTCTCTCATCGATGTTTCTGATTCTCTATCTCTCTCCCTTCCTCTCTGTAAAAAATCAATAAAATATATTTTTTAAAAAAACAACTCAGTAAAGAGTTCTTAAACATTACCTAATTACTAATTAATTGTACAAAAAATGTAGATGATGTCATCTCTACTCCTCATGTCACTTTTTTTAGCTGCTGGGAAAATCCAAAGAAGAATGAAAGAATGGGATGAGTGAAAGTGAAACTTCAGAGAGGCTGGTCCAACAGGGAGTGGGCAGCATAGCTCTTCTACTGCCTGGAGCAGAATCACTGAGAGACAGGTTGTACTCAACTCCCTCTCCTCCCTTCGCCCCCCCAGAATCAAACCCAGGACTCTTCAGTCCCCAGGCCGACACTCTATCCACTGAGCCAAACCGGATAGGGTGAAATGTACTATTTTTAAGTATACAGTTCAGTAATGTTAAGTATATTCATATTGTTGGGTAACAGATCTGCAGAACCTTTTTACCTTGCAAGACTAAAACTCTAAATCTACTAAAACAACAACTTGTTTTAGATTATTTACATTCCATGTAGGAGAAAACTGAGGTACAGAGATTAAGTAACTTGCCCAAAGTCACACAGCTAGTAAGTGGCAGAGGCCTAATTCAGGACTGTAGAGTCTGTCTTCAACATCAAGTCTTACTATGAGAAAAAATAAGAAATAGAAAAACAAACATTGGGACTTAAAAACATATTCTTCTGAATGGGCGATATACTTACGTGATTGAAAATAAAAATTACATTCATATACATGTATATGCACATATGTGTTCACACATATGTATATGCCTATATGTATGTAATCATATACACAGAGATAAAACTTTATATACTTTATCCCAATTTTGAATTCATTGAGTTCTCCTTTGCCCCAAAGGTAAATAATTATCATCTTATTATCTCTATATATAAAAGTCTAATATGGAAATTGTCCTCAGTTTGACCAGGAGACCAGGAGTTCGATCACTCGCTATGATGTGTGCTGACCACCAGGGGATGGCACGGAATGAAGGAAGGCCTGGGGTGGCACAGCTAGCATCTAGGAAAGGGAGGCCCTGGCCAGCAGCCAGAAGGCCCCAATCGGCCCTGATCGCTGTCCAGGCCTAGGGACCCTACCCATGCACAAATTTCATGCATTAGGCCTCTAGTCTTTTATATAAAAACTAGAGGCCCGTTGCACAAAAATTTGTGCACTCGGGGGGGACGGAGGGTCCCTCAGCCTGGCCTGTGCCCTCTCACAGTCTGGGACTCCTCGGGAGATAACGACCTGCTGGCTTATGCCTGCTCCCTGGTGGCAGAGGGCAGGCCCAATCCCTAGGTGCAGCCCCTGGTTGGGCTCAGAGCAGGGCTGATTGGGGAGTTGGGGCGCCGCCCCCTGTCATGCACAGAGCAGGGCGGATTGGGAGGTTGCAATGCCATCCTCAGTCATGCTCAGGGTAGGGCCGATTGGGGGGTTGGGGCACTGCCCCCTGTCACACTCAAGGCAGGGTCAATGGGGAGGTTGTGGCGCCACCCCCTGTCACGCACAGAGCAGGGCCCATCAGGGGGGTTGGGGCTCCGTACCCTGTCACACACAGAGCAGGGTCGATCAGGGGGTTGGGGAGCTCCCCCCTGTCACGCACAGAGTAGGGCCGATAGGGGAGTTGGGGCACCGCCCCCTGTCACCCACAGAGCAGGGCCGATCAGAGGGTTGGGGCGCTGCCACTCTCACACTCAGGGCAGGGCCAATGGGGAGGTTATGGCTCTACCCCGTCACACACAGAGCAGGGCCCGGGGGGGGGGGGGGCGCGGGAGGGGGGGTTGGGGCACTGCACCCTGTCACACACAGAGCTGCAGGGCGATCAGGGGGTTGGGGCGCCTTCCCCTGTCACGAACAGAACAGGGCGGATAGGGAGGTTGTGGCCCTGCCCTCTGTCACACACAGAGCTGCAGGGCGATCAGGGGGTTTGGGCGCTGCCCCCTGTCATGCTGATCCCGGTGCCGGGAGGCCTCGCGGCACAGCTGATCCCAGAGGATAGAGGCCTGGTGCATGGGTAGGGGCTGGCTGGTTTGCCCTGAAGGGTGTCCTGGATCAGGGTGGGGGTCCCCACTGGGGTGCCTGGCCAGCCTGGATGAGGGGATGATGGTTGTTTGCAGCTGGTCACACACCCTTCAGGGTGGGGGTCCCCACTGGGGTGCCTGGCCAGTCTGGGTGAGGGGCTGAGGGCTGTTTTCAGGCTGGTGGGTGACTGAAGCTCCGAACTGCTCCTTTTTTTCTTTTTTTTTTATTCTAGGCCAAGTCCTCTGCTGCTGAAAGCAGGTATCTGGTTTGTTTCGGTTCTGTAATCGAAACACTGTATCATCTCCAGCTCTGAGATCCCGACCAGCTGAAAGCTGGTTTCTGGGGTTTTGTTTAGCTTCTATATTTGTTACAATGTTTCAAACTGCCAGCTCAGAGGCCAGCAAGGCAGGCGGGGAACGTTGGAGTCCTCCTTCACTGAAGCAAGCAAGCCTCATGTTCGCTTCCAGCTGCCTGGCTGCCAGCCGCCATATTGGCTGGCAGTTAATTTGCATATCGCCCTGATTAGCCAATGGGAAGGGTAGCGGTCGTATGCTAATTACCATGTTTCTCTTTTATTAGATAGGATGTAGCCTCCTATACACACCATTTTGTAACATCCTTTATTCACTGATTATTTTTTAATGTTTCCATATCTATTTATAGGTGGCATATGATTCAATTGTATGAAAGTGTAACTTATTGAACCAGTCACCTATTGATGGGCCTTTATGTTTTTTTTCAAGCTTTCACTATCACAGATTGTTTTCTAATGAACAACCTTGTACATAAGTCCTTTAAAATGTGTGCAAGTAATCTGTAGAATAAATGCATAGTGGTGGAATTGCTGAATCAAATGGTATATGCATTTGTAAACAATAAATGTTGCCCATCACCCAGTTCACAAGCCCCTCAGGAAATTCCCCATGGACTCACTGACAGAATGTTACCAATCTTTTAGATTTTTTTCCAGTCAAGTAAGTAGAATCTAGTATCTTATTGCCACTTTAATTTTCCAAAAGCTGAAGTTTTCACTGACGGGTAACAGCATAAACAATAAAGTGTAATGCTGTTTTTTTAGACAATTAAAGTCTCACAAAGAACATATACACCATATTATAAGCACTGTATGTCCTATAGCACAAAAATCTCACTAATTTCTTTGCTCTGTTAATGTTTAAGTATTCACCATTTACTCTGCAATGTGTTTGACTAATATTTGTGAGTGGTAGATACTTTCATCTAACCCAGCAATTTTCAATTCTTGTAGGTGTGCTACAAGAATTTTTAAAACTTGCAATACCTATTTAACCAGGGACACTCACCTCTTTTCCCTTAGATTGTCAAATAAAAAAATGACAACAGCCAACACAACAATAGCTGTCCAGTGTGAATGAATCAAATTTTATATCTATTTTTTGTCAGATCGGCCAAAGATATAGTATTTTCTGGTGTGCTTCAGAATGTTAGCAATTACTTTATGTGTGTCATGAGATGGAAAAGGTTGAAAATCTCTGAACCAACCTTACCAGAAATGGAATTCTAGAACTTTAAAGAGAGAAAAGACTATTAGGTCCCTTCATGTACATTGGAAAGTTGGGAGGAAGTATTAGACTGTGAAAAGGAAATAGTTTACAGACTACCACGATGTGAGTGGCTCGGGAGAATGAACAGAGAGGAAAAAGCGACATTGATGAGGCCAAGGCTAATGCACCTGGCCACCCCTGCCACCATCTCCCCACTGTGTTCTAAACAGCAATCATTTGGGGTCCAGCAATGGTGGCCTAGTGGACTCCCAACGTCTACACCCCTCCAACATCCACATCCCCCTCCCAACATCTATTCCCCACAGCACAGCCAGAACGATCATTTAAAGTAAAAATCTGATGATTCTACTGCCCCATTTTCTCCCTTTTCTGACGTTTCCTGTTAATGACTTGAACATTTGTATCCTCCCAAAATGCATATGTTGGAACCCTAACCCGGTGTGATGATATTTGGAGATAGGGCCTTTAGGGGGCCATGAGGGTCAAATGAGGTCATGAGGATGAGGCCCTCGTGATGGGCTTAGTTCCCCTCTAAGAGACACCCGAGCTTTCCTGAGCACTCTTTCTCCCTCCCCTCCCCATCTGCATGTGAGAACACAGCAAGAAGGCAGTTGTCTGAGAGCCAGGAACTGAGCTCTCACCAGAAACCAACCCTGCCGACACCCTGATATCAGACCTCCCGCCCCAGAGCTGTGAGCAAATTTATGTATGTTGGTTGTGCCACCAGCCAAGCCCATGGCATTTTGTTGTGACAGCTCAAGCAGACAGTTCTTGTTACAGTTTCTCAAACTGCTGCATTCCCTTCCTTCATCAGGATTATTAGAGTTTAGAACAGTGATTCCCAAAGTGGGCGCTACCGCCCCCTGGTGGGCGCTGCAGCGATCCAGGGGGGCGGTGATGGCCACAGGTGCATTTGTTTTAACTTTTTTTGTATTACCTTTCTATTCTGAGTTCAATAAATAGTTTCATAATTTCAAACTTCAATGTTTCTAATTTACTCCTTTCTTTACTATATTTTACGAAAAAGGTAGAAACATTAATACATATATCTTTCTGTTTGCTATTAAAATTTAAAAAAAAATAATTTCCAGGGGGCGCTAGTAATATTTTTTCTGGAAAGGGGGCAGTAGGCCAAATAAGTTTGGGAACCACTGGCTTAGAAGTAAACACGGACAACTGTGATTTTTGGTTATTCACTAGACTGTCAGCTTCAACAATGAAGGAACTGTATTTATTTTTTACAAGTAAGTGTTCACTAATTATTTGGTGGAAACAAAACAGAAATGGACTCATACATACAGAGAACAAACCAATGGTTGCCAGATGGGAGGAAGTTGGGGGGGAGGTGGAAAAGGTGAAGGGGTTAAGAAGTAAAAATTAGTAGTTACAAAACGGTCACAGGATGTAAAGTACCGTGTAGGGAACATAGTCAATAACATTGTAATAGTTCTGTATGGTTCCAGGAGGGTACCAGACTTGTCAGGAGGATAAATGTAGAAGTTATATAAATGTCTAACCACTATACTGCACACTAAAACTAATATAACATTGAATGCCAACTGTAATTGAAAAAATAATAAATTAACCTTTTGTAATCTTTGATTAAAATGTCTCCTCCTCCCCCCGCCCCCCCTTTCAGAAAGTTGTTGAATGATAAGACTATATAGAATTTCCAAATCAAATATAAGTTGCAGGCAAAATTCAGTTTGGTCATCCTAACCCATGTAAGTTTGCACACACACACACACACACACACACATATACATACACACATACACATACACACACACACACAGCTTTTATAACCAAAGGTATATTCTTTCTATCAAGGGTTGGGTACTAATAAGTGAAAGGCTATTATGTTCTGCTGAGCGTCTGAGTGGGTCTGGGAGTTAAAAGTTGGATGAAGCAGGAGAGAGAAAAAGTGCTAAATCCCCTGAAATGAGAAAAATGTGGAGCTCCTATGCACAATTTTTAGAAACTAAGGGAGAGAGAGGGTCGGTTGCAATGGCAGAGGGCTAACATCTTAGTTGTAGAAATAACTGGGTAACTTACCTTTTATGAAAAATATGGTTTTACGGATTTTTAGAGAGAAAGCAAGGGAGAGGGACAGAGAGATGGAAACATCGATGAGAGAGAAATGTCATCAACTGACAGGCTCCTTCATACCCCCTACTGGGGATAGAGCCCGCAACCCGGGCATGTGCCCTGACTGCGTACCGAACTGGTGACCTCCTGGTTCCTGAGTGGAAGCTCAACCACTGAGCAACACTGGCTTGGCAGGTAACTAACTTTTTAAGAATATAAATGTCTAAATACAATTTATAACCTTTCACATTATTTGTGAATGTCAATAGCCTTTATTTCCTCAAACCATCAATAAGTCTGGTCCATCCAGAAATATGTGTGAACAGGCTTCTTTTCCTGGGGAGAGCGAAGGCTGGTGGCGGGGAGAATGGAGGGAGAGGCTCCATTCCACGGTGGCCTCGGTGGAAAAGGGGGGTCGTGATGGTGCTGTGAGCTATTTCTAAAAGGAACTGATTCTACTGAGACTGAGAGTTGGGGCTTGGTGTGTGGGGGAGATTTTTCACAATCTGTACAATGGGGTTTGGAGCCAATTTTATCTAGATCTTAGGAAACGGTGAACTCAGTTGACCCCTATGAAGAAAAATTTCCGTATCCCACAAACAATGAAAATTTCAGCTAATGTTTAAAGTGGTAGCAACCAGAAACCAGGCTTCCTGTTGTCCTTAAGCAACTGAAAGTTCATACTCACAACCCAACCAACCACCTCCACCCCCACACTGGGCAGATGAACAAGTCAATTGGTAACTTTGGGAACTGATTCAATCTCGGATCTCTGTTAATTGCAGAGAATGATTTGCAAAGGACTGGAAGAGAACGTGTTATATAAATGCTTATGCTCAACAGTGAGATAACTTTAACGCAGTAGGAACACACAGTAATATTGTGCAGAAAGAATTCCTGGAGAATGTGAGACATAGAAGGACTTGATTAATTGAATAAAAAAGGAATGACATCTCATTTTTGATCAGGCTTGTAAAGAATGAGAACCTGAAATACAGGTTTGGTTATGAAAGTGAGTTAATTAAAAAAAAAAAGTGTGATATTGAAAGAATCAACATTCATTGGGGGAGAAACCAGGAAATTGCTGACTTTTAGATTCCATGCTTGGGTAACTAATAACAAATATAATTTGGTAAACCTTTGGACCACATCATGCAAATAGTCTCTGTGAATGGATTTCTGTTCGTTCTGCTTTTGCTAGAGAAATCAGACAGCCCAGACAAAACAGAGAGGAGACTTCTATGGGACGGTCCAGGGTGGCTTTGTAAAAGTTGGGCAATGTGATATCCTTACCAGACAATGCTATGGATAACAATGTGGTATAGGGGCACTACGAAATTTACTCCTAGAAACAAATTCCAAAATGTCCCCTATGCTGCAGCACAGGTCTAAGCTACTGGCGTGCTTCCCCAGAGCACATTGTGCAGAGAAATCAGCCTTGCTTGGCAGATCAGACTGAGCCATCACCAAGGCGGGACTTACAACACTCCATCATTTAATAAGGCCAGGATGGGGGGGAAACGAACTGTTCAATAAGGGGTGTTTGGAAACAAGGGTCTCTATAGAACCAAGAGAGGTCCAGTCACTAAAAATAAAGAAGACGCAGATCACTAAGAGGCCTTGCTCTGTGCCCACCAGGGGAAAACAGCTTCCGTGTGCAGGAAATGTTTCCAAGCAGAATCATTTTCCAGCCAGGAGCATACATGGCATTACTGACTAAAGACTCCCCTCTAGTGGCCAGAAGGAAGAACTACAAACACTGGTAAAGTGTATAAATACTATGAAAGAAAATGTGATAAAAAATGAAAAGATCTGTTTAACTTTCCCTTAGTACCAGGGAAAACAATTGATCGCGCTATAAAGTAAATGCTCAGACAGTGTCAGCTGTGCCTGTTGTTAATTACTCTTACAACCTAGATGAGGAGGCAGGGAGTCCCAAATGCATGTTTAGGTTTTGCTGTTTACAATCTAAATACAGCACCAGTATAGCAACATTTCTACCAGTGGCTAATTGACCGTAAAATATAAAAATTTATATAAAGGATTAAAATACAATGGCTATGAGATTTTTTCTTATCTTTCTTTAAATATATATCCCACGTTCAAAGGCTGTTAAATCGTGTAGTTTACCCATATCTTCAGAAAAAAAATCACTTCTACTGCCGTAGTAAACAATTTGCTTCCCTGTTTATAATGGTCTGACCCTCTAGCAACTTCAGCGCGAAATTATAGCTAATTTGCCTACAAACGTCAGGTGGTCATAATAATCTGGCCACTCAGTGTATATATGCAGTTCATTTAATATATATATTAAATTATATATATTATATTATATATAATAATATAATATATTATTATATATAATAATTATATATATTAGTATATTACATTATATATATATATATAATTTCAGAGAGAAAGGGAGAGGGAGAGGGAGAGAGAGATAGAAACATCATTGAGAGAGAATCATTGATCAGTTGCCTCCTGTATGACCCCTACTGGGGATCGAGGCCATAACCCCGACATGTGCCCTGATCAGGAATCCCACCATGACCTCCTGGGTTCATAGGTTGACGCTCAACCACTAAGCACACTGCCCAGGTGAAATTTTTGTTTTCTTCACAATCTCTCACATCTCTCTCAGTTATCTACTCTTTGGGCAGCTGGTGTAGCTGGTAGAGTAGTCATTTCAGAGTCAGAAAATCTGGGTGCTCCCTAGTTCCATGAACTCCTGGCTGTTTGATCCTAAGATATTTACTTCTCTGAGACTTCCTTATTTAAAATATGCATTATGTAAATTGTTGCTCTTCCAATCTCCCTTGGGTTTGTGGCAAAACATAGTGAAATACGTATCAAAGTACTTTGTAAATGTCTAATGTGCTACATAAATATTGGGCACTATTCCTCTTGAAATCTCTAGGTGAAGGTGATGAGATTGGTGAAACTGATGTTTGAAGATGCTCTTTAAATTTATTTTTAAGTTTTTAACATATTAGAAAATTTAATAAGCCATCTGTTCTAAACTATCACTGTTAGTTTACTAAAAACATGTTTAAGGAAATTGATTATAGGAATTTTCAAGTTTATCTTGCAAATTTATACATTGAATCAGTAACTGAATTGAGAACAACTGTTTCATGCTGTGATCTGAAGTTTATCACTCTAAGCAATCCTATTAAGTGGTTAATATTCTTTTCAGCCGTTTCAGTAAGTAATGTAGACTGATTGCTCTAACTTATTAACATGGCTATAGATAAATCAGAACTAAATTTCACACCATGTTTAATTGTTCTGAGATATGAGGACCCAACCTTTAGAAAGGATCAAAAAGAAGGGAACTAATAGGTTAAACCTAGTGACACCATCATTTATACTAATAATAGCCTACGTGGCGTAATGCCCTCATGCATCACGCCCTAACGTCATCACAAGATGGTCATCACAAGATGACCGTCACAAGATGGCCACACACACAGCGGAGGCGGGGCCTGGCGGCAGCTCCACACAGTGAGGCCTGGGAGTCCTGCAGGCATCAATCAGGCTGGCAGGGGAGCAGTTAGGGGCAATCAGGCAGGCAGGCAGGCAAGCAGTTAGGAGCCAGCAGTCCCAGATTGTGAGAGGGATGTCCGACTGCCGGCTGTCAAACATCCCCCGAGGGGTCCCAGATTGGAGAGGGTGCAGGCCGGGCTGTGGGACACCCCCTCCGTGCATGAATTTTGTGCACCAGGCCTCTAGTTACTTGATAAAGAGCTATTTGCCTGGGTTTGTTCTAGGGGCTATTTTTTTATATATGGTGGTATCTATCTATCAACTAACTTTTGGGAAGGGATGAAAATCAGCTGACCTTTTTACAACATCAGTTAGGTTGGAAATAACTAGTTTCAAATTAATGAAACATAAGCTAATTTCAAGTAGCATCATTTTTTAAATATATTTTTATTAATTTCAGAGAGCAAGGGAGAGGGAGAGAGAGATAGAAACATCAATGATGACAGAGAATCATTGATTGGCTGCCTCCTGCACGCCCCAGAATGGGGATCGAGCCCATATCCCAGGCATGTGCCCTGACCGGGAATCAAACTGTGACCTCCTGGTTCATAGGTTGACGCTCAACCACTGAACCATGCCGGCTGGGCAAGCAGCATCATTTAACTGAAATAAATCTGTTTCATTTTCCAAACCAACAGGATAGTAGATAGGAGGTCATTGCACTTAACACATTTCATACCGCTCAGGAGTTTTCTTGTGTTTTGTGCGCCATCTGTTAAGGACTGCTCACGAGTGTTCTCATTTTTCACGCCCATGGAAAAAGGAGCGAATCTAGATACTTATGTAAAGTTTGTTTGGTCCCTCTTCATAGAGGAAAATGTTTTATGCAGTACCATACGTTAAAAAAGTACTAGGAACTTTAATTGTTTAATTGTTTTTGTAAATAAAAATGTTATAGTTATTGAAAAACAACACCTAAAGTGCATTTTGATGATTTAAATAACGTGCAGTTTGCCCAAAAACGTGTGGTCCCTGGCGTATGTGTTAGAGATTTCTATGCGGTATGCAATGTGTTAAAATGACATGGCATTATTACAGATCTTACTGTTAAAGTTGTGCTTTGATTTTTATGTATAATCTACATATATAAAAGGCTATGCAACCATCTGACTGTCTGACCGGTAGCTATGATGCACACTGACCACCAGGGGGCATACAATCAACGCAGGAGCTGCCGAGGTGCAGTGACTTGGCAGCAGCGGTTCTCGGGTGACACACCCCAGAACCAGAGAGGAGGGAGCCTGATTCCAGGGTGCGTCACCCAAGAACTGCCCTCTTGCAATCTGGGACCCCTCGGGGGATGCCAGAGAGCCAGTTTTGGCCCGATCCCCGCAGGCCAGGCTGAGGGACCCCACCTGCTGGAGGGACCCCGCTCACATCACAGATGCCCTTCGAGCTGCGGTGCCCCCCGAGGTGCGGCCAGCCAGGGAGGGACTGTGGGAGGTTGGCTTCAGGGCGTGTTCGGCCGGTCTTGCCCAGACCTGGCCCACCAGCCACCTTCTAATTAATGTTCTTTCAATGTGCATGAATTTGTGTACCGGGGCACTAGTTGTTTATATTGGGAAAATGGCCCTGGAAATTAGGGGACTCTTTAAAAATGAATCGTTCCTGGGATTCTTGTTAAAAATGCATAGTCCTAGACTACTTCACCCCCAGACTTCTCACTAGAGAGAAACCCAGAACCTACATTTTCCTCAGTGCCCCATTTGATTCTGGTGTTTTGAGAAAACTGGCGATGCCACCGGCCCTCTACTTAAGAAGTTTGTAACTTCTAGTTCACAAGCAGACTGTTCTTCAGCCACTCCGTGAATGGGGCGGGCAGGTCCTGGGTCAGTCTCTCTTCTGGATTCATTCCTAGCCTCCTAGAAATTTATTTTCTAGGTGTAAAGAGAATGGTTCAGAGGCAGCTATTTTAAGCCGAATGTGTATATTTTGAAAATTAAATTTCACTCAGTAAATGTTCAAAAAATGAACATAATTTTTAAAAAGTGAAGCAAAAATGAATTGAAAAGATCAAAAGGATTAACAGTTATGTTACTTTGATAGGTTTACACCCTCCTCCTAACTGGAGGTTCTGTAACGCTATGGCCTCCATTCCCCCATGTACCCCCTGCAGCTGCCATGGCTTGACTGCATAGAGCCCCAGATGTGTAAGCCCACCCCACACAAGCTCAACAGCTGGCAGGAGCCCCTGAGACATCATCAGGTCTTTGGGAGGCAGAATAATGGTCCCTGAAGATGTCGGGTTCAAATCCCTGGAACTTGTATGTTAAGGTTACAGATGGGATGAAGGTAACTAAAGCTTGGATTCGCCAAATAGGTTCAATCACAATCACAAGAATCCTACAAAGCGGTTCAGAGAGATGCGGTGTTTCGGCTGTGAAGATGGAGGGAGGGGGTCATGAGCCAAGGAATGCTGGAGGCCTCAAGAAGCTTCAGAAACCTGCTAGAGAAATGCCATCAACATCCACCAATGCCTGTGTCCTCTGCCGTGAGGAAAATCCCTCACTCTCTCTGGGCTGGTTTCACCAGGTTTTGGCAGTGGGGCCATCCCTCTCCGGGGACTGAGCTGCAATAGATCCCTTAGCTTTCATGCCTGGGGTCTCAGCCTCAGTTGGGAATGTCACCCCAAGTTAGGGTCATGGCACAAGCATGCACAATAGTGCCATGGGGGCCCATCCGAGGGCTTTTCGGAAGAGCAAAGTGATCTCCAAGATCAGGGACTTCCTTGGAATGACATCATATGAAGTTGACCACTATGGAATCACATTCACTGAAGTAGAGACACTGACAGTGCAACAAGGACTAAATCACTGTTGCTGGGAACCACTCAAGAGGACAAAAATCTTAGTTAAGGTCTTAAAATAGAAAACTAGTTATTAAAAACATACCAGCCTGAATAAGTAGTGCTGTTAGTGCACATATGCTGCCTTTAGATACTACAAAACACTTAGAAACTTAGATTTTGTTTAAGGCTTGTTACATTTTAGACATCTGACATGACTATCCCTCGTTTCCCTTTAATCCCTAACTCTTTATTTCACCTTGTTAAAAAATAAAAATACAAAACCACAGAATGAACAAAAGATAACCACATGCAACAACATGGGTAGATGTCACAAAGAGTACGTTGACCTAGAGAGGCCAGACACAAGGGTCTGTGGAGTAGGACCTCATTTACAGAGAGCTTGAGAACAGGAAAAGGCCAGCAACTGTTAGTATTAGTCCAGTCGTGCGTAACTGGGGGGGTCAGTAACTGGAAGGAGGCTCCAGGAGTCAGTTTCCTGATCTGGGTGCTGGTGACCTCAGCATGTTCACTTTGTTAAAACTCAAGTGCATAATTGGTGCCCTTGAGTTTATGTACGCTGTGATACAAAGGGCAAGGAAATGCAAGAATAAGATTAATGCTGTGTTAGTATCTGAAGAAGTCAGGATGCCCTCACTCTGGCATTTAAAGACGTGACAGAGGCTGGGCACTGCTCTCGGTGAGTGCTGGGGAAGGTCCATGGCGAACCATCCATTGCAGTGAGTGGACAAGGCCCTGTGCGTAGTACTGTTTGGTCCCTGGGAATGGTCACTCTCTCATGGCCCTGGGCAACTCCTTCTGGCCTCCATGTAGACGAGGTTAGGACAAGGCAAGCTGGGAAGAAGCTGAGATTTTGTGCACAGCCCGATAGTCGTTTGGTGGCCTGTGCCTGCAAGACATGCATTCTTCCCATCTATCAGGCCACAGGGCTGTCCAGACGCGGCCACCGTGTCCAGCCATGCCCCAAGTCCTGACGTGATGCTCCCTTGGTCCTTTCCTTCCATTCTACTCACTTCTCTTTTCCTCCTTTTTTGTTTTTATGAAACCTACTTTCATCGCTTGTTATTTTACAGAATTTTTTATACATTAGTCAGTTCTTTACATTGGTGCACCTCAATCCTGAAGGCCCATTTGTATTCAATCCTAGTAGCCCACTTGTATTTCTTGAAAGTTTTCTGGACTCACAGCAGACCAGTTACACAGAAATTTACAGAGATTGCCCCTCAAAGAGAGGATATCATTTCATACGAATGCAGTACTTCCATAAAACTCCTCCTCCCCTCAACTATCACCTCCCCAAGCGACACCAACGGGAAGGCCAGAGATGAGAGCTCTCAGGTGGCTTACAAAGGCGACAGCTCATCTCTTATGTGACATTCCTCCCTCAGGCCACATCTGGACATTGCTGCAGCCTAAAAGGCTCCATGAAAGGAGTGACTAACCTAACATGTTGTCCTCCAGCCCAGGGAGCACAGGTTCCCAGCGCGGGGTTGAGGCTGCACAACGCTGACCAACCCTCCTAGCTGTGGGCACGGACTTCCCCGGACACGGCCCACGCTTCTCTGGGAACCAGGTTAATTCTGGCACAATTCGGTGTCCCCCCCTGCCCCAAACAATATTTCCTTTAAATAAATAGAGTTTTGAGTCACTTACTGAAGAGTTAATGCTGTGGTCATTGTCCTAATGGATTTTTAGTGATGTGTGAAGTTCTCGGCGGACAGTCAACAAGGTATAAAGTTTTATGGAAGTATTGCTTTAGTATGAAATTATATCTTCTCTTTGATTCAAATTCATTACTTCTATATTCTAAAGCCTAAGAATCTTAAGTGTGAGAAAGATGTCAATTAAAATTCCTACTTTCTTTTAAAGGACTGTTTGAAGTGTGTGTGTGGGGGGGGGGGGGAGTATTTTTCCTTGATTTTATTTGGTGGGGGAAGTTAGGGAGGTGGGAAGGGGGTAATAAAAAGTCGAGGTTTCCCAGCTGGGCTGCCTTAACTAGCCCCAGCGCCGGTGGAGGGATAAGAACCTAACAAGCCCCTTACTCCTCAGTACTGCAAGGTCAATGCTCCACAATGTTGGGGCCTAAGGTCAGGGTTCAAGCATCTTTTCACCAGGGTTCACTATCCCCCTTAGACAGGGCAAAAGGAAGACCTGCTCTGGGGAGACTCAGAGGGGTCACTCTGCCATTCTCCAGCCCTGCCCATTCCCTGGGACCTGGGCATATGCCACCAGGAGCCCACCCCCTCCTTTTAGACAGTGACCTGGCAATTGAAATCTTTGAATGCTTGCCCACATGTGTCAAGCCGGCCAGAGGGCCCAGGTGGTCCCTTCCCCGCGCCCCTCAGGGGGCAGACATGTCACGAATGTGCACAACCCCAGGCCTGTGGGACTGCTGCTTGGGAGTGAGTGTGGATGGTAAAAGGTCAGAGATTAAGCCTGTGGCCTGGGCTGTTCACACACATGCTCAGAGGTGCCTCATGGTTCCAGAGGGAGCCAGATGGAAAGAGACATATGGGTGGGCCATGGGCTCCTTCCCTCAACACTGAGAGACTTGAAAATTCTACCTTTAAACCTGGCCTGCCAGACTATTAGGGAGGCCCACTTGTCAAGTTTGGGGGACAGACCTTTGACCCTGAAGAAGTGGAAAAGAAAGCCTAAACATCGGGGCTCTGTAGTTGAACTTGACCTTCCAGGTGCAGCTTATTTGTCAAGGAAGGAGGCTCAAGCTGCCTTAAATTAACGGTCCGTTATGGTGATCTACAGCTTTTAAATATTTAGGCACATGATATCTGGTTCTCCATCTGTATGCTTATTCTCACAAGTTTCAGAAGCAGCCCTTCTCCAAGCCCCACCCTAGGCCCGTTGAACCAAAATATCTCAGGTCAGGCTGGTACATCTGAGTTTTAACAAGCCCTCCAGATGACTTGTGCCCACACTTCATTCGCCAACCACTAAGACCCTTATCTCCTCTCTCATTTTTTAGACTAAGTTCATGTGTCAACAAAGCGGCGGTGAGTAATTCATCAGCAAGCGATGAAAGCAGATAAAGGACCACAAGGCCCAGACTGAGGCCAACTGCATTCTGTTCAGGAAACAGGTTCACACAGCCCCGGGGCCCTGTGGCTTCCATTCCAATCTTTCTCAATCCAAGCGCGTTGGGTGGGAGAGCTGTGGTGGCCACTCCGAGTTCAGCTCATTTCCCCTCAGAGGCAGAATTCTTCTCATTTTAGGTTGCCCATTCTTCCCCACTGGCTTCTGTCTAAGTCTCTGACCTAATACCCATTCTCTTCCCTAACCATCCCTACTCCTCAGTGCCTAGGATTTCTGTTTGATCATACAACTGTCTAGCCCAGAGCCATTTACTAGTAGTCTCTGCGGTAGGTGAGAAAACAGTTCTTGTTACTACCCTGGGAGCACAGCAGAATCACCGTCGGAGCCTTAAAAACCCAGAATGGACCCCATTCTGACCAATCCAATCCTGATATGAAAAGTGTGGTGTATGTGTGTATGAAAGCATGGGGAACAGATGAGTTTTCATTATTCTGCTCACATGTCAAAATGTCAAAGAACTGCCCTGAACGGTTTGGCTCAGTGGATAGAGCGTTGGCCTGCAGACTGAAGGGTCCCAGGTTCTATTCTGGTCAAGGGCATGTACCTTGGTTGCAGGCACATCCCCAGTAGGGGTTGTGCAGGAGGCAGCTGATCGATGTTTCTCTCCCATCGATGTTTCTAACTCTCTATCCCTCTCCCTTCCTCTCTGTAAAAAATAAATAAAATATATTTTTAAAAATGTCAAAGAACTCTTTTCCCCCCAGATACCCAGAGATGGGGTATTTGTTGATTATTTTACAGCCCTAAGCAAACACTGGTTATTAATATAACCCCGGCTTTTCTAGCCCACCCATTCCCTTACCGCCTGCAAATGCTGCCTCCAGGAGTGGCATTCCACCAAGAAGCAGTCCAAGAACTTCTGTAAAAAAAAGTATCATGGCCCTAACAGGTTTGGCTCAGTGGATAGAGCGTTGGCCTTCGGACTGAAGGGTCCCAGGTTCGATTCGGGGCAAGGGCATATACCTTAGTTGCAGGCACATCCCAGTAGGGAGTATGTAGGAGGCAGCTGGTTGGTGTTTCTAACTCTCTATCCTCTTTCTTTCTCTCTATAAAAAATCAACAAAATATAATTTTTAAAAAAAGTATCATGGCCAAGGATAGGTAGCACCTACAGCCCACTGTCTTTCAGGGCTTTAGACTGAGGCTGAATTTAGCTAACGCTCCAGGGCCTCCTGGGATAGCAGAGTGTTAAGGGAGTGGATACTTGTTTGTTTTGCTTTGGTGCTACTATAAAACATTCTAATGACATCTCCAGTCCACACCCTGCAATTTAGAAATGTAATGCATACATGTGGTTCACACAAGGTAAGAAGCTGTACTTGAAATTCAGGTACAGGGACTTGGTGGAGAGTCGGCCATGCCTGAGAACACGTCTCCCTCATATGGAAGGTCGCGGCGCCGATACACTTGTAGCAGGTAGTTACTGTCAGGGGATTCCTATTCCAGCCATTCCATATGGATTCCACACTGTCCAGACTTAATTAGGAAAAGCACACCTACATGAAGCCAAAGCAGCTGATATGGACCCATGGACCTTGGGATTTAAAAGTACTGCTTCCAGGCAACGCAATAAAACCATTTTGCTAGTTGTGCAAGAACTTTTAAATCTGACCCTCTAATTTTAAATTGTTAGAACAGTTTCC
Organism: Myotis yumanensis; assembly: GCF_028538775.1. NCBI lineage: Eukaryota > Metazoa > Chordata > Mammalia > Chiroptera > Vespertilionidae > Myotis > Myotis yumanensis. The sequence goes on from NW_027223755.1 coordinate 30,183,642, forward strand.
AAGTACAAATCTCAGAAAATGAAAAAATAAATAAAATCAAGGGAATGATGACTACCACAATAGCCCATGCCATTTGTCAAATCTACCCTGTGTAATCGTATTTTCTCAATTTCACCGAAGAGGAGTACTTTGAGGATACGGTATTACCTGCCTGGATGGTAACAATGTGCCAAGAGGTTGAAGGCGTATCTGAGAGGCACAACTCCAGACTGTGCAGGTGGAAGCCATGCTGGACTTTGTATCGAGGTCAGTTGTAGCCATTCATCTATTGATGAGCAATGGACCTTTTCACCCCCACCAAGGAATAGAGAACATTCAATTCTACCAAGAGAGCTTCTCTGAATAGCTCTGTTCCACTTCAGACTTAGTTTCAGAGTCTCAAAACCCAGGCTAGTATTTCCTTCAAGCTATTAAGCTCTATCCTGGGGCCAGGGTGCCCATCTCTGCCTCGAGAGTACATTCGAACTCCTGGACTGGGCTGCAGTAGTGTTTATTATTACAAGGACTAGAGGCCCGGTGCACGAAATTCGTGCAAGGGGCTTGGCCCTCGCAGCCGCGGAAGGACATCCAGTCTAATTAGCATATTACGCTTTTATTATGATAGATAGTACACACTAGAGACAGTGATACATACTGAATAAAAATTATAGTTGGGAAATCCCACCAGGCCACACGCACCACCTTATCCTCTCCTCCCTAGTGTTGCCTACAGAGGTGGCAACCATCTCCTACTTGGCACCATGGCTGCCCTCGGACCCCTCCTGAAACCCAAGGTTCTAAAAAAGAGTCCAGTAAGTTCATCCGGCACCAGTCAGACCAATATGTTAGAATTAAGCGTAACTGGTGGAGACCCAGAGGCATTGAGGGTAGGGTGCACAGGAGATTCAAGGTTCAGGTCTTGATGCCCAACATGGGTTACGGGAGCAACAAGAAAACAAAGCTCATCCTGCTCAGTGGCTTTGGGAAGCTCCTGACCCACAGCGTCAAGGAGCAGCTGATGTGCAACGGATCTTACTGTGCTGAGAGTGCTCACAACGTCTCCTCAAAGGAACAAAAGCCACTGTGCAAAGAGCAGCCCAGCTGGCCATCAGAGTCGCCAATCCGATGCCAGGCTGCACAGCGAAAAAATGAATAGACAGATTGTTCCGTGTTAATAAAATCATAACATTCTGAAAAAAAATGTATAAGGAGGGAAAGGAGAAATAGGGACTGCCAGAAGTCATGTGCGTTCTTAAGTGATTATTATGCTTTAGGAACTGAAAGAGGATTTAATTCCATTAAGAATGGTAAAAACAATACAGACCCATTTGGCTGCTCGGCAATATTTGCAGTCGCCACAAGGTGGCGCTCACTCCTTAGAAATACAACTTTGTATTGAAAACCTGACTCCAAGGAGAACCGGAACAGTGGACCATAAAAATGTCTTTTAATAAAACGATAAGTCGGTTTTCACAGTTACCGACCATTACACATTAAATACACGAGCAGTGATGTTCACAAATGTGTGCAGGTGCTGGCCCATCATAAAGTAGGATATGGAACACAATGCTTCCTGCTCATTTTTACTTGTTTGAATTTATTTCTCCTTTAGGCTCTCTATGTAAATTAGCATATGTTGATTTCTCTTTTGTATGTTAAGTGCTGCACATTATTTAAAATGATTATCCTTTTCTACCTGGAACTTATAACAAAGAGATACTCAACAGATTGAAAACCTCCAGGGACATCTGGGTGGGCTGGCTGAGCTATTGAGACAGGAGGACCACGCCTGAGCCCCTCCCAGCATCACTCCTCCAGCCCAGGCCTTGTCTGTAGGCCTGGGGTCACTCTCCTCTCAGACCATCTGGTCTGCAGAGCCTCAGGCATTTTGCCATTTCCCTCCAAAGCCCCATCAACTTTTCTGTCTTAAAGAATAAAACTGTGAGAAGAAATAGTTACTGCATTTTTTTAAAGGCATTGCATTTTTTATGTGTATATACTTGTGGGTTTATGCAACAGTGGCAAAAAAAATCCAGAATTATTTCTATGTTGACTGACCCTGAACCAATGCTGTAAGATATACATATCTAGCTCAAAAATGTAAATGCACCCAGTACTCACATGGTCTCTTTTCCTGAACACACAGTGGAACAGAAGTTGACATGAGAAAGTGGTATAATAAGTTAAGAAGAATTTTGAAGGAAGTATAAAGGGGCTAAAGAAGAGGCTGCAGAATGTGGAGTGAAGATGAAGGTCTGGGATGGGGAACCGAGGAGAAAGAAGAGAGAAGGAAACTAAATTGAATTGAAACCCAGGGACATTTGAATTTGTTCCAGAATGTCCTGAAAACTTTGTACTGACAGACAGAACATGTGATATGGGCTGTATCCATGGAGAGAAGCATGATGTTTCCTGGAGAATCGTAGACAGATCAGAAAGCCTCCTAAATTCTTGTCTTCGCAATCTGATTAGCAAGCAACCTATCCTTCCCACTTCAGCTCCACTCATGTCTGCTGGAGACTCCACACCAAGATAACCAAGCCTACTCCAGACCCATTCTATCTCACCTCAGCAGTGATTTTAATCACCCCTAAAGAGTTCTCTCTCCTAGATGGCTGTTTCAAAACTCTGTCTCTCTTTTCAAGTTCCCAGAGCTGGCTGGACCTGCACCCAAGCCATTAGATGATTCTACGACCGACTTCCCTGGCCCTGAGCCATTCTCCAGGAGCTCACATTAACGGGGAGCATCATTGCTCCCTTCCTCCCTCACAGATGATCCTCTTCTGGTCTTAGGCTAGCCTCCTACCCAGATGCAGGAGGCAATGGAGAAGAATAAACACGGAGCTTTTAGACTCAGAAGCTTTGAGTTTGAAGCCTAGTGAGACAGGAATTTGGGGGCAAAATAGGACAGGTTTAGGAAATATTAGAAATTTTGGAAATTAGGGGGACCATGGAGGAAGCACAGGGCTGCAGAGCAGTAGAAGGTATATTTCCATAGAATGGGGGAGCTGGAAAGCTGCAACAGGTACATTTCCATAGAATGAGGAGCTGGGAACAGCAAAAGGTCTATATTTACAACATAAAGAGAAGGAAGCCTTTCATTCAGAGGGAGAAGAAGAAAGCCCAAAGGGAATAGGAAATCAATAAGGAAGGAGGGGAGCAGAACCTCACATGTCCCATGTGAGGCTCAACCTTTGAGCCCAAGAGTTACTATAGTAACCAGTCTAAAGGAATAGTGACCCATCAGAGGGGATATCAAGGCACCAGGATCTGCAGCCTTTATAAGCCATAGGGAAAAGGAACTCAGGGGGACCCTTTTCCCCGCTCCCTACGTGGGAGTCAGTTCTGTGGGGCTCTTTCCCCCTCCCCATGTGGGAGTCTGTACTTGTTCTTCAATAAATCTCCACCTTTGCTATACCACTTGCTGCCCGTGGATTCATTCTTCGATTCCGGCACACAAAGGATCCAGGTTCCAGTCCAAAAATTCCGTATCACTAGTGCTTTCTAATTACATTTCCTGGGCAGAATACACCATTTTTCCAAGATGCTGTTTTCTCGTGTCTAAAACTTGCTATAATGATGCAACCTCCCTGTGATGTTTTGAGGGTTGCCAATGTGTTATTTGTGAAAGCACTTTCCACACTTTCCTCAGCTCTCTGTCTGTTGACTTTAAAATGTAAGGATTTTAGTCCCACAAAGTATGATTCCTTCCCAAGTCCTCACCCACCACTGCCTTCCCTTTGTGGATGAAAGGGGCCACATGCTGACCTGACAAGCTCAGGGGAGGCCTGCATGGCAGTCTTGCAAACTCAGAGACCTAAAGGAACCACAAAGGATGGTCTGAAATTAAACTTTAAAAGCAGTTATGGTAGGCAGTTACATCCTAGGCCAGTATCTTCACTGACAAGGTCAACCTTTACCTTAACTGAGTCTGTCTTTTTGCATCTATGGTAACATACCCTTGAAATGTCTGGGTAACTTGTAACTTCCCTTTTTCTGGAGCCCCTGGGGCACAACCAAATGTGCTGGGTGCCAGGACAGATGTCACAAATTCCTTCATCATCATGTTAATTGATCCTGCACCCACCTAAGTATGTGTCCATCATTTTACTTTTTATCCAATCCCAGGGGTTTCCCTGCTTTGCTTATCCCTCCTCCTTAATCTATCACCAATGAATTTCATGTAACCCACCTATGTCCCTCCCTTGATTGCAAATATATAAATACAAATGTAACCCCGCCATTCTCCTGAGCATTATCTCAATTCGTTGAGGTTCTGCTTCCCAGCATATGTGGGCAGTTTGGCTCAAATAAACTCACAAAAATTCTTTACAGGTTTCAATGGGTTTTTTTTAACGTTAACACCTTTGATGATACCATACCTTTCTCATTGTTAGGCTGTTCTATCTTATTCTGAGCCTTACTGGCAAGCTCCACCCTCTCCACTTCCTCTCCATCACCATCCTTGCAAGATTCTCTGCACTGTGATCACTGGGGCCTTGGAGAAGAATGTGAAGTTCACCTCTCCAACGCTGAGCCCATCACCCCTCAGACCCCAGTCATGTGAAAGCATGTCTGATAGATGGCCAGAGCCTGGTTTATAAATTTGTAGACTCCATGTTAAGGCTTTAGGACATTCTCACATTTAACAAGTAAAGGAAAAATTGTAAAGAATGCAGCTTATACAGAAAGGTATTACATTCCTGCAGACAGTGAGATGTTATCTTCAGCCTGAAGCACAAGCTGGTAGTATTTTGCAGACTCCTCCTTAGCGGCCCCAAGTGGCTCTCTCTGGAGGTGATACAGGCAATGAAGGGATGTCAGAGAATAAGTGCTGAATCTGATGGATGGAAGAAAAACCAGTTACCTGTTTCGGACAGGTCAGGCGCCTGTGTTCCATTTGAACTAGGACACAAAGTAATATTCCTAAATTCTGAGGCTGAGGGAGCTGTCTCCTCTATGCATGTGAAGTTTGCTGCTAAGATTCTCTGTCATTTGTTTCTAAGCACTTCATCTCCATATGAAAATGACAATTTCCTGGGCACTTACTTCTGGCCCAGGGGCTGTCAGTTTGGTGCTCAGTTGCTCCTATTGTTAAGTAAACCTATCATGTTGTCTTCCTCTACTATCAGAGTTTTGGCAAAGGTCGCTCAGCAGGTCAAATTTGCATTGGTTCAGGCCTCTCCTACATTAATACCATCAACAACTGTTGGGCGTGTTTGAGGCACTGACTCCTCCCATGGACTCTCAAGGAATATGTCTGTGTGTGTATACATTATAGATGATAATGATTGCCAGCCATTATCAACTTTAATGTTTTCCTTCCCAGCTAAGTTCCTTTGGCTGTCCAACTTGCACATACATATACATATGTACACACACACACACACACACACACACAAATAAATGTGCCCGTCACTGGTTACTATCTGCCCAGGGAATAAAAATCCATTTGAATAATAATTCATTACAGTAAATGTATTTGCTTTTAACAGACAAATATGAAAAGAATTCCTAAGAAATTATTTTTACATCCTCCAGCTTTCTGCTTTCCCAACAATGGCAAGAACATTAGACTAAGAGTCTAGCAGCGGGGGAAATGCTGCACAAACAAGAACCGTGTGGAAAAACGGCAGGCCTGTGCAAGGGAACGCTTCAATCAAAATGCAGACCTCCACGGTGGCCGATGCATGCCAGGAACATGAACACGAACACGAACACCCAGTCACAACACCCGGATATTTACTTCTATCTATGACTGCAACCATCCTCATGGCCTGAGGGAGGCGCTGTCACCCCCTTAAAGGATCTCAGGCAAAGCTGAAATATTTTAGTTCCCTCTAAATATCTGCAATAGAACAAAATGGAAAAATAACTCAAGATAACAAAAAACTAGATATTCCGGCCCAAAATTAATTTCAGAGATTCACACTCCCTAGGAACAAGAGGTTATTTACTGGACTCAGGAAAGAATTAAATAAATGCAAGACTTAGAGAAGTGGTGGGTGGCACTTTTCTCCTTCCCTGGGTCTAGTCCTTATTTCCTCCTTCTTCCTTCCTGACACCAGGGAGTGGCAAATTAGAGACCCATGGGACCGAATCCAGCCAGCAGCCTGTGTCTGTAAATAAAGTTATGTAGAAGCCAAGCCAGGCTCATTTGTTTGTTCATTGTCTATGGCTGCTTTCATTCTGCAATGGAGTGGTATAGTTGTTAGAGAGACAAGACGTCCCAGAAACCCTAAAATAATTGCTATTGGCCCTTTAACGTATCTTTGCCCTCTCCTGCCTGCGAGCTATATTATTTTTCAACAAGGGGTACAGAGGTGACAGTGGTAGATTTGCATAAGGATATGTGTCTGGTCAGCGGAGGGGGGGGGGGGTGCCAGCTTCTTCAAATGCATGTCTGCAATATGCTGGAATTACCATCTGCCAGCCACTTGTAGTGAGTCACATGCAGGCAAATGGGAAAAGGCACTTGGAATGCATATTCGGAGACTATACACCATCGGGCATGGACCCCGGGGGGACAGAAGTGGGGTTTTCTTCTCTGCTTCCAGCTGAGAGTTACACCAAGGAAAGAAAAAGAAAACCCCAACCCCCTGCCACACAGCGGGTTGGGCTGCAGGCACGGTGCTCTGGGCTCTCCACCGGGGACAGGCTGCACTTTACAATCCTAGAAAGCCTGTGTCTGTTCAGAAATGTAATTCCCAATCTGATCACAAGAGCTCAACGCTGACAATGTGGCACCGAAGAGAAAAATGTTCAGATAAATGGGGGGAAAAATGAAGGGCTTTGTGCAAGAGAGAAAATTACAGGAAGCAGTGATGAGACATTCATTAGTATGAGAAAGGACAGGGAGGTGCCAAAAAACAACACATCTCATATATCTACATTTTTTTTTGCATAGTCTGGCTAATAACATACATAAGAGGTTTTAGTCCAATGACACTGTGTACATCGGGGAATAGACACCCATGGGGAAATTCTCTAGGCATGGGAGGAGTGTGGTCGAGGAGAGATCTACGGATGAAAAGCAACAAAAGAGCAGAAATAATGGGTGCCAGACACCTTCCAGGGAACTGGGAAAAGCTGCGATGACTCAGGCTGTGGGAACAGGATTGTTGATGATCCCAATCGAGAAGATCTTAGCCTTTCCAAGATGAGGGACAGGTTCGTGTGCGAAACTGTGCTTCAGGTGATCTGGTATTGGTCCTGAAAACATGTCAGAACTGACTGACTGACAGATGGTTTTGAGCACAAGAGGATGAAGCTCGGGGGGCGGGGGGAGAGAAGGGCAGCATGACTCACAAGGACTCGTGTGTGGGCAGTGTGCCACGCAGCACGAGCAGGCGATGAAATGTGTCAGCCCTGGAGCGAGGCTGCTGGCTCTGAGTGGGTGCTACCGCCTCCTAGCCGTGTAACTCTGGGCACATTCCGGAACTTCTCCTTCGTCTTTCTGGTTGCCAGTGGACATACTAATAGCAGAGGCTGTTGTAAGGAGTGAATAAGTTGATGCAGATAAAGGCCTGAAAACCCAGCCTGGCTTCAGATTGGTGCTATGTAATCCATCATCCGCTCCTATCAGGGACGGGTCCGTCAGGCCAGCAGCCAGCAACATGCCACAGACTGGAAACAAATCGGATTTTAGGAAAGCGCTTTACCAACTCTCACAGGACACCACCGAGGACCGACTGATAAGGTCGTCTGAAGAACAACACAGATGAAAAGATGCAGACCTGGTTTCACAATGACAATTTCACTTCCGCTTGATGAAACCTCTCTAAATCCAAGCCTTGTCATTGTCTTCAGTCCTGCCCTTGCTCAACATTCCTTATTCACAAGACCTGAGATTATTTTATTGTGAGAAATTGAAAAATATTGTGGAATATTCCAAGTTATAAAAATAACTTTCAACATTTAGAACTAACAAAACAAGGAAGTATCATACCTAAAACACTAGTGATTTCTCACTTACTGGACATATCCCAATAAATATGGAGAAACCTCTTAGTGAAGATATAGGAGAGAGTCCTATGAGGCTCAGGTTGAGATAAACCTTGTTCATTCTTTCAGTTCATTCAAGTGTTTATTAAGGATTTAATATGTGTTAGGCATTGTCCTAGGTACCTGGAATTTATTAAAAAAAAACACACAAATCATTTGTCTTTGTGAAACTGAGATTCAGATGGGATCCTTACTAACCAGAATTTCTATGAATCATGACATCTTGGTTTCACTTAAAAATTTTCCACAAACTATGCATAAACTTGGCACACTAAGTTTTTCTCATCTATAAAATGGCAATAAAATACCATCATTGCATACCATGATTTAGGATCATTCATCCCATCAACAAATATCCATTACTTTGTGCTAGGCTCAAGCAAATGAAGGAGACAAGGTCCCTACCCTCAGGGAATGTCAACCTTTAATTATTGGGAAGATAAAATCAGATAGTTAACATTAATACCAATATTTATATATAAATTTAAGCTGTGACTAGTAAATCCCATCATATAAACATGGTTCCTGAGTCTCTGATAGGCTTCTTGGAGATATTTGGTGTAGGTTTGGTTGTCACCTAAGTCATGTATCAAAATCATAGCCAGCGCCTCTGGTAGCGTCATTGATGCTGTGCTCCACGCTCTGACAAGTAGCAGGAGAATGCTAGGACTTCCACAAAACCTAGAAGGAGTTCCTTCGTAAGAAATATCCAGTTTTGCTGCCAAACAGTCTCTCCTCCTACAGGGAGGCCTGGGGTAAGGGGTACTCTGCGTGGGAGAAGTTACCCTCAGAACCTGAGCATGCGCATTCTCATATCCAAAGGGACATTCCTAGATCCACAACATGACAAGGAAGAAGTGCACTGAGGTTGGGCTCTGGAGATGGAACCAACATCAATTGGCAGAAGGCAATCTCCTGGAGTGAGGGATGGGCTAAATGATCAGGGGAGGAGTCATCCCTCAACTGAAAGTCTGTTCTCTCTATCTGCTCTTCCATTCCCCTCCTCTGATAACCATGGAAACCATGTCCTCATCCTCAGGTGTGCTCCACAGGTGGCAGTCTGGTGTGCAAATCCACCTGCTTCTGCCCCCTCCCAGGAAGGGCTCTGAAAGGTGACATGCAGGCGACAGGCTGCCTACAGCGTCCACTGAAGGGACCATGAATTTACTCAGAAACTAAGAGTGGCTCCATGAGTTTGGAGATTACATGAGATAGGTTCCTCCTCTCCCTTGTTTAGGCCACACATATTTTCCAGTACATAGGGGAGAAGAGGGATCCTTTTATTCTTTATTCATCCAACAAATACTTGCTGAGCACCTATCATGTGTGAGGCAGGGTCCTAGGAGGCAGGTGGGGAAGACACACAATAAACACATTAATGTGTGTTAAATATTAAAAGATCAGCTGGGTTAGTGCTATGGATTAAATTGTGCCCCCTCCCCCAAATACATATGTGGACATCCTAAACCCCAATGAGACTGTATTTGGTGATGGAACTTTAGGAAGTAATTAGAGTTAAATAAGATCATAATAATGGGGTCCTAACTCCGAGGTATTGGTGGTCTGGTAGCCTTACAAGAAGCAGAATCTATTTTTCTCTCTCTCTATGTCTCTCTCCATAAACATTCACCAAGGAAGGGCCATGTGAGGGAAGAGTAAGAAGGCAGCCACCTGAGAGCTGGGAAGAGGGATCTTACTACAACCCTCCCACGCTGGCACTGGGATCTTGGACTTTCAGCCTCCAGAACTGTGAGGCATTACATGTCTGTTGTTTAAGCCACCCAGTCAATGGTATTTTGTTATTCTGGGCCAAGCAGATTAAGACAGTCAGATAGTGATAAGTGCTCAGAATTAAAACCAAGCACAGAAAAGGGACAGAGAGAGATGACAAAGAGATAGGAAGACCTTCTGAGGGGGAGATTTTGGGCTGAGAGCTGAACAAAGCTAAGATTCATTCAAAGGCCCTCCTGGTCTCAGGTTGAAGAATGGTAGCCATCGGGATATGACAGGGCTCATCAGTAGGAGCAAATGAGACCACCCTTTAGAATATTTTTGGGAGGAAATGTTACACAAGTTAATCTGTGTTTCCTTGGGCTAGACCCTTAAACCCTGTGCCAAGTTTTCTGGACTGTGACATGAGGACAATAATAATTTTTATCTCATAGGTTGTTGGGAGGTTAAATGAATGAATGCACATGAACCTATGCCTGACACACAGTCAATGCATAATAAACACTAGCTATTATTACTACCACCCCTACTACTATATCTACTATTATAACAACTACTGCCATTATTATTATTATCATTATTACTATTATTATTGGAAAGCCACAAACAGAATATTAGAAAAGAAATTTCAGCAATGGTACCTGTCAATTAAACCTCCTCTGAGCATCCTCGCCCTCACCATCTCTGGGATATTAACTTTGCTTGTCTGTCTCCCCCCATCAAAGGAGCAAAAGCATTGATGAAGCCCATGTGCTGTGAACTTGGAAGTCCTTTGCATGAGTTCAAAGCCTTCAGTGATAAAGGCTTCCTCCTGATGGAACACATTCGTTCTGCTCACTGAGACCAGAACACTCCCGGGCACCTGTTCTGGTCCTCGCACTCCTCATAGGTCAGGCTGCAAACCAAACACCTTTAGCAAGATGAAGACTCCCCTTCAAGTGCTACTGAGGAAGAACAAGAAAGATGGAAACAAGACAAAAGAAAACAAGGAAGAGAGAAGCAGGAGTGGAGGACAACTGGAAAGAAAGGTGAAGTGGGGAGGTCATGAAGGCCATTAGGAATTCACTGTTGACTCAGTTGTTGACACAAGTAATCAACATGGAACTGGAGAAAGGGATTAGGTGGGCAGACATTGTCCACTTGGATCTACTTGTCTCATATAGGTAGGTATTTCAGGAAATTACTTTGTACAAAGCTTGAGTGCATTGAAATGAGTAAATGATCCTGACAAATGTTTCATCTAGGCTTTGTTTTTATAGAGGCGTTTTTACAATTACATAAAGTGAAGAGAAATTGCTTTGAACCTGCCAGACTGTAAGTTTCCTAAGGGAAGAATCTGTGCATGTGGTTTTCTTTTGAGCATCTTTTTCTTCTTCATGCCTGCTAAACCCAGTTGCATGTGTACTCAACTAGTGGCCCTCTGAAAGGTTTTGGACACCTTTTTGCATGTTTTTTCCCCAAAGTACTCCAAATCCACTAGTTTCCATAGACTTCTGATTTTTCTTTCTCATTGTTCAACAAAATTATTTTATTTTTAATTTTGAATATGTCATCAAAATTTTATACACCACAATGTTGTCTGTCAAACAGGCCTATTACTCCTAAATACTAACTTTATTCTTACATTATCAGAGCTGTTCTTGGTTGTTTTTTTTATATATATTTTATTGATTTTTTACAGAGAGGAAGGGAGAGAGATAGAGAGTCAGAAACATCAATGAGAGAGAAACATAGATCAGCTGCCTCCTGCACACCCTCTACTGGGGATGTGCCTGCAACCAAGGTACATGCCCTTGACCGGAATTGAACCTGGGACCCTTGAGTCCGCAGGCCGATGCTCCATCCACTGAGCCAAACCGGTTAGGGCTGTTCTTGGTTTTTGAAAAATATATATTTTTATTGATTTCAGAGAGGAAGGGTGTGGGAGAGAGGGAAGAGGGAGAGAGGGAGAGAGGGAGAGAGGGAGAGAGGAAGGGGGGAGAGGGAGAGGGAGAGGGAGAGGGGGAGAGAGAGAGAGAGAGAGAGAGAGAGAGAGAGAGAGAGAAACATCAATGATGGCAGAGAATCACTGATTGATCACTGATTGGCTGTCTCCTGCACCCCCACCCACTGGGGATCAAGCCCACAACCCAGGCATGTCCCTTTGACTGGAATCAAACCCGGGACCCTTCAGTCCGCAGGCTGACGCTCTATCTACTGAGCCAAACCAGCCAGGGCAGCTGCTCTTGATTTTAATAGTATTCTGTGGAAACCAGGTGATCTGCATGTCTCTCTCCCTCTCCCCCCCCCCCCCCCCCCCCCCCGCACGGCACCCCCTCCACCTTAAATACAAGCAGTAGTTTGTTTAGAAAGTCGCAGAGGTAGATGAAGTGAGCCAGAGCGGCTGTGTGGACTCAGGAACCAAGTTACAGAGGCAAAAGAAGGGCTCTTTGAGGTTAGGAGAAAGAAAGCAAAGGTACCCACCTGGGGGAAGGAGAGTAGAAAGAAATGCATGGGTGTGCACAAGAGGAAGTGATAGCAGCCCTTATTTGGCTTTTTTAGGAAAATTTGATGTTAGGCATTAGGTATGAGTACAAAGTCTTACTAATATGATTACACTGAGAATCAAATGAAAACCTAGAGGAGGGGTGGATATTTTTTTAAGTCAAGTCCTTCAGCAAGAATCTTCGGGCAGTTGCTAGCATGCCTCTTAATAGCTATGGAATAAGGTGGGAGTGGAGCTGGTAAAAAAGAACCAGGGATTAGGACGTTTTAAGGGAAGTGAACACAAATTAGAACTGCTATAGAATGTGCTGATTTTTGTCCGAGGTAATTTCCCTTGAGGCAACTGGGGTGTTTGGAAATGACCATTGGATTAATCATCAGAAGATATGTGTTCATTTTCTGCTACTGCCAGATACTACTGGTCTTACCTTCAATAATCATTTGACCTTGAACAGTCCTTGGCCTTGCTCTTGTATGTAAAATGACTGCAAGTTCATCTACATCCCACAGTGGATGATAAGGAAGCTATAGACAGGTGCTCTGTGAACAAACCTCCTAATATTTATATATCTCTCCCAGTGTTTATATCTATATTTCATGTTCCTGCCTTTTCCCATTTTCTAAAATCTCCAATACAATGTGATTATTTCTTAGTATGTGGATTTTCGGCCCTCTGCCCACTTGTGTCATTTATTATCTATTTGTTCATTCATTCAAGTGGTTATTACAGGCTGTTCTCCTAGGTTCATGAATAAATACTCTCCACAGGGTATCCCCAAATGACGGCAAGTCAGCTCAGATGAGGATAATGTTTTCTGAACTCCAGACACCTCTCCTCTCATTTTTCTTTCATTTCTGTCCTATTCTTGACATTTAGAGAAAGGAAATTGTCTGGATGCTAAATGTTGGAATCAGATGTGCTTGTTACAGACAATCTTGGTTTCTAAGTAGGAAGTTTTGTGAAATCTTCTCGCCCCACTTTCAGATGGGTCTCTTGTGTTTCCCAAAGAGTAATCATGTGACCAACTAGCCATCAAGGTGCCAGTGGGAAAAATCTTTCCTTCTTTGATAAGAACATGTAGAAAAAATCTTAAGGGAACATTTTAGCTCTTTTGTACAAAAAAGAAAAATCATTCTTATGGGTTTCTACCTACTGGCCCAATAGTATTCACCTCCCAATACATATAGCTTATTCCAGGTATTAAATTAACATTGAAATATTAAGTTTACTTTTGTGTTTAATGTCTTAATGAGAGATAATGACTTATAATTTGGTTAGAGTTTTTTGTAATTTATAAAATACACCAAGAACATCTAAGCCACCATTCTCTAAATTAAATCTAATTCTTAGAAAAGGAAGTGAATTGATATTTAGTTAAAATATAACATTTTTAGAGGAAAATGACATGATTAACTGTCATATCATACTAAGTCAGTGATGCTTAAAAAATAACTCCATTTTAAACCAATCATGGCTTGCTTATTTACTTATTAAAAATTTCTCACTTTTAAACTGAGACATCTATTTATACATTTATATATATATATATATATATAATATGTTTCATTCACCAAATGTATGCATTATATCACTATATATCTTTTACACCAGAAAAATCCTCACTCATTATCTCAGATAGCTTTGGCTACAGAACAAACTGCTCAGTTTACTGGCTTAAAGTCACCACCATTTTTACTTAGGTCAGAATTCTCTTCCATGCATCAGTAGCCAACTGGCAGGTGAGCTGATGACCAGGTGATCTGGGATGGTTTCTTGTATGTATCTTCAGGTTGGCAGCTGCCAGCTTGGGTGTCTCATTCTCCTTTGGGTGGCCTTGCATCCCTCAGCAGGCTGACAGGCTCACTCTCATGCTGGTCTCAGGGTTACAAATGCACCAAGAGAGAACAGTGAGTGATATTCAGGTCTCTTCTTGTGTTATGTATGCTAATGTCCAATTGGTCAAAGCAAGGCAGCCTTGTGCTAAGCTCACAGTCGGTGTGGAAGGGAACTACGAAGGCATGATTCCATCCTGGGAATTGTTACAGCCATTTTCTGTAAACAATCTACCACACCCCGTATCAGCCAACGCCTATTTGTATTTAAACATTACTTTCTACCCTTTTAACATTAATATTTCGACCTCTCGGTTGTTTTGGTTCACTTCGCTTTATATGTCTTTGCCTATTTCTTTGTCTCCAATCTACAAAAATAAATTTTAAGTTATGTTTCCCGCAAATTGTTCATGGTGATTTGTGTGTGCACGTGTTTGGGAATGGCGGGCTTGTGTACACACTCATTTGTTTGTTAATCCAATTTGATATTGAGCGGGAGAAATTGGCCCACTTATATTCAGCATAATATCATCTCACTTTATTTTTATTATTTTTATGTTATTAAAAAGGGCTTATGTTGCTACACTTTATACTCCAGGAATTAGAGACAGGGAATCACCTTTTTATGAGCATTCAAGTAAATGCAGACAACTCCCTCTAATGAGATAAACACCTCAGTGATCTTGGTGAGAACTATGGAATTATGTTTTTCTAATTTTGTTTTGTATCTTTATTATATCTGAAGATAGATAGAACTCACTTTGTATTGAGGGTGATGATTTTGCATTAGTATTTTTATATTAGGATTTGTCAGATTTCATTTCATTTGTATTTTATATCTCCTCCCCCTTTTAAAACTAAGTGATATTTGACATGTTTTTTTAAAAAAGTGAGCATAAAAAGGGAAAAAGTAGACTAAATAAAATGCTGAGCTTTAACATATTGAATAAAGCCAGGGTGGTGTTTAACATGTTGCTGTTAAGTAGATTGATTTTTGTCATTCCAACTCAAAGACTCTTTCCCCCAAATAAGAAATTTTACAAGGACTGCTACAACTATAGCTGGCTTGGCTGTGGGAGGAATACCGTCTGTGCAGACGTGTGCTATTCAGCTTCTACTACACGGCCCAGACTCTGCAAGCCCTAAGTGCATGTTTGTGAATTGAGTGTTTGGCAGCTGCAAATATCACAATCAAGGGATAACAATTATCTCAGACTATAGCCCTCTCACGGTGTTCTCATGGTCCCCAAATGGCTGTTTAACAGTGGGGATGAACAATGCTTGCCTCAGCAGGAGGCTGACTGCTGAAATCTTGGCTCATCTAATTACCATTTTTCCTAAGGGCCTTGTCACCTAAAAGAGTTGCTTTTCGGGTTTACAGGATGGGCAACGGTCCATGCCAATCAGTGTTTTTTCACAAAGCACGCTTGATTTTCTTTGGCTATGAAGCTGCTGTGTCTTCTACTTTTTCCAAGACTAGCCGAAGCTTCGTCAGATTTGTCCGGCTTCAGGCAGCCTTACTTCTCAACTCAGGCCCCAGAGGTTCTCAGAGCTTTCAAAAAGAGTTTCATTTCTCAGCTAAGACTCATAAAATCAAACTCACATCTCTCATGCCCCTGTTTAATGCCTTCCCGTATAACTCTCTAATGTGTAGACTTCAGCCAAGGGCCAATTAAGCAATTTCCCCCACTTTTTATGACTTCCTGCTTATAATGCTTCCCTTTTTTCCCATTCTTTGAAAAACAACATTAACAATGATGCTTTTAGTTTATCTTCAACAGCTTGCAAAAGCAAAAATGGGAAGAAGGGCAGAAGCTTGTCCAGCAAAGCTCAGAGGAAAAGGAGTGTGAAGGCTCCTCAGAGACCTCGACAAGTGATGCACTGTACAGAAAACGATAAATATACAAAGAATCAGATAAAGATCAAAATATCATCTTTGTTGTTGTTAAATCTGGATTGGACATTGTAAGCAAATGGTTAAGAACAGGTCCCAGCTAACCCAGAACTGCGGGGAGAATCATCTCAGAGTCTGGACACGACAGAATAGAGATACACGTAGAATGTTGTGCCCACCTTATCTGCGATACCTGGGCAGAGGAGCGAGGGTGTGGAGGCCCGGGCTTCTATCATTATCAAGTTCTGCAAGGTCAGATGGAACCAAATGACAGCACTTCTGTGTTAAGGTGACTCCCATGCACTTTGCTCCTGTATGGCTGCTGTGGAGCAAAAGATGCTGCATATTTGGCAAGGTGCTGGGCCACCTCATGGCATGAAAATGCTTTACCCGGAGAATTTTGTGCTCTGTATCCTTATAAGCAATGATAGTATTAAGTGAAAACCTACTGTGTCTTCTGTGTTTGACAACTTGAAACTGTAATACCTTCAATATCAGAGCAGAGACCTTTAGCCAGAATCGGGCTTTCTAATACTTCCTCCCAAGTCTTAGTCCTGAGACACAGCGGCAAGGGCAGGCTACTTGCTCAGGACACTTAATCATTGTTATATGATAAGGTGAAGCTCCCCCTCTTTGCCCCTCTGAAAGCCAAAAGAGTGAAGACAAAGAGAATAAGACCTGTGCTCAGGGCTTGGTCCATTGAGAGAGGAGGTGATGAGAGTGAGAAGAGAACAAAGAGAGCAAGGTCACATGTGAACAGGGCTTCTCATGCATAACTTTACCCAATTGAAAGGCTTGAACAAACACATGTCAAATTCTTCACCGATCTAACTAATCAATCTTTTCCCCATGGATAGGAATAACTCAGGGGTGGAAACAATTTGTGTTTCTCTAATACAAATGAAAAAGAAAGAGAACAAAGAACATGGGCCCGCTAACATACTGCAAACATGTCTCGCTCCGGTAGATAGCTCACTCCTTAAAAGCTGGGCCTAGTTCACCTATGTATCCATAGCTATTGGCTGAGTGCCAAGAACCCAAGAAATAATTTCAATCAACAAATGAATTATAAATTAATGACTAATCAGTCTCCAACCTTCAATGTATACACTATATAAATCTTTAACCAGTTAACTGCCATGACATTTTTAATTTAATTCAAAAAGATCCGCCATTTGTGTCTATAGACGCTTATGGCGTACAAATGGTTAATAAAGGTTTTAGACTTTACCTACCAAATCTTACAGTAAGGAGCCATGTAAACAGTATATATACAGTATGAGACTTACATTGTTTTTTTTTTCCTCTGAAGACTTCTGAGCTGTGTACATGAAAAACATTTATGAAAAATTAATCTCATTCATGTTCTTACTGATCTCTAAAGTGAGAAACATAGTCAGTATTAGAAAATTGAGAACATTTTGAAAGAATGCCAAGTACCAAAGAGGCTATTTCAATTGTTGTAACTTCACACAAAAGCCAAATGTTTTGAGAATCATAAAGACCAGTTTCTTAAAGGCACTTAACACAGAAGTCAATTCCAAGCAAGGGAGTAGAGGCTGGGGAAAAAGGAAAATGGATAGGACAGGCTACTTTCTTTTTAAAAGAAAAATACCCACAAAAGGAAAAGCTATTGTTAAATTAATGCCAAATAGGAACAGACAATGGAGAGATTATTTGAAAAATCTAACTGATAAGACATCTAAGAGCTTTTCCTGACATGATACTTAGAACAATTACCATTTAGCAGGAACAGTTTCTAGGAATGAATAGCAAAGGAGAAGGTTAATGGAGATGAGTCTAAACAGATAAAACCATCTAGCATATTGTTTAATCCAAACTTTTTGAGATATTGTTAATTCCCCATCCAAGTTTAAGGTAAATTACCTAACTTGAACTTTTAATTATGGTCAGATAAAAGGTTTTGATACCCTCTTTGATTGAATTGATTTTTAGCTTAAAAAAAAAAAGAGGAGGTCAATTTCTGTCAAGACAGGCCCAAAGTATACTGGGTAAAAAGATAAGGTAAGGTGAGCAATAGTAATTAACACTGGTTGCATAATGACCTCACTTAAAGCTAAGCACCTATTCTATAAAAACCATAAGGTCTGAGTCAACCAACAAAGTAGTTTATAAGCAAAATTTTCCTAATGCATTCAACTACTCAGTCTTGGGTAAGATGAATTTCACAAAAATGATTTAAGTTCCCTGCAAAATTATTCTATTGCAGCAGCCTGAAAGTGTTAAATATTGTAGCATATGATATTAAAGTTAATTTTCAGTAGTTATGTTTTACTTTCAAGTTCAGTTGCATAGCATATTCCTGATTAAGTAAGCCATCCAATATCTGTCTACACATTTCACAATTTTGTGTGACCCTCACTCAATTTTACTGTCCAGTAAGAGGATGCTAATTTAGAAATGGAATATACTCATCAGGAAATTATGAGTTAGAAAGAGAAGACCAAAAACAGGAGGAGGCAGGTTAGGGTGTGGTCTCATTCTGAGAGGAGATGCTGGGTGTTACAGAAAAGATTGGGGCAGCTAGATGTCCAAATAACTCAGCCTGACCTTCACAAAATACCTCCATTGTCTTTTTGAAATAGTGTGGCTAAAAAATAATATCATAAAAGCTCACATTAAAATGTACATATGAAAAACACATTAAAATAAAAATTAGACTCTTGGAATTATCTGTGCCATTTCTACTTGTATTAGGACAGTCAGTTGAGGTCTTAATGTATTTATTAACTAACTACCCTCATATAATGTTTATGATATTAGGGAAAACTATGTACCTAATGGGAAATATAAATACTTGATTTTAGTTGGATGGGGGAGAAAAGTAAAAAAAAAAAAATGGAAAGAAGAAAAAAGGAACAAAGAAACAATGAAGAATAAAGAAAATACTTTATAAAAATAATCTGAAACCAAATAAAGAAAATCTGGTGAGTGGCTTTTTAATGATCCAAACAACTTCAAAGTCAAAGAAAAGATGGGACAAACAGGAAGATTCTAGAAACAGAGCAAAATGAAACTCAAAAAACACTGGCACAGAAATGTAAAACTATGAACCTAAAATTAAAACTTCCAGATATATGTTATAGAAAGTATTTCTTTTATTTTTTATTTTTATAAAGACCTAAGGATCCAGGGAATAATCAGATTCTGAAGATAACCAAGAAGAAACATGGGTATAAAAGGGATTTTTTTTTTTTTTTTTAGATATTTTATTGATTTTTCACAGAGAGGAAGGGAGAGAGATAGAGAGAGTCAGAAACATCGATGAGAGAGAAACATCGATCAGCTGCCTCCTGCACATCCCCCACCGGGGATGTGCCCGCAACCCAGGTACATGCCCTTGACCGGAATCGAACCCGGGACCTCTCAGTCCGCAGGCTGACGCTCTATCCACTGAGCCAAACCGGTTTCGGCTAAAAGGGATTTTTTTGGTCATGCTTTTTATGTGTTTCAATGACCCATGGAAGGTGGACTTCTACTTTAATGATGTAGCCATGCCTCAAAATGAGTCTGGGGATCCTCTTCCAGATTAATCTTCAGAGTCTGTTAATGTTATTTTTATACCTTTGGGTCTTTCATTTGGGGCAGGCTCCTATCACTAGTCTTCAAGCTGGAGGGCCTTCAGACTGGTAAGTATTGGCAAACCCCAGCAAAATCCAGTGTTTTAAGAGGGAAATAATGCCGGCTAACCCCATCCTGTATCCTGTTCTATAGTGCTGATAAAGAACCCAAGGAACAGAACTCTATGAAGGGCATATCCATGAACTCAAGAAGATACAGCACTGAGTGTGGCTGTGGGGTAAAAAGCAAGTTATGTCTATAAAAGGGTTGGCAAATAGGCTCCATTTCAAGTGCCAGCTGTGACTCATTGCCAGTGGCTGCCTGGAACACTTCTTCAGGAATAACTGCTAGGCTAAGTCTCAGATTAGAGGAAAAAATACTGAAATAAATGAATTTATAATGTGGGAGTAGGAAGAGTCATACATATCTGATGCACACTGCCACCCTTGACATAAAAATATATTTGACACCCCTGATATAAAGAGTATCTAGAGAGATTTTCTTGTTCATGGAGTGGCTCCAAAGTGGTTGTAGCAAGAAATTAAGCATATAGTAACAGAAAGACTTTATACACACATATATATTCACACATGCACACAAACACTATATACAGGGGTAGGCAAAAGTAGGTTTACAGTTGTTCGTATGGGAAATCATACAATAATTAGTAAATAATAATACAAGCATAAACTCTGTTTCATGTACTCACAAATGTAAACCCACTATTGCTTACCCCCGTGTTATACACACACATAAGTAAGACAAGAGATGCAAAACTTTATTTTGAAGGACAGCACACACTGGAATATGTAATTTTTTGCTTCGTTAAAAAAATCAGGTTCTTTATTGAATAATCAACTGTTGGTAGATTAGATTTTCCTACATTAAAAGAATGACTTAGGGAAAAATTCATTTTTATATATACCCAATTATGTAAATTACTTAACAGTTACACAATTATGTGGATTACTTCCTCACTCTCCTCACAATTAATTATCTTGGAAGCCAGCTGTGTGGGGGGCTGGCAGCCTCCTGTTACATCACAGCTGTTTTTTCCCACATCCCAGCAGCACCGTCTTCCAGTTTCTCAGGCATCCCACAAAGAAAGGAAAGTGACTCTCTTTGCAAGAAATGTTGATTCTGGTTAACCACAAAAACTAATGGCCTTATTTAAATGCACATCTCATGGAAAAGAATCCAAATTCATCAGTTATACATGTAAACATTTTGTCAGTGCCTAAGGTAAGACATTTTAAAGCGCTTCACAAAATTGCTCTTATAATCGAATTAGATAATTATCCCTTAATTGCACAATTTTTGACTATTCTATTTAAGTAGTTTTAAAATTTGTTATTTGCATTTTTCTTATTAATTAAAAGTAATAGCACAAAAAGGGCCAATAAACCTGCTGCCACATGCATCTAATGGATGAATGTGCAATTAGAATTCATTCTCTCTCTTTAAAATACTCTGGAAAGATGGTTTTTATTTTTAATTAGAAAAACTTATTTAGTGTTTGTTTCTTTTTAAAATCCTGAGGTAAGAGGACATATATCTGAAATGCTCAGTGTCACGCTGTGACTGAGAGCTAATTCTTATCTAGTTACCTGACAAAGATTCTGTTTACAAGTATAGCCAGCTTCAGCAGGAACGTCAATATAAGACTCGATATGAAGCTCATTCATATTGGCAAGAAGTACATAATAGAGAATTGACAGATCTTTTCTATATTTGATTCAAATGACAGGCTGAAAGATAGCACATTTTCACCTGTAATTGGACCAAGAAAGGACCCCAGGAGAGGGAGGCTCCCCTGCTGATGTCCCAGCACATGGTTTGTTAGGCACCGCCCCCTTACTTAAAGCAGTATCCAGTGGGGTGCGACAGGATTAAAATATTTTGAGCTTTATGTAACTTCTGTGTTATTTGTAAATCCAAACTGAGAAACATAAAATGAAAGGTTTAAAGAGAAGGCTTAGATTTTCAGAATTAGCAATTTATAAAAAGTCCAGGATTCAAGCACAGAAAAGGAAATCTATTCCAAACTCATCTTTCCATCATCATCCAATAAAGCAATATCTGCATTTTAAAATATGTAAGTGTGTGTTTATATGTACAAGGTGGGCAAAAGTAGGTTTATCGTTATAATACAAATAAATAATACAATAATTAATAAACAATAATACAACAATAAACTCTGTGTTTTGTGTACTCACAACTATAAACCTACTTTATACATATATAAAGGCCCCACATTCTCTGGGTTATATACTGTTTTGAAATGAAAGTGAAATCTTAAGAAGCAATATAAGAAGAAATCACATGATCATATCAATAGATGCAGAAAAAGCATTTGATAAAATCCAGCACCCATTTATGATAAAAACACTCAGCAAAGTGGGAATAGAGGGAACATACCTTAACATAATATAGGCCATATATGACAAACCCCCAGCCAAAATCATACTCAATGTAAAAGTGTTTCCCTTAAGATTGGGAACAAGACAGGGATGTTCCCTTACACCACTCTTATTCATCATAGTACTGGAAGTCCTAGCCATAGCAATCAGACAAGAAAAAGAAATAAAAGACATCCAACTGGAAAGGAAGAAGTAAAACTGTCATTATTTGCAGATGACATGATACTGTACATAGAGAACCCTAAAATTTCAACCAAAAAACTACTAGAACTAATAAATGAGTTCAGTAAAGTAGCAGGATACAAAATAAATATCCAGAAATCAGTTGCACATATATACACTAATAATGAACTATTAGGAAAGGAAACTAATAAAATAATTCTGTTTACAAGTGCATCAAAAAAATTAAGAAAAAATTTAACCAAGGATGTAAAAGACCTATACTTGGAAAATTATACTAACAAACAAAACAGAAACAGATTCATAGATACTGAGAATAGACTGATAGCTGTTTCAGGGGAGGAGGGTTGGGTGAAAACGGTAAAGGGATTAAGCAAAAAAAACAAACCCAAAACTTGACACAGACAACAGTATGGTGCTTACCATAGATAAAGTGGGGTTGTGGGAGGTGGAAGAGGGTAAAGGGGAGATAACTGGTGATGGAAGGAGACTTGGGTGGTAGCACAATACAATATATTGATGTTATGTTATAGAATTGTGCACCTGAAACCTATATAATTTTATTAACCAATTTCTCCCCAATAAATTCAATTAAAAAATAAATCACAGTTGCCTAGTAGTAAGTCTCCTGGGAAAAGTGATTCTGATGCAGTATAGCAAACTGCAAAGTAGATCAGACAAAAAGAAGGGCCCAGATTATGAGGCCTTTTGACTCTGCAACATAAGTCAGCATAGGAAAGGGTATAAATGAGACAACCAAGAGAATGATGCAAAACAGAAACATGGGTGCAGCACAGTGACACACACCAGCAGCCATTCATAAAGACAGATGTACCTGAACGTAAACTTAAGTAAACACTGGGGCAGCTCAAAGAGTGATGGTAGCCACCTACCTTTCCTAGGGATTTCATTGCTAGAAAAGACCACTCATCTGGCAGGAAAAAGTGTGGGATCCAAAGATCAAGTAACATTAAGACATTTCAGGACAAAGCCTGAGGTCAGCTCTGGCCATCGCCGGCTATTGCTCAAATACAAATTCATGAACTTTCCTAGACCCAAAGGAGTACATTCTAGTGCCTTGGTGAGGATTACTTGTGCTTGCTTCTGCCAAACTGCCAAATCACTGAATTCTGAGTTCCATGTGGAAACCCAACCAGGCAAAGTGTGTCTTCATAGAAAGATGTTGGGATGGTGGAGAAAAGGGATTTGAAAATGTGTCAGGATTAAAACGCTTTTTATTAAAAGCTATTTTATGACACCAGGAAGTAAGAATCAACAGCATCTTAAACTGTGAGCAACTTCAGTGCCTTCCTCTGGGTTCATATGCTGCCTAAAGCAACAATGGCCATTCTTTTCATGGTCATGAATCTCCGTGGCTTCTATTGAATACATATACTATAAACTATATACTACATACTATGTACTATATGTGTCATTCATTAATATATATGTAATTAGTGAAATTTTCAACAACTTAATAATTCCTAAAATTAAGGTATTACAAAAAACAACAACAACTAGAAATATTAATAGCCTTAACATTCATGTAAATAAGACTTTTATTTCATTTTTAATGTTTGGTAGTTTGTATTTTGTAAATGAAATGTGGATTGGCTGTCAAAGGACTTCTGTTGGCAACTAACATTGAAAAATATTACGGGCTCTTTGGCTCTATTTTTTAGTTTTCTAAAATAAGAAAGAATAATGAGTATTTTTTTGTTGTTGAGAAACCCTTAATTCCAAGTTAATCTGACTAGATTCCCAATATATAGAACAGATGAAAACGGGTCCATTCTGATTGAAGTTGAGGTGGGGTTCTGAAAAAAAGTAAGAATGAGGTTGATCACCTGGAGGGGCCAGTGAAGGTCTTGACTGTAGAAGAGAAGTCTCAGTGAGAAGTGGCAACTAGAGAGTGAGCTGTCTAAGGAGCGATTTTGGAAGTGGAGCTGTTTTGCATTTTGACAGCTATGGCAAGGGTGCGTGTGATGGCTGCTGTGGTGGAGAGAAGGACTTCTTGTGAAAGGCTCAGGAAGCTCAAGTGATGCAGGGTAATGGATAGATTTTCCTGTGGAATAAGCTAAGGTGGAAAGGAAGACTGACTGATGTGGAAGATTCCTGAAAGACTGTGAATGACAGCCTAGGGAGTGAGAAAGGGCAGTCTACTTAGCATCAGCCACCAAGGAGGAGAGGGAAGAATAATGTGGAAATGGCCATGGATGAAAAAAGAGGACCCAACTCAATCTCCATCCCTCAGGTGAGTGGGATTTGAAAGAGTAAGCAGCAATCACTGCTGAAATCTACAAGGAGAAAGAGTTTTAGAGTCAAATTTCAAAAGAGTTTCCAGTCCTATCTAATAAAGACAGAACATGCAAATTGACCATCACTTCACAACAAAGATGGTGGCGTCCACAGCCAATAAGGAGGGAATATGCCAAATGACACAACAAAGATGGTGGCGGCTGGGCCAGGATGCTTGCATCATTGTCATGGTGACAACACAGGGCCTATGGGCAGCATGCAAAGGTGGAAGGCAGCTCCAGGCCAGAGCAAAGGTGGAAAGGCGGCTCCAGCTGGAGCGAAGGCGGTGCCGGCAGCCAGGGGAAGGAAGGCCTATTCTTGCACGAATCTTTGTGCACCGGGCCTCTAGTTTCAAATAAGACAAGTTCAGAAAGAACTTTCTGAGAAAGCATTGGGAACATGAAGATGTACTGATGTTTGAGAAGAAATTTCCTCTGGAATGATTGAACAGTGGCAGTGTTTCTACTTCAGGCATTGTCCAATATCAAATCTGAGATTCATAGTCATTTCAGACTCCATTGTGCAGAAGTCTTGGTCCATACAGCCTGGTGTTGGTGGTGTTGGTGTGGTGTGGTGTGGTGTGTGTGTGTGTGTGTGGGGGGGGGGGGGGGGGCGGGTATTGGTGTGATGTGTATGTATGTGTGTGTGTGTGGTGTGTGTGTGTGTGTGTGGTGGGCAGGGGTGTAGAAGAGAAGCTCAGAAGCAGTCTTCTGGAATAATCACTTGAAGGATTACAAAAACCATTCTGCGCAAGGCTTACATATAAATATTGAATATTGCACATGATAAATATAAATATGATTTTTCCCTTCTATGTGCCAATTGATATGCAACGTCAATAATTTCAGCCAAGAGAGACAGACAACAGAGCTCTAAGTGAGCAGATCTGAAATAATTTTATGTCAGTTTTTAAGTGATAAGAAACCAGTAAATGTTTATAATTACAGGGGGAAAATCAAAGTTTTTCATGACGAAGCTCTACATCAAAATGATCTGGAAACTGTGCTACAGAATGAAATACTCATAATACCAAGTTGTATTTCCCTGAAATAATCAAATACAAATTCAGTCTCCTTCTCTGTATAAACAACCACACATTTCTCTGTGTAAACAAATCCACCTACTACAAAATGAGCCAAAATAACAACAAAACTATGCCATCAATATAAAAAAATGACTTTATTGGACACCTACTGTACTTATTTGTTTTATTATCCTAAGCTAATGTTCTCTCACCTCCATTTTCCATCTTACCACACACAAAAAACATGAGGCACTATGGGAAGGGAGCATGTTTTTGCTGAAAGCTATTACAGAATATTATTGGCTGGACAGTATTGGCATTTTTACATGCATAAATTGATGATAATAGCTTCACCAGGATAACCACATTAGGGAAAATTTAAAAATGAGACCATTGTACAGGGACCTATTTGAAATGGAATGACTATGTTTTAATGTGACATCTGACCGTGCAAAGTTGTATATGGAATTCAGAGTCTGTGTGGAGTAGTAAGGAAGATCAATGTGCCAACCTGTGAAACATCATCCTTTGTAAACTCCAAATTCAAAGGCTAAATACTAATTTGTCATGCTTCATGCTCTTTGATCACAGCCTTTGAGCAAAGAAAATGTTGACTGAGCACTGTTCCCCAGTGAGGCTTGTGAAAATCAAATACATTTGTGAACTGTAAATACAATTTCATAGGTTAATAGTCACTAATAGCTTGTAATTAATGAACAGCCTGCTAGGTAAGTAGGCCACTTTGAAATTTCAGAAGTGCTGGGTGTCTCCTTTCAAATACTCCCAAGGGGGTGAAGTGTCTTGATGATATTTTGCACATTTTACCATCTACCAAAAGTTCTGTCCAGTTGCCCCTTTCCACCTTCCCATTAAAACTCGCTTTCAGAAAAGGATCTACAGATACAAACACACAACCATACAATCCTTGTATGTTAAGTGACACAACTAGCCCATACCAGCAGGCAAACCAATGCAACTTAGTGGAAGGAAGTGGTGCAGGTTTTGGAGCCACATTGGCTTAGGTTTGAGTCCTTGACTTGCTCTTTCTGGGATACATGTTTTTAGAAAGTACCTGCATCCTTCTGATATTTAATTTTCTCTCCTGTAAGATGAAGATAATCATTTCCAGGGCAGCACTAACATCTGTGGGGGACTATGTGCACCTTCAAAAAGGCCTTCCCTCTGGGTAGATGCATTCCCTCAATACTTGGATTAGCAAGAGGAGTGTAGATTGGAGCCCCATTCTTGCTCTCAGCCTAATGCATTTATTCAGTGCACAAACAGCACTATGGTACATGATGACTACATAGCTGGGCTGTGCTCATGATTAAAGGAAATGTTATGCACGAACGTGGCTTATCTCAGTCATTCTAACATTCTCAAACCTATTTTCTGATAGCCCTTCCAGCTTGTATTTCATCATTGCACACATGTGAATGAACACCCGCACACACACTCACTGAATAAGTTAGATAAAATAATAAATGTAGCCCAAACCGGTTTGGCTCAGTGGATAGAGCGTCGGCCTGTGGACTGAAGGGTCCCAGGTTCAGTTCCCGTCAAGGGCATGTACCTTGGTTGTGGGCACATCCCCGGTGCGGGGCGTGCAGGAGGCGGCTGATTGATGTTTCTCTCTCATCGATGTTTCTAACTCTCTATCCCTCTCCCTTCCTCTCTGTAAAAAAAAAAATCAATAAAATATATTTTAAAATAAATAAAATAATAAATGTAATTGATAATTGACTAGTAGATAGTAATAAACTTCCTTGAAGCATTGAGATTCTGTGGGGCAGGCCACATCCAAGTTAAATCATTAGGATCATTTTGCATGTAGTGTCTGTGTGCAAGTCCAGAGAATGCAGGTGTAGTCTTGCCTCATGTGCTGAGGGTAACTTAGTAGAAAATTACATGAGGAACAAATAGCACAGTGGCTTATTTATCATTCTGTGTTAGTAAACAGAAGGTAAAGCACTACATTAAGGTTATGGACTTAACAGGCCAGAGCCTCATCCCAGGAATTGTCTGTGTGCCCTGGCTTTGCTTACAATGTAATAACTCTTGATAGAGTGAGTTGGTGTATGGTTTTCCCCATTCAGAATATAGTTAGTTCTGTCTGAGGCCACAATGTGACAAAACATTGGGCAGCAAATAGTGCTGATGAGAGAGACTATTCTGTACCGCACACTCACGGGCATTCTTTGTACTATGCACTCTCATGCGTGGATAAGTCTTGCTTTCTGGAAGGATGTGAACACGCGTACTTTATACTTCAGAGGACAAAGTAAAGTGATGTTAGCTACCTGCTAAGAATACAAACACAAAAACACCCACACGTATACAACTATGATTAATTCAATGGAATGGAGACTTCCAAGATTTCAAAATAAAATCAATAAAGTTTAGTAAACTGAGGATTTTTTACAACTCTAGGAAATTTGAACCAGCTAAAAACAATGGCTTAAAGTCATATCCACTCCTATGATTTGTATCCTACTGAACTCTGAGAGAAAAATGTGGAGAAATTCTCTCAGGCTGCACAAGATGAAAATTGACCTGTATGTCATCTTTCTCCCTCCCAGCAAGCTCCTCAAGACTACTATTAATATTTTTTTATTTTTTTATATATTTTATTGAATTTTTACAGAGAAGAAGGGAGAGGGATAGAGAGTTAGAAACATCAATGAGAGAGATCGATCAGCTGCCTCCTGCACAGCCCCCAGTAGGGATGTGCCCGCAACCCAGGTACATACCCTTGACCGGAATCGAACCTGGGACCCTTGAGTCCGCAGGCTGACGCTCTATCCACTGAGACAAACCGGTTCGGCATATTTTTAAAATGTAATACACTATGGCATATAAATCAGATGTGAAAATAAGGCATTGTAATGACAAGAAAAGTATTAGGTTGAGAAACGATGACATCCATGTAACAGTATTTGAATTCAGACTCCATTTACATATGGTAAAGGGGGGAGTATTGTCTCAGTTTGCTCTGTCAGTTTTCTGTCAACCAAATGACCAGCTGAACAACAGAGTCTGGAGAAAAAACCTTGGTAAAGTTAACCTTGCAGAGGGAACAATGTCAACTTGTGGAAATAAAACATTGCGTTTCAAATAAGGATTATGGGAGAGGAATATTCCTCTAAAACATATTTGTACTATTGTTCCCTCCGGTCATTTGTTTGGAAAATTGGTTTTGCTGAATTGAAATCACAAGGAATGACCCTTTGTTGAAAGCTTTAGCAAATGCTTTAATAACATTTAAATTGCAAGCTCTCTTCCACTTTTCCAAGTGACAATCTCTCTCTCTTTTCCTGTCATGGAGGCTCAATTCATTTATCAGAGCTACTTGGTATCATTAGCATTTCACCGAGGACTTTGCAGATTTTTACTTTATGTCCATCCCTGTTTCAACTGACCATGGCAAAGGGTAAGGGGGAAAACAGCATCGTGTGAATGGAGAGAAGGTGGTTAGCTGGTCTGTGGGTCTCCCCAAGGGCTGGCCAGTTCTCTAGAAGTGTCTACTCACTCAGTGGGCAATGGCTATCCTGGTAACCACAAAACGTTCCATCTTGTGCTGCATTATTTTGTTTTGTTTTTCTTAACAACTAAAGGGCTTTGTTTTTAACTAAAATTTCAGATACGACATAACTAACATTCACCATAGACTCTGATAAGAATGCCGGGTCTTTGAACAACTTTTGATATTCAAAACATGTAGAAAGAAGTTTGACATTAAAAGTCACCTAGTTTTGAAATTTCACTTGTCCCAAGTGCCTTGTAAGTCCGCAAATTAAAAGAGATTCTTTTTCATCGCAAAGGAGACGCACACAGCATGTTTTTAACACAAAGAGCTCCTTAGTCCACTTGCTTTTAAATATACACAGTCCATCAGCTATTTTCAGGCGGCAGTCACAGGAGGGGTTTAAGTGTCACCAAAATAAACCCTTTTTGTCCCCAGTTCTGGGCTGTCTTTCCACATTGCCCTCGCTGAGAGGCTCCACACCCCGCCCCCCCCCCCCCCCCCCCCCAGAGGTGGTCTTGGCAGCAAGAACGCCCGGCAGTATTGCCATGGGGCACAGAGCCAGGGACCACATTTCTGGGGGCCGGGGCATAGAGGCAGATTGTTTATCTCTTACATAAAGGTCACTGGTGATTATTTGCTGGAGTCTGTTTATGAGCCTTGTGGTTAAGAACTCCTGCTGGTAGACAATGCTGGGTTTGAAATCTAAATCTGTTTTCCCACTAACTCTACAAATGGGGAACAGGGAGGAAAACAGTTTTCACCACCTGGGGCCACAACAGTGTTGAAATTTAGCTGTACCGATAAAGCTAGAGCCTGACTCCCTGGGTCATATCCATTGTGTGATCATGACCATGTCACTTCACATCTTTGCTTTAGATGCCACATCCATAAAATAATATTAAGTAAAAGGAAGGGAGGATTAATAATACCTCTTGGGTTTGCTATGAAGATTACAAGTTAATATATATGTAAATGCTTAGAACAGTGTCATGTACACAGTCAGACATGTGTTAGTCATTGCCACAATCATCAAAGGCATTGTTATAACACTTCGTACTGTTATTATTTATGTAACTGGGTTCTAAATGATAGCCCTCATCGCTGATGTTATTGTTTCCCAGCTTATCTGTATCTCCTAAATTTTCTGTAATAAATATGCATTCCTTTGGAGTGAGAGAAATAGAAGTTATAATTACAAATGCTGGTTTTAAATTATTTTTGTACTGAGAAATAGACACAAAGAGTTATGAGAAATAATCTCTCCTACCAAGGATGTGAATATGCGGATGGGGAGTCGGAGCATATTACGAACAGATCAAAGGCAGAGTGTAAACAGGGAAATGGTTCCAAGTCTTACCTCCGCCTTTGGCTTTGCTGTACATACACCTCCAGGTCACACTCAGTACTTTGTCACAATCCCCCCCCTCCCATCCCAGAGGAAAGAGTAGCGGGGGGACCCAAAACAGGTTGAATAACTAGGTTTTGCTAAGTGTTTTGTGTTGATGTGGGAAGAGGAGGGGTGTGGACAGATTCATGATCAATTTCCCATTGTACATCCTGGAGTCTCTGTAGTTCCTCTCCCACTCAGAGGCCTCTGGGCTCTCTCATCTACCTCCGCACACACCTCTCAAGGATTCACCTACGATCTCTCTATAGTCTCTATTATTTCTCCTCTTCTGCTAAGAAGGCATTCCAAGAAATAAACAGAAATGTCTTCTCTGTCAGCTACACACTCCTTAGAAGGGTCAGGCAGATTTTGCAAACAAAGGCTTTCAACCTGATTTCTAGCCTTGTAATATTTGGCAATTCAATTACTCTTTCTGGGCATAACTTCTTTACTTAAAAAAACAACACTGAGATACGACTTAGACATAGTGAATGCACAGATCCTAAAATTTGATCAATTTTGACAAATATATACATGAGTATAAAGCATAGCCCTAGCAGGACGTAGAACATATCCATCAGTATAGGAAGTTCCTTGTGTTTAATATGCCAGATGAGTACTGAACAATAATCCTAACCAATTAAAAGGGTTGTCGTGAGAACCAAATGAAATGCTCTTCACAAAAGCACCTTGTTGCCCATTTATTTTAAGGTGTATTAGTACCAAATGAGCATCCAGGAATTCATGTAATCGGAAGAAAGAGAGCTGGGAGAAAGGTGTCACACAGTTAAAGGCCTGGTCAGTGTAGCTTGGTCATGGTTCGATTCCTGGTCAGGGCACATGCTGGGTTGCGGGCTAGACCTCCAGTGTGGGACTTGCAGGAGGCAACCAATCAATGATTCTCTCTCATCATTGATATTTCTACCTCTCTCTCCATCTCCCTTCCTCTCTGAAATCAATAAAAAAAATATTTTTTTAAAAGTGGAATCAGGAAGGAACACATCATGTTCTTTGCACAACACATTAAAAATTGAGACTTGAGTAGAGCCCAGAAGCCGTGTTAAATGTCATGGACTGTGAAACAGGGTACTAGCCACATTCCAGAAGCCACAGCTGCCACGGGAAGCTTCCCTGTCATCCTGTGGTAGAGATCAATGGAAGAACTGGCCACACCTGATTAGCAAGTCCTTGGAAAAAGTCCCAGGCCAATGAGGTCCAAGTGCACGGCCAGGTGGGAAGGAGGGAGCACTGCCTGGGCATAGCACTACCAGATACAGTCTCTCCTGAAATGGGGACCCCCTTCATGGTTCCCAAGCTTCTCCCAAGAGAAGGGACTATCTCAAAATCTTGTAAATCGGTCACAGAACACACAGCAGCAACTATTTGAAATCTAGCACAATGTCAGAATCACGAATACCTGAGCTTCAGTCCATACACAAATCCCCACACCCTCCTAACTCTGAGGTGCCCGCAGGACACTATCTCTATGTCACCATGTCCGGCGGTGGCACCATCAGTCCTTTGGAACATTCACTAGATAAATATTTGACTCCTGGCTCTGCCATGCTTATTAGCACCTATTGCGTGCAAGGCACTGCACCACCTTAGATGTGGGCAAGCCCCCTGCCCTCCTAAAACTAGGAGTCTCCAGGGGAAACTTGTTCCCTGACTTGAGGGTGGCGGATGTGACTCGGTGGCCTCAAGTGCATTCCCAGAACAGAGTTGGGAGTGGGGTAGCACAGAAAAAGTACTCCCCTGACATTTTTCTCTCTTCCCCTCTGGTCTCTCTCAGACAGTCTCCTAAGCACTTAGATTCATTAACCCCATTTACTTCTCACAAACTCCTATGCTTTAAAGTAGATGCTATGTTATCATTCCCATCTGACAGATAAGCAGACTGGGGCACTGAGAGTTAACTGCCTTGCTGAAGATCACCGGCTACCACTGGCAGTCCCAGCATCCACACCAGAAGGTCTGGCCCCAGGGACCCTCAGCATCACCCGCTTGCTACACAGCCTCTAAAAAAAAAAAAGTACCCTCTCCACCCCGAGACTTGATACTCCTGTCTTGTTTTTTCACTTCCACTTCCTGCTCAGGATAGCCTATGTCCAAATGCAATTGATTTTCACATCTGCTCCTTGGTCTGCATTCTGCCTTCTCTCAGCCATGGCCATCGGATCCTCACAGAGGCAGTCTGGGAAAAGCTCCTGACAGGTCTCCTTGCTTCCAGACTCCCTTTCAGCAACATGTTCATACCTCCCACCCTCAACTCCAACTCTAAAACCTCTATCTTGAACTCAAGACTTTCTTCACCTTGCCTCATTCTAAACCCCTAATTCCTTTTCTATTACTGCAATGTGTGAATTGCCTATCCAGTCAGTCCTGATTTTTCATTTACTCAACAAATATTTATTGAGAAACTACTCTGTGCTAGGCACTGAGCCAAAGGCTATCTATCCAGTTCTAACCCTTGTCCAAGGCCTACCCTAGTCCAACTACTATCTGCCTCCTCTGAAAATCCTTTAACCCTGGGGTTCATACCACCTACTTCGTCCTCTAATTGTGTGTGTCGACATTTTATTTCTCAATTGGATTCTAAGCTCCTTGCAATACAGACATAGCCTACGTCTCTAAGTCTTCA
This sequence comes from Myotis yumanensis, assembly GCF_028538775.1. Taxonomy (NCBI): domain Eukaryota; kingdom Metazoa; phylum Chordata; class Mammalia; order Chiroptera; family Vespertilionidae; genus Myotis; species Myotis yumanensis. The sequence continues at coordinate 30,216,625 of NW_027223755.1, forward strand.
ATATACCACCTAGAATATATGCTCCCTTAGGGCTGGGATGTGTGATGCCTGCCTTGTTCCTGAGGAATCCAAGTGCCGTTACTGTGCCTGTTCCATGGGAGGTATCCGGGAAACATCTGCTGAATGATGAGTGAATCGCCCTCTGCACTTGGCAGGATGCTGAGCACACATTATGTGATTTATAACTCAATATCAAAATATTTGAGCATTAAACATTAATTATGAAATCCTTCCAGAACAACCCCCTGAGTAAAACAAAACAAAACAACAAAAAACATTTGAAGAGTTCAAAAAACCCAGCTTTTGCACTCAGGGACATGCTAGCAGGCTCCAGAGTTTCTGGGTAGTTGTGGCGAGAACTGATAGAGCACCATGGTTTCTTACAAATGAAAATGCACCAATCTTTTGAAAAAAAAATTAACAAAATGAACTCATTATTTATACTACACATTATCCATAGCTTATCATTAGTATGCATTGCTCGTTGATATTTTCTGCTTGCTACAATTCAGTTAATTCTACTGCTTTGCCGTTACTATCTATGCTCAGTAATAGGGACGATTTGTTAACCTTTAGAGAGAGTTGTATATCACTTACATATTTTAATTAAAATGTTAGATTCATAAATTTTAGAGTTGAAAGGAACCTTACTCCATATGTCAACACGCTTTTTTAAGGATAAAAAGTATGTTTTTCTTTAAATTAGGATCTGACAAAAACTCTGTATAGAGAGAAAAAAAAGTGGAGTTGTTCTGGTTGACTTGGGGGAAGGAGAGCAGGAGAGAGTCCAGAGGCCCATCCTGCTCACCCTCCCCTTCACCACTCTCCAAGGCACAGCTCCTTGATGCTGCAGAACATCAACTATGCAGGACACAATGTATGTAACGCCTGACCAGGAGTGGCCCCTTAATTAACATCGAAGAAATGAGACTCAAATAGGGTAAGAGACCTGCCAAATATCATGCAGCTGGGCAGTAGTGGAGCCGTGCGAGATTCCTAGCCTGCAACCCAGGGGTGTTTCTACCCGCTGTGCTGCCCCTAAACCAAGGTCATTACTGACAATTCCCATTCTTGCCTGAATTCTTCCACCTCCAAGAGTGTCTATTTCCCTCTTAACAAGGCTGGCATTAAATCCTCTTTCCAGTTGCCCTTGGTTTTTGAATCCCATTTTTAGGAAATGTCAGATTACCAGGCTGTTTAACAATTTTTTTCCATGACCCCTACGTTGCTTCCTGAAAGTTCTACCATGAAAGTAGTTAGTTACCACTTTAGAGAAGGTGTTCTGGTAAACTAGTTAGTGCCAATAGAGTGCCTTTCGCTGTTTACCGGGCAATTTTCATGGCTGAGAGACATAGGCAAACATTCACATATGTCGGTCCATTTACAAGGCGGCTTCATTTCAAGCCCCATGCCTTTTAAACGGCACCTTTACAAACAGATATCTATACTTTTTATTATTGTTATACATTTGCACAGACACAATATTAGTTCTTTATTGACATCCTGTTTATTTTTATCTGGTTTTAATGTTAGCTGTGAATGTCGCCATAGAACTGTCTTCCAGAATCCCCACTGATGGGGAAGAGGGAAAGGAGGAAAGAGCTCAGTGCCATCTGGGAGAGGAGCAGCCTCAGCATCCCGCTGCCTGAGCCTGCACAGCAGATGCAGCTCACAGGGGAAGCTGAGGCCCAGGGAGGGGGCTCCGCGCTTCCTTAGAGAATGTCCATGCTGTAATGGAGCGTGGGAGTCACCCTGAGCTGTCAGCCCTGAGGCCTGACTTCCACCGTCCAGAGAAAAACCCTCCAGAGAAAAACCCTCGGCTGCTGGAGGGAAGGCAGTTAGGGCCCTGGGAGGTGGGACACCAACATTTAATTGGCTCAAACTAAGTTAAATACCAACAACTCCCTTTCTCCCCCAAATCCTACCTGGTTGGAGTGATCAATTTTCTTAACTTTTTTGGGGAGAAGGTTAGATTTAATTTTATTCTTATCATTCAATTTTGCTCTGGGAGGAAAGCTCTCAAGAAAAGCATTTTCAAGATCAGCCAGATGATCACCTTTCAGTGACTGACTGCATCTCAAATATGTAATTTTCCCCAAGCGGGGTTGCTTTTGACTATGTATTACTTTTCATACAGTGCAAATGTGATGTGAATCATTTTAATAACTCCTTGCATCACAGCCACCTACTCCCTCTATTGTGCAAGGCACACCAGGCATGTGAGTAATGCACGTCAAAGCGCATACAGGAAATCACAGTGCGAACCAGAGGTATAACGTGGCTTCCAAGAAAAAATAAAAGCCACGTAATGATGGCCCGCATTAACAGAAATGCAGGGCCCATTTTAAGGAGAAGTTATAAATGGACTGCTTCAGTCAGACTATATGTGCAGCTGTGTGTTCAGTATGTGCAGACACATTTTAAGATAATACTGAAATAAAGTCATTTAGAATATGATCTGAATCCATGATCTGGATTTCATGATCTCATGAGATGGGCTTTATCAGGTTCATCCCCAAAACTCTCCTCCTCTGAGTATCTTTTGTTCCTAAATAAGGCCTGGTTCATTCCACCCAGGATACTTCACTCACAATTTCCCCTCTTCAACAACTCTTACTCTTCCATGCAGGTTATTTCTTCTGCTCATCAGTATTGGAAACACTCTCCCTGACCACCAAATCTAAAGGACATGCATACCCACAGGAGTATGTGTATATATATATATACACACACACACACACACACACACACACACACACACACACACACCCCTTGTCACTGGCTCCTGCATCCCTGTGTTTTCATCATGGCTTTGGTCACTATTTGAAAGGATGGTGTGTGTGTGTGTGTGTGTGTGTGTGTGGTTTATCATTTGCCTCCCTCCACTACTCCTCTGTAAGCTCCATGCAAGAAGAGGCCTTATTTGCTTTGTTGTCTCCTATATCACAGTCCCCAGAACAGTGCTGGCACATGGCAGAAACTTCGTAAGTATCTATTAAATGAATCATAAATTAATGAAGAGAGTATGCCTGGTGTCAGCTGCCCATGGTGGTGAGAGTGCAGAGACGGGTTATTGGAAAAACTATTGAAGCAAATAGAGTTTTAGCCTGGGGAAGAGAAGGTGTAGAGAAGCCATGATAATTGTCATAAACAATCTGAGAGATTGCCACAAAGAGGAACTGGTGAAGTCTGATGCAGGGAATCTGGGGTTGTGTTGTTCTGTGATTACCCAAAGGAATTAAATACTTGTGTCCACACAAAAACCTGCACACAGATGTTTATAGTAGCTTTATTCATAATTGCCCAAACTTGGGAGCAACTAGGATGAACTTCAGTAGATGAATGGAAATATAAACTGTGATACATCTAGCAATGAACTATTAGTCAGTGCTAAAAATAAATGAGTTATCAAGCCATGAAAAGACATGGAGGAGCCTTACATACATATTACTAAGTGAGAGAAAATCTGAAAAGGCTACATATGGCATGGTTCCAATTATACGACATTTTATAAAAGTCAAATTTATGGAGACAGTAAAAAGATCAGTGGCTTCCAGGGTTTTAGGAGAAAGAAAGGGATATATAAGCAAAGTATCAAGGATTTTTTATGGCAGTGAAACTACTTTGTATGATACTATCATGGTAGATCCATGCCCATGGGATGTACAATATCAAGAGTGAATCCTAATGTAGACTATGAACTCTGGGTAATCATGACCTGTCAGTGTAGGTTCATCAGCAGTAACAAGTACACCGTTTTGGTGGTGCATGTTGATAATGAAGTGGGGCTGTGCCCCTGTGAGGGCAGGGGGTATATGGGAGATCTTAGTGCTTCTGCTCCATGTTGCTGTGAACCGAAAACCGCTCTACAAAAATAAAATTCAGTTGAGGAAGGGAAGGAGAGAGGGAGGGAGAGAATATCTGTGAGATCCTGAGAAGGTAGAAGTGAAAGAACTTAGAGATGATTACATAGAGAGTAGAGGAAGGAGTTGAGGGTGATGGCCGGGTTTCTGAAGTGGGTGACCAGAAGGATGGTGATATTTCCCCAAAGCTAGGTAACGTCAAATGTCAGAACAGTCTGGGGAAAAGCAATCCAAGGAGAGGTAAGTGTTAGAGGAAACACTGCACCTCCTTAAGACACGCATTTATTACATGTAGAAACTGCTTTCTATTCCTGAATATACTTCCCTGAAAAAAGGGGAACAAAATGTCAAGTGATTTGGTGATTTGTGGGAAACTAGGGATTCCTGAGTTGGAATCCTGATTTTCATATAATTTTCTCTGTATGTATTTTCCTATCTCTTAAATAGAATATACATTTCCTAGGAGCTTTATACCAATACGTTTGCATTATGCAAACATGTTTGAATTGAAATGGTCCCTGCTGTTAATAATTATGAAAATAAATTCACTTTAATTTTCACTTGCCACAAAATAATTTGTCCCATTATCATATAGTCACAGCTTGTACACACACAAGAAAGTCACTAAATGTCAATTAAAGTAATATGTTTTAAGTGTTGGAATAATTCTTGTCAGTTTAATAAGTCTTTTTATTTCAAATTCACAATTCTAAATTTAAAGAGAGTTTCAGTAGTATCTGTGTTTCATTTCTAAACTCTTTCTGAATTCTGCCTTTTTTTCTTAATGGTCAAACTAGCATCATAATAATTACTTCTAATTATATTTATAAAATGTTCCTAATGGCTTCACTGATCAAATAGTTAAAATAACTCCAGTTTCTAGAAATCAACATTTTTAAAATGCATGGCCCCCAAATTATTATTTTAAATTATTTCTTATAAATTGTATTCATATTTTACTAAATATATTTAAAAAAAAAAACCTTAAAAAGTATAATTTTTTTTTTTTTACCTCAGGAGACATATGGTGTAAATGCTTAAGGAAATGTGAGTCATGTTTTTGATGAGGCAACTACTGAAAAATCAGCTCCTTCTGCTACAGTATAAATAGCATGATAAGCCCTATCAAAGGTCAGAAACCTAATTTTAAAATCTGTATTTTAAGAGTTTTATTCTAGCCACCTTGCCATATATTACAAATATGCTCTGTCCAGTGACCAACTCAGTTTCCAGTGCACTTGCTTTTCACTTTTTGAAGCAAGAGAGAGGACAAGCCTAATTTCATTATTTTTTGACTCAAAGATCCATGAGATACTGCAGTGCCAAAAAAGAAACAATCTCCTCTGCTCATCCTCTGCCCTCCTCCCCCCAGAAAAATCCTTTCACCTCCCAAACATCTTCTAAAAATACATTTTTATTTTTATGTTAACTGCTCTTTTGAAACTTGAAAATGTTTCTGAAGGATTTGGTCGTCAGTGTTACTCATTTCCAAATTGGCTCTCAAAGGACTCTTCCCTCCTCTTCCCGAATGAACACCTCGGGAAGTTGTAATGGATCTGGCAATATGATGGAGGTGATGCCATTTATAAAACAGCACTTGGCATCTCCAGCCATCTCTCCCTACCTGGGAGCTTCCAGCCCAGTGGGTGCTTGGTAAGTGAAGTGGATTAAATAACTACCCAGGAAGGAGGGGGATTGATTGACAGATGAAGTTCGGGTCACTTATGTATTACTTGCAATTGAATCCTGTGACAAACTGAATTTCACTCTCCTGCATGTTTAGACATAAGGGAACTGAGGTAGAGGGAGGTTACTTGCTTTAATACCCTCAGAATTTGAAGAGCAAATTTCCTGCCCATTGTGTAGTCAGGAGACAAACCTGGATAGGTGTGGTGTACCTGTCCCCTTGGCTGAACCTGGACTTCATTTCCCCTGGCTGGTCCTCACCTTTGTATAGCTCACGTGCAGCTAATTCCTGATCTTGCTTTTCCACTTGGAGCATCAAATTTTCAATTAACTTTAAAGAGAAGTGTGCTCAGATCTGTTTGTTTTTGCAAGAGCCGCAGATATGTTTTTAACTAATTATTATTATTACTAGAGGCCTGTTGCATGAAAATCGTGCACTGGGGTGGGGGTCCCTCAGCCCAGCCTGCACCACTGCGCTCACCAGCCATGAGTCTGGCTTCTGGCTGAGCGGTGCTCCCCCTGTAGTGCACTGACCACCAGGGGCAGCTCCTGCATTGAGCCTCTGCCCCCTGCTGGTCAGTGCACATCATAGCAACTGGTTGTTCTGCTGTTCGGTCAATTTGCATATTAGCCTTTTATTACCTATCTATCTATAAAACCCTAATATGCAAAGAGACTGAACAGCAGAACACCTGAACAACCGGTCGCTATGACATGTGCTGACCACCAGGGGTGCACATGTAACACGGCAGGCATCGGCAGCAGGAGGCAGAGTGCGGAAAATGGCAGGCATCAGCCGCAGCGGGATGGTGGAGCAGGTGAGCAGAGGCGCCAGACCAAGGCAGGGTGCCAGTTGCTGTCATTAGGGTGAGCCTCTGGTGGCTACTGCAAATTCTTTGCTCCTATGCACCACGGTCCCACCGGGTGCTTGCACCTCCTGCCGGCACCCGCATCCGCTGCTGGCACCGGCCCTGATCGCCCCTCAGGGCTTCTCCACCTTCCCCTGCTCCTGAGGGGTGATTGGGGCTGGCAGCCGCCTCTTGCACCCACTGCCGGCGATGGCCCCACTTGCACCCACTGCTGATGTTGGAGCTACTGCTCACACCCATTGCCAGCATTGGCCCCACTTGCACCCTCAACCAGCACTGCCGCTTGCACTCACTGCCGGCGCCCAGCACCTGTCCCAATCACTTGGAGCCATCAGCGGGTGTGAGCGGTGGCTGCCAGCCCCGATAGCCCCTGAGGGCTTCTCCACCTCCCCCTGCTCCTGAGGGGCAATTGGGGCAGCAGCCTCCACTCGCACCTGCTGACGGCACCGGCCCCGCTCACACCTCTGTGAAGTCAGCAGGTGCAAGCAGGGCTGGCACCATCAGCGCCTGGGAGTGTCAGTGTCGGGACAGGGGCTGCTGGCAGACAGGGGACCAGGGGCTGTGGCAGGAGGGGCTGGGCAGGGGCACAGAGGATGGGCCAAGACCCACCCCTGTGCCCACTGCAGCCTTGTGGCCCACAGTTCCTTTCAAGGTGCAAGAATTCGTGCACTGGGCCCCTAGTATAGGATAAGAGAAGTACATATTTATTGTGGACAATATTAGAAATAAGATATAAGGCAAAGAATTTCTAAATCATTCATAGTTTCCCACTCATAAATAGCTAACATCCATAAACCTCCACCAGATCCTTTGCTAGCAGATGGATGTATTTGCTTCTAGTCATTTAAAATATGTATGTATATTTCTAAAACTGATGCCATGTAACATAAACACATACCCTGATATTTCACATTTAATATATTGTTTATGAGGTTTTCTATATTTCAATATTTTGAATATTCTTTTTTCTTTTAATTCCTTTTGGAATTTCTTTTTTTAAACTCTTATTTTCAATTACAGTTTACATCCAATATTATTTTGTATTCATTTCAGGTATACAACCTCGTGGTTAGAGAATCATAGACTTTACAGAGTGGTCTCTCCAATATTTCAAGTACCCACCTGACACCATACATAGTTATTACAACATTATTGACTATATTCTCTATGCTGTACTTTACATCCTGAAAGCAGGTGCTTCACTAGTTGCATAGCCTTGTACGCATGGGTCATTAAACCCAGCAAGCATTTCTTTGTTTTCTATGGATAAAGCTCTCCTTTCCTAACTTGACCTGCATGGTCTGGTCGGCACTCCAGCCTCCTCCTCAGACACTGAAAACCACCATACTTTCATTTAGTGGTTCATTCTGCTTAAAATAGCCCTCCCTGTGCTAGGCACAGTTTTAAGATGGCCCTCAAGATTTCTATCATACACATACTGTGTATAATCCCCTTCTCTTAAATGAGGACCTGACCTATGAGCATGAGATACCAAGCCCATAATTAGGTTACAGTATTTGGAGAAAATAAATAGATTTTTCTGATATAATTAAGGGTCCATAATCAGTTGATTTTTGAGTCAATCAAAAGGGGGATTATCTTAGGTGAGCCTGACTTAATCAGGAGAAAGTTCTTAAAAGAGGGAGTGGGTCCTTCCTGGAGAGAGACAATCTCCTGTTAGGCTTGAAGAATTCAGCTGTCATGTTGAGGAAAGGGGTGTGAGAGGGTAAGAAACTGCAGGTGGCCTTGAGCACCTGAGAGCAGCCCCCACCCCTGAAAACAGGAACCTCAGTCCTAAAACCAAAAGGAGCTAAATTCTGCCAAAAACCTAAGGGAACTTGAACAAAGATCTCAGCCCCAGAAACGAATGCTCCTTGGTCACCACCTGCCTATCGCCTCATGAGACCCTATCTGGTGAGAACCCCACTAAGACTGGACCAGGAAAACTGTGAGATCAGGAATGCTGTTTGTGAGTCACTGAGTCCGTGGTAGTGTGATATTTGGTGATAGAAAATGAATGCATTCCCCTTTTCTCTTCCTTTGGCAACTTCCACTCACCTTTGAGCTCTGAGCTTTGAGGTCCCTTCCTTCAAGGGACTCCTGCCCTTTCTATTTATCATTCTGGCTCCTTTTTACTTCCCTCCTCAACAGCAATCACAAGGGGGATTGAAGTTGCCCGTTTTCTCACCTCCATACCCCTAACGCAATAAACAAGTAGGAATACTGGGGCTCGGAGAGGTGACAATGTATTTATCTGATGGCCAAAATTCACAGGGACATCTGAGGAAAAGCAACATATCTGAACCACGTGCGAACTTGAATTTTAACAGATTTATCAACACAGGATGTTGTTTGAACCCAAATATAGGGATTTGACCATAATGTATAATATTTAATGTATTGTCTGAAAATGGATACACAGCAAAATGACTCAGAAAAACCCACTGACGCAAGTTTCATTGAATAATTCATGTGTGCATTAGCTGTGTTGTTACAGAATCTGAATCTATATACAATTTTTTATAGAACTTTGTTAGTTTTATGAAAAAATCAGAGTGAATAAAACTATACATTTATGGTAATTTCTCATGTATTGATTACTTCTGAAGAAAACACACAGTTTTCTTCACTGGGTTTCAAAGCCAGGTTAGCTGACAGCATCCCAGAAGCAGTTCTGTGCTGGGGTCATGGGCTGACTCATCTGTGAGATTACAGGAGGTGAACAGGCTCTAAATGCTAATTACATCAGGCTGAAATCCTTCCAGATACTAGGACTAAGAGATGTAAGATATTTTAATTCTACATTAAAGAGAGGGGTTTACATGACAATGCATCCAAAATAAACATGAAGGGCCAGTGATCCCTGCCTTTTTACGAAGACTAGGAAAGAAAGAAACCCTTTCTGCTACATACAAAACTGTGGTATTTATCCACCTTCCCTACTGCCACATCTAAACTAATGCTGGACACTCACTGAAAAAGGTCAGCATTGATTGGCTTTGGATAAGGACAAAAATTTGCATCTTTAGCATTACTGGACTAGTGAGTTAGGATCATTTCTAAGGCCCATCAGTTTCCTCTAATTCAGTGGTTCTCAACCTTCTGGCCCTTTAAAACAGTTCCTCATGTTGTGACCCAACCATAAAATTATTTTCGTTGCTACTTCATAACTGTAATTTTGCTACTGTTATGAATCGTAATGTAAATATCTGATATGCAGGATGGCCTTAGGCGACCCCTGTGAAAGGGTCGCTCGACTGCCAAAGGGGTCGTGACCCACAGGTTGAGAACCGCTGCTCTAATTGGATCTGCCAAGCCATAGAGCTGTTGGATCCAGAAAATATTCAATAATTCTCAAGCTTTATGTTTCATAAAAATCACTGGAATGCTTCTGTAGTATTCAGATGCCCAGTCCCTTCCCACAGAAATTCTGATTCCTTTAGGCTTGAAGTGGAGCCTGTGTATGTGTTTTAAACAACCCCAGAGATGGTTAATATACAGGTGGTTTAATGCTCATACTTGCAGAATTATTGAGCAGATCCCTAAGATATTTGTGGTCATTGCTTCTCTAAGGACTTGCTCCTAAGAATGGATAGGTGTTTGCTTGGTGCTCTCTGTATTAGAAAGGCCCCTTCCAAGTGTATGGAGGTCCCTTTTCCTGGTAGAACTCCTAATCCAGTGAGGGGTAGGAAACTCAGATGCCTTTTGGGGTTAAGCAGGGATACAAAAGCAATCAGGTGAGGATTTCGCTGAAATGGAGTGAACTCTAAGGAAAAGCCACTACTCAGCATGCAGCAGTCTTGGCAGGCGGTAACCTGAGCTGAATGTTGCCAGATTGGCTCTTTTCAAGAGAAACTGAAAATCTGATTTTTATGGAAGTTTCTCTGATTTTTTTAAACAAAAATCCATTATTGGGCTAAGAAGCCTAATTTTCAACCTCTGCCTTAATCCGCCAGGAAGATTCTCCATAATAAAGAGATCATTGACAGTGGTGGTGACGTTCAAACATGACCATGAACTTCATAGATGAGAAACGGGAAGGAAAACCCATCCACGTTATGCTCCTCAGGGAAAGAGAATTGAGAAGGGGCTGCCTTTTCCACAGAGGAGACTGTGTTTTCTAGTGTTCAGCACATGAGAACTCGCAAAATTATATTTCTCCTCCCCTGTCCCCCTTCTTCTCCTCCTTGTCCTCCTCCTCTTCTTCCAGTAAAAAAAAAAGGTTTTTAGATCTTCATTCTCACAATACCCCACACTTAATCACCCACAATACTCTGAATAGATACACTCAAGGTTGTATCTATAATATATTAAGATGCTATAGAGCAGTGGTTCTCAACCTTCCGAATGCCGCGACCCTTGAATACAGTTCCTCATGTTGTGGTGACCCCCAACCATAAAATTATTTTCGTTGCTACTTGATAACTGTAATTTTGCTACTGTTATGAATCGTAATGTAAATATCTGATATGCAGTATGTATTTTCATTGTTCACGACCCACAGGTTGAGAACCGCTGCTATAGAGTAAAGCAGATTTCCGCAGCTGCCCAGGACTCAACCTCATTCTGTTGGCTGGCCTGTAGCTGATGTCACCTTGGGCTGCAGGAGTGCAGGGGTGAAGTGCATGGAGAAGGGGACAGAGGTCCCGTTCAAGTGAGGCTGGGGGTCAGACTATGAGCTGTGCGCCAGTGCTAACAGAAACTGCCCATGCTGATGCCAGTGAAGTTCCTCATGAGCCACGATCTCTCTCAGAAATGTTGGGAACCATCTAACCGTCCCAAATAGCCAACTTTACTTCTTCCCCTGAGGTGTCCGTTTCTTCCAAACACATGGTCTGTGTTTGGAGAAAATCCTGGAGAGCACAGCTAATTCCTAAATCAGGCAAACAACCAGGAAAACCTCTATAATCTGAGCCCAAAAACTCCATATGGCAAATTTGACAGAAGTCTGCTCTAAAAGTCCCTCCTGAAAGCATCGGCTTGTGCCAGCTTATACAAAAATCCAGGCCGTGCCAGTTTCCCTGCCCCTAAACCACCAAGACCAAATCATCTTTTGAGCTTTTCAGCACTCCTTAGTGTGAATATCATCATTGCAAGAATACATCTCCTATGGGGGACAGGAAGGTTCAAGTATTTTATTATAAACCTTTTACTTCAAAATATAGAATTGGGATCTTGATAATGATCTCAACAGGATATTTTAAGATCCAATGGTGAGCATTATAAAGAATGATTATCCAGGGGAAATCCAGGCTTAACTGAACTGTGAACATGTTAGGTTTTCAATGATAAAATCTGGTTGGCTTAATACCTAAAGATATTTCCTCTTTTAAAGCCTTTATTTAAAAGAGAAAGAGAGGGAGGGACGGAGGGAGGAGAGAGAGAGAGAGAGAGAGAGAGAGAGAGAGAGAGAGAGAGAAAAGAGTGAGAGAGAGAGAGAGAGAGAGAGAGATGCTGGTCATCTAATTACAGAAGGGAAAAAAACTCCAGTGATAAATTATTGCTTTGGTATATTCAATAGGTTAAATTACCTAATGCTTGTTCTTAATTTTGTTTATTGTAATTTCAACTGAATTTAGTGTTTAAAGAAGTTAATATGACAGAAGGTGTTATGAAAATGTATCCGTTTCATTGTATCCATAGCACTACTTTTGTTTGAGGCTAGAATCTACTTTCTATTAAGATTGCTAGTTCATTAAAATCCATTATTTTAGGTATGCCAATATTCAATTAAAATAGACTGATAGATATATATATATACATTAGAATATGTCCTTGTTAAGTTTTTACATCCACTAAAAATGATGTTCGCAAATAATTTTTATTGACAGAGGAAAGTATTATAATGCTGTTAGATACAGATTGTTAAACTACATATACTCTATGTTCCCAATTATGCATCGGAAAAAATATATCCTAGTATTAACAGTAAATAACATTTAATGATGGGATTAAGAGTGAATAAAGCAAATCAAAACCACATGATGCCACTTGGCATCCATTAAAATAGCTAGTATCAAAACATATTTTTAAATAAAATAATGGATGAATACAAATATCATCTCTATAGCAGAAAACACATAAATGTTTAACAACTAAAATGTGTTTAATTCACACCTTTTGACAGAAGGCAGATGAGAAGAGTAAGATAAAATAAATGACTCATTAATGTGAACCTATTATAGTAAAGAATCATCTGGAAAACAAAAAAAAAATTACAGATTGTGTTCTTAAGAAACAGACCTTTATTTAATAGAGATTATCTCCAGAGTAGTGGATGGTGTGGACCAGGAGCTTAACTGTTTTATTTCATAATTAGTATTAGCATCTTACAGCTTCTGACACCCCAGGGGATAGGTGAATCCCAGTCAAGGGGATTAACATCATTCCCTCCCACACACACCTACCCCTGCCAGCCCCCACCAGAGGGAGGAAGGACTGGCTTTTCCATCTCCCCAGGGAATCACTGGTCTGTTCCTCACAGATTACCAGGTGGAGGAAGAACCAATAAAGGCAAAATTCTCTGCTGGGCACATGTGCAGTAGGAGCCAAAATGGCAACCACAGAAGGGAGGTGTCTAGCTTGGGAAAGGGATCAGATTGGATAAGGGGATGAAACCCCAGAAGATCTATGAAAGAGATTGGATGGGTAGGAGGACGCAACATAAACCCATGAGGAGCCAGGAAAGAGATTGGTTAGTTTGAAAGAAAGCGTACCCCTTCCCAAGCCCAAGGTAATATAACTGAAGCTTAACAAAGGCCCCTTCCAGTATCACCTGTTTGCCCCATTTGGTTGCTGGTTGGCACAAGTTCTCTCCATAGCAGCTGCACGGGCCCCAGCTTGGGTGGGCTCCAAGCGTGGGCCTGGGCGCAGCAGCACAGTGCAGGCCCAGCCTGAGCACAGCCAGCAGCAGAGACTAAGCTAGCCAGCGGGAGCAGAGACCATGCTGGCCTGTGGAGGCCTGACCCTCCTGGTGGGCACTTACGCTCATCAGGCCCAGGACCTACTCCACCGTGAGACGGAACTAAGCCATGTGGTGGTAGATGAGATATCAGGCACCTGGACACCGTTCTTCGTGTTTGTTTCGTTGCCAATAAATCTTACTATGCTTCATCCTCTCATGCATGAGTTCCCAAAATGCTTTTCTCCTGACTCCATGGAAGAGCCCCATTTCCACTGGCAACAATGCAATTTTAAACTATTGAGGCATGACTTTGATAATAAAAACAAAAATTTTTGTTACTTAAGTAATAAACAGATGTGAAGTTTAATTCTAGTAAAATACAAATAAATTGTAAAGAAAAGGAGTTCATTAAGCTCATTGTTTATATACATGGGCTGCTAGAAGGCATGAGTGTCACCCACAAGCTGCCCTCATCTATTATTTATATTATTAATTTACTTGTTTTAGATAATAGAAAGATGAGCTTAATCCTGATTTTCTAAACGTCAAATTTCTTGAATTATAATCAGTGAGGTTTTGCTAATGCTAAGGGAAATGGAAATAGATGTATTTTTCAATTTTCTATGTAAACTGAGTCTAAACCAGCAGTACAGAGAGATGAGATTTCATACAGGGTCTCTGAAGTTTCATGGTGTTTTTGTTAAATATATCAAACATTTCCTTTATGATTTCTGCCTTTGAAGTTGTGTTTGTAGGTGGTTACTCCAAACATCCAAGATTATTTAAGTATTCAGCATCTTTTATTCTGGATTTCTGTGTATTCCATTTGTATAGTTAGTTCTCAAAAACTCTATAGATGAACCTTATTTTGAAGTATTATATGAGATTAGATTCTAACTTTTGTCTCAGCAAAGTTCTTCAAAAGTAAATGTATTACAGAATCAATACACAGTCACATAGATAAGAGACAAAGTTCTAAAATGCCAAATATACTCCCAGTTATTATCATTTTATTCCACCTTTCCCATTCACCCTTTCTTTCCATTCAATTGCTCTTTCTTGCCATCTTATTTTATGTACTTGTTTGTCTGTGTGTGAGAGGGTGGTTGCCACGTATGCCAAGCACCAAACAAAGCACTTTTATATGTTCACGTAATTAATCACCAAAATAGACTCATTAAGCAGAAATTATTCTATCTACTTCAAAGGTACTGAAAGAGGGACCTGGAGAGATTGGGGTGCTGGAGACAACAAGAGATCAGTGCCTGACAAATGGGAATGTGTATATGAGGTCCTGGCAACATTAAAATACAGTTTCTTACTCAATAAGCCTAGGAGGGGCCTAAGAGTTTCCCATCTAATCAGCTCCCAGGTGATGCTGATGCTTATTCTGATGGTCCATGGGTCATACTTTAAGCAGCAAGAACAAATATGACAATTAGAAGGTGGAACTTGAGATACAGTTAGGTCTTTAGACACCTGTTTCTTTCCACTCTTCCATGCTTCCTCTAGCTGCTGTCAGTACACATCTGTGCTTATCTTTCTAACAAGGTCCCCACCTGACAGAAACTCGGTTTCTCAAGCCCTATCTTTGTTTACAAGGATAAATAGTGTTACAAATATTTTAAAATTCTGAAAGTCAAACTGAGTGATGAAAAGAAAATCAGAAAACAAAAAGGCAAAGCATTTATACCACATAAAAAGTTCCAAGCCCACTTTCCAAGGAAACTTGTGGAAGTACCACCAGTAAAACTAGTTTTCACAGAAGACCAGAGAATTATATTCCAAAGAAAACCCAGAAGGGCTGAAATATTCAGTTCATATTCCATAATCTACCCATTCTATAAATACAGAACATTCATAATTATTCTTTAGATCAATGTCTATTGTGGATGTCTTTGAAATGAGGACATTCTAGTCCTACATCCAATGTATTCTTAGGAAACAGGAAGAAAAAATGATCACCATTCAGTATGAGACTAACATTTTTTAATAGCAAGCCTGCAAAGGAAGGACATTTGTTCAAACAAATACATATTTTTGAGTCACATAATTATGGTATCTACAAAAGACTTAATTTGAACTTGACAAAAATAATTATTTTAAACTATGAGGCGATTGCCCTTGGAGTAAACAAGAGTTACATATGATTCAGGCAATTGTTTTCTGGATTGCTCACTAAACTCTGACAACTGTAGGACATTTTTTAGCTTAGGACTAAAGGATCAAATTAGAATTTTTGATGTGCCCCCAAAATAAGACAGAAATCTAGTGAGAAAGCTTGATTTAACACAGAGTTCATCATTCCAGTTTAATACCACTACTTCCTGGTAATAAGTAAGAATTATATCATTTTTAGCTGAAACTTTAGAGATTAACTCACTCCCTTTTCTTGACAGTGACTTTACTATTCGTTTTGCTTATCAAAAGTGGAAAATAATAAATGGTATTTTTCTTTTGTCATTGGAATTCTACAGACAGATATGTATTTGTTCTTCCAGATAACTGAGCCATTATATGTTCATACATATAATGCAGATGAAGAAAAGACTGTCTACAAGCTTATTATTTTAGCAGAAGAAAAAGAAAGTCAGGATTGAATGTCATATTAATGTGAAAAAAGTGTATTTCTGTAGGAGCATGCTTCTCCCATCAATGAGTGAGACAGTGAAAGCGTAAATCTCCCACACATCAATGGGAGAAAAAATCTTGTAGTGATGAGTACATGAAAGATTTCCCTCCGAACAGTGGAGACTACACAGTCACAGTAGCTGCAAGTAATTTTGTAATAACCTTACTCTCTTACTCATGTGGCACCTGATAAATACACTGAGACCTTTTCCTCTTGTCACTGGATTACACATTTCATTTGCATAATGTGCCTAAGAAGAAATATAATGGAACTGTCTGAAATTTCAACTGAAGTAAGTCATGGGGGAAATGCAGAAGCAGGAATCTCCCTAAAATATATTGTATTACAGGGAAAGTCAACAGGAAGTCTCAAAATGTTCATTTCCAAGCACTGGAATCATGTTATTTCCAAAATCCTATAAAAAAAAATCTTGAATACTTAGCCCTCTTTTAAAAGTATTCTTCAAAACATAAAAAGCAGATTTCAAAGAAAATGAGTCTTCCTAAAATTTCTTTTTTGTAACGCACCCAGTTGGTAAAAGGTATGAGTGCTTCATTTTATGTAATAGCGCTCTTTAGCATTACCGACGGAAAATGTGAGGAATGGAACAATGCCCTAAAGCTAAGAATTTTCCGTATAAGAGGCCTGGTTTCCAAGATAATCTCCTTGTCACCTGTCAGATCTGTCAGATTCTAAAACTTATTCCAGAATTCAGAATCAAGAATTTCTCAGCAGGGGTTCAAAGTCAGTGACCACCTGAGAGCCAATATAAATTAAATTATCTTTAGAATGGTTGCTGGGGATACCCTTATGGCCTTGGTCCATCTGAATATACACATCATGCACTTGCCTAGAGCAGGGAACATCTGTACTCTATCTGGTATAAATAACAATAATTTGTTATTGTCATTGTGCTTCCTGGGAAATCACATTTGTTTATCTGGTTTTTGAGCAATTTATAGGGGCCTAACTCCAGAGAAGTTATTCTTTTTTATCTGTTTTAACAATTCTAGCTCCCAAAAATACATCAAAGGCTATTATAGTTTCATGATATATGAAAAAGAATACTTGAAATTTTCTTCAATTCAGGTATTGAAGTCATCTCTGAATATAACATGGGAGGGATTATAAATAAATTATGACTAAGAGCTACCAGGTTTATTTCCCTGATGAGCAAGTCCATTTCTGAATCAATATTTATTTTTGAGGACTATTGACTACTAACGAGAACTAGTAATATTTCAAAAAGATGGAACTCTTGAAGCCATTCCTCAATGGGTTTGATGCACCAATAAATCTATCAGCCAGACTGTTTCTAAGACCCCTAGGACATATGCTAAGGTACATAGGTGGGAAAGATCTATAAGTATCATACGGGCCTCATAATTAGTTACCCAAAAGATCAGAATTTAAGAAGGTTACAGAAGGAAAGAAGGAAGGAAGGAAGGAAGGAAGGAAGGAAGGAAGGAAGGAAGGAAGGAAGGAAGGAAAAAAAGAAAGGAAAGGTTAGTTTCTATTTGGAACTGTTTTTCCATACAGAAACAAATATTTCAATGGTTCTGAGTTTCACTTGGGGCCATAATAAGAAACAGGTACATTTTCTAGATAAATGGATATCTGAGAGGTGAATATTTTCCTGCTACACTTGTGAAACTGCTAAGACTGACCCTGGCATTCCTTCTTGATGCTCTCATAGTTAACCCTGAACTATGGTGTTTATATGAAACAAAGGGAGCAGAAAACCAATTTCCCTCTGTCACATCTCTGTGGTAGGGCGCATCATTTCTTCATCCTTTTATCCACCTGCTTTACCATGGAACTTGGCTGCAAGAATGAGAGAACCTTACCCACTCCTTAACGTTGCCTTCAACCATAGGACATCAGCAAATGTAAGAAAAGAGGCTGTAAAGAGTGCTTGTGTATTAACCTGTTTCCTTTAACCTTGACTATATCTACAAGAAGAACACTCCCAGTCAAGTCCATATTTCCAGGAGGAGGATGAGAAATAGATGGAATAGAGCCATTCCCCACCTACATAGATGTTGAATCTAGCTGATGCTCACAGAACTAGCTACAAGTTTAACACCAGTTGACCATCAGACATGATAGAAATAATAAATAATCGCTGTTTTAAGCAACAGTAATAGCTAACCCATGAACTCTCTTGGTGCCTTCATAGGGGGGAACCCAACAGAATTAGTTAATTTTTCTATGGGTATCAGTCTCAGTGGGACATCATCCCTCTCTGCCAAAGCAAAGGCTCACTCAGGTGAAACAATGAGAAAAAAAAGGTAAATTATTTTTTCACAAGGGTCTCAAAGAAGAACTACTGTGTGCTGTTCAATATTAATGAGGCTCCAGAATAAATATTATACAAGCACTAAAGCTATATTGAAATTTATTCTTTGATGGTAAGAAATAATTGTTACAAAGTCGTTAGTGTTGTTACCTGTAAAGGCAACTGAAAATATCTATTATTTAGATGGAAACCATTTATAATCTTTAGTAAGTGCCTGTCTTTCCCAAAACAGGTAAGAAGTGCATCTTTAATTTCCTGGGGAGAACCAATTCAAGTAAAATTTCAGGCTAATACATCAACAAACAAGAACCTATTTGTCAGTAATTGCCACCTGGGTATTTTTTATAAAGATATGAGAGTTGTCTCATTTTTTCATCTTTGCCTGTACTGCTTGCTAATGGACAGTTTTATGTTTGATGTCAAAATAGGAAATGGAAGAATAAAGAGGAGGCAATATCTAATGGACACATTGCATCCATTCATACTATTTTTACTGTCTCCATCACTTTCCGTCTGACAAAGCCTCTGAAAGAACTCCCTCTCGAGAGGCATTCAAAAGAACAGTTAGTGCTCACTTCACATTGCCCATAGGTTCTTGGAAAGTGTGACTTTAAGTGAAGCAATGCAAAACAAAGCCAATTTCATCACAGGCTAATTGATATAAATGAGGTAAGTTCCTACAGTATATTTCCAGGCACGAAACCACCAACACTTCTAATGCTAAACATTGAAATAAATGTGATCTATACATACATGTAAGAAGGATTAATAAAAACAGGTAAGATCATTATTTCCCAATCCATTTAAAACAATTCAGGGTCATGGGTAGCCAGAGCCAATCTGGCAGCTCAGGGCACAAGGCAGAAACCCACCCTGGACAGGACACCTTTCCATGGCATGGTACCCTGCTATACACCCACACTCACTCAGACTGGGACAATACAGGCACACTGATTCACCTAATGTGCACGCACACCTTGGGGCTGTGGGAGGAAACCGAAGAAAACCCACTCAGATGGGGGAAGGTGCACACTCTACACAGAGAGTGCCCCTGGCTGGGAATTGAATTTATAACAAAAGGACTCTAAATGAAACCACATGATTCCAGGACTTGCTGTAATTCCAAGCACTTCAAATGATAGCAGGTGTTCTTGCTTTAGCAACTCTCTGGAAAAAAAACAAAAACTAAGAATATATGTAAGTTTCTTTATAAGGCAAGATTATTTTATGATTTTTTAAAAAGTATGTGTAATCAAGTTTTCTAAACAGGAGGATAAATAACCAGCTAAGTTTTACCAGTTTTCATAAAAATAAACTGACATAAACTTCTTTAATTTGTGCTAAAAATATTTGTGTTTCCACTGCTGGATAACGCAGTGTGTGATTAGCAGTACCACGGTGAGATTCTTCACAAGTGAGGCACTCATGGAGATGGTACGTGGAGCCCAGGGGATCAAGGAGGATGAGGTATTGAGTCTGGATCAGGAGTCCTCAAACTACGGCCCACGGGCCACATGCAGATACAAATAATTGTATTTGTTCCCGTTTTGTTTTTTTACTTCAAAATAAGATATGTGCAGTGTGCATAGGAATTTGTTCATCTTTTTTTTTTTTTAAACTATATAGTCCGGCCCTCCAACGGTCTGAGGGACAGTGAACTGGCACCCTCTTTAAAAAGTTTGAGGACCCCTCTGGATGGAAGAGCTTAACAGGTTGGGCTTGGGTTCCTAGAAGACTTCAACTTGGATCAAGTGTCAGGCCTGATGAAGTTTACAGATGGGTCCACTGCTAGATGATACTGCTAAAGGTGGGCCTGCAGGGATTACGGTTGAAGAGGCCAGAATCTTGAGCCCAGCAGCATTGAGGAAAGATGGGATATTTGATAGGTAGGGTTGGAGCTTATTGAGTCATGGGTGGCTCCAACTTGTTAGGCATAATGAAAGTAAGACGATAAAGGAGAAACCAAAGAGATGTCAGTGGTTGTTACAAGAACCTGCAGAGCAAGGGCCGGGGGTGGCTTTCATGGTCCCAGTGAATTGGGGATAATGGGTCACATTTCCAAAAAAATAATGAAGACTCTGGTAGTTTTTTTACTGTGGGAATAGATAGTTGATGTAGAAGGTGTGTCAATGGGGATGAGCTTGGGGTCCATGGAGAGGAATATTGTGAAGTAGATGAATGCATAAGCTTGAAAACTTGAGACATTGCAATAACTTGTTATTGATTTATCTTCAAAAGATACAATGAATTTAGTTAAGAGCACTTTCTTAACTGAGAAATTCTATGAGTAGGAAGCAATCTTCAACTTTTTTCATATGCACACACTCCATTGAGTTTTATTTTTTACTGAATATGTTATATAATAAGGAATAATTATTTTACCTATTGATGTTAATAGTTACTATTGTTAGTAATAATTAATATTCAACTTAGTGATAATATGTAAGCTAATTGCTGAACAGACCATTCAAATGAATCACTTTTAAAGTATATAATTTAATAATAAAAATAGTTTTAAAACCTATAAGTCTATATTCTAATAAAAACTGATAATGAAATATAAGTCACATTTAAGTAGCTTTTAATAACAAAGTAACTGTAAATGATAAGTGTAAATATAATTGCAAGTAAAATATAAACTCAGGCCCCCCTAAAGAATCCAAACTATAGGTTTTTTTACTGTGAACTTATTTTACATTCAGAATATAACCTATATTTAATTTAGCAATATTTTTATAGAAATTTGGGGATCAGGAAGCCCAATTCGTTTTTTAACCCAGCAACAATTTACTGAGTTACACATTTTTTTAAATTTTTATTTTTTACCAAAGCCTAAAGCAGCCTTAACTGGAAGAGTTGCCAAACCCTTTTGTTAGCCAGCTAATAGACACAAAGCTGAAATGGTAAGTAGATTTCTATCTCTCAGTAAGGTTACTAAATCTCCCCCATTCGCCAAATTATCAGTTCAATTCACTAAATTAAATCAAGCGACCATTCAAACCTGTGGGAAAATAATCAACTGGAGTGGCTCTCAGTTGCATGGAGAAAAGGAGAGGGGAGGAGTAACTGTTCCATTTTTTCTGTTCTATGGCTAATGTTCTTTCTTCCTTATCTCCGCCTTTGTCTCAGAGTGATGGGCACTAACTTCATCCTGTGAAGACCTATGTTGGAAAGGGTTGCCCTTCTACCTGTGCATTGCAGCTCCCCAGGGAAGACCATTGTTTTAAAACAGCAGATTCTCAAATTCTCAAACTTAAGGATGGAACACTATGAGTGTGGGGTTCTGAATGTGCATTTTTGAAAATTTTGTTAAAGCTTGGTGAAATCAAGGTTGTTTTCCTCTTCTCAGAGGCTTAAAAGTAGTAAGAGAGCAGCTGGCAAAGGCTTGACTAGAGCCAGTCTTGAGAAAATTGGAAAGCAGTCCAAATTCTGAGTTGCATTCTCAGTTCATCTTAGAGTTTATTTAAGCAGCTTGCTTGCCCTCTTGTGAGTTTGGCAGCCCTGTGTTTGTGGATTATCTTCTCACTGCCCAGAGGACCACTCAACCCTACAGGCAGCTGAGTGCTGCTGAATGCAATGCCCACCTGGCTATGCCTTCTCTTTCAGGACATTTCGAAGACTTTATATCCCTAGGCCAAGCTTGTCAAATTCAAAGACTAACACAGGCCAAATAAACGAGGAATGTGGCCCGTGGGCAGCGAGTTTGACATGCTTGCCCTAGGCCAGTGGTTGGCAAACCGTGGCTCGCGAGCCACATGCGGCTCGTTGGCCCCCTGAGTGTGGCTCTTCCACAAAATACCACGTGCGATTGAAACTTCATGGCCCATGCGCAGAAGTCAGTTTTCGGCCTGGGCAAGTCTATTTTGAAGAAGTGGAGTTAGAAGAAGTGGGGGGTGGACTATAAGATGAATGAAAGGAGATAGACGAAACAAGTATACAAGACGAGTGTGGATGGGAGAGTTGGAAGGGGTCGACCTCAGCGAACGTACCTCAATCAGATTGAGGACGTTTTTAGCAAAGGCCAGCTTAGGAGTACCCTAATTAAGTTAATAACAATGTACCTACCTATATAGTTTAAGTTTAAAAAATTTGGCTCTCAAAAGAAATTTCAGTCGTTGTACTGTTGATATTTGGCTCTGTTGACTAATGAGTTTGCCGACTACTGCCCTAGGCTATCAAAATAATGTATGTTTCGCTGCTTTACTTCAGGGCCTTCATCTTTAAGTTTTGACTAGCTAATACATTTTAAGCCATCAAAGGGTTCATTAAGTTTCAATTCCATTTAAAATTTTTATGCAGAAGTAATACTTGCTTAAAACGGAATTGGAAAACTCAGCAAAAAATGAACATGTCTTACATAATCTGACTAGTCATGAGCATCCTCTGCTTGTTCTGACCGCTATCATATGTATCTATTCATGTTGCAAGTGTTATATCTGTGTCTGCAGGATAGTGTGTTGTTTTAGCCTCCACTTCTGGAACCAAATTGGCTGAATTTGAATCCTGGCTCTGCGATCTTGGGCAACTCACATGGCCTCCATCAAGGCTAGTTAGTTCACTGAACTAGGCTAATTTAACTAATTTATCCTTGTAGACCTTATATTACTTTTGTGTCCTTGTTCATTCTTCATCATTTAACTGAATGTATCTTCTAAGTTACATGTTATTTTTAATATATATTTATGTTTGTATTGATTGTAAAGAGAGAGGAAGAGAAAGGGACAGAGCGAAACATCGATGAGAAAGAAACATTGACCGGCTGCCTCCTGCACACCCCCTACCAGGGACTGAGCCCACAACCCAGGCATGTGTCCTGACTGGGAATTGAACTGGCAACCTCTTGGTACATTGGACAATGCTCAGCCAGCCAACCAACACCTGCTGGGCAGTATACATATTATTTTGATACTGATCTCTGTCCATTGACCTGAGCTCTGATGGGAACTGTAACAAATGTAAGGTATTATTTTAATTTCCTAAGCATCACATTTTTTAGCTTAGGATTCTTTTTTTTCTAACATAGCATGTCTGTGATAGTGTCAGCATTGTGACTAGGGGAGGCCTTTTACCCATCCTGAAAAATCTACATTATTTTAAAAATATCCCTCCATGACACTGATGAAATCCTACAGAACTGTAAGGATGAAAGGGATGCTGCAGTTTAAAACCCTGACTGGTCCCCGGAAGGGTGAGTCACTGAGCCTTGCTCTGGGCACAGCATTCATGGGAAGAGCACACAGCACAGCAGCATTCTTTTGAGCTGGCAGGGAGCTGAAATTAACCAAAATACCCTCCTCTTAGGGCTTTTCAGAAAAGGACTTGCTTTCTATTCGATAACCTCATGGTTCACACAGGGCAGCCATGGCTTCAGTAGGATGTGTGCACAGACCTTCCGCAGATGTCTTAGATGAGCCATGAGTCCAGAGGATGCTAAGCAATGATCAGCAAAGAATCTGACACCGTCCAGAGCTAAACATTTTAATCGGACATGGTAGAGGCTTTAAAATTTTTAAATACGCACATGAGTCCAAAACCATGTCATTTTGCAATTGAAATTGTAAAATGTGTGGCCATTTCCCCCCTCTTGGCTGTAACGTGAATGTGAAAGAGATTTCCTATGAATTGATTCTGACATATGCTTTTATTAATTGATTTTAGAGAGAGAAAGAAAAATATTGATTTGCTGTTCCACTTATTTATGCATTCATTGGTTGCTTCTTGTATGTGTCCTGACAGGGGATCGAACCCACAACCCTGGCATACTGGGATGATGCTCTAACCAACTTAACTACCTGTCCAGGGCCATTCTGACAAATGCTTTTAAACACCTGTCTGACCAATCAACATTTTTAAGAAATTAGACTAGCTCTACTTTATATTTCATATGCCCTCTACCCTTTCACCAAGAATTATTCAATGTTGGCTAATAATTAATTGTCATGTGAAGGGGTATTTCAATGTGCCTTGTACAGCTGTGCACATTTATAAAGCGCGTGGCGTGTGTCTCTAAATGTCCACAAAAGGTTGCCCTCTGAGTTTTAATGTGTTCTTTCTGGTGATACCATTTCCTGTGTAGCTCTATGGGAATAACAAACCCGACAGATTGGCAGTATGTTTTCTCCTTAGATGCCTGTGGAGCTTGTCCTTTGGACAATGCTTACAACCACGCCCCATGGGGTTTGTTCCTTTGAAATGTGGGAAAGAGGTGGGCCTGCCGGGAGGATTTGCTGGTACAGGCTGACACATGACCTCACTCCCACCAGGTTCTCCAATGAACCCTACTCAGAGCTGAGCAGGATGCTGACAGGCTGCCGTGGAGGACACAGTGCCCAGAACAGCAGCAAACATTGTCACTGAACGGCAGCTCCGCTCCAGGTCACCTAACACTCTCTCTCTGGGATGGGCTCGCCAAGAAATGATAACTACCTTGTTATCAGGAAAAGGCAGCAAGCTGAGGCTTTCTGTGAAATAGCCTCGTAGTCTCTGCATGTCTCCCTGGGGATGAATTTGTGAGATATATGCAAAAGGAAGGTGAATGCTCAAGGCCCAGA
This sequence comes from Myotis yumanensis, assembly GCF_028538775.1. Taxonomy (NCBI): domain Eukaryota; kingdom Metazoa; phylum Chordata; class Mammalia; order Chiroptera; family Vespertilionidae; genus Myotis; species Myotis yumanensis. The sequence continues at coordinate 30,241,429 of NW_027223755.1, forward strand.
GCAGGTGGCCTTTAAAACATAGTGAACGATTCAGGTGGAAAACATTTCTTAGAATTCTTCAGTAAATAAAACTTAAAAAAAAGCTGGATTTAACTAGTAGATAAGGGTTTTCTATTAAAAAAAACTAACTTTAAATTATTTATAAATGTCACATATATTTTGATAGTTCTTCTATGTAAAGTAAATAATCACAGTAATGGAAGGGCTCTAACTGCAAGTAAGATCTGGGGGTTAATCCCAGTTAACTCAAAACCCACTAACAGAAAGGCAGAGGTGCCATGGGGTTTACGCAGGGCCTTTGCAGGCTTCTGTGGAGTCAGGAGGAACCTGGGTTCTTCTCCCTCACACCCCACGGCTAATCAAATCCAGAAGAAACGTGACCGTAAAGTTCTGACTAAATCTTCATAGACCACTCTTTATTTTGAAACAGGGTGAATATAGTACACATTTATTGTCACCTAAATTGTAAGTTCTTTATATTTTTACTAGAGGCCCGGTGCACAAAAATTTGTGCACTCGGGGGGTTCCCCCAGCCCGGCCTGTGCCCTCTCCCAGTCTGGGACCCCTCTGGAGATAACGACCTGCTGGCTTAGGCCTACTCCCAGGTGGCAGAGGGCACGCCCAATCCCTAGGTGCAGCCCCTGGTCAGGCTCAGAGCGGGGCCGATTCGGGAGTTGGGGTGCCGCCCCCTGTCATGCACAGAGTAGGGCGGATCGGGAGGTTGCGATGCCACCCTCAGTCACGCTCAGGGTAGGACCAATTGGGGGGTAGGGCACCGCCCCCTGTCACATTCAAGGCAGGGTCGATGGGGAGGTTGCAGCACCACCCCCTGTCACTCAAAGAGCAGGGCCGATCAGGAGGTTGGGGCGCTGCCCCCTGTCACTCACAGAGCAGGGCCCATCAGGGGGGTTGGGGCTCCGTACCCTGTCACACACAGAGCAGGGTCGATCAGGAGGTTGGGGAGCTCCCCCCTGTCACGCACAGAGTAGGGCCCATCAGGGGGTTGAGGAGCTCCCCCTTCTCACTCACAGAGTAGGGCCGATAGGGGAGTTGGGGCACCGCCCCCTGTCACACACAGAGCAGGGCGGATCAGGGAGTTTGGGCGCTGCCCCCTGTCACGCTGATCCTGGTGCCGGGAGGCCTCGCTGCTCCGCTGATCCCGGTGCTGGGAGGCATATTACCCTTTTACTATATAGAATAGAGGCCTGGTGCACGGGTGGGGACCGGCTGGTTTGCCCTGAAGGGTGTCCTGGATCAGGGTGGGGGTCCCCACTGTGGTGCCTGGCCAGTATGGCTGAGGGGCTGAGGGCTGTTTTCAGGCCGGTGGGTGACTGAAGCTCCCAACTGCTCCTTTTTTTCTTTTTCTTTTTTCTATTCTGGGCCAGCGTTAGCTCTGAGGCCTCACTGCTGAATGCAGGTTTCTAGCCTTTACCTTCTGTATTTGATACAATGTTGCGGTCCGGCTGGCTGAAGCCCGGCTGACTAAAAGCCGGTTTCTGGGGTTTTGTTTAGCTTCTATATTTGCAACATAGTTGCTTAGAGTTGCAGCTGAGAGGCCGGCAAGTGAGGCAGGGAACGTTGGAGTCCTCCATCACTGGAGCAAGCAAGCCTCCCTGTTGGCTTCAGTGCATGGCTGCCGGGCGCCATCTTGGCTGACAGTTAATTTGCATAAGGATATGCTGATTAGCCAACGGGAAGGGTAGCGGTCATACGCTAATTACCATGTTTCTCTTTTATTAGTGTAGATATGAAGTTAACTATTTGACCATTTTTATATCCAATTTTAAATGGTGGCCACTTACTATAGTAGTAATAGTAATAAACTATTATATACTGAGCGCCATCTTATGCATGTGTCTCATGCTCCTTCTCTGCTTTGATTCTCCCACTGCAAGGTAAGCTTTGCTATTATCACAGATGAGGAGACTGAGGATCAGAGAAACAAGGGAACACTAAAGCCACACAAGTAGTCTGTGTGTGGTGCACAAAGTCCAACTTTAGTCCTCAGACATGTGATTGCTGCTAGCACACCTTCCTCCAGTACTGTTAGGTCACCTGGTTTCCTTTAAGTATTTTGTATGTTCTTTAACTCTGAGACACTATGAAAATGTCATTTACTAATAGTTTACCAGGGAGCAAGTTTATGGTTAAGCAATGGTATTAAATCAACAGTTCTATGTTCAGTCTCCACTGTCTTCTCGATCATTCCTGCCATTTGTTTAGAACAGTTGAAAGAGTTAAACAATGACAATTAACTATATTTTGCCAGAGAACCATTTAAAAAATTTATGGCAGAGTGGACTCATATTATCTGTATTTATTGTTTACTGAAAATATTAGGATCTTTATTCTCTCTGATTATACTATAGGTTTCATCTGTGCCTACTTTATCTAAAGCAATATTTTCACCTAGGTACTGAGGTATAGTTGTTGAATCCAAAATATTGCACTCTAGTAAAAAAATGAATAAATGGTATTTCCATTACAGATAAGAAATACTTTCTCTTATTTTTTCTAAATTCCAAAAATGTGTTGGGATAAACAGAACAAAGAGCGAAACTGCTTATTCCATCCCAGATAAAACCCAGAATAAAGGGAGTATCAAGCATTTCTGTAAATTTACATACAAAGGTACATGAAAACACAGCTAAGCTCTAGTATCAACAATATCTCTAAAACAGAAGTAGCCATTCCTTCCTTTTGAAAGGCTTTCTAGATTTTGAGGAGTCTCTGGAGCATGGATGACAAGCAAAACTGAGGTTGTCACGATCCGCTTAATCAAGTGTCTCTTCAACAACTATCCATAGGGAGTAAACAGTATCTAATGAGGTTCTAGGAAGATTTGTTAGATAAGGTTTCCATCAGACATGGAGTTCTTTAATTAATTATGATAGTCCCCCCAAGAGACTAACTAGCAGTGTCTTCCTCTCTTAAAAAATGTCCTCCTAAATACGTTTGAGTGCATAAAGCAGAAAGTAAAGGCTTCCTCTACTCCTTAAAGATAATTTGCAAATGAAATTAAACAAGATAGCAAGGATCACCTATGTCTGGAATCCTAAGGACTCTTCTGATTTCTGAGGACAAGACAGGAAGCTAACTTAATTGAGGAGTGCAGAGAGAGAAGGGTCTGAGTGAGGAGTAAGGCATGAGGCCTGGAAGCTGGGGTGGGAGGTCTTGAAGAGTGCACTGCTGTGACCTGGCAATGGTTGGGAAACATTGTATGTGAAATGAGAACACATTTTTGGAGATCCATGAGCGTCACTGAAATAGAAAAGATAAATATGTTGTTCCATGTCCTTTCAGCTAACAACAACAAAAAGAGAACAAATTCATTCATAAAAATTAAAAGCACAATTAAATGTTATTTTTAACTTTTCTAGCAAATTCTAAAATTTTTATAGCGGGCTGTATTATAAAATATACTGAGAATAAGTAGAACTAATCATGGGAGGGTTAATTTGGTATAATCTTTGGAGGACAATTTGGTGATACCTATCAAATTTAAAAATATATTTGCCTCTGACTTAGATATTTCAGCATCAAATATTAATTCTATAGCTGTATTTACTTTATATGCACAAATAATTATGTAAAAGGACAGCCATTCTAACACTGGGTAATGGCAAAAGATGGAAACAACCTGATCATCTCCCAACAGGAGACTGATGAAATTAATTATATCTCATCCATATAATGGTAAGCCCTGAGAGCCCTGTTAAACGTACTGTGGTATCTGCATGCACAGTTAGGAATCGATCTCCTTGCTATACCATTAAGGGAAATAAGCAAGAAGCAAAATGGGTTCTATTAGATCCTTGTATATAGGTGAACACATCAAAGGTATCTGTCAGGAAATGCAGGAATAGAAGTCACTTCGAAAGGGCAATGAAAAATTGAGAGACTAAGAGGTAAGGCAATTCACTATTCATGAATATCTTTTGCCACTGAAGAGATTTTTATTCATGTGCTTGTATTACCTATTCAAACTGATTATATTACCTATTCAAACTTTTAGAAAAGACAATGAAAGGAGAAGTTATCTAAAAAGAATCAGGTAGCAAAGTCAGGTAAATGTGGCTACCTTGCATCAATAAGATGACTCTGAGAAGTAATTTTCAAATATCTTGGTCTCAGGATCTTTTCACAGTGTTAAAAAATATCGAAGACCCAATGAATTTTTTGTTTTTGTGAAATACTCCCCATATTAAAATGTAAAAGTAAGATATTTAAAGTATTTATTTACTAATTCATTTTTAAAAGCAAGAATAAACACATTTTTACAAAACTAATTGTTATTGTTTTTTTCAAAAAAATTAGTGGGGAAAAGTGCTGTTTTCCATTTTTGTAATGTCTGGTTGAATAGAAGCCAGCTGGATTCTCATATCAGCTTCTGTATTCAGTCTTTTGTGACATTACTTGCAACACATTGTGTACCTCCTGGATAACTCCACCGAGAAAATGTAGAGGGCAAAGGGCATGTTGGTATTATTATTAAAATACTTATGGTCCTGGGACCATGTTTTGAAATCTGGTCAGAATAAAAATAGAATATTACAACTGAGTTGCCATGTTAGAAAAAAAAAAAATTACCTTCTTTAGCTGTAATGCACTTTCCAGAACTGTAACTCCATCAGTAATGTCTACCTGTCCTAACACAGGTTCATGAAACTTAAAGAGAGCAAAAGTGCTGGATAAAAACAATACTCTAGGGACAACAGCCTACCAAGTTCAATTTTCCAATAGCATAATCCTAGCAAAATATTCTTCTTCATGCAGTAGAGTTTCCAACACTGGCCAAATAAGATATTCTCTTTGGAAATAGAAATCTAGCTCTAATGTTTTAATATGTTAATTTAAAAAATACCAAATTACTTCCTCATTTTCCCTAAAACCACCATATTCCCATTATTCAATCTCTGTGGAAGGGGAATTGTAGCATCTAAGAGAGGAAATCTATAGACGTGAGCAAATGCCTTAATTAGTGTGGCAATAAATAATAGCAGTGTATCCTTTCAGCAACTTTTTAATTGAAAGTGCACTCTGCTCCTTTACTGTGCTCTGGGCTATACAGTAGGGAGCTGGTAGTCTCACTGATAGCCATGACACAAAACATCTCAGTCTCATAATTTACTAACATTGATGAGAGAAAGTAAGCTCTGGGAGCACATTATAGGCCCTGGTTTGGGGAATTGAGAACATATTCTCAGAAGTGAGATTTTAGCCATGATCTGAAAGAAGTATAGTAGTTGGGAGAGAGGGGTTCGTCCAGGCAGAGGAAACAGCATGTACAAAGACCAGGAGGCAGTCTTTGTACATGATGGTAGGTTCCAACTGCTAAAGTGAGGTCAATGTGACTGAATCGCAGAAAGCAATATCAAGAACGACACAAGATAAAGCTGTCAACACAACACAGGCAGGGGTCAGGTCAGGGCCTGCAGATTCTTGAATGCCATGCTAAGGATTTAGATATTTACTAGTATGCTGAGAGCAAAAGGGAGCTGTTCAAAGGTATTATAGACACTTGTTAGAGTTTTATTGGTATGTTTACCGAATGCAAGATAAGGAGGCTCTGCATCCAGCCTAATGGTTCGTTCCCTTGCACCCTGATTTCAATCAACAACATGTGCTATAACATCCTAGGTCTTCACAGAGAGTTTTACTTGAAATTTTCTTTCTAATTGCTATGAAAAGCTTCAAGAAGTGAATTTTCAAGATGACTACCTAAGAAATGTCTTACTATACCTCCAAGACTCAGATTCTATGAGTTTCATCCAAGAATTGGTTAATAACCAGAATTGTCCATAGTAGTTTAGTACTTGGGTCACCTGCCCTGAGTTCAGAGTCAATGTCCCAGCCTCAGCTTTCACTAAAGGCAGTTATAAGAAAACTAGAGGCTCGGTGCACAACATTCATTCACTGGGGGCTGGGGAGTGGAGAGGGGTAGGGAGTCCCTCAGCCCAGCCTGTACCCTCTCACTGTCCAGGAGCCCCATCATTGATCGCCCCAAAGAGGTAGGCCCCACCCACCCACCACAGCCTGCTGGTCTGTGGCCTGGGCCTTCCTCTTTGGGGCGATCATGGAGCCCCCCGATTGATTGATTGTCCTGCCATGCAGTGGCCTGTGCAGGGCGATCATGCAGTGATGGCCAGACCCTGACCAACTGCATCGCACCCACCTTGGCTGGCCTGGCGCCAGTGGGTGTCATAGTGTGGTTGTCCGGATGGTTGTTCCGCTGTTTGGCCATTCAGTCGATTTGCATATTACACTTTTATTATTATAGATATCCTATATCTGCATTTGGATTTGTTGCCACCATGCTGTTAGGACAAGGTCTATTATATTATCTAGAGTTCCCCATAAAGTCACACATGGAAAAACATGTAGTACCTGAAAACACAATGTTTTCCCCAAGGAACTGAGACATTTATTCGTTTGCATGAATGAGAACAAAATAATTGCCACATTGGCCCAACTGTGACTCAGAGTTGAAACTTAAGTTCAGTGGCATTAACTCTGATGACTCTTGTGCTTTTTCTTCTTTGCTTCATTCCAATTAAATTCTGCTTATATTACACCAACTTAAAATCTATCTTGTAAGCCACACCTAATCTTTTTATGGTGTGACCTGTGGAACACATATACACGCATATAACCAACCTATGCCTTCAGTTCCAGGAAATTTACCCACTATATTGACAAGAGCTCGGAAAATAGGTCTAATGTGACCATTTTTTTACTGACACCTTTTAACCTTCCTGGGGTAGGTAGGACAAAGAAAGGTTAATATCTATCTGCACCACTGCAAGAATGACTGAATGTTACATAAAATTAATAAAAAAACAGATACTTAAGGAGAGACTACATATTTAGCTTATTTATATGGTTTCCAGGCTGGTGGCATCACACAAATGGGCCATGGCTTCACTCCAAACGGCTGAAGCACATTCTGGATCACTAATGATTTACAAGGGCTCACTCACCATTGCTGCCAAGACAGGGGAATGCATTGAAATGTGCACTTCAGAGCCAAATCTAGTGTTTTCTTGTCTAAGAAAGGTGAAGTCAGGACAGGATGCCAGAAAAGAGATGTGACAATAGAAGTAGAAAACTTCCAGGGGAAAAAATATCAAATAAGAAGGAAAGAGGTGTAACTGTCACCTGTTTATGGATATTTGTAACTCATTATCTCCATACACACACACACACACACACACACACACCTGCATAAACATAGAACATAATTGTGGTAGGCAGAATTTTAAGATGACCCCAATGACCTCTTCCCTTCCAATATTCTCTCCCCTTGAAAATGGTTAAAATCTATAACTTGCTTTGAACCAGTATGGCAAAGGTGGAAGATTTTTCAGGTGTAATTAAGGTCTTTAATCACTTAACTTTAAGTTAATGTAAAAGATCATGTTGGGTAGGACTTTCCTAAGCAGGTGAGCCCTTCAAAGGAAGTCAAGAGACTCTCCCTCCTGCTGGTCTTGAGGAAGCAAGCTTTCATGAATTTTGCAACTAGAAGAATATAAATCCACCAACAACCACATGAACCTGAAAGGGGAGCCTAAGCCTGTGACAGGACTCCAGAACTGGTCAATATTTGATTGAAGCCTTTTGAGACCCTGAACAGAGCACCCAGGTAAACCAAGTCCAGCTTGCTAACCATGGAAATTGTGAGCTAATAAATGTATTGTATAAAGCTGCTAAATTTGTAGTAATTTGTTATGCTGCAATGGAAAACTAATAAAATGATGTAAATGGCATATATGTTGTTTAATTAGTACAATTTCAGTATTTGACTATAACCAGAAGAAGTACCAATGAGTATTTACAAATGCACATATATATGTGTACCATGTATACAGACTCAGATTCGTCAACAAGGGAGAAAAAGCAAACTTGCTTTATTTACCTTCATTCCCAAATTTACTCCATCTTTTGTTCTACTCATCTTTGTTAAAGGCAAGTACATTCATTTGGTGGTCCAACTAGAAAATTGAGAATCATCATTGACTATTCACTGCTCCAGATCCCTTCTAACATAATATCACCAAATCCTACCACTCCCTTTAAAAAATTTTCATCACATTCTTTAATTCTGTCTCTACTGTCACTCATGAGCTCTTATTTGGGACAAATAGCCTTCTATTTGATCTCCTTGTCCAAAATTTTCTCACCCCCCTCCCCAAGCCTTCTCTTTTCCAATCTTAGATGTGATCTCCAGAATAGTCAATGGCAAGGAAGTGAAGGAAGTAGAGTAGAACTTGATTGTGAGGTGATGGGTGGGGGCAGGGGGTGGGCAGAGGGGAGGGAAGAAAGGCTACAGATGAGACACCAGCTCTGCATAGGAAATCATAGATAAGTTTATGAATTGAAAAGCAATAAGAAACCATTGAAAAATTTATAACAGAAGAGTGATTAAAAACAAAAATTAAAACAAAAGCAAAACTAAAAAACTTAGCATAGTCTTCCCTTGCAGAAAATCATTCTAAATATGAAAATGAAGCTTCTATCATGAATCAGCAACTTTCTTAAGAGGAAAACCTGCTTACTAACAGAAACCTTGGATAGATTAGTTAAAATCATAATTTTTGGCAAGTTGGGAAGAATTTGGAAGCTGAAATAAAAATTACTGTAAGGGCCTGGCATCATAATAGTTCAATTAAACTTAGCTCTCGTTCCTTCCCTTCCCCTTGCTCAATGGTGGGACATGCAACTGCATTCATTCTATCTATTAATGTTGAATTCAAGCTTCCTGAGTGAGTTGGATCTCAGGGAGTGGGCACATGTAAAATAGCAACAAAGATAACATCCAACTAGCAGTCAGTGAAGTAAATTAGGATAATAAGAAGGCCGTGCTGTCAATAGGGAATACTTTTATATTTGGACATTTGACTTAGTACAGCTCAGTAGAAGTAACGCCTACCTACATATATGCAATGGTATAGAATCTGTGTCCCCTCAATGCAAATGTAAGGATTTCTCATATGCCATCTCTATTTCCCCAACCCTCAGCTGCAAAGAAACACCTAGAGACTATATCTGTCCATTCCAAAATATTCTTAGGAAAAATGGTAGGCACATTTAATCAGCTTCTCCCTATATAATTTGCCAAAGATACATTTCTGGGGCTGAAACACTACACTTGTTCCACTCCTTCATTTCATATCCCTTCCCATGCCTACAGAACACATTTTTCTTTTTTGGGGGGGTGGGGGGTGGGGGGGGAGGGTGGACGAAGGGAACATACTACATCAACTCAATCAGAAAAAAAAGTCCAATTCCAATTCTCTAGTTTGTGGTTTGGAAGGACAATTTCTGAGAATTTAAGCAGAGAACAAGAGAACATCCTTCTCATTCTCTATACCCAGATGACACATTTTTAAGGAAGACATAGTCAAGGGGATGACCAGGCAGATCGTGAAGCAATCTGGTGGTCACGTTGGAACAGCGATTTTCAAGATCACACTCACATTTTTGGGATGTGGTTAGTTGAGCTGTGTAGGAAAGCATCAGAGTACTAACTGAACAGCATACCAGGTGCAGGAGTGGGATTGCCACTCCAAATATGCTCAACCCGAGATTGAGCCAAAAATCTAAAAGGAGAAATACAAAGAGGGTTCTCTTCTCCAAGGCCGAAAAGGGCAAGAAACTCTATTGGGTTGAATCATGTGAAACTGGCAATACTTGACACATTTTACCTACATAGATGGTTCAAAGTAAAAAAAGAGAGCTCAGCCGGCATGGCTCAGTTGTTGAGCACCAACCTAGGAACCAGGAGGTCACGGTTCAAATCCTGGTCAGGGCACATGCCTGGGCTGTGGGCTCAGTCTCCTGGGTTGTGGGCTCGATCCCCAGTAGAGAATGTGCAGGAGGCAGCCAATCAATGATTCTCTCTCATCACTGATGTTTCTATCACCCTCTCCCTCTCCCTTCCTCTCTGAAATCAATAAAAATACACGTTTTTAAAAAAGAGATAAGTAGCTTTAAGATATCAGTTTGATGGCCCTCATATATTTCTAAACCAAACTAATAAAAGTACACAAGCAGAAAAACATATGCTGATATTATCAAGAAGCCATGACTTTTACATTCCTTCCAAAAGATGTTTTTTATGTTTTCAAAATCTAGTAACTTATGCCAATACTTCTAACAAAATGTTCTTAAATAGATAAAAAATTTTGTTGAAATTTTCAAAAATTAAGTAATATAATACAAAACAGCCTTAATAGTTGATTCACATCACATTTATGAAAGGCAAGATTCAGAGTTGTTTATCCCAGTGGAATGTTAGTATTCAGATTATGCCCCTTCACTCTAGTTCTTGGCATCTCCAGGTTCCTTGAATAAACATGTCTATTGCCACTATACTACATAAAATTTTATCACATTCATTCTTTACCCATACTTTGAAGTAAAATTGAAATATGAAGACTGGTGAATTCTAATTGCACCAGAAGGGAACTTCAGCTGCCAAAAAGGTGATCTTATTGTCGAGATAATCTTCACTTAACATGATTGAAAGGACTGTGGGTAATAGAGTAGTAATCCAAGAGAGTAATATTTATTGAAGGGAATAGACTTAACTGTGTTTCTTTTCTCTCTCTACTGGATATTTTTTATCCATTTTTAAATGAACTAAAAATACAATAATTAGTTAAGGGATGTCTGAAATAAAAAGATGTAAAATGTGACACCAAAAATATAAAATGTGTGTCTTAGCTAGTTTTGCTCAGTGGATAGAGCATCAACCTGCAGATTGAAGAGTCCTGGGTTCAATTCTGGTCAAGGGCACATGTCCCGGTTGCAGGCTCGATCCCCAGTGGGGGGAGTGCAGGAGGCAGCCGATCAATGATTCTCTCTCATCTTTGATGTTTTTATCTCTCCTTCGCTCTTCCTCTCTGAAATCAATATATATATATATATATATATATATATATATATATATATCTCCTATCTAATAATAGACAAACACGGTAATTAACCATACCTCCACTACGCTTCCCATTGGCTAATCAGCAGGATATGCAAATTAACTGCCAACAAAGATGGCGGCCGGCAGCCATGGAGCTGAAGTGAACATGAGGCTTGCTTGCTCCAGTGATGGAGGAAGCCAGGGTTCCCCGCCTGCCGTGGCCCAGCTCTGAGCTCCAGTCTAAGCAACAATGTTGCATTATAGAAGCTAAACAAACCCCAGATACCTGCTTTCAGCCGGCCGCGGCCTCAGAGGTGGGAGCGCCAGTGACGGCAACAGTGTTTCAATTATAGAAGATAAATAAATCCCAGAATAAAAAAGAAAAAAGAAAAAAAAAAAGGAGAGGCTGGGAGCTTCAGTCGCTGGCCAGCCTGAAAACGGCCCTTAGCCCCTCACCCAGACTGGCCAGGCACCCCAGTAGGACCCCCACCCTAAAGGGGGTGTGACAAGCTGGGGCTGCAAGGAAAGCCCGGGTCCATGGTGCCAGAGGGAAGCCAGTGCAGGCAGCCCGGGGAAGGAAGGCCTACTCCTGTACAAATTTTGTGCATCGGGCCTCTTAAAAAGAGGTCATAAAAGAGAATGAAATCTTGCCATTTCTGACAATATGGATGAACTTTGAAGGTATTACGCTAAATAAAATAGTCACAGTGTATACAGATGTTAAATTTTAATGTTTATATAATGTTATGTACCAATTTTACCTCAATAAAAAAGGTTTGGGTAATCAGGAAGTGATAAAATACAATATGGTATTATTGGTAAAAAAAGAAAAAAAAGAAAAAAAATACAAGTGATGAAAAGCAAAAAAATAAATAAAAAGAAAGAAAAAGCTTAGCCAAGTTTTCAAATGATTTTAAACATGAAGAAAAAAGTGGTACTATTTCAAACAAGCACACACATGTGCACATACACAGAGACATACACACATACACTAGTGTTTGAAGGACTTCCTGGAATAGATAGGTAGAGAAATAATTCAGATAAGAAAACAAAAGCTGGAAAGACAGTTGTAGCTGATCCTTGTTAGAAGGAGGGTGGGAAGGAGGGAGGGAGAGAAAAATGCTATGAAGGAAAAAAGTTCACTATCTTTATGATGTCTCCTAAAAGGAAATAGTTTGAAGTGCTGTTATTCACCTTTTTCAAATGAGTTGAAAAAAACAATTTAACTAGATTAACACAATTAATAAGTGGTGATCTGGAATGGAATATATCTACCTATGTATTTATCATCAAAAATAAGTTGTTATGTTTACTATAATGGTATAAGTGATTTATCTAAAACAACAACAACGCAAAGTTTAAAACTGTCTTACTAATATTTCAATGTGCCCCCCACCTAAACAAGGTAAAAATGAGAATGACTGCAAGAAAACAAAAATGTAAGACATTTTAAGTATCCAGAAAATGATGGATTTTTAATTATACATTTATAAAAATACAATTGAGTTATTTTCTCATAGCATTAAGACAATCAACAAGTCCCATCATTTCTATTTATAAAATTTCTCAACTTCATTTCTTCTTTTACATTCTCTTTTAAAAATTCTTTATTGTTTAAAGTATTACATATTAATCCTTTTTTCCCCCATTGACCTCTCCCCCTCGTTCCCACCCCTGTCAGCACATGCCCTCACCACCCACTACTGATTGTGTCCATGGGTTATGCTTACTGACATAGCCTTAGTTTCAGACTACATAATTTATTCCTTATCTGGCTTGCTGCAATAAACACCTAAATCACACCTCCAATTTCTTCCCACTCCATGTTCTGTGTATCTGCCAGCATAAGCTTTAAACAATTCAACGCTAAACACATAATTTCCCTGCTGAAAAATCTATGGGGGCCTCTTTAACATCTTCAGAAGAGAGTTGAGAAATCTTTAGCAAAGCCAAATTTCCGTCTTCTTCCATTCTCCCTGCCTGTTCCACCCCACATAGCCTAACGTCCCTGTGTACTGAACCACTCTTGGACTAGTACCTTAGAAAATACTGTTAGATACCCTTGCCTTTAGCTATCTATGTAACAATTCCAATTATGTAATAAAAATCAGATTACAGTAATATCCTGGCAAACAAACTGGTAGTGGGCATTTGAGGAGACAGTTTTCAGATTGGTCTTCTAATGTTTGTAATTTGCTTGCATTTATTTTTTATAAGCAGATTTTTATAATAGACAGAAGATGCAAAATACTCATTAATTAACTACATCAAATATTTAAAGCAAATGCTTAGACACAAGCAGCATCCAAAGCAATAAACAGGCTGCCAGACTGGTTGAGGGCCAATGTTGGTCTATCCTATTGCTTTTTACAGACTTTCACTATGTCCTCAAGAGCTTCTGGATGGGTCCAAACATTTCTGAAATTTTTCATGACTTCCCACAGATGTTGTGACAAACATTCAAAGGAGTATCTGATCCAATTTGTCAATTCAATCTAATCAACCAGTTGAGGGGTCTAGTTACTTCAATTGTTCATAGAGTCACGTCTCAGAGCTAGTTAAGGAAGTAGAAGTGTTTTTTAAAGTATTTAAACATATGATATACCAAAAAGCATACTATAGTTTCTCCATCCCATGTCTAATGAATGAGATACATAATCATTATATTTGAACTTCCTGAAAATTAAATAGCACTCCATCAGAGAGTAAAAGGTAATATGGTTGAGTCTAGTGTCTAGTGCAGTGATGGCGAACCTTTTGAGCTCGGCGTGTCAGCATTTTGAAAAACCCTAACTTAACTCTGGTGCCGTGTCACATATAGAAAATTTTTGATATTTGCAAACATAGTAAAACAAAGACTTATATTTTTGATATTTATTTTATATATTTAAATGCCATTTAACAAAGAAAAATCAACCAAAAAAATGAGTTTGTGTGTCACCTCTGACACGCGTGTCATAGGTTATCCATCACTGGTCTAGTGGCTCTGTGTAAAGGCCATTAAAAACAAACACAAAATTGTCTTCCCTAAGTAGATTTTTTCTGAAATATTACAGTAGTGTGATTATTAGACATTTATATTACCTATTATTAATGATACTTATTACACTTCTTTGTGACTTTGGCTTATAAAATATTCCATGTCAACAAAAATAATGACTCATTAACAGCTTCCTGCTTTGCTACACCAAAGGTAAAATTAATACGCAAAGTATTAGGACAACATCTATGAAATTAAAGCATCATTTTGTCAGAACAATTGTGTTTTATTTTACTCTTACTTTTTCCCCATGATTGTTACAATTTTTAGACCATCTGAATTACCTATTATATTCTCAGGCAAGAAATTTATTTATTTTTACTCGTGAGTTTTCCTATCAAAAAGAACAACCAGCTGCTAAGCATTACAGACACTTTATGTTTGTTTGAACCAGATTAAACATAATAAATTTTAGGTAGAATACTTAGACTTAATTAGTAAATTTTAAATTATGTATAAACCATGAACACTAAAATAAATTAACTATAAAAAGTAGCATTAAAATTAGCAACTAACGCCTTTATTTCGGTTTTATTTACAAGCCTTTAAAAATAAGTCTTCTAGTCCTTTCCCATTTGGCTCATCTGTTCATAAGTGCAGATAATCTTTTCAAATAAATATCATCATTACTCTTTCTTCCTTTTTGAATTGCCTCTTTATGTCCTTTGTCTATTTTTTTATCCTCTTTTTAATATTTATTATTAATTTCAAGTGTTTGTGATGGTTTGAAGTAAGGATCTTTTTAATTTCAATAAACTAATAAACACCATATTTTAGATAATTTATCCTAGTCTCAATGATTTATAATGTTGGCCTTAGTAAATCCTAAGTTTTCATATATATATATACACACACACATATACTAGTATATATATAATATTTGACATTTTATTCAGTTCCATCAAAATGTCAGTGTGAATTAAAGAACTAGATGATATGTTCTGATATCTTATGAGGTAAAACATCTTTTACATTTTTCTTTTTTCAAAATGTCCTTTACTATTTTTATACCTATTTTAATCAAATTTTAAGTAAATTAATTCCCTCAAATCCCACTGGGGATACATCATCTATATAATAAAGAGCCAGGGTCATAATGACCGTTACCACTGAAGGCTCGACCAGCACTGACTGCCTAGGGGACTGCGGATCAGGCCTGGCGAGAGGCCTGCAGAGAGAGAGGCAGGGTCTGATCCTCTGTGACAGCCATTGATCAGAATTTGCCTCTTTTTCTCTCCCAGCCTGGCCAATAGCCATCCCTCCATTTCTCTCCAGGCCTCCACTGGGGCTGCTGATCAGCCCTGTCTTTCTGATCAGGCCCCGTTGATAGGCCCAGAGACGCTGACTGGCATAGAAACTGACCAATCAGAACCAAGTCTGGGTCAACTGTGAGGAGCCAATGGCTGCCTAGGAGGCAGAGCTTTTGACGCTGACTGGCAAAGAAACTTACCAATCAGAACCAAATTCACCAGTAGAGGAGGGCAGTTGGGGGAGAGATCAGGCCGGCAGGGGAGGGCAGTTGGGGACAATCAGGCAGGCAGAGGCAGTTAGGGGCAATCAGGCAGGCAGGCAGGTGAGTGGTTAGGAGCCAGCAGTCCCAGATTGTGAGAAGGGTGTCCGACTGCTGGTTTAGGCCCAATCCCACAGGATCAGACATCCCCTGAGGGGTCCCTGATTAGAGTGGGTGCAGGCTGGGCTGAGGGAACCCCCCCTCTCCCGTGCACGAATTTCATGCACCGGGCCTCTAGTTTTTATGTAAGCCCATGGCTTTAACTGGCTGAAGTATTGCATATATCTAACATCCATTTCAAATTGCTTACTTTCAGCACTCTAGTGAGAATATTACTCCATTGACATAAGATTTCCTAATAATCACTCCCTTAGTGAACTAGCCAATGACTTAGTTCACTTTTGAACTGTGCCTTAAAAATTGTGAATCATGGGCTCATGAGGATCTGATACAGCGGTTCTCAACCTGTGGGTCGCGACCCCTTTGGCGGTCGAACGACCCTTTCACAAGAGTCGCCTAAGACCCTCCTGCATATCAGATATTTACATTATGATTCATAACAGTAGCAACATTACAGTATGAAGTAGCAATGAATATAATTTTATGGTTGGGTCACAACATGAGGAACTGTATTTAAAGGGCCAGAAGGTTGAGAACCACTGAATAAATGCTACCCCCAAAATGTACACCCACCCCCAATGTAATTAAAGACAAAGAACCCAAAGTTGAGAATTGACTCTGTAAAGGAATCTCTCTAAATAAAAAATAAGACTTTATTCCATCAAAGTTATTTTTATTCCGATGTTGCTTTCTTACTAGCTGGATCCAAACTTCTATCTCCCTTCATAATCATTATAATTTATCTCTGTCTACATAGTATTAATTACATGATGGGCTACTTCTAATCTGATACCAAGGCATATATATCTCACAGTGTGATGAAAAGACGAGACTAGGAGTTTGAAGGCTCAAGTCTGAGTTCTATCTTTGAATATATCTCAGAGAGTCAATATTTCCTTTGATCACCTATAAAATGAGCAAAATATCACCAGCTCTGTTTATTTCATAAAGATTATTAAAGATTCAAATTTATTCTGTCTGAGAGAGCACAAACTGAAAAGACACAGTTTTTTTATTTCCACATTTAAAAGTTCATCATCTACTGAGGATCTATATAAACCATATGCTGTGCAAGATCCTAAATATACTTAATCAGGGAGACATAAAATTGCAATTGGTAGCTGCTGGAGCAGCAAGAATTTTTAAAATATGCAATACCTGACTATTTAGACAGAGGCACTGACCTCTTTTCCCTTAGATTGTCAAATAAAAAAATTACAACAGCTAACACAACAATAGCCATCTGATGTGAATAAATCAAAATTATACCTATTTTTGGCCAGATTGGCAAAAAATACATTTTTGGTGAGTCACAGAATATCAGTAATTAGTTTATGTGTGCCATAAGATGAAAAAGGTTGAAAATCACTCAACTAGAGTATAGATATATACAAAATGCTATGTGAAAGCCCAGAGAAAAAAAATATTCTTCTGCTTGTAAGACTATCCATACAAGTGGCAACATATGAACTAAGTTTGTGAGTTTCTCAAACAGATAAGGAGGGGGTGGGGTAGGGCATGAGAAAGCAGTCTTGAAAAAAGAAACAGCTTCAGATGGAAAGAGGTGTCAAAGAACACAGAGAGCTCAGCACATGGAAAAAAGTTGAGAGTGGTGGTTCCATGGGGATTACAGAAGACATTCTCTGAGAAAGAGAGACAGAGCTAATAGTTTGAGGAGTCAGAGGAATAAATTTCGATTTTATCTTTCAGGCAAAAAATAATCATCCAAGGCTTTCAGACATGAGGATGATGTGATCTTGGTTGGCCTGGAGTGTAAAACAGATTGGCATCAGGAGAGATGGGAGCTGGGGAATAGTCATGGGATGTAAAGTACAGCATAGGGAATATAATCAATCTATATATATAAAAGGCTAAGCAGCCGGTAGGTATGATGCACACTGACCACCAGGGGGCATACACTCAATGCAGGAGCTGTCGAGTGATAGCAACTTTGCAGTGCCATCTTTCACTCAGGGACCCCTAGGGGGATGTCAGACTGCCAGTTTTGGCCCCATCCCTGCAGGCCAGACTGAGGGACCCCCCAGCTAGAGGGACCCTGCTCACTCCGCAGATGCCCTTCGAGTCCCAGCGCCACCCCAGGTACAGCTGGCTGGGGAGGGGCCATGGGAGGTTGGCTCCAGGGACTGTCCAGCCCATCTTGCCCAGTCCCACCCCATTGGCCACCTTCTAATTAATTTCCTTTCAATGTGCACGAATCCGTGCACTGGGCCACTAGTAATATTATAACAACTATGTATGGTTCCAGATGAGTACTAGAATATCCAGGGTACACCTTGAAGTATATGATTGCCTAACAATTATGACATACACTTGAAACTAATACAAAATAACATTATATCTGAACAATTCTAATGGAAAATAATAAAAACTGTGTGTGTGTGTGTTGTTGTGTTTGTTGTTTTTTTTTAAAAGAAGGCGATTAGAAGTGTTTAGGGGACCATTATAAAGACCTGAACTAGGGAAGTGGCAATGGGAGAACATAACAGATATTTCTGGGTAGAATCAAGAGATACTGATTGTCACTGAGATGTGGGAGTTAACAAAGAGGAGGAGTCTAAGGAAACCACTGGCTTGACACCACTGGATGAATGGTGATACCACACACTGATATTGATCAATACAGAATTATAAATGCTTATTTACATGACAAAGCATACCTTATTTCTCATTTAATGTCCAAAATGATATGGTGAGGGTCATGGTGATAGTGTATGTGTGTGTAAGGAGTCAAATCAATTTAGCTGATGAGTTTTTAAAAATAATGTGAAATACCCTCTTCTCTGGGAAAAATTAGATTTCCTATTTTTAAATGTAGAAAAATGTTCTTCTGGGTAAAAATAACCACAACATCTTTTGAAATATAATAGAGTCCTATTTGGTGTAATCCCTTAGCAACATTCCTGCTATGAAGCAGGACTAACAACATTCAAGTTATAGATTCACATATTGTATATTTTGAAACTTGTAAATGACGAATAAGTTATGAGAGGGACATAATTTTATCAATGTTAGATTTGAGGAATTTGAACAACTACCAAAAAGTTGCTGGCAGTCTTTTTAGATTATTATTGTCTGATTTAAAAACTCTTCTCAAGATACTCTCCAAAACCCACATTAAAGTTAAGAAATAGAAATTAGTGACCAAATCATCATTTGTGTGTGTGAATGTGTGTGTGTGAATATATCCAAGTTGGAAGGTGAAAGAATGTTTTCTTTTCTGAAATAGTCTCTCTTGCCAATATTTGAATAGCCCATTTATTCACAAATGCTTTTTTAAAAGTAATTTCCAAACTTTTGGTGTCTGGCTATAGCCTGGAAAATGGGGACAGTGATTGTTAAAATATAGCCTCAATGAGAGATGTACAGTAATTGTCAGGAGATATGGAAGACATAAATTGTAGTTCTCATTCTGTCAGTCAACTATTGTGTTAAATAAATTAGCCCCTCAAGATATATGTTTCTTCAAGTGTAAAAGGTGGCTTAGGTTAGCTTCAATCTAAGACCCATAGTGTTCACATGGTCTTATAAAAATATGTCTTGTGGACATTGTTGGTTATCTATTTCCCTGTTACTGCTCTAACAGGGACAACTAAACCAAGATGGTCCAATGAAAAGGAAAGAAGGATTTATGTATATTCCATGCTTGGTGCATAGGTCTCATCTCTCTTTCCCTTCCACCTCCTCCCTCCCAACATTTTCCACCCCCATGAAACATGGGATGTACATAATTTCAGAATCAAAAATATAAGAAGGTGATAGAGCCATTACATATTTCTTCTGATACACAAAAGTATCAGAACACACAAAAATGTTGTAATCAGTATTTTTTAAGTCTACCACTGTTTTGGCAATATATAGAAAATATGAAATATATAAATTTTGCCAAACATTTTTGCTTTTTAAGTATTCTTAATGGCCTTATTTATTAAAATTTAAAGATGTCAACCTTCTGCCAGTTATCCAATATTTTATTAAGGTGCTGTTTCCTAAAATACAAAGTATTCACTGATGAGGACAATTTAAATAACCAACTTTTCAATCAGTTATTTTTGGCAATGTGAAATTCAAATTTTGCATCATGAACTTAGATTATCACTGCATCTAGTAATGAAAAAAAATACACTGAAAACTGATAAAATCAATGAAAAACATAGAGAGCATTATGCTAAATAAAGTAAGACAGTCAGAGAAAACAAGATCCATATGATTTCACTTATGTGAGATCTAATGAACAAAATAAACTAACCAACAAAATAAAAACAGACTCATAGATACAGAGAACAGACTGACAGTTGTCAGAGTGAAGGGGGGTTGTGGGGATAGGTGAAAAAGGTGAAGGGATTAAGCAAAAATAAATAAATGGAAAACAATGGAGAAATATTTTTTATCACCCAGAGTAGAAAAGTAAAAATCTGAATTATTTTTAGTATTTACATATTGCAATATAATATTTCATTTAATATTTTAGGCTAATGTACTTAAAAAGTGAATGTCAAATAAATATTTTATAATATGCATGATATTTATACTGAGTGAAATTATAGTTTTTAGCTATTGTTCCTTCTAAAATACATCAATGTTGCCTTCTTGATATTTACAACTATGCCATCTAGAATGTCTTTATAGTATCCAAAGAATCACCTATGATATTTAAATTTCCAAGCTACACTTGTTTATTTTTCAATTTATCAAAAGTAAAAAACAACAAAGAACAGTTCAACCATTTCTCCACCTCCCCCGCTCCATCTCTAACAACTACTAGTCTCTCTGTATTTTAAATTCCATGTGTAAGCAAAATCATATTTTTCTAATATATTTCACTTAGCATAATACCCTCTATGTTCATCCATGTTGTCACAAATGCCAAGATTTTATTTTTTATGACTGAATAAAATTCCATTATAATACCATTTTCTTTATGCATTCATTCATAATAGATACTGAGGTTGTTTCCATATCTTGGCTATTGTAAATAATGCTGCAATGAACATGGGGTATGTGTGCATATATTTTTAAAAGTTAATGTTTTCAATTTTCTTTGGATAAATACCCAGAAGTAGAATTGTTGGGTCATATGGTAGTTCTATTTTTTTATTTTTTTAGGAACCCATATACCGTTTTCCACATTTTATATTCACACCAACAGCACACAAGGATTTCCTTTTCTTCACTAACATTATTTTTTTTGTCTTTTTGATAATAGTCATTCTAACAGTTATATTTGCATTTCCATATAATTAGTGATGTTGATAATTAATTTAGTGATCCCACTTCTAGGAATATATCCCAAGAAACTAGAAACACCAATCAGAAAGGATATATGCACTCCTATGTTCATAGCAGCACAATTCACCATAGCTAAGATTTGGAAACAGCCTAAATGCCCATCAGTAGATGAGTGGATTAAAAAACTGCAGTTTGTATGGTACATCTACACAATGGAATACTACGCTGCAGTAAAAAGGAAGGAACATCTACCATTTGCAACAGCATGGATGGAATTGGAGAGCATTATGCTAAGTGAAATAAGCCAGTCAGAGAAAGATAAACACCATATGATCTCACTCATTTGTGGAATATAATGAACAACATAAACTGATGAACAAAAACAGATCCAGAGACAGAGAAGCATCGATCAGACCGTCAAACCTTAAAGGGAAGGTAGGGGAGGGTGGGGGTAAGGGGGAGAGAGCAACCAAAGGACTTACATGCAAGCGTATAGGCATAACCAATGGACAGACAACAGGGGGGTGAGGGCATGAGTGGTGGGGATAGGGGGTAACGTGGGGATAAGGACACATATGTAATAACTTAATCAATAAAAAAATTAAAAAAGAAAATATATAGCTCCTACAGATTTATAAAAGCACAGTACTGATAAAGAAAATATTGTGTTGTATAAAAAGAAGTAAAAAATCATTTATCAGTTCAGTAAAATTGTTGTAACATTTTGAGGAACTATCATTTAAAATGACTAATTTGATATATATTTTTAAATGGTGTTTTAACTTTTTGAAATACTTCATTTGGTTCTCTTGGTAACATAGAGGCTCATTCCCCTGATAATTTTATTATTTCAAATTTCTTCTATGTTGAGATTAAAAGATAAATCTATCTTGTTAGATTTAATTTAATACAAAATTTATTTAACATACCTACATTTTTATGGAATCAAAAGAACTGACTATGAAATGTCTGAGGGTTATCTCTTTCTATGCAGATTTTTTAAATTAAATCAAGTATACCTCTTTCCCACTGCTTCCCATACTGTAACTAATTCTTAACATTTCAGTTAAGATAATAATATCTGGAAATGCTACTATACATGCTAAAAATAGCCTTTTTAAAGACATATTTTTTCTTGATAATCCACAGGGACTCATTCATCTATCCATCCATGTGTTTTTGTTGTTGTTGTTCTTTGTTTTTGTTTTAAGACATTAACTTGGCAGACAAGTTAAGCCTTTTTGGATAATGGCACACATGTGCACACATACACATATACTTTGTCATGTCTCACATCTTTAGTTTTAGAAGATCACTGAAAACAAACTGCAGTGTTTTGATTTGCTTTAATTTTCTGAACACTGTTTTATGTTTATTATTATATGCATTGTAAAAATTCAGCAAATGCACTGGTTTGCTTCCATGGTGATCATTAACACTAGTGTAACAGCTAGGATTTCAAAAGTTAAAAATAAAAGTTAAAGTCTCTCATTACATCCAGAACCTAGGCTATCTGTCATTCTTTTAAAAAATGGATTTAAACCACATCTCATTTTTTGTTTGTTTGGATTTCATGTCCTGTAGCATCAATCAATATAAGCTTCATGCTTGGTTTTATATATTTCTTGATGCTGTCAACATGCCCAGGCTCTGCACACAATTATTTTAGGAACACCCGCTGCCTTTGTTGAGCCGGAGACCTGGCTTTCAGTCTTAGCTCTGGCCCTCATAGTTGATGTGCTACTGAGCAAGTGACTCCCATTCTCTAGGGGTCAGTGTTCTTATCTGTAAAATGGAGATAATACCATCTCATCTCAGTGTTGCTGATGATTTCAAATAAGTTAGTAAATGCAATGGGTTTTTTAAAATATATAATCTTAAAGCATTGCTACTATTCTCTTTAAAGAATAAAAGAAATATGCATGTCCTCCTTGAAAAAATACATTTACTTGCAAAAGCACCCCTCTTAAGGAAAAGCTTGACGTGCATTGTAGGAGTGTTTGGGAAATACATAAATGATGTAACAAATTTTAATTCCAAGTATACTTATATGAAATGACTACGACTTATTAGATGAGCCACAGTAGAAGCTATATGTAAATACTATACATCTTAGTTTTCTATGAACCATTCAACTAACAAATTTCAAATGAAACAATTAATCAGTGTGGAGCTCACAGCAAAAAAATAATTTCAAATCAATGATGCGATACCTTTATTCCAATTAGCTTATTTTCCCCTCCACCCTTCTAGACATACTCTATTTCATTAAAGTATGAACTTAATTAAGAGACTACAAAGTAAATCAACCCACAGATTAAGCTAGAACTCTTGTTCTTACTTAATGTTCATTAAGGGTTCAGTTTTACAAAAGTTTTCTATTAATAGGTCAAATATACAAAGTGTCACGCTTGCCTTTTTTCCACCATCAGACCCACATGCATGATACTCAACCCATCTCTTCAAAAGAAAGGCTAAAACTGGATGTGGGTGTTAGCACTATGGGTTGTAAAAATGAAACTTGCATATTAATTTGTGAATGCCTGCAAATCACACCAATCTTCAATTAATCTGAATTGATATTAACTACAGTTATCATTCTTTGTATCTAACAGATACAATGACATCAGCACAAAAAGTGTCCAGTAAGTAGGGGTATGAGAAAGGCAAAGGATGTGAGGATCATGTGTGTACATCAGGGTTGGGATATTCTATTTGGATAGCTTTCCTTTGACCAGAGTGTCTGCAACACACACACACAGAGACATGCTCATATAAGAAAGGAAAAAGAAAGAAAGAAAGAAAGAAAGAAAGAAAGAAAGAAAGAAAGAAAGAAAGAAAGAAAAAGAAAGAAGCACATTTGAATACTATTAAGATTTTATGATAAATCCAACCTACTATCAATTAGAGGTGGACAATCTCAGCACAAGGTTTTCTTGCTTCCACACCCAGCCCTCATCTACTATTTACAAGTACCCATCATCCAAATATACGACTTGAACATGTATCCCATCAATGCTTGCCCACATCTAAGCTTAGATGATGACAGCTCTACTTTGCCATTAGGCATACCAAGATCAGCGGCTCCTGAAATCTGTGTGTGTGTTGGGGCGGGGGGTGGGGGGGGGGGGAGGGGGGGGAGGGGGGGCCCCGGGGGAGTTCAGGCGCACACGCTGTGCGCTCAAGCACTTGTGTGGGGGAGGGGATTCTTGGGTTTGGAGGATCTGGGTTTCCAGGAAAGGGACCTAATGCGGGCCCAACTTCCACCTCCATGCCGGAGTAAGAATCTGCAGCTGTGATTGCTGCTTTACACTCATGTTCTTGGAAAAGGAGCCGTCAGCATCTATACACTCCGGGGTGACAAGCCGCTGCCTGGGCCCGTCTTCCGGAGCACTTTACATGAAGGAGAAATCACTGTGATCAAATCTCTGCGTCTTGCCGGCTGCAAGGAGGTGCTTTCTTGCTGGGACTTTGCAGAGAGAGACTCCACACACACCACACACCGCACACCGACACGGTGTAACTCCCCCCGCGTCCTGGTTCCTTCCCTTCCAGCCTCCTTCCTTCCTTCTCGTAAGGATGCTGAACATTTTGCGCCAAACTCTCCAAGTCACCCACGTGTTTGTTCTCCCCTTTTGCTGTTCAATTTACTTCCTGACTTGACAAAGAGAAACTCTAGTAGTTGTTCTCGGGTTTTTAGGCTGTAATCCTGGGATCACGGTGTCTCAACCATACCCCACCCCCCACCCCAATCAGTTCTGCCCCGCCAAACCGCCTCTGGGGGGATGTACAGATTACGGAGTATTTCTCTGGCTCAACCTGTCCCCCCCCCCCCCCCGTTTTTCTTCCTCCTCCCCCAGAGCAAACTGAATTCGCCTGTTTAGTCCCACTCCCAGAGCGGAATGGGAGTGGGTGGGGAAGGGGGTGGTGGGTGGTATAGATACTGGGACTCGCTCAGTCTCTCTCTCTCTCTCTCTCTCTCTCTCTCTCTCTCTCTCTCACTCTCACTCACACACACACACACACACACACACACACACACCATTTAAGCTCGCTCCACTTTCAGGATCTCTCACACACACCTGAACACTATCCTCTCTAACAAGGACAGACACGCCCCTGCTCGCCCTCCCCAATTTCCAGAATAGAATGTGACCCTAGGTCCAGGATTGCTGGCGATAAACAGACCACCGAGGAGAATCTGAGAACTGGGGAGGTGACCCCTTGCCTGGCTGGGGGAGGGGACGCTCTCCACTCACCGTCTGAGTCCCTGGAACGACGAGGGCCAGGACATCCTGGATTTCTTCAGGCCGGGCCGGTGGCCGGTTTCCACGGCGTAGGAGGTGCGGTCCATGGCTCCACAGTACAGGTAGCGCTCGGTGTCCGAATAGCCACGATGCCGGACGCGGCCGGTGGCCACGCTCGAGGCGTAGCGACCACGAGCTGACCCGGGCGGCGGCGGGGGCGGCGGCAAGGGGGGCGGCGGCGGCTGCAGTGGGCACTGGGGCTGGGGCTGGGGCGAGGGCGGTGGTGGAGGTGGCGGCAGGTGATGATGGGGGTGCAGGAGGCGGACCTGGGGCTGCCGGAGAGGGTACTGATGGTGATGCTCGTGCCTCCAGAGGTGCTTGGGGGCTTTGAGCGTGGCCCCGCCGGCGCCGTCGCTGCCCTCGCCTTTGCCCGCCCGGGCAGGCACGCTACTACCCTCTGCCTCCATCCTGGCTCGCGGCGTCGCGCCCTGCTGCCCAGCCGGGTCCACCGCGCTGGCCCGCCCGAGCGCCTCCCTTTGCTGCTGCCGCCGCCGCTGCTTCTGAGCCGTGCGGAGGCTCGGCTCAGCTTCCTACTTGAAGCCACGAGACGCTCCCGGCGACCGAGAGGGGGCTCTGCAAGCGGGAGGGGTCGCAGAAGGCGGCGGGGCTCCCTCCGCACCGGTTGTGGCAGGGACACGCTCCAGGGCTCTGCAAGTCACCAAGAGTAGGGCGTGCGGCGCCCGGCTTCACCAAAGGCGGGTCCCACCTTCCTCCTTTTCTTCTTCCCTTTCTTCCTCTGGGCGCCGCGAAGAGCAGGAATTGTTAGCAGCTGGGGATGGAGAAGCCTCAGCAGCTGCGGCCCCGGCAGCCGTCGCCTCTGTCCGAGGCACCAGAACACTGATCCCGGAGCTGCTGAAAAGTTGGACAGCTCCCTACTGGCGAGCTGCAGCTGTGACTTTCTCCAAAACCGCCGCAGCCAGTCAGGAGTCAGACCTGTCCTCCTGATCCTCCCCCCACCACCCCCGCCTTGCCCCTGCCTCCCTCCCCTCTGCCCCCTCTCGCCCCCCCCCCCCCCGAGGTTTCCTCTTCACCTGCGCTGGCCTCCGTCCTCTTGGAGAAATGCAGTTTGGTGGTCCCTGGCAGGTTTTCAGAGCTTGTTGATGATGAGCCCCATGCTGGGGCTTCCAAAGATAAGAGATGTCACCTGGCAAAGTTGCCCGGAATGGAGTGTGTGCGCAGCGATGAAAAATTGGATCTTGGTGAAGATCCAATATCAGGATTAGTCTGGTCTCTTGCCCTGACATAGAATTAAATGTTGTGCTGATCTTTCCCATAATAGGGGGGGCCGCCCAACGTTTCTTGTAGAGGATTTTCCTTCAGCTAGTATATCCTTTCGCAGCTTCTGTGATTAAGGTCCCCAGGAGTGGTCCTAGCTGGAAATCAAGGAGAGCCTTCACCAGGCTTGAGCCAGCTGGTCACGGTTAAGATTAAGGCACCTTTTCTATCACAAACATCTAGTTATCTTCAGTGGTTTCTACTGTCAGTGCCTTCCTGCAATTTTGCCTTTCTTCCACTCCCGGCAGAAGAACACAGCTCAATTACCAAAGTGTTTCAAAACATGTTGTACCATCATTATTCCACAGAAAGTAGAGTCGTATTTGATGCTAAAATCCAAATTTAATTTTTATTTGCCTTCTTTTATTAGTATTTTCCCTCAATGTTGAATGTATTTTAGGAGCCCAGAGAATTTCAGCACAATACATATACAGATTTTTCCTGTATCTTTTTTATTACCACACTGAAAAAAGATCAAATGTCACTTACTCACTGTTAAAAATAATTCTAGAATTAGACTTTGTGGGAGTTGCCACTGTACCTTTTATTATTTGAAATATATATACATTTCGGACTCTCAATAGCTTGTTGGCAGTGTAATTATTCTATTCTTTGCGCACACTCGATGTTAAGATAATTGGGTAAGTACATTTTATGTACATCATATAATGCACACTAGAGTACAAGAATCAGGAACCACCTCTCGAACTCTCCAGAGTGCTAGAAAGCCAATGCTCTTAATAGAGTGAGTGCTCAGTATCGATACCATTCTGCAAATAACATCATTGGAAATAAATGTTCACTTTGTTCATTAGTAAGAACAGTCCATGAAATGCACAAGTGTCTCCTCTAAGTGGGAGCAATTACATCTAATATTATGCAAAAACACCCTTGGCATCTGTTCATGGGTTTCTTTCTTTTTATGGTAGAAAACATCCTTTTCTCCAAATTTCAGTAGTGGAACTCCACTGAAATTTGTGGCCCATGAACAAAACCTGAAAAAGGCCATGTCTTGAGAGGAACAAAGCAGTCTCCCAAGCACAATTCTGTCAGTATAGGACTGAACACATACTTGACTAAGGCATGTTCCCCTTCACAGACACAAGGGTGACTAATGGCAGAGGCCAGAGCATTTTTCATGCCTACAAAGGCATTGAGCTGCTATCTTTCCAAACATGAAAAAAGAGAAAAGGAAGTGTTATACAGTGTAAACTGCTTTTTAAAAATCTTTTTTAATTCATTGTATTATTAACATTTGGAACCATTTTAAAGAAGTATACAAATTTCTTCTGTCCTCTGAAATGCTTGCACCTTTCCCCTCAATATAATGATGAAAAAATACCTCTATCTGAAACTCTTTTCACTTCTCAAACACTAACAGTATAAGCACTGTCTGATCTTTTTTCCCCGAATAAATAGAACAATTCAAACCAAACCTCCTTCTCACTGTCAGTTCTCTCCTTCCTTTTAATTCATGAACACTTTATTTTTCCAATAATTTCCATCTATTTTAAAAAGATGCTTTTGTTTTTATGATATAATTACAAGTCATTTGCATTTTTAAAAATTTTTATCTTTATTATTGAAAGTATTACATATGTCCCCTTTTCTTCCCCATTGACCCCCTCCACCCTGCACCCTCCCCTCCCAGGCCTCCACCACACCATTGTCTGTGCTCATGGGCTATTCATATATGCATATAAATTCCCCTGTTAATCTCTCACCCTCAACTGCCACCCCTACCCCTGCCTTCCTTCTGAGCTTTGTCAGTCTGTTCCATGCTTCTATGTCTCTGGACCTACTTTGTTCATCAGTTTATTTTGTTCATTAGATTCTACATATGAGGGAGATCACGTGAGACTTATCTTTCTCTGACTGGCTTATTTCATAACACTCTCCAGGACCATCTATGCTGTCTCAAATGGTAAGAGATCATTCTTTTTTATTTTACAGTTGTATAGTATTCCGTGGTGTAAATGTAGCACAGCTTTTTTTTTTTTTTTTTTACCCACTCATCTACTCATCGACACTTGAGCTGTTTCCAGAGCTTAACTATTGTAAATCATACTGTTATGAACATAGGTGTGCATATAGGTGCATTTTTAAATATAAGCAAATCATTTGATTATTTCTATCATGTTCTCAACATTAAGAGTTTTCAATTTCTTTTATAGTTCCAAAAGAATATTGATATTAGTCATTTATTATGTGACTTTTGAGGTAAGATAGCTTGGGTTCCAATCTACCACTTCCAATTCATATGACCTTAGGTAAATTACTCCCCTTCATGCAAAGTAGTATTATTATTGCCTACTTCACAGAGTGTTGTGATTATAACAATGAAGCAATACTTAGTACAATACCTTTTACACCACACATGTTTAAAAATAGTTACCAGTTTTAATTATTCCTGCCAGATGTGTAAGAACCTTAAACATCATTTTAAGCAGTGGTTTCTGATGCACCTAGGGCAGTAATGGTGAACCTTTTGAGCTCGGCGTGTCAGCATTTTGAAAAACCCTAACTTAACTCTGGTGCCGTGTCACATATAGAAATTTTTTGATATTTGCAACCATAGTAAAACAAAGACTTATATTTTTGATATTTATTTTATATATTTAAATGCCATTTAACAAAGAAAAATCAACCAAAAATATGAGTTTGCTTGTCACTTCTGACACGCGTGTCATAGGTTCGCCACCACTGGCCTAGGGAGTATCCCCAAGAGAACTTTGAAAACTTCTGATGCTGAACCCTCGACCAGTGATTTCAACTTCTGATGTTATCAGAATCACCTGGAAAACAAGTCTAGAATGTAAAGACCTTTAGATAGGATAGGGTAGGATAGGGTTTGGACTGGTTTCACAAGGTGATTCTGATTCAGACTGAAGTTTAAAATCATTGCCGGGCCTAGACAAATGAAATCAGTATTTCTGCGGGGGAGGACCCAAGCAGCAGCATTGAAAAAAATTCCTTATGTAATGTCACTATGTCAATAACCACAGATTCAGACCTACTCCCTCATTATGTGGTTGCAAAAACACTCTAGGTGCTCTCAGTTGAATTTTGACTCAAATATTTTCTGGGGGGAAAAAAACAGTTCAAGAGGCCAGGTCTTATGAAAATATACACTTGAACTATTACTCTAGTTCCTTTAATGATCAAAGAAAATTTTGTACTATAAAAATTTGAGCACTCTCAGTCTTCCACTTAATAATTTTTGACCCGTTGTTTTTTCATGCTTACATGTTAAATAAATTATCTATTTTTCCCCCATTGATTGACTATAGATGTTGGTGTTTTATGGGCATAGTTGAAAGGCTTCTTATGAAGTATTGGGTTCATATGGGGCATCCTTGAAAGTTTTCCCTACTCACCATCAGCACAACTGGATAAAAAGTGACAATTTTAGGTAAATAATCAGTGCATTTTCCCTGAACAAACCGAAGTAAGCAGTTAATTGGTGCCATTAGCGTGAGACAGAGATGATCATATACCAGCACCACCACTCTTTTCTGCCAACGCATTTCAAATTTGCCCTGGTGATCCAATCAATCTCTCAATGTACCGCTGGGCAATTAACAAGGAAGAACATTCCTGTCAATAACGATAGAGAGTTCTGGCAGACATGATGTCAGTTTAAAGCTAAGAGAGAGCAAGCACCATTTTAAACCACAACACAGAATCTAATGATAAGTTATGATAACTAAGGGTCCATTTCTAATTTGGTGATGGGAGGAAGATTTAAGTGAAACTTTCTTTTGTATATTCAAACACACACGTGTTATCTTATATGTCAGGATGCATCAATTTGATGCTAACCAATCAATATGAAGTTGTTTCATTGTCAGATATTGTCTTACACAAGGCCAAATTGCTGCCTAGTTAGAAATAGCCAAAGGATGCATAAAAAGCCTTATATTTCATGCAGGTCTTCAACATTTGTAGAAACAGGCTAAGGGTTTTCACTTAAGATATATGAAGGGGTCATAAAGTTGTAAAAAAAGATACATATGTTAGGTAATATTGTCAATCTTACCACAATAAACACCAATACTAAATTGTTTCCAATATACTAGGTCATTTTTTTCAGCATTTTTTCTCTAATATAAAAGAAACAGCGGAAAGCAACAAATGTTAAACTAAGAATTGATGCATTTGAACATATTTGCCTTTGACTAGCACACTGATGTAAATTCAGCAGCAACTGGTTGTTTGGCACTATGGGTTTGGTTACTGCCAGAGACCAATTCTGAAGCTTTCTAATGACTCCACTCATCAATTCAAGTTAGAAAATATTGCTTATATACTATATCAGCGATTTTCAACTGGTGTGCTGAAAGAATTTTTAAAACTTGCAATACCTGACTATTTAGTAAAGGGCACTGACCTGTTTTTCCTTAGATTTTAAAATAAAAAAAAAATGGCAATAGCCACCACAACAATAGCCATCCTATGTGAATAAATCAAAATTATATTTATTTATTTTTGTCAGATAGGCAAAGACTATATTTTTTGGTGTGCCACAGAATTTTAGTAATTATTTTATGTGTGCTATGAGATAAAAAAAGGTTGAAAATCACTATTTATATGTCAATTTCCATGAAGACTTTGGTATTTCATTGAGAAACATGAAAAAGAACTTGTCCTCAGTGAGCTTAGTGTGTTGAAAGGAAAATAAACATAAATAAAACATAATCAATTATAATTCAGAGAGAGAGAGAGAGAGAGAGAGAGAGAGAGATGGTGTTGGTAGAGATGTGTATTTTCTGCTATTGTAAACACAGGAAAAACATTCAATTCTTAAGCCTCAGTGAGACTTCATAAAGAGAGTGGCATCTAAACTGAGGCCAAGAGCTCAAGTACAAGTTGAAATTAGCTAATATCATTTTGGATTAAGATATATGCTTGGCTGTGTGTCTTGGGGTGCATCAAAGGGTAAAGGCATTTTGGGAATAAATTGGCACCAAAAAAAATCCCACCTGATAGATGGGTTGTTGGACATTCAGAAAATGGCAAGTATCCTGTAAATCTGTGAGAAGGACAAATGGGAAAGTATGCTATCACCTGATAATGATAATCACCTCATATGAAGTGATTCCTCAGCACAGTATGGTGACAATGGGTAAATTACCAAAAGAGCCCCCTTCTGGGTGGATCATGTTTTAAGTAAGGTAGGGTGCAAAGACAGCAGAAGTGAAGGATATGAGAAGAAAAAGGAGAATTATAGATAGTGTGCTGCCCTTGAGAAGGAGAGGGTGGATTGAACTCTAAGATATAGATGGAAGGATTTGTCCTTATCTAAACAAAAACCAACAATTCTGTTGTGACAGAAGAAAAGAGGGAAAGGATGAATTTAGATGGAAGTATGTTTACTGCATTTATTGAACATTCAACTTTTGGCATTCTGCTGAACATTTTTTCTACATTATTTTATTTAATCCTTACAACAGTGCACTTCTTTATTTCCACTTTAACATTTTGAAAATCATAATGAGTCTTTTAACAGAGACTGAAAGGACTGTGCCAGTCTCCTGCAGGTGTTGAATATAGACTATGTGACCTTAACTCTACATAGAAAATGCCTGTTCACCTGATTGTCTCAACATTGGTTAATTCATTCAAATATTATTGAACACTTAATGTATGCCAACCACTTAATTCTGGAGGAAAAAAAGGAATACAACTGAAATGCTCTGGCTCTCCTGTTCTAATTAGAAGAGAGAAAATATACACCCAAATCTACACTAATAAAATAGAAAGATGCAAATTGACTGTACCTTTGTGACGCCCACCAGCCAATCAGGAGTGAGTATTCAAATTAACCCAACAAAGATGGTGGGTTAATTTGCATACACAGGCGCTGAGCAGCCGGGGGTGGGGCGGACACTTGTGTCATCACCATGGCGACGACGCAGGCATTCCACACCACCCCAGCTACTCTGGGCCTCTGGTCAGCATGGGAAGGTGGAAAGGCAGCTCCAGAACAGAGTGAAGGCAGAAAGATTGCTCCGGCTGGAGTGAAGGCAGTGCCGGCAACCAGGGGAAGGAAGGCCCATTCTTGCACAAATCTTTGTGCATCGGGCCTCTAGTAAATGTATAAATATGTTAGATGTAGCTAAGAATTATAAAGTGAATTAAGAAAAGCATGATGGGGGGGGGGTGAGGGCAAGTACGGGGGAGGGGGGGGTAGTGGAAACTGGGAGGAAGTCAATGGGGGGAAAAAAGGAGACATATTTACTACTATTTGTAATACCTTAATCAATATAATAAATAAATAGATAGATAAAATAAAAATGAATAATAAAAAAAGAAAAGTATGATGTTTAGGAGTATAGGGTGGTCAAAGAAGGCTTCTTTGATAGGATAGCATATGACAAGAAACCTGAAGGAAATAAGGGAATGAGCCAGCATTTTAGGCTATGGAAAAGGCAAGTACAAAGACACTGGTATAGCATTAGCTAGTTATATTTGAGGGATACCAAGCCTACCAGTGGCCTGGGGTGAAGTAAAGTGGAGGCTATATTTGGAAACAAAGAAAGATAAAGGAGAGCCAAGATGGCCATGGTAAGGAGTTTGAATTTGTTACTGTATTCATAGAGAGTACACATAGTTGAATTCTAAACTTAAATATATTATATGTAGATGCCTAATGAACTTAAAATTTCTTCAAAAGACTATAGTATAATGCTTCACTGAAAAGATAAGGTATTCTGTATGTAAAGAAAAATGAAAATATGCCTGGAGACAAAGATTTACTCCAAGTGAAGAAAATATTTCTTTCAGGTTGAAATATTATACTTCTATATTTTATTATAAGGCAACAATATATTCATAAGTACTTAAGATGTATATTGTTTTATCATTGAAATAACTACAAAATTGTGACCAATCAGACAGGAGTAATACACTTAAAATGAGTAGATATTATCAAATTCCTCTGAAGGGATTTTGAAGAACTTTCAAAGTGACTGATTCTTGGAAATTTAAAAAATATATATTTTTTTATTGATTTCAGAAAGGAAAGGAGAGGGAGAGAGATAGAAACATCAA
Source organism: Myotis yumanensis (assembly GCF_028538775.1). Taxonomy (NCBI): domain Eukaryota; kingdom Metazoa; phylum Chordata; class Mammalia; order Chiroptera; family Vespertilionidae; genus Myotis; species Myotis yumanensis. Next base: position 30,274,899 of record NW_027223755.1, read on the forward strand.
TGATGAGAGACCATCATCGATTGGCTGCCTCCTGCATGCCCCACACTGGCATAGGCCCTGACTGGGAATCAAATGGTAACCTCCTGGTTCATAGATCAACACTCAACCACTGAGTCATGCCAGCTGGGCTGATTCTTGGAACTTGAAGGATGATTACTGGGGTGCTAAATGTCCATCTGTCAAACTTTCCAGCTGACTTTTAAGAGAGGATGCTAAACTTCTAGTGTTTGATAATTAAATTTAAAAACTTAGTATACCTTGAAACCACACTCTCAATTTCAAAGATGCAAAATAGTTTATAAGAAGTAGTCTGTTTTTATGAAATTAGGCCTAACTATCAAAGGCCAAAAAATAGTTAAAAATCTTTAGATTCAGAATGTGAATAAGACTTAATCTTACACTTTGAGATGCTGAAAAGTAACATGGTAGACCTTGGTATAGCAAAATGTATGCATTTTTCATTCACTTAAGAAAATGTAAATTTAAGGTAATATTTATCATTTTATAAAGTTCCTATTAAATAGAGTTGAATATTGTAAAAAAAAAAAAAAAAACCCTTAAAATAGAGGGTTGTTTTTTTTTTTTAGCATTAACTCCATTTTGCATACACAGAAGTGAAAGCTAAGATAAACAGTTATTTGCCTAAGGTTGGGTGCTTGTTCATTGTCAAAGCCTGGATTTGATCCTTGGCCACATTGAGTCCAAAACCTGTGATCTTGCCTGGATGATGAAGGGAGAAACGAAACATAGATCTTTTGAAATTAAAATGTCAGTGGATGAGTTGATTAATAATATCAGTGAATGGGTTGGTTTAACATAGAATTAGAGAACTGAAAAAATATTAGTTAAATATTAGAAATACCCTTTTCAATGGATAATATGCAAATGCTCATTATTAATACTTCTAATCAAAGTAAACTATAGATCCTAGACAGTGCTAATTTACAAGAATCAATTGCTCTTCCATTTACCAGAAACTCATAGATGTCATACATATCCACACACACATATATGCACATACATATATTCTTAGGAAGAGACATAATAAAAGGTATCTAAGAGCTCTATGGAGAAAAATTTTAAACTTTAAATTACTTTTTTAAAAGACCTAAATAAGTAGAGATACTATTTTCATGAATAGAAATAATCAATATGATGAAGAATAAATTTTTCATAAAATGATCTCTTAGATTCAATGATATTCTCATCAAAATTCCAACAGGATATTTTAAGAAACTTTAGATGCTTAGAAAAATTTTATATAAAAAAGAACAAATAGCCCTAACTGGTTTGGCTCAGTGGATAGAGTGTCGGCCTGCGGACTGAAAGGTCCCAGGTTCGATTCCAGTCAAGGGCATGTACCTTGGTTGCAGGCACATCCCCAGTAGGGGGTGTGCAGGAGGCAGCTGATCAATGTTTCTCTCTCATCGATGTTTCTAACTCTCTATCCCTCTCCCTTCGTCTCTGTAAAAAAATCAATAAATTATATTAAAAAAACCAAATAGGTGAGGGTACTTTCCCAATTATTAATGTTTATAAGTTTGTAGTAATGAAAACAGTAAAGTATTAGCACAGGATGCATAAAATGTTCAATGAAGCAGATTAAAGACCCCAAATATATACCTCTATAATATGTGAAAACTTGACATTTTAGAGAGATGACATTGCCCCCTATTGGGAAAGGAACAATTATTCAATTAATGGTGCTGGGACTATCAGTTAGCCATAGGGTAAAAAATAAATCTTGACTCCCACATCACATAAAAACAGAACTCAGTTCTAGTTGTATTATTTAAAAGCGAAAGCATGTATTTAAATATTTTGAAGGAAATATTGCTGAGTGCTATTGTGATATTTGTACAAGGGAGAATTTCTTTTTTAAAACTTACAAAAGGCGCCCTAACTGGTTTGGCTCAGTGGATAGAGCGTCAGCCTGCAAACCTAAAGGTCCCAGGTTCGATTCCGGTCAAGGGCATGTACCTTGGTTGCGGGCACATCCCCAGTAGGAGGTGTGCAGAAGGCAGCTGATCGATGTTTATCTCTCATCGATGTTTCTAACTCTCTATCCCTCTCCCTTCCTCTCTGTAAAAAAACCAATATATATATATAAAATATATTTTTAAAAAACTTACAAAAGGCACTAACAGGGAAAGAAAAGACTGATAAAGTACTTTAACATTTAGAACTTCCATTCATCAACAGTGATCATTAAAAGTGAGAGAAGTCATAAACTGGGAGAAAATGTTGCAACACATGTAACTCTCAAAGGGCTATTTTAAAAAAATAAGTACACCTATAAATCATTAAGAAAAAACAGTGGAAAATAGGCAAAATACACACAAAAAAGGCATTTCAAAGAAGAGGAAACCAGAATGGTGACAAGAATAATTAATCAATCTCATTAGTAATCAGGGAAATGCAAGTACAGACCATAGAGAGGGCATGTAATGTCTGCTAGGTTGGCAAAAAAATAAGAATCCTGATGATACCATGTGTTGGTAAAGATGTAGATCAGGGGTAGGGATCCTTTTTCTGCCAAAGGCCATTTGGATATTCATAACATCATTCTCAGGCCATACAAAATTATCAATTTAAAAATTAGCCTGTTATATTTGGTCAAACATTTAATTAGCTCACCCCTAATGCCTTGGCAGGGCCAGACCAAATGATTTCAGCCTGCAGGCCGGATGTTCCCCACCTCTGATGTAGATGAATGGGAACTCATACACTGCTCGTGGGAAAAAAATTTTCATTACGTGGTAAAGGTGACTATTGACATGCATTATCCTTCACAATTTCACTCCTGGGTATTTGACATAGAGACCTTCTTACACACACATCAGGAAACATGTACCTGAATGTTTATAGCAGGATTGTGCATTATAACAAAAAGCTGGATATAATCTCAATGTTTAACAATAAAAGAAAAGATAGATTCTGGGATATTCACACAAATATATCATGCAGCCATGAACAACTATGCTAGGCAACTTGGAGCAATCTTAGAAATGCCTTGTTGAGTTAATGAAGCAACAGGCAGATGACAAACATTATACCATCCTATTGGGCTAAAAAAACAAGAAACAAATAAGAAAATAAATCTAATGAACTAAAATAAACTCATAAACAAAAAAAGAGGCACAGATAAATGGAACAGACTGACAGCTGTTAGAGGGGAGGGGAGAAGGGAGAATGGATGAAAGAAAGAGAAGGGATTAGCCAAAAAACACATATGCATAGCCCATTGACACAGACAACAATTTGCTGATGGCTGGTTTAGGCCTGATGAGGGCCAGAAGGAAGGGGGCTAGGGGCAATGGGGACGTCTCTAATTCTGTCAACAATAACAATAAAGTAAAAAATAATAATAATATATTTGGAGCAGAGCTCACCCACCTAATGTGCATATGAATCTCTAGGGGATTTTACTGAAATGCAGATTCTGGTTCAGTAGACGGGGTGGTGGGGCGGGGGGGGGTGGGGGCGGCAGGGCTGAGGTTCTGTATGTCTAATAAGCTTCCATGTGACCCCAAAACTACAGGTCTTCAGACCACACTTAAGTTGCAAGGTTTTAGAGGATACATAGATATGTGACATTTTATGAAGTTTAAAAAAATCGATTGTTACAAAATTCACAAAATTTAGGTTGTTATTTGGTAAGCAGGGAATGAAAGATGGTCAATAGGTGAAGGAAGAAGCTCACAGGTAGATGCAATGTGTTGATAAGATTGTGGTTCATAAATAATATGTTCTATAACGTATACACTACAAAGATTATTTTGTATATAATGAATATAGTATAATAAAAACATAAACATCCACAGGCAATGAATCCACATTATGACCAGCAGAACAGATAAAACTGAGCAGGGTAGGAACAGGCAGTGGGCATGTGGAACAAATATTCCATCTGCAGAAGAGAAAGCTGCAGGCCATTTGTAAACACTCTGTATTTGTAAGCTCCCCAAATTAAGTCCCTAGACAAACTCTTAAAACTGTGGCAGCATAAAAAATATGGGGAATCCAAATAGAGTTCTGAGCTAAAAATAATTGCAAATTTCTTTAGAATACAATTGATCCTCATTTCAAAGTTTAGCTTTTAAATTAACACTGAATTTGGGTAAACGTTTTTGTGAAAAGGTATGTGTAGCTCCCAATGCAAAGTGAATCTACCCTATTCTTTCTCTATGATTTGTTCTTTCTCAACACACATATATTCATAAATACACAGTCCCCGCAAAAAGGCATAAGCATTTTAACAGCTATCAGCTGAAAATGAAATGTATTTTAGTAAACACTGCCTTTATAATTATTCAAAGTATGTGTATACATTTTTGGGGACACCCTGTATTTACCCCATATATCTTCATTTCCAGAAAGTTTCCTTCTTAGAATCCGGAAGGACTTTAATAGTTCAAATATCTACCATTAAAATATAATGTTCCTCATCATCTATCATTTTAGCAATCAGCAAACATTACAGCAGGAATTGGTAACAACCAATAAGAACTCTGGATAGTTGCCTAAAGATCAAGAAGTAGAGATAGCAGAAAAGAAAGCAGAATTAAAATAGTTTAAAATAAAAGATGGATGGGACCGAGAAAAAGATGTTCTATCTTCTCATTCTCCAAACTGTTTTGGTGTATAAAAAATGTGATGCATCGCAAATCAGGACACTCACTTAATGTCTAACTGCTCTAAGAGGTAAAATTATCTATACTAATAAAGGGTAATATGCTAAGTAGACCAGACATCCTTCCAGACTTCCCTCCAGACAAAGCCACAGTGGCGGGGGCCGAGGCAGAGGTGGTTAGAGGTGACCAGGCCAGCAGGGGAGGACAGTTAGGGAGACCAGGCTAGCAGGCAGAGTGGTTAGGGGTGATCAGGCAGGCAGGCAGGTGAGTGGTTAGGAGCCAGCAGTCCCAGCTTATGAGAGGGATGTCTTACTGCCGGTTTAGGCCCGATGTGGTATCGGGCCTAAACCGGCAGTCGGACATCCCCTTAGGGGTCTTGGAATGGAGAGGGTGCAGGTTGGGCTGAGGGACCCCCCTCCCATGCACGAATTCCATGCACTGGGCCTCTAGTAAGACAATAAAGGGCAGAAGACCTAAATTTCAGTGACAACTAACACTTTTGTAGTTTACTATGAGCCAACTGTAGTTCTGACTGCTTTTCAGGATTTAATTTATGATCCCCACTGTACATATAAGGAAACTGAGACACATAGAAAGTAGTAACTTATCCAAGGTCACAAATATATCATGGGTAAAGCCAGGGTTACAATTCATACTGCGGCTTGCAGGGCTCTTGTTCTAAACCAGTGTTCCCTGCTGCCTCTCTGAAGTCCCAGGACCTTACCCTCTATTCTCATGTCCAATTTCCTCATAAATAAAATAGAACATATGGTTAATAGGATATGTAAAGGAATCAATTAATTTGAATCTCCCAAAGTTGTGTGATTTGGGGATGAGTTTTGAAACTTTGCTAAGCCTAGTTTCCTCATCTGTGAAATACAACAGTGACAAAATAAACACGATAGAATTTTGTAAGAATTAAATAATGTAATTCAAGCATTTAATCCAAGGCCTGTCATTTTATGCACTCAGTAGAATTTGCTGCTACTGTATTGTTGCTATGATGATGATGATGATGATTAAATGAGATTATAAATTTAAACCCAGGTTTGTCTTTACTCAGGATCTTGTACAAAATACTGCACAATTCCATATGCACTCACACACACACACATGCACACACACACACTCACATTTCCTTTTTATTGCTTTCTCCCTCCTTTATCTCCTTGAATCAAAAAGCAATTAAGTGTGGGAAACACAGTGAAAGAAACTCCAGCAGGCACCCAACTCTCAGGTTCCCAAAATAGAAACCTACAACAGATAAGGGAAGGGGAAATTGCTCCCACTTTGCAGGAATAAAGCCATTCTAGGACTGACTGTTCAAATTTAATTTATTAGTCGCCAAGGGGTCTGAAGATACTCTTAGATAATTATCCAAGACCACCAAATTCAGAGCCTACTGTAGCTATGGCTGATATTAATTGTAAGATGAATAAGTTCAATTTATTAAATGAAATGGCCTTTTCTCAAGTGATAACTAATGTATTATTTCTCAGCAGTATCACAAATGACTCTTAAGACCTGAAGTAAACAAGACTTCCAAGAGGCTCCTGGTATTGAGGGAAGACTAGTTTCCTAATCTGTCCTCAAGGAATGCATGTTCCTTCCCTGTGGAGCACACTCACAAGCTAACTCGAATTGCAATCCAGTTATTCCCTTTCATTGTGAATGCAAAACAAATGAAATAATGAATTAACATTTGGAGAAAAGATACTATTTCTTTTGATAGATTGTAAAAATGGAGTAGAAGAAACTAAGAACCAGGAGAAGAAAAAATGCAATTCATAATTACAGGCAGGCTCTCCAACATGTTATTAATATTTTTAAAATGTTTGCTTGCTTACTCTATCTTCCCAATGACATGGGATTTTATTTATTTTAAACAATGTAGTTTTGACATAGTATTTGGAGGGAGGAGAAGAAGGAACTGAACCATTATTTTCCTCAGCATGACACCGTCATTTTAAAATAAATGGAAAAATTATGGCCTCTATTACTAAGGCTGAGTAATTTCTCTCCCCACTGCCCACCTCTGGCTTGGTGCATGGAAAACAGCATATTTTCTTCATGCATAAATAATGGAAATATCATCTTCTGAACACAATGAATTGTTCAGAAAGCTTTGGGGAGTAAAGCAAATGTAGATCTAGATTTATGGGCAATGGCCACCATGCAGGTTCAAAGATGTGGACTAATTGATCAATTATAAACCATGCATTGGACTTATTAACTCAGTTCTTTGACGTTGGTCAAGTAACCCATAAATGATGAAGGCATTCAGTCAAAATGGCCAAACCAATAATCTTATTGCATTGAAATAATATTTTTATTTTAAAAAGTAAGTCATTCATCATCATTGTTAAGAAAATGGGCAGGCCACCAGAAAGCCCTGAGTTTCAGTTCCAGCTCTGAGACTTTAGATGTGTAACCATACGTAAGCTACATCAAGTGTCCGGTTTCATCTATAACACCGGGATAATAATAGAACCAACTTTGCAAAGTTACTGTTAGGATTAAATGAGGTAATAGATGCAAAATGCTCAGCATAGTGTCTGGCACATAAGCAATACATATATACATGACTATACACACATATATACATTATTTTACATATGTATATATGCATATATATGCACATACAATACATATAATTTATAGATAATTTAGGAAATGAGGAAAGTAAAGAAACCAAACCCATCACAGTATCATGTTAGGTGCTGAACACTTAAAAATTATGAGCTACACCCAAGTAGTAATAGGACTGTGCCTTTAAGTCAGCAATGAGTATTTTAGTGAGAAAATACCTGCTATACCTTAAAACTGAAACTACTTTTGCCTATTGCTCTGCTTTGTTTCTATTTTTATTTCTGCTCTGTGTGTGTTTTTTGGCATATGGAGAACAAGGAAGAAAACTAACATTTACTGGGGACCTACTGACACGTTGTTCTAAATAGGCACTTCATTTATACTCAGGAATTGATAGCCGGGCCTTTTGATCAGGTCGGTATTATTAGTCCTACTTCATGGATGAGAAAGAGGTGTCCTAAACCATGGGCCAAAATGTTACACAACTAGAAAATATTGCAACCCAAATTCTGCCCCTTATTTATCTACTTCTTTTACGTTTTTACTACACTTGATCTTAGCCAAAAGGCCGAGAAGCGATTCTCTTTTACGTTTTTAAAGGAATTTACAGATCTAGTATTTGTCAGGTTCCTATCTGTTTTTAATTTGGAATCTATTTCTTTAGGGAAACTATGCTAGATAAACTAGCTAGCTCATTAGACAGGAAAAGTGGTATTTTTCTAGACCAGCCTATTAATCCATAATAAAAACACCATATATTGCAATAAAACAGAGATCGGCAAACTATGGCTACAACACACATCCAGCTTATCACCTGTTTTTGTAAACCAAGTTTTATTGGGGCACAGCCACATCTGGTCATTTACTTATTGTCTATGAAAGCTCCCATGCTGCAATGGTAGAATTGAGTGGCTATGACAGAGACTGTATATCCTACAAAATCTAAAATAGAGGGGTGGACAAAAGTAGCTTTACAGGTGTGAGTACGTGAAACACAGTTTATTCTTGTATCATTATGTATTAATTATTGTATTGTTTATTTGTATTGCAACTGTATTGCCTTTACCCACTTATATCTACTGATTCTTTATAGAAACAGTTTGATGATTATTAATATTTTAAAAATACTAGATGAAAAGTTATGTCGCTAACAAACCACCATTTCTAACATTCTCTCTATGAGGAAATACTCCCTGTTGTGATTGGGCAATAGTGAGGCAGGCCCCCGAAGATGATTTCGGTAGCTTCCAAGTTAGCCCAGAAGAGACCGAGCAGATGAGAGGCTGTGTGAAATCCAGGGCATATTTCTGACTTAGGCTGACCCCAAAGGAAGAGCTATTCTTCTCACAACTCCCAGCTGCCCAGCGCAAATGAAGACACTGCTCGCTTTTTGTCCTCGGACTTTCCTTGCTACACCCTTTTCCCCTGAGCTAAAACTTCTCCCAGGTCCTCCTTCTTTACTGGACTTCCCCCATCCCTTTTAAAAGATCAAAGCCTTCCCACCTTCAAACCAAACAACCTTGTAAAGCGTTAAAGAATATAATTATTACTTACACTTCACTGAAACAAACTTAGTTACAATATTTTAACTTTTCAAAGTTCTTGCTTTCTTTATTTTTTTTCTTTCTGTTGGTGAAACTAACAACTTTGAAATTTATGAAATTATGTACTTTTAGGCCATATCCATGTGAAAGAAACATTTCCAGTTCCTCATGCCACATTATACCTCATACTAACTCTGAAGGTAATCTATAAACATACTTAGATGATATTAACTAAAAGGCCAAATAATTTGTTCATGTGTGTAAAGGAAGGTATGAAATAAAGAAAATAAACATTTTTTTAAAGGAAAGATGGACTTACTTTTGAAAATGTTGTTTTTGATTATTGGTTACTGTTTCAGTGGAAGCACCATGACTCCAAAATTTGCATCAACACAAAACTGAAACAATTCTGGTAATTATTATAATTTCTACTTAAAATTTAATTTTACTCCTATCTTTCATCAGTGCCATTTCTGATAGCTTAATGAATAAGCTAGAACCTAAACGTAAAAACCTTCTCAAGATTTTCTTCTGGGTTTGTTCTGGAAACTACCTACAATATGGTCCATGTTTATGTGCTTTACTCACTATGAACTGTAAATACAGTAACTACATTGTCCAAACCAAGAATTGGGGTTCATAGTCTGACAGGTCTCTAGGAAATGAAAACTATTATTATTTGTAATTGAGATAAAAATCATTATATTAGTTTCAGGTATGCAGCATAACATGTACATATTATGAAATGATGACCACTATAAGTTCAGTTAATATTCATCACTACATTTGGTTACAATGTTTTTTTTTGTGGTAAGGACTTTTAAGATTCAATCTCTTAGCAACTTTCAGACATACAATATGATATTATTAACTTTAGTCACCATGCTGTACATTACATCCCCAGGACTTATTTATTTTAAAATTGAAAATTTGTACCTTTTGATCATCTATACCAATTTCGCTTGCTGAACCACCCCTTACCTATGGCAACCACCAATGTGTTCTGTGTATCTTTAAGTTCAGGATGGATTATTCGTACTTAGAATTATTTTCCCAAGTTTAGAATGTAGGACAACCATAACTACAGTTATTCTTATATATTCCCTACAGTTGTTCTTTTAGCTAAATGGGGAAGATTTGTATAATCCATAGAGGAGGTCAAGGGAGGAAAAAACTGACAGACCTCTGTAATAGTTTCAACAATAAAAATAAAAAGTCTACATCTATTTTCAAAAATTAATTCAGGAACCTTGACTAAGAATTAGTTCAATCCATGATGCAGAAAATAATCATTAGAATATATTTAAATATAATACAAAGTGGTGGATTTTTCCTGTATTTCTTTTTTATCTACATGTATAATCATGTCCATTATTTCTTATTGTATTTTATCCTTAGTTCACATTTGGCCATTATCTTTTTGTGCTGACTCTTTTTTAAGTGAATTAATTGACTAGGACATGAACTTGTATAAACAAAAATTACCAAGTATGTTGAATTAAATACATTGATAACAGCTTAGACTATTTCTTCTCTTTCATTTCTTATATCTAAACATTTCTGAGTCTTATCAACTCTTCCTTAACTATATCTTCTACAGTCATCACTTATTTTTCCTTCCTATTTCCAATATTATAGTACAAACCTTCACCACTTCACTCCTAGATTGTTGTGATAGATTTCTAATTTAGTATCATCCAAAAAGTGGTCGGAAAACCACTTAAATCAGAATCATTTGTTAAAATGAAGATTAAGGGCCCTCTCCAGACTTAATCAGAACTTTGGGGTAAGATCCAGGAATCTGCAATTTTAACAAGCTACCTTGGTGGGTTCTTAAGCACATTAAAGTTTAAGAACCAGTTTTCAAACTGCTTTCTTCCTTTCTCATCTCTCTCTAATTTCAAGAAATCGTGCACATTTTTATCAGAGTAATCATTCTAACATATTGTCCTTGTCCTTCTACTTCCCTGTAGAAAACCATCCATGATTCTTCACCATTCTCAGAACGAAGTCCAAATGTCTTAACCTGCCAATCAAGGATCTGCACAATATGGTCAGGAACTCCTTTACAGTTCCCCGCCACCTCCCAAAGATGACAAGCTAATTCCTAGTTTCATGCATTCAAATCAATTTTGAACCACCCTCTGCCCCCAGCTTGGAACAGCCTCCACTGATCCTACTCTAACTCATTCATAATTCAATCCAAAACAAATCAATTACAAGTTTTTCCACAGTGACTTCTTTGGTCTTTATAAACTCATATCACTTATTGTTCATACTATTCATATGACACTTAATCATAGACTGCCTGTGCTGCCTCTTAAATTATCATTTAAATTTTAATGTGAGTATGCATGTCTCATTTTGTACAACTTGTCATGAAATTTCTGAAGGTAAAAATACTGTGTATCCAACTGTGTTTTCCAGTATACCTATAAACAATGAATAAATGCTTTTGAAATGACTAAATGAATAAAAATTGGCTAAGACTCCTATGATTTAACCAGTTATATGGCTGATTCAGCTGATTGTTTTGGCATTGCATATATTCAGCATTGAGACTCCCATATTTTATGAGCTTTCACTTCTCTCATTTTCATATGCCAAAGAGCTATTCATGACAACTGAATTAACTCCAAAATACCAGTAATAGAAGCATCAGCAGTTTGGTTCAAATATTGTATAAAGATCTTGCTGGATGTTTAAATGGGGCTGTAGAACTTGAAGTTTTAAGCTTCATTCTGTCCATGTTATACCTACTCACACAATCACAAAATGCCTCATTTCTTAGTTGCTCTCAAGACCCCAAAGAGATGCTGGTAATGTACTTGTATGACTTCCATGTAACCACAGACCCCAGATTCCCCATTGGAAGCACTTATATCTATGATACTTACCAATATCTCCTTGCCTCCAAAAGATTTCCATGTTCAAAACACAAATTTGGATTTTACAATATAGTAGAATCCTGGAACAGAGCTGGGGTCCTCACCAGCATCTGCCAGGGTCTAGATAGCAAGATAGCTGGAGGATTACCATAGCGGCATTGATGGACGTTAGGGCTGGCTAGTCTGTCTATCAGAATCTACAGTCCACTTTAAACACTTTAAAACAATTAGAGCTATCTTCATGATTCTCTGGACAATAACTGATAGATTCTATATCTGAATGGTCATTTGATGAGGTCTAATTTATAATACAATCCATTTTTAGATGTTTAAATATATTATGTATTTAATGTATAACAGTAATGTATATGTACTTATTTTCTATGACCACATAGCCAAACTCTCTATTTGAATGGGTAATTTATTTTTTGATCAATTGTAACTCTTTTAAAGCTTTATAAGGCTCACAGTTTTTTATTATTACTAAAATTTTCATAGAATTTCCCCCCAAGCAATAAAGTACAAAGGGAGGCTTTGGAGTAATAAAAAATTTATGTTCAAATTGCAACTCTGCCACTACCAGTGTGAATCTGTATGCTGTCTTCACTCTTCTGAAGTAATTTCTCTAAGATGTTATTTTAAAAGGAATAATTCCTTCATCAAAGAATTGTAATAAGGATATAATAACACATGAATGGATTGACACAGCACTTGCCATGCACAGAGTTATTTATTGTCTGCTTCTCCCCAAACTCAATGAGAAAAGAGTCTGATGCATAGTAGGTGCTCAAAAAAATAATTGAATTAATGTAATTAACCTGTGTTTCTGATAAGAAAAATTGATTTTCTATATTTTAACATAACTCATGTAAAATACTTAAGCAAAATATTTCATTAAAAGGAAAACATCAAGAAACCAGTCTTTTCCTTTTCACATGTAGGAAAGCAAGATGGTACTTGGTGATGGGAGGTACATGTCAGCAACAAACTAAAACACATATTGTGATGAATATGTTTATCACAGAGTAGTCTAACAAGATAAAAAACACCTGGGCATGTTACCTTGATGGCCTATGAAGATCAGGTCAGGTAACCTGGTGTTTGTTTAATGACCCATGATGAGCCTGGAGGGGAGCCCATATTTGTTGGGTTCTACATTCTTAGGTCCCTCTTGGTTTTTAATCATTTATACAAATATGGGAAGTAACAGGGATTATATTCATCCAACAAATAATTATTGAGTACCAACTAACTGCCAGGAAATGTTTTAGTCACTGGGGATATAGCAGTGAACAACACAATCAAGGCTGTAATGTAGTGAGATGCACAATAAACACGTAATAAATATAAAAGCAAACACTCCAGAAAGAAGACAGTGAGGCACACTACTCTGAGAATTCTACATAATGGATATGCTAGCAGGTTACTGAAGCCTGCTTTAGATTGGGTTGCCAGGGAAGACCTCTCTGAGCAAGTGACCTTTAAGCTGAGACCAAAATGACATGAAGGAACCAGGAATACAAACATCAGAGAAGAATAATTATAGAGGGAACAACTAGATACGTATGGCAGTTCTAAAGAAGGGCTTGGGCAGTTTTAATAAACAGACATCAAGCCACGGCAGATGAGGGTAAATGAAACCAGCAATTATTCAAGGGTGTGAGGGACATTTCAATTTTTCTTATTGTTATATGAAAGGTGTTGGATGAGATAATTGCCAAGGATCATTTTCTACTAAAAGTATTTTTTCAAAATTTCAGTGGTCAAGATGTTTCTGTTAGTCCCAAATGAAATCTTGATGAAACACTCTGTTTTTCAAGTCCTGTCATAGGAAATCCCCAAGCCTGAGCAGCTGCACTTCTGACCCCATGAGGCTGCAGATGTGGCAGTTGGTATAATATTCTATGTTTAGAAAAGCCAAACACGGCTTCATCCATGTGTGTGAGAGAGCCAGACAAACATGTTTGAATTTCGTATTAATAGACTTCCATTGGAGAGAGAAAAAACAAAACACCCAAAGATATAAAAATGTAACACATAAAAGTCAAGTAAAGCTTATTTTCTTTCCTGCAGTCCAAAACCTTAATTATAAACATTAGAGGCTTTGTGGAAACAAGTCAGGTAATTAATTCCGACAGCATTAATTTTCAAAGAGAGGGTAACAAACATGGCGCACATATGTTTGTCTACCTGGGGTATTACATGTATATTTATCTATAAAAATTCTGAGTTAGAATTGATATATTGGCTCCCACTTGTGCAAATCAGCTATAAAAATAGCTTAGTTGTGCTTTAAATACTTAATATTTCAAAGAGAATATAACATTTAGTGGAACAAATATAAAATGTTAATGCTGGGATAAAGAACAATAATAGCTGTAAAGGATCATAACAGGAATGTCAGGATTTTTTTGTCATGAAGTAGTAGTTTTTAAGAGACATAATTTGTCCCCTACTATATCCATTGTCAAAAATCATATAATAATAAGCCATTAAATAATATTTCTATTACATCTTTTTAAAATATAGTTTAAGGATAGGCTGGGCTACCTTGGATACAATGTATACCTTTTTCTATAGAAATTCATAGTTAGACTTGACACAGCAACTCCCACTTGTGAAAATCAGCTATACAAATTATTTAATTCAATACTTATTTATTGAATAAATATAATCACTACATGTCCTAGGTACTAGAGTATGTCATAAATATAACAAAATTCTGTCATTCTTGGAATAGACAAATAGCAAATAAACATATATTCTATCAGGTGATGATAAGTTCTATATAGAAAAAAAAGGTGTGGGGAATAAGGAGTGTAGGAGAGTGGAACATCAGTTTTATATAATCTGGCCAGGAAAGTCCTCTATGACAAGGTGGTATTTGAACAAAGCTGAGAAAAACTAGGAAAAAGCATTCTAGGTAGATATGATTGCCTGTGCAAAGTCCCCGAGGCAGGGCAGGGCAGGGCAGGGCAGCAAAAAGGCCTGTGTGATTGGAATGGGCTGAGTGAATGAGAAACCAGAGGAAATAGGTTGGGGGAAGGACTGCGTATGTTTTGGGGGAGAAGTTTTGGCTTTGACTCAGAACGAGATGGAAGCCTTTGACAGCTTTTGAGAAGAAGAATGACATGGTCTCAATTACAGCTTAAGAGGATCACACTCTGGCTGCATGTTGAAAACAGACTGTGGAAGGTGCAAGCGTGGAGGTAGCAATACAAGGCAGGGAGCCATTCCAATCATTCACCTGAGAGATAATCTAGACAAGGTGGAAGAAGTTTAAGGGAAGCAAAAGAAGGTAAGAATAGCTAAGGGTTAGGTATATTTTGCTGGATGTATGTAGTGTGTCAAAAGAGAAAAGAAAAGAAGTCAACCCTGTCTGGTCTTAGCTACTGGGATTGCGGTGCTGCTGTTTAGTGAGGCTGAGGGAATGAGGGGACAGCAGATTTTGGGGTTATAAATCTGGAGTTTATTTTAGGGCAGATTAAGTTTGAGACACCATTAGGCTTCTAAGAGGAGTATAGAAGGTATAGCGCACTTGTGTTTGTCTATGGGTGATATATATATATATTCTGTAGAAATTCTGAGTCAGAATTGACATATTGACTCCACTTGTAGTTGGGGCTGGAGAAATACATTTGTGAATTGACAGTCAATGGATAACCAGCTGGGGAGGACTAGAGACAGGGGAAAGTCTGGAGGCTAAATTGGACAGATTAGAAAGAACCAAAAAGGACAATGGGGAAAGGCCAGTGCATAGGAAGAGGGATAAAAAATCACCCTGGAAACCAAGGGAAGGGATAATCCAATTAAACATAGGTTATTTTGAAATGTACTATTAGTAACTGACATAAGGTAGTTGCTTACAAGGACCCAATAGCTTGCTGAGTCTACACTTAGAGAACACAGGGAATAAGCTTTGCAGCAGCTACCGGCTTTAGCAGACCTTAGAAAGGAAAATGGTTTGCCTTAGTATTGCTTGCTTTAGGCATGAAGTATTTTTGAGCATGGATAGTCTTGGGGGCAAGAAGACCACAATTATATGTGATTTCCGGGATGCAATACAAATAATAAATATTGTTCTTGCTGTTTTCCTCACAATCATTTGAGATTGAACATCGACTCACACATTTTACCTCACGAGGAACTACGGTATATAGCATTGCATTGTGTTATGATTATATTGATTTTTCCCTTCATAGTTGTGTGAGTTATTCTTAACAGGAAATATGAGTACAGAAGATATTTCTCTGAAGGTAATTTTCATTTTTTTATAACACTAATCTCTTTTTGGTGATGTGAATTATCTGGAATATCATCACTCCAGAAGAATAAAGTGTATTTTCTTCATCACATTGATCTAAATCTGAAACACATAATACGATTTCTCTGAAATACTTTTATGAAAATAATTTATCCCCATACCTTTCTTTAATTTTCTACTATCCTGAACTCTCTGTAAACAGTTTTTTTCTATTCTTTACCTCTGCTCATCACCCCATACTGCCCCCAAAATATGTGTAGTCAACCACAGAGTATAATCTATGAGAGAGATTTTTTGGAATTTTTATATTTTGGGGAGAAAAGGGTAATGGTAAACCCTTTCCTGGAAACCCTGCCTCATTTACCAAGACTTAAGCTAAATTAAAAATAATCTAGGCAAAAAACTCACACATCAATTGAGAAATACTAATTGGCAACTTGCACAAAAAGAAAACAAACCAAATGAATTAAAAGAATGAGTTATTCTGCTTCTATTATATTTTATCTTCACTTTTTTTAATATGAGGAAATTTTACTTCATGCAACCAATTCCATGCAAAAATTTTTTTAAATCCAGGCAAACAGTGAACTTAAGCAACTGTGGTCAAAATAATATGTGCCAAATGCACTTGTCAAAAGGTAAACTGTGAGGTCCTGGTCAGGTGGTTCAATTGGTTGGAGCTATGTCCCATTTACCAAAAAGTTGTGGGTTCGATTCCTGGTCAGGGCACATACCTAGGTTGCAGGTTTGATCTCTGGTTCGGGTGTGTATGGAAGGCACCTGATTGAGAAAACAAAAGGCAAACTGGGCGGAAATGAGTTTTCCCAGTATGAAATGAATGCATTTAGTAACTGAAATTTGACAAGCCAATTGAATATACATGTAATTCAGTTTTAAAACCATTAATCAAATTGTTGTTTCTCTGAATTGTTAACATTGATATTATGTTTGAAATATTTCTAAAAGATGGCTCTGGATATTATCAATATTTAATAAACATTTTATAGAATCGCCACAAACATATTGGGAATATAGTAATTTTTGTAAAACTATGAGATTAAACAGATTACTTCTTAAAGATGTCTTTTATTACATACTGTTAAAGAGAATAGGTGAAGGTCAAATGAGAAGGGAAAAAAGCAGTGTATAGATTGAATTCTACGTTGACATCTATCTGTGACATGCTAGCATATTTCAGTAGACCCTGGTGCTAATGAGGCCAAGCTTGATTTTGAAATATGTCAATTAACCTCATTCTGTTTCATGTTTCCACACTGCAGTCTAACCATCGCCAGCTGACTCACAGCAAAGCTGGTCTCAGTGGGGACCAGGCCTGAGAGTTTGTATGGATCACGCAGCTAGTTCCGGAAAAACAAGTTTAAAGGGTTCTGCCTCCTTATAGCAGTTCATTAATCACCTTCCCTAAGAAATGAAGGGCAATTCATTACTTAGGAGCCACAAAAGGCAGCGAAATGGCATTAAACTTTGATATAGAATGTGTGGGTTCCAGTCCCAATTCTAGAGTCCCTGAATTTGAGATCTGAAGTATATCAATTAAACTCTCTGACTCTTATTGCTCACATTTATTAATTATTCTATATTAAAACTCATTTAGCCTTGCTCTGAATACTGTATTAAAAATACCAAATAAGATGTGACTTGGTCACCCTTGTGTTTTAAGCTTCTAGAAAACAGTTATTTGCCAAATAAGTATTTACTGGATAAATTATTAGAATGAATTTGGAACACTGGAGCATACTATTCCAGTGAAACTTATTTAACCTAAATAAGTTTGTATACATTTAAGATAATCTAATATACTTGCCAATATATTATAAATTTTTGTATAATAATAAATATGTAACATTTATTAAAATCATATAAAATAAAATGTTACATATTGCATCTTATTTTACTAAATTCTATAACTATTAATGTAATTGAATGTGCTTATGTAGAAGAAGAAAAATACTGTCTTCTAAATTTAATCACTTTCTAAAAAGTAGTCTAATAACCTATGATTTTGTTGTGTGTGTGTGTGTGTGTGTGTGTGTGTGTGTGTGTATCTTCAGTTCTACAAAAAGGAGATAAAATGTGGGATATATTTTTAGGGAAAACAGCATTATATAAAATATTGCTAAAATATAATTTTCATTTGAAAGGAAATTGTTTTCCAACATGGTCTGGAAGATAAATAACATTAGGAATAAAACCTTTATAGTCAAATGAATTACAGGGATACTTTTTGTCTCTGCTTTAAAATATATATGTTTATGTATATTATATTTTAAAAAGGCACATGATTTTGCAGCAGTTAAATGCCATTTGAACAATCAATTAAAATCAATTATCTTCTTACCTGAAAACCTTTTAAAAATGCTTGAGACTAGAACAAATTTTCTTATTAGGAATGTGGCAGGCAGACCTTAAAGTAGCCCCCATCCTATTCACAGCTTTGCATAACTCCTTGCATCCTACGTATGGGCAGGAACTGTGACTCGCTTCTAACACAGAATATGGAAAAGGTGATGGGCTGTCTCTTTTGTGTTTGCTTACATTATATGAGACACAGGCATGCTAGCAAACTTTCTTCTTTGTTTTGAAGAAATGAGCTGCCATGTTGTATGGAGAGGACGATCTAGCTAGGAAATGAGGATGACCGCTAGGAGCTGATAGCAGCCTCTGACTGCCAGCCATGAAGAAGCCAGGCCCCTCATTTTTACAGCTGCAGGAAATACCCAATAAGATGAGTGAGCTCAGAAGTGAATGCAGTCCCAGTCAAGCCTCCAGATGAGAACTGAGCCCTGGCTGACAATGTGTCCCATAGCAATAGGAAACTCATACATGGAATGTTTGAGGAAGTACAGTAACAACAACAACAACACCTCTTTGAAAAACTCACTGAATTCAGGTAAAAAAATATTACTCTCTAATTGTTTAAAGCTATATGGATTCCACACACTACTTCCTAAGCTGATTGATAACATCAGCAATGGCCTTAGTTTATATACATGAAAGAGCCAATTGCCAATATCAGTCTATGAGTTTCAGCTTGGCTTTCAGATGTGTATTTAAAGTAAGGCTGCAATAAGCCAGGCAGTGAAAGAAAAACACCACATGATCTCACTCATTTATGGATAATAAAGAACATTATAACCTGATGAACAAAAAGATAGATACAGAGGCAGAGAAGCATGGAACAGACAGTCAAATTACAGTGGGAAGGCTGGGGAGTGTTGGGGTGGGGGGGAGGTAAGAGATCAACCGAAGGACTTGTTTGCATGCATATAAGCACAACCAATGGACACAAGACACTGGGGGGGTGGGATGAGGGCATGTGCGGGGTGGGGGGGAGAGGCCGGGAAATGTCAATGGGGAAAAAAGGTGACATATGAACTACTATTTGTAATACTTTAAACATTTAAAAAGTAAGACTGTAGAAGTATTCTTAACCCTGGAGCAAGGTTATATTACTCAATTTTCACTTTCCTTCCTCTAATACTACTCTTTCCTAGGGACCAGTTAAAATCTATACCATATAATCTGCATGAATTTTCCAGGAGGTTATTCTTTTATGAAATTTGCCAAATCCCGATTACCAAACAAATAGGATTAATTATAGCTGCGCTTTACTAACAAATACCTTTTCTCATACTACTCATTGTTAAATTTAGATCAGATCCACATCCTTTGAAAGCCATCACTGGAATTATTCTGTCTGGTCTAATTTAGGCATTTTTCATCTGAACTTGAAGAGCATTCAGTAGAAATCACTGGACCTGGTAACCAGGCATTTAATGCTCTACTTCTTACTTCTTCAGGGAGAGACCTTGCCTCATTTTCTCCTTCCCTCAGCTCAGTACTTGCCAGGGTGTCCACATCTAATGAACATTTAGGAACTTTATTTTTCCAAAATGGTTCTACATGTAAATGCACACACATTTAACCCCACAACGCCCAGGTGGTAATCTGGTAAAGATTAATTTGTAAATGTATTCGTCTCTTTGGTGATAGAACAGATGTTTTCTGTAACAATATTGCCCCTTTATTAAATGAAGCATATAGCTATTTCTGCATTGCACCTGGTGAATTTTAATTAACAGTCTCTGATCACAGAAGATACAGATAAAACTAAATGAATTGAGATTATAAAAAATAAGCTTTTATTTTTTAAATGCTAGAAACATGCACTGAATCCATAAATAAAATTCAAACAAAATCCTAACATTGTGTTAGTGTCAACAGTCTATGCTGGGGCATTGATGGGGAGCATAAAGAGATGTATCACTTTTGCCTTGGTTCTCATCTACATATCACCCTATAATCAGCTCCAATATCCTATCCCAGTTCAAAACCTATATAACCCAATATGGCCCTCAACAATAACTAATAACAAAATGGATTAGCTTATAATAAGCAAATTGAAATTGTTATTTCTGCCACTTTCTAAGCCCATAGTTTGAAGAAAAATAACTATATTTATATCACAATCACTATTTTTTAAATATATTTTATTGATTTTTTACAGAGAGGAAGGGAGAGGGATAGAGAGTTAGAAACATCAATCAGCTGCCTCCTGCTGGGGATGTGCCCGCAACCAAGGTACATGCCCTTGATCAGAATTGAACCTGGGACCTTTCAGTCCACAGGCCAATGCCATATCCACTGAGCTAAACCAGTCAGGGCACACACAATCACTATTTTTGTTCCTACATACTACTCTGCCACCCCATGGAAATGTTGAAGCACTGGATATATAGTTCTCCTTTAATGTAAATGGGTTATGTTGAGGTATTTTATATTTGCTACAAAAAAAGATCCTGGAACAACTTCTTCAGCTAAAATAGGGAATGTTGTGTTTTTTTAATCTCCCTGATTTTGAAACAGCAATATGTAACGTCTAGAGTAAGTTGGAAGACAGACTTCATTGCAGAATAGTGGTTAAGGGCATAGCCCTTGGAGTCATATTACCGAAGTTTGAACCCTGAGTCTACCACTTACTGGCTGTTTGACTTTTGGTAAGTTACTTAACTTCTCTGAGGCTTTAGTTTCTTCATGTGTAAAGGGTAACTAAAGTGCCTACCTCACAGGGTTGGTGAGAACATTAAGTAAGGTAATGGGTGTATAATGCTAAGAAGACTGCCTGCCATATTAAAAGCCCTCACTGAGCAATGGCTACTATTAATAGCCCATCCCATACTTAGTCCCCTCTGATGTCAACATTTCAAAGTGGGCAGCATATCAATGTAATAATTTAAACATTATCATTGTTAGGGTAACTAAAGATATAAAGATTTAAAATGACTAATATATCTTCTTGATAATCTGAGAAGTGACTTTATTACAAACATTAACATTTAGAAAAAGGCATTACAGCCATACTGAAAACCCAAAACAATAAAAACAAAGGTTAAAACAAGACGATAAAGGATAAGGAAAATGGTAATGGACAAGGAGAAGACTAATTTCCTGAAAAAGATCTTGGATAAACTAGAAAATATGAGAACCTACAAAAACACATAGAAAATAAAAAAGTAGTTTAATGTTATCAAACTTTCAAATAATTATCACACTTTCAAATAATCCTTCCTAAAGCATTTTGACAGATATTTGAGAGAAAAATAAAAACTGATATTTTTAATAAGAGCTTACTTTTTATCTTCCAAAAAAGGTATATTCTATTTCATGGACATGTTATCAGTATTAATAAAAATTCAAACCCTCAAGGAAACTAAGTATACTAAATTACACAGAACTGCACTTTCTGAATTTATGAGCACTTTTCCCCATTATAATCATAAAATGCTTACACTGTACCATTATTCTGAGTTCTCAGTAGCATCTATTTTGGACTGTTTCAAGGCAAAATAACTGATGTCTATACTGTTGAGAATTTATTAATAATATTTAAAAGGAAGTTGAAGTAGAGGTTAGTTTCATAGTGATTTTTGGTAAAAGGATCATAATTTCAAACATTTATCACATATTTTTCTCTTACAGAAAACTATCCCAAGGCCCCAGTCCAAACACCTTCTTTACAAATTACAGATATATTTCATGTATGAAAAACCTTCAAGATATTGTTTCATGTTCAAAATAATATAGGCGCAAAATTAATATATTTTTTGAAATATATAAACTTGTTTCTCTACAGGGAAGAAGACAATAATGACTATCTATATAATATTAATAATGGTGTGCATTCTCATTAAACATAAGGCCCAACTATTATAATAAAAACTTGAGGTTATTGTGAATTTCAACAATATGATGGAAGTTGGAGGGTGGACTATTATTACCAGACTTCATAATATGTGGTTCAATAGGCACGAACTTGGTGATAAAATCAGGATTGTGGAAAGGTACAGCTCAGTGGAAAATATGCCGTACTAGAAACAGCACAAACTAACCTCCTGTGTGGCTTACTTGCCTGCTGAGGTTACTCTATGAATCCGACATAGAATTTCTGGGTTGGAAGTGACTGAGACAATGTTTCCCCCTTTGTGTGTGTTCCATTTCTTCTTTTGAATGTATATTTCCAAAACGAGCTATAGGTACTGATTCATTAAAAATTCCAGGTGGAAATTACAAAAAAACAACAACAATAGAAAATGGTATAGATTTGGAGACTAGAGTCTCAAATATATGATATTGGTTTCTGGAAGAAAAACATAGGTTATTAACCATATCTGGTATAATTTCAAAAAGTATGCTATAAACACAAGATAACACTTGGAACAAGTCATGTTAACCTCAATCCCTTTTTTGATAGACTTGTAGTTTCAGGGAAGTTTTAAGATATATTGATTTCATTATGATCCTGACAGCCTACAATGACATCCTTATGAATAAAATTATAAAATGTGATGTAAGTGATAGTGCTCTTAGGTTAATTAATTGCTGGTTGCTGTTGTATTCAGACAGTATTACTAAATAGCTTGGGACCAACTTGAAACATGACTCTAATGAAATCCAAGATTTCAATTCTATATGTTTGCTTCTAAAAATATGTTTTTATTGATTATTGAGAAAGAGAGGAAGGGAGAGTGATAGAGAAATAGAAACATCAATGAGAGAAACATCAATTGGCTGCGTCCTGCACAGCACCTACTAGGGATTGAGCCCACAACCCAGGCATGTGCCCTGGCTGGAAATCGATCCCGTGACCTCTTGGTTCATGGGTCAACAATTCAACATTTAGTTAAAAATAAAAATTTAAAGGTATAAGAAGAGAGAGAGAGATCTTGCCATGAACATTTGATAGGAAAAATGCTGACCACTAAGTGATATAAATTAGAGTATTCTGCAACGATAAGTAGTTGGGCCTTCTTGGGTGGCATTCAAAGAGAGAAGCACTCAAATTAGATAAATGGTACTTCCCTGTGCTCTATGTTAGTCAGACTATGTCTGAATTATTATGGTTATTTCTAATTTATCCTTTAATATTAGAAAACTATGGACAGCCAGGGTATCAAAACCCCGAAGGATAATAAAAATATGCACACTTGTGTCTGGGGTTTACTGGTTCTAAATGCATAGGTATTTGATGGTTTAATAAAAGGAAGGCAGGTTCAGAAGAAGTAGAAAATATGAAAATAAAGAAGACATTAAGGGTGTATATATTGAAGAGGGAAATTATCAGGAAAAGGAATTATAGTTATTCCTTTATGCATTCCTGGAACCTGATGAACAGCTGCAGAAAGGAAGGTTGCTGTTATTCCAGAAAGGAGCATTAGTACCAGTTGTGGGACATTGCTCAGAGGCAGGTGAATGGGACAGAAAGAAGGATCACATAACAATCAGTGTCCTTTAACAGTGGGTAAGGCTGCCTGGTGAAGTAATGAGTCATTGGAAGTATTCAAAGAGAGGCGGGCTGGCCTTCAGTATAGGAATACTAGAGGGTGAGTCATGAAAACCACAGACTCTGCCTTCAACTGGTGGGTTGGAAGACAGATTTACAACAATTAGAAAATACACAGGTAATTGCTATAATTGAATATGGCAGTATAGAAGAAGGAGGCTCCAGTTTACATAGAGTTGGAAACACTTGAAATTGAGGGATGAGCAACTTTTGATGATTTGATGACACTCTGCATTTGAGAGCATCTGAGCTATGGTGTCCCTTGCCTATAATTATCCTCCTCTCCATACAGTGCCCTACTCCACAACACATTTTTTTCCTTCCATTCCTATCTAACCTCCCCGCTATCTACTTTCTCCTTTTGATCTCTTAAAGCATCCTTTTAGACACAGTTCAAATGTCCCTTCAAATGTAAAGCTTCACTTAACTGTCTGGACCTCCTTTAATTTCTCATTATTCCAAAACCTAGTTAGTGAAACTAACTCATAAACATAACATGTGAATGTGGCAGATACCACACTGCATTTGTTCAATGATGTTCTTATGCTAGAATGTAAAGGAGCAATCCAAGTACATTGCAGTATATTTGAAGTTACCAGTGTTGTTAATATGTATAAATACCAAGAGAGAGTATACATAAATTCTTGTATTTTAAGAAAGCACATAAACAAAGTGTATTTTTCATACCTAATTGCTAAAAATCTTAGAACTTGGTACTATTTTTTCCCTTCCCAGACAGCTTGACTTGGTTTGATTCAAGTGTTGCTTCCTGATTCAGGTGCAGGTGCTAATTAGTATCAAGACACCTACATCTACATAGGAAGGTAAATAGAGAACATATGGAGATAGAAATGTCACCAAAACAAAGGTTCTTTTGATGACATGCATGGCTTAAAAAGTTTCAAAGTCAGAATGCAAGCTGTTGAATTAGAATGTTTTACATCCCTCAGACTGAAATAAAGCCACCAAGAAGAAGCATTTATTACTAAGAAATGTGATTGTCTAGTTGTTCGCTGCTTGAATATTTATGAAGTTTATAGTTCGCATGTGGCATTTCCATAAACTGCCTTGATTAATGAATTTAATTGTAAATGTTATGAGCTGGTTTCTTAAATTGTATTTCATTTTGTTTATGTGCTTGGTATAAAAGTAAATTTTCAGACTGAATAATGCTCAGTGGATTTGAATCAGTTGACAACGTCGTCAAGCTGTATGACGTGAGCGTGCGTAAGTGAATGTGGCTGCACAACTGTGGGATCTGACCAAGGCGAACGTGTGAAGGGCTCACCACCACACTTCCTGGGCTGATAGATATGCTCAGCTGACCCACAAGTCCATCCGGGGGACTTAGTAAGACCACATATTAAAAATGAAGAGACTGATATGAAATTCTCCTCCAAGGACAGTTCTTTGAATATGCAGGATTTTGATGGAGAGAAAATGTCACAACTTTTGAGTTTTTGCACTGTAGGAAGGGATAAAGGATGAAAAAAATGGAAGCAGCCTATTGATCATCTTCCCTACTCCTTTGAAATCTATTTTGCCCTGCAAAAGGAGGAAATACAACTCAGATGAATGAGATTGACATCTGGCCACAGATCTTCCATCCTACTTCTGGGACCACTTCCTCCTCTTTCTTTATCTTTTCATATAGCATTTGGCACCCTCAAAATTTGGGTCTTAAAACAATTCATCTCCATTTATTAGATCAAATATCCTTGCTCACGTTTGCAATTACCAACCCCAACTCAGAGCAGAATGAAGTAAAATAATTTAGTAGATATAAATCTTTTGGCTACAGTAAAAGAGCTTAAATAAGGATTCTCTTCTAGGGCATGAAAAGATAGGTGTGCTAAAGACTACATATCTATATATGTATATATTACATTTTATATATAATTTTGAATTTTTATAATCTGCAAATGCGCTAATTTTGTATGTACTCATATAAAAATTAATCTTGTTTTAAAACTCTTACTATCAGTTTTTTATACCAGCTTAGCTTAGTACAGGCCAGAAAATTATAATCTTGAAAAGGTTTAAACATTTTACTGTGCCCTCCACTGTTCTCAGGTAAATTATAACATTGGCTTTAGCAATCTCTGAGGAACCTCATCTATACTCTCTTCTTTCTGGAGATTTAGTCCTACCTTTAGGTCAATTCTTCTGTATCTCAAAACATACCATCTTCATGCACATTCCACTTTGATTCAGCTGTTAAAAATAGCCCTTGGTACAGACTTTTAAAACAATTTAAGGATATTGTATCTATAATCTTTTCTATATTTAAAATTGGTTTGCTCTCTGCC
Organism: Myotis yumanensis; assembly: GCF_028538775.1. NCBI lineage: Eukaryota > Metazoa > Chordata > Mammalia > Chiroptera > Vespertilionidae > Myotis > Myotis yumanensis. The sequence goes on from NW_027223755.1 coordinate 30,300,988, forward strand.
CCCAAAGAATCCTAAAACTTATATACTATATTATCTTTAATGTTCTTTGACCTAATATATTAAGTGTATGAAAACATAAAAAGTTTTAGGTGTCTCTGAAAATGTGAAAACATTTAGGTAAGCACGCGGGCACTAGGTTAATAATATGGAAATGCATTTGTCTATGGAATGCTTCGTATATGTATTTATTTCCATAATTTCTCTAACACAGCATCTTGATGGACTATCAGTGGACTTGACTCTAGGCAGTTACTACACAAGCCAAGCCCACCTTACAGAAAAGGCCACAGAAGGATAGGACACCTTCTCTCTGGGAAAATGGTCTCGTCAACGTCAATGAATAAGGAAGTTCTGGCTATCTCTTTTGAAGCCATAATATAAATTGGAACCATGCAATCAAATAGAGTTGAAGAATGTTGGCTTCATGCAAATACAGTCTTTGTGCCTGGTGCACCCCTGACTGGAGTATAGTTAGCCTTAGTCCAAAGGAACCTGTAGAGCAGTGGTTCTCAACCTTCTGGCCCTTTAAATACAGTTCCTCATGTTGTGACCCAACCATAAAATTATTTTCGTTGCTACTTCATAACTGTAATGTTGCTACTGTTATGAATCGTAATGTAAATATCTGATATGCAGGATGGTCTTAGGCGACCCCTGTGAAAGGGTTGTTCGACCGCCAAAGGGGTCTCGACCCACAGGTTGAGAACCGCTGCTGTAGTGGATTGAAAATTGATGCCATGAAAGATATGTCCACCTGGAATGTGTGAATGTAAACTTATTTGGAGAAAGGATCTTTGCAGATGTGATTACTAGTAAGTTAAAGATCCTGAGATATCATCCTTGATTAGGAAACACTAAATGCAATGCTGCGTTTCCCTAGAAGAAGAGAGGAGAAACACACAGAGAATAGGCCATATGAAGACAGAGGCAGGAAATTGGGTCATGCTTCCACAAGCCAAAGAATTCCTGGAGCCAGGGGATGTTAGAAGAGAGGCAAAGAATGGAATCTCCCCTCGGGCCTCCAGAACGAACATTCCCTCCCCACACTTTGATTGCGGACTTCTCGCCTCCAGAATTGTGAGAGAATGCATATTAGTTGTTTTAAGTCATTCAGATTGTGGTGATTTGTTACAGCAGCCTTAGAAAGCTAATATAGAGCCAAACTAATTCTGGGGTCTGAACTCTTCCAATGTTATCTGTGCTGGGGAAGCAGAGAAAACCAGGCAGAGTAGATACACCATTGCTCAGGGAGAGGATGCTGTTGCTGTACTCAGAAGGCGAAACTGGAATTTTATTGAGATTAATTGAAAGACATGATCATTTTTGGACAACACTGTGCAGAAATATAACTGGACAAACCTTCATCTTTATGTTAAAAGGACCGGCAGTTTTAGGTTCCAGGCAAGAGAAGCAAAGTAAAAGAAAAAAAACAACTTTATTCAGGATCAAAAATTACCATGAAAAAATGTGACAGATTTCTAATTCTTCAGGGATGCCTAATTTTGTCCCTCTATTTTTAAAGCTTTCAGAAGAAAATAAAAGACTGCACTGAGGCGAAATCTTCCATATTTACAAATTGGGCATTAATAAGGAAATATACATTTTAATCTATGTAATACTTTTCAAGAAGAGGGAATTTGCAAAATATTTACTTACCTTTCCTATTTTGTTTGAAGACATGTTTGCATATGGCAAACTTTACATATGGACATCTTAGTTTAAATAATGCTTAGAATCATTTCCATATATTTTTAAAATAATGTTTATTTAGCTTTATTTTGTTAGGTAAAAAAGTAAAATAAAATATATTTTTATGTTGAGTAATTTGATTTACATACTTCTCTGATATAGTTATACATTCTAAGTTGTAGCATTAAAAGCTATTTTACTTTAATAAAGCATCCACATTCAGGCAAATTGCATATTAAAAGCATGGTCATCATTACTTTTATGATAATATAAATAGAAAAAGGATTTTAAAAGCCACAGCTGTCTCCTGTCAAAAATGATGTTGAATTCAACAGATAACTTGTTGGCCATGTCTAAAACAACAACAAACATGTAATGGCTACTGCGAAAAAGGAATGTTTCACATAATGGGCCAGAGAGATAGCAGTGAGAGCTAACATTTGCTGACAATTTATTACATAGTAGGTCCTGTTTAAGAATTGTATATGCATAATCACCTTTAATCCTAACAAAACATCATAAAATAGCTACTATTAATATGCCCATTTTATAGATGAGGAAACTGATGCAGAGTGGGGTTAAATAACCCTGCCCAGGGTCAAACACCTAAGTGGAAATCTGTCTTTCAAGTTCAAGCTTTAAGGCACAACACTATACTGACTTCCCACCATGATCAGTAATCAAAAATTCTGATAAGTGCTTTTATTTTTATGCACAAGAAATACAGAGGAGGAAATGGTGATTTATGCCAACTTGGGGGAATCTGAAAAGGCATAGGTACCAAGCTGCTTCTATGTTGGATTTTAAAAGACAGAGAGAAATCTCATACATGGAGAAAAAAAAAGAATCTTAGCTAGAGAGATCAGTGAACATAATTGGGAAATTTCTAATGAGCCCTTATTGCAGAAGGATTTTGTGCAATTCCAGGGCATAATGGAAATTTCCACATCCTGATTTCCAGCAACAACCTCTCACCTTCTGAGAGTGGCTAACCCATCTAGAAACAATGAGATTTCCTCTTTCTGAGGGCAGATTAGACCTCTGGAGACCTGCTCAAACTTGATGGGACTCAGGTCTGAGGTCTAGGTCCCTGCACCATGGCTCTTATACAGGATTCAGAGAATTTGTAACTGGAACAGCTCATACTGCACACATAATGCCTCAGATTCCAGTGATTTTCCTCAGATCCAAAGCTCAGATTAATTCAGTGGTTTTGATTGCTAGCACTAAGGCAGAGGAAAACATTACAATTGAGAAGATACTTCTTTAATTACTAATATGTCTCTGAACTAATGTGTCATTTACTCGTAACACTGAAACTTTTAAAGTCCTGATTTCCTGTCTCCTCAATTAAGGGTAGAACTCTATGGAAATGACTCCGGAGTAAACATGATGATATTGGGAAATGAAAATCAGAGTATCACATAGCTCTTGGGATCCTGCAATAAACATTGTACCCAATTTCAATGTCAATAAAGCTGGCGGGAGTAACCTTTTTGCATTCAAGAATGTTTTAAATGTGTACTAAGAGCAGGGCTCCTACCATGTGCCAGGACTCTAACTTAATGATTTTATAGAAATTATCTAAATCCTCACATTTGTATGAGGTAAATATTATCATTCTTACGTTATAGGTCAGGAAACTGAGGATCCCCAAGGAAAATGATTTGTCCAAAGTCACAAACCTCAAACACAGTGGATTAAAAACGTGAACTCTTATTTTTGTGACGAATGAAATGTTTGAAACTATGGTCTTTTCTCAAATATGTTTTCAACTTAAGTGGAAATTAACTGAGACACCTACAAAAATAAGTGGATAATAATTGTGCCTGTCTCATGGTACTATGGTAATAAAAATTAATTTACTTTGAATTGGTTGACTCAAGGCAACTTCAGGACTACAGAATTCCTCTAAGGAACAGAACTGCTATCAAGAACTGCTATTAAGTGGAAAACACTTAAAAACCTATTTGATTACGAACGATGAGATTCTTTTATGTATAACCTAGACAGGCAAGGTTTAAACAACAGCAAACATGGTGAAACATTCTGCATGAAGTAAAAGAAGTTAAACTCTGGCATTTGGGGAGAGAGTTTATGAGCCTGGTAGAAGAGATGGGAGAGGAATGGTCCAGGGATGGGGAGCCCCATATCCACAGATGGGCTCGATAAGGGAGTGTCCAATAAATGGTTAAAACTGATTCTGTCCTTTGAATTTCCGGGAACTCCTGCTTATGCTATAGTTAACCTGCATTACCCCAAAACTTTCAGTAAAAGTCTTTTACTGACAGTAACCTGCTGTTATGGTGTTTGGGGTAATAATAGAGAAGAGGCTGAGTCTGGCAGTTTTAGATAGTGGCCAACAGAAAAAAAGCAAAGATCCAAGGCAGAGCTAGAAGCAGCTGCCAAGGTGTGGGTGAGTGAAGAGAATGAAATTGCAAGCAAACTGGCTCAGAACAGATATGTGGAAACCTTTCCCCTAAATGTAGCAGAAGAATGTGAGCCCATAAGGCAAGAGTGTCAGATTCTGTCATCTCAAAGGATGGGGCTTGAAACATATTCTTTGGATATTAAAGAAAGAAGTGATAGCAAAAAGCTGGAGGATGTGGAACATCCAAATGGCAGATATTTTATTATCTCTATTACACAGCACAGTGTGAGGTGTCAGCCAAATTGCATAGAACAAGAATTGTAGCAGTGCAGAGGAGGAGGAATCCCTTTCAGGCCGGGGAATACAGAATATGCCACAAAGGAAGTAGCGTTTCCTGTGGACCTTGAGAGATATATAGCATTTTGATAGGCAAAGATTGATGGAAGGGCTTTTACTTCAGAGCAAAAATGGCATGAAGCCTGAAAATGGCAATGCATACTCTGGAAACAGGAGGATTCCAACTAACTTAAGTCAACCACATACTTAACAGCGATAAAAGATACTGGTAGAAAAATAAAGATTGAGATGGGGGGGGTTCAATATCAGAATGGGGAGTTAGAAATTTCTTCCATAGTAAACAAGCTAAAGTCTCGACAAAGACAGTAAAATAACCTGGTGGCTATTGGCAGATGGCCTGGGGTCTAGAGGTAAGAAATGTGAGGACTTTGCTTTTAAACGTGTTGAGTTAGAAGGGCTGATAGGTCTTAATATCTAACCCGTTGACCAAGTTTTAGCAAGGCTAAAACTTAGGAAAGCCTTCAGGATGAAAGATATTGATCGAGGAGTGAGTCCGAAAGTGTGAATTTGTGATTGATTCTGAGGCAGTGGATGGAGTTCCCAATTAGAGAGTACGAGAAATGAAGAGATGCTGGAGAACAGGATTCAGGCATGACTTAACCAGTGAGAACTGAAAATTTAAGAGAGTTTAGATCAGAAAAACAGGAGAGCTTTGCAGGAAGGCGAGGTGATTTAATGTGGTATGGAGGATAAAGCTGGGCAATAAACTTAAAGGAGCACTACTTTCCCATTTGTTGGAAAAGGAATAAAAGCAAAACCATTGTGAATGATTTAGGAATATACAACATATGGAGAAGCAAGTCAAATCATTTAAATGTAAAATGTGTGCAATTAGTGTCTTAACAAGTTGGCTTTTCAATTTTTTCCATTTGTATTTAAAAAAATCTTTCATCCAGAGTGCATTTGAGTGAACACAATAATAGATACACAAAACAACAACAAAAAAATACAAAATAATCTTCAAAAGTCACTATTGCTAAAATCATCTACATCCTTGCTGCACAAAGAGTGGTCTGAGGACCAGCAGACTCAGAATCATCTGGGAGCTTGTTAAAAATGCAGAATTCCAGGTCCCATCCAAGACTTCCTGAATCAGAACCTGCATGATAACATGCAACTCAGTTGATTCATTCATTAAAGGTTGAGAAGCAGTACTGTGCTTTAGTACTCGTTTGTCTATACATCAGCTTAGGGATATACGTCAGCACTATATTCCACAATATGCTTATAGATTCGTCACTTCACATTGTGAGGTAATAACTAGGCTGTGAGAGTAGTATTTAGTTCTCAAGTCAGCTACTCAATAGCTATAAGAAAATTTCACTCTCAAGCCTTCAGTTTCTTTACAAAAGCAGTAGTCTCATTCAGTCCCATAAATCTGTTACTTAAATAGATAATGGAGAGAGGTACACTAAGGGCATGCATTAAACAAAAGTGCACAAAGCAAATAGCTTGCAATAACCAAATTAAGATAAGAATGACTTAGGAAGGACATTTTCAGAGTTCTAAGTTCAAGGAGAAACTGTTATTACTCGCTCCTCCACGTAGCTCAAGGTCTTCTTTAGAAGGCAAATTCTTACTTAATGCAAAAGAAAAAAGCTCTGCAAACTTCCACTGGTGACAGTAAATAGCACACGCGGGATGCTCTTTCCTGTGTCCAGACATATGTACATGCATGTTGCCTTTAATCCTCATGAAACCCTAAGAGGCAGGCAGCACTACAACTAGTATTATCCCCATTTACAGGTAGGAAAACTTAGGCATAGAGAAATTAATAACAGGGACAACACCATACAGCTTATAAAAGGCAGAGTTGAGAGTCCAACCCAGATTTGTCTGACTAGAAAAAGAATCCTTATGTCTGATACTATCTAATGAAGGATCAGGAAGGAAAATATGAACAATAGCTATATTACAGTAAGTGCCAATTATATGCCAAGCATCATTTCAAAAGCTCAGCCTATATTAATACATTCAATCCTCACAAACATACTATCAGATAGGCATATTATTATCCTCTTTCATAGGTGAGTGTATGAGTCAGCTCAGGTTGCCATAACAAAATACCCAAAATAGATTGAGTGATTGAGACAACAGACATTTATTTTCTCAAAGTTCTGGAGGTGGGATGCCTGAGATCAGGGTGCCGGCATGGATGGTGTTGGTGAGAGCTCTCTTCCGGCTTCTCAAACAGCAGCTCTCGTGTGGTCACACGGCCTTTCTGGGTGTGTGCACATAAGGAAAAAGAGAGCACACTCTCTTCTTTTTATAAGGCCACCAATCCTATCAAAATTGGACCTTAACTTTATGGTTTCATTTAACCTTAATTACCTCAAAAGAGCCCTATCCCTAAATATAGTGACATTGGAGGTTAGGGGCTTAATATAAATGTTTCAGGGAGCACAACTCAGTCCATAGCAGTGATGAATCACCATATGAGCATGATTAAATATTTTTTTCAAGGTCACCCAGTGGTGAATGGTGGAGTTCGATTTAAATCTTGGCAGGCTGGCTCTAGGTACCACACTCAGCCACTATACTATGGTCTAAGGATCAATAAACAGAGGGCATATTAAGCATGACTTAGTTCTCTCCATTACTGGTTGCTCTGTGGTCAATACTCTACTATCATGTTTGGTTAACAAACACTTTTATTCAAATATAATTTTCCCCTAATATCTGTTTCCTGTTAGTGGCACTATAACAGCATGGCTTTCCTTTTTCTTTTCCAAAGCCAGTACAACTAATAAATGTAAGATGAGAAAAAAATAGGTTAAATTGTATTGACTGTTACTAGCTTCTAGGGACAGATTGACATCCTTCAATTGCAACCAGGTTTTCATAAAACCTATTATTCTACATTAGCCTTTCCTTTGTATCATTGTTTTGGTCTCTCCACTCAGTTAAGACCTTAAAGTACCAAGTAAAGGTGAGATTAAAGCACTCAACTCGCAACTTGGCAAGGGTATTGGTGTTTCCTTGCTCAAGGTTTGCAAGTGAGGCTGAAAAGAGAGATTAAGTCAGGTCCAGTTCTTTCTGGACTGCTGTGCTGAGAGCTAGGGAGAGAAGCAGCTGATGATCTGGAATTTTATAAATAAAATACAGCTGAGTCAAGGTGACTGAGATGTTGAAAGCGATATACTAAATTTTTTACACTGAAGATATTTGCACATGATGACCAAAATATTTAAGAGAGGAGCATGTATACTCGTATGCTAACGGTCAAAACTGTCCTATAGTCTTATCTCCCATGATCTCTCAGCACACACTCTCAACTCAGTAAGGCTGATCATTCTTCACTGTGACCTACACACCTACTCATGAGTACCTTTTTCTTTATGTTCGTGCTATTTCCTGTACTTGCAAATGCTTCCTCACCCACACTATTCAAATATCATTTTTTAGCCCAGTTCAATGATATCCTCTTGAGTTTTTCTATAATTCCTTCAAATTCAATATGAATTGTAATCATACACAGCTCTATACTAATATGACAGTGGGGAGACTTTTGATGGTCATGCGTGCCTGGGTCTTCCTTTTAGTGCGTGAAAGGATGACATTTTCCTGACTCCTTTATTGACAGGCAGGGCCATGAGACTAATTTTGGCTAATTGATTATATATAGAGATGAAATATGTCAGCAAGGGCTGGAGTATTTAATTACCGGTGTAAAATCGTTCTTGTCTCTCCCTTAAAATAGACAATGTTCTAAGTGGTAGCCTCCATCAGTCTGGGTCCCAGAATAAAATGAGATGGAGCAGAGTACACTGTTAAAGCACAAATGGAATGCTGCACGAATGAGAAAACTATTCTGATTTAAGCCTCTGAACGTTGTGAGTGTATGCGGCTTTGTGGGTGAGGCAGATGGGTTAGCAGAAAAGGTTGTTATTATAACAGAACCTAGCTTATTGCAACAAATATAGTATCTTTCTGCTTTGAGGTTACATATATATTATGGTACTAAGAGCCTTCAAATTGAGCAAAAATTTACCATAGTATATACTGTGGGTCAGCCAGTGGCCTAGGCACGGAGGACACAATGATGAGCAAGACATCTAAAATCATTGACCTCATGGTGATCATGGTCTAGTGAAGGAGATAAAGGTCCATCAAATAATTACATGAACACATATAAAGTTGAAACCAAAATCAGTTCTATAAAGGAAAAGCACATCTGACCTAGTTGAGAGGACTGCAGTGAGTTCTCAGGGAAAGCCTTCCAGGGAAAGTGATTTGTGAGCTGAATTATGCAGACTAATTAAGGGTAAAACTAGGTAAATAATAGCAGGTGTGAGCAGGAAAAGGGTATTTCAGGCAGGGGGTGCAGCAGGTATATGTGTCCCTAGGGGGGAAGTGGGGCAGTGGGAAGCATGAATAATGTGAAGTAAGCAAAGAAATCAGTGAGATGGGGACTGACCATACTTTGTAGGACAAGCTAAGGATTGTAGACTTTGTCATAAAAGTAAATGAAACAAGCCGTGGAGAAATATTAAGATGGTAAGGAGAGGGTATCATTGCATCCTCACTGTAATGTAGGGCATCCCCTCCCAAGGTTAAATTCTCATGTCAACATTTATGATGCTATTCTCTTAGTGTAATCAAGTAAGGATGTGTTACTCACAAAGGTGGGGAGTCTACCAAGGCAAGTGAGAGGACAGCTCTCTGGGAGAAGATCCAGAACAGAGGGACAGAGCAGAGTGAACAGGCATCTCATGAAGAATTCCCTCCACTGGCACCTTTCTGACACAGAATTTTGAAAGAGGCAGTCAGAGTGAGTGTGTGTTTGGGGTGGGTAGGGCAGAAGAGGGACTGGGCTTTATCATGGTGTTGAAGAAAGTGACAGCCCAGCCAGCATGGCTCAGTGGTCGAGCGTCGACCTATGAACCAAGAGGTCAGGGCTCGATTCCCAGTGAGGGGTGTGCAAGAGGCAGCCAATCAATAATTCTCTCTCATCATTGATGTTTCTATCTCCCCCTTCCTCTCTGAAATCAATAAAAAAATATATTAAAAAAAAAAGTGACAGACACAGGCAAGACAAGACCTTTACCACCCCTTTACACCATTAGAATGAGCTTGGACTAGTCTCTTAGAAGATGATGAACCCACATGGAGAGAAAGGTCCCAGCTATTCCAGGTGTCCCAGACCACACATATCAGGCCAAGAGATTGTCAGCACAAATAAAACATCACTGGAGGTGCAGGTTTATTTCCTATGGTCTCTGTAGAGGGGGAGCATACAGCATGATTATTTGAATTTCAAAGGATTTTTCTGGCTATGTTGTAGAGATTGGATTGTACACTAGTTAGGAGGGTGCTGCTAAATTGGGCACCAGTTAGAAGGATTTTGCAATGGTCCAAATGAGAGATGATGACAGATTAGACTAGAGTACTGGTGGTGGAGGAAGAGAGAGGGCCTGGGGTATAAACTGCTCTGCAAACAAATACAATCAAATTGTGGTTCCTTTGAAAGAATAGTCTCTGAGTTCAGTATTCAATATTTGTTCTCACCCCAGCAGGGATCCTCTCAGCTATCATTCCCTGGTCCTCTCCTAAAAATTAGCCTGCAATTTAGCCTGTATCTTGATTCTCCCCCCAATTTCACCACAGCCTCCACTGTCCTTCAAAGTACTCCATGCTCTGTTGCAAATTAAGTCAGTTCCTTTGGGAAGAGGTAAACACTTTTACACTTTTATTTTATGGACGGCTTCTCCTCCTGAGCAAAATCTCTAAACCAGAGCTCTGAAGATGGGGGGTGAGGACAATGCAAGCTTCTCTCAGAGTGACTGAGTGACATCCCCACGTTAGAAGCTGAGCATATTGGGGGTGGGGGCAGCAGCCTGGGGTCCTCCGGACTTGTCTCTCCTGGAACAGAACCACCACTTCAGGAGTGATGAGGACCTCAACGTTCTGGTCTGCTATGCCCAACTGAGGCAAGATGGAAAAGGGAGCCTCCTACCTCTCAACTGCACTCACCCAGTGCTTAGCCTCAACAATAGGCAACTGGGGTCAGGAAGAGAAACACTCAATATTTGCTCCTCCCAGGAAGAGATCCCTCTGGCTGGGAGCTGTGGGGAAAGGGAGCCCTGTGCTTTATCATGGTGTTGGAGAAAGTGACAGCCCAGCCAGCATGGCTCAGTGGTCGAGCATCGACCTATGAACCAGGAGGTCAGGGCTCGATTCCCAGTGAGGGGTGTGCAGGAGGCAGCCAATCAATGATTCTCTCTCATCATTGATGTTTCTATCTCCCCCTTCCTCTCTGAAATCAATAAAAAAATATATTTAAAAAAAGAAAGTGACAGACACAGGCAAGACAAGACCTTTACCACCCCCTTATCACCATTAGAATGAGCTTGGACTAGTCTCTTAGAAGATGGTGAACCCACATGGAGAGAAAGGTCCCATCTTCATGAGATGCCTGTTCACTCTTCCAGGAAGAGATCCCTCTGGCTGGGAGCTGTGGGGAAAGGGAGCCCTGTGTTTTTGCTTGTACTGATGGGGGAAATGAGACATTGGGGGCGAGGTGGCGGGGGGGGGGGGGGCGGGGGGGGGCGCTAGCAATCTGAATCTGTGCCAGTAGCCTAATGTACATTTTTGATAGCCTATAGTCTAGTCACTGCCCCTTCCTTAATTATCTGGTCTTGAAAGACCTGTTTACCGAAATACTCACATTTCACAAAGGCCATAAACCATGAATAACACACAACCCCCGGAGGGGGTTATCAGCGCTGGCGCCAGGCCAGGCCTTTAGGTGTGGTCTCACAGGCCCCATATATGGCGGACAAAGAAACCAGGTGAGGAAATCAGTAAATGGTAGAGTCCCAGGTGAGGAAATCAGTAAATGGTAGAGTCCAGATTCATACTTCGGCCTACACTCTAAGCCATTAGCTAAAAGAGCTCTTAGTCCTGCTATAATGCCAATTGCATCAACAACAGAAACTAAACCAATATTAAGGGATTTCTCCTACCTGCCTTCTGAAAGCTCTACTTTTACCCCTGACCTGATTTTCTTTACTGAACCATGTTTTTAACTTATTATTAAGGCTGAGTATATCATTTAGGGAAGAAGAGTTTCACCTGGAGTTCAGGCTCCAATCCTTTTAAGGTCTATTTGTAGCCATTTGGCCTCTGCCATCTGGCAAGCATCTTTTCCTCTTGAGGACCCATCTATCTAAGGTTCATATGTGCAGCACAGAAAAAGGGACCGACGCAAATGAAAACCAGACTTTTGGCTGGGTCTGATTCTGAACTCTGATTCTGTCTCAGGTGTTCTGATTGGCCCCTACCCCTAAGAAATGATGCTGCAGAATTCTAAGCATTATCATTTATTGCAGCCGAATATCTTAATCATACAGTAACAACAGTTAGGAGGTAGAAGCACTTATGCTGTACCCCAGGGACTATTATGGAGGAATAAGAGAAGTAAAAAAATGAATGGCAAATGAGGAAATGCACAGAGGAAAGCCCACTTGGAGCCAGATAACGCATTAATATATGGATATATCTGTGGAAGAGACTTTAAAAACCTGCACCTCTGGGGCATAGCCCAGGCAGACTCTGAAAGTGTCCAGAAAGCACATACCTTCCTCCCAAGGAATCAGGCTGGCCTCACAGGAGACTGGAGAAATGGTAACTTAGTATAGTGAAGTAAAGTAGGAAAAATTAGAAAGAGCCATCTTGTGAGAAAATGCTCACCTGTCTGAATTCAAGAACAGACTCGGAGACAGAAAATATGGCAAAAAACGAGACTTTTAACAATAGGGTCTCGAGAATGAGTATCTGGTCACAGGCACACCTGGTGCAGCAAGCATAGCCTATTTATTTAATCCCTCCTTGCATTCCTCATTGGCTGAGTACTATTGAGTCACCTGTTTCTTCATACATCACCCACGTCTTGCTGTCTCCCATTGAGCCATTAAAAAAAAAAAAAATTGGACTGAGGCCTTTTTAGCTGCCTCCACCTCCCCTGTCTAGCTGAGGCAGACACCTTGGGGTTTTCCACCACGATGCTGGCCCACATGCACAGTCCTTTGCTCCTCTTCCTTCCTCCCTACATTCTGTTTGCCCTGGGGAAATTCGGTAAATTCCATCAAAAACCTACCATGGAGATGGATCACAGAGGTCCATTTCCTACAATGTGTCCACTTCCTGTTTTAACAGATTCCATATCTGAGCTATTTTTAAATTTCTTTGGAAAGATTTTACAAACTCCCTCTCCTACTTTTTTCAGTTTTTAATATTTGGTCATTTCAGTAAATTCTTGCATTAGGATTGAATCTAATACTTCCTGTTTGATTATCTTGCAATTCCCTCCTGAGATTAAGGGACCCTTGAGTCCCATTTGTAAGATAAACCTTTGTAGACTTGAGGCATTTCTTCTTCCTCTTTCCCATCTCCTTTCTACGTACCTTCTTTTCTTTGATCTCTCCATTCATTCTTCTTTTCTTTCTCCCTCTCTTCCTCCTACACCGACCTTAACTTTTTCTCTGCAGTTTTCTTAGAATTTGAACCTAGGCATGTTTGACACAAAAATCATATATATATATTATATATTAAATGAAGTATAAATAACCACTTTAGACTATAAGGATATTTTTTTATTTAAGATATGCAGTCTTAAATAAAAAGATATCTTTTTTTATTAAGATAGTCTATCAAGCCGAAACCGGTTTGGCTCAGTGGATAGAGCATCAGCCTGCGGACTGAAAGGTCCCAGGTTCGATTCCGGTCAAGGGCATGTACCTGGGTTGCAGGCACATCCCCAGTAGGAGATGTGCAGGAGGCAGCTGATCGATGTTTCTCTCTCATCGATGTTTCTAACTCTCTACCTCTCTCCCTTCCTCTCTGTAAAAAAAAATCAATAAAATATTTAAAAAAAAAAAAAAAGATAGTCTATCAAAATGTTAAACTGCGAAATTTTCTATAATATTCTCAAATATTAGAATATTGAGAAGCAATATATAACACTAGTATTAATTTGCCAAGTTTTTCTATGGCTGCTTTTGAAAGTGTTTAGAAATAGCTTAGTTAACATCTCCCAGTTTCTGTGTCTCCACACTGCATTACTGGAGCAGAATAAATGGCTGAGATGGCAATTTGCCACAAACTTCTACCACTTTGAGAGGAGTGTATCAGAAGAGAATATCACTTACTGTTGACTAAAACATTAATAGATAAAATAACATTTGAATCAAGTGCTTTTCATGAAAAATCACTAAAAGCCTACCACAAAATATTGAAAATACTTTGGATCACAGCCTAACCTTATATTTCAGAACTTGAATGACTGTTTGGAGTTTGTTCTGATTTCCATAGAGGCCCAGCCTAACGAAGGCAGGATCCAATGAAGATCTGGGATCCTGTAATCTGAGGATATTTCACTTCTGGATAGTGACTGAGACAAAGATATGAACAATATATATTTTATATTTCAATATAAAATTGAGTATGGAAAAGTCACCCTTCTATTTCTCTTCCCACTCCAGGATCTCTTTACCAAGTGTTGCTTTCATTCCCCTTTCTAATATTTTCATAGTATGAGCTATAATAGTGACCTGGATGAAACATAGAAGAGTTTTCCATGTGGGAACCATGTCCCAAAGCCTAATGCCCATGAAGTGCTCAGGGGGAAAGGCGATCAAGTGGCCGTGAGGAGGGCTGTAATAAATAATTTGGAGGCTCTGGACAGATTGATTCATGGGCTCCTTTCTTGCAAGCTTCATGGAATGACCCAAAGCTGGTTTGGTGAGGCTATTTGCTCATGTGAACTCTTTATGGGCAATTGTGTAGCACTAATAGGCCTGAGCAGTCAGCAGAGAGCAGTTAGACCACCTAATCACTGCAAAATTAAAATCCGAGATTGATGGCCTCACAAGATAGCCACCTCTCTCTTTTCAAGTGAAAATGATGAGGAACAGCTTAGCAGACTTTAATGTGTGGTCACCTGGACAAACGGACTCAGGTCTAAGCCGCCTTCCTCACTGTAGGTGGTTCCAGAGTGGGCACAGGGCAGCATTCTGGTTGATAAAGCTCATTATTGCCAATTTATAGATTTCTGTCACCCTGCTCTCCAATTGCTGAGGCTCAGACAAGCTGCTGAAATCTTATAAGTTCCTGAACTGTGATATGCAGGTATTGATGAAGAGGAATTTAAACCTTCCAAAGTCATGTTTAAAAGGAAGATTATTTAGGTTACTGATTTTCAAGGATGTGGTTGACACTTAAGAGCAAAGCATGTCAAACTCAAAGGCTAACATGGGCCAAATAAACAAGGCAGATGACCCAAGGGCCGCGAGTTTGACATGCTTGCTTAAGAGTGACTCCAAATGTAATCAACGTGGTATTTTGTAATGCTTCAGACACTAATAAAGAGATATAAAATATAACTGAAATATTATCTTACTAGTAAGTGTAGTTATAGTGCCAAAAATGCATTGTGATTGGAGCTACTTTATATAAGAATGGTTATACAAACCTAAAAATAAACCCCGTTGTTGAAATGTTCTACCAGGTTTTCCTATGGGCACATGTTATATTCTTGGGATGATCACATTGGAGCCTGGATTATGCATGAATTTACATAACAATAAGCTAAATTATAATGGATTTCTTTTGTGATTGAGTAATACTGTATACAAATTCTATATATGGAGAGACCAAAGCATAGATGAATTTTATTATTTTCTTCACATTGCAAAAATGTAATAGGAAATTGCATGCTCTTCTCTGGGGAATTACAGAGGAAGGAGTTGGTGATTGTGCACTGTGCAATTCTAATTTTATAATGGCTGATTGATATTATATATTGAACTACTGAAGAAGGAATGAGAAATATAAAATGAATCAAATAATTTCAGATTGTATATACTGCAGTAAAAGTTCATAAATACGGAGCCCCCAGTAGCACTAAAGCCTGTGGTTAATGAAGAAATCACTAACCCATGTATTTAGCCTTTGGGATGCTACAAAAGATATACACAAAAATGTACATTAACTGCCAATTACTGAGACAGCTTAGTGTAAAGAAAAGAACACTGGGTTGGGAATCATATACGAATTCTAATCGGGATTAGCCATGATCTACTTTAGTAACCTTGAGCATGTCATGATCTCACTGGGTCTCAATTTTCTCACCTAGTTATAGGTAACATTTATTGAATGTTTACTATGTGTAAGAGGCATCTAACACATATTTACTCATTTCATCCTCAAAACCAACCTATGAAGTAGGTAATATTATTATATTATTGGTTTTCATTTTACTGATAAGTAAACTAAAGCAAAACAAGTTGAAGTAACTTGTCCAGGATTATACTGCTAGTATGTGGTCGAGGACTTAATCTTATATTCTCAAACAGGAGAAGGTTGGAGCAAATCAGAATGGTGTGTGTGTGTGTGTTTTGGGGGTTGTATTACATGATATATGACATCATACACATAAAAGAATTAGCAACTATCAGGACAAGTTATGAGACATGGCAAGGTTTTGTTTATATCCCCATAGAGAGCACATTCCTTGAGCCTATCTCTATGTGACCTGATTTTTCAGTTCAAATCTTTAAAATATGACCATGTTAAGTATATATATATATATATATAAAATCAACATTAAGAAACAACTTTACCATAGAAAGTTACCTGATACTTCTTTTTATTTGAGATGACATGAATTATGCACTCACTAAATTCAGCACACTTGTTTCTGTATAGACCTGAGTTAGAGGAATTTTTGTTACCTGAGTTAGAGGAATATGTTGTAGACATAGCATAAAACATTTAGTACTTTTCTGTTGGTTTGTTTTTTTGTTTTGCTTGCTTTATATTACTTTAAGGAGAAACATACAGATATCTAAACTTAAATCCACTCTGATGATAGCACAAAAGTTATGTGTTTATACATGATTAATAAGCATTTTAACTTATTTTCATTTGTACTGGCAACTTCAAATATCAGAGTTAAAGCTTCTTTAGGTAAGATTTTCAAAATGGTTTAAGCAGAGTACAGTACTGTTCTAATGGCATCTAACTTAAATGTTATTTGTATTAACAAATTTTTAAAAATTTGGTTCTTTTTCCATAACTTGTTTTAAAGATAATACTTTTCTACTTTTTGCTCTGCATATTTCACAGTATCTTTGGATAAAAGACACACATCGCTGATCTAAGACCACTGACCTAATACAATATTTTCAGCACCATAGCTAGGTAGTTAGCTAGTGCTACCATTTTGGGGACAATGGCAGATAAAAATATGAGAGCATTTCCATCTGCTACAGTTATACATGATTATATAAACCCAATTAAGAAAATTTACATTTTATATATGATTTATTTTATAAGTTGGTTCTCAGTAAATATTTATGATTGTTTTAAAATAGATGCTAGCATCTATTTTTCCTGGGCTGGATGTGAATATCTTATTTGTTTTGATGTCTGTGGAACACAGATACTTAATTTTTTGTTGAAATAATAAATTGATGAATAGATGAATAGGTAGGTGAGCATCTACTTATGGTAAAGGACACACCATTTAAATCAAGAAGTAAAGCTCAGGATATCAATTAGTATAACCTGGGCCCTTTCTCTTGATTGTTTTAGTCTAGACTGTAAGGTCAATAAATTCTTCCTTCTTTATCAATACCTATGTTTAGTTAAAATTTATTTTGACATTACCTTTGGCTTTCTTATAAACTGGTTTTATTTAATAATTGATATATTTTTCCTATTTTTTTTTTTGCTTTACTTTACAGTAATTTAAAATTAAATAGGTAACCATAGACACAGACAACAATGTGGTGAGGGCTCAGGGGAAGGGAGGACGGAGTCTGGGTGGAAGGGGGCAAAGGGGAAGAAAGTGGGGAACATCTGTAATAATGTCAACAATAAAAATAAGATATAATTAAAAATAACAATGAAATTAAATAGGTAAAGTAATATTGCACCAGTTATTATTTAAGAAACAACAGTTAATCCTGCCTAAGTCTGAATAAAGCAATGTTGTGTCTGGCTCAAAACACCATGGTATAAATTGGTTGGTTCAGCAGAAGAGCAATTTCAAAAGAATCATTACCAATATCTTCAACAGCAACATTTATTGAGTTTATACTATGTACCAGGCCTGATTCTAAGTTCTTTATTAGTATTAACGTTTATAATTCTTACAACAAACCACTTTGAGAAAGATTAATACTGTGCTCTATATTTTCATGTAGCCTCAGCTTTAGTAGTAGCTATTGTTAGTAGATAGAAGAAGAGAATAACTAAGCAATAATCCTTTGGAATTATAAGAAGTAAAGAAAGTATTTTCCATTCATTCAGATAAATTAAGATAATTTTTACATCCAATATAAATAAAAAATCAAGTGCAAAACAATTGAAATAGTTTACACCAAACATATTTGCAATTTATAAGAGCATTTTTAAGTGTTTTAGAAGCTAATTTTTATTTTTCCAAGAATGGACAGTAAAAAATCCAAAATACAAGTACCATCTACTATCACCATCATTTAATTAAAAAAAGACTATTTGAAACAAAAAATGTTGGAAGGATGTAATTACATAATCTAGGTCATTTCCTTCAATTGAATAAATTTGCCTTTATTAAAGATTCATGATGTTGTCTATTTTCTGATGTCAGAGCTTGCCAATGAAAATTTTACCATGGACTGGCACTAGACTTTATACTGGCATTTGAGAACCACCAAACATTATGAGGCCATGACAATCACATTTATGAGTAAATTTTTTGAAAGCAGATGTAACCTAGATCTGGCAGGCCTCTGCCTTTTCCTCATATGTACATTGAGGCTATATTCAGCAACTTATTGCACCTTTTCAAAAAATAAATCCAACCCTATAACTCATTTGGATATCATTTTCTCTAAAGATTATAAGAATACAGAAAAAAATTTTACTTCACATTACCATAATATGCCTATATTTACTTCATTAATATGTCCTAAAACACCTCTGTTCTTCCCTCAAAGTTCATTTCTGAATGCCATATGCCTTACCTTCTCTCTCTTCCTCCACCCCCTTTATATTCACAATCCATAAAATCCTTACATAACCACCTCCTCTAATCACTTTTGGTCCTAAACTTTCATGTCCCACTAAATAAAACCCTAATCTGGCATTAGCTAAACCTACCCCCACCTGTTCATAGCAGATTGATTATTCAAATGTGGATATATAGATCTTATGCTAACTGATGTTGGGTACTACAGAAAGGCAGGTACTATGAATCTTGGAGAAAGCTTATGGCTGATATGATCAATAAAGCATGATTGAAGTGATTCTCTGTAGTTTCCAAGGCTAAGTCAGAAAAAAGGCATTGCTTCTAACAGGCGCGCTCTCTCTCTCTCTATCTCTCTCTCTCTCTCTCTCTCCCTCTCCCTCCCCCTCTCCCTCTCCTTCTCTCTCCCTCTCAATGTTTATGCTTAGATTCCAGCTACTATGCCTTGAGGAAGCTCAGACTAACTCTGAGGGAGAAAATGCACGGAGAGGAACTAGAGCTGCTAGCCCAGAGTCTGCATCAACCACCAGACATGTGAGTGCATGGTCTTTGAGATGGTTCCAGCTCCCAGACCTTAGAGTATTCAGCTGAAGCCTTAAACATTACAGAGCAGAGAACCTGCCCTCTTCACTCTACCTTCTTTAATTTCCTGACTCACAGAAACCATGAGAGTGAATAAAATACTGTTGTTGCTTTAAGTCACTAAGTTTTGGGGTGTTTTGTTATGAAGAAGTAGATAAGTAATATATCTTCTTAGAAAGGAGCTCCATTACCATCTATTATTACTTATATCTTCCCTTTGGGAAGGTTAAGAAAGTGGGCAGGTAATGTTTCAGCATCTTCTTTGTTAAACTGCTTTGAAAAATATTCACCAAATAAGTGTTGGTCTTATGTAATCATAATGTATGATTTGTTCTAGCCACTTATATGGAAATGTTTATAAGTCTTTAAGAAATGTTCTAATGCTTGTAACAGGAACATGAGGTTTGGAATTATGTCCTAGCTATGCAGAGGAGAAACTCTGTAAGTGTAAATTATATTTTGGTGATTAAATACATTAAAACTATTTATTTATTCAATATTTATATTCTGTAAAATTTTAAACCATAAAAATAAAGCAGTTAGACTATCATTTTAAGTTTAGTTCATATTTTCACAAGAAAAGGAATGACAACTTTGTTGAAACTAAATTTCTAATTAACATTCTCTTGATAAAATTGGAAAAAAGACTGAACTTTAATTTGATCATCAAAGCAACCCTTAATGTTGTAGAATATATTTTTAAATAAGCTTGGAAATCTGCATTTCCTAATGTAATTTTTCAGTTCTCAATCTATTCTTGGCAAGATATTACAATAGCTGAGCAGGCCTAGTGCCTATCAAATTATTTAATTTGCTCACAGTATTACAAGTTACAAGGGATATTGTGAACATTTGTAATATTATATAACACTTCTGTGTAAATGATAACTGGAAAGGAGGCAATACTTTCTCACCCACTTTACTTATACAATTTAAACTGTACATATTGTAAGGTAAGGGAAATACTAGAGACAGGTTTACTAAAGTCGTTCAGTCAACAGTCATACTGAATGAAGACCTCACTAAATGCTCAATTCCTTGGAAGGTATAAAAATTCCTTATTCAAGGAAGGAGAGGAATAGCAAGAAATTACATGGTGAGGATTATTACTATCACAGGTTTAGGAAGAACCGGGAATTTACAAAAAGGAGACCTTTCCAAACATTATTTTAGCATATGAAGCCAATTTCCTGGGTCAGGATTACTGAACTAAAATTTAGACAGTTATATGAGCAGCCTTCAGTATGAAGGAAAGTGTTCATGTGGGAGCTTCAGACCCAAGGGAAATGGGAAAAGCAGGACAGACTAAAAAGTCAGAAATGGCTCTTATTAGAGATGACAGATCTGAGGGTATTTTAGCCTTGACTGTGACACTGGCATATGGAGTAAGAATTCATTCTTTTTTTCTGAAGCCCCAGCTGCAAAATGCCACTGCCCTGAAGGTGCCCTCTATATCTTCCCCAGATTTTACCAGGTACCAGGTAAGAGATCACTTTTTAGACAGATTCAGAAGAATGTGCCATAAGCCCTTTTCTTGGTGGTTCCCATAGTGAAGCCTAGTGAATACCTGCATTAAGTAACTTTATGCATGTGAATGACACACAGGACAATGCCTGGAATACAGTTAGTGTACAAGAGTAGTTATTTAATCTAAATCTCCTATCAGAAATCATGTAACATATATCTGGAAGTCATAACATTATTTGTGTTAAACCTATTAAACTTAGGATGTTCGTTGTCAAAAAGACAGGAGAAAAATGCTGGTGTGGGTGTGGAGAAAAGAGAACCCTTGTACATTGTTGGTGGGAATGTACCCTGGAACAGCCACTATGGCAAACATTATGGAGGTTCCTCAAAAAGGGAAAAACAGAGCTACCATCTGATCCAGCAATCGTATATCTGAAAAGTACATATATCAAAAGGAAATGAAATCATTATCCTGAAGAGATATCTGTACTCCTATGTCCATAGCAACAGAGGTCAAGCTGGAAACAACTAAGTATCCATTGACAGATGCATGGATAAAGAAAATGTGGTCTATCTAGTAAATGGTGATGGAAGGAGACTTCGGTTGGGGTGGTGAACACATAATACATTTATTTGCCTACTCTAAAAGCATCACTGTAAGTATTTAATAATTGAAAGTAGTTAAATATGCTAGTACAGATGCTGTGTTGTAGAATTGTGCATCTGAAACCTGTATAATTTTGTGTCACCCTACTAAATTCAATAAAAAGAGAAAAAATTTAAAAAGCTAAAATTGTTAACAGTTAGTACCCATCAGGCACAGATGAAATAAGCTAATCTCAATATGTAAATTTGTAAATCTATAGGGAAACATGGGAACTGAGTTAAATTTGGAACTTTTTAAAACTTGAAGATTTAGCTAAATTATCCCTTATATAGTTCCTCCATTTTAATTTCTGTACATTTCAAAAAACTTCTGAGTCAAAAAGTATGTGAATAATTTTGTATTCTTAGTTTGAGTTATTAGTAATACTTAATACTATAAACATCATAAAGCTCATAGACCAAGAGGGAGAATTTGAAAAGACTGCTATAAACCATTTTTCACTGTTTTTTACAGTGTATTATCTTATTTTCACTAAAAGTTTTTTTTGTCTTACCATGGAATGAAAATTTATTTCCTTACAAAAAATATTAAAGTTATTGCAATTATTATAATTAAATTAACTTTTATTTGCCTACTCTAAAAGCATCAATGTAAGTATTTAATAATTGAAAGTAGTTAAATATGCTAGTGTGTGTATAGACTCTATGGTGCTTGTGCCTCAGAGGAGAGACCAGGGCACTAGGAATCTGAGTAAGAAAAGGACAGAGCAAGCATGTCAAACTCAAAGGCAAACACAGGCCAAATAAACAAGGCATGTGGCCCGTGGGCCATGAGTTTGACATGTTTGCTCTAGTGCATATTTCCTCTTGCTTAAATTTTCTATCATCTGCACATAACATTTTTAAAAATTAAAACACTATGTATGATAGCTGACATTATTAAGTGTCCAATCCATCTAGCTAG
Source organism: Myotis yumanensis (assembly GCF_028538775.1). Taxonomy (NCBI): domain Eukaryota; kingdom Metazoa; phylum Chordata; class Mammalia; order Chiroptera; family Vespertilionidae; genus Myotis; species Myotis yumanensis. The sequence goes on from NW_027223755.1 coordinate 30,323,035, forward strand.
TGATCATTTCAATTTTAGCAGGTATTTCCCCTGGCAACATCTGCTTGGCAATTCAGTTGGCATGTGCAGTCCAAGTAGCAATCAGCTATTCTGTTAAGGGGTGCCTGCCAATTTGCAGGAACATGCTGCCCCATCTAAGTCCATTCCTCTGATCAGAATAGGGAGGGAATCCCTGGGGACATCGCAGAAATTAGCCTGAATCTGCTCAGGCTTCTAGCTTTCAGGACACTGCAGAGATTACTCAGCTCTCGTCCAAGCCTGAGGATTCCACTCAATATAGGCGAGGGACTTTCCTGTTTAATATTCTGTCCCAGTCATTTCATCCACAACAAGAGCCAGCTATGAGGACTGCCTCTCTGTAGCAGGTGAGGCTATTTCTCATAGCATCCCTCTTTCTAGGGCAACCATCCTCTTCCTCCTGCAGGAGAAGGTACTCCACTGCACAGAACCATCTCCTTCCTTTACAACCATCCTTCCCACCCGCCCGGAGGTCCTTTCATTCTGATGTCCCTTCTCTATTGGAAGACTTACCAGCAAATAAGATCAACAGGTTCTCTTTGCTGCTACTTATTAAAAGGAATAATTGAATGTCCTTGCTCCCTAAGTTCATTTTGTGTTGTAATCAGAGGAAGCTGTGCTTCACTGTAGCATGGACAAAGTTCTCTAAGACTCTGCCGGGAAGAAAGAATAAGAGATCACTTCTAAGACCTCTGTACTTGTAGATCCCACAGGCAAGGGTGGAAAAGCAATGGACTCAATTCTAAATTAGACAACAGTGCGAAAGCAAGAGTTTCAAATCTAGGTGAGTGGTCCAGGAACGCAGATGGCAGAAACACTGACTAATAAACCTAGAGGTCACAACATCAATAGGATGTTGACTTATGGGAGAAAATGAGTTCTGGGTGGGCCCAAGAAACCATTTTGCCCTTTGGTTAAATCAGTCAATAGCCTGTGGCCTATAGGACAGTTCTGTGGCCCTGCCCACTTGGAGACTAGCTCTGTCCCTTGCCCTTCCTCACAAATACTGCAGCTCACTGACCGCTCCTCGCAGAGCCTATCAGTCCAGTGCTGAAGACTTAATGTGGCTGGGGCTGTGTCACAACCATAGCAAAGGCTTTGTTTTAGAGTAATGTGTTATAAAATCTTTCAATAACACTATAGCACCCACCCACATAAACAGATGAAAAAACACACACCAAGCAACAGCATGGGAGTGGGGGGGGGGGGGGGGGTGTTGCAGAGAAAGAGGAGGAGCATAGGTGGGTTTCAGGTGAAAGTAATTAAGCTTAAGCTGCAGGGCTTCCTGCTGGCATAAACACCTTCTAAGGTTCTGAGTGAAGCCTGGCAATTGTTTATTTAGTCCTATGCTTTTGTAAAATTTGTAAAATTAAAAGAAAAATTCATACAATATCAAGTAATGAATTTGGAAAGATGTTTTGAATGTTTTAACAACAGTTGAGAAATCACTGACTTCTGATTTGTACATACATGGAAGATATTTTGTTATAACCCTTAACATTTTATTTCAAGAACTAAGGAATGAATAAATACAGAGAAACTTTCTAATGCAATTATTGGAATATAAAAAATGCAATGAGACTGAATGATGGAATCAATAGATATTATTCAGCTATCAAGCCGCAAATTGTAAGAATTTTTTTCAGATCATCTCAAATGTGGTAATTTATTAAGAGGAAGAGATCGATTTCAAATAGAAATGATGAATTGGCTCTTGGATTGCTCAACAACTGAATTAATGAAGAAGAGTAAATCAAATTAACACACTTAAAATTTTTTAATTTTGGGGGGGATTTCACATAAAATGCTAACTTTAATAAAGATGCTCTAAAATTCATGTTCTGACACTTTAATGAGGACCTCAGTGACGAAGTGTTAAGTTAGTTAAACCAGGAGTGTATAAAATTAGTCAACACACACACACACACACACACACACACACACACACACGGCCCGAAATCTTACCACTCATATGTAAGAAAACTTTACTTACAAAACAGGTGGCAGGCAGGATCTGGCTGTAATGTGCCAACCCTTGGTCTAAGTTGTTTTTCTGAATCTTAACTCATCTTATGAGCAGAAGAACATGAAAACCAAAGAAGAAACAAAAACGATACACCTGTCCAGGTATGTAGGTTTAGCCCTACCCATTGTCTCACAGGTTCCTTGATCATTCACAAGTGAGGGCCTCACCCATTACTCCTCCCTCTCCACTGTGTCTTCAGGTCACTTCCAGTTTACTACATAATACTATTTTAGAAAGACAATTAGAGCCAACAGTAAAGATAAAGAACAGAAAAAGGAAGTCTCTCTACTTGAGGACATCACATGGTTTTTACCCCCAGTATTCCTCAAGTGGCATCACTGTCCCATGTCCGCTCCAAAGAAAGTATATTAGAATTTTTCTTTTTCTGGAGCATTATTAGAAAGATAAGTTCAGGAGGAAAAAAATACCAATCCTTATCATTTCTTTTTAGAGGTGTTTTACTAAAACCCATATTTTTAAATTTTACAGATGATATATTTTTCCCTCAGGTGTATAGATCTATGTTACTCAAAAAATATTTGTTTGCTTATGCTTAAAAAATGCTGCCATGGGACCATTTAAATGCAAATTAGAAGTCATTCAAAAACAACTTTATTTTGATGTGAGGGTAATCAAAGTAGTCAGTTATTTTCCAGGATAAAAATATCCTTTCAATAAAATAAATGGTACAAATATTCCAATTAATGCTAATTTTATATTTTGCCAGCGTCATCTGATTTTGGTTTTCCATCAATTAATAGACTCTAATAAGTTATGTAAAAAGTCGCTACACTAAAAATAAGAGTTTTCAACTTGTTAAAGCAATGATCTGTGGCAGTTTAATAACAGAACTTGGTGTTACATGATGATACATTATATTGAATGGGTAAGGGTTTCAGTTAACAGTGGGAATTTATAACAATGAAATCTAACTGACCATTGTTAAGGCTGATTTTTATCATGTTTAAGGTATTCCTAGGACAGATCTTTTATATTCATTCAAGGTGCATTAACTCCTTTAGAACAAACAATCTAAGACCATTTAGCACTAAAGATACAACTTTCTATTGATAAACTAGGTTCCAGACATGGGGGATCTTTATGGAGAGCTGACCTGGAGTTTTCTCAGGATCTCAAATGCCCCAGGAACCCTAGTGACCTCCAATCTCTTTCATACCAGGTAAAGGTTATTTGACATAATAATCTTTTCAGATAATTTTAGATGTTAGCAGGACCTTCTTTAAAAACAGCGGAGTGATTTGGGGCAGATATCAAAGAAAGTTAAGGTGTCCTCAAGGAAAGAGTGAATTTATATGACAGCTTTTATCTATCATTGGCAGTTGTGAAAATTTGGATAAAATATAGAAGTATAGTGAATCTCAGATTTGACATTCTGGCATATCTTGGTTAAGACCAAGGACATTCAGATCTTCGTTTATATATTGGTTCTCAGTGACATTGGGGAAAGTATTTACCTTCTCCAGGCTTCAGTTTTTTTCATCCATAAAAGAAAATTAATAATGGTATTAATAATGGTATGGTTGTTGTATAAAAAAATAAAACATATCCAATGCTAATATAGGGTCTGGCATGTGGTAATATATTATTCTTTATCCTTCGAATTTAATATCAAAATTTTGAGATGGAAGATAAAAGACACAGAAGTCCTATGTTCATCAAGAAGAAAAAAATAAGCACCATCCTTAATATATAGTAATTTCCTTAACATTGTTATTGCCAATGCTAGAATCTGTTTCTAAACTATTCCAATTGCAATTTTTGTTAAACCAACCAATTTTTCTCAGCTATAAGAAATAGTACTGATATGCTTTGATTTTCTTAAGAACTGGAGAAATTCAAAGATTTAGCCATTCCTCACAATTCCACTATTAACACTGGAAAAAGCATTAAGTTAATTGAAATGATTCCTGTCTTGTGAAAAATGGCCTTATTAAATCTTTTCTACTTGACTAGAAGAGACTGCATAAAGAACAGATATCTTATAGAAGGGAATATGAGGGAAGAACACAAGTTCTGAAGTATATACTTATAAATGAAGTTAAAAGCTGTGCATATAAATAAGCTAGTGTATTAAGTAGAAAGAGGGTACCAAGAAGAAAATGAGTACACTCAGGCGATTCCGAGAATGCTAAGGTGACATGCCTGTGTCCTCTCTGCCAGGAGTTGACCCTGCAGATTGAGTAGGTTTTGGAAATCATGCTCATGAAATACTTCTTCTGAAGTACATTGCATACATGTGCACACATACACACAAACAACAACAACAAAAATAAATAACTTCTAAAGGACAAGGACATCTATAACATACATTTAATCAACATTTTCTCATCTTTCTTCACAATTGTCTTCAAAATTTTATATCAGGAACCACCTCTGATAAAGTTAGTACTAGATATAAGGAAGATTTACATAGACATATGTTTTCATATTCAAAGGGAGGTCTTTCTCAATAAACTAACAACAATCACAGCTAATTTTCCTTCAGGAAAAAAAACTTATTTTAAAAGAGAGAGGGGGAGAGGTGGGAGGGAGGAAGAGAGAGAGAAATAGAGAAATAAAATAGTACTTATAAAGGAAGAATATTCTCCAGAGAAAAATGATGTGGGTTTTGTAATTAAAATACACTTAATTAATAGCTCTGGGAACCACTCTCATTAGGAGTCCATTGTAATGCTTGAACAGTCAAAAGGAAGTAATTACAAGGAAGCCCAGTCCTCGCCTCCTTCCTAGGAGCTTGACAAACTTTGCCAGGGACATCTCAAGAGACTCTAATCTCCACCACTCTCCTTTTTGTTAACCTTTTATGCGAAAAGAATCCCCTGAAATGAAAATTCAATTTTTCCCTTTGGTTCATCCCTATTAACTTTTACTACTGATTTTACAATTAAAGTCCTCAAACAGTCAGAGGCCTTCCTTTCTTTGTTTTCTAGAATGGTAGAGCCTCACACTAAATTCATTAAGGGCTTTGTACTTATACAAACAACAGAAATAAATACTAACGAACTTAATTAGGAAGTAGAATTGGTCAAAAGAATGTGAAATACAAGTCAATGGAGAGAGAGCTTGAAGAACCAGATCCCATGGAGGATCTGAGCAGGATCCCATGGAGGCATGAGCAGCCAGCAGGAAACCACAGATCAGTCTGCCTAGGACCCTGCTGCTCACCACATGGGCAGGTACCATCCCTGGTCACACTGCCAGCAACCACATCTATCACGCCACTAATGTTTCTACTCAATAGTGACCCATGTGATGGTGGGTCTGAGCCATCCCCTCAAGATTCAAGGTCCTAGCTGGGAGCATCAGATTGACCATACTGGGGTTTAACTGCCAAGAGGTGTGGGAAGGGGATATCTGTCCCCTGTAGCTTTCATAGTGGAGGGCTGAACCCTCTCTCCTACCTCCTACCCAGAGATTCCTCCCAAACAGAACAGTGTTGCATACTGACAACCCAAACAAACTAACGGCATGTTCATCAAGGCTCGCCTTAAGACCCTTACTTCACTTTAAGACCCCATTAATCCAAAGCTACTAGGTCCTTAAATTCTTCTCCATCCAAACCATTTTTGTATCTAGCAAAATCAGGCTCTACAACCTTATAAATACATTTTCTTTACTTCTGACATGATTTTTTAAATTATTTTTTTAATTTTTAATATATTTTATTGATTTTTTACAGAGAAGAAGGGAGAGGGATAGAGAGAAACATCTATCAGCTGCCTCCTGCACACCCCCTACTGGGGATGTGCCCGCAACCAAGGTACATGCCCTTGACCGGAATCGAACCTGGGACCCTTCAGTCCACAGGCTGATGCTCTATCCACTGAGCCAAACCGGTTAGGGCTGACTTATGATTTTTTTAAAGTTTAAAAGTGGTGTTCTTTATTTTGGTGAAACTAATATTTAGAGTTGCTTGATCAATAGGTTCTGCTGGTGACCTCTTGGGGAAGTCTGCTGCCAACAGAGACGTAGCTACCCAAGATGATCAGATCCCTGAAAGACCCAAGTATTCCAACCCCTCACATAATTTTTATTGAATTACATGTGATAAACAAAATACTGTTAATTTTATTTTACCTATTCATAAATATACTCTCAGCACCTAAAACAATGTCTGTCATATTCCAAAAGCTCAACAGAATCTTGGATAAGTGAAACTGAAAGTAAATCATGGATGTAATTTTTAGGTAGTTTTACTGATTGCACAAACATATCCTCATTAGTAGAAATCAAGATGAGAGGGAAAAATAAGCACAATACTATTATGGAAAAAATCTAATTATTTTCATATTGCTTTCCAGTTCTTAGCCACATGCAGGCATATATTTTTGCAGTGCTGTAACTTTAATATGGATATACTCATGGATTTTTGCTTTTCTTCCCAAAAGGTTTGAAGTACTTTAGTATTTCCATATAGTTATCATAATGATCATCTTAATGACTAGATAATGGTCCATGAATGTGAATTTTCATTATCATCCATTCACTGTTTGCCAACTGAAAAGTATGTCTTTTACTTATGGGTGAATTTTATAGAAACACTTAATAAACTTAAATCCTTAAAAAATTAAACTTAAAAAGTTAACCCTCACCTCAGTTTTTTTTCCCAGTGTATATTGAAAAAAACATACCAGATATTATAAATCAAAATAAGATTTGAATTCTGGTCTTTATTTGTTGTAGTAATCCTTTGAAAATTAATTAAACTTTACATTTCTTCTTAAAACAAAAGAAGCTCTCTCTACTTGGGTCTCAGTAGAATATAATTAATATCTTTTGCCAAGGCATTTTACAAATATGATATACTCCACAGTTGCTAAATTCTAGTCACAAATATTTAGTTCAGATAGTGAGGATTAAAGCAAAACAAAACAAAATGACCCCCACAAAGTCACAGAAGTGACCAGAATAAAAAATTGTGTTTGCAGAGTTATCATATGAAAATTTTTAGTCTCAGGCCTCAACAATTCAACTCTATCAAGTAGTTTTAAATTCAAATTAGCATGAACACAGTTTGCTGTAAGATAAAGTCTGCAAATAATACGCTACATCCAAGTTAAGTGAAAAACCACATGCATGTGCCTTAAGATCATATGCCCTAGGGCCACATTAGTAGCCCAATTCTGGAAGAAAGTTTTCTACAAATAGAATTTGTCTACATAGAATTCAATTTCATTAGAGACTCTACAGCTACAATTAGCAGCATGATAAACTGGGTTAACATTTGAATCCCAGAAATGGTATGTAAGAATATTTAAGAAAGTATGAGTGTTTAAGACAATGATCATTTCTAACAAAGGAAATTCTTTTAAAAAACTACATATGCTAACTTAAAATACCTAAGTTGTTTTTACAATTGGCAAAATAATTAGAGTTAAAAACAAAAAAGTTATTTAAAATAGAATTATACTCTGACTGAAAAAATAATGGACATTACAAAACATCAGATCCTTCCCCATAGACCACAGCCTTTAATACATGTAGGACACAGCTGAGGAACTTAAAAGATACAGAATTCACCAAACACCAGAAGCTGCTGCTGTTTCCAACAGATGATGAAAGTGCTAAGAACCAAGGAATGCCATTGTGGACCTACTTATTTGGACTAGGACAACCCTCTTGGCCTTTCTGAAAAACATACTAACTAGGTTCCACTTCCCTCTCCCTGAATCCATCCGAGAGGACAGGCAGACCAATTCTGGAAAATGTTTTGGAATGCAGCTATAATGATTATGCCTCAGAGACCCTCCTGTGATAGTTATCCCTCTCTTCTGTGTTCTTCCGGTTCCTTATGCTCTTGTTCTCTCCTCCAAATATAACCTCCTCTCTTTCAGTGTGTTCAGCTATTCTACTTTCACTTGCTTGACATCATAGAGACTTCTAAAGACCTTGAGCCTGTTTTATGTCTGTACCTTTTTATATTCACTCATTTTCATGCCGAGCTTAATTGTCACAATTCATCACTTCTTTTACTATGTTATCAAATCTCTTTCCCAATTGTTCTTACATTGTACCCTGACTTTGCAATTTGGGATCAAACTTCTTGGTGCCTGTGCCTTGGCTGCTCACACTCCTGGAGAATATTCCAAAGCTTCACATATTGGTTATAAAAAAACAAACAAACAACAAAACAACAACAACAAAAACCCCCTCAATCCAGATACGTTAAATGAATGACATAAAACAACAACTATATAGCATACTATTTTGATTGCATTCCGCAGAATAGAACAAGTCTAAAAATGCCTGGCTCCATCTAATTCTTCAAGTGGATTGAAGAGTCTAAGCAAATGAGATAAATAGGTCTGATAAATTTAATAAAAGAATCTAACCAACTAGCCAGGATTTTAAGCAAAAGCAAAAAAAAAAAAATTCACACAGGAAGTTATACATTTTTTCTATACTTCCTTTTCTGTATATAGTTTTATTTTAAAGAAATCTCTTTGCCATCCTGTAGTGCTCATTTGGGAGGGGTGGGGGAGTTTAATAACTTCATTATTTCCTGAATTTCAGCTGAACACAATTTTCTTGTTACAGATTTCTCCAAGTAATACACTTTGGTCAATATTAAGTTTGAATCAGCATATATATTTATGTAGCACATACTAATTAAATAAAAACCATTCCATCAAAATGATTTCATCTCCTTTTTTCCATAAACACAATATTATTGCAAGACAGAAGAACATGACTTTTAAATAAGTGTAAACTGTCCCTACACACTTCAGTGATGAGTAATGCCGGGTTACATAAGAATGGTCAAACAAGGTAGTGGTTGGATGGCGGGGGCAAGGGGGTGAAGCTACCTGGGGAGCTGAAAAATTATGACTTCCTGATGGAAATAATTAAAGTGCTTTTTTTTCAGTTCTGCACTAAGCCATGGCATCATGTTCTTTGATCCCTTTTCACAGCAAACTAAATGCTTCAGAGGGTTCAGTTTTAGAAAATATGAAGTCCCCAACTAATATATGCTATTAAACAAGTAACGTTGGCATAAGAAAGATTTGGAAACAGGTACCAGATGCTCTGGCGTGGTAAATGCACAAGCTGCCTCTCTTGTTAATGTTTTTAAGAACATGGAGCCTGGTGTTACTTTACTGACACACAGACAGAGAGTAAAATACAGCAATATCATATCAGTCCATTAGGGATATTCTTAATAAGGATGCCACAAAGTACTATAAAAATGAAAAGAAACTACAGTTGTCTGAAAAAGAAATTAGAGTTTAATAAGTACCTTATTCTTTTGTAAATTTAGGGCATGACAAATATCATAAAGCAGTCAGCATTATTTAGCTGTTTACTTTAGATTGGTTCCATGAATTCTGAAAATAAGATGTCATGTGTTAAGAGAACACATAGTAAAGATGAAGTGTTCCATTACTTCTGGAGTCTAATTTTGATCTTAAAAGTCACAAATTTCAAAGCAAAAAATAAAACTAGATTGAGGAAATCAGAGTAAAAGCTTTAGAAACAAAAGTTTTGCAGTTTTTTGGGGGAAGTTTCAACAAACACTATGTCAATAAATTGCATTTAAATGAATCAAAGTCAGAGAAATCCAGTTTCTTTTATGTAGCATATACCTTCAAGATTATTGGAAGTATTTCTTTCCAGTTTCTTCACAGTGATTACTTTAAAAGCCAAATATAGCTCAAGAATATTATTTCACAATCACAATTAAGTTTGCCCATTTCCAATTTGGAAAGCTTTGCCTGGTGGCTTATAGATCTTCCACATGCTTTTCTATGAGAACTTATCAGATAAATCTTTTGAAACTTGAGCACATACCCAATATGAAGGTGCAAGTCCCATGGATACACTGTGAAATAGAACACTTTAGCTTCATAAATCCTTATATCCAAAATATTTCCATTATGAAATATTTGAATACTGTTAATACTTTCTTAAGTTACATAAATCAAATATGAAAGATCAGGCATGTCTGCTTTAATGAAACTTCTGTTTTCCTTTCCTTTATTTTCTGTTTGGATTTTTATTTGGTAACATAATGTTGAAAATCACCACTTTATGTTCACTCTAATGTACTGTGTATACTCAAGAACAGTAGGCAATGGGTGGTTGATCAGGGAATCTAATGTCTAACTGGCATCAGGGACCAGCTCCTCTGAGAATGACATATAACTCAAGGAAATATTCCTGGAAGATTCTTGTAAAATGAAGTCTTATTTGACTAAAGTAAACCTTTCCCCTATGTTTGGGAGTTATTTTATTCCCAAGAGTGACTGCTTCTTCCTTTAAATTATTTTTATTTTATTTTTTTACTAGAGGCCCAGTGCACGAATTCATGCATGGGTGGGGTCTGACTGACAGGAGAGGGGAGGAGGGAACGCAGGAGGTTGGCCAGCCGGCCCCACCCCCCAATCGAGAGGAAAATTTGCATATTATACTTTTATTATATAGGATAGGACATAGTAACACAAATGTACACAGTGCACTCTTCAGACAAGTAATAGGACACTAGTGATGAGAAAGTATTTATAATATTCACTACTCACACAGATCCTTGAATATACATCATCCAGAGGTTGTCCTCATCTCACCAGGGGACAACTTGTTCCTTGGCTGTCATTTCATTATAGCTGATGCAATAGTGAAACACAGCTAGAGAGATTTCATATCACCCTCCTCTTATCCTCCCTCTGCTCCCATCTGTGTGCAGGGAGCAATTTCCACATGTGTGGCAAGCTAAACCCTCCTCAGAATATCCTGGGGTACATACATGGACCACCCAAGGAAAGTAAACTATGTTAGAGTTGGTATAAAAAGGAGCTACTAATTCCCCCTCAGGATTCTGAACGGGAACTAAGTAGAATCCAATAAGGGCTATTAACAGAAGTAGAGCAAGGAGGAAGTAAGAGTAGAGAGGTCCTCCATTCTCATTCTAAACATAATGGAACAACACATGAAAGCAGGGGATGTCTGTAGACACACACACACACACACACACACACACACACACACTGAGGGTGGCTGAGATTACCACCATATTAAAAGTAAATGAAGTAAAAATGCAAGTCATGTTCTGAGAGAAAATATTCATTTTACAATGCATATATCTAACAAAGAGAATATATAAACACTCCCAGAAATCAATAAGTAAAAGAAAAACTGGAAAAATAGCACAAAAGAAGATAGGCAAATGTTTAATAAGCATATTAGAAGATGAACAATATCACTATTCATCAGGATAATATAACTTAAAACCATAGTAAGATATCACCATACATTCACCAGAATAGCTAAAATGAAAAAGACTGAGAATGCCCAGTGTTGGTGAGGGTACAGAACACCTATAACTCTGACACAAAATTGTTGGGCAGTAATAAAAATATTTTCTTACCTTTGAATCAGAAATTACACTTCTAAGAATATAACCAAGATGAATGAGTGCGTATGTCCACAAAAGACATGTATAGCAATGTGTACACTGACTTTATTCATAATATCCCCAAACTAGAAATAACCCAAATACCCAACAATAAGAGAGCATGGATAAATAAATTATGATATATTTATATAATGGAATACTATGCTATACTAAAGAAGAACAAGCAACTGATACATAGCCCAACATGAATAAATATCTAAAACATTTTGAATAACAGAAGCCAGACAAAAGGAGCACGTATTTATATGATCCCATTTATATAATGTTTAAAAGGAGGCAAAACTAATCTTTAGTGATAGAAGTTTGGAGATTGGGTGACAATTAATTACATGAGTATATAAATATGTAAAAATTGATCTAGATGTATACTTAAAATTTTCAGATTTTACTGCTTGCAAATTATACCTTCATAAAAGATTTTTAAAAATGTAAATGTATAGAAAACTACTTAGGAGACAAATAGAGAAAGCTTTGACATTCCAAATTGCTTCGCTGCCAAGTTCATAACAGTCAATGCCGTTAATGGATGTCCCTCTTACTTCAGTGAGAGTCAATAAATGGCCATGAAGCCTGAGTGATCTTACTCTACCTGGACCCCTAACTGGCACATGAATTGAAGGTTCTCAGCACCCCAACTCTTACAGCTCTGCTTTGTGATCATTGAACATTTCTAAAGGTTGTCAAATCACAACACACAACTTAAGGCCTTAGTCATATTCAAAGACAATTGAATAGTGTACATCTGAACACATTCATATTGCTTGGGAAAAACCTTAAGTATAATTATGGAAGAGCTTATTTTAAAAAGCCCTCTTGAATTCAGTCTTTTGACCCAAGCATTTCATAAGGAAGCTAATAATTGCCTTTCATAACACTCATCTTTGTAGGCCAAAGTTCCCTGCAGAAACCAATTACAATCGGGGCCACATTGAGGTTTCCTGAAGGGATGGTGCAAGTCTCTAAACCACAGTGTGACACTTGAAAGAGCTAGTGTCTGAGGTACTGATGTACCAGAAGAAAGAGCAAAAAGTTATGATGTTAATAAAGTAAGAAAAAATAAATCCAAAGACCATGAAAAGTCTCCTTTCTTATTAAAGATTTACAATTGCCAATGTCTCTGTGTAGGTTGACAATGGGACCTGGGGGCACACTAACCTTTAATAATGTGGATCTGGGCTGTAGACAACTCTAGCTAAATGTCCCAATAGTTATTTCTGATAGCTTTGAAGGAATTTGAGGTTCTTAGTTAAGTGAAATGGCTACAGAATATAACCCCTACTTTTACCTTCTATCTCCCTTTTAAAGTTTAGGAATTCCAGAAAATTATACTCCTAAACTTTCTATTTCTCAAATACTCAATTTATAAATATATATATATTTTTTTGCTTTTTAAGATAACAGCAATCCTTTTAGTACATCCTGAGTCCTAGTTTTTTGCTGATTGGCGGCCCTCACCCATAGTTTCTCCTGGCTGCCTAGAAAAGTATTCTTGTTTCATCTCTCTAGAACACAAATTCTCTCCTCCAAAGTATTGAATAAATTAGCAAATGATAAACACAATTTTGCTTACACTTGATTATTAGATTTTTAGAAATGTTTTTATTGATTTTTAGAGAGAGAGGATGGGAGAGGGGATAGAGACAATGTTGAGAGAGAACCATTGATGGGCTGTCTCCTATACATCCCCCACTGGGGATATTGGATTGAGCTCACAACCTGGGGATGTGCCCTGACTGGGAATCAAACCTGTGACCTCTTGGTTCTTGGGTTGACACTCAACCACTGAGCAACACCGGCAGGCAATTATTAGGTTCTTGATTAAGAAGGAAACAAAGTTGAAACTAACAAAAGTACCATCATACAGACAATTCTGAAGCTCTAAGTTCCTTGGCACTTGGAGACTATTTATTTGTTTTCAACAACACATTTAAATTTAATTAAATAAGCTTAGCTTTTACTTGATATTTTTAATTATACACATTGCCCAGTTACATAGAGACATAGTGAATATACTACATCATTTTCTTTTAAGGGCATGTGAGAAATCATATTTAGCTACCACATTTTTTAAGATACCAAAATTAATTGAATTCATCACAGGATTAAATTAGCTTTTTAAAAAATATATTTTATTTATTTTTTACAGAGAGGAAGGGAGAGGGATAGAGAGTTAGAAACATCAATGAGAGAGAAACATCGATCAGCTGCCTCCTGCACACCCCCTATTGGGGATGTGCCTGCAACCAAGGTACATGCCCTTGACTGGAATTGAACCTGGGACCCTTCAGTCCGCAGGCTGACCCTCTATTCACTGAGCCAAACCAGTCAGGACAAATTAGCTTTTTATTTATTTTAGTTATAACTTCTTCTTCAAATGTAGAGAAAAGAAGGTAATGATTCTAAGATAAAACTGCTGTGCAGAAAAGTTAACATCAGGCCTGAGACTGTTATCTTTAAAAAAGCCTGTTTAAAAGGTTGACCCTTATATGGCATTTATTTTTCTTTTTTTGTATTTTTATTGTTTTTCACTGTGTTATGAAGTCTACCCTCTTGGAAAATCCTTCAGTGAACAATATAGTAATGTTAACTATAGGCCAGTGTTGTATAGCAGATCTCTAGAGCTTATTCATCCTGCAGAGTTGCAACTACATGCCCACTGAATAGCAATTCCCCATCTCCCCTACCCACAGCCCCTAGCAACCACCATTCTACTCTCTGTTTCTATGTTTGACTATTTTAGGTAACTCATGTAAGCACTGATTCTGCAATAGGCTTCTCAGGTAGAATGTTTCCCTGGTGAACACATTTCACATGTGTTGTCACAACTGATTACTAGTGCATCCTTCCTGACTCCACTGGAAGAGGGGGCTCTAGGAAGCTTGGGTCTGGTTTCTCCCAGATTTTGCCCCATGTGCCTTTCTCTTTCTGGATTTCACCTTGTACATAGTCTTTTGCTGTAGTAAATCCTAGCAATAAATACAACTAGTTGCTGGATCCTGAGAGCTCTCCTAGCAAACCACAGAGCCTCAGAGTGGTCCTGACCACGCCTGATACATCTGGTATCTCTGAATCCTGCCCTCCACACAGATGAATGGCGGTGGTGTTGATCTCAGAGAGGGGAAATCAGTTTTTTAGACTATTTTTCAAAGAACATTCAGGTCAAGCTTCCATAGAAAATCCCCACTGCTTTAGCATGTCGGATCAATAGGTAGACACTCTTCTTTGTATGCATGGTTCATCCAAAAAAACAAAAACAAACCTAAACATTGATTTCCTCTTTCAATTGCTTCGGAGTAAGAATTTGCTGTTTTTTTTTATTTATAATTTCCTTATACCTTTTAATAACATAGGTCCTTTGAACTGGTCTGTAACAATTCAAACAGCTAAATTCTATATCTTAAAAGACAGTTACTGGCCAAATTTGTTCTGCTCAGAACTTTTCTAACAACTTTTAGAAAAATCCAAAAGGAACCTTCTCTAGACATGCCTTGAACTTGGCAGAGAATGAATTTACAACATATAAATTATTTTGTTTTTATAGGCTTGGCAAATGTTCAAGAGTCTGTCCAAGTATGGTCTACTGGCTTCCTCTTCTTTCTTTTCTATCCAAGCTTCTTAAAAATGCAAATGTTCTTTGGCCAAAAGAACAAATAATGTATGTGCCCACTATCCTCAGTTTATTTCACAGTTGTTCACCTGGTGACATTGCTATTAAAGAGTAAAATCTCATTGGTAAACAGAAGAATAAAATCACAAATACTCTTCAAAGTAGGAAATACATATGGTGACATAACTCTGTGTGATTCTTCTATATATACTCATGCCAAATACGACTGCTGTATGCTGGAAACTGAAATAGTATTCTGGTAAGCAATACCTCAAAATGTCAAAGGCCAAATTACTAGGTTCATTAATATAATTGCATATTTATTTCCTTTGATTCTAAATACAGTACAATCTATTCTTGATTCTAAATTTGCTTTGTATCAGTGGACATTGCTTACTGTTTCCAGATATTGTACGCTTTCGTGATAATTTGTCCATGAGTTCTATTTGTTAAGAATTTTCTATTAAATTATATATGATCAATATTAATTTTGTAAGTCCAAGTTCTCTTTTCCAGATGCTTATTATCCTTCATTAATATCTTTCTTCTCCTCATAAAATATTTTTACTAAAACATCTATTCCTGCAGAGGTAGTGACTTTACCTGAGAGAAATCACCTTTCTTTCCTTTGGCTCTAGAAACCCCATTTTCTTCCCACACAAGTCAAGCAATGAGCCACAAAGTCTCAAAAGACCACAAAAAGCAATCGACATCCAAAATATAAAATGGGGAAACGTCGCCCAAGGGCACTCACCCACTAGAGTCTGCAGAAGTGATAGCGATAAGAGGCAGGATCTTCAGGGGGAGGCTGGTGGGTCTTTGCAAGTTCTCTGATTCACTTTTCAAGTCAGCTTGTTCCAACTGTCTGAAGGCAAGAGGGGGAAGCTGAACGTTGCGGCAGGAGAGTCTCCGTACAAGATAGGGTTCCATGCCTCGCAAAGGGTCTTCCTCTTCATTACAGGAATGCAGCGTTTCCTCAGAGGCCTGAGGCAAAAGCCCAAGAAAGTATATGTAACCAACCAAAGTCCTGTCAGTTATCATTATGTGATGGCTTTATACTTTTGGAGAAAGAAATGAAAGGAAACGTATACATTAAAAAATGCTAAAGAAAAGGGGGGCGCAATGACATTAACAGAACAATATTTGGTGAAAAGGTTAGAACGAATGACTGAAATCTAGATTTATTTTTAAAATAGTAAATTTGTTCACCAGTATATTTAGGGTGGCTCAGTTGTTGCAGTTGACTGACCTCTTTAATAATATTAGATTATATAAGTTTTATGCATAAATTCTATAAAATAGAGACTAAATAAAAATATTCTCTACCTTCCATGAAATCAATTGCAAAAAAATTCACTGTAATATATATATTTTGACATAACATACATGCCTATGAAGAGAGAGGAAGAAAATGAGTCCTATTTTTTTTCTTCATACTTAGGACCATATTTGTAACACATATTTTCATATGTCTCATGTTACTTGAATATTCTTTGCAAATGTTTACAATAAGATTTTGTGAGGAGAATTTTTAAAAAGGACATGAAAAGACTATCTGAGGACCCAGTAGAACATTATTTAAATCACAGCTAAATTTTTCAAATTTGATCCATGTTATCCACATGCCAAGGCAAATAAAGTTTAGAATAAAGTAGAAATTTTGATAATTTGATTCTAGTTGAAAAACATTTACTGCTACATGAGCAATAATTATTTCCAAGTGATTGGAAAGTCTACTCTAGTAACATTTATTACACCTATGTACTCAGAATGATTGAGTCACCAAATGTTATCAGATAACATGCTGGCTTTTAGAATCCTTGCATTACCACTTTGCTAGTTGTGTGCTTAGAGTGTTCTTAATCTCTCCAAGTTTTCTGTTTCTTTATTATAAAAATGGGAATAATATTTACCCACAAGAATGAAATGAGATCATGCATGTAATGTGCATAGCTCATTACCTGCATGCAGTATGATAAGCAATCATAAATGGCAATTACTTTCCTTTTTAGTTTTACAGGTGAAGATACTAGCCCAGGGAGGCAAAGTACTTTTCCCAAAGTGTAGTGATTTTGTAGAGTTCAGATCTAGGTTAGAATCCTTGCTGCATTGCTTTTTATATTATTACCTTTTGGCAAGTAACTTAGGCTCACTGAGGTTGGTACCACATCTGAACACTAAGGATAATAATATATACTTCTCAGTTTCATTGTCTGGAACAGAAATATTAAGTATTTGAAGCACCAAAATTTGGCACAATTTTCACTCAACAAAATAATAACTATTGTTTATTATTATTATTATTATTATTATTATTATTCAGGCTAACTCCCTTTATCATTTTGTAGCACTATGCTATCTCGGCTAGTTCATTTATCCATACTGCTTTAAACAAAGAAATTTTTTTCTGATTTATATACTGAAAAATGTGAAAGGATATGCAATGGTGGACTCTTTTTAGTCTTGGATTTTATTGTATAATTTTATGGATAAATAAGATAAAAGGAGGGCACCCAGAAGATAAAGAAAAGGTCAAACCTAAAAACCAAGTTCATTTATTTCAAATCCTAAACATAAAAACCTAGATTCTGAGAACCTGTGTTTTGAGGAATCTACTTTGTAAACAATATTAATAATGACAAAAATAATGGCTTAAAAAGTGAGGAAATCCTTCCATTCTGACAATAGGGATGGACCTTGAGGGCATTGTGCTAAGTGAAACAGAGGAAAACAAATTCTGTGTGAACTCACGTAAATCTATATATATAAAAGCCTAGTGTGCAAAGTGTCCCCTCGGGAGTTCAACCAACTGGGAGTTTGATCACTCGCTATGACGTGCACAGACCTCCAGAGGGTGGTACGGAATGAAGGAAGGCCCCAGCAGCCGGGGAAGGGAAGCCCCAGCTGGCAGCCAACAGCTGCTAGGGACCCTACCTGTGCACAAATTTCATGCACTGGGCCTCTAGTATAAAATAAAGACTCACACACAAAAAAAGAGATCAATTTGTGGTTACCAGAAGTGGGGATGGCAGGAGAAGAAATTGGGTGAAGGTGGTCAAAAGTTACAAACTTCCAATTATAAGATAAATAAGCAGTAGAAGGATATAATATACAACATGATAACTATAATTAACATTGATGTGTGGCAGTGGTTCTCAACCTACCTAATGCCGTGACCCTTTAATACAGTTCCTCATGTTGTAGTGACCCCCAACCATAAAATTATTTTCGTTGCTACTTCATAACTGTAATTTTGCTACTGTTATGAATCTTAATGTAATTATATATGTGTTTTCCGATGGTCTTAGGCGACCCCTGTGAAAGTGTCATTCGACCCACAAAGGGGTCGCGACCCACAGGTTGAGAACCACTGATGTATGGTATATATAAAGGTTGTTAAGAAAGTAAATCTCAACTGTTCTTATCACAAGGAAAGAGTATTTTTTTTCTGTTTCTGTTTTTTTCCTTTTATTTATTTGAATGAAAAAAAATTTTAATTTAAATATTTGTAAGTCAAATCATTATGCTGATACACCTTAAACATACACGGCTGTATGTCAATTATACCTCAATAAAACTGGAACAAATTTTAAATAAGAATAACAGATACATTCATTGAATCCTTATTAAATGGTACTGTGCTTTACATATTCCATCTCATTTAAATTCCATCTCATTTAAATGAAATCCTCTGAGTTAGGTCCTATTACTTTTCCAATTTTAAATGTAAAGAAACAGACCTATCTATAATCTATAATAATAAAAGTGTAATATGTTAATTAGACCAGATGACCTTCCAGACGATGCCAGGGCTGCGAGGGCCGAGCCCCTTGCATGAATTTCGTGCACCGGGCCTCTAGTAAAATAGAATAGCATGTCTTGGTCACACAGCCACATGGTTAGTAAGGTGACCAAAACTTCCAGGTTGCCTGGGACTTTCTGACCTTTGCACTGGAAGTCCCATGTCTGGGAAAGCAATCCAGTCCTAAACAAAATAGGATGGTTGATCAGCAATAAGTTGAGATCTCAAATCAAAACTCAGCTTGAGCTAAAGCTGGAGCTAAAAACCATCATGTTATACTACCTCTAACAAGTATGGTACAGATAACTAATCAATCATAACTTAATAAGCCTCACATTTTCATTTTAAAAGATAGCAGAACTGAGATCAGGACAGCGCTACATCAACATTGGAAATTAATTATAATCCTTATTGATTGAATCAGGAGCTAAATATTCGAGGCCCAACTCTACTATTAATTATTTAGGTGGTGTTAAAAAGTCATTTAACCTTTCTGGGTTTTAATTTCCTTAGACATAAAATCAAGAGGTTGTACAAAAATAAACCTTAAAACCAGTTCCACTCATGAAATACTCTGAGTTTTTACAATAGCCAATGGCAAACTTAATGTTTAGTGACCTGGAAAATACAGACAATAAAGAGAAAATGTACATATGTGACATTCTTAATTTTTAGATTAAGAAAGTGAGCCTCTGTGTGTGAAGCTCAGTGTATTCATTTAAGGACAGAACTGCAAACTGAACCCATGCTCTTGGATTGCTATCAGGTCATAAGTGACTTCCCATATTTCTCCAGAGAAGTTAATGACTTAAGGGAGTAGATGCCCTTTTTCAGGATAAACATGAAAAAGAAGAACAAAGGTTGAGTCTAGCAGAGCTGAGCACTGAATGTAGATGACCAAAGTTAACATCTATAATAATAACCTATAATAATAAAAGAGTAATATACTAATTAGACTGGGCATCCTTCCAGATGAAGCCTGGGCTGCGAGGGAAGCTGGGGTCCCAGGTACCAGAGGGAAGCCGGTGCCGGCAGCCGGGGAAAGGAAGGCCTACTCTTGCACAAACTTCATGCATTGGACCTCTAGTTTTTCTATAAGTAGTTAGGTGCTCACTCTGGTGATAGCATTGCAACAGCAGAAATGCTTTATATAACCTAGGTTACCTAATAAAAGACAACGTTTTGACATTCTCTTTGAGATAAACTACTCAAGAAGTAACTTTCTTTGATAGAAAACCTCTATTGAAAACAAAGTGTAGTATTTTTTATCTGGATTATAAAAATGATAAAGCAGTACATGTCTGTATCCTAACGTTTCTATTAAAAAACAGCATAACAAGTGGCTTTTAAAAAATTCCAGATCAATATATACCAATTATATTTCAAAAATGAATGGAACAATTTTAGCAGGTACAAGGCAGAATGTTAAATAGCCTTACTATGGAAAGAAATGTAAAACTGAACACCAAGGCAATATGTACCTTATTTTATTGCTGGAAAATGGCATTTTTGCAAGGAGTTGAGGGAAAAGATAATATTTATAATATCTTGAAGGGCATTGTTTCTCAAAATGTGATACTCAAACTCCATGCATGAGAATCACAGAAGGTGCTTGCTAAAAGTCAGACTCCCAAATCATATTCCAGATCTGCCTAATCAGAATCTCTATTATTAGGGCTTGGGAGTGTGAATAAGTCACCAGATGATTCTGATGCATACTAAAATTTGGGAACTAATGGTTTTGACATTTTAGACATAGTCCAATAAGATTGCCTGGCAAAGATTCAACCACAAAGATGTTCACTGTAGCTTATTTGAAATAATGAATAATTGAATGTAAACTACTTGTATTGAAGGATTTGCTTAATGAATTTCAATACATCATATTATGAAATACTATGAGATTGTTAAAATAATGCAGGAGAATATGTGATTATGTTTATGATATAATGTTGAGTGAAAAAACAGATTACAAAGTGATCTCATTTTTCTAAAAGGAAACAAAACAAAAAACTAACATGTTATATTAATAGAAAAATTCTGGGATGACATTCCAATTCTATAACATGACTTTCTCTGGACAATAATAAATAATTTTCATATTTTGCGTATTACTATTTTCTATATCCTCTATTAAATGAAAAGAGAAAGTGGATTATTTTTAGCTTAAAAAGTAAAATAAAAACAATACTAATAAAATGGAACAACATTCAACTTGCTATTGATGGGACTCAGAAATATCTCTAATTCAGTTCCAAGATATGCAATATGAAATGAGAAAAAATATTTGAATGAGTTCAATGCAAACCTGTTAACTTGTAATAAAATATAAATCCGCTTTAATAATTAACCAACTTATTTGAAGAAGTTGACAGAAAAATAACTTCAATGTAATTCTTTTCACTGCTAGGACAATTACCTCTCCAAAAGATATACCTAAAGAAAGTAATTCCGCAATAACTGACAGTTAAAATGAATGAGCATTAAATATGTTATTACTATTATTATTATTATTATTGTTTTTCTTTTTGTTTACTTCAATTTCTATGTAAGGTATTTAATGAATCCCTTTATTCTCTTTTTTATTCTCCCAAAGTCGTTAGCAAACCACTAACAAGGCCTTGAGTGCCGGGACACACCTACAGCTGGTGTAATAAATTGCTGTGGCTGGTAATGATCTCACATTTGTTGGTGTTTATTTCATGCGTGTATATAACAATGAAATTTTCTATAGAGGAATTGTCTTAAGATGTATATACACTGGCATTTAGAGAGAAAATTGACTGGGTTGCTCAATTGGTTAGAGCATCATCCCATACACCAAAGAGATTGCAGTTTCAAGCCCTGATTGGGGACTCAGGGTGTGTATGGGAACAACCAAACAACGTTTCTCTCTCACATTGATGTTTCTCTCTCTTTTTATCTTTTTCTCTCTAAAATCAATAAAAACATATGCTTGGGTGAGCATTAAAAAAATACACAAAAACAATTTGGGCTACATGAGCCATAAATAATTTTCCATTATCATAAACCACTAAATTTTGGGGTTTCCTTGTTGCAGCTAGTGCTATATTATATACATAGTCACATCTCTATTATTTGAGTTCAAACGAATCAGGCACTGCCTTGCTCATAAGTATTTATAGTCCGTTTGAGAAAAATAATCACCAGTGTGTGATAAGAGCTCTAAGAGAGTACTTAGAGCTCTTTAGGGGGACATAGTAGGCTGAACACTTTTGTGAGAGAAAAGTGATGGTAGCCAGAAGTGACATCAATAAAAAAAGAAACTTTGAACTGTCTCAAGCAAATTAAGATGCATGATTACTTTATAAATCAGGCTTTTCTTTTTCTTTCCTGCATACTTCACCAATCAGTTCTGTTTAGTCTCATTGCTAAATCCTCTGTTAATTTTCTCTTAAATCTAGACCTTCTCCAAGATGTAATCCTCCAGTTCTCTTCTCATTCTACACACTGCTGATTCAAAACCTCCAGAGCTTCCAGGGTGAAATCTGAAACTACCTCCATAAATGTAGGACAAGGAGAAACCAAAGAAAGAGGCAAGCCACTCCAGATTGGTAGGTGGCAGGTTTAACAATCAAGGAAACTTACATAGAAGGATTGTGTTGGGCAGCCACACATGAGTAGATCTCTGTACCTGCCCACCAAAATCTTAATTGGGTTTAACTGGGTTCAGTCACATATACCATCCTGATGATCTCAACAACAGATTGCTTTCTCAGGCAAATGGCTCCCACTGTTGGAAAGGTGGGCAGAACTTAGATTCCAAGGACAGAGGAGGAGGGTGTGGAGCCTCCGATAGCCAGGGCCCAGCTTGAGGGTCAACTGGCAATAGTGTTTTCTTGAGGACCTCCTTCTACACACACTCATGTCAAAAATATTATACATGACAATGAATACAAATAACTTCTGCCTTGTTATTTATAACCACCAGGAAGCCTTAGGCCTTGTGTTGAGAAGTGATTTGTAGTGAAATGATTTGCTTATATATCTGTTCTCTTTGTTAGCTAGAACACATTTGCAAGCATGGGAGTGTGCCATAACAACGTTTGTACCTCTGACACTCAGCCAGTGCCTGGGCTAAAACATTCCAAATAAACCTTACTGTAGAAATGAATAAAGAAAATAGACAAATGACTCCCTTTCTTCAACAATAAGAAACTGGAAAATGGGGTAATATTATTAGGTATTGATATTACTCATAATGTGGTATTTGTAAATATTAATATGAGTTAGGTAGAGGCTACATCAGTTAACAAAAATTTTTTAAAAAAATTCCAAGACTTCAGCCACTCAAATAGCTTTCCCCATGTTTTGTTTCAAATATATATATATATATATTTAAATATATATATATATAAATATATATATATAATATTTTCACCTAACTTTTCTTAATAAAAATAAATTACTTTAAGCACTCAATGCTTTCAGAGTACATATGCTATGCAGAACACTGTAGAAGTTAGCATGTTAAGTAGTTGCATAAGTTTTCAAAATTTCAAAAAGAGGACAGATTGAGCTGAGGATAGGTTTTTATCACTTCCAATGTTGCATTCCTTTTTTCTGTGTAATTAGTTTTCTGTAAAATTATCCTCTGAAAAAGTAATTTTTTCCTTTCTGTATATAGGAAAAAGAAGACATATATAGTATAAAGAAGACAATTTCTGATAACTGAACTAACTCTTTAATGTATAGCATATAATTTAATAGGTTGCTATTGCAAAGAATTGAAACAATACAATCCAAAAGTACTATATTCCAACAGTAGACATTGTCTCTGTATTATTATTTTACGTTTCTGTGAAATTGTTCACAATACACTAAAGCAGTAATTAAAAATCTGCCTTAAGATTTTCTAAACCTTATGCCAGATGATTTTCCCCATATCTCATTACTCATTATATGTGTTTTGTATTAAAATCCAATGCTAAGGTTGCCTAAATAATCTGAGGAAACTCACTAGTCAAGGCAATAAAAATAAATACCTGAATTCTTTTTATATTTAAAAGGACATTGTACTGAATTAACACAATCCATTTTCGAATTGATATTTGTACAGTAGGTCCTTGGGTTACACAGGAGATCTATTCCAATGGCACGATGTAACGCGATTGTTGGTGTAAGTCGGAACCCACCTGCATAAGCACCTACATCACTCACATGGAGCACATACACAGCAGTAATGAAGTGAAACAGTAAAAAAAAAAAAAATTAAAAGAAAAATAACAATTGCTGACCTTTATTTGTGGTAAATCAGTAATAAAAAACATAAAGCACATATGTACATACATCGAAATGACAGAACTTTTTAAATATATAAATAAATGGGAGATGGCAACTTAACCACGAAACGACGTACGTGAGTCCGATGTAACCCGAGGACTGCCTGTAGATGATATAGAAAATGCACTCTTGCAAAAATGAATTCCAAATGAAAATTTCCACTCCAGGTTAACAAAAAGATAGCAAAGATAGCAGATAGCTCTCAAATATCCACAGAACTTAATCCCAATATAGGCTCTGATTTCAAACTGATAGAAGAGACAGAAATCACTGAAGTTTCTTTCTCTAAAGCCATTTCCTATAATTTACTCATCAAAACTTCTAAAAAGTTCATAAAGGAAATAGACAAAGTTCTCATTTAGTAATATTCTACTATACATTCTCATCAAGAAGGTTTGTTTGAAACTGTAGGATTCAATTAATTTTCTATAAATATCACTGTTGCTTTCCTGGGTAACCTTGAAAAATGAAGTAGATTCTATTTTATTAGCAAAGGAAGGAAAGATGATTTAAGGAAAAACATGACTTCTATCAATTATTTCTTTCACAATGATATATAGTAACAGAATCACAACTACTAAAAAAAAAAAAAAAAAAAAATAGGAGCTTCCATTGTTTGCTTGACCCTTAAAAATCATGTTTTTCTGGAAGAGTGGATTGAAACAGCTGGCTTAAACTACAGTGGGAAATCCGGGGAGGGTTGGCGGGGTGGGGGGTAAGAGATCAACCGAAGGACTTGTATGCATGCATATAAGCATAACCAATGGACACAAGACACTGGAGGGTAGGGGAGGCCAGGGGAAGGTCAAGGGGAGAAAAAAAAGGAGACATATGTAATACTCTTTGTAATACTTTAAGCAATAATAAAAAAAAGAAACAGCTGGCTTATTCTCTGTGCTTTGAAAAATCTCTCACTTGACTAATTAGGTGCCAAACCACAACATTAGGGGAAATACAAAGATCTATGATCTTCATTTTCAAGTTTTATTTAAATACCAGCATCAATCAAAATATATTTATAAACATAAAAGCAAAAGCTAAAACCATAATTTAAGAGAATGTATATTTATAATAATAAACTAGGTCTGTAATTCTGGAACAAACTAACTGAGAGAAAAGAGGAGACAAAGTAATGATAAATTCCCTTTTTCCATAGAGGGAGCTAGGAATTATGACTTTCCTCTTGGCTTTGATGTTCAGATAACCATACAGTACTTAATTGGTAAACAAACTATGGATCAAAGAATATTATTAAGTCTAAATTCAATGTTATAGTTGATAGTGAAACATAATGTTTATTCTTATTAAAATAAGTAATAATACAAGAATATGCTCCTCATTACTCCTTTATTCAGCATCATCAATAATATTTGTTGTATTACATGTGCTGTATAAATAGCTACTTATTCCTCATGAAAAACTGCATGAAGAACTGTTGTTATCCTCATTTTATGGATTTGGAAAATGAGGCTTAGGGAGGTCAGTTTGCAACTTAACTCCCACTACAAGGAGATTACAGTGACACTTAGTAAGTGGTAAAGCAAGGTTTATAGACTAGGTTTACCTGACACCGAAGATCATAATTTGAACCCAAATGCAGCATTGCCCCTACTTTTCAAGAACTACTGGCCAATTTAGTAATGTGGGAGATAGAAATAAGAGGCACAAAATTATGAAGAAAATAAAGAAATTGTTATTTGATTGAAACCTTGTTTAATGTAAGAAACAAAAAAAATCAACTGGAAAATACTTGAAGAAAGAATAATTGGGTTTGTCCAGTTATGTTAAAATATGCAAAAGATTTTCCTTTATAAAATGAAAACACTGCTCATTAAAACTACAAGAAAAAATGTCTAATTTATAAAAAAATGCATTTATGAGTAAGCTTAAAAAGACATGGATGGAATCTGTATTAGGAGAATTACATGAATTTCTCAAAATTCACATAAGCAAGCCTGATATTGCAATTATTTTTCATCTTTAATGTTATTACAAAAACCTTCATTTTTTCCCCTTTTTGAGGATAACAGAAAGGCCTTCAACTACAAGGAAAAAAATAGATGAGAATAAAACTTTTTTAAATAAATAAGATGAGGGTGCTTGTGCCATCTATATATATAAAAGCCTAAGCGACCGTTACAACTGGTTAACCGAATGACCAGTTGACTGGTCACTATGACACGCATTGACCACAAGGGGGCAGACGCTCAATGCAGGAGCTGCCCTTTGGTGGTCAGTGCGCTCCCACAGTCAACTTTCTGAAGCCAGCCAACCTCTGGTTTCTCCCCCAGCTGGCCCTGATTGGCCCCTATCAGGACTGGGCGAGACTACCCAGATCACCAGCCAGGCTGAAGGATCCCACCCGTGCATGAATTCATGCACTGGACCTCTAGTATTCATAAAAAATTGTACTGTAAAACTACAATAACAAAACAGTATGGTACTTGAAAATAATCAACAGAGAGATCAGTGGAATAATAAAGTGTCCTTTAAATATTTCTTTTCTAAAAAATATGTTTTTATTGATATTTTAGAAAGAGAGGAAGGGAGAGGGAGAGTGATAGAAACATCAATGATAGAGACACATCAATTGGCTGCCTCCTGCATGCCCTTACCAAAGACTGAGCCAGCAACTGGGCATGAGCCCTGAGAATCAAACCTCTTGGTTCATACGCCAATGTTCAACCACTGCGAAACACCGGCTGAGCTAAATATTTCTTGTATAAGAATCTAATATGTATTAAAGGAAATACTACCAACTAATAGGGAAGAAAAATTACATAAGTGTTGATGAAAGTAGACCATGTGAGATGGAATAATAATATTAAATACACAAAATAATAAATATTTAAAAAGTAAAACATAGAGTGATGTCAGCAAGATGGTGAAATAGAAGTTCCAGACTGCATAACCCCACAGAGACACAAACTTAACAGAAATAAACAGTCCCAAACTGCTGTATGAGAACTCCAAAAATCAGTTAAGTGCAGTATTCCAAGCAAGCTCAAAGTCAAGAAGAGCCACATTGAAATGAATAAGAAAAGCCATTCATCTCAATCATGATAGTCGTTTTCCCAAGAGAGAAGAGCTTGATGAAAATGGGATTAAAAGTCCAATTCACGGGTTTTCTTTGGGGAGGGAAAGAAAAAAGGGAATGTATATCCAATATCTCATATTCTCAGGGTATCCTAAGAGACTGGTTTCTGTCTCACCTGACTCCAGCACTGATGGGAAACCAGACTGTTTTGGATGCATAGGGGCCTCTGAGAACAAAGGGAGTTCAGAGTGCTAGAGAACCTGCAGTATTGTAGACAGACACCAGAAAAGGCAAGAGATTATAAACTCCTGAAAAAGAAATCCGCGAACCCCACTAATTGAGAAATTATAAGCACAAGTCCAGAGAAGATGCATCCCCAGAAAAGGATTGAGAAGTCCCCCAGAATTTCTAGCTATGCTGGCTGATGAAGGTTCTTACCTTTACAAAGCCTGCCTATGACGACTAGCAGAAATAGTTGTTTTCAAATGTACAAATCCCAGAAGAAAAAAAAATAAGGCACATGAAGAAACAAGGTAAAAGACCCATTCAAAAGAACAAAATAGATTTCCAGCAATTGACATTAAAGAAATGAAGATCTCCGGCCCTGTCAAGGTGGCTCAGTTAGTTGGAGCATCATCCCATTCGCCAAGTGGTTGCAATTTCAATTCCTGGTCAGAGTACATACCTAGGTTGCAGGTTCAATCCCTGGTCAGGATACACATACGGGAGGCAATTGATGGATGTTTCCCCCCCTCCCCTGTCTCTTTCTCTCTCCCTTCCTCTCTCTAAAATCAATAAACATATATTCCAGTGAGGATTTAAGAAACGGAAGGAAGGAAGGAAGGAAGGAAGGAAGGAAGGAAGGAAGGAAGGGAGGGAGGGAGGGAGGGAGGGAGGGAGGGAGGGAGGAAGGAAGGAAGAAAGAAAGAAGGAAGGTCTTTGAATGATCTGGCCAAAAAATAATAATAAAAATAGTTGTCTTAAAGAAGCTCAATGTGCTACAAGAGAACACAGATAGACAAATAAATAAAATCAGAAAAATGATATATAAACAAAATAAGAGTATCAACAAAGAAATAAATACAGTACTATAAAAAAGATTAAAACAAATTCTGGGAACTGAAGAACTGAATTGAAATATTTACTAGAGGGATTTAATAATGGACATAATTAAACAGAAGAATCTGCTAACTCAAAGACAGATCATTTGAAATTACTACATCAGAGAAACAAAGAGAAAAAGAATATAAAAACAAGTGAAGAAATCGCAAGAAACTTATGGAATATCACAAAATAGACTAGATTATGCATTAGGGGAGTCCCAGAAAGAGAAGCAAGAGAAAAAAGGAACAGAGAACATATCTGAAGAAATAATTGCTAAAATCTTCCCAATTCTGAGGAAGGAAAGGAACATTCAAATCCAAGAACAAAAAGTACCCCCAGGTAACTTAAACTCAAAGAAGCCTGAGACGGGCTGTACTCAAACTGTCAAAAGTAAAACAAAACAAAACAAACAAACAAAAAAACCCAAATTCATAAATTACTAAGTATTTCTCAGCAATAATAGCTGTGTATATTTAACACATCATGATGAGGATGATGATGATGATGAAGGATTCTAAGGTTATAAGGTGCCACCCTTTGACAGAAAATTTTCCCTTGTTTATCTACTAGTACGCTGTAAAAACAATG
The DNA here is from genome assembly GCF_028538775.1 of Myotis yumanensis. Taxonomy (NCBI): domain Eukaryota; kingdom Metazoa; phylum Chordata; class Mammalia; order Chiroptera; family Vespertilionidae; genus Myotis; species Myotis yumanensis. The sequence goes on from NW_027223755.1 coordinate 30,351,951, forward strand.
ATTTATAGATATAATCCCACTACTAAGTATACACTAACCTTTAAACAATTAGGTGCTGCTTTTCTTTCTTTGTCCTGAAGCTAAAAACTCAGAAGAAAATGTTATCACTTATAAATAACATTTAGCAAAATCAATTTACCATATCCCCCTCAAATAAACTGAAAGTTTCCTGAAATTTAATAAGCTATTGTTTTTCATAGTTAGCATACACCCCCTCAGGACATTCTAAATACATTCATTCCAGGCATTCAAAAATCAGAGCTTTAAACTCTTCTTCAAGGTTATAAAGTAATTTATCCTTTTTCTTGTTTTGAGAATACTAAAATTGCTAGCACTTCACAACAAAAGGCGCATTGAATTTTACAACAATAATTTAAAAACTAGATATTTAATTGTGTTCCTTTGCCACATTTTGGCCTCTAAATATTATTTTCTAGGTTAGTTACACAATTCTTTTTCAGCATTATCACCTTCATTATCCACCCTAAACAATGAAAATTGAAATAAGTTCCCAGTGGTTTGATTTGCTATCATTGGTTTTCTTGAAGGATAGAATAACAAATAACTCCAAACCTCAAGATAATATGGATAAGATAGATTAAAAATATCAGAGGATAAAAATGAATTTTTATCCTATAAGGATGATTAAGCATTTCTAAGTTGGCACAAAACAGCTGAAAAGCACAATAAACACAGACATCAATATGAATATAACATATAGCCAAAGATCAGAAAAATCTTAAGCAAATGGTTATTTCAATTAAAAAAATAATTTCCTGTCCATATCAGAAATACATAATTGTCCGAACGCTTCACCTCTCAGGTTTGTTACTGAGGAGATCAAAGGGAGTTAGGTGGTCAGGAATCGGGACCATGCGGACAGTGAAATAGAAGTGGGAACCCAACGAGGTGGAGTTACTCAGGCACCCCCAACTGGTGGGGAAGGAAGGGCATGCTCCAGAGGCATGAACTTTAAAATGTATGGATATTGCTAAGACAGGCATCTTGCGGGTCACAATCACAAGACAGTGAGGCATAGAAACCAATCCCAGGGATGTTCCTAAGGCAAAATTATTTGCAAGGATCAATCAGGAACTAACAAGCATATACACAAAAAAAGCACACGTTTCCTCTGCTCTCTCCCCAGTGCACTGGACGCTCCTATGGCAGGCAATGGGTTCCACTGCATCCACGTGGCTTATGGCCATGGGGGCCTCCACACATGGACTAATAGACTTTAATTGGCTTGGATGCTAAACTGCTCCCGACTGTAACAGGGAAAGGAAACTCTGGACCCTGGCCTGCTCCTGGAACCCCAGCTGCACCTTTTACAGGACTGGCTTCTCGCAATAAACTCTGGTTCCACTAACCCCATGGTCGGCAAACCGCGGCTCGCGAGCCACATGCGGCTCTTTGGCCCCTTGAGTGTGGCTCATCCACACAATACCACGTGCGAGCACACATACAGTGTGATTGAAACTTCGTGGCCCATGCGCAAAAGTGGGTTTTCGGCCTGGGAGAGTCTATTTTGAAGAAGTATTGTTGATATTTGGCTCTGTTGACTATTGAGTTTGCCGACCACTGCACGAACCTTTTTTGTCTGCCACTTCATTCTTCAATTGTGAGAGACAATGAACTCAGACTCAAACATCCACATTTTGGTTTCATTACTACACATACACATTTTACTTTTATTAACTTTAATATTTTATATAAAATAGATAATCTCATTCCATGTCACTTTCCTGGTAGACTCTCAGGATTGGAAGTGACTTTAAAGGCCATCGAGTTCAATATTCCCCTTATTTCATGACACTCCATGTGTATAGCTAATTGATTTTTCTTATAGCACTGACAAATAGACCATGATTCTACCCTTGAATACACCTCCAATTGTGGAAGCTGTAAATATTTCATGAGCATCAACCATGTGGCTGAACAGTTGTAGTTACTTGGATTCACATGTAAACTAAACGATCAAAGATCTTTGGGGAGGGTGGGGGTAAGGGGGAGAGATCAACCAAAGGACTGGTATGCATGCATATAAGCCTAACCAATGGACACAGATACCAGGGGGGTGAGGGCATGGGTGGGGGTAGGGGGGGCAATGTGGGGATAAGGACACATATGTAATACCTTAATCAATAAAGAAAACAAAAAGAGCTTACATTCTAATAGCTCCTGGAATGGAATTCGCCACTTACACCTACTTTCCTTCATTTATTCAATAAGCAATCACTGAGTGCTAATATGTGTCAGAAACGCTTCTTTGTACTGATGAACCAAAAATGAATAAAATACAGCAAGTCTTAGATCACTATGAGAAAGTTATTCTATATATTTAATGGGAATTTTCTTCTCTATAATTATCTCCCTGCATTTACCTCTCTCTAGGTCACACAGATTGGGTCTAATCGCTCTGCCCCAGGAAAGCCCTCCAGATATAGTTGCCTCTCTAGCACCTCCCACCTTGTTTTAGAGGCCATTCCCCAAGGCCTTTTCCTTCAGGTGCTAAGCACTCTATGTGGACCACGAATTTAAAGACAATGAGTGGCCTGGCTGGCATGGCTCAGTTGTTGAGCTTCAACCTATGAACCAGGGTTCAATTCTGGGTCAGGGCACATGACTAGGTTGTGGGCTCAATCCCTAGTGTGGGGCATGCAGGAGGCAGCCAATCAGTGGTTCTCTCTCATCATTGATGTTTCTATCTCTCTCCTTTCATCTCTGAAATCAATAAAATTATATTTAAAAATAAATAAAACTAATGAGTGAAGTGAGCTGAGAGGAGTACAAAGACAGGATCACTGCTTCTCCATGGTTGGTTTCCATGTAAGAATCTAAAATATATATTATATTAACACTTAAAATATCCCTTTCCAATGCCTAAGATGTATTAATAATCAGAATCTTTAAAGGAAGCAATGACTTTTTGTAAGGGGTCTAATGGTAAGAAAGAAACCACCCTCCCAGCAGGAACTGCATGAATGTGAGCATCTTTTTCTTTTTTTTTTAATGAATTCCATTTTATTGATATTTCTGCCTGTCAGCTTATTTTTCTTTTCTTTTTTTAGCTTTTTTCCCTTTATTGATTAAGATATTACAAATGTGTCCTTATCCCCCAAATGTCCTCTCATCCCCCAATCCTGCCCTCACCTCACCCCCTGTTGTCCACATCCATCGCTTATGCTTATATGCGTGCATACAAGTCCTTTGGTTGATCTCTCCCCCTCACCCCCGCCCTCCCCTACCTTCCCTCTGAGTTTTGAGCATCTGATCGATGCTTCTCTGTCTTTACATCTGTTTTTGTTTTTGTTCATCGGTGAGCGTCTTTTTTACAGAAATGTATTTCTTTAGAATGTCACTCTAAATTTCTCTTTTTTAATGAAGAACCCCTATTTTGCCTAAACATGACTTTAAATGATTCTGTTTTATTCTATTCAGAATATTTCAATGAAAAATGAAAGTACTAAGTGACTTTGTAAGCTAGCATAAGCTTTCAAACTGAACTATTAATCAGCATGAAGAAAGATAAGATGTTCAGAAGGATTCAGAAAACTCTTGACTTCTGTAACTGAGCCTCAGAGATGAGCATTGGTAATTTCAATTTTCCTCTGGATGACAACACATTTAAAGAAGAAAATTGCTATGACCAAAGAATGGACTATTCTGCAGTTGAAACAAAAATGGAGAAACAGCATTACTTTTTTGAGCCATTTGGATATTACAGATGCCTTAGACAGCTTTATAGTCTGATAGTGTCTGCGTGGGAGGCCTCTCCTCAGGGAAGCAGTATATTCCCAAACAGAATGAGACTAGATAATTGAAATAACTGAAAGGACAACTAGAATTTTATAAAAACTTAAAAGAACTCCAACTATCTGTCCCATCCCTATTCTAACCAGATGTCTTTTTCTACTTGTGGGTCAAGATTTGCCCATATACTGAGCCAAATTTCCTCTTTTGGCTGAAATAAGGTTTACTGACTCTGACCTTAAATTTCTCTCTTGTCTGTGGAACCTGTATTTGCCTAAACATACAGTCTGTATTCTGACTCTTGATTTCCTGAATTCCTGGTCTACGTCCGCTATTTCTGTCTGACTTCCTAAGCTTTTATGTCTGGTTTGGATCCAGAAGAGTATCCTGACCCTAACTTTTTGAACAACATAGAATCCTGACTTCTGGTTCCAATCTTCATCATCATTGTGCATTTCCTGTCACTTTGAGCTCTAATTTCAAACTCTCATCTCTACTGGACAAGAACTAATCTTCCCTTATGTCCACCTGCCCTTTTTACGTTTTTACCTTTAATCACCTTATGCAAGCCCTGGTTTCTGATTACAATCTGGTCCAGACATGGTGAAGCCACAGTCAGTCTGTTCAATATCTGACTGCTGTTCTACCAAATACACCACTAAAATTTAGTAACTATTTGTTGAGTGCTACTGTGGGTACTGTGCGTGTGTATGTGTGCATGCATGTGTGTGTATCTGCTTAGGATTCTCACAAAAATCTAGTAACTTTTCATTTTATAGGTTGCAAGCAGGAAGCCCAAAAGTACAGTGATTTTCCCTAAGCCACACAACTAATAAATGTTAGAAGAAGGCAACAAATCTTTTTCTGTCTGGCCAAAAAATTATTCTCTGAGGGAGACAGTTACATGAGTGTCCCTCAATAAATGCTACCTCTTGTTATTCCTACCCTTATGCAGTCTTCCCATGCTGATTCTGTCTTACCTAAGAGTCTTCTTTTGGCTAACGGGACATCAGCAAGCAAACATAATACCAGCAAAAGCTTGATAACCAGTTTCACATTGGGTAAGTCTTATTTGTTTAAAACACCTGCTCCTGGAGGCAGCTACTAAATACAAAGTCTGACCAGTCTGAGTCTGCCCTGCTGTAAGAAAGCCCAAGCTTAGTATATGTAGAGACCATGTAGATGAGCGTAGAGATGTCAGGTATGCAAGTGAAACTTTCTTGGACCTTCCAGCAAAGACCAGACCAGCTACTGATAAAATATAGCCAAGTGAGTGTGACTTAATTTTTCTCAGGGAATTCCTGTCCATAATAAATAATAAATTGCTGTCTTAAGTCACCAAGTCCAACCCAGGACTTGCTGGCTTAGAAAATAAAATATTTCTCATTCTCAGCCCCTCCAAAGGCAAAAAGGTTCTCAGAGTAAGAGATAACCTCTGATTAAGGCCAAAGAGCTACTAGTCAAACATGGCCTCAGATTAATATGAAATGAAAAATGTGGCAGTAAGATATCTCTTAAAACCCATATAAGAACCACTCAGCTAGAAGATAAGAACTTCTAAAAATCTTAAGGATATTGCTCCATAGCATCTTGACTCTCAGACTAAAGTAGAAAAGTGTCTGTCTTAAAGGGATTGTGGAAGTAGATTGATTTTACTTAATGGAATGAAATATGATTGGATACATGGAAAAACCACAATGTGTGTGTGTGTGTTTTTTTAAGTACCATCTTGCACTAAAAGGGAGAGAGGCTGAAAAAAAATTGAAAAGAGGCTTCCAAATTTTACTGGCATAAAAAAGGCTGAAAAAGTTACTCAGCTACAAACATGGGCCATTTCTTATGGAAAAGGAAGGATGACTTAGAGGACACAGCCAAGAACAATGGAATAGAAAAATCACATTTAAAGACTGGGGACTTTTCAAGAAACATTCCTTGCCCATAGATTTGAGGCAATTGGTAGCGTGCTCCCAGTTGGATTTCAGAATTGTTATTCAACAGTGATTGCTATGTGCTTCCTATGTCCCTTCAATGGAATGGCCAAATTTATTGCCAGAGATAGAATAATCTTAGTCTCATCATGGTGTATTGGCGGAGAGGGATGTACAGAGATTATATTAATCTTTTAAGAGATCAAGTCTCTGAATCAAGAGAAACTATATCTGAAGAGCTCCAACTTCAGATGTACCAAATTTAAGTGGTAAGATCTTGGACCCAGAACCTGAAAACTAATGCTATAATGTGATGAACTTTCAGAGAAGAGAGACATGAATTGCTGTGGCCAGAAGGAGGACAGTGATGTTAGTTACCAACCATTCCTCCCCTCCTTTCCATATATGCTGCTCCTCACATCATAAAACAGATTCTATTTTTCTTCTCCTTAATTATGAAATAGACCTATGACTTGCTTTGACCAATAGAATGCAACACAAATGATGTCCAGCACTTCTCAGCGCAGGCCTGATAGATTCTACTTCCTCCCTCTGGGTGGCCAGCTGTCGTGCTATAGAGAAGCTTGGGCAGGACTCTCCCCCACATGGAGACTTCAATGGTGCGATTTGTGTGGAAACTGGGCTAGGCCACGGCACACAGATATTTGGTCAAACACATCTGGATGTCGCTTTGAAGGTATATTTTAGATGAGATTAACATTTGATTAAATGTTACTCAGTAGACTTTGAGTAAAGCAGATTATCCTCCATAATTGGGTGGGACTCATCCAGCTAGTCAAAGCCCTTAATAAAAAGATTGATATTCCTAAGGAACAGGGAATTCTTCCACAGCCTGCCTTCAGACTTGAGTTGCACCATTTAACTCTTCCCTGGGTCTCCAGCTTTTGAGCTCTCTCTCTCTCTCTCTCTCTCTCTCTCGTTAGTTCTATTTTCCTGGAGAATCCTTATTACCACAGAGAGAGGAAGAAAGACCATGTAGCAAAGCCATGAGGCAGAATCAGCCAAGTTGATACCATATGAAATAGAAGAATCACCCAAACAATCCCTGTCAAATATGTGGCCCAACAAATTGTGAAGAAAAACCTCAATAACACTGTCAGCCACTAAGTTTGAGGTTCATTACAGAGCATTAAGTCAGTAAAACATCTTCTTTACTTCCAGCCGTTCTCTCTCCCATCCAGGCATGAGCTTAACCTTCCTCAGAGCTTCAGCTCCGAGGGCAGTCCAAGGTCAGACAATAACTGGGAATATGTCAGTCTTCAATCAGTAGAGCCTTAATTTCCTTCAAACCAATTATTTGGGATCATGTTTTCCTCTATATAATAAACATTTTTGGATTTTTAATCGATAAACCGCTCTTATAAACATCTTATAGCTTCAGCTTTCATTTAAAGGTCTATTTATAAAAATTAGAAAGGGAACTAAACCCAGACAAAGATACTCCAAGGGGGAAAGGAAGCTCGGCCCTTTTACACAAAGTCCTATTGACCCTTAGAGTCTCTAAATCACAGTAAATTCAGAATTGGAGTCATTGGATTGCAAGAAGTGCTGCTGCAGGTGTCACCGAGCCACTCAAGGACAGTGCTACAAAAATAATTGGATACAGCTTAAGAGAACAGTATTTGTGAATGGAAACAGCCACAGAAGCCTCTGAGAATTGAACAATAATGAGGTCAATTGAGTCTTGCCTGTCTCTGTTCGAGGAAAATGTCACGCTGCAGCTACCTTGAGACACAGGCTCAGGGCACAGGCAGTGCTAGAACATGTGGCAAACAACAAGAGTGGATGCAGAGTGCTGTGCAAAGCTGCTCAGAAAAAGAATTCACTGTAATTCTGAGTATGTGATCCATCTGTCAATGCAGAAAAATAACACATTTGAGGGTATGTTGATTTATGTGAAGAGGGCAAATCCTTATTAACATACTGAATGAAAATCGAATTTCAAGTCAGTTTTCTGGGGCTCTGTGATAGATGCAGGAGCACAACATACAGCAAGTATACTTGTTATTAACCCTGCTGTAAGTTTAGGCATTACTATTCTTCCTCCTCCCTCCCCCAACAAAAGCAAGCAAGCAAGCAAACAAACAAACAAACAAAAACAGGAGTAGACTCTCTTTAATGTGTCCTGGTGGTGGACCATTTCAAGTTCATTGTCCAGAAGTACATATTAGCAGTGAATATTGAACTTTTTGTATAATTTATAGGACCATACATCTCTCCCCCTTTACTCCTGGAGCTGTGTTAATGGCTGCTGCTGCCCTGCAGCTGTGGTGCTGTGAAAGCATTCCCTTTAGATATTTAAAGACTGGATAGAACAGCCTGGAAGGTAATTATGGGGGAGGTTCTGGTAGTGCATTTGCTCCCTCAAAAAGAGCTTCTTTGCCAAACCTAGTTAACTTAGAAAATGGCATAAAAACTTTCTTCCGACTCCTCTGCCATCCCTACCCTCTCCTGTTCCCTGTAATTCTTGAATAACAATAAAGTCACAGTGTTTATTGGATTCCCAGACTATGAGAAATATTGCAATAGGAGAAATGGAAAATTTATTGAAGATATGGAGAGTACCTAGACTCAAAAATTTTAGTCTTTTAGATAAGGTCTGAAAATGCTTTCCTTTCATCACAATCCACTGTAAAATGTGCAAAGCAATTGTGGCTGCAACTTTCTGACATATGTACCACTTTCTTTTTTTTAATATATATATTTTTATTTCAGAGAAGAAGGGAGAGAGCGAGAGAGATAGAAACATCAATGATGAGAAAGAATTATTGATTGGCTGCCTCCTCCACACCACACACTGGGGATCGAGCCTATAACCTGGGCATGTGCCCTGACTGGGAATCAAACCGTGACCTTCTGGTTCATAGGTCAGTGCTCAACCATTGGTCCACGCTGGCCCAGCATCTCTTTCTATTGAAGACAGACACAGCAAGTGAAGCGCCTGAGAGCATCCAGCTCTCTTTTTAAGAAGTCATAATTACACCCTAATATCTTCCTTCTCTTCCACATATGGCTGCAAAGCTGACAGAATCCACACAAATGTGTTTTTTTGCTTGAACAGGGCTCTCCTTCCTATTTGGTAATTACTGATTTCTGCCTTAGTTGCCTCCCTCTCATATACACCAAAGAGATTATTCCAATTCATGCTATTTCCCTAAGGAGTCTCTTGTTTCCCTGGTCCTCTAGCTGGACAGGCATGCCTTTCTGTATCATGTGGAAACCATTATATTGTCATAGCCTCCCTCTTCTCCATTTCAAAAACTATTATGTTCTCATGCATCCTCATCTCGTTTCTCCTTCTGATGCTGATTCCTTAGCACACCTGTAATTTCATCCCTACCTGTGAGCAGCTCAGAGGCATGAATGCTCCATGGACTGTCACTTTCTAGGTAGTATGATGGAGTGGTGAAGAGCCAGCCTTTGGAGCTAAACCTTCTGGGTTTAAATTCTGACACCATCACTTGTTTGTATGACCTTGAGCAGATTACATAACCTCCCTGTGCCTTAGTCTCCTCATCTAAAATATGGATAACAATAAAGTAGGTATAGTCTTTTTAGGAAGAGTAAATTAGTGAAAGCATTTAGGACTCTGCCTGGTACACAGTAAGCACTCAAATATTGTTAGTTGTTACTACCATCAACCCTCCTTAAAGTCTGTCTCTGCCTCAACTGTTTTCTTAATTCTTTCATGTCCTTAAACATCTGTGCTTTTTGTGTTTATTACTTCAATACCAATCCTTTGAAAGAGTGATTTTTATTTACTGATGAACTTGTTTATAGCTTCCTGACTCATTAACTTCTGGCAATTTCAGCTACAGTCCCCATACCAATAATTTTCTAGACTTTAGCTCCAAAGACTTTTTCTGTTCCCTTTCTTCACTTCTCCACGGACCACTGCTTTCACTGTAAACCTTTCTTCCTGCCTCACCGGCATCACGCTGGATGCTCCTGATTTTCCTGTTATCTTTCAGACTTTTTCCCCTGATTCTCTGGGTCCTTTCCTTCCCTCCATTCTTAAATCAAGGTGTTCTCTGAGGTTTAGTTCTACTCTCTCCACATTTCTGCTGCTCATGCTGGGATGCCCCGCAAGACTGTGTGCAAAAGCACACCTACAGCCTTCGGAAGAACAAGGTATGTTTGAGCATCTTGGACAATCATTGTATTAATTTATTTGACTAAAGTGCCCTTAGACACAAGCAGAATCCTACTTTCCAGCAAATATAGGTCAAATTCTACTAGGTCAGCAAATTTTACTTTTTAACCCTTGAAGAGAAAATATCCACATGAAGTGAGTGATTGGAAAATGTGGTACTTTAGAGTTGTTGGAGAACCAAGTGTCACTATCACTTTAAGGGAATCAAAGTGAATGTATGCACTAATGTGATCACAGGTGGAACTAATCACTCCCTGCCTTAGGACTAGAATGTCTCTAGAAGAGTAATTTTTGAAAATTCAAGTGTGTGTTTTTAACAACCCAGTGTGTTTTCTTAATTTTATTTTAGATTGATAACACACACACACACACACACACACACACACACACATATCATTGGCTCCCATAAATTGGTTAAAATTCCTACCACAAATGTATTTGGACAAATGTTCTATTTATAAACATAAAACTATGTTTAGTTACATTTCCCTTTGAAGTTAGTCTGAAAACAGCAACAAGTCTAGAGATTCTAACTTTAGAGAACTTAAGTGTCACTGTCTATTGTGTCAAAATGTATTTGTTTAAAATTATAGTTTTAATTAAAAATATTTAAAGGTCTTTACAAACAGTACTGTTCGGCGCACAAGCCTGTATGTGGTGACAATGCAAAAGATAACAAACAAAAATATCCAGAACCATCGTGAAGTAGAAGGCGCATCACAGAAAATCTGGTGGCTGGATACACCACAGCACAGGCCCCAACCACACTTAGGGAACTCTAAGTGAGCCCCGCAGGTGGCTATAAATTTGCAAGGTGTGTTTTAATGCTCATTTAAAATCTAAATGTTTAATCACTGTGGAGATGCAAATGAGCCTAACTTGAGAGCCACTGAATTGAAAATCCTGAGAAAAGAGCTCCATGGAAACACCTCATTAAAAGATGCAATATTTTAACTAATTTTGAAAACAGCTTGAAAGTTAAAAAGCAAGAGAGAGAAACCTTGGCTATGTTCAATGCTTCAAAAGCACAATCAAACAGGCAGAGAAAAAATTGCTTAAAGCATCATCAAGGTTAGTTTCAGAATCCCTGTGGGAGGAAGGACTGCTGAGACAGGGGCAGGTTGGTGGAGCACAGCATGGCTGGGTAGGTTGAATCTGTTTTGATTCAAAAGAGGCAGTTGAGAGGATAAAGTGTATTTTTTTGCAAGGCAAAGAATCATTGAACAGTCAAGAATCTGAAGATAAACTGTGTTTCTTTTTACCTAATATTAGGATGAAAACACAGATATGAATGATATAAGCACTTTATTAGTCATCTACACTTATAATGTAGTCTGTCCAGGCATGCTATTTGTCAAAGTACTTGAAGGTAACACTGGCGAAGAAATTTTCCAAAAGATTTAAGCATTTTAGTTAGCATGATATTAACTAGGAAAAAATGTTGGGCTCATATCTATATGAAACAAACCTTTGGAAGCACGAGAATGCATGAAAGACTTTATGCCCCTGACTACTCTAGCAACCAATGACTTTATCAATTTATCCAAAAATATTTTTGGGTTTCTATTGTGTCAATCACTATGCTAGATTCTAGGGATGCTACTCTGAATAGAGCAGACATGTTCCTATTCTTATAGTGTTCACATTTACCAACAGCCAGCTTCAAGTTTTTTTTTTCCCTTAATTTTTTCTCCGGGTGTTCAACAACTGAGTAAAACTGGTATTGTTTCCGATAAAATTATAATAAATGAAAAGAGACTTAGAAAGCTTTCACTACTACCTAGATATCTGGATGTATTCTTGATAAAACAAAAAATAATCCTCATTGTTAGTTTTCTGATTTAGACATAAAGTAGTTTATATCCATGTAAATAACAAAGACATCATGATAAAACAAACAAAAAAACCTATATATTATGAGTTATTTGTTGTTCACACTTATAACAAATTGTGGATCCCATGGGTTTGTTATCAGCAGATTTTCCCACCCTAAGTCGGAATACCCTCATTCAATGATTGCAAGGTAAAATTGTAGTGATGGTTTTTATAGAGTGCAACAAATTGTAACATGAGATAGAAGTTTGATAATTGGATGAAGATATCAGAATATGAATAATTTGAGGCTCAGTTCATTTATATGTGACAAAAAGTATAGCAGTAGTCACAAAGCAAAGATCATTATTTGCTTTTTTTTGTATTAAAAATGACCTTTCTGAATATTTTCACAGGAGTATATAAAACTAACCAGTGGACCAGAGACTCTGTTTGTTCACTCCACAATAGACAAGTGAGTCAGCAACTTAGTAAGTAGATGAATTCATTAAAAGTTTTGGCAAGAGCAGGCTGACAACATGACATCATCCTTCCATTTGTGATTCTGGCGTGGTCCTCCTGTGGGATTCCCTGTACACAGCTCCTGTGTTTAAAAATGATTTTCTGAGTACCCACATGTACTTGTGAATTTGTTTCCTAAGAATAAGGTAACACCAAGACAGGGAAGAAAAGACATTCTGAACCCAATATATGCAATTAGCTGTCTTTAGTTCAGTCCAGTTACACATGAAAGCGATAAGCGCAATGAATAAAATGTAGGGGGTCATCTTTTGGCCATTCCTTTCCTTCAACACCAACATGAATCCATCAGCCATTTCCTTCCTCTCTTTTCCCAGTTTTTACCTCAGGATCCACGCAACCCATTTTCCACTCACAGGAAGAAGAATCGTTTAAAAATCTAAATAAGATTATTAATCCCCTTGCTTAAAGGCCTCAATACTTTGCTGCGGCATTTCAAATAAAATTCAGTTCTTGGCTTATTCTTTCAACTTCATTCTGTACCATAGTTCCCTAACCTCTGTTTTGTTTGCCATTGTAGCTTCCTCACATCTGAAGGTCTTTACACATATGATTTGTCTTTGCCCAGGTGACTTGTCCCCAGCTCTTGGCTGGACTATATCCTCCTAGTCATTCAAAAGCTTATATGACTACATTTATTCAACTACCTGTCTATGGTCTGTCTGCCTCTCACTAGATGGTAAGCTCTAAGATAGGCTTTGTCTGTTTCTGTCACAGTTGTATTCCTAAAGACTAGTACCTGCTGCATACTCAGAAAAGAATTGTTGTTTAAATAGATGAATCTCAATATAGCATAAACTTATTAATGGATAAATCAGGAAGAAATTTAAGTGTGACTAGATCATAGAGTAGAATGAAGAATCTACACATTTTTTAATGAAACACGTGATATTAAGAAATCTTGCACTTTAAACTGTGCTACCAAATAACCTGGGTTATAACTTTGGTCTCCTCTGCATAGAAATGAATTGGAAACTTCGCAGGATCTGGGATCTATATTCTATCTCTGATAATATCATGGCCTCAATTGTCATTCATTTCTGAGCAGAGGATCCTTAAATATTTATCTCATCTCTCATGCTTTACTGCCCAAACATCACTCCTCAGAGCTAAACCCTTTTCCTCTGCTCCTTATCTCTGAAGGATGGCAGCCTTCAAGAAATTATGTTTGCCTCTTTCCTCTATAATCTGTATTTCACCTCTTCCCTTTAATAAGTACCTTGGTAAAATTCTTCAAATTGATCCCTTTGTCTCTATAGTTAATACCTTGAACCAGAAGTCCCTCACTGCTTGCCTAATCTACCTTTAAGCTTTTCTAATTAGTCTTCCTTAGTATAATTGTTCCCTACCTCCAGTCTATCCATCTCTAAAACATAGCTCTACTTATTTCATCCCCCAGCTCAGAACCTTCCACGGTTGTCATTGACTACAGAAAGTAATCCCAACCTCTTAACATAAATGTGATCACACGCCATGAAATGCCCTTGATCGGTATTTATAGTCTATAATCCTCAACCACCCACTTTCCTTTCATATTTATTTTGCATTCAGAACTCTCCATGACTCAACACTATACGAATAGCTTCAGTATTTGTTTCACCTCTGATTTTTGCTCTCAGTAGTATCTCTGCCCAGTATGTCCTTCCCATGATCCGTGCATTCTTGGTCCTTTTTATGTGTTGATTTGCCGCATACGCTGAGTAAATAAACCCGTGCCTTTTTTTTCAAGGTCAAGCCTATGGCAACTTCTCCATGAAATCTTTACCAATTCCTCCAGTCAGATTACAATCATCTACTGTACTTGACAATTCTATTTTGGTATATTGCACATACTCTACTTTCTAGTAATACGTGTTGGACACATATCTGTCCTTCCCACTAAATTGAAATTTTCTTAATGGATAGGACTATTGTTAATTCCTTAATAATTCTTCTATAGTATCAATTAGGTAAATTGAAGGTGAAGTGATTGAAGTTAGGATGAGGGTGAAGCATCTGGTGATGGTGATGGAAAGGATGTGGTAGATGAATTGTGTATGTGACAATGGTGGTATGGCGGTCCCAGTATCATCCTCAGGGATGTCAAAACTTCTCAAACTGTGAATGAATTATAATTCCATATTTGACTAACTAAAATCCTTCATGAAACCAGGTATATGTACCAAGAAGTTCTTATGCCATGAATGTAGGTTATATGAGCATTCCAATCATCACCCATTAATGTTTAAAGTGCTTGGTTAAAGCATTGGTCAGGATTCAAGAGCAACTGATCTAATTACTTCTCATATATTTTCATATCCTAAAGCCCTAATCACACATCTTCCCCTCAATAACAGTGGCCCAAACTGTGCTGAAAGAGTTAGTTAATAACCAGGATTAGTAGAATAGAAAACTCCAAACCTTCCAGCAAAATATACATTCCTATACTCAGAAGAGAAACATTAGTAACATTTTGAAGTTAGCATAAACCAAACTTTAAACAGCTATGTAACTTTAAAATAAACACACTCCACAATCAGATTTTCTTCATAGGTAATGTGGCATCTTAAAATTTAGTATTTTGTCAAAAAGGGATATCAAATAATGTAGCACATAAAAATGCAGTGGACAATTCAGAAGCTTTCACATTTTATTTCTGAAAAAGAGACTATTTCCTTATATTCAGGGAATATGTGTCTTCCCTGACATCTTCAGCATATTTTGACATCTATTTGCAGAAAGGGGTAGGGAAGATCACTAACCATGATTAAAGAAACTCTGCCCTATTCCATAGATTAGAAGACTTTTATTTAGCAAACATCTACACTAATAAAAGAGAAACATGGTAATTAGCGTACGACCGCTACCCTTCCCATTGGCTAACCAGCATATCCTTATGCAAATTAACTGTCAGCCAAGATGGCGACCGGCAGCCATGCACTGAAGCGAACAGGGAGGCTTGCTTGCTCCAGTGATGGCGAACTCCAACGTTCCCCGCCTGACTTGCTGGCCTCTCAGCTGCAACTCTAAGCAACTATGTTGCAAATATAGAAGCTAAACAAAACCCCAGAAACCGGCTTTCAGTCAGCCGGGCTTCAGCCAGCCGGACCGCAACGTTGTATAAAATACAGAAGGTAAAGGCCAGAAACCTGCTTTCAGCAGCGAGGCCTCAGAGCTAAAGCTGGCCCAGAATAGGAAAGAAAAAAAAAAGAAAAAAGAGCAGTTGGGAGCTTCAGTCACCCGCCAGCCTAAAAACAGCCCTCAGCCCCTTAGCCAGACTGGCCAGGCACCCCAGTGGGGACCCCCACCCTGATCCAGGACACCCTTCAGGGCAAACCAGCCAGCCCCCACCCGTGCAACAGGCCTCTATCCTATATTGTAAAAAGGTAATATTCCTCCTGGCACTGGGATCAGCGGAGCAGCGAGGCTCCCGGCACCAGGATCAGCGTGACAGGGGACAGCGCCCAAACCCCCTGATCGCCCTGCGGCTCTGTGTGTGACAGAGCAGGGCCGATCAGGGCCAATCAGGGGGTTAGGGTGCTGCACTCTGTCACACACAGAGCCGCTGATCCTGGTGCCAGGAGCCTCACTGCTCCGCTGATCCCGGTGCCAGGAGGAATATTACCCTATCTGCCCTGCTCTGTTCATGACAGGGGAAGGCGCCCTAACCCCCTGATCAGCCCTGCTCTGTGCCTGATAGGGAGGAGCTCCCCAACCCCCTGATCGCCCTGCGGCTCTGTGTGTGACGGGGTGCGGCACTCCAACCCCCCTCCCCCCCACGGGCCCTGCTCTGGGTGTGACGGGGTAGAGCCATAACCTCCCCATCGGGCCTGCCCCGAGGGTGACAGTGGCGGCGTCCCAACCCCCTGATAGGCCCAGCTCTATGGGTGATAGAGGGCGGCGCCCCAACCCCCCTCCAGGGGCCTTGCTCTGTGTGTGACAGGGTAGAGCCATAACGTCCCCATTGGCCCTGCCCTGAGTGTGACAGGGTGCAGCACCCCAACCCCCTGATCCGCCCTGCTCTGTGTGTGACAGGGTGCAGTGCCCCAACTCCCCTATCAGCCCTACTCTGTGCATGACAGGGGGGAGCTCCTCAACCCCCTGATGGGTCCTGCTCTGTGCGTGACAGGGGGGAGCTCCCCAACCCCCTGATCGACCCTGCTCTGTATGTGACAGGGTATGGAGCCCCAACCCCCCTGATGGGCCCTGCTCTTGAGTGACAGGGGGCAGCGCCCCAACACCCCGATGGGCCCTGCTCTGTGAGTGACAGGGGGTGGCGCCACAACCTCCCCATCGACCCTGCCTTGAGTGTGACAGGGGGCGGTGCCCCAACCCCCAAATCGGCCCCACCCTGAGTGTGACTAGGAGTGGCATCGCAACCTCCCGATCCGCCCTGCTCTGTGCATGACAGGGGGCAGCGCCCCAACTCCCCAATCGGCCCTGCTCTGAGCCTGACCAGGGGCTGCACCTAGGGATTGGGCGTGCCCTCTGCCACCAGGGAGCAGGCCTAATCCAGAAGGTCATTATCTCCCGAGGGGTCATTATCTCCCGAGGGGGCCAGGCTGGGGGACCCCCCCCCCCAAGTGCACAAATTTTTGTGCACCGGGCCTCTAGTTAATAAATAAAAATTGTAAAGGTCTTCCATGTGGCAAATAGATTGTAAAGGAGATTAAACATTACAGGGGCTATTTGCTTTCCTTTATTTCACCTCCACATCAGTTGCCATCATATCCTGCCATTGTAGAGTAAATCAAAATAAGAGCTGGGAAAACACAGTGGCCAAAACATTGGTGCAAGCCTCCAGGCTGCTGCAGAAATTCTGAATAGCAGTAGCTAGAAGCCCAGGGGTACTTTACATGTTCATTCTCTCTCTCTCTTTCAGTCAGCTAATCCTGCCTCGTGGCAAAAAAAAAAAGAAGTTTATGGATCTGCTGCTAAACCACCAAGCTTTTTATTTAAATCACACATTCAAAATTTATAAGATATATATGGTAAGAATATTTGACTACTAAAATACTCATCCAAATTATACCAAATTTGGACCTATAATGAGGATAAATAAAAGCAAAAGGTATATTTTACAATGAGGGAGAGACAAAAATGATCTATCATTCACTACAGGGTAATAAAACTGGAATTATTTAGCTCACAGACAAGATGGTCAAAAGCTGATATAATTATATATAGAGAAAAATTGTACAATAGATTATCAGTGAAGTTGAAGCAAATTGTAAGTAAGAATAATAAAAATCAGCTTTATTTTCTGGCTATTATCTGGAGAGGCTGTAAGAAAGCACTTCATTATCAGCTGGTTAGTGAGAGACTAAATTAAGTTTTTAATAGAATTTAGAAATAGAAGAATTTAGGGAAATACAGTAAACTCTTATTATAAATTAAACTATATTTAAGAAAAATGATGACTCTTGAAGATTGTAACCAATAGAATTAATGACTTGCTGGAGAGAATCTATTTCTCTTTAGACTGGCAAGTTGGCATTTATGCATCTCATTTGACCAATGTGTACACTGAATAAATAAGGCTTTTTACTTTTGTAAAATCACATAATTTCTACTTTTCTATAATGTTCTTATAACAATACTATTTTTTTACTTCTCCTGGAGGACCTCAAAACACTCCATTTTCTAAGATATTTAGAAAAAGAGTAAGACAGTTTAGATATTCAATTGTTCTAAACAGGAAAGATGTGCATTCCTATGATATGTTACTTTGGTGTTATATAAAATACCTTGTAAGCTTTGGAACAATACAGACATGTGTTCAAATCCTACCTTTTCTAGGTTCATCACTAAATCTCTCTGTGCCGGTTCCTTTAACTATCCAATGGGGGTTAATTTACTGACTAAGATAGTTATAATAAATAAATGAGATAACGTATATGAAACACCTGCCATAGAGCTTTCCATTGAGTCGTCATTTAAAAAACATTATTTCCCCCTTTACCATTTTGTCGTTGGTACTTTTAGGTGAGGATGTAAAGCAAAAGATCCTGCACAAACATGTGAAATTTTGTTCCTCTTCAGAATGCCTCACAAAGGAAAACTAAGTCCATCTTTTAAATCCATAATGCATATTTTAAAGAACTACAGTTCTTCTTCTTGCAAAATCTTTATGTCTTTGCATACAGGTCAGCATAAAACTTAGTATGGCATCATTCCATGGATAAGTCATGGTTGTTTCCATGTGATAAAACATCTCTGTATCATCATCTGACTCGCCTGAAAGCACCGTTGTGATGAGAAATCATCTCCAGACTTGGCAAAATGAATGTCTGTGTCCGGGGCTGCACGCAATCTCTCTCCCAATATTCTTTTTTAAAAAAATATGTATATTTTTATTGATTTCAGAGAGGAAGGGAGAAGGAGAGAGAGATAGAAATAACAATGATGAGAGAGAATCATTGATCGGCTGCCTCCTGCACACCCCCCACTGGGGATCAAGCCCACAACCCAGGCATGTACCCTTGGCCAGAATCGAACCTGGGATCCTTCAGTCCGCAGGCTGACACTCTATCCACTGAGCCAAGCCGACTAGGGCCCAATATACTTTTAATTGAGTTTGTACTCACTGAGATCTACATGTCACTGGTCAAGTGTCTCACCTTCCATCTGTGATGTTTTCAGGAAGGCACTAATTTTCCTTGAGAGACTAAGTGTTGCCTTCACTGTCAAAATTCTTTTTGGGCTTGCATACTGAGAACCCAAAGACAGAAATCCCAGCAATCTATCTCCAATGTCCAATAACCACCTAATAAATGATCACTGTAGGCTTAGAAGAGCTTTCGGTAGGAATTCTAAAGGAAAGCTATGGAAACCTCTCTTTAAAAGCCAGTATTGATGGTTCCACCAGAAGGAAGGCATATTGGTTTTTCTACCCTATTTTACTCCAGGAATTCAAAATATACTTTCAAAGAGTGAATAAGATGATGACTTTTATGTTGTGCATTTTTCACCATCATAAAAAGAGTGAATGGTACTTAGCTAGCTGTGCCATCTCACTGGTAAAAGTCAAATAATTGCCATTATCCTTAGCCAATAACTTCAGTATTAATTAATTTCACCCACCTGACAGGCAGATGTGCCTTTCATTCTTCATTCCCTTCATGATACCCTAAGGACTTAGGGATTCTGCCCATTAGCATGTTGCAAACTGGTATGGACTTTTTGGAGGGGGCATTTTGGAACCATCTGAATGAGTCAGATCACAGTTATCAATACAATTGACAGAATCAGTGTGGTAAAGTAAAGCGTAGAGACAAAGTTGGAAATTGGCATGTAAGGGGAAAAACAGTGTACTCCTAGTTTTATTTTTTTCCAATAAAAATATTTCTAGAGTGTAGTTCTTGGATGAAATGAAAATAATACATGCTGTTATCTCAGAATCCTTTTGATGATCAAAAACAACAACAAGGTTTTGTTTTTATTTTATAGATAAAGGACTACAAGTTTTCAGAGGAGATTAGGACTCCTTTCCTCACTAGCATAATATATCTTACAAGTTCTTATTCTCCCTCTCAGAGGATAAGTGAAAATGTTCTAGGAAGAGAATCTGTGAGAAGGCAATAAGGTGGCAGGTGGGGAGGAGTGGAGAGCAAGAGCATATATGCAAAAGCTAGAATCATGCAGGTAAAGGATAATTTCAGGGGAAGGTAGAGAGTTCAACCTATTATTAGAGATAAGGTTATAGATAACAAATGTATTAGTTTCCCATTGCCTTTATTCTCTTACAGTTCTGAGGGTCAGAAGTCCAAAATTAGACTTACACTGCTCACATCAAGATGTCACAGGCTGGTTCCTTCAGGAGATGCTGGGAGAGGTGGAGGTGCCATGAGCAATCCATTCTTTTCCTCTCCTAGCTTCTAGAGGCTACTAACATACCTTGGATTATGGCCACATCACACCAATTTCTACTTCTGTTGTCACACGACCTTCTTCCAGCTTATCCCTTTTTGCCTCCTTCTTAAAAGGTCTTTTATGATTACATTTAGACCCCACCTGGACCATTGAGGATCATCTCCGCATCTCAAGATCCTTAAATCAATCACATCTGCAGAGTTTCTTTTGCCATATCAGATAATATATTCACAAGTCCCAGGAATAAGAATGTGAATCTCTTTGGGTGGCCATTATCCAGTCTACTACAGGCAATAATAAAAATTATGATAATAGCTATCATTACTAAGTGTTATTCATTACAGTAGGCACTTTACATGCATTATATAGCCATCTTTCTCTCTCACTCTCTGCAAGATGGGAATGATTAAGGATGATATTTAAAAACTTATACATCAGGGCTGCATAACCCTTCCCTTGCTGGATGAGAGAGCTCCGCACAGCCCCAGGAAAGCCTTCTGGAAGGTCACGCTCTGCATATTGGAGAACACTGTTAGCATTATCAGCCTTGGTAGTAGCTTACTGAGCATGCGCTGGCAACAGGCCTTCTGCTAGTTTTTGTTTTGTTTTACATCTGTTATCATATTTAATCCTTACTTTAGCCTTCTTGGGAAAAGATTGCTACCTCTGTTTTATAGATGAGTAAGTCTGAGAGAAGTTAAATGACTTGCCCATGTTCATACTGAGAGTCATCATGATAGCCAGGAGTGAAACTGTATATGACTACCTGGTATAAACCCCCTTTTCCTTCCCTTACATTACTGAGTCTTATTCAAAAAGTTAAGGTAACAATACAATCTAGAGGAATTTAGGGATTATCAACCAATGTGGTAGTCCATAAAATAAGTTAGATATTCGATTTGTAAAAATAATGCTTGGGCCTTTCCTCTACGAGGGAAGTCAGTGTAGCATCTCTGCTCCCCAACAGAGTGGGTCCCATCATCTGAAATGACTGACTTCGTTCCTAGGAGGGACCCCGACAGGCTTATTCCAATGGAATAAGTGATAATATGTGGGCTTCCTGAACGTGAGGCTTGGCAGAAGAAAATCTTTCATTGTCTAATATCACTACCATACCTTTTCTACCAGGGCCACTATTACATTCCAGATATTCAAACTATGAGTTTTAAAGTTTCACAACATTGAAATTAATTACACCTTTTCAGTTTGCTTAGGCCTATAGAATTTAATGGCCACCAAGTATATAAGACATTGACTGATGAGTTTCAAAACAGTCTGGCTAGAAATATTACTGTTCTAATCCTTCATCCTTACTTGGAAGTATATTCATTTTTGTTTGATATGCATCAAGTTAATTTATTCATGTGAACCTAAGAGATTTTTGTTAGTTTTCTGGAAAAAAAATTATTTGGAAAACTATAAAAAACTAACTACAAACTCATAAAATAAACATAGTTTAAAATATTTCAAATAATGTGTTATCAGTTTTCAAGCACAAATGTCCTACAATTCAGGCACACACTCTTGTACAAACACACAGCACATAATGGTGTAAGGGCCCACTAATCAGTGCCTAAAAGGAGGGTTTTTTTTTGTTTATTTTTAGAAACATCTGGTCTCCTGAAATATAATAATTTCAATATTAGAAAAGAAGGATATGAGCTCATCAGCACAATGAATCACAATAGATTGAACAGAGTGGCTAATGAGATAGTAAAAAGGTGCTAGTAAATTTACATAGCCCATTGACCTAATCATTTATTCAACTTTCGCTGCAAATTTCCATGAATATATCCCAAAGGCATATAGCCATAGCCGGTTCAATTCAGTGGATAGAGTGTCGGCTTGCAGACAAAGGGTCCCAGGCTCTTTTCCGGTCAAGGGTATATACTTTGGTTGCAGGCTCTTCCCCGGCCTGGGCCCTGGTTGGGGCACGTGCAGAAGGCAACCAATCAATGTGTTTCTCTCACATCTATGTTTTTCTCTGTCTTTCCCTCTCTCTTCCACTCTCCCTAAAAATCAATGGAAAAATATCCTAGGGTGAGGATTAACAACAACAAAAAAGGTATATATACTTATACCTTCAAGATAGTGTTAGAAGACATTGGGGCATTCATAAAATACTCAAAATTTGGGGAAGTAAAATGAAGAAGTCCTGAGTATCCTTTATAACCTAACATTGGGGTTGGAGTTGTCTCCCTATCAAACAGACCTGACAAAGGCCTAGCTACCCTCATGTCCTCACAGGCCTGGGTGCCTACCTCTGTGGGAAAATTACATCTAGTAAATGAACCCTGACTTGGACACTTAAGGGTCTATAGGTTTAATCAAACCAAATAGTGTTTGTTTATAAATGGTCTTACAATTTTATTCATGCCTTTGAGGGTAGAGGCAAGGGAAGGATAGAGGAGGAAAACATGAAATACTTACAAAATCCAAAACACATACTTTTTCTAAATATTATATCTTCTAATAAATATTAATGTCATCTCTGGCTGCAAGGATGGTAATTTCTTATGAGATGTTATCAGGGACCAGAAGAATCCCATGCATTTCAATTCACTGCATGCTAGGTTAATGCAAATAAGATGTTACATACGGTTCTTCATCACAGCACTAAGCCAAAGCAAGAATAGATATATGATGATACTACCTTGAATGTAGAGACAGGGTGGGGAATAGGCCATTATAAAATCCTGAACGTTAGGGAATCAGAGAATACTATAAGTATTATAACTTAAAATGTTTAGCACCTCTAATTTCATTTGCAATAGATGTATATGGTACAGAACTAAAAAGCTAACTTAAACATTTTTCCAAACCATGCTCATAACATTTCAATGGAGAAATAATGAACACTGTTATTTTCATTTTATAGGCACTAGTTCTTTACAGAAAATTTTAAGATTTATAAATTATCCCTATTATGGTTCGGTTTTAAATTAGATATTAATTTATAATTGGCTCTCACTAATACCTGCAATATATCTTTTCTAGTCTGGGCTCATGTATTCATTGATTTACTCATTCATTTGTCCTGTTAATATTATGAATACATACTCTGTGCCAATAGCCAGGCTATGTCTCAAAAATTCAAAGGTGGGCCAGAGGGGAAATGCTCTCTGCTCTCATGAAGTTTTCAGTGAAGCAGAGAAGACAGATATTGGAAAATGACTCCAAATATAATTTATAAATTAATTGAATAAACAGTATTATTAAAGAAGATATACAGCACCTTATGAAAGCATATAAGTACAATATATTTCAGCTGAAGAAATCAAGCTGGTACTGAAATATGGAAAATAAGGGGACAGATTTTCTTCTGACACTTTATTTATTTATTTATTTATTTTTAATATATTTTATTGATTTTTTACAGAGAGGAAGGGAGAGGGACAGAGAGTTAGAAACATCGATGAGAGAGAAACATCGACCAGCTGCCTCCTGCACATCTCCCACTGGGGATGTGCCCGCAACCCAGGTACATGCCCTTGACCGGAATCGAACCTGGGACCTTTCAGTCCGCAGGCCGACGCTCTATCCACTGAGCCAAACCGGTTTTGGCTGACACTTTATTTTTAAAGTAATTTAACATTAAAAGATCTTAAGATGACTACTTTGTTTTAGTGTTCTACATATTAAATTGATACAAAATAACATATATATATTAAAAAGTAAACATAAAATCAAAATGAAATATAAATGACATATTTATATCATCATAATTTTGAGGATTGGGGAAAATTAGCTCTACTTTTTTTTTGCAAGTCATATCTATTTTTCAAAAACAAGGTTCTTAATATCTGTGTCTAAGATGTCTGTGGCCCTGAAATCATAATCCTATGTCTTTAGTTTAATCCACACCAAAATATTTATTTATAATTTCCCGTTTGTAAGATGCTTTCTAGGTTTATCAAAACCTCATAGATGTCCTTCCTGTGCAGTAAAATGGAAAGAGCCACCACGAGGAACTTCTGCTGTTGCATAAAGGCTCCTTTCATTCTGTTCTGGGTGATGACAAACAGAGCCAGTTAAAGCACAATGGCTGTTCAGGCTGCTCCACTGAACATTCTCGAACATACTATTTGTTGCAGGAAATAAATTCTGATTACACTGTAAGTTAGATATTTTTATCATGTGCTTAGAAATAGATTTAGATTTTGAATGCCAAATCCTCTCTACTTGCCAAGCTGGAAACACTTTCTCTTTCAAGTTGCATAAGGTTTTTATTTCTTGAAGTGAATTCTTTAAATTCCACAAGAACAAGAACTCCAGACTCATTTTTCTATCTGCAGCTTCCATCAACCGCAAGTTCCACATTTTATTAGGGTATAAGCAAAATCCTCTTGGAGTTTTTCTAATATTTGTGTCTTGCCAGGACAACATTAGAAACTGATTACAACTTTAGTGCTAACATTTGAAAACAGCTGAATTTTAAACTAGTGAATGCTCATCAGAGCTTCATTTGCCTTCTCAATTTAAAGTATTCTCTCCTAAATAAGCTTATTTTGCTCTATTTCAAATGCTCTTCTCTTGCCTGGATATTTCTAGCAAAGGGAAACAAAACAAATTAAAACAAAACTGTAATAAATAAAGTGTCTAGAATGCTGTAATAATTGAGCATTAAACAGAGAGCAAGAAACAACCAACAAATATGGAGATAATTATAGATGTAGAGTTATTATCAAAGATTAATAAGGAGAAAAATGTTCGTTTAAGACATCACAAAGATCAATGGCATCAACAAATATAGCCATACATTCTAAATCGCTTATCACTCCACATTCCCAGAAGATTGGCAGCTCCCAGAGGGCAGGGATCAAACAATATACCTATTGATTTAGCAGGATTATATTACATTGAACTATAGATTTCAAATATCTATTAAATTTAAACATCTGAAGAAAATTTAAAAATCACCAAAAAAGTATTACTTTTCAAATGAAGTCTCTGTTGACACACAGGTACTTCCCTCCACTACCTCATATAAGCTCCAGCCTTGCAGCAATAGTGACAAATTTTCATAGGAGTCCAGGCAGAGGAGGGACATGGGGAATTCAGTGTAACCAAATTATAAGAATGAAGTATACTCATGTTTCTGTGGTTGATTTCCTCATGCCTTTCTTCAAATCCAAGATAAATAAATTCTAAAAACTGGTTAGAACAACCCAGCCCATTCTTCTTTCCACTAATATTAAATGGCTAAATTGTAAGTATTATAAGTATAACATATGATAATAAGTATTATATATGATATATATAAGTATACTAGAGGCCCGGTGCACAAAAATTTGTGCACTCGGGGGGGAAGAGGGGGTCCCTCAGCCTGGCCTGTGCCCTCTCACAGTCTGGGACCCCTCGGGAGATAACGACCTGCTGGCTTAGGCCTGCTCCCGGGTGGCAGAGGGCAGGCCCAATCCCTAGGTGCAGCCCCTGGTCACGCTCAGGGTAGTGCCGATTGGGAGTTGGGGCACCGCCCCCTGTCACACTCAAGGCAGGGTCGATGGGGAGGTTGCGGTGCCACCCACTGTCATGCACAGAGCAGGGCCCATCAGAGGGTTGGGGAGCTCCCCCCTGTCATGCACAGAGCAGGGCCCATCAGGGGGTTGAGGAGCTCCCCCCTGTTACTCACAGAGTAGGGTCGATAAGGGAGTTAGGGCACCGCCCCCTGTCACACACAGAGCAGGGCGGATCAGGGAGTTGGGGCGCCGTCCTCTATCACCCTCAGAGCAGGGCCGATCAGGGGGTTGGGGCGCCGCCACTGTCACACTCAGGGCAGGGCAGATGGGGAGGTTATGGCTCTACCCTGTCACACACAGAGCAGGGCTGATCAGGGGGTTGGGGCGCCACACCCTGTCACACACAGAGCAGGGCCGATCAGGGGGTTGGGACGCCGCACCCTGTCACGCTGATCCGGTGCCAGGAGGCCTCGCGGCTCCGCTGATCCCAGTGCTGGGAGGCATATTACCCTTTTACTATATAGGATAGAGGCCTGGGGGCTGGCTGGTTTGCCCTGAAGGGTGTTCTGGATCAGGGTGGGGGTCCCCACTGGGGTGCCTGGCCAGTCTGGGTGAGGGCTGAGGGCTGCCTTAAGGCTGGTGATTGACGGAATCTCCCAACTGCTCCTTTTTTTCTTTTTTTTTCTTTTTTATTCTGGGCCAGCTTTAGCTCTGGCTCTAGCTCTAGCTCTGAGGCCTCCGCTGCTGGTTTGTTCTATAATCGAAACAATGTATAACTTCAGCTCTGAGATCCCAGCCGGCTATATTTGTTACAAAGTTTCAGGCGCAGACAGGATCAGCGGAGCCCGCAGTCCCTGCAGCAAGCAAGCCTCATGTTCGCTTCCAGCTGCCTGGCTGCCGGCCGCCATCTTGGCTGACAGTTAATTTGCATAAGGATACGCTGATTAGCCAATGGGAAGGGTAGCGGTCGTACGCCAATTACCATGTTTCTCTTTTATTAGTGTAGATATGATATCTTATATATATCTCACATAATACATTATTATGAAATAAATATATGTAAAGTAAATTACACACATAACATATTACAATTATTATAATTCACAGGCATGACTTCACATATATATGCATATATGTATTAAAAATAACTAGGTACATGACTCATCCTAAGCACCTTTAAATATTATCTAATTTCAGCCACATAATAACTCTAAAAGATAGATACTATTATCCTATAGGAGATAAGATCATTGAAAACCTTGAAGTTAAGTGACTTACCCAAGGTGACCCAGTTAGTAAGTGGCAGCGCCAGGATTCAAAGTCAAGAAGTCTGACTACAGAGCCTGGTCTGTTAACCTATACTCTATTCTGTGTTCATCTTATAGCATAGGATGGGAACAGTAAGAAGCAAAATCACTTAGAAGAAGGAATTAAAGGGAGGAGGGGAAAAGCTTAACAAAGAAGCCAAGAGACTTGGGTGCTAATTGTGCCATCCAAGAAATCTTTATTTCTTGGGGAGAAGAGTAGAGAGATGAGAAAGAGAAGGGTAGAAAGTGAAGAAAAACAATATATAGATACTCATAAAAGAAGGAAGTAGCATGAACTTCTATGTCCCTGTTATACGATTTTCCTAATGAAATTGTAGGGAAATGAGAAATCCTTCAGTAACTGCTCATTACTTTTCATCTCATCTCAGCATAAAACTTGGGTAACTGCCACATCAAAAAACTCATAAAAGAAAATACCAATTTACACATGAATCACACTCCCACTTCTATCCACAAAAATTGCCTGATTTCTTTATTGTAAGTAATATATCGGGTCTCCCTTGAATGAACCCATCACAGCATTTTGTATCTCAGCTTAAAATACAAAAGATAATTGTCCTGTACTAAACATCTTGTCCAAATGCGGCTTGTAGGCTGCATGGAGAATCAGAAGCACTGACACCAAATGGTAGTTTATACTGAGAATCTGCTCAGATGTCTGTCATAATGAGTGACAGAGGAAAGGGGGAAGCAGAAGTAACATCATAATCTGTCAAAAAAAAAGCCTGGGTAGCCACAGTGATCAGTTTTTGTGCAAAACAGAGTTCCCCTGGAAAAGAGACAGCGGAGCGTTTTAGTTGTGGGGGTGGGCAGTTGGGGGATGCTGTAAATGAACGCTGGATAATCTCAGAGTTTCGGCTTGTTCTATGGTTTCATGTCTATAATTTGAAAGCACAATGATCTATTTCAAAAGAAAAGTTAAGATGCTCAAGTTTTGGATTCTGCTCTCAGTCTTGGGCAGAATTGTATCGAGCCTTTCTGGGCCTGAGTTTCCATATCTTTAAAATAAACTGTTCTTTTCATCGTC
Organism: Myotis yumanensis; assembly: GCF_028538775.1. Lineage (NCBI taxonomy): Eukaryota > Metazoa > Chordata > Mammalia > Chiroptera > Vespertilionidae > Myotis > Myotis yumanensis. The sequence goes on from NW_027223755.1 coordinate 30,379,823, forward strand.
TGTAAACTGTGACTTTTTTTGCTGTTCACAAATACTTTTGGTGATCACCATTTCACACATATAAACCAACATGTGCATACACACACACACACACACACACACACCCCAATTCTAGCTTTATATCATTACCGTTTTCTATTTCCGGTTGAATTATACCAATTTTGTTCAAGATCAGTGTTTACCTGACCTAAAGATTTCTTGGATAGCGCAATTAGCATCTTACTAGGAAACCTATTCCATTTTCTAATGTCAGCTGAAAGGAACTGTCTCACATAAAAAGCAATTGCTTCAGAATTGGAATTTAAGCCATATATTTAGGTTAATAAAGATGTTGAGTTATTTTATAACTTAGATAGGTAATTATGTGCCAGCTTATCTTTGATGAAACCAAAGTCTTTGCACAGAAGAAATTGCAAACTGGGAGACTTTAGATAATAAAGTAAAAGCTAGATCAAGCCAGGATTATCAGTGAAGATGTTATGTAAAATAGAAATAAAGACCACTAATCAATTCAGCAAATATCCATAAGGTTTAAAACTCGAGAAGAAACAAAATATAAGCGGTGGGATATACTTATCTTCACATAAATTTACACAGATACCTGCAGTGTGGCATCTGAAGGCTCACAGGTCTTAGAGGCCTAAGTTATGCAAGTTCCATTTAGTCATGAAAACATTTTTAGAAGAGTGATGTGGACCAATAGAACTTGGCAACAAAAATGTGTCCAAAATGATCCTGTGACACCAGGAAGGTATCTTCTTGCACCTAGGACATTACTCAGGGATACTCTTCTTTCACCCATCTACTGAAATTTATTGTTGCCAGGATCCCACCCTCATAATGTCACTCACTCTTACAAGTGCAATAGCAGCTTATATCTGATGACTTCTACATATGTACCTCCAGCTGCAACTGGTACATCTCCAGGCCTGAGTCTCTGTAACCTGTGTATCTTCCAAGAACCTCAAAGGCAACATGCTCAGATTTAACTTACTATCTTCTCTGCCCGAATAGCTCTTTCTCCTATTTCATTATCTCCCTTGGAAATATGATCATCCATCCAGGAAAACAAGTTAGAAAGCTAGAAATCACTCCTGGTTCCTCTCTTTCTCACTCTCAACATCCCAACATCTACCATGTCATGCTGATTTTTACTTTATATTTTTAATCTAATTTATCTTCTCCTCATTCTTACTACCTTTATACAGGTTCTTACCTGTTACCTTAGCTATTAAAACAACATTTTAGTTAATCTTTTGCCTATGAAATCTATTCAACAGAGTGATCTTTGAAAAACTCACATACATTCACTTCCCACCCCTACCGCAAATACTGGAAGCTTCCAAGGCCTTTTAACTTTTCTCACCCTTAGCATTGCCTATGGGAATGTTCCCTTTGACCTGACCCCCATCAGCCAATCCCTCCAGGCTTATCTTTCTTACTCCATGACTCACAATTGTTTTGTTTTAGCAACACAAATACTTAGATTCCTCCACACACCTGGCCTTAGCTAAATATATCTGTGATTTCAATATGCATTCTTTGCAACCCTCCCAAAAATTATGACCTTCTTGTTTAATTTTTTTCCATATCAACCAAAATATATCTTTCATATATTTTAATACAAGACCGGCAATGCCTCCTCTCAGAAGCGTTTCCCCATTCACTCCTTCAGCACTATCTCCAGTGCTTCCCAGCCTTGTGGAAATATCTGTGTCTTATACTTACAATACTGTATTGCTCTTATTTTATTTTATTCCTATGCTGGCTTCTCTCATTGGCTAGTTGTCATATCATTGAGGGCAGAGAATATGCATTATTTGACATGCACAGTGCCTAGCACTTCATAAATACTGAGTTAAGTAGCTAAGTAATATAAATATGATACTGGACTCCATTCTCTAGTGTCTTGTTAACATAAAGTGTATGTAAATGAGATTGGGATCTAGGTACTTATGACTGAAGAATTTTTCATTTTAATGAAATAGATGCCATATTCAGAGAAGTTATATAATTCCTATCTCTGGGTTTGGAACAAAATATTACAACGGAGTAAAATCCTGTTAAATAGGAAGAACTTAACCTTGGTTATATATAGAACAGTTGATAGTCTCTTAAAATTGTATATATTTGTGCAAGTATGACTACTTTTGGAGAAAACTTAATAAGATTCACAAATCTGCTGCTTTATAGTTTGTTGTTTATAAATCCTCTTTTGAAAATATAGAAAAAATGACAAGAAAATACATTATATTTAACCCTCAGGTTAACCAAACTCATAGAAAAGCAAGGTGCCAAAAAATGATATTTAAAAATTTATTTGAAAACAATGGTGAGATTTTAAAGAGTCCTGAATACATAACTATAGTTTTGAGCATTTTGAGTTATGTTGATTATTCCCATTCCTGTTTCTTCTTAGAATCACACTCTCCCTGAGCATGAAAATATAAATAGTGTACTAAACTCTTGGACTTCTTGTTTTTGTGTTTTGTTTTGTTTTTGCATTTGATTTGTTGATTTTATGTTTTGATAAGAGAATACTATTCTATAAGTGATCTCTCAAGCAAAAATAATGAAAAGTGAAAAAACATAAGCCTTCAGAGTTCAATGATAACATCTGCTTAAGAATTATTATACTTTTCAAAATCTTCATATTCTTATTTAAATGAAGGTAATATCCCCAGGAAATATGATATATATTCTTAACTTGTCTCCTGAGGAGGGAAGATGAAATAAACTTAAGAACTGTTAAGAACTATTTCTAAGAGACTCTTTTATGAAATGAAGCTAAGTGAGAATGGATAAAACAAAGATCACAAAAGTTAGAACATCCCCATAATAACATCTGCAAGTTAACTGTTAAAATACAGTAAAAGGCAGTTTATATTGCAAACATTTAGAGAAAAAAGCAAAAGGCAGTATTGCCATCCATAAAATAGATGCCATATGCTAATACCATAATATGAAAATTCCCCTTGTTCATTTTTATGAAGAAAAATAAATCTCAAATTATAGTTACATATTGTTCTAGAACTTTAGGTATTGATGTTAATCCAATATATATATATATATATATATATATATATATATATATATATATATAAATTATTTTTTGAAAGTTGGTACCCATATGGGTACATTGCTTCTAGACTCTTCAGGAAACTGGAACATCAATGAAATAAAAAGCTCTATCTATTTGAGCATTGTCTAATATATACATATTCAATAAAAATGTGCTTTCTCTATTCTGCATGATACTCTAAGGTTAGATACATGATATTATGCATTGGCAAATCCCATAAAACACTGAAAATTTTGCTAAAAATTGCCAATCTTTGTGCTATGGGCATCTGAGAACACTGGTGGCAACTTCCTGTGATGTTTGCATTTCCTCCTTTTTGGAATTTCTAGTAGCAATTTCCCTGATTCCCTAACTCTAAGGTCTTGGAATGACTGTGAAGCTTCTAATTGCTTGTATTATACACTGTCCTTTGTAAAATTTCTAGAACGGTTTCTGCTTCCCTGACTAATATGGCCATATGCATGTATTACCTTTTCCATCTCAGTTACCACTAAAGGGGAGAAAAGTACAAAACCATGCCAGTAAGGAACTAGAACAGATCATCAGAAAACAGATTTCAACAAATTTATAGGAATCAAAGCAGATAAAAATATAATAACCAATGCAATAGAGTAAACCACAGCTTGAAGTGTCTAGAAAGGAAGGAGAGAGAGAGAGAGAGAGAGAGAGAGAGAGAGAGAAAGAGACTTGCGCAATCAAAAAGGCTCAGAATTCCAAAACACAAAGTACAGTGGAGTCAGAAAAGAGGACAGGAGTGAAGAGGGGAACTGACAACAGGAGCTATAACTGTAAGACTCTCTAGAAATAGAAATAGCCACTATCCATCCTTGTAGAAAAGTGTACACCCAGTGGTTAAGTGTCTCTGCCATGGGGAAACATTTGAGGACTCTTCACTAAAAAATGAAAATAAGTAAATAAATGAAAATAGTAATAGTTTCAGACAAAAGACCTCCACAATCTGGCATGTGCTTATCTGCCCCCAAAACTGTCAATTCACAGCTCTGTCACCCCAATTCAAAATACAAGTCAGAGCCCATTCAGCTTTTTATCCCTTGAACTTGAATAAAAAGATGAACATGGTCATCAGGCCTCTGAAGAAAACTTGCCTTGAAAGAGACAGCCAAAGATATATAAACAAGATAAAATAACCCCAAATAAAACATAACTTGGAGGAACTTTAATACTTCTAATTACTACCCTAAGAGAGATTTAAGAAAGCAATGCTTCTATATAACAAGAAGAAGATGTCATGATAATATTAACAATTAGAGAATAAGATAGAACTAATAAAATTACAAACAGGATTGCTAAAAACAAAAGATTTAATATGGAAGGGTTAGAATATAAACATGAGAAAAGTTCCTAGAAAGTTGAGTTTTTTAAAGATGAGAAATAAAAAAAAATATTATAGGAAAGATAAGGGACAGTGAAGATCATCTAAGAGATCCTACATCCAACTATTATTCCTGGAATAAGAAAATGGAGAAAATTGAAGATGGTAAGTTATAAAAGCAATACTATACAAGACAGTTTCCCAGGGCGTATGGACCCAAGCCTGGAGATTGCAAAGACCCACAGCAATGGGCAAAAGTTGCATCAAAAAGCTAAGGCTGGAACTGGAGAGCATTATGCTAAGTGAAATAAGCCAGTCAATGAAAGAAAATTACCACATGATCTCACTCATTTAGGGATAATAAAGAGCATTATAAACTGATGAACAAAAATAGATACAGAGGCAGAGCAGCATCGAACAGACTGTCAAACTACAGCGGGAAGGCCGGGGAGGGTTGTGGGGTAGGGGTGGTAAGAGATCAACCAAAGGACTTGTATGCATGCATATAAGCATAACCAATGGACACAAGACACTGGGGGGTAGGGGAGGCCGGGGGAAGGTCAAGGGGGGAAAAAGGAGACATATGTACTACTCTGTAATATTTTAAGCAATAAAAAAAAGTGAAGTCTTCAAATGAAAACTGCACCTGCTTCAGAAGGAAGCCATGTGAGTGAGGAGTCATACTGAAGACCACTGCAGCTACTGCTTTATTCCACTCTCCGGGAATCATTACAATCATTCTTATGAGTTTAACCATAATTTCTACCTGATGACTCCTGAATGTGTATCTCCAGCTATAACTTCCATATCTCTACATGTCCCAGAGAAACCTCAAATGCAGCGTGTTCAGGTTTGAATCACCATCCTCCCACACAGACTAGATCTTTCTCCAGTTTCTTTATTTCTCCTGTTTCTGTTTCCCTTGATGGGACTCTCAGCCCTCCAACTAGAAATTACCTTGCTTTTTCGGAGTCATCCTTCACTCTTCTCTCTTTCTCACTGTCAGCATTTGAACAACCACTGAGTTGTGCCAATTTTACTCCCTTTATAAAAAAATCTAATCTATTGCATCTTTTCAGTTACTAGCTCTATGTTGATTTATATAAATTTGCAGTAATCAAAATTAATATTGGCAAGATACTAGACAAATTTATTATAGAACAGAAAACAGGTCAAAACCACACCACATATAATGGAAACTTACTACAATAATATGGAAGTCTTACCACAACAAACGTGAAATTTCAAAACATGGTAATGGAAAAATTGGTTATCCATTTAGAAGAAAATAAAGCTATAATCCTTTTGACATAATCATGATCACTATTATAGATGGATTTAAAACTTAAATGTAAAAAAAACCCCACAAATCTATATCCACTGATAAATTCCCAAAAATGGAATCACTGGATCATAAGGCAGTTCCATTTTCAAATTTTTTTAATCCTCACCTGAGGATATTTTTCCACTGATTTTTAGAGAGAGTGGAAGAGAAGGAAATAGTGATGTGAGAGAAACACATGGATTGGTTGCCTTCCTGCATGAGCCTTCAGCAGGGCCCCGGGTCAGGAAGGAGCTTGTAACCGAGGTACATGCCCTTGACCCAAATCAAACTCGGGAACCTTCAGTCCACAGGCCAATTCTCTATCCACTGAGCAAAACTGGCTAGGGCCCATTTTCAATTTTTTTGAGGTAATTTCATACTACTTTTTACAGTGGCTGCGCTAATCTGCATTCCCACTAACAGTGCACAAGGGTTCCCTTTTCTCCACATCCTTGGCAACAGTTGTTGTTTGTTGATTTGATAATAGCCCTTCTGATAGGAGTGAGGTGGTTGTAGAATTGTGCACCTAAAACCTATATACTTTTGTTAACAGTGTGGCCTCTCCCAAAATAAAATAAAATAAAATAACCCAAGCCCTAAAAAAGTAGTAACAGTAAAAAAATCTATAAAGGAATGAAAAGAAAAAAACAGATTATATTATAGGACCTTGGATTAAAGACCTTTTTAACACTGGAGATTAGTAAAATATGATATGCAAACCAATGAATACAAAACAGTATAGGATAGACTACTACCTTCCTTCTGGGGTATAAACAATAGTAATTATGGAAACTGTTTATAAGTAAGCTTTCCCTAACTTAATATTTTTCTTCGTTTCATTGTCCTTCTCATACCCATTCCATTAAACTATTTTATAACCTTGTTTTTATTCTCTGAACTTCTTCATCCATATCATTACCATCTTGATTTTCAGGCTTAAGTGCTCCAAATTGTGTCAGCCATCACCTCCACGGAAGGCTCATGTAAACTCTTTATCCATCACAAATAGTAACTCTCATTGAGTTACCTCATTTAGCACTCTCTGTGGCTCAGGCTTTGTGCCCAGCACCTTACGTGCATCATTTTAAATCTTCAACACAACTTTCAAGAGAGCTTTTGTTATAACCATTTTGTCATAATTGCCTCAAGCTCAAACTCTACCTCTTAAGAAAACCACTTTTCTAAAAAATTGATATATACTACCTTAAAAAAATTCACATAAAAAGGAAAGAATAATGATGCAAGTAAAATTAACAATTTTATAATCTTACTACTAGAAATAAAATATTAGGCAAACATGATCCCAGACATCTTTCTAGAAATGTATTATAATAAATGGTTTGGGAAAGATAGATAGATAGATAGATAGATAGATAGATAGATAGATAGATAGATATGAAAGACATATTTTCCTAAAAATTTATATTACTTGTTATTTAAAATTATAAAATTTAATTGTAATTGATGTTAACATATGAAATTAACTTGAAGATAGAATTGTTAAACTTTATGTAACTTTTGTATTAGAAAAAGATCCTTCTAGAATTAAAAAAAAGATTATAAAAAATTTGAAGACATTGGGATTATTTTTCAAACTATTTGAATTTCAACCACTCACTATTCTCTTGGACAAAAGACTATCTTAGCATGTTTACATTATCTCCTATCCTCTCTCTCTTCTGTTATACTATAATGACCAGGTTTACAACATGCCTAGTTTCTCTGTAAGCATAGTTCCTATAACTGTTTATGATTCACCATGTAGTTGAATTTATTAGAGAAATTACTCTGGGATGTTCCTTATAAAAGATACCACATGTATACATGTGATTATTTGATTAGTGCATTATTTTCTCCCTAAAGATTTAAGTTCTATCAAAGTAGGCACCCTATTCCTCTTTGTTCATCTCTGTAACACTCCACCCTGCATGGTACCTGACACAGAAAAGGTATTCAATAAATATCTGTTGCATGAAAAAACAAGTGTGTGACAAGCCCCATGAAATGCATATGTAGAAGAGTAATGATGGGATTGAAAGAGCATTGGTTTTGACAGATAATGGTGTCACATGTCAATTTATTCTTTTAAAAAATATACATTTTATTGATTTTACAGAGAAGAAGGGAAAGGGATAGAGAGTTAGAAACATCAATGAGAGAGAAACATTGATCTGCTGCTTCCTGCACACCCCCTACTGGGGATGTGCCCGCAACCAAGTTACATGCTCTTGACCAGAATCAAACCTGGGAGCCTTCAGTCTGTAGGCCGACGCTCTATCCACTGAGCCAAACCGGTCAGGGCATGTCAATTTATTCTTATTTTAGGAGTGGGATGGAGTAGGAATCAACAGGGAATTGGCCCAGTAAGATATGTGCATGATGTACTTTTATACATTACATGATTTTATACACAGAACACTGTCTGGAAGGATACCTAAATGTTAATTGTAGTTATCTGAGGATAAATTTATGCCAAATAATTTTTCTCTTCTTTCTATATTTTTAAAAAATATATCTTTTAAATAATAAGCACATATCACTTTCATAATCAGATGAAAAATAATACAGTTATTTTAATTTTGGGAAAATATAAGTCCACAAAACTATCATTTGGCAGGGCTTACCTTGTCCTAGAAAATGCTCTAAGTACCTTAACAATACTGATTCATTTCATATTTGAAACAAAACTGTAAGGTACGTTTTATTGTTGTGCCTATGTTATGAATGAGAAAAATGCCAACAGAAGAGAAGTGAAATACTTTGCTCAAGATCACGCAGCTGCTAAGGAGAGAAACTGGCATTTGAAATCAACATGTCTAGCTCCAGGATTATGGCTCTATCCACAGCTACCTTTTGCTGCAAAGCAAAACTTCAATGATCAGAGCTCTCTGTGTACTATTTCCAATTAGAAGGAATCCAGGCAATATTAATGATAGGCACAGGCAGCCATCTCACTTGGCAATTTTCTCATGTTCTGCTCTTCCTCTTTAATATTTCTAACATTGGCCACCAACATCAAGCCACATGAATAGCTGATATTATGCCATTAAAAATCTGTTAGCATGCTTTCTCCTGAACACGATGCATATGAAATCAAACCCCTCCTGTATTATTCCTCCATCTTTATGCTTAGATTGAATCAATGGATAATTCATCACCTTTCGTCAAAGGACCACTTCCAAACCCTTCAATTATATTGGCATTTCTGCCCCCAATATAAATGTCATGCCTCATCAGGGTCAGATAATGAAGTGTGATGTCGCCTATTTGCCTGATTTTGCAAGAGCGTTTGGTGACTGCTGTTCGGTACCCCTCATCCATCATTCTGCACAGCTGTGACTACAACAAGAGTAGGAATAGTGAAGCATTCCTAATAAACCTTGAATACACACCTTATATTATAACTTTTGTACCTTTTTGATTTCCTTTTTTTTTTTTTTGCTCAACCCAAAGAGTCTCAGGAAAGCAAGTTTTGAATTATAAGCCTCTTTCTCCTAAGCAGCTCTTTTTTCTATTATTAAGAAATTGAATAAGTCACATAGAATCTAAGCTTAATCCTGATTCCTTAATAGCTAGATTATTGCAAATATAGTGTGTACATGTGTATGTCCTATTTTTTTCATGTATGAAATTTATGTTTTATAGGCACATTCTGTATTATATATTATGGTAATTAAGTGTATGAGTAGGTTATATCACCTTAAACTTTTTATCAATACTTTAAAAAATATTACATGTCCCTTCACACAATATACACTGAGTGGCCAGATTATTATGACCACCTGACGTTCATAGGCAAATTAGCTATAATTTCACGCTGAAGTTGCTAGAGGGACAGACCATTATAAATAGGGGAGCAGGTTGTTTACCACGACAGTAGAAGTGATTTTTTTCTGAAGATATGGGTAAACAACACGATTTAACAGCCTATTTAGTACATGGATATGATTTCTTGATAACAGAGTAAAGTTTTTACAACCAACTCATTTCATTGGAACAATGTAGACAATTGACCTGGAAAATAGAAATAATATATTCAATTTGGGGTCTAGAATCATTTAATTCAACTAATCATATACTACATCTCTTTGTCTCATTTTGTAATGTCTGGCTCCTTCCTAAATCATAAATTCACCTCAGAAATATGACCAAGAAAATTTAAGATGAAACAACACTTTCTTGCTTATGTTTTTATTAGGTGAGTCATCTCATTTGTAATCATTATTCTGGGTTGGTCTACCTCATTTAAGTTCCTTCTTTTCACTAATCTCCTTTGCTTCCGTCTATGCTGATATGTTTTCTCCTGCAAGTCGGTGAAAAATAAAATTGTTGTGCTTTTATCTACTCATGTTCTTTCTATCATCTGGCAGGGAGCTCAGTACTCAAGACAGCATTTTCCAGTTACACGATTATGTCATCACCATCATCCATCTACAATTTCTCCAGAGAAATTACTCTGCTTCTCTGTAATTTCTGATGCTTCTCCAATGAGCACAGACAATCCTATATAATAAAAGGCTAATATGCAAATAGACCGATCAGCAGAACAATCAAAATAACCAAACAACTGAACAACCAGTTGCTATGATGTGTGCTGCCCACCAGGGGGCATGCGCAGACATCAGCTGTGGTGGGATGGTGAAGCAGGTGAGCAGGAGTGCCAGACCAAGGCAGGGCGCCGGACACTGTCATTGGGGCGAACCTCTGGTGGTTACTGAAAATTCTTTGCTCCTGTGCACCATGGCCCCGCCTGATGCTCGCACTTATTGCTAGCACCGGCCCTGCTTGCACTCACTGCTCACACCTACTGGTGGTGCCCAGTGCCAGTCCCAATCACTCGGTGCCAACAGCAGGTGCGAACAGCAGCTGCCAGCCCCAGTCACCCCTGAGAGTTTCTCCACCCTGCTCCTGAGGGGCAATTGGGGCAGCAGCCATTTGCACCCGCTGACTGTGCCAGCCCTGCTCTCATCCGCTGCTGGCACTGCCCCCAATTGCTCTGCGCCTTCAGCAGGTGTGAGCAGGGCCAGTGCCATCAGCACATGGGAGCAGCAGCGGCAGGAGTGGGGCTGCCAGCAGACAGGGGACAAGGGGCCATGGTGGGAGGGGCCAGGCCAGGGCATGCAGGATGTGCCGAGACCTGCCCCTGTGCCTACTGAAGCCTCAAGGCCCACAGTTCCTTTCAAGGTGCATGGATTCGTGCACTGGGCCCCTAATCTTTTCTAATAAAAGAGAAACATGGTAATTAGCCGTACCTCCACTACCCTTCCCATTGGCTAATCAGGGCGATATGCAAATTAACTGCCAGCCAAGGTGGCGGCCGGCAGCCAGGCAGCTTGAAGCGAACAGGGAGGCTTGCTTGCTTCAGTGACTGAGGACTCCAACGTTCCCCGCCTGCGCTGCTGGCCTCTCAGCTGCAACTCTAAGAAACATTGTAACAAATATAGAAGCTAAACCAAACCCCAGAAACCTGTTTTCAGTCAGTCGGGATCTCAGAGCTGTAGTCGAAACATTGTTTCAAATACAGAAGGTAAACAAAGGCCAGAAACCTGCTTTCAGCAGCCGAGGCCTCAGAGCTAAAGCTGGCCCAGAATAAAAAAGAAAAAGAAAAAAAGGAGGGGTTGGGAGCTTCAGTCACTCGCCAGCCCGAAAACGGCCCTCAGCCCCTCAGCCAGACTGGCCAGGCACCCCAGTGGGGACCCCCACCCTGATCCAGGACACCCTTCAGGGCAAACCAGCCAGCCCCCACCCGTGCACCAGGCCTCTATTCTATATAGTAAAAGGGTAATATGCCTCCCAGCACCTGGATCAGCGTGATGGGGCAGCACCCAAATCCCCTGATCGCCCTGCGGCTCTGTGTGTGACAGGGTGCGGCACCCCAACCCCCTGATCATCCCTGTTCTGTGCCTGATAGGGGGGAGCTCCCCAACCCCCTGATCGCCCTGCGGCTCTGTGTGTGACAGAGTGCAGCACCCTAACCCACTGATCGGCCCTGATCGGCCCTGCTCTGTGTGTGACAGGGTGCAGCGCCCCAACCCCCTGATTGGCCCTGCTCTGTGGGTGACAGAGGGTGGCGCCCCAACACCCCCCCCCCCCCCCCGCATGGGCCCTGCTCTGTGTGTGACAGGGTAGAGCCATAACCTCCCCATCGGCCCTGCCCTGAGTGTGACAGTGGCAGCACCCCAACCCCCTGATCCACCCTGCTCTGTGTGTGACAGGGGGTGGTGCCCCAACTCCCCTATCGGCCTTACTCTGTGAGTGACAGGGGGGAGCTCCTCAACCCCCTGATGGTCCCTGCTCTGTGCATGACAGGGGGGAGCTCCTCAACCCCCTGATCGGCCCTGCTCTGTGCGTGACAGGGGGTGGCGCCGCAACTTCCCTATCGACCCTGTCTTGATTGTGACAGAGGTCGGTGCCCCAACCCCCCAATTGGCTGTACCCTGAGCATGACTAGGGGTGGCATCGCAACCTCCCGATCCGCCCTGCTCTGTGCATGACAGGGGGTGGTGCCCCAACTCCCCAATCGGCCCTGCTTTAACCCCACCAGGAGCTGCACCTAGGGGTTGGGCCTGCCCTCTGCCACCTGGGAGCAGGCCTAGGCCAGCAGGTCATTATCTCCTGAGGGGTCCCAGACTGCGAGAGGGCACAGGATGGGCTGAGGTACCCCCTCTCCCCCGACTCCAGTGCACAAATTTTTGTGCACCGGGCCTCTAGTAACATAATAAAAAAGGAAAATGAAATTTCAAAAACAAGGCAATAAAAGGACAGCATTCTCTGCCATCTTTTACATTACTAGGTTCTGTTCTCTGACATCTGATATATTCATTCCTATACATCACACTCCACTTAGTCATGAACCTCAGTGCCCTTAATCCTGAAAAAATGCTGAGCTGTCCAATATGCTCCAGTGCAACTCCATTGCTGAGGTATGAGGTGTGTAGCGGCAGACTACGTGGCAGACTAGGAGAGCAGGAAATAAGATTGGATGGGCCCAGAAACAGGTCTTTCTTTGTACGTAGCTTTGCAAATACAAACTAGGATCGAAAGAGGCAGGGAGGAAAGTACAGTCTATTTTTTTGAATGTCAGATAGAAAGATGTACTAGAGTTCTCCTTTCATTTGCTTATAAATTGTTCTATGTCTCAAAGTTATAAATGAACCATATTAGTAGTATAAATCTAAGAACATGCCCCAAATTTAGAAAATCTAATTGAGCTCAAGAAGAGAAAATATATACCACTGTGTCTTGAGAGGTGCAAAATGTCTAACATTTTGATAATTTTAGCACCTTGCTACTCTAATTTAGTTAGCCTGGTTTTCCAAACCTCCTCCTTCTAAAAATGTTGTAGTTTCTTTTGATGACTGATACTTTGATTACTTCAAAGTAACCCCTTACATAGGTTTCTCCTTCTTCTTCCTCTAAGCATCATATATCAAGTTACTAATGCATGTTCCAGGCATAATCCTAGATGCATGTTATTTTATTACCTCTAATTTTCACCAATTCTGAAAAAAAAGTATTATTCATTCTCTTTTGCTGGAAAATAAAAGTGTTGGAGAAGTTCTATCATTTGTCAAGTTCTGGCAGGTAGTAAATAATGCAGTTCGCTTGTGCTCATTCTCCAATTCCAGAATGTACCAGTAGGCTTAACTGTACTCATAGAGGCTTCCCCCATAGCAATAGAGATCCATGTCATAAGATTGGTTAGAGTTAGGATTCCTGCGGTAGGCAAGGAAATATTTCAGAAGGAACTTAAGTGTTCAATGTCACAGAGAAGTTATGAATCCTGGGATACCTATTATATACATAGTTATCCTAACTGTGCTTAAATGGAATTTGAAACATGGCTATTTGCTATGGTGACACCAATATTTCTGAGACAATTTGCACAGCCACTGTCATTTTGAGAGATAGAACGAAATTTTATTCTTAGGATTCACAGTTGGTGGAGTTAAAGGGAGGGGAGTAAGAGACAAGAGAATAGTGGGTGCTATGAACTGAATTGTGTCCTCTTAAAAATTCATATTTTGAAATCCTAACCCCAATGTGAATATATTTGGAAATAGGACCTTTAGGAAATATTGAAGTTAATTGTGGTCGTAGAGATGGGGGCCTAATCCAATAGGTCTGGTTCCTTATAAGAAAAGGAAGAGATACCAGAATGCCTTCTCTCTCTCTCTCTCTCTCTCTCTCTCTCTCTCTCTCTCTCTCTCTCTCTCTCTTCTTTCCTTTTTCTTTCTCTGTCCCATGTGAGGACACAAGAAGAAAGCAACTACCCAAAAACCAGAAAGAGAGACCTCACCAGAAACCTGAACAGGATGAAACCAGTCTCTCATACTTCTAGCCTTCAAAACTATACGAAAATTAATTTCGATCATTTAGGCCATTCATCCCATGGTATTTTGCTGTGCAGCCTGAGCTGACTAACACAGCAGGGGTATGAGGAATGTCATGGTATCTGCCACCTTTCCTTACCTCTTAGCCTGACTTGATAGTTGAGATTTTAGCCCAAATGGAGAGAGGGGTTAGAGTTACATGACCAAGTAACTATACTCATCTAAGACCAAAAGCATACACACTAACTGAGACATCTGAGCAAAAACAGTTCTGCTTTGTAGTCTCGGTTACAAAATACAGCATGGAGTTGGAGAAAGGGTCAATTCCTTTCCCACATATGGGCATTAGAGACCACAGATGCACTGTGGGATCAGAGAGGGATGGGCCCCACCAGCGTGGCCCTGTCTAGGACAGCCCTCTCCTATAGGGCAGCAACTAGAGGAGCTGGGATGAGCAACGTCAAGGAGCACAATTATCTTCAGCACATAGAGAACATCAGGGGCTCTCGCATAGAGTGGGAGGACATCTGGACAGGAGGGGGAGATGGAGAGGATGAAAGGGTGTGAGGTGCTAAGACACTGCAATTAGGTCGCTGCTGTGAATGTAGTCTCACAGCCTTTGTGAGACCTGGGGATATTTATATTCAAATAGTGACATTTTACAGTATATATCAATGCCTGCTCTTTATAACATGTTTATCATAACACTGACTTTTAAATGTTCTCCCTGAAATATGGTAATAGGATAGTAATACTAAAGTAATGAGATTCTTTTCCTTTTCCTCTATTTAGAGAAGAGACTTTTATTAACTATGTCACATAGTTTGCCTGATATTTTACTCTGACATGCTACTAAAAAGCACACATTCTTATTTTAGCTTCTGTAAATGTTTAGTTCAGTCAGACATTTCTCTGCTTCTAGAAATACATGTCTTAATGCAAAATGATCTTCCCAGGAAAAAAAAATTGCCAGAAAAACTAAGTGACATGAGACTCACAAGGCCGGTACCTCTAGAAGGAAATCTGACAAGATACTGTCAGGTATCCCACTTAAGAAATACTCACTAAAAGACAGCCACATCAAATTCCTTGACATAGCTGCAGTCAGTGTTAAAGCAAACAATTTAAGCTTTCAGGTTACTTCATATCCATATCCATGCTTCAGCTAAAATTAACTCATCACTACTGAGCATCTTAGACAAAAGACCATAGTAGGAGAAGACAATGGTCTTAGTGGCCTTTGAAACAGCAGCATCTGCAGGGCCCAAGGAGGGAGAATTCCCACTCCCAGAGTGGTAGATAGGGGCATGAGGAAAGGGGGGAAGCTTTGCTTTGACAAGCAGTGTGTGACTCAAGCTACTGGGTATGGCTAAGGACCACTAGAAGATAAATTGGCTCTATAAAAAACAAATTAATTTTAAAAATAACAGAAAGAGAGGAGAGAGAGAGAGAGAGAGAGATCCAAATGCCCCTTCCCTTCACCTCAAACTTGGCCAGATTTTCCCTAAGGGCTTCCTTGCCCTTGCTGGTCAGCATGCACCTTGGGGACACTCTGGGCCCTAGACTGGACTAGGATTCAGATTCCCATTCACTGCAGGGAACAGAATGATGTTGGAAGTCCCTTCTTCAGTTAAGGGCATCAGAAGTGGGAGGGCACAGACCTGCTTCTATTTGGGAGTAGGGATAAAGGGATAAAGGTTCTATTCTTTTATTCACTCCTTTTTTGGCAACAGGGCCAAGCAACCCTATTGTGGGCTAATACGGCCTTGTAAAATAGGTGCATCTTAGAGGTGATGCAAGGTCCTGCAATCCCTGTTCTTCCATGCCAGCCTGTCAAGCCATCACTTGCCTTATGTAGGTAGAAATATCCCATCTTAATAATCTTCCCAACTCAGTGTTAAAATATAGGATAACTCAGGGGTCCTCAAACTAC